>NC_069688.1:12102500-14602500 GCF_023699985.2 Odocoileus virginianus | reverse complement strand
ATTTTCCACATCAGAGTAAAGTTTAGACTTCAGAATGATTTCATCAAAGTCGGATTCAGGAACCTGCCCAAAGCCACAGAAATGGGTGAGTGTCAGAGCTAGGATTTGAACCCAAACAAAGAAAGTGAAGTGGCTCAGTCGTGGCTGACTCTTTGTGGCCCCATGGACTACAACCTACCAGGCTACTCTGTCCATGGGATTTTCCAGGCAAGAATACTGGAGTGGGTTGCCATTTCCTTCTCCAGGGGAAATTCCTGACCCAGGGATAGAACCTGGGTCTCCCGCATTGCAGGCAGATGCTTTACCGTCTGAGCCACCAGGGAAACCAGGATTTGAACCCAGATTTCTCTGAAAGGAAAGCTCATGCTGTTGTTCTTTTTTTTTTACTTGACTGCCCTGGGTCTTCCTTGCTGTTCACAGACCTTCTCTCTAGCGGTTCCTCTTGTTGCTGAGCACAGGTTCTAGGGCATGCAGGCCTCAGGAGTTGTAGCTCCCAGACTCTAGGGCACAGGCTCAGTTGTTGTGGCACATGGGCTTCATTGCTCTGCAGCGTGTGGGATCCTCCTGGACCAGGGATCGAACCCATGTCCCTTGTGTTGGCAAGCGGATTCTTAACCACTGGACTACCAGGGAATTCCAAGCCCATGCTTTTAACCACAAAGCTTCAGCCCCTCAAGTGTTCAGCAGGGCTTGGGACCCATCACAACCCTGGAAGCAGTACATAGGCACACGCACTCAAAACAGCTGGTATACGGGATACACGCCCCAAGGGTCATAGCCCCTGAGGACTTCCCATCCTGTCTCAGGCCGCCGGTATAAACCGTCCTCCTTGCTGGGAGCCTGGCTTTCATGTCTGCGGTCATGGAAGGCTGGCTGGAACGAGAGGTGTGGGTTAGGTGGAGTCTTTCAAGGAACCTTGAAGAGAAAAGCAGAGTGAGTAACTGGGGGGGATTATCAAGTGATTTTCATGATCATCTCCTGTTCCCTCCCAAGAATGAAGGACCAAGAGACTAAGGGAATTTGACCTCCACGTCATGACCTGGAAAACTTTTATTTAGTTGTTTTTTCCAGCTGCCTCCTTGAACCAATTTTTCTTTCTTTTCTTTCCTCCATCATTTGATGGAAGTTGAAGACTTGTGGAATACCTAGTGTCTGTCTCTGGCAGAGCTCTCACACGCTGATTGATCGTTACCTATTCCTGTGACTGTTCCTCCTTTGTTAGGCCCAGAAATCCCCAAGGCAAGGATCTGATTCATCTGTGTATCCCCAGATGAATCACCCAGCATAAGGCTCTCCATCAATAACTTGGGGAAAAGGAAGGAAAGAAGCACTGAAGGGAGGAACTACTCAGTAGAAGGAGATTAAGAAAGCCAGGATCTAGGACAAAAATTTCAGGCTTTTCTTACATAACAACTAAATGTGGTCTTGAGAGGATCCTGGTTTGACCAGAGAAACTAAGATAGACATCGAGAGGCAAATGGGAAAAGCTGAATGTGGATGGATGTTAGATGATACTAGGAAATTATCATTCATTACTATTATATTAATGGTCTGGCAATTGTGTAAGAAAATGTCATCTTTCAAAGATGCATAATGAAGAGGTGAAATATCACCCGTGCATGCATGCGAAGTCACTTCAGTTGTGTCTCTTTGCAACCATTTGAACTGTAGCCCACCAGGCTCTTCTATCCATGAGATTCTCTAGGCAAGAATATTGTAGTGGTTTGCCATTTCCTCCTCCAGGGCATCTTCCTGACCTGGGGATCAAGCCTGTGGCTCTTATGTTTCCTGCATTGGCAAGTAGGTTCTTTACCTCTAGCACCACCCATGAGATATACATAACTTACTTTTAAATATTTAAAATATTTCAGAAAACAAAGGATGGCAAACTCATGGTTAACACAAGGTAATGAATATATACATATTATACTCATTTTTCTGTACATTCAAAATGTTTCATCACACAAAATTCCAATAAAGCATAATAACCATAACACCCTTACCAAATTCAGGCAAGTATCATTACTATGATCCTACCATCTCATATACAATCCATAGGTATCATCACTACAATCCTACTATCTCATATACAATCCGTTCTAATTTTGCCTATTGTCTAGTACTTCCCTTTACACCAACTTTTGTTCCCAGGATCCACCCCTGAATTACATTTTGCGTTTACTTGTCATGCCTCTTTTCCTTCTATTTGGAACCATTCCACAGCTTTTCTTTGTCTTCTACATTTGAAGACAATGACATCCTTAACGAGTCAGGTCACCGTCTTGCTGCAGATGTCTGATGGTGTCCTCATGATCTGGTTCTCGAATGCTACAGGACTCTGCAGGAATATGGCATAAGATGGCATGGCCTTCTCAGCGCCGTATGTCAGAAGGTACCGGATGTCAGTTTATCCTCTCACTGGTGATGTTAATCATTTGGTGAAGGTGGTGTCTGCCAGGTTTCTCCACGGTAAAGGTACCATTTTCCCCTTTGTAAATAATCTGTAATCTCAATATCTGTGGCAGATATCTTGAGACTGTGTAATATCCTGTTCTCTAAGGTTTCACCCAGTGATGTTGGCCTGTGCTGTTGATTCTCAGTGAACTTGAGAATCGAGTTGAATCACATCTGCTTAAGTCAGTGAATACTTGGATGGCTGCAGAACGGTGATTTTTGTAGCTCTGTCTTTCCTTCTGCTTCCCTGGTGGTTCAGATGGTAAAGCATACCTTTCCTTCTATGTTTATTAGCTGGCATTCTACTGAGAAGAGCTTTCTCTTTTCCCCCTAGCATAATGGACTCAAAAATGTTGTTTCTTTAATATAAGCATTTCCATGAGATATTAGAAAGGTGTGTTCTACAGTTTAGCCTTTTTTTTGGCCATGACTTGTGGATCTTTCTTCCCTGACCAGGGATCAACCCCCCAGCCCCTGCAGTTGAAGCCTGGAGTCTTAACCACTGGGCCACTAAGGAAGTCCCTACATTTTAGAGTTTTTAGGTCTTAGTGCCAATTTCTTCTGCCTCTAACATTATGTGTAGCCTCAGCAGGGCCCAGACTAAAGCATATATGTGAAAGAAACTAAATCAATTTTTCCCTTTCCTCCAGCATCCCATCTTGGTTCATTCACTCATTCACTTACTCTACAAACATACGTGCTACATTTAAAATAGATAACCAATGAGGACCTACTATATAGCACAAGGAACTCCACTCAATATTCTGTAATAACCTAAATGGGAAAAGAATTGAAAAGAATAGATATATGTATCACTGAATCACTTTGCCGTACACCTGGAACTAACACAACATTGTTAATCAACTATACCCTAATAAAAAATAAAATATTTTAAAAATACAACACATACTAAGGGCTGAGCTCTGGAGCCTCCAAATTGAATTCACATCTTCACTAGTGAGGAAGGCAGGAGGCTAGATGACTAACTTCATCCCAATGCAATGGGCTGTCACAGCAGTGAGCAAAGTGGTCCAGGAAAGGGCATGGGAAGAAGGGATGGGAAGATGAATGGGAACCGTGGTGAAGGAAGAATAGGAACAACCACTCCCAGTCCCTGCCCAGTAGGGATGGGGAAATGGGCCTTGCCAGAGTGTTTGGGACCAGTGAGGAGTCAAAGGGCCTAAAGTTTGCAGGTTATAGTTTTGCCTGGTTGGATGTGGCGAGAGAATAAAACAGATCAAGATTATTTTTTATAAAAACTGCATCCCACCACGTGCACACTCTTATAACCCAACTCCTTTCCTTTCACAACTTGCTCTGGACATTGTTTCCATGTCAACACATGCAGATCAGTTTCAGTGGATTTTCAAATGAGTCATTTTCAGTGTCAGACCATGATTTATTTAACCAACATCTTGCTGATGGGCAGGCAGGTAGTTTCCAAGTTTTTTACTACTGCAATCCTTGTTCATCCTTTGTCTCCTGTGTCTCTGATTATTTCCTTAGGATAAACTGGGGAGAGGCTTTTGGCTTCCAAGATCAAAGCCAAACCTGAAGGATTCAAGGCCAGAGCCAGAGAGGACGGCGTTAGACTGCCCACTGTTTTCCTGTCCCTGCTTCATCCCCACAGCAGGAGAACACTCCTCCCTAGGATCATGCCCCCTACCTGCCTGGGCTGACTGTGGACGAGCATGAGAGCAGGGTTTCGACTAACAGCTCTCACCAATTATTGCCAACACAGATGAGCTAAGACTCCAGGTGGGCACATTGACATTTTCTAGACGTAAAAGTTAGAGCCTGGATAGACTAACGTCCTGTCCCAAGATACCAGAAAGGAAAACGATGGTGAATGGAGAGGTGGAGAAGCCTCTCTGCCTGGAAACAGGGGAAGAGATGAGGATAGGCACGACCAGCAGTTGGGACAGGAGGAACACTGATGTCGGAGCTGGGCCATACAAATCCTGTCTTTGGAGGCAAGTCACTGAACTTCTCTGAGCCTTGGTTTTCTTGGGTGTAAAATGGGAAGATGATGGCTGCATCAGGGAGGTTTGTGAGGACCGATTAGATAACAAACGTGAAGCCTGGATGCAGTGCTTGAGGGTCAGAAGCCCAAGAGGAAACATTACCCACCACAGGTGGTTCAGTTGAAGACAGCACGTTGAAGGGACTGTTTAGATGAGTGTGGGCGAGGCTAAAGGAACAAGCAAGGCACCCGGGTCTGGCCAGGCCTGTAGGGCTGAAGGAACCTCGGGGGAAGAGTGTTACCAGAAGCCAGTGATGGTTAGTGCCACGTAGGAAGGACCACTAGCTGGAGTCCTGGTTGTAGCTACTGCTGGTGACACACCACCAAAGAGAGAGAAAAAGAAAAATGAAGGAATAGATTCCGTCTCCCCCAACCCCCAGCCTCCAATCTCCTGCCATTGCCTCCCAGGGCCAAGCCCAACCAGAAGCCAGTGACAAGGGGCTCTGGGTGATACAGCCCCGGAGGAGGTCCAGTCTGTGGAAGGCAAACACTCAGATGGACTCCAGGGGATTCTGGCCAAGGAATCCAGGTAAACAAGCCATTGATTCAGAGACACCAAGATACAAGGTGGCAGAATTCATTTAACCCAGGCCTCCTTGTTTCAGAGATGGGGAAAAACAGTCCAACATGAGTCATCCGCCTAAGATCATCTTCTAGTTAGTTACACACCCTAGACCAGAACTGAAATACTATACTCCAGAACCAACTTTTTTTTTCAACCCACTCCAGCATTCTTGCCTAGAGAATCCCCATGGAGAGAGAAGCCTGGCAGGCTACAGTCCCTGTGGTCGCAAAGAGTTGAACACAACTGAAATAATTGGCATGGCAGGCATAAACATCTTATTGCAGCCATGTAGCGAAGTTGTCTTTGGTAGAGCCATCAGTTCACTTACTCCTAAAGCCTCTGAGCCATAAAAGGTCCACTGTCCCTTGCAAAGTATGAGAAACCAGAGTAACCTCCCCTTTCGTGGGCTCAAGCAAGTAAGAATTACAAACAGTCTTTAGTTCTCAAGTAATTATCAAGGACAAATCTTCCTTCAAATTCAAATCAGTCCAAATTCAAACCGAAGCTTGGTGGGGGAGAAATGAAGTGAGTATCCTCTGAGGCTTCTCTGGTGGCTCAGAGTACAAAGACTCTGCCTGCAGAGTCTGATGGGGGAGGCACAATGGTCAGCAACAATTACAGCTGGACACCAACACGGAGACCTGGAAAAACAGAAGAGAAGCATCACTTCAAAGCAGGAGCACGGCACCCCGATGTCCATCGCAGCACTGTTCATAACAGCCAAGACATGGAAACAAGCTAAGTGTCCATCAACAGATGAATGGACAAAGAAGATGTGGTGTGTATGTGTGTGTGTGTGTATGCTATTATGTATATATAATGGAATACTACTCAACCATAAAAAAGAATGAAATAATGCCATTTGCAGCAATGTGAATACAACCAGCTAAGTGAAGCAAGTCAGAAAGACAAGTACCATATATCACCTATATGTGGAAACCCAAATATGACACAAATGAACTAATCCATGAAACCGAAACAAAATCAGGGACACAGAGAATAGACTGGTGGTTGTCAAGGGGGAGGGGGGTGGGAGAGGGTAGGAGTTAGAGGTTGGGATTAGCAGATGTAAGCTTTTAGATATAGAATGAATAAACAAAAAGTCCTACTGTATAGCACAGGGAACTATATTTAATATTCTGTGATAAACCATAATGAAAAGGAATATAAACAAGAATGTACACATAGGTATAACTGAGTCACTGTGCTATACAGCGGAACTTAACACAGGGCTTCCCAAGTGGCACTAGAGGTAAAGAACCCACATTTCAATGCAGGAGACACGAGTTCAGTCCCTGGGTCGGGAAGATCTCCTGAAGGACGGTAAGTCAACCCACTCCAGTATTCTTGCCTGGAGGATCCCATGGACAGAGGAGCCTGGCAGGCTACAGTCCATGGGGTCGCAGAGAGACAGACATAACTAAAGCAACTTAGCACAGCACAGTAATTAATACAACCTTGTAAGTCAACCGCACTTCAATAAAAAGTAAATTTTAAGAAAGGGGGAGGCATGGTTGGCTTCCTGGAGGAGGTGCCACCCCCCCCTGAGTTCAGAGACAAAGAAGAACAAACCATAAGCAGCAGCAGGTGGCAGGGGAGAGGGTGTAACAGAAACACTGGTAACAAGTTTTTTCTCTTCTCACTTTCTCTCCTGCTTAATTTCCATCTGCCTCCCTTGCACAGCTGAAGGGGTTTTTAACTCTCTGATGGGAAAACAACCTTGGTTGTTCCATAGAAACAAAGAATCCGCCTGCCAGTGGGGTTCAATGTCTGATCTGGGATGATCCCAGACACCGCAGAGCAACTGAGCCCGGGAACCACAACTACTGAAGCCCACGGGCCCTAGAGCCTGTGCTCCGCAACGAGAGAAGCCACTACAAAGAGAAGCAGCCCACGCCCTGCAACCAGAGAAAAGCCCTTGCAGCCAAAAATAAACAAATAAAATTATTTTTTAAAAAAGATACACCACGGTAAGCCCTTCTGGTCTCTGCATGTGAATCACCTGTCTGGAGGGCACGTGGGAAACCACAGTGCTCATTCCTGCCTGACTTGACCAGTGAGGAGAGAGAGAAGACCTCAGATTTTGATAAAGCGCAGGGACAAGAGGTGAATAGAGGGTGGAGCGGGTCCTGGGAGGAGCCATTTCCATTCCTGGAACTTTTCTCCTGCCGAGAACCAAGGCTAGAGTCCACGGGGCCCGAGGCAGCTGGGGTTAACACTGGACAAGGGACAGAGAGCACTCGCCCTGGCCCCTATGTGCCTCAGATTTCAGAACAGGTGACGCGCCCACTCTTGGCACTCGGAGCTGATAAATCAGCCTGGTGCTGCGCCCAGGCCAGTTGGGTCTCTCCTGGGGCAGTAAATACAAACCTCTGACTTAGCAGGATGTGATTGGCCTCCCTGCTCCAGCCCGTCACCTCCCAGTCCTCACCCTTTGCCTGCACGGGCCTCCCCCTTTCCACAATCCTCCACGTCTCTTGCCTTCAGACCCTAGCAACGCTGCCCCATCTACCTGAGACCTTCTCCCCAGCCCTGCTTCCTTTATCTGGTTAACCCTGCTCATCTCTCAGGTCTCAGCTGAGCCACGCCTCCTTCCAGAAGTTTCCTGTGATTTCACCCCCAAGTCCAGGGCAGCTGCCTCTGCTTTGAGCTCCCATGTGTCCTCCACTCACTCCTTCAATGCATCTCTCACGGTGACTTGTGATCTCTCCGGGTTGCGTGCATCTCCAGTTAGGGCTATTTCAGGGCAGAGACCGAAACTTTTCCACCTTAGGGAGCCCAGCACAGCACCAGGCCTACGCACGTGCCAGGCCACATGGACACATGAGCATTCACCTTCTCTCCTTGAGCCACCACCTCCCATCAGGAGGATCAGAAAGTCCAGATCACTCCTCGGCTGAAGGGTCCTTCTCCAGGGCCTGAGAGTGCTCCCTCCATATGAAAAGACACTCCCTTCTTTCTGTTTGCAAAGGGCTTTACATGCACTTTTCTACCCAGCTTCCCCACGACCCCCAGAGGCAGGTATCTGTCTATTGATTTTACTGATAGTGAGCCTGAGACCCAGAGCAACTACAGGAGCTGAGAGGCATGTGGGAGATGGTGACCAGAGGACTGGCCCCAGGTCTGTCTGAGTCCGGCTCAACACTGTTCCCTAGCTCCTCTGGTTTCCCATCAATGCATCCTGGGCTCTGGCATCGCCGGGTTGAGCCCACTAGCCTGAGATCCGGGTGAGCCGTCACTGCTCAGGCCCCTCTAGCGACATGGCATCCACTCCACGACTCCACAGGGGACCCCTCGGACGGTGGGAAAGCCTTGATTCTCCCCGCAGTTTCATGGCTCTTCAAGTGCCCGTGGGGACAGGCCCATGTCCACCAGGAACACAGGGCTGGGGTGACTTCAGAGAATCTACAACCAGTGCTGGGAGGGCTGAAGACACTCCCCGAGGAGAGCCGTCTTACCTGCTGCCAGAAGATAAACAGCTTCTACGTGCGGAGTTCCCACAGGTGACTTCCATTGCAATAATTAACTGAAGCCCAATTGGCAAGGGAGTGAATAAGACAGCTCCTCAGCCGTGGTGGTACAGGGAAAAGTATCAAAGGGCACGTATCAGGCTGAATGTGTGTGTGCTCTGTCACTCTGTCGTGCCTGACTCTGCAACCCTGTGGGCTATAATAGCCCGCCAGGCTCCTCTGTCCATGGGATTCTCCAGGCAAGAAGACTACAGGGGGTTGCCATTCCTTCCCCAGAGAATCTTCTCAACCCAAGGAATGAGCTCAAACCTCCTGCATCTCCTGCATTGCGAGGCAGATTCTTTACCCCTGAGCCATCTGGGAAATCCAGCAAGTTGAACACCAATAGACAAAACCTGTACCTTTCTAGGGTCGTTAGAGAATAAGGTGATGTCCCCAAAAGGCCCTGATTTGGGCCATGAGCATGGTGCATATTTACTTGCCTTGTGGCCATCCTGTGCCTGTCGGCAGTCTTCTTCCATTTGTGGAATTCCTGCTTTCCATCTCAGCAAGAATTTTCAATCACCTTTTGCCAGCCTCTCTCGCTGCTGGGAACAAGCACCCACTCCACAAAGCAAGTAGAGCCAGGGGGAGCGATGGGTCACCACCTTCGGACCCTCGGTTTCCTCATCCGTAACAGCACCAACCTCACTGGGCTGTTGTGAGGGTCAAACTGATGACTGATCTGAGGACTGGGAAATGAATGTTTTCCATGGACAGTGTCTGTACCCAGTGATCCCCAAACATTCGCTCACTGAAATCTCACACCAACCTGATGAGGTGGGCCTCATCTTTCAAGGTTCAAGGAGATACATTAACTGGCTTGAGGCTCAAGGGCTGGAAAAGGGCAGTGTCAGCAGTGCCCAGGTTGGCTGGACCCCCTAGTCCATGCTGAATATACAGAAGGTATAGGGGTATGGGTTCTGCCTCTAACTGAGAAGGGGGTGGATCTTTGGCTTCTTCTGAGCCCCAGCATCCTCATTTGCAGTATGAAGATGGTACTACCCTCAGTTCAGTCGCTCAGTTGTGTCTTACTCTGCGACCCCATGGCCTGCAGCACACAAGGCCTCCCTGTCCATCACCAACTCCCAGAGCTTGCTCAAACTCATGTCCATCCAGTCGGTGATGCCATCCAACCATCTCATCCTCTGTTGGCCCCTTTTCTTCCTGCCTTCAATCTTTCCCAGCATCAGGATCTTTTCCAATTAGTCAGTTCTTCGCATCAGGTGGCCAGAGTATTGGAGTTTCAACTTCAGCATCAGTCCTTCCAATGAGTATTCAGGACTGATTTCCTTTAGGATTAACTGGTTTGATCTCCTTGAAGTCCAAGGATTCTCAAGAGTCTTCTCTAAAACCACAGTTCAAAAGCACCAATTCTTTGGCACTCAGTTTTCTTTATAGTCCAACTCTCACATCCATACTACCCTCAGAGTGTAATGATTGTGGGGATGATGTGAGTTCATGGTTGGGAAGGAAAGAAATAACATTTCCGAGCAGAGTTAAATTATTTACATATACTCTCTGACTTAACAGGGTTTCCCAGGTGGCTCAAGTGGTAAAGAATCTGCTCGCTAATGCAGGAGTCACAGGAGACACAGGTTTGATCCCTGGGTCAGGAAGATCCCCTGCAGGAGGAAACGGCAACCCACTCCAGTATTCTTGCCTGGAAAATTCCATGGACAGAGGAGCCTGGGGGCCCCATGGGGTCCCAGAGAGTCAGACACAACTACACACACACACACACACACACACACACACACACCTGACTTAACAGACTTCCGAGGTGGAAGCCGGATTATTTCCTTCTAGTTTGGGCTTCTGGGTGTGTCAGGACTGTGTGACTCAGAAGTCCTGAGGGAAACCAGTCCCCAGCTGCCCTCACCACCATTCCTGGAAGCTCCAGCTCTTACCCAGAGAAAGGCACCTCAGAATTGAACCTGCAGGGCGGACCGTCTTGTCTCCCGCTGCCAAGGCCAGGCCCACAGCTCCTCCGATGGCCTTTGTTCCTCAGGCCCTGAAGCCAGGCCCACACTCTCGATACACACACACACACACACACACACACACACACACACACATGTGTGCGCGCACTCTCAGAGCCCTGCACTTGACACACACACACACAAACACGTGCGCGCGCTCTCAGAGCCCTGCACTTGACACACACACACACGCACGCGTGCACGCGTGCACTCTCAGAGCCCTGCACTTGACACACACACACACACACACACACACGCACGCGCGCACGCTCTCAGAGCCCTGCACTTGGAACTCCCCTCCGAAACCCCACTGCTATCAAGAAAGCCATTGTCAAATGCACACACTTAAAATGCTTAAAGGCTGCGTTTTTCTTCTTCAAGGGCCCATTCCTAATCACAAGAGGCCACTTAGTCTGAGTGGGGCCCGGTGATGCTGATTAATGATTGCATGTTTCTCTAGAGTGGGGGCCATTCAGCTGCCTCCCGCCTCAGCGCCTGCCTGACACCTTTCCCAGCCAGGGTCACTCTTGGGTTCCAGAGGCCTTTGCTCAACACCCGCTTCAGCAGGTCCTACGCCCCCCTGCCCCTTGCCTCACCCTGCCGCCCCCCTTCCCTAAGGGGCTGGGGTGGTGGAAGATCTGGGGAGTTCATTTCCCCATTTCAGTCCCCCTCCATGGCCCTCCCCGCCACCACACCCCATGTGCGTGTGAATATTCATGCAACCCCACGCTCCTCCAGACAGTTCATCTTAATGATTTTTAAGGGTTTTCTTTCATTCTCTTTCTCTGTGTGACAGATACAAAAATTATTAATGAGTGAGTGTTGCCAGCTCCCCACGCATACCCCCTCCATCTCTAAAGGAAATTTTATCTCTGCATATTCTCCTTCCTCCCCCTCACCACAGCCCATCCCTCCCACCACCTCCTCCACTTCCTTCCAGCCAGGCTTATTCCCACATTTGGGGAACAGAGAATCGGAGAAAGAGCTGGGAGGCACCAAAGAGAAGCAAGAAAGTGAAAACAGGGGTGAGTGGAGAAAAGTTGAGATTCAAGGATTCTGGTTTGGGAAGCAGTTTTCTTGGAGGTGGGGAGTTAGGGGTACAGCCTCCGGTATGAGGGTCAAAATGGAACAAAACGGATGAGGATTTTAAGACACTGGGGAAAGAAAGATAACCAAACGTTGGTGCCTTTGTACCCCATTCCCAAGGCGGAGGGGGGAGGGGGTACTATCTCTTTGAGAAACTGGTTGTTTTCTTCTAGAGTGGAACTCGCACCTGCTCTGTGATCCAGGGATTCTCAGTTCTAGGAAGGAGGCCCTGCCCAGCAAATAATGTGTCCCTATGTTCACCAAAAGATATGTGCTAAAATGTTCACGGCAGCACGGCTCACTTTATCCTAAAATGACCCACACGCCCATCAACAGTAGCATGAGTAAATAAATCAGGGTGTGTTTACACTGATACAGCAACAAGAAGGAAAGTGGGACAATTATGCACAACAATGTGAATGACTCCCACAAGTCATTTAATGGTAAACGAAAGAGGCCAGACACAAAAGAACTCATGATTCCATTTATAGAATATTCACAACCAGGCAAGCCCAAAAAGTTATCTATGTAGTTACAAGTCAGGATGGTGGCTCACTTAGGTGTTGATGACCATTGGGGAGTTCTAGACGGCTGGTTAGACGGGGATGCTCCGTTTGTAAAAACTCATCAAGTCCTATACTTAAGATGTGTGAGATTTTCTAAATGGACCCAATTCAATAAAACTTTTTGGAAAAGCGGCAGCCCTGCAGTGGATCTGTCCTTTGGACTCCTCAAAGATTGGGATCACTGTGAAGCTGCTTTGGTGGCTGGATCATGTTTCTGTAAATGTGATACTGTGCTGAGGCTTCATGTTCTCTCAGTTCCTTTGATGGTCCTACACCACCAAGGAGATTGATCATCCTGACTCCCCCTTGGGATTAGCTGGGATCACGTGACTGAGATGGTTGGATGGCATCACCAGCTCAATGGACATGAGTTTGAGTAAACTCCAGGAGTTGGCAATGGACAGGGAGGCCTGGTGTGCTGCAGTCCGTGGGGCCACAAGGAGTCAGACACGACTGAGCGACTGAACTGAACTGAGTACTAGCCAACAGAACGTAAGCAGGAATGACAAATCCTACTTTCGGCCTGGCCGCTGAAATCTCCTGCACATTCCTCCACTTGCTCTGTGCCTCAATCTGCTCACCACTGGCCAAGAATTCAGCGGAGGACTCTGAGGTCCCAGGAGGTCGTAGAGCTACTATTTCCCACCACGGCACAAAAGTAAGTTTAAAATCCTTGCACTAGAGAGAAGGAAGCTGAGTCCCTGAATAACTGCATGGAGCAGAGCCCCCTCCTCATTCCTGCCATCCCACCTGCCTACCCACAGTGGACTATGATGTGAATGAGAAATATTCTTCTGTCATGACAGAGATGTGATGGAGACTTGGGGGTTGTTTGTTACAGCTATTAGCCTGACCTGACTCTCTAAGACACAATATGTCTTCCCAAAAAATGCCATTTGGGTTCTGGGTTTCCAAATGGAATTGTCTTTTGTCAATGGAATGAAAGTGAACATTCTCAAGGAGAAATACTTATTCCTCCCTCTGGCATTTTCCTAGTGAAAGTCGCTCAGTCATGTCCAACTCTTTGTGACCCCATGGACTGTACAGTCCTTGGAATTCTCCAGGCCAGAATACTGGAATGGGTAGCCTTTCCCTTCTTCAGGGGATCTTCCCAACCCAGGAATTGAACCCAGGTCTCCCACATTGCAGGCCGGATTCTGAACCAGCTGAGCCACCAAGGAAGCCCAAGAATACTGAAGTTGGTAGCCTATCCCTTCTCCATCTTCCTGACCCAGGAATTGAACCAGGGTCTCCTGCATTGCAGGCAGATTTTTTACCAGCTGAGCTACCAGAGGAGAAGGGATGTCCCAGGAAGAAAAAGAAACTGGGACTTCCCTAGTAGTCCAGTGGTTGAGAGTCCGCCTTCCAATGCAGGGGACGCGGATTCAATCCCTGGTCAGGGAACTAGGATTTCACATGCCATGGAGTAACTAAGCATGTGAGCCACAACTACAGAGACTGTGTGCCACAATTAGAGAGTCTGTATGCCAAATCAAAAAAGATGCTGCATAATGCAGTGAAGGTCCCATGTGCTGCAACCAAGTAAATTAACTTTTTTTTTAAGTAAGCAAGAAACTAAATTTTCTCCCCACTGGAAGACCTGTGTGATTGGTGAGCAGATGAAGGAACTGACCTCAGCCCTTGTGAAGCCAGTGAAGCCTCGGAGGGCCATCCTCTCTCCTCCTCCCTGTGATCTGTGGTAGGCTGTCCTGTCCCTGCCTGGCTGTGCCAGGAAGAAGGGACTCCCAAATTCTGGGGATCCGATTTAGGACATCCACTTGATGACGCCGCCACTTCCCTATCTGCCAAGCCAGCTTTTCTCAGTAATGAAGCTAACATTTTTACCTAGGTCTGATAACTGTGCTTCTGTGTGTCATTCCATACTGAGAAGGAAATGGGGAGAGTGACGTACTGGTCCCTAGAAAAGCAGCAAAGACTAGGAAAGGAGCTGTTCTCTGTAGCCGTGGTCCATAAATGAGACCAACTTAGAAACATCATTTTTAAGAACAGAAGTCAGGGAAATTTCAAGGGATTTATTATTTTTTTTTAATAGGCATAAAGGGACTGAAATAGGAGGTGGACTTGAGCCAGCACTAGCTGTGCCCCTTCTCTCCCCTCCCAATTTAGATTAGCTTTACCTTTGTCTTTTGCATATTAAGATTGGGGATTTCATTAAAGCAGAGTTCCATGTCTAAAAATCACTGTAAAAATCTCTGATTTAGATCATCTTCTCAGGACCTCCTAGCCTAAAGTGTCTTTGAGATTATATAAGAAATCCAGGGACTTTACAGGTAGCCAGTGACTAAGACTCCAAGTTCCCAGTGCAGCGGGCCCACACTCAATCCCTGGCCAGGACAAGTGCTGCAACTAGGACCCAGCACAGTCAAACAAACACATTTTTAAAAAGAAATCCAAATTGCGTTTTTGTTTTGACAATGATTTTTGCCTGTGACAAAAGTAGACAGACACTGGGATGCAGAGAAAAACCTCACGGCTGCTTCTAAATTAGTTGAAGCTCTCTCGGGAAGCAAAGAGATGCATCCAGGTGGCCTCAGCTGGCCGGACATCGGTGGTCAACCTTCTGTCCTGGACTGAGTTTGGTTGGCTTGCCTGAAGGGATGAAACATGATTTCCAGTACCCCTTGTTAGGTCAGAGATTCTGACAGTGTTCAGGTGTGAAAGGCAGAAAGCGGCACACGGCATTTAAGGCATTAAGAGAAGATAGCTGGCAGTTTGGGCTTCCCCGGAGGCTCAGTGGTAAAGAACACACCCGCCAGTGCAGGAGATATAGGTGACTCAGGTTTGATCCCTGGCTCGGGAAGATCCCTGGAGAAGGCAATGGCACCTCACTGCAGCACTCTTGCCTGGGGACTCTCAGGGACGGAGGAGCCTGGTGGGCTACAGTCCATGGGGTCGCCAAGAGTCAGGCATGACTGAGTGACTGCGTAGCAGCAGCAGCTGACACTTCACTGCAGCACTTCCGATAGGGAGGGATTCATTTCCCAGGGCTGCTGTGCTAAGTCACCATAAACCTGACAGTGTGAAACAATAGAAATTCATTTCCTCACAGTCCAGGAGGCCAGAAGTCCAAATCAAGGTGTCAGCAGGTGCCACAAGGTGTCACACTTACTCCAAAAGCTCCAAAGATTCTGTTCCTCGTCTCTTCCAGCTTCTGATAGCTGGGTATTCCTTGGTTTGTGGCCACATCACTCCCAGTTCTGCTTCTGTCTTCACACCACCTCCTCCTCTGTGTGTCTTGAGTCTTTTCTTCTTGCATCTCTTAAATATCCCCTGTGTGTCTCTTTCAGGACACTTGTCATGGGATTCAGGATTCATCTAGATGATCCAGGATGATCATCTCATCTCAAGATCCTTAATTACATCTGCAAAGACCCTTTTCCCAAACAAGGTCACATTCCTAGGGTCTGGGAATTAGTCCATGGATGTATCTTTTCAGGGTCCCCATTCTGTGCACTACCAGGGTGCATATCAGAATTTGAGGAGCTTGTACATAATGAAATGATGTAAAATTTTTAGCAGCAGAATTCCCCTGCTTCACTGACCAAGAGTCTCACTTTGTATCTGTTGAATAACTTTGATAAACCTTTCTGAGGTGAGTAGGTCTGATTAACTGGGAGGCTTTTATTTTGCTGAGTCAAGAGTTCTGGGGCCGGAGCTAAATTGACCAAGACTTTAGAGAGGACTGGAAAAGCCACATGAGAACAGGATGAAGAGAGAGGCAGGGAGCCGACTGACAGCTAAAGAGAACCTAGGCTATCAAATGGGTTCCTTGCTTCAACAAATATTTATCTCAAGAAATCTATGCATCCAAGCTTGGTATGAGGTACTAGGGAAGCAGTGATGAACAGATACAGTCCCTGTTCTCCAGAATGTGGGGACTCACTTTCCTTTGATGTTCAATACCTCTCTCCTCCAAGTGAAAGCCGCTCAGTCGTGTCCAACTCTTTGTGACCCCATTGACTATATAGTCCATGGAATTCTCCAGGCTAGAATACTGGAGTGGGTAGCCTTTCCCTTCTCCAGGGGATCTTCCCAACCCAGGGATTGAACCCAGGTCTCCCGCAATGCAGGCGGATTCTTTACCAGCTGAGCCACAAGGGAAGCCCAAGAATACTGGAGTGGGTAGCCTATCCCTTCTCCAGCAGATCTTCCCGACCCAGGAATCAAACAGAGGTCTTCTGCATTGCAGACGGATTCTTTACCAACTGAGCTATCAGGGAAGCCCCTCTCCCCAAAAATCTTCTGCAAAATCTACACTGCTTATGATCTGTAGACAGAGGGAAGAGATGGGAACAGGTATCATCTTGTTCCTGGTTGGAATGAGGCAAACCCAGAGGCTCCTCCAGGAGGTCATGCGATTTACATGCATCAGTAGGCCAGCCAGAGCTTTTCAGGTATCCATGTCCCCCTTCTCAGGAAGCAAGAGAACTTTGATTTGCTTTTAGAAAATTACCTCTCCCCTGTCAACAGGGAATGTTTTTGTTTTTGTTTTTGCCATGCTCCAAGGCATGTGGGATCTTAATTCCCTGACTAGGGGTCAAACCCATGCCCCCTGCAGTGAAAGGGCAGAGTCTTAGTCACTGAACTGCCAAGGAAGGCCCTAACAGGGAGTCTTAATTGGATTTTCAATCAAATATTTTTCCCTAATTTCCTAGCAATGGGAAAGGCACAAGGTCCAAGAGAGATCAATAAGACCCAGGAATTCAATCATAAAGGCAGAGATGCAAGTACAGAATAAAAGGTGGAGTTGATTTAGCTCAACAGATGTGCCGAGATCTGTTCCTGTTCCTTAGACCCCTGACACCCTCTCCATGTCATGTTCCTCATCAGACGCTTAGGATCTCTGAAATAATCTATACCCTTCCAATAAGTTCCCTCTGGCTTGAATTAACCAGTCCTTGGACTTCCCTGGTGATCCAGTGGTTAAGAATCTGCCTGCCAGTGCAGGGGACATGGGTTCGATCCCTGGTCCAGGAAGATTCCACATGCTGCGTAGCAATTAAGCCCGTGAGCCACAACTACTGAGCCTGTGAGCCCTAGAGCCTGTGCTCCACAAGAGAAGACACTAAATGAGCAGTCTGCGCACTGCAAATACAGACAGATCCCGCTCGCTGCAACTGCAGAAAGCCCTTACACAGCAGTGAAGACCAAGCACAGTCAAAATGAATAATTTTAAAAATAAATAAATTAACCAATCCTTTTGGGGTACCTTAAATCAAAGGACTCCGATGAGAAGGATCATGAGAAGCCCCCATCCCTCCTCTCCAGCAAGAGGGTACCCACAGGGAATGAGGGCCTGGCTACGGGGACAGATGCATCTTCCATCCTAAGCACCAGATTCGAGACTTCTGTATCAGGACAGTTTTGATCAAAATCCAAAATCTCTCTTAAGCTAACCGTGACTGCCCTTCATTAACAAGGACACTCACCATATCAGTGCCAGCCCTTAGGAAGAGGCCAACACACTGACAGGGGAGAGAGAGGGATCAAGTTCTTCTGGGTCAGGTTGAGGCTTCAGATGACACATGGCACTGAGTAACATTTCCTGAGTGTTCCTGAAGCCTTGCACCTCAATTCAACTCTGCCCTGGTTGGGGGGGGTCTCCCTCGTGGTGGGGGGTCTCTCTGGCCCGGATGCCAGAGCAGGGGTTTCTCCTTCTTATTAAATGCATGCGCACAGGCCACAGGGGAAGCCCTCAAGGGGAGAGAAAGTGCAATTTACACCTTCCATTAACCTTCCCAAATGTTCTTGCCCGCCTTCGGTCTATACTGAGTCTCCTTTTGCCCAAATCAGCCCAAGTATACCCACCCATTAACATAACGACAATTACATGACTGCAAACATAAGCTATTAGCTGCCTCTGTAAAAAAGTATCTCAGTTTTGAATCCATTCTTCCCAGTATCTCCAACCTCTCCTAACACCCGCTTTCAGAGGACTGATTCCTCTCTATGAACAATCGCCCCTCCTAAAAAAAAAAAAAAAACCATTAAGGCTCTAGGAGATCAGGCTGTTTGCTTTCTCACTAAGTAGGCCAGATTCCTGCCCAACCTCTTCCCTGGTTCAAATTTCAGTTCAGGTGCACCAGACACAGAAGCCACTGTGCTATGGATGGGAACACAGCCTTGAGTGAGGTGCAGTCACTATCCCCATGATGCTGAGACCACAGGAGAGAGACAGGAAGCAAGTGATTATAAGACGGGTCTGATTAGTGATCAGGTACCAGTGGCCACGTGGGGGAACATTCTACCTGACCTACAAGCCTAGAGAGGCCTCTCCTTGATGAACTAATGTGGAAGCTAGGGGACCTGAAGGCTGGTGCCAGGGTGGGCAGCAGGAGTCAAGAGAATTGCTTCTCCTTCACTGGGACTTTCTGGAAAGCCAGCCCCTGTTCAGAAAGTGTTCTAAAAGTTTGTTTTCAAGTTCATGGGTTCAGAGCTCATTTCTTTTTCTGCAGAAATACACTTACAAATAGTGACTAGGTTTCCAAGCTGGTCCACTATCACCCAATTATCTGCAATGTGCTGCACCATATATAGCATTTTAACCAGGCAACCTGTTTCTATGGAAAACTTACGTTGAATCCCGATGGAAACAGTGCTCACAAGGCCTCCTCTTCCTCACTGAATTCCAGCAGTTCTCTCAAGGAGGTCTCCCCAGCCCAGCACCTAATCCCATGGCTTTAGTTCAGGCCAGCCTCATACCTACCCATGCAGACCTTGGATCTGGACCACAGCAACCAACTCAAAACTCAGTCATCTGACCTTCAGTTGCTCCTCTCTCCAGCCCTTTCTCCCACTCCCGGTGCTCCAGTTATTTTAAAGGAACAAATGTGAAAATCTTTCAGTGGTTCTCACTGCCCATTTGTTTTTCTCAGCCTGGAATTTTCCATCCATTTTTCAAGACCTAACCCCTCCATCCAATACAAATTTTTTTACTTATTTCTATTCTAGTATCTTGGCAAGTTGTATTATAATTTTTATTCACCTATTCAACAAATACGTAAGTATGTACAACAGGCCAGGCTGTCTGCCTTAGGGCAAAGAAAATGGTATGAAGACAGAGTTCAGGTCCTGTTTGCATCTGCCCAATCACTACTCAATAGACACTATTTTTGTTATTCAGCTGTTCAGTTGTGTCCGATTCCATGCGACCCCATGGACTGTAGTACTCCCGGCTTCCCAGTCCTTCACCATCTCCCCGAGTTCGCTCAAACTCACGTCCATTGAGTCAGTGATGCCATCCAACCATCTCATCCTGTGTTGTCCCCTTCTCCTCCTGCCTTCAGTCTTTACCAGCATCAGGGTCTTTTCCAATGAGCCAGTTCTTCACATCAGGTGGCCAAAATATTGGAACTTCAGCTTCAGCATCAGTCCTTCCAATGAATACTCAGGGTTGATTTCCTTTAGGATTGATTGGTATACTTATTACACTATATTAATTTTTTAATATAATTTTTTCTTTCCAGGCTACAAGGCAATTCCCCCCAAGGATGAAAGGATGATAAGAATTTATACCTTCAATTAATATTTCCTACTGTGTTGGCCTGCCCTCAACCTGGCAAGAAAAGAATCTTTTTTTTGCCACTTAATACCAGATTCTAAACTTTGGCTTCCTCAACTGCAAAGCAGCCTCTGAGGTCTTAACTCAGAGTTGAGTTCATATCTAATCTTTGGTACCTTCTAGCTGCTTGCTCTTAAATGACTTAATCTCTCTTAAGTGACTTAACCTCTCTTAAGTTTCCTTACTTGGGAAATGGGGATAATACTACCTACTTCACAAGTGGGTTTAAACATTAATTCCCGAACCCAGCTGAATATCAGAATCACTGGGAAATTTATATAATTTTATTTTTGGCTGTGCAGGTTCTCCATTGCAGTGTGTGCGCTTCCCATTGCACTGGTTTCTCTTGTTGCAGAGCACAGGCTTCAAGGAGCAACGGGCTTCAGCAGCTGCAGCACGGGGACGCAGTAGTTGTAGCTCTCGGTCTCCAGAGCATAGGCTGAACAGCTGAGGAACACGGGCTTAGCTGCTCCATGGCATGTGGGATCTTCCCGGAGCAGGGATCAAACCCATGTCTCCTGCATTAGCAGGCGATTCTTTACCACTGAGCCACCAGCGAGCCCCATTAGGAAATTGAAAAAGATGCAGCATGAGAATAAAGCAGGAAATCTGGCTTTTTCAAAAGCCCCAAGTGATTTTCACATATAGCCGGATTGGAAACCAAAGATTGGAGGATGAAATTATTGGTGAAGTACCTGTCACATGAATGGTCAATACCCAGGTGTGCTGCAGAAAATAGGATTCTACCCTAAGGAACTGCTGCTGCTGCTAAGTCGCTTCAGTCGTGTCCAACTCTGTACAACCCCCACCAGGCTCCCCCATCCCTGGGATTCTCCAGGCAAGAACACTGAAGTGGGCTGCCATTTCCTTCTCCAATGCGTGAAAGTGAAAAGTGAAAGTGAAGTCACTCGGTTGTGTCCAACCCTTCATGACCCCATGGACTGCAGCCCACCAGGTTCCTCCATCCATGGGATTTTCCAGGCAAGAGTACTGGAGTGGGGTGCCATTGCCTTCTCTGACCCTAAGGAGCAGAGGTGGGAAAGTAAGAGGAATGTATGAAAGGATTCTGGGTGTAAACCATACATGGAAGGAATTATATGATGTGACATTCCCTCCAGTTCCATTTCGAACCACCGGAGCCATTATGGAAAGCAGACAAACGGCCAGGAAGACCATGTTCTCAGCCCAGACTTTCAAGACACTAACAGGACAGAGAGGAGTAAATTTTTCCAAAGGTTAGGCTTTGTTGTGAGGTTAATGTTGAAAATTTCAAAGGGGCCAAGATCTCAGAAACAGCAGACTGCAGGTCCCACTGTTAGCAGCTGCAGCCTCACCTATTACATTAGTGTTACTCCAAAGGTATCAGCGCACCAGGCTCCCCTGGCAGCTCAGATGGTAAAGAATCTGCGTGCAATGTGGGAGATCCAGGTTCGATCCCTGGGTCAGGAAGATCCCCTGGAGAAGGAAATGGCAACCCACTCAAGTCTGGAGAATTCCAAGGACTGATGAGCCTGGTGGGCTACAGCCCATGGGGAAGCAGAAACTTGGGACTTGACTGAGGGACTAACTAGCTTAGCACATGGTGATACTGGCAATGTGCTGTCCTCCAAGACAAGTAGACCCGTTCCTATTTTTTCAGCCTTTCTCCAGTACCAGAAGACGGGGATGCACAGCCCTGCTCCTTCCCGTCACCCAAATTTTATGGCGGCTTCTCTTATTGTGTACAGGCTCTAGGACACACAGCTTTCAGCAGTTGCAGCAGATAGGTTCAACAGTTGTGGTTCCTGGGCTCTATACAGCACTATGGAGCACAGGCTCAGTAACTGAGGTGGATGGGTTTAGCTGCTCTGGGACATGTGGGATCTTCCCTGCTTGAACCTGTCTTCTACACTGGCAGGCAGACTCTTTACCATGAGCCACCAAGGAAGCCCCATCCTGCTTCATTATAATGAAAACCTGTAAACCCTGCTTCCAAGAATGAATTCTACAGGTATTTTCCTGTAGAAAATTTTCCTGTAGCACGTGAACGAAAGTAGCTACAAAAATGTTTGCTGTGTCACTATCATAGCGACACACACTGGACACCAAGAGATGACTGGCTACATAAACCACATCCCATCTAGAAGAAGGAGCAGAGCAGCGATACGGAAACTTAAGACAGACGACCATCAAGTTGTACATTTTAATTTATAGTTTTTATCAATAAAAAGATTAGTTACAAAAAAGGAATCTCTATACAAAATTAGGATTTCTTTTTCCTTTCACAAAGAGAATCCACTGTCATGTCTTGCCTTGCCAAATCAAATCTCAAATAGCTTGCGTAGGAAAAATTATTCCAAGAGAGGTAATCCAGACAAAAATGAATATTATCAGCTTCTTAAATTTGCTTGAAAGGAAGAATGAAATGAACACTTGGCTTTGAAGAATTCTAAACAATACTTGGAACCTTCACAAAGACTCTTGCTCTTGGGCATTTGAGCTGCTGAGAGGGCGTGCAGGAAAACTAGCTCACTTAGCATGAGATTCTTCTTACACGCACACACACACTCACTCACACACACTCTGAGTCTCCACTCCTGCTTGGTGGGTGCTAGGGCGACATAACAGGAAGAAGGGCTTTTAAAATTTCACAAGTAAATTTTATTGTGGCCACAGGTCAACAGCAGAACACAAAACAGCTGGGGTTCATATTCTCCCCATCTCTTATTTTATCATATAAATTAAATATGGAGAGGTACACGCAAACAAGCCTCATGAAAACCGAGGAGCTGTTTTCAAATCGCCATTTCCTAGAATAACACACATCACTGCTTCAGAGTGGGGCAAAAAGTCATCCTACTAGTGCACAGTGCTTCCTATACAGAACCACTGGGCAAATGTTCAGAGCCTTTTTAGTTGACTCGGAGTATGGCAGCACTCAGCACTGCTCCTAGCAGTTCACTTTCAGAATAAAAATATAAAACGAGAAAACTGCAAAACATCATAGCCTTCAAAAAAAAACTATTTGGTGACAAGCCTAGCTCTGATGGAAAAAGCCCACCTTGGCGGGGGGGGGGGGTAAAAAAAGACTTGTGGGTGTTGAAGTTGGTCTGAGGTACCTTCATGACTCAAAATAAAAAAGCCCTTCAAACACAGATGAGTCTAAAGCCATTACAACCCAGAATTATGTGATTCACTGAGATGTGCTTATAACACCTCCTGAAATAAGATCTACATACAAGGAGCTGCACACTCCTCACAACTAACTGAAGCATATGGCCATGGGGGTGAAAATGGGGGGATAGTTTACCCCCCCAAAAAAAGACAACTTAAATAGGGTTTAAAGTTCTCCCCTCCACTCTACTCAATAAACATACACCCAGAATGAGAACAAAGTAGAATCAATGACCAGGCGCCTTTCCAAGGGAGCTTCTCCCTGTGGCCAATGTGGGCTAGAATTTTCTAGCACAATGCAAATCCACTACACTGGGTACACACAGCGCCCTACACAAGATGCCCACCCCGGGTTAAACCCAGCCCCTGTGAAAGGTGCAACTCCACTAGAGTTTTGATCACTTAACTTAGGATAAAAAAAATGCCTAGCAATGACTCTCATGCCTCATTAATACCGATCTGGAGTCCTCACTGACTCAGGGGTGTTTTTTTTTTTAAATCAAAATAGCTGATGAGGTGGCAAACGGTGAGAACTGACAGCAGGTCACGGCAATTCCAAAGGCCGAGGAAGCTTCATCCACTGCTCTGCCTTCTGCCTGACGGTTACGGTTCTGCCACTGTGAAACGTCATGAACAGGTCTCTGTGGCCAAGCTGTGGCAAAGGTCAGTAAATAAAGAGAGCTGGTCAGAGGCAGAACCATTTTACGGGCAGACTCCTCTAGCTGGGAATGTGAGGGAGGGGAAAAGGAGGAAGGAGACGTGTGTGCGAGGAAGAGGTAAGAGCCCCGTGGACAGGTCTGGTGACCCAATGCCAGACACCCCAGCTTGTTGCTGGCAGAGCCGGACCTGCCAAAACCCATTACTCAGATGGAAAAGGAAGAAAAGACATCAAAAAACAAAACCCAGTAATAATAATGATAATATGACCAGTTCTGAAACTTGCACAGTTGGTAATTTGTTCTTCTTAGCAGTAAGGACTTGAATGAGAATAATGAAACTCGAGGAACACTCTTTTTTTTTTTTCTCCAGGATTTAAAAAACTGTTGTCTTGTTCTGAAAGACTACATTCAGTGTGGGTCAGATCCAACAGCATCAGCTAGAACTCGGTGGTGAAGGTCACCCCGCGCTGGGAGGAAACGTCATCTGAGTGGAGAGGCTGGTGGGCAGGCCAGAGGCCGCTCCTTCACTGGTCCCCGAGCCGAAAGCCCTGGCCCCAGTTGTGCCGACCGCCTCCGCCGTTCTGATCGGCTGCTCGCCTCATGCTGGCCGGGGGCACGCCAAACCCTGACACCCCTCCTCTCCTGCTGGGTAGCCAACGGTACCTGTAGCAGAGTGGGCGAGACACAAAAGGAGAGAATCACAGTCACTTCCACGTAGCTGTCCATCCTCATCTCTCTTCCTGGGGTGCCCACGACACCTGTCACTCGAATTACATTCGTCTGTGGCCACGGAGAGGCTGAGGACAATGTCCTATTAACTCTGTGTGAGGGCTCAGCAGGCAAAGAATTCACCTGCAACACAGGAGCCACAGATTCGATCCCTGGGTCGGGAAGATCCCCTGGAGGAGGAAATGGCAACCCCCTCCAGTATTTTTGCCTGGAAAATCCAGTGGACAGAGGAACCTGGTGGGCTACAGTCCATGGGATCACAAAGAGTCGGACACGACTGAGCGAGCACAGGTGCGAAGCATCCTTTCAGAACGTAGCTGAATGCCCTGACCACAGAAGGCACTCACTTTTTATGATTTTTTTTTTTGAACTAAGATTTCACACTAACTTCACACTCTAATTTTTTTTTTCCTGATTACAAAAGCAATTTATGTGGGAACAGTAAGTATGGAAACAAAAACATTAACACCCACAAGCCCAGGAACTAGAAAAAAACCATCTATATAGCATATAAATATGGAGCTAGCTTGCTCAAAGGACCCTAAGTAAATTCAGTTCCAAGGACAAATCCACAACCAGTGTGTCTGAGCACCTCACGGCATCTCCATGATGCAACTGGGTTCTTCATGTCCATCAAGGGACAGGGGAGAAGGTGGCTTTCTGTCCTGGAGTTTGGGCATGTTTTCAAGTTCATTCATTGTGTTTCCTCCAACTGCATTCTTTCCATCTCACTGATGGTGGGAAAGCTGAGGCCCAAAACGGTTAGCTGATTTCCCAACTTTCAAATTAATAAATTCAGAGTCACAGAACAGCTATGAAAATGTAAGCCTAGGACTCTATGTTCTCAGTAGTTTTTCCAACTATTTTCCTTCCTTGATTATTCATCAACTGAGCATCTATTTTCACCTGTTCCACTTATCAGATCCTGATGGTTTGATTTTTGGCTTGAAGCACAGAGACTGTGATCTGATATCCCGTTTTAAACCCCTCATGGCACCAAGGACTTCCCTGGTGGCTCAGAGGGTAAAGCGTCTGCCTGCAATGAGGGAGACCCAGGTTCAATCCCTGGGTCGGGAAGATCCCCTGGAGAAGGAAATGACAACCCACTCCAGTACTCCTGCCTGGAAAATTCCATGGATTGAGGAGACTGGTAGGATACAGGCCATGGGGTCGCAAAGAGTCGGATACGACTGGGCGACTTCACTTTTACTTGGCACCAAGAACAAACCACGAGGGGTGACTTGCCCACAACAGGAAGCCTGAGGAGCTCAACTTTATCATAAGGCATTTCCCTCACACTGGGTACTGCTTGTTTAAAAATGCATCTCATCTTCACAACTGCCCTCAACAGATACTATTATTACCCCATTTTATAGATGGGAAAATTGAGGGAGAATTGAGTCAAGCTCTTCTGAAGTGACAGGCAGGATTCAAACCCACGCAGCCTGACTCTGGAGCTCATACCCCAATCCACAGCCTGCACCTCACGCCATCCATAGGATACACAGTGTTTGATTCAGATGACAGCAGTTAGTGACCAAAGTCCTCATATCTTTATACATCAACCCTGTGAGCTGCACACTGCCTCTCCAAAAAGACAATTAAACTCCTTGTAAAAACAAAAGTAACAGAAGAGGATCTGTCTACCTTTTCTTTTTTTTTTTTTGGCCATACTTCTCAGCATGCGGGATCTTAGTTCCCCAACCAGGGATTGAAGCCCTGCCGCCTGCAGTGGAAGTGCGTTTTCTTAACCACTGGACTGCTAGGGAAGTCCCTGTCTACTTTTCTAAGCAGAATGCAAAACAGTGATACGTCTTAGAATTCTATAATTCACATCTTCCCTTTTAAACAAATTCAGCTTGATCATTAAATCAACATGTATTTCCAAGCACTGGTTTCCCAACATTCATAACATTCTGGCACAAATAACATTCCTCCAAAGTATATAATAAATTGGAAGACTTAAAAAAGGCAACGCCAGGGCTGTCTTGCTTTGCTTCTGACTCTGAGACAATATGGAAGCCATCGCCACTGCTTAAACAGATAGTGAAATTAAATGCAAGTAATTAGTATAAAAAGATACCCAATTATACATAATCAACAAAGATTTATGATAATTTCAAAGCAGTTACTGCTTCTGCAAGGAGCTACATTTTGTCATCTGATCTTTATGCAAAATTTCACAGAAGGGCTTCCACCAACAGGGAAAGCTCATGAGGAAGGCAGGCTCCAGTGGGCTGTTGGTTTTGCCACTAGAATCTCATACATGTTGTTGCCCACAACTGAGAAATGTCTCCAAGCTATTAAATCAGAATATGGCTGTTTAAAGTAAAATAACTCTTGGCTGCCCCCCAAAGCAACAAGTTTTTTTTTTTTTAATGATGCATCTGCCATCAGACTTGATAAACCTAGATTAAAAATCCAAGCCTGCTGTTATTGTGTCCTTTGATAATTAGAAAGCAGATTGGTCATCCGTTTTTTTTTTAGCCTGAAGGCAACTCAAGACTCAGAAGAGAAACAAGTTTCTTTTCATGCTCTTAATGAAGGGGGGGGGAAAGCAAAGAAAAAGACACACATACACAACAACAGTGTTCTTCTCTGTATATTTCACAATGAAGGACTTTCAAATACCTTCCTCCAACCTATGAGAGTGAGGAGTAGGGGGAGGTACTCAAGTTTTACTGCCCTCACTGACCCCTTAGAAGGATGGCAAACTGCAAAACACTAAAATGAGCAAGATGTGAAAAGCGCGTCTTTGCCTTTTTTTTTTTTTTAAAGCTTCTAAGTGCAAGCTATCACCACATATGCCCAACCAGAGATCAGGAGTGACTGTCAGGCTGGCTGCGACACCAGATGGCGAATTTACTGGTCCCTTCTCCAACAGCCATTTGCTTCCCTGACAGGACGGTCACACTGCTTACACACTTAAGCGTGTCAGCATCTCTGAGGGGGTGGGAGGGTGCATCAGAATCCTGCCCCCTCTCCCCGCCCCAACTTCAGGAGCAAGGCTGAGAGTGCTTATATTTACTGAGCACCCACTCCTGTGCTGGCGAGGGTGAACCCCACTTCTGGCTGTCCTGTGAGACGGGGCCACCCCTCAACTCATAGACTCAAAAAGAAAGCTGGGGGAAATTTACTGAGTCACTTTCCCAATGTCCACACTGGTCGATGAGGGGAATGGGACTCTGACCCAAGTCTGCCTCCAAACCAAAGCTGAGTCCTCAGCCTCCTCACTAAGTACGCCGTGCAAACAGAAAGAACGGGCTGCAGGACAGAACCCTCCAGTCTCTCATTTCAACATGAAAAGACCTTTAAAGGTTCTAGTCTATGATACTAAATATAAAAATGTTTTAAACTGCTAACCGATGAACCTGCTTACCCTCTTACACCTTCCTCAGCTGTACCTCCGTCACCCTGGGCCGCGGAGGCTCACCCTGGAAACACAAACAAGCGCCCCGCCCGCCCAACAGAGCCCACGGCTCCCTGTTCTTCTCCTGGAGCCTGGATTCAGGCATCACAGGGAGCCGTGGGTCACGGCTCCCTCACCTCTTGTGTCCTTGACTGTAAGACACCACAGAAGTCCCTCTGGAAAGCTGACCTTCACCTTGTAATCCTAAAATAAACACAGCCCTTCTTGAGTTTACCCATGGCTGACATACAGGCCACTTTGGGGTTTTACAGGGAGAAGAAGGCTCCAGGAGAAGAGCAGGCCTCAGCTTGGAGTGACCAGGGCAAGTCCCTGGCTGGCTCACCCTTTCTCCATCAGACAAAGAGGGAACTCCTACCCCTCACAGAGTCTTTATCGGGAGGCAGACGAACATGGAAACTGTCAAACGAGAGGGGGTAGACGCACTTACAAAAACTGAGGCGTGGACAGAAAATTCCTCCCTCCCAAGTCCATCGGGTATCTGAACATGAGGAAGAAATAAAGATGTCCGACAAGATTCCCAATTAGCTCGTTGATGACCCTGCAAACAGAGAGCCAGATGAGTTTGAAGACATTCAAGCAGCCAAGTGAGCCGCAGCAAGTTTTAACTAACAGCAGCGGGAAGAGATCCCTCGTGGCAGCTCATTTCCGGTCCCTGGGAGTCTGACAGCCCAACAGTGAGCCCTTGCGCAGTCTGAGGGGCGCGTGCATTCCGAATGAGAAGCGAAATCAGTCCTCCTGAACCAATGGTGTCTGGGCTCTTCAAGGCCAGCTGCCTCTCTGACATCTCTTCCAAGCCCCAGCCCATTCTCAAAACATTGTTTTTGCCACTTTCCTGCCTCAGGAAGGGGTGGGGGGTGGGGGGAAGTTGCAAGCTTCTGAACACTTTCAGTCACAAACACCGTGTTTGCAAAACGGGGGCATGTTTGAAGGCTGGCGAGAGACAGGCACAGGAGCAAGGAAGGATTAAAAAATGTCCGCTCCCCTGTTCCTGCAGCCACGGATCACATCTCCCTCACCTCTTGTATCCTTGACTGTAAGACACCACAGAGATCACTCTGGAAAGCTGACCTTCACCTTGTAATTCTAAAATAAACATGGCCCTTCTTCAGTTTTCCCATGGCTGACATATAGGCCACTTCAAGGTTTTACAGATCCACTCTTACTGTTACACATCCTTCTCTGTCTCCGCCTGCAATATCATTCCTGTTAGGGCCTGATCAACATCTACAACTGCTCCCAGACCAATGCCCAGGACTTGCTTTGCTCTAAACTGAGTCTGTTTACCCAATTCATTCCCTTCTGCCTAGGGATACGCAGCAGAAGTTAGAACCCCATAGAGCAAAGACATCATCAGGTTAAGAACTAATACTATCAAAATCTGTTTTAAAACATTAAAAATATTTTGAAGAGAGGAGTTGTTAGAAGAGCTGCATCTTGAAATCCTCCTACCAAAATTGTGAATGGATCCTTTCAAGGTTTTCCTAAGCCTCAGGTCTAATTCCAGACTAGAAATTTGACCCTGTTTGGCCCAAACTTTCATACTATCAAACCACTAACAAAACTTCCCATCTGAGAATCTGTGCACTCCTGTGACTGGTGAGCAGTTTCCAAGGCATTTTGGAAATGCCTTAAAAATAAAAACATGAATTTTATGCACAGAGGAGTCGGCTTGGATAAAATTAAGTCTATACTTGCTCAATCTGGACAGTGAATCCAGAAATAAATATTTATTCAAAAATGCATATAGGGAAGCTATCCTATGACAACAAACTAACAGCAACAAAAAAACCATTCAGTGCTAAATGTGCTTAAAGCCCTGGGACTTTAATCAATTACATCTAAATGAAATTATTTCAAAAGCATCATCAATGCTGAGAATCTTCAAAGTGTTATAAAGATTAGGGAAGGAAGATAAAGAATAATGGAAGTCTTCCAAGGGTTAATTTGAAATTAAACAAATCTACTATCACTTACGAGCCTCCAATGATATAGTTGAATCCAAGGATAACCCAAGGTAAATAGCAAGCCTAGGAGAGAATATACAGAAACATGAATAACCACACCTGCAGAGGACACAGCTGCCAGGGGGCTGAACTGGGTAAGGTTGTCCCGACAAGGGTTTTTATACATCCTTTGGAAAGTCCTGCAAAAATTCCTTAGTTCAGTCTAGCATCACTCCTAGTATACCTGAAACTTCCCATCTAAAATTATACTCATTCATATGTTGGCAACTGGAGAGACAGTACTTTACTCCTAGTTTTCAGATGCAATACATGACCTGCTGAATTATAACAAATAGGTTTAGAAAGTAGATGAATGTCCTGTGGATGCTAATAAAAAAATGGTCCATAACAGATTCACAGGAAGGCTCCGGCCAGCAAATTGTTACCAATCAACTAAAAAACAGCTCATTGTTTTAGGTTCTCCTTTTACATATTTCAGTTACTTTGAATTCTTATCGAATTCTACGTCAGTATCCTGAACTAATACTCTCCCAAATAAGACAGCTCTCCAGATGCACCCAACATTTGAGCCCCTGTGAAAAATTTATAAACAGAAACCTCAATTAAGTAGGGTTGAAGACCAGAAGGGGGAGCTCTCACATCCTGTTTCAACAGCTGAGCCCAACAGGAAGCAGCCAGACTTCTTTCCTTATAAGGACTCAGCCAATGAAAAGCTTTGTCTATCACGGCCCGCCTGACTTCCGTTTCCTCTCTCTATAAACATACTCTCCTACCACCGGCTGCAAGGCCTAGGATGTGGCTTGCCATAGCTATAGACCTCGAAATGCAGCTCTCCCCGGTAAACTCGTCTTGGCTGGAGATATATCTAGCGGCCTATTTACTTGAGGTTAACACCCCTTAACAGAGTCAAAGACATCATACTTAAGAGCTAAGGGAGTTACAAAAATATCACAAACTGGGAAAGAAAGGGTTACATATCAATAACTTGAAGGTAGAATGTGGTAAGGACTGTAAGAAGAACACAAAATATTTCAGAAGCCCAAAGGCAAGACCAATTCCAGGCAAGAAAGGAATAAATATGTTCAGTACCAACTCAGATTAAGAATGGGCAGGATTTACACGAGGAAGAAAATCAAAACGATGTTACAGGAGGAAAATTGTGAGAGGAGACACAAAGGGAGGTGTTGGGGGGCAAAAAAAACCAATCTGTTTCAGCTTAAGTGTAAAATACCTAATGGGAATGATCAGAGATTTTTAAAGGGAGGGCTCCATCTGAGTATCCTTCCTTCCCTCCCTCTACCACACTCACATCCATGAGCTCACTCAGGACCCACGCCTGAGGGACCTGAGGTCCAGAGCGAGTGAGGTCGGCAAAGGAGGCCGGGCTGAGTAAAACCCAGGGGAGCTATGGAGGGGAGCGGGGGCCTGCCGATGGTTCGCTGCTCTGCAGTGCCCTCTGCCGGACATATCAGAAAGCACACCTCTGGCGGGAGAGCAAGATCTCTGCAGAGACGGATGAAAAGGCAATTTTTTCAACTAGGTTAGAGTACCTTAAATCGTGTTCCAAACCAAAATGACACAATCATGTCTCGATTCAGCTGGGCCCAGACGTAAAGTACCGACATGATCAGAGGAATCATCAGCAACTGCAACAAAAGAAGCGAACATGTAAAGATAAGGATAAAAACAGAGGCTTAGTGTGAATCTCTTTTTTTTGTTTTTAACCTCTCCCCTCCAAGTAAACTATCACATGGCTATTCAAAATGCATTGAAAATGCAGAAAAGAAATTAAACTCACCACAATTATAAATTGGCCCTTTTACTTAAACATGCAATGCATGCTTTAAAATCCTCTAATAAAATACATTATTTGGGATAGATTCAGAAATACCAGGGTCAAGTTCTGTTACTTGAAAAAAGTATGCAAAAAGCTTTACTTATGGTGTATTCTCATTTTTTAAAAAATACACATCCATGTACATGCTCAGAAAATACTGGATAACCATCATTCTCAACGTTCACACATAATAAAGAAGCCAGAAATGAGCAAAGAAAGTAATGATTTAGGTAACTCACGTTGGAATCTTCAAAATACCATATAATTAATGCAATTTAAACTTCTTTTGAAGTTTAAACTTCTGTTGAAGGCCATTAAAAGTAAATTTGAAACATACAAAAGGGCAAACACTTTTTTTTTTTTTTGGGCAAACAGTTTCAAGGGACACTTACCTGCATATCCATTGCTAAGCCAGTAATCTTGGTTTGTCAAGTTAAAGATCAGGCACAAACAGAGCATTCCACACCTAATAAAAGTTCATTTCATTCCGGTTTCCGGAAGGAAAAACACTTCTCTATAGTTCAGGTTGCTTAAAACACCCCAGAACACAAAGGTATCTAGTCACTGTCACTGTAAGCACACTATTAGACTCTTCAATCATGAAGAAATAGTAGAAATTAACTACTTTGGCCCATGACTCAGTTTGGTCGCCTGTGTCCTCTAGGCCTTGCCACTGCAATTAGGAGATGGAGGGGCCTGCGCTCCCTGAAATAGCTAATGCTTCTCCTCTCATTCAGGGCTCCCCAGCACAGGTGAAGTCCAAAACAAGTTTTTGATCTTCCCTTAAAGGAGGGGAAAGGCATGCAAAGTGCCACACTTTTTGGGCTCTTGGCCAGGTTTCAGCGGACGCTGAGCCCCAGAGCCACTCTGAGCTCACCAACTCTGCACAGGGCTGGAGCTGACAAGCCCCTTCTGCCGCACTCACCACCTGGGAAGGTCCGCAAGCTGAAAGGCTGCTGACAACCGCGGCTGACGCACAGCAAGCAGAGGCCCGCTGGGCCTCTCCCAGAGCCGGGTCCTCACAGAGGGACTGAATCACCGGATGGCACTAAAGTGAGGCAAGGGTGCTGGTTGTAAATTAGTTTTCTGATAAGGACCACAGCTTTCAAAAGCTGTCTCATGGCATGGAATCTCTTTGTGCTGCAGTCAACAAGCTGTCACACCCGAGAACATAGAGAACTGGGAACAAGAAGAGGGAACGGTAATAAAAGTCAACCAAATGTGGAAAAACCCCACAAAGACAACAGCAAGGGAAGGCGTCACTCTGGGGCTCTGTGATTTACAACCGCTATTGAGAAGAACTTTAATGATTCTTAACTATTAACTACAGTAAATAAAGATGCAAATAACTACCACTGGAAATGTCCTACAGATTACTGCCTATTTCCCCAAACCTGAAAAAAGAGCCAAAACTGGTTATTTCTGGCCCCAGATAACAGACGAAAGGATACCACGATGCAAATCCAGTTGAAGAGGAGCATGAATAAATAGTCTGCTGGCCTCCCATCAAAAGCTCCTGGAAACAAAAATAAGTCAAATGTCATGGTTCGGAATTTCAGAACAAAGAAACTTCAATGTTCAGAAATACTTCAAAAAACTACAGAGGAAGCAAAAACATGAGAATATTTTTAAATCACTCCTCGGAAGCAAAAGAACATTTTTTTACTATCTAAAACCATGTCTGCAGTAAAGCCCTGAAGTAAAGTCACGGGGCATCCAGGCTCATCTGGGCCCTCTTGACTGAAGTCCAGTCCGTTACACACTCTGCTCGGCCAGCAGGAGCCAGGACAGATCCAAAGGGGGGAGAGTCAGGTCACAGCTACTAAGGCCCCACGCCCCGAAGCCCCTCACGGCCTGCTCGCTGGCCTTTCCTTCTCAGCTGTCATCACGAGATGGAGGCACATTTGTGATCGCCTGGTTCATCCCTTCTTCACCCATTTGACCGCAAGCTGTCGGGAGGAATCTTGTCCACACTGCCTACCGCTGTGACTCCTCCCCGCAACGAGGCTGTACTTACTGTTGTTGTTATTACTGAACACACACACACACACGCTCTCTCTTGGTCCGGCACTGGACTTACTGAGATACCTCAGTCTCCATCTTCCAGGAGCTCACACTCTAGCAAAGGACGACAACGGTGGGGAGAGCAGTGGAAAGCCACACCTTTCTGCAGCCTTGATTCTTCCTCCTCCTCCCCCAAGTGAGGGAGAATGAGAAGACCTGTACCCCCTTTTGACAGACGAGGAAGTAAAGCTACCCGACCAGAGCCACCTGGGTTTTAGAAGCAGAGTAAGTCTAACTGCTAGTTACGTGTTCTTTCCGCTACACCACGTACTGGGCTCCGCCTTATTACTGGGCCGAAGAATGGACAGCAGCCCCGCTTTCCTGTCTCAGGACGGTCCTCACACCTCCCGCTGGCAGATCAGGAGAGGGGCAGAGAAAAGAATGGAATGAGGGCAAGGTCCCTCTATCTCAGCCACTTCTCCACACCCCATCACAATGACATGATACAGGGTCCACTTTTTAAAAATAATCCTAACAAGCTAAAAAAAATACAAGAAACTAGTGAATGTAACAAAGGAGAAGCAGACTCACTGATGTAAAGGACAAACGAGGTTACTAGTTGTGGGGGGACAATATGGAGTTGAGGAGCAGAAAGTACAAACTACTAGGTGTAAAACAGGCTCGAGGGTGTGTTGTACAACATGGGAAATGTAGCCCATACTTTTTAATAACTATACATAGAAACCAGCCTTTAAAAACCTAAAATTTGTTAATTAAAAAATAAATTCGGGCTTCCCTGGTGATCCAAGAGTAAGGAATCTGCCTGCCACCGCAGGGGACACGTTAGATCCCTGCTCTGGGATGATCCCACGTGCCATGGGGCAACTAAGCCTGTGCCACAGCTACTGAGCCCACATGCCCTAGAGCCCGTGGGCTGCAACTAGAGAAGCCACCGCGATGAGCAGCCCTCGCACCACAACGAACTTGCCCCTGCTCGCCGCAACTAGAGAAAGCCCAAGCGCAGCTACGAAGACTCCCCGCAACCAACAGACAAAAATAAAGTAACAATCCTAACCAGTATCAGACAGGCAGAAAGAAAATCGACCTAAAAGAAACTAGATTTCAGGCAAAAGTCTCTTCTCTTTTCCTCATCCGCCCCCACCCCACCTCGAAGGCACACTCTAGCCACAGTTTTAAGGATGCTTAATGGAAGGGAATCAGGATGATGTACCAGAGCTGAAACTCTTCACAAAATCTTTAAATTCTAGTAACAGCTGTGCTTCTTTTGCTGTGGTTTTGGCTTTGTGATTTCTAAGGATTCTTTAGATTGAATATTTAAAATACTGTAATTACACAAACGACAGTACTGTATTATTTGGCAAGCTTGCAACTGGAAATTTACAAATTAACTGGTCCTCAAATTGCAGTCTTCTAGTTTCACCATCAGAATCCTTATAAACCAGTCAACACTGTGAGATACTTAAAACAGCCAAGCGGGGAAAAATGCAGGTGGCAAACATTTTGTCGCAATGCTATCTTAAAACTGTATGGTGGAAGGTACACGGGGGTCAGTAAACTGGGTTCCAGCCCTAGCTGTGTTTCTCAAACGGCTCTGTGATGTGGGGCATATCACCACCTCTCCAGACCATTGTTTTCTTGTCTGTGAATTAAGAGGGTTAACTGAAAGATCTCAAAAGTTCCTCTCTACATGAATGCTTGTATAGCATTATTCATAACAGCAAAGAAGAGAAAACAAGTCAAATGTCCATCAACTGATGAATGCAACAACGAAATGTGGTAAATCCATACAACAGCATCTTAACTTGGCAATTAAGAAGAAATGAAGAGGGACTTCCCTCGTGGTCCAGGGAAGACTGGACTCCCAACGCAGGGAGCTCCGGCTCCATCCCTGGTTGGAGAACTAGATCCCACATGGCGTAACTAAAGATCCCAAATGCTGCAACTAAGACCCAGTATAGCCAGATAAATTTTTTTAAAATAATTTTTAAAAATTAAAAAAAAGAATACATGTAAATCCATGGCTAATTCATTTCAATGTATAACAAAAACTACTGTAATGATGTAAAGTAATTAGCCTCCAACTAATAAAAAAAAAATGAAATGAAAAAAATAAAAAATAAAGTGAAAAAAAAAAATTTAAAAAAAGGAATGAAGTGCTAATCATAAATACTACATGGAAGAACCTTGAAAACACCATGTTATGTGAAAGAAGCCAGTCATACAAAACACTGCAGATTATATGATTCCATTTATAAGAAATTCCGTAAGAGGCAAACCTAAAGACGCAGAACATGGGTTCGTGGTTGCCTGAGGGCTGCAGCAGGGTCAGGAGAAATGAGACTGAATAGAAATGAGGAACAGCTATAGTGATGAAATGTTCTAAAGTGGATTATAGCAATGACTGCACAGCTCTGTGAATATCATTGAGTTATATACCTCAAGTGGGTGAAAGTGTATGATATATAAATTATAGATCAATAAAGTTGTTTTTAAGAACCCCTCTCAGGGGACTGCCCTGGTGGTCTAGTAGTTGAGAATCTGCCTTCCAATTCAGGGGACACAGGTTCGATTCCTGGTCAGGGAACTAAGACCTTACCTGCTGTGGGGCAACTAAGCCCACATGCCACAGCTACAGAGCCCACATTCCACAGCTCAGACCCAACACAGCCAAAATACACAAATATGTCTTTAAAAATGCCTCTCAGGACTTCCCAGGCGGTCCAGTGGAAGACTGCACACTTCCAATGCAGGGGACCCCGGTTCAATCCCTGCGTGGGGGACTAAGATCCCACATGCCACACAGTACGGCAAAAAAATAAATCCTAGCTGTATATTTTTTTAACAAGTTGAGTGTTTCACTTACAAAGACTAAGACTAGGCTTTTACTTGCAATAAAGTAGTGTTTTTCAACACCAATTTAGGAGATGTATACACTTCAGCCCAACTGTGCCTTGAAATACAGGGATTGCCGTGTGACACAAATGAGGGAGATGTCGCGATAAGTGAGAGGTATCCTGTCCAGCCACACAGGATATGAACAAAATGCAGAAACTTCTGCCCTTGTGTCTTTTTCACCTATAAAATGGTGATGCTGCTGCTGACACCCCACGGTGCTCCTGTGGGGATTAAAAATCAAACAGTCTAAGGGCCTTGTAGAGTCCTGGCACAGTTACTACTTACTGAACATTTATATCACTATGCCATTTCTTCTTTTTTTTTTTTTTGGCCATACTGCATGGCTTGTGGGATCTTAGTTCCCTGACCAGGGATTGAACCTGGGCCCCCGGCAATGAAAGTGCTCACTCCTAACCACTGAACCACCAGGGAAGTCCCTGAGTCATTTTGTTATATATGCTAACTGCCCTCAAAATTCCTCCAGTACGTAAATACACGGCTTAGCAAAATAGACAAAAACAGCACTTTAAAAAAAAAGGGATGACATACCTGTTTCGAGTCGAGTGGAGTACTGATATAAGAAGTATAAATTGACCAAATAAAGAAATCCAGTGCCTGGACCCACAGGGAAGTAAAAGGTGGCAGTGATTGGCCTCCAAATCTGTCCAGATCAAAATAAAACACAGCTGTTAGTTTCTCTGAGATTTGGTTTTTCTTTTAACTAAATAAAATTAACCCTTGCAAAACATTCTCCTCAGTGATAAGAGCTATCACCAATATAATTTAAGAAAACAAGTGAAGAAAAGTTTTATCAGCTACAGTCCCATCAACCTGTAAGTCCATGGAGTTAAGATGGCATCATTTAACAAACAATAAATACTTCTAGACAAGTTGAAAACAACCAATACAACAGAAGTATATGGGCAATACTTATTAGAATCAGGCTTACAGCTATGCCTATCACAAATGAATTACAGGCCACTTCCCTGGTGGTCCAGTGACTAAGAATCTGCGCTTCCACTGAAGGGGGCGTGGATCCAATCCCTGGTTGGGGAAACCAAGATCCCAAATGTGCGCTGCATGCTAAGGGCTTCAGTCGTGTCCGACACTTGCCACCCCTTGGACTGCAGCCCTCCAGGATCTTCTGTCCATGGGATTCTCCAGGCGAGAACACTGGAGTGGGATGCCATGCCCTTCTCCAGGGGATCTTCCCAACCCTGCGTCTCTTACATCTCCTGCATTAATTAGCAGGCGGGTTCTTTACCACTAGCACCACCAGAAGCCCAAGATTCTGAATACTGTGGCCAAAAATAAATAAATAAAAATTTTAAAACTGAATTACAGTATCAGGACTTCCCTGGTGGTCCAGTGGTTAAGACCCTAAGCTCCCAATGCAGTCCAAGTACTCAACTCTGAGTAAAAGTGAAAGTTGCTCAGTCATGTCCAACTCTTTGCGACCCCATGGACTATACAGTCCATGGAATTCTCCAGGCCAGAATACTAGAGCAGATAGCCTTTCCCTTCTCCAGGGGATCTGTTCAACCCAGGGATTGACCCCAGTTCTCCTGCACTGCAGGCAGATTCTTTACCAGCTGAGCCACAAGGAAGCCCAAGAATACTGGAGTGAGTAGCCTATCTCTTCTCCAGCGGACCTTCCTGACCCAGGAATCAAACCGGGGTCTCTTGCATTGCAGGCAGATTCTTTACCAACTGAGCTATCAGGGAAGCCTGTAAATAACATTTTGTATCTTATTCTTGTCTAATTTATTGGCTAACACTTCGAGAACATCAAATAGTAGTGGTGGAAGATGGCAGCCTTCCCAGACCTTTGGAAAAGCCAACGTAACGCTGGCTTTTGGCTTGACGGCCGCGTGTCTAACTGCACGAGTATGAATGATGGGGTCCCTACATCCAGGAGGTCTCAATAATGGGGAGTCTGTTCGCAGAAGCAAGAGTGGGCACAACGAAGGGAACTCTGGTCTCAGAAAAATGAGTACAAACTCTCAAAGAACTGTGAGAGCACGATAAATGAATGGGTACGGCTAATAACCTGGGTGTGGCTGGAACAGAGGGCATTCGTTGTGGGGCCTGGCCAGGCACGGCTGGCAGGTCACACGCTCCAAGTGCAGACTGTGACCCTCTGAGCTTCGCTCCCAGTGGGTGAAAATGCACTTTCCATACCGTGAAGTCACTTTCCAGCAACCCTGTGCCTAAAGCAGTACAACAACACAAGTTAAAATTCATTTGGGTTTATTCACAATTTTATCACAGAAACAGAACAGTCAGACGGAAAGAGCCCTGGAAATGGTTTGAAAAGACAAGAGATTTCAGCCAGGGCTTACATGCTCTCACTCTTCAGCCGCAGTTTCCACTGTAAAAGAAGAATGATATCCTCTTTGGTTTTATCCGTTTTAGTCAATGGTTAAAAAAATAAAAATAATGGGCTCTTATGTTCATGTGCATGCCCTAATTCAAGAGGTGGATTTTATAGATGAGTCAACAGGATGAAAAACGGTTAAGCAATAGCTAATAATTGGTAGAGCTAAGAAAAGTTTGTCCCAGACAGCCAGACTCTGGAGTTTATGACACTAAGCCCCTATTTTTACAACGCCTCTCACAAGTGACATCATTATTATGAGGTATAATTAAAATCGGTAAAAATTCTCAGTACTACTATACTGCTTGTAGAATCCTCAAATGAACTGAGAGCAAGCCCACAAATTCACTCTCTGCTTCAGAAAATCACTGGGGGGAAAGACCAGAAGCAAGTGAGCTATAGCCTTGGCTCTTAGGAACCCGTGGGGCCTTGGAAACATCTAGACCTTTGAGTTTGCACCTTCATCTACCCTGTGACACTTGTCTTTGACTCTCTCCTTCCTTGACTCACAGATTTTTGTCAAAGCTTGAAATTAAGAAAGTAGATGAAAAGGTGCTTTACCAAAAAAAAAAAAAAAAAGAAGTGTGGGGTGTACTATCATTACAATATCTTTTAGAAGACACGTACTGACCTGGTTTTTACAAATTCCCATTTTAATCTACCCCCACATTCTTCTAAGTTACTCCAGGCCTGATTTTGGAAAAGAAACCTCCAGGTTTTCCCGACTACATTTTTCATTAACACTGACGACACAACACTATTTTTAGCCACTGTGTGCACCTGTGCTTCGGAAATCAGCGACTGTCAAAATACTGCACTTCTTTTCCCAGTTCATTAGGCTCACCCTTGAGTTATACTTGCTCTCACTGATCTAAGGGACTTGGAATTATCTTGTATTACTTTAAAATTATAATATGAAAATACCAGGAGATAGTTCATCATTTCAGAAGGACACAATGTAATAATTTCTGAAATGCCCATTGAACAAGTACCCAACTAAATGCCCTCCTCTCCTCTAATGGGTATGGAGACAGTCAAGAAATGGAAATGGCTTTATTTTCAGGGCTATGAGTGGTAAAGGCACTTCTTCGACCCTAGAAAGCCTGCACTGATCCCCTGATCCCTAAGAGGCAGCCAGGGGCAGTACAAAGGGCATGGGATTTACAGGCAAGCATCTTATTTTAACTCCACAGAAACCTCAAGGCAGGAAGAATCACCACTCACCTTTTCACAAGGAAAGCCAGGCCCCTCATTAGAGTTAAGGTATCATGCCCAGAGTTCCTCACCTAATGAGGGCAAGAAAGCCATGTGCTCCCCAGCATAGAGGCCTTCAAAGAACACCAGACACTGTTCATCAGGGTCAGCTACTAGTCCAACAACTTCTGATGAGCGTTTAGTCCAACCATCCCTGAATGAAAATCTCCCAAACAATGTGACAACGTGCTACTGAAATCATTACAAATGCCATCCAGAGTCTAGGGCAGTTGTTTCGTTTTTTTTTTTAACTATCAAAAACAAAAAATTTTCTGAAACAGTAAGGACTGGTTGATTTGGAGTTAAAAAAAAAAAATTCTACATGGGTCATCAAGTAAGTAAGAAAGAAGAGCACCCATGTGCCAAATGCTGGTATTAGCAAACTCCAGCTTTTCCCTTTTTTTGGGGGGGGGAGGGGGCAGGGGCAGGGGGAGGGAATACTAGACAGGCAAGAAAAACAAATGAAAGGCACTCAATTTCAATTGTGAACTTTAAACTAGCTATTAGGAGTCATCAATTCTACTCCTAGGTATATATGTATGCTTATGTTCACCAAGGAGTGTGCACTATTCATCCGAGTCAAAGCCAGAACTCCCCCAAAAAACCTGTTACCAGAAGAAACGGTAAATAAATGGTGGTGTGTTCAACACAAGGGAACAATGTAAGAATGAGCAATCTATAACCACGCACAACAATGTGGGTGACTCAAACTGCTGAAAAGAGGCCAGACATACAAAAATAAACATTTGTGTAATTGCATTTATGGAAAAGTTAAGAAAATTGGCAAAAACCATCTACAGTATTAAGAGTCAAGACGGTAGTTACCCCTGGAGATGAGAGTGGCCAGAAGGGAACAGTAGGAAGGTTTTGGGGGATGCTGGCAATGTTCTGTGTCTTGATCTGGTTGCTAGCTATATGGCAATTATTTTACATATATATGAAAGTGAAAGTCACTCAGTCGTGTCTGACTCTTTGCAACCCCATGGACTATAGTCCATGGAATTCTCCAGGCCAGAACACTGGAGTGGGTAGCCTTTCCCTTCTTCAGGAAATCTTCCCAACCCAGGGATCGAACCCAGGTCTCCCTCATCACAGGCGGATTCTTTACCAGCTGAGTCACCAGGGAAGCCCATATGTACATATATCCTGCTTGTATACTGTAACTCAACAAAAAGTTTAAAAATGAAGCTATGAGCTAAAGCGTAACCTTAGCTATAGACCACAGCAGAACTGTATAATGTGGACAGCACTGCAAAGGAAAGATTTAAAAACTGTACATATCAGAACACTTGCCACTAAAGCTCTAAATCCAAACCCTGAAGCTACTTCTATGCTCAGCCCCCAGCCCAAGTTCATTCCCCTTCCAGTTATGTGTCTATATAATTCTTCCCCAACACACTCAAGTGTCAGTCTGCTAGGCTTGCTGTCATCAGGCTAAACACGATAACATGAGCAAAAGCTTGGCAAATGTGGCACCAGGCCCGAACACCGATTTGGCTGGTGCCAGTTCTTATTATTCCTGGAAACAAATTAAGAAAAATTGAGAGTTCGTATCTTTTCATTTCCAGTCAGGACGCTTTTAACAGGACCAAAAGAACAGGAAAATAATTCAGCAGTTACACAGTTATATTTCAATTACAAATTAAAATTAGAATATTACTGCTCAAGGAGAGAAGGCAGCAATGGCAGGAATTGGCTAATAAATAAAAATAGATACTATTTTTTTTAATAGATACTATATTTTAATCGATTATCCACCAGACTATTTACTGGGCACTTCACAAACATTTTTCCATGTTTTTATATGAGAGAGGGATGAAGTAGATAACATTTTTCCTCGATTTGAAGATAATCATTTTTGTTTCCAAAATTAGGATGAGCCTTATAATCAATACATTCATTTAGTGTAATTTGTACTTTCCTACTCTTCCAAAAAATATTAAAGGAGCATATCATAACCAGTGGAGTGACAACAGAGGTGACTTATGGTATTAAATTATCCCTGCTTTCAGTGAAGAGAGGGCTTCCCTGGGGGCTCAGACAGTAAAGAATCTGCCTGCAATGTGGGAGACCCAGGTTCGATTCCTGGGTCGGGAAGATCCTCTGGAGAAGGATATGGCAATCCATTCCAGTATTCTTGCCTGGGGAATCCTGGCAAGGATATCCTGGCAATTCCCTTGCCACCAGGATTCCAGGATCCTGGTGAGCTATATAACCCATGGGGGTCACAAAGAGTCAGACACGACTGGGAGACTAACACACTTTCAGTGAAGAAACTGATACTCAAGAAGGATGCACAGCTTTTCTGGGGGCATGCCACTAGCAAGGGGGCTGAGGCAGGCCTGGGGACCGTGACTCAATCACTTGAAATCCGCGGTCTTTCTACTGTCACAGAAAAGGAACAATAACTCGCTGTGCCTGGTTAGAAAGAAAGCACCCTCCAAAATGTTTTGTTAAATACGTCATTGTGTATTTTGCTAGATATTATGCAAAGGAGTTAAGAGAACTATCTGGAACCCACCAAAATAGAAACTGAAATGGCAGCTATCAACTGGGGTAATGCTGACCTCAATGAGCGGGGGCTCAATGAGGTTAACTATGAAGAAGCCAACACAGACATAAGGCGGTGATGTTATTTTGCCCAAAGAAATGAAACATCCCCATGCAGGGAGCCCTGAAAGACATTTCAGAAACCACAAGGGCAGCAGCAAATTGCCATCTCTCTTCCAGTTAATCAGGGAGCAATATGGAGCCATTTCATCCCTGTGGACTAACTGATTGATGGGTGTGAGATGGGAGGGATGAAGAACTGTGGACAACTTACAAGGAGCCTTAACACACACCTGTGCCTTTCCATCTACCCTAACGAAGGAACCAACATTACAAATGTGAGGCTTCCAAACCAACAAGCTTCTCACAGGAAACCCATGGATAAGGAGGAAAAGTAACTTTCTCACTTCCAACATGAACTCACAATTTTAAATCGACCATTCCCAAATTGTTCAAAAATGCAGCTTTTAAAGAAAAAAGGAGCCTCTTGCAGAAAGCACATCACACACTGTTTGCCACCATCCATCAGTCTCTCAAATGCGGTTCTTCCTTCAACTGCTTCAGCTGAAAAGAGCTCCTCCAGGTGGGTCTGAAAGCTAAACTTGTTCAGAAAGAGCAGGAGTCAGAGCAGCAGAAAGAAAGGACAGATACTGGTCTCTCCACACCTTCGCAGTCAGGGCACGGTCCTGCCTGCTGCCAACAGCTTCCCCCACTTCTCAGGATAATAAGCCTATAAGAAATAACCCAAGGAAGATGGGAACACTATGCAAAGTGTGACATGAATGATGACCTTTCTGATCAGTTCACCATTTTTAACATTATACACCTGTAATCTATTAGAGGGCTTCCCAGATGGCGCTAGTGGTAAAGAACCCACCTACCAATGCACCAGAGGAGCCTGGTGGGCTACAGTCCACGGGGTTACAAAGAGTCGGACACGACTGAAGCGACTTGGCATAGTCTATTAGAGAGACTTGCTTTTACTAAGCTGACTACAGAAGTAACCAAGGTTTTGCAAGGAGAGCCGAAGAGCCAGTTTGACCAGGCCCTTCTCATTTATTACCATTTACGATTTATGATCATTTATGACCACTGCACATTACCTAACATGCCACTGGGCAAAAAGTTCACAGCATTCACCCAGGCAACAAACATTTCAACAAAACAAATAGAAAAGAACATGCAATTCTGGCTGCACACTCAGATCGTACTCTAATACCCAACTGCCTTACTCAACTTCACCCAGATGCCTACAGATCTTTAGACTTACTGTGGCCAAAATATAACTCTTTATCATACCCCCCTCCACCCCCAAAACTAGGCCTCCCTAAACATTCCCAATCTCAGAAAAGAGCTCCACCAGCTACTCAGCTGTTCCTGTGAAAACAGTGACCTCTTCAAGACCTGCTTCTTCACCCATTCACCCTTTGCATCCATTGTGCTGCAATCTTGCCCACTCCAACTCCCAAACCTATTCACTTCTCTCTCTCAGACACCCTGATCCAAATCACCATCTTTCTTGCCCTCTAACTTATCTCTCTGGTCCTGTTACCTAGCCCTCCCTTGCCCCCATTCACACCACCAAATCCATCCTACAGAGTTGTTGTTTAGTCGCTAAGTTGTGTCCAACTCTCTTTGTGACCCCAGGGACTGTAGCCTGCCAGGCTCCTTTGTCCATGGGATTTTCCTTGCAAGAATACTGGAGTGAGATGCCACTTCCTTCTCCAGGCAATCTTCCAGATGCAGGGATCGAACCCACATCTCCTGCAATACAGGCAGATTCTTTACTGTTGAGCCACTAGGGCTCCCCTCACCCCCCAAAGAGTAGCCAAGAGAATAGTTCAGTCCTTTGCTCAAAGGCTCTGCCTTTCTAGTGCCTTCAAATTAAAGTTCAACCACAAAGCCGTATAGGATCAAGCCCCAGCCTACTTTTCCATCTTTGCTTTATTGTACTTACTCCTGGCTATCTCTCGGTCCTCCCTACTAATCCGCATCCCTCCCACTGACTCTGTACTAACCATTCAGTCTTCTTCCTGAGTCTAGCTCCTGCCTCTAAGGCTTCCACTTATTATTTCTTCTTCTTGCAAGACTGTCCTCAGAGCCAGACGTTCCCAAAGCTGGCTCATCTTTCAGATTTCAGTTCAAATATACTGAGGCCTTTCTAGAATACTCTATCAAAGTCGCATGCCTCTCTCTTATTACCTTCCTGTTCACTGTTGTAACCCTAGTGCCCAGCACTGGTTCCATGCATTCAACCAACAAGTAAGCACTTGCTATGTGCCAAACATGGATCCAGGTAACAAAGACAGTGGTACACAAGACAAGTGGTGCTCATGGAGTTTTATTCTCTAAAGAGAAGCAGGCTGATGAACATCATGGGGTGATATGCAGCAATTAAAATTATGGGTAAGGGAGACAGAGTGAAGGAGAGGCACTATTTTAGGCAGGGCAATCATAAATGCCAATAAAGTGGTATTTGGGCAGACTTGAAGGAGGTAAGGAGGTAAACTATGTTTATCATCCTCAAGCAAGAAACATCACGTGCAAAGGTCCTGAGGAGGGATGGAGTTAGGTGCTGAAGAAACAGCAAAGATCCCACTGTAGAGCCTAATGTACAAGGTGAAGAGTAGTAGGAGATGAGCTCAGAGAGGCAGTAGGGGGCCTCGCAGGCCAAAGGACTTGAACTTTACTCAGTTAAGACATGAAAAGGATCTGGGCAGAAGACTGAGAGGACATGGATTTATGTTTTAAAAGGATCACTCTAACTGTCTAAAGACTGAAAGGAACAAGCCTGATATGATAATGGCTTGCAACAGAGAACAAAAAGGGACTGCATTCTGGATATTTGTCTAAAGTAAACAGAATTTGCTAACAGACTGTGGGATGTGAGAGAAGTCAAAGATGACTCCATGACTATTAGCTTGAGCTCCTATAATAATGGAGTTGCTATTTACTTATAGGGGAAAGGGTATAGTGTTGGACACATTAAGTATGTGATGTCTGTTAGTCATTTAAGTGGTCATTTCAAGTATATGGTTGGACATACAAGTCTGGAAGTGAGACAGATCTGGACTGAAAGTATGTATATTTGTATTTGAGAAACTTCAGCTTGTAGATATGATTTAAAGCCATGAACTAAACAAGATCACCTGCAGCTAGGGAGAATACAGGAAAGAGGGCCTGGGGTACAAGATGAGGAACCAGCAAAGAAAACTAAGAAATAGCCAATGAAGACAGAGAAGACAAGAGTGTTACCCACGGGCCAAAGAATGTGTTGAAATTATGTCAGATCTTAGGATCCAACGCACTGATAAAAGATTTAAATCACAGAATCCAGTGAATAAAGATAAACCTAAAACTAATATTCGCTTACCAGGAATATTACCCTGAACTGTTCCCTTAATGCTTTAAAAAAAAAAAAAAGGATTCCATTTCTGGAGCAATTTATTCTTTACTCGGTCCTTCATAAATTCAACTACGACCTCCCAGATACTAAGGACCTGGGAGACACACAAATAAACAGACTCACTCTTTGCACCTCGGACTTTCAAATCACTCCTGCTGGGAAGAAACTCTATTAACATAAAAAGAACTCGGCTGGTGGTTGAGCAAGGCGACGTCCACATGCCACCCACGTGAGTGGCAGAGGGAGGTCGGAGGGCAGGTGCTCCAGGTGGCCCCAGCCTGCCACTCACCGGCGTCCCACAGATAGACAACTTACCAGTCTTACCTTCCCACTGCCGCCTTCTCGGAGCACAGAGGGAGGGGAGCACAATCTTAACAGAAGGACGAAATCAGTCCCCTCCCACCGGGCCAAACCGTGGAGCCTCACGTCTCCAGCAATCCAGGCCCACGCTCAGACCACTTGCCCAGCAGTCCACCCGTCCGTTCACTCGACCCCCGGACCAAAGGACCCCGCCCTAAATCGCGGGAGCCTCTGCACTACAAGTCCCACCAGGCACCGCGCGTCCGCAACCGGCCAGTCTACGCTCCGCCGCGGCGGGGCCACCTGGGGTCTGTACGCGCCACTTGCCCCGTCGTCGGTCAGTACCTGGAAGCGATAGAGGAAGGCTTCGGGCCAGAGGAAGAAATAGGCCGGGCTGATGAGACCGAGTTTGCCGACCAAGGGCACCGCGACGGTGGCGGCGAACCAATAGCGCGTGATGGTCGGGATGCTCCTAAACCAGTCCCCGATGTCCGACATCTTCGCCTCTGTGGTGGCCGGGATGCGCACAGCCGCCCGACTCCCCGTCCCGGCCCCCTCGCGACGCGGCCTGCTCTGCGAGTGAAAAATGTCCAGGCGGAAGCCGCCCCAGCCCCCGGTGCAGAAGGCGGGGACCGGCGGACGTGGCGCCACCGAATTCGGACCAGCAAGGGAGAGTTTGGCGGCGAAACTTCCCCTTCCGGCGGCCGCCGACGAATTTGACCAGAAGCCCCGCCGCTTAAAGGGCAAGCGTAGTTTTTCACTACTGGGTAGGTGCTCGGCGTCTCGGAGGCGGGACGGAGAGGGGCGGGGCCGGGCCGGGCCGACAACACGACTGGTGGGAAACAGTGGTTGCCATCAGCAACGACAAATATTCCAGCCAATGGCGAGGCTGAACGCCCTCTACCTAGTCCTGCGGATTTATAATCCAGGTGGGTCTACTTGGAGGGTATTTAAAGGAGAAGGAGGAAATTAAAGTACCACGTAGCTCCTCATTTGTTGATTGTTTCGGACCGAAGTTTGTTGAGGGCTTGGTAAGTGCCGGATAGGGTTCTAGACCCTGGAGGTGATGCAGTCATCAGAGCTGTTGTACCTTCTTCCCTAGAGCTTACTTACTAACCAAGATAGGGAGGTAATGAGCAAATAATCGAATAAGATAATTACAAGCTCGTGATAAGAAAAGTAAGGAAGATAAATTAGGATAGTGGGGGTAGACTGGCAGGGTGGGAGTGCAGAAGTGTGGGAAGAGATGGCCACTTTAAAAACATTTTTTTCAGGTTTTATTAATTTTTGGCCGCACCCTGCAGCATATGGGATCTTAGTTTCCCAACCAAGGATTGAACCTACACCCCCTGCAATGAAAGACTGAGTCTTTACCACTGGACAACTGGAGAAGTACCTGAGAGAGGGCCACCCTAGATGAAAATGGTCAAAGAGAACTGCAGGAGGTGACCCTTGAGCTGAGCCCCCCAAGCAAAACTGTGAGGAGTTTTCCAGGCAGAGAAAATAGCCACTTTGCACACACACAAAAATATTCCCTGCCATGTCAGTAAACAAAGAATGTTGACTTCCATTCCAGTAAACAGTGACTATTGCCTGCCGTCAAGCCACCAGCCACTGCAGCACCCAGATGGTGGGTGCCCAGGAGAAAAACAGGATACTGGCTCTAAACAGTTGAGCCAGATTCTTGCCTCTTCCTGTAGATCGAAAAGCACTAAACCATTAACTTGAGATGTCTGGTTTTTGTGATTAGTAGTAATCTTTTTATATTTGACTGTGTGCTTTGTTTCAGCAAAACCTCCTGTACATTCTGACTTCTCCCTTACCTCTTCAGAGCAGTTCTTCAGAGCTGTCTTGTTGTTTAGTCACTAAGTTGTGTCCAGCTCTTTTGTGACCCCCATGGACTGTAGCCCCGCCTGGCTCCCCTGTGCATGGGGTTTCCCAGGCCAGGTTACTGGAATGGGTTGCCATTTCCTTTGGCAGGACATCATCTTGATCCAGGGATTGAACCTGTGTCTCTTGTGTCTTCCTCAGTGGCAAGCAGGTTCTTTACCACTCAAATTACCTGGGAAGTAAATTTCTCGAATAAAACCTAACTTGTGACCTTTAGGTTATGCAGTTTTTCTTCAGTCAACAGCTCCAACTGGCTTGGATTGTTGAAGGAACTGAAAGCAGAAATGATCAAGACTCAATCTAGTTTGCTGAGTAGGACTTAAATTACAAGTAAATGGAAATCCATCATGCTTTTAAAGGAATATATCAAAGGATGCAGAGTAGATATTTTCTGGTTGTTTTCAGATGTAGGATTGCTGGACTGCACCCTGCAGACCCTACAAGTCCCTTACATGCCCAGCTTCAAGACCAAAGAAATGATGATCTTTTACTTTTATCAGTTCATTTCACTTTTTCTATTTCATATTTAGTGCTTCCATTTCACTTAGTTTATGTTTTCCAATTTTCCATCTCTTTTTTTGTTGTTACTGTTTCTCAAGACTTTATCAAGCACAGTAGAAAAGCTTTTGTATACATTTATATAAATAGTATGTATAATATATCTTTTAGAAAACTTGTGAATTTTTGTCTAACTAAAAAAAAAGTATGATATTTTGATTCCACTTGTTTAACTTAGTATGAATAGAATGCTACGCTTCTAATTAAAAAAAAAAGATATGAACAAGCAACAAAGGTTTACTGTATAGCACAGGGAACTATAGTCAATATCTTCTAATCACCTAACAATCTGAAAAATAATATATGTCTATATGTATAACTGAATCACCTTGCTGTACACCTTAAACACTGTAAGTCTACTACTCTTCAATAATATATATATATATAAAGAAAAAAAACTAAAAAAAAAAAAAAAAAAGACCAAAGGAAGAGCCCAGACTCAATCATGGAGACATCAGTTGTTTAATGGATAGAGGTAATTTACACATCTGAAGCAAGGTCCTGGAGCAACACCTCACCATATGTGGCAGGCGGTGGTCAAGACGTGGTAGCAATTTTCGCTACTTGGGAAAGGGAGAAGTTACCAGTTATGGGGAAATTGGCATCAGATTGGGTCATCGGTTACCAGGGAAGCTAGCGGAGGAGTGTGTCCCTCACTGCCCCTTTGAAAAGCTATCCTGGGGAAGATACTTGGATGCAAAGATTAGAACAGTCACTAGCTGGGCCAGGGGTAGGACGGCCAGCCATGGGAGTCAGGTGTAGGTGGAACAGGCACTGTCCAGCAGGGGATGTACAGTGAGCAAGAGAACAGCCATGTTGGTTGGCTGGATCATATCAGGACCTGCAGTTTAAGACTGATGCAGTCAGCCAAGAGAGAAACCAGTAGGAACACACTTGTAGTCCAGAGGGTTGGATTTCTTAATTTGCTGGTGGGGCAGAATGCACTCCAGAGGAAGCTGGGCATCTTGCCAAACAAAAGAGACTAAGGTCATTATTGGATTCTAAGGAAGGGCAGAGTTCTGGTATAATTTCAATGAAGCAGCGTTTTGATAGACTCAGAACAGAGAGGGGCTGTGTGTAAAAGTGTTAACATCAGTCCTAAGCCTAAGCTGAGAAGCTGATCCCGGGTCCTCTTTCCTTGGAAATCTCAAAATTAAGATAAACATAGGATGTTGGGCCTGAAAACTCCTTATCTAAAGCTTTGCACTTGGACTTAACAGCCTGTGTCAGAATGACCCATATTCTTCAGGTCCTTCAGCAAGAATGGGGTGTTCCATCCACCAGGATATAACTTCAGACTGCAAAGTTTTAATCAATCTATTATCTTTGAGAACATTCCTCAGCACCACGTCCTCGATGTTAGTTAACAAAAGCAGTTTTTACAGAACAAAAAGGTACAAAATATTCCATAGTCTAAGAAGCATATGCAATATTTGGGGGCCTAATGGATATCAAATGCAGTAAATATTGGGTTGGCCAAAAAGTCATTTGGGTCTTTCTAGAACATCTTACAGAAAACCCTGAATGAACTTTTTGACCACCTAACATGTGAAGCAACTGCTTACCTGTACAAAGCTGTTGGGAATGTACATAGGTACAAACTTTACAAGATACTTTTGACATAAAAGTAAGAATGTTGTATACATAACAACATTTGAAAAATTTGCCTGTGGTTCCTTCCCAAATCTCTCCCCGTTTTCTTTTAGCCACTACCCATCATAACCCAGGTGGCACTAGTGATAAAGAATCTGCCTGCCAATGCAGGAGACATAAGAGACTAGAGTTCAATCCCTGGGTCTGAAAGATCTCTGGAGAAGGGCATGACAATCCACTCCAGTATTCCCGCTTGGAGAATCCCATGGACAAAGGAGCCTGGTGGGCTACAGTCCATATGGTCTCAAAAGAGTTGGACATGGCTGGAGCGACTTAGAACACGTGCGCACATCATATCCAAGGTACAGTGAGAGAAAGTGGGTTATCTAGCTTAAGTGCAGGGCTAAATAAGGTTTCTCTGATGAAACTGTAAGTAAGGTCCATGAAGGGGAAAATAAAAACAAGAACAAAACAACATACACCCAGGGTTTGTCAGGATTTATTGCTGGGTCATGTTCTAGGATTCAGAGTGTTCACTCTGAAATTCAACTTCAGACTTTAGAAACACAAATTTATGAAGTTCCCTGGTGGTTAGGATAATCTGAACTATGTCTCTCCTGCTATATCCAAAGAAAACAAAGAAAAAAGAACTTTGTTTTTCTTTAAACAAAGAGAAAAGAACTTTAAAAATTGGAGGGGGAGAAACTTCCCTGGTGGTCCAGTGGCTAAGGCTCTTCACTGCCAGTGCAGGGGGCCTGGGTTCAATCCCTGATCAGGAAACTAGATCCCACATGCTGCCACTGTGAGTTCTCATGCCACAGCTGGAAGGTCTTGTGTGCTACCCGGCACAGCCAAATAAATAAGTACTTTTCTTTAATTGGAGGAGGGAGATCAACAATGGAGAACACAACACTGCCTAGTGCTGCAACTCAGCACTGCGCTGTTGAGTGATGCTGACAGGGAACTGATGACTTAAATACCTTTCTGTCACAACAGTTTTATAGGAACACCATCCCAATGAAATACCTGCCATGTAAGTGCCTTCTAGATTCAAGAAATCCAAAGTACACTGCAAAGATGTCATTAATCTTTATGTTAACTATTAGGAAGGGGGTTTTGTTAGCCCTGTCTTGTAAATGAAGAAGCTATGGCAAGAATAATAATTCATCTCTGATATACCTGGCAGAACCGGTCCTGCATTGGGAAATTTTTTTAAATTTGGCAGACTGGACTGGGAGACAAGAGGATTACTAAATAGCATATAAAGCATTTCCTATTTGTTATGCTGATTTGTGTGTGTGTGTGTACTAAATAAAGAGCCTTCTACACAGCGTAGAAGGATCAACCTGGATTCCAGTCCTGTCTCTGTCCTGTGCTGATTGTGTGACACGGGCAAGTCACTAACTTCTTGGCTGACTCTTTCAAGCCTGCCACCTACATCAAGGTTGTTTGTTGAGAGCCTGCTGTTTACCAAGCTCTGTGGTTGTGTTTTTTGGGCATCAGCTCCATTACTGTTCACACTATTGTTGCCAAAACTCAGGCTCTGTTCACTGGTGCTGAGTAGAAGCTCAGAGACAGAGTTTTGGGTGAAATTAAAAAAAAAAAATAGTTTTATTGCTTTGCCAGGCAAAGGGGGCCACAGTGGGTGATTGCCCTCAGAACTGTGTGTCCCACCCTGGAGGGGGTAGTGAGAGTTTTATAGTGTTCAAGGAGCAGGGCATAGTCAGCTCGTGGACTGGTTAGTGGTGAGGTAATCAGGAGTTACCATCCTCAGGCTTCTGGTTCCAACAGGTCTGGGGTCTATGTGCTTGTGGGCACCATACACTTAACTTCTCCCATCTGGTGGGGGTTTTAGTGTTTGCAAAACAACTCGAAAGACATGGCTCCAAATATTATAGCACTTCTCTGGTGATACAGTAGTTACGAATCCACCTGCCAGTGCACAGCACATGGGCCTGGTCCTGGTCCAGGAAGATGCCACATACCTCAGGGCGCCTAAGCCCATGTGCCACAGCTGCTGAGCAGGAGCCCTGGAGCCCGTCGCATCCCAGAACGCAGAGCAGCCCCTCCTGCCGCGCCGGGGAAAGCCCCGGCACAGCAGGGAAACCAGAACCCAGCGCCGCAGCAGCAAAAGCAGGTAAAGCTGAAAGAAGATAGTTTCAAGGTATACCACAGATAAAAGACTAATGTCCCCACGGAAATCTGAGGGGAAAAAAGACCAAAACCTCAACAGAAACGTGGACAGAGTACACAGATACTTCACCGAGAATTATATTACCCTAAAACATATTGAAAGATATTCAACTTTTCTCATAATAAGAAAAGTGCAACTTAAAGCCATACTCAGATACTATTTCTGACCTATTAGATTGGCAAAAGTTAGTACTCCTAGGGAGGGAATTTATTACAATAGAAACAACATATACATTTACTCGTTAGTCTACCAATGTCAATTTTGGTAATTCAACCTGAAGATAAACCTGTAACAGTACCAAAAATATATTTTTTTTAAAAGTTACATGCAAGGTTATTTACTGTGTTATTTGTGACTGCAACATGTTGGAAAGGACTTAAGTTTCTATACATAGAAAACAGATTGAGTAAACTATAGTACATTCACACATTAGAATAACATGCAGCTGTAAACAAAGAATGAGGAAGATCTCTTCAAATACACATGGAGTGACATCCAGAATACTTCGATGAGTGAAAAAGAGAAAGTGCAGAATAGTATATATATATGTATACACACATACTGGAGAAGGGAATGGCTACCCACTCCAGTATTCTTGCCTGGAGAATTCCATGGACAGAGGAACCTGGCCAGCTACAGTCTATGGGGTAGCAAAGAGTTGGACATGACTGAGCAGCTAACATACACACATACACACACACACACACACACACAGTATGTACATTTAAATATATATATATAAAATGTGATTTTTTCATGTAATATAGGAGAGGAAGTAAGAATACATCCACACATACGTTAGAAAGAACAAGAATGTACACCTTAAATTTATATGGTTTTGTATGTGAAATATATTTCAGTTTTTTAAAAAAGGAGAAAGAAAATAAGTACAATCTTGCCTGAATGAGAACGGTGGTTGCACTCTAGGAAAATTTAGTATGTAAAATTTCTGTAAATATCCTTTATGTTTATACATAAAACAGAGTTCGGTTCTAGTTTAACTATCCCAAACCCAGTTTTCATTTACAGGAAGAGCTCGGTAACGTTCCAAAGGGTGTGGGACCCATTTATACACTGCAGGATGTCAGCCAAGCATTCTTGCCCCCGACCTAAATGCCGGTGGTGCTCCCAGTCATTGTGATAATCCCCAAACAATCATCATATGGGTTGAATTATACTCCCCCAAAAGATATAGTAATGCCCTAACCCCCCAGTACCCTGTGAACGTGACCTTATTTGAAAATAGAGTCTTTGCAGATGTAATCAAGTTAAAATGAAACTAGGCTGGATTAGGGTGAGATAAACCACTGGATTAGCAATGACTTGGTGTCCTTCTAAAAAGAGAAGACACCGACACACACAGGGGAGAAGGTCATGTGACGACAAGGGCAGAGATTCGAGTGATGCATCGGCAAGACGAGAGACATCAGGGCTTGCTGGCCGCCACCTGGAGCTATGAGAGGGGCAGGGAACAGACTCTCCTTAGAGCCTCCGGAAGAACCAACCCTGCCAGTACCTCAATTTTAGACCTCTGGCTCCTGGAGATTTGAGAAGATACATTTTGGGTTGTTTTAAGATGGCTCAGTGGGTAAAGAATCCGGAGACACAGGAGACGCAGTTTCAATCCCTGGGTCAGGAAGATTCCCCTGGAGAAGGAAATGGCAACCCACTCCAGTATTCGTGCCTGGAAAATTCCATGGACAGAGAAGCTTCGCGGGCTACAGTCCATGGGCTCGCAAAGAGTCAGGCACGATTGAGCAACTAAGCATGCAAGCACCCAAAGTCACTGAGTCTGTGATTGTTGGTGACAGCCCTGAAACCAAATACAAAGCTCCCACATGGGACTTCCCTGGTGGCACAGTGGACAAGAATCTGCCTTCCAATGCAGGGGACACAGGTTCGATCCCTGGTCCAGGAAGATTCTGCAAACTGGAGCAGCAACTCCAAAGCCTGAGCACCTAGGACCTGTGCTCTGCAACGGTGAAGCCTCCACAAAGAGAAACCCTTGCACCACAACTAGAGAAAGTCCTCGCGCAACAATGAAGGCCCAGCACAGCCATAAATAAATAAGTAAAAGCTCTCACACAGGCTGCTGAACACATTACAGGAAATCTGACTTTGTGTCTCCCTCCTGCTTAGGGTCCAGTCCCCTGCTCAGACAGCACCCCTCAGGTGGTGTCTTCCCTAAACCCCTTAATCAAAGTATCACCCCACCCCATTGCTTTCACACCTTTACCCTGCTTACAATTTTCTTTACTTTTCCTGCCTAACATGATATCATCTCTTTCTTTGGTTGTCTGTCTCCCCAGCTAGCATGCCAGCTCCATGCAAAGGCGACTGACTTTTTCTTGTTCCCTGTTGCACCCCAGCACCCAGGACAGCCCTGGCCAGCAGTAGGTGCTTCATTGACATTTACTGAACCAATGAGTGAGTACCCCTTTGCAGAGAGAGGGTAAATATAACTTTGACATAGTGAGGAAAAGAACAGACTAGCTTCCCTGGAGAAGAGAGTAAAGAGAGATATCAAGAGATTCTGAGAGCCGGAAAACCTGGAGGAAAAGCCATGTGAGATATTTTACTGGGAGTTGGAGGTGTGTCCTCTTTTAGTCATGGAATTTTAGTTGCAGATGTGATGTGCAAAACATGCATATGCTTGCCTGGCAAGGCACTGGAGCCAGAAAGGCTACATCTGTCACATTCATTTGAAGCCAGTCCAAGCAGGCTAACGTGCATTTGGAGAGCTCTGAGAGAATGTTATATCTTGTATGTGCTGTCTGCAGCAGGAGGGGAAACGTGTTGGGAAGAGAGAGCACATACTAAACAAGCCACATTCATGCTGTGAGATCACACACAGGGGTTCTCAGCCTCGATGCTGTTGACACTCTGGTGCTGTTTACAGTTGTTGGTTGGTGAGAGCCTTCCCTGTGCAAAGGATGACTGGCAGCAAATGACAAGCTCACCAGTTGTGATAACCAAGAACGTCTGTAGACATGGCCAAACATCCTTTGGGGTTCTGGGAGCAAACTCACCCCAGCTGAGAACCATTGAATTACGTGTGGTGCTGGTCCACTCTCCCTCCTTCATTTGCAACTCCACACACACCCTCAGCACACACACACACACACACGCACACGCACACACGTAGTAGGACAACCCCCTCAACACCCCTTAAAGATGATTTATTCCTGTGTGGACTCCCTGCAAATGTGCCCTGATATTTTCTGAGGTCATCTGTGGTCAACCATTTTATTAGTAGCCTCCAACAAAACACATCTCTCTGAATTCCTGCCCGAGCATAGTTCCCATCTACACTGAGTCCAGACATGACCACGTGGCCTACTTCAGCCAATGGGACATTGGCAGGCATGGTGATCCAGACAGAAGCTTGTTAAACACTGACACGTTCGAGCTCGTCCTATTGGAACATTCCTTTGTTGGGAGCCAGAACAAAGCCCAGGCTAGATTCTGAAGGACCGGAGGCCACATGGAGAGAAGCACGGATAGAGAAGTCATGCTGGATGTTCCCGGTCCAGATCAACTTCAACTGAACGCAAACGTGAGTGAGCTTGGCTACGTCATACAAAGCAGAAGAACTGTTCAGCTGAGCCCAGTCAACTCACAGGATTGTGAAAAACAGGAAATCAGTTTTGTTTTAAGCCAATAAGTTTTGAGGTAGGGTATTACACAGCAGTAGTCAACTGAAAATGATGCTGGGAAAGATTGGGGGCAAGAGGAAATGGGGGCGACAGAGGATGAGATGGCTGGATCGTATCACTGACTCAATGGACATGAGTTTGAGATAGTGAAGGACAGGGAAGCCTGGCGTGCTGCAGTTCATGGAGACTTGGACACGACTTAGCAACTAAACAACAACAACAATAACAAGTTGAAAATAAGAAACACCGCAGAGTTGGAGCAGGCTCATGTTACCTAACAAGAGCAAACTGGAATTTTCTGAATCAATTATTGTTAAATTTTACTAACTTAGTTGAAATAAATTACATTTTAAAAAAGATAATACTTAATCAAAACATATCATTTCTTTTTTAAAATTAATTTTTATTGGAATATAGTTGATTTACACAGTTGTGTTAGTTACTGTTATCCAGCAATGTGAATCAGTTATACACATATATACATATATCCACTCTTTTAGATTCTTTTCCCATATGGGTCATTACAGAGTATTGATTAAGGTTCCCTGTGCTATATAGTAGGTCCTTATTAGTTATTTATTTTATCATTTCTTAATTATTATACTCCTTTTTACTATTATCTATGGTCTTGAGATTTTTTTAAGTTTTTTTGATGTGGACCATTTTTAAAGTAATTTATTGAATTTGTTACAATATTGCTTCTACTTTTTATGTTTTGGTTTTTTGGCCATGAGGCATATGGGATGTTAGCTCCCTGACCAGGGATCAAGTCCATACCCTCTGCATTGGAAGGCGAAGACTTAGCCAGTGGACTGCCAGGGAAGTCCTCCTCTTGAGATTATTTGTATCTAAGCCCGTGCACCACAACTACTAAAGCCCGGGGGCTAGAGCTTCTCTTCTGCAACAAGAGAATCACTGCAATGAGAAACCCACACACAGCAGCTAGAGAGTAGCCCCTGCTTGCTGCAACTAGAAAAAGCCCAAGCGCAGCAACAAAGACCCACCACAACCAAAACATTAAATAAATAAATCTTAAAAAAAAATAAAAGGTAGGATATTTGCAACCACTGGCCATTCTGCCATGGAAACGAGAGCTTCACCCTCTGGTCCCTTCCTGCCTTTAGTCAAGAGAAGGCCTTTTAGAAACCCTAGTCTGGGTGAGTAGTTTCTCACTGTATGTGGGGATGATCTTGCTGCCTGTCAAGATCAACATCACACTTTCCCCGCTGCTTTGATACTGTACCATTTCAGCTGTAGGTGCCAAATCCTTTTGATTCCACATGAAATACTACCCTGGATTGCTTTCATGTATGTTTTATGAGTACCCCTAGGCATGAATATTTATTTAAGCAACTCGGAGCATATCCCTTTGAGTTTTTTCTGTCCTAACTCCTGTTTAAAGGGTGGGGGGAGGTGCACAGTGTCGCAGTTCACCTGTAATGGCTTTGGCCTCCTAACCCCTTTGCTTACAGGACCAAATAGTCATCTAGGAAATGGAAAACGTTGCCTGGCTTTGTGTCAGTGAGCAGCATGACAGACATTTCTGTTTTACTGATGAAACAGCTCTTTCCTGTGCAACGTCAGCTTTCCTACACAATGTGTCAACGCATGGTGTCATCCAACTGCTGCCTGTTTGGATCCCTTCCACAGTGACTGGCCTGGTCAACCCTTCATCCACATTAATATTTTCTATTCATTCAGAGACACTGTCAAGAGAATGAAAAAACAAGACACAGGAGAAAATATTTGCGAAACTTAAATATGATAAAAGGCCTATATCCAGAACATACACAGAATCCTCAAAACTCAAGAAAATAAACAGCCCAACTATAAATCAGGCAAAACATCTCAGCAGATATATGCAAAAGCAGATAATCACAAGAAGATACTGAATGTCATTTGTCATTCTAGAAATGGAAATTAAAATCACCACAAGGTGCCATAATACCCTAGAATGGCTATAATTACACAGACTTCTCATAGATGCACAGCACCTGAAAATATCCTACACTACTCAGTATCGGTGGGGATGTAAAATGACAGCTACTTTGAAAATGCTTGATGCTGTCCTAAAAAGTTAAACCTACACTTACTATATGGCCAAGCCACTCCACATCTAGGAATTTACTCACCAGAGATGGAAATATATTTATACAAAGACTTGCACCAGAATGTTCATAACAGCTTTCTTGGTAATGTTCCTCAATGGGTGAATCTACCCACTAATTGTGGTATATAAATACCATCAAATACTACTCAGCAATAACAAAATATGAACCACTGATATACCCAACAACATAGTTGACTGTCAAAATAATTCTGCTGAATGAAGGAAGCCAGACCACCCCCCTCAAAAAAAACAGTACCTAGTTAACACTCCTTTGTGTAAATTTCTAGATTAACTAATCTAAGAGACAGAAAGCAGATCAGTGGTTGTCTGTGAATAGGGTGGGGTAGGAATAAAAAGAGATTGCAAAGAGTCAGGAAGAAGATTTTGGAGGTGATGGATGTATTCATTATCTTGATTATGGTGATGGTTTCACAGGACTATATTTATGTCAAAATTTATAAAATTACACACTTTAAATATGTGCAGTTTATTCAATGTCAATTACACATCAGTAAAGCTGAAAAAATATATATGTATTGGATGCATCAGTTATTGACTAAGTAATGATTCAAGATGAAACTAGAAGGACTTCCCTGGTGCTTCAGTGGCTTCGACTGGGGGCTCAGGTCAGGGAACTAGATCCCACATGCCACAGTGAAGAACCCCTCTGCTGCAACCAAGACCCAGTGGAGCCAAATAAATAAATATTTTTAAAAATAAAAAAATTTAAATATTTATTTTAAAATAAATATTAACATTTTAGACATATTTATTAATAAATATTTTTATTATTTATTTTAATAACCCAAGGGATAGGCTACCCACTCCAGTATTCTTGGGCTTTCCTTGTGGCTCAGCTGGTAAAGAATCTGCCTGCAATGTGGGAGACCTGTGTTTGATCCCTGGGTTGGGAAGAGCCCCTGGAAAAGTGAATGGCTACCCACTCCAGCACTCTGGCCTGTAGCATTCCATGCACCATATAATCCATGGGGTCACAAAGAGTCGGACACACCTGAGCGTCTTTCACTTTCAAGTTGGTCTACCAACTTGGGTTACTAAAATTGGGAGACTATAATGACTGGAAGGGTGCACATCTCTTCAATTACCAGGCTGACCTTCAGACCAGATCCAACTAAATCCAAAGGTAAGTGCAAAGTGGGTGTCCAGAACATCTGTAATATAGAAACCTCTTTATTCGTATCTGAAATTGACTTGAATGGTCACATAGCTGTGACAACCCATACAAGCTGAGCTACAGGCAGGTTAAAGCAGAGTCATTAGGGAAATCATTCAGCAGATTTGTCTCTGATACTGATGAAATGTATGGTTTGCTATGTGAGACACATGTAATTTTGAAAAAGTGATTTTTCTCCCTGCAGTGGGTTGAATAGTAGGCTCCCAAAATACATACCCACAGTCTAATCCCCAGAATGTGTGGATGATACCTGATTTGGAAATAAGGTTTTTGCAGGCGTAGGTAAATTAAGGGTCTTGAGATTATCCTGTATTATCCAGGTGGGCCCCAAGTCCAACGACAGGTGTTCTTATAAGAGAAAAGCAAAGGGAGATTTGAGATAGAGAGTAGAGGAAAAGAGAAGGTGTGGTGAAAATGAAGGCAGAGAATGAAGAGATGTGATCTCAAACCAAGGAAGCCAGCAGCCGCCAGAAGCTGAAAGAGAAAAAAAGGTGGGGGGGGCGGTGGCGCAGAGTCTTCCCTAGAACCCCTGGAGGGAGCAGCCAGCCAACACTTGATTCAGACTCTGGCTTACAGAATGGTGAGAGAATAAATTTCTATCATTTTAGCCACAGCCTCAGGAAACCAACACTACCTCACAGAGCACTAAAGATAGGGACAAAGATACTATCAGTATTGTAGGTTCGCTACGAGGATTAAATGAATTAAATGAGTTAATACTCCTCAAGCACTACAGAAGAGTGATACCTGCTGAGCTTAGCTGCCCAGTCAAGTCCGACTCTTTGTGACCCCATGGACTGTAGCATGCCAGGCTCCTCTGTCCATGGGGATTCTCCAGGCAAGAATACTGGAGTGGGTTGCCACGCCCTCCTCCAGGGGATCTTCCTAAACCAGGGGCTGAACCCAGGGCCCCCGCCTTGCAGGCCTATTCTTTACCATTTGAGCCAGCAGGGAAGCATGTTTGATACCTAGTTCCTAGCTGGCACTAGTGGTAAATAACTCCCCTGCCAATGCAGGAGACACAAGAAACTCTGGTTCAATCCCTGGGGCAGGAAGATCCCCTGGAGAAGGGAATGGCAACCCACTCCAGTATTCTTGCCTGCAGAATTCGATGGACAGAGGAGCCTGCCAGGCTACCAGCACATAGGGTCACAAAGAGCCTGACACAATTTAGTGACAAGACACCAACAACAAAGCACTATGAAAGTTCTAAGAAACAGTCTTCAGAAAGAATTTCTCTGGTGTCAACACAATCTACTATTGATCACACTGCTTTATTGGTGCATGTCTGGTGAATTGGACCCCACAATAGTGAGCCTCCCTCTGGTCAAGGCTATAGTTTTTCCAGTAGTCACGTATGGATGTGAGAGTTGGGCTAGAAAGAGGGCTGAGTGCCGAAGAATTGATGCTTTTGAACTGCGGTGTTGGAGAAGACTCTTGAGAGTCCCTTGGACTGCAAGGAGATCCAACCAGTCCATCCTAAAGGAGATCAGTCCTGGGTGTTCACTGGAAGGACTGATGCTGAAACTGAAACTCCAATACTTTGGCCACCTGGTGCGAAGAGCTGACTCATTGGAAAAGACCCTGATGATGGAGGAATTGGGGGCAGGAGGAGAAGGTGACGACAGAGGGTGAGATGGTTGGATGGCATCATCCACTCAATGGAGATGAGTTTGAGAGGCTCCGGGAGTTGGTGATGGACAGGGAGGCCTGGCGTGCTGCAGTCCATGGGGTGGCAAAGAGTCAGACACTGAGCCACTGAACTGAACTAGACTATGGAATTGAAACAACACTCATGACGACGGTGGAAAGGTCAACAAGAGCAGACTATCAAGATTCTTTTTGAACCCGAATACTCTATAAAAGGAACCCTTCAACTCTCCATGCATTTGGGTCCTTTCTTCTCTATTAGTTGTCTGTACAACTTCTTAATCCCTAAAAGCAATGTGAAACACAATCCGGGGCCACCGGGGAAAATTATTTTCTTTGCTTCCCTTGGGAGTCTAAAACCCACCGAGGGGCCCAGAGATCGGAATTCCCAAGGCGATACCACGCGCCCACGTTACACCTTCAGAAAACTACGACTCCCAGAAGGCTTTGGGAGGCGGACCGCGAAAGGGGGCGGAGCCTAAGGGAGAAGGTCGTTGGCCGATTCCATCGTCCGGAGCGGGAAGGGTCGGCTGGGCGGGGTTTGGGAAGGAAGGCCCGATTAGTTGTAAATAGAAATATCGGCGTCCTGCGCGCGGTTGGTACGATCCACGCGGGGATTCCCTGCTGCTTCGGCCGGCGCTTCAAGTTTCCCGGGCCGGGAGCGCGGCGCCTGCTGGGAAGGCGCCGGGACCGTTGTCCTGCCTGTCGGCGGCCGCGCGGGACCTGCGACATGCAGAGCACAGACCTGGGCAGCAAGGAGAGCGGCAAGATATGGCACCGCAAGCCATCCCCGGCCACTCGGGACGGGTACAGGCCGCGGCGGGAGGAAGCGCGCGCTGGAGGGGGATGGAGGCTGGCGAGGGGCGGGTCCGCGGCTTCGGAGAGGCATTTGCGGGTCTGTTGGGGTGGGGGGGGGGTTCGGGAGGGGGTGCGGGGAACCGCGCGGGGGTTTTGGTTCTTACCCTGCTCGTGATCCCGGTGTTGGATGACCTCTGATAAACGCAGGTAGCTTGAGTTTGATGATCCTTCGAGACCTCCTTTCCCAGTCCTGGGGACGGGGGTCTCAATTAGGATCAGCGTGGAGGGCCTGATTTATGCTGGGGAATTTGCGCTTCTAATGGGACCCAGGACTGCCTGCCTTCATTAGCCCAGAATCCCCGTGGTATTCCTGGCACGCGGTAGATGCTCAGTAACTTATTTGTTAATTATAACATCTGGGAAAGAACTCAGGAGGAACAGATGCCGGAGAAGAATGAACTTCTTCCTCTTCCAAATGCCATCCTTGAATCTTTTATCCATCCTTGAATCGTTGTTAGCAGTCAGGCATACAAGCATTCTAGTCATCAACTATTTGATGAGCACCTACTCCTTGCCAAGCTTCTAAGCGCTGGGAGACAGTTGTGGAACGGAACAAACTTCTGGTTCTCTCGGAGTTTATGCATTAATGTGTATCCAACGTAGGTCAGCCTTTTAGTAAGGTCAGCGTTGCTGCTGCTTTTTTTAAAAATAGACTTTGTTTCTTTAGGACAGCTTTAGGTTCGCAGCAAAATTGAGAGAAAGGTAGAGAGATTTCCCATGCATCTCCTGCCTCTACACACGCCTAGTCACACTTTTATTAATGTCCCCCACCAGAGCAGTAGACTTGTTGCACTTGCTCAGCCTGTGCTGACACATGGTTACCAACCGAACCCCACTGTTTACATTAAGATTCAGTCTTTGTGTTCTACATTCTGTAGGTTTGGACAAATGTATAATGACCCATCCACCATTATGGTCTCATACAAAATATTTTCACTGCTCTAAGAATCCTCCTTGCTCTGCCCATTCATCCCTTCCTTCCCAGCTCTTCCCTTCTTTCTTTTCCCTGGTCTCTGTCCTGTGTGACTTTAATGGGAGCCTTTGTCCCAAAGTGGTGCCATATTGGTGCCATGTTGATCCTTAGGATGCCATTGACTTTACTGCCTCACTTGTGTTCATATTTCATGTGTTTCACGTTCTAGTAATTTTTCTGTTGATTCTTTGGTTGTTCCTCAAAAAAGCAGTAGACTTTGAGTGCCAACTGCAAAAGCTCAGTGCTACACATGATACCATTAGCTTTCTTGGTATCTGGTTGTTCTCAGTCCCCCAGCAATGTTGCCATCCCATCATCTCCATTGAATCAACATTTTGTCTGGAACAGGAATTCTTCCATGTAGATTTTCACTCCCAAATTTGGAGTTTATGTAAATACCACCTCTACTTCTTTAAAAAAATTTTTGTTTGTTTGTTTTGGCTGTGCTGGGTCCTAGTGGTGGCACGTGTAATCAGTTCACCCTCCAGGGGTTGAATCCACTTCTCCTGCATTAGAAAGTGGCTTCTCAGCCAGTGGACCACCAGGGAAGTCCCAACACTGCCTCTGCTTCTGAGATTCTCTAAATGTTCTAAAAATTATGCCTGCCCACAATAATTTTTTTTTTTACTGTTAATATCTAGATACAAGATTCAGAAAATGACTCATGTTTGTGTGAAAATGTCCTTATCTGTTTCTTCCACTAAAACATAGTTTCTTTTTGTTCATTAACACCCATTGTTACAATGTTGAGAAGGGCAGGGGGCTGGGGAGCGCTGAATGTGGAGTCACATGGACTGAAGTTGAAGTAAATGTCCACCAACCAGCTCTGTGACCTTGGGCAAGTTAATCTTAGGCAGTAAGTGAAGATAATCATACTTAACAGCAAGATTGTCTTAGGGAATTAGTGTTTCATGTATCTTGGTATTCAGTAAATATCTGATGTTTTTATTATGTTTAAGGACTGAGGAACACCATCAGGTAAATTATGAGCCATTGAAAAACAGTTCTAAAATAAATACTTGTATGTGTGATTTATATGAAAAGTCAGAAGGACAGAATTTTTCTATTAAATGTGACTATGTCATGATGGTATGATTATAATAAAATTATTAGTGTCTTTTTGTATTTTCCATATTTTGAACAATGATCATGTAATTTTGTAATCCACACACACATAGTAAACATAGGAAAAAGACTGGAGGGAAAAGTCCTTGCTTGGTCTAAGTTTAATTGCCAGGGAACATCTTGATGTTGTTACTTATTGTCTCAATATGTTTATTCTCCCAACTTCGCTTGGGGAATGTCAGAGAAAAACCAGAGCTGGACAGTAGTTAAAGTGGTGAAAAGAGACTTTATTCAGGACTATTATTGCAAGAGAGGAAGCAAGGTCTCAGTGTAGAACTGGAGTTGATGTGTTCCTGGGCTCGGTTTGAAATACAGCCTTGGCAAGAGGGAAGTTATAGACAGAGAGCAAGGTAGGGGTCAGAGGATGGAAAATTACCAAGAGAAAACATCTGGGGTAAATCTGCCTCACAGGATTCTTGCTGAAGATGGGCCAGAATGATCAGACAGCAGTTGGGAGATGATGGAGCATGAGGAACCCCATCAGGTGTCAAGAATGATGGTATTGAAGGTAGGGGGCTCTGATTAAACTGACTGAGCAGACTTGCTAAAATCAGATTTTTCAAGGGAATGCACCGATGGGCCTAGGAGAAGGTTCGGAAGACTGACTAAACTTTGGTCAAGCCAAGAATCTTTGGTAGGAACTAGATAGAAATAATTTTACTGTTTCATCCACTGAGTCTCAAAAACCTTATTTTTAAACAAAGAAAATGTTTGATATACTTAATTTAGTGGTTTTTAAATGAAGTAATGAGGCAGTTGTTTCTAATATTAAAATTCAAATTCATAAAACGTCAATTAAGAAATTTCATGATTTGAAAACTTGTTGCAGGAGTGAGTGGGCTTCCCAAGTGGTACTACTGATAAAGAACCTACCTGCCAATTCAGGAAACATAAGAGACCCGAGTTCAATCCCTGGGTTGGGAAGGTCCCCTGGAGGAGGGCGCAGCAGCACACTTCGGTGTTCTCGTGTGGAGAACCGCATGGACAGGGGAGCCTGGCAGGCTATAGTCCATGGGGTCTTGCAGAGTTGGACATGCCTGAAGTGACTTAACATGCATGCATGCAGGAGAGAGTGGGGTTACTCTGGTCTTCATGACCCAGATATACACACGTGTATTATTTTAAGGAGTTAATTGGTTCTGCAAGTTTTATAAGTTTTCTTTTCAGCAGATACAGGTACTTGATCTTCTCAAAAAATAATACCTTTAGACAGATATAATCATATTTTTAGATTGACGCTAAAGCTCCAATACTTTGGCCACCTGATGCAAAGAGCCAACTCCTTGGAAAAGACCCTGATGCTGGGAAAGATTGAGGGCAGGAGGAGAAGGGGGCAACAGAGGATGAGATGGTTGGATGGCATCACTGACTCAACAGACACGAGTTTGAGCAAATTCCCGGAGGTAATGAAGGACAGGGAAGCCTGGTGTGCTACAGTTCATAGGGTTGCAAAGAGTCGGACATGACTGAGCGACTGAACAACAACTACAGATATACTTAAAAATAAAATTCATGTACATTTGGAACACCCTGAGTCACAAAAACAAAATCTCATCAGGGTATCTTAAAATTAGGATATTGAATTGAAATTTTTCTTACATATGGTAGTTTGTGATTTGTATAAAACTACTTTTCGTTAAGTACTTCATTGTTTATGTCTGTTGCTTGATAAAACAACTACTCGGTCAAAAATACATTTTCTTATCATATCCCGTTGTCTATCACTTAATCACAGCTTATAAATCTGCTCATGTGTGTGTTTATTCTTTTAATAATTTTTTAAAGTAATTTATTTCTTGGCTGTGCTGGGTCTTTGTTGCCACACGGGCTTTCCTCCAGTTGTGGCGAGCGGGGGCTGCTCTCTAGATGTGGTTTGCAGGTTTCCTTTGCAGAGCGCGGGTTCTAGGGCACAGCCTTCAGTAGTCTCGGTGGAAAGACTCAGCAGTTGCGGCTCCTGGGCTCTAGAGCTCAGGCTCAATAGCTCTGGTGCACAAGCGTAGTCGTTCTGCAGCATGTTGTTCTGTGGAATCGTTCGGGACCAGGGATGGACCCAGTGTTCCCTGTATTGGCAGACAGATTCTTTACCACTGAGCCACCAGGGAAACTATTTTTTTAGTGTCTGTCTCTACTACTATACTGAAAGCTTCATAAGGGCAGGACCTCAGTCTGTCAACTACCCTTATCTCCTGGCTTATGCCGTGTCTGATGCTTTGTGAGTTTTTATGTGTTTGATGAATAAACGAACAGTAGCAACTCTGATAATAACATCCTGTACAGTTTTCAGAAGTCACTGTATGGTTGCTTCTAGGAAAGGAGGAGGAGCAGTAGAAGAGGGAAGAAGGGGTAGGCAAAAAAACTTCAAAATTAGGTGTACTACAAAATGCATAGTCTTCATAATAACAAGTAATGCTTGACAAAGAGTTTAATGGTTTTTTGTTTTGTTTTTTTGGCAGAATTATAGTGAACATCATTCACAACACTTCGGATTACCTTCCCAAAGTTTTAAGATTTTTGAATGTGGCTTTTGATAACTCAGGTGATTGTTTAATTGCTGGGGACCATCACGGAAATATCTATGTTTTTGACTTATGTGGAAACAGGTGAGCAAATGCTTTGGATATTTACCAAGTAATTACTTTCTGCACTATTTTAGTACCTACTATTGATTATTCATTTAGAAAGATTTATTAAATACTTACTACATTTCAGACGCTTTGTAAAATTCTGCCATTAGTGCTGGTGCAATAAAGTGAGAAAGACTAGAAAGATAAAAATGGTTGTTTTTTTTTTTTTTAAGAGAATTAAAGTTCTTGTTTTAACAGTATCTCTAGTAGCTTGTTTTTCCTTAAATTTCAAGCTTCATTATTGCTAGTTTATCAGTTAATGTCTGGTACCTATTTAGAAAAAGCACAGTGGCCTTTATATAGTACATTATTGTCAGAGTGAACTAGATCTTGGAATCTTTACAGAGTTGATCATCACTCTTCCTCCTCCTCTTTTCCTTTACCAAACAGTTGAGTGAGAATGCAATTGGGTGGGAATTGATCGAGGTAGTCGTCGCTGGAGTGGGGGTAGGTGGAAAGGGAAAACTGTGCTGGCCCAGCCAGAGAGTCAGAAAGTGTCTGTGTGGGGATGGGGGCAGTCATGGGAAAGACGGGGGCTTTGGTTAAATGAGTGTACCGAGGCTAATGGGGGCCAGGTTCCTGACTATTGGAAAGCGGAGTTATGGATATGGAAAAGGAGAAAAGTAGACTAAACCCTGTGGACCTGGATTGGATTTGGTTCTATCTGTATGAATCCTTGGTTTTGAAATATACATAGATAGACATAAAAATAAATAGAGGTGTGTGTATGAGAAAGTGAATAAATTGTATGGACATAAATTTCCTAGCTTTGTTCACTCATAGGGCCTGGAAACAATAACACCCCAGTAGTAATGAATATACCCAGTGCCCAGTTCTTTTCTAAATATCAGTCTGCTTCAAGGAATTGGGGCTTCTTGGAGAAACAGCCAGTTTTAGGATGGAGGCAGGGAAGGTACAAGATAAGCCTGCAGCACTTTGTAGCCAGAAAGAAGGACTCGGTCAAAGAAGGGTGGCTATGTGTCCAAAGTACAGAAATGTCACCTTGAAGGAGCTCTCTCTGGGCAGATTGGAGACAGTGAGTTTCAAAATAAGATGGTGGTGGCTCGTAACCCACTGAATAAAATGGAAATCTGTGAATTCATGCTGTAGTCAACAATTTAATGAGATTGGATGTTTGTAGTCACAGAGTACCTCCCCCAAAATACTTATTAAAGAGGAAAAAAAGCAGTAGTTTTGCAGTGAAGAAGCTTGGCAGATACCACCTTATCAAAGGATTAAAGTTAAAATAACCAGTAGTGGGGCAAATCAAAATTTGTGTGCCACCTGACAGGGTGCAGTGGTAAGAACATAATGTCACTTCTGTCATATTCCTGCCAAAGCCAGGTGACCTGAGTCTAATCAGCAGAACCAGCTGGCAGAGCTAAGTTAAGGGCATTGGATAGCAAGACTGGCTTGTGACCTTCACAGGGGTCAAGGACACGAAAGATGCAGAAAGCCTGAAGACTGTTGCAGACAGAGGGAGCCTAGACACATGACAAGTCAAGGCTTGGATCTGGACTGATCCCTTTGCTGTAAAGGACGTTTTTAGGACAATGGATAAAACTGAGGTCTGGGGATTGGATAGTAGTAATATATGATGTAATTTTTGGATTTTGATGATTTTATTGTGATTATTTAGGAAAATTTCCTTGCTCATAGGAAATGTGATTTCGGTAACCTATTCTCAAATAGTTCAGGGAAAGAAGAGCTCTTAAATGATTTATCTGTCTGTGATTTACTGGGTAGAAATGTGTTAATCATTGTTTCCACTCCTTACCTAATGGTCACAATTCTCCCACCCATTACTCTTGCGTAACTACACAGCCAGTTTCCAATCTTAAATCAATATACCTGTGTCTTTGCTCCCGCTAAACAAAATAAAATAAAAATCCCAAACTAAACAAAATAAAAATAATTGTTGATTGACTCCATTATAAAGCAATGAACTTCAGCATCAATGATGCTAGTACTTCATTTGCTTGTATCTGTTGTCATTTAGTCGTTCCATTCTTCTCTGAGTTTTCCAAACCTTAACCAATTTCTGAGGTTCCTTGTATTCAGACTCTACTCTTATTCTGACTACCTAGTCTCCTGATTCATGGGAAAATAGACACCCTCAAGCTTCCTTGCCTTCTTCCCACCACAACTCAAATTTATCTGTAAGTCCAACCATTTGCAAAACTAGCTTGTAAAACTAGATGATCCTTATTTCTAACACTGCTAATCTCTAGCTTCTGTGGCTACCCATGGGACTTTGCACCCTGAATGTTCCTCTCTTTCATTCTGTCGACTGTTCCTATTCTCTCTGTAAATATTCACATCCGAGTATAGGTACATGTGGCGTAGCTGTGACATGAGATCAGGCCTGTCTGATCCTAAAGGCCACGACAGTGGGCTCACTCACAGTCTTCCTCATTGCTTAATCCAGTGGTCTTTTTTCAGTTCTCATCTTACTAAATACTCTTGTCTTCCATCTTTTATGAAATTTTTCTTTTGCTTCAAGGTACAACTCTTTCCTGACTTTTCCGCCTCTGAGATCGGTTTTCCCCTTGCTTTGCTGACTTTTTCCACTGTCTTTGCCCTTATTTTCCTGCTACTGGGGCATTTGTCCCCAGCATGCTTCTTTCCATATTCTCGGTATTCTTTTTAATCTGCTCGTCACCACCAAGCCTCAGGCTTCAGCTGCCATGGAACATTGTTAACTCAGACCTGCTTCTCCCACCCACTGGGGAGCTTCTAGATAGCACTGTCTAATTCGGTAGCCACTGACCGCCCTCAGCCCTTGAGAGGTGGCTTGGCCAAGTTGAGATGCACTGATGGTATAAAATACACTGGGTTTTGAAGACTCACTGTGAGAAAAAAGAATGTATAGTATTTCTGATAATTTTCTATTAAATGTTGAAATGATAATATTTTAGATACACAGTAAATTAGGTTTAATATGTTAAGATTAATTTTATATATTTTTAACTTTTAATGTGGCGTCTAGAAAGTTTTTAGTAACACACATGGCCTGTATTCCATTTCTTTTGGACAGCACAGCTGTAAATGCTTTTCAAAGGCCTTAATCAGTACAGTTCAGTTCAGTCGCTCAGTCATTCCAACTCTTTGCAACCCGATGGACTGCAGCATCCTAGGTTTCCCTGTCCTTAATGCTACATGTTTAAAACCAGAATTACTGTTTCCTGCTGCCACACTTCTTCTTTTGCCTAAGCTTGAAAACTTCATTTTTGGTTAATGAAACTCTAACTAGGTGCCAAGTACTCTGCTAAGCACTTAAACATACATTATTTCACTTAATCATCATGTATTCATTTAACCTTCATGACAACCTTATGAGACATCTTTTGTCTCCACATGTGAAGGATTCCTGATTCCTCCTTCTTCACCCCGTTTGATGCATCACCAGATCTTTCTCCCCTTGACTTCTGACACCTCTTCTATTCTTCCTTTCCATTTTATACCCAGAATCCTCTTCCTAAAAGTCATGCCTGGCCGTGATTCTGGTCTGCTCAAAAGTTCTCGATGGCTTCCCATCCCGTGTAAGTAAGATCCAAACTCCTTTCCATGGCAGGTAGCACTCTTTGTCATCTGCTTTTGTTCTGCCAAAATGGGAGTTCATTTTCCTGGGTTTTATTTTCTTCTTCTCTAAGGACTCCGCTGATGTGAAGGTTTACGATTATTGGAAGAAATTCTGATACTAACACTGTTATCTCTTACTAGGTTTAATCTTGTTCAGCGAACAGCACAAGCTTGCACAGCTCTGGCCTTTAATCTTCATAGGAGGTCTGAATTCCTCGTGGCATTAGCTGATTATTCTATTAAATGTTTCGATACAGGTAAGAAGTTCTATTTATTTTTTGAAGCAGGGTGAAATGTAGATGGAAATACTGCAGGGAGTTGGCCAGTCTGTACAGTCTGAGGGGAGGGAGCAGACCCCACAAGACAGCCCTCACTTCAGACACTGGCCACAAGTTTGGGGGTCACAGGGCCATACTCACATCAGATCAACAGGCTGCAAATTCAGGGTTCCCCACAGCTACCCCCAGTTTTGAGAATTCAGTAGAATGACTCACAGAATTCACTATGCTTATGATTATAGTTTTTAAAAAATAATTTATAGCAAAAGGATACAAATTAAAACCAGTCAAAGGAAGAGCCGCCTAGGGTGGATCCTGGGAGGCTCCCAAAAGGGATGCTTCCATCATCCCCAGGGACACGTTACCCGCCCAGCATCCACATGTGGCCATCTGCGCCGAGCATTGCCGCACCTGGAAATTGACCCGGGCTCTTAAGTTTTTTGGGGGGCTACATTGCATCGGTGCTGGGTTGCCAGCTTCATTGAACTCCATTTCCAGCCTCCTCCTCTCTGGAGGTTGGGCTGATAATATGAGACCCAAAGCCTCAGCCTTCTAATCACTCACATGGTTGGCCGTTATGGTGTGATCAGTCCCCACTCTGAGGTTCTGTCAATAGCACAGACCATCTGTTTTGTCCAGGGACCTACCACAGATAATAGAGACACTCCCACCACTGGGGAAATTCCAAGGGTTTAGAGTTTGCTGGACAAAGGCCATGCATACCTCTCTTTGAAGGCCACATTCCTTACTGCACATGTACAAGAATAAATATTTTTAAAATTTTACATGTGTATTGATATTTTTTGCCACATTACATTTTTTAATAGAGAACTAAAGAGTTCTATAAACAACTTATTATTTAGAAAAATCTCAACTGTGTTGTTTTTTCTTGTTATTAATGTATCAGATACAACATTTAGAAAGATTGTAAACTATAAGAATAGTAATAATAGTTTTGGCTAACACTTAAATAGTCTTTACTCCTTGCCAGGTAATGTTCTGTGAATATTATTAATTTTAATGATCATAGTAACCCACAGAGATGGTTACTGTTGTTATGCCCAGTTTTCAGATGAGGAAACTGAGGCACAGAAATAAATTAACCAGGTTTCCACAGCTTGGTAAGCAGCAGAGCCAGGATTTCTAATCTGGGAGTCTTGCTGCAGGCCCCTACTCCCAGTCACTACCACCCTCTCACACCCTTTCCTGCAGGAAGGAAAGGCAATCATGCCCGGAGACAGTCAGTGCTTTTACATCAGGGACCCATCTCTGCAATCTGTGTTCTCTGCATATGCCTTATTTATATTTTAACAAATCTATGATCATCCTATCTATATCATCTGGTAGACTCACTTCGTTCCCTTGAGAAAAATTTATGTGTTTAAGATCAATACTTAATAATTCTACTCTAGAAATGTTTGCAATACCACAATTACTATTATTGTTTGGCCTCACCCTGCAGGCTTGTGGGATCTTATTTCCCCAATCAGGAAATTGAACCCTTGCTCCCTGCAGTGGAAGCATGGAGTCTTAACCACTGGGCCACCAGGGAATTCCTTATACCATAATTATTAATGTTTAACCTATTACCTTTTGGTGGATTTGAAACTGTTTTCAGTCTTTGGTATTACAAACACTGCTGACACAGAAGTTCTGATACACTGAGTCTTTAAACTGATCTGTGACTGCTTTCCTTGGATTCCATCAGTCTCTTCTCCCCTCATCTTAGTTGTATCTTTTATACCCTCTCCTGTCTTATCGAAACCCCTTGTAACAAAGCCCTTTCCTTAGGTGTTGTCCCCATCTCCCCAACTCCCTCCCTTTCTTCACTGCCAAATCCCGCTTCTTCACCGCGTCCGTGCATGGATTCTGAGTCTTGCCTCTTCCTCCGCACCCCCCACTCCAGGCTTCTGAGACTTCTATCTCCAAGGTCTTTTAGTAACCTCTGATCTTATAAATCTTCTTTATACTTTTCATTTTGTTTCTTCATAGCTTTTAACATTTTAGCTTACTTCAGAAGTCTTAGTTTCCTACTGTTAACCTCTCTCGGATCTAGTTTTCTGACTTCTTTCCTGGGTTCTTTTGTGATTCCTAGACTTTTGGATGGGGCTTCCCTGGTGGCACAGATGGTAAGGAATCTGCCTGGAAGGCAGAAGACCCACGTTCAGTCCCTGGGTTGAGAAGTTCCCCTGGAGAAGGAAATGGCAACCCACTCCAGTTGGGTATTTCACCCAATTAAAAAGAAAAAGTAGAGGAGCCCAAATAGGTTGTCATCTTTTAATTTTGCTCATTGACATTGGAAAAAACCACATCACTTCATGAAATGGAGCTTTTTTAACAAACTTAGAAGGATATAATAGATTTAAAGGTAGTATTTTATATTTAGTTTTGGGAAAACTCATCTTGCTCTCCTTATTTTTCTCTTCTCACTGAAGGCCAATGAAAAATTGCCCATTAAGTGACGCCAGACTCCAGACTGGTGTTTGGAAGCAGATCCCCCTTCCCAAGAGTTTATCTTTCCTCTGCCTTCAGTTTGACCTACTTTGTATCTTAATGTTTTCCCAGATTTACATCTGGATTTCTGGTTCTTCTCCCCAGGTGCATCTTTCTGGAGGAACAAACCAAATCTGACCATAAAACCGTAACATGCCTATCATAGGAAACTTGGATACGCAGAAAATGTAAAGAGAAAATAAAAATCACTGCAATTTTACTACCCACTGATAATTATCGTGGGGAGTTTTTGATGTTTTCAGACCGTTTTCTCTGCCTGTGTGTCACACATGCAGACACACACACACACACAGAATCAGTTATTAAAAATCAAATTTGTTATCTCTTCTCACACTGCTAAGTCTGATCGCCCTCGTGTATTTATGTCACATAGTAGAATCACCTCCTTTTTACGTAACTGACTGGAGCCACTGAATCACTGAGTCCTTTGATTTTTTCCTTTGTAGCTCTTCAGTTTGTTCCTTTCCCCACTGCCACGTGCTTAGTAAAGACCCTCCTCATCTGCTGCCTGGATTAGTACAGCAACAGATTAACTAGTCATTTTGTAATCTCTTCCTCCTCTCCAGTATATTCACCATGTCTTCAAAGTGCTCTTTCTGAAGCAGCCCAGATACGGTATTCTTACATATAAAACCATTTCAAGAGAAAGCCCAGACTTCTGTCATGTCATGTTCAAGACTGTTCTTAAACCCCTTTCAGCCTCATCTCCTCCTGCCTCCCTGAGAATCCACTACCGTGTCCCCCAGCGCACTTCATCAACCAGTCACAGGCTTCCATTGTTTTTAGACATTAATGGAGATGAAGGGACCTCGCGTGTGATCCCCGGCCATCAGTTGAATCTGTTCTTGGATGAAATGCCAGGTTTGACCTGTATGGCTGTTTGCCTTTTTCCCTCAGTCACCAAGGAGCTGGTTAGCTGGATGAGAGGGCATGAGTCATCTGTGTTTTCCATCTCTGTGCACGGATCAGGGAGATACGCCATTACCACCTCCTCTGACACAGCACAGCTCTGGGACTTGGATACCTTCCAGAGAAAAAGAAAGCTGAATATCCTCCAGTCTGTGGGAATACAGAAGGTCAGTGGACGGAGCGCGTCTTGGTCTGTGGTGCTGCTCAGGCTAGCTTCTGGATCAGCAGGATACAGATGTTATAAGTAATGTTTCACTTTGTCTCAGTTAAGTCAGCAACAGCAAAACTTTTATTATTTATAGTATGTAACTTCAGCTTTAATTACGTGATAGTTTTTACTTTTTACTTAACTGGTTTATTTTGTTTTATTTCTTAACCCAATTATGAAAAAGTCTAAATGTATAGATTTGTAAGGATTTCACAGTGAACACATGTACATCCGCCACCTAGATCCTGCTGTACCATAGGGTACTTTGCTGCCGTTTAGTTGCCAAGTTGTGTCCGACTCTTTGCCACTGTATGGACTGTAGCCCACCAGGCTCCTCTGTCCATGGGATTCTCCGGGCAAGAATACTGGAGTGGGTTGCCATGTCCTTCCTCGGGGAATCTTCCTGTGTCTGGGGATCTAACCTGTGTCTCCTGCATTGGAAGGGAATTCTTTACTACTAAGCCACCTTGAGAAGCCCGTACCGTACTTACATATTAGTAAACTATATTATGGGTCTGTCTGTCCCTAGTTTATTAACTCACTTTTTTTTTTTAAAGTAAATTGCAGGCATTAGTATACTTGCCCATCAGTGCTTCAGCCTGCATTTAATTAACTGCATTTAATTGGGTTTAGTATTTGTTGATGTAAACTTTGTTTTTAATGCATGTCTTAAGCATTCATTTGTTAAATTTTGATAAATGCATATACGTTTGTAATGTGCCAACTTATTGTTACCACCATCCCAGAAAGTTCCATCATATCCCTTCCCAAATAAGCACTCCTCTGGTGTTTTTCTACCGTTGGTTAGTTTTATCTGTTCTAAAATTTCACAGTAGAGCTTTTCAGTAATGGTGTGTGTAAAGCCTTTTTTCATTCAACATCATGTTTTTGAGATTCATCCTTGCTATTTTACGTATCAGTAGTTTGTACCTTTGTGTTGCTCATCAGTATTCCATTCTACACATGTATCACTTTTTAAAAAGCCATTTCTTTTGTTTTTAAGGTTTGCTTTTGTTTGCTATTTGATTAGCTAAATGCTGTTTTCAGGATTGCATCTCCCATTTAATTATTTTGCTTCAGGTTATATTATACATGCAGCATTGCTTTTAATTTCTTGGTTATTAGCGTGAACAACTAGCAGCTCATCTCAACCAAAATCTTATTTTGTAGTCTCCACAAAAATCCCAGGGTTTTTAATCATTTAAAAAAGATATAGCCAGCTTACTCATCAGGTATTTAGGCCAAATGCCTTAGTACGTTTTTTCTTCAATTGCTTTAATACTTAAATTGTTTTAAAGGCTAAGAAAGAGAACACTGAGAGTTGAACCTGCAGTGGAAACAGTCATGAAACGATGACACAAAAACCATCTGTTATTTTTACCATGAAACTAGAATAGTATACACTGAATAGCTGCCAATATTAACCTTGACTTGGTCGTTTAGACATTTTAGTTTAAAAAAATAGGATTCCAAATCTTAATGATAAAGTAAAATTAAATGTAGTAAATGTAAATACAATATGCAATATATATGTAAGTATATGGTTCTAAAATAATAGAATATCAGTCTATAAGTTACCAGCAAGCTTTTCCTCAAAAGACTAGATAGTAAACTTCTTTGGCTTTGCTGGCAAAGAGCAAAATTGAGGATATGTGTGTACTTACATAACCACCTGAAATGACATAATTTTAAAACATAAAACTCATTTTCCTGGGCCATACGAGAAGTGGAGATGAGTCAGATGGTTGTCACTCCTGGCTTATTCTGTTGAAAACAGGAAGTAATTATAAACTAAAAGCAAAACTTTAGTTCTTATCAAGTTTTTGTTAAACTTATATTTTACTGTGGTTTTTTATTTTTAAATTTTTATTGGGGTATATTTGATTTACAATGTTGTGTCACTTTCAGATGTACAGTAGAGTCAACTAGTTATACATATCCATATGTCCACTCTTCAGATTCTTTTCTTTAAAAAAACATTTGTTTGTTTGTTTGTCTGCCTCAGGTCTTCGCTGAGGCACACGGAATCCTCGTTGTGGCTCATGGACTCTAGCTTGTGGCATGCGGGCTCAGAGGTTGTGCACAGGCTCCGTAATTGCGCGTGGGCTTAGCTTCCCCGGGGCACGTGGGGTTTTAGTTCCTTGACTGGGGATCGAACCTTCGTCCCCTGTGTTGCAAGGCAGATGCTTAACCGCTGGAACACCACAGAAATCCCTTTTCAGATTATTTTCCCATATAAGCCATTACAGAGTATTGAGTAGTTCCCTGTGCTAGACAGTAGATTCTTTTTAGATATCTGTTTTACCGACAGTAGTGTGTATATGTCAGTCTCTCAGTCCATCCCTCCCCCCTTTTATCCCCTGGTCACCATAACTGTAAAGAAAGCTGAGCACCAGAGAAATGATGCTTTTGAACTGTGGTGTTGGAGAAGACTCTTGAGAGTCCCTTGGACTACAAGGAGATCAAACCAGTCCATCCTACAGGAGATCAGTCCTGGGTGTTCATTGGAAGGACTGATGCTGAAGCTGAAACTCCAGTACTTTGGCCACCTGATGTGAAGAACTGACTCATTGGAAAAGACCCTGATGCTGGGAGGGATTGAAGGCAGGAGGAGAAGGGGACAACAGAGGATGAGATGGTTGAATGGCATCACCGACTCAATGGACATGAGTTTGAGTAAACTCTGGGAGTTGGTTTTGGACAGGAAAGCCTGGTATTCTGCAGTCCGTGGGGTCGCAAAGAGTCAGACATAGCTAAACGACTGAACCAAACTGAACTGATCCATAGTTTGTTTTCTACATCTGTGACTCTACTTTTGTTTTATAACTAAGTTCATTTGTACCATTTTTTTTAAATTCCACATTTAAGTGATGATATTTGTCCTTCTATGTCTGACTTCACTCAATAAGATAATCTTTAGGTCTATCCATTTGCTGCAGATGGCATTATTTTGTTCTTTTTTATGGCTGAGTCTGCTTTTATATTTTAAATTCAAATTTTGTGATTTTTTTTTTTCCGTTGATGACACATGGTAACACATGATGATATGGGTTTCATTTATTATGGCTCTTTTAATCTAAAATGGTCTCCCACCTTTTCTCTTTTATTCCCATAACATTAATTTTTTTTTTTTTTTAAGAAGCCAGGCCAGTTGGTTGTGTTGGAAAATGCCACACATTGTGGATTTGTGTTACTATCTCCTCATTGCACCATTTAACGTGTTTTCTCAGCTGATACCTTGTACTTTCAGTTCAGTCACTCAATTGTGTCCAACCCTTTGCGACCCATGGACTGCAGGACACCAGGCTTCCCTGTCCATCACCAGCTCCTTCTGGAGCCTGCTCAAACTCATGTCCATCAAGTTGGTGATGCCATCCAACCATCTCATCCTCTGTTGTCCCCTTCTCTCCTGCCTTCAATCTTTCCCAGCATCAGGGTCTTTTCCAGTGAGTCAGTTCTTCACATCAGGTGGCCAAAGTATTGGAGTGTCAGCTTCAGCATCAGTCCTTCCAATGAATATTCAGGACTGATTTCATTTAGGATGGACTGGTTTGATCTCCTTGTAGTCCAAGGGACTCTCGAGAGTCTTCTCCAACACCATGATTCAAAAGCATCAATTCTTTGGTGCTTAGATTTCTTTATAGTCCAACTCTCACATCCATAGATGACTACTGGAAAAACCGTAGCTTTGACTAATGAACCTTTGTTGCAAAGTAGCAGCTGATGCTACTGATCTTGTAAACTGAATTTAAGTCTAAAGTCTTGAGTAGATTCACGTTAAACATTTTTGACAAGCTATTCACCTTGTGTATAAGATGGAAATAGTAACAGTGCTTACCTCAGGGTTGGTTTCAGGTGAATATAATAATCTGTGCAAAGCGTTTAGCACAAAGCTTGTGCGTAGTAAGTGCTTAATACAAGTTAGCTGCAGCTGCTGCTGTTTCTGTATTGCTGTTATTTTTGTTATCTATTATTCAGCTTTATAGAATTACCTCAGTGCAACTAGGTATCTTCTAAGAAGCTATAAGGTAACTGTATTCTTTTTCTTTTGAACTATATTAAATAGATGCATGATCCCTTATTAGCAACTCAAAAACCCAGATGTTTTTTAATAACTCATTTGGTGGCAGAATCTGATTGGAATTCATCTGGCAGCAAAATCTGAACTAAGTTGACATGAGGCTGAAATATTGATATCTTTGAGTATGGGGTGTCGCTCCAAGTCACTGAGAGTTCTACAGAATATGATGGAATATGCATTGTATTGGGCTTCCCTGGTGGCTTAGATGGTAAAGAATCTGCTCACAATGCGGAAGACCCAGGTTTGATCCCTTTCTCAGATCATAAGTAGTTCTGAATTCTGGAACACATCTTCCCTAAAGGTTTCAGATTAAAAACTATCAGTGGATAGTTTGATTTTGACTTCAAAATGTTTTTAAAGAATTTACCACTCCATCTGCTTTCCATTGATTTTTCTACCTAGCAGTAGTGGTAATTGATAGTAATAGATAGCAATACCACAGGTGGCTCACTGGTAAAGAATCCACCTGCAATGCAGCAGATGCAAGGAGACTTTGGTTCAATCCCTGGGTCGGGAAGATCCCCTGGAGGAGGAAATGGCAATCCACTCCAGTATTCTTGCCTGGAAAATCCCTTGGACAGAGGAGCCTGGCAGGCTACGGTCCATAGGGTCGCAAAGAGTCCAACACAACTTAACAACTAAAAAGCAGCAGTAATAGATACCAATCATTGAGTCCTTACTATGTACTTAACACTTGGTTTTGTTATTTTTAATCTTAAATAATACTGAAAGGTAGATACAATTATCCACATTTTACAGTTGGGGAAACTGCACTTCAGAAATATTAAGTAACTTGCCCAGTGTCACGTAGCTTATGAAAGAGGTGCAGTTCTGAGCTGAAGCTTGGTTTACTCTGAAGTGGCTCCATTATGCTCTCGGGTAAACCAATTACATTTCTTCGAATTAGGAAATTTTCATTCTTTTGTTGATGCTAGGAGGTAGGACATTTAGCTTTTTTAGCTAGACATTTCAGAATAAATCCTGAGATTTCTGATTACTGTGGGTCAGTATGTATTAGACAGGGTTTTCAGAGAACACTCAATCGTGTGTCACTAAGCTTAGTCTCTGTATACGAATGGCCACGCACTAAATTTTTGCCGCATTGTACATTTCACTGTTAACTTTCTCTAACTACTATCCTGAACTCTTTCAACTTTGAAAAGAATTCGCGTACCTCTCAAAAGTGAATTGAGAAGCCTAGGATTTTCATATTTTGTAAGGAAAAGGTGCAGCCAGCCTTCAAAAAGTATATTTTGTTAGTGCTCGTGAAGCTTTTTCTAAGCATTTTGTGTTTGTCGGGAGATGACACTATCTAAATAATGATGTGATTCATTAGGAACAATTTTATAATCATTAAAATCTGGCAATTAAAATTACAAATCTAGTAATGAATAATCATGTAGGCAATAATCTATCACAGCTATTCCTCAAAATAGCAGCTGATGCTCATTAACTTTTAAGCTTTTGCTTCTCCCAGTAGGAATAAACTTTATTACTTTTCTAGAAAAATACTGCTAATTATAATAAAAATTTCAAGACACTTTTTTTGACATCAGATTGGAAACTGTGTTTTAATGTATTCATTATAGATTGTAATGTATTCACTGAGTGCTTTCTGTAAGACCTTCATATTACAAATCTTAATATAATGGAACTGTTGGCAAAAGGCCTACCAGATTGTCTTTGATAAAGTGAGCCTAGGACAAAAATGAGGAGGAGCTGGATCAGGCAAGGGCCTCAGCATCTGATGTAGTTGAGCTTGCCTCTTTTAGAGTCTTATAGCTTTAGTCCTTAGTAGATTGTTCTAATTAACCAGTGTGTTCCATAGTACATTTTGCATGCATGCATGTATTTTTTTAGCATTATTATCAAAAAAGATAATGTATTATATATAATAATAGTAAATATATATATTTACAATTCCCTAAAATTTTTATAGTAATGTTTTAATGTATTTAATGCATTAAAACTATATGTATATAATAACTGGATGACAATAATACAGATTAGTTGCAAGGCTGCCATATTGCCTGTGGATGCTTTATTGACCCATTATTTCTGTAACACTGGGGAAAGCCATAGTAGATGCAGCGTTGATTCTGCTTTTTTTCTGGACGTCTCCCTCACTGCTGTGATGATGGTTACATTTAGATTCTGAATACTCAGAGACACTCTCGTCCAGTGTTAGAGACGCTGAACACTTCACCCCCAAAGAATGTATTAATAGCACTCCCTCTGACACCAGTGAAATTGTGAAGATGTCAGAATAAAAGGTAGCAAATCCTTAAAGGTGCTCTGCCCCCTCTGAGTCCCTGCCCCTCTCTGTTTCCAACACAAAAACAGTCATATGTTTTAAAAAGAATAAAGCTTGTAAAGACACAGTAGTAGACACAAGAAGATGTGTTCAAATATAAAGTGTTATAGTTAGTTCTAATGCAGTTAAGAAGGCTGATCTGGATAGAACCAAAGAACAAATACCTAGAACTCAACATAAACTGTTAAAGGTGAAGATGCATATACTATACAACTTAGTAAGAAAAAGGTTTATTCATTCATTTATTCAACAAAAAACTATTGCGCACCTTTACTAAGTTCTAGTCATTGTGCTTGCCACTGACCACACAAGAATAAGCAAGAAAGACAAGACTTCTGCCTGCTGTTCAGAACCAGCCAAGTGTCTCCAGCTGGGAAGGATGTTGCGTCTCTTGGGGTTCCGTGCATGGGGTCTCAGGGTAGATTTCCTGTGGGCAGACGAGTGTATAAAGAAATTATAATTCTTCTGTGGTTCAGAGGAATAAAATAGAAGACCAAAGCTGTATTGAGGGGAAAATAAAGGAAAAAAAGAATAAATAGCTAGAGCTGTAACTAACTATTAGCTGTTTGCAGGAATTTATTTTGAGGGGATAGCTAGGAATGCTTGTCCTTAGGGTATTGAATTTTTTTCATGTTCTTTGCTTCCTTTCCTGCCTCCCTCTGTGTTTTACACAGATGGCACACAAAGTTCTATTCGAAGCCATTGAAACTTATGAGAAAATACTGGTCAATTTTAATAAAAATGTTATGTTATTGAAGTAAGCATTGCTTACTGCTTATGTAATAGAGAAATAGAAATTATGAGAATAAAATGACATTTTCAGGTTTTCCACCAATTTCAGTCTCAATTGTACATTAAATAAATTGAATCTCTAATAAAATATGAGAATCCCTGCTAAAATATAAAATCTCTAACATCATGTATTTGTTTTCAAGTTTTTACTTTTGCAAATAATGCTTAGCAAACATTTATACACATTTATCTTAAAGCATTTTGCTGTTTTTTTCTTCAAAGAATTAACCCTCAGAAGCAGATTGATTATTCAGAAGAAATATAAGACTGTTGAGATATATACAGTATCTTTAGTCAGTTTTTACTACCAGCAGGAGTGTATCACAGTTCCTTCTTCTGTAGTGTCACCAACATTTAATATTTTTAACACTTGGTTGTTAGTATTTAATAGTGTATATTAGTATATAACTTATAAATATACTATGTATATTTTGTGTATATGTTTGATTTGTGTTTTGTGTAGTTTGTGCATTATTTTAAAGTAAATTTGATACACATAAAATGGTATCTTATTTTCATTTGAATCTTTTATAAGGTTAAATTTTAAGAATTGTTAGTATTTTATGGATAGACTTGTCATTATAGTCACCTATTTTTTGTTTAAAGGAGTTTACCTTTTCTTTTAGTTTATAATAGTATATAAAATATCCATTTTATCCCCTGGCATGTATTGTAAATGTATTTTCTCCAGTTTAAGAAAAAATAATTTTAAGAAAGAATTAACTACTTGTAAATTTTAAATTTAAAGAGGGTTAAATGATCCTTATATAAACAGTAACTTTTTTTCCTTCCTTTTTAGGTTTTCTTTCTACCATTCAGTAATACCATCCTCAGCTGTTTTAAAGATAATTCCATCTTCGCCTGGGAATGTGATACTCTAGTTTGCAAATATCAATTGCCAGCTCCACCTGAAAGCTCTAATATATTATACAAAGTGTTTGCCGTGACCAGGTAATGTTCACTTTGAGACACTGAGGATTTTTATGAAATTTTTAACTTCCAGTGAAATTTTATAAATTTTTATTCAGTATTTTGTTGTCATATGAGCAAAAGTTTCCTTTAAACTAAGATATGATCTCAGATATGGTATTAAGTTTTTTACTTATTGTACACAAAAATATAAAAAGCATATGAAATCCTAAGGCTGGTACTCTCATTAGCTATAATAAGCATCAACTAATAGCCACTCCTATCTTGTCTGTAATTCTGCCCGTGCTTAGTCATGTACAACCCTTTGAGATCCCATAAACTGCCCGCCAGTCTCCTCTGTCCGTGGGGTTTTCCTGGCAAGAACACTGGAGTGGATTGCCATTTCCCCCTCCAGGGGTTCTTCCCAACCCAGGGATCAAACCTGTGTCTCCTGCCTTAGCAGGCAGACTCTTTAGCACTGGCAACTGTCTACTACTTCTGTACTCTGTCATCGTAAAACAAAGCCCAAGTGTATCATTTCATGCATAAATATTTCAGTGTATATCCCTGAAGGACAGGACCGTTTTTGAAACACAGCTGTGGTACTATCATTACACCTTTAAAAATTCGTAATACTATGTCTAATTATTATTCATAGTTCACGATTGGACTAATAATCGTTTTTGTGGTTGGTCAAGTTAGAAACAAGTAAGGTTCACACATGGCCTTGGTTGGTATATTTCTCTTCATATTGTCTTTGCAGTTAATTTGTTAAAGAACTGGTCATTTGTCCTGTAGTTTTTTATGTTCTAGATTCTGCTCTTTGCATCCCTGTGATGCTATTTAATGTGGTCTTCTCTCATCTATATTTACTATAAACTGGTTATGTCATATTTCCTGTGAGTTGGAGGCTTGATCTGATCTGGTTTGATTTGGGAGCAAGAAGACATTGTAGGTGGTTGGTGTCCTTTCATCTGGAGGAACACAGAACTGTTCCTTGTGATGTTGATGGTCATTGGTGATCATCACCTAGATATCCTGTGTTGCATTGAAGGTTAGCAAAATGGAACTATCCTGTCTTTCCTTCTCCCTTATTAACCAGAACCTCCTCGAGAAAGAAACTTCCTCTCATCAATTCTTTGGTTACTTTGCTATACAGTTAGTAAAGGAAAAGCAGGATAAAATGCTTGATTTCTTCCTCTTTGAAAAAGAAAGCCTTTTTTCCCCAAAATAATGGATTGGTTTATTGGCATATTCAGAGGTGTCCATTGAAGGTCTTTTGTCTTTAATCTTTGTAAACTCATGGATTTAAGCATAGTTGACATGGTTTTACTCATTAAAATTATTATTCTTAGTGATGCTCCAGTTCTCTCATCTTTGACCAGTGAGATTATCTTCAGGTCGGCTCTGAACCCTCTTGATACTCACCCCTTGTCTGTGATGTGTGTGTGTTAGTCACTCAGTCATGTCCGACTCTTTGCAACGCCGTGGTCTGGAGCCCGTCAGGCTCCTCTATCCATGGAATTCTCCAGGCAAGAATATTGTAGTGGGTTGGCATTCCCTTCTCCAGGGGATCTTCCTGACCCAGGGATCCCATGTCTCCTGTGTCTTTGCAGGGAGATTCTTGATCACTGAACTACGAGGGAAGCCCTTTTCCAGGCTGCTGCATTATAATAGGTTTCTTAGTTGGTCTATTTTTATTTTTTTCCTCTGTATCATTTTATTTTTTTTATTTTTTTCCCATTTATTTTTATTAGTTGGAGGCTAATTACTTTACAATATTGTAGTGGTTTTTTGCCATACATTGACATGAATCAGCCATGGATTTACATGTGTTCCCCATCCTGAAGCCCCCTCCCACCTCCCTCCCCATCCCATCCCTCTGGGTCATCCCAGTGCACCAGCCCCCAGCACTTGTCTCATGCATCCAGCCTGGGCTGGTGGTCTGTTTCACACTTGATAATATACATGTTTTGATGCTGTTCTCTCAGATCATCCCACCCTCGCCTTCTCCCATACAGTCCAAAAGTCTGTTCTACACATTTGTGTCTCTTTTTCTGTCTTGCATATAAGGTTATCATGTCTTGCATATAGGGTTATCGTGTCTTGCATATAGGGTTATCGTGGTCTATTTTTAATCTCATTTCCTAAAGTCAGTCTCTGCAAAGCAGCTAGAGTGCTTCTTAAATCAAGTCATTTCCCTATTGAACTCCCTTGAAAGGCTTTCCATTGCTGTTAGGAAAATCCAACTCCCTGCCATATCCCCTGAGGTCTTTTGCCCTCTGTTCTTGGCTTCCCTCCCTTTTCTCATCTTATTTCCTTCCCCATCTAATTTAAGTGTTCAGCCACACTTGAATATTGCTTCTCATTCTTCCTTATATACCAACCTTATTCCTGTCTCAACATTTTTGTGTTAGCCAGTCAGCAATACTGACAAGCATGGAATTCTTCCTCCAGGTCACCCTGGAGATGACCGGCCCATCACATCATTCTTGCAATAGATCTTCCTCCTTCCCCAGCTCTGTAACATCACCTATTTAAATGAATAAACATTAAGAATTAATTTCTTCGAGGTGCTAGCCACATTTTAGTTCCCTGGTGGCTCAGAGGGTAAAGCGTTTGCCTGCAAGACAGGAGACCTGGGTTCGATCCCTGGGTCAGGAAGATCCCCTGGAGAAGGAAATGGCAATCCACTCCAGTACTCTTGCCTGGAGAATCCCATGGACGGAGGAGTCTGGTAGGCTACAGCCCATGGGGTCGTAAAGAGTTGGACACGACTGAGCGATTTCACTTTCACTTTGAATCACATGTGGCTAATAGTGACTATTTTGGTTCTTACTGTTTGGGTTTTTGTTTGTTTATTTTTGGCCACACTTGGTCTTTTCTGCTGGGCTCAGCTTTCTCTCGTTGTGGTGAGTTGGGGCTACTCTTCCTTGCAGTGCGCAAGCTTCTCATTGTGGTGGGTTCTCCTGTTGTGACATGTGGGCCCAGCAGTTGTGGCTGTCAGGCTGTAGAGTGAGGGCTCAATAGTTGTAGCACATGGGCTTAGTGGCCCACAGCATGTGGAATCTTCCCCGATCAGGGATGGAACCTGTGGCCTCTGCATCAGATTCTTATCCACCATACCGCCAGGGAAGTCCAGTAGTGACTTTTTTGGACAGCATAGATGAGAACATTTCCATCATGATACTGGATCAGGTTGGACAGTGCTGCTGTAAATAATTCATCCAGTCTTACAAACCTGTTTGTTCTGCAGGGATGGCCGAATCCTGGCTGCAGGGGGCAAATCAAATCATATTCATTTGTGGTGCTTGGAAGCTAAACAGCTATTTAGAATTATCCAGATGCCCACCAAAGTTCGTGCCATCCGCCATCTGGAATTTCTTCCTGATAGTTTTGATGCTGGTTCTAATCAGGTTAGTAACATAAAGGTTAGTAATGTGGTACTTTTTTGGGAAAAATCGTATCAATTTCTGCACTATATTAGTTGTCTTATTTAACTTGTGGCAGCCTGATTGTTGCAAGGATTTGAAATTGCCAGAAACTTGTTAAGAGTCTAAAACTGAAAAAATGGAAACATCTTAGGTTCTATATATTAATGATAATTTACCCTTTTCCCTAAAATCGATATACTTTATGTCATACTCTGGTTTACAGGGTGATAAAGTGTGCTATTTTTTATTTGATCCTTAAAGAATGCTTTGAGCATCGGCAGGAAATGTTTCACAGACTGTGACATCAAACTAGGTGACTTGTCAACACTGCTGTTAGTTACAAGGATTAAAAGTAGGACCAGAACAGAAATTTTCTTGCTTTTTTGTTGTGCTGTGTTTTATCTACCATAACAGGTTACCTCAAGCCTATGAAACGTGTTTTCTTTCTATTTAGCCTTAGTTTACAAAGTGCTCCCCTTCCACACACCCTTTTTCTTTTTAATAGTTGGGCAATTGAACCTTAACTTCTTTATTTTAAATTATCTTGGGTCTTGCCATTAACAAATTTTATATGTGTGTATGTTTTATGTATATATGTATGATGTATGTGTGTGTATATTTATCATATCTATTTTAAGTTTTTTGAGTAGATAATGTTTTCACACGGTTGAAAACGTAAGAAAAAAAAAGGGCATAAAGTGAACTCTTACTTTTCTCTCTCATTTGCCCAATTACTCACTCTCCAAAACCTCTGCTGTTATATAATCTTATGTTTTTCCCATTTTGCATTTTTTTTCTTTAGTTTACCTTGAAGATTATCCTATATCAGTACAAAACTTCATTCTTTTGTACAGCTGTATAAATTTTTTTAACCAGTCCTTTATTATTGGGCACTCAACCTGTTTTTAGTTCTTTTCTAGCACAAATAATACTGCACTGCATCACTTTTGTATACATCACTTCACACATCCTGTCTGAAGGGTAAAATAAAATCCCAGAGTTAAATACTGGTACCAGCATTATGTGCATCTGTAGTTTGATAGATCTTGCCAAATTGCCTTCCAGAGAAGTTGCATCAACTGAATGACGGGATTCCTACCATCTGATCAACAGAAAGCTTGCTTTTTAGATTGTCACCTTCAAATTGCCTCCAACTACCTCCAAACTGTAGTCTTTCAAATAACACGGGATGTCAGTGTTTCACAAAATCACCTGATGACACTGCCTACCAGCCCCTGGCCCTGGGGAAAGAGCCTGTAGACGAAGCAGTAGAGGGATTTATTGTTTTGTGCGTTTAAGCTTTTTTAGTATGTGTTTTTAATTTTTCAAGTTGTATGGGTTACAGCTTTTTTTTTCCCCCTTAAAAGACTAGCTTCCTCTGGACTTCCCCCCGCCCCAACACGGTCCTTTTTTGCAGCTCAAAGACTTTCTCCCTCCACAACCCAACTGGTTACAACAACGAGGTCACAGGTTTGTGTGGGGCAGCAGGACCGCTGTCAGCTCTGCTCAAGCTGAGGATGGAGAAGGGAAACAAGCCCTCCACCCTCCCCGCTTCTGCCAGCCAGTGTGGGGTCACAGTGAAGAACTGTAGTCCTCTCTGCTTCCCCTGGAGGGATTGGTGGAGACAGGCCTGCCTGTGGGAAGGGAAGAGTCTCAGTTGACCTTTCTGTAGTCTCCCAGGATAGGCTCCTTACTGGTTCTGGTTAGGGCCAGGCTTATCTGGACCTGAACTGAGCAAATCTGCGTGAGCCATGATTAGGGATTTTAAATAAACGTCATGGCTCTCTGCGAGTATGGTCTCCTCCGACTGTCCTCCAGCCCACCACTGCACGCCCTCCCCAAGAGAGAACATATGTAAATACACACATGTGTATGTGTGTAGTTTGACTTTTTTTAATTGAGGTGTAATTGACATAGAACATGTTAGTTTTGGGGCTTCCCTCATAGCTCAGGAAGACCCTGATTCAATTCCTGGGTTGGGAAGATCCACTGGAGAAGGCATAGGCTACCCACTCCAATATTCGTGGGCTTCCCTTGTGGCTCAGCTGGTAAAGAATCTGCCTGCAATGTGGGAGACCTGGGTTCGATCCCTGGGTCGGGAAGATTCCCCTGGAGAAGCGAAAGGCTACCCACTCCAGTATTCTGGCCTGGAGAATTCCATGGACTGTATGGTCCATGGGGTCACAAAGAGTCAGACAGGACTGAGCGACCTTCACTTTCATTTTCATGTTAGTTTCAGGTGTATAACATGATGACTTACTATTTGTATGTATATATTGTAAAATGATCACCATAATAAGTCAAGTTAACATCTGAGACTTTTGAATTTTAAATGTGTTTTAGGAACTCACATGTTTCTTTCTACTCTTAGGTTCTTGGAGTGCTAAGTCAGGATGGTATTATGAGATTTATTAATATACAGACTTGTAAACTTCTCTTTGAAATTGGGAGCCTTGATGACGGAATTAGCTCATCAGTAATTAGCCCACATGGACGGTACATTGCATCTATTATGGAAAATGGCAGTCTGAACATATACTCAGTTCAGACTTTAACGAAAGAAATAAATAAGGTATGTTATCAAGTAAGCTTCCCTTCTTTCTGTTAAGATTTAAAAGTTTTATCATCAAAAATAAAAGTCTGTTACAATTTTTTAACTTCTTTGCACCATTATCCCTTTTTCTGGATATGTTTTTTCGCTCTTACTCCCAAAGCCGTGTCTCCAGACTTTGCAGCCTGTGCTCCGTTCTTAACCCGCTGCCTTTGCCAAAGGCCTCTGTTTTGTTGTCCTCGTCCGATTTGAGGTACCCTCCTGATCTGCTTCCCGAAAAAGGTCTGCAATCCCAGTCTGTTCATTTTTTTCTCTTTCTTCCCATCTTGCAAGCTGGACACCTTGGAGCACCTATGACTGTGTCTATTCCTGTTTCCCGCATGGAGTCAATACCAAGTTATGTACTCCCTGAATCTGAAATATCTGTATGTGGCCCACCTCTTGGCCATCTTGGCCATCCTTGTATTGGTGCTCACTGACTGCTCTCTAATAATAGTAATCTCAGTAAATATACCTAAACTCAGAGCCCTCGGTGCCTGCTCCTCCTCATCAATCATCTTCCACCTACCATTTTTCTAAAGTAAGACTTTCATCATCTAAAACAATGCTGTCCTCGTGGCCTCCTTCCCTTTGCCTGTGGCATTAAGTCCAGACTCTTCTGCCTGCCTCCCAAGGTCTTCTCTGTTCTTGTCTCTCTACCTAGTATTTCCCCTGCTTTCAGCTTCTCTTACTGTCCCTTGTAGACACCATGCGCATTTCTGCATCTGTTGTTACACTGCACATTTCATCTGAAATATACTTCCTACTTCTCTTACGGTAATCTAGGATTTCTCTGGCTTGTTGCATCAAATAACAAAGCAAGTTTTACCTTAGATTGTTTCCTTCTCTTTTCTGGGACAGTTGTTGGGGTGGGGGTGGTTCTTTTTAAAAAGAAATGATTCATTTTTAACTGGAGGATAATTGCTTTACAACGTTGTGTTGGTTTCTGCCACACATCAACAGGAATCAGCCATAGATATGCCTGTGTCCCCTCCCTCCCACCTCCCACCTCCCACCCCATCCCACCCCTCTAGGCTGGCACAGAGCTCCGGGTTGAGCTCCCCGTGTCATATAGTAAATTCCCACTGGTTACTTTACATATGGTAATGCGCATGTTTCAGTGCTATTCTCTCAATTTGTCCCACCCTCTCCTTTCCCCATTGTGTCCACAAGTCTCTTCTGTATGTCTGCATCTCTATTGCTGCCCTACAAATGAATTCATCAGTAAGAAGTTCTTATTACAGAGAAAAGCCAAAAGATACAGATAAGCAAATAATTCAATAAGTCTAACCATTCTCAGATGATTTTGAAATGTATACCTATGAAGTATTTTTTCTATCCGTGTAAATGTATACAGTCAACCTGCATGTTCACAGATTCCATTTGTGAATGTGTCTGGTGGTGAATTTCAGCATTCACTAACTCAGTGTTGTAGCAACTCTGTAAAACATAACTACTGCGAATAATGAGAAGTGTGTGTGTGTATGTCGTGTACACGTGTGAATACATTTTCTTTAAACATGGAATTATACTCTGCTGTTGTTACAGACTTAAAAAATTTTAATAACATTATTTGCAGTTAATGAGAGTTGTTAGCCTAGCTGAATATGTAAGAGCTAGATAAATGTTATTAACAGAAAGAGAGATCCGAGAAAAACCAAGATAACCATGTCATTGGCTTCCTCTCTGTTATTTGTTAAGCAAATTGAGATCAGATTGATGAAAAGCTAGCTCAAAACAGAAGTAGGATAATTTTTTTGATACATTACCGACACCACCAGTGTCTCTGTGGCTATTCCAGGCTTACAAAATGCCCAGCATTATACAAAAGGTATTAACCATGTCCCATTCCTTCAGGCCCTATTTTCTTGCCATTGAAGAATTTCTGCTAGTCTGCTGATAATAAGTAAGCTAATTCCTATTTTTGTGCTGAAGTTTCAACACTCCTGAGGTGTGCAATTCAGGTCATATCTCAGGCTTCAACTTTTGGGAGATTCTTTCATGCAAGAACTATGAAAAATGTGGCACTAGAATTAGTATTTTGATAATGATTTAGAAGAATGGACTGAGTTTAGAAGATAGTTCAAGGATATTAAAGATGAGTAGTATTCAGAAGTCAGACCATTATTAATTACATTTCATAGACAAAGAATTGAATCATTGAGTAAGTAGTCACTGTACTTTTTCTTTCTTTTTTTTTTTTGTACTTTTTCTTTGGTCAGAGCTATTGCTACTATATTTTGCATTATTCTTATATTCTTTCAAATGTGAATAAATAATAATGCATCCCAGAAAACCACTATTTTAAAAAAACCGCTACTGATACAGTTAATACTTTAAATACTTCTCATAATAATTTTAAAACAAAAGTACAATAGCAGTGCCATATATATTATTTTCATTACCTACTCTTATACACTTCACAATGTTACATACTGCAGTTAACAACAGGGAATGTTTTCCTGGTCTCCTGTCATAGGTGCAAATTTCAAAAGCAAGGGGCTTCCCAGGTGTCTCAGTGGTAAAGAATCCACCTCCCAATGCAGGAGACATGGGTTTGATTCCTGGTTCAGGAAGATCTCCTGGAGAAAGAAATGGCAACCCACTCCAGTATTATTGCCAGGAAAAATCCCATGGACAGAGGAGCCTGGTGGGCTACAGTCCATGGGCTCATAAAGAGTCAAACACAACTTAGTAACTAAGTGAGCAGCTGCTGCTCCTTCAAAAGCAGAAGTCCTGAACCTTTGAAGGCAACATGGGAAAAGGTTTTGTTTGAAACCTCAAAGTTGTCTTTTTATAGTCTGTCATTTAAAAAGAGTCAATGTTTGCCTTGTTCTACCTACTTCTTTTGGGGGTGAGGGAGGAGGAGGTCAAAAAAGTTTGGTTTCTGCATCAAAGAGCTTTCCCAAAGAGTGGTGATTCATTTCCATTGTACATCATCTTGGAAGCACACTGTTCTGGCTTTCATGACAGCTTGATTCAAGGTGATGCATATAATTTGTGTTTTTTGGAAATCTAATATGTTCGTTTGGACTTCTGGGGTTTTCCTTGTGTCGTCATATAAGAGGCATTGCCACTTTGACTTCAAGAAAACATTATTTAAAAAACACAGATCCATCTGTCATTGCTCTGGGTCTGGGCTAATTAAGGAAACACTCAGCCATAATGGTCTCAAACATTTAAACACCCTGTGAAAGTCATTGTACTTTAATCATGTTTAGAACTGAGAAAGCCAGAGTACTTTACCTGCTCATTTCCTTTGAACAAGGATGATCGTTTTATTTCAAAGAAAGTGTTCTTCATAAAGGAAATGTCTTAGTCAAGTAAGTTGACGTTGTTGGAGGCTTATCTTCCTATTTGATAAGCCCCATCAAAATGAGGGTTTGGCATCTGAGTTGTGCCGTCTGCACGGCCTCTGAAGCTGTTGATGCACTGAGGGACGACAGTCATCTCCAAGTAAGTTAGAGAATGCAACCAAGGACAGGGGCAGGGTGCTGTGCTTGCGGAGGAAAGTCACGTGACAGTTTCCTGCAAAGAAATTTCACCGGAGCCCAAAGAATACTAGGGTGCTTCTGTCAGCCTTTTAGAGGGCCATGGGCTACAGATTACTACTGTTCTATGAGCTTTTATTGTGCAGGTATAAAAGATGGATTGATACTGTGTGACTTAAGGCCAGCTTTCAAGCAATCATTCAATTCTGTTTATCTTTGTTAATCAAGATCTGAATTTGGCAGAAATTTGCTTTGATTCATTAGTCAACAAGGAAACATTCTTGGACACTTTATTTATACTTTTTGTATCAAGGCACAGTATTAAATTGACCAAAATAAAAATTTTAAATACTATGTTTGCAGGTCTGTTTTCTAAAAATAGCCACTGGATTTTTTCCTCTCCTTTTTAGCCACCTCCTCCTTTAGTGAAAGTGATTGAGGATTTGCCTAAGAAGAAAGGGAATTCTGGTGATCTTAAGGTGAAAGTGACATCAGGAAGAGTACAGCGGCCAGTGAAATCAAGGGAAAGCAAAATACAGACCAGAATATTGAAACAAGACCTGACTGGCAGTTTTGAAAAAAAAGAGGTAAGAATATATTAAACTTTTCATTTGTCATGACTGCTTTAAACAGCTCTCATGATTCCTAGTCCATCATCATTCTTCCTTCTCTTAAGAATTAAAAGGAAAATTTTAGAAAAGCAGCAAGTTGTAACTGAAATTATAACATGCTTTTTAAAACTTTAGTATAAAATTTAAAAGCCTTTTTAATATAAAATTAATGCATACTTTTTTTTTTTTAAGTCAAACAGTATAGAATTTCACTGTCCAATATGGTAGCCACTAGTCACAAGTGGCTGGTCTGATTTGAAATGTGTATGTGTGAAGTACACATCAGATACTGAAATTTTATTATGAACAAAAGTAAAATATTTTAAAAATTGAAGTACAGCTCATTTACAGTTTTAGTACAAAATAGTGATTCAGTATTTTTATAGATTATACTCCATTTAAAGCTATTGTAAAATATTAGCTATATTCTCTGTGCTGTATATCTTGTTATATATCTATACTATTATATGTATAACAAGCTTATTATATATAGTATTTTTTACTTAATTTCCTACCCCTAAAGAGGGAAAAGCATCATATTAATAATACTATGCTGATTGTGTTTTCAAATGATAACATTTTTATTGCATTGGGTTAAATTATTAAATTTGATTTTTACCTGCTGCTTGTGACTTTTTTAACATGGCTCCTAGAAAACTTAAAATCACATTTGCCTCCTGGATTAACAGTTATCTGGCAGAGAAGGCTGTAAAGGGACAAAACCCAAAAGTATACTTCTCTTTCTCTCTGTGCCCTAGCCCACTCTTCATTGCACTCCCCAGAGGAGATCATCATTAATAACTGTTTGCCTTTCAGAAGTTTTCTGTGTATAAATATATACATATATATCTGTGTCTGTTACCTTTACATTTTTTTAAATAAATGGAGTCATACTATATTATCTGTCTTATGACTTGCTTTTATCATTTAACAGATTGACTGTTTATATCAGTGCAGGTAGTGCTACAGCAGTTAGAAATATTTGCATAGTATTGCATTTATGGATGTACATTAATTTATCTCACTAGAACTCCGCTCACTGGCATTTAAGTTGTAATATTAGTCTTCTGTTAATACATTCTGTGATGCAGTGGCTATTCTTTGAACATTTGCACAAACATGTCTGTAGAAGAATTTTTAAGTAAGAGCATGAGCATAAAATTTTCATAGTAGCCAAATTGTTCTTCAGAATTTGTGTGTGTGTGTGATTTATTCAAGAAAAAATTAGAAGCAACCAAAATGTCCACCATTAGGTAACTAATCAATATAAATTATGGTAGAGCTTTATAATAGAAATCTAAGAATATGTAAGAGGAAAGAGAAATGATTGTAGTATGTTAAATATAAAAAGCAAGCTACAAGAACTATATGTTTGGTTATCTGTGTGCTTAGTCGCTCAGTCATATCCGACTCTGTGACACCGTGGACTGTGGCCCGCTAGGCTCCTCTGTCCATGGGGATTCTCGAGGCCAGAATACTGGAGTGGGTTGCCATGCCCTCCTCCAGGGGATCTTCCCAACCCAGAGACTGAACCCAGGTCTCCCACATTGCAGGCCAATTCTTAGCCACTTTTAAAAAGATAGGGGTACTTATGTAGTATTTTAAAAACTCTATAGGAAAGACTGCATTACTAATAGAATTACCTATTTCAGTCAGTTTTATTATCTTCTTTATAGGTTTTATTTTTGTATTTTCCTTATTTTCTGGAATTAAAGGAAAATATCAACAATAGAGAAACTGCTAGCATTTTCAGGACCTTTTAAGACTTTTTACTGACAGTAAATCAGTCACATACATATAAATGGAGAGCTCAGTACATTTTTACAGACTGAATACACCTGCACTGTCAGCACCCAGATCAAAAACTGGACCTTTCCCAGCACCCTCGAAGGCCCTCTGCTGCTGCCTTCCAGGCACTTCGCCCCTTACCCCAAGGATAACTGTCTCCTGTCCTTTGACACCTTAGATTAGTTCTGCCCCTTTTGTGCTTATGTTCATTGGATCACTTAGTTGGTACTCTCTTGTGTCTGGCTTCCTTCATACGTCATATCTGAGAGATCCATGTGGTCACAATTCTGTATCTGTATAGAATTCCCTGGTATGAATAAGCCATGCTTTTATCCATTCTCCTATTGGTTGGCATCTGAGTAGTTTTTTAGTCTTTTTTGCTGTTAGAAACAGTGTTACTGTGAACATTCTAGTGCATCTTTGGTGAACATAAGGATGTGTCTCTTGTTGGGTATAAACCTAGGAATGGAATTACTGGCTTATGGGCTGTGCATATGTTCAGCTTTAGTAAATACTGTCAGAGTTTCCCAGGTGGTTGATCTAAACAATCCATATTCTCACCATGAGGTATTTGAGGGTTCTAGTCGCTTCACGTTCTTACCAACTGTTGGTGTTTTTCACATTCATTTTGACAGCTTCTTTTCTTCCATAAGCAGTTTTAAAAAGTGAAGCTTACCTCAAAAGAGGAATGTGTGAAGTGTTGTCTACCAGGGAAATTCAGTAGAAACTCAGTGCTCAGGGCTTTCACTGGAGGCTGGTTATAGGCAGCCCCTGTGTCGTGCATTGCAAAACTCCATACGAGGACTCCACACGGAAAGCAGGTGGTCAGCTTAAACCACACTGTACAGGTTAGGCACAGTGAGCTGCTCCCACTGGTTCTGAGGAGGGTGGAAACTTCCTGAAAACCCAGGTATACGGACACAGACCAGGGCCAACCTGTGGGCCTTTTTAAGGGTAGCAGTGTCAGACCTGCCACATGAAATCTCTTCTGGACATACTCGTATCCACGTTAAGAAATAGAGTGTCATCAGTAGCTTTGGGGTCCCCTCTGTGCTTGTCCCCCATCACATGTTTCTCCCTGTCCCACAGTCGTAACCATTGTCCCCACTTCTGCATTAATACGCCCTTGGTTTTCTTTGTAGTTTTATCACTTCTACAGTGTAGCCCTAAACAAAATATTGCCTAGTTTTAAAAAACTTAAGTAGCAGGCACAAAGCTAGCTGTGTAAAGAATGGGGGATATTAACCCTATGAGTTGAATGCACTAGTGAGAAAAGGAGCTGAATGGTGTATCTGAGACATAGTCTGGCTTGAGCTTTCCTGAAAGTGTACAGGAGCCTTTCCTAGGAAAACTAGCGGGCACATCATGACTGACTTCTGGGAAGTAGAAGTGACACCACGGTGAGGACATCTGGCCGCACTTGGTCTGGATTATAGGTGGAAGGCCCACAGAAATGTGTCAGAGAGCAGGCGGCTTCTAAAAACCCGTGTGTGTGTGCTAAATCACTTCAGTCATGTCTGATCTGGACTGTAGCCTGCCAGGGTCCTCTGTCCTCAGGATTCTCCAGACAAGAATACTGGAGTGAGTTGCTATGACCTCCTCCAGGGGATCTTCCTGACCCAGAGACCAAACCCAAGTCTCTTACGTCTCCTGCATTAGCAGGCAGGTTCTTTACCACTAGCACCACCTTGGAAACCCTTAGCCAGCTCTCAATGGTGGGTCAGAGTAGGTCCCTTCTGTGGGTGAAATGCATGTGTTCAGCTAATCATGGCTTCAGGACACAGAAAGGAATTAGGGATTTCATCAGCTCATGGTTGAGACAAGAGTAGATGAAACTGAGGCCAGTTCATCCGGGCGTCTGTCCTTAAGAGGCTTCAGTGGCAGCAGGTGTCTTGGCGATGACAGCAGTGAACGTGTCTCTTGCATGGATCGTGTTGCTCCAGTCTGGGCTGCTTGCCCTTGACGTCTGGTCCATGGCTCCCAAATGGGGAATCTTCATTCACTGTCATCTCAGACTGTCCATCACCTCCCTCTTACACTGGATTACCTGTTTCTTATAGTAAAAAGTACACTGAACTAAGTCAGAAAATCTGGGTTTGAGTCTTGAACTAACACTTAACAGATCTGTGACCTTGAGCAAGTTGGGGAGCTTCTGCTGCCCTTTCCATTTCCTCAAAGAAAGGAAGCCAGAAGGTTTCTTGTGCTTTGTATAGTTAGGCTTAAACGAGATACTCTATACATATGGGTTTATAATTCTTAAATCTACAAAATATTTTCCCATTAAGATAAAAATTGAATTAAAAATAAGTGAAAAGAGAGCAGGAGAAGGAGGAAGATATTAGGATGCACTGTTCTTGCTACAGGGATTAACAAATGGCAGCCCATGGACCCAAGCTTAGCTTGGGTGCTGGGACCCCCAGCTGCTCAAGCTAAGGATGAAGTGGAAGTTGCTCAGTCGTGTCCGACTCTTTGCAACCCCATGGACTACACAGTCCATGAAATTCTCTAGGCTAGAATACTGGAGTGGGTAGCCTTTCCCTTCTCCAGGAGATCTTTCCAACCCAGGGATCGAACCCAGGTCTCCCACATTGCAGGTAGATTCTTTACCAGCTGAGCCACAAGGGAAGCCCAAGAATACTGGAGTGGGCAGCCTATACCTTCTCCAGGGGATCTTCCTGACCCAGGAATCGAACCAGAGTCTCCTGCATTGCAGGCGGATTCTTTACCAGCTGAGCTAACAGCGAAGCGCAGCTAAGAATGATTTTTACATTATTAAATGGTTGCATTTTAAATGATTATATAAGTGTCTATATAATATCCTTAATTTTGCCTTTTGACCTGAAACCTAAGATATTTACTCTCTGATTGTTGACAGAAAAAGTTGGTCAGACCCTATAATAGGGTAAATAATATGTCATAAACTTTGTGTGCCGTGTATATACACACTCAGGAGAAAGATTTTGTGTGTGTGGAGAGAGTTCCATGATATAAGATATTTTTTACTGTGTATTGTGTTCTAAAGTTAGAAAGCCACAGTGGACTTATTGATATTTTTTTTTTTCCTCTTTGTAGAATGAGTTGTCAGATGGATTAAACAAAAAACGTTTACAAATCTTATTAAAAGGCTATGGTGAATTTCCAACGAAATACAGGTAAAATTTAAATTCTTACATGTTAAATCAGTCTTATCCCCCCAGTTTTTCTTGGTTTAAAACTATGTTTTAATTTCAGAATGTTCATTTGGCGCTCGCTGCTACAGCTGCCTGAAAATCATACAGCATTTAGTAACCTTATAGATAAAGGCATTCATGTGGCATTTCTCAACCTTCAGAAGAAATACCCCATCAAAAGCAGGAAGCTACTCAGAGTATTACAGAGGTATGTTCAGTATTTTGCAGCAATGTGTATCTCCCCCAAGGTACTTGTTAATTACAAATGGAAAAAATAGTGATTTATAGTAGAGAAACTTATCAGACACCTTCTTAACCAAGTAATCAAATTTAAAATTACCAGTAATAAAAATCTTACCTATGTATTATTGCACATCACTTTTGTGGTATTCTTGCCGAGAGTTTATATCCTCAGTCTCATTGTGGGAAAACAGGAAAATTCAAGTTTCACCAAATTTACCTTCTGTATTGTCTTTTGTAATCTGAATATATTATTTAGTCAAATTTTAACAAGCTTTTCTGGTCTTTATTTCCTTATTTTATTCGCAGAACCCTCTCTGCATTAGCTCACTGGTCCACCATTTTTAGTGATACACCATATCTTCCACTTCTGGCATTTCCATTTGTAAAATTATTCCAGAACAACCAGCTCATCTGTTTTGAAGTTGTTGCTACGCTTATAAGTAAGTAAAAAATGAAACCAAGAGTAGATACTTGTACCTTTTCCTGGTATCTTTTCATCTTTGCAATGTTTAACAATTCTAGTGTGAGACAGACCTAGGGCATAAAATGGACAGTTTGGACAATAACACATAAATAAACCTTTTTACTTAAATAAAATTTAGATGGTTGCATTTTAGATGATACTGTTACAGGCTAGATTTTGTTAGTAAGAAGGAAGCAGGTGCTTCACTAATTGAAAGTCAATTATTGTTCAGAAGAGTGCAGTAAGTGTGTGAAGCATTCCGCACACGAAGCCTGACGTGGCCGGTGTTGACCATTACCCCGTTCTCATCATCCTTTGGTTATTACCTCTGCTGAGAACTCTGTGTGTTCCGGGTACCATTCTCAGCGTTTTGCCTTTATTAACCCGCTTAACTCTTACAGGACTCCTGTGAGGTAGGTATTATTCATTATTATCTCCTCTTTGGAGATGAAGAGAGCTTGAGCTCCATGATGAGGTTAATGGTAGAATAAGAATTTGAACCCAGGCAGTCAGAACCTATAGCTTGTACTCCCATACGTTTACTGCTTCATCATTATCTGGTCATACACTAAAAAAGTGAGTCATTTTTTTTATATAAGTAAGATCAGGTCAACTAAATGGTTAATAAACTGGATCCAAGTTAAAGCAAGCCTGGTTTAACAAAAATAACCAATTTTATATGTATTTTTGTTGTACAAAGGAGATAAGCACTCAACTATAACAATAAAATTCTGAAAAGTAGAAATTAAAAGATCCCAGCCAGCAGACATCTTGTGAGTTTTTTAGTATATTTCTCTTGACAGTTTTTTGTTTATTTTATTATGTTGTATTTGCTTTAATAAATTTTTACCCATCATTGGAGAAAATATGGGAAAAATTACAAAAGAAAAGTTATGAATATTCCTCTTCCTTAGAGAGTCTTGATAATATATTCGTGAATATAAGAACATTTTCCCCAAATCATTAAATGTCTTCTAAAATATAATTTCTTGCCTATATATAGTATTTCCTCTTAGAGGTATACCATAAAGTGTATCCCCAAACTGTTAGACTTTTAGGGGGGTTATTTATATAATTATACTACTTCTATTTAATGCATTATATACATTTCTCTTATTTGTGTAAACTTTCTAGACATTTTATCCTGTATTGTAATATTCCATAATGTACATGTTCTAGTTTAATCTTTTACTGTTGGACATTTAGGTTGTTTCTAATTTTTATGTATTAAAAATAACAATTTTGTGACTAGTTTCCAGCTCATAAATTTATAATAATTTCTTTTGGGTTGAGCCCCAGGATGGTATTATAAAATATGAATATTCTAATTGATTCTGCAAAGAGGTTGTACTAGTTTGCCCTGCCGATAACACTGAGAGTTTTAAAAGGAAGACAATAACAAAAGACAGACAATCCAGTTTGAAATTGGACAAGGACTTGAACAGACATTTCTCCATAGAAGATGTACAATGGCTAGTGAGCCCATGAAAAGATGCTCAGGATCATTAGTCATTAGAAAAATGCAAATCAAAACCACACAAGACACCACTTCACACCTAGTAGGATGGCTGTAATCTTGAAAAAGAAAATAATGAGTGTTGGCATGGATGTGGAAAAATTGTAACCCTTCATACTTTGCTGATAGAAATGTAAAGTGGTGCAGTCACTGGAAAACAGTTTGGTGGTTCCTCAGAAAGTTACATATAGAATTTCTGTATAACCCTGCAATAGTACTCCTAGGGATATCCCCCCAAGAACGGAAAACAGAGACTCAAGTATATGCTTGTGTATGAATGTTTGGCAGCATTAGTCTTAAATAGCCAAAAGATAGGTATAACCCAAGTGTCTATTAATGGATGAACCATATGTGTATATATGCGAGCTTCCCTGGTAACTTAGCTGGTAAAGAATCCACCTGCAATGTAGGAGGCCTGGGTTTGATCCCTGGGTTGGGAAGATTCCCCTGGAGAAGGGAAGGGCAACCCACTCCAGTATTCTGGCCGGGAGAATTCAATAGACTGTGTAGTCCATGGGGTCACAAGGACAGCGAGGTATTATTCAAAAACAGTGACATTCTGACACATGCTATACGACATGGATGAAACTTGAAAACATGCTTAGTGAAATAAGCTAGACACAGGATAGATTTATGTGGAATTTCTCAAAAAGGCACAGAAAATAGAAGTTTACCAGGGGCTGGGGGCGGGGGGGTGGGGAGGATTGGAAGTGAGAAGTTAGTACTGAGTAGGTATAGAATTGCTCTTGAGAAAGGATTTTGGAAATAGTGATGGTTGCACAACATTGTGAATAAAATTAACATCACTGAACAGTGCACTTAAAATAATTAAAATGGCAAATTATATTTTACCATGAGAAAGACAGATTATATCTAATTTAGGTAGGCATGCACAACTATGTATTTTTTACTTCCAGTAAAATCTTGTTACGTAGCTAACACATGACTATATACTAAGGAAATTAATTTTTCTCTTCTAAACACGAAATCTAAATCTAGGAGATCCATGACAGCCTGAGTAGCTAGGGATTTTCATCAAAGGTCTCAAACTAGTTTTATTCAGTAAACTGAGCTTCAACTAAATGTTAGCCCGGTTTGGAGATAAGCCATTGCTTTGGCTTTCAGGTTACAGTCTAGTTGGGGCCAAGAAGAACTTGTGAAGGAATATAGTTACTTCTGTGTATAATTTGGAGTATGTTGATCAAGGTCAGTTTTAATCACTCTTTAGGGTTCCAGGAGGAGATGCTTCAGGTTTAGTGAAGGACCTCCATGCAGTGATCATGTCTCCCTCCATCCTGCTCTTGGTCATTGCTGTCTCTAGGTCTATTTCTGTGTGGTGGCGCCCAGCAGAATAGAAGAGATAGTTACTATATAAAACAGGAGTGCCCTCTTGCTTAATTGAAGACAGCTATTCTGTTGATGAAGATTAGATACAAGAGGCCACTCCAGTGTTTTTGCCTGGAGAATCCCAGGGATGGCAGAGCCTGGTGGGCTGCCGTCTATGGGGTCGCACAGAGTCGGACACGACTGAAGTGACTTAGCAGCAGCAGCAGCAGCAGATACAAGAGGGCTTTGGGTATGTGCATGGTGTTTTAAAATTCCCAGAACAAAAAATAAATAAAATGAAATTCCCAGAACAAGCAGTGTCTGGGACACTGTAGGTATTTACCTAAGGAGATGTTGCTGAACTGGGGTTTTCTTTTAAAGTTAACTTATTAAGAGCAGCAGTTAAAATACAAGAAAAATACCACCCCCCCTCCCAAAAAGCAGCAGTTAAAGAAGCTGAAATGTTTCTTCAAAAGCTTAGTCTTTGCAAGATTTTATTTATGGCTGAATTATTAACTCAAATCTAAGTCCTTAACTAATAAATGAAATAATGTAATTCTAGAATTGGAAAGACCTTATAAACTATTAATCCGGTATTCTGATCAGACCCTTCACTTGCTAATTTGAGAAAGATCTTAGCAAAACATGTAGCCACAGCTCAGTATTTAAAATAGAAAATCAGAATTTAAATAATTACATAGAACTGAGGTGGTTAGACATAGGTTCACTGAGCAAAAATGATCATCTTACTGAGGTTTTTTTGGAAAAGACTGTTTTGGGGGTTGTGCTAGTTATTAAGTGAGAGTGAGTTAAAAAGTCAGCCTTAGAAGCCTCTTCAGCAGAATCAATTCTGCTTTCTCTTGGCTGAGTTTCAGAGGATACTGCTGCTGCTGTCACTGATGGGTTGGTTTTCAAAGTCAAGTTTACTGAAATGAGTTGTTGATCAATTAGATTTAAAACCAGACCTGGTGGTTACCTGTTACCATGGCTACAGAATAATTTTCTAGACATGGGACTCTTAATTTGAGATTGCCATTTAACATTGATCACATGTATCGAAGACTTAAATAGGGAGCTCTTTTAGGAGGGTCATTTTGATAACCAGGAGAAATCTAAATATAGATCGCACGCAAGTCAGCAGGAACCAGAGCGTTCGGGAAGGTTTGTTCATTTAATTGACACTTTCTCATCGACTGGCTCTGAAGAAACTGGAAAACTTCTATAAATTTAAAATACCATGTTAACGTGATGTAGGTGTAAAATCTATTGTTCTAGAACTTAAAAAGTCATGTTTTCTTTATTAATGGGCATATTGAGGACATAAAAGTGGATACATTTAAGAACTGCAAAACCCTGTAATGATATAGAAAGGTAAAGATAAATTTTCAATTTTTTTTCTTCATAGTCAATTGGTGTCAACACTGGTTTGAATATTTTCCTAATCCTCCTATCAATATTCTTAGTATGATAGAAAATGTTTTGGCATTTCATGACAAGGAACTCCTGCAGCACTTCATAAATCATGATGTAACTTCCCAGGTAAGAAGTGTAAGGTTTTTAGAATAACATAGCTTACTTTGGAAGTTAACATTGGTTCTGGTATAAATAAAACTATTTTCTTGAAAGTCTATAATAAAAAAATACTACTGTTATATTTTTAACAATATTCCATTATTTTTCTTCATTAAACTGCTTTCCTGAAAGTCTATAAAGAAGAACCCAAATTAGGGTAGTTCTTCTCATAATTATGTTCTTAATGTAATGATTTTAGTATCTAAACCAAACATGAGCACATTAGCAATGGCTGTTATGACTTTTCCCTCGAGAACTATTACATTTTTTTTTCTTATTTATTTTAGCTGTATGCATGGCCTCTTCTTGAAACTGTGTTCTCAGAGGTACTGACGAGAGAGGAGTGGCTGAAATTGTTCGACAACGTCTTTTCCAGCCGCCCCTCGTTCCTCCTGATGGCTGTTGTGGCCTACAACGTGTGTTCTCGAGCACCATTGCTCAGCTGCAAGCGTAACGATGATTTTGAGGTGCATGTCCTTGTTAAGTCATAGTTCTCAAATTTCATTTGTTTCAACTAAAAAACCCATTTTATTTATTGAGTGCCTACTGTATGTCAAGTCCTGGTGCCAGATGGTAGGAATATAGCGGAGAACAAGTTACACCACCGCATCCTTGCCTTTTCATAGTTATAGTCAGTTATAGCTTGGCTGCTCACCTAAAATCATAGCTTCATGACAATATTGGAGTTGCATGCTTTTTGCCTATTTAAAGGATGTTTAACAATTGAGTAGTCGTTCATTCTGTGCATGTTGACTGGTCTGCGATAATCTGGTTGCTTATTACATGTGCAGGATGGTAACTATGAGAATTTTGAGGCTTAGCAGGACAACGATTGACAGAAAGCATTGGAGGAAGTTTTTAAATGGAGAGGTTCTTTTGGTAGACAGGGTGAAGTAAGTTGGTTTTGCTTGTTTGTTACTTATTTTGTGGTTTCTATCAAATTTTATTTTCAGTTCATAAGCACAGATGTGTACATATATGCATGTATGTGTGTATGTATATTAGAACTTGGACCTGCCAGTGGAATGAGATAATGTGGAAACTGTCAAGATTTTTTTTTGAAAATCAAACTTGTTTTCAAAGGCTAATTTAGGTTTGAATTTCTTTATTTTGGATTTTGAAGATAAATAAATTCTAGTAGAAGAATTTGTTTTGTTGTTGAAACACTCTTTTACTATAAAGGAAGCCTTCATTTTTGAGTTAAAATTTAAAAGTGTTATTTCACAATTTCATAATATGGTTGTGTAATTTTATTACATTTTTGAGAATATGAAACTGGACCTTCATTTTGAAACTTGGGTTAAGAAAAGCTTCAGTGAATTTGCAAAAAAAAAAAAAAACTCTTAAAGCTAAATTCACATTTACATGTTTAAATTTGTTTTATTCAATGAACAAAATTTGTTATATAATTTTTTATATAACACATGACTATAGTTGCATTACTCTGTATATCTCAGTTTAATCACAAAGTTTTCTTCCAGTATTTTTTTCACCATCGGAATAACCTGGATATAAGTGCTGTAATTAGAGAGGTGTATCGTCTCCTGGATACCACACCCACTGATATCCATCCAGACAACATGCTTGATGCTTTTGTTGCCCTGACAAAAGGGCAGTATCCAGTGTTTAATCAATATCCCAAGTTCATTGTGGACTATCAGACACAAGAACGAGAAAGAATACGGAATGATGAATTGGATTACTTAAGAGAGAGGTAATACTGGTTGTTCTTGATGAAAACAAAATCTGTTATAAAGGTTTTATGAAAAATACATGTAAATTATTAAGTAGTTGCATAAAATCAGAGTTTGAAGGAAATATCTTTAAAGATATTTTTGCACCTAGAAGCAAAACAATTAGGTGTTAATCAGGTGTGCATTTTGTGTTGTGGTTGTTCTTGGACTGTTTCCTTGTTTGCTTTTTGTTACAATAATAAACATTATCAACTTAGGCAGGCAGTTGAAGACATGCAAGCTGAAGTCGACCAGCAAAGAGTTGAAGATGAAGCTTGGCACCAAAAACAGGAACTGCTTCGTAGAGCTGAGGAAACAAGGAGAGAAATACTCTTACAAGAGGAGGAAAAGATGATACAGCAAAGACAGAGGTGTGTTTAGCACTTTGGAAAAAGCTGGACATCTGAGTTATTTTAATAGTTTGTATTTCTTTCATTTTTCACTATTGTGAAATTATATATAGCTTCACTATATATGTCATTATGCAATTCTATTTCCATTAAGCATATATTTAAGTTAATAAAAAGAAACTGTAATACACTTTTCAAAAAATTGGCCTATAGTAAAATGGAATTCTAAAACTATACTGAGTATGATATAACTTGCTCTGATTATTCAGAAGTAATACATGATCTAACGTACCTTGAAGGATATTGCTATTTAGAAATGTTATTTTACAGTGGACACAAATGCCTTGTACCACAGTGCTGTGTAAATATGTTTAAAGTTTTAAGTCACACAGATTAAGAGACAATTTTTAAGTCTCACAGGTATGTTTAAAACACAGTTTTTAGAAATTACGGAAAATTTTAAAATTAAAAGAGGAGTGTGATTTTTTTTCCATAATTTTTAAAAATTGTGTTTTAAACATACCTGTGAGACTTAAAAATTGAAATATAGAATGCTGTTCTTATGATGCATTTCATACTTTGGAGGACGGAGAAAGAAGTAATAAATGCTTATTCAGAAGTATGCTATTCAAAAGTAAGTATTGCCTTAAACATAAGGCAAAATGTTTAAGTTGATTAAGAGGATGGGATAAGCATTAACACTAACCCTACTTATTGGGAAAATCACTTTTGTAAGTGTTTATTGATTATTTTTGATAGGACTTTATGAAACAGATTTCTGGTGTGGGTTAAAAAAATTACTGAACTGAGCCATTAGCCTTCTGCAAAATTCTAAAAGAATAATCATACATAATCTTTGGTAACATAGGAGTATTTTTTTTTGGCATTCTTTTCTCAGATAAAATATATCAATTGTATTGAAGTGATCTGAGTAGTAGACCTATTAAAGAGAACATTTAAGTATGAAGATATAGCCAGTTTAGCTATAATTTGGCTGTAGTCATGTACACTTGTTATTTTCATGAATGCAGGCTTGTTTTCTAACTGAGCACTTTTCATTGTATTATAAAAATAGCCATGTTACTGATGGCACCAGTTAAATTGGGAAAGCAGGCTAAAATAGGTTTCAGGCCTTTCATTGTTGTGGAACATAGTATTTTTCCATTTAAATACACATTCGGAAATGATTTTATTGATTCCTCTTGATGTATTGTGTGTTTAAGACTAGCTGCTGTGAGAAGAGAGTTGAAAGTAAAGGAAATGCACTTACAAGATGCTGCAAGAAGACGTCTCCTGCAGCTTCAACAAGATCAGCGTGAAATGGAGCTAAGAAGACTGGATGATGAAATTGAGAGAAAGGTTTATTATTCTTAATTCTCATACATTATCTCCATTTACTCCCATTTAAATGTAACAAACACCTTCAAGTTAAATATTGTTCCTAGAATTCAAAATGTATACCAAATAGCCCCTTTAGTTCTATATAGTTTCTTCCATCCCCCAGCTATTCTTACTTTCTTTTGTATTTTATTAATGGTTAAATATTTTAGAAATTTCAGGAAAATGAGTCAAGTTGATAAAGCTCTTTGATGACTGGTTCTCTGAAAATGGAAATATCAATTAACCATGAAGTTAATTGTGAAGTAAGAGAATTTTTTTAATATAAAAATTTACACATAGCCAGTCTAAAAAGATTTTGATTGTAAAATATATAGAGTTAAAAATGGACCTTCTCCACTCTTCTCTCATTTCATCCCCAGAGATAAATTATTTTTATGGTTGTATAGTATTCCATTTTATGGCCATGTCATTGGTTATTTAATCCTCTGCTGTTGGATATTTAGGTTGTTTGCAATATTTTGCTGTACACAACAGTGCCAGACTACATTCTCATTCTCAGTACAAATCTTTGAGTACTTCCACACATTTTTGTTGAGTAAATTCCAAGGAATGTCAAATTGTCCTCCAAAAATGAAACACTTAAGCTATTTTAAGAGTATAAGACTACTCATGCCCTAGTCAGTTTGGAGTGTATCAGTCTTACTATCTGCCAATCTGATAGGTGAAAAATGGTTTTTGGTTTTGGGGTTGGTTTTTTTGTTTTGCTAGTGATGTTAACTCTCTTTTCATTTGCCATTTGTAGATCTATAAATTGCATAACTAAATCATTTGTCCATCTTTCTACCAAGTCACTTCTTTTCCTGCCAGTTTACACAGGCTCTTTTATCATTTGGGGCAGCAGTGTCCAACAACGTGGGTCATGTGGGTAATTTTAAGTTTTCTAATGGCCACATTAAAAAGTAAGAAATAGGTGAAATTAATTTTAATAACATTTAGCTCAATATATTTGAAATTATCATTGCAATACGTAATTACTATACAGACTTCTTTGAGGTATTTTACCTTTTGTTTGTACTAAGTCTTTGAAATGTAGTAGTCGGTTTACACTTGGCGCACACCTCAGTCAGGACTGGCCACATTTTAAGCGCTCAGCGGCCTCCCAGCAGCAGGTCGGGGCACTCACCCTTGCGTCTGTTGTGAATGATCTCCTTGTGTTGCGTTCTCCTGTGTTGCAGATGTTTCCAGTGTCTTGTCTTCATCATGTAAAATATGTTAATTTTGGGTAACCAACTTCATTAGTTTTTTATGCCTAGGTTTTGTGTCATGTTTATTAACCTTCCCGTTTAAGGCTCTAGTGGTAAAGAGCCTGCCAGTGCAGGAGACATAAGAGACGCAGGTTCAATCCCTGGGTCAGGAAGATCCCTGGAGAAGGAAATTGCAACCCACTCCAGTATGTTTGTCTGGGAAGGTCCATGGACAAAGGAGCCTGGTGGGCTACAATCCATAGGGTTACAAAGAGTTGGGCCCACCTGAAGCGACTTAGCACATTCCTATTACCACCTATGCAGTTTTTTTCTAGTTCTGTGTTTTTCTGTTGTTTTTTTAAATTGTCTTAAGGATCAGTAGATTATTGTGCACCAGCATATCTGACTCTTACAAGACCACCTGTTTTTGTAAGGCTCATAAATTAGAATTGTTTTAACATTTTTCAGTGGTTAAGAAAATCAAAGAATATTTCATGGCGTGAAAATCATATTAGATTTTTTAAAGCATATGAAATTCAAGTATCAGTGACCATAAACACAGTTTTATTGGACCACAGTCACACTTGCTTACGTATTCCTTTAGCTTCTTTTGTGCTACAATGGCAGAGGTGAACAGCTGAAAAACTATGTCCCACAAAACCTCAAGTATTTAACTCTGTTACCCTTTCCAGAAGAAATTTTCCAGCCCCTGATGTCTGGAAATTATTGATAAATGTAAGAAATGAGTTAGGGACCAAGCTTGCTTCTTTCCAAAGGCACGTCAGTTTTCCCAACAGCATTTGTTGAATATTAGCAAAAGTCATTTGTCAGCTGATAGTTATTAAATGTTCAGTTCCCTTATAAATTTGATCTCCTCCTAGGCCAGTACCACACTGTTGGAATAACACCTGTGTAATGTTTTACTAATTAGTAGGCCTCATTACCACAATTAGTCTGCCTTTTCAGTTTTCCTCAGTATTCTCAAATGTTTATCATTTCAAACAGACTGAAAAATTTCTCTCTCCCTCCTTCTCTCTCTGAATCCTCCCATACTATTGGAATTTTTATTAGGATTGCATTGAATTTATAAACTAATTTAGAGTTTCAAACTTGCTTTTGATCACATATGAAATATTTTTATATTAATAATCTTATTTCTTTTTATAGCATGAGATAATGCTTTGTTTAAAGCCAACTAATTTTAAATTGTCTTTAAAATCTAATGACTGCTTTTAATTATCTAGTAAATGAGGTTGATAATTCATTACTCTAGAAAAGTCTGTTCTTCCCCAAAAGTAATTTCAGGCTTAGAACTCTGTCATCTCTTTATTCCTTTGAGATAGTGAAGGCAGTTTTTTGGTGAAAGCATCCTGTTGAGTCCTTTTAGGGCGTGATCAGCCTCTGCCTCCCCTTCCAGCCTCTTGCCCTTCAGCTTCCGGTCCTGACAGTGAGCTCTGAGCCTGCTGAACTGCAGGCGCGTCTCTACTCACAATTCAGGGACTCGCAGGAGAGACTTCTTGGGTCCAAAGTGACACATCTGTTAGTAACAAGCAACGGTGATCTGTTCTGCTGTGGTACATAGCTCTTTGTATCTCTGAAAATTCATAAGCTAAAGAGTTTCTGTAATTGAAATTCCTAAAAAGCATTCTTTGCTTTGCCAAACTTCTCCTCTGCTTCTTAGCATTGTAACTACTCTTGCTCCATCAACTCAAGTAATCCCTACCTTTGAGCTAGTTGCTATCTCAAGAACCTCTAAGTTGAACTGGTTTTCAGTCTGGTTTTTTTTACTCTTTGGATGTATGTCCTTGCACATCCCACTACATCCTCATTTTTACTGTGTCTCTGATTATATTTGATAGTGTGCCTGCAATATTTAACACTTGGCCTTGTGCACAGAAATAGTAATACAGTCATTAACTGTTTATTGGTTAGATGATATGTTTAGATTAGATGTTAATGGGTTTTACTTTTTGTTCTGAAACACATATTGTGTTATTCTCACGCCCCCAAAAATGAGGACTTTAGGCAGCCAAGTATTTAAGACACTTCCCAAGATTCTCTATGTAAAGAGTCCTTTATCTAAACCCTCTAGTGTATAGGCGTGAAATGCTTCCAAGTAGTCAAATTTTGGAGAAAGGTGAACTTTAAATTGGCTGAATCAAGCAGGGCACACACAGGTTGAATAGACTGCAGTACACTTTGGCTTGGAGTTACTCATTGCCAAACTGATTTTAGAAAAGTACAGAAGTTTAATCAAAAAGAACATTAAATAAATGTTATATCAAATAAGATTAAACATTTTATATTTTCATCCACTGTGAATTTAAATTGCTCAAGTTTTTCTAACTCATAATATGGCTAATGTAATATGGAAAGAACTGCCATCTGTTCTCCCAGCCTGGGCAAATGAGCATATGGTAATTGTGCTTTCTTTTTTAGAAAATTACACTTAACTTTAACTCAAGAGATTATTTCTGGATTCCACAGTGAATGTTAATATATTGTGAATTACTCTGGCTTCAAAAACCCAACATCTATTATTTTTAAATGCTTTTAGTGGTTTGTTCATATTATAAGATTACTAAATTACACAATTATTTTTGTTATTTATTTTTTATATTCACAGTTTGTGATTTGGCCATAGGTACACATGAGAGATCGAGAAATTGCTGCCACAGCCAAAGACCTGGAAATGAGACATCTGGAACTCGAATCACAAAAAAGACTTTATGAGAAGGTATAAATCAACCATTTCCAGTGTAAGAAAAACAGAGTTTGTGCATACTCTTTTTAGGCTGTATTTATTCAAGGTTTTTCAATGTTCATTTTGTTTGTGTTTTTTCAAGAAGAGTATAGTGTCATCCAGGATTGTAAGGTAGCCAGAATGCACAGAGTTTGTTGTAATTCTTTAATTCATATTTCTCTTAACAACTTATTCTAGTGTCTGAAGCACCAGATGTAAGCCCCAGATTTTGCCTCAGGATCTTTTACTAACTTACTATGTTTTCTTATATCTGTGTGATAGTGACTGCAAAATTAACCCAGTACTTCACATGGATCCTATAAGGTAAATCAGACAAGAGCTGTAAAGCACACTTTAAATTTGAACCTTCTGGAACCCTCTTACACTGTTGGTGGGAATGCAAATTAGTACAGCCACTATGGAAAACAGTGTAGAGATTTCTTAAAAAGCTGGAAATAGAACTGCCATATGACCCAGCAATCCCACTTCTGGGCATACACACCAAGGAAACCAGATCTGAAAGAGACACGTACACCCCAATGTTCATCGCAGCACTGTTTATAATAGCCAGGACATGGAAGCAACCCAGATGCCCATCAGCAGACAAATGGATGAGGAAGCTGTGGTACATATACACCATGGAATATTACTCAGCCATTAAAAAGAATTCATTTGAATCAGTTCTAATGAGATGGATGAAACTGGAGCCCATTATACAGAGCGAAGTAAGCCAGAAAGATAAAGACCATTACAGTATACTAACACATATATGTGGACTTTAGAAAGATGGTAACGATGGCCCTTTATGCACAACAGAAAAAGAGACTCAGATGTATAGAACAGACTTGTGGACTCTGGGAGAAGGCAAGGGTGGGATGTTTCAAGAGAACAGCATTGAAACATGTATATTATCTAGGGTGAAACATAACCAGCCCAGGTTGGGTACATGAGACAAGTGCTCGGGCCTGGTGCACTGGGAAGACCCAGAGGGATCGGGTGGAGAGGGAGGTGGGGGGGGGGGGGGGGTTGGGATGGGGAATACATGTAAATCCATGGCTAATTCATTTCAATGTATGACAAAAACTACTGTAATGATGTAAAGTAATTAGCCTCCAACTAATAAAAATTTTTAAAAAAATATATAAAAAGCAAAAAAAAACAAAAACAAAAAAAATAAATTTGAACCTTCTGGAATCAAATCATCAGGTACCTACCTTAGCACATATAATTCAGTTTCCATGACACTGGAAAAGGGAACTTTGGTACTGATATAAATATTTACTATTGAGGAAAAGCATTATGTTACTCACTTATTTGATGTTGAAACCGTAAGTTTTCACTTCTCTCAACCCTCTTAAAGTCAGACTGAGTTTGAAATCAGCGATAACTACAAATATGTAACAGGTATTTGCATATGATATGCAAACATGCATGTGATTATTTGTTTTTCACATTAAATAAGATTTAAAACATAGCATCCATTCTTAACTAAATCTCTTCTTAAGTTTCTACACTGAACTTTTTCTAAATCTGAGCCCCAGAGACAACTGTCACTGAGTTTCTTATGATTTTGAATTAGAATTAATTCACTTGAACTAAGCTTATTTTTTTAAACTATCGTTTGGGAGAGGTGGGGTGCTGGCACCAGAAGCATGATTTCAGAATTAACAGAACATTTGCAAGAAAAATACAAAGAATTTCAAAATTTTTTCTCTTAGATTCTCAGATATTAACATTTTGCTAAATTTGCATTATCCTTCTCTTTCAATCTCCATATACGCACATTTTTTTTTTCTGAACTGTTTAAGAGTAAGTTGCAGACTTGATGCTTGTTTGCCCTAAAAAATTCAGTTTATATTTTCTAAAACCAAGGATTGTTACATAATCATAGTACAGTGATAAAAATCAGGAAATTAACATTATTTATTGTAAAAACCTTACTCACATTTTATCAGTTGTCCTAAAAATGTCCTTTAGAGCAAAATGAAATCTAAGATAATCTATTTTTTCAGTTGTATGTCACTTTAAGTTGGAACCATTCTTGAGTCTTTATATTTTATGACATTTATATTTTTGAAGCATACAGGCCAGATATATTGTAGAATGTTCCTCAATTAGATTTGTTGTTTACCGGATGACTAATGATGTCAAGCATCTTCTCATGTGTTAATTGTCCATTTTTCTGTCTTCCCTGGAGGTCATGTGATTAATGTCTATTCAGGGTATGTAGGACCATACCTTTTCAGTTTTTATTATATCATGTAATTTTTTGTTGAAAACGAGATATTTTAAATAACAGGACAGATCTGGAAATCAGACTCTCTTCTTTCCCTGGGGTTTCTTGTTGTTTTTTTGCTTAGTGACTTTTCTAAATTCTGTGAAGTATTTTCTGTCATGTGCAGTCGCCGAAATCTCCACCCAGGGAACCTGGTGACTGGACAGAGATCTCCTTAGGTCCCTTGAACCAGTAAGTCTCCAGCCTGTGCCAAGGGGCTGTGTGTGCGTCGCGTTGTGACACGCCTTCCACACTCAGCGAGGCAGTTGACGGCTCCTTTCATTTCCTGATTTTACAAAACCTCAATTCACCAGAGTTGAAAGCTTAGGACCTTCTCAGGTCTGAGCATTCACACAGCCCTTAGCATGTGCACATTTTTACACATGCACCTGGCCTTGTAAAGCCCCAGGAATCCACTGGAGCATTTCAGAGCCCCGTGTAGACATCTAATTCCCCAGCTTTTCCTACCGAGCTTTTTGATTAGCCTGTTGTTTGCTCTGTGATCCACTGCCTCAGACAGCCATGATGTTCAACAGTTTCCCCTGTTTGTTTTCAGCAAATATCCCCAGGGAAAGGCTGTACATGAGTTCTGAGTCAGGTCAAATAAAAACAGCTTTGGGAGGAGGGTCTTCCAGGTCAAGTGATGACAGTTCTCTGGGAATGGGAGTTTGAAGGACCTCCATTTTGTCCCCTCCATTGACTGCCAGCCTACAGTTTTCAAGGCCAATGGCAGAACTTAGGTGTGGCATGGAATAGGAATAACACGTTTAAAATGCCATAAAGTGCATCTGAGATTCAGCCATTTTCTGTGAATAAATGCTCCCAAGATTGCTGCAAGCCTTCAGTTAGTTTCCAGAGTTCTGAAAAAGCTTGTTTTGCCAGTGATGTCAGTGCTTTTAGAAATGAGAGAATTTTCAGAAGTCTTTACTCTTATTTCCACTGATGTCACTCACCACTGTTTGCTCTTTACTTTGAAAATTAGATGATTATAGTTTAGGTATTCTAAAAAACAGAAAAATCATTTTTGTGTTCTAGCATTATTACTATATTGATTGGTGATTTTTTTTTTAACAGAATCTCTCCAGAAATCAAGAAGCTGTTGCAAAAGAAATGAGGGAAAATGCAGATGCCTATAAACAGAAAGTGGATCTTGAAGAACACATGTTTCATAGACTGATAGGAGCCAATCAAACTCAGAACCAAAAAATTCATAAGGTAAATATGGTAAATTTAGTGTCTCTATAGAGGGGAGAATTTCCATCTACTGTTCTTTTTAAAGAAGGAATTCAATATTGAACCCTATAAAGTTAGTTTCTTTGCTTCAGTCATCACAATTCCTAGAAACTCAACATTATTTTATTTGCAGGTTACTTTACTGACAGCATACCCATGTGTCTTTTATACTCCTTGAGAATTTCAAGACTTGCAAGAAAATACAAGGGAAATAACTTTGTGAATGATACCTTCCTACATTGTTAAGTCTTAGAAATTATACCTGAGTAGATTAGTTGCAAAACATCAGGTCTCTGCCTGGTATATAAGCCAGCGTTTTCCAAGTGTATTCTGTAGAATATCAGTAACTTAGTGTTAAATAAAATGGGGATGACAAGTATTGAAAAAGCTGTCTTAAAAGTTAGGCTTTTTCATGCCAGATTTGAAGATACATGGTACATTGTGAATCTTTGAGAAATTTTCTTAAACTTACAGAATTTCTTGGGGAGTATCCTTTCAGAAATGCTGACTTAAATGAATTGAAATGGAATTTGAGGCCTTCAGGGAGGAACTTTGTTATCCTTTTAACAAACTGTTAAACGGGTCTATGGCAGGGCCGGGCCTTGTCCCAAAAGCCAGGAATAAGTGTAAGATATCCCGACCTCTGTTCTGTCCCTTGACTGTTTCCCCAGTAATAACCCCCCTACCTTTTTTCCTTACAGGCTTTTGTCCAGTCTGTTAGATAAGTTCTTCTGACTCCTTTTCAAAAGATTAAAACATGGAAATTGTTTAATTCTCCCTGCCCCTTAGCCTAGAAGTTCTCAACCTTGGCTGTACGTTAGAACCCCCTGGAGAATGCTCTGGAAGTACCAGTATCCAGCTGCTCCAGAGATCAATTTAGTTGGTTTGTGCTGGAGCCTGGACATCAGTTTGTTTTAAACACTGAGGTGATGCTAATATGCAGCCAGGATTGTGAACATCTGTTCTGGACGCTTGGAGACACTGAATGGACGTACCGTATTTTATGTAATCAAGTCTGATCTTGTCTCTGAAATTTACGAATTCTTAGTTAATTGAAGAAAATTTGGCGAAAGCAGAACAAGCATGTCTAAATACTGACTGGCGAATTCAAGCTTTACATAAACAAAGGTGCAGTGATCTACACCGAAATGAATGTTACCAGGAAATAGCTAAACTCCTTCGGGAAAACAGGAAGAAAGAAAGAGAAGTATTAAATGCCATGATGGAAGGGGAAGCTAGAAAGGTAAGAATGATGTTATAAACTTCTTGTTAATTTTTAAATCTTGAAATAGTACATAATCAAGTGGCAAAAGCATCAAACCAAATAATTTTTGTTTGAAAAGATCTTAAAGATGATCTAATTTTAATAGGTATTGCTCAGAAAAGTCCAATATTGATGCCACCTAAGAATGACTAACCCACTCCAGTATTCTTGCTTAGAGAATCCCATGGACAGAGAAGCCTGGCAGGCTGCAATTCATAGGATCGCAAAGAATCAGACAGGACTGAAGCAACTTGGCGTGCACACATGCAAGAATGACATGACAAGAATGAGTGTCTTTCCAAGTTACATTAGTGTCTCAACTTTCTAGCTTCCTGTATTGGTTCTAGCTCATTGTATATTAGCACTTTAATTCACTGAATTTTTTATACTAATAACACAAAAGACTTTGAAAAGTTAGGAAATATATAGAGAGCTACTAGTAACAAAACCCAAAATAACTGTAACTACAAGCAAGATAGAAATATTTTTCTTTTTCACATGAAAAAATCTGAGTAGACAGTCCAGGGTTGGTACCCTGTCTCCAAGATCATCAGGAAAAATGCGTCCTTCAACTTTTCTGCACAACTTTCTGGAGTATGTCTTTCATTCACAAGGACACCTTTCCACCCATTAATTTTAAAAACTCAAAAAAACAAAAACAAAACCCAAAACACCTCAATCCCTGAATATTTGGGATCTGAAATGTACTGAAATGAATTATTTCAGTGACAGCTGGGACCCACATGTTTACGTGACACTGAGGCTTTGAGTGGTAGGGACGTCAGAAGTGCCTCTGCTTTCAAGGTTCTTCAACAGCCTTGAGCCAGGATCAGTTCAGTTCAGTTGCTCAGTCGTGTCCAACTCTTTGCAACCCCATGAATCGCAGCATGCCAGGCCTCCCTGTCCATCACCAACTCCCAGAGTTTACCCAAACCCATGTCCATCGAGTCAGTGATGCCATCCAACCATCTCATCCTGTCATCCCCTTCACCTCCTGCCCCCAGTCCATCCCAGCATCAGGGTCTTTTCCAATGAGTCAGGATAGGGACCCAAATTACCTAATACCAATTAGAGGAAACAAACAGGCTTATTTCACTGTAGGAACTTGCATTTAGCATAATCTTTATGTCTTTTTTTTTTTTCCATTAATTTGTATCTAGTGGGAGGAAGCTGAAGAAAAAGACTTTCATTTGAAATCAGAAAAGAAAACTGCTGCTCTTTCAGATGCATCTAGAAGATGGTTCCTAGAGAAAGAGATACATGATGCTCAGCATCCGTGTGATAAAGGTGAGCATTCCTTCCCGGTGTTATACTTCCATTCATTTCATATGGTCTCTTATCATGGATAAATCCTTACATGTGTTTTGGCACTTCTAGTCAAATTATTGCTCAGCTGAAAGATAATCACTAGTTACTATTTTTTGGTCAGGAAGACTGGGCTGAGGAGGTGAGGCTGTTTAAAAAAAAAGCTCCAAGAAAAATTTCTCTACCATCCTATAGAATTCTGTCTTATTCCATGGTTTCATGGTCCTGGGCCTCCCCTTAATATACTAGAATATAATTTGTTCCCAAAGTGCTATATCTAGTTAATTTTAGTTTAAAAAAAGTGTGCTTTGCTAATAACTGGTCCTCAGAACAGCAGTATATGAAAGTAGCACAAGGAAACTCATTATAGGATCTAATCAAATGTTAGGTTTTGGTGCAAGACCTCCTTTGAGGCTCAGTTGGTAAAGAATCCACCTGCAATGCGGGAGACCTGGATTTGATCCCTGGGTTGGGAAGGTCCCCTGGAGAAGGGAAAGGCTACCCACTCCAGTATTCTGGCCTGGGGAATTCCATGAATTGTATGGGGCCTATGGGGTTACAAAGAGTCGGACACAACTAAGCAACTTTCACTTTTCAACTTACAGTGGCATTCAATGAAAAATCAAAATTGTAACTTAAAATTCTAAAACTACAGATACAGGGAACATTTATTTTACTATACCATATATTGTTTCAGTCTTTTTTAAAAAGTGTATGTATTACTTTTAAAAATAACAGCCTTATTGCTATATAATTCACATGCCATACCATTCACCTATACAAAGTATACAATTCAATGGTACTGTATTACCATATATTAAATATATTCAGAGTGGTGCAGCCATCACCACAATCAACTCTAGAACATTTTCAGCACCCCCAATAACCCCATACCCATTTGCAGTCATAACCCATTTCCTGTCACTCCTCCCAGCCCCTGGCAACCACTAATCTACGCCTGTCTCTGTAGACTTACCTGTTGAGGAAATTTCATGTAAATAGAATCATATAATACGTGGTCCTTTGTATCTGACTTCTTTCACCTAGATAATGTTTTGAGGTTCAGCCATGTTGTAGCAGGTATCAGTACTTCATTCCTTTTTAATGCTGAGTAATGGTCCACTGTATGGGTATTCCATGTTTTATTTATCCATTCATTAACTGCTGGACATTGGGTTGTGTCCAGTTCAGGGCTTTTATGACTAATGCAACTGTGTATTACCTTCTTAATTACTTTTGTAGTGCACAAATTTGAAAAGTAAAAATAGAGATTAGATGCTATCATGCTCATTTAACTAGGCTGCTTTTGAAACCCCTCATTACCTCTCATGCTTTTGAGTTTAATCTCAAATAGTATTCAGAGCCCTTAGGCATGCTCTGTTTAAAACCTGCTTGTAGAAGACACCAGCCACTGGGGCTGCCTTACTCCCTAACCCCGTCACGCTGACCCCTACATTAGAAGAAAATAATTGAGCCTTTTCAAGAACCTCTGAATTTAGAGACAGTAAAAGGGAAGAAACTGCAAACGACTGCATCCATAGTCTTCCTACATTTGGCTCTTCCACCTCCATGGTGTCTTCCTGTTCTGTCATCTACATTTTGTCAGCATCCTTAAGTTTCACCAATCAGAGAGAGTTTGGTTGATAATCATCCATCTTCAAAAGGCTTATGTATAAGGATTTGATCATTGCCTTAATCAGGGTGTAGAAATTAAATCCATGTCATTTAATCCTAAAACCAGGGGCTAATCGGCTGTAATTAGGAAAACGGCATTTTGATCACAGGTGCTTGCTTTGGTTTGTCACTCAGAGCTAGAAGGGGGGCACAGGAAGTGGAAACAGGCAAGTGTGCCGAAAACAGACTGGTCATTTAAATATTGCCTAGTGCCACTCTCTCTTAGCAATGGGGAGGAAATTCTTACTGTTTCCTAGAGAACAGACCTTCTGGACAATATGAGTGGCCCTTGCTGCCCCTAAAATCCCAGGCCCATAAACTTAAATTGAAACTGAATAGCAATGTCTTATAAAATTATCCAGATTTGTAATGAGCAAAAGATTTGAACAGTTCTCCAAAGAAGATACTCAAATGGCCCACACACATATGAAGAGCTGTTCAGCTTAAATTAGTCATTGTGCTTGCATGCTGAGTTGCTTCACTCATCCAACTCTTTGCGACACCATGGACTGTAGCCCGCCAGGCTCCTCTGTCCACTGGGATTCTCCAGGCAAGAACACTGGAGTGGGTTGCCATGCTCTCTTCCAGGGGATCTTCCTAATTAGTCATTGTGAGTGAGTGAAGTCGCTCAATCGTGTCCGACTCTTTGCGACCCCGTGGACCTACCAGGTTCCTCCGTCCATGGGATTTTCCAGGCAAGAATACTGGAGTGGGTTGCCATTCCCTTCTCCAGGGGATCTTCCCGACCCAGGGATCAAACCCAGGTCTCCCACACTGCAGGCAGACGCTTTAACCTCTGAGCCACCAGGGAAGTCCAAGGGAAATACAAGTCAAAACCAAATGGGAAAAAAATTTAAAATGAGACGCAGCTTCATGATCAGTTAGCATTGATGTAATCCATTAACATGTGAGAGTTGGACTGTGAAGAAAGCTGAGCGCCGAAAAATCGATGCTTTTGAACTGTGGTGTTGGAGAAGACTCTTGAGAGTCCCTTGGACTGCAAGGAGATCCAACCAGTCCATCCTAAAGGAGATCAGTCCTGGGTGTTCATTTGAAGGACGGATGCTGAAACTGAAACTCCAATACTTTGGCCACCTGATGTGAAGAGTTGACTCATTGGAAAAGACCCTGATGCTGGGAGGGATTGGGGGCAGAAGGTGAAGGGGACGACAGAGGATGAGATGGCTGGATGGCATCACCGACTCGATGGACATGAGTTTTGGTAAACTCCGGGAGTTGGTGATGGACAGGGAGGCCTGGCATGCTGCGATTCATGGGGTTGCAAAGAGTCGGACACGACTGAGCGACTGAACTGAACTGAATCCATTAACAGCTGTGGGCAAGGTCCAGCCAAACCAGAGCAGTGCTGGTGGGAATGTGACGTGCACAGCCACTTGGGGAAACAGTCTGGCAGTTCCTCGAAAGGTTAAACACAGAGAGACTGTATATGATCCAGCAGTTCTACTCCTAGATACATACCCAGAGAACTGAAAATATATCCCTGCAAAAGCTTGTATACTGAATTGCCCACAGCATCAATATTCATAATAGCCAAAAAAAGGAGAAACAATCCAAATACCCATCAAATGAGGAATGGATAAAATAAATTGATATACCTATACAATGTAATTTTATTTTGCGATAAAAAGGAATTAACTGATTCATGCTACAAAATGGATGGACCTTGAGAATCTTATACTAAGTTAAAGAAGCTAGACCAGAAGGCCGCATGGTATATGATTCTCTTTATGAAATGTCCAGAATAGGCAAATCTGTAGAGGCAGAAGGGGGTTAGTGGTTTGCAGGTGGGAGGGGTAGGGGAGTGGGCTACCAGTGCGTACGGGGTTTATTTTGGGGATGGTGAAAATGTTCTAGAATTAGTGGTGATGGTTACACAACCCTCAGTGTACTAAAAACACTGCATTGTACCCTTTAAAGGGGTGAATTTTGTGGTAAGTGAATTATTTTAACAAAATGTATTGTTTTAATGACATTAGTAAATGCTGGTGGCCAGGCAGAGCCATTGGACCAGGTTTTTAAAATGACTGGGCCTTGAAGAAAGGGAGGAGCCTGGAGCAGGGGGAGGACCTTTCAGGGAGGGAGGATCTCACGGTGAGGTGACATGAACACCTAGTCCCAGCTTCACGGTAAAGGAAGACAAGGCTTAAATAAACTTAGCCAGGGTCACTAAGCTGGGTCCTTCTGGTTAGTTTATTTACTCCTGTTTAATCTGTGTTTAGTAGGAAGTGTTTCCTGGTGTTTCCTCATTTGTAAAATGAAAAGATTATAGACTAGGTGATCTGTAATTTTGTTACAGGTCTAACATTGTATTATACCATTTTCTAACTCCTCATGGTTTGTAGGCCTCCCCAAGAATCTCTCTCAGGAACACACATACACACACACACACCATTTTCCCTTACCATTTTTGTGGATTCACCAATTAAAGCCTCCATGAACTATCCTTGTGTAAAAGTTGCTTCAGTCATGTCCGACTCTTTGTGACCCCATGGATGGTAGCCCACCAGGCTCCTTTGTCCATGGGATTCTCCAGGCAGGAATACTGGAGAGGGTCGCCGCGCCCTCCTCCAGGGGATCTTCCCGATCCAGGGATCGAACCCGCATCTCCTGTGTCTCCTACATTGGTAGATAGATTCTTTACCACTAGTACCACCTTGTCTGAGAGAACTTGTTAAAAGTTACTAATCGGTGGCAGAAACTTGCCTGCCAGGGTGATTCAGGTTTGGCTAACTGGAACAGAGGGCTTCAGCACAAGGATGGTTCAAGAGAGTGACAGGGACCTTCAGTGCCAGGCTGAGCAGTTGGGCTTCATCCTGTTTACCAGCTTGGCAGACAGAGTGACCTGTGGAATACCGAGAACAGGGCTTCCCTCCCAGGCAAGGAATGCAGTTAGGGAAAGGAAAGAAATTTAGTTTGTTCCTTTTTGCTCCTTTTGAATTTTGTGTGGTACATGCAGTACCACTTCAGAAAAAGATCATTTAAAATAATAAGAATCACCTTTGGGGCTTTAAAATAAATACCTTAATTAAGTGAAGGAAATAAGCAAGATACAGTACAAGAAGTATTGAAAAAAGAACTTTCACCTTTTACTTTTCTGTTATAATTAGCAAGTGACCAGCAATTTTTAAGGTGCATTACAAATTGTTTTTTTATTTATTTATTTTCAAATTGTCTTTTTAAAAAATACATATTCAGGGACTTCCCTGGTGGCTCAGTGGTAAAGAATCCGCCTGCCAACACAGGAGATGCAGGTTTGATCCCTGGTCCAGGAAGATCCCACGTGCCGTGGAGCAGCTCAGCCCATGTGCCACCACTACTGAGGCTGTGCTCTAGAGCCCTGGAGCCCGCGCTCCGCAATGAGAGAGGCCGTGCGCCAGGCACCGCAACTAGAGAAGGGCCCACGCAGCAGCTAAGACCCAGCCAGCCAAAACAAAATTGTTTTTTTTAAATACATATTAAAAAAAAATACATATTCAGGGCCTCACCAATGGTGATTTAATTTGATAGATCTAAGGTAGAAACTGGAAAGCTAGATTTTTGTTTTAAAGTTTTACAGGTGAATGTGCTCAGCAGTGTTTGAAACGTGGCTATAAGGAAAGGGGGGAACCATTGGCCCCTCCGCGTTTATAACCCAGCCCTTTGGAAGGATGAATTAAGCAGCCGTGGGCAGGATGGACTGGGGAGGACAAATGAGAGACAGGGAACTGTGCGAACTGAGACTGGGCAGGATCTGATACGTGAGGCATCTCTGCAGTAGTAGTTGCCCAGACTGTGCCAGAACACTAACACAGCTGTGAGCTCGTTACCTCATTCCATTTTTTACCATTATCTTATTTAAAAGTTGTTCCTTCCTTATATATATAGTTGAATCTGCTCTTCTTTTTGTAAATCTTCTGATTAAAAACTGTTCTCTGGTCATTGAAGTGAAAGTCGCTCCGTCGTGTCCGACTCTTTTCGACCCCACGGACTATAGAGTCGATGGAATTCTCCAGGCCAGAATACTGGAGTGGGTAGCCTTTCCCTTCTCCAGGGGATCTTCGCAATGCAGGGATCAAACCCAAGCCTCCTGCATTGCAGGTGGATTCGTTACCAGCTGAGCCACAAGGGAAGCCCATTCTCTGGTCAGAATAGCCATCAAAAAAGTCTCTTAAAAAATACTGGAGAGGGTGTGGAGAAAAGGGAACCTTCTTGCTCAACTGATGGAAAGGTGAATTGGTGCAACTACTATGGAGAACAGTGTAGAGGTACCTTTAAAAAACTAAAAATAGAATTACCATATGGCCTAGCAATTCCAGTCCTGGGCATATATCCAGAAAAGACAGAAATTCAAATTCAGAGACACATGCACCCCATTGTTCATTGCAGCACTATTCACGATAGCCAAGACACAGAAGCAAACTTACATGTCCGTTGACAGATAATGGGTAAAGAAGATGTGGTACATGTATACAATGGAATACTACTCAGCCTTGAAAAAGGATGACACCTTTGCTGCAATATGGATGGACATAGAAATTATCATACTATGTGAAGTACGCCAGAGAAAGTCAAATATCATTAGTCACATGTGGAATCTAAAAAAAAGATACAAATGAACTTATTTATAAACAGACTCACAGACAGAAAACAAACTTACAGTTCCCAAAGGGGGAAGCAGGGGCAGAAGGATAAATCAGTGTGGGATTAACAGATACACTACTGTATATGAAATAAGGACCTACTGTATGACACAGGGGACTATATTCAGTATCTTGTAATAACCCAGAATATAGAAGACTGAAAAAGAATACACAACTGAATCACTTTGCTGTACACTTGAGACTAATACACTGTAAATCAACTACAGGTAAACTTTGCTGGAGAATGCACTTACTACTTCTGCTACATGATAGCCCTTCAATTACTTGAAGATAACTCATATTCTATTCCCTGACACCAGTTCAAATCAGTCATTTAATCCATTGTCTTGGGCTCCCACATGTCCCAGGTGGCTCAGTGGTGAAGAATTCACCTGCAATGCAGGAGACAGGAGTTTGATCCCTGGGTCGGGAAGATCCCCTAGAGAAGGAAATGACAACCTGCTCCAGTTGGGGTTACAAAAAGAGTCGACACGACTTAGCATGCACACACATTATCGTAAAGACTCATTGAGCTAAAACTATGATTTGAAACCATTAGCTGAAGTTCTTGAGCCCAGGTAAAGGCAGCAGCATCTTGCTGAGTCTGTGTGACCCGAGCAGTCTGGGTCCGATTCGTGGAGGCTTGGACCCTAGTGACGGGAATAGAAAGGAAGGGGTGTCCTAAGCGACGTTAGGATGAAAAAAATTAAGACTCTGATATCTTATTGGATGTAAAGGAGTTAGGAGACAGCAAAAGCAAAGCTGAAGGATGAGGATAAAAAAACAGGAGGCGCTGGTTAGGTGTGGGATGCTGCCGTGCTTCCCAGTCCTAAGAAGCCTGGGCCAAACTTGCCCGTCGCTGCGTCTGGTCTGCTGTGGCCTGTGATCAGGTCCCCTTGGGTAAAGCTGATAGTGATCAGCTCCCAGTTGTTCTCAAGAAAGGCTTGCTAACCACGTTTCATAGTCTCTCCCAGCAATTGTTTGGGATCTCTGACCTAGCACCTGTATTTTTCAGTTGTCTGTTGGTTTTTTGTTTTCGCTAAAGGTGGTTTTTTTTTTTTAAGTATTTTACTTTCAGCTCAGCTTTTAACTCTCAGTAACTGCACTTTGCTTGCCTTTTTAATGGTGACAGCATTCTTCCCAAAGCAGAAAAGTAAGGGACTTTTTATCCTTGGCAATTTTAATTTACTAGGGACCATTTGGAATTAATCAAGGCTTTGTATACACTCCTCTTTCATTTTTTTCCCACTTTTATAACAGTAGTACCAAAGTGCCAAGATGGACAGGTCGCCTCAGGCTGTCTGCCTAGAACCTCACAATTAAATGACATTTCTGAAATGGAGTCCTTGACACAGAGTAAGTCAATGAACAAGAAAGATGTCTCCTATCATGTTAGATTTAGCAATGTTTAAGCAACAGTGGGGGTGTCCCAGGTGGCTCAGTGGTAAAGAATCCTCCTGCCAACCCAAGAGACATGGGTTCAATCCCTGGGTCAGGTAGATCCCCTGGAGAAGGAAATAGGAACCCACTCCAGTATTCCTGCCTGGAGAATCCCATGGACAGAGGAGCCTGGCAGGTTACAGTCCATTGGGGTCGCAAAGAGTCAGACACGACTCAGCGACTAAACAATAACAAGGCAAGATTGTGGCTTAAATTATCTTTACAGCACATTGAGACCAGTTTCCCAGGGTACTGACCATGGAAATCCTAAAGTGGAAGCAGCAAGATTCTCAAGTTTCCAGCTGGGGAAAAACTGGGTCAGACCAAACCCCAAGTAAGGAAAGTTTGCCAGATATCATTAATGCAACTCTGTTTCTTCAGCACCAGCACTGCTGCCCAAAACATAGCTGGAGGCGCTGATAGAAGTCTGTCACTGACTAAATTAATGGTATTCATAACTATTTTTTTACATCCTTGTGAAAAGAAAATCTCAGGCTTAGTTTTCAAAGCTGTTCCATGTTTGAGTTTTCTCGACTCTTCTGGGCGGAGCTGCCTCCAGCAACCATTGGAAACATGAGTCTGCTCTGCGCTCCAAGATGCACTGCGGGGCCAGCTCGCTCAGAACCGCTCAGGGCAAAGGGCTCTGTGCTGATGAGTTGCCTTTTGATCCCTTGACTTGATTCACTGGAGCTTTTTGTTTATTTCTGGAAGGGATGGGATGGAATGGAAACATCTTACAGAAATGCAGTCACAGCGTTAGCCCATAAAGGAGCTAACAGTTTCCCCAGTAAAGGACTTGATTTGTTTTTAAAAGGAGGGGAGAGGACAGGAAACTCAGACTCTTCAACCAGCTTCTTCAATAAAACTGTCATATAAATGAAGCAGAACTTCACAAGGTCCTTTGAGTTCTTTTAGGAGAACAGATTTTTATAGGATGTCCCCAAAAGACCAGCTTTATAAAAAATACACCTAACAACAAGTCATGAGTTTCAGTATGGTATAAAATACACTCACTAACATACATACCCTTATGTGCATCTCTAAACACTGTGTCAGGATATGAAATTAACCAAAAGTCATGCATAAGTCAGATGAAAGTATAGAAGATTCTCAACTGTTCTCTACTCCAACACATCAGAATTTTTAAATAGATATTCTAAACTTCAAAATCGAGTTGACATTTGGCAAGTTTCTTACTTGGCAACAAAATGAAAAAGCATAAATGTTTTATTCCTTGGGGGAAAACAGTTTTCAGAAATTGAAGCTCTTCGGGTATGTAACTAAGTTTCAGAGAAGTATGTTTTTAAGTTGCTTCTTTATTGAATTCCAGTATTTACTACCCCTCTAAATCAATATGAAATGGCTGTTCACTTAGACACATTGTAATGTTCTAAGCTTGATTCTGGACTTGCCTTGTGTTGGTCATTGTAAAAAGTACTTGATTTATATATTGAATCATTAGAAAGTGGTCATGGTGTACATTTCACTATTAATTTTGGCACCCTGGAATTTTCTCACTACAATAAACACCATGGTGAAGAAACTTACTATTGTAAAAAACTCAGATTCTCTCTTAGACAAGCTTTCTTCCTGATGTAAAAGTTAATCTATATTCCCAAATAAAATTAAAAAAGAAAAAGATAACCAAAAGCAAATAAGTTCTCTAATAGCATTCATTCAATCCACCAAATATTTGACTTGTAAATGGAACTTCATAGGACCAGGTAATACGTTAGGCTTTTCCGAGTAAGAAATTTGGTTTAGAATATTCATTTCATTATTGGTCTTTGCAACATATTTATCTTTAAACGCTATACCATTGCTCAAACTAACTACTGTTAATTTTAAATTTTGTTTCCAAGTTTCATTAAACCAGAGAAAAATGCACTGGGACGCCATGGAACAGGATCTCATGGAGAGAGTGAGGAACCTCCGCCAGAGACTCGCCACCCAGGCTCAGAACAGGTGTCAAACGCCTCACCTTTTGGCCACATAGGAGGCTGGTCACCTTGAGACAGTCAGAGAGCAAGATACTTATTTTGCAATCAGTGCTGCTGATTTTCAGATTATTTATTTTAAATGCTTATAAAGATCAACCTTTTGTACGAAAAATGTGTGTATAAAAATTATGTGTTCTTAATTCTGGTGCTTTGGGACTTGTAAATGGCTTATTATGCTTTTCACAATAAAAAAAAAATATTTGAAGCTTTTAAAGCTTTGTATGAGGCCCTTTCAGGTTGCAGGGACCAGCATGAACCTCAAGGGCTTAAGTTGATGAGGTTTTATTTTAAGGATAAATGGAGAAATAAAGAACAGGACAGCATCTCAACAGCTGTGCAGCCAGGACCTGAACTCAGCAGCAGCTCCAGAGCACGAGCAGTGAGGAGAGGCCCGCCCCACGGCCCCTCCATCCCGAGAAGCTGGGCCCCCCTCACCGGTGACCCCACCTCACTCACCGCCCCCGGCCGCTGTCTCTGTGCTCCGCAGGGCACCGACTCAGCTCCGCAGCACGGCTGCTCCCGGCTTCATCATCTTGGCTGGCAGATTACTTCCCTGAGCCCATTTCTAAAAGGAGCATAGAAATAGCACACGGTCAGGTTCCTGGTATAGTGCTTAACATACAGTGCACTGTACAGAAGAGTTTTTTTTTTTTGCACAAAGTATAACCTTATGATAAACCAAATGCTCTCTTTTGTCCAAAGTCCTCAGATAATATCCCATCACTATGCAAGGCACTGGATTCCTAGGAGCACCTTGTCAGCCTCATTATCTTTCTGTTTTCACGTAGGTGCAAACATGCCTTCATGGTCCAGGCTGGTGTGTGTGACAACAAAATCACAGGATATAAAATATTTTGGGTGTGATGGGAACTTTAGGTGAGCAATCTCTACCTCGCCAACAGCATTCGACTTCTAAATACTGTGATTCTGCCAACTAGAATTAGCTGGTTATTGCATTTCTGACCTCTACTTCAAGTCCTCTTTTACTAGAATTTACCTCCACTCACTGATTTTGCAAACTACACATAGTCCTCTTTTATAATTTTTTTTTATAATATTTTAAACTTCTTCAGAAAGTTTCTATTCATCCAGCGAAAGTGAGTTATACATTCAATCACATAAAGTTCTTTATTACATTCCTCCTTCCAGTTTTCTCTAAGCCTACGATTCTCCCAGTAATAATCTTGATAAAATCACTGGCTTAGCAGAGTTCAGATACTTGACTGAGTCTCTTCAGTCACGTGGGTTTGGTTGTCATTTCAAAGGTTAACACATTTAATGAAGTAAATTTTTAATTATCTCTTCCTGCCTCTTGACAGTCTATCCTCAACCTGATCCTAGTTCCTTCATAATATAAATTCTCTGGGAATTGAATGAAGACTGAGCTTGGCTAAAATTCTTCCCACACTGGCTACATTCACAAAGCTTTTCTCCAGGACTCCTCTGAGTTAGCTAGAGAAAAGCAGTTCCTAAAGACATTTTCATATCACATTCACAGGGTTTCTTTCTGGTTGGAGAAATGCAGGCCTTCAGCTAAATTCCTCTCCATGTCAACTACACTTAGAGAGTCCAGTATGGATTCAATGGTGATAAATACATTACTGACTTGGTTAAATACCTTTTCACATCTATTGCATTCACATGGCTTCTCTCTGGTATGAATTCTCTGATGTTGAGCAAGATTTGAACATTTGCCAAGGCTTTTCCACAGTGACTCCACTTTGACCATTACAGTAGTAATAACTATGAAGACTGGCAAAGGCTTAATAATGTGGGTGCACTTAACATTCTTAATGATTCATCTCAGATCAGCGTTAAGTCCAGTCAGGAGATAAACCAGATCATTTGAACAGAAGTCTAGAGTTATTAAACTATGATACTATATAAATGCTAAAGGAGGGACTTCCCTGGCAATGCAGTGGCTAAGACTGAGCATCTAACACAAGGGGCCCCGGTTTGATCCCTGGTCGGGGAATTAGATTCCATGTGCCACAACTAAGAGTTTGCATGCCCCAACTAAAAGCACACGTGATAACAAAGATCCTGAGTATGGCAACTATTAATAAGAGCCAGCGCAGCCAAATATATTTTTTTTAAATACTAAAGGGTACCTAGGGCTGAGAAAGTATCCAGAGAAGGACAAGCTCAGAAAGAGACCCCTCTCTAGGCTCAGGTTCAGACACACTGGACAGCAGAGGGGTTGGTGGGCTGCCCAGGCCAGAGCTGGCCCATGTGCCCACCCAGGCAGCAGAAAGTAAGTCTCGGGGGTGCAGGCGCTCCGAACGCTCATGGGGAGTCAGGACCCTGAGTGCTGTCAGCGGTGTGTGGCCTGGCCAGCAATGGCCATGTTGGGAAGGGGAGGGTCCAGTAAGACAGGCTGGGACCCAGACCCTGTGCTGCGGTGCTTGCCCCTGGACAAATGTCTCCATCAACAAAATAGAAGCTGTAAGGGACTCAAAATAACTGTGTGCAAGCACATTTGGGGGCTCCCCAGGTGGCGCTAGTGGTAAAGAACCCGCCTGGCAATGCAGGAGACGAAAGAGATGTGGGTTCGATCCCTAGGTTAGGAAGATCCCCTGGAGGAGGGCATGGCAACTCACTCCAGTATTCTTGCCTGGAGAATTACATGCACGGGCGGCGAGGGGGTCATAGGGTCGTACAGACTCAGACACAACTGCAGTGACAGCACAACATCCCTTTACGCTTCTGGCAATGTCGAAAATGGTGTATCCCTAAGAGTTTTAATACTGTTGACTCAGTGAGTTCTTTGACATTTATTCAGGATTTTCAGACTGTATGGGAAGGAAAGCAAAGAGCTGGACATGACTGAAGCGACCTAGCACACGTGCCAGCTGGGACAAATTATGGACAAGATACAAAAAGACTAAAAAAACCCAACTGCCACTTCTGAGAGCTGAGAGCAAAAACTGGATGTCAGGAGAAAAAGCAGGGTACTGCACATGTTCCCTAAGCACAGCACCACCAGAGGGGCAGGCAAACCACATAAGCCACCCTTGTGGCCTGACCCCTGGACCTGCCCCTACCCTCATCCCGTAAAAGGAATAAGCTCACCACCCACCTCAGGGAGCAGGCGAGGGACCCTGTTTTTACCCCCTCCTGCTGCAGCAGGGGCCCCAGTAAAGCCTGGCCGGAAGTTCTTGTCTGTCCTCATCAATTTCTATTGACAAAGGAAGGCCAAGGGCCCCTGCTGGGGACAATGGGGAACCACCCGCTGGGGAACCCACAAACCAAGGCTGGAGGCCAGGCGCTAAGGGCAGGCCAGGGTGCTGCTTCTGGAACCAGAACGGAACATGCCAAGGAAGACTACAGCAGAGCAGTCATCAGGCTGGGCTGTGAAGTCTCTAAGAGACTGTGGGCTCCGGGCACACGGCTGGACAGAGCAGCAGTGGGTGTCCCCACACACTCCACCAGCGCCGGACCACAAAGCAGAAAACCAGAATAAAGAAAGCAGCACCTCTTGAGCGAGACAGAGAAGCCCCATTCCTTCCGCACTGTCCTCCAGCGCCCTCTACGGGCAGCCTACCACCGTGCACACAGGAGACAGAAAGGGTCCCGTCCACGGCTGCAGGGCCGGCCCTGAAGAGGGTATTTGGAGCGCACAGACCATGAATGGATCACGGGCACTCCCGTGCAACGAAAAGCATCTCTAACAGCTTACCTGGTTGCTTGACAGAATAATGGCTTCAGTGTTGGCCTCCTTAACCACTCGGAGATGCCAGAATTTCCCTAGTGTGATGTAGATGACGCTATAGAAAGGCACCAACAGAGGAATGGATCTATCACATATGAACTTCATTCTCTTCCCAGCTTCAAGCTCAGCCCTAAAGACACTTCCTTCTTAAGGCACCGAGTGAAGTGAGTATCTGCAAATTTGGAAAACTCTGTGACAAGAGATGCCTGTTGGACTTTCCTAGCGGTCCCGTGGTTAAGAATCCACCGATCCCTGGTCCAGGAAGGGCCCACACGCCTCAGGGCAACTAAGCCCCATACCACAGCTACTGAAGCCACCACAATAAGAAGCCAGAGCCCACGGCAACGAAGAGTAGCCCCCACTAGCTGCACCTAGAAAATGCCCATGCACAGCAATGAAGACCCAGTGAGCCAAAAATAACATTATTTTTTTTAAAGAAGATGCCTATTGATATGCTTCTTAATTTCAGTGGGGATGATGGTATGGATTCATGAAGCAAGGCCAAGTGATAGTGGCTTAACTGCCAAGTGCTAATCGCTCAATTGTGTCTAACTTTTTGGGACCCCATGGACTATAGCCCACCAGGCTCCTCTGTCCATAGAATTCTCCAGGCCAGAATACTGGAGTGGATAGCCATTCCCTTTTCCAGGGGATCTTCCCAACCCAGGGATCAAACCCGGGTCTCCCACACTGCAGACAGATTCTTTGCTGTCTGAGCCACCAAGATCACCATTTATAGCTGCGGGCAGCAGAGAAGAAGTATTAAGTGATTCTTGGCTATCAAAGATTATGTTTTCCCCAAGAATGAAACAGATAAGAAGCCTACTAAATATTGCTTGATATATCTAACAGGAAATCTTAAGATCTGGTGGCCCAAAACCAGATTTGAGTCATTGTTACTGAACCAAAATTGGGTCCACCACTCACCTGCATGCAGTAAAGTCAATCTATCCACACTAGGTTGTGGTGAAGGAAAGCAGAGTGTTTATTGCAAGGCACCAGGCAAGGAGTCTAGGCAGCTAATGTTCTAAAGGCCTAAACTCCCCCCCTAGCTTTCAGGGAATGGTTTTAAAGATGGGGTGAGGAAGAGGGTTGTGGGATATATGATCAGCTTACCCCACAACCTTGTTACCAATCAGGACATTCTTCTGACTGGTTGGTGGTGAGGTAATCAGGAGTAACATCAACCTTCTGGTTCCAACCTATCTGGGTTTTATGTGCTTGTGGGCAGCATACAGTTAACTCTTCCACCTGCTGGGGCTTTCAGCATCTGCTGAACAGCTCAAAAACTTTGACTTATTGTTATCTATGGCCTCTGATGGGGAGCTAAAGGTCATTGCATTTGTCTAATGGACCCATGATTTGTCTTGCTTGACTGTTTTCCTTTAATTCTGCGTTTTCTCACTTCTCCAATTAAATTCTCTTTGAACTGGGGGAGGTAAAGTTTTTCTACAAATAAGAAGAAAGCAGAGAAAGTGATTCTTTTAAAATGACAACAAAAAAAAAAGAAGAAGCAAGCAGAGGACATGGAAAGTCTGTCTCAGGAAGGCGCCCATGGAGTCCTGCTAGATTACATCACCACAATGGAGAGCCTTGCCTGTCGCCCATTTTCCAAACCTGAACTCATCGCTGGACTTCCCGAGTGGCTCAGATGATAAAGAGTCTGCCTGCAATGCAAGTTCGATACCTGGATTGGGAAGATCCCCTGGAGAAGGGAATGGCAACCCACTCCAGTATTCTTGCCTGGAGAATTCCATAGACAGAGGAGCCTGGTGGGCTACACAGTCCAAGGGGTCACACAAAGTCAGATATGACTGAGTGACTAACACACACAGACTCATCCCCAGACTCAAAATCTCTTGTTTTTCTGTTTTTCAAAGTGAAGAATAGTTGATTTACAATATCATGCTAGTTTCAGGCATACTGTAGCTTCAAGTATAGAGAATCCTCTCTATAAAGAAGGATTGTAATCTTTCCAACTAAACAAATCTGACAAACGCAGCTGGTAAGTCATCTGCATTTAGCTCCCTATATGAGATAATGGCAATGAAAATTGCCCTGCCCAGGGAATGGCTCTTGGCCCAAATTGGATGCCCTGTTGGGTCTTAGATGATGACACCAAGCCAAGTTCCTGTGCCCCAGACACTACTAACACAGGCTTTTCTAATTGAGTCCTAGAAGAAGGGGAAATCCTGAGCCCCAGAGCCCTAGGGTCAGGAATTGAGTCTGGACAGGCATGGAAGGTGATGGAAGGGTTGGATTGCTGTTGTTTAGTCATTAAGTCATATCTGACTCTTTGCGATCCCAGGGACTATAGCCCACCAGGCTCCTCTGTCCATGGGATTTTCCAGGCAAGAATACTGGAGTGGGTTGCTATTTCCTTCTCCAGGGGATCTTCCTGACTCAGGGACTGAACCCATGGCTCCTGCATTGTCAGGTGGGTAATTTACCGCTGAGCCACCAGCAGGGGTAGATATATTGGCATAGAGGCCAGAGTGGCTGGGACAGCTAGCTCACCTGGAGGAGTTAAATTCTGAAGCAGTGTATCCTCACTCTCTTTTTCATTCCCTTCCTTTTCTTACTTCCCCTGATGTAATAGCACAAATACTTGCACATAAAAGATTTCATCATTCTTCCCTGCTTCTTCACAAAATAGCTATAGAGTCCTTCAAAAGCCACCGTAGAACCATAAATAGCAATTGCTTACCTAAGGAATGCCTCTTTGCTTTGGCATCAGTCAAATTACAATGCAATTGAAAAGAAACATGGTTACTGCTGTGACATACAGTGTAAGATAATTACTAAAATTATGCCTGATATCATTTACTAGCACACACCAGAATTGTAGGAGTTTCATATAATTTCTAAGATGTGTATATTATTACATAATAATTGTTTACCCATACAATACAAAGTAAGAAGTTTTACCACCACTTATCTGACAATGCTTCCCAAGTGATTTAAGACACCAAATAAGCCTAATTAGTTTAATAATCCTCTCTCTGAGATGGAGACACATAATTTTAGGAGTTCCAGGGATACTTTGGAAAACCTCAAAGTTAGATAGTGGCTGAATGAACTTCATTTAGATTTTGATCTTTGGAAAGTCTGTCCAAATATCAAAAACATTCCATGCTCCCAATGCATGGGGCCTGGATTCAATCCCTGGTCAGGGAACTAGAGCCCGCTTGTTGCAACTAAGAGTTTGAATGCTACAATTAAGGATCCCACGTGCAGCAAGAAGATCAAAGATCCTGCGTGCTATAACTAAGACCCGGACCAGCCAAACAAACACATTAAAGAATCCAAGACAGGTACTTCCCCTGGTTATCCAACAGCTAAGACTCTGAGCTCCCAATGCAGAGGGCTGGGATTCAATCTCTGGTCAGCAACTACAGATCCCGAGTGCCCCAACTGAGACCCTGCTTAGCAAAATTGAAAAAAAAAAAAGAAGAAGAAAGACAAGCAAAACATAAACTGCATACATAAAGGCTAGCATCCGAAGAAACAAATGAACCGGTTCACAAATTAGGCAGAAGTCCAATTCTTTCCTCTCCCCAACAGGGTATCCCACTCAAAGACAAGACAAATTGACTTATTCCAGAGAAAAAGCCCCAAAAGGAGAAGAAATAAGGCTCCCAACTGTACACACCCTCAGAGAGACTTACCTTACTGTTTGGAGCCTGTCTGCTCCCAAATATTGATTCCTTGCTCCAACTACCCAGCGCTGGAACAACCAGTGCGGCTTTGGGGAGTTTTGCAGGAAGAGCCTCAGGACAAGTGGTCTTGCCAGCTGCTAGGGCCTTACCCCCAAAATCCCCAACTGCCAGCTCGCCATGAGTGGCAAGGCAAGGCAGGCCAACAAATGGAGAGAGGAGTTGCTAGGACAAGGAATAGAGGCTTTATTCAGAAAGCCACCAAACCAAGAAGATGGTGGACTCCAAAGATCCACCTTACCTGAGCTAGAATTCAGGCTTCTTTTATACTAAAAGGGGAGGGCGTGAGGCCAAATATTTCCGGTTCCGGTTAGCCTTCAGAAGAGGCTGTGCTAATTTCTTCTGCCTACACTCCTGAACAGGTGGGCCTGGTCAGGAGACTTCTTGTGAGCTAAATAAAGGTACTTCAGCTTAATGCTCATTACCTTGGAGGCAGGGTTCCCACAGATGGGCCATTGTGTATAATTTAAGCTTATAGGCAACATCCTTGAGGTGATTAACTTGCAATAGGGTACACGGGTTCTGCCCTATTAAATCAGATCTTAATTTAATTTGCTATTTGACCTGTTTAGAATGACTGAATTATCAGAAACTTCATGGATGAACATTAGGACGCAGCAGCAGTTGGAAACGCAGCGTTAGCACAGTCCATGTCAGGTTACGCCGGGCTGCTGCCTGAACAACCTCCCTAACACCGCCCTCCCCCAGACCCATCACAGCCGGCCACTTCCCAGCTCTGCAACCCGACCTGCTCACACCGTGCTCAGCGCCCGTGCGCGGTCTGGCCTCTCAACACAGTGCCACCCACTTCCCCACAGTCGCCTAGACCCACCCTTCCTCGCGGCCAAGTGTCAGTAATCAGGACCCTCCCCGGGAAACCTTGGGTTCCAGCTACTCCCCCAGAGGCCTCCATTAGGGGGCTTTGCACCCAGCGGCGTCCTCAGCGCCCTCCGGGACAGCGAGCACCCCAGGGGTCCCTCATCCTGGGCTGTTCACATCCCCGCCACCAACAGGGCTCAAGAGCCAGGGCAGGATACCTGGTGGAGGGCGGGATGGCGGGGTGAGCGCACCTCCTGGGTACCCGGACTCGTAGCGCTCGAGGTAGAGTGGGTATCTTCCCGCGGGGCTTACGTCCTCAAGCAAGTAAGACCCATCTTTCTAGAATGAGTGAAAAAAGCGAGCAAAAGTATTGTGCCCCGTGTGAGGATCGAACTCACGACCTTCAGATTATGAGACTGACGCGCTACCTACTGCGCTAACGAGGCACCTACGAGCAGCTTCCGGGAGTAAGATAATGAGGCTGTTGCGGCGGCCCAGTGCGCATGCTCAGAAAATCACGACTTCATTTTTCTCCGCAGAGTTTCTGACCCAGGACACTGAAGTTTCCGCCCCGGTGCCTGTCTTATTTGAAGCACCCACGCCTCTCCGGTCTTCTTCCGCCTGATGGTCTGGTTATCAATTAACAAACACTGCGGCTTGTTGGACCCCCGGCGCTGAGTAGGGGGAACCCTGGGCCGCGAGATTCTTCCTACTCTTGTAAACTCTTATTTTTGTAGAGTGTTTACAAAGCGTTTGCACAGTCGTGATCTCGTGAAACGCTTCTTGGGTACCTTTGTGTCCCTGGCCCGGTGCTGGGTGCTCTGATCACAGAGATATTCCCCGCCTCAACCAGCTGGAATGGGGGCCCACAAGCATAATGATTTGAAAACATACAACACATGTACACTATCCCGGCCTCTCCAGAAGCCCCCGATCTAGCATGGTGCCCAGCCCCTCTGACTCCCCCAGTTTCCACCGCTCCTCGGAGCTCGGCGGCTGAAACCACTAGAAGCGCCCACAGCACTGGAAACGACACCTCGAGCCGCTGCCTCGGCATCTTGGAAGTCCTCTCCTCTCTTTTACCCCAGGCCCTTTATGTTAATTATCAGCTCATTTAAATACATTCATTGTTAAAGGCCGCTGCAGGTCACAGTTATAAATGGAAAACGGCGGCTTATTTTCCTCCTAATACACATTAAAATAAATATTAAAATAAAAAACTCTTCCATGTAGTATCCAAAATCATGCAGAGAAAAGCACACTTCAGATCTGTATATTTCGCTGCGTGTAAATTTTACCCTTAAAAATGTATTCTAAGACTGAACTCCAGCCAACGACAGGCTAACAGAAGGGCTTTGCAGGAGTGATTACTGAAGATTCCAAGTTTGAAGTGTTTCAAAAGATAAGACCATTTGATGGACCGACGAGCCTAAGGACAGATGTGGAGAAATGCGAGAGGCTGCAAGAGTCGTAAGCTGTTAATGTAGATCTGGATGATGGGGATATGAATATTCACTGGATAAAAATTCTTTCAATGTTTCTGTTTATCTGAAATTTTCTCATTATGAAGTGTTGGAAGGGAATTTTTAAATCCCCCAGAACTGGGGAATGTTAAGGGGGAAACTGGTAACATGAGTGTAAGGAGGTGGCAAAAAAATAGTTTTAAGAGTAGGCGTCAGAATTCCCGGGAGATGGGTGAGTGAACACAGCCGCCGAGGTGGGGGGGGGGGGGGGGGATGTGAGGCGGGGGATGGATCTCGCTAAGTCTGAAGAAGCGACCCCTGGGGGTGTGGTCAGCGCCACGAAGGGTGGGCTTCTTAGAGCCTTATCTTGTCTCCACAGGGAGTCGCGCATGGAGTAGGTTGCCTGGATCCCAGACCTCGTGGACAGGATGTAACTTGGATAACTTGTAACTTGGATACCCAGGCCTGTGGGTGCTCTCCCCACCATCACGGTCCCCAGTGGGAACCCCACAACCTCCCAATCCTGGGGGAAGCTCTTCCCCCACGCGAGAACCCGACAGAGGGGAAGGTGCTCTCCCTGGGGTTGGAGGAGAACAGAGGGCCAGGCAGAGGGCCAAAAGAGAGACGCCGCCCCCAACACACACACACGCGCACACACACACACACACACACACACACACACACATACCTCCGGAGACCCCACCCCCAACACACACACACACACACACACACACACACCCCTCTGGAGACCCCGCCCCCAACACACACACACACACACCTCTGGAGACCCCGCCCCCAACACACACACACACACACACACACACACACACCCCTCTGGAGACCCCGCCCCCAACACACACACACACACACACACACCCCTCTGGAGACCCCGCCCCCAACACACACACACACACACACACACACACACACACACACACACACACACACACACACACACACACACCCTCCACACACACACACACACACACCCTACACACACCCTACACACACACACACACACACCCTACACACACACACACACACCTCTGGAGACCCCGCCCCCAACACACACACACACACACACACACACACACACACACCTCTGGAGACCCCGCCCCCAACACACACACACACACACACACACACACACACACACACACACCTCTGGAGACCCCGCCCCCAACACACACACACACACACACACACACACACACCCTCCGGACCCGAGGAGCGCGGACTGACTCCCTTACTGCCTCAAGGACGCTTGCTATCTGCCCAAGCTTCTAGGCACCTCCTGCAGGCGGTGGGGCGGACCCTGAGTCCGACAGAAAGGACTCAAAGTTCGGTACTAACGTGCCCTTCAGGGCCGCCAGCAGGCGGCGACCCCCAGGCTTGCCTAGTGATGGGTGACCATGGGGGACGATGGGGGGTGGCGGTGAGGAGGAGAGGCAGGGACCCGGGGGTGGGGTCCGGCACCCCGAGGCCTTTACTAGGACTGTTCCCTCCTCCTGACACGGCTTTCCCCTCACCAGGCCCTTTTTCTGGGCGGACATCTCCTCGCCCTTCTTCAGCAGGGTCAATGGTCACCTACTCTGAGCAACCTGATCCCCATTTTCTCCCAGGACCGCTTATTTCTCCCCTACCTCCCCCCACTCACTCCGCGGGTCGAGGTTCCTTCCTCTCGGCTAGAAGCTTTCCGGGGGCGGCTCTTCCCTTCTGGGAACAACCTGGAGGGGTCAGTATCGTTGTTGCCCTACGCGTACTGATGCGCAAAGTCACAAAGAGGTGACTGGGACCTGCCGCTTGTAGCTAAAGGAGGCAGAATTCTATCTCACAGCTCTCACCAGCGCTTCCCCCGCCCACAGCAGCAGTTTCCATAAGTGTTTCCTCACGTGCACCTCCTAAAATAACCTTGAAAGGCATCTACATACTTCCGCTATTAATGCTAAATTGATAGCTAAACGTTGTCGTTGTAAATTCAGTTACAAAGGATGTAACTTCCATTAGATGGTATATGCTGATTTTCTAAAAATATAACTGTGTGTGAGATTAAAAAAACAACAACAAACAGGTGTCCAGTTAAATTGAAATGCCTTAGGGATCCCATGCAAACCGTAATCTATTTTAAATACACGTGGATAAGCTCTTCTTTAATATTGTTTATATTTATTCCAGTAGTCAAAACTATGGTTTTTCCGGTAATCTTGTGTGCATGTGAGAGTTGGACCATAAAGAAAGCTGAGCACCAGAGAATTGATGCTTTTGAACTGTTGTGTTGGAGAAGATTCTTGAGAATCCCTTGGACTTCAAGATCAAACCATTCAATCCTAAAGGAGATAATCCTGAATATTCATTGGAAGAACTGATGCTGAAGCTAAAGCTCCAATACTTTGGCCACCTATGCGAAGAACTGACTCACTGGAAAAGCCCCTGATGCTGGGAAAGATTGAAAGCAGGAGGAGAAGGGGATGACACAGGATGAGATGTTGAATGGCATCTCCAACTTGATGGACATGAGTTTGAGCAAGCTCTGGGAGTTGGTGACAGACAGGGAAGCCTGGCATGCTGCAGTCCATGGGGTCACAAAGAGTCGGACACGACTGAACTGAACTTTAATTTATTTTCACCCCAGAACTAATATTTCCATTCTACTCCTACCCCTGGAATGGTATTTTCATATAATACATATTCTATGTTAGAATGTCTGTTATTGAGAACCCTAACATGCCTCTTAACAACAAAAATAGGTACCTACATTGAAAATTTCCTTTGTGGCTATAAGTCTCTGTGTCATTTTTTTTTCTTAATTGACATCATTATTGTTACTACACAATCAAAAATCATAAATATACTTATGGATTTGAAGAATAAGTATTAAATGGAAAAATGGAAAATCTGAAACAAATATCCATGAGATGGATGCAGCTTTTTATTCCCATTTAATTCATGTCTGTGTGGAGGGCCGTTCCCTTTTTCTAGAATGAGAAAATGAGCATTAATTCCATTCCTATTTTTTATATTTACGGATGTAAATGTTGAGACACTGCTAACATGAAGACATGAAAAGCGATGGGAAGAGTTTTGTGTTGACACCAAAATTCCATTCCTTCAACAGTTTCAAGTCATTCTGAGCAATCACCTCTCCTCCATCTATCATCTTGGTTATGTATGTCCTCTCAAGTTTTGATTTAGAAGCCGAAATAATTAGTCATTAGAGTCCGTGTATTCTACTTCTAAACTCATGTTTTGAATCGAACATTCCCTTTATTTGCAGTCCTGGAGTTTTCTCACCTCCAATAAAATCCTTAAGGTGGAGGGAGACCAGATGTGGAGGAGAGATAGGAAGGAAGCCTTAGCCTGACCAATGACAGCAGCTCTTTCCCCAGCTGATCAATTTTTGAACATCATCACATCGTACTCCTGGGGTATGTGTCCAGGTGACATCTGATGAGGCTTAGATTTGATCTGACAGGCAGCAGAGGCTATTTAAGCCTATTTTACAGATGAGTGTGTGTGTGTGTATGTGTTGAAAGGCAGGCTCAGGGCTGGCTAAGCAGAATAACTGACTGGAAACATGTTGCAAATTATTCCTTCCCTATGACCTGGATAGACCCTGGCAGGGAAACCACCTGGAAAGCCAGGAGACAATCCAGGCCTGGGGAAATAAAAACACGTCCTGGGAGAGGCTGCAGAGACCTCAGGGACGGAGCCGAGTGGAGACACAGCCCACAGGATCATCCAGGACTTGTCTCTGGTTTACTGCCAAGAATAGAGAAGTGAAGTGCACTCCAGATTCAGAGGAGCCATGCCCAGAAATGTCCTGGTGCCACCACTGGGCAGGAAAACAGGAAAGAGGGGCCTGTTTGTGGGAAACCCAATAAATTCTGATTTTGCATTATTTTTATTACATAAATACCCCATGCTCATTATAAATCACACACATAGTATATCAGTCAGCTATTGCTGCACTAGTGCTGCTTAACAAACTACCCAAAACTTAGTGACTTAAACTATGTGGTTTTCTTTATAAATAGCTTTACTGAAATCTAATTCACCTACCATATAATTTGGGACTTCCCACGTGGGGCTAGTTGTAAAGAACCTGCCTGCCAACGCGGGAGACATAAGAGACATGGGTTTGATCCCTAGGTCAGGAAAATCGCCTGGAGGAGGAAATGGCAGCCCACTCCAGTATTCTTGCCTGGAGAATTCCATGGACAGAGGAGCCTGGTGGGTTACAGTCCAAAGGGTTGCAAAGAGTCGGACTCGACTGAATGACTGCACGAGAACAAGAGGCTGAGTGAGGAGAAGGGTTACTAGGGAAGGAAGGAGGCAGAGAGAAGGGACCGGTTTGGGGTGGAGGTGCTCTGGGAGGAGGCAGAGGTTTCCCAGGCCTGGCCCCTCCCCAGGCAGAGCTCCGCGACGTGGCAGGACTTGGCTGCGGGCCCACGGGTCTCATCTGGTTCTTCTGGCTGTGACAAGCCAGAAGCCAGGGTGCAGCTAGCTGGGCAAGTCCAGGGAGGCTGAGAGAGGCTGAGGGCAGGGCGGGAGGAGGAAGCTTTCCTCAGACACGCCCTGCAGGGAGCAGCCAGCTATCTCTGTCATCTGGTCCGGGCAGCACAGGGCCATGGCCCTTCCAGCTCGGGCTTTGACTGGACGAGTGGACAGCGCTGTGTGAGTCAGCGTGTTGCTGGAAGCGTCTGAGAGTCGTTGCTCCGAGCCACGCTGACACAGCACCCAGGAGGAGGAAGGCCTCGCCCCTGACAGCTGGGTGTTCCCCGAGGGCCTCTGTTCTCTCCACGCTGAGGCCAGTGGCAGCAGTTTTCTCTGTGTCCTGCTTAACAGCTTCTATGGGTCCCATTGTCCAAGAGATAAAGACGGACATCCTCCTGTCCCTTCCCCCAGCCCTCCCACCCCACCCCTCACAGGTCTGGCCGCTGGAGCTCAAGTCTTCCCGCCCCTCCTCCTGCCTCCGACCCCCAGCACACACTCCGTGTCTGTACTCCCAGGGCACCGGTTCCCTCCCACCTCCCCCAGATAATTCCACCAACCTGTCGTGACCTCAGAAAGGTTTCCTGACCCCAGGCTAGGTCAGCCTCCCTCCTCTGTATTCGCTTGTTCCCGTGACCTTAACATTCATCCCAGTTCAATGTCATGACTCTCCTTTGTTGTCTTTCCCAGTGGACTGTAGGCAAGGCCATAGCCGAGGTCATGCTCTAAGCTGTGCCGAGCCCAGAATGGGCCCTTGAGCATTTGATGATGACATAAAAGACTTCTCACATTCTACTGTACTGGCTTCTCTTTCCTTGAGGGCAGACGCTGCAGTGGATTCATTTCTAGATCTCCAAATTTTAGTCCGATCAAAGATCTAGTTCCTAGTTCCAAAGATGTGCAGGTTCTGATTTCAGAAACCGAGCAGGCCTTTCCATGACCTAGCTGGAAACGCATTCAGAGCCATCTCCCATGCGCACATGCAGGGTGGGGAGGACAGAAGGTCCCCTAGCCAGAGGAGAGGAGAGGGTTACAGCGTTCACCTCTCAGGGCCCTCCACTCCAGCATTCTGACAGGTGAGGTGTGGTGGTAGGTGTGGTGCCAGCAGCCCTGGAGCCACAAGGACCTAAGCCTACCCCTTCCAGGTTCAGCCCTGGAACAGGGCAGTGGTTTTGCCCACAGTTCCAGCAGGTGTAATGGCAATGGCAGAGGTCATGGTGAGTGTCTTGGCACTCCCAACTGTGTTGGGGTGCAGAGCCATGGGGCCACCTTCATCACAGTGCTAATGGGTGTCATGAGTCTGACCCAAAGTAATCAGGCACCCAGGGCCTAGGCTTCTTACAATTTAATCCTTTCAAATCATATCTCTAAAATCTCTTCCTGCACCTGTATTTCAAATGTAGTGTTTGTGCCTGAAATTGCACAACCACATTGTGGCAAAATTGCCGTATCTGGCTCATAATTTAAAGCTTAGAGACTTTGACTAATTTAGGTGACAATCTGATGGCCAAAGGGTGAAAGTCTGATTACAAGAGGGCATTTTCTGAGAGTGCAGCTTTTATTGCAGGGCCCCAAGCAAGGAGCCCAGGCAGCTAGTGATTGTAAGACCCAAACTCCCCTGTGACTTTCAGGAAAAGGTTTTACAAGACAGAATAGGGGAGAGGGGTTGCGGGGTGTGTGATCAGCTCGTGAACATTTTTCTGATTGGTTGATGGTAAGGTAAGCTGGAGTCAACATCATCAACTTTCTGATTCTAGCTGGTCTGGGGTCTACGTGCATGTGGGTATCATAGGGTTAACTCTTCTACCTGATGGGGGTTTCAGTATCTGCTAAACGGCTCCAAGGACATGGCTCATAATATTATCTGTAGCCCTTGAGGAGGGGTTAGATTTCCTCGACTTTATTCAATGGCTAAACTATGACTTTGTCTTGCTTCACTGTTTTCCTTTGCTTTGCCCTTTATCACTTTTCAGGTTACATTTATTCTTTGGAACTTGAGGAAGGCCTAGGAAGCTACAGATTTTCTGTAAACAAGAGGCAGGTGGGGGACATGGGGAGGTCTGTCTCAGGGAGGCCACACAGAGTCCTGCTTGGTTATAGTTACACAACTACATGTTGTTTAGTCGCCAAGTTGTGTCTCACTCTTCTGCAACCCCAAGGATGTAGTCCACCAGGCTTCTCTGTCCATGAGATTCTCTCAGCAAGAATACTGGAGTAGGTTGCCATTTCCTTCTTCAGGGGATCTTCCCATTTCCTTTGACCAGGGATCGAACCCAGGTCTCCTGCGTTGGCAGGCAGATTCTTTACCACTGACCACCAGGAAAGTCCAAACCACTGTACTCATTCCTCAAAACTCATAAAGCTGTATAGTAACAAGGGTACTTTTTATTGCATCTAAGATATACCTTAATTTTTTAAAAAGCTTCTGCAAATTTATTAGCCAAAAAACAATGGGAGCTCTTGTGGTTCTTATGCATGTCAGGGTTCTCGGGCAAGGGATCAGGAACTCAGAAGTAGGAAATGTGAGGGGACAAAGGGCTTTGCAGCTGTATTGTTGTTCAGTCTCTAACTTGTGTCCAACTCTTTGCAACCCCATGGACCGTGGGCCCTTAGGAATTAAGTCGTGGCTTTGCTGGGTACCAAGGATGGGAGACTGATAGGAGGCTGTTGGGAGGCTGATACCGTGAAAGGCAGTGGTGGAAGGACCTGGAGAGGCATGGGGTTTAGGGGAACTGTCTGGACACCCTGTCCCATTTCCGCTCCCACCCCAGGCCACAGAAGCAGCAGCTGCTCGAGCTCCTTGCCTGCCTGGGCTGAGCTGATTATATGCAGCATGGATTGATTGGTGTTGACAGGGAGCTATTTACCCGTCTAATTAATTATGCCAACTAATTTTCAACTTAATTGCACTTCTTGGGTCACTGGGTAATGAGACTGTACAAATTTCATGCTGGTGCAGGCCTTGATGGGGAGGTGGCAGGGGGAGGGTGGTGGTTGCCCCTCGAGTCAAACAGACACCCTGTCCCTCCAGGTTCCTGGGCCGCCCCACAGAAAGCTCTGGATTCCTACTTGAGTAGCTTCTGCCTGTGTAAGCTGGCCTTTGCCCCAGGAGCCCTAAGCCGTTTATTCACTCAACAAGCATTGATTAAATGCCTACTCTGTGCCAGCCCCAAAGTGGGAGAGGTGCTGGGGTGCCAGGAAGCTAAGTCATGTCTTGCCAGTCTCCCACACCCCTCCTCAAATTGCTAACAGTAGAAAGGAGGAGATTTTCATTTACACCCGCAGTTACCAGAATTCGGGTGCCGATAGAAGTAAGGTCTCCGGAGACAAACCCAATCCGGGCTCTGCCGCTGGGCCCTTGAGGAATTTCCTTACCCTTCCTAAGAGGAAATGGCAACCCACTCCAGTATCCTTGCCTGGAGAATCCCATGGACAGAGGAGCCTGGCGGGCTACTGTCCACAGAGTTGCAAAGAGTCAGACACGACTGAGTGACTAACAACCACCCAACGCCTCATTTTACAAACACATTGCAGGGCTGTGGCAGGATGCAGTATGTCATATAATATCAGCAATATCCTAGAGAATAGACTGGAGCTGTCTTAGGCTGAAGAATGGAGCAGAAACTGGGCAAGGCTGGACCAGTTATCACACATGCCTTCTCTCTTAGATCTCACACCCTTTGAGGTTCATCCCGTGAACGAGGCAGAAGGCGCTGTGGTCACCATGGGGACCAGATCACCCGCCTGTGACTCCTGGCTCTGCCACCTCCCAGTCAGATGACCTTGTTAGTCAGGTAACTTCTGTGCTTCAGTTTCCTTCATCCATGAAACAGAAATGGTCACAGCACTTACTCACAGGACTGCTGTGACGACTGAATGAGTTAATACACCCAGAGCACGTAGAATAGCACCTAGTACTTAGAACATGTTCCCTGAATGTTCTGTGATTATGTGGACAGAAAAGTCAAGTCCAGGGGGCCCTCACACTTACCTCCCCAGGTCGCATATGATCTTAGGTACAGTCTGAACCCAGCTGGGCCTGATTCCAAAGGCATGGAAGCTTTTTGCCTTTGCACCACTCAAGGAATTAAGCGTCATGGGAAGATGAAGCAGTGTACCTATCATTAGTACAAGCCTGACTGAGGCAAGTTCTAGAAGCACCCTGTCGGCTCAGAGAAGCAGTTAAGAACTGTCAGCAAAGGCTCCCTCCCATGGATGGTACTCAGGAAGACCTTAAACGCTGAGAAGGATTTAAATCAACCACAACGGTGGAAGCAAGGACTTCCCGCTGAGGGGGCGGGCTGAGCCAAGACAGGGGACAGGATCTCCCACGTGGGTGAGGGCCCTAGACCAGGGTTCCTTAGCCTTAGCACTATTTTTTTTTTAATACTTTTTTTCAGGTGGATCATTTTTAAAGTCTTTATTGAATTTTTTACAGTACTGCTTTGGTTTTATGTTTTGTTTTTTTTGGCCATGAGGCAGGTGGGATCTTAGCGCCCAGACCAGGGATCGAACCCATGCCCCCTGCATTGGATGGCAAAGTCTTAATCACGGACCGGCAGGGAAGTCCCTGCCCTTTTCCCTTACACACTTTCTGGAACTGAAAAGGAGGTTTGGATGGTTCTGAGTGGAAAAGGGCAGGGGAAGGGGAGGGAGAGTGAAGCTTGGCAGAAAGCACATGGGCTTTGGAGGGACCGTGCCAGGGACTCACTAGCTGGGCAGGTTACTCCACTTCTCTGAACTGTGCCTTTCACGTCTGTGAAGGGAGGCCTGATCCTCTGAGTGTCCCTCAGCACAGAGAGCCAGGATGCGGGGAGGACTCGACGACAGCCAAGTGAAGGATGTCCGCACACATCGCAGACCTGCAGGGCCTCCAACACTCGGCTCGGGGCTCAGCACTCAAGGGGCCAGGTAACTGAGAGCTTCTGAGCCTCGCAGGGAATCAGCTCAAATCCCGTGGACTATCATCCCCTCACCAGACTGGGGACCGGATGCAGTGACACAGACTGAGAACAGGCTGAGGACCAGAGGAGATGGAGGAGGGAAGGCTCGAGGAGAACGTGGGCGAGAGTTGAAATCCACCTGCACGAGTAGGGTCCGGGGGAAGTGAAAGGGTGTGGAGGCCAGCTGTTCTCATGTGTGTGATAAATCAATTCAGTCGTGTCTGACTCTGTGACCCCATGGACAGTAGCCCGCCAGGCTCCTTTGTCCATGAGGATTCTCCAGGCAAGAATACTGCAGCAGGTTTCCATGCCCTCCTCCAGGGCATCTTCCCAACCTGGGGATCAGACCTCGTCTCCTACGTTCCTAGCACTGGCAGGCGGGTTCTTTGTCACTAGCACCACCTGCGAAGCTCAGGTGTTCCCACAGATGTTCATAAACCCCAGATGTCCACGACGGTGACCTGCTCCTTAACACACCTGCAGCAGCTCCCCTCCCCTTTCTGTCTCACTCCTCTGCCCCCCATAAGTGCCTCTTGGGATCACTTGTACTGGAATCCTAGCCTCAGAGTCTGTTTCTGAAAGAACCCATTCAAAGAGAGTCATGGAAACAGCTTTTTGGCAGGAAAGAGCTCCCTGCAGGAGGTACCCCTTTGTCTTGTCACTAACCTTAAAGAGGCACCCCCACACTCTACTCATCTTCTGGCCCTAGCACACCTTTCAGATCTTTTGATCACAGAATACCTTGCCTAATCTGTTGGTTCTTTCCATAGATCAAAGAAGTAGAAATTAAATAAGAATAAGTAATTAACAGATGATCAGATTTCTTCCCTAACTTCCCCTTCAGTCATCTCATGAACAAGCTGTGTGAACAAGATTGCATCTTAAGAAAGATCACAAGAGGTCAACAAGCCTGCATGCAGTGGGGGACAGTGATGAACCTGAGTCCTTATCTCAGAGAGTAACTGAGACTACTTCCCTTTTGCTCTTTAAAAATCTCATGGCTGAGCAGAATCTCAGGAGGTGGTTTTACAGGGACACGGCATCCACCATCTCCCCAAATTGCCAGAATTCTGATTAAAGGCAACTTTTCCTTTTTACCAATGTTTTTCTCTATCTGGAGAACTGATTTTTGAGTGTCGAGCAGTGAGACCTGATTTGGTAACACCAGGACTCTAGGTTTTGCAATCCATTGACATGGAATTGACAATTCCTTGATCTGGAAAGAAAATGTGGCTTCCCCCTTAGGGGTTCATCTACTTTAAGCACACCTGTGGCCACCTGCCCCTCCAGCACTGAGAACAACCAATCCCATCGGTCCGTGGGTCTGACATGACTGAAGATTCTCAAGACAGTATTCCAAGCAGACACTTCCAACAGCCTACTGCTGGCCCCAGGACTGGTACCTCTCTGGTGGTTCTGCTCAAGCACCACCATGGCAAACACGAGAAGGAAAGAGAGATGGGAGAGAAGGCTTTTCCAGGGGATGGGGAGGTCTGGGAACTTGGGGAGTCACCGAGAGAAAGGAGGAACACCAGGCAGACAGTTCTTCCTGGCAAGCATCCAGTTTCCCTTCTCACACAGGGACCAGATGGATGCAGGATCGCAGGAACTTGGCAAGAAAACTGTTTTCTTTGAACTAATCGGCATCTGTACTGAAGAGCTCAGGAGGGGTACCCGAGGCACCAGGGTGACGCCGGAGCTGGGAGAGCCTGCTGGCTTCGTAAGTGGGGCCTGAGGAGCTCGGGGAGAATTGCACAACAAGCTGGAAAGCCAGCTCACCGTGACTGCTGGGAGGAGAGGAAGTCTCCCAGGGCTGAGTGTGCCCAGGCATGAAGGAGCCAGCCCTCCTGGCTGGCGGGCAGGGCGGGCGTTGCTCAGAGATAAGCCAACCCCTGGCGGTGGGTGATGAGCCCTGTGAAGCATTGCTCCGGACAGCAGTTAACCACCTCCCCGGAGCAGCAACTCCTGGCGGCAGGCCGCACAGCAGTGCCAGGAACGGGTGCTTTCCAGAGGTGCCAGGAGTCCCGCTCCTCTTGGGCGGTGTGGCCCTGACATCAGGAAGGGCTCAGGTGCCAGCCGCTCCCCACCTCCCCGCCCCCCACTACAACTCAGGATCAGGGCAGCATGAGCCGGGCAAGACACGTGGGCAAGATCCAGAAACGCCTGGAAGATGTCAAGAGCCAGTGGGTCCGGCCAGCCAGGGCTGACTTCAGCGACAATGAGAGCGCCCGGCTGGCCACAGATGCCCTCTTGGATGGGGGTCCTGAGGCTTACTGGCAGGTGCTCAGCCAGGAAGGCGAGGTGGACTTCCTGTCCTCCGTGGAGGCCCAATACATCCAGGCCCAGGCCAAGGAGCCCCCCTGTGCCCCGGAGCCCCCAGGGGCGGCCGAGGCAGGCTCCAAGGGGCTCGACTCCTGCTCCCTGCAATCAGGTACCTACTTCCCCGTGGCCTCAGAGGGCAGCGAGCCGGCCCTGCTGCACACTTGGGCCTCTGCCGAGAAGCCCTACCTGAAGGAGAAGTCCAGCGCCACCGTGTACTTCCAGACAGACAAGCACAGCAACATCAGGGACCTCATCCGCCGCTGTATTACCCGGACCAGCCAGGTATCGATGGCGGAGCCCGTGCCTCCTTGGCCACAGGGATGGGAGTGGGGGGTTGGAGGAAAGGAGAAAGGGGTGCCTCCTGCTCTAAGACATGCAGTCCAGATGACTGGAGCGTAGGGTGGAACCAGGGATGCTTCTCTCTGCCTGGCCCTAGATCACTGACTTCCAAATTCCCCCTTGTCACCATCTGGGTTTCCTGGCCATGCATCACTGGAACTCCTACAATAGCTTCCCTTCTGACCCTCCTCTCCCATCTCGATCCCCGACCACCTAGTCTCCAAGCTACTCTAAACACTTTTTACATTTTGGCCATGCCATGTGGCCTGTGGAATCTTAGTTCCCTGACCAGGGCTTGAACCTGTGCTGCCTGTGGTGGAAGCGCAGTCTAAACCATTGGACAGCCAGGGAAGTCCCTGTAGACAATTTTTCTATACTTCAAATTGAATTTGTCCCCTTTACTGCTTGGAGTCTTTAGAGGCTCCCACTTACCCCACTGGGAAGAGCTGACTCCGCAACGCGGCTCACAACCCCTCCAGTTCCTCTCCCCGTTCTGCCACTCAATCCTGGGTGACCTGGAGATTTTCAAACCCACCAGGCTCTATCTTGAGGCCTCTGCACATACTGTTCCTTCTGCCTGGAGCCGCCTCACCTTCCTGGCATCTCCTCTGACACCTACTCCTTCTCAAGACCAAAGGGGACTGAAGCCCCCTTCTCAGGCAGACTTTCCTGAGTTTCCCAGGCTAGGTGAGGCGCCTAGCATCTGTGCTTCTGAATGAAGGGGCTGCTCCACTGGGACGCAAACCTGTCCCGTTTCCTCTGGGACTCGTCTGGACCTGTCTGTCCACAAATTCAGCACAGTGCTTGAATCCAGCCGGTGGTCGGCAGAGGACAGAGGAAGCAGCAGAAAAGATTTCTCCCTCTCCAGAGCGTTTACCTTTTAATAGGTGACTTTAGAGGAAGAAATATCCTTCAAGACCAGAGCTTAGCTGGCAGAATTTAAGGTACCGAGACTGGCACTTGGTCAGGAGTTCTCCTGTTGCTCCTGGAGCTGTGGATCCACAGGGGCTGCCCCCTGTCGGCCCGGGAATGGGGGAGGGGTCATTCTACCCCTGTGCACAAAGTGACTACTCAGCAGAGGGGTATGGGTGCCCCGTCTCCTCCCAAAACTGCAGAGGGGCAGGGGTGAGAATGGCCTCCCAGGAGAAGACTTTGTTATCTGTAAAGGGTCTCCCTGTCTCACCACTCAAATTGTTTATTTTACATGTATGTGTGTGAGTGTTAGTCGCTCATTCGTGTCCAGTTCTTTGTGACCCCATGGACTGTAACCCACCAGGCTCCTCTGTCCATGGGGATTCTCCAGGCAAGAATACTGGAATGGGTAGCCATTTCCTTCTCCAGGGGATCTTCCCAACCCGGGGATCCACCTGGGTCTCCTGCATCACAGGTGGATTCTTTACCGTCTGAGCCACCAAAGCATTAATTCTGTTATATTTAAAAGAACTCGAAAAAGAACAAATTGATATTTAAGCTCCTTTTCTGCTAAGATCCCACTCTCATGACGGACTCCCCTCCCAAGTCCAATACTGTGTGAAATCCTTTTTTTTTTTAAATCTTTATGTATTTGGCTGCACCAGGTCTTAGTTGTAGCACATGGGATCTTTGATCTTAGTTGCAGCATGTGGGATCTAGTTCTCCAGCCAGGGATCGAAACTGAGGCCTCGGCACTGGGAGTGCAGAGCCTCAGTCACTGGACCAAGGTCCCTGTGTGAGACCTCATGGCTCCAGAAGAAGCCACCAGCAGTGGGGAAGCTGTGCGTAAAAGAAGAGAGGGAGTAGAATTCTGAAAAACAAAATAGAAGGTAACAAGGGGTGGAGCATCGACTTTGACGTTGCTGGGCTACTTCAGAGCAATATTTCACGTTTTGCTGATGTTTTGCTGAAGGGTTCAGGCAGGCAGTCAGGAGTGCCCGCACTGCCTGGGGTGGGCCACACGACCCAGGGCAAGTCCCTGGGCCTCCCCAGGCCCCAGATTCCACACTGGACTAGGGTCCTTTCCAGCTCCCAGGGCCTGTTCCTAAGAGGACCTCTGGCTTCTCTGTGCTGAAGTTCAGAGCTCTCGCGAGGGGCGGGGACCAGTGGTGGTGGCGAAATTCTCAACCTCAGCTGCAGCTTAAAGGGGGAGTGAAGCTCCTGGAGAGCAGTCAGGTGAGGGCTTGTGAAACACTGTGTCCCCCCCCCCCCCCCCCACCGCCAAATCCTCCTCCTCCCCCGACCCTGCCTCGGGAGGCTTCTCTCTTCACCTCTGTGAACTGGAGGCCTGCTGCTGTCCTTTGCTCTGTCCACACATGTTACAAATTTAGGACAACATTTAAAAATCAGAAGATTCCACTCAACAGTAAGAATTCCCAGCTCCTCTAAGCAAGTCAGAAGACTGGCTCTGCGGGTGCTGAGTTGAGGCCACCCCTTGGGTGGGTCACCTTCACTACCCTCTTCACCAGTCCCTCTCGTCCCAGGCCCTGATGTTGTTCTCGTTGTTGTTTAGTCGCTCAGTCGTGTCCGACTCTTTGTGAACCCACGGACTGCAGCACACCAGGCTCCTCTGTCCTCCACCATCTCCCAGACTTTGCTCAAAAGCATGTCCCATGGACAGAGGAGCCTGGCAGGCCATACAGCCCATGGGGTCGCAAGAGTCAGACACAACTTAACAACTAAACTACAACAAAGTCAAGGAAGGCCCTGATGACCTTCACCCATTTTGTTAGCTGTCAGGCTCCGGCAGGCAGTTTGTGACATCACTCCCACACACCACACACACACAGCTCAGAAGTGACCAGTGACCTGTCCCCACAGGGATGCCAGGGAGGCTGCATCCCCAGTCACAGGCGGTCCATGGGACGCAGCGCCCACACAGAGGAGGAGGGTGGGGACAGGTTTGTGTTCCGCCTGTGCTATGGCTTCAGCCCCCCCAGAAGAGAACAGAGAGGGATGAACAGAGCCAGCCTGCGGGGTGTTTCCCAGAGCAGTTTACATGCCCTATGGAGCAGCAGTTCTCCCTGTTTCCTGTTCTGCTCTCATCCCTTTATTCCACGAAGCCTACATGGGCCAGGCCCTGCACCCAACAAGAGGCATCCCTCCTCCCAGCCACTTGCCCTTAGGGGAGTGGAGGGGACACTGGACTTGAACAACCCTCTGTGCCTGGGAGCAGAGGGGAGCATGACTAAGGCAGGCTTCACAGAAGAGGTGACCTGTGAGTTGAGTCTCAGAGGCTGAGTAAGAGTTTGCTGAGCAGAGAAGGGGGGGAAAGGAACTCCAGGCCTAGGACGGGTCGAGTGCAGAGGTCGCAAGGAGGGAGAGGGCTGGATGCCCTGGAGGCAGGGAGACCTGGAAAGGACGATCACGAAGGAAGAGGGTTTTACTTGTAGTTCCCTAGAAGCAGGAGAAGGCAATGGCACCCCACTCCAGTACTCTTGCCTGGAAAATCCCATGGACGGAGGAGCCTGGGAGGCTGCAGTCCATGGGGTCGCTACGAGTCGGACACGACTGAGCGACTTCACTTTCACTTTCACACATTGGAGAAGGAAATGGCAACCCACTCCAGTGTTCTTGCCTTGAGAATCCCAGGGATGGATGAGCCTGGTGGGCTGCCGTCTATGGGGTCACACAGGGTCGGACACGACTGAAGTGACTTAGCAGCAGCAGCAGCAGAAGCAGGAAGCACCGCACACCACGCAGGACCACGTGGGGAGCACCAGGGTCTGGGGGCGGGGACGGGGGGGGGGGCGGCGGCGGAGGAGCCAGGGAATGCATGGGCATAAGTCTTTACTGTGGTTTTGCAGGGAAGGCAGGGCGGGCAAGGTAAATTGTTGACAATTGGTTCGTTTGAATAGTTCCGCAGGCTTGGAGACACAGGTGGTCCCTGGTTGTCCTGTATTTGGCACTGGGGTGATTTAGGGTGGGAAAGGAAATATTGTCAGGATGCTGGAGAGTTAGAAAAGAAGGCTTGGGACATGGGTCTGGATTGCTTGGTTAGCATCTCAGAGGCTGCTCGTAGGCAAGGTGTTTGCCATCTCTAATAATAAACTAACCCTGGGATATCAAAGTATCACAAAATACAGAAAACAAAAAACATGAATAAGCCATCCTCCAAGTGTCGTCCAGGATCCCCAAAGGTTCCAAGACCCCTCCAGTGGGACTTTGAGGTACTGCCCTTTCTAACCACTCACTTGTGTGAGGTTGGACTGTCTTTATATGCTTCCCCGCAAACAACACATCAGAGCAGATTGCTACAGGGGCCATATGAGAACCAGCTGTCTCCTGTTAAGCCAGACACCACAGAGATTTGCAAAACTGAAAAATAATGCCATTCTGTTCACTCCATTGTGTTGTTGTTGCTCTGAAAGTATAGTTATTTTTGCCTTAAAATTGTTATTTGTGTTAGCATGTGATGAGTTTAAACTTGCTTTAAGTAGCAAAGATTAGTTGTTTTAAAATAATGTTTAATAAACATTAAATGTTTTCTCAGTTTGTTTTTAATATGACAAATATCAATAGTTATAATCCACATAAACAAAGCTGTTTGGAAGCCTCAGTAATTTTTGAGAGTGTAAACGGGTCCTGAGGCCAAAGTGTTGGAGACCCTGAACAGACAGGCCCCCTGGCCCTGCCAGATTCCTCTTCCTCTCCCTTTCCTTGCAGAAAGAAAACTCCACCCAGCTCCCTGGAGAGGTGGTGGGGGAGTGGGGCAATGCAGAGGAGCAAAGAGGCAGCTGTAAGCCGGTTCCAAAGAAGCTCCATGCCCCACCCCTTGGTGTCAAGGACCACCTTTCCAGGCTGAGCCCCTGGCCCTGAGAGCAGCTGAACAGAGAACAAGGCCCAGGGATGGGACCCAGCAGGAAACCTGCCCCCACCCCACCACGCACCCAGGAAGCTGAGCGTGTCCCCCGCCCCACACCTAGTAACTGGGACTCCAGGGCCTTGAGCACCACCAGGGTCCCCATGGCGAGCTCCCTGGCTGTTCCTCTGACAGGGGCCACTGAGGGAGGGGCAGACCTGGGAGAGAGGGGTCCAGCCCCCCAGGCCTGTGGAGGTCACAGGGCAACAGGGCGCCTCCACTGGCATCAGGGCCCAGTCCCACCAGGATGGGGTGGGGTGGCCTCCAAAGGCCAGTGGAAGTGCTCCTTGCCCACCCCTCGCCCCCACCATCCTCCTGGGATCTGCAGTTGGCCAGTGTCCCTTCGCACGGGGGTTCCCTAGAGTAAGTCCCTCTTCCGCCCTGGGTTCTGGGGCTCAGCGCTGGTGTATTGTCACTGCTGCAGAAGGGCGCTGAGGGCAAGAAGCACAAGGCCCCGCAGAGGTGACACTAGCGGGGGGCACATGATTGGAGCAGATGGGCCTCTCGCAGCTGCCTTTCTAAGGGGTCTCGGCCCCTCACCCTGTGATCAGCAGATAAGTGATGGTGGAGGGTCCACCTGGGCCCTTTCTGCCCACATTCTCTTTGAGCTCTGCTTTCTGGGGTCCCCCAACCCTCCCAGGTTTGACTCTCCTTCCCTACCCGTCCCTAACCCACAAGAAGAGAAGGGACAGACTGCATCTGATGTAAACTGAGATGAGTCCTTCTCTTAGCCCACAGTAGACTGGTTGCGAGTGTGGCTCTGGGTTGCAATCTAGGGCATCTCCAGCCTTCCAGCCCTGAGGCTTTTGGCAAGTTACTTAATGTCTCTGCACCCCTGTTCTTCACCAGGGAGGTCAGGGTCATGGTGTTGTGAAGATCACAGGAAACAAACGTACGGCTGAGAGTAGGTGCTCAGGAAATCATTGCTGTGGTTATTACACATCAACCAAAAGCAAACACAAAAAGGGAGCATCAGGGACCCCAGGACTCCACGCTTCCACTGCAGGGGGCACGGGTTCAATCCCTGGTCAGGGAACTAAGATCCGGCATGCCGCGAGGCATAAATAAAGAGTGAAAATTATGTTTTGTTTTTTAAGGGAGCATCAGCACCTATGAGAGAAAGAGGGAAGAGTAGCAATCAAACGACAAAGTGGGGTGTGGGGTGGTAAGTGCCTCCAACAACTGGCCCCAACATGGTTGGTGGCCCCATCAGGACCCAAATCGCCTCTCCCCTCCCGCCTCCTGCCTTCCCCAAGGTAGCGGGATTTCCAGCCCATGAGAAACTCACGTCTGCCTGGCTGGTAGTGGAGGGTCCTCAGCCACGATTCGAGGTCTCCACAGGATGAACGCCGCTTGTGGGCACTGCCCCAGCAGATCCACAGCCCCCTGACTGGGTACCTCCATCTCTCTGAGGCTCCAGATTTCCAGAGCTGCCCAGCCAGGCTGTGCTCCCAGGCCGACTTCCTTCCTTAGCACAGGAAATACCTCCTTCTCCTTCTCAGCCAGCCCCATGCCTCCATGCTGGTCCATCTGATTGGCCCTAAGAAGATTCCCAGGTGGTACAGTGGTGAACAACCCACCTGCCAATGCAGAAGACGTAAGAGATGCAGGTTCAATCCCTGGGTCAGTAAGATCCTCTGGAGAAGGAATTGGTAACCATTCCAATATTCTTGCCCTGGAGAATCCCATGGACAGAAGAGCCTGGTGGGCCACAGTCCACAGTGTCTCAAAGAGTCAGACACGACTGAAGCAACTTAGCACACGTGCACAGAACATCCAGGATGATCTCAGCTTGAGAGTCTTAACTGCATCTGCAAAGACTTTTTTTTCCAAATGAGGTCCCAGCCATGGTTTTGGCGGTTAAAATGTAGACGCACCTTTTGGGATTTCATCATTCAGCTCACCAGGCCCTGTGAGTGGGGACTCTCACACAGGGGATGGAAGAAGCGCATGCCTGCATGCTGGTCACCTCAGTCGTGTCCGACTCTTTGCCATGCCATCGCCTGCGGCCCACCAGGCTCCTCTGTCCATGGGGATTCTCCAGGCAAGAATACTGGAGTGGGTTGCCATGCCTCCTCCAGGGGATCTTACTGACCCAGGGATTGAACCCGAGTCTCGTGTCTCCTGCACTGGCAGGCAGGTTCTTTAACTAATGTCACCTGGGGAGCCCCTGGAAGACGTTATTGACCTTGAATTAATCCAGCTGGGAGACAGTGCCAACAGGAGGCAAACAAAATGAACCTGGATACTCATAAGCCTGTCCTTCCAAGCATCCCTTACATTAGGATGCTGGGCTTTTTGTAAACCCAACAAAAAACACTTCTCTGTCCATTAGTCACCCACTTACCAGCCTGGCTCTGGGAAACAGGGACTCATTGGGACACAGCTGGGAGGATTTATTGACCTCCTAAGGGGAGAGAATTGCCTCTTTTGCCAATACTTTGGAGGAGGAGGCATTTGTCTTTCAGGAGAGAGGTCCTCAGAGTTATTGGTGCCATAAGCTTTAATGCGTACATGTACTTAACCGTTTGCTTCTCTGGCAGCTCAGACGGTAGAGAATCTGCCCAGGGACACCCTGGTTTGATCCCTGGCTTGGGAGGATCCCCTGGAGGATGGCATGGCAACCCACTCCAGTATTCTTGCCTGGAGAATCCCATGGACAGAGGAGCCTGGTGGGCTACCATCCATGGGGTCACAAAGAGTCAGACATGACTGAGCTACTAACACACACACATGTACTTAACTGTGTATTAACAGAGCCATAGTTCTAAACATCTCTAGTGACCTATAACCCAGGGTGAACAATTTCTCAGTGGTCCCCTCCACTGTCCAGACACCCAGAGCAACTGAGCAGCAAGTCAGCTCCATGTAGGTGCCAGCCAACTCCTTCCCTTCTCTCTGTGATGCTCTTCTTGTTCTTGCTACTTCCAGGTGTTTATGGTCTGAAAAAAATGTATTGTAATTATTAGAAAAGTGGCAGAACATTATTATTACAGGTGACATTGAAGAAAAAAGTCACCATAGTCCCCCAGCCAAATACGACTGCCATTTTGGTTTTGCACTTGTCTACGTATACACCGCCTTCCCTCCCTGGCAAGCGTAGTAGACATGCTAGCCTTTTGTCCTTTGTTTTCTTCTTTCACTTAGTTAATTGTTAATACATATTTGGTGAGCATTATACTAAACAGCAAGTTTTGCTTAAACATTTCACTATTGCTTATAGTCTCTATGTAACCATTATAATGATCATTTTAATGGCTGCTGAATAATCTACTTGTCAATGCTTGGCTGGGGAACTAAGATCTCATAAGCCTTGCGGCGTGGTCAAAAATAAGATAAAATGATCCTGGGGTGCTGTTGGCACAAGTTGGATGAATGGGTGCCTGGCAAGAACACTCACTCCTCTCCCCGTGACTGGATATATAGGCCCCTCACCCCCGAGTTTCTGCTCTGCCGGCGACGCAGTACTTGCTGGCTGAGCAGGACTCCCTTCTCTGTCCACTGGGGCAGCTCAGGATCCAGTCTCGTTTATACTTCCTGGGGTCTCCACAAGGGTCTGGTTTGAGACTTAAAAACATTGAAAGCCGGTGGCCATAGAGTGCCCTCGAGCTCCAAACAGCTGAGAACCCATAACTGTAAATCTGTCCCTCTCCTGTGATTCTGCCCCAGCACCTCATCTGGTCTCATCTCCGCCTCTCTGCCTCCTCTTTTTGCTTTTCTCTCCTTTCTCCTCTGCACTTTCCACTCCAGCAGTGGGAAGAGAGACCAGAGGATATGAGGAGGGGCTGGAGACGAGGGGTAGGGCCCCGCCGCAGCTCTGTGAGGGTCCATAGTCCTGCCCCGTCATCCCCCACCACCTCCAGTGCAGCACTCATGGGACCAGCTCTCCCAGGCCCGCTGGGACTGAGGAGTTAGGCCGAAACCAGTTAGTACCTGGCCCTGACCTTCTGGCGTCCGACCCCTCTGCCCTGGCCCAGGTCCTGGCCATCCTGATGGACGTGTTCACGGACGTGGAGATCTTGTGTGACATCCTAGAGGCGGCTAACAAGCGTGGGGTGTTCGTTTGTGTGCTCCTGGACCAGGGAGGCGTGAAGCTCTTCCAGGAGATGTGTGACAAAGCCCAGATCTCTGACACTCACCTCAAGGTAGGGCCCCATGATGGTGTGAAAGGTACTTCGTGTGAGGATAGGATAAGTTATGCTGTGGTAACACATGCCCCCATCTCACTACAGTAAACGTTTACTTCTTGCTCAAAGTCCAGGTCAGATGGCCCTTCCTCACACTGTGAAAATGAGGCACAGTCGTGTCCAGCTCTTTGTGACCCCATGGGCTATACAGCCCATGGAATTCTCCAGGCCAGAATACTGGAGTGGGTAGCCTTTTCCTTCTCCAGGGGATCTTCCCAACCCAGGTCTCCTGCATTGCGGGCAGATTCTTTACCACAAAGGAAGACCAGGAATACTAGATTAGATAGCCTATCCCTTCTCCAGTGGATCTTCCTGACCCAGGAATTGAACTGGGGTCTCTTGCTTTGCAGGCAGATTCTTTACCAAATGAGCTATCAGGGAAGCCCTAGACACTAATGAAGGGTACCAGAAACCCGTGATGTGATCACTTTCCCCATCAGAAGCAGCTGAACTCACACCCCTGGACTTGGATTCAGAGGACCTCAACTCCATCCTGCCCGAAAGCTATGCAGCTGCACCATAAGGAACACACAGCCCCCGAGACACAGCGACAGGGGGAGAGAGGACGGGAGGATTCCGAGGGATGTGCTTAGGGCCTGAACTGGAAGAGCATCTTATCATTCCTGTTTTCTGCTTTGTTTGAATTCTACCATCTCCCCTTTCTGTTCTTCTTCATTACTCAAATAATGTCAGGATATGGAAGAAAATTTAGAAGATTCAGCCAAGGAGAGGATAAAAATGGCCCATAATCCCACCAACTAGCGATAACCCATTTGCTCTTGCTGAGCATCCTTCCAGACATTTTCTAGACAGATGTGTATCCATAAATACATAGTGAGGACACCTCGACTTCCCTTCCAACAGAACATCTCCATCCGGAGCGTGGAAGGAGAGGTGTACTGTGCCAAGTCAGGCAGGAAGTTCTCCGGCCAAATCCGGGAGAAGTTCATCATCTCGGACTGGAGATACGTCCTGTGTGGATCGTACAGGTGAGCGCTGGGTTCCACCTTCTGCTGGGGCTTCGAGGAGGCCAAGGCTGAGCTTGGTGCAAAGCAGCCCCAACTGCTCAGGCCCACGCCCCCACCAGCAGCTCCCGAGGGAACTGGGGACTCATCACCTACATGAGGCTGGAGACAGAACCCGCCTGGGAGAAAGAGGGAAATCTGGGTCCCTCCTGGGAGGAATTCCGGGTAGGGAGACACTTTCAAATGCCTTGGTTTCCCTTTGCATTGCAATAGGACGTTTCCTCATTTCCTTTCTCAGAGTTCTCAGGTGTGATTCTAAAGCCGTGCAATTTGCTTTGTTGTTTTTGGGGGCCCTATTTTACTTTCAAAATGTTTCATTATTTTAATATAGACAGTGTATAGAGATATTAATTCATATGCCAGATAATGCATCCATTTAAAGTGTGACCAGCTTCAGGGACAAGGGGGAGGTCAGAAAGTCCTTCCTGCACCTGCTTCTCAAATTCCTTTGGCCTAAAGTATGTCCATCTCCTGTCATAGTGGCATCCATAGACATGGCGAGGGCATATCCATGGCCCCCTCCACCACTAAGCAGTTACCTCCCCTGTCCCCATCTCGGAGGAACTGGGAGTGTGACTGGCAAGTGCCTTGAAAGTGAAAGTAAAAGTCATTTAGTTGTGTCCAACTCTTTGCAACCCCATGGACTGTAGACTGCCAGGCTTCTCTGTCCATGGAATTCTCCAGGCCAAAATACTAGAATGGGTTGCTGTTCCCTTCTCCAGAAGATCTTTCTAACCCAGGGATCGAACCCAGGTCTCACATTGCAGGCTGATTGTTTACCACCTGAGCCACCAGGGAAGCCTTTATTTAGCTATTAGAAAGATTCCCTTATGTTTGAAAAGGACAGAGAAAGAAATTCTGAAAGAGAAGATGAAGGAGGGGGGAGGCCTTCTCTTATTTTCCATAAGGACAATTAGGCCTCTCTGTGTTCATGTGTATTTGCCCTTAGAGCTCACCATTCAAGGGTGGCTTTGACCTTGGAAAAGGCAGAAGGAAGCAGAACCACTTTATTGAGCCAGGTCCTGGGCCAGGTTCCATCAGACCTTTAGTAGGGATTTAATCTTTGTCACATGTAGAGGGAGGCATCATTCTTCTGACTGACAGATGGGGGGACTAAGGCATATAGAGGTTGGGTGATTGGGCCAGGGTCACCAGCTTCCTTAACCAGGACTGCAGGCTGGGCTTGATATGGGGGGCACCAGAGCTTCCCAGGTAGCTCAGCTGGTAAAGAAGCCACCTGCAATGTGAACCAGGAGATCCTGGTTCAACTCCTGGGTCGGGAAGATCTGCTGGAGAAGGGAATGGCTACCCACTCTGGCATTCTTGCCTGGAGAGTTCCATGGACAGGGGAGTCTGGAGAGCTACAGTCCTTGGGGCTTCAAAGAGTGGGACATGACTGAGCCACTTTCACTGTCAGGAGGAGGGTGGCAGTGGGCTTGAGGACACACCAGGCCACTCATTCCTGAGAGCTGTAGGGAACCCAGCTCCCAGTGAAACCGGGAGAAAAATTCTCCATGTGAAAAACTGGATTCTACTTCACACATACACACACATGCATGCACACACGCACGATCACCTCCCAATAGATTAAAAGAAATTAAATGTCAAAAACAACTTTAATACTTTTAGTAAAATATAGAGATGGATGTCTTTTAGACCTTAGGATAAGGATTAGGTGTCTTAACATAGACACTCCTTTGTGTTAAACAGAACACAAAAAAGCACTGACTAAAAAAGATTGCTAAATCTGACTATGCTACAGTTAAGAACTTTGGTTCACTGAAAGACAGCTTAAAGTAAGTGAAATGTCAGATTACAAACTGGAAACAGGTTTTCATGATGCCCTGACAAGATTAGCGCTGAGAATCACAGTGAACTCCCACAAACCACACATGAAAAACAGCACAATGGAAGTGTGGGTGAGAGGTGAGAGCAGGCGTTTCATGCAGGAGGAAATGCCTGAAAAGATGTTCAGCATCATAAGTGATCAGGAAAATGCAAATCAAGGCTAGAATGAGTTACCATTTTATACCTATTCATCAAAAAAAAAAAAAAAAAAGACTGACTATACAAATAGTGGACTTACAAATTTCTACATCGCCGATGGGTTTTCAAATCAGCACAGCGACTTTGGAAAGAGACATTTCCTCTAAAGCTGAATATTCACCTGGTTTTGCCCAGCAATTCCACTCCTAGATAGAAAATCTGGTCTGTGAGACATCAGAACACAAGTGTAAGTATTGGTGCGAGAGGGTGCTCCTCCCTTGGTCAACAGGAAAACCATCGAAGAAACTCAAATGCCTATCAGTGAGAGAATGGATGATAGAGCCCCCAGTGGAACATCATACAACAAAGACAAGTGAAGTACAGCAATAAGAAATAGCATGAATAACCAGCAATATTTAAGAGAAAAAAAACCCCCAAAGATGACATATATGTTAAAAACAAGTAAAATAAAAATATTTACCATTGTTCCTCATCATCTGTAGAGGACTGGTTCTAGCATCCCCACAGATACCAAAATTCGAGGATACCCAAGTGCCTCATATCAGATGGTATCTGATTTGCATATAACTTACACACATTCTCCTGCATACTTCATGTCTTGATTACTTAAAATACCCAATACAGTGTAAACTGTATGTAAATAGTTGCCAACTGGCAAATTCAAGTCTTGGTTTCTGAAACTTTCTGGAAGACTTTTTTTTCTGAATATTTTTCATCCTTGAGTATATGGAAGGCTGACAGTACTTTTGAGAATATATAATACTTTTTCTTATTATAGCAAAAGGAAAGTATGGGAACTATGACACAGGATTCTGGGTGATGATTTCTTCTATTTTGGGGAGACTGGAAAAATGTGTTCCTGGAAGGGACCATGTGGTTAAATGCAGGTCATTGTCAACATGTTAGCTTTTTATTTTGCATGGTAGGTTCACAGATGCTTGTTGTTCAGTTGCTAAGTTGTGTCTGGCTCTTTGTGACCCTGTGGACTGCAGCAGGCTTCCCTGTTCATAGGCTTCCATGTTCCCCTGTTCATATGTGCTTAGGTTATTTAAAATAACCAAGTAAAGCTATGTAAGTGTAAATGTGCCATTAATAGATCTTTGGCATGAGTCTTGAGCCAAAGATTATGATCAAATCAACTCTATGCACTTGTGAAAGTGAAAGTCGCTCAGTCGTGTCCAACTCTTTGCAAGTCCATGGGCTATATAGTCCATGGAATTCTCCAGGCCAGAATACTGGAATGAGTAGCCTTTCCCTTCTCCAGGGGATCTTCCCGACCCAGGAATTGAACCGAGGTCTCCTGCGTTGCAGGCAGATTTTTTACCAACAGAGCTATCAGGAAAGCCCCTATGTACTTAAGGGTCAGAAAAGAAAAACCCAATAAAAATAAAACTCTTACCATGGGTGGTGATAAAAGAAAGTGTAAAAGCTAGAGCACAGGATGAATAGACTTTTGGGGTGTCAGGGAGGCGCACCCTCACACGGTGAGTGTGGAGGAGGTAGCACTCAGGTGCTGTAAGGACATGGGGGCCCTGGGTGGGGGCACAGGGCACACAGGGTGTGTGGGGCCTGAAGAGTTGCCTGGGCACCTTTGGACCTTCTTTGTTAGAGAAAGCATGCAGTTGCTTGGTCTAATCTAGCCTGATTCCAAAAAATACAGGGTGATTTCTTTTTTTTTGGCCGCTCTGTGCAGCTTGCAGGATCCTAATTCCCAGAGCAGGGATTGAACCCCGCAGTAGAAGCGCAGTCTTAACCACTGGACCTCCAGGGAAGCTCCACGACTGACTTCCCAGGGTAGCCAAGAGTGCTGCTGTCCAAGCGTGCTGCCTGCCTGTCAGCGGGCTGACCAGAGCCAGCATTAGCTGCCCGCCTCTCTGGGTTGTGTGGGTGGCTCCTGGGCGGGAGGCGAGGTTTGGACAAAGCCTTATTGTTCTTCCCAGGATTTCCCCAGCTTTGCATGGGCCCCGCCTGCCTCACAGAGCAGGGGACTCCAGAAGCTGGACCTGCCTTTTGGCAGAAAGACAAGTTGGGGCCTGGAGGCTGAGACCCTTCTGTTCCGCACAGTGACCCTGTCTCCCTCTGACCATTCTGTATCCACTGCTCTAGACCTGGGCCCACATTATTGATTCTCTTGATAGTTAGACTGTCAAGACTAACCTGACAGTCTTTTGTGCTATCACTTGCCTCTTTAGGGGTGAGTGGGGTGATGAAGAGAGTTTTCAATCAGAGATAGAAATTCGTTTAAATTAGGGAATCATAAAAGAAACACATAAATGCCTTAAGCATTTTGTTTTCAATAAAATGTGTAAATAAGGGGGAAGTTCAGGGCCTCTGCTTGAGGGTGTCTTCCCGCAGTCTCCAGGCAAACCTTCCATGTAGCATCTCTCCTGTCCTATCCCCACCCCCACCCCCACAGTATGCTCCTTCCCATCCCCCCAAAGCATAGGACTCTCCCTTCCCCTCCCAGCCCTTCCAGTCCATTTGCCTGAAAACCTGGCTACACCCTTTCGAGTTTCATGAGCCCACAGCCCTGCCATCCAAGGAGCAGTCCAGACCCTCATTTGTTTGGAAGAGGCAGATGTCGTGCATGTCACAGGTGGGGCTGCTGCGGCCCCAGAGCCTGGTGACCCCCAGCAGCACAGTGGGGGGACGCTGGCATTCGGCCAGCACTCTGTGCCTCCATGGGGACTTCTGAGGGGCTCTCATCTGAGCACCAGGAGACCCAAGGCTAGGATTCCCTCTGCATCTTAATTACTTCCATGCAAACATTCACTGGGGCTTCCCAGGTGGCACTAGTGGTAAAGAATCTACCTGCCAACGCGGGAGACGCAGGTTTGATGGCTGGGTCGGGAAGATCCCCTGGAGGAGAGCACGGGAACCCACTCCAGTGTTCTTACCTGGAGAATTCCATGGACAGAGGAACGTGGCAGGCTACAGCCCATAGGGTCGCGAAGAGTCAGACACGACTGAAATGACTTCACACACACGCGCACAGGCGCACGCGCGCACACACACGCACACACGCGCACACACACACACACACACACACACACACTCGCTGTCTCTGAGCTTCAGCTTGGGTATCCACGGGAGGGGTCACTGGGGGTTCAGTCAGTCACCTGCCGTCCTCCTGGTCCTCCTCCGGAGCAGGGTGCCCGCGGCCCCCCCATCGCCCCCTCACTCTCTCTCCTCTCCCTCCAGCTTCACCTGGCTCTGTGGGCACGTGCACCGGAACATCCTCTCCAAGTTCACGGGCCAGCCGGTGGAGCTGTTCGATGAGGAGTTCCGCCACCTCTACGCCTCCTCCAAGCCTGTCATGGGCCTCAGGTCGCCCAGGCTGGCCACACCCCTGCAGCCCGCAGCAGCCCCCGGGCCCCCATCCGGCCGCCTCAGTGACAGCAGCGACTCTGCCAGTGACGGCACATCCTCCAACCCCTTCAACAGCCCATCGGCGGGCAGCAACCCCCGGACCCGGAGCCTGTCCACGTCCTCGGGGCCCGGCAGCCCCCTGGCCCCAAACCCAGTGCTTGCCTCCAGGTTCCAGCCCCACCACAGCCCTTGGGGGGCCCTGACCCCACAGGCCCACTTCTCCCCGAGGCCCCATGATGGCCCGCCCGCCCTCTACAGCAACCTCAACGCCTACAGGCCCACGCGGCTGCAGCTTGAGGTCCTGGGCCTGGTGCCCAGGGCGGCCCACACCTGGAGGCCCTTTCTACAGGCCTCCCCACATTTCTGAAGAGTCCCTTCTGCCAGCTGACTTCCCCGGTGACAAGGCTGGGCATTCCTGGATTTTTCTGGCTCAAGGACCCCACTTCAACACTGAGTGGCTTTGAACCTGCTTCCCTTTGAACTAAAGGCACTTGGACAATACCATTGCCCGTGTTTGAATGTTCCAGGCCTGAAATGATTTGCTTCCTGAACTCCTGGTATGGCCCAGGCAGCAATTCCAGAAGGTTCCAGGGAGGTGGTGGGCAGAAAGCTAGAGGACAAAATCATGAAAATAGAGCATCTTTCTTCCAAAGAGCTGCTAGGGCTTTAATATCGACATTTCCCAAACCTATAAAGAGACAAGGGGCTGGGGCAACTCAAGTTTTACATATGGGTAAACTGAGGCACTGAGGCAGAGGGTGGGTGTGACCAAGGTCCTCCTGTGTCCCAGTGCCCAGGAGTGGCCCACTCCCCAGGGATCCAGGAGGGAGAGATTCAGGAGACAGTCTGGGGACATACTGGATGTTTTTGGGAGGGGATGGGAATGTCTCCTCCCTGGAAGAACCTAATACTAGAGAGTCCCTGGGGCGGTGAGTTAGGGATGGGGCCCAGAACCTGCCACTGGAAATTATGTGAGGTTGGTTCAAAGTGTGGCCACCTGGGTTGGGGCAAACCGAGGCATCTAGGGGATGGAGCTGGACAAGGCCCTGTGGCAGCTCAGCTCTTTGCTTTGAAGAGCCGTGGGCTGACCTGGAGGGTCCTGGAGTCTGCACTGGGTCCCGAGGGGCTTGAGTTGTCAGATCTGAGGAAGACCCTGCAGCTGTGGTTCAGGCAGCCTTGAGCAAGCAGAGGGGATCCCACATTGACCTTGCAGCCACCAGGTGCATCAGCTACCTCCAGTTCCAGCCCCTCCAGCTGGCTTGCCGACATCCTGAAGCAGGAATGCCACGCCTTCACCAGCCCCATCACTCTTTCATTCTGAGAGTCATAGCACATCCGGTTTGTTCCTGGGATGGTAATAGATCCTGAGGGCACAGGCCTGCTTGGGTAGAAACAAGAACACAGGATGTTTAGGGAGCACAGAGAAGGCCCAGTCAGCCCGGTTTGGGGGGTTGGGGGTCAGGGACACTTCCCAGAGACATGACAGTTAACCTAAGACTTAAGGAACAAGGCTGTATAGCTGAGAGGAGGGGTGTGATGAGATGTTTTGGTCCAGGAGAAGCAGGTGTAGAAGCCCCGCAAGCATCTTCCGGTTTCCATGCCCCCACTACCACCAGTTCATCTCAGCAAATGCCTTCCTGCTGCCCTTCTCCAGCTCAGAGGCTCTGCCTTTGCTGCAGAGGTGGGGATGGGGCGGGAAACGTGTGGCGTGGGGAGGGGGGCACAGTCCTTCCTCCTGGTAGCCTCTGGATCCTCATGCACATGGCCTCCTGAGTCGCGCTCTGCAGGGGGCATCTCCCTGCAGCCCAGCCCTGTTTATATTTGTCCAACACTCCTGACAGGCTTCCCTGGTGGCTCAGATGGTAAAGAATCTACCTGCTTATGCAGGAGACGTAGGTTCAGTTCATGGTTCGGGAAACATCCCTGGAGGAGGAAATGGCAACCCACTCCAGTATTCTTGCCTGGGAAATCCCATGGACAGAGGAGCCAGGTGGATGATAGTCCATGGGGTTGCAAAAGAGTCAGACACCCCTGAGCGACTAAACAACAAAAGCAACACAACACTCCTGACAGAGGCAGAGGCGTCTCTGCTTTGTCTGAAAAGTGTTTCTGTCCTCACTTCACATTTTCCTCCATAGTTTCTGAAAATTCAACAACAACAAAGCCCTTTGGTTTCTGAAGGTTTTTTAAGCCCTGGTCCTGATGCTGCCTTTTTCCTGCTGACCATCGTGATGAGGTTAGAATGACCAGGGCTAAGCTGAATCTCACAGCCTGATGAGAAAGCTTCAGGAAGGGAAAACTTGCCGGGGTGCCAAGAGGTCCAGAGGTGGGCTCTCTCCCTGCATCTGGCTCAGTCTGGGTGGAGAGGGGACCTGCAGTCGGAACAAGCTGTCCTCCTCCCAACTCCTTTCCACCAGCTAGTTTCCCCTGTGGTTATCTTAGGGGTTCTTGAGTATTGTTTTCCTCCCTCTGGGCACCTTGTCATTTCACTGTGATCCCTGACCTCTGGGAAATCAGGTGTGGTTTCCTTTGGTCATTGGGATGTGGGTGGAAGTGTTAAGGATCACTTCCAAGTTTCTAAGCTCCTAGGTGCAGATTTTCTTACCTCAAGATGGAGCCCCCTTCTACCAGCCCAGCTCCCTAAGTGTCTATGAAGAGAAAGATATGCTTTCCCCACTGACCTGCAATGGATAAGCAGTTATGAGCAAGAAATAAACCTTTGCTATTTAGGCCTCTGAGACTTGGGGCAGTTTCTAACTGCACCATGATCCAGCCTAGCCTGACTAATACAATCTCGGGACCTGCTGATGCGAGGCTGGGCCATTCCTTTTTGTGGGACTGGACCACCCAGGGTACCCAGCCTTGGATTCTTGTTACAAGATGCCATTTCCACCAGGGGACTAAGTAGGCTTTACACACCTGGCAAGGGAGTGGCTGAAAGCCAAAGCAAGTCCTTATCTAAGTTTCCAACCCTCCTAAACTCAGGCTTGCCCCAGCTTTAATTCTGCTCTAGGCAGTACTCACACCTACACCCGCCTTGGCAGGCTGTCTTGCTGGGGGCCATCCTGAGACAAGCGGAGTCTCTCCTACCATGTGGGATTCAGCGACAGCAGTGGCACACCCATCAAGTGTCAGACACCTTACAGCAACAGGCACAGAGTCCCAGGCTCACATCCATCCTGGAGCGCGCCAGTCAGCTGAGGGCAGCACCCGCGTTAACCACCCTGGTGAAGAACCTGAGAGAAGGAATTCCCTGGTGGCCCAGTGGTTAGGACTCTGTATTCTCACTGCCGAGGGCCTGGGTGTGATCTCTGGTTGAGGAACTAAAATCCCACAAGCTGTATGACACAACCAGAAAAATAAACCAATAAAAATAAAATAAAATTTAAAAAAAGAACATGCAGCCTTCCTTGGTGGTCCAGGGGTTAAGAAGCTGCCTGCCAATGCAATGCACAGGACATAGGTTTGATCCCTGGTCCAGGAAGATTCCATATGCCGCAAGGCAACAACTACTTAGCCTGTATGCCCTAGAGCCGGGCTCCGCAACAAGAGAAACCACTGCAGTGAGAAACCTGTGCACAGCAATGAAGACCAAGTGCAGCCAAAAATAAATTTAGGAAAGAACACGAGGGAATGGAAGAAATTGTATGATGATCATGTTCATGTTGGGGGACAGAGTGGAAATGTGATCCCCAAATCAGGGATCACAATACCCACTTGTAGGGTTGTCAGCCAGGACTGACTGGGGTGTTGATTGGAATGATCACCTCTGCCCCTGCAGGCCTCCTCCTTCTGGAAATGATCTGTGGTGTTCATTTGGTCCTCACTATATACTGATCTTTTATCTTCCTATTTGTCCTGTTAGAGGTCAAGGTATCTTTACAAGCCCCCTGGGATGGTCCCAGAAGCAACGGATGCTGACTGGTCAAGGAAATTTGGTGGTCCTGAGAGGGTTGAACGTTCAGACACCCTAGGACGACTGTCACTGCCCCTTACCTTGACCCTGGCTCCCTGCGTCCACTCTGCTGGCCCTGCTGGCCTGGCCCAGAAGTGCCAGAGTCACATCTTCCCGTGCTGTGTTTTCTGGACTAAGTCCAAGAAGCTGTTGGACATGGAGAGACTGTCACTCACTTTCTCAGCTTCCTCATGAAGGGCGTATGTGTGTCAGAAAAACTGTTATCGGAGAATGTAAATATTGCAGGCATATGTACAAGTATAAACGGCCTCCTTTTCCTGGTTGTTCACTGTCTTTCCACTGAGACACACAAGCTGCCTCCTTAGCCACAACTAGATCACACCCAGACGCGCCATCCTTCACGCCTCTGCAGGGTGTGGTGAGCAAGGGTGTCCTCACAAGAGTGCTCCAAGCCGAGTGCACGGAGAAGCCCCAGGGGGGCGGCTGCAGTGCGAGGTTCAGTGTACGCACAAGGCCGAGGGCGAGCGCAGCCTGGAAGCCAGTGCTCTCAGCGTGCCGGCCAAGCCTGCCTTCTTCCACGGCCCGCTCCCTGTGCCAGGCAAGTTCACGCAGACACTTTGTAGGCTGGTGGGCTGGTGCGAGCACTTGGCTTTTTCTGCATGAAGGAAGCCCTACAGGGTAACCGACTCTGCAACAGTGCGGACTCCCCAGGGCGCTGGGGCGCCTCAGTGTCTTAGCCCACTCCATCCGCCACGTTAGTGCTCCTGTCTCCTAGGCCCAGAGAACACATACTGTATGAACCGCAAAGATTGTTTACCATGTGGAGAGTAAGGCCAGATCTGTGGGTTTAAAGCACAACCCTAAACCAACCGTTCTCCTGCTCAGGGACCTTCCATAGCTCAGTAATCCCCACAACAAGTCAAGCTCCCTACCAGGAGCTTATGATTGCCCATAATCAGACGCCGATTAACCCGCCCAGCCTTGTCTCTCCCACATCCCAACGCACCCACTAACCTGGACGACCAGGCTTCACGTTCTCTCATCCCTCGACTGAGAAACCATGCAGACCTGGTACAAACCACCTCCTCACCAGGCCCAACTCAGATATGACCTCCTTCATGAAACTTCTTTGATGCCCCGCCCTCTGCACTGTCCATGCTCCTTCCAGACCCTTATCTGTAACTTACGTGGATGTCCTATTACATTTACTAGAAATAGAAGCTCTTTGAAAGAGATGGAAGCATCTTATCTTTGATATCTCTTACAATGATGCTCTGTCAAGGTTTTACAAAGGAGTGTCACTTATAAAAGAAATGGCGTTGAGACACAACGTCTTATTCTAAAACCAAGATTGAAAGGACTCAAGTGGTCCATACCAGGATTTGTTGGTTGTCTGCGTGCTCAGTTGTGTCAGACTTTCAGTGACCCCCATGGACTTGGGCCCGCCAGGGTCTTCTGTCTATGGGATTCTTCAGCATGAAAACTGGAGCAGGTTGCCAATTCCTTCTCCAGGGGATCTTCCCAACCCAGGGATCGAACTCACATCTCATCAAAGCTTTCAGTGACCAAGTCACCCCGTGCCGAGGAGGGAGAAAGGACACAAAAAACAGTGAGCCCCAAGCAGATAAAGGCCTGTCTTGCTTGACTGACCTCATTAGCAAAGTCGCCTGGGAGACACGCTTTAATCGGGACAACAGGTCTGAAGCAGCCCCAGGCTGTCCCTCTTCAGAACCCTTGTTTCTGGAGCTTTGGATTCTTTCGTATAATCTTCTCTGGTTTTTGTTTGCTTGTTTGTTTTTATATGAAGACCTTGGAAAGTAGTGTAGAAACTACTTTTATAGATTAAATTTCAAAAGCACTAGAGAGCTGCTATTTAAAATGATTGCTTTTGTAAATAGCGGCCTTGGATCTGTTTCATAGATTTCTACCCCAGGTTTTCCTAAAATGAAGGATGTCCCTGTGGGAATGTGGTCCCCCACAGGTAGGCGGGGCACCTGCAACGCCGGCAGTGGGGCTCAGGGGGAATGGGCTGTTGGCTCCTCAGGCTTCAGGCTGTCTCTGCCCAAGGCGGGCCTGGGGTGCAGGAAGGCAGTACTGGGCAGAAAGCCAAGGCGTGTCCAGGAAGCTGAGCTCCACCATGAAGCAGCAAACCAGAGACAGTCCTGGAGCCTCTGCTCTGCAAGGAGGATTCAGTGTCAATTCCATTAGATGGTTAGACAGCATTGCCAACTCAAAGGACATGAACTTGAGCAAACTCTGGGAGACAGTGAAGGACAGGGAAGCCTGGCATGCTGTCGTCCATGGGGTCGCAAAGAGTTGGACATGACTTAGTGACTGAAACTTAGTACCTTTGGGGAATAAAAAAAGCAGTCACTCTGACATTTAAAGGGGGAACCTGAGCAAGTCTGGACTCAGAACCATCTTGTCTGAGAGTGACCTCTGAGCTGGGATCTGTAGGAATGGCAAGTGTATGGCAGGGTTGGAGGCTTGCCGATAGAGTGTTCCGACTAGAGGTAACTGGATGGGCATAGGGCTTGGGTGGGAGGCCACTTGTGGATTTCAAAGAAATGAGAAAAAAATCAGAGTGAGCTGGGGTGATGTGGGCCAGGGCCAGACCACATAGGGCCTCCCAGGCCTCAGGATTTGAGAAATGACTGAAGGATTCTGAGAGTAGTATTTCTGTTAGATCCCTTTGGCTACAGTATAAGATTGCAGGGGTGTAGGAGTATAAAAGACAGAGGACTCTCACCAGCTCAAGTTTTGGGCAAGTGTCACACCACCCACCTTGGGAGAAAACAATGAAGACAGGCCTTTTGAGAGTCACGAGACGAAGAACTGCCCTTGGTTCCCAATCCACCCACCGGGTACAGACAGACACCCCAGTGCTTCACATCTGCTCACCTGAGTGATTCATTCGTTAACAAGAGGGTGGGGTTAGAGCACAGGCCTGAGACTTTTCTTTAGCATAATCATTGCTCAATTAATCACCTTCACCATCTGTGCTGGAAATAACCAAGCTGACTTGTGTGTGATGACACCCAGTCTTCCTGGGTGCCCTTTCCTGCCCTGCATTACAGCCGGGGCATCGGGGTATAGGAGACTGGATTCTCACGTGTGTGGACATGCCACTGCCAGGAAAGGGAGGTGGGGCAGGAGTGAGGGTGTGGGCAGACCACTCAGCTGTCCAGGACTGCGTCAACAGTGGGCCTGGGAGGACAGCCAGAGGGCTGCAAGCTAAAAGGCTGGGCCAAGTTAGAAGGGGACCAGGATGAGACAGGAAGCCCAGAGAAGTGAGGGGAGAAAAGGCCATTTCCAGGAGGCCCCAGATGAGCAGGAGGAAGTTGTTTTGGCTACAGAGACAGAAATGGACTGCGTTTCCAGGCAGATTGCCTCAGCACTGTCAGACCTTTGGGGTATTAACCTTTTGTGCAAACAAAGCAAGATGCTGGCCAATTAATTCAGTGATTCTTTTCCACAAACATTTGGCAAGAGGCCAGGTATTCTGCCCTGGGGATACAAATATGAACAAGACAGTCCAAGTCCACAATTTTACAAAGCTTAAGCTTTGTCTCATGGAAAACAGGCGATGACAAGATAGCATCGTAAGGGCCAACATGGGGGCGAAAGAGCAGGGAAGGAGCACAGTGTGAAACTGACCACCTGGGAATCAAGACTTCTGGAAGCTGAAACCAGGTGGAGACCTGTGAGCCCAATACAAACACGAAGGGGCGGGGGGTTCTGGGCTGAGTTGCCAGCTTGCAAGACTAACAGTGACCAACAGGGCACATTCAAAGTTGGAGAGAGGGGACACAGGAGAAGCCCCTGGGAGCCCAAGGCTGTGTCAGGAAGGGCTTGGCAACTACTTTCCCTTTGGGTTCTATCCTGTAGGCCACCCACAACTAGACCGTAAACTCCACAGTAACCAGTGTCTCCATGGCAACCACATAGTGCCTGTCCTCAGTAAGTGGTTGTTGATGACTCAAGGGAGGGGTGGAGGGGCAATAGGGAGGGTTTGTGTGTGTGTGTGTGTGGGGAGGGGATTCATACTTAATGGTTTCTAAAAATTGAAATGTCTGTTAATTATACAAAGTCTTTTGTTTCACATTAGAGATAAATGACTAAACCTGCAGTTGCTAGTCATGTTCTCAGTCACTCATACTAAAAGAGTTTCAAACTATAAACAAAACCAGACCTTTGTCTCTTTTGGGAAGGGGCCTGGGAAAGGGAGAAATGAACAGTGAAGTGGATGGGAGATACTGATGACTTCACCTTTCTGCCCAGGGTTGGAATTCTCTTCCTTCTGCTGAGAAAAATAAAATCAAAAGCTCTGGGGGACAATAGCTGATGTTTTGGTCTATTATTAAAATTTGTTTCTCATAAGGGAGCTCTCCCATCCCAGATAATTCAAGCAAGCCTTTTCTATTTGAAGTTGATGTTACGGACCAAGTGTAGTTTGTGTGGCTGAACAGAGAGGATAATCACCTGGGACAGAGCTCCATGGGTCTCACGTTTCTATACAGCTTGTGAGCAAGGCACTTACGGCCCTTCATTCCAGACTATCTTCTCAGAGATGCATGTGAAGCAAACAACCTTAGAAAGGACTGTCCTACCTTGGAGCACAGGGCAGGCCTGCTTACTGCTCATTATAAAGGAGCTGACTTCTCCTAAGCTCAGGGTTCCGCTAATACACCCCACTGCATATACACTCATTCGTCTGGGCCCATACGTGTTACCTGCCTTGGGACTTGGAGGCGAAGGAGTGGACACAAATAGGCTGAAGCTTATCCTGAGTCCCTTGGACTGCAAGGATATCAACCCTGGATATTCATTGGAAGGACTGATGCTGAAGCTCCAATACTTTGGCCACCTGATGCAAAGAACCGACTCATTGGAAAAGAATGAAGGCAGGAGAAGGGGACGACAGGGGAGGAGATGGTTGGATGATATCACGGACTCAATGGACATGAGTTTGAACAAACTCTGGAAGATGGTGATGGACGGGGAAGCCTAGCATGCTACAATCCATGGGGTCGCAAAGAGTCGGACATGACTGAGCAATGAACAACAATAATAAATCCTGTTCCCTGGGCCACGAGTAATCAAGTCTTCTGCAGCCTCCCTGACACTGGCAGGTTAATGTGCAGGCTTAGAGGTGTGGTAAATCTCAGCCTTCAACGCACCCTTCCTAGAAATGGTTTCCTATCACATTTCAGCATTCCTGGACACTCAAGATGCATTTACCAAAACAACATGGATACTTACACTGCTAATACAGTAACTTTTTAAAAGATTATAAAATCTAAAAGTCTCTTTTATTTTAAAAAATTCATTTAAATTGAAGCATAGCTAATTTATAATGTTGTATTTATTTTTAATTTTTGGCTGCACCTACAACATGTGGGACCCTAGCTGCCCCATCAGGGACTGAACCTGCATCCCCTGCACTGGAAGGCAGAGTCTTAACCACCAGACTGCCAGGCAAGTTCCTAAAAGTCCCTTTAAACACTTTTCCAACAGGTATCTTCTAAAGGGGCAGTAGGAAAAAATAAATAAATAAATAAATAAATAAATAAATAAATAAATAAAATAAAGGGGCAGTAGGCCTCACACAAGTGAATGACAGAAATCTAAAAAGAAAACAAAAAATCAAGAAATTGAACACAGTAGAAATTATCTGGGAGAGTAGCCATTTTTATAAAACATAGATGATTGTTTTTAATTCAGTATATTCCATGATTAGCAGAGGATTCTGTCTGAAGTAAACCAGAACACCTAATAGAGTACAAGATGTTTTTTGTTTTGTTTTTATAGGGACCACTAAGGCAAGATCTGTATCTCTGTGTGGAACTGATTTTCAAAGGGATGGAAGTGGTCTTTGATCTTTCTGAACCACTTGTCTTCAAACTCTTCCGAAGACCCGATCGCCAAGGCAGTCAGGGCCGCGGGGCCAACACACTTGACCTCCGTGTGAACCTCGTCTCGGAGTTTTTCTGGGACGATATCTTCGCCCATAACCTGCAATGGCGGGGCGGGGGGGAAGAAAGATAAAACTCTTTCCCAATAGGTGCAGCAGACATGGAATGTAAGACCATGCTGGTCATCAAGTGCAAAGGATTTCTCACAAAAGCAGAACTTCTTCAGCAGTCAGGGAACAGCTCTCACAGTTTAACATATTGAAAAGATGTTTATGAAGTGGTGATCCAAGACCACATGTGTAAGGATCCTACTGCTAGTCTCATATTTCCCTGAGCGAACACATCAGGGAGGCACAAATGTGGCAGAAGCACCACTCAGGCCACAGGGAGAGCTGAGCAGACCTTCGTACATCGCAGAGCATCTTCCGGGGGCAAGAAGGCAACCGTGAGGGGTTCCTCCTCCTCATAAGCGACACCAGAGTAGGCTTGGGCGGAACGTAACTGCTACTGTGCAGAGCACAGACCCCTTCTTATGACGTTCTCCAGGGACGTCAAAGGCAGCCAACAGCTGAGCAGCGCGTAACCGAGTCGCCCTTTCCTGACCCAGAGAGACTCCAACCCTCCAGGATGGTCACCACAGCAACCCGAGACCTCCGAGCACGAGCGCTCTCTGAAGGCGCAACACTGCCCCCTACTGGTGAGAGCCAGGTCCAGATTCTGTGTGAGCTGCTCTTCGACAAGACACCCACAAAGCTACGTCTGCAGGAAGCTTGCATCTGAACCCACTATGCCATCGGACCACATTTGGTAAGGACAGTGAACATTTCCCACCAATCATCATGAAAAGTCAGGGAGCCACTTGGCAGGGATGTGGTAAAGGGAACTAGTCACTTGGATTTGGACTAGATGATCTCTAGGTTTCCTATAAACCCTGAGGTGTTCTGTGTTCGTGAATACTCAAATCATAATGGATTAGAAACCCACTCAAAGAACGGGTTCCACTGGCTTTAAATCTTCAAAGATACTTACTGTTTGAGGCAAAGGCTGACAGGATGAGTAGCAACTGTCAGGATTTATTAAAGTATGGTAATTTCATCAATTCGAAGACAATTTGTTTTTCTATCTTAACATTTCTAAAAACCAAGTTGTATCTTATAACCACTGCTGTGTCATAGTGTAAAAAGCACCTTATTTTTCTTTTAGCGGCACATCAGCTAATGATGTGTCTTAACAACTGATGACTGGTTGGACTCAATAAAATGTAGTATTTTAAAATCTGAGCTATAACACCAAAGGTGTATTTTTTTATTGAAAAAAAAGAGAGAATGGAATAACAGCAATATTCAAGCAATGCAATATTCCAAAAAGAGGGCTCAGCAGGTGCATAATTCACAGACAGAGAACTATTATTCCAATCTGTCACACATGTTGAAGAACACGAAGATGTTTAAGACATCTCCTAAGGAGACCTAACAGGTCTTCCTGGGTGGCTCAGTGGTAAAGAATCTGCCTGTCAAGGAGGAGACACGTTTTTGATTCCTGGGTTGGGAAGATCCCCTGGAGAAGGGAATAGCAACCCATTCCAGTATTCTTGCCTGGGAAATCCCATAGACCAAAGAGTCTGGTGGGCTACACAGTCCACGGGATCACAAGAGTTGGATAACAACAACAAAGGATGTCTTACAAGAAACTTAAAATCTAGCTGCAAAGATAAGACACTCTTGTATTTTCAGTGGCCCCAAGAGCTACCTATTTCAGCAATCACTCTATCAAGCTCAGAGGAGGGAGAGACTGCCACAGACCAGGACATTCAGGAGAAGGTTCCTAGAGGATGTGCAGCACAGGCTGGGCCTCTGAGGGTGAGAAGAGTAAGCAGATGGAGATGGGAAAACCCGTGATAGGTGTGTGACGCATGGGAGACTAGTCCAGTGGAAGCAAAAGGTTTGTGGAAGGAATAACCAGGCCCTAAGTCTGGGATTACTCTCAGGAAGGCCTCAGACATCATATCAAGGCACCAGAACTAGACCCAATCTCTAAGGTAATGATGACACATTGAATTTTAGTTTTTAATGTAAGCAGGTAACATGGTCAAAGCCATGTTTTAAGATGAGCCCAGCAGCACAGTTGAAGACAGATCTGCAGGGAGAGTGAGGAGCCAGGGCGGGAGGTCACTATGAGAGCAGATGTGAGGCGATGTGACTAGGGTGTTGGCGGTGGGCCCCGCAGGAGGTGAGACTGGAGAGGAGAGGCCCAAGGTGAGGGACGGTCCAGGCCTGGGTGAAAGGAGAAAGACGGGTAGGATCGATGAAAGAAACTAAGTCTAGAACAAAGACACGGCTCTCTCTAGCTCCCCTCTGCTTCCTCTCAGCGGGTACTTACTGATGGCCAAGTCCATGCTGGGCGCTGACCAGAGACTGACTAAAGATGGTTTTGCCAAGTAGCCTCGTTTTACATTTGTACTCGAAGTGACAGCAGATCAATAATCACCTTGGATTAATGACTCCATAAGTCACTGATCTGAGATGGGAGACAAGTGTTCCAAAGATGGGACCAGAGATACGACTGGAGGGTCATCAACCCAGAGGTGACAACAGGAACTACAAGCATGGTTATGATTTGTGTGGGAGAAAGAGACAGAATAGAGAACTTGAATGAAAGCTCAGGGAATGTCACTACTTAAGACACAGGGGAAACTAGCAGAGTCCCAGACAGCAGAGGAATGGTAAGAAATAAAGGAGAAAAATAGATGAATATTTTTAGCAGTTTAGCTGCTCAGAAGCAAAAGGAATGGGGAACAAAACGTGAGTGGTCAATGGTGCTGAATGCTAAGAAAGATGGGAAGCAAAAGCAACCGTAAACTCGGGAGAGATGGTCTATCTGTATGTGTCTGAGGGTCTAAGGGAATGAGCCCATGGAAGGGGAAGGCAGAAAAAAGGCTCAAAGAGAACAGACGGGGGAGATGACCCCAGAAGAGGGAAAAGGGGTCCAGCTGAGAGCTTAGCCTGGGGAAGGAAGACAGGACAGATAGACCATCAGCAGTTCTTGAAAGAATGATGTTAGGAGGTATATGGATAAAGAGCTATTATCCTGGGAAAAGTCAAGTTTCAATTACATATTAAAAGGAATTAGCATGAATAACATAAAATCTCCAAATGCCATGTTAAGAAATTTAAAGAGCATTAAAAAAAAAAATTTTTTTGACCACAAAGCAAAACATACAATATTTTAGTTTCCCCAGCAGGGATTAAATCCGGGTCCCCTGCAGTGTGGAAGCTCGGAGTCTTAACCACTGGACCACCGGAGAAATCCTCATCAATTAGCATATTTTTAAAAAAGCTAATACCAGTTAAACAAAATTGACATTTGAGTTTCTCTGCAACTGTCAAATAACAGGGTGGAGCAGAAAGAAAATGGACTTGAAGCTGGAGGGGTTCCCATTTAGTTCTGCCACTTAAAATCTGACCTTAGGCAAGTCACAGCCTCTGTGAGCCTCTCCCACAGGGTGTTATGAGGACAAATGGGGGAAAAGACAGACAAAAGAGCTGCCCAGATGTCAACATTCATTCATTCAGCACTCACGAAACAATTACGGGGCCTTTCTGATGTTCAAGCAGGCAGGTGCTAACAAGCACTGACAAGTAAATGAGCTTGCTGCAGGACAGAGAGGAGGAAGAGGCCACTTTCGGCAGTTAAGTGATCAAAAGGCACGGGAAGAAGGGAGACAGAAGTCCTCTAGAAGATGCAATTTAGCCCTGTGTTTTTTTTTGTTTTTTTCGTTAAATGGTCTCGGAGCCAGGAAAAATATCTGTGATGCTTCATTTCACATAAACCCTGGGGGACACACTCACCTCTGCTATCAACAGCAAAGTGTCTTCTTTGAAGCTGAACCTTTTCATTTTATCTTCAATTTCCTGCTGAGTCCTTAAGTTCCTCTCCAAAGCAAACGATGTTTGCTGAGATTGGGCAAGCTGAAGCAAAAGCCTGAAAAACAGCAGGTCCTAGTCTGGAGGCACCCAAGAAGGACGAGGACACATTCACACACAGCACGGGCACTGGGCTGGAAGCAAGTCTTCTAGGCTAAGAAGGTCCTCACCTTCATCTGAATCCCCAAAGCTCTTTACTTTCAACGAACTGCACAACTTTACACTGGAGAACCATCTTTTCTAAAATTCATAGACCAAGCTTCCAAAGGAACCTTTAGAGAGCAAAGACCTCGTAAGGGCTTCCTGTAGAAGTCGGGTGACTGAAAGCACAAACGGTTTCGAGTGACGAGAACAAGCCTCCCCATCAGAGGCTCCTCCCCAGAAGTGCCAGGAGGAGTCCCTTTGAAGTCGGTGCTCCGTGACCCTTCGGTCTCCCTGAAGCCACAGCAACCCGACCTCAAGGACTAATGAGGTTCTCCAGCACGCTTCAATTACTTGAAGCAGAGCCAAACCTTCAGTGACCCTCTGATGAGCACTTTGCAATCAGCTCACCCCTGACCTCCCGATCATGGTCGTGCCCTGGTCCCCTCTCTTCTCCTTCCTCCTGCTCTCCTCCCGCAGCTCTTTCTCTTCGCTGTTTTCTAAAACACTGAGTGTGCAGATTGTTCCAATTTCCCTCCGGCCTCACTGTTACACCCAGAAGCAGAGTTCTCCTGTTCAACTCATTTCCTGCCTCCAGAAATGCACATACTACTCCAGGCACTGAGGGATACTGGTGAGCAAAACAGACAGGTTTCTGCCTCAAGGAGCAGAAGGAGAAAGATCACAGGTAAATAAGCTAATCTCAAGCAGTGATGAAGGGCACGAAGCAAACATTCAAGACAGGATAGACGAGGCGTCTACCTCTGACATGGCCGTGCCGGAAGGATTTTCTGAGCCACCATTCATGCCAAGGCTCAGATAGTGAGGAAGCAGCCATAGGAACATCTGGGAGAAGGGGCTTAGCCCGGGAAGGCAGCCCGGCCACGAAAACTAGCTTCAAGTGTTTGAAAATCAGGAGGATCTCTGTGACTGAAATACAGCCAGGAAGAAAACAAACTGGAGTGAAAGAGACAGGCAGGGCCAACTCATGTTAAGTCAGTGCAACGGGAAGCTGCTGGAGTTTTACAAAAGAACACGCGAGCTGACTGGCCTTCACTCTGTTCAGATCATCTACTGGCCTCTGGAGACATTCACACACGACCCCTTTATGTCCTTGCTTTCTCTCTTGTGCTCCTGAAATCACTGGACAATACTGCTTACACTTGGCTCCCTCCATTTCATGTCCATTTACCCCTCCATCCTCTGCCATCTGCTTGTCACCACTGCGACTGAAACTGCCTTCTCAGAGGCCACACAAGAACTCTTGCCTTCAAAGCCTCTTCACACTCCCTCTGATCGCCGATCCTTCCTGGAGCTCCTCTAGCTCTACCCCCCACCTCCTCACGGAAGACTCCAGCTGGACTTCCACCCTCAATCGGTTCTGCTCGCCCACTGCTATCCTGTCTCAGGGGAGGCACCACCATCCACCCTCACCCACAAGGTAGATTCTTCAGGGTCATCTGATTTTCTTCTTCAGTAGCTTTCTGTGGAACTTGAGTGAAAAATCTCTTGCTTAAAATATCACTTCCTCCTCGTCAATGTTTTATACATTTAATCCCCCCCCCCAATTTTAACATCTGCCAACCTTAATCTCTTGAGTGGTGATATGAGCTGTATTTCTGAGCAAGCATAGTTCTTTTTTTAAATCTTACATACTAAAAGGGCACACTCAAAGGATCCCATCAAGACCATGAGAAGAATCTCAAAAACATATATCAGGTGTCTAGCCTAGAATTTTTAGAAGCTTGAAATCAGAAAAAATAAAATCCTTATTTTGACCTTAGTACCATGTGTGTTTCATCCACTCTTAGCTTACCTGGTTCGTATAAAAGAGGCACAGGCTTTCATCTGAGTTTCCAGCAACACTGCTGCTCTCTCTTCTGTCATACGGTTTTTAATATCTTTAAGAGCTTTCTCATTCTTTTGCTTATTACCACTGCTTACTTCCACAGAGCTCTCAGGCAAAGTTTCAGGAAAACACAAAAGATAGTCTTTTCCTGAGTGGGGAAAGGAGGATTTGATAGCCGTGTCACTTGAGGTGAAACTGTTCTCTTTCTGAGATGACGCAAGCGATGCTGAGAGTGCTGGCCCCAGGTTCAGGTAAGCCTCTCCCAATTTGCCCCAGTTCCAAGGATTGAAGGGATGCAAAGAAATCAGTTTCTGTAGGCAGAAAATGGTTTTCTCCAAGTTCTGCAAACTGGAACAAATAGTAAACTGGAGGTAGAGTACAGTGGTTAAATGGTCTGTGTTAGTTGCTTTATTTTCCTAAGGAGAAAAAAAAAAGGTTAAAACATTTAAACTACAGGATGTTTCCCATATAAAAATGAAGATGCCTAAAAATCTAAGCTGCGCATGTCCTAAATCACAAGTATCTTTCATTAGCCACACAAGTAGAGCAAACTAAGTGTTTCTCACTAGATCTCATTTGAAACCATAAACCTAGAGAAATGTGTGTGTGTGTACAGTCACCTCCAACTCTCTCTGACTCCCTGATCCCGTCAGGCTCCTCAATACACACTAGCCGAGAAAACATCACCAGTCCTTCCCAAACACCCTAATGTCACAGCAGCAACATAATCCAGGTGATAGTGGCATGGCAAAGCTCAGTACCAAAAACCTCTGAGTCAGTTTATTTTCAATTGTGCATTATAATCTTAATTGTCTTCAGCCAGACATCTGAAAGAACCAAGCCAACTTTTTTATACCCTGGGCTAATGGTTCCATTTTAATATTCCAGGCTTTCTAAAAATCCAAATGGCAATTTCCTTGAGGATTCAAATGGACTCTATTTCCAAATTCTACTTGGCTTAGACATCTTAAACAGGATGGCCCTGAAGCTCTCAGTGTTTCATGATGCATCGTAATTGAATCCAAATGCCTTCTCTGGTAACCATTATCAAGACCAGTTATTCTTGGCCAGAGGGGGTTGCTTGGTTTCCTTCTGATCAGAAAATCCTTTTCAAGTCTACTTAACCTGAGGCACCGCCTCTTGCCTAACTTGCCATATGGCAAAAGCCCTGTGGGTAAGGGCTTCTTTTTCTAAGTCAAAGTCTGCAGAGATTCGATTGACTTTAAGTCTAAGGAAAATGTGGCCTACTAGTATCTGGATCAAGCTCCTGCACAGAACTGAGCAAGAAATAAGAGTAAAACTACCCAGCATGCAGCCGGGAGGAACTGGCACAGCAGTGAGTGAAAGCCTGGGGAAGACTCTGAATATCCATACGTCGAGGGAAAAGAAAGGAGCTCAAGCCCCATGTCACCTATCAGGTCATACTATACCTTCCCAAGACAGAACTGCTCCGGTTCCACTATCACTATCATTCAGTATTCTGTCTTTCCCCAAAGAGTTTCTGTTCAATGCTGAATTCCCAGTACAGAGCACAGCACCTCAGACATAGCAGATATCTAATAACTGTTGAGAAATACATCTTCATGTTTCTTATTTATAGTAAGAAAAGCAACATGTATAGACATGCTACAGAAAATGCAACCTTTCCGCTACAACCAGTCCATGGTGCTCCATATTGTTTAAAAACATTTCCAGGGACTTCTCTGGTGGTCTCGTGGATAAGCCTTCACCTTCCAATGCAGGAGGTAAGGGTTCAATCCCTGGTCAGGGAGCTAAGATCCTACATCCCTTGTGGCCAAAAAAACCAAAACATAAAACAGAAGTAATACTGTAACAAATTCAATAAAGATTTTTAAATAAATAAATACAAATAAAAACATGTTCACATTGAGAAAGAAGTGTGTGTTGGGGTCTGTAGCATACAAACCATGATTCTGATGCATTGATTCTGGGTGGCCTAACTACTGAAGAGAAGAAAATGGCAATCCACTCCAGTCTTTTTGCTTGGAAAATCCCATGAAGAGAGGAGCCTGGCGCGCTACAATCCACAGGGTCACAAAGAGTCAGCATGACTGAACACAACTAGTAAAGCACTCTCTGTAAGTTCAAGTCCATTTAAATGAGTTTGTGTGATTTTTCCCAGAATGTGGCAAGTCCTGTAATGCAATGACGATGGTGATTGCTAACATTTACAGAATGCTCACCATATGCCAGACACTACTATAACTGCTTTACTCATGTAATCCTCATGACAATCCTTTAAAATAGATTATCGCTATTCCCATTTTAGAGAAGAGGCAACCGAGTCACAACAGAGAAGTTAGATAAGCTGCCTGCCGTCACACAGCTAGTAAGTAGCAGAGCTACAACGGTTCCTGCTAGAAGTCACAGAGTAAAGGTACTTCAGGAGAGCCGACGCGTGTTAGTGGGCTTAGGAGTCTCCCACTAGTTACTAGGTGAGTGACGTAAACGCAGGGTATGGACAGGGTTCTTTCTCCTTGGCGTCGAAGCCAGAACTGGGCACATGGTAGGACTGAAATGTTTGTGAAGTGACAGATGAGAAAAAAAAGTCATTAACTGTCAAAAAGCAGTTTCCTTACCACAGTTTATCACATGAGCCTACCAGTGACTGTAAGGTATTTAAATTAAGAAATAAGTTCTATTACAAATTTTATTCAAAAATCATCAAGAAGAAAGACAAATAAACTTCAGTAGTAATGTTCATGTCATGCTGAGCACTCTAGGACTTGCTGTCTGTTTTGTTCAATGCTGACCTGTTCCCTACAGAGTGTGAGGGGACAGTAACCGCTGGAACAAAACCCAGAAATGAGCCAGAGCAAATAAAAAAAAGAGGGTCTATAAGAAGGGAGAAACTTTTAAAATGAAAACAAAACACAGGGTATCAGGAAATGAGAAAACCATGCAAATAGGCAGGGTTCACTGAGATCATGTGAAGCGATCTCACCTCAAAGCAAGGGGTGAGAGCCACGAGCCTCTGGTGCCATTTCCGCCCTGATACTCCTGCCTGTCAGGGCGCCCCGGAGCCCAAGGAGCAGTCCTCCAAGGCCCGAGAGAGGAGCTGAGGGCTTCAGCCGGTCCCTCCTCCTGCCTGCCTCTCGCGCTCGATGGCGTCTGCTGATTGGCAACACAGTTTTCTCTGAGACACAGAAAGACTCACTAAGCTAGAAGGAACCAGAGACAGCCCAGCCTTGACATCGCCCTGGCTGCCTCCAGGGGCCCTCAGGGGAGGGCAAAGCAGAACAGTGACACCAGGAGATGGGAGGGAGAGGGAGGTAACGGCAGAGCCGGGCCGCAGTGCAGGGCGGCTGACTGATGTCTACAAAAAGCAACCGGAGGAACCCGAGTTGCTGTTAATTTGCAGACCAGGGAGGCTGAACACTGTTAAAACCCACCAAGTTCACTGTGTTCACGCCATGTGCTTCCTTAACAGGGTCATCTTATCTTCTGGTTTTCAGAATTCACGCATAATTAGTAGAGCAGAGAAAAGGAAAGAACAAAACACAGCTGTTTTCCATGTTCTGAAGGACATTACCTCCAAGGTTCCCTCTCATGGCAAGAGGCTGAGGTCCTATGCAACGAAGCCCAGGCAAGTAAATTTAAGGATTTCTCTTGGTTAACGAGATAGAGGAGGACAATTCAATTGCGTGCATCTTTAGGCTGATCTCTGGCCAACGAGATTCGAAGGATTCAAGATCAGTGTCTTGGTGCCTCATTAAGTCCCTCTAAGGAAGAAAACTGGTCATCTATAAACTAGGATTGGTCGACTCAAACTCACTCCCATATAAAATATTCACAAAAAACCTACAGGTGCTTTAATCTGAAAACAAAAATAAGCAGAATCTAGCAGTGCTCTTTTTTACTGCTTAAAAAAAATTCTGCAGACTCCATCAGCAATAAAAAGGATTAAGCCTGGCTTAGTATGATATTTATTCAATTTCTGGCAGCCTTTTTTTCCTGTTTATAAAAGTAATATATATTCATTGTGGAAACTTCAGAAAATAAAAATCTAAACAACAAAACACCTAAAGAAGAAAAAAGATCACTGGTAATTTACTGAGTATTTATTTACTCCTAACAAGAGTAAAATCTTTGCAAGTGAGGTTTTCAGGCAATGAAGAATTTTGAGCATAACATAGGAAAAAATATTACAAGGAAATGATTATGTCTGGAGCTCCAAACTGTTCATCATAATAAAGTTCTTCCACCACTGACAATTTCCTTCTGCTTATCCAAACCCACAGATTTTGCTGCCAGCAAGAAGTTGTTTTTTTGTTTTGTCCTTTTTTTTTTTTTAAGAAAATAAACTATTCAGTCATCCTAAGAAAGCAAATGGAAATGGGCATAGAAACCACTCACCAAGTTTGTGGCAATCTCCATGGCTTCCTTGTGCCTTCCCAGGTGAACAAGGCATCGAGCCTGGCCTTCCTGGACATCCCTTTTCATGGCAAAATTTGTAGATGGCAGTTTTTCTGAGATACTGGAATACTCTTGCAGTGCTTTCTGGCAAATAATTGTTAAATACAGGCAAATGAAGGAAAGGGATGAAGAGAAAGGCAGAAAACACAATAGGAAAAGAGAATTCAGTCATGGGGGTGATGTGTTTCCTAGGCAGTAGGTAATGTTGTAACTGATCCTACAATGAACTAAAGGAAGACTTGAGCGTTTCAGTCAGTACTAGTTTTCTAAGAGGTAGAGAAGAAATGGCTGCAGAATATAATTAAAACATTCTGGACCCCAGAAGACCAGGATGTGACTCCTGGTTTTGTCACTAACTTGCTGTAGACCCTTTTCACATGAGCAAAACAACAATAGGATCCTTGTGAAGATGACACGAAGTCGATATAAAAAGCAAGCTGATAGCTAGTTGTTAGTTCTTTCCCCCACTTCTTTTTTAAAACACATTTTGGGGTGCCTTGCTCCTGTGGCCCCACGAGGTATCCAAGCTAGAGGCTTCTGCATACTGAGGAGATAAAGAATCTACAAGGATCCAAACAAGCTCTCTATACTGGAGTGACAGGAAACAAAACAAAGCATACAGAGCTGTGTGGAGAAGGTCAGAAGCTTGGGATTCTCAGAGTACAAACACACCTCACGGAAGATTAAATCCATCTCCAAAAGCAACACACTCATAACTTATTACAGTACACTGTTACTTAAATATGCTGCAGTGGACAAGAGAACATTTCAAGTGGCACAACCTTCTATATGTTAAATTCTACCTGATACTCTTGCCGTCTGTAGGCCAGGTCCCCTTTGAATTTCTGGACAGTCAGAGCTTCAACATCATCGCTGCTCCCTGTTTCTTCATAAAACCACTAGAAATTGTGAAAACAGCATATTATAGACAAGGAGATTATGTTTTTCCATCCCATGTGCAGGCGTGCTAAGTAACGCTGTGCGACCCCATGGACTACAGTCCTCCAGGCTCCTCTGTCCATGGGATTCTCCAGGCAAGAATACGGGAGTGGGTTGCCATGTCCTCCTCCAAGGGATCGTCCCGACCCAAGGATTGAACCCACATCTCTTTTGTCTCCTGCATTGGAAGTTGGGTTCTTTACCACAAGTGCCACCTGGGAAGCCCTTTCCACCCCAGACTCAGGGGCAATTTCCCATATATAACTGATTAAACCTCAAAAAAGACATACTTCTCCAGGATAAGACTCAGGAAAATATCTGACAAAGAAGAACGACACGTTTTTTGTTTTGTTTTTGCTGCGCTGGGTCTTCATTGCAGCAAGTGGGCTCAGCAGTTGCAGCCGGCAGGCTTGGTTATCCTGCAGCATGTGGGATCTTAGTTTCCAGACCAGGGGTTGAACTCACGTCTTTTGCATTGCAATGCAGATTCTTAACCACTGAACCACCAGGGAAGTCCCAAGAATGACAATTTTTATGGTGATTCAGTTTTGATGAAAATTATCACCAGTATAAATATACCAATAATATGGTACCTCAACTAAACAAGCATGAAAGTATTTAGTTTCCATAGCATTTCCAATTTGGGCCTGGGAATCTACATTTAACTAACACAGTTCACAGTGGTTCTTTAGACTGAGATACGTTTTCCTGCAGAGAAATTCTTAGAGTGGATGGAACTGGAATTGACAACTCTTTACAGAGATGACATAGGAAAGAACTGCTATTATAGTGCTATTATGAAAGTGTGAAAGCCAAAAGTAGAATCCAAGCAAAGACAAGAAAAGAAATTAAGGCTGAAAGGAGGCTTCCATGCAATCAAATGCCAACGTACTGTAGGAGAAAAGTTTCAGGAAAAGTCCATCTGGAATATTTTATTCACTTTTCTACTGCTTTAAACCCTATGGATAGAAAGCAAAGTGAGACTGAGATTTTTTTTTTAATTATTGCATAAACAATGTTAAGATGAGAAAACAGGGATGACAAAAAGTGCTCCGTGTGCCAGTTTTCCAGCTCCAAAGAAGTATCTCGTCCTCTCTTCTACGCACAGTAAAACACACTGAAGTTGAATGAAGTCTGTCCCCAGTTAAATGTTATTATTAATTCAAAAGTAACTGCATTTGTGATGGTTCCACCACGGTGTCAAACTTTCTCGGTTCTATTTCTAAGAGATGCCCGGGTATCACAACTACCCTGATACTCCATTCTGATTAGAAAAGGAGGGAAAAGCTGTGAACAAGGGTGAAAACTAAGACGTGAAGTACTGGTAAGACAAACACCTGATTACACACCGAGCCGTAAGGGAAAACAAATCAACTCAAACTCCTAGTTTTACACTTGGGAAAACCAACAGGACTTGAATGAAGCCTGAATTCATTTCTTGAATGAGGTGTGAACGGTAACTCTCTGAATTTACGAGATTTACCATTTGCCAAATAAATAAATTCTAAAGACAAGTGATTTGGGGGATTTTACTTTATAAGTAAACAGCACATTACACCTGGCAAAGTATTATATCATTCCACTCTCACAATAACCCTATGAGACAACAAACATTATTTTATTTTTTTCTCAAATGACGAATAAGGAACTGACACTCTGAAAGTCAATTTACTGATCTGTAAAGTCAATGCTAGAATCCAAGCATCCTATCTCACAACTGTGGCTTTTTAATGTGGTACCACAGGACTTCAAAAGTCCATTTCCTGGTTTAGTCTACAGGGTCAAGTAGGCCACTCTGAAAGACTGCACGTGGCAAGGAGGAAATGTAAGTGAAATAAAGCAAAAGTACAATCCAATCCAGTTATTTCAGAGTGCCTGACATCTGTATGTATAGGGATTTTAAGGAAAAATGAGACAATATATGCCCAGTGCCTGGAATACTATTTAATAAAAAGGAACTATTATTGTTGAGATGAGATTTACAGACTTGAAAAAATCCTGTCATCATTCAGCATTCTGGGTCTAAGAGCTTTATGAGATACTGACAACTGCGTTAATAGGTAAAAGAGGGGAAAGGAGCCAAAGACAAAAATAATGCGGTTGGAAGGGGGAGTTAGAAAAGACTTTCTAGAGGAGGCGGAATTTAAGGTGCACCTTGAGAAATGGATATGAACGTTTTTGACCACCTGAGCGGGGTTAACGTGGGCACGGGGAGCTCAGTGAACAAGGACAGGCCCGGTTTGGAGAGCAGACAACACTGAGGTCTGAAAAGTGGGCGGTGGCTGAATTTCTGGGGGCCCTGACTGTACGGCTGCGGAAGCAGCGGGAATAAGAGCGGGGGAGTCAAGCCAGCGAGGCGCGGGGAGACCGGCCGAACGCCAGATGTGACGTGATAGCCGACTGCGCGGGGATTCCCTCGGGGGCAGAGGATGTCGGGCTCAACCGGTGTGGCTGGTGGGTGAGGGTTGGCAGGGAGGCCCAGGTGAGCGCAGGGCGGCAAGAGGGTCTGGATTCGGGGGACAGGCTACGCGGGCCTAGGGCGTCTGAAGCGCTGTCGGGCCGGGACCACCAGGCCCGGTGACGGCGGTGAGGCAGACAGGCTATCTCACCTGTGGCTCGCAGCGTTTGGCGCGGTACGACTCGGGTGGTCCAGGCCGCCGCTCCCGCCTCTCCTCGAACACCGAGTCCTCGAACTCGCCCCCAAGCAGCCAGCATCCCGTTTCCATTACGCGCCCCACACCGGCGCATCGAGAGGAGGTGGTGCCTGGAGCGGAAGGGGCGGGGGCAAGATCCGGCGCGCGGCATGCTGGGACTTGTAGTCTTGGGGCAGAGGCCAGATCGCGACTTGGCCCATGGCTAGTTTCAAGTTGTTGAGCTGAGATTTTTTTTTTTTTTAATCTTTCCAGTATGCTTTTATTTTTATTTTCCATTTATTTTTATTAGTTGGAGGCTAATTACTTTACATCATTACAGTAGTTTTTGTCATACATTGAAATGAATTAGCCATGGATTTACATGTATTCCCCATCCCGGTCCCCCCTCCACCTCCCTCTCCACCCTATCCCTCTGGGTCTTCCCAGTGCACCAGGCCCGAGCACTTGTCTCTTGCACCCAACCTAGGCTGGTGATCTGTTTCACCCTAGATAATATACATGTTTCAATGCTGTTCTCTTGAAACATCCCACCCTCGCCTTCTCCCAGAGTCCACAAGTCTGTTCTATACATCTGAGTCTCTTTTTCTGTTTTGCATATAGGGTCATCGTTACCGTCTTTCTAAATTCCATATATATGTGTTAGTATACTGTAATGGTCTTTATCTTTCTGGCTTACTTCGCTCTGTATAATGGGCTCCAGTTTCATCCATCTCATTAGAACTGATTCAAATGAATTCTTTTTAATGGCTGAGTAATATTCCATGGTGTATATGTACCACAGCTGCCTCATCCATTCGTCTGCTGATGGGCATCTGGGCATCTGGGTCTGCTTCCATGTCCTGGCTATTATAAACAGTGCTGCGATGAACATTGGGGTGCACGTGTCTCTTTCAGATCTGGTTTCCTTGGTGTGTATGCCCAGAAGTGGGATTGCTGGGTCATATGGCAGTTCTATTTCCAGCTTTTTAAGAAATCTCCACAGTGTTTTCCATAGTGGCTGTACTAATTTGCATTCCCACCAACAGTGTAAGAGGGTTCCCTTTTCTCCACACCCTCTCCAGCATTTATTGCTTGTAGACTTTTGGATAGCAGCCATCCTGACTGGCGTATAATGGTACCTCATTGTGGTTTTGATTTGCATTTCTCTAATAGTGATGTTGAGCATCTTTTCATGTGTTTGTTAGCCATCTGTATGTCTTCCTTGGAGAAATGTCTGTTGAGTTCTTTGGCCCATTTTTTGATTGGGTCATTTATTTTTCTGGAGTTGAGCTGGAGGAGTTGCTTGTATATTTTTGAGATTAATCCTTTGTCTGTTGCTTCGTTTGCTATTATTTTCTCCTAATCTGAGGGCTGTCTTTTCACCTTGCTTATAGTTTCCTTTGTTGTGCAAAAGCTTTTAAGTTTCATTAGGTCCCATTTGTTGTTTATTTTTGCTTTTATTTCTAAAATTCTGGGATGTGGGTCATAGAGGATCCTGCTGTGATTTATGTCGGAGAGTGTTTTGCCTATGTTCTCCTCTAGGAGTTTTATAGTTTCTGGTCTTACATTTAGATCTTTAATCCATTTTGAGTTTATTTTTGTGTATGGTGTTAGAAAGTGTTCTAGTTTCATTCTTTTACAGGTGGTTGACCAGTTTTCCCAGCACCACTTGTTAAAGAGGTTATCTTTTTTCCATTGTATATCCTTGCCTCCTTTGTCGAAGATAAGGTGACCATAGGTTCGTGGATTTATCTCTGGGCTTTCTATTCTGTTCCATTGATCTATATTTCTGTCTTTGTGCCAGTGCCATACTGTCTTGATGACTGTGGCTTTGTAGTAGAGTCTGAAGTCAGGCAGATTGATTCCTCCAGTTCCATTCTTCTTTCTCAGGATTACTTTGGCTATTCGAGGTTTTTTGTATTTCCATACAATGAGCTGAGATTTTATCTAACTCACAAGGTGAAGACAGAACTTGACTTCTCCATTTCTGGAGATGGACAGAGCGATCCTTACGTGCACGCATCAAAAAGCACTGGCCTCAGGGTAGCTGTTCAAAACCAGTTTTTCACTGTTGACAGTATTCTTGGAACTGTGCTAAGCTTTTTTTTTTTTTTTTTCATTTTACTGTACCTTTTCTAAAAACTTTTGAAACACACAATGATTCTCATTTTTCAAATGAAAAATTGGGGCCTTAGAAAGATTAAGTAATTTGCTCAGGATCAACTATTATGCCACTAAGAGTTGGGAAATAAAGAATTGAGTCAATAATCTCTGTGTGTCTTCATGGAAGAGCCACACCAATAATAAAGATTGGGGTACAGTAATTCAGAAAAGTCATGACAAACTTAGACAGTGTATTAAAAAGCAGAGACATTACTTTGCCAAGAAAGTTCTGTATAGTCAAAGCTATGATTTTTTCCAGTGGTCGTGTATGAATGTGAGAGTTGGACCATAAAGAAGGGTGAGTGTCAAAGAATTGATGTTTTTGAACTGTGGTGTTGGAGAAGACTCTTGAGAGTCCCTTGGACTGCAAGGAGATCAAGCCAGTCAATCCTAAAAATCAATCCTGAGTATTCACTGGAAGGACTGATGCTGAAACTGAAACTCCAATACTTTGGTCACCTGATGTAAAGAGCTGACTCATTAGAAAAGACGCTGATGCTGGGTAAAATTGAAGGCAGGAGGAGATGGGGACAACAGAGGATGAGATGGTTAGATGGCATCACCTGCTCAAATGGACATGAGTTTGAGCAAGCTTCGTGAGTTGGCGATGGACAGGGAGGCCTGGTGTGCTGCAGTCCATGGGGTCACCAAGAGTCGGACACGACTGAGCGACTGAACAACAACAACACAGTAATTCAAGGGCTTGTAAAACAGGGGACATGGAGATTTCTTCTGGGGACTCAATCAGGGAGCATTAATTCTGCCCAGAAAAACACTAGATCCCAGAACTCTAAACACATTTACTAGAATTCTTACCCTTTCAAGTTGTTCCTTGAGACAAAAAAGTACAAACTGTTGACAAAATATTTGTGGTGTATTAAGCATAGTATTATGGCACCATATTACATAGCAGGTCATAGACATGGAGGTTTTCTCTTCCAGGGTTCTTTTCTCAACCCAAATTTCTACTCCACACATTAACTCTAGGAGAACCGAATCCACTCCTCAGTTTTTCAAAATCCATCTCTCTATTGATGATTCCCCAAATCTAGAACCAGCTCCTGTATCCTTGGTGGAAATCTCCACCAGAACAGCCTACAGACATTATTAACCACTGATGAATTCATTCATATAAGGACCCTCAGGGAAAAGTCCTAGTTAGGAAAAATTTAGAAATTATAGAAAAGTGAAGGAAAAGAGGTATCCATAATATTATCACCCAGAAGCAATGGAGTCGAAAGAAGGAAGAGCTAGTTGCCCTAATTCTAAAATGCTCTGTCCTAACAAAGACAGTACAGCATATTGTCAAAGGGCCTCAAGTGCCAGATTTGTCTGGATTCATGATCCTGGTTCAGTTATTCACTGGCTGTGTACCTGATCTGTGAAGTAGGCATTGATTAAAAGACTGCATGTAAGGTGCCTGTCAGATAGCAACTGAATAATGCATGTTCATTCAAAATTCCTGTCCCAGGTGCAAAGAGCAAAGCAGGCAGGGAGTTTTTGTTTGTTTTTTTCCCCCCACCTTTCCCTTTTTTAGGGCTGTTTGCTTTTTGGAACTTCTACTCTCCCCTGTTCTGAGATGCCTCCAGTCTAGCCTCTTCCAGGCCCTACAACTAAGTGAGGTAGATATTTTGCTGAAATGATCAGGAGGTCATGGGAGGAGAGTTTATGGGTAAAGGAGAGTTCTTTGCTCTTTGAACTCAGGCTCCCTGAGCTAAGGGGTTTCTAGCCTTTTTACCACTAAGAACCTTCTTATTTATTTTCCTCCAAAGTAGAGGAGGATTTGCATATGCAATAAAACTGCATATGCTAACTAATGATTACTTCATTTTCCTTTAGCATTGCCTCACTATGTGTTAGGATTCTATGAAAGCAAAGAAGTAACTTCCAAGGACCCTGGGAATCTTGAGGAAAGATTAAACATGATTGATGTTAGGTCACTGACAATAATGAAAACAGCTCAAAGATTGTTATCAAGGACCCAGGGTCTGGTAACCCAAGTTGTAAACCACTACCTCAATCGATAGACCCTGGAATAATATTTTAAAAGAGGAGAGTAAGGCTTTCCTGGTGGTCAAGTGGTTAAGAATCTGCCTGCCAATACAGGGGACACAGGTTCTATCCCTGGTCTGGGAAGATCCCACATGCCACAGAACAGCTAAGCCCGTGCATCACAATTACTGAAGCCCATGCTCTAGAGCGCATGCTCCACAACAAGAGAAGCCACCGCAATGAGAGGCCCATGCACGGCAACAGAGTAGCCTCTGCTCACCACAACTAGAGAAAGGCCCAGTGCAGCAGCGAAGACCCAGTGCAGTCAAAAATAAATTTAAAAATCAATCTCTTTAAAAAGAGAGAGAGGCGTGCAAACCAGTATGAGTGCTCTGGAACTGTTAAACACACCTCATACACCTAGGAAATACCAGGTGTTAGGGAGTGCCTACGACAGACGCTCTGCCGCAGGAAAGGAGACAAAGCGACTTAAGTTTGCACTTATCTAGCACCCAGGAAATAATATTTGTAACAGCCTTTGCCAAAGTTAGTGTTCTTTTTTCTTTTACTGGCAATGCCGAGAGACGCATGCAGGATCTTAGTTTCCCAACCAGGGATAGAACCCATGCCCCCTTGCAGTGGTAGCACAGAGTTTTACCCACTGGACAGTCAGGAAAGTCTCTGTAAATTTTTATACGAGGTACAGTCACTGATTCAACTAAAACTTATTGAGTACCTACTATAAGCAAGGACTGTTTTGAGTGGAGGATACAGTGATAAATAAGACAGATGAGATTCTTGCTGTCATGGAACTTCGGTTCTAGTGAGTAGATAGATAATGGACAAGTAAATGAAAGAGGTAGCTTTAGACCATGGTAAGTTCTACAAAGAAAATTTGGGGGATGATGTATAAGGGACTCCTTCAGGTAACTGGGTAGTCAGAGAAGGTGCCTCTGAAGAGCTGAGTCAGGAGTGAAGAGAAGGAGCTGGCCAAGAGAACATCTGTAACAAGAGCATCTGAAAAATTGAAAGGCAAGAATGAGGAGCAGGAAGTGAGCCTCAGTCCTGAGGCCAAGTGAGCTCACAGGAGAGCTTGGTGTGTGGCCTGAGACAGGAGAGTGAAGCAGGTAGTAGCAAATTGTGTGCTCCTTACACATTTACTGAATGAACAAATGATCTAATGACCCCAGATTTCAAGTACTGTATCTTACTAGCTTCTTGGCTGTATTTCTTGTATTTGCTGTGTGTGGAGCCCATGTCACAGTATTTTCCCATCACCCCCGTGGTTGTCATATGATCTGACTTTGTAGCTGAATTTTGGCCTCTTTACTCTTTTCCTCTACAAAACTCAATTTCATGCCCTTTTATTCAGGTCAGCAACTCTTGAGCCAAATGAAATTTTCTCAGGGCTTGTGGAGTGTACTGTCTCTTGCTGAGATTGTTTCATTCCAGTGTCACAGGCTGTTGTCCCAAAGACAAACACTGCCTGCCAACACCAGCTATGGGCACAACCAGCCAGCATTGCTTTTTTCTTTCCTGGCTCCCGGACTCATAATCTTCAGTTCAATTTGATGAACATTTACTGAACAACAACTTTGTGAGGACATTGGCTAGGCACTAGAGGCAGTGGTTAAGGGTGAGAGCTCTGGAGACAGTTTGACATCTCTAACACTTACTAGGTGTGTGAATTTGAACCTGTGTGAGGCACTAGATGGAATATTAAAAAGCAGAGACATTACTTTGCCAACAAATGTCTGTCTAGTCAAGGCTATGGTTTTTCCAGTGGTCACGTATGGATGCGAGAGTTGGACTATAAAGAAAGCTGAGCACCGAAGAATTGATGCTTTTGAACTGTGGTGTTGGAGAAGACTCTTGAGAGTCCCTTGGACTGCAAGGAGATCCAACCAGTCCATCCTAAAGGAGATCAGTCCTGGGTGTTCATTGGAAGGACTGATGTTGAAGCTGGATCTCTACTAATTTGGCCATCTGATGCGAAGAGCTGACTCATTGGAAAAGACCCTGATGCTGGGAAAGATTGAGGGCAGGAGGAGAAGGGGACGACAGAGGATGAGATGGTTGGATGGCATCATCGACTCGATGGACATGGGTTTGGGTGAACTCCAGGAGTTGGTGATGGACAGGGAGGCCTGGCGTGCTGCAGTCCATGGGGTCGCAAAGAGCTGGACACAACTGAGCGACTGAATGAACTGAACTGAGGTTCACTTTCCTTATCTGTACTGTGGGAGTAATAATAGTATCGACTTCATGCATCAGAAGATGAGATGGTGGGATGGCATCACCGACTCAATGGACGTGAGTTTGAGCAACCTCCAGGAGATAGTAAAAGACAGGGAATCCTGGTGTGCTGCAGTCCATAGGGTCACAAAGAGTCAGACAGGAATTAGCGGCTGAACAACTTCATGCATCATCCATGGGGATTCAGATAGATCATGTTAACTCTCTCATTCTAGTGCTTGACATAGTGTTCAGTAAATGTTAGCTTTAAAAGAATTTTTAAAATGTTTTCTGCCCTCAAAGTGCTGTAAGCTAATGAAACATGTACATACAGAGTCAACCAAGATCTGTTGGGTGGACATAGGGGAAGCAGTTAGTACTGACTACAGCAGGAAAGGAATGAGGGAGGCCCTTGAGGCAAGGCAACAACTATGGTGGTGACATCAGAAGGACAAGTCAGAGAGAAGGAATAACATTCATATAAGCCTGCCAATGCAGGAGTTACAAGTTCAATCCCTGGGTTAGGAAGATACCCTGGAGAAGGAAACAGCAGTCCACTCCAGTATTCTTGCCTGGGAAATCCCATGGACAGAAGAGCCTGGTGGGCTACAGTCCATGCTGCAAAGAGTTGTACACGACTTGGTGACTAAATAACAACATTATTTCAGTCAAAGCATCTGTGTACCTACTGTGTAAAAAAATGCAATTAATGAACAAAAGACTGAATATAATACAAGATAGAAAGTAATGAACCCCTTAAGAGAAATATAAAGTGCAAAGGAAGTCTGAAAGAAAGAGAGCTTAATTCCATTAAGGTACTTTATATTTAAAGATCATCTTTTCATGGTGCTGGATTAACTGGACATCCACATGTGTTTTTTTTTTTTTTTTTAAAGAATCTAGATACAGACCTTACACCCTTCACAAAAAGTAACTCAATGTGGACCATAAATGCAGAATGTAAAATGCATTTTATAAAACTCCTAAGAAATAACCTCGGGAAAACTGAGATGATCTTCAGGATGACAATGACTTTTTAGATAAAACACCAAAGGCACTATCCATGAAAGAAATAATGGATAAACTAGACTTCATTAAATTTAAAAATGTCTGCTCTGCAAAAGACAGTTTCAAAAGAATGAGAAGACAAGCCATAGCTCAGCTGAAAATATTTACAAAAGGCAAATCTGATAAAGGACTGTTATCTAACATATAGAAAGAACCCTTAAAACTCAGTAAGAAAACAAACAACCTGATTTTAAAAATAGGTCAAAGACCCTTGGTAACAACCTAAAGGGGTGGAATAGGGAGGGAGGTGGGAGGGATGTTCAAGTGGGCAGGGACATGGGTAAATCTGTGGCTGATTCAACTTGATGTTTGGTAGAAACCAATGCAATACTGTAAAGCAATTATCCTTCAATTAAAAATAAATAAATTTAAAAAATAGGTCAAAGACCTTAACAGAAACTTCACCAGAAAAGATATACAGATGGCAAAAAAGCATATGAAAAGATGTTCAACACTAGTATGTAGTCAAGGAAATGTAAATTAAAACAACAGTGAGATCCCACTACACACTATTCAGTTCAGTTCAGTTGCTCAGTCGTGTCTGACTCTTTGCAAACCCATGAATCGCAGCACGCCAGGCGCCTCTGTCCATCACCAACTCCCGGAGTTTACTCAGACTCATGCCCATCGAGTAGGTGATGCCATCCAGCCATCTCATCCTCTGTCGTCCCCTTCTCCTCCTGCCCCCAATCCCTCCCAGCATCAGGGTCTTTTCCAATGAGTCAACTCTTCGCATGAGATGGCCAAAGTACTGAAGTTTCAGCTTCAGCATCAGTCCTTCCAATGAACACCCAGGACTGATATCATTTAGGATGGACTGGTTGGATCTCCTTGCAGTCCAAGGGACTCTCAAGAGTCTTCTCCAACACCACAGTTCAAAAGCATCAATTTTTCAGCGCTCAGCTTTCTTCACTATTAGAATGGCCCAAATCTGGAATACTGACAATACCAAATGCTTGTGAGAATATGGAGCAACTGGAAATCTCATTCACTGCTGATAGGAATGTAAAATGGTATAACCATTTTGGAGGATAGTTTGGCAATATCTTCCAAAACTAAACATACTTTTATCATATGACATAAATCACAAGAAGAGATACATCAAGACCAATATCTTTTATGAATATAAGTGTAAAAACCCTCAACAAAATACTAGCAAATGGGAGACAACAGCATATTAAAAGTATGACACACCATAACCAAGTGGGATTTATCCTAGGAATATAAGAGTAGATCAACAAAAGAAAATTAAACAATGTTAATACATCATGTTAATAGAATGAAGGGTAAAAATAAGATCATTTCAACTGATGCAGAGAAGGCATTTGATAAAAGCCAAAACTCTTTCATGATAAAACCTCTTAGAAAACTTGGAATAGAACTTCCTTAACATGATAAAGGGCATTTAATGAAAGCCCACAGAAACATCATATTTGATGTGAGACTGAAAGCTTTCTCTTATGATCAAGAACAAGACAAGCCTCTGTCACCACTGCTGTTCAATCCAGTACTAGAAGCTCTAACCAGAACCATTAGACAAGAAAAAGAGCCTTCAAATTGGAAAGGAGTAGAACTATATCTATTTATGGATAACATGATGCTACATATAGAAAATTCTAAAGAATCCACATGAAAGTTACTAGGGCGAGTAAACAAATTCAGCAAAGTTGCAGGTTAAAAGATCAACAAACAAAAATTTTGTGTGTTTCTATACCGCAGCAATGAACAATCTGAAAAAGAAATTAAGAAAGCAGTTCCAGTATCAGTAACATCTTAAAAGAATAAAATACCTATAAATAAATGCAACCACAGAGATGAAAGCAAGACTTGGTTGCATTTATTTATAGGCATTTTACTCTTTTATAAAATAAAAACTACAAAACATTGCTCAGAATGAGCAAAAAGAGGAGAAAAATAAATTGGACTTTACCAAAATTAAAATTGTGTGTGCATCTTTTTTGTGTGCATTATGAATAAAGTGAAAAGACAACCCACAGAAGGCAATACAGTCAATTCTCATTACTCACAGTAGTTGTATTCTATAGTGTCACCACAGATACTGAACAAATGCTTGTAGGGTTAAGATCCTGGGAGCTTCTGGTCATAAGTTTCTTCAATCAATCAATACATACACCTTGTTTTATGTGTTTTTGCTTGTGTGTGTGTGTGTGTGTATGTGTGTGCGCGCGTTCAGTTGTGTCATCTCTCTGTGGCCCCATGGACTGTAGGCCGCCAGGCTCCTCTGCCCAGGGAATTTTCCAGGCAAGACTATTGGAGTAGGCTGCCATTTCCTACTCTAGGGGATCTTCCCAACCCAGGGATTGAATTCACTCCTCTTCTGTCTCTTGCATTGGCAAGTGGATCCTTTACCACTTGTGCCACCTGAGAAACCTGTTTTTGCTTAAAGACAACTTATTTAATACATATTGATATATATTGGTTATTCATTAATGTTAGACCTTATTTTTTATATATATACATACATATATATATATATATATATATAGGTTATTCATTAACGTTCAACAGCATATTCCTTGTGTCTGGATGAGGCTTTTCTAACACACGTTTTTCTCCACAAAGCGTGTCACACTTTTCTTGCATTCGGTAATGCTGGAAGAACTTTGGCACTACAATTGGGAGTCACTTTAAACAGCAAAATTACCAACAAAGAAACACAAACTATTTTAAAAGTGGCACTAAACAGATTTCAAAAAGGATGGTTCTTTACAGCCTGACTGCTAAAATAAGAGGCAAAGCATTACCTTTTTTGACCTCAGCTGGAAACATACACAGGGGACAACTCAAATTTTTTGCTACTATGGACAAGCACATGAATGAGCACAAAACTGCCATGAATAGATTCAGGGGTTACAACTGCATTTTAATGAGTAGTCAAATTTGCACATACAGAATCTGTGAATGAGAATTGGCTGTATTTACGAATTGTGTATCTGATAAGAGTGTAACATTCAGAATATATGAAAACCTCCTAAAACTTGACAACAAAAAGGCAGCCCAATTAAAAACTTAGCCAAGGACTCAAATAGACATTTTTCCAAAGAAGATATACAAATGATCAATGACCACATAAAAGATGCTCAGTATCATTAGTCATTAGAGAGATGCAGATCAAAACCATAGGTGAGGTATCACTTTACACCTACTAAGATGGTGCTAACGATAATCTTCAACACTGAAAATAAAAGGTGTTGGTGAGAATAGTGAGAAATCAGAACCCTTGTACACTGCTGGTGGAATGTAAAATGGCTACAAACATCTGTAAAAAATACTCTGATGGCTTCTCAAAAAGTTAAATATGAATTACTATAAGATTCAGCAATTCCACTCCTAGATATATACCCAAAAGAACTAAAAAGAGGGATTCGTCTTCTGAGTTGTATGCTGATGTTCACTGAAGCAATTTTCTAGCCAAAAATGGAAACAACCCAAGCTGAATACACATACATACACACACACACACACACACACACACACACATACACGTGCGTGCATATTCAGCCATTAAAAAGGAATGAAATTCTGATATATGCTAAATACAAATGAACTTTGAAAACATTATGCTAAATGAAATAATTCAGACACAAAAGGACAAGGATTGTACGACCCCACTTATTTGAAATATCAAGAATAGGCAAATTCATAGATAATCTAGAAAGTAGATTAAAGGTTACCAGGGGTTACGGGGAGGGGGGCAATGGAAAGTTATTGCTTAACAGTTACAGAGTTCTGTTTGGGATGATGAAAAGTTCTGGAAATAGTAGCAACAGTTGCCCAACATTGTGTAGATAATTGATGTCACTGAACTGTACACTTATAAATGGATATAATGGCAAATTTTATTATATTTTACCACATTAAAAAATTCAGTTAATAAAATGAAAAAATCACTGAAAACTACTAATCACTGCTAATTTTTTATTTTGTATTCAAGGACACAGTCAACCAGGAGAGAAAAGTTCTTTGCTCTGTCAAATAAATATATTTAAAAGCTAGCAAACATCAGAGCAAAGTGCCAAATCTATAAAAGAGACAGGGGGAAAATTACTAATAGTTATTTACAGCTATACAAAATTAACATATTGCAAGGGAAACATAATATAAATATAGTCAAAGGTTTCATTTCCAATACTTGACATTTCAAATTTTGAAAACATTAAAATTATTGTCAAACAAAACTCAGACCACATTGGCAATGGTTTAAAAAAGGGAGCAATTTAATCTTTATAATACAGAGTGCTTTAAGAAGTTTTTAAACGTGTAAAAGAAAGAACAGTTTAGTGCATTAAATTGTTACAGTCTTTACATTGCTTCTCTTTAAAAAGTTAACAGTAGTATGAAAAAGCCACCCACAAAGCCAGCTGTCTGAGTGAAGAAATCAGCTAAATTGCAGCATTTTGGAATTACTAATAAAGCTATAGTTAAAAATGAAAAGTTTATAAAAATGAAAGCAGCATGCATAGTCAAGGCTTTTTCATAACATTTTCATTAGCTGACAAAACATTAAGGTAAAAACAAGAGCTTAATATTTATTATTCATTAAATTAGACAAAATAAACTGGCCAAGCCCACTACATCTGGTCATTCAGAAAAACATCTTAAAATCCAAAGCTAATGAAACTGAACATTTCTTCTATGAAGAAAGCACATTTTGAAAAATGGTCCTATAGTCACAAAGAAAAGGATCCTTCTCAACACGAATGAACAGCACCGGTCTTTACAAAGTTTATGAATTAGGAGGAACTTTCAGTCTCCTGAAATGGCAAGAGTTAACAGTTAACACTCCCATAATTCATAAGTGAAGAGCTAAGTTTTAACTCATTCTGATCAGTTCAGAATTTTTTTTCTTTATTCACTGAAATTGTTACACAAAGTAGAATTTCACCAAAAGATAATTTTTGAAAGCTCTGATCTGACACCTGTACAAACATTTCTGATTTCTCTATGATTGTAAGAAAAGCGTAAGTTAACACTTACTACATGATTCCTTTTTCACATTTTTGGTACGTTTACTTCAGAGTTTCACCCTCTTGAAATTCCTATGCCAGTTTCTTTCCCTTCTTCAGTACTGATTATGTTCGGTTTAAAAAAAAAAGCTAATTCAGTTTCTAATGAAAAATAGTAAAGGAGTATTACAAATAGTAATCGTGGTATCCATGAATGTGTTCAATGAAAGGTCCAATCATTAAGTGCCAATGATACCACAAAACCTCTTTGCTCCAACATGTGTCAATAGTTTTTTACTTACATTGGAATTATATAAACCCATGCACAACTCTTAATCTTAGTGCAGGGCCAGATAAATGAGACATAGAAATAAATCAGATTTTTCTTTTTCCTGCTTCTAACAATTTTTACTCTGTAAAATGTTTGGTCACTGAAAGCTATAGGCTTAATCACGTATCAAAGAATACAGGCAATAAGGCCCATCTTATGAGACATACACTATTAAGCTGAAAAAAATATGAGGACAAGCTCTAGTGGTCATTAAACTTCCTCAGAAAGTCTAAGAATCAGAATGTCTCCATCATATCAGAATAAAAATGTACTGTATTAAAATCTGAATTTTTACAAGTTGTTTTTTTAATTAGTGTTCTATGTACATTGCAGGACTTCTGCCATTTGCAGTAGTTTACTTTGGCACAACACTGAATTCCATTTCTTTTGGGTATTGGATCCTATTTATTGAGATTGTATATGCCCCCAAACGTTTTCAATGTCATCAAAGATTGGGCCATTCACAGTAAATCAGACATCTGGAGTTGAAGAATTGATTCTCTTCCAACGTTTTAGGCAGCTATAAAAGAAAAACATAATAAAAAACTAAACTTTTTAAGATAACCATATTTTAACATTTTCCACTTTTAGGAACAAAAATGATATAAATTAGCCATTAAAATGCATCCTCTGTATTCGCTTATTAATCCTGAGATCACTTGCTACATGTATCTTATTAACATATAATGCAGTAGATTTTCTGTGCAACTCCAGTGTATATGTTTTGCATATACCAGATTTGCTTATAGACATTTTTCACCTACATGTAATAATTTATAAAAAAATATTCATAGAATTATAATATATGTGATATAATATATAGTAATTCCTATTTACTATAGAATTAGTAAAATAAGTGCTATATTTATAATAAACAGACTATGAAATCTAAAGACTCTTACATTCTTTTCTATTTATATACAGGGCTAGCTTGTGCAAAAGAGATATATATTTATCACTTTTTCCTGTAACTATTTTGGTAAGGTTTTGGTTACCTTTATTTCTTTTTTTTTTTGGTTACCTTTATTTCTAAATAAGCCATACTTAAATGAAGAAGTATTTAAATGAAATTTATGGTGTATCATTTCATAAGATGAAAAAGTATTTTGTTAAACCAATGATAACTTGCTGATTAACAGGTTTTATAGTTTTAGACTTCTGCATATTTTAAAAGCAGAGCATGCCAATATATGTACCACAAAAGTCAGGTAAATGTACATTATACAACTTTTTTGAAAACCATGGCTTTGTGTGAATCTTCTGATCATAGTGTCCATTAGCATATTCATATATAACTTAAGAACCATCCACAAACTTAAAAGGTCAAACTAAGCTGTAGAAAAAAGTTCACATTATTTTTAGAATAAGATTCTAACTCCCTCCAAAATCACTGCAGAGGTTACTACAACACAACAACAACAACAATTCACTGCAGCAACAAATCTGTTGATGTAATCTTGGCTGAGTGCACATTCTTATGTTTAGCAATAAGAAGAGCCTGTTAAAAATATTTTATGCATCTGTGTTAGAAGCAAGCCTGTCCTGAAAGTTTCTGACAAAAGGAAATGAAGGTCGGTGTTTCAGGATATAGCCATACAAGACTGCTTAACTTCTTGTGACTCATAAGGATACATTTATGCTCTAAAACCTGGAATAAGATTCATTCTAAAATATGTGCATTTTTCTGTCTGAAAAAAAAAAAACTATTAATGAAAGAAAATCTGGAGAAAGATTGTTAAGCAATAAGAATAGTGCCTGGTACTTATTAAGCTCTCTATAAATAACTGTTAAATAAAATCATGGAGGAAGGTATGGGGAAATTAAGGAAATTCTGTGCAGAATAAGAGCATAAAAGTAGAGGATGGGGTAGAGATGCAAAAAGCTATGGAAATAAGTAAATATGCTCATATGAGGAGGGTCTAAGTCTTTTTTACCTCCCCTGATATTTGAAAATACTGCAATGATTTCTGTCAACAAGATGCTTTTGAACAACTAATGGACAGATACAAACATTTCATGACAACTGCACTATTTTTTAAGAAGTACAGACTTATCCTAGAACACACCAAATCAGAGAGCAGAAAAGAAACAAACTATGCTACTGAATTCTGAAAGTATTCAGAATTGAAATTCTAATTCCAAATCAGGTATCCGATTTGCAACTACAGTGAAATTTTAATTATTCCAATCTGTAACAGAATTAAGACTCAAGGAACGTGCCAAACCTTTCCAATTTAAAGCACATTTACTTGCACTTTTATGCCTACAGAGAGATATTTTTAACTTACTGATGTGTTTTTGCTGGTGGCAGGTTTGTTTTATATTAAGTAATGAAAAGACATTTTAGGCAACTGAGTTAATGTCAAATCTGTTATCTACCACTGATCTCTAAAACAGAAATAATTTATATCACAGTTTTCAAAGACAGATGCCACCTAAGTGAGTATGAAATTATATATTGCTTAAAACAGACCTTTGGCTTTTAATAGAAAAATATTGAGTAATTTTAACACATAAAGCATTTTAAACTCTAGTTAAAAATCTGATAGTTTGGGGGCAATAAAACATTAAAAAAGATACCCATTTTCACCTAGTTCCCTAAAACTGAGCAATTCTCACCCCTGTGGTCTTTCCTTCAGTATACTTTCTCCCCTCTTTTTAGTTTTCATTTTTAAATTCTTTCCTTAAATAAGCAAAAAGTGAAGCTTTAGTGAAGGAGGGTTGCAAAATATATATACATTTTAGTTATCTTTCGTATGTGTTAATCTCCAACCCGCCACCAGTCTTCCTTCTTGGAGAATGGGTAACTTTCCCTTAAAGCAAAAAAACATTTCACATAAAATATAAATAATTCAGGCAACATTAAACTCTATAAAATAAACATAATGAACAGAAAAATCAGGCTACACATGATAATCATGTATCTCTTGGGCTACACTCATGGCACCTAGTCCTCTTATTGGGCATCAGAGAAACTTTTAGAAAAAACACTGTCAAAGGTGAAGATGGCAGATACAAGGTGGCTGATCTAAATGTGTGTGGTCGGTGAATATACTCTCAGGTTAAAAACTTACATTTCAGTCATCTGACTTAGAAAGCTTCCGCTTCACGTGTCGTGGGGGTTCCCAAGTGTCACTGTCATCTGTTTCTTCTTCCTCCTCTTCCTGATCATCAATAGCTTCATCCTCCTCCTCGTTTTCCTCAAATAACTCTATACCTAAATCCGATCTTCTCTGTCTTTCGGCAAACCATTCTCGGACCTGCTCATAACCCATATGTGATCTGTTAACAAGTTCATCGAGGTCTTGCTCATTAAGAAATTTGTGCTTCAGGTAATAATCCTTAAGTATTGCAGTTCCAGTTTTAAATTTGATGAGGGACGGCCCCCTGTCCCAGTTGTTCATTCTCTTGCCTCCTCTGGGCCGCCCGCGAGGTCTTCCTCTCCCCCTGCCTTTCGGTCTCCCCCTCCCCCTTTTCCTAAGAGAAGACAGACCATTCATACTACTGGAATTGGCGCTTTGATAGTAGTAGTACCATTTTAAGTTTCCATTTTTCCAAGCATAACGGGTGTCCCCAAACCAACTAACTATGTCTGTTCTAGCAAGCCCGCTTTCTTCAGCCAACTTGTCATACTCTTCTGGTGACGGCCACTGTGTTCGGACAAACGCACTTTTCAGCATGTGCAGCTGCTCGGGTGTTTTTTTACATATCTTGCCAGTACTCCCTGACTTAGGTGCACTAGATTCATCTCCAGGAGAAGTTTCTCCAGCTTCTTCTTTGGAACTACCTGCATTGCTTTCCTCTACTTCCACTTTCTCTTCCTTTAAAGCTTTTGATTTCTTCTTCTCTGTAAACCAAGCATCAATTTCCCTTCTGGTGAGTTTGGTTTGCGCTCTTAACCTATTTAGTTCTTCTTCTGTAAGTACGGAACTGTTGAGAAAACTTGCCTGAAGGGCACGAAGCTGCTCCGCCGTCTTCTCTTTAAACTTCTGGGAAGTAAAGTCGGGAAAAGGATTCCAGGACTGCTTCTGCGGTGAAGTCACAACAGCTGGGGATTCTGTGGTTTCATCGCTCGAGTCTATGATGATAGTGGCAGAGGAGTCATTGTTGAGATGTAAGCACTGATTACTCTTTGAATTTCTCTGGTTGTACCTTGTGTCACTAAACCATTTTTTAATCTCTCCTTTGGTCAGTCCTGTGATTTTCATCAGTCTGATAATTTCAGCATCGTGGGGAAACTGATTCTTCAGGTAGCTGACTTTTAATTCTGCCAGCTGCTCTTTAGTCTTTTTAGCCCGAATGCCAAATGAATCAGGGTTTGCCAGCGTGGCTTCATGTTTGACCAGCTGAGAGGATGGGACTGCTGCTGTTGCTGGCTTGGTCTCTGCGGTCGGCTGAGTAGCGGGGACCTGACTTTTCTGAACATTCGTTTGATTCGGAACCCCTGCCACTGTCAAGGCTATAGGTGCCGTTACTGGCAACGTGTTCGTGCCACCTACTTGTGTGAGGACCAGACCTGGCTGGCCAACTATTTGGCACGTCTGTAAGATGGATGGTAAACCATTACTCCCCGCGGAGATGTGGGTAGGAATGACAGTTATGGTCTGAGGTACAGTGTGTACTGTTCCGTTGAATTGTTTCCTTCTTGCCTCCTCTACTTCCTCCGGAGTCCAGCTAACACCATGTTTTAGACGTTGGGCTGAAAACCATATCTTGATCTGTTCCTCTGTATATTTTGCTTGAGCAGAAAGAACAGTTATCTCTGACATTGTTGGATAAGGGAATTTGTTGTAGGTGTTAAGCAAAAGGGGGTTGTTATCCAAGGCAGCATTGTAGGTAGGAATGCTATTAACAGGGATTAGGACTTTGGGAATCAAACTGGAATTCTGCTGAGCTGATACTGCCGTGATCACCTGTGCTAACCCAGGAAGAACTGCTGCCGGGGCCACAACTGTGCTGGCAGCATGTGGGTGGATTCTGTTTACAACAGAAGTACTTGCATTCGATTCAGAAGCTGAAGAGCTTGGATTGTCCGCAGTTTCTTCACGGTCTGGTTTGATTTCATTCTCCTTCTCTTCCGGAACGTCCTCAGCTGAATTACGATGAACTGTAATCCGTTTGTTCTCCACTTTATTTTTCATCATTTTCATGATAGGAGTTTTACTGATAGATATTCCTGAAGAAGAAACTTCTGTAGATTCAGCTTGCTCTGAATTCTCCTCCTTAACAAAACTACCATCAAAAGTCAGATCATTTATTGTTTGTTCAAAGATTGTCTGGTTATTTCGTTTCACCATAGTCAACTTAAAATTCTCTTCTCCTGGGTGATATTTCAGATTATGCTCAGAAAGTGCATCATACCTTTTGGTAAGAAAATTGCATTCAACACAAACATAGGATGAATTTAGCACAACATTGGGATGTTCTGAATCCACATGGAAAGTAAACATATTTAGATCTGGAGTTTGGAAAGTACAGTATTTACATTCATAGCCACCTTCAACTTTTTTATTTTGCTGATTGTCAGAATCCACGGACTCATGAACTTCTTCATCACTTGAGACACTCTCTGTTCTGGTGTTTTCTATAGGCGTAAGTACAGGAGGACCTTCGTCCAAATCTGATACCAACTCGAGGTCTGGATCCTGTTCACTAGCAAGGACCATGCAGGGTGTTGTAGATTTTCGCCTGCTTGCCATTCTGATGTTATGGGGGGAAAATCTCAGTGGTGATTATAAAGCATTGGGGCTTAAAACTGTTCAGTATCCTTCATTTGAAAACAATGGCTTTTGGTTCTTCAAGTCTGTCTTTGTGCTCAGCAAGTCTCATTAGCAGCTTTTTCATGGTGCAATCAAGTAAAGAGCTTATGGTTGGCAAATAAAATACTGCAGAACTGCTGAAATTTTTGAAGCACAACTCCAATCACCTATATTAAGATAAATTAAAAAAACGTTTTAAAATGAGTGGTTATGATCTTTTCAACAAATTACAGCTCTATTTCACTTACGTGAAGTTGTTGGAGAGCTCAGTTGTAAAGATGAGAATAAAACTAGAACCAGAAAAAAATTTCTCTGAGGATCAAAATAGATGTTTCCAAGCCAACTCACTGAAGGTCATGTACTGTACCTGATGGGTCAGCCCGCAGGCTGCTGTGTATTTGGATTTTTCAGCCAGCTGGCTATATATCGGAAGGGAAAGGGAAGAAAGTGTCTCCTTTGGCAGGCACTTTCAATGTGAAATGATAATCTGTTAACAGTGGAGGAAGTTTAAAACTATAAAAAGCAGCCACATATACTCAAAACTATGACCACTAAGTGTATAAGGAATTCAGTCCATCAGTTATGCCCTGTTCTTTTTCCTGGTCTGTCTTACAATCCCCAAAGCATGCCCAAGTATGGCAAAAGCAGCAAAGGTAGAATATTAATGATCAAGGTTTCAGAAATATTATCTTCATCATTCTCCACAATGCTATCAGAATTTGTAAAACATGTCTAATCATATCAGTTTCCTGACTCAAAGCTTCTAATGGGTCCCTAATGCTGAAAGAATGAAGTTCAAACTTCCCCATGTAGCTCCCTCCACGTCCTGGCTGCAACCTCAATTTTCTATCATCTCTCTCCTGACTCCTATTTCCTTATGTTTTAGGCACAGAGCAGAAATGATTGCTGTTCCAGGGACTCCCATGCAGGCCATTGATTGTGTATGGACACTTGTTTGTGCACACATTGGGTGTGATGATCTCTCAGATCTGTCCTATAGATCACCCTTAGCTTCGGCCAACCTCCCTTCCAGTTTATTTCCTAGTCTATCACTTACTGTGTTGTACCAGGGGAATGTTGCATTTGTGTCCTGAAACCTCCAGTCTCCTTATTTTTTTTCTTCTTTTTTAAAGGAATAGCTTTACTGAGACATAACAAAGCTCTTGAAACTGAATGGAGCCAGTTTCCTTTATACCTTCAATCTAGCTCTCTCAGCTGAGTTCTCTTGACTGACTTCTCATTCACTTCTGTATCCCCTTTAGTATACAGAAGCCTGGAAGGGGGCTTCCCTGGGTTCAGTGGTAAAGAATCTGCCTACCAATGCAGGGGACACAGGTTCAATCCCTGGTCCTGGAAGATCCCACACACCACAGGACAACTAAGCCTGAGAACCACAACTACTGAAGCCCTTGCGCCTAGAGCCATGCTCCACAACAGGAGAAGCTACTGCAATGAAAAGCCCATACACTGCAACTGGATAAAGCCGGCATGCAGCAACAAAGATCCAGTGCAGCCATTAATAAGTAATAAATCTTTGATTAAAAAAAAAAGAAGCCTGGAAGTAGGGGCTCACTAAAAGTTTATTAACCTGAAACAAGATTCTCTAGTGGTCTGTGGTTGGGATTCAGCGTTTGCACTGTCGTGGCTTAGGTTCAACCCCTTGTTGGGGAACTAAGATCCCATAAGCCGAGTGGCATGACCCCCTCCCCACCCCCCCCAAAAATGCTACCTCCAACCTGAATTAGAATGAACAGAAAAAGAGTCCTATAAAACTCAAAATGCCCTAAAAGCATCACTACAGCGAACAAAGCTAAAATTCACAAGAAAAACCTTGAATCATCAAGAAAAAGTGAAATATTTTCATACAAATACATTTTAATACTTTTGCACCCAAAAGAGTTAAAATATAATTTTGATGCTAAATTGGTTAAACTCGGTGTGCTTCTAAAGTCTAAAACAAATGAAAATGAATACAATAAATGGTATCACTTATTTTCTACCACAAAGGAACTATTTTCATTTACTAACATAGTCCTTGTCCTAGCTGAACTGAGGAGAAAAAGTTTATTTCAAAGATTATAAAGCAAAACTAAGTCTCCATGACTCAGTAAAAGGAGAAACATTTTTAGGAAACAGAGCTGTCCAAAGAGACAATGTCCTGCACCTTTGAAGGTGCTAAGATCCTTCTTACTAGGATTATTCAAATCATACTACATTTCCATTTGATGCATCCAAGCAACAGACGGAAAGTTGGACTAATTGTCTCTTGTTCTCCGATTTCCCGTACTACAAAATAAAGAGCATCACTTTAGTAATAATAGTAATATCAACAGTCCAAAACCCACTCTCAAAACTGTCAGTGTTGGCAGGGGTGGGATGGATTGGGAGTTTGCGATTGACATATATAAAGTAGGGATATAGGTATATGTATGGCTGATACACTTTGCTATACAGTACAAACTAACACACCATTGTGAAGAAACTATTGTTGTTCAGTTGCTAAGTGGTGTCCGACTCTTCTGCAACCCTACGGACTGTAGCCCACCAGGCTCCTCTGTCCATGGGATCTCCCAGCCAAGAATCCACTCCCACTGGAGTGGATTGCCATAGCCTCCTCCAGGGGATCTTCCCAGCCCAGGGACTGAACCCCTGTCTCCTGCACTGCAGGTGGCTTCTTCACCACTGAGCCACCAGAGAAGCCTTAGACTCCAAAAAAAGAATGAATTTTTAAAAGTGTCATTGTTTTTTCTATAAAAAAAAACCTTTGATTTCTAAGGGAACATAAATCTATCACTGAGATTTAAAATGATTTCTTAAATAATGAGATTTAAAATGATTTCTTAACTAACTGCTATAAACTAAGATAATTCCATCTTTCCTATTCAATTTAATAGGGAACACTACTATTTTTGATCATTTTTTCCTCATTAGAAACAAGGATTTCCTCAAATAGCTTTAAGTAAGTGGAAGAGTAACAAATGAGCATCACCCACATTTCTGACAGTGAAGGAGAACTACTGAGAGGCAGGGGGTAAGCTATTTTCTGACTTATTCTCCTAGAACCTTAGATGATATTTAGATGGGGTGTATTAAGAGCTAAAAGTCTTAATGGAGGAGTTTTTCTTGAAGTGGTGGTTTTGAAACTTTTTGTTATAAGCAAGAAAGCCCTTTCTTCAAACAAAATTATATGAGGAACCCAAGTATAAAACTGATTAAAGAAAATAGCTATCTGATTGGAGAATAGAGAAGCTAAACTACCTGCTGACCCCATCCCATGGACCCCACAATCCCTGCTTTCACCTCTGATGGGTTCTGAGATGTTTTTGAAGCCTTTGCCTTAAAAACATAAATAGTTTCATCAAAAATCCTCAGCTTGCCAGTGCTAAGTCATGAAATGTGATAACTAAAGTGAATTTAATGTGTCCTTTTAGGCTGTTTCACTGTAAAAGATAGGCTTGGAGCACCCTGAGATAGAACAGAGTAGCCCCTACTAATAAGAGATACAGAAGAGAAACTTGAGGAGCTAAGATATTTTATTATTCTGGTTCTGTAGCTCTTGGGTTAAACTTACTTTTCATCATATCTAGTATAAATATGGGAATATGCTACCAAGTTGTTACTTTTATTTCTTTTCCTTATAGCTCACTAGCTCAGAATGGTCAGTTTGTAAGAACTGAAACAGATATACAATTTTCAGAGTATCTTTGCTAAAGTCATGAAAACAAGAAAATATGCATATATTATAACCTAATGATATATACATACAGTTGTGCTTTTTCCCTTTGAAAGCATTGGTTTTTGAGGAATTTGAAAATTTTAAATTATAAATTAAATTTAAATTAAAATTTTTACATTAAATGTATAATTTTAAAGCTATAAATACATTACTTAAAAGAAAGGCTTTAAAAAAAATCCTCAGTAATGCGAAAGACTAAAAATCTGATTATCTTGGGTATCCTAGGTTGTCTCAACCTGGGTTAGTTCTACACCTAACTACACAGACCTGGGAAATACTCTTTCCTCTTTACTCCTAAAACTGCCCATCTTTTGCTAACAAAACCATAATCAGTACATTACTTAACATATTTCTAAAGGGAGACTGAGAACTTCCAAAAGTGCCTCAAGATTTGGCCCAATGGCTCAATTCTATTATTATGTATACAACCTAAAAATAAGTCAAAGCACAAATAAAGGCAGCATCATGGTCCTTATTTTATAGTCGTAATTTGAGGGGAAGCAGGGACCTCAGTACAATCTTCCCATTCTTCATGGAAGAAGAAACCCACCCAAGGGAATAAATTCACAGAGGCTTTGGGGTAAAGGCTAAAACCACAGGTTTTAGAGTCTCCTCTGTACTCAGTAGTTAGGTATCTGGAAAAGTTGCCCAATATCAACCTCAGCTTTCTCATCTATAAAACCAAGATTCTTCAGTTCAACAAATCCACCAAACAACTATTTGTTGAAGGTCAACCATGTGCCAGGCACTGTGTTGGGCACTCGGGTTACAGCAGTCACCAGGACAGATAGTCTCTGGTCTGCCAGGTTCTAGCTGTTAACAAGGAAAACAGGCTTAAGCGATTACTTAGAATGACTATGATCAATGCAATGAGAGGAGGTACTGGGAACTATGTAAGCACATTACAGGAGGCTTCTAGAAAAGAAGCAGAGAAGGCTGCCCTGGAGAAAATAAACATAAAGGTATCCCACCTCAGATACTGATCAAATAAAAATGCTTCATACACACTAGTATACAGTAGGTGCCTAATTAATGCTATGTTCCAGTCCCTGAAAAATTAATTGGGGAATGAATAAATACCATTTATTTACTATTGTTCTCTTTCTTTCTATCTTTCATGCAGCTTAATCAGAAGACAAGGCACACAAATTGAATGCAAAAGAAAAAGCGGTAAAAATGCAGAGTAAGAACTGCCATGATGTGCTTTCAATACATCTCATTACAGTGTAACAGGGCTGAGACAGGGAAACTGCCACACAGAAATCACTATCAGCTGATAGGCAACTCATCCTCTCTTTGAAGGTCAAGTCAAAACAGCTTAAAATCAATTTGGGAAACCTTGCACTATTTACCTGTAAAAGAGGGTTAGAGTCCAGTTGCACAACTGAGGAGCTAGGTGGCTCTGCAGTTAAAACATAATTAAAGTGAAATCTGCCCATAAGAGAAAAAAACTATACACTTTATGCATATAGCACTGTAAATATAATTATATTTGAACACCATTTTCAGTAGAGAAAGATGTTAAAAAATAATCAAATCCATTATACTGCCATTAAAAATGACATTCAAAAAAGTAAAGGATATGGCAAAGTATCCATTTACTGTTAAATTTTAATAATCAGAACAAAATGTTCATACTAACTATAAAATAACTATGGGAGAATATGTATGCATGGTGGACAAAGACTAGATGAAAACATTAAAAAATGAAATTTTCACATGAGATTATGGGTGAAATTTTTATGGTGTGTGTGGTATTTACGTTTCTTTAATAGCATTATGACATTGCTTGATTACAAAATACAACAAACAGGGACTTCCCTGGTGGTACAGTGGCTAAGACTCCATGTTCCCAACACAAGGGGCCCGGGTTCGATCCCTGGTCAGGGAAATAGATCCCACATGCCACAACTAAAGATCCTGCAAGACTGGAAGCAGCCAAATAAATGAGTAAATATTCTAAAAAAAAAAAACAAAAAACAAAACAAAACAATAGTTTCAAGGTCTTAAAATTGCAAGTAGGCTAAACTATTTTTGTGGTCATTTGTCTCAAGCTGGAAACAAAATTTACTTTCTGTTTTTAAAGCAAAAAGACGTGCTACCTAAACGTTTTTTCAGGGGGAGGAGGAATCTCTGAGTATGTATAGCATTCAGGTGTATTCCCGACATTCTGGAGGGCTGCTGTCCCATTGCAGAGAAATCAGACTGGTTCTAACAGCCCGCAAGAGCACCCCTAGTCTCCAGAGAATAGATTTAGGCCAAGCCAATTTCCATGGTTCTGTGTACTGGCTCTTGTCCTGAAGGTCAGATGCTCCTTAATCAATTCACGATTCTTAATTCATCAAAAGAATTACATCATATTTTCTCTGCATAAAAGCATTTAATGGAAACAAAATTTATTTCATCACAGTATAAAACTTTGGGGCAGTTCTAAAAGTAGTTCTTCTTACATGATCGGTAAGAATGTCTATTTAGCTCTTTACTATATCCCCAGGGCCAAACACAGTGCCTATTAATATTTGTTGGGGGGAAAAAGCTTTAAAATATATCTATATTTTGTATTATATCATACATTTTCCTTCATTAAGCACTCATTTGCTGAGGAGATACACAAAACAACTGAGTTCGTTTTCACTGGTAAAATCCTTATTAACAAAAGTACTTTAGTCATTAAAACATTAAAACATGCTCAAAAACATTCTCATATAAAACATTCTGTTTATTAAAATAGAGCAATGGATGTTCAACAAATATTTACCAATTTATCTGTAATTCTATTGTAACAAATCAGTTTTATGTATGAATAGGGTACACCTAAATTTGTAGACTATATACCAACAAAATAAATTTGTAGACTATATAGGTGATAAATTCATTTCAAAGAATTAGTTCTGCAGTGGAATTCAGGAGAAAATGGCATACTTCTTATAAAGATAGACAAATGCAAATCTGAACTTAGAACCATTATTTCTCTATAAGAGGAAACTATATTTTAATGATGTTTTATATTTTAAAAGAGACTTAAAAACAGGTTCTCAGTGTAATACACTCTATAAAGTTAATGGATTGTTTCAAACTGTATGCTTGGCACAGAAAAAAAAAGTTAAAAAATTTTATAATTATACAGGGCCATAGCTACACTGAATTTCTAAACCTCTATTTTTTGGCTGTCTTGTACTTTAAATTAAATGATTAACAGTTTATTGGCCTAGTTAGCCACAAAAGCATGTTATTTTGGTAAGATTTTATGTTTAGAAAAACAGACTTTGTTTTTTATGCCAATTCTGGGTCAAAAAAGAACATTTAGAAGATTTTAGAAGATAACTAAAATTTTTAAGTATCATGTTAGTTTTGACCTAGTACCAACTAAATAAACCGTTCTTTAGGCCGCTAAAATACACAAACTGAGAATCCTTTGAAATCTGTATTCATACATATACTGAGAACTCTTAGGACTCTGTATTCAATTTAGTTTCACTTCTCCCTCTGTGAGTCAGAGTTCTGTTTAGCCAGCTGAAAATACTTACTTTTACGTGTTTGTATTCAAACTAAAAGTTACAAATCTACCAAAATCACAGAATGCCTGAAATAATAGTAGGAACAAAGAAAAATGAATCCAAATGAAAACAGGATATCTACCACTTTTTTTAAAAAAGGTATCCAAGAGGATATTTTTCTTAATTAGAATTTTTTTTGGTCTTTACATAGTAGAGGCATTTTTCAAAGCGTTAATGTTAAAATATTTAGAAACAATAGTCAAGTTCTCAAAAAAAATTAAGTGAGAAATCTGACAACCCAAATTTGTACCCAAAACAAGAATTTGTAAAAATCACTGTAAACTGGAATCATTACCTGAGAGACAAGTTTCAACAAAATTGCCAAAATGGTCTCAAGATAATACAGATTCAAGTATGGAGGTGAATACAGACAGGAGTGAATGTGATCCAAGTAACAACATCTAAGAAACTGTGGCCAAAGATAATCTAATTTCAGAAGATCCCTTTGCTAATGCTAATTGAGGCTTAGAGGCTTAGAAACTCTATCCTCTCTACCTGTTTTTTCAACCTGAGAAAGCGGACTTTAATGCAGCTAAAGATTAAAAGCCTCTAAGCTGGACAGATTTCTCCAGGCAAGCTCTGACCCCAGATTTGAGGAGTGAAATGTTTTTTTGAAAGATCTTTAGGCCACTAACATCCTGGTGGTGTACCTTCTGCTAGCATATAGGTAAGTATGTAACATAATTTGACAGTGAAACACAAACTAGTCATATAATGAAATATCTTATCTTTATCATTAAAGTTTGTGGATATGATCCAAAAGTAATTTTTGGCTGATAGTAATTTCCCCCTAGTTTTCTCAAGGTAGTGTATTAAATCTTTCACAGAAGTCTAACACAAGAATGGTATTCTTGATTCCAAGTGACATTATCACTGAAAGGCTGAAAAGTCATTCATCTGTCCATTATCTTCCCCATTTGTAAAATAAACTAACTGCTACCTATTTTACGCAGGATACAATAATTCAATTTGAAGGATAATGGTAATTAGTACTGGTAATGTCAACTCGTAAAACAAACACAAAAATGAAAGCGAACCACCACATTAATAGTTATGGAATCTTTCCTAGTACTTTCTGGAATCATCTGCAATAACAAATGGACTAAAGTATAAGTATTTCAAACAGCATAATATGCAATCTAATGCTTCTCAAAACGCCAATTTATATCAAGTAAGTAAAATATAAAAGTAATTATGTACAAATATATTTAAATAGTGGTATGCTTAACCTAAATCAAAGTATTTAATTATTAATATCTTAAATTTTATCATTGTAATTAACTATTATTAGAGATCTGTATACTAAAAATGTGTTTTCAGGAATTGTTCTTGACATCTTGAAGCATTTTTCTGGATATAGGAAAAGAACAGTAAAATTTCCCCACACAAAAGGTCTGTTTCCCCACCCTTCATTTGTCTGGTTTACCACTGTAATTACCACAGGTCCAGTGCCTGATACACAATGGATTTCAGCAAATGTTAATTGAAAAATCACTTCTAAATATACCACATAGACTTATTAAGAAGTGTGATGTTGTTTCCTTTCAAATTAAAGCAGCCAATACTCCTACATTTTTAAAGTTTGAAAGTACATTTCTTAAAAAAAGAGTTAAGAATATATCTGCTGCTTTTTAAAGGAAACCTTTTAAGACTTTAGCCAAATATAGTATCACTATATTAACTGAGCAATTCCGTCTCCAAGTTTTACCACAACAGAAGGATGGAACACATACCTGCCACAGTCTCCTCCCCATTCTGTTCTTTGACACGGAAGGGTGTCCCTTCAAATTAGGAGGTGTTTAGCTCAGGCCATCATTACCAACAGGTCCAAAGTACCTATCTGCCATCACCTACAAAAAAAGCAATATTGCTTTACTATTCTAGATATGATTCAGTCTTATTAGGAAACTTAAAGCCTAAGTCTTGGGTTTTTAAAAGCAAATATAACTTAAAAAAATTATTTTCCTCTTAGAAATTTTAAAAGAATCATCGAAATGCCAAACTCAGTAAGATATGCAAAACTGAAAACTTTATATTTTATAAAATAATAAAGTCACTATTATCCTGTCTTCAATACAGATTTTCAAAATGTGAAAAAAATTTCAAAATGTGACTATATGCAGGGTATAATATGAAAGCTGAGATGAAGAAATTGAGAATTGTAAAAAATTAGTACCACACAAGTTATGAAAGAAAACTTAGTTAAGCTAAGAGGTGGGAGAAGGTGTGTGTTTATATGTTTATATATAAGCCTCACTAGGCTTATATTTATATCCTAATTTACTATGTATTAAGTGGAATGGATCATTAATGCTGGGGACAAGCCAATACTACTTAAATAAACTAGTGGTATCCCACTCCTAAACATATGGTATATCTGATACAATGATTGGTATTTGTTTTGCAAGAAAGTTACTACTAAATGATTTTTTAATCAGTGCATTGTGAAACATTAGATGGTACAAACTGAAAATCATTCTCTGAAAACTCAGATTTGTGTGTAAAAATGCTGTGGTATATTACTCAGAGGAGGCAAACCAATCAGGAGAATTAAATAAAAACTATCATTGTTTGTCATATTAAATAACAGTAAATCATGCTTTTGAAGAGTTGAAAGATTTCTGTTATTGTTCTTGAAGCCCTGAAGCTCTGTAAACCACAGTGAATGAATATGAAGTAGCGTGATTTCCCTCAGTACCTATTCTTTTTGATTCCTGCCATTATGACACACAACTTTATGAAGAGCCCTTTCAAGATAAGAGATCATGTAAACACACCAGTCCTTCAGTAAAATACTTATACGGTGAGTTAAAGCTTTGGCTGAAACACTGCTTTCATGAAAGCAAAAGAGCATTCTCTTGGTGGGCCCAGTGGAGCAATCCTGTTCTGTTGGTAGCCTAGGATTCTACAATTTCATTTCCTGGTGTCTCCTTGTTCGGACACTCCTTAGCCAGCCATCTACAGGATGTGGAGTAGAAGAAAGGGTAGGAAACAGCTGCCAAAAGTAGGGAGGTTATTGTCCAAAATGAGTTATTGATAATATTATAGGAAATTGATAACCTATTTGAATCCATTCTTAAATCACACAGTAATCGCAAGATGTTTTACCAAACGAGAGTCTCCTGAGAAGAGCTGCCAAGACATGCACACAGCAAGCAGAGAATCAACAAACGAGTTCCTCAGTGTTTCTGGATGAAAAGCATACTTACCTGACGTTATTTCAGTTTCTGATACTTGGATTACTTTAGGGCACCTCTCTAATTCAAGGTATCTTTTTAAAATTTGGGATTAAACTTCAAAAATTAAAGAAGTCATCTTGACCATATACATTATGTAATAAAACAGATTGGTTACTTTGGCACGAAAGGATGGACAGGAAATAAAGATGAAGGATTTGGGCTTTGGAATCAGAGTGAATGGATTCAAATCCCAGTTCTGTCATTTACTAGCTGCGTGGTCTAGGATAAGCCACTTAGCCTCTCTGTGGCATAGCCCCCTTATCTGTAAAATGGGACTAATGATATTATCTACTTAATAGGGGTGCTATAGGCATTGAAAGGAATCATACATGTAAAGTGCTTGGAATACTTGCTGGCCCATGGTATACCTACAAATTAGACTTTTTCTGACTCTTATTTAGGGTAACAACCTTTAAATTATACAACAAAGAAAGTCTTTGTTTAAATTTTGCTAAATTTTGAGATTGAAATAGTGTTCTGGGTCAGTTATACTTCAAAAAACAAACAAACCCATAGAAAAAAAGGTCAGATTGGTGGTCGTTGAGGCAGGGTAGGGAACTCAGGGAGGGGAACTGGATGAAGGTGGTCAAAATCTACAATCTTGCAGTTTTAAAATGTGCCATGTGCTCAGTCGTGTCTTGCTCTTTGCGACTCCATGGACTGTAGCCTGCCAGGCTCCTCTGTCCATGGAATTCTCCAGGCAAGAATACTGGAGTGGGTTGCCATTTCCTTCTCCAGGGGATCTTCCTGACTCAGGGACCAAACCCCTGTTCTGGGCTCCTGCATTACAGGCATATTTTTTACCAGCTGAGCCATTAAGTACTAAGGATATACTGTATGACATGATAGATATTGTTAACACTGCTGTAGTATATGAAAGTTGTTAAAAGACTGAATCCTAAGAGTTCTCATCACGAATACACACAATTTGCTAAATGCTGAAACAGTATAAACTCTTTCAAAGTCCACAAAACAATTTTATTTTCCATTTCATAGCTTTGAGCATATTAAGCAGTGTTAGAATAAGCTGGCTTTAACAGGTAGACATTGATCAATCATAATTTATGCCTCTGACTCCAACATACACATATTTTCTGTGATCTAAGCCTCAAGATGAATCATTAATATATGACACATTTAAGGGGTGTTTCATAGAATGAACAAGCTTTTGATATAAATAATCTTATCATAGTAATAAACAATTTTTTCTTTTTTCACCAACCCCCACTCCCAAGTATAGTCTAAGTCCAGCCAAGTTTTAACAAGCTTCTTTTTTTTTTTTTAAACAATGTTCGAAGGTAAAAGGAATAAACTTAGTAAAGAAGAAAAACATAATTATTAGTGAAGTGCTTAGAAATATCAGAATACTCCTATGTCTTTTCATTCTTCACAACAGGGAAAGACCTTTAGAAAGGGGAAAAACGGAGCCAGAAATACTAAGAGAAATATTAAACCACTAAAATTTAATGACAAAGTTATTTTATTTTAAATGATAAATATGTATATATCGACTTTAATGTTTTAATTTTTTAGATAAGCTTTGTTAATATGATTTTTAAATCTAAATTTCAAAGCTGAAAACAAAAATCCTGCATAAAAAATGATTTATTCAATTTTGACTCCCTTGAATAAACGTCATTCTTAATTTGCTCACACATACTTCTTTTTCCAAAGTATATCATCTTATTTGTTTAGACCAAAGGTACATAAGACCATGTTTATAACTTTTAAATACATTACAGGATACTGATTATATAAACTGCAAAGATCAAGTACCCTTTAAGACCAAAACCTGGCAACCTACATAAAAACTTACCTAAGTATTTGCTTTAAAAATAAATTAACTGTATAAAATACAAATCTCCAAAATATAAATGCAAATGTGTATATCCTGATTGGTAATCTAAATCAGAGGCTTCAGTCATACAAATCTTGTTACTTACCACTATGACTATATTAGAGCAACAGGAAACAATAATATTAAGAACTAAAGGCTAGCACCATAGTTTTTTTTCCTTCAAATAAATGTAATTCGAGTTACTTTCGAAATTACACAGAATGATTTAAGAGGATTTTAAGTCAGAAAAAATTTAAGCATACAAATGAATGTGCCATACTGACTATTACTACAAACAGTATAATAGGTATTTCTGGACATCTCCCTGAATTGCTCGAATATGATTAGATTAAAAACTAGCTTAGGCACTGAAATTTCTACACTGTTAATATTCAAACAAGAAGTCTTTTGAGTCCAAATCCACAATGCTGTAATATACATAAAGAGGTTATTTCCTAAGCTACACTTGAAATAATTTTAGTAATTTTAGGAGTACTTCCATTTGAGTATAAAGCAATAACTGAAAGCAAACTAGGTCCCAAATATCACATTTTTGTGCCTATTTAACATTACAAGAAAGAAAATGTATAGTATGTCATAGTATCACCTTTCAGTCTCAATGTGAAATACAATAATAGGGAAAAAAAACCTCCAAAGTGAGCCACCTCACCTACTAACAAAAGAATTTTAAACCCCCCAAAAAACAATAACAACAAAACAACATAAAGAATTGTAAAACTTAATTCACATTTATTGAAAAAAAAGAACTTAGAAGTGTCATTAAAGGTGAAATAGTTGGACATCATTCATGAACTGTCCTCCAGTCCAGTGAAATAATCAACTCACTTAATGGGAGTGACGTCTACTAAGGAGAGCTCACCAACACAGGGACATTTATGTTTTCAGCCTTACCATATTTTGAAACCATCTGGCAGCAATGCCTTTCTGGTTCACTCAGCCTAATCTGTTCAGAACTGAATATAAAACTAGACCTAAAAAAAAAACAAAAAAAACTAGACCTACGTGCACTTTGGGGAAACCAAAGAACAGCACACATGAATAATAATGTGCTCAATGTGCAGCTCTAAACTAGTTTATACTTGAAAGGTGTTTTTAAAAACATTTCTATTGAAGATGTTAAAGCTCTTTTAAAAATACTAGAATGGTTCAAGAAATCTGTATGAATCATTGCTGTCATCAGTTACCCAAGTCTTAAAATTCTTTTTTTCTGATTTTAATCCTGATCACTAAATAAACCATTTGAAGAGATTCCTCTACAAAGAGAGTTACTGATAAATGAAACACTATCAATTCTATAATGAAAGGACCCAAGGTTTTTTACAACTTACTTTCCACAAAATTAGTCTGCTTAGCCCTAAAATGCTCAGAGGAAGGAGGGGAAAACTAAGAGAAAAAAATACTCATGAAAGCCCTTTTTTCTCTTACATCCTGTTACGGCATTACTGTTTCTGGCAGCACTTACATTTCTTTTGCTTAAAATCAAGAGTTAGAATTGCTACTCAAGACATTAAAAAACAAAAAATCTAAGAATGTGCTAGGGTCAATATCCCTGTTAGAACCAAATTCCGTCACCCTCACCAACTGGCATAAAAACAAACAACTTTTTCAGGATAATTTTTCAGAAGCAAGGATAATTCACACAGCACCATATAACACAAGTTAAAGCTTTCAGACAAAGACTGAGAAACAATGACCAAAACCAAAAAATCTTAAGGTGCGTGCCTGTAGGTTAGGCACACACAAACACTCCAACCCAACAAACAGTCACTGTTCCTGGGATAAAGCTGCTTCTCCCTCCCTCACTGGGAACCACTCTATTTCTCAATCCTGTGATTTTCCCTTTTCAGATAAACTCTCACTCTCCAAGAGAACTGCTTCTTCCTTTCAAGTTACATGGAATCCCAACTTAAACACGTTACATACAAATTCTCTATCAGTAGTGTTCCAGGCATGTTTTCTCCCAGCAAAGATGAGCCCCTTCTCATGTTTTTCTTTAGAGCTGGGGTGAGATGACAGAAAAGCGCTGTGGCATTCCCGCTCTGCCCAATCTCTTACCCACATCCCTCCTCTATCCATCCGCTTTCCCGCTTCTTAATCCTCCTATCCCGAAGCTCACTGAAGCCCTGCCAGAGAGTTTGATCCTTCCCTATCCTAAACTAAGGATACGCAACGGAACCTTTTTCTTCTTGGGGTTCTGCTTTCCCCTTACTATTACCCACAGAGAGATGGGGAGGGATATATTGGAACAAAGAATTTCAAGTCCCTTTCTCTAGAACTCTGGTGTAAATACACAGGGAAAGGGCATCCCCCCAGGGCTCTTCTTTCCTGCCACTTGACCCCCTTCCCCTCAGAGCTCCTTCCTAGCCCCTCATTCCCCGCAAAGGTCAGGAGCTTGTTCCCTTCAGGCCCTAAGCTCGCAGCAGTTCCTGGTCAGCTTCCCAGTCTTCCTCCCGAAAGGGACGGATAACATTTCCATTCTCTTTCATCAACTTCTCCTTAAGTCCCAGGGCTTCTTCAAAACATAATATAGTTAAGGACCCAACTCTGAGTCTTGCCCTGAAATGGGTGCCCAGTCTTCCCTGAAGTGGGGTACAGCCTCTCCCCGAGGGTTTCTGGGGGCTCCAACCCCAATGCCAGTGCGCTCAGCTCCAGCAAGAGAACCTCTCCTCTCAGGGAGACTGAGTCCCCACGAGGCCACATGCCCCCGCAGGTGAGGACTCCCGATCTCCCTCCCCTAGGACACTGCTGAGGTGGTCCATCGCTGAGGCGCCTGCCCCTCTTCTAAGGAGACCCCGTTCTTACTCCCGTCAACAATCCCAAGTTGCTCAGTCCTCTCGTACGCAGGCGGGCTGAGATTTTTCCTTACAGAGCCCACCCCCAGCTCCTTCCACGGCCGCAGAGACCCCGAAGAGCGCAAAGGAGGCTCGGGGTCTGTCCCCCGACGGCGATCCCGGCCCAGGCAGGCCCGGTCCTTGCCCCTCGGACGCCCCGCGCCGGTCCGTCCTGCCACCCGTCTCGTTGAGAGCGCTCAGCCCCCCGGGGGCTCTGCCCCGGGGCCGCCCTCCTCCGTCCCGCCCGCGCGCCGCTCGCCTTCCCGGCCCACCGCGCCGGCCGCGAGCTCTGCGCTGCCGGTTCCCACCCGTAGCCCCGGACTCCCTGGGCCGCTCGTCGCGGAGCCCGCTCGGGCCGCTACCTGCAGGGGCCGCCGCGCCTCTCAGAGCCCCGCCGCCGCCATCTTGCATTTCAAACCGGCTGCACTTTTCAGGGAGTCAACTCTGACCTGTGAACCCTATACCCGGAACCGCTCGGTGGGCCGGTTCACGGCTTCGGCAGCGCGGCGGACCCGGCGGAGCGCAGAGAGTCGGGGGTGGGGGTGCGAGGCGAGGCGCGCGCCCCAGCAGTCGACCGGGGGCAGGAGGGGGGAGGGGAAGAGCCGGCCGAGGCGGGGCCCTCCCGCGCGCGCGCCCTCCGCGCGCCCCCACCCCGCTCCACGCCTGGCTCTCCACCCTGGGACCCTGCTGCTCCCCTGGGGTTCGACCCGGGTCTCTGCCCCCGGGATTGGCGCACGGCGGGAGGTAGGGAGCCGCCCCGCCCCTCTGTCAACAGAAGCCCCGCCCCCGTCCACGGAAGCTCCACCCTCTGTCAACAGAAGCCCCGCCTTCTCCAGGTCTTGGAGCGGCCCCGCCCCCTTGCCGGTGATAGCTCCGCCCGCTATTGGCAGAAGCCTGGTCTTCACTCAGGTCAATCCAGAAGGCACCTCGCCTTCTGCCAGTTGTGGCCCCGCCCCCTGGGCGCTCCACCTTCCTAGTGTCGCCGCTGAATCGCGAGAAACGCCCCTTGTCATCATGAGCTCCATTTGGTGGCAATACTACCCCAAGCCCCGCCCCTTTAGGAGGGAGCCCCACCTACTGTCAATAGAAGCCCCGCCTTCCTGAGACTCTATTCTAGCCCGAAGCCCCACCTCCTGTCAATTGCCGCCCCGCCTCCCCTTGCCTCCTATTCGGCCAAAAGCCTCCCCTCCACCGTCTGACACCGAAAGTTCGGTTCAACCTCACTTGGAACCGCCGTTCAAGACCAAGCCACCCTCTGCTCCCGAAAGCCCTCCTTTGCCTTCTCACGAGTCACTCTTCTGAAGGGCTTTCTTTTCAAGCTGTGGTCGTCAAATCCCGATAGCTTCAATGGGAACCAGCCCCGCAGCAAGGGACCCAGGCTTTGGGGAAAATGGCCCCTCCCCACCCCTCTCCTTCCCTCCGCCCACCACATCATTTTTAAAATGGAGAAAAGTCAGACCAAAGCAAAGAGAAACGGCTCACCCTCAAGCTAGTCGGCTCAGATTCACGGACCAGAACGTGTGAGAACTCTGGTGGATTAGTGTTCATTCCCCGCCGCCACCCCAGTCCTGGACCCTCTGTGCTTTGACAGCAGCGCTCCGCTGAGCCACATTAATCCCCAAACATGCAGTTGCTTAAAGTGAAAGCTTGATGGTTGAAATCAATGTACACCAGCTTTTTTTTTACTTATATGGTTCGTCTTAGATCCCCAGAACTTGTGGAAGCAGAAGCAAGCAAAGCTTAATCTTGTAAACGTAGGCTTTCAATCCTGCCATAGTCCACACCCTGTATGCAACAAAACAAAAATTTAACATTACTCTCCTGGAATTCAATTTATTGACATGTAAACTATGTACAAGAAACCACTGTAATAGTCTAATAATATAAAGGTGAGATAAGCAAAAGTAATGTACTTTTAAATATCATACTAGTTTCAATAAAAATCAGAAAATATTTTTCACTGCGGGAAAACCGGGCACCAGTATGAGAACTACAATACAAAACATGCCCCCACAGAATTTCAACACGCCCCCTAGGGGGCAGTACTGTGCCCCCCCCCCCCCCCCCCCCTCCCCAAGACCTGCTTAGGCTTTATCTGAGGAAAGGAAATGCTTCAGAAAGGGAAATTCATCTTTCGTTGGAGCATTTAACAGCTAGGTTTTTGAGTACCAGTGTATGCCAGGCACTGTGGAAGCTGAAAAGTTGAGTCAGGCAACGTTTCTGTCTTCAAGTAGATTACAGTTTAGTAACCAAGCAAAAAACGTTGAGCATAAAAACATCAAGCAAGGTGAGCAGTCAGAAAGATCAAGGAGAAATACATCAAGAGACCCCTTTAAGGGTATGAATTAATGAATCTAAATCTTACCTTTTCTCTCTTTCCCTCTCTCTCTCCCTCCCTTCCCCCCTTCTCTCTTTACTCCCACTCCTCCCCCCCCTCCCCCCTTCTTTAGCATCAATTTATAGTGGCCTTCTTCTCTCTATAAGCTGTCTGCCTGATTCACTGCCCAGTGCCAGCAGCCCAGAGTTCTCCCAATTTAGGGCCATGCCCAGAGGGCAGTTCTGTCCAGGAAAACAATTTCAATAGCTCAGTGCTGAGAACAGTATCCTTAGCTGAATTGCTGCCAATTATTTGGTATCCTTGTACAAAGCAAGACTGTTATCATCACTCAAAAAAGAAAAAACTGGTTGCAGACCTAAGCAATATGAATATATGTTTAGCATAGCAGATTGTGCCAACCCACATAAATCTGTTTAGAGATTATGTTCACAGAGTAACTTGTTTTTATTAAAATAAACTCATTTGTAAAAATTGTAAATATGACTGATTTCAACAGCTGTGTGGCTCCAGAAGTAAGTTTTTTACCCATGGATTGGCACAATTAGAAGAGTCTAGATTTCTTTATGCATATGTTTTGTGATTTGTTATACACAGTCTGGTATGACAAAACTTCAGTACTCTTAGAGATGAGAAGTTATCCAGCAGGTTTTAAAAAGCACAGAATTTTTGCTATTCAGAGCTTCTTCCACCTTTGGAACAGTGGAAAAAAAGTATTTGTAGGAAATGAAGAGCTTTGAGTCAAAAGTTCTAAGCACTGGTGTCATCTGAAGAGGAACAGACTTCCAACACCACTTTTTGAAGTAGTTTCCTTCTGTTATTATTTTTCCTTTTTCTACTTTTGGCGAGAAAGTCTTCTAAAAAAACATGATACCATGAAACAGATCGGCCAAAAAGACATCAAACCAAGACACTTCAAACTTTTAACTAGAGCCAGGTGAACCTGAGAATTTAGCCCTAGTAAAATACTCCCACTATTCCCTCTAAGGGCCACTTCAGAAGGTGAACAAAAACATTTCTACTTGAAAGTAGTTCAGACTGAACAAACTTTCAAAGTCCATTTAGGGTCAAGTCCTATTCCTATTAGAGAGTGCTTTGTGAAAATAATATTATTGATAACAACAGTAAAAACAAGTTAGTATATTTGTAAATGCCCTCTCCACTATTCTGCTCCCCTATTTCTGTATCTGGTGGAAGTCCATATATAAAGATTATAAATGCAAAACAAAAAAAACCAAAAAATAGGAAAAACTGATTTCCCAGTATTTTTTCGAAGAGCTAAATGTTGATACACTTAAAAAAATCATGGTGTCATCTGGGTTGGTTCATTCATTGGTGTGTACTCTATTTCCACCAAAAAGTGAATGTTTATGTCAACACTACTTCTGAAAAATGTGCTAGTGTATCTTTTTTGACCTAAAATCTTAGGACACAGATAACCCTAGGGGAATACCCAGAAACCAATACTAGAGAGAGAAAATGCAATGCATCCTGTTTTTAAAGTCATAGCAGAGGAATTTTAATATACATTGAAATTATTGGGGAACTTTGATTAAAATGTAGATTTTAGACCCTGCTCCCAGTAATGTCTCATTCTGTAGGTCTGGAATGAGGCCATGAATCTTCATTTTACAGGCAGCTGGTGACTTTTTTTTTTTTTTTCCATTTATTTTTATTAGTTAGAGGCTAATTACTTTACATCATTACAGTAGTTTTTGTTATACATTGAAATGAATTAGCCATGGATTTACATGTATTCCCCATCCCAGTCCCCCCTCCCACCTCCCTCTCCACCCGATCCCTCTGGGTCTTCCCAGTGCACCAGGCCTGAGCACTTGTCTCATGTACCCAACCTGGGCTGGTTATCTGTTTCACCCTAGATAATATACATGTTTCAATGCTGTTCTCTTGAAACATCCCACCCTCGCCTTCTCCCAGAGTCCACAAGTCTGTTCTATACATCTGAGTCTCTTTTTCTGTTTTGCATATAGAGTTATCGTTACCATCTTTCTAAATTCCATATATATGTGTTAGTATACTGTAATGGTCTTTATCTTTCTGGCTTACTTCGCTCTGTATAATGGGCTCCAGTTTCATCCATCTCATTAGAACTGATTCAAATGAATTCTTTTTAATGGCTGAGTAATATTCCATGGTGTATATGTACCACAGCTGCCTCATCCATTCGTCTGCTGATGGGCATCTGGGTTGCTTCCATGTCCTGGCTATTATAAACAGTGCTGCGATGAACATTGGGGTGCACGTATCTCTTTCAGATCTGGTTTCCTTGGTGTGTATGCCCAGAAGTGGGATTGCTGGGTCATATGGCAGTTCTATTTCCAGCTTTTTAAGAAATCTCCACACTGTTTTCCATAGTGGCTGTACTAATTTGCATTCCCACCAACAGTGTAAGAGGGTTCCCTTTTCTCCACACCCTCTCCAGCATTTATTGCTTGTAGACTTTTGGATAGCAGCCATCCTGACTGGCGTATAATGGTACCTCATTGTGGTTTTGATTTGCATTTCTCTGATAATGAGTGATGTTGAGCATCTTTTCATGTGTTTGTTAGCCATCTGTATGTCTTCCTTGGAGAAATGTCTGTTGAGTTCTTTGGCCCATTTTTGGATTGGGTCATTTATTTTTCTGGAGTTGAGCTGGAGGAGTTGCTTGTGTATTTTTGTGATTAATCCTTTGTCTGTTGCTTCGTTTGCTATTATTTTCTCCCAATCTGAGGGCTGTCTTTTCACCTTGCTTATAGTTTCCTTTGTTGTGCAAAAGCTTTTAAGTTTCATTAGGTCCCATTTGTTTATTTTTGCTTTTATTTCTGAAATTCTGGGATGTGGGTCATAGAGGATCCTGCTGTGATTTATGTCGGAGAGTGTTTTGCCTATGTTCTCCTCTAGGAGTTTGATAGTTTCTGGTCTTACATTTAGATCTTTAATCCATTTTGAGTTTATTTTTGTGTATGGTGTTAGAAAGTGTTCTAGTTTCATTCTTTTACAGGTGGTTGACCAGTTTTCCCAGCACCACTTGTTAAAGAGGTTATCTTTTTTCCATTGTATATCCTTGCCTCCTTTGTCGAAGATAAGGTGACCATAGGTTCGTGGATTTATCTCTGGGCTTTCTATTCTGTTCCATTGATCTATATTTCTGTCTTTGTGCCAGTGCCATACTGTCTTGATGACTGTGGCTTTGTAGTAGAGTCTGAAGTCAGGCAGGTTGATTCCTCCAGTTCCATTCTTCTTTCTCAGGATTACTTTGGCTATTCGAGGTTTTTTGTATTTCCATACAAATTGTGAAATTATTTGTTCTAGTTCTGTGAAAAATACCGTTGGTAGTTTGATAGGGATTGCATTGAATCTATAGATTACTTTGGGTAGTATAGCCATTTTGACAATATTGATTCTTCCAATCCATGAACACGGTATATTTCTCCATCTGTTTGTGTCCTCTTTGATTTCTTTCATCAGTGTTTTATAGTTTTCTATGTATAGGTCTTTTGTTTCTTTAGGTAGATATACTCCTAAGTATTTTATTCTTTTTGTTGCAATGGTGAATGGTATTGTTTCCTTAATTTCTCTTTCTGTTTTCTCATTGTTAGTGTACAGGAATGCAAGAGATTTCTGTGTGTTAATTTTATATCCTGCAACTTTACTGTATTCATTGATTAGCTCTAGTAATTTTCTGGTAGAGTCTTTAGGGTTTTCTATGTAGAGGATCATGTCATCTGCAAACAGAGAGACTTTCACTTCTTCTTTTCCTATCTGGATTCCTTTTACTTCTTTTTCTGCCCTGATTGCTGTGGCCAAAACTTCCAAAACTATGTTGAATAGTAGTGGTGAAAGTGGGCACCCTTGTCTTGTTCCTGATTTCAGGGGAAATGCTTTCAATTTTTCACCATTGAGGGTGATGCTTGCTGTGGGTTTGTCATATATAGCTTTTATTATGTTGAGGTATGTTCCTTCTATTCCTGCTTTCTGGAGAGTTTTAATCATAAATGGATGTTGAATTTTGTCAAAGGCTTTTTCTGCATCTATTGAGATAATCATATGGTTTTTATCTTTCAATTTGTTAATGTGGTGTATTACATTGATTGACTTGCGGATATTAAAGAATCCTTGCATTCCTGGGATAAAGCCCACTTGGTCATGATGAATGATTTTTTTAATATGTTGTTGGATTCTGTTTGCTAGAATTTTGTTAAGGATTTTTGCATCTATGTTCATCAGTGATATTGGCCTGTAGTTTTCTTTTTTTGTGGCATCTTTGTCTGGTTTTGGAATTAGGGTGATGGTGGCCTCATAGAATGAGTTTGGAAGTTTACCTTCTTCTGCAATTTTCTGGAAGAGTTTGAGTAAGATAGGTGTTAGCTCTTCTCTAAATTTTTGGTAGAATTCAGCTGTGAAGCCGTCTGGTCCTGGGCTTTTGTTTGCTGGAAGATTTCTGATTACAGTTTCGATTTCCTTGCTTGTGATCGTTTTGTTAAGATCTTCTATTTCTTCCTGGTTCAGTTTTGAAAAGTTATACTTCTCTAAGAACTTGTCCATTTCTTCCAAGTTGTCCATTTTATTGGCATAGAGCTGCTGGTAGTAGTCTCTTATGATCCTTTGTATTTCAGTGTTGTCTGTTGTGATCTCTCCATTTTCATTTCTAATTTTGTTAATTTGGTTCTTCTCCCTTTGTTTCTTAATGAGTCTTGCTAATGGTTTGTCAATTTTGTTTATTTTTTCAAAAAACCAGCTTTTAGCTTTGTTAATTTTTGCTATGATCTCTTTAGTTTCTTTTGCATTTATTTCTGCCCTAATTTTTAAGATTTCTTTCCTTCTACTAACCCTGGGGTTCTTCATTTCTTCTTCCTCTAGTTGCTTTAGGTGTAGAGTTAGGTTATTTATTTGACTTTTTTCTTGTTTCTTGAGGTAGGCCTGTAATGCTATGAATCTTCCCCTTAGCACTGCTTTTACAGTGTCCCATAGGTTTTGGGTTGTTGTGTTTTCATTTTCATTCATTTCTATGCATATTTTGATTTCTTTTTTGATTTCTTCTATGATTTGTTGGTTATTCAGAAGCGTGTTGTTTAGCCTCCATATGTTTGAATTTTTAATAATTTTTTTCCTGTAATTGAGATCTAATCTTACTGCACTGTGGTCAGAAAAGATGACTGGAATGATTTCAATCTTTTTGAATTTACCAAGACTAGATTTATGGCCCAGGATGTGATCTATTCTGGAGAAGGTTCCGTGTGCACTTGAGAAAAAGGTGAAGTTGATTGTTTTGGGGTGAAACGTCCTATAGATGTCAATTAGGTCTAGCTGGTCCATTGTGTCCGTTAAAAGTTTGTGTTTCCTTGTTCATTTTCTGTTTAGTTGATCTATCCATAGTTGTGAGTGGGGTATTAAAGTCTCCTACTATTATTGTGTTACTATTAATTTCCTCTTTCATACTCGTTAGCGTTTGCCTTACATATTGCGGTGCTCCTATGTTGGGTGCATGTATATTTATAATTGTTATATCTTCTTCTTGGATTGATCCTTTGATCATTATGTAGTGTCCATCTTTGTCTCTTTTCACAGACTTAATTTGAAAGTCTATTTTATCTGATATGAGTATTGCGACTCCTGCTTTCTTTTGGTCTCTGTTTGCATGGAATATTTTTTTCCAGCCCTTCACTTTTAGTCTGTATGTGTCCCTTGCTTTGAGGTGGGTCTCTTGTAGACAGCATATATAGGGGTCTTTCTTTTGTATCCATTCAGCCAGCCTTTGTCTTTTGGTTGGGGCATTCAACCCATTTACATTTAAGGTAATTATTGATAGGTATGGTCCCGTTGCCATTTATTTTGTTGTTTGGGGTTCACGTTTATACCACCTTTCTGTGTTTCCTGTCTAGAGAAGATCCTTTAGTATTTGTTGAAGAGCTGGTTTGGTGGTGCTGAATTCTCTCAGCTTTTGCTTGTCTGTAAAGCTTTTGAGTTCTCCTTCGTATCTGAATGAGATCCTTGCTGGGTAGAGTAATCTAGGTTGTAGGTTATTCTCTTTCATTACTTTAAGTATGTCCTGCCATTCCCTTCTGGCCTGAAGGGTTTCTATTGATAGATCAGCTGTTATCCTTATGGGAATCCCTTTGTGTGTTATTTGTTGTTTCTCCCTTGCTGCTTTTAATATTTGTTCTTTGTGTTTGATCTTTGTTAATTTGATTAATATGTGTCTTGGGGTGTTTCGCCTTGGGTTTATCCTGTTTGGGACTCTCTGGGTTTCTTGGACTTGGTTGGCTATTTCCTTCCCCATTTTAAGGAAGTTTTCAGCTATTATCTCCTCGAGTATCTTCTCATGGCCTTTCTTTTTGTCTTCTTCTTCTGGGACTCCTATGATTCGAATGTTGGGGCGTTTCACATTGTCCCAGAGGTCCCTGAGGTTGTCCTCATTTCTTTTGATTCTTTTTTCTTTTTCCTCTCTGCTTCATTTATTTCCACCATTTTATCTTCTAACTCACTTATCCTATCTTCTGTCTCTGTTATTCTACTCATGGTTCCCTCCAGAGTGTTTTTGATCTCATTTATTTCATTATTAATTTTTAATTGTTTTTTTTAAAATTTCTTCTAGGTCCTTGTTAAACATTTCTTGCATCTTCTCAATCTTTGTCTCCAGGCTATTTATTTGTAACTCCATTTTGTTTTCAAGATTCTGGATCATTTTTATTATCATTATTCTAAATTCTTTTTCAGGTAGATTCCCTATTTCCTCCTCTTTTGTTTGACTTGGTGGGCTTTTTTCATGTTCCTTTAGCTGTTGGGTATTTCTCTGCCTTTTCATCATGTTTAGATTGCTGTGTCTGGAGTGGGCTTTCTGTATTCTTGTGGTCTGAGGTTCCTTTTTATTGTGGAGGTTTCACCCAGTGGGTGGGGTTGGACGATTGGTTTGTCAAGGTTTCCTGGTTAGGGAAGCTTGTGTCAGCGTTCTGGTGCGTGGAATTGGATTTCTTCTCTCTGGAGTGCAATGGAGTGTCCAGTAATGAGTTTTGCGATGGGTCTCTGTGTTAGGTGTGACTTTGGAGAGCCTGTATGTTGACACTCAGGTGTATGTTCCTGCGTTGCTAAAGAATTTGCGTGGTATGTCTTGTACTGGAGCTTATTGGCTCTTGGGTGGTGGTTGGTTTTGGTGTAGGTATGGAAGCTTTTGGATGGTCTCTTATTCCTTAATGTTCCGTGTAGTCAGGAGTTTTCTGGTTTTCTCAGGATTTGGGCTCAAGTCTCCTGCCTCTGGATTTCAGTTTTATTCTTCCAATAGTCTCAAGGCTTCTCCAACTATACAGCACTGATAATAAAACTTCTAGGTTAATGGTGAAAAGATTCTCCACCGTGAGAGACAACCAGAGAGGTTCACAGAGTTACATGAAGAATAGGAGAGGGAGGAAGGAGATAGAGGTGAGCAGGAGGAGAAAAAGGGGACTCAAGAGGAGAGAGACAGATCTACGCAGTTATCTGTTCCCAAAGTGTTCTCCGTAGCCCAGACACCCACAAAGATTCACAGAGTTGGATTGGGAAGAGAAGGGGAATGGAGGAAATAGAGGTGTTCTGAGGTAGAAAACAGAGAGTCAAAAGTGGGAGAGTATCACCACACTCCTGAATAGAAATGGGAACTGAATATTGGATTCTTAAATGACCAAAATTTATATCACATACTACTGAAAAACAAAGATTGAAAATCTAGTGTAGAGGTTAGACTCTTTGAAATACAATATTTAAAAACAAAAACACACAAAAAAATTTAGAACTGTATATGAAGTTCAGTTTAAAAATAGGGTTTCTCTCTCTTTTTTTTTTTTTTGGCAAGGTTATAGTGAAATGAAAATGAAAGTTAAGGAATAATAGAGGAGTATTAGAGGACTCTAAAAGGAAATAGGAGAGAAAAACAAGAAAAAGAAAAAGAAAAAGAAAAAAATTTTTTTCCCTAATTAAAAAAATCGTAAAAATATATGAAAATGAAAGTTGAGGAGTAATGGGGGAGTAATAGGGAATTATAAAAGAAAATAAAATAAAAAAAAAAAAATTTAAAAAAAGAAAGGAAAGGAAAAAAAATTTTTTTTTTAATTAAAAAAAAAAAAAGTACATATATATCTATGAATTTCTCTGGGGTTGTTGCGGTCAGCGTAGGTTCAGTTCAATTTCAGATAGCTCCTCTTTCCAGCTTACACTTCTCGATATCTGTAGGCCCCTTCCCGTGTAGTCGGTGTTACCTTCAGGGATTTTAATCTGTTGCACCGGTCCTTTCTGAAGCGGTTCCCTTTGTTTATTTGGCTTCTGTTTGCCGTCTCTTTGGTGTCTAATTTCCGCCCTGACACAGGCGGGCGGAGGTGATCTCTTATTTAGGTTCTCTAGTTCAGTTCAGTCCTGCTACGGGGAGGGCGGGGCGCTGCAGACAGATACCGCTCTGTGTGGATAGCGCTCACCGTGTTCCGGCCACACTGGGTTTGCCCCGCTCACGGGTGTCTGTGCTTTCGCCGTCTACACTGCTCAGGCTCCCGGCTGCTCTATATGGAGCGGGCCCTGCGTTGAGTGCGGTTCCAGTTTTCGGGTACTCCACAAAAGCGCAGATTCGGTTGCTCCTGCGTTTTGTGCCTTCCCCGGCCTGAGCGGTTCAGGCAGCCAGAGGCTTGGGCGTACTCTCCCGGGTGCAGCGCGCCTTTTCCCTCCGCGGCGAGCGGCCCAGGCAGCCAGAGGTTTGGGCGCAATCTCCCCGGGTTCAGCTGGTGACTCTTATGTGAATGACCTGTAGACTTTACTTTGAGAAATACTGATCTAGAAAAAAGCTTATAATTGGGAAAAAACTTAACTGCATTCTTGTAGAACTAAGAGTTACAAGCATGTAAAAAGCCACTATCTCTAAGAAGAGATAACCATTCCTAAATATGTCAGTTGGTTGAACATCAACACTGAAAGTAAAACTCTATTTGAATTATCAAGAAATTTTGGACCCATTGCAAACTTCCATCTTCCAGGAAACTTTAAGACCTGCTAAACTCTAGACACTGTTTTATTTTTCCTCTTTTTGTTCTTTTTCTATTTATGTATTTAATTTTGGTTGCACTAGGTCTTCATTGCTATAGTTGTAGAGTCACTAGGCGTTCTCTAGTTGTAGCGAGTACTAGTCTGTAGTTGGGATGCAAGGGCTTCTTATTGTGGTGGCTTCTCTTATTGTGGAGCCTGGGCTCTAGGCTCATGGGCTTCAGTAGTTGCAGCACGTGGGCTCAGTAATTGTGGCTTGAGGGCTCTAGACTCAGGCTCAGTTGTGGCGCATAGGCTTAACTGCCTTGTGGCATGCAGAATCTTACCAGACCAGGGATTGAATCTGTGTGTCCTGCACTGCCAGGCGGATTCTCAGCAACTGGACCAGCAGGGAAGTCCAACTGTGGACACTTTAGATGTACTGTTTCATTTTACCTTCCCAGTGTCTCTCTGAGGCAGTTGGTATTGTTTGCAGTTAACAAAATGCCCAGTAACCTGCGAAGGAAAAGTGGGTTTTGAACGGAGACCAATCCCACAATCTAATGAAGATGCTACATATGGGGATTCTCAGCAGGAAGGTATTGCATTGGCCAGGATATGCATTGTGCTCAGGATATGACAGAATTCACTGGGGTGGAAGTCAGATGCTCTTCTGTTCAGGTCCCAGACCCTCCACGCCAGTGGAGTGTTGTTGCTGCATAACAAACCCACTGAAACATAAAGGCTTAAAGGCCTAAGTAATTATTTAGTTCATAACTCTGTGCGTTGGCTGGGTGGTTTGGCTGATCTTGGCTGGACTCACTCATGCATCTGTAGTCAGCAGGTAGGTTGTCTGGGTGCTGCCTAGGCCAGGATAGACTCATTCATACACCTGGCAGTTGGCTGAGTGTCAGAGGAACATCTAGGATGGCCTCAGTCACACCACAGTGGTTGGCTGTTGATCACAGGGGTTACTGCACCACATGTATCTAAGCTTTCATTACAGTAGCCTGGACTCCTTCACATGCTCAGAGGTCTAAGAAATCAAGAAGCAGCACTGAAGACCTCTAAAGCCTAGCATCAGAACTGACAATGTCATTTACGCCACATTAATGCCAAAAGAAGTTGTAGGGCCAGCTCAGATTCCATCTCTTGTTGGGAGCAGCTATAAAGTCACAATGCAAAGGGGGAGGATACAAGAAGGGCAAATAATTGTGGCATATTTGTAATCAATTTACCACAATATGACTGAGGGCAGGTTTCTTAACATCTCTTTTCACTCATCTATTGTGCCTTATCTCAAAAGTTGATAGTTCATGCAAAGGGCCTGGCTTTTCTCTTTTAAAAAACATTTATTTTTATTTATTTGGTTACACTAGGTCTTCTTTGCAGCACATGGGATCTTTAGTTGCTGAGTGTGGGATTTATCCCCTGCATTGGGAGCATAGAGTCTTAGCCACTGGACCACCAGCAAAGTCCCCTGGCTTAGCTTAATTTCTCAGAAAATATTAGCCATGCTGCTGCTGAGGCTGTCCTCTAGGGTTTTCCAGCCTGGAAGTCTTCTGGGTCTTCATGGAAGACAGGTTAGACTGATTTTTTTGGTGGCCACTCAGGGCAGAACTTTGGCCTCAAGGTCCTCACTCTTTATTTCATGATGTTCTAGTTTATACTCTTCTGGTTTTGGTACAGAAACTCATTCAAGCTGGCTCCAGTGAAGAAGTCAAACCTACTGTTAGTCCCTGCGGGTCTACTTTTTCCTCTCCTCATTCAACTCACTTTTTAAGACTCCTCTAGATCATGGTCCAGCCAGTGGCCTGAGCCAAGGAGTCCAATGTGACTGTTCAGCTCTGTTCATTAGAGCTAAATGGTCTGGTTCTCAGTGTCCCAATTCCAAAATCTCAAGAGAGAATCTGACTGGCCCAGCACATCTTTTCTTGAAGGTCAGCTTAGCCCAGTCTACCATGGCAGAAGGGGTGGGCAGTCTAGGGGGAGAAAAGGGAACTGCTATGTGGGCAACAGAGGCTGTGGGCAAGAGTGGTCCCTTCAGAAGACGGCCGTGAGCCAGAGGACACAATGACTTACATTTCCGGGACACAGACAGCCTTCTCTATTATTTTAAATTACCTAGCTTCCCTGGTGGCTCAGACTAAGTAAAGAACACACCTGCGATGCAGGAGACACAGGAGACGGGGGTTTGATCCCTGGGTCGGGACGATCCCCTGGAGAAGGAAATGGCAACCCACTCCAGTTTTCTTGCCTGGAGAATTTCATGGACAGAGGAGCCTGAGAAGCTACAGTCCATGGGGTCTCAAAGAGTCAGACATGACTGAGCGCGACTAACATAAACAAACATCAAATAGTCAAAGTACTCAAGTTTAAGGGCTTACAAAAACCCATCTTCTCTCTGAACATCTCTTATTAAAACAGAGGCAGCGTGGCTATTTCTCTCACCCACTCACCAAAAACCTACCACACACTTTAGCTGTAACACAGGGACATTAGTTTGGTAGGGCAGTTGTAATAAAGGAGGACAGACTGGGTGGCTTAAACAACAGAGATTTCTTTTTCTCACAGTTCCAGAGGCTGTATAAGTTCAAGATCAAGATCACGGGTGTCTTGTCCCAGTGAATTCATGTCTTCTTCCATCTGTACATATCTGTGTTCAGATTTCTCTCTTACAGGACTTGCCAGGCACTGGTTAAGACTCTGTGCTTCCATTGAGGGGGGCACAGATTCGATCCCTGGTCGGGAACTAAGATCTGGAATGCTGTGCCGTGTAGCCAAAGTAATAACAAAACAAACCCTCTCTAATATGGGTATCAATCATACAGGATTAGGGCCCACTCTAAAAACTTCATTTTAATTTAATTCCCTCTTCAAAGACTCTATCTCCAGATACAAATTCAGAGGTACTGGGGTTAGGACCTCAACATATGAATTCAGAGAGATACACAGTTCAGCCCGTAACAACAGAAATAGTCATCACCTTAAACAACAGAAATGGTATCTGAGCCCATTCTTTCCACTGCAACATCACTGGGCTTATCGGAATGCCCTTCAGCCCCTGAGAGCATCTAGCAACTACTTACTGACTCTTTGTGTCTGTCATTTATATATAAGCCTTTTTTAAAGCTCCAAGTCTATGAAGAAGTAGTCATCCTGGTATTGTTTGAAGGTTTTTTTTTTTTAATTATTAAGGCTTTATTTTAAATTATGTGTAACCAAATAGTTTGTTTACTACACATTGCCTAAGGCAATCGTTCTCAACTTTGGCTCGCAACAGAATCACCTGGTGTTTCTTTTTTAAATATTTATTAGTTTCGGCATGTGAGATCTAGCTCCCTGACCAGGGATTGAACTCAGGCCTCCTGCATTGGGAGTATTGTCTTTGCCACTGGACCACCAGGGAAATCCCTCACCTGGTGCTTTCTAAAAATGTCTATGCCCCAGCCTCACTTCTACAGATTCTGATTATTTGGTTTAGGGTGGGATACAGGTTGATTTTTTTCTTAAAGCATCCCAAATGATTTTAAAATGCAGTCAGTGTGGGGAAGTACTGGCCTCAGATAAAGGACATGGAAGGGAAACAACTCTTGTGAAGCACCTTTACCTGCCAGGCCCTGAGCTAAGTGCTTTGCAGTTCAATTTACTTTCAGAACAATCTTATGAGTATAGTATGATATGACCCATTTTATAGACAAGGAGACTGAGGCTCAAGATTATTTTGATCAAGTCCTACAAGTTGCGGAGACAAAAGTTTATTCTGGTGTAAATATTGGATAAGACTTATCTGATGTTCCAGTGGTCTGGAATCTGCCTGCCAATGCAGGGGACACAGGTTTGATCCCTGATCCAGGAAGATTCCACTTGACACAACAGAGCCTGCCAGCTGCAGCTACTAGTAAAGCCTGTGCTCTAGAACCTGTGCTCTGAAACATGAAAATCCACTGCAATGAGAAGCCTGTGCACTGCAACAAACAGCAGCCTCTTGCTGTAACTAGAGAAACCCCACGTGCAGCAATGAAGACCCAGCAGAGCCAAAAATACATGCATAAATTCTGGGTAGCAGGGACTGGCGAGGCTAGGTCTGGAGGTTGGGCAGGTCTTTCCCATTGTTAGTGAAGTGAAAGAAAGACACAGAAAGAAAGAAAGACACTGAAAGAAAGACTTCAGAAAGACACATCCATTTTGGCTTTATTTTGGCCATGCCATGAGGCATGCAGGATCCTAGTTCCCTGACCAGGAATCAAACCTGTGCTCCTCAAATTGGAAGGAAGGAGTCTTAACCACTAGATGACCAGGGAAGTCCCAATTTTGGGCTACTTTTAAAAGGAAGTCTTGCCTTCAAACTGATTCTTCCATCATGGGCTTACGAACCCATCAACTGAATCTATTACCTCTATTTGTCAGAACAGACTAGGTTTTGCTGCTGTAACAAATACCTTCTGTTTAACATATAATGACTGGGACATCTCTGGTGGTCCAGCAGCTAAGAGGCTGAGCTCCCGATGCTCAGAGTTGAAGGATCGGGACCGAGAGTTCAAGCAGGGGGCCAGGGTTCAATCCTTGGTTGGGGAACTAGATCCCACGTGCCACAACTAAAGATTCTGCATGCCACATCTTAAGACCTGGTGCAGCCAAATAACTAAATAAACAAATACTTTAAAAAATATATGACGACATTGATTATTCTTCAAGGTTTCTTGTAGTTTTTTGTGACTCTCTGGGGCAACTCCCACCAAATGGTGACTCAGGGATCCAGCCTGCTTCCTCTCTTTGGTTCGTATATCATTTGGAATATACATCTTGTAAGGGGCTGAGGACAACAAAGGTCTGTCTGGTCAAGGCTATGGTTTTTCCAGTGGTCATGTATGGATGTGAGAGTTGGACCGTGAAGAAAGCTGAGCACCGAAAAATTGATGCTTTTGAACTGTGGTGTTGGAGAAGACTCTTGAGAGTCCCTTGGACTGCAAGGAGATCCAACCAGTCCATTCTAAAGGAGATCAGTCCTGGGTGTTCACTGGAAGGACTGACACTGAAGGTGAAACTCCAGTACTTTGGCCACCTCGTGTGAAGAGTTGACTCATTGGAAAAGACCCTGATGCTGGGAGGGATTGGGGGCAGGAGGAGAAAAGGGGACGGCAGAGGATGAGATGGCTGGATGGCATCACTGACTCGATGGACATAAGTTTGAGTACACTCCGGGAGTTGGTGATGGACAGGGAGGCCTGGTGTGCTGTGATTCATGGGGTCGCAAAGAGTCGGACACGACTGAGCGACTGAACTGAACTGAACTGAACTGAAGGGGCTGAGGAAGAGGGAAGAGAGATACCCACCAATTAAAAGCTTTGGTTTAGAAGCAACACATGGCACTTCTGCTTATGGTTCTTTGATCAGCCCTAGCACAGGAAATGTGGGGGAGCACAAGGACACTTTGGTGAGCAGCAAACTCCCTGCCATGTTACTGTAACGAAAGGCACCATGTTTGGAGAACATGTTCAAGAGGACTCCACAGACTCTGCTTCTCCACTGCACAGTGAAGCCTATAGTCTGTCCTTCTATACCATGAATGATAAAGGCAAACACATATTCTTTAATGAGGTATAAGGCAACTGAGGTGTGTTAACATGTAACTTTACCACTTTGCCCATTCTGTAGGGAGCAGGACATATCTCATTCTTTTTGTTTGTTTTTAATCTATCCTAGTGCCTTATAGGTTTTAGGACACATAAATATATAAATTCGGCAAATATTAACTGGACAAGACATACAGTCCCTGCCCTCATGACTATGATTAAAATATCCTAATAAGGACTTCCCTGGTGGTCAAGTGGTTAAGAATCCACCTGCCAGTGCAGGAGACATGGGTCAATTCCTGATTCTGGAAGATCCCACACGTCACAGAGCAACTAAGCCCTTGCACCACAACCCCTGAGCCCAGGTGCCACAACTACTGAAGCCCTCACGTCCTAGAGCCTGTGCCCTGCAAGTAGAGAAGCCACTGCAATGAGAAGCCTCTGCTCGCTGCAACTAGAGCAAGCCCACACGCGACAACAAAGACCCAGTGCAGCCAAAAATAACTAAAATGTTAAAAATCTTAATAATAACACCTTCAAGTTGTGTCTTGTCATTTGCAATGTAGTTTAACTATCACCATCTCATTTTAACAATGAATGATATAAATTGAAAATGTGATCAATTAGCTTGGACTTCGCATTGTCAATTTTTCAGTTATTTTGTAGCTAACTCAGGTATTTTGTAACTTACTTCCTGCTTACATATTTCTTTGCCTCCTGTTTCATAGCTGGATGAGGTATACAGTTTGCAGCCAGCAAAGTGATAAACTGCTAAGCTTATATAATGCATGTACCCAAAGGTTAAAAGAGGTTAAGTATTTTCTTTCTGCTTGCACAGATGGGATTTGGACTTTTAACAACTTTTTTGAGAAATATTTGCCCAAAGACAGTAGTGGGACAATATAATAATATATAAAATATGTGATTTTTCAGTTTAAGACACACAGGTTTTGTTTTCTGGTCTTTTTTGCCTTTCATTAGATATTAACTTTCACAACTAGAATAAGAATTATAGCTTAAAAGCAACTTTTACACTTTTTTTTTTTTTAACTTTTACACTTTTATAAATATTTTTGCTGCCAAAGAAATATAATCATTTTACAGAAACTTAAAAAAAAATAGAGGTAAGAATTCATTCATGTTTCTGCCTTCCTAACCACTATTAGCATCTGGTGTAATTCCAGATGAGCTATTTTCAGATGGAAAAAAAATGTGCTTAATTATCTCTGTTTATTCTCTTGCAAAGTTATTTGTTATAAAAATATTAGAAAACTGTCATTTTAGATAGACATTTTCATTTAGCTAATACTCTAGTGATTGTATTTCATGCAACAGCTGTGAGGTGAAGGTTCAGAAGAAACTAGGGAATTCATCTGAGTGATGGTGGTAATTTACATTTTCTCCTTGGTGGGGTGGGCAAGGACTCTTAAGAAAAATTTAAGGAAGAAACAGAAAAGAGACATATTCTGTGGTCCTAAATATAAAATACGTAAACTGAATGTAAGAAATAATTACAGTATATAAGATTGGGGTAACTTATTTTTCTTCCTAAATAATTAAAGCAGGAACTAGAGTCTTTTTTGAGACCTTGATTTTCCTAAATATTCACCACAGTAAATAGCTATAATTAGGATTCATCACACGTAATCAGTTTCCAAATTATTTCATGAATACATTATCTATTGCAATGAGCACACCCCCTCCCCTTCTCCTCAAGTCAATCTTTAAGCCAGCTGAAGTTTCACAATAGGCCTTTAAACCAATGCTTGTAGCTCATAATGTCTGCATGTCCAGGGTACCCATGTTTGGCACTGTTTGATCCATTAAATGTTTTAGTCCCGTATCTTTTGGATGTTTAAATCATTTTGATTTGGCGTGTGCTCTGAAGGTAGTAGTATTCCAAGAGCCCTCTCACTGCATGTTAAGTGCTATTCTCTGACTCCCAGCCAGAGCTCGGATGTTGGCAGGGCTGACTGCTCAAATATAGTGATTTCAATTCCAACCTTTGCATACTAAAATTACATAGCCTAAACACGAAGCTTCCAGATTTTTTCTCTTAAAAACAGAGTAAAAACATAATTTAACATTGCTACAAGATAATTAAGACAATCTTTAAAATGGGAAAGAACCTGAAAAGGAAATGGTTAGGCTTTCACAAAAATATTGAGGAAATTAATGTTGGGTTGTGAGTTTGATAATTGTTGGGAAAACTAAAAAGATTTTATAGCTATTGTTGGGGCATTTCACATTTTTCTACTTTTATTTTGTAAAGGGAACAAGTGTCTTAGGTTACGTTCTTCCTAAAGCAGACGTGGAATAAAGGATGTGAGGAAGTGATTACTTGGGAGGTACTGCCAGGAAGTACAGGCAAGGTAGCAAAGTGAAACAGAAAGGGAGTTCATAGTGTGTCAAGCCCGTTACTGCTGAGACCGAGGGCTCAATCCTCATGGAGAACCTAAACGGTAGAACACACCTCCGAGTTGTCCCATACGTGAGGGTTATTATTCATGGGGGTACTATTCATTGACTCCTGCCTACCTTTGTCTGAAAATGTTAGTTGCTCAGTGCACCCTTTGCGACCGCATGGACTGTATCTGTCAGGCTCCTCTGTCCATGGACTTCTCCAGGCAAGAATACTGGAGTGGGTTGCCATTTCCTTCTCCAGGGGATCTTCCAGACCCAGGGATTGAACCTGGGTCTCCTGCATTGCCGGCAGACTCTTTACCATCTGAACCACCAGGGAAGCCCCTGCCTTTGTCTGGTTGGCAGCTATTCCCAGGGATGTTAATGTCCTATTGTTTTCAGTCCACATCCAGCAAGGATCATGAGAACATCCTCAGGTGGGGCTACAGGTATTTGCAGACTGCCAACAATGGCACAAACCAGAATGTTGAATGCCAAGAGCCTACAAGTAGGGCACCTACAGCGTGCTCAGGGGAGGTGATTAAGAACATGGATTTCAATCACACAGACCTAATAAGAGTCCTGCTTCTGCCACTTGTCTGTGAAGCTGAGTAAATTAGCTAATCTAAGCCTCAATTTCTTTTTCTGACTATGCAAAACTAAGACTGTACAATCATTAACTGGATGGGTTTCAATTTCATGAGGATGCCCAATATGTGGACAACTATTAGCAAACGGCAGTAAAAAACTGTTCTTTTTATAACCTTGAAATGGGATAAATCTAACAGAAGTAGTTTCTAAAACTATTACTTTGTATTTTTTTTTTAATTAGATGCTATTACCTAGATTCCACTCTGCTTTTCTGAACTACAGGCTTTCACTCACAATAACCCGCAGAGGTCTCTATTTCTAGTAACTTCATCTCTTCCTGTCCTGCTCCTTACTCTGCTCTGCTCCCTTCATCCACTATGTAATCATTAAATCAAGTGATATTTATTTAGTGTCAACTATGAACCTATTATGTAAGTGCTAGATCTATAATCATAAAAATGAAACAAACTTAGCTCCTAACTTTAAAAAGCCTATGATCTTGTGGTGAGGTAAATATTAAACATCAGAGAATACATAGTAAAATATTATGATCAGTGTCATGTAAGACCATTAGGGATTAAATGAGATGAATGTTTTAGATTGGGAGGGAGTAACTTAATTGGTTACTTTTATGCTGAAAATAGAGAAGTAGGAGTTAGATAGGCACTGGGGAGAGGAAGGGCATTCTAGACAAGGAACAATAACATGAAAAAGTCCAGAGGTAGAAAAAAAGAACTGAAAAAAGTCTAAGTGTGGCCAGAGTGTCATGAACCAGAAGAGTGGGGAGAGGAAGCTGAGATGTGTGGGAGCCGTAACCAGGATCTGTAATGGGAAACAGTGAGTATGAGAAAATGGTGGTATCACACCTGAGTTCCTTCAAAAAATATTTTAGTTACTGAGTGGAGAGTGGATGGCAGAGGGCAAAGAGCAGAAAACGAACCAGGCAGGAGCTCTTGCTGCATTCCTCCTCCAGAGGATCTCCCCAACCTAGGGATTGAACCTGCATCTCTTAATGTCTCCTGCATTGGCTGGCAGGTTCTTTACCACTAGCGCCACTGAGGAAGCCACAGTGGAATTATCTTATTTAATATGCACTGTATTACTAAGCAGGGTCTTATTAAGTCTTTACAAAAATGCCTCCTAGGTTGTTCTTTTGACTCTTCTGTCTCTAGCCAGTCATTTCTCTAGTCATCTAAGAAAAGCTTTTAAGTCCATTTGGCCACACCACCTGTGTGTTCAAGGACTCAGTGGTTCCTTCCTTTTTCAGCTTTTACTTCCTATAAGCAAGAAGCAACAAGTCCTAGAGTAAGACCCTAAGCATTAAAAACATTATTGTCCCTGAATTTTCTGGAATTCCAGCTATTTCTTCTCTCTTTCTCTATTTCATTGCAATAAAATGTGGCCATGTGACTTAAGTTCTAGCCAATGAGATTAAAAAAAGGAAGTGTGCACAGGGAAAGGTCTTTGGAAGGGAAGGGCTGAGGGCACTTCTGCCCTTCTCTGCTTATATATACATTTGATAAATATATTTTTTGGCTGTGCCATGTGGCAGGTGGGATCTTAGTTCCTCCACCAGGAACTAATGCCCTCTGCATTGGAAGTCTTAACCACTAGGAATCTTAACCACTGGACCACCAGAGAAGTCCCTAGAAATATATGTTTAAAAAATAAAAATATATATGTTTTCCAGGCAGCAGATACACTGATGCAGATATATATATATATATATATACTGAATCACTTTGCTGTATACATGAAACTAACACAACATTACAAATCAACTATAGGTCAATTAAAATCAGAGTTTTTACCCCTCATATAATATCCATCAGTAAATAGTTACTGTATGCTCAAGTTCTAGTAAAGGCCCTTTTATTATAGAATCTTAGTAAGAGTCTATAGATATTATAGAATTGCATTATTTTGAGTGAAAATGTATTCTCTGTGTTACATGGCAGGAGGTTGGTACTGAAAAGAAGATAATGAGACAAATAATCTCAGTTGATCCCACAGTGCAAACTTAACAGGGATAGAAACAGTTTAAAAAAAAAGAGGGGGTGGACGGAACATAATTTCTCATTCCTTCAGACTGAGCTATACAGTGACCTTCCAGAGCACAGTACCCAAAGAGTAATTTCATAATGGAGAAACATGAGAAACACTACTTCTGCCAAGTGATCAAGGTTAATCAAGTCATAACTCACACTGAGAGCATGTAACCTTGGTATGATCACTTTTCACCTGTGAACTTCCTCCCCCATAACCCCCACCTAATCTTGAGAAAAACAGACTAATTCCCAAAAAGGGGGATCTTCTAAAATATCTGACCAGTACTCCTCAAAACTGTTAAGTCATAATAAACAGCCATTACTGGATGGTCTTTTTCTTGTTGAGTTTTAAGATAGTATTATATCAAATTACATAATTATGTAATAATTATAACATACATACTATATGAAGAACCATGAACATTTTTAATTTTGATGAATTCGATTTTCCTTCAGTTGCTATAGTATTTTTTGAGCCACATTTAAGAAATCATCATCAAATTTGAGGTCATGTTTTCATCTTAAGAATTTTATAGTTTAGCTCTTAATTTAGGTCTTCTACCCATTTTGTGTTAAGTTTTATATATGGTGTGGGGTAGATGTCCAACCTCATCCCTTGGCATGTGAATATTGCTTTCCCAGCACCATCTGTTGAAGACACTATTCTCTCCCCATTGAATGGTCTGGGGCACCATTGTTAGAATCAACTGACCACAGATATATACTTCTTTCTGAACTCTCAACTCTATTCCATTGATCTGTATGTCGATCCCTTATGCCAATACCACACTGTCTTATTAATGTAACTTCCTGTAAAGTTTGGAATAAAAAAGTACGAGTCTTCCAACTTCCTTTTCTTTTTTCAAGATTGTTTTGGCTATTCAGGGTCCCCTGCAGTTTCATTATGAATTTTGGATTGACTTTCCCATTTCTGCAAAAAGGCCATTGGGATTTTGAAAGGTATTGCATGGAATTTGCAGACTGTTTTGGGAAATACCATCATTTTAACATTAAGTCTTCCAATAAGGAGTACAGTATCTCTTTCCATTTACTTAGGTCTTATTCAATTTCTTTCAGCAACATTTTGTAGTTACCAGTGTACAAGTCTGCACCTCCTTGGTTAAATTTATTCCTAGGTGTCTTACTGACTTAGATGCTATTGTAAATGGAATTTATTTCTTAGTTTCCTTTTATGAATCATTTGTTGCTAGTATACAGAAATACAACAGATTTCTATATTGATCTTCTATCCTGCAACTTTGCCAAATTTATTAGCTCTAACCAATATTTTGTGGATACTTTAGGGTTTTCCGTATGTAAGATAACCTGTGAATACAGTTTTACTTCTTCCTTTTAAATTTGGATGCCTTCTGTTTCTTTTTCCTGTCTAAATTACTGATTATACTTTTATATATAAGTATATATATATTTATATATAATAGCCTGATTATATATATAAATCTATAAAATACATATAAATTTACATATAATATATATAAAATATAAATATAATATAAACTATATTATAAAATATAACACATAAACAATATTTATATGTTACATTTATAACATATATTATAAAATATAATATATAAACATTTATAATATAAACATATATATTATATAGAATATAATATATATTTTATATATCATAAAACAAAATATATTATATAATATATAAATTCTATATAAATATAAATATATAAAAAATTATATAATAGCCTGATTATACTTTTAAGCAAAAAAAAAAGAGAGAGAGAAAGACATTCTAGGTTTGCAATTTCAGCATGGTTTTGAAAGCCTACGTAGCAATGTAGATACATTATTATCCACGTGTATACACAGTATGTCATGCAAAGGACAGGAGCAGATTAGTCTTTGTAACTAAAGAATATATACATTCCAGTGTCAACAGCATTTTAAATTATGCACAGTAATAAAACAGATTTCTGCACTTGTTTTACACTGAGTTATTTTTAGGACATTATAAAATATTAAGAAATAGAACTGAGAAGCAATTTTTACCTTTACAATTTATTACAGAAGCTATACATACAAAATAAAATCCTAGTTACAAAAGGTGAATCTAGAATAAGTTACAATAAATTTCACTAAAATGAAGACGTGTGTGTGTGTGAGAGAATCCAGGAATATACATACACTTAAATATTTTCAGTGACTAGTATTCCATTATGCATTACAATAGACAGTATCTACTAATTAAGATATCTGAAATACTGAGTTTTAGAAGGCTTTAAATAAAATATCCAGATAAAACAACAACAAAAAGCAATTTAGCTCAGAAACTGTATTAGAATCCAGAATCTCTCACAAGATCATTATCCCCTATTCCCCTCAAAAGAAGTTTTGCAAAGTAATACTTGAATGTCTCAAAGAAAATGGGGGAGGGGGAGAAATACATGATAGTTAATGCTTTTATTGCTTTAAGAAATGCATTTTTGGTATCATTAATACAAAATTCATAATATTTACATTTATATAATTGTATACAAAAGGCATCTATAGAATACAACCTAAGAAGGATATAAATAGCTTTCATATATAAAAATTTTGCATTGTTAAAAAGATATTTAACAAAGTAGTCGTTAATACATTTGTTGTATGTATAACCATAAAAGTAAAACAAAAAATTTAAAATTTTTTATTAATCCAAATTAAAAGATAAAAAATGTTTATATAAAAAGCATTAATTCCAATAGTCAAGTACAGAGCTGTGGTTCACCTAGAAGTTATTCAGGGGACCTCCTGCAAATCATGACTCAAGCGTGAGTTTTTAAGTGAATCTGCAGAGGATGCTAAAGGCAGAAACGATGGCAAAGACACAATGGTTAACTAGTTTCTAGTCTGACACAATAAACTATTTTTAGGAAGGATAAAATTAAAAGTGCTTAAAACAAAAAACTATCGGTGTCACTAATTACTCCTAAGTTGCCATAAACATTAATTATCAAAATAAACTTTATTAGGAGTTGGCCACACTTTACTGATAACAATAGCAATAGTATTACTACAATGACTTGTTCAATCAAATATTTATCAGTTATCTCTGTAATTTATCTTACACATGTATATAAATACTAGAAAAGTTTAAATATTTTTAATTACTATTTTACTCTTTTCCTTAGAGATTCAGAATTTCATCTTGCATTAGTTATGTCAACATGACAAAGGTGAATTAAATAGGAACTGAATATAAAAAATACTTGGTATCATGACATCATGATCTGGAACAACTGAAGTTTTCTACTTCTTGCTGCATTTTCTAGATAAAGGATAGGAGGGAAAAACAGTAAGTTTCAATGCAGAAAACACTAAAGAACATCACTCCACTGCTGGTTTTCTTTCACAGCGAACAGCCTTAAGGACATCATTACCCATGTATATAACTGAGAGAGAAACAAATTTTGCTCAGTATTTGTGGCTATCACATAGACTGTTAACACTGATGGGACTTTAAATCCCTTTTGAATTAAAGTCTGAGATGCTTTCGTCTTACATTAAATTATATAGTTATTAACCAATGCACTGGTGTACTTACAGATATTAACAGTTTATAGGTACTACTGTTACATATATTTATACTATATAGATACCACAGTATACTTTACTAGATATACTAAATACTATATATATTACATACTAGTAGGTATATAGTAGGTACGAGTTATGAGTTATGTGTGTGTGTGTATATATATACATATGAAATACTATATAGGTATCAGTCAATATCTATTTTTTTAACATCAATACTTGAATATCTACTATAAGGGCTTCCCTGGTGGCTCAGACGGTAAAGAATCCACCTAGCAGAGTGGGAGACCTGGGTTCGATCCCTGGGCTGGGGAGATCCCCTGGAGGAGAGCATGGCAACCCACTCCAGTATTCTTGCCTGGAGAATCTCATGGATGAGGAGTCTGGCAGGCTACAGTCCATGGGGTCACCAAGAGTCGGACATGACTGAGTGACTAAGCACACACATCTACTATAAAGCAGATGAAATAAAGACAAATAGGCCTATCTTAAGTCTGTCTTAAACATGAGCTATATATCTTCATTCATACACACACACATAGTTTATAGATACTACAGTGTTCCACTTATTAAAGAAACACAAGCTAATTTAGGTGCTAGATTTTAAAAAGTACAAAACATGGTTGTACCTACAAATAATTCATAATCCCACACATTAAAAAATGGCATTTAGAAATTTTTATAATCAGTTAATTTCTCATATAGATGAGTTTACCTGAATAAGTGCTGTTTTGTCATAGTCCCTGCGATGCTGATAAATACACTGGCTGATTACAGCATATAAATTTTCCAACTGAAAAATATTGTATTCTTGACTTTTTTTAACAACAATCTTCAAAAGATTCTAAAAGAAAAACACACATGAGAGAAATTCCCAGAGACATTTTAGTTTGAAGATTTAGGGACATTTTTTAGCATGTAAGCTACAGAGAAGGCAGATCAAGTCATCTGATAAGACACTGCCGTCTCTAACAGTGATTCTGACATTCAACTGTGAGTTACCTTTATCAACATTCTATGACTCTGGCCTCTCATCCTAAAACTACAGCTGAGGAGGTTGCCAATTTCAATTATAGCCATCAATCTCTTCAGACAAGTTAAAAAATAATCTCAAACTAGACTAACAAGAAAAAAGGCATTTTTGTAGAATATTTTATGCCACTATGATTAATATATGCTAGAATTAATTGTTATGTGAAACAAAAAAGAGACAGGACATAAATGATGAACTACTGCACTACTTCAGGGCTCTTTTCTTCAAAAAAGGTTTTCCATTTGATCAGAGTTTTTTCTCATGACTGAAACGGACTTACTGAATTTCTGTGATTCCTCAAGTCTGGTCCTATCATGATATTCCACTGCCTTGTAGTCAACAAAAACATGCAACCATGGTTAAGTAAAAACCAACTAAAATGGTCATAGGTATCGTCATATGAACGATGTATGGGATAAGTGGTACAGACAAGTATTAATATGTCAAAAACAGTAATGCTAATACACTAGTCATCTTCAATCACTGCCTTAATGAAAGTTACCAAGTTTCATTGATAACGTCAAACTATACCAAGTTTATCTTTCTATAAAATATATTTATTGCAAGCCAAATTGAAATAACGTACTATTACAATCCCACTTTTGGTGAGCTGTTTCTAATTCATACAATGAAAGCATTGTGATTTTAATTTACATACTTTCAGTCGCTCATGGTCCACAACAAGTGAGGGTGTAGGCTGAGAAAGAATTGCCAAAGCCTTTTCAACACTGATGAGCTGCTGTTGCTCTACTTGGGAACGTCTAGCTCGAGTCATTCGCAGAACACACATTTCTAGAACGAAAAAATAACTATTTGTTTCACAGGCATTTTATAATGCCTAAAATAAACATTAGGCTGATTAAGTAGCAGGCAATATTTACTTAAACACAAATCCCTGTTCTCATTTATTAACTCTACTGTAAGATTAAGATGCTACCATTTACACACTCAAAAATGAAGGACTGGGAACTGCCTGGCAGTCCAGTGGTTAGGTGGAGAAGGAAATTCAACTTACTCCAGTATTCTTGCCTGGAGAAACCCATGGACAGAGAAGCCTAGCAGGCTATAGTCCATAGGGTCACAAAGACTGAGCATGCATATATGTAAGCCAATGCTTAGGACTCTGAGCTTCCCTTGCAGGGGGCAGAGGTTCAGTCCCTAGTCACCGGGATTGAACTAAGATTCCTGCATGCTGTGTAGCACGTTAAAAAAAAGAAGGATATTTAAGAGCTGGAAGGGGCTTCGGTACAGACCACTGCACTAAGCTAAGCCTGGCCTACCGCCACAAGTCAAGTCCTATCAGCACACCGCCGCACCCACTGCACAGCAAGTGTGTCAGCATGGCTCTCCCAGCAGGGCAGAGCAGCTGGGACTATCCGCCCTTCACCCCTGATCTAGAACAATCCGCTTACTAAGAGGCCAAAAAACAAGGCCAAAGAAAGGCGAAGAGATTTTTCTAAGGTCAACATACCTAACTGTCCTAAGAGCCAGGACAAGAACCCAAATCTCCTGACAAGTGTAAATAGGTGCCTGGTCTCACTAAATAGTGTTCTTTTAGAAAAGATAATGATAAATGAAAAATAAATGCTGAACTTAAATAGAACATACAAAATTTTACAGTCAGAGGATTAACATTTTAAATATTCACACTCAAAAGGATATATCCTAAACCATTCTAAGATTACGCAAACACAGTAGAACTCATTTCAAGGAAGTCCTCGAAAAAGATTAACCTCCAGCATATAAGCCACTGAAGGAAACCAGTCTCATTAACTTAGTCAATACTTGTTTTTGACCAAAACAAATTTTTGACCTCGTTACCCTTCTTTTTGCTTTGTAAGACTAAATGTTTGGCTTTTCCAAAAACCAAACAAATCTAAGGCCAAAGGTTCAAGAAGATGCCGACAGAAGACAATTCTAAATGAAAATCTTTGGGAGCAGGACCATTAGAATAAATACAGTATAAATGATCTGGGATTTCACCTACAATAGGGATAGAGGAATGATGGGGGTGAGTAACAGTTGTTTCACATAACTCAGCAAGAAATCACAGGAAACTGCTTATCCTGCTTAAAATGAGAGGGTATCCTGCCAGGTTTTAAAAATTGTATAGCCAAGCACTTTGCTACATGCTTTAGATGGATTACTTTATTCAACCCTCAGAGTATCTTATTACCCAGCACTATCTACCCCCAATCTCACAAATGAGAAAACTGAGGTTGATGGGGCAAGAATCTTAACCAAGGTCACAAGCTACTACGCAGTGGACTAGAGGCTCAAATCCAGGTCTGTTTGATGCTATCTTGTGCTTTTTAAAAAAATGTTTTAGTTATTTGGCTGCGCCAGGTCTTAGTTGTGGCATGTGGGATCTTTCCGTTGTGGCATATGGGATCAGTTTCCTGTCCTGGGATCAAACTGGGGTTGCCTGCGTTGGGAACACAGTTTCAGCCACTGGACCACCAGGGAAGTCCCACTATAGTGTGCTTTTAACCACAGTCATTTACTGTTATTTAATAAAATAATGATATCTTATTACTATTTAATACTAATAATTTAATCTTATTAGTATTTAATAAAATAATGCCACCTTCCCTAATTAACTCTTGTGCTCTCAAAGACAAGGAAAAAGAGTAAACTGAGATGCAATTAACTGTTAAAGAACCCTGAATGAAACATCTTTTAAAATTAGTAAGTTGCTTCACTGAGACTTACCTTTTGCTTCATTTTCATCAGAAATGTCTATTATCTGAGAGCTAGAAGCATCTCCGTTACAAGCAATCTTATCTTTCCTCAATTCTGTACATGCTGTAGTCTTTCCAGATTCTTCAGGTTCATTCTCAATACAAGCACCTGAATTGTTATTTTCCAATTCTGTTTTGCTTTCAGAGGCATTTTGCGGCTTTTCATTTTCTTCCATTGAAGACTCCCCTGTGTTTCCGGTCTCATTGTGGTCTACACTTGTATCTTGATTTTCCTCTGTATCACTCTCAATTCTGTCACCTGTGACATTCTGGCTGTCATCTTTTGCCTGTGAGATCTTCCTTCGTTTTGTTATGGTGCCCAAGTACCACTTTGATTTTCTGCGGATTTTTCTCTTCAACTGAGCTTCAAAGAATTTAAGAAAAAGAGTAAGAGAACACTCAACAACTTTTTAAAGTCTAAGTTAAGTGGAGGAAACAATACCTCCTGAGACATTAACAGGAAAATCTGAGACATCACCACAGTATGGTACGGCTGGAACAGATGAACAAAAGTAGTAGTGTGAGAAGGCAGAAAGTGGGCAATGACCTGTCATTCTAAGGAATCTGGATTTTATCCTGAATAATTTTTTAAAAAGTTCAATAATTTTAAGGAGAGCAAAGGCATGAGTTTTTTTTCTTTCTTTATTTTTTAATTGAAGGATAATTGCACTTTACAGAATTTTGTTGTTTTCTGTCAAACATGAAATCAGCCATAGGTATACATATATCCCCATCCTCTTGAACCTCCCTTCCATCTCAGGAAACTCAAACAATGGTATGAATTTTTAAATGCACATATTGCAAAAGTAATTTCGGCAGTAGTATGAGGAATGAACCGAAGAAAGGGCAAGACTAAAAGCAGCCTACACATATCAAGTGCTTACCAGGAAGTAGGAACTCTTCTAAGGCCTTCATATGTGCTGACTCATTGAAATTCCACTTTAACCTGATCAGGTGTGCTACCAGTCCTCAACATCATTTTATAGATGAAGAAACTATGGTACACAGATATTAAAAATTCTGCCTAGACACAGTATAACCACTCTGCAATCTCATGTTTGGGAAAGTCATCCATAGTGTTGTATTTACTTGAAGTTTAATAATTCTCACTTCTGTATAATAATTCATATTTTTCCATTCTACTGTTGATCGGCATTAGTTGGGCTAGTATGAATAGTTTCTATAAACATTCTGTTTAAAAGCACTGAGGAATTATGGCACCCAAATCTGGGAAAACAGATGAATAGCTGGGAGGCTAAGAAGCTGAGGACAGTCTGATATTCACAGAGTTTTAAAAGCAAAAACTGGAAGTAGGAGCCTGCCAAGGAAGAGGCCTTAGGAAACCCACAGAATCTGGGTGGGTACTCTGTGGAGTTAGACCCTAAGAATAAAGAGGGAACAGGAAATAGACTAGGATTAAAGGAAGCGAAAATCAGTTTCACATCAAGTCAACCCACAATTAGACTGTAAAGTGAAAGGTGAACTGGGGTGGCAAATGGTACCTCACTGCAAGCATGGATTTATTTAAAGAATGCAAAGTTGCCTTAATATAAATGAAATCAATGTAATGAGTGGCATCAATATGGACAAAGGAAACTGAGGGAGAAAAGCAAACAGCATCAGAAAAGAATAAAGGCTAGAGTTTCCTAAGTAAAAATCACCCAAGTGCACTTACCAGGAGTGCTGCAAGCCACAGGAGTACTGGGCGTCCTTGGCTTTTCACTTTGCTCTGGATCTGATTTTTTATCACCAGCAGGAGTGGAATTTTGCTTTGGCATTACATGGTAGTAAGATGGGGCATATCTGGAAGAGCTACAACCTTATAAATAGACATGCAGAATATCAAAATAAAATTTTCAGATATAAAAATTACATGGAGAATTATGAGTACTCAATATATTTAAAGCATTTTTTCTGATGTCAAATCATTTTTCTACCTCTTTTCTTTCTAGATTCCTGAATTTCTTCACAAAGCTGCTCAAAGTCTTCATCAAGTTCTTCTTTAATTATTGCATAAGCAGTATCTCTTAAAGCACAGGCTCTATGCCTAATAAGACGATCTATGGAATAAAGAAAGAATTTTAAAACGGTTTCCTTTTAATAATTTAACAAAAATTAATTTTACACGTTGGGCTAAGATTACAGCCATTATAATTTGTTTTTTACTTCCACCATGAATAGTAAAAGTTACTGGAACTGTGTTATTTCTGGTTTTGATGCTCATCTAATGTTCTGGACATTTGATTCCACACAGCAGACTAAACCCAATTTCATTGTCCTGTCCTAGCTAAATCCCTTTGAAACACCAGGGAAAATGTAAAGAATCAGTCAACAGCAAAACTAAACAACAATATGATGACTCAAAAACAGCAAGGAAGGCTATCAGTGTCATGAGTGAACCGGGGATGTAAAACAATTTTGGAAGAGATATAGAGGATGTTATGACACTGACTTGAGAAACTAAACAAAGACAATGAAACAGCAACACTACACAGGAAGCACTGGGAAAACTCCTAAACTGAGTCTAAGTGCCATGAACGGGAATACATCTCAAGGTAAAGGCGGATCATAAGTGAACGTAAATTTGCTTGAACAGCTGATCAGTACCCCCTCGCAGGGCACGAGGCTGCTGCAGCATTCACACAACATTCGGTTTACAGTAGACAGGAAGGGCTGTTACAGCAGAAGGGATGCTGCCAAGGGCTTCTAACATGACCTGAAGAAAGGCTGGGCCAAGTTCATTCAGGGCAGCAGCCTTGGCGCCATGTGGGAACTTGTCAGGATGCACATTCTCCAGTCCTAAATCTAAAGAATCAAAACTGGCAGAGGTGAGGCCCGGCCAGCTGCACCTTAGCATGTCCTGAAGGAGATGTTGGTGCTACCTCAAGTGTGAACACCACTGTCCAGAAGTAATTTTACATTTGTCAGAACAGTCAGAACAGGAAACAGCAGCAGTATGACTGCAAGGAAACAGAATAAGCCCACTTCCTCCAGGAGAAGCGTCCTTCTTTCTACAATTAAGGGGTTTTCCCAACTTGGCAGCCTGTTGCCCACTGCTACCTCCAGAACTCTGAACTGTGGGACAGAGCCTAGGGAAGGTAGGATAGAAGACTGGTGAGGGAAGAACAGTGGGCTTTTAAATTGTTGGGTAAAGTCTCAGTGATGAAAATCAATCTAATTTTTAAGCACGACAAATTTAAAAACAGAATGCCAATGTTACAGTCAACACAGAAAACAGAACTATTAAAAAAAATTATCCACCAAGACTGTTGAGGATAGGGCATTCATAAAGAAGCTAAGAAAAAGAACCTGAAAGAGTATTTTTTGGAAATCAGTAAGTTTATAACAAATATATAGATATTTGAATATATCATTATACATATAAACAAATCTATCAGTAAAAATCTCTTACTTTATACATTTTATTTAATAGCCTGTGTAGGTGAGGTAGATTGTGGATGCATTCTATGCATAGAAAAGGTCTGGAAAGATAGCTTTAAACTTAACAGCATCCACCTTTGGAGATAGTGCTTCCCCTTTTAGCTCAGTCAGTAAAGAATCTGCCTGCAGTGCAGGAGACCTGGGTTTGATCCCTGGGATGGGAAGATCTCCTGGAGAAGGAAATGGCAACCTACTCCAGTATCATTGCCTGGAAAATCTCATGGACACAGGAGCCTAGTGGGCTGCAGTCTACAGGGTCTCAAAGAGTCGGGCATGACTGAGCAACTAACACTTACTTACACTTACCTTAGGAGAAAGGAAATGGGGGACTTAGCCAGTTAGTGAGTATTAAATTACTTTGTTGTAATAAAAACTGTAATGGTCTTAACTAAAAAAATCCTTTCAAACTTATTACAAAGAGTTTTTATTTTCCTATTTTGAGAAAGAACATTGACAAACAAAAAAAAAAAACAATCTAAATTGTTAGGCAATTTTGTGTTTCATTAGAGGTTGTATTATATTGGGAGTGAAAGAAACTTGCACCCAAATTCTACCCTTGCCATTTCCTGGGAGTATGACCTTGCTGAGGACTGAATGGCACTGTGAATGTAAAATGCTTCTAATATAGCACCCAGTATGAAATCACCCTTCACTAAGTGTTAGCAGCCCTCATTCCACTCCTTGAGGTTAAAAAAACCAAACAAAACCCACTAGGTGCTCACCTCCAGGATCTCTATCTGGATTGTATTCTAAAGCATTACTACAGATCAGATCAATATCACTCAAATAGTCTTTCACAGTTAGATACTTGTGGAGATCAATTTTACTGATTACAGATGAAAGGTCCATTGGTTGCTTTATTACGGTGACATAATCGGGAACCTAAAATTCAAACAAATGACCAAATCACAAACACTGAACACTGAAAAATTTGAGTCAAGTTTTTCTGCCAGGCAAAACAGGAGAGAATATATACGTAAGAGATAATGAAAATATATTAATGTGAAACTCTGTATTTAAGGTGGCTTTTGTTTTGTATTCATTCTCATTCTTGGGCACTTATATCTCCAGTAACACCTTAAGCTTCTTTGCTCATCCAAATGCCACCCACCCTTCAATGCCAACTTAGGACTGCATTCTTCACTGTGAAGGTCACAGGAATGTCATATAGCATTAAGACATTCTCGTTACTTCTAGAACATTTGAGTTGGGCAAAGTTAATTGTCTATCCTCTGCAGGAAAGGAAAATGCCTTACATAACTCTTGAAGCCTTTATGTGCTGAGAACACTACTTGATGCTTACAAATAAGAAAGCAAGTTCAGAGTGTACAGAGGGACGCACATAAAACTATTCAAATATTCTCTAAGTCTGAAGCATTCTGATCCAAAGACTAAATTAATACCTCATCAGGGTCAACAGGTTTAGTAAATATTCTGAATCGCTTGTCAATAGCAAGCCTATGTGTAACATTTCTTAAAAAAATCCTCAGTTCTCTAAATGTATCTTCCTCTTGCTCTTCTAGTCGTTTCAGTTCTTCTGCTGTCAGTGGTCTTGGCTCAGGTGGTGGTGCCACAGGGAGTACCTCCAGGGCCTGCAAAACTTTACGTGAATGGAAGTTAGTTACTGCTCTCCCACCAGATCAAGGGTGACAAAATTCAGTACACCAAGCAGACAAGCTTTCAGGAATTATCCTCCTTCTATCTGTCAGGAACCAGGGGATTTGGAATACTAAAGTGCTACCATAATCTCACCCTCTATATCTCCTCCAGCAGTAATTGGCAGTTTGTAACTGGGAATGTGAATTGCTGAGTCATTATCATTTTAAAATCATTTAAGAGGCTATTAAAATCTTGAATGCCTATTTCCAGGACAAGAATATCCTAATTACTAAAAATGTCATCCTCAAGAAGGCAGAGCAGAAGGACGTATACTCATCTCCTCCTGCAAGAGCACCAAAATCACAACTAGCTGTTGAACAACCACTGACAGGAGGATTCTGGAACCACCAAAAAAAGATACCACATGTTCAAACACAAAGAAGTTGAAACAAGATGGTAGGAGAGGGCACAAACACAATAAAATCAAACCCCGTACCTTCCAGGTGGGCAACCCACAATCTGGAGAACAACAATACCAAAGAAGTTCTCCTACTGTTGTGAAGGTTCTGAGTCTCATGTCAGGCTTCCCAACTTGAGAATCCAGCAAAAGGATGGGGGAATCTCAAGGGAACCTGACTTTGATGGCCAGTGGGATTTGATTACAAGACTTTCACAGGACTGAGAAAAACAAGACTCCACTCTTGGAGGGCATGAACAAAATCTTGTGAATGCCAAGATCCAGGAGAAAGGAGCAGTAACTCCACAGGAGATTGAACCAGACCTACCTGCTAGTGTTAAGAGTGTCTCCTGTGGAGGTATGGGTGGGCCATGGCTTGGGGTCCCTGGCAATAGCAGTCCTGGAAGGGGCCCCTTGGCCTAAGTCCTACTGGAGGTCGCCATTAACCCTACCAGAGAGCGCACAGACCCCAGGGCTAGGTCACCTCAGGTCAAACAACTAACAAGGAGGGAGCACAATCCCACTCATCAGTGGATAATTGGATTAGTTTTACTGAGCACAGTCCTGCCCACCAGAGCAAGACTCAGTTTTCCCCACCACCACTCCCTCCCATCAGGAATCTTATACAAGCCTCTTAGCCTCCTCCACCAGAGGGCAGACAGAAGCAAGAAGAACCACAATCCCACAGTAGCTGGAACCAAAACCACACTACAGAAAGTTAACCAGGATGAAAAAGCAGAGAGCTTTGTCCCAGATGAAGGGACACAATAAGACTGCAGAAAAACATCCAAATAAAGTGGAAATTGGCAACCTTCCAGAAAAAGAATTCAGAGTAAGTATAGTGATGATGATCCAGAATCTTGGAAAAAGAATAGAGAGAAAGATTGAGAAGATATAAGAAAGACCTAGAAGAACTAAAGAAGAAACAGAAGAACAATTTCTACTGCTAAAGAAGGAATCAACAGCAGAATAACTGAGGCAAAAGAATGGCTAAGACCTGGAGGACCTAAGAATGGAGGACAGATGATGGAAATCACTGCCACAGAACAGAACAGAAAAAAGAACAAAAAAGAAAAAAAAATGAAGGCAGCCTTAAGAGACCTCTGGGACAGCACTGAACACACCAACATTCACATTACACAGGTCCTAGGAGAAGAGAAAGGACCCAAGAAAATATCTGAAGAAATAACAGCTGAAAATTTCTCTAACATGGGAAAGGAAATAGTCAATTAAGTCCAGGAAGCAGAGAGTCCCAGGCAGGATAAACCCAAGGAGGAACACACCAAGACACATAATAATCAAAATGATGAAAATTAAAGACAAAGATAAAATATTAAAAGCAACAAGGGAAAAACGACAAATAACATACAAGGGAACTCCTATAGCTTACCAGCTGATTTCTCAACAGAAATTCTACGAGCCAGAAGGGAATGGCACGATATATTTAAAGTGATGAAAGGGAAGAACCTATAACCAAGGATACTCTACACAGCAAGACTCTCATTTAGATTTGATGGAGAAATCAAATGCTTTCCAGACATGCAAAAGTTAAGAGAACTCAGCACCACCAAACCAGCTTTACAACAAATACTAAAGGAACTTTTCTAGGCAGGAAACACAAGAGAAGGAAAAGACCTATACAAAATAAACCCCAAACAATTAAGAAAATGGTAATAGGATCACACATATTGATGATACTTTAACTGTAAATGGATTAAATGCACCAACCAAAAGACACAAGAGTGGCTGGGCAGATCAGAACATGTGCATACATGCACTTTCACTTACCACTTATCACTCTACTTAATCCCTAAATTGTAGGAAATTATTTTAAAGTGTTAGGTTAATCCTTTATGGCTTGCAACTGTAATTATCTTTTATTTTTTGTCTGGCTCTTGACTGAAAACTGATAAACATTTTTTAGTATTATGGTTATGTACTATTATTCCCTTAATACTATTGTATCATGATTGGTCAACAGAAAATAACAGAATTCTGTATCACTAAATTGACCACTTTAATAGAAAAACCTGTAACTACTTTTTAATATCCAGATGCATAACAGAATTACCTTAGAATTTTTTGAAAAATACAAATGCCCAGTTATTGCTACATCTGAAGCTCTAGATGTGCTTCTAATGAGCAGCCACGTTTAAAAACAACTGGACTATATGATGATTTTATTCATCTAATTCTACTTTTTCTATTTCATATTCAGTGTTCCCATTTCATTTAGTTACGTTCTCCAATTTCGCCATCTCTCTTTGTGTTGTTGTTATTCTTTCTCAGGGCTTCCCTGGTGGCTCAGAGGTTAAAGCGTCTGCCCGCAATGCGGGAGGCCTGGGTTCGACCCCTGGGTCAGGAAGATCCCCTGGAGAAGGAAACGGCAACCCACTCCAGTATTTTTTTTTTCCCTGTCATTTTAATGTAAGATTGAAACAGACTGCTACACAACATTTGAGATTCCACAGAAAACTGCATGCTTCTGCTATTAGGAAATTTTGAAGCACTTGAACTTTCCTTCTTTAAAAAATGAATATAATATGGCCACTCCAGTATTCTTGCCTGTAGAATCCCATGGACAGAGGAGCCTGGTGGGCTACAGTCCCTGGGGTCGCAAAGAGTCGGACACAACTGAGCAACTTCACTTCATTCTTTCTCAAGCCTTCATCAAGTATAGTAGAAAAGCTTTTGTATACATATATATATAGTATATATTTTACAGAATTTATGAATTTTTGCCTAGATAAAAAAGTTTACAACAATTTGATTCCACTTGTTTGACTTAGTATGAACAGAATGCCAGATTTCTAATTTATATTCACTCAAAACTTTGATACAGTTCCATGCAGTTTAGTATCTAGTATTACTGCTAAAAGCCTAGAAAATTAATTATCTTAGTGGTTTAAAAAAAAAATTGAATGAGGCTTAAAACATCTAATCCAATTCTGAGAATATAAAGAAATACTATGTTGTAAAAAAAACAAAAACCAGGAAATTAACATGTGATACAGTATTACTAGCTACAAATTTTGTTCAAATTTCATAAAATTTCATGCTAGTGTCCATTATTTGTTTTCATATCTTATTTTAAGACTCCACATTGTATTTAACTGCACTGAGCGGCTTCAGCTGCATGCAACAAATTCTGGTAAATTCTCTTTTTGTCTTTATTCTATTACAAATATTTTGTAGTTTTCCTTGTTATGGCTTCTTAGATATACCCATCGTTTAAAAGTAGACATTTAATTTCCAAATACATGTGATTTTGTTTAAAGTATCTTTAATACTAATTTCTCATTAAAATGCTTTCTTCTCTGCAATCACCCTCTGTGTTTTTTTCAGCCTAACTTTATTGAGGCTTTTGATGGCTAAGTCGAAGATCTCTCTTGGTACATGTCACATCACACTTAAAAGTATTTTCAAATATCTTTTGATACTGATCTCTAACATAATTCCACAGTGTTAAAAAAACAGACTCTGTATGATTTCAATACCTTTAGACCATGAAATTTTTGCAGCTTGTTTTATGTCCCTGCATATGTTCCAATGTCTCACAGTTTACAGTCTATGGGAACCTGAACAGAATTTGTATCTTATCATTGTGTGAAAACTGTATAAATCTTCATTATGCTGACAGTGCTTTTCAGGTCTACTATATCCTTCTACTTCTCTGTATATTCATTCTATTAGCTTTTGAGAGTTTGATATTGAAACTCCAATTAAAAATCTTAATTTACCTACTCAAAAAAAATAATTGTATATATAATAGAACTCTATGTAACTATTCATAACCTTGTTCTGTATTTTCCAAGTTTCCTGTAAATGTGTTATCATACTTCCAAAATTTAAAAAAATTAAAAAAAATTGAATTTCCCTGTGTGTGTGGGAGGAAGTCATTTCGACTAGTTAATTTTTTAGCTAATGTTTCAAATAAGACAAAAGTTTGAGTTTGTTTAAACAGAAATGCACTAATAATTACTCAGGATAAAAAAGGGAATATGAGAGTGCTGTTCCCTAAGTTGGCAATTTATTAAGGTAGTAAGAGATAATTATAACATCACCACAATGTCATATCAGTAGTATGAAAAAAGTACAGCACATCATAAAGGTAGTCAATTAATTCTGTCTGATGTTAAGGAAGGAAAACATAAATTATACTAGAAGGAAAAGTAGTTCCATAGACAGAGACAAAGTTGAGGACAGACGCATTACTGACAGAGAACAAGCATGAATTAAATTATGAAAAGACACAAATATGCACTGAATGGTTTAAAGATAGAATGCTTTGTAAGGAAAAGGACAGAAGAGAGCAAAGTATCAAAGATGGGCTTGGAAAGACAGATTGGGGCTATATTATGAATTCCAGCCCAAATTCCACAATGATTAGGGTTATACTATGAAAGGCCTTGTATGCTTTAAGAACTTTAGTCTATTTTAATGGGAAATACAAGGAAATATAGGTAAGAGGTATCAACCTTAGAAGCTTCCCTGGTGGCTCAGGTAGTAAAAAAATCTTCCTGCAAAGCAGAAGACCCGGATTTGATTCCTGGGTCAGAAAGATCCCCTGCAGAAAGGAATGTCTATCCACTCCAGAATTCTTATCTACAGAATTCCATGGACAAACGAGCCGAGCGGGCTACAGTTCATGGGGTCACAGAGTTGGACACAACTGAGTGACTATTAGAAGATGGCAATGTCATTAACTGATATTTCATTTCCACTTTCTCAAAAATGATTATATATTAACTTTGATACAGAAACTAACCTGCTTTCTTTCTGGATATAGGAGGCTTAGCAGCTTGCTTCAGAATTAAATCTTCAAAAAACTGTGTCCGTTCTTCTTTACTAGGTAACTGGACATTAAAAATTTCTCCATAGTCACGGATAAATAATTCTTGTACCTTAAAAAAAAAAGATGCATTATATATATGTGTGTGTGTGTGTGTATATGTTTGTATACACATACATACTATGTATCAATCATTCAATGCAACAGAAGATTATTGTAATGACAATCTAAGTTGTGTAATGAGTAATTTCTTAAATCTTTTACTTATACTGAACTTACGTATACATCACATATGCAGTGGATAAGGAACTAAAACCATGGGGTCTTCTTTAGAACTCAAGACTCCTAAACCATAATTCATACAGTTAACTGATACGGTGATATTTTACTTAAAGGGTTTTGTAGTCATGTATGGATGGGACAGTTGTACTATAAAGAAAGCTGAGTGCTGAAGAATTGATGCTTTTGAACTATGGTGTTGGAGAAGACTCTTGAGAGTCCCTTGGACAGCAAGGAAATCAAACCCGTCCATCCTAAAGGAAATCAGTCCTGAATATTCATTGGAAGGACTGATGTTGAAGCTGAAACTCCAATACTTTGGCCATCTGGTGTGAAGAACTAACCCGGAAAAAAACCCTGAAGCTGGAAAAGGTTGAAGGCTGAAGGAGATGGGGACAACAGAGAATGATGAGATGGTTGGATGGCATCACCAACTCAATGGACATGAGTTGAGTAAACTCTGGGAGTTGGTGATGGATAATGAGGCCTGGAGTGCTGCAGTCCATGGTGTTGCAAAGAGTCCGAGAGTGACTGAACTGAACTGAGATCAATTAATTCATTTTCACAACCCAAAGTGAGATATGAGAATGAGTGGTTGTTCAATAAGAATAAAGGCTGGAAAACAGTAAGAACTGGTAAAAATATGGAGAAATTAGATCTCCTGAGTCAGTAGGAATTAAAATGGTGTAGCCACTGTGGAAAACAGTACACTGGTCCTTCAAAAAAGTTAAACACAGAATTACCATGTAACCCAGTATACATATCCAAAAAAATTGGAAGAAAAAAAATAAAAGATTCAAGAGGTACTTGCATAGCAATAACCATAGTAGGATTATTCAGGAGTTAGGCACGAGGTAGACAACTCAAATGTTCATCATCAGATGAGCAGATAAACAAAATGTGGTACAGACATGTAACAGAATATTATTTAGCCTAAAAAGGAATGAAATTTGAACACAGGCTACAACATGGATGAACACTGAAAACACTATGCTAAGGGAAATAAGCCAGTCACAAAAGGAAAGATATTTTATGTATTATTTCTATGCTGTATTTCTGTTCTTTCACTGTTAAAAGTTTTAAGAGAAATATCTTTAAGCTTTTTTTCCTATCAAACTGTAAAGCTAATCAACATCTACATAATCTGAAGATGCTTTTACTTCCTGATTCTCCTTCACGATGTCCTTCCTGCCTGCCAGTCTGAGTTCAGAAGCAAGGTTAACGTAGTTTCACACAACTTAAAAAAATGTTACTTGTTGGCAACTTCCTTCCTTGGATATCTGAGTGACCCAAGATCTTAAAGGTAACTTAAATACGTTTTTGTGTATTTAGTGTCTATCATATTGATTGCATCAGGCTTAAAGAGTATTCTGCTCGAAAAATCTGAGGCAATATTTTTCCTCTTCCTCAAAAAAAAGTTAACAAGCAAAATTTTGTGACAAGTTTTACTGTTTTCTCCATGCACTGCTTCTTATGCACTTATGCAAAAAGCAAAAAAAAAAAAAAAACCAAAATCCAAGAGAAGAAATTGTCTTTTAATAATTCTTTCAGTCAGAGGTTTGTGGGTAATAGTTTCTTAGGCACTGTATGGTCAAAAATATATTTTGCTCTTTCACTCAAATGCTAACTTTGTTGGGAAGAAAATTACAGATTCAAAATTATTTTCCTTCTAACTTTGAAAATATTGCTCAGTTGCCTCCATAGTAGCTGGTGTTACCAGTGAAAATGTAGAAAGAATTTGATTTTCAGTCCTTTCTAGTAATGTTTTATTCTCTGGGAAGATTTTTAGATTTTTCTCTGTATTTTTGATGTTCTAAAATTTTATCTAGATATGGTTCTTTCTATATCCATCAGTTAGAACAGGGGACCTTTTAAATCTGAAGATTATGGTGTTCTTTAATTCTATGAAATGTTGTATTATTTGACTATTTTTTTCTTCTACATTTCTTTTCTCTGCCCATAAATCACATTAAAGATGTCAGACTTGAATCTATCATCTCCTCTGTTTCCTTTAATTTCTTCCTCACTTTTAAAATCTCTGTCCTATTGTATTATGTAAGAATTCCTGACGTCAAGATCCCTCATCTTGCTAATTCACTCTTCATCTATGTCTTTCTAGCCCTACAGGGTTTTATATTTGGGAGGAGCTCCTTCATTTGTAATGTCTTCAAAATGGTTCTTTTCCATAACAATCTGTTGCTGATGCATGGATATAACTTTCTATAGCACTGTCCTTCCTCAAATGCTTATTCATAAATTATCTCTGCCTTTCAAATATGACTGTTCATAGATGCTTTTCCTGTTTATTCTAGTTTCTATTTTCAGTGATTATTAAAGAAGGTAGGCTATATTAGAAACAGAATGTGCCTGTAATTTGTTTCCTGGACAAAGGGTCTTCCCACTCCTCCCATTTAGTACCTAAAGGTAAGTTACTGCCCTGCCACACTAGTCCGTGGTCCACCTTCACTGATCTAGCTGATGACAAACTCTGCCAACTACTATCTGGAATGGCCAGAAGTGAAGAAAGCCAAAAACCACAAAGTTGTTCAAGGACTCTCTTAATTCCCTCCAGGGACTGATCTAGGGCTAGAAATCACTCCCATTTTTCAAAGCAGCCCTTTGATGCACATACTCTGAAATGTGGTTACCCACATCCATCTAATCCTCACTGCTTGTGTTTCACAATCCACCCTAGCTTCTAATCTATTACTGACATTCTTTCTCATTTTTTCATGAGTTGTTAGGGTCTACCAGTGCTTGTGCATACAGGTACTCTGACTGCAGTTTTGAGATGGACAAATTGTAATACATACTACTTCTCATACGTACTACAGTCCAATGCTACATATACAATATCACTAGCTCACCAAGGACAACAGAGACTACGTAAGGCTCAAAGCAGACTTGCTTATTTGTATCCATAAAGACTATTCATTTTATGAAACCAGCAATTTTGGTCCAGTGCCCATTCCACCCTCCTGGACAGGGTGATGCTGGGCTACTCGACCCAGTTTACAATGACATACTTAGGAAATATTATCATAAAAAAGAAGAAACTACAGCAAAAAAAAAAAAAAAAAAAAAAAACGAAAAAAGCCGAAACATTTTAAGTAGAGTTTCCACATTCTTGATAAAGTTATGCCAGATTAAACTGATTATGGCTTTTCAACCTCCCTGCTGCTGCTGAATCGCTTCAGTCGTGTCCGACTCTGTGCGACGCCATAGACGGCAGCCCACCAGGCTCCCCCGTCCCTGGGATTCTCCAGGTAAGAACACTGGAGTGGGTTGCCATTTCCTTCTCCAATGTGTGAAAGTGAAAAGTGAAAATGAAGTCACTCAGTCGTGTCCAACTCTGTGCGACCCCATGGACTGCAGCCCACCAGGCTCCTCCGTCCCTGGGATTCTCCAGGCAGGAGCACTGGAGTGGGTTGCCATTTCCTTCTCCGTTCAACCTCCCTCCATCCATATAAAGTTCAGCTAGTCTCCCTTATTACAAAGAGTATAAGCTTAATTTGTTTTAAACCTTGAAATAATGTTTTAATTGACAGTGAGTACAATACATAAATGGTTAATGTGGCTACTAAATAGCAAGTCTCCTTTACTCTGTTAATCAGAACACTGCTAGAGTACTTAATTCATTCTGGGTACAGCCTTTCAAAAGGAATATAAAGAGAAAGACATTCAGGCGAGTGACTAGAATTTTGAAGAGACTAAAAATATGTGTGATGTGCAGCAGAGCTTGCTATTGTCACAGTTCATGTTCTCTTCCTTTTGGGCCCAGTGCTATGTCATATTCCCTGGTCTCCCATGCAGTTAGGTATGGCTATGTGAGGTTCAGCCGATGGAACGTGAAAGGAAATGATGTGTATCACTTTCAGACCAGGCACAAGAAAGGGCCAATCCTTTCAGCTGGGTGGAATGAAAATAATCTGGAGAGCCACGTGATGAAAATGAGCATGCTCTCCCAGTCTGAATGTCTGTAATGACTGCACGGGGGAGGGTACACCCGTCACTCCAGTCCTTTACCTGATAGTGTAAGTGAGCAAGAAATAAACTTCCATTGTATTTAAGAATCCTAAGAAGTATATCTTATCATAGAAGAACTGTTTAGTGTGAAGAAGCCTGGGTAAAGTGAGGAAATAGAAATGAATACAAAAGCATGTTCAAACATACAAAGAGCTTGCCATGATGAAGACAGATTAGACAAATTCTCTATTGTACCTGGGAAACAAATGGAGATTAAGAAATGGAAGCCTCTCAAAATAAGCTGATTTTTTTAGGAGTCAGAACTAACAAAATGAATTGTAAAGGTGTTATTACACCAAAGATAGAATTTAGGGTCCAGAACTAGGTGATTAAATTAGAAACTTTTAAGGACTCTTACCACCCTAAGAGGACTTCCTTGGTGGCTAAAGCATCTGCCTACAATGAGGGAGACCTGGGTTCAATCCCTGGGTGGGGAAGATCCCCTGGAGAAAGAAATGACAACCCACTCCAGTACTCTTGCCTGGAGAATCCCACGGATGGAGGAGCCTGGTGGGCTACAGTCCACAAGGTCACAAAGAGTTAGACACAACTAAGTGACTTCACTTTCACCACCCTAAGAATCTAGACTTAACATACACTTAATATTCATTTCCCAATTTATTCAGTTTTTAGTTGAATAATTCACAACTACTAAAGCTGGGAACATAACCTGGCCCTTTGATAGCTCCCTAGCATCAATCCCTTCTCGGCCCTTCACTCCCTCTGCCTTAGTCACTCTAGACTTTCTGTGATTTTTCTAACACATCAGACTCACTTTTGCTTTGGGGCTTTTATATTTGCAAAGGCAAGAAACCTTTGTCCCTCAGATACCCAAATGGGCCACTACTTCACCTTTTCCAGGTATTTTCTCAAATGTCATCTTCTTAGTGAGGCCAACCCAGCAAATTTAACACTGTGACCATACCACACTCTTTTGGCACTGCTTAGCTACATTTTTCTCCATAGCAATAGGTTAGTATTGTATTTTATTTTTGTTTGTCTTTTCCCCAACTAAAATGTAAGCCCCAGGAGGATATAGATTTTTGTCTAAATTGCTCAGTGCTATATTTCCAACGCCTATAACCATGTCTGTTGTAGAATAAGTGCTCAAAAGTATTTTTAGGTTAAACATTTGAATTTATCTTCCTACTAGTGTTCTAAAAACTGTACATCAATTCTGTTAAAGGTATGGAAAAACCACACACACACACTTGCACAAAGAAGCCTACAATATGCTTATTATGTACTCTGGGGATAGAAAAGTGGGAAAAAAGTCCCTGACTTCACATATTTAACATTCTGCTAGGAGAGACTCAAACAAATTAATATGTTATGCCAAGCAGTGACAAAGACAAACCAGAGGGGTGAGATGAGGGTGGGCGGGAGGCTTAAAAGGGAAGGGATATACGTATACATATAGCTGATTCATGTTGTTGTACAGCAGAAACTAACACAACACTGAAAAGCAATTATACTCCAATTGAAAAACAAACAAACTAATCGAAAAAAAAAAGCAGAGTAAGGGAAAAGACAGTGATGGGCAGAGGTGTTCCTCTGGAGAACAGGATCATAAGCAGAAACAGAACAAACCTGGTCACTGGTAGCTGTTGAAATTGGTACAAATTTGAACGACAGTAATTTGATACTATTAAAAATGTCAAGTATGCATACCCTTCAAATAAGCTACAGTTATTCCACTTTTAGGAATGCATGTTAAAAAATCCACATGGTAATATTTGTATGATTTAAAACCCCCAAATGCTCACTGTAGCAGTTCAACAGAAAAAAATTAGAAAATAGCTGAAATCTTATCAATAGACTTGGATAAATAAAATTATGGTATACCAATACAACAGCAAAGGCTATGGTGCTGTTAAAATAAATAAGACTTAGACATATTAAAAAAACACATAAGATACATAAAGCAAGTTATGGAATAGTAATGTATCATATTCCATTTAGAGAAAAAAAATTTATAAAGTGGTCTCACTATGTGTGCTAAGTCACTGCAGTCATGTCCCACTCTGTGCGACCCTATGGACTATAGTCCGCCAGGCTCCTCTGTCCATGGGATTCTCCAGGCAAAAACAGTGGAGTGGGTTGCCATGCTCTCCTCCAGGGGATTTTCCTGACCCAGGAATGGAACCTACATCTCTCAGATCTCCTGCACTGGCAGGCAGGTTCCTTACCACGAGCGCCACCTGGTCTCACTATACACATACACATATCCACAACAAGTGCTGATACATGTGCTGCCCAACAAACACATGTATCAAATAGCTAGCAACGGTATCTTTAATAGGAAAATTTTTCCTTATAATTTTATTCACCTCTTCAGCACTTGAATTTTTTCCCCATAAATTCTTAATAGTTTCTGAATATCTCCTTTTAAAATATAATGATTATGAATATCCCACTCTAAAGCATAATGATTTCTCCCACAAATTACCTCTTCTGGTAGAGTGGAATGGGGTTTGTCAGAAGTGGCAAGTAGTAAAACTGGAGCAAAAGAAGGAATATTCTGTAATAATGTGGTAAACGTGGCTTTGAGTGTTGGTCCAACTATTTCCCACCACAAGTGAATGTGAGGAACATACACTATACTTGGTGCTGTTCTCTTAGCTTCACGAATCACCTAGTAGAGAGAGAAAACAATTACATACACTTATAGAGTCAGCACGTTAGCAGTGTGCTTTTTAAATCTGGAACAATTTTACTTCCAAGAACTGTCATATAAAACCCTTAAGTTTAAAAAATGCTTCCCCCAATCCCACCATCTTGTTTTTAAATGTTTTCATAAAAGTTTCATTTTTAGAAAAACATAATTGCTTCAGAGAATTAGAAAACAGCTCAAGAAATCTACAAGACTTTTCTGTTATGGCAACCAAGGTTAAATATAAAAATACATAAAACACTTTAACAAACTTTTAATATAACTATAGCAAAAACAGAAGCAGCAGAATATTTGCATACTTTTTGCATAGCCATCACTGTTTTAAGTACTTCACTCATTTAATTCTCACAACAGTCATGTAAGTAAAGTACTGATTTTTCCATTTTGCAAATGGGGAAAATGGGGCAGAGAGATTTAATAAACTTTCCCAAGTCATATAGCAATTAAGAGGTGGAAAAGGATTTAAAGTCATACTTTTTAATAACTAAGCTGTTAGGCATGGTTCTAAATTGAAAACCTGACATCAGAAATCAGAAAGACCAAAAAACACAGTACAAAAAGAATGAAGCAATTCCAGACTTTTAGTCTCTGGAAGACTACTTCACCTTACAGCTTATTTGTCTGGGCAACAATGAATTACCTGGGCACATGTTTCTTCAGGAGATGTAGCACTGACTCCAAAAAGAACAGGAATGTCTAAAGTGTATACTGCAAATTTTTCTAAAGCATGAATGACAGCTGGTGCTAAATGAGAACCTTGCCCAAATCCTGGTTCGCCCACTATCAGCATTCTTGGTCGAAAAGACATAGGTTGACAACAAGCATTTCTGAAAGAAATGAGTAATAACCTATGTTTTAGGAAAAAAAGTTCAAATTTCTCTCCCAATTATCAATTATAAGCACATAACTTTTATAAGCCAAAAGTTTTGACAATATGGCCAGTCAATCTTAGCAGCATGGTTCATGTGGTTTTTGGAGACAATCGAACTTTACAGATTTTTAGGAATACTTTATAGTTTCTAAGATCATGACAACTGTAACAAAATATTTTCTAATATCTTAATTTAAAAAAAAAGCAAACTAGCTGGCATCCTTTATCTTCTCAAGCATAATTTCATTTAATTTTAGGGAATTCACACAAGAATGAATATATATAAATTTTCAAGGGAAACATACCTATTCAAATGAAGAAAATTAAAATTTTCTTTTGCCTTATTAAGGGATTTTTGAGAAAGTCCATTTTCGTATACTGATGGAACATCATCATCACTGTATGCCAAGTCACTTTCTAAGAGAGGACAAGAAATATCTGTAAAGCAAGCAAAAAAAGTGTACATTAGTAGCTTTTCTCAATTATAAAGTGGATCTTCACATAATGCTTCAGTTAGCAACTCCAATGAGATTTTTTTTCAGAAAAGTTTGTGTACGTATAAATAACAAGTAAATTTTTAAAACGCACTTCAAACCTAAAATAGAGGAACTCTAGGGCAATCTGTGAAGTAAACTTCCTTCATATATCTAGGAAAAGCAAGACCAAATTCCTTTCAAGAAACTCTCTCATAAAGAAACATTACTGAGATGTACAAAATACTTAGTTTTACTGACTACGAAAGCTAAACAATTAAGTTTCATACCAGAGTCTAACGCTTTATTTGTTCTGCTTTCCGCATGTGGAAACACTCTCCGGAGGGCTTCGAGGATCTTCTGCACAGTGCTCTGCAGTAGCGGTTTCACAATGGCGGACAGTGCCTGCCCAGGGGACGCCACAGCTCTCTGGGAGGCTGGTATCATCTTTCGCATAGCTACTTCAAAGTCCTTAGCTGAGATATTAATTGAAGAGAGATCCAACTGCAGTTTCTCACTAGTGGTATAGATCTGTGGGTAGCGTCGACGCAGAGCACATAAAGCAGCTTCAGAGCATATTGACTTAATATCCGCACCACAGTATCCTATCCAAGGCAACCAAAAAAGAAAAAAAAAATTAAATCACCACTGTATTAAGCGAGATGATGGTTAAAAGAAAATTTCAAGATCAGCCTAGCAAAGTAGTAGCAAAATATTTAGGAGTAATACGGCTAAAATGTCTCATATCCCCTCAGTGAACTCACTTGGTTGATAATAACCCCTAACAAGGTCAGTTTTCATTCCAATCCCTAAGAAAGGCAATCCCAAAGAATGCTCAAACTACCGCACAACTGCACTCATCTCACACGCTAGTAAAGTAATGCTCAAAATTCTCCAAGCCAGGCTTAAGCAATGCGTGAACCGAGAACTTCCAGATGTTCAAGCTGGTTTTAGAAAAGGCAGAGGAACCAGAGATCAAACTGCCAATATCTGCTGGATCATCGAAAAAGCATGAGAGTTCCAGAAAAACATCTATTTCTGCTTTATTGACTATGCCAAAGCCTTCGATTGTGTGGATCACAATAAACTGTGGAAAATTCTGAAAGAGATAGGAATACCAGATCACCTGACCTGCCTCTTGAGAAACCTGTGTGCAGGTCAGGAAGCAACAGTTAGAACTGGACATGGAACAACAGACTGGTTCCAAATAGGAAAAGGAGTACGTCAAGGCTGTATATTGTCACCCTGCTTATTTAACTTATATGCAGAATATATCATGAGAAACGCTGGGCTGGAAGAAGCACAAGCTAGAATCAAGATTGCTGGGAGAAATATCAATAACCTGATATACAGATGACACCACCCTTATGGCAGAGAGAGGAACTAAAAAGCCTCTTGATGAAAGTGAAAGAGGAGAGTGGAAAAGTTGGCTTAAAGCTTAACATTCAGAAAACTAAGATCATGGCATCTGATCCCATCACCTCATGGGAAACAGATGGGGAGACAGTGGAAACAGTGTCAGACTTTATTTTGGGGGGCTCCAAAATCACTGCAGATGGTGATTGCAGCCATGAAATTAAAAGACGCCTACTCCTTAGAAGGAAAGTTATGACCAACCTAGACAGCATATTAAAAAGCAGAGACATTACTTTGCTAACAAAGGTCCATCTAGTCAAGGCTATGGTTTCACCAGTGGTCATGTATGGATGTGAGAGTTGGACTGTGAAGAAAGCTGAGTGCCAAAAAATTGATGCTTTTGAACTGTGGTGTTGGAGAAGACTCTTGAGAGTCCCTTGGACTGCAAGGACATCCAACCAGTCCATCCTAAAGGAGATCAGTCCTGGGTGTTCATTGGTAGGACTGATGCTGAAGCTGGAACTCCAGTACTTTGGCCACCTCATGCAAAGAGTTGACTCATTGGAAAAGACCCTGATGCTGGGAGGGATTGGGGGCAGGAGGAGGAGGGGACACAGAGGATGAGATGGCTGGATGGCATCACCGACTCAATGGGCATGAGTTTGAGTCAACTCCGGGAATTGGTGATAGACAGGGAGGCCTGGTGTGCTGTGGTTCATGGGGTCGCAAAGAGTCGGACACGACTGAGAGACTGAACTGAACTGAACTGAACAAATCAATCAACTTTTGAGAGTGAAATAGGCAAGCACTAAAAGCAGAGCGCAGGGGTCAAGAGCATGTGTTTTGAAATCAGATAATCAGGATCAAATTCCAGTCTGTCATTTACTAGATGTGTGATCTTTTTAGAGAATCATCTATGCTTTCTCAGCCATTTCTCTATCTGTAAAATAGGGATAAAGCTACCTACTTTACACGATTGATGTAAGAGTTACCTGAAATAGCATATGTAGAATGTGTAACAGAATAATTAGAAAAATGTAAACAGAAAAAAAAAAAAAGAAAAAAAGAAAAATGTAAACAGATCTAACTTCATTCTCAAATTCTTTGACAGTCAAGATGTTAAGTACCTCTATATGGTATCTAGGACTTTATAAGAAAACATGCCACAAATTATAACTAAGAAACAAATCTAACTTTGTATTTCTTTAAACAAGAAACATTAAACCTTGGCAAAACTACAACTTGTTCCATCTTTGAAAGGCATATAATATTTCTTTAATGCTTAAAGCAATGTTTACCAACACAGTTTTCTGCGAGTTCTTCCAGAAATATGTCCAGTGGTTTAGGATTCCAATCCCTTGTGTGAATTTTTAGAATTTCTTTTCGAGCCTACAAACAAAAACAATTTAATTTTTCTATAATACAGTGCTATTCAGATTAGAGTAACTTTAAGTTAATTGGGTTATCTAAAAATGTAAAGCTGTCAATACCTACTATAAACAGAAATATGAAACAGTAAAAATAGAAAAAAAAAGATATATTTGTATGAGCTTAAGAAATTTATATTAAATAAGACTGCATTTTTAGTGCTCAAGTTCTAGTCATTACAAATGTGAATGAGAAAAATTAACGAACTACTGGATTATTGTTTATTCTGGTACATATTAAAAACTGTTGAGTACTGACAGCTCTACCCATATTTTCATACTTGGGTCTCAAGATATTCAGCAACTTTAAAGTAACTGGGTAGAATTACATGGTTGTATCCATGAAAAAGTCAAGTCTAACGAACTGGCTAAGGACTGACTGTTAGGCCACATGTTCTGAATCAAAATAAAAGTTATATGATTAACAAGCAAAGGCTCTGCTTGGGGTGGCAGGGAAGGCGCAGAGGTGTACGTCTAAGGATTCCCTGGTCCAGTGTTTGGGACTCAGAACTTTCACTGTCATGAGCCTGGGTTAAAATCCTGGGTGGAGAACTAAGATGCCACAAGGTATGCATTCCCAAAATAATAAATAAATAAATAAATGATTATCTGAGTTCTCTTCCTTGAATAATGCCTCTCTAAAAATACATACATACTTATTCGAATGTTAATCATACAACTTTGCTTCAGAACATACAAAACTCAACCTTCAAATTTTTACTGTACTAAGACCTGTTCAAGATAAGCACAATCAATTTTGTCAAAATTTGAGTGATGTTAAATTCTTACATCTTTATCAGGTAGGCTAAAAAGGAATTCTCTGTCAAAACGACCAGGCCTTCGTAAAGCAGGATCAATAGAATCCAGTCTGTTGGTAGCACCAATGACCACAATTTCTCCTCTGCTGTCCAATCCATCCATCAGAGCTAGTAAGGTGGAAACAATTGAACTAAATTTAAAAATAAGAGAGACAAGATTAACTATATAGAAGCCAAATACATCATTTCTTTTTTGTGAAGATTTAATACATTAAATGTGTGAATAAATCTTCTCAGAGCATCGCACTATTTTCAAGACTTTTTAAAAAGAAAATCTGTAAAATAGCATACTACATGGCACACAGACATTTAAAATCAATGGGAAACACACATAATATGCTACAAATGGATCCTGGAAGCCACTTCATAAAATACAATTTCACCTAGAACTTCGGAGTTCTCAAACAAGGATGCAACATCAAAAGGAAAAAAAATAATACAACTATTAGGCAGATAAACAGAAACTTAAAAAAAAAGTTTCAAAAGCTTCATTGTGTACACATTATCTAAGGATGCCAAAGTAAAACAGAATATACAGGACTATGATTGCTTCGAGGGCTTTTTAGTGCCCAGAGACAGGAATTATTTTTTCTTTAAAAATAAATTTCATCATGAGTTCATACTGATATTCCAATTCAAATAAAGATGCAAGGGTTTTAATTTAACTTATTTTATATTTGCATCCCCTTTCTCTTGGGCTAAAAATCTTATTTTCTAATGTATTCACATAATTACTTATTTGCATTATCCTACAATATTATCAGAAACAGTAAGATACAGAATACAGTTTAATCATGGCCAATGTGCTAACTTTTAAAAATGCTTAATTTAGCAAAAACGTTTTGCTCTAAAATTTTTTAAGTCTTTGGAAAAAAACAAAAAAATTTGTACGATAAAATTTCTCTTAAAAACACATATTTGAAATGGCACGTGCTTGCTAAAATTATTCTGTATTTGTTGCTGAAACATCTCCAATCCCTTTTAGAGTTATTCCAAACTACAGTAGTTACTCAACTGCTTGACTGAAAAGTGATGGTGCTAGTGTTATTCCTACTAACACAATGAATACAGTATAGCTGATATTGAAATGAGTCATATCTAAAAAGTGTGTACCATTATTGGTAGGCATGAGCACACACAACTATTTTTATCATTTAGGAGTAAACATTTTAATTTACTCAGAGCAACAAATAAAATTCTACAGCATCAAGACAAAGAAGGGTATAACAATATAGTAAATGTTGTTAGGCATTATAAAAGCCAAAACCTACATATCACTCATATTTTTACATCTTGTTCCTCTTTTACAACATCTACAGTAAAAATAATACTGGCATTATGAAGGCATGCAAACATTCACTTTTGGGTATCCCAAATTAATTAAGTAGTTACATTTAAGAAGAAGGTCTGAAGAACTGAAGATGAACTAGGACTAAAGTAATTGAGATTCAAGTTGAGGCAGTGGCACTAATGAAAACAGCTCCCTTGGGTACTCAGTTATCACAGGGGAGATGCAATTTTCTCATTCTGAAAATGAGGAAGTTGAGCTAGTATTAGAAACTTAAACTAGTGGCCAGATACTAAGACATATTTTGCTTGGCTCAGGTAGTGCCTTAAAAGCATCCGAACCAGTTAGCAACATCTAAAAGATAGTTAACATACATAAAATTTAAGAAAGAGAAAACTTATTTTTCAAATCTGAGTCAGCTTTTACACTTCAATAGGCTGGAGCTAAAAGCAACTGGCTATACTCTGACGATTGGACATTCAGACACACTTCCCTGACCCACTCACTGGCCTGCCTCACTCATTTTATCTGCCTTTATCACCAACTCGATGGGCATGAGTTTGAGTAAACTCCGGGAGTTTGTGATGGACAGGGAGGCCTGGCGTGCTGCGATTCATAGGGTTGCAAAGAGTCGGACACGAGAGACTGAACTTATTTACCTCACTGGGCCAGTGGGCATTTAAGTCTGTATCACAAGTTAAATCTATAACCAATACTGTGTTTGAGAACATCCTACCATTTAGAACTGGTTCACTTTTCTTTTTGTACTATACATTGGTTTCTACTACCAAACAACAACTGGTTTATAAAGTTTCTAACCATTTAACATTCTATCCTTCTTGCAACAGTAATACAGCTCAAAATATAGGGAGAAAGGCAGAAGTACCATCAAGCAAGTTTTACCTGTGAATTTGATCTTGCCGGCTTGATCGTACTGGGGCCAGACCATCAATTTCATCAAAGAAAATAATTGACGGGCGCATCTGATAGGCCTAGAAAGCAGTCCAGTGATTGCATGCTATTATGAAAGGCTTCAAATATGTAGACTCAATATAAATCACTTTAAATTAATTCCTGTGTTAGTAAATTTTTAAAAATATAACTGTAAATTCAAGAATTGTGTTTTAAGGATTGAGATTAAATTATAACAGCGTATGATTTAAGTTTATTTGTATATTCAGCTGGAAATATTCAAAATTCATACTCCACTGGTTATATCCCTTAGATTTCATATAGCTATAATTATGGGGACACAAAAAACATCTATAGAAGATCAACTGTCAAAGCAAAACAAAGAACAGAAGACAATGACAGAGCCTTCCTCCATGTCAGGATGAGAAAACATTTAACAAGATGTTATAGTTTAAAATCAGTTTCAGCAAAATTAAAATTTAAAAAGCCTCAGTGAATTTTACAAAGAGGTATTAAAGTATTTGCAGCAATATGCCTCAGTAGATCAGAATGTATTATCTCATAGCTAACTGTTAATACATCTGGGATATGAAACTGAAACCCACTCGGGCAGAGCTAATCTCCCGCTTGCACAGTGAAACATAAACTCACTAGTGTTATCTCTTTATGAAAATATCACTCTTTCTCTAGACTAAAGCCTCCAAAGAATTTAGACCCAATTATTTTCTCTTTTCTCTCTAAAGCTGTTCATAAGTTGGTGTAATCAAGACATACAAAGGAAAATAATCTAGAAACATTATATTTTTGACATAATTATTTTGAGACTATTTCAATGAAAAGTGATTAAATGCAAGGTTTATCCAATCCTTACATACTTAATCTACACTGATTACAGATCTATATAGGCAAATTTTAATATCATACCTGATCAAACAGCAATCGAAGCTGTCTCTCAGATTCTCCTACCCACTTACTCAGACAGTCGGCACCTTTCCTCATGAAAAATGCTACTCTTTTATCCCCTTGACTGCACTCATTGGCAAGCGCTCTGGCAACCAGAGTTTTTCCAGTTCCAGGTGGACCATAAAACAAACAACCTCTGTAAAAGAGTAAGTATTATTTTTGCACTACATTAAAAAATTGGCTAAACAAAATTAGAGATCAATTTCATGAATATAACTAGTGAATAAGAAAGTAAACAAGACAACTGAAACATTTCAATACACAAAGCACAACTCAAAACGTGGGGATTAATATTCATACTACAAAATGAATACTGAAACTAAATAAACCCTTTATTTGAAACATTTTCTTTTATTCATTCAAATTTGTTCATATTACCTTATCTTGCAAAAAAGGTATGATTGACAGCTTACTTATATAACATCAGTGGGAAGAATAGCAGATTTCAAGTATCATCCTTGGTCTGAGTGCCAGTAACATGTAACACCAAAAGTTTCGCAAAAAAATGGTGGGAATGACCATGAGATAAAGTAGGATGAAACAAAGAAATTGAAGTAGTGGCTGGGTGATAGGGACCAGGACAACATAAACAATTCACAATAATTTTTGGTGATATCACTGCACATGTCATGCAGTTTTTTCAACTATTTCCAACTGGCATAATTCTGAGAAAATGAGTTATATTCACACTCTTCGTAGAAATGATCAAGTAACTGCTCCTTAACTATCTAACAGTTATTTAATTGAAGTTAAGGAAGATCTCAGAAAAACAGAAACGACAAAATAAGAATGGCCAGACAAACAAAAAAGTGATGGATGAAATAAATCTATTCAAAGTCAAGGATAAAATATAAAAGAAAAATTAAGAGAATTCCCTGGCAGTCTAGTGGGTATAATTCAGTGCTTTCCCTGCCAGGGTCTGGGTTCAATCCCTGGCTGAGGAACTAGGATCCTGCAAATCCTGCGGCACAGTCAAAACAAAAATAATAGGAAACGGACACGGTCAATGCAGATGGGGGAAGAAAGCAATTGTTTAGAAAACAATCAGAATTTAAATGGAATAAATCAGTGATTTCAATGCACAAAAGCCAAGACAGAAATAGATTCTTAAAAATATATTTATTGAGCCAATAGTTTTGTGAGATTGTATTTTAAAGAAAAAAGTATTCCCATAAAGAGGAAGCAATGGAGATGTTCATGGTATTGATATCTGTAATAACAAAAACTAAGGAGAAAACAAAATAGTCAGCAATAGCAGAATCAAAATGTGATACATCCACAAAATGGAGTATCATTCAGGCATTAAAATGGAAAGAGAACATACTATATAAAAACAGTTTAACACAATCATATGTTGATTTTTTATGAGCAGAAATGTAAGAAAGGAGAAATGTAAGTAAGTGGAAATGAAGAGAAAAAGTGGAAGGAATTGGTCTAGTTTTTTAAATAGAAGTGTAGCTGATATACAGTATTAACTAAGTTAGAGGTGTAAAATACAGTGATTTACAATTTTTAAAGGTTATATTCCACTCAGTTTTTATAAATACTTGCTAGAGTTCCCATTTTGTGTAATACATCCTGGTAGATTATTTTACACCCAATAGTTTATACCTCTAACCCCCCACCCACACACTGCCCCTTCTCAGTTCCCTGCCCACTGGTAAGCAGTAGTTTGTTCTCTGTATCTGTGAAGCTGCTTTTTTCTCATATTCACTAGTTTGCTATATTTTTAGATTTCACATAAAAGCAATATCATATGTATTTGCCTTTCTCTGACTTATTTCGTTCAGCAAAATGGCCTCCAATCCCGTCCATTTTGCTGCAAATGGCAATATATCATTCTTTTTTTATGGCTCAGTAGTACTCCACTGTGTATATATTAATAATATATACTACATCTTCTTTGTCCATTCATTTGTTGATGTGGACACGTAGGCTGCATCTGTATCTTGGCAATTATAAATAATACTGCTATGAACACTGGGGTGCATTCGTGTTTTCTGAATTAATGCTTTTTTTGGACATATACCCAACAGTGGAATTACCGATATATGATGGTAGTTCTATAATTTTTTGAGAAACCTTCATACTGTTTCTCAGAACGGCAGCACCAATTTACATTCCCACCAAGAACATATAAGGGTTCCCTTTTCTCCACATCCTCGCTAACATTTGTCTTTTTGATGATAGCCATTCTGACAGGTATGAGGTAACACCTCACTGTGGTTCTGACTTTCATTTCCCTGGTGATTAGTGATGCTGAGTGTCTCTTCCTGTGCCTGGAGGCCATCTGCATGTCCCCTTGGACAAACATCTATTCAATTCTTCTGGCGATTTTTTAATCAGGTTGTTTCACTGATGTTGAGTTGTATGAACTTTTTATAATTGTTGGATATTTATCCCTTATCAGTTATATCATTTGCAAATATTTTCTTCTATATGTTGCCCTTCTCTTTTGTCAGTGGTTTCCTTTGCTGTGAAAAAGCGTAAAATATAATTAGGTCCCATTTATTTATTTTGGCTTCATTTTAGGAGATGAATCCAAAAAATATTGCTATGATTTACATTAAAAGTTCTATTTTTCCTGTTTTCCACTAGGGGTTTTATGGTTTTTGGTCTTAAAGTTAGTCTATTTTGAATTTATTTTTGTATATGATGTTAGAGAATGTTCTAATTTGTCACTGTTCCTTTAATTCACTAAACCACTTTTTTTTTCCCTTGCCACAACCCGTGGTTTGTGGGATCTTAGCTCTCTGACCAGGTATTGAACATGGACCCCCTGGCAGGGAGAGCGTGAAGTCCTAACCACTGGATTGCCAAGAATTCCCTAAAATTTACCAAATCACTTTAACTAGGTACTTCCAACATGTCCTGTCATCATTAAATCCTTATTTAATATTATATATTTTTTATTAAAATATTTTTAATTCACCAATGTTTAGTATAACTGATTTATGCTTCAATTTAACTAAAATGACTTATACTTTAAAAAGCCTACAAACTTTTAAAAGTTTACTTAAATCAATATTTCCATAGAGGGTGATTCAGGGAGAAAAATTATAAAAGGAAAAGAAAATTAGGAACTAGGGTTTAAAAACTGGTTGATAAGTAAGGTATAAAAACTAGAAGAAAGAAGATAAAAAAGGATGGTGATTAAAATTAAAAAAAGGATGGTGATACAAAAAACCCCTACCTTCCTGTCACCAAAACAGCAAATAATAAAGTTGGTGAGGAGAGATATAAAAGAGAAAATACAATTATATATGGCTTGACTGCAAAAACAAATATATACAGGCATAAAGCAAACACGGAAAAGTGATTCAGTAAGTTTATATGTGTACAAATAAACTACTGAAAGCATTAAGGAAGGGGAATAAATATTTATGCATGGAAGGCAGGGAAAGTAAAGGAGCCAAATAGCCACCGTTCATCCTTAGAAGTCTATAAATTGTGTCTAAAATAGAAAAATGAGGGACTTCCCCAGTGGTGCATCGTGTGGCCATAAGACAGAAAACAAATTTTAAAAACAGAAAAATTAAAATGAAGAAGGGCTGAAGAGGGCCTACCCTACTTTTGTAAATTTTTCTTTGTGAAACTTAAGAGTGCTACTTGACTTTTAAAGTTATGTATACATACACAATCAACTTTGTGCACATGGGAGCTCAGTTGTGTCTGAATCTTTGCCACCCCACAGACTGTAGCCCTCCAGGCTCCTCTGTCCATGGATATACTTCAGTTCAAAATAAAAATACATGTATTAAAAAATTATGTGCATGTATGCATTTCCACTTACTACATCAATCTGCTTGAGCTCCCAGTTGTATGTAATTATTTTATGCCGTTATAAAATAGTAATTTATATTGTTAAGTTAATAATGTTCCCATTATGGCTTGCAATTGTAATTATCTTTTATTTTTTATCTGGCTATTGATTGTGAAAACTGAAAAACATCTTTTACTACTGTGAAAAAAAAATAAAAATACATGTATTAAAAAACTATGTACATATATTACTTTGATATAAATTTAAAACTAAATCACAAAGCTGAAAGGAAAAATGAGTATGTAAGACAAGAATTTTACTAAATGTATAAAAAGCCATGGGAAATGATTTTTTAGTGGAGAATCAATTTTGAAACCATTTTTCACCTTAAACATTAAGAAAGTAAAAATACTCAAATCATCCCGGACCTTGCAAGGGCAAGTATAACAAATGACTCTAGACCCGGAAATTTTCAAGAGAGAGGCGGTTTCTGGACACAGCACAGGAAAGATTTTAGCGAAAGTAAAATGTATAATTAAATTACCTTGGAGGTTGAATTTTGAATTTTTCAAAGACTTCTGGATAAAGTAATGGAAATACTACCATCTCTTTTAGAGCTGCAATATGATTAGACAAGCCACCAACACTATCAAATCGTACCTGTTAGTAGAAGGGAAACATTGACATTCTGAGATTTGGGAGTCAAAGCTAAAATCTTATTCCATTCTATCTAAGCCACACATAGTCAACTGAGTAACAGTAACTTAACAGGAAGAACTGAGCAACAGTTGTGGCCTAAAGATTAAAAGAAATAAAAGGTTCTACAAAGATAAAAATTTCTTATAAAACACTGTTTTCTTTTTAAATTTTAAAATAAAATAATACATCTCAGACTGTACTCACTGAAGAATCTAGTTGCATTGGATCAACATCAGCAAGGCTTGCTCCGATTTTCATTCGATCTTTATAAATTCCTTTTAATTCATCTTTGCGAAAATTTAGTGGGAGGCACCTAAGATTACAAACCCCAAACATTCATCAAACACCACTTTCCTCCCCCAAATTCCATGTTAGAATATAGACATTTTTCTTAAGAATTAAAAAAATTCCAAATGAGATTATGTGTTTTGAGTTCCTCCTTTTCTTTACAGGTTGAGAACTTCAGTGTAAGAAATATTTACATCTGAAGGCTTATTATTAAAGACATACAATCTAGTGAAAATACCGCAAGATACCACAGCTACATAAAGTAATTCATGGTTGAGAATTCACAAAGTATCAACATACATTATAATGATAATCTCTGACCTACAGACACTTTACCATTTGCTGGACACGGTTTTAGTTTAGGTGCTAAACAAGTATAAGGTCATTAAATCCTCACAATACTCTTAGACATAAGTATTATTTTTCCCATTTTAAAATAAAGCCAAGGCACAGAAAAGGTTAACTGTCTTGCCCAGGATCACACAGATAGTAAGTGGCAGATCTAGGAATCAAACCCAAGCAGCCTGACTCCAGATCCGCCACTACCCTGCTATTATACCTCTCAGCAAAATATGCAGAGCCCACCAGCACCTGGATCCATGTCAACCTTTTCAAGCAAGAGTGAATCACTACTTTCCTAATTACTTTCAAAAACATTTAGGGTAGGTTACAAAAGAAATATACCTAGAAAAAGCTCTCGTTTTATAGATGGAACAATGAAAACGCTCATATTAAAAGTTAAGATACTTGTACAAGAATGCCTAAGCAAAGAATGCCTGCTACTACTTACAACTAAAAGCACACCATCTTCTCCCCAAGTGACAATTCTTGCTAGTTTCAAATTCCATGAGAAATTTATACTGCCAAGCCTAAGATGGAAAAGTTTTCAATTGTGGCTTTTAAAAAGATATTTCTTAAATAATTCTTAATAGAACTGCATAATATAAAAGTCATAGGATTGAATGCACATTTCCGTAAAATGCAGGCAAGTACGTAACTTTGGAATGATCTAACTCATTGCTGTCCAATAGAAATGAAATGCACACCAAAATGTATTAACCACACTAAAGAGTATACAATTAATTTTAATAATGTATTTTATATGTCACAGTTCAGTCACTCAATTGTGCCCAACTCTTTGCGACCCCATGGACTGTAGCACGCCAGGCCTCCCTGTCCATCGCCAACTCCCAGAGTTTACTCAAACTCACATCCTTTGAGTCGGTGATGCCATCCAGCCATCTCATCCTCTGTCATCCCCTCCTCCTCCTGCCTTCAATCTTTCTCAGCATCAGGGTCTTTTTCCAATGAGTCAGTTCTTTGCACCAGGTGGCCAAAGTTTTGGAGTTTCAGCTTCAGCATCAGTCTTTCCAATGAATATTCAGGACTGATTTCCTTTAGGATGGACTGGTTGGATCTCCTTGCAGTCTAAGGGACTCTCAAGAGTCTTCTCCAATACCACAGTTCAAAAGAATCAATTCTTTGACACTCGGCTTTCTTTATAATCCAACTCTCACATCCATAAATGACTACTGGAAAAACCATAGCTTTAACTAGACGGACCTTTGTTGGCAAAGGAATGTCTCTGCTTTTTAATATGCTGTCTAGGTTGGTCATAGCTTTTCTTCCAAGGAGCAAGTGTCTTAATTTCATGGCTGCAGTTACCATCTGCAGTCAATTTGGAGCCCCCCAAAATAAAGCCTGTCACTGTTTCCCCATCTATTTGCCATGAAGTGATGGGACTGGATGCCATGATCTTAGTTTTCTGAATGTTGAGCTTTAAGCCAACTTTTTCACTCTCCTCTTTCACTTTCATCACGAGGCTCTTTAGTTCTTCACTTTCTGCCATAAGGGTAGAATATCTGTATATCTGAGGTTACTGATATTTCTCCCAGCAATCTTGATACCAGCTTGTGCTTCTTCCAGCCCAGCATTTTTCATGATGTACTCTGCATATAAGTTAAATAAGCAGACTGACAATATGCAGCCTTGATATACTCCTTTCCCTATTTGGAACCAGTCTGTTGTTCCATGTCCAGTTCTAACTGTTGCTTTCTGACCTGCATACAGATTTCTCAAGAGGCAGGTCAGGTGGTCTTATATTCCCATCTTTTTAAGAACTTTCCAGTTTGCTGTGGTCCACACAAAGGCTCTGGCATAGTCAAAAAGCAGAAGTAGATGTTTTTCTGGAACTCTCTTGCTTTTTCGATGATCCAACAGATGTTGGCTATTTGATCTCTGGTTCCTGTGCCTTTTCTAAATACAGCCTGAACATCTGGAAATTCACGGTTCATGTACTGTTGAAGCCTGGCTTGGAGAATTTTGAGCATTACTTTACTAGTGTGTGAGATGAGTACAATTGTGTGGTAGTTTGAGCATTCTTTGGCACTAGCTTTCTTTGGGACTAGAATAAAAACTGACCTTTTCCAGTCCTGTGGCCACTGCTGAGTTTTCCAATTTGCTGGCATACTGAGTACAGCACTTTCACAGCATCATCTTTCAGGATTTGAAATAGCTCAACTGGAATTCCATCACCTCCACTAGTTCTGTTCATAGTGATGCTTCCTAAGGCCTACTTAACTTTGCATTCCAGGATGTCTGGCTTTAGGTGAGTAATCACACCATCATGGTTATCTGGGTAATTGTGATCTTTTTTAATACAGTTCCTCTGTGTATTCTTGCCACCTCTTCTTAGTATCTTCTGGTTCTGTTAGGTCCATACCATTTCTGTCCTTTATTGTGCTCATCTTGGCATGAAATGTTCCCTTGGTATCCCTAATTTTATTGAAGAGATCTCTAGACTTTCCCATTCTATTGTTTTCCTCTATTTCTTTGCACTGATCACTGAGGAAGGCTTTCTTATCTCTACTTTCTATTCTTTGGAACTCTAAATTCAAATATCTTTCCTTTTCTCCTTTACCTTTCGCTTCTCTTCTAGTCATAGCTATTTGTAAGGCCTCCTCAGACAACAATATGTCTCAATATATCCCAAATATTTCATCCCATATCCCATAAATATTTCATCAATATTTAAAAACTGACATATTTTACATCCTCTTTTTTTGTACTAAGTCTTTGAAATCCAAGAGTGTATTTTTTACAAAGCCGGATGGTAAATCTCAATTCAGATGAGCTATGGATATATTTTAAGTGTCATATGTGGCTAGCTAGTAGCCAGCATATTGAATGCTGTGCTAAGTTGCTTTAGTCAGGTCTGACTCTTTGCGACCCTGTGGACTGTAGCCTACCAGGCTCCTCTGTTCAAGGTTTCTCCAGGCAAGAATACCAGAGAGGATTGCCATTTCCTCCTCCAGGGGAACTTCCTGACCCAGGGATCAAACGCACAGCTCGTGCATCACAGGCAGATTCTTAACCGCTGAGCCACCAGGGGAAGCCCAGCATACTGAATAGAACAGAGCTAACATGATTTAAAAAACACATAGAACTTAGGATATAAAAAATGATTGGTTTGATGGCCCTTCAGTATGTTCTAGTTGCTTTATCAAACATTGTTTTCTACCCTACGAATATTGTATTATTAGAATCCAAGCACTGAATTTTTCATTTACTCCCCATATCTGTAAAATGGGATTAATTTTTGCCCTGTTTCTGTGATTAATGAAACAAGTTAACCTTTCAAAAAATAAATTAATTAATTTTAAAAAGAAATAAGTTAACCTTTCAATTTTCCTGAAGAGTTCTACAGTAAGAATTTTTTAATCATTATAAACAGAAAAAAAATTTCAGTGAAATAATAGTTATTTCCTCAAGTCAGTGTTTACCAAGCAGCATTTTGGTTTTATAAGAAAACATATGCTCTGGACTTTGCTGGAGGTCCAATGGTTAGAAATCTGCCTGCCCATGCAGAGGACATGGATTCAGTCCCTAGTCTGGGATGATCTCACATGCCACGGGGCAGCTGGGCCTACCAAGCCCATGTGCTATAACTACTGAAGCCTGTGTGCCTAGAGCCCGTGCTCCATAAGAAGCCACTGCAGTAAGAAGTACTGCAAGGAAGAGAAGACCCTGCTCACCACAGCTAGAGAAAGCCCACAAACAGTAACGAAGATCCAGTGCAGCCAAAAATATATAAATTAAGAAAAGTATCTTCTAACCACAGTTAGTTTCAACTGCAGATATTTCAAACAAGAGGTATTATATATTAAGGCTTATATATTAAACTGGTATATAGTTTTTTAACTTATTTTTAATATGTGCCAAGCTGTACATATTCCCAAATTACTCATCTTTCTTTCTACTTAAAAGAGCTGGCAGTTTTAAAGGATTCAACAAGCACTCACCTGTTGATGGCTCTGTTGCGGCTCCTTTTTCTTCTCCTCTCAAACTGCTCATCTTCTGAAGAGGAGGAGGAAGTGGAGTCGCTGCTGTGAATCGCATGCCTTCGCCTGAAGAGGGAGACTGAGATCATAATGGAGGAAGGCAGGAGAACATACAGTACAGATATCAGAAATACCCAGATGCCTAGTGATCCAAGTGTTCATCACAAAATCAATACAATCAGTGAAGTGAGCTTTGTTGGCTGAATCTTTTCAAGGAAATGAAAGACTTGGATAACTGAGAATGGAAAGATAGGAGGCTATAGGCATCACTAAGACAAAACATGGTCCAGGAAGAGTGACTTCTTGTCTTAATATAATTCAGGTATACTCAAAGAGAAGGTACGATAAAGAGGGTTTTAGAATCTTTGCGACTGTAATTTTAGAAAGTATTTTCAAGATTATACTATATATAATTTATATTTGGAAGGGAATCACCTATTTTGAAATGTCAAACAATATTAAAAGGGGAACAAGATAATTTTTTTTTCTTTAGAATTTTTAATGTAAACCAAAGGGGATCAAGAGGGATCAAAAAAGGTAAGACACAGTGAGAAAACAGATGCTATTTTATTTATAGTGTATCGTCAACTCTAAATTCACAACTGCCATTTAATGCTTGTGTAAATGTGGATGAATTACTCAACCCATATAAGCCTCTATTTTCCTACTTACAAAAAAAAAAAAAAAAGAGAGATAAAAATAATCAAAATCTTAGCCTGCTTGGTAGTATCAGATGAAGTGTTGAGTGTTACAAACTCAAAAAAAGTTTTAAAATCACTTCTACCTTTGGACAGTTGCAAACGACTCACAGAATAAAAGCAAAGAAATCTGGCTGGGAAAACTTTTAATCATTCTGTTGGCTCAGGGTGGACAGCATTTCCTGAGTCAGAATACAATCATGGTTAAGTAGATATGTCCAAAAATACAGACGTTCACAATCTATTATCTGAAAATTGAAGTCCAGAATCTTGTACCTAGAAAAACCCTGAAAACAAGTTTTTCCATTATTCACTTAGCAGCAAAAAATGACCTGAAATGTCACAAATGCAATTCACAATCTCTATTTGTCCCACTTACTATGATTATTCATATGTTTTGCTATAAAATTAATACATTTGACTATACACTGGGGGCCCAGACACACTTACAAATGTTAATGTTGCATATTATGATTGTTGTATATTTATTACCTTTGTAACTCTACCTCTGGCCACAAATCTGAATTCTGAAACATAACAGCCCCAGGGTTTTGATACTCCTCCACCATCCACCCACTCAAACACGCCCAAGACCAATTTTGCGATCTGACTGAAACTAAAAATATCTAGTACAAGTCTACAATTTTATATGAAAAATATTTTTAATACTACCATTAATTAATATTATAAAGAGACCCTCACAACTACAGAGTACACGTAACTGTCTGTGAATTCAGTAGGTATGCACATAATTAAGACTAACAATTAATACAAAGGACCAGTATTTACTGTTTCTTGTACCCAGCAGTTGACATATCTCATTTAAACAATTAAAACTCTTGACAAGTTCCTATTAGTAGGCTCATTGTATAATCAGGGCCAATATGGCTCACAGTTCAACTAATCTGCTTAAAATACCAGAATTAGTCAATGACAGTGTCAGAATTCAAAATCTTTGTCTATTTTAAAAAAATGGTTCACATTCTGTACACTACCAGACTAATGATCTCCAGTTGTTTATTTCATAAATCAAAAAAGTTATAAGCAAACCACAAAATCTTGTGTACTGACAGTTTCCAATGTCTGATTTGCAAAGTAGGGATTACCTTTAACCATTAAAGTGCATTAATAAATGCAGCCAGTACTTAACATACACCAGGCACTATTTTAAGTGATTTACATGTTATTAACTCATCTAATCTGCAGTACTATGAAATAGGTGCTATTGTCTCCATTCTACAGATCAAAATGGATAGCTTAAGTAACTTGGAAAAGGTCACTAATAAGTGGTAGAGCTGAATTCACACTCTAGGCAGTCCTAGCTCTTCAAAATTAACTACACTACAGAAAGTCTATTACTTCAGTTGAAAAAAATTCTAAATACATATAACCCACGTTCACTCTTTTTCTTTCTTCCCATTTTACTAAGAAGTTTTGAAAATCTGACACAGACAGCACTGGACCTGCACTATGAACCCAACTAGAGCTTCTAGATAGAGAGGTCAGTTCTAGCTCCTTGACAACCAGTACGGTATACTTTGAAACACTGGTGAAGCAACTGTGCTATTTATGTTACCTTCTTGTTTAAAGGTGCTAGGTTTGTTTCAGAAACTGCAAACTGAGGCTAGAGAATAAACCTTAGATGATGAGAGGTTTGCGATCACAAGGAAGAAAGAAAATCCTACTTTAAGGCAGCATTTCTGAAGCTCTGCTGTGTAAGTGCGCCAAGAGACCCTTGGAAGATCCTGCATGGTGGCTCTAAGTTTCACTAAGACCAAAGTTCCAACGATTCTTTGGATTTGTGTGTTGTTTCCCTGCCTAAGCAGGATGTGAACTATAAACAGAGGCTGATCTCTTCAAGAAAAAGTAAAAAGGCTAAGCAAAATGACTACCATTAAAGCTGTCGGAAGAAATGAGATGTTAACTCCACCCTGACAAAGAAAATTGAGAGGGAAAAAAAAGGTTTATAAAGGGCTACATTCAAAAGATCTGGTAAAGGTGTAGAGAAACTGAAATCCTAGTACACTGTGGGAATGTAAAGTGCAGCAACTATCTTGGAAAAATAATCTGGCAATTCCTCAAAACATTAAATATAGTTAGTATCTGATCCAGCAATTTCATTTCCAGGTATATACCCAGGAGAAACCAAAACATGTCCACACAAAAAGTTAACACATGAATGTTCCTAACAGAATTATTCATAATAGCCAAAAAAGTACAAGCAACCCAAATGTACATCAACTAGTAAACGGATAAACAAAATATGGTACATTTATACAAAGGAATCTTATTTGCCAATAAAGAGGGATGAAGTGGGACTTCCCTGGTGGTCCAGTAGTTAAGAATTTGCCTGCCATTCTTGTTTCTCTTAAAAATGAATTTTGCCTTTGACCAAAGATTCGCCTAGGTAGGGATAAGCATAAGCATTGCTTCAATTTTCTGAGGTCTTGTGAGATAAACAAGATCAATTAAAAAAAAAAATTCACCTGCCAATTCAGGGGACATGGGTTCGATCCCTGGTCTGGGAAGATTTCACATGCTACAGGGCAACAAAGCCCATGCTCCACAACTACTGAGTCCTCGGGCTGCGACTACTGAAGCCCGTGAGCCTAGAGTCAACAATTATGTTACTCCCAGAAATATAAACCCATTAAATATGGGAGAAGAAATTAAATTTCAAAGTAACTGCTAGCCTCTCACTTCTGTTGGCTCAAACAGAGGCCTGTACTGTGAGTCAGGCAGCCGCCCTGGGCACTATGCTAATGAGGACTCCAGTACACACTACACTTTACTCTCCTTTTCTGAGGATCGTTAAATGTCACTATCAAAATACTGGTCTTTAACAATATCCTACAGGGCCCATGAAAAGTACCGACAGTACGGGCACCTCCCAAGTGCACTTTATCTCAGGCAGCCCCGACAGGTTGTCTTCTCATTCTCTATCCTCCGGGCTGTGGTGGTATGAGAAGGGATGAAGAAACAAGAAATCCAGAATGTACACTTAGGATTTTGAAACTCTAAAAATGAAATTATGAAAAATATGAAATTCTACTTGTGTCCTGCCTTTTTAGGCTTCCCCTATAAGCTTCCTCATTCATGAACTACTATAATGCTACTATCACCCAGAAAATTTTAATGCATCAGAAAATCTTTTATTACTCGGAATAACGAAGAATTAATAAGAATTATCTCCTCAGACTTAAATATGACAGACAGACAAGTGTTAGGATGCAGAAGGAAAAGAAACCCACAAATAATCTTAATAGTCAAAGAAAATTAATGTTTCCTACTATGTAAGAAAAACAAATCTGAAAAATAGATCCAAAAAAAGACAGGCAGAGTTGTAAGAAGTCTAAAAGCTATATAACTTAGAATTTGTCACGGTTAAGAAAGTATGTCTGGGAAAAAAAAAAGAAAGTAAGTATGTCTGGGATAGTATGTGAAGACTATCACAAGACTAAACCTATACTCTAACTTAATGTGAAAATTAAATGAGACAGTCTATGTAAAATGCTTATACCAAGCCAGGAATACAATAAACACTGAAGTGAAAGTAGCTCTCTATTATTACTGTAGAACAGTTGAATAAACTACCTACCTTACCATGGCAGTTATTAATAATCCCTATCAGTGAAAGCAAAACCAAAAACTAGTCAGTAGTTGTGGGGAGCCTGAAGCAGTAAAGCCCTGAAGACACAGAGCTAACTCTCCAAAATACACAATTCTAGAATTCCATCCTGATAAACCCAATCTTAAGACTCTAGAATTCTACTCTAATACAACCACAATCAAGTCATAAATCAATCACTATTTCAGAACCAAACCTGTTCATTCGTTTACAATAAGGACTTCTTGGTCCCGCAGAAGATAATCGATATCTTGGTCTCGCAGGAGAAGCTGGGCCAGTATAAAATATTTTGGGCTTTCTTTGATGACGAGGTTCTAAGGAAAAAATTACATGTACATGACAAGTAAATATGTATAAACACAATTTTGCTCTTCATCTAAATACTTACAAAGGTGCTGTGTGTGCATGCATGCCAAGTGGCGTCAGTCATGTCCCATTCTTTGCAACCCTATGGACTGTAACCCACCAGGTTCCTCTGTCTGTGGGATTCTCCAGGCAAGAATAGTGGAGTGGGTTGCCATGCCCTTCCTTCCATGAAAATACTATTAATAGCACGTATCTACTAGAGTATATTTTACTGTTTGTGGTTTAAATCATTTATGCCTGCAAGGCTGCTATTGAAAGTGTGTGTGCAGGACAGACAACAACCAACAAAAACACACACTGACCATAAACAACCATTATGATTATCCTGATGCATAATGGCTAATTATCAGCCCTACATATATACACACACATATATAAACATATATGTATATATATATACTTTTAAGGGTTGAGGTACAACTTTAACATAAATCAAAAGTGGTCCTATTTATACAAGCTTATAAAATAAATTAAGTACAAAACTGTGAAAGCTAAAATAACTAAAGACAGACATGAAATTTCAAAATCACCCATTTATTTGCTTTGGTCAAGGCTAACATTTAATTTTTAAAAGATGCAACTTCTTAAGTCGGAAAGAGAAAAAGAAATACCGTGTAAAACTGCTTATTGTTTATCTAGAAAAATGGTACAGATGAACTTATTTGCAAAGCAGAAACAGATGCAGAGAGCGAACTCATGGATACTGAGGGAGTAAGCAGGTGATGGTGGGGTGTACTGGGAGGTTGGGATTGGCACAGACACACGACTATGCACAAAATAGATGACTAATGAGACACTATGCTGAGCATGGGGACTCTGAACCCAAGGCTCCGTGGTGACCTAAACGGGAAGGAGGTCTAAAAAAGAAGGGATACATGTACCACTGCTTCACTCTGTTACACATAAGAAACATAACATTGTAAAGCAACTATATTCCAATAAAATTAAAAAATATATACACACATACACACACACACACACACACACACACACACACACACACCCCACAAGGAGGAAAAGAAAAAGAAATAACTTCCTACACATCTTGGGTAAGTTATGAAAGACAACAGCCATGAGTATTCTGTAAAATGAAAACCTGAAAAATAAGAATGACAATGGAAAGGCAGTAAAAATAAAGGTAACCTAATTATATCTTCTCCTGGAAAAAACATTAATAGATATGTCTTACTTTCCAATGGAGCCTGATAGTAAACAGTAGCCTTTCTTTGTCTAAGATAGTATCGCTTCTGATTATCTTCTTCGACGTCCTCTTCATCTTCATCGTCCTCTTCATCGTCATCATCTTCCTCATCATCATCTTCCTCCTCCTCTTCATCATCTTCATCTTCACCATCATCATCTTCATCTTCTTGGTCTTCACCCTCTTCAGATGACTCTACAAATTAAGAAACATTTACTTTCAGGCTTCTCATCCAAATGTTAAATTTTTAACACAGGGGAATAGAAAAGACCCTCCTTTTAAAACTCATTTACTTCTAGATTGTCCAAAGAATCTTTAATTCTGCAACATTAAAGATTGAAGATTTTGAAAAATGAAGTAAAAATCTATAGAATAAAAAATAACTAGAGGAAAGAAAAAAGTAGTTTAAAGGCCACTGTCACTAAGTACCAAACTAAAGTTTAAAGTATTACTGCTAATTCATTAATATAATGAACTTCTGTCACTGAGTTACATGACATGTAGTCTACTTAGAGATAATGTAGAATACCCTCAGCAAACATTTAAAACATTTCAGAAAACAAATTTTCATTCAAGAAAACTTCTAAGAAATTGCAGCAATAAGTCCTAAAGAGAACAGTAAAACCTGGCATGAGGGTATAGATCAGCGAAAGAGCATTTAATGGCAGAATAGTAAAACTTAACTTTAATCAGTTTTTAACTAAAACAGGTAGACATATGTTATCTGTAGATATATTATTATACAAGCAAACCAGTTTCATCTGTTTTAGGGTTGTTTATTTCAAATATATCCCAACAATACACATTATCCTTTTATCTCCCTTACTTCCACTTTTTTCTCTGACACTATGACCAACTCCCTTATTTGTCACAAATTTGTCATGCATGTTATAGCTTCTGAATAAAAAGACTATATCCTACTAAATAAAATGCACTGAAATTCAAACCCAGAAGACAGACAAGAGAAAAGACTAACCGCCACTGCCTTCTTGATTGTCAGTTGTTTCTTCATCAGTTCTTTGAATATCTTTTTGTTTACCTCTTGTGTACATGTTAAGATTCCCCTAAAAATGTTTAAATAAAATCCATTATTGTTTAGTATGTTTAAAGTAAATACAGTAGGACCTTTCAATCTTACTTAAATAATGAAGATATTTCCAGTTATAAACTCTTACAACTCCAGTAATAACTCTAGTGACTGATAAAATAATTGCTGAATAAAATGAATAATTTAACCAAAAAAAAAGGATAGGGGCTACAGAAAAAAGGTTAAACTGGAGATTATGAAATCATCCCCTTAATGGGAGAATATATTTACTTCTTCTGTTTCATTAAATACCTCCAAGTCTTCAAATTTTCTCATTCGCCGTCTACGCTGCTTCTTCATATCATCCATTTTTTGAAGCACAGCTTCAGCAGTGCTTAAAAAAAATGATACAAACATAAGCTAAAATTGTAAAAGAGTAGTATATATATATTTTAAAGAGTAGTATATTTTTAATAACTTAATTTTTCTTCCATTGTATTCTTCAACTGCTGGCATTTTAAATATCTTTACAAGAAGCACTGATTTACTACTATAAAAATTTTAGCTATTCTTTATAAGAATTTAAATACAAATATAGTTAAATGCACATACAGAATTATTACAAAGTCCTCTAATGATCACTTTCTACTTTACATAAACGGAATGCATTTAATATTCATGCTAGTCAAAATTTAGTCCCCAACTCAAAAATTTTTGTCAGCTAAATCATCTTGATCTAAGTGATGTTTACTTACTTTGTTATAAGTTTGTCAAACAGTACAGACTGGTTCACACTACCATAGCGGCTTCTGATCCTACAACTCCGGCGAACTTCAACATCACCGTTCTCTTCATGCAAGTGTTCTGTTTTTTGAACTATGTTTCTAGTTCTCAATGACCGAGTAACTGCAATTGCTTTGTCTTCACAGATGTGTACATAAAAGTAAACAGAAAGATTTGAAATAACAGCATTTATAAAACAATTCTAAAGTCAACAACTGAAGAGCTACACTTCCATGTAACAAAGTTTTAGTTTCTTGCACTTACCCATCTTGTGTAAAAATAAGCAACATACACCTGCCATAAGTCCAATCATGCCACTCTCAAGAGAAAACGTACATCTATAAATAATACAAAGGCTTGTATACAGTGTTCCAAGCAGTTGTGTGACAACCCCCCAAATGGAAACAACCCAAAACAAACGTCTATCAAATGACAGACAAACTAATTGTGAGCAACAACCTAAGTGTCCACCAGGAGGTGAGTGGATAAAGAATATGTGGAGCTGGGAATCTCCTGGTGGTCCAGTGGTTGTTACTCCACACTTCTATGGCAAGGGTCTGGGTTCAATCCCCGGGCCTTGGCTAGGGAGCTAAGATTTCCCAAGCTGCGTGGCATGTCACTGTCCCCACAAAAACAAACCCAAAAAACAAACCAAAATCCCCCACAGAACATGTGGAATATACACACAACAGAACAGTGTTCAGTCATAAGAAACAGGACATCCTGGCATCGGCAGTAACACGGATGGACCTTGAGGGCATTATGCTAAATGAAGTAAGTCAGAAAAAGACAAATACTAAATGACATCACTTATATGTGTGATCTAGGAACAGAGACTAGAATAATGGTTACAAAGGACTGGGTGGGGATTAAGAGAAAGAGGAAGATTGTTGGTCAAAGAATACAAATTTCCAGCCAAAAATGAGGAAGTTCTGGAGCTCTAACATACAGCTGACAATACTGTACTGGATACTTAAAGTTGCTAAGAGAGTGCAGCTTGAATGTTCTCAGCAGTAAGAGAAATGGTAATTATGTGACATGATGCAGGTGTTAGCTAAAACCATGACAATAATCATTTTGTAATATATGAGGATCGAACCAACATTTCTTGTACTCCTTAGATTAACACACTGTTATATACATATCAATTATATTAAAATAAAGCTAAGGAAAAAACTGTGGTATATCCATATAATGAAATATTACTGAGCAACAGAAAGCAACTCTGTGGATGATTCTCAAAGAAATTATGCTGAGTAAAAGAAGCCAGACAAAAAGAACACATATTGTATAATCCCACTGATATAAAACTCTAGAAAATACCAACTACTCTACAGTGGCAGAAAGCAGACTGGTGGCCACTTAGGAACCCTGGAGCATAGAGGGCATGGAGAGGAGCTGGGGAAGCCAGCAGTAATTATAAAGGGGCTTGAGGAAATTCTGGGAAGTGGTTATCTTTACTACCTTTTCATGGTGATGGTTTGACAGCACACACTTGCATCAAAACCAAACAAATTGTATACTTTAAATATGGACAGTTTATTGTATGTACCTCAGTATGCCTGTAAACAAAAACTGAATGTTTAAGAAACTTTAAATGCCTTTAACATTACTTACCTTCTTTGCACTCTTCTTTTTTTTTATCAGCCTGCTGTCTGGCCAACTGCCTATATTAAAAAATATATTAAATAACTCAAGATAATTGACATAATTTTAAATCCTGTATTTCATAATATTATGAACTAGGACAATGGAAAAATATGTTAATATAACTTATGGCTAAACAAAGGCTAAGAACCCTGTTGTGAAATTCAATGACATACAGTTGTCCCTCAGTGTGAGGAAGGGATTGGTTCTAGGGTCCCCCGTGGATACCAAAATCCAATGATGCTTAAATCTCTTATAATTTGCATATAACCCATGTCTATCCTCTTGTATACTCTGTCATCTCTAAATTACTTGTAATACCTAATACAATGTAAATGCTACATAAACAGTTGTTCAGTTCAGTCGCTCAGTCATGTCCAACTCTTTGCAACCCCATGGACTGCAGCACACCAGGCTTCCCTGTCTATCACCAACTCCTGGAGCCTGCTCAAACTCATGTCCATTGAGTCAGTGATGCCATCCAACCATCTCATCCTCTGTCATCCCCTTCTCCTCCTGCCTTCAATCTTTCCCAGCATCAGGGTCTTTTTCAAGTAGTCAGTTCTTCCCATCAGGTAGCCAAAGTATTGGAGCTTCAACATCAGTCCTTCCAATGAATATTCAGCACTGATTTCCTTTAGGATTGACTGGTTTGATCTCCTTGCAGTCCAAGGGACTAGAGAGATCAAGGGAACATTTCATCCAAAGATGGGCACAATAAAGGACAGAAATGGTATGGACCTAACAGAAGCAGAAAATATTAAGAAGAGGTGGCAACAATACAGAGGAACTATACAAAAGATTCCAATGACCCAGATAACCATGATAGTGTGATCACTCACCTAGAGCCAGACATCCTAGAATGCAAAGTCAAGCGGGCCTTAGGAAGCATCACTATGAACAAAGCTAGTGGAGGTAATGGAATTCCAGTTGAGCTATTCCAAATCCTGAAAGATGATGCTGTGAAAGTGCTGCACTCAATATGCCAGCAAATTTAGAAAACTCAGCAGTGACCACAGGACTGGAAAAGGTCAGTTTTCATTCAAATCCCAAAGAAAGCCAATGCCAAAGAATGTTCAAACTACTGCACAATTGAAATCATCTCACACACTAGCAAAGTAATGCTCAAAATTCTCCAAGCGAGGCTTCAACAGTACATGAACCGAGAACTTCCAGATGTTCAAGCCGGATTTAGAAACGGCAAAGGAACCAGAGATCAAATTGCCAACACCCACTGGCTCACAGAAAAAACAAGAGAGTTCCAGAAAAGCATCTCCTTCTGCTTTACTGACCACATGAAAGCCTTTGTGTGGATCAGAACAAAGTGTTGTTAGTGAGTGGTAAATTCAAGTTTTGCTTTTTGGAACTTTCTGGAATTTTCGGTTGGAAAATATTTTTGATCCACGGTTGACTGAAACTGCACATGCAGAATCAGTGGACACAGAGGGTCAACTGTATGCATTAAGTCTTAGCTAAACAGAATTAATCAAATCATAGTATCTTACTTAAAACATGAAATGAAATCCTTAGAGATAAATCCACGAACCTATGGTCACCTTATCTTCGACAAAGGAGGCAAGGATATACAATGGAAAAAAGACAACCTCTTTAACAAGTGGTGCTGGGAAAACTGGTCATCCACCTGTAAAAGAATGAAACTAGAACACTTTCTAACACCATACACAAAAATAAACTCAAAATGGATTAAAGATCTAAATGTAAGACCAGAAACTATAAAACTCCTAGAGGAGAACATAGGCAAAACACTCTCCGACATAAATCACAGCAGGATCCTCTATGACCCACATCCCAGAATTTTAGAAACAAAAGCAAAAATAAACAAATGGGACCTAATGAAACTGAAAAGCTTTTGCACAACAAAAGATACTATAAGCAGGGTGAAAAGACAGCCCTCAGATTGGGAGAAAATAATAGCAAACAAAGCAACAGACAAAGGATTAATCTCAAAAATATACAAGCAACTCCTCCAGCTCAACTCCAGAAAAATAAATGACCCAATCAAAAAATGGGCCAAAGAACTAAACAGACATTTCTCCAAGGAAGACATACGGATGGCAAAAAAACACATGAAAAGATGCTCAACATCACTCATTATCAGAGAAATGCAAATCAAAACCACAATGAGGTACCATTATACACCAGTCAGGATGGCTGCTATCCAAAAGTCTACAAGCAATAAATGCTGGAGAGGGTGTGGAGAAAAGGGAACCCTCTTACACTGTTGGTGGGAATGCAAATTAGTACAGCCACTATGGAAAACAGTGTGGAGATTCCTTAAAAAGCTGGAAATAGATCTGCCATATGACCCAGCAATACCACTTCTAGGCATACACACTGAGGAAACCAGATCCGAAAGAGACACGTGCACCCCAATGTTCATCGCAGCACTGTTTATAATAGCCAGGTCATGGAAGCAATCTAGATGCCCATCAGCAGACGAATGGATGAGGAAGATGTGCTACATATACACCATGGAATATTACTCAGCCATCAAAAAGAATTCATTTGAATCAGTTCTAATGAGATGGGTGAAACTGGAGCCCATTATACAGAGCGAAGTAAGCCAGAAAGATAAAGACCATTACAGTATACTAACACATATATATGGAATTTAGAAAGATGGTAACGATAACCTTATATGCAAAAAAAAGAAAAAGAGACTCAGATGTATAGAACAGACTTGTGGACTCTGTGGGAGAAGGCGAGGGCAGGATGTTTCAAGAGAACAGCATCGAAACATGTATATCTAGGGTGAAACAGATCACCAGCCCAGGTTGGATGCATGAGACAAGTGCTCGGGCCTGGTGCACTGGGAAGACCCAGAGGGACGGGGTGGAGAGGGAGGTGGGAGGGGGGACCGGGATGGGGAATGCATGTAAATCCATGGCTAATTCATTTCAATGTATAACAAAAACCACTGCAATGTTGTAAAGTAATTAGCCTCCAACAAATAAAAATAAATGGAAGAAAAAAAAAAAAAAAAAAGAAATGAAATCCTTATCCAAGTATTTAGGTATAACTGAACTGAGTAGTGGGCAAAGAGAAGACAAGTTGTTTTATATAAGAATATAGTAGTCCCACATCCTTGAGGACCTATGAACACATCACAGAAATTAGTGACATGCTAATTTCCCTCTAAGAACATGTGGTGGCTACAGTCATCACACGACATGCATTATCATTCACAGGTAGAAACAGTAACATTTGTGAATCAGATATCCCATCTACAAACTGACATACAGAATCTGCTGGATTGAAAAGAACATCTTTCAAAGGCTTTTTAAAAAAGCATCTTCCTCTCATTTTCCCCTAAACCCACTGAAGCAAACAAAGCAGTATGTCTCATTCACTTACTTTTAGGGATTTAATTTTCCATACCTGATAGGCTATATATTCCCTGACAGATCAGTTGGTAAAGAATCCGCCTGTAAGGCAGGAGACGCTGGTTCATTTCCTGGATCAGGAAGATCCCCTGGAGAAGGGAAAGGCTACCCACTCTAGTATTCTGGCCTGGAGAATTCTATGGACTATATAGTCCAGGGGTTGCACGAAGTCAGATGGGACAGTGCAACTTTCACTTTCATTAATCAACCTATAAATCAAGCTATTTGCAAGTGGGCTGGTTATACCCATGGAATTTCAAATGTGACACTTTAAAACGAAACCATCTTATTCTAAACCATCTAGCCCCATCTTATTCTAAACCATCTAGCTGGCTAACTCATGCATATCTTCATAACAATGTAAGTCATCATTACACTTCCTTAACTCTTTTGGAACACTTGTTAAGAATGAAGAACAAAAAGAAACACTTTTCAGCAATCCATTTGCAGATCAAGGGCTTGTTTGTTGTCAAGTTCATGTACTTTCCTCATAGAAGAGCCTCTCTCTCCATATCATGTAGGTCTACACTTCTACAAACAAGGCCCCCTACTAGATGCTAGGGATACAAAGACTAAAGCAGTGTCTTTTTTCTTTTTTTGTCTGTAGGGGAAGGGAAGTAATTTCCTACTTGCAGGGGTATTATACCTTTTTTTACACAGTTAGATAATAAATATTTTTGGCTTGTTAGCTGTACAGTTTCTGTCCTAACTACTCATACAACTCTAATACTGAAGTAGGAATGCAGCCCTAGACAGAATGAATGGGCATGGCTGTGTTCCAATGAAACTATTTACAAAAACAGGTGGCAACTCCTGAGAATATGACGAAAGCTATGGGTCCTTTCTCCCTAGAAAACTGCATTCAGACATGTAAGTTTAAACATTATTTCAGAGTTTTCATATGCTGCCTGAAAAAACACTATTAGTGGACCCTAGTTAAGAAGTTTAGGACCAAACAAATATATAGTCTTCCCTCAAGCCATAGTTACTCAAATCTTTCTGTATTATTCTAACCTTGGTTCCCTGGTCTTTGGTTCCAAATAGACTGAAAACAAAGGAGTAGTGGGTAAAAACACACAGAAAGTAAAAAAATTACTATAATCAGGCAAACTGGCAATAGCAAACAGTCATCCTGGTAAGAAATAGGAAAACTAGATAAAGCAGAATTCAAAAATACTATAGGCCACTTTATGTAAGTCTTGTACAAACAGATCCTGATGTTATCTATATAAATTATAGCCTTTGTAATAATGATCGGAATACAGGGAGTTCTTTTAAAGACAGGAATTATTCTCCACAGGAGACACATAAACAGCCAGCCAACAAGCACAAGAAAAATTATTCAACATTATTAACCATCAAGGACGTGCAAATCAGAACCACAAGATACTTCATACCCACTAAAATGGCTAAAATCAAAGAGACAAACTATGACAAGTTGTTAGTGAGGATGTAGACAAAGTGAGATCCTCATACAGTGCTGGTGAGAATATAAAATGGTACAGCTGCTATGGACAACAGTTTGGCAGTTCAACATCAAAACAGAGACCATTCAAGCCAACAGTTCACTTCAAGGCATATACCCAAAAACCAAAACTCTATGTCCACACAAATATCTGTACACCAGTGTTCATATCATTCACAATAACCCAAAAGGGTAAATAATTCAGATGTTCATCAACCAATAAGTAAACAGAATTTCATATAACGAAATCTTATTTGACAATAAAATGAAGTGCTGATAGACACTACAATATAGATAAACCTTCAAAACACTGTATCAAGTAAAAGAAGCCAGACACAAAAGGTCATTGTATGATTCTGCTTGTATAAAATGCCCAAAATAGGCAAATAGATAGAAAGTAGATTTAGAAGTCTAAATAGAGATAAAAAGTAGATCTGCAGTTCCCAAGGGGCTGGGGATGGAGGGATAACGGGCACTGGGTTTCTTTTTAGGGTGAAGAAAATGACTTGAAATTAAACAGCAGCAACACTTGCACAATACCACTAAATATTCTAAAACCACTGAATTACACTTAAAAATCATGGATTTTATGGTATGTAAATTACATTTTAATGGTTATTTTAAAATAATAAAAAGACAGGAATTCAATATATTTGAGGAAGATTCTAATTTAAAAATACCAAGCCACTCATCTTTAAATCAAAATTAAAACAGCATTTATTTTAATACATTCCTTTAATACTGAGCACAATGTTTCACAAACCTGAGTAACATACAGAGCCTTATAACGATTTTGAGGATTTCCTATATTAAATTTTTTATGATTATGTACAAGCCAACTAGATATAAATTCATTTAAGTTTTATACAAATAAAGCTATAAAAGCAACCATTGACAAAAATATTAACAGAATACACTGGAGGTTTCCTGACACAAATTCTATTTGCTGTGTGAATGTAATTCAGATTGCTATGGGTTTCTCTTGAGTTGAGCACGTTACCTATCATGCTTGTTGTGTATCTGGATGACTCAATTCATCCCCTTCTATTATCCAAAGGGCTCCAAACCTTCATCTGAACAGCATGTTACGATCACATCACATAGCTTTCTCTTGGAAGCAGATGCATCGTTTATGTATCAAGATCAGACTGGGTTCTTATCTCATGACCCTGAGATAACTAAAGCAGCACTACTTGGTGCCAACTGTAAACATAAATGTAGGGCCTGAAATTTTATGGCTGTTATCTAAAAGGCAGCAAGTTGGATGATTTAGAACTTTTTTTGTTCTTCAGATCATGAAAGAAATCTTTAAATTCTCATTGAGAATTTATGGACCCTCCCTTCCCAACTTTACTCTAAGAAGACAAGTTTTAGAAATAATGGGATAACTTAAATTGTGTTTCACTGATTCTAAAAATTGTAAAACTCCCCCCATTTTAACATCCCCAAAACTGGGATGTATATTATAACTGATGGCACGTCATAGTTTTAATTTTCAGTGTTTTTTCCTTTCTTACTATCTCATAAAATAATGTTGCATGTTTCAATTGTTGCTACCTTGGATTTCATGAAATATAGTAGTAGGTGTTCCATGAATGTGCTCAGTCATGTCCAACTCTCTGTGACCCCATGGACTGTAGGCCACCAGGCTCTTCTGTCCATGGAATTTTCCAGGCAAGAATACTGGAGTGGGTTACCATTTCTTTCTTCAATTCCATGAACAGTAGATGAAATAAGCGGCAGATTTAAATATATATAATAATAGATCAAGTAAATAATTAAAAAAATAACAGTAACAAAGAAACAAACTTAAAAGGGCACAACCTCACTTATCTGGAGAATCTGTTACACAATATAAGAATAAAAAAATTCTACTTGAGAGTAAGCAGGCTTACATTCTTTATGAGAAGAATTAATGTAAAAATAATTATTTCATCAAAACAAATTTTACTCTAATTGGCACCCCCCCATTTGTATTAAGCCCACCAAAATGGGGAGAAAAGTGAAGGTTCTGAGCTAATTAAAGTTAGATTTAAATTTTCCCTGGTCCAAGTAAACCCAAGCTCCATGAAATACATACTTCCTAATTCATTGAAACTAATTCCTTGACTATTAAAATGGGATTCATTGTAAAAATAATTAGCCTCCAACTAATAAAAATAAATGAAAAAATAAATAAATAAATAAAATGGGATTCATGCTATCTACCTCAGGGTTCTTGAGAAATGAAATTTAAATATGTATAAAGCCACCTAGTCCCACAGAACAAATCAAAAACCAAAAACAAAGAAAAAACATGTTCTGCCTCCTTTGTGAAGACAGTTTTAGAAGCATACCAACAGAGATATTCATAAATGACTTTCAATTGATGAAAAAACTTGGTAGCAATCAGAAATACAAATACTATCTTGAATAAAAGCTTTTTATACATGCTTCCCAGGTGGCGCTAGCGGTAAAGAACCTGCCTGCCAATGCAGGAGTTGAAAGAGATCAGGTGTAATCCCTGGGTTGGGAAGATCCCTTGGAGGAGGGCATGGCAACCCACTCCAGTATTCTTATTTGGAGAATCCCATGGACAGAAGAGCCTGGTGGGCTATAGTCCAAAGGATCATAAAGAGTCGGATGTGACTGAAGCAACTTAGCATGCAAAGCATAGGCTCTGAAGCAGAAGCATATGTCATAAGCAAGTTACAGTCATAAAGTCTCTTTAGATTACTCAAGTACCCAGAACTGATCCCGTATCAACCAACCTTGTCAGCTGCATTCACACACATAATAGATACTGCCTTTGAATAAGAAAATAACAAACCTAGTACATATTAAATTTTTAATTCAATAATATTCATTTAGTACAATTTCATTTCAAATAAACTTCATTTTATACCTTGAACTCTTGATCAGTTAAGAACACACTTAAAAATTAAATGTAAATCCTAAATTAATACTTTAAAACTATTTTGAATTAACATTCAAGCATCTTATATTACCTTGTAAAATGTCTGCCATTAGCATGTTTCTCCGTTATCACCGTATTCTTATCAAAACTAGAATCTGAAGAATTCTGTGCATTTTTTCTCAAGGACCTTAAAGTACGTGTCTGGTGGTAGGTTTCAACTTCCTTAACTGTAGACCCATCCTTCAAAAAAAAATTTAAAAAGCCATTTAAGTTTTTCTTCAGTCAAATATTCCAGTTAAACTCCTAAGACTTCTCTCTGATTAAAAAGTTTGTAACAACTGCTTTTGGTACAGTACTACTTTTGCATCTCTGCAAGAAAACTAAAATAGTTAATATCTAGAATAATCATTTTATGATAAACAAGTATGAGTGATGTCTACATGGTGGCTAATATAAGATTTATTAATGGTTTATAGTTCTACTTCATAACAAGTGGTCCAGAGTGAAATTTTCTACCGCTGATACAAAGTTGTAATAGTTCATAACAGTAAGTACGCCTCCTTTTTAAGGCTACAGAAATTAGAAAGATACACTCACAAACCATGGAACCACTGGCGGCAACTTTAAAATAACCAGACAATCAGAACTGCAATTTTGGCTTCAATGACAAAAAGGAGTCATTGCTATCTCACACAGTTTCAGTCAGATAATGTAAAAATGAATTAAAGACTGTTTACATATGTTGGTTGTTCAGTTATTATTAAGTCGTGTCTGACTCTTTATGACCCCATGGACCCTCCAGGCTCCACTATCCATGAGGTTCTCCAGACAAGAATACTGGAGTGGGCTGCCATTTCCTTCTCCATTAAATACGCTAATTTCTTGTAAAAACCATAGAGCTCCACGTAACTTTGTTTTTGCTCAATACTCTCTAAGTTAGTGGGTTGGCTTTATAAGCTACAGAAGTTCTGTCATAAAGTGTTCAAGATTTCATACACGCCTCTTAGAAATCACATACAGGTGTTTTCACATTAGAAGAGAAGCAAATGTACCTAACAACTCTATAATCCTAAACTTTACTACTCTAAAAATTTATAATTTTAGAAAAACAGGCATTTTTTTTAAAATGAAACATCATTCCCCCGATGCTTCTTAGGCTGGCTTTACCTGGTCATTTCATTATGTTTTATTAGGATATTTTGTCATTTAATTTTGTTTCAGGAAGAATATGACTGGCTCACAAGTAAGAATATTTATATCATAAGGACCTGTGTAACAAACTGACATGCTCTTAAAGGCATGAGAGGACAAGTTAAAAAAAATTAAGTTCTTCATAAGATATTAAATGATATGCACTTTTATCAATGTGCCCATATTTCAAGATGCTTGAAAAAAGAACACCTATACATTTAGATAAGAGCATTATTTTTAAAATGAATACCTATACCTTATATGGATGTGGTGTAACATAAGACTCCAAAAAAATTGTTTAACAGTATCTATTTTCAGTTTCTCAACTTCCACATGTACTTTTTCTTAAAATGGATCTAAGAAGACATCCTAACACAAGGCATCCTCTTAAATTTACCTTTCTCCCATTTTACAAAAGAAAATCGTTATCTCTCACTCATTCTGAATCCTACTATTATATAGGGGCTGCTTCAAGGCATTAAAAATCTTTGAAGAGCCAAACAAAGAAAAACACTAATGTAGGTGTTAAGAAAATGAATGACTATGCTAGGCAACAAATCCTTTCCTTTGTTAGATGATTCCCAATTCTTCGCTTTTAACAAAATTGAAAGGAGACCTAATCAAGCTAAGAGACCATTAAAAATGTTTGGCAAGTGATTTTCTGCACATAAGCCAGAAACACTGAGTGGCACTGCTAACAAAACTCCTTTCATTACTATCTATTTATTTATATGAACAATGTTTCTCAGCACTTACCTTTACAAAAACAATTAAACAAGATGCCAAAACACTGTCCTCAACAATAAATAAGATCTAGCCACAGATATATAAGCTAACTGGGTGGGTAGAGAGACTTCAACCACATGAAATCCTAATAAAAAATTACTTCCTATGTTCGATCATTTTAATCAAAATATTTTTTGTTGTTTTGATCAGTTGAGTATTAATTACGATAATTCAATACACAAAAATTTTGTTTCTTGGAGCTCTGTCATGGAAAAGTGGAAAAAATCCAAATTTTGTTTTTACAAGTGTGAAAGGATAATTAACAAATGACTTTCAAGCATGAAGACATATCAAGATAAAATGCTGTTGGTTAAGTGGATGGGAAATAAAAATTAAAAAAGAAAAGAATCAAGGTAAAATTTCTGGCTGTTAAAAGAGCTTATTTGTTAACTTTTAATGTTTCAAGACAGGTATCAAATAACTATGATTTTTAGATTCCAGGGGTTACTTATAAAAGTGTGATGTAATAGAGTTATTTTTTAATGTCAACTTTAAAAAAATGACAGAAATTATCTCCTTTTAACTATTTAAACTGGTGTGGGGATGGGGAGGACCTTAGATGGCAGCTTAAAAATGCAAGAGATTATAAAGCTAAAAAAATTTAAATACTCAGAAGAAAACATACGGAAAACTTTCATGATATTGGATTCGGCAACAATTTCTTAGGACACCAAAAGCACAGAAAACAAAAGAAAAAGGTAAGTTGGACTTCATCAAAATTAAAAAACTTTTTTACGAAGGACATTATTAATAAAGTAAAACGGAAACCCCTGGAACTGGAGAACGCATCTGCAAATCATGACAATGACAGAGGACTGATACCCACAATACATAAAGAAATTCTGCACTGTCACAACAACAGAAAGTTAAAAACAGGCAAAGGACTTGAATGGACATTTCTTCAAGGAATATACACAAACAGCCCATGTACACATGAAAAGAAGCTCAACATAACTAGTCATAAGGAAATGGAAATCAAACTCAATGAGGGATCACACTAATTAGGAAGGCTATTACCAGGAAAAAAAAAAAAAAAAGAGAGACAGAGAGACAAAGTAAGCATTGGCAAGAAAGTGAGGAAACTGGAACCCCTGTGTATACTGTGGAAACTCATACGGCAATTCTTCAAAAAAAACTAAGCACAGAATTACCACATCATCCAGCAATGCTGCTTTTGGGCATAATACTCCAAAAAAGTGAAAGCAGGGGCCTGAAGAGATATCTGAATGCTCCTGTCTATAGCAGCATATTCACAATAGCCAAACAGTGAAAGCAGAGTTCATCAACAAGTGAATGGATTAAAACGATAGGGAAAAAAAACAAAAAAGAACAGCTAGTACACACAATGAAATATTATACAGTCAAAAACAAAGGAAATTTTAACACATTGAAATAACACAAATGAATACTCTATGCTAAGTGAAATAAGTGAGTCACAGAAGAACAAATATTGTAGGTTTCTTCTTCTGCGGCTCCTTGCCAGGGGCTCAGAAGAGGGAAAATGGAGAGTTAGAGTGTGTGCATGTATTTTCTGTCCACTTGGGTGGGATCTCAGTTCTCTGACCAGGAATTCAACCTGGGCCACTGCAGTGAAAGTGCTGAGTTCAAACCGCTGGACCACCAGGGAATTCCAGGGAGGGTTAGTACTAAGTACAGAGTTTGTTTTGGAAGATGAAAAATTCTGAAGAGCATGGTGATGGGTTACTGAATAATGTTACTATACTTAATGTTACAAAACTATATACTTAAAATGGCTAAAATGATAAATTTTGTTATTTATATTTTATTACAATAAAAAAAAAGTAAATGTCACCATATTCCTGGGAATAAAAAAAAAAAAAAGGTTTCCACAGAAAAAAAGCAAGGGGAGTGCTAAATACTGGGAAAAAAAGATTCCCTGAGAAACTCAGAAGACTTAACCTTTAAGCGGTCTAAGTGAATCTGTGATTTGCAGAAATTGGCTTAGCTCATCGTCCCTAAGTACTAAGCATCAAGAAAGGCTCTCCTTAACAGCATGGAGAAAAAAACAAAACAAGTGTTTTGAGAATCATCTGTACCCGGGCATACACTGGGGAATTTAAAAGTATAACTTTCAAAAATGTTCTTTATAAAAGCAATATAAAAATAAAAGTAATATGTGCCCATTACAAATGGGAAAATTAAGAAATATACAACAATAAAACTATCACCCTCAATTTCAGTTATCCACAGATAGAAATGGGTTAACCTTTGGATACACAAACCATTCTTTTCCTATGCATACACATTCACACAATTTTAAAATTGAGCTAATATTATTTATGCTTTGTAACTGTTTTCTAGTGATACGATCATTTTCCCAAGTCATGAAGTATTATTCTAAAAATCTTTTTAGATGAATGAATAGTAATCCAGCCATTACATGAATCTCTTTAACAAAATGCATCATAGTTACTTTACAGGTGAAACCTGGCACACAGCAAGTGCTATATGCCTTGCAGCTATCAGTATTATAATCTTTTAACTGTCTTCCAAACTCCCAGATTTGTTGTCTATACCTCATCTTAAACACTATCTTAGCAGATCCCCGATCTAAAAGTTGCAACTTCTAAGCCTAAAATCAAGAGCCAGACTAAAACTGATAAAAATGGACTATCTATTATTGTCACAAAAAAAGTATACTCTCTCAAATGCAGAGTAGGCAATGCCAGGGAGTAACATTCACCACATGTCAAAATCTATCCATGCCTCGAGATACTTCACTGAGTTGTGCATTTACCGTTATGTTGTGATATGCTTCAAGTTTTAAAAAATCTCACATGGGTTGTATATATCAGTGTCAAGTTTGGGTTATCTTTCCAGACTTCTAAATAAATGTACAATTAAAAAAACAACAACCATCAAGTACCTTCTACATACTACAGTGTGTTTATTTTACCTAATAACATACAGAATAAAATGTACACAACCTAACCCTACTACCCATCCTTAAATGTCTCTTCAGCATGAGAAACAATCCTAACTTTAATGAATTGAAGAGACTCAGATCTGTGAAAGCCCAGAAGGACAATGGCTAACCTGACTCCAAAAGAAAGGGGCATCCAAACTTATAGTTTAAGAAGATAAAATTAAAAAAAACAGATTTAAAACAACAACAAAATATTTTCCAGGAACCCATACAGGTCAGGGGTAAAAAAATCCTTAAGCCCAGTTGAGTGAGATCATAAAAGCAAAATGTGGTTAATAGGTAACTTTATCTTTAGAACCTGAATGTCAACCTCCAAGCTCAGATGAAGAAAACTATAAGTTAATGAATATGAATAAATCCAACTATCTTCATGAAAAAAAAGAAGAAAAAAAAATCCAACTATCTTCAAAAAGAAATCTACTCCAAGAAATACTCTGTCAGTAAAAGCATGAATGAGACTAAGAAATACTCAAGTACAGTGAGAGTGGACCAAGGAAGTTTCTGAATTGCATGACTGACGTAAAAAGCAAGCTATAATCAAATCAAATCAAATCCATTGAATGTAAAGTCCTATAATTAGAAAATATTTCAATCACAAGAGTATGTTTCATTTTTTTGTATTGGTGAACTTCCTCAGCATGAACTTCCTCAAGACCCAATCCCATGCTCACTAAATAACCCTCTGGTTACAATCTATCCTACCGAGGAATACTATGTTTCAAAAATGTGTAATAATCCCTACTGGAAATCCTAGCCTGGAGAAAATCTTTTCTACCCTATGATAACCAGCCTAACTGCTAACTGCTCCAACACCACACACCACTGACACTGCAAGACAATCAACAACAAAATATTTATTATGCACCTAATATGCTTGAGGTTCTAGGAGTATATACTGCTGAGCAAAAGTTCAAAATCCAAATCCCTATGGAGTTCCATTCCGATTTGGGGAGAGAAAAGAATATTTTAAAAGTAGGAAATTATACTATATTTAGAAGGTGGTAAGAGCTAGGGAACATACAACAGAGCAGAGCAGCCTGACAATGAGCAGTTTGCAATTTTCAGTAGGGTTGTTAGGACAAGGTAGTTAGCAAACACTTCAAACAGGCTACTTCATCCAGTTTCTACATGGGACTCGCAGCTCTACTTCTTCATATAAAGGTGAACTGAGCAAGTTATTTAAAGTCTGTGCTGCAGTCCTCTTCCCTGTTAAACAAGGATGCCTATCTTATAAAGTTATGAGGAGTGAGTTAATATTTGCAAGATTCTTGGAACATGTTAAGCACTGAGTTCTGAGTTGTTGCTTTTAATTTCAAAAAATGTAAAAGGTAAAGGAACATCTGATACAGATATCCAGGGAAAGAATATTCCCAATCCAAGGTAGAGCAAGTGCAAAGGCTCTGGGATTCAATGAGCAGCTAGGCCAAAGTGGCTGGAATAGACTGGGTTTTTCAAAGGGAAGAATGGAAGAGGATGTCATCATAAAGGGAAGGGGGCAAGGATGTATATAGGGCTGCTTCTCAACTTTTATTCTATTTAGATAGGGATTTTTGAGCAGAGTGATAAACTGTTACGACTTTTAAAAAGATCCCTCTGTAAGCTATACTGAGAACTCAGACTTTCAAGGGAGGAGGGCATTATATGTAAGGGTGGCAAATAGGGAGGCTAGTCAAGAATCTATGTTAATAACCCAAGGGAATTCACTGGTGGTGCAGTGGTTAAGACTCTGTGCCAGGGCCTAGTTTCAATCCCTGGTTCTAAGATGCCACAAGCCACTCAATGTGACCAAAAAAAAAAAAAAAAAAAAATCTATTTTAATAATCCAGGCAAGAGATAACAGCTTGAATCAGCAAGGCAACACTAGAGCAGCTGAGAAGTCATCAGATTCTGAATATATTCTGAAAGTGAAGCCAACAGAATTTGCTAATATGAACTGAGAGAAGAGTAAAGGATGACTCTAAGGTTTTCAGCCTGAGAAACTTCAAAGAAAAAAAAAGTGCCCATTAAAGTTGACTGAGATCTTAACAGCTGACAATAACTGAGCCCTATGTATCAGCCAAGTGTCCAGGTAATCACCTTACATGCATGATCACATTTAATTCTCTTTATCCATGTGGTGGGTTTCACTCCCTTTCAAAAAGTACAGAAACCTGCTGATATTGGTAAGCTGATTGGTAAAGAACATTTTTAAAAAATTAACTTCTTAATTGCTGAAGTATAGTTGATTTACAGCGTTGTGTTAATTTGCAGAGCAAAGTGACTCAGTTATACATAAACATACACATTCTTTTTCATATTATTTTCCATTATGGTTTATCACAGGAAGAACTAACAGTTGTTTTAAGCGCCTATATTACTTAACCACTACTCAATACATCATTATGGTCACAGGAACTGGCACTGTCCTGAAGATAATAAACACTCAATATTTACTGAAATTAATTAGTTCTTCTGAACAAAGGTTAGTAAGTCAAGTGACCAAGTTCACTGAAGAAGTGTCCAGCATCCCTAGATCTCTAACAACTTCAGCCTGTGACTGGGAAACAGATCCTGAAAGTCAGAAAGTTGTTTGGTTTTTCAATTCAGAATCACAATGTCAGAGACTGAATGGGCTCTTTCATTCCCCTCGGTTAAGAAATAACTCTGCTGAGGCCTCTACAAGAGATTTTGACAATTTCATATCGCGATCTCTCCCTTACCTGTGTTTTTCACTCTCTCCCACCGTACACACCTCGCCTCAGCTTCAGTCTGACTTACCAGTTCTAACCCTATCTCCCGTCCTGTTTTTCCTACCCCTATGACTACCCTTCGCTTCAGCAGAACTAGATTACTTCCTGCTGCCTTAACTTTGCTATGTACTGTTGCTTCCTCAATTACTGTTAACATTTTGCGAACGCGGTCTCCTCCATCTGTGCCTCTTTCAAGCAGCTAGGGGTGGCGGAGGGACTCTCTCCCTCGGACTTAATTAAATCTACCAATCAAACATCCCATCTGTACATCAGACCTAGGAGAAGAACTTCTTTCAAGACTATACTGCTCCAGCTCCATGGAAACCTACAGACCTTGTTCATAGCTGTTTAACATGAAAATAAGGGAAAGGGAACGGGCTATGGAAGCGGAAGATCCAAGTTCCAACTTTCGATCTCCCACTTCTCGAGTCCGTTTTTTCCATCAGTAAGATACGTAACTATCCATTCTCATGGTGCTGTTATGAGGCTTAAGTGAAGAAGACGTAAATGAAATGTCGCTCTCCATCCCTCCACGTTATGCAACCCGGTGTTATTCACTGCGTTCGGAGTAACGAACTTCTCTGGATCGTAAACGCAGGTCAGGGAACCTGAGTCACAATCTTTCTATCCCCTCGCGGCTCCTAAGACACTCGTTATGCACACAAGTAAGCGCTCGGTAAACGCGCGTGGCTCGCGATCGCTGCGAACCTAGGGCGGCAGCCTGGGCCATCGGTCCCCGAGGTGTGCGAGGTGGGGGGCGGGGCAAGCCGCTAACCAAGGTGGGGCCCCGATCTGCACTTCGGCTGCTGAGACCTCCGGTTTCCTCTAGAGTCAAATCAGGTTAACACACCCTCCCAACAGTCAGCCCTTCTCTCCACCCGACCCACACACCCCTTCGGGCTCCGATCCTAAGAAGCCTTCCATTTTACGTGTCCTTGACAAATACTTCTCCCAACCTATCCCCCCTCCTCTGCCCCAACCCAAGCCAACTGTCACTCGGATCCCACCGCCCACCCCCATCTCCCAAGGCCCGGCCGGGCAGCGGGCAGCCCCCCAGGCCCGGCCCCAGGGGCCCGCCCCAGGCCCGTACTCACGCCCGCGGCGGCCGCGGTGACGGCAGACTGCTCAGCGGCGCCGGCCGAGCGGAGCCGCCTCCGGCCGATCTGCTCCAAACTGAGGAATTCGCTGGACAGGTCCAGAGAGTCCGTGGCCGAGGCGGCGGGGTGGCTCTGCAGCTCTAGACTGCTGCGAAGGACCACCATCTTCTCTCCCTTCTCGCCCAGCCGTCCGCGGCAGGAGATCGACCAGACTTCGGACAACAACCGCTCACGCGCTTCCGCGCTCCGAATTCTGGCGCCACTCGCGCCGCGCCGCCGGTCGCAGCGCGCGCGCCCGGAATCCCTCCGCCACCAGTCCCGCCCACGCCGCCACCACTACTACGGCCGGCTCGAAACTTTCCTTTCCGTAGCGCGGAGGGCTTTGGGCCGAATTTGAGCAGGACCCACACCGACGGTATCAGGGACCCAAGGCAATGGTGACAGGAGACTGTTCACTCCTTTTTCTTAGATAATTTCGGCTCGCTGAGCTCGGCGGAGGGACACTGCGGGTAGCGAAGCGACATTCTGTTTGGAATTTTGGCGCGTGGACGCCGGCGGTGGTGGTGGGGGGGGGGAAGGGAGGATCCCGGCCTTTCTGATTGGCTGGCGGGGCCTAGTGGCCCCTCCCCGCCCCTCCCGACACCCGCCCTCCGCTTCCCGCCACGCGGGATTCAAATGGAAAATGCGGAGTCCTTGACTGGGGCGGGAGAATGCACTTGACTTTGGCAGGTTTTGACTTTGCTTCTTAAGGACTCTTACTGACGACCCAGACGAGTTTAAGAGACAGAGAGCTAGAAACAAGCGGGTAGAGTATTATAGTTAAAAGCAGGTTCTGTAACCCAGCGCCACCCGTTCCCGCGATCTTGAGCAAAAGATTCGCCCCGCCTGGTCTTAAATCTCCTAATCTGTAAATTAACTCTAATTTTTAACACCTAAGGTTCTAAGATATTATTATGCCTTATATATAAATGTTGGCTACTATTCCAGAAGACAATAACTTATCTGAAAATAAAGCAGTTACACGACTACTTTGATAATAGCATGCTGAATGATCAGAATGTGAGCGGAGCCCTAGCAGAACAGAAACAAAAGCTATTTATTGATTTGGACGTCTGCGTTTCCTTAACTCGAGGTGTATTAAATATTTATTGAGCACCTATTACGTGCCAGGCAGTATTCTAAGCAGTCGGAATGCAGGTGTTAACAAAAAGCAAAAATGCCCTCGTGGAACTTAAATTCTGGTGAAAGGAAGACTAAATACATGATATGTTTGTTACAAGGTAGTAAGTGTTAACAGAGAAATGTGAAGTAGGGAAGGTGAATGGAAGCTGAGATTTTAAATAGCGATTAGAGAGAGTTTCATAAAGTTTAAGCAGAGGTCTAAAGGAGGTTATGTATATCTGGGAGAAGAGAGATTTAAGCAGAAGGGGGCGGGGGGGACAGCGGGCCAGTGAGATCAAAGAGGAAAATGCTGCTAGAAGCATATCCTGCAAGGCCTCAAAGGTTTTTTTGCTTTTTATTATAAGTGAGATGAAAAGACATCACAGGGTTTGAACAGAGGAGTGACCTATTCGGACTTTTGGAAAGAATCCCTTTCGCTGCTGCCTTAAGAATGCAATATTGGGGACAAACTTATGTTTGTTTGTTTGTTTGTTTGTTTTTTAAAAGAAACTCAGTTTTAACTGGGTCTCCTGTATTTTTTGGTACATCTGGCAATTATACCTAGGAGGACACCGGATTATCCAGGCAACAGATGAAGTGACACAGACCAGAATGAGAGCCGTGGACGTAATGAGACATGGTCAAATACTACGCATATTTGGAAGAAAGAGCCAATTGAATTTGCTCATTAATTGGATTTAGGCATGAGGGAAAGAGGAGTCGAAGATTACCCCAGTATCTGGTTGCTTGTTTGCTTCAGCTAATGGCAAGATTAAGCTGTACTTAATTTAGAGAAAGCTATGGCTAAAGCAAGTTTGGAGGGAATATCTGAAATTCCTTTCCATTCACACCTAAGATACAGAGGTTATTAAATATTCAGCACTTAAAATTTGACCTTTTAAGAGCTTTTAGAAATGTATGCACCGTGATATTTACTACAGCATTATTTATAATGTCAAAAAGCAAAGAACAACTTGAATGGCCCTCAAAGGATCCTTGAGAAGACTGCGATACAGTCAGTAAGAATTGCAATGCAGGACTTCCCTGGTGGTCCAATGGCTAAGACTGTGTCCTCAATGCAGGGGGCCCAGGTTCGATCCTTTGTTAGGGATATAGATCCCACATGCCACGACTAAAGATCCTGTACACCATAACTAAGACTTGGTACAGCCAAATAAGTAAACATTTTTAAAAATTATGATGCAGCTGTGTTAATTACATGGAAAGTTGTGCATAATGCATTGTAACTTGTTAAGAAAGTACAAAGACTTATGTATCATACAATTCCATCTTTGTTTAAAAAAAAGGATATGTATATATTTGTATATTTGCATTGGAAAAAGTCCAAAAGAAACTACAACAAAATATTAATGGTTAGATTCTGGATGGCAATATTATGGTGGTTGTGTGTTTTAAATACGCAATGAATAAAAATTTCAGAACACTAAGAGACAGAGGCAGCCAAATGGTTTTCTTTGTTCAACATTAAGAAATATCACACTTGCTTTAGCCTTTAGTTCATGTAGTGGGTGATATGTGTACCCCAACAGGATACATCCAAGTCCTAAACTCTGGCATCTCAAAACATGACCTAATTTGAAATAGGGCTTTTGCAGATGTAATTAGGATCTTGAAATGAGGTCATCCTGGATATATCAGTTCAGTTCAGTCGCTCAATCCGACTCTTCGCGATCCCATGAATTGCAGCATGCCAGGCCTCCCTGTCCATCACCTGAAGAAGGAATTCATGGGGCCAGGACTCCATCTCAGGCCTATCTGTGCCGATCATGCTCGGCTCCCTCTCCAGTGGACTCTGAACTCTCTGCTTAGTGCCTGTGGGAATGACAAAGGAAGGATAAGACCCCCTCCAGACAGGGGAATCTTGAAGATCACATCCAGGTTGCTCATTGCCTAAGAGGAAACATGCCGTAATCACCCCTGTCTCCGGACAGGTCATAAACATTTTCCGTATCTATCAGGATGTAATCACAGGCTTATTGATTATTAACTGGTTGGAATGTAACTGCAGGCTTATTGATTATTGACTGAACACATAACACGTGAATGATGGGGGTTATTGTAGTTGTATTTACCCTACCTTTGTTTATGTAAGTCTCAAGGGAATTGGGGTGGTGGGTTTGGACATGTACACATGGGGTATAAAAGATTTTCACAAATGCTGGTCGGGGTCCTTGGCTAACAGGAGACTCTGCCTTGGACCCACCGGTGTAATAAACTGTACTCCACTATCTGCAGTGTCCTTCTGAGTGAGTTTGTTTCCCGGAAAGCATGGCTATAACACACCAACTCCCGGAGTTTACTCAAACTCAGTGATGCCATCCAGCCATCTCATCCTCTGTCGTCCCCTTCTCCTCCTGCCCCCAATCCCTCCCAGCATCAGGGTCTTTTCCAATGAGTCAACTCTTCACATCAGGTGGCCAAAGTAGTGGAGTTTCAGCTTCAGCATCAGTCTTTCCAATGAACACCCAGGACTGATCTCCTTTAGGATGGACTGGTTGGATCTCCTTGCAGTCCAAGGGACTCTCAAAAGTCTTCTCCAACACCACAGTTCAAAAGCATCAATTCTTTGGTGCTCAGCTTTCTTCACAGTCCAACTCTCACATCCATACATGACCACTGGTAAAACCATAGCTTTGACTAGATGGACCTTTGTTAGCAAAGTAATGTCTCTGCTTTTTAATATGCTATCTAGGTTGGTCATAACTTTCCTTCCAAGGAGTAAGCGTCTTTTAATTTCATGGCTGCAATCACCATCTGCAGTGATTTTGGAGCCCCCCAAAATAAAGTCTGACACTATTTTCACTGTTTCCCCATCTATTTCCCATGAAGTGATGGGACCAGATGCCATGAACTTGGTTTTCTGAATGTTGAACTTTAAGCCAACTTTTTCACTCTCCTCTTTCACTTTCATCAAGAGGCTTTTTAGTTCTTCTTCACTTTCTGCCATAAGGGTAGTGTCATCTGCATATCTGAGGTTATTGATATTTCTCCTGGATATCTTGATTCTAGCTTGTGCTTCTTCCAGCCCAGCGTTTCTCATGATGTACTCTGCATATAAGTTAAATAAGCAGGGTGACAATATACAGCCTTGACATACTCCTTTTCCTGTTTGGAACCAGTCTGTTATTCCATGTCCAGTTCTAACTGTTGCTTCCTGACCTGCACATAGGTTTCTCAAGAGGCAGGTCAGGTGGTCTGGTAGTCCCATCTCTTTCAGAATTTCCCACAGTTTATTGTGATACACACGGTCAAAGGCTTTGGCATAGTCAATAAAGCAGAAATAGATGTTTTTCTGGAACTCTCTTGCTTTTTCAATGATCCAGAAGATGTTGGCAATTTGATCTCTGGTTCCTCTGCCTTTTCTAAAACCAGATTGAACATCTGGAAGTTCACGGTTCACGTACTGCTTGAAGCCTGGCTTGGAGAATTTTGAGCATTACTTTACTAGTGTGTGAGATGAGTGCAATTGTTTGGTAGTTGGAGCATTCTTTGGCATTGCCTTTCTTTGGGATTGGAATGAAAACTGACCTTTTCCAGTTAGGTGGCCACTGCTGAGTTCTCCAGATTTGCTCTGCAGCACTTTCTCAGCATCATCTTTCAGGATTTGAAATAGCTCAACTGGAATTCCATCACATCCACTACCTTTGTTTGTAGTGATGCTTTCTAAGGCCCACATTCCAGGATGTCTGGCTCTAGGTGAGTGATCACACCATCGTGATTATCTGGGTCGTGAAGATCTTTTTTGTACAGTTCCTCTGTGTATTCTTGCCACCTCTTCTTAATATCTTCTGTTTCTGTTAGGTCCATACCATTTCTGTCCTTTATTAAACCCATCTTTGCATGAAATGTTCCCTTGCTATGTCTAGTTTTCTTGAAGAGATTTCTAGTCTTTCCCATTCTGTTGTTTTCCTCTATTTCTTTGCGTTGATCACTGAGGAAGTCTTTCTTATCTCTCCTGGCTATTCTTTGGAACTCTGTATTCAGATGGTAATATCTTTCCTTTTCTCCTTTGCTTTTTGCTTCTCTTCTTTTCAGAGCTATTTGTAAGGCCTCCTCAGACAACCATTTTGCTTTTTTGCATTTCTTTTCCATGCTGATGGTCTTGATCCCTGTCTCCTGTACAATGTCACAAAACTCTGTCCATAGTTCATCAGGCACTCTGTCTATCAGATCTAGTCCCTTAAGTCTATTTCTCACTTCCATTGTATAATCATAAGGGACTTGATTTAGGTCATACCTGAATGGTCTAGTGGTCTTCCCTACTTTCTTCAATTTAAGTCTGAATGTGGCAATAAGGAGTTCATGATCTGAGCCACAGTCAGCTCCTGGTCTTGTTTTTGCTGACTGTATAGAGCTTCTTCATCTTTGGCTGCAAAGAATATAATCAATCTGATTTCGGTGTTGACCTTCTGGTGATGTCCATGTGTAGAGTCTTCTCTTGTGTTGTTGGAAGAGGGTGTTTGCTATGACCAGTGTGTTCTCTTGGCAAAACTCTGTTAGTCTTTGCCCTGCTTCATTCTGTACTTCAAGGCCAAATTTGCCTGTTACTCCAGGTGTTTCTTGACTTCCTACTTTTGTATTCCAGTCCCCTATAATGAAAAGGACATCTTTATTGGGTGTTAGTTCTAAAAGGTCTTGTAGGTCTTCATAGAACTATTCAACTTCAGCTTCTTCAGCATTACTGGTCAGGGCATAGGCTTGGATTACCATGATAGTGAATGGTTTGCCTTGGAAATGAACAGAGATCACTCTGTCACTTTTGAGATTGCATCCAAGTACTGCATTTTGGACTCTTTTGTTGACCATGATGTCTACTCCATTTCTTCTAAGGGATTCCTGCCCACAGTAGTAGATATAATGGTCATCTGAGTTAAATCCACCCATTCCAGTCCATTTTAGTTCACTGATTCCTAGAAGGTCGACATTCACTCTTGCCATCTCGTTTGACTACTACCAATTTGCCTTGATTCATGGACCTAACATTCTAGGTTCCTATGCAATATTGCTCTTTACAGCATCGGACCTTGCTTCTATCAACAGTCACATCCATAACTGGGTATTGTTTTTGCTTTGGCTCCATCCCTTTATTCTTTCTGGAGTTATTTCTCCACTGATCTCCAGTAGCATATCGGGCACCTACCAACCTGGGGAGTTCCTCTCAGTATCCTATCATTTTGCCTTTTCATACTGTTCATGGGGTTCTCAAGGCAAGAATACTGAGTGGTTTGCCATTCCCTTCTCCAGAGGACCACATTGTCAGACCTCTCCACCATGACCCGTCCATCTTGGGTGGCCCCACACGGCATGGCTTAGTTTCACTGAGTTAGACAAGGCTGTGGTCCTGTGATCAGATTGGCTGGTTTTCTGTGATTATGGTTTTAGTGTGTCTGTCCTCTGATGCCCTCTCACAACACCTACCATCTTACTTGAGTTTCTCTTACCTTGGACGTGGGGTATCTCTTTACAGCTGCTCCAGCAAAGTGCAGCCGCTGCTCCTTACCTTGAATGAGGGGTATCTCCTCACAGCCGCCCCTCCTGACCTTGAACCTGGTCAGGAGGAGGAGGAGGATATATGGTGGACCCTAAATCCAAGTCTGGTGTCCTAACGGGAAGGAAAGGAAGCTTTGACACAGAGACTCGTAGGGAAGAAGGTGATGTGAAGATGGAGGCAGAAATTGGAGTGGTGCCTCTGTAAGCCCAGGAACACCAAGGACTGCCAGCAACCACCAGAAGCTCAGAGACGAGTACAGGGCATTCTCTCTAAGAGCCTGGGGACAGAACCAGTGGTACTGACACCTTGATTTCAGGCTTCTGGCCTCCTGAACTGAGAATAAATGTATCCCTCTGTGTGTGTGTGTGTGTGTGTGTGTGTGTGTGTGTGTGTGTATGTGTGTGTGTTTAAGGAACATGACTTGTGGTAATTTGTTACAACAGCCTTAGGAAACAGAATTGGTCTGGAATTGGTCTTTGTTCTTGCTCAGTGGCTATCTAGTCCAACTCTTGCGCCCCCATGGACTGTAGCTTGCCAGACTCGTGTCCATGGAATTTTCCCAGCTAAGAACACTGGAGTGGGTTGCCATTTCCTACTCCAAGGGATCTTCCCCACCCAAGGATCGAACCAAATCTCCTGTGTTACAGGTGGATTGCCTGGAACTGGTATTTAGCAAGTCATATTTCTTTCTTTTGCTGAAGTCTTAGCTATGGTTAATAGGAATGTCTTTAGGAAAAGAGGAGGGGGAGCAGAAACTCAGGTTCTTTACTCCCCCCCCCCCACTTCCTAAAGAGGGTCTGTGTTCTTAGCTCACATGAGACAGAAAAGAGGGCTGAAGTCAGAGTTAATCATAATTCCATTACCTCACTTGAGATGAGGTCATAGGTGGGACCCTTTCTGTTCTTCAGTAACAATTAGAAAGCAAATATCAATTTGAAAAGGGATTTCTCTCAATGTTATAAATCTGACCTTACTTAAATTTGATAGCTAATTTCAGTGATTTCCCACAAAAGAGGAGAAAATCATTAATCATGTGGGGTGGGGGCTACATGGGGGTTGACATTGTCTGTTTTTCAGCTACTCCAAGTTTAAACATGTCTCCTACATGAGAGATTTTCTCTTTGGGTGGGTTTGGGTGAGGCAGGGCCCACCTCCTTCGATGGGAACCCCACAGGTATTGACATTTCCCTGTTGACCTGGCCTCCAGGACTCAGGCATGTTATCTCATATCAATTACTAAGCCTCTCCTACCTGAGACATTCATCACCTCTTGAAGAAGTAACCAAAGATTCAGGGACAGAGATTATTCATCACCACCATTCTTGGATCCTTGGAGCATTTTATCAGTGTGATCTGGCTGTGCTTCCCCAAGCCCCACCCCACTCTCCTCCCCATTCTTCTGGTAAATTTGATTTCCTGTTTAAGTCAGCCAGAGATGGTTTCTGGGGACTTTCCTGGTAGTCCAGTGATTAAGACCTCGTGCTTCCAATGCCAGGGGTACAGGTTCAATCCCTGGTCGGGGGCCTAAAATCTCACATGCCTTGTGGCATGGCCAAAATTTTTTTTTTAAAAAAAGAACTCTGGTACAGACGCTTCAGGTCAGAACAGGGACTTTTACCAGTGGTTTCCTATAAGGGGCACAGCATGAGACAGACACCCCTATCAGATGTGGAGGAGGGAGGGCCAGGAGAGAGGATGTGAAGTGAGCCAGACAGACATGTCATAATTCTAGGATGTGGTTTTCAGACATTCTCTCTTTATCAGCCTCCCCTGAATATACTTCAGTTTCTCAATTTGCCCATGTAAGATGTGGTACACAACCCTGAGGTATAAGCACGGGTCCTGGTACTATTGCTTCCTTTCCACCCCATTCTAAGTAAGATTGGTAATAATAGTATTGCATTCCAACCCAGCCCAACTCCCCACCCTCGGTGATGAGGTGCTACACCCCTGCCCAGAGCTCACATAGCACATGGCTGCCTTAGCATTTATCGCTTTATGTTAAAATTATCCTTTAACATGGGAAAACTGAAAGTGAAGTAGCTCAGTCGTGTCCAACTCTTTGAGACCCCATGGACTGTAGCGTGCCAGACTCCTCTGTCCATGGGATTTTCCAGGCAAGAATACTGGAGTGGGTTGTCATTTCCTTCTCCATAATGGAAAAGTCGTAATCAGATAAATGCAAAAGAAATGACAATAGGAATGCCATATTTTGCCTATATTTTTATTTTTTTAATAAACATACTCAATGTGATATTGAGGTAGAGGCTTGTTTCTTAAAAGTAACATAGCCACATATATTAAGGGACCTGGAAAATATTTAAAGCTGTTAGTCCAGGAATTCTACTTCTAGGACTCCTTCCAAACATAAATAATCAGAGGCTCAGAGGTGAGGACGAAGGTTTATGTGCAAAGATGTTGAGTGCAGCTTTATTTATAATAGTAAGACCTGAAAACAAACTAAATGTACAATAGTAGGGGGAAAGTTGAAGCTGCACAGGTGGCTCAGTAGAGAATCTGCCTGCCTATGCAGGAATGCAGGTTCAATTCCTGGGTCGGGAAGATCCCCTGGAGAAGGAAATGGCAACCCCCTCCAGTATTCTTGCCCGGAGAATCCCATGGACAGAGGTGCCTCATGGGTCACAGTCCGTGGGGTCACAGAATCAGACACGACTGAGCAACTCAACAACAAGGGGAAGAGCTATGTAAACAATAGTCTGTCCATGTAGCTTTTTATATTGATGCTGATAATTTTGATTTTTTAGAAATGTATTAAAAAATGTATTAAAAAGTATCCCATGTGAAAAATTCATGCAGTACAGAAATGTGAAAAATAAAGGTACAAGTCACTCTGTGTGATTGCCATGAGGAAAAAAAGTTTTCTCTTTCCACTAGGGTTGCCAAGCTTGGAAAATATGAATAGAGGGTTGCCAGTGGCCATCCTCCTACAGCAAGAAGGGAAGTCACGTCAGGATGAAGCCAAGCACTGAGCAGACAGAGATGGGGAGCAAGAAGGCCTGGGGGAAGTGAGTGCCACTTCTGGTCCCTTGAGACCCTGGTTTCTGCAGCTCATCTTTCAACTGTGAGAGCCACTTCAGTGTCCTTCCTGTTCAACAGACTAATAAACAGCCTCCCTGCCTTGACTTTAAACTGACTGAGTCATGACTAATACAATAGGGACAGCTGCTGTGCTGGAATCAAATTATATTCTGTTTGTGCTATAATCCTCTTCTAATGATCAATTAATTCTTCCAACAACATGAAATGAGGTCCATTTGGCATGAAGTGGGCTTGGCAAATCAGTAGAGGCCTCTAAATAATAACCGTTTTTTTTTTTTCATGGTCACAAATCATCCCAGGAATAGACATCAAGTTCATCAGGGTGTAGTGTCTGGAATATATATATATATTTTTTCCTTTTGTGAATCTGAAGACAGCAACTATTCATATTTAGTCTTATGTCATCTTTTCCAACATACTTTCTCAAAGATCCATAAGAAAGGCTTTGGGGTCATAAACTAAAGCACTTTAAGTATACTGGAATGGAACTCATCTGAGTCTAAACATCTTTTAACCCCTTTAAGGCAGCTTGGTGATTTCTACCACTGCACCTATCTTAGCTCTTTTATTTTTAATTTTTCCCAGGCTTTTTATTTTGTATTGTGGTAGAGCCAATTAACAATTATCTCGGCTTTAATTTCTCTTACAGCTATTTTCTTTATTCTTTACAGCTTGAGGATTTTTTTTTTTAATAGAGAAAATCCTAGCAAAATAGACACTGGGTATTTCTGTTTTCTTTCAGTTGTCTGATCACATCATATCATTTGGTCTCAAGCAATGGGATTCTCTTTCTTTTTCTTCTAGCTTTTAATACTGAGCATTAAAATACCCCCTCCCCTAACAAAAAATAAAAGCCCCTTTTGTTCTTAAACCCGACTGTATTCCTGAATCTCCCCTTTCATGTCTGTGGCCCTTTTTTGTATTTTCCTTTGTTATGAGTTACTCCTCCAAACCCCTGCCCTTTAACATCCTGATTTTATTGGGCATTGACTTGTCTGAGTGCATCTCTTTCCTTCCACATTCACATCACTAGGGTTTGCAGGTCAGAATCTGGATCTATGTACTTCCCAACTCCTCTGAAACCATACTCTTTTTAATAGACTTTACTATGAAATTATGTGTGTTTTAAAAATACAATCTTCCCCCCCCCCAATTTAAAGATTAATCCTTGCTTTTAAGAAAAGGTTTAGTAGCTTAAAGAAAGCACATTATAGCAGAGACTTCTGACTCTCTGAATATCCATCCTTCCTTCTGCTTGAGATACTATTGTTACCCGGGCTGCCCAGAATCAACCCTACATCTCCTAATCTCCCTTGCATGTGGATGTGACCTTGTGATTATCTTTTAGACAGTGGAATGTGAGCAGAAGGGATATGTACCATTTTGTGGATTTTTGTTCTTAAACCTTCTGTTACTCCTTTTTCCTGATTTTGCTGGCCAGAATGAAATTGCAGCTGATTTGGTGGTGAGCATTCTTCAACTAGGCTCAGCTGTAAAGAATCTGCCTGCAACGCAGGAGACACAGGAGATATGGGTTCGATCCCTGGATTAGGAAGATCCCCTGGAGGAGGGCATGGCATCCCACTCCAGTATTCTTGCCTGGAGAACCCCATGAACAGAGGAATCAGGGGGGCTACAGTTCATAGGGTCGCCAAGAGTCAGGCACGACTGAAGTGATTTTTTTTTAACTATGTGCAACCAGGGCAACATCTTAGATATGGTCTTCCATCCAGATCTCAGGCGCCTGGGTACAGACACTGTGGAGACAGTCTATCGGCTCTGGAATGTAAACATCCAGGGTTTATATAAGAAATGCATTTGTATCTCCCTAAATCAAATTTTTGGGTTTGTGACAGTAACCTCACTTGTATCTTAGCAAAACAGTCATTAATTCAATAGGGATTTATCCCAGTCACAGTGCTTACACTTTGTTCACAAAGAAGCATAATGATGATAATCATAGTTGCAACACTTGGTAGTTGTTTACTACATAGGGTACTTCTCTGTTGTGCCAGGCACTATGCTTTTTGCACAGATTAGTTTATTTAATGCTGATGTCAGCTTTGTTAGGTAGACACTATACTTGTATTACTCTCATTTTTCAAAAAAAAATTGACACACAGGAAGATTGGTGAATTGTCTAAGGTCATACAGGACAGTTAGCCGAGAAAGGATTTGAGTCAGTCGGTCTGACTCTGGAGCTATTACTTTGTACTGTCTCAAGACAAGACCATGTCATGGTGCTGCTCATGGCAGATTCTGAGACAGGTCAAGTTACTTAACATGATAATAATAGTAAAGACATATGACTAAAGTGTTGTGGCAAAACAGAAAAAAAAAAAGCTGTGCAGAATTGGAAGGCAGCAATGAACTTTCCCTGGGAAAAGCTGAAAATAAGGAAAGTGAAAGAGCACACATTAGATAGAAGATACATGCATCTTCTGCAAAGGTTTCTGAGTAGTAAGACACTCAGTGATGGGAATTAGGATCTATTGGAGAGAATGGAGTGAAACTATACCACAAATCATGACTGCTACCATTCATCGTTATGTATTGGGCTTCCCTGGTGGCTCAGAAGGTAAGGAATCAGCCTGCAACAGGGGAAACCTGGGTTTGATCCCTGGGTTGGGAAGATTCCCTGGAGGAGGGCATGGCAACCCGCTCCAGTATTCTTGTCTGGAGAATGCCCATGGACCAGAGGAGCCTGGTGGGCTGCAATCCATGGGATCGCAAAGAGTGGAACATGACTGAGCGACTAAGCACGTCATTATGTGTCAGTACATATTCATTCTACTTTATATACATAAATTCAATCAATCCTCGTAACAACCCTCTGAGGTAGGTGTTGTTATCATTAACTTCATTTTAGATGAAGACACTGAGCCACAGAGAGGTGAAGTAACTTGGCCCAAGGTCACACAACTAATAATTAATAGAACCTACTAGTTTGGCTTCAGAGTCCTGCAGCAGTCTAGGTCCAATCAGAAGAAACCACATGGTAGGTTAAAGAGGGGATGTGAATGTTAAGAATTAGATAAAAGTAAAATGTGAGATAAAAGGAAACTATGGTATCTTGGACTGAGGGAGGGTCCTCAAGGACAAACTTGAGAGGGGTCTGGATCTCATTGGAGAGAGCATGGGTTGGCTACCAGATAGCAGAGACATTTGCTCATTTAGCAGGCTGGAGGCGGTCCAGGATAGCTGGGTAAACAAGAGAGAAGAGGGTGGAGGAGCGTGATCACTAACCAGCCTCAAGGGGAGCCATGGGAATCTGGGAGCCGGCAGGGACAGAAGACCTTTAAGACGCTGGGGACTGGAGAGATGGAGGCAGAAGGACTGCTAAGTGCATCACCCTGCTCCCCTGAAAGGCTTGCTAGGTGGCTGCCTGCAGCCCTTGCAGGGCTCTAGTTTCTGCGTCAAGAGGGCTGCATAAAGGTTATTGCAAGGCTAGAGCTGCAAGGTCACAGAAGGACAGATCTTGGGGCTGTGGCAGGAGCAGACCCTATTGGATGTTTTTGAGACCACACTCCTAACCCTGGTTGGTTCCCAGAAACCGCAGGAAGCTTCTTCCTTCAGTGCATTTAATAGAGAAGGTTTAACACTGTGCTCATTTTAAAGGATAAATGCTTAAAGGAATTCCATTATTTATTATTAAGTCTGTTGAAGTATGTATTTGGACCTGAGAAGTAATACATTGATAACTGACACAACGACTTACATTAAGTCTTGAGGACTTTTGGGCTTTAGAACTCATGAGACTGGGAGAATCGGACTGCATATATATATATATATATATATATATATGGTCTATAATCCAATCTAACAATTTCGGTTTTCAGAATGGGAAATACCCGATCAGCTGTATATGTCCCTTGCAAATATAAACATTCAGAAGGATACAAATCTAAAGTGAAAGCCCTCCATGCCATTCATTCAACAGAGATAAACACTTTTAACAATCTGGTGTCTTTCCTTCCAGACTGCTGGCAAATAAATATATGATTAACACTAAAAGGGCACTATGAGGATTTTCAAAACTGCTCCTACTCTATGAAAGAATCAGTATATCTTTTTGAGTCAGTATATTTGGAATGAACATCCCTCCACCATTCCACCATCCTTTTCGCTCCCCGCGCCCCCTCGCCCCTCTCAAAAATGAACCTTTTTCACACACAAGATCCTCTTATTTCACTTGCACACGTGGAGTCTTCCCAATCTCATCGGCCGCAGCTGGCAAGGGGTTAGAGGGTGTCAGACTCCTCCGAGACTCATGAAACACCGTTTACCAATTCCAAGCCCTCCCCTGACTCCCCTCTCAAGTGGCCAGCCGCTGACCTCTTTTTTTCCCACGCTGATCGAAACCACGCTGTTCCCAAGTCTCCAGCACTCTCGGAACACTGCAGCTCTAAGACCACGTGCCGCGTGGCCCCGCCCCTGGCCCCCGACCCCACCCACCTGGCGGGCTTTCGCAAACCAGGAACCACACAGTCCTCCACGTCCCTGGCTCCGCCCACTATGAACTCAAGCCGCTCACCCACCCAGGATCCGCCCCTGTCGCTCAGACTCCACCCTCAACGGCACTGCCACGGAGCGCCTCGAGCTCCGCCCACCTCTTTCCGCGCCAGGACTTTGCATCGCTAGCCCCGCCCAAGTTCCGCCCACCAGAACCTGCCCAGCCAATCCAGGGCCGCCCGAGTCCAGCCACTGACAACAACTCTCTTCATTCCCAGCTCCGCCCTCCCGGAACCTGCCACGGGCATCTCGAGCTTCTGCGCGGGATCCTGCGCTTTCAGCCACTCAGGCTCCGCCCACCCTGCCCCAGGCCCCATCACCCGGGGGCGCCACCGGCGGCCTCGGGCTCCTCCCAGTCCGCCCAGCGAACCAGCGCTGCGTGTGGTGCGCCGGCTCCTCCTCCGAAGCCCGCCAGCGGGGCCGGTCCGTTTCGTACGCCTCTGGCCCGTGCCCAGGCCCGCCATGGAAGGGAACGCCCCCGTCGCCGCAGCCGCCGAGTATCAGCCGGCCAGCCCCCCGCGGGACGCCTGTGTCTACAACAGCTGCTACTGGTGAGGGGGCGCGGGGGCAGCCCCCGGCGTCTCCCCGGCCCACTCGGCGGTGGAGACGCAGCCGGGCTCCGCCTCTTCCCGGCCCCTCCCCGGGGGCGCTCTGGGCCTGGCTTGAGGGTTTTCCGGTTTGAGGGGCGGAGGGAGACAGAATGGCAGCCCTAGAGTCTAGAGTGGAGCGTGGGCATTCGGAGGGTGTTGGGGGAGGGGGGTAGTATCCGCCAGGAAGGGTCGAGTCGCTGGTGGTTTACTTCTGCCTGGCCTTTTTCTCCTGGACCTTTCTCAGGGGATCTCGGTGCTTGGGGGCGCATGGAAGGGGAGTTGCAGGCGGAGGGTGGAGGGTAGAGAGCCTTTGAAAATTATTGTACTAAATTAAAGCCCAAGTGGTTTCGCACTGATGTGAAGGTCATTTTAATTTTCGAAGAGAATGAAAGCACAGAGATTTTGCAATAACATTCCCAAGGTCACTCATTGAAGGCAGCCAGGATTCCAAGTCAGGCCCCGTTGTACCAGAAACTAGGAGCCTAAAGACCACCACGTCGTTACTATAATAGTGGTTAGGTTTACACGTGGTACTCAGTATATGCCGAGCCTTGTTCCCAGACGTTTCAGTAAACGAATTCGTTTTTCCCCACAGTGCATTAGGAGGAAGGTACTATTACTCCCGTTTTAAGGGTGAGCACGTCGAAGCACAGAGGGTTGCAAGAAATTTGCCTACTTGTGAGGGACAGGGAGACCTAGCTATAGTCCATAGGGTGGCAGAGTCGGATACGACTTAGCGACTGAACAACAACGTAGCTTGTGAGTGAAGGAAGGCAGATTGGGAACAGAGTCCTCACACTGTACCCCTTTCCTAGACTTCTGTGATGGAATTACAACCCTTAATCTTGGTCTTTTTCACTCCTACGCCTACCATTCCCTTGCTTGAATGGAGACTTCCAGTCCTGCACAAGAAACCTCAGGGTCCTCTGAAACTACCTTTCCTCCTTCAGCTGGTCACCAAACCAGTGCTACGAAGAGCTGGAGTTTGTTCAGCTCTGCATGTCAGGCCCAGTGCCAAGTACTTCCTTTCAGGCTTAGGAGATAGATCTATTATTATCCTTTTTCTCATTTCCTTTCCTAATGAAAATACTGAATCACAGGGAGGTCTTTAGTTTGCCCAAGGTCACACATCTAGCAAGGGCTTCCCTGGCGGCTCGGATGGTAAAGAATCCACCTGCAATGCAGGAGACCTGGGTTCGATCCGAGTTGGGAAGATCCCCTGGAGAAGGGAAAGGCTAACCACTCCAGTATTCTGGCCTGGAGAATCCCATGGACTGTAGGGTTGCAAAGAGTGGGACAGGACTGAGTGACTTTCACTTTCACACATCTAGCAAGTGGTGGTGCCGAACTTGGAAACTCCAGGGTAGGTGCTGCTTCTACATTTTATTTCTGCCCCTCCTCTCACCTTAGTCCTCTTAGTTCTTGTCTCTGAGATCCATTCATTGTTTTATTCATTAATGCAATAAATGTTTACGGAGGATGTGAAGCAGGATCCTAGACACTAGGGATACTGCAGTGAACAATGTAGACATATTCCCTGGTAAGATTTCATAGTTCTTACATTTTTGTTGGGGGAAAGCAGACAAAAGCAAGTTTAACCACACTTGGGTGTGTTGAGTGCTGTGAGAAAAATAGAACAAGATAAGAGATGGTGACTCATTATATTATTAGGATACTTAAATACGTTGATAAAATGACATTAGAACAGAGAGCTGAAGAAAGAGGGCAGGAGCTTTGTGGAAATTGGCAGGAGATTCCTCCAGGCAGGGGGACAGCAGGTACAGAGGCTCTCAGAAGGAAGCTGGCGAGAGTATTCGAGGAATAACAGAGAGGCCGACATAATAGGAGTGCAGTGATTCAGTGGAAGAATACTAGGAGATGAATATCTGTTCAGTTGATCGTCTCCTCTTGGTTCCTTCAGCCATAGATAGGTCTGTCCCTCCTCGGGTCTGGCCACTGGGGCCTGTTCTGGTCCTTCCTAACAGGCATCTCTGCCCAACTCTCCCATAGCCTATTAAGTCTAATTTTCAGCTGGCTTCATACTGCTCAAAGTCAGTCTAAATTTGAATGTACCCAGAGAACCACCTGGAGCTTATAGAATATGCAGATCTTAGGGTCCAACCCCAGAGAGCCTGGATGTGTGAGCTGCACTGTAGAGCAGTCTGAGTCTGGCCCATTGATCCTGTTTCAGGAGCTTAGGGCCAGACAAAAAAGTCTATCTCCTGCGTATAGCAAGCACTCTAAAGATCTGGTCACCATCTGTTCCTGTGACCTATTCGTGAACCTGGCTTCTCTGCTCTGCCCAAGGGTTTCTCAGCCTTGCCTCTGTTGACATTTTGAGCATGGAGATTCTTTGTTTGGGCATCTGTTCTGTGTAGGGCAGGCTCTACCCATTAGATACCAACCCTCCCCCAATCTGTCACAACCCAAAATGTCACCAGCTATTGCCAAATGTTCCTTAGGGGACAAGATTACCTCTGATGGAGAACCAGTGCTTATCCTGTCCAAACTCATCAGGCTGGCACACCTTTCTGTCTGCTCCTGCGGATTCTTCGAACTTGGAATAAATGCCTCCTCTTGACATCTGTTAGCTTCTGTCAGATGTCACTTAGCTTTTAAGACCCAGCTTAATGATAATAGTGGTAGCTAATATTTGTGTTTCTGTGCAGTTTGCAAAGCATTTAAAAATTATTTATTTGGCTGCACCAGGTCTTTGTTGCAGCATGCGGGATCTTTAGTTGTGGCATGTGAACTCTTACGAGTTGTGGCATGTGGGATTTAGTTCCCTGACCAGGGCTCAAACCCAGGCCCCTGCATTGGAAGCACAGAGTCTTAGCCCCTGGACTACCAGGGAAGTCTCCTGCAAAGCATTTTTGATTCTGTTGTAATTGTTTCGGATTTTTCAAATAGTTGTTAAGCACTTGTGTTCCAGGGATCCTCCCCTTCTGCATGCTTCTCTATCAGCTCATCACCAGTCACCCCTGCAGAATCCCAGTCCCAGTACTGCTTTGTCAGCGTCTCTGCTACGCAGATACTCAGCTGACAGCCTGGGGCGTTATTGTTATCACCCCCCCCCCATTTTTTTTAAACCAATTAAATGAGTTGCAGGACTCACAGCTAATCTGCAGCACTTTCTATTCCAGTGGTGACTCCCAGCATTTGCAAGGATGAGGCCCTCTTTTTTTTTTAATTAGCATTAAAAGTTTTATGAGATCCTCCTTCATGGTATTAGTTGTACTCTTGAAAACAAAATTGTTGATGAAAAGGGACTACAAATTCAATATCTCTTAGGTTTAATTTTTTTCTCTGTGTAATGGTCACTTATGTTTGAAAAGTAATAAGCAAAATACGTCCAAGCTACATGTGTATTTAGCCAGCCAGTAGTGCTCATGGTACATATGGCTTTGAGGACTTTTGGGGTTAACTCTGTGTCCATTCTTGGGAGGGGGAAGGGGAACACACACGGAGAACCCGCTGACCTATTTCCTCCATCATCCTGTATCCCTCAAAATGAATGACTCCCTCCTCTGTACTTGCTCTATGCATCTTTTATGGTCTCCTGCGGTGCTCGATTATTTATGGATATGTGTGGCTCCTCTCATCGTCTTCGACTCTGGTTTATCATTCTAAACTCCACGCTCTCAGCGTGGTGATTGGTACATCACTGGCTGTTGTTGATAGTCAGCACTCCTGAATGTCTCTAGGTTGGAAAGACAAATGTCTTCTCAAAGCTCTGTCTGAGACCATCCAGGTTAAACAAATTTTAGCTACTACATGTTATATGTCATATTGAAACAGTTAACATGTTATTACTCTGTGCTGCATGTCCCATAGAATTATTCGCATTCTCCTGTTGGTATCTCTGCCACCATTTTTTTCCCCATAAGACTTCTTGGATATTCTAGGGAAAAACAAAATCATGGGAGAAAAATACAGACACTTAACCGGTACTTTCAGTCTGGCTGAGTGAAGTGTTGAGACAGGTGAACAAGGGCAAGGCTGAGTGAAAAGTGTGTCTGCAAAGAATTGTACCAGTCCTCACTGCCACTTCCAGGTTGCATGGTGTAGGTGGCTGGAATTAAGGTTTTGACAAATTGAGTCACTTGTGTGAGCAGAATATTGGTGTAGCTCGTTCTGAGCAAAGCTGCCGTGTGCCCTGATAGAAGGAGACAGGAACCCAAAGCTTGGGCGGTGAATACCGCCAGGAGTGCTGGAGTGTGACTGCCAGCATGGCTTAGCTTGATGCACTGGGCATTGCTTTACTTCGGTAGTTCTTACCATTGCTTCATAACAGCTGAAGGCCTCTCATACAGAAGAGAGATTCTTCTAGGATAGGAGAATAAGAAAGATGGATTTCAGTTCAGCCTGAGGAGGAGCTTTCTAAAAGTCAGGACCTCCTCCATACCAGAGGGGCTTGGGGAATAGCATTCACAAGAGGCTCCCTCCAGAAGAATTCCTGGACATATCCCATAACCATCCTGATTTTTTCCAGGCAGGAGCCCTCCTACACAGTACCCATCCTGCCATTTCCAAAGGGAAGCAGCCAATCAATGTTAAGATTTATTGAGTATTGATGGTATGATTATACGCACTTTACAGAGGAGAAAATCAGACACTCAGAGAGGTCAAGGTGTCCAAAACTTACTACCTTGTAAGTGGCTGAACTGGAATTCAAGTCCCTGGACTCAGAACTTTTAGAATACTGATGGAGCATTTGAGCACTTAAAATGCCTCTGCTAACAGAGGCAGTGAGCTCTGTGTCCGCAGAGGGGTCCACGCACAGTTCAGGTTCGTAACAGCTGTTGCTGGGGATGTTTCAGAGGAGGTACAATTGTTAGCCAGTTTTTGGAGGAGGTGGTGTTTAAGGTCTCTGCCAACTTTTTTTTTTTTAATGTAATAATCGGTCTTTTGTTCAAATGTGAAAGACACTGAGTGTTCTTGCTTAATTATATTGCTTAAACAATTATTTTATTCCAGTGAAGAAAATATTTGGAAGCTCTGTGAATACATCAAAAACCACAACCAGTATCCTTTAGAAGAGTGTTACGCTGTCTTCATATCTAATGAGAGGAAGATGGTAAGTTGGGGAGTGATTGCAGAAAGAAGGATGACATTTGAAGTTAAATAGAGGATGGGTTTAGCTTATTCTAAAATGTGCTTTATAAAATATGGCAACAGTTCAAAGTTTGTTTTTGAATCAGATTTTTTTCCTACAAGGATGTAGTTAAGAGTTTAGTTTCTCAAACTTAAGGATAAAGATGTTTATGACATAGTTTTTTTTTTTTTTTATGACATAGTTTTAAAAAGGTATATGAAATAGCTTTTAACATAAAATATATATTTGCAGTGATTGGAAAAAAAAAGAGTTTAGTTTCTAACTTGCAGGTAGGGAAATATGTGATGGTATGTTTATGCAAATTCAGTTCCCTTTCTTTAAGTATTAAGTTAGAGCTTTTTAAAATGCTTAGATTAGAAGCACATATGCTCAGGTTTGAAGGAAAAGTTTCTTTCCTGAGTTGTATGGAACTACATTAAACTTCTATAAAGTATTAAAAAAAAAAAGTAAACTGTTCATAGTTTGTAAAGCACGTTTGTGAGCATCATGTTGTTTGATCCCAGTGGTTATCTTGTGAAGTAGTCAGGGTCTGGACAGCTGTTTCCGTTTTGTAGATGAGGAAATAGAGACTTGGGAAGATTCCATGAATGATTAAGTGGGAGAGCAAGAGGTGAACCTGCCAGGACTTCCGACCCCTAGTTTGGGTCTCTTTCTACTCTCCAGAGAACATCTTAACAATGAATTATTGCTCCTTCATCATTAAGAACCCTTGGAAAGATTTGGACTTCTTCTTATCTGTTCATTCTTCCACCTCACTTGTTGGTTGTTTTGAAATATTTTATTTTCCATGTGTGTATTGCCTAAAAGAAGTGGTTGCTCTGTAAAGTTGTGACTCAGGAAGTGTATTGTATTTGTAGATACCTATCTGGAAGCAGCAGGCAAGACCCGAAGATGGACCTGTCATCTGGGTAAGATGGTCAGCACAGCCAGCCTCTGATGCAGCAGTACTTGTAATCCAGGAGCGGTCTTTGTGTTTTGGTAAAGCAGAAATGATGGGGCAGTAGAGAAAGACTATGATAATTATTAACAATTTGACCTTTGGATGACAGATGTTATTTGGTCTAAGGCAGAAGCACTGACGGGCATGTTTTCTTTTAATTTTCAAATTATTATAGAAGTGATTTTAAATGGCTGATGTAGCAGATAAAATTATTGTCTAGACTCTTGTCTATCTAGCACTGGAAGGAACTTCAGCAGCATCTCATCCATCTGTACAGTAGAGTTATCCAGAGACTGAAAAATACAGGTTTCTGGGAATTCCAGTGTTTAGGACTCAGGGCTTTCACTGGCAGAAGCCTAGGTTCAATCCCTAATCGGGAAACTAAGATCCTGCTTGTTGCCTGATATGGCCAAAAAAAAAATATATATATATATATATGTGTGTGTATATATATGTGTGTGTATATATGTGTATATATATGTGTGTATATATATATGTGTGTATATATGTGTATATATATATATGTGTGTATATATATATGTGTGTGTATATATATATATATATATGTGTATATATATATATATATACAGGCTTCTAATCTAGTTGATCTAAAGGTTTGGGAATTTGTGTTCTTAGCAAACTTCTGAGAGAGCATGACTGGCATTTGAAAAACACAGATCTGTTCCAACCCATTCATTTTTCAGGTGAAGAAACAAGCCCAGAAAGGCACAGTGACTAGGTCAGGGTCACCTGGCTGATCGGTGGCAGAACGGTGTCCTTTCCAGCATACATCCATATGTCACCTTAACCTGAAGAATGGTGCCCTGAAGAATGGAATTGTTTGTGCTAAGAAACATGGGAGATAAAAGAAAAGCTCCATTCATGATAATGTAACAAACATCAAGTTTCTGATGCATATTTAGGATAAGACATCATTTGAATTGGCTTCATTTATTTATTTAACATATATGTATTGAGTGCGTGTTATATATGAGGCACAAAATAGACTGAAACTCTTGGCCTCATGGAGCTCACACCCTTGCTTCCTTCACTAGCAGGAGACTCCCTGCTCTGAAGCCCGAATCCAGCAGCGTTGGGCTGGGAGCACAGGCTGAGTGAGGCACATTGGGGTTAAGCCCAAGTCCCCTCCTGGTGGGCTGTGTGAGCTGGACGGGTTACTTACCATCCTTCGGTGTCCTCCTCTGGTCACTGGAGGCCTCAGGGAGATGCTTATTTGAAGCATCACTCTGGTATCTGCACCAGTGCTCTAAAAGCACTAGCAAGTTTTTTTTAGCAGAGCAGTAGAAGCCCAGCTGTGGACTGCCCATCTGCCCTAGCATCATGCCCCTTGCTGAAGTGCTCAGCTTCTGGTCTTCAGGGAAGTTGCAGGGAAAGGACCTGTGGTCATGCCCTCCTTACACAGCAGCTCCTGGTGGAGAGTCCTATTTCAGGAAGTCGCCTGCAGACTTCCTGTGTGGAATACACCTCTGGCAGTTGATCTGTGCCCCTCACTGCTGTTCTGTTGTAGGTGATGGGTGAGCCTCCCTCAGTGGGTGGAGACCAACCCCTCAGGAAGAGGTCACGTTCTAAGTGGGCGCTCCTGCCTCTAGCCTGCGGTGTCTTTTCCAGGCGTTTGGACAAGCTCTTCACCTGGCTCAGAGAGTGAAGCTGCTTCTGGAGTGTGTACTCCTTGGTCCCCATCTCTGCCTCTCCTCATGGAAGTGGCCTGCTTTTCCCATTGGCCATCTGCTATGTAGGAACATAGACCTAAGCTAGCCAGAAGGATATTCCTTGTTTATGCCTTTCCTTTTTTTAAAAATTTTTTTTGCAGCATGCAGGATCTTAGTTCCCCAACTAGGGATCAAACCTGTCATCCCTTTGGTAGAAGAGCAGAGGCCTAAGCACTGGACTGCCCAGAAAGTCTCTGCTTATGCCTTTCCACAAGCTATGTTCTCTTTCTGGAGAGCTCTCCGCTTTAGGCAAGATGCAGCCTTTCCTCAGTGAAACTCCCCTTATTAGTTGGGTCCCTGTCCCCCTTGTGGGGGCCCCCCGCCACTTGGGTTGGTTTTTAAGAAGGCTGAGTATTTACATAATAATTTCATTAATTCTCTCAGTAACACTGTGAGTAATACTATGAGGTAAACACTACAGTTGGGCTTCCCTTGTGGTTCAGTTGGTAAAGAATCCACCTGCAATGCAGGAGACCCTGGTTTGCTTCCTGGGTTGGGAAGGTCCCCTGGAAAAGGGAATGGCTACCCATTCCAGTATTCTGGCCTGGAGAAGATCCTAGCAGGCTGCAGTCCATGGAGCCACAAAGAGTCAGACACTACTGAGCAACTTCACTTTCAAACACTACAGTTGTCCCCATTTTACAGATGAGGAAACTGAGGCCGGTTGGTGGTGGGGCTGAGGTTGAACTGGGTGATCTCGCCTCACATGCCCTAACCCGCAGGTTCTGCCTCCTGCCTTCCCTCATCCTCTCACTCCTCTGCCACTGTTGACTTGGGTTTCCCACTCACTTCTCCAGGAACTTCTTGAATGTTTGGGCCTATCTTTCTCATCTCTGTATCTGTATTTTAATAGCAGGGTTTCCCACAAGTAATTGGGAATATGTATTAAAAAAAAATAACATGAATTAGATGTCAGGAGAGAACCCGATTTGGGATATGGCAGAGACTACTGCTGGCAGGGATGGGAGAAGATCAAAGATGGACTCCTGAGTGGGGAAAGCATTTGAGCCAGAGCTGGAGTGATGAATTGGGGGAGAGCAGTGGAGACGGCAGTGCAGGTGGAGTGGAATAACATGAAGAAGCCCAGGGGGCCGAAGTCGTGGACTGTTACAGCAGAGGGTTGGATGCATTAAAGGGGGGATGGGGAGAAGCGTTCATTTCTGATGCTCTTTCTGCTTTCCTAAGATAGAATTGGAGCCAAAGGAAGCACTTTGGGCTCTGATGGCGCAGTGTTTCCAGTCTCAATTAATTGTCTTCTACCTACCTCACAGGGTCAAATGAAACATTTAAGAAAGTGCTTTGTAAGCTCTGAAGTACTAGAAACGTATGGTATTCCTAACATTGTACTAATGTGATTGGACTTTTTAATCTCACAGTGCTGTTCTCTGTGCGAGCGTTTTTCCGAGGCACTCTAGGCATCAGACTGCCCTCATGTCCATTGATGAATCTTCCTGACATCCATTCCAGCTCTTAGCTGGCTTGGGCAGCACCCCGTGTCTGGGGGTGAGAGTGAGAGTTCACATGCATGCTGGGACGCAGCTCTGCGGGAGAAGTTCTGTGTGTCCTTTTTAATGGCCCCAGATTAGGGCATGACTGATTGAAAAGCAATAGCAGCGACATTTAAAAAAATTGATTTCTTTAGCTGCGCTGGGTCTTAGTTGCAGCATGAGGGATCTTTTATCTTCGTTGCGGCATGAGAACTCTCAGTTGTGGCATGTGGGATCCAGTTCCTTGACCAGGGGTTGAACCCAGGCCCTCTGCATTGGGAGCACGGAGTCTTAGTCACTGGATCACCAGAGAAGTCCCAGCAACAACATTTTAAAGTCCTTCTTCCCCTCTCCAGGCTGACCTCAGGCCGTTCCCCTTTGTTAATGGTTTCGAGGATATCCTTATAGACTTTTTCTCTGTACTCATATGCATGCCTGTGCACTTCTGAACACACACATCTGTCTTACACATCAATTTTAAAATACTGTATGATACATAATCTGCAATTTGCTTTTTCCATCCAACTGTGTAACATGGAGTTAATCCAGTTTCCACAGAAGTTTACCTAATTCTTTTTAGCAACTGCACAGTACCCCATCTTACGGCTGCCTTGTGGTTTGTTAGCCTTTCCCCTCTTGGTGGACTTCTGATTGTTTCTGAATCTTCACTGTTAAAAACAGCACTTCAGAGATTTTCTTTGAATATATACCTTTACTTGCATATGGCAGTTTTTCTCTAGGATGAATTCCTAATGGTAAAATTGCTGGGTTGAAGGTATACATTTAATGTACACGAACATTTCCACTTTGATATAACTTCCCTGTCACTGGACATCTGGTCTGTTTTCATGGTTTTGTGTTTGCTTTGTTATTTTAAGGAGGGCTGTATTAGTCTTGTATATGTTTTTTTTTTTTTTCATTTATTTTTATTAGTTGGAAGCTAATTACTTTACATCATTGCAGTGGTTTTTGTCATACATTGAAATGAATTAGCCATGGATTTACATGTATATGTATATGTTTTTGGTGGTAGATAGGCATTATTACTATAACCTTGGAATGCTCCATCATAAGGTAACCTGGTTAACTTCAACTTTTACTTCTAGGATTACCATGTTGTCTTGCTTCATGTTTCAAGCGGAGGACAGAGCTTCATTTATGACCTTGACACTGTCCTGCCATTCCCCTGCCCCTTTGACACATACGTGGAAGATGCCTTTAAGTCTGACGAGGACATCCATCCACAGTTCAGAAGGTGAGGAAATTCAGGGTGGATTTACCTACTTTTCTGAAGTTATACTTTGACGATTATACAGTTACTTTCTTTGCGTGTTTGTTTCTGCGTTGGTTTTGTAAAGATTGCTTGTCTTGGCTTCACCATTGAGTTGATATTTGAGAGTCATGTACTACACAGAAGATTCAAAATATTTTGAAGTTTTAAACATTGTCCGTCGTATGAAAGGCTGGCAGTCTTTAAAACTTTGTGTGATGAGATCCAAAACATTTTCTTTAAGTCAGTTTCAGAATGTCTCTCATACTCTTATTTTTGGATGTGTGGGTGGTGGGGTAGTGTGGGTTGGGGGATCTGGATGCCATATGATGCCAAAATTGGGAGGACTATGATAGACTTCCTTGGTAGCTTAGATGGTAAAAAATCTTCCCACAATGCAGGAGACCCAGGTTCAACCCCTAGGTCAGGAAGATCCCCTGGAGAAGGGAATGGCAACCCACTCCAGTATTCTTATCTGGAGAATCCCATGGACAGAGGAACCTGGCGGGCTATAGTCCATGGGGTCACACAGTGTCTGACACGACTGAGTGACTAACACTTTCCTGATATCAGCACCTGAAAATTATGCCCTTGACCCCTGATATATTCACTGAGTAAGTAAAGGTAACTGGATAGATTTCCATGCCTTTGTAGTTTGGAATGTCAGCTGATCATTTCTCATGGCATCTTTAACAGGTGTTATAGCCACATATCTGTTTGTGTATCACTGATAGTGGAGAAGGAAATGGCAACTGACTCCAGTATTCTTGCCTGGACAATTCCATGGACAGAGTAACCTGGTGGGCTATAGCCCATGGGGTTGCAAGAGTCGGACATGACTTAGCAACTAAACTATCTGCCTGTCACTAATAGTAAAAAAATGTCTGCCTAGTTTTTTGCATGTCATAGAAAATGAGTCTTAAGAATTGAGTTAGAATTTCAACTGTTACATAAATGAGTGTTGGTTTACCTGCAGGAAATTTAGAGTGATCCGTGCAGACTCGTATCTGAAGAACTTTGCTTCTGACCGATCTCACATGAAAGACTCCAGTGGGAACTGGAGAGAGCCTCCCCCGTCGTATCCCTGCATCGAGACTGGAGGTGAGCCAGGGATGCCCTCTCAGAGGGGTTTCCCATCAGTGTGCTGGTGAGCGAGTTCCCTTAACCAAGGATAGGAAGTGCACTCTCGTTTGGGTAAGACTCCCGGGGTGGTCAGGAGGTGAGCGGGAGTGTAGTTGTGTGTATTTATCAGACTCAGGAATGGAGGCTCAGAGAGCAGGATTGGACGGTTTCATGGGAGAGGAAAGGCTTCAGGGAGCCAAACCACAACCCTGTTGCTGGAATATCAGCTGTCCCTGCCTCTGGTCCACCAGACTTGGGGAGAACTGTGTGTTTGTGCCACTTCACCATGGGACGTGTAGAGCCTCCCCATGGTGGGGCTTCATGTTATGGTGAAGGGAATCCCCTGGTGCCTCTTTGAGACCTGTGAAATCTCTGTAATAAAATCTGCATTAGAAAGGCAGTGAGAGCTAGCTGGTTTTATTGTCCCACTCATCTCATTTATGTTCTTTTAGGCATCAGTCCAGTTAATAATTTATCAAGGCTTAAGTAGATCAAGGGTTCTTCACCACGTTACTGTTGTCTGGCATTCACCTGGGTGAATTTATTGTGGGAAGTAATTCACAAGGTTGCCATTAATTGGTAAAAACCATCCTATGATGAGGATGCTGCTGTCTAAGTCAAGATGTTCTGCAGGCTGTAAAGGAGGCCAGAAAAATAAGACATTAGAGTTCAGAGTTCAGCAGGGAAGAAAGTAAAAAGTGTATTTGGTATATTTGAAGGAAGTGAACACTGAAGGAGGATTCCATCTCTGATTTTTGAGGCTCTCTGTGGAAAGCTGTCATGATTTTTAAAGTTCACATTGGCATTGCTTCGGGTCCACCAACCTGGTTCCCAGGCTCAGCATCAGAACTGGGCTAGCTTAGGTCAAGAGAGGCCTTCATGGGTCTTGCTTTCATCTCGCACACCCTACTGGGTGTGGTCTGGACAGTGCCCGTGTGGCTCGCTGTGTCTCTTCCACATAGGAGCACTGACACAGAAGCTGAATGTCGTAAGCCTTCAGCAAACCTTGTCAGCCCCCGTCCTCCTTGAGGTGTTCCTTTGGGTTTTGGTGACTGCTTCCCAGGAGGTGCTGTTTGTGCCAGCCCCCTCCTATCTTATGTTCGTCTCCTCTTCACTTGGCAGACATGGACACTGGAGCCCCTGGAGGTCCAGCCCTCTGCCTGCCCCCGGGCACCGCTGGAGGAGGGCGGCCGGGTCTGTTACCTCCCTGTGCTCGAGAGCAGGGAAGGGGATGTCTTTTTTTGCCCCTGGGTAACTAGCTCATCGGTGGCCTCCTGAACTTGAGGTTGTAACTCAAAAGAATCTGCTCTAAACATACTGGTTTCTCATGTAGTAATTTAACCATGTGGCCATGTTCTCTTGTGTGGTCAGTCCATTAATTCAAGCCCTGTATTTATCAATTGAACCGACCCAGGAGTCGACCCGGGGTCTCCTGCATTGCAGGCAGATTCTTTACCAGCTGAGCTGCCAGGGAAGCTCCATTTATCAAAGAAATGTGTGTGAAGCTGGGATAAGGGAGAATTACTTTTAGCTCAGTTGTGTCCGACTCTTTGCAACCCAATGGACTATACAGTCCGTGGACTTCTCCAGGCCAGAATATTGGAGTGGGTAGCTGTTCCCTTTTCCAGGGGATCTTCCCAACCCAGGGATCGAACCCAGGTCTGCACTGCAGGTGGATTCTTTACCAGCTGAGCCACCAGGGAAGCCCTGTTTATCAAAGGAATGTGTTTGAAGTTAGGATAAAGGGGGATTACTTTTAGCTAATTAGTATTGCTTTATTTTTAAAAACAAGTTAAAAAAGCTTCCAAGAAGACATCAAACTTTCAATTAATGCCTGTTTTAGATACTTTCATAGCAGCTTTACTTGGTTCCCTGCATTTAGTTGTGGAATTGGCCCTTAGGGGCTTAAAATTTATCACATTTCATACATTTCACATTACATTTTGGCCCCAATATTTAATAATTTTGGTGGCCATGTGTCTGCAGGCCCCGTTTTTAATTTAGCGTTTAGTGTATTTTAGATAAAGGAAACTACGCCCTCCTCTTTTTGCCCATTTCTGATAAGAAGGAAACCGAGATTCAGTCTTGCAGCCTTGCCCTAAAGGCTCAGTTCCAGCACCAGCCTTTGATGGCTCAGTTTTTAAGGACCTTTCCCAAGTCTTGGACTGAACTGTAGGGTACACCATGACTGCCCCTTTCTCTTTCTAAGCCTTTTGCTGCCTCTCATCCTTTCATTTCCTGTTCTCAAATGATGTGTTATAGTGACACTGGCTAATTTGAGCTCAGCTGGCGGATCAATGTTATACGTAAATGGAAATATTATAGTGCCTCTTAAGGAGGTACAGGCAAATGCTGATTTGTTACACACTGATCTTTAAAAATTTTATTTTATTTTTATACACTGGTAGGTAATGAATGCCTACAGATAATCATTTTTTATTTAATTGCATTAAAAAGTCCTTGAAAATGAATACCACTGTATTTCAGAACTTGAGGTTTCCTTTAGCCATTTGTTAAAGATTTTAGCTGACTTACATGGAGTAAGTCAGGTAAGTAAGTACATCTACCCCATGTAAGGAAGAACTTTTGCCCCCTTTCTCCTGGGAGGCTCATGTGTTTCCTTTATTTTGGATTACTTGGTCATCTTGCATCCCTGGCTGTCTGACCACGTCAACAGAAGTCCTGGTTTTGCTGATTATCTAGCCTTTTTGTTGTAAGACTGTGTTTCTAATGTTCTGTATCCTAAGTGTTTACTTGCATTTTTGAAAAGATGTATTTGTTAGATAATATTATGCTAGTTTTACGTTTTTTCTTTCAGTTTTTTAAAGGTGTCCTTCTGCTTGCTTAGTTTCTGATCAAGAAGCATGCTGTTGTTCTTATATTTGTTTCTCTAAATGTAGTGTATCTTCCCCTCACTCCCCGGCTGCTTTTTAAGTTTTTTTTTCTCTTTATTTCTCATTTTCAGCAATTTGATTATGATGGACTTTAGTTTTCTTTAGACTTAGTCCACATGAGGTTTGTTCAGATTCTTAGATTGGTAGATTTATGGTTTTCATCAAATTTGGAAACATTTGGCCATTATTTCTTCAAATATTCTCTTTGACTGCCACCCTTACCTCCCCTTTTAAAAATAATTCTTGTCCTTCACCTGCACATGCGTTAGATGACTTGTTCTTATTCTCTTAAGTCAGTGATCACTTTTTTCCAGACTTTTTCTGTATGTGTTTCATTTTGAATAATTATTTTGTCTGTAAATTCATTCATCTTTTTTGCTGCATTAATTTGCTGTTAATCCCATCCAGTGCATTTTTTTTTAATTTTACATATTTTATTTTTTCATCTCTAAAAATTCCACTTGGGGCTGATTTACTATCTCCCATTTCTCTCTGTTGTGCCCATGTTTTCCTCTACCCTTTTGAATGTACAGAGTGTGTTTATAATAGCTGATTCTTGTCTGCTGGTTGCGTTCTCTCTGTTATTTCAGTCTGTTTACGTTGGTGGATTTTGTTCTTGATGTTGAGTAGCACTTTCCTGTTTCTTTGTGTGATTCATGACATTTGGTTGGGTGCTGGACTTTGTGAATTTTACATTGTTAGTTGCTAGATCTTGCTGCTGCTGCTGCTGCTAAGTCGCTTCAGTCGTGTCCGACTCTGTGTGACCCCATAGACGGCAGCCCACCAGGCTCCGCCGTCCCTGGAATTCTCCAGGCAAGAACACTGGAGTGGGTTGCCATTTCCTTCTCCAATGCATGAAAGTGAAAAGTGAAAGTGAAGTCACTCATTTGTGTCCGATTCTGTGCGACCCCATGAACTGCAGCCTACAAGGCTCCTCCGTCCATGGGATTTTCCAGGCAAGAGCACTGGAGTGGGTTGCCATTGCCTTCTCCGTGCTAGATCTTGAGGTACTTTTAAAAACAATGTTGGATTCGGTTCTGGCATACAGTTAAATTACAGGGGTCAGGTGGGTCCTTTCAAGGCTTGCTCTTTTAGTATGGGCTTCCCAGGTGGCACTGGTAGTAAAGAACCCACCTGCCAATGCAGGGGACATAAGAGGTGTGGGTTTGATCCCTGGGTCGAGAAGATCCCCTGGAGGGGGAAATGGCAACCCACTCCAGTATTCTTGCCTGGGAAATCCCATGGACAGAGGAGCCTGGCTGGCTACAGTCCATGGGGTCGCAAAGAGCTGGACACGACTGAAGTGACTGAGTGCAGATTCTCAGCAGCCTTTCACCCTGCACTCATTTAGCCTTGCTACTCAGGTGTAACCTTTCTGAGGATTCTGCCAAATGCCCATGTGTTAGGAATTCTCTCCCCCTTGGCTGGTGGGGACCGTGGAAGTTCTGGGAGTTATTAGACCAGCTGCTTTCTGGGCTTCTTTCCTAGCTTCATGAGTTCAGTCCTTAGGCAGACTTGGGGGTAGAGGGTGAGTCCCCTCTGCAGAAGTCTAGAACACTGTCTGCATAGTTCGTCCTCTTCCACACTCTGTCCCCTACACGTAGCTGCCGTGCCCTCCTGGGCCCCGGTCTCTGTCTTCCCATGGGCAGAACCCCATTGCTGTTGTGTGGCTCCTTCTGTGCTGTGTCTGGAAACGCCCCCTGGGCAGTGAACCGGGGGGTCCTAGGGCTCCCTCCCTGTTTCTGCTTTCTCAGCGGTCGGTCGTGTTGGCCACTGTCTGGCTTGTGGAAAGAGATGCTGGATACACTTTGTCCACTTTCCTGACTGTCTTTGATAGGAGTACCGTTCTATAACTATTCTTTAATGAGGACAAGAAGAAATGTGTACACACTTTTAAAAAATGTATGGTATGGAAAATTTAAATCATAAACAAAACTAGACAGAAAATTAGACTTTTCAACAGTTATCAGCTCATGGCTGATAGCCCATCCACTTTCCCCCTTCTTGTATTATGTTGAAGTGAATTCCAGATAGTATGTCCTTTCAACTCTAAATATTTCAGTATGAATCTCTTAAAATATAAGGATTAGTTTATTTAAAGTATGACCACAGTGTCATTATTACAGCTAAAAAATTAAGTTCTTTCAAATCAGCATTTATCTCTCTAGTCAGTGTTTACATTCACAGTTATCTCATAAAGTCGTAATCTTTTTCTTATAGTTCATTTATTTAAATTATTATCCAAATAAAACCCCTGCCTTATGCTTAGTTGTTATGTCTCTGAGGAGTCTTTTTTTAATATATAGAGATTCGTAGTCAAGCTCTTTTTTTTCCTTGTAATTTATTTGTTGAAGAAATGAATCTGGGAGAAAAGATCTGGTTTTGTGGATTGTATCTCTTGTATCCTCTTAATTTCCTGTAAATTGGCAGTCGTATCCAGTAGATCGGCAGTTTGTGTGTGCATTGTTTCATCTAGCTTTTTATTTTGGCATAACTTCAGATTGCTAGAGAACTGGGCAAAACAGCACAGAAAGTTCCTTTGTACCTTTTGCTCAGATTCCAGGCTATCTGAGAAAACCATAGCGTAATTATCTAAAGAAAGAAAATAATAAGTCAATACAAAAGTATCAGTGCAGTACTGTTCACTTACAGACCTTATTTATAGTTTGTGACTTTTACCCCAATTTCTTTTTTCTGGTCCAGAATCTAACCCAGGATGTTACATGTAGTTCTCACGTCTCCTTACACTCCTTCAATCTGTGACAATTTCTTTTTTCCTTTACTTTTACACTTTTGCCCTTTCGAAGGGGCTTCCCTGGTGAAGAATTTTCCTTCCAGTGCAGAAGATGTGGGTTTGGTCTTTGGGTTGGAAAGATCCCCTTGCAGTAGAAATGGCAACCCACTCCAGCATTCTTGCCTGGGAAGTCCCATGGACAGAGGAGCCTGGTGGGCTGCAGTCCATGGGGTCACAAGTCAGACACAACTTAGCAACTAAACAACAGCCCTTTAGAAGGATGCTGATCAGTGACTGTGTATGGTGTCCCTCAGTTTGGGTTTGTGTGATGTTTTTCATGATTCAGTTGAGGTTATACTTTGAGACAAGAATATCACAGAATGATATTGATCCCTTATGAAACCTTTGAATAATTTTCCCTACTTTTGGTCTTTGGGGCTGTTAAACCAGAGTTGTGCCTGCAGTGGACATTTCTTTCATGTATTTTTTAGATTCCAAGATGAACCTGAATGATTTTATCAGCATGGATCCTGAGGTCGGATGGGGAGCCGTCTACTCGCTGCCTGAGTTTGTACATCGGTTTAGCAGCCAGAACTACTAAACTTGACCTCGGGATGTGGTGCTGCAGAGAAACACTAGAATCTGAACCATCCACCCCTTCATCTGAGACAGCAAACATTATGGTACATTTGGCTTGGAATTATGCTTTCCCCTTTTAATTCAATTGAGTTGAAAAAAAAAAAATAGAAACCATTTTTTTGATATGTTAGGTTGAAACTTGATGTAGTTGCTCAGATATTCCTACTGTTCATTTGTTAAAACCTGTGAAGACTTATGCCAGTAATTGCTTTTGTTTTGATATTGATACATGGACTTCGTGCCTCTCTTGGATGTATCATGTCTCTCTAGCTCCACGGTAAGCTCCTGGAGGGCAGGGCCATGGCCCATTGCTTTGTGAACCTCTGATGCCCATAAAGTGTTTGCTTGTAACTGTGCTGCTTCTCAAGAGGGCTGCCATTGTGAGCTGAATCAGCGATAAATGTTAGTCTTTTGGGACCATTATGTTCTTAGGAAAGTTTTCAGCCCTCTCAGGCTTAAGTGTTCTTTGGCCTATTTATATGTTTTTAAATAAAATTGACGTAAATTAATTTTGTTTTGAAGATTTTGTGTCTCTCTTGATAATCTGGGATACTCAAGACTGTCTCAGTTGTAGACAGGAACCCTTGCTTCAAAATGCACTGATCAGTCTTCCTTCTTGAAGATGTGTTTGGAACTTTGGCTTTCATCATCTAATTCCAAATAAAAGACGTTTGGCATTAAAGTAGCATATAGTGATAGTTCTCATTCACATACTCCATGGTTCTGTTCTAAAAAGGAGCACATTTCTTATAATAGGGCTATGCAAGTGTTTGCTCTTAGGTGTGTTTTCTGCTTACTAAGAAATAGATAAATAATAAATAAATAAATAGGAATGGAGAAGGCACTGGCGACCCACTCCAGTACTCTTGCCTGGAAAATCCCATGGATGGAGGAGGAGGAGTCTAGTAGGCTGCTGTCCATGGGGTCGCTAAGAGCTGGACACGACTGAGCGACTTCCCTTTCTGCTTACTAAGAAACTTCCATTCACATCCCCTGCCTTGAGCTTTGGAGGGACACCTGCAGTCATTTCCTCGAGAATCAGTCTCAGGAAATACCACGTATGCAGCTGGTTCAGCTGACCTGGAAGATGCTGAGAGAAAGTGAATCAGCTCTGGTAAGAGGAATATAAATACAGCCTAAATTATGTTTATAAATTAGAGTTCAATATAGACCCTATACTTGGATGACTTTGTTGAGTTTCAGATGGTCATTTAAAAAGTACGTGACTACAGTAAAGAAGGTAAGTTTTGGCAGGTTGGACCCCAGAAATACTTGCCTTGAACAGAAACATTCAGAGGGAACAAAGGATTGTGATCTGATTTATAAATTGCATCTCTGAAGGTTTTTTTCCCCCTTGCCCATTAGTGAGCAGGTTTCCAGTCTGGTATTTAAAATTATGTCTGGTGCAGGCCAGTCAGACAATCTGTGTGTGTTAAGTTTGAACTTTCCAGCCACCTTGCCTTGAAATTGAAAACCCCCTACTTCCAACCAGTGTGGTGAGCAAACGTTATAGGTTTTGTCAACATATCCAGTGGCCGTTGTCATGACTTGCTGGAGGAAGTAGAGGGCATTTGTTTTTTTCTACCTACCACTCCTACAGTACCCTTTGAGAAACTTCTTCGCATATTTCATAGAGTCCCCATGGCCATAAATAAAGGCATGTAGCCTAAGCTGGACCAGGCATGGACCCCAGCCCTGGACAAGTCTAAGAGTGGCCTGTCCCAGGGTTCTCTGCAGTTGCTGTGTTGACGTTCAGAGAAAGACGTTCTCGCTCCTTCGGGACCACTGGGCCAGGGGCCTGGCAGTTTGGGGCTGCTGGGGGCATGCTGACTGCAGAAGAAGGACCTGCCTGCTCACTGCAGCCCAGCAGAGCAGGCGCCAGGGGCATTTCTCAGTGCCTGCATCTTGCTGTGCTTCAAGCCAGCCCCAGCCTTTGAACTTGCGGGTTACACAGACCAGAAGGTTCCTTTTCCTCTCCAGCTTGTGTGAGGAGGAGTGCTGTCACTTCTAACTGATGGGTAGCTTCCCTCACAAGAATTTTTCTTGAGAACGGTTGATTTTGTCAGAAAACTGTAACCATTGTCTCTCTGTGCTTTTCTTTTCCTCTGAGGTCAGATTCGCTTTTCTTATCCTTAGCGTGTGTGAGAGAACTGAATAAATACTGATAAATGCTGTGTGGAAAGAGGAACTTTCAAGAAATGCAGGGGACTAAAGTAGAATTTATTTTTTTGGACTCCAAAATCACTGTGGATGGTGACTGCAGCCATGAAATTAAGACTCTTACTCCTTCGAAGGAAAGTTATGACCAACCTAGATAGCATATTAAAAAGCAGAGATATTACTTTGCCAACAAAGGTCTGTCTGGTCAAGGCTGTGGTTTTTCCAGTGGTCATGTATGGATGTGAGAGTTGGACTGTGAAGAAAGCTGAGTGCCAAAAAATTGATGCTTTTGACCTGTGGTGCTGGAGAAGACTCTTGAGAGTCCCTTGGACTGCAAGGAGATCCAACCAGTCCATCCTAAAGGAGATCAGTCCTGGGTGTTCATTGGAAGGACTCATGCTGAAGCTGAAACTCCAATACTTTGGCCACCTGATGTGAAGAGTTGACTCATTGGAGAAGACCCTGATGCTGGGAGGGATTGGGGGCAGGAGGAGAAAGGGACGACAGAGGATGAGATGGCTGGGTGGCATCACCGACTCGATGGGCATGAGTTTGAGTAAACTCCGGGAGTTGGTGATGGACAGGGAGGCCTGGCGTACTGTGATTCATGGGGTCACAAAGAGTCAGACACGACTGAGCGACTGAACTGAACTGAAAGTAGAATTTGTAGTTGACTCTGAAAATAAGAGAAATAAGGCATCTCTGGGAATCTTGATAGGGAAGCAATTACATGATATAAAATGGCTCCCAGGTCAGTAGAACTGACTATAGCTGATTGTGGGTATTACCATGGCTTTTACAAATGATTGTGTCTTTCAGAAGAAGGGCTCATTAGCAGTGGAAGTAAAGACAAACTGTGGTTTTTCTCAGCTTAATTTTTAATTGTTGTTTAGTCACTAAGTTGTGTTTGATTTTTATGACCCCATGGACTGAAGCCTGCCAGGGCCCTTTGTCCATGGAATTCTCCAGACAAGAATACTGGAGTGGGTTGCTATTTCCTTTTCCAGGCTGTCTTTCCCATGCAGGAATCGAACCCAAGTCTCCTGCATTGGCAGGCAGATTCTTTACCACTGAGTCACCAGGAAAGCCTCTCAATAGCTTTCTTGAGATGGAATTCAAATAATAAGCAATTTACCCTTTTCAAGTACACAGTCTGATGGCTTTTAATTTGTTCGGAGTTGGGTGTCAATTTCAGAACACTTTCCTTACTCCCAAAAGGATCCCTGCACCCCTTAGCTGTCACTCTCCATTTCCCCTCCCTCCACCCCAGGCAGCCACTAATCTTTTTTTTTGTCTTCGTGGATTTGCCTGTTCTGGATATTTCACATACATGAAATAAGATACTGTGTGGCCTTTGGGGACTGGCTTCTCTCACCGAGCATCATGGTTTCAAGACTCGGTCATGTTGTAGAGTGTGTCAGTGCTTCATTTTTTTTCACTGGCGAATAATTATTTTTAAAAAGCTGGTACATGCACATTGTACAAATTCAAAAGAGAGGGGAAAGATATATGATAGAAAGTACTCTTCCCCCCCATCCTCACCTTAAATTTAAGGTGCATTCTGATTTCCCTACCCAGAAGTAACGTTTTCTGTTTCTTTTATGGCCTTGTGGGAATGTTTTAGTGCCCATTAAAGCATATATGTTTAATGTATTAATTATTGTGTATTTTTATTATTAGTTATTATGTATTCTGGTTTCTGTTTTCTTCCACAAATGGTAACATTCTAAAAGTACCATTCTGCATCTTTTAGAAGTTAATATATTTGGATATTTTCCAATCAGTACATGTTGAACTTCCTCATTCCTTTTAAAGGATATATTGTAGTCTATGGCGTGCATGGTTCATAATTTAACAGTCCTGAAGTTGTTTTAGTCTCTTGGTACAACCCCCCCCCCCCCAAAAAAAAGTTCAAGGAGTATTTTTGGCTATGCATCTTTATAGCAGCTTTTGAGATAAGTTTTTAAAGTGTAGACCGCTAATTGTCCCACTGAATCCATTCTTTTTTTTCTAGAAAAGGGGATACAAATGTTTTCTATTAATATAAAGGGCCAAATAGTAACTATTTTAGGTTTTGCAGGCTATAAGGTCTCATCCATAACTAACCGCTCAGCTGAGCCTTGGCCTTCCTAGCAGGTAAGCAGCCATAGACAGTGTGTAAATGAGTGGGTGTGGCTGTGCTCCATAAAACTTTGTAAAATCTGGGAGCTGGAGGATTTGACCGTTGGGCTATAGTTTGCTGTCCCCTGTTCTAGAGTCTCGGAGTTGTAGCTGGCATTGTGGCTGCTCTGCCAGAGACTACATTTCCCAGTGTCCTTTGCGGCTAGGTGTTGCCATGTGACCCAGGTTCTCACCTTGGGATCTAAGGGGAGGGGGGTGCACGCCACTTACAGGAGTGACTTGTGAAACATTGTCCGTCCCCTCCTTCACATCTCTCCCCCTTGCCTACTGCGTGATATTGAAAGGTTACTGCTAAACCACGAAAGACGCCAGGATTCTTGGCCTCCAGAGGAGAAGAATTCAATCCAGGGCCAGTGAGACTTGATTGCTCAGAGCTTTTGTGTAATAAAGTTTTTATTAAAGTATAAAAGAGATAGAGAAAACTTCTGACATAGACATCAGAAGGGGGCAGAAAGAGTGCCCCTCTGCTGGTCTTTATAGCTGGATGTTATATACCTACTAGCAGTCTGCTAAATAGGGAGAGGAAATGTCTCAAAACTTAGAGATAGGGAGAGGAAATGTCTCAAAACTTAGAGAATGGCACCAGGCCCCTCCCCCACAACATGCATTGAGATAACATTAGCACCAGGTGAGTCATCCTGGGCCATAAGACAATTGACAGGAATCTTGAAGGAAGGCAGATTTCCAAGCAATATGTATTTTCATTAACATAGATTAGGAGAACAATGTAAGAGTGAAAAATACTGGTTTGTCAAGTTGCTTGAGTCTTATTCAGAACTGACTGGAAGACACAGTCTAGGGTAAATACGTGGTACATTAACATAGGTTAAGACAAACATTTTCAGGAGAAGAGCACATTGTTTAGCTCAAGGTTTGAGGCAAGTTAAGTTCTGGTGGAGCCGGATGTGGGATGTCATTATGGCAACACAGAATTTAAAGAGAAACCTCTTTTTAAATTTGTATAGAGAAGGGGAAAAAAATCTAACTCTTGTTTGTTTCTTCCTGCCACTTAAGAGACAGATAAAAAATGTCTGACACCTGCAGCCTGTTTCCTGTGTTTGGAGACCCCTGGCCTTCCTGCCTGTTACCCTCTCGGTGTGATGGTGACTAGAATGACCTTGGAAGCCACCCACTGAAGATGGCAAAGCCACTATCAGCCTGGATTCCTGACTGACCCCATGGAGCTGAGCTGCAGGCCTGCCTGAAGAGTGTGTTGTAGAGCGCTTCCTTAAGTCACAGAGTTATTGATGCACCTTGATTCTGCAGTTTAGCCACCACCCCCGCTAATTAATACAGAGCCCATTCAAGACTTATCAGGGTATTTCTACAGGGTTGGAAATAAGACTGATGTTCCAGGTGGAGTTAGATCCATGGTGTTCTCATGCAAGCTGCCCCTTCAGTGTCCTACAGTGTTTGTGGGATTATTGCCCTTCACAGAATGTTCAGGAACACTTCCGTCCATCTGTTGCAGGAGGGGAGACCCCTTCCAGGGCCCGAAACTGGGCTCTTGTCCTAACACTCGGAAATGAATTGTCCGAGGAGACACATGCTGACAAAGCAAGAGGCTTTATTGGGAAAGGGCACCCGGGTGGAGAGCAGGAGGGTAAGGGAACCCAGGAGAACTGCTCTGCCGTGTGGCTCGCAGTCTTGGGTTATATGGTGATGCGATTAGTTTCCGGCTGGTCTTTGGCCAATCATTTTAATTCAGAGTCTTTCCTAGTGGCGCACGCATCGCTCAGCCAAGATGGATGCTAGCAAGAGGGATTCTGGGAAGTGGACGGACAGGTAGTGTCTCTTCTCGACCTTTCCCGAACGCTTCTGGCTGGTGGTGGCTTATTAATTACGTATTCCTTATCAGGATTTCCTGTCATAAAACAACTCATGCAAATGGTTACTATGGTTCCTGGCCAGGGTGGGCGGTTTCAATCAGTGTGCTTCCCCTAACACATCCATACCTTTTGCATGAGGTTCGAGTGCCTTGTGGGAAGGAAGCCAAGTGAATCTTGTCTTTATTTACAGTTTAGATTTGTGCAGGCTTGTCTGATGGACTAGGAGGCCTCTGAGCCATCCTAGCTAGAGGAGAGGAAAACAGGTTCCTGAGAGAAAGTCACCCAGAGTGAGGAAGACGCCCAGCTGAGTGGACCAGACTGGGCAACGGAGGCCTGGTGGTTAGAGGGACTATGGGTGGCTTAGACAGCATGGGGTGTGTTCCTCACTGCTCCCCTTCCTGCAGCGCACCCTCGGCCCCGCTCCCACCCTCTTGGAAGCCCTGTCCTCTGGGAATGAAGGGAATGAACTCTGTCACTAGGGGCCCAGTTGGGCCCTGGGGAACCTTGAAAGTAGCTGGTCTTGGGCGTCAAAGGAGAACAGTGGAGGCCAGTGGCCTGACAGGCTGGGATTTGAGTGGTTGACTCGGAGCAACAGAATAGAAGCATGATAAAGCCTGAGGCTGTGGCTCTTATTTTCTGTGAAACTGTTTCATCAGGCCTTTTTAGGGAGTTGCTCTTCAGTTCAAATGGCCATCTATTGAGCCCACATTAAAAGGCGGCATAAGAGGCCCCTTTTCTATCTGGGTACAATTCCTGCTATTCTGTTTGTCCTCATACTGTATGTCTCACTACTCTTTTTTTTTTTTTTAATTAATTTTTTTTTCCATTTATTTTTATTAGTTGGAGGCTAATTACTTTACATCATTACAGAAGTTTTTGTCATACATTGAAATGAATTAGCCATGGATTTACATGTATTCCCCATCCCAGTCCCCCCTCCCACCTCCCTCTCCACCCGATCCCTCTGGGTCTTCCCAGTGCACCAGGCCCGAGCACTTGTCTCATGCACCCAACCTGGGCTGGTGATCTGTTCCACCCTAGATATACATGTTTCGATGCTGTTCTCTTGAAACATCCTGCCCTCGCCTTCTCCCACAGAGTCCACAAGTCTGTTCTATACATCTGAGTCTCTTTTTCTGTTTTGCATATAGGGTTATCGTTACCATCTTTCTAAAGTCCATATATATGTGTTAGTATACTGTAATGGTCTTTATCTTTCTGGCTTACTTCGCTCTGTATAATGGGCTCCAGTTTCATCCATCTCATTAGAACTGATTTAAATGAATTCTTTTTAATGGCTGAGTAATATTCCACGGTGTATATGTACCACAGCTTCCTCATCCATTCGTCTGCTGATGGGCATCTGGGTTGCTTCCATGTCCTGGCTATTATAAACAGTGCTGCGATGAACATTGGGGTGCACGTATCTCTTTCAGATCTGGTTTCCTTGGTGTGTATGCCCAGAAGTGGGATTGCTGGGTCATATGGCAGTTCTATTTCCAGCTTTTTAAGAAATCTCCACACTGTTTTCCATAGTGGCTGTACTAATTTGCATTCCCACCAACAGTGTAAGAGGGTTCCCTTTTCTCCACACCCTCTCCAGCATTTATTGCTTGTAGACTTTTGGACAGCAGCCATCCTGACTGGCGTATAATGGTACCTCATTGTGGTTTTGATTTGCATTTCTCTGATAATGAGTGATGTTGAGCATCTTTTCATGTGTTTGTTAGCCATCTGTATGTCTTCCTTGGAGAAATGTCTGTTGAGTTCTTTGGCCCATTTTTTGATTGGATCATTTATTTTTCTGGAGTTGAGCTGGAGGAGTTGCTTGTATATTTTTGAGATTAATCCTTTGTCTGTTGCTTCGTTTGCTATTATTTTCTCCCAATCTGAGGGCTGTCTTTTTACCTTGCTTATAGTTTCCTTTGTTGTGCAAAAGCTTTTAAGTTTCATTAGGTCCCATTTGTTTATTTTTGCTTTTATTTCTAAAATTCTGGGATGTGGGTCATAGAGGATCCTGCTGTGATTTATGTCGGAGAGTGTTTTGCCTATGTTCTCCTCTAGGAGTTTGGTAGTTTCTGGTCTTACATTTAGATCTTTAATCCATTTTGAGTTTATTTTTGTGTATGGTGTTAGAAAGTGTTCTAGTTTCATTCTTTTACAGGTGGTTGACCAGTTTTCCCGGCACCACTTGTTAAAGAGGTTATCTTTTTTCCATTGTATATCCTTGCCTCCTTTGTCGAAGATAAGGTGACCATAGGTTCATGGATTTATCTCTGGGCTTTCTATTCTGTTCCATTGATCTATATTTCTGTCTTTGTGCCAGTACCATACTGTCTTGATGACTGTGGCTTTGTAGTAGAGTCTGAAGTCAGGCAGATTGATTCCTCCAGTTCCATTCTTCTTTCTCAGGATTACTTTGGCTATTCGAGGTTTTTTGTATTTCCATACAAATTGTGAAATTATTTGTTCTAGTTCTGTGAAAAATACCGTTGGTAGTTTGATAGGGATTGCATTGAATCTATAGATTGCTTTGGGTAGTATAGCCATTTTGACAATATTGATTCTTCCAATCCATGAACAGGGTATATTTCTCCATCTGTTTGTGTCCTCTTTGATTTCTTTCATCAGTGTTTTATAGTTTTCTATGTATAGGTCTTTTGTTTCTTTAGGTAGATATACTCCTAAGTATTTTATTCTTTTTGTTGCAATGGTGAATGGTATTGTTTCCTTAATTTCTCTTTCTTTTTTCTCATTGTTAGTGTATAGGAATGCAAGAGATTTCTGTGTGTTAATTTTATATCCTGCAACTTTACTGTATTCATTGATTAGCTCTAGTAATTTTCTGGTAGAGTCTTTAGGGTTTTCTATGTAGAGGATCATGTCATCTGCAAACAGAGAGAGTTTCACTTCTTCTTTTCCTATCTGGATTCCTTTTACTTCTTTTTCTGCCCTGATTGCTGTGGCCAAAACTTCCAAAACTATGTTGAATAGTAGTGTCTCACTACTCTTTTTTGCGATTATTCAAGCTCCTATTAAGGAGTGGTAGGCTTGTTCATAGGCTTCCTTGGTAGCTCAGCTGGTAAAGAATCCCCCTGCAATGCAGGAGACCCCAGTTCGATTCCTGGGTTGGGAAGTTCCCCCTGGAGAGGGGATAGGCTACCCACTCCAGTATTCTTGGGCTTCTCTGGTGGCCCAGCCTGCAGTGTGGGAGACCTGGGTCCAATCCCTGGATTGGGAAGATCCCCTGGAGGAGGGCATGGCAACCCACTCCAATATTCTTGTCTGGAGAATCCCCAGTGGACAGAGAAGTCTGGTGGGCTACAGTCCATGGGGTTGCAGAGAGTCGGACACGACTGAGTGACTAAGCCCAGAACAGCACGGGTTTGTTTAGAGGCTCAGAATCTCTGTACAGAGTTGGGGTTAGCAGAGTGATGGTCACAGCTAGTGGAGAATTTGCTTCATTTTTGAAAAAATAAAACACTGAGCCAGACTTGTTTCTTCCCATGAGGATGCTGGGTTTATCTAGGGGTTCAGTCATGGGTTCTTTGGAAAAATCAGCAGTGATGTCGTCATAATCTACTTCAGAGTTCTCTGTGTGAAGAGAATTGTAATCAGCAGTGGCCTCAGTGACTTCTTCAGAACTCGGGGTGTTTAATTCCACCTCAGCAGACAGAGTGAAAAGTCTGTGTTCTCCATGTGTGAATCAGTGGTCATTTCCACCTCATCAGTGAAGCCTTGGTCAGTGGTTCAGGCTGGGCAGTCAACGGTCGACTCTAGGTCGATGATGAATTTTGGGAGCCCTGTGAGGTGGGGCATAGCCACAGTGAACCAGGTGGAAGGGAGTGGGGTCAGTGGGTGCCAGCGGGAAGTGGGGGTCCTTGTGAGGGTGAGGCGGCCAAGGGTGTCTGCACCTCATCAGGACTTTGAAGTAGAAGATGACCTTACATAGGATTGATGAGCTATTGGGAGGCTTGCTTACGTTCGGTTTATAATAGCAAGAACCCCTGACAATGCACAGAAATTGTTGGTGGAGAATGGTTATTAAAAAGCTGGACCTAGTGATGGTGAATGTGTGCCTAAATCATCAAGATTTGGAATTACTATAAAAGTGGCAGGTTTGTCGTCACTGATGGTTAGAAGCCTGGGACACACCAGGTACTTACCATTCAGGAAAGAGGAAGTCGAGGTCATTTGCCTTGAATACATTTTGGAGAAGAGTTAGAAGTTACAAGGTGACAGGTTCCATCCCTCCTTCCCTTCCTCCATCCGTCCATCCATCCACCCACCCAGGGTGTATCACATGCCTACCATTTGCAAAGCTAGGCCCTGATGAATAAGACAGAACTGCCCTATAAGAGAAGACGATGGAGAATGCTCAGGTTCAAGGGACAGAACCTCTGTCCTTTTTTAGTATGTCTTTTATTACCTCACTCTCATTCGCTTGTAAAGCAGAGGGTGAACCTTGGAGGAGCCTGTTGTATAGCAATCTTTTGGTAAAGACTTGGCACTTAGAGATTTCACTTCGAACTAACATTGTATGTAAGCCAAAATGAAGAACTTTTCTGTAGTTACTTAAAAGGATCTTGAAGGAAGAAGTGATTATTCCAGTACAGATGTTACAGAACCAGAAAATTTGGAAACACATGAGCATCCCTAGGACCATAAAAACAAATCAAGACTGGACCAGAATCATTCACTTGGTTCCCCTGGTCAGGGGTTACCGTCAGCTCTTCAGTGGGCTAGAGCCGGAGACTCATGTTAGCACACTGCCTCTTCTGTGTGGTTCTTGGTTACAGGTGTAGAGTATTTGAAAGTGAAAGTTGCTCAGTTGTATCCGACTCTTTGCGCCCCCATGGAGTATACAGTCCATGGAGTTCTCCAGGCCAGAATATTGGAGTGGGTAGCCTTTCCCTTCTCCAGGGGATCTGTCCAACCCAGGGATCAAACCCCCAGGTCTCCCGCATTGCAGGCAGATTCTTCACCAACTGAGCTGACTATATTATTCATTCTGGAGGTTAATGACAATTTCTCTAAGCAAGTCCTTTTGTCGCCTTCATAGGACCCGAGTGAAAGAAGCTGTCTAGTTATAACTGCAGTGTGGTGTTGAGGCTGTGTTATAACTTCCAGATCAGCTCTGATACTCTGTGGACAAAAAGTGCTTAGGAGTCTGCCATACTGTTTGTCTTTCAGCGTGTGGCACACAACAGATGCTCCGTGAGCATTTGCTGCATGAATGCATATATATTTATGAGGTTCTCTCAGTGTGTTTCCAGTAGCGCTGCTTGTTATAAAATCAATGAGATGGTGTGTAATTGTGCACATAAAGCAGCCGCAGTTGGTCGATGAGTTGTGAGACAAACAACTGTTACTACTGTTTTTTTCTCTTGGCTGAGAAATGACGGGCATGCTCTGCAGGAGGGATTATCTCGGCCTATTCTTTTGCCCTTTGTCCCCCTGTTTTCCCTCCTGATCCTGTTTGGACGTGATTGTTTATGCCATTTCTGAGAAGAGTGTTCAGAAATACCCCGGCTAGTGAGAACATTTCGTCAGAATATCTATCAATACTTCCCTGTGTGCCTTGACCAAACAGATGTAGAGAAGGAACAATATCGCTGTATTTCACCCTGGTGAACTGCATAGTAGCTTTAGCCTGTTGGAATTCAGCAAGGATGCTATACCCTGAATATCTGTATCTCCCCCAATCCACTCCCTGAACTATGGTATAATCTTGATCCCCAAAGGGAATGGTATTAGGAGGTGGCATGTGTCTGTGTGTGTGAGGGAGATGAGATTAGGAGGGGGGTGGGGGGACTTCCCTGGTGGTCCAGTGGCTAAGATTTTTTGCTTCCAATGCAGGGAGCCTGGGTTCGATCCCTTGTTGGGGAATTAGATCTCGCATATCACAACTAAATATCCTGAGTGCCTCAACTAAAAGATTCCACATGCCACAAGTAAAGATTCCACATGCTACAACTGTAGATTCCATATGCTGCGGTGAAGATCAAGACCTGTGTTGCAACTAAGACCCGGCACAGCCAAATAAGTATTTTTTTAAAAAGATTAGGAATGTGGGGCCCTCATGAAGGGGATTAGTGGCCTTATCAAAGAAATCCCCTAAAGTGCCCTAGCCCCTTCTGCCATGTGAGGATACAATGAGAAACCTGCAACCTGTGATTTTAGCCAACCATGCTGGCACCCTGATTGGACTTGCAGCCTCTAGAACCGTGAGTAATAGATTACTGAGGCTTATTAACTACCCAGTCTGTGGCATTTTTGTTAGAGCAACCTGAATGTAAAGGGTCCCTAACCTGGAGTCCTAACACACACTGAGTGTGTATATGAGTGTATTTTTCTGGAGAGAGAACCCCTAGCCTATATTATCTGTTTATTCATTTAACAGTCTCTAGGGACCTACTTGGTGGTCCAGTGGCTAAGACCCTGAGCTCCCAATGCAGGGGGCCTGGGTTCAATCCCTGTTCAGGGAACTAGATCCCACATGCTGCAACTAAGAGTTCTCACACTGCAGTTAAAAATCCTGTATGTTGCCACAAAGGGTGAAGATCCTGTGTGCTGCAGTTAAGACTCAGCACAGCCAAGTAAATATTAAAAAAACACCAATATTATTGTTTTTAACCTATTGAGGGCCTACTCTGTAACCTCAGGCCCCAGGATAGATGCTGGTAACTGAAACCAGGGTAGCTGCTGCTTGCCTGGAGCTTATAGACTCATGATGGAGAGTAGCAGCAATCAAACGACTGTGCAATTGCAGCTGGGAGAGCGCTGTCGCGGAGAGGTAGCAGTTCTCAGCATGTGTGAGCACGCGTGCGTGCATGCTCAGTCGCTCAGCCGTGTCGGACTCTTTGCGACCCCATGGACTGTAGCTTGCCAGCTTGCCTCTGTCCATGGGATTTCCCAGGCAAAAATACTGGGGTGGGTTGCCGTTTCCTTCTCCAGAGGATCTTCCCAAGGACTCAGGGATTGAACCTGCAGCTCCTGCTTGGCAGGCGGATTCTTTACCACTGAGCCACTTGGGAAGCCCCATGAGAACGTGTAATGGGGGAAATTATCTGGTTAAAGGGGACTGGGAGGCTTCCTTGAGGAAGTGTTTCATCCATTCAACAAGTAGCCCTTACTATGTGCCGAGCAGCATTCCTTCCCTGGTGATTGAGCAGCGAAGAAAACAAGCTCCTGCACTCACAGAGACCACATTCTGGTGGAGAAGATGAACAATGGACACATACTGTGTGTGGAAGAATGGTGTCTACTTACTGAGTTGGGGAAGATGGTAGGTGGAGAAATTTTGGGGAGGAGGAGTGTTGAGGAGGATCAAGTTTTATTTTGGGCATCTTAAATTTGGGATGCTGGTTAGATGTCTAAGAAGAGATGTCAAATAGTTGGATAAAGGCATTCAGGGGAGAGGTTCGCGCTGGAAATATAAAGTGGGGGAGACTTCAGTTAATAGTATATAAAAGCACGGGACTCAATGAGCTCATTGACTGAAGGAGTGTAGACTGAAGACGTGGGGGCCCTAGCCCTGGGAGCTTTTACACTTAGAGGTCAGGAGATGAAGAGACTCCAGAAAGAGGATGGAAGGAGGGGCTGGTCAGGGTAGGGAGGGGGAGAAGACAGAAAGGTCAGAGAAGAATAATTCAAGAGGGAGTCAGATGTTGCTGATCAATTGAGTAAGCTGAGGACTGAGATGACCACCAGCCTTGGCAAACGTCTTCAGAGCAAGTTCAGAGGAGCGGTGGGGATGAAAGCCTCCTTGAAATGGGTTTAGGAGAGAAGGGGAGGCAGGAGGCAGAATGGTCTGATGAAAGGAATAGAGAAGTGGGGCTGTCCTGAAGTGGGATATGGGTCAAGAGGGGGCTTCCCTGATCGTGGCCATCATCAAATTCTTCCTTCATGACGAACAAATTTACCACTTCTAGCCCTTCAGAGAGACCTCGAGGGACATCAGAGACCTGTCCTTCAGGCCCACCGTTCTCACTCAGGGTGAACACTTCTGTGTTCTTGACTAGATCCATCCATCAGTTCATACCGCCTTCCTCAGCATAGACTGGAGGAAAGAAAGTTGGATACCCCAGAGGGATAGTTATCCTTTGATACCCATGGAGAATTGGTTTCTGGACCCCTGTGGATACCAAGCCCTTTGGATGTTCAAGTTCCTTATATAAAATGGTGCCATACAGCCAGCCCTCAGTAACTGTGGGTTCCACATCAGTGGACTCAACCAACCACTGATGGAAGATTGCAGATTGAAATCCACAGACGGGGAACCCGTGAGTAGAGTGCTGGCTATGTTTCATCCAGGTCTTAGAGAAGTCTAGGCACCACCCCTAATGGACTCCCTGCTTTTTCCTTTGTCCCCTTCCCACCTTTCAGTGTTTTCTCCACAAAACAGCCAGAGTGGTCTCTTAAACATATAAACAGATGATCTCACTTCCTTGTTTCAAAACAACCACCACTACCAGGACTTCACAATAGCTTCAACATATACTTAAGATAAAATTCAGGACTTCCCTGGTGGCCCAGTGGTTAAGAATCCGCCTGCCAATGCAGGGGACACAGGCTTGATCCCGGGTCTTGGAAGATCCCACATGCCACGGAGCAGCTAAGCCCGTGCGTCATAACTACTGAAGTCTGCTCTCCTGTGCTTCACAACAGGAGAAGCCCCCACAATGAGAAGCCCACACAGAGCAGCTAGAGAGTAAGCAGCCCCTGCTGCTGCAACTAGAGAAAGCCTGTTCACAGCAATGAGGACCAGCAGAGCCAAGCATAAATAAATAAGTGAGCATGCTTAAAAAAAAAATCAGTGTTTAGAAAAGGGGAAAAGATCAAATCCACTGTTCTTACTCTCGCCCACAATGCCCTGCAGGGCCTGGACATGACGGCCTCTGTGACTCCAGCACCCCTGCGCCCGGCCGTTTCCTGTCGTGCCTCACTGGTGAGTCTGCTGTTCCTAAGAAGGCGGAACTCATTCCTTCCTTAGGGCCCTCACATGCTATTTGCTCTAATTTGACCCCTTTTCTGTCCCTTCATATTTTCTCTTGGCTGTCGGCTCCCTGACAGTTGAGCTAATCCTTTCCTGGTCACGTGTCAGAAGCTGCCCGCCCCAGTCAGTATCAGACTGCTTCACCACCTCCCCCTTCCCAGCAGTTATCACTTAACTGAAGTGATTTGCTATATTTATTTGTGTAAAGTCTGTTTTTATCTCCCGTCACTAGACTGTGAGCTCTCTGCCTTGCCTAGCATGTTGTCTGCCACTGTGTAGGTGCCCAACAAACATGCCTGGAACATTTAATGAAGGAGCAATCCCTGCTACCTCAGGGGTCTGGAAGATCAGGGTCCCCCCCGCCCCCACCCGATCTCTGGGTAATGCCAGAAAATTGTTACTAAATTCTTGCTCTTTGCATTCCTCCTTTTGACCAGGTTCTGTTCCATTTTCAGATTGTACTGTCCTTTTGCAAACAGTACTGTACTGTTTAGGAAAGGTATATCATTTTTATTTAGATGGTATTATCATTTTTTCTTTTTTGGTCTCTCAAGCCTCCACTCCACTACTCTTTCACTTCTTGGTCTAGAAAGGACATACAAATGGCAGATAGCAAAGATTATTGTGAGTTGATTTAATCGGCGTCACTCTCACACTCTTGGTGGGTTCTTCACTCTAGTCTCCTGTTGTAAACATATATTGAAAGCACCTTGTCCTGTGTGTCTGCTCGTGACAGTTGGGGAAGGCATTACTTTTTCCTTCTCTCCTCTAAACTTGACCACGTAGCCTAGCATCAGAGGGTTATTTCTTTTCACCCTGTCAGTCCAAAGAGAATGTGGCTCTCGCCATGAGCTATAGCAGGCTTCCATTTGAGCCAGGCTTTTAATAGCAACCGTTTGTTATCAAGGGAGCAGTCGTAGCAGCATCACACATAGAGTCAATAGGCAGTCTTTCCAATGGTTTCCATGGGGATCTGGAGTTTTAGAGCAATTTCTGGGAAGAACGTTGGAAAGAAATTGACGGTAAAAATGTTAATAAAGTCACACTGTTCTGACAGATACCATTTCTAGAAACATGGGTGATATATGAGTCATTTTCCACTCAAGACCCATGGGGTACAGAGCTATGTGTGACCTCCTTGGGGCCAGGTACAGAGGGGACCTAGTGCCTGCACTCAGAATTCAGGAAAAATCAGATTTGAGTCTTTAGTCCCCATTATAATTGTGCTTTTGTTAGTCACTTGCTGTGTGACCTTGAGGAAGTCACTTAACCTCTCTGGGCTTTCATTGCTTCATTTAAGAAAGAGTTATTTTGTTCTTCCCTGGTGGTCCAGTGGTTAAATATCTGTCTGCCAAGGCAAGGGACAGCAGCTCGATCCCTAGCCTGGGAAGATCCCAAAGGCCACAGAGCAACTTAAGCTCCACACAATCACTGAAGCCTGCGCACCTAGGGCCTCTGCTTCACAGAAAGAGAAGCCACTGCAATGAGAAGTCCATGCACCACGACTGGAGAGTAGCCGCCAATCACTGCAACTAGAGAAAGCCTACACACACACACACACACACACACACACACACACACACACACACAAAAGGCTGATGTGTCAGAGCCCTATCTGAGAGGTGTTGATTCAGTAAGCATACCAGTCAGGCTTCAGTTGCAGATAACAGAAGTCATTCTTGCTGCTTGAAGTCAAAAAGGGTTTGATTCAAATCACAGAGAAGGGAGGCAAACATTTGGAGAGGGGATCATTGGGTGTAGCGGCCAGAGATGCTTCACACGTATCCTCTGGTGCCAGGAGTTCTGGCAGCACCGTCATGGCTTACTGCCTTCTTGAGGATGGGAGGTCAGCATCACCAGGTGGTCTCTCTTAGCTGGTGCTGTGCCTAAGCCTTCGACAGGCCATTTATTCTACCTTCCAGAAGATCAGCTACTTCTGGGTTATGAGGAGCATGGTAAAACCAGAGAATCCTAGGGTACCAACTCACTGATGTACTCCTTTTGCTGTAGGTGGATTCGTGATCAAATATAATGTTGGCTTTGGAACTTCACTGGTGGTCCAGTGGTTAGGAGTCTACTTTGCAATGCAAGGAATGTAGGTTTGATCCCTGGTTGGGGAACTAAGCCCATAGCCCCAACTAGAGAGCCCATGGACTGCAAGGGAAGATCTGCTTGATGCAGTGAAGATCCTGTGTACTGCAACTAAACCCAAGGCAGCCAAATAAATAAATAAATAAATGCTGCTCTTGCTGTTTAGTTGCTCAGCCGTGTCTGACTCTCTGCAGCCCCATAGACTGCAGCACGCCAGGCTCCTCTGTCCGTGGAATTCTCCAGGCAAGAATACTGGAGTGGGTTGCCATTTCCTTCCCCAGAGGATATTCCTGACCCAGGGATCCTGCGTCTTCTGCCTTGGTAGGCAGATTCTTTACCACTGAGCCACCAGGGAAGCCCAAATAAGTAAATAAATAATAAATATATATATATATACATATACACATATATGTATATACATATAAGTAATGTTGGCTTTAAGTAAGTCACTTCATTTTCTTAAATTTATTTTTAATTGGAGGATAATTGCTTTATAATATTGGAGTAAGTCACTTTAACTCACTGTACTTATTTACAGGAATGCCAAATTCCAGAGGCTGTGACATTACATTTCATAGTTCCTTATAATCTGACAGTGGTTATATTTCCAGATAAACAATTAAGTTAATAGTCAACCTGCTTATTCCTGATGCTATTAAATGTCAGGAGAACTTACATGTCGCAAGGATTTTTATTTTAAAACTTGGAGCACAAGATGCACTTCTTAAATACCTAAAGCATTAGTCATTTTAAAGTAAACAGAATTACAATAAAGTGTTGCTGAACTTGATTAATTACATAATTACCTCATTACAGGAAATAATTATTTTGGTCAGGTCTGAATAATATCAACCCTTACAGGAATTATGCCAGAATAAAGTGTGTACCTGGACTCTACCAAGTATTGAAGGAAAAGTCGAGAGTTGCTTTATGTGATTACCTCAGGGTGAAACAAAAAAATGATATTTAGCTCATCCTTTGAAAAAATGTCACTTTAAAGTAATGATTCTTTCACTTTCCCAACCTCTTAGCTCTGTAACTTAAGTGATGTTGCCACCTATTAAACTTCTAGGCATATTGGAAATTTTCAAAAATAAAAAAAATCAATTTGTTTCAAACTCTGTGGAAGGCAATCCCAAATCACTGCATATGGTGAGTGTAGCCATGAAATTAAAAGATACTTGTTCCTTGGAAGAAAAGCTATGACAAACCTAGACAGCATATTAAAAAGCAGAGACATCATTTTGCTAACAAAAGTCTGTATAGTCAAAGCTATGATTTTTCCAGTAGTCGTGTACAGATGTGAGAGTTGGACCATAAAGAAAACTGAGCACTGAAGAATTGATGCTTTTGAACTGTGGCGTTGGAGAAGACACTTGAGAGTTCCTTGGCCACTAAGGAGATCAAACCAATCAATCCCTGAATATTCATTGGAAGGACTGAAGCTGAAGTGCCAAAACTTTGGTCACCTGATGTGAACAGCTGATTGTCTGGAAAAGACCCTGATGCTGGGAAAGATTGAGGGCAGGAGAAGAGGAAGACAGAGGATGAAATGGTTGAGTGGCATCACTGACTCAATTTACTTTAGTTTGAGAAATAATGAAGGACAGGGAAGCCTGGCGTGCTGCCGTTCTTGGAGTCACAAAGAGTTGGATGCGACTTAGCGACTGAACAACAACATGGAAGAAAACATCACGAAGCTACAAAAACAAATGAAGCTTATGTTTCTTAAGCGGACTGGTAGTGTTTTCACCTTAATTTTATATTATATTCTTTCACATGTATTAAATATTTAGTAAAATTAAATTTAAAAAGCGATTGAAAAAGTGTATATTAAAAGAGAAAATAATAGGGACTTCTCTGGCGGTCTAGTTGCCAAGACTCTGTGCTCCCAGTACAGGGGACTGAGTTTGACCCCTGGCTAGGGAACCAGATCCCACATGCAGCAACTAAGAGTTTGCATGTTGCAACCAAAGAATTCTGCATGCTGCAACAAAGACCCAGCACAGCCAAATAAATGAATAAATATTTTAAAATAGATAAAAGTCAATCCATCTTTACTTTTTAAGGACCCTAGAACATATATGTATCTGCTACCTTTGTGTCTTGGTTAAAGAAAAAAAAGAGAGAGAAAATAGGTATATATTTGCTTGTATTTGTATAGAACATCTAAAAGAATATTCAATATCCCAAAGAAACTGGTGATAGTAGTGACCTCTGGAGAGGAGAACTGGGTGGCTGACATTAGAGGAAGAAGGGAAACTCCATCATATATCCTTTTGTGTTTTTAAGAGTCATGAGCCTCCTTTGCTGTCCTGAAACTAAGACAACATTGTCAATCAACTTGTTACTGAAAAGTATGCACGGGGGTCTGGCTGCTCGCCATTCAAAAGCCAATAAACAGGCAAGGTTATTGGAAAGGAAAGTTTATTTCAGATGCTGGCAACTGGGGGAAGGGTGGCAGATGTCTGGCCAAAGGCTGACTCCCCACCACCGCCACCCCCTCCCTGCCCCCGACAAGCAAGGGGTGAGAGCTTTTATAGACAGAGTAGGGGAATTCACATGCAGAAACAGTGCAGTCATCTCTAACAGTCATCTTCAAATTGGTCATCACTGGTCTGACTAGCATCAGCTTGGTTGTTTTAGGTACAGTTAATCTCCAGTTCCGGGGTGCACTTGTTCCCATTTCCTTGCAACTAAAGAATTCTGCATGCTGCAACTAAGACCCAAGGCAGCCAAATAAATGAGGAAGTATTTTAAAATGCATTGTGGCAGCTCATATCCTGGGTAGTCTGGTCATCATGTAGTTAACTTTTCTACCTGCTGTTCTAGTATCTATAGGACAGCTCACAGGATATGGGTCAGAATTTTCTCTATAGCCCTTGAGAAAGAACTGAAGGTCCTTGATTGTGCTTAATGACAACATGACTATTATTTAGTCTCCTTTGACTATTTTCCTTTGTTTCCACATTTCCACATTTCTCATTTCTCTGATTAAACTTATTCTTTGACTAAAGTTTTCCACAGGCAAAAGGCATGCAGAGGACATGGTGGTGGTGGGGGCAAGGACCATGTGGTCCTGCTCCATTTCAAACTGTACCCCATCAAAAACAAAAGAGGTTGTGAGCCCCATCAAGAATTTTACTCATTAATAAATAAAATAAATCGTATTTTATTTAAAATATTGAAAATAATAATAATACAATAAATAATAAATAAAATTTAAAAATATATAAATCACACCTTCCCTCATTCACACATTTACCCATATGACCTTTTTTTTTTTTAAAAAAAAAATAAGCAAAGCAGAGCTTTTAACAGTTGCATCCTCAGGTGTTCTCTGGAGTGAAAGTGGGGTGGACCAGCAGCACGGGAAGCCAGAATGTGTGACACACACTTAGAGAACTTGACAGCAATGTCCATACGCTGAGAGAGACTGAGTAACTGGGAAACATGCCTCCAGTTGTTTTCCTATCATACTGATCTCAGCCATCTGCTCAGCAGTGCTAACCTTTGATTTGGCTGCTGTGGGTAAAGGTGGGACCTCTCAAGGGCTGGGCGAGGAGCTGTCTGTGCTCACGAGGAATGTGTTTTCGTGCCTTATATGGCTTTGAGCTGCAGCCTGGGGGCAGAAAGGCTCAGAAAGCAGGAGCTCATGCAGAGAAAAGCCTCCTTAGTGGATAGATCGCTCTTGAATTTAAGGATCTTAAAATAACCCCTTGTGGGAAGCCGTCATGATAGCCAATTTTTATTGGGCTCTCAGTTTGTAACAGTGCGGGTCAAAGCTACTGCTTCTATATGAAATGATTCATCCTCACAACAACCATATGAAGTAGGGATTATTATTATCTATTTCTCAAATGAGGAAACAGGTGCAGGCAATGTTCCCCAAGGAGCACAGTCAACACGCAGATGAATGTCATCTGAACCTGGGTCTGACTCCGGGATTGCTACCCCCTGAGATGAAGATCCAGTCACATTGGAATAAATCCAAAGGCGGAATTAGAGCATTGCTTCTGCTGGTCTCGGGACTGAGATGCTGAGTGGATTATAGAAGTGAGAGCCTGGGGAAGTAATGGGGTGGCCTGTCTTTGGAATGTGGCATATCTTTACAATGTGAGAGCCTCGAGAGCAAGATGAGATTTAGGGCTTAATCATCTTTTAAAAAATTTATTTGGCTGCACCAGGCCTTAGTTGTGGTATGTGGGATCTTCTGTCTTCGTTGTGGTGGGCAGGACCTTTACTTGAGGCTTGTGGGATCTAGTTCCCTGACCAGGGATAGAACCTGGGCCCCTTGCATTGGGAGTGCAGAGTCTTAGTCACTGGACCACCAGGGAAGTCCCATTAGGACTTAATCTTACAGTAAAAAAAAAGGAGGGGGGTCTCCGGGGGCAAGCTCTTAAACAGGGGAGGGATGTGGGGAAACTAGCATTGTATAGGGCGTCCTTGGACTGTGATTGGCAGGTGGGGGTGTGATTGGCAGAGGGGAGACCAAAGGAAAGAGGCCTCTGCATACAGACAGAAGAGGGTCAGGACTAGGGAGGCCGTTGTGGAAATTGGAGGAAGGATAGATCTGGAAGATTTTGTCTTGAGGGCTTGATGGGGCTCATACCAGTTGAAAGCTGAAGAGGAAGCAAGGAGATAAGAACATGCTTAAGATGTTCTGTCACCCAGGGGTCGGTGGAGGAGGTACTTCATCCTGCTTTTACATCCACGTGCATTTAATGCTTCTGTTCAGGGCTCCCTGAGTTTCTCATTTGTCCGCAAAACAGTTCTTCTAGAAGGTGTAACAGCTGCTGTCAGTCCCTCCCTCCCATCGAGGGCCCATCTCCCCTTACTCTTTCTCATGTGAATGAAGCCCTGGTGCATCCTTAAAGGGCTTTCCTTGGTCCTGGTGCACTTGACCCTGGCTTGGGCAGGCTGGATACGGGAAGGAGTTAACACGCCTGGAGCAGCCTTCAGCCTCTGCTGATTTGCGGAGCTGGTGGATAAAGGCTTCTGCTTCCTTTCTCCTTGAAGGGCACGGCTCCCAGTGGGGTGCTGCAGCTTCTCCCAGGGGTACCCAGCAGGGTGAAGCCCCCACTACCTGCTCATTGCCTTCACAGTAACCCACTCCCTTGCCTCTCCCACCTCACTTCTCCACTCCAGGCCGCTGCTTCCTAGGATCACCTCCCAGATAAACCACCTGTACTCCAACCCCTGTCTCAGTTCCTGCTTTGGGGGAGCCCAACCTAAGACAGTTGAGAGATGGCACGTCGAGGTCGCTCAATCATGTCCGGCTCTTTGTGACCCCATGGACTGTAGCCCTCCAGGCTCCTCTGTCCTCATCAGTGGGACAGAGATTCTTCTGATGGGATTTTTCTGGCAAAAATAGTATAGTGAGTTGCCATTTCCTTCTCCAGGGGATCTTCCCAACCCAGGGATCGAACCCAGGTCTCCCTCATTGTAGGCAGATTCTTTACCATCTGAACCACCAGGGAAGCCCAGAGAGGTTATTTCACTTGTTCAAGCTCACAAAGCCAGTCTGTAGGGAATCTAGGATTTTAATTCAGCTCTCCTAAACCCAGTGGGCTCCTGATGTTCTCTGATACTAACCAGTCTTTGTATTCACTGTAATGTCTCCCTGGATCTTTTTACACATTTGGCTTTCCTGCTAGAGTCTGGCCTATTAGATACCAGTATAAACTCATAAAAGGCAGGAAGTATGGTCCAGATAATTTAGTACCCAAGACCAACAAGACTTGTGTCTTTCAGAGACAGATGCTCAGTGAGGATTTGTTGAAAGGAAGAGACAGAGCAAAAGGAGGAGGAGGCATAGGCACTTGGGTCCATGAAGCAGGAGCATGAAGGAGAGCCTCCAGGCATCGTGTCATGGGGCTGGAGAGTGACCTGCCTTAAGGGAGACCATGGTTAGGCTGTCAAGCAGAAGATCCAGAGGAGGCACAATGGTGAGCAGAAAACTTGGTAGAGAACTCAAAAATCCATTTTCTTGGAAATCACCGATGAGGAAAGCTATCCCTAATGAAATAGTCCTTTTCAGTGCATGAATCTCTGAAGGAGAGTTTCGTTTTTTCTTATTTGTTTATTTGAAAACCCTTTATTTATTTAATTTTTGGCTGTATTCGGTCTCCGTCGCTTTTCTCGAATTGCAGCGATCGGGGGGCTGCTCTTTAGTTGCCGTGTGCGGGCTTCTCATTGTGGTGGCTTCTCTCGTTGTGGAGCACACCCTCTCAGGTGCACGGGCTTCAGTAGTTGTGTGAGGCGGTCTCAGTAGTTGTGGCTCCCTGGTTCTAGAGCGCAGGCTCAGTAGCTGTGGCTTAGTTGCTCCGCAGCATGTGGGATCTTCCCGGATCAGGGGTCGAACCCATGTCTCTTGCATTGGCAGGCTGATTCTTTACCACTACCACCAGGGAGGCCCTATTTTTTGTTTTTAATATACGATAGTAATGTTAGCTTTGTAGAAAAAACATTGGATGGATTCTACCCAAGAATAAATTCTACAAATCAGATACTCAGGGCAGTATTTTTCAAATGATGCTCTACAAGGCAGTAAGACTTCTAAAGAACACTCTTACAAGCCTCCTCAAGAAGAGGTTAGTAGATCATAATAATTGATTAATACTTACTGAGCTTTAAATCTTTTTTTTTGTTTTTGCCATCCCACGTGGTTTGCGGGATCTTAACTCCCCAAGCAGGGACTGAACTCTGGTCCCTGGCAGTGAAAGTGCTGAGTCCTAACCACTGGACTTCCAAGGAGTTCCTAATATTTGCTAAACTTTATTAGAACATAGACCAAGCCCTAGGCTGTGTCTTGGGTTGCATTATCTCAGTTGATTCTCCCAGTTACTCTTTGATAGGTACTACTGTCATCCCTGGCTCACAGATGAGGAAGCTGATGCCCAAAGAGGTCACTCAGCTAAGTAAGACTGAGTGGGATTTAGCCTCCGGGCTATTTGACTCAGGAGCCCGCGACCTTTATGGGCAAGGTTATAGGTACCCTCCTCCCCACCTCTTGGCTAACCATACACCCCCTCCATCAGAACTGAAATTCAGATTTTGCTCTTATGAGACACAGTCTGAGGAACGGGAACCTGTACACTGTTGGTTGGGGGTTGGGAGAGAGTGCATTAGAGAGTGCCACACTTTGACCGCCTTCTCTGCAAGTCTTGGAGCTTTGCCTCCTATTGTGCTGGGGAATTTTAAAATGCATTCTGATGAATGTTGTTTGCTCTCTTAGTACACAAGGGGGAGCATTTAGCATAGGAATGGGAATAAGATTGCTGCAGGGAGTGAGTTCTTGTTCTTTGTAAGAGTTTCTCTTTCTCTTTCTCTCAATAGGATTTTCTAAGAACGAAGACAGTTTTCTACCTAATCCCAATATTGTTATTATGATGTCCAAGAAATTAATATTGATGAAACCACATAATCTATATATAACTATCTATATCCAGATTTTTCCCAACATTGCCAAGATGCCCTTTATTGCTTTCTCTTTCTAAAAATTCTTCCGTTTTTTTTTTCCCCCATAAAATGTTTATTTATTTGGCTGCACCAGGTCTTAGATGTAGCATGTGGGATCTTCGATTTTCATTGCAGTATGTGGGGTCTTTAGTTGCAGCATGCAAACTCTTAGCTGCAGCATGTGGGGTCTAGTTCCCTGATCAGGGATTGAACCTGGGCCCCCTGCATTGGGAGTGCATGGAGTCTTAGCACTGGACCACCAGGGAAGTCCCTCTTTTTCTATTTTTGATCCAGAATCAATTTTCTATTCTCTTAATCCTAGACCATAGTCATTTTTCTGAAATATTTTGGTGTAAAATGTTCATGATTTTTCCTGACTCTTTACTATTCCATGAAGCTGATTTGCTGTGATTTATTAATAACTTTCTCTTCAATTATTCCTGTTAGAAGCATAACATGGTGTCATGTGGGACTTTTCCTTTCTCAGTTTTGACTCAGGTACCGATTCAATAGGTATCAGATTGTAATTATATGAGACTGATAATCATAGATGGAATGTGTCAAGTGTCACAGATCAGGTTCCCTGATGAAGATTTCTGTACAGGAGGTTTATTGAGAGTGCTGGAGATCAATACCTATGGAGGAATAAAGGAAGTTGGGGCTGGGCTGAAGGAATAGTTGAACTTCAACCCAGTCACTACAAAGGCCTTAGCCAGCCCTCCACTGGCTCTGGAGCTAAGATCATCTTGCAGAATTGTTCTGTACTGGGGCGAGGAGATCGGGTCTTTTTACCTCTCCAGGGACCAGTCATTGGATGCGGCTTACCCCTGGGAAGTGGCCATGACCTTGGGTGAGGTAGTTAGCTTAGATCAATTTTCAAAGAGACTCAGGGTGACAATGAGGGCCTCAGTCCTGTGGGCAGAGACCACAGCATCCACTATACCAGGGGAATTCTCATGAATCTGTCATGCAAGTCCTAGATTCCTGCAGCCAGACCGAATGCAAAGGTGTGTGTCTGTGGAGATGAGAGGAGGATGGGAGGAGGCAGAGAGAGCATTGCATGCTGGGACTCCTCCCTCCATCCCCAGAGGAAAGACAGGGTTCTACCTCCTTTTCTGAAAGTATATGATGGGGGCTTCCTCAGGTCCACATATTGAACTTGAAGTACTTTTTTCTATAATTGGAGAGAAAGAAAACCAGTTGGGTGGCCTGTGGCCGCAGGACACAGAAGGTGGTGTTTGGTCCTGCCCTCCCAGGGTTTGTTGGAGCAAAGGATGAGGGAGGGTTTCCTAGGACTCAAATGTAAGTCACTTGGGAGAGAATTAGGCTAGAGTTATTTAAAAAAAATATATATATATATACACACATATATATGTTTTTAAAAAGCCTCTAAGACTTACAAAAAGTTGCAAAAATAAAACACAGAGTTCCCATGTGCCTTCCACCCAGTTTTTCCCCAGTGATAGTTGTATTTTCAAAACTAGGAAATTGACACTGGTACAAGGCTATGAACTAAACTACAGACTTTTTTTGGTTTTCATCCATTTTCACATGCACTTGTATGTGTGTGTGTGTGTATTACTATGCAATTAAAAAATTATTTTTTATGTGGACCAGAGACTTTTATTGAATTTGTTATAATATTGCTTCTGCTTTATGTTTTGGTTTTTTGGCCTCTGAAGTATGTGGGGTCTTAGCTTCCTGACCAGGGATTGAAACCACCCACCCCTGAACTGGAAGGCAAAATCTTAACCATTAGACTGCCAAGGAGGTGGGGAATTTAATCACATGTACAGATTTGTGATTTGTGTATCACCATCACAATCAGGATACTGATTTACTAGTAAGAAGCTCTCTCACCCTACATCTTTTCAGTCAGACCCTTTCGCCAACCCTGTTCCCTGGCCATCACTGATCTAGTCTCCATCACTATAACTTTATCATTTCAAGATTGTTACATATTAGGATCATGCAGTATGTAACCTTTTGAGATTGGCTTTTTTTCACTAGCAGAAATAACAGCCTGAGTTCTAGCCTTGTTGTTGTTTGTATCAATAGTTCTTTATTTTTTATATCTTAGTAATATTTAATCACATACCTATACATAGTTTATACATTCCCCACAGGAATCATTTAAGTCCTGCCAATTGGACTTTCTCAGGGGGTGAGAGCAGCTCAAATGATGAAGTTTGAACAGAAAGGATTGTCAGGGAACCAGGGGCGCAGCGGGTAGTGGCAGCTGGGATGGAATGCTTCATACGTCTCCCTTGTCCTGAGAATTAAAACTGGAGAGGTCCCCAGAGATGGAGATCTCCAAAGATCCCATGAAAAAGTGCACAAGCAAGAAGCAGTTTATAGCTTCAAAGTCCAGTGAACTTACGACAGTGCCAGTCACAAGCCAATTAAAGTATTTCCAGACATAACCATTTACCTCTGTCACTTTGACATGGGATCCAAAACAGCAGCTAGTGAGTGGGGCAGGAAATGCGACAGAGTAGTGGAAGAGAGAAGAAATTGCGTAGGAGACCCCCTCCTCCCCTCCTCCTCGCACTGAACTGCTGGCTCTATCTGGGAATGGGGGAGAAAGTGCTGGGATGAAACTGAATTGTTGATTAATATAATGACCTGACACATTGAATTACTCTATTAAGACCATGTTTGTGACTTGATGTGGCATCAAACTGTCATTACTTGGAAGTGGCCAGAGCAGACAAGGTCCAGCAATAGTTGTCATCTAGAGTCAAGGACAAGCTCCTTTCTTCCTCCTTACTGCCCCTCTCTCCAAATGAGTTCATTTTAGAGGGATGCTGGGAGAAAAACAAAATATATTTTGATTATGTCTGCCAGTAGTTACATAAATAACTTGGAAATAAACATCTTTTATACATAAGTCATTTTTTTCTTTTATTGTATAATTTCTTTCAAACAAATTCCTGGAAATGGGGTTTGGATATTTTTATAGCATGGGCATGGATATTTTTATGATTCTCAAAACGTATTTCCAAATTGCTTTTCTAAAGTTTTGTACCAACTTACATTCCCACCAGATAATACGTGGAAGTTTAGTATTATTAGATTGCTAGCATAATGATGTTTAAATGCTATTTCATGTTTGAAATTAAAAAAAAAATATTCTGGATATTAACTCCTTCTCAGATACATGATTTGCAAATGTTTTCTCTCATTCCATAGGCTGACTTCTCACTCTACTGATTCTGTCTTTTCATGCACATAAGTTTGAAGTTTGATGTAGTCTCATTTGTCTGCTTTTGGTTTCCCACCTGTGCTTTTGGTGTCATGCTCAAGGAGTCATTGCCAAGACCAGTGTCATAAAGCTTTGCCCCCTGTGTTTTCTTCTAGGAGTTTCACAGTTTTCATTTTTTTAGGTCTTCGATCCATTTTGAGTTAATTTTTGTGTATGGTGTAAGATAAGGTTCTAACTTCATTCTTTTCCCTGTGGACATCTACTTTCCTCAACACCATTTATTGAAGAAACTCTTCTTTCCCCTTTCACAACAGACTGTGGAAAATTCTTGAAGAGATGGGAATACTAGACCACCTTACCTGCCTCCTGAGAAATCTGTATGCAGCTCAAGAAGCAACAGTTAGAAGCAACAATTTAGAACCAGCAGACTGGTTCCAAACTGGGAAAGGAGTACGTCAAGGCTGTATACTGTCACCCTGCTTATTTAACTTCTATGCAGAGTACATCATGCAAAATGCCAGGCTGAATGAAGCACAAGCTAAAATCAATATTGCAGGGAGAAATATCAATAGCCTCAGATATGCAGATGACACCACCCTTATGGCAGAAAGCGAAGAGGAATTGAAGAGCCTCTTGATGAAAGTGGAAGAGGAGAATGAAAAAGCTGGCTTAAAACTCAACATTTAAAAACCTAAAATCAAGGCATCTGGTTCCATCACTTCATGGCAAATAGATGGGGAAACAATGGAAACAGTGACAGACTTTATTTTCTTGGGCTCCAAAATCACTGCAGATGGTGACTGCAGCCATAAAATTAAAAGACACTTGCTCCTTGGAAGAAAAGCTATGACCAACCTAGACAGCATATTAAAAAGCAGACATATTACTTCATCGACAAAGTCCTGTCTAGTCAAAGCTATGAGTTTTCCAGTAGTCATGTATGGATGTGAGCATTGGACCATAAAGAAGGCTGAACGCTTAAGAATTGATGCTTTTGAAGTGTGGTGTTGGAGAAGACTCTTGAGAGTCCCTTGGACTGCAAGGAGATCTAACCAGTCAACCGTAAAGGAAATCAGTCCTGAAAATTCGTTGGAAGGACTGATGCTGAAGCTGAATCTCCAATACTTTGGGCACCTGATAAGAAGAACTGACTCATCGAAAAAGACCCTGATGCTGGGAAAGACTGAAGGCAGGAGGACAAGGGGATGACAGAGAATGAGATGGTTGGATGGCATCACCAACTCGATGGACATGAGTTTGAGCAAGCTCCAGGAGTTGGTGATGGGTAGGGAAGCCTGATGTGTTGCAATCCATGGGATTGCAAAGAGCTGGACACGACTGAGGGACTGAACTGAACTGATTAGCAACCTTGTCAAAAATCATCAATTGTTGTATATTTTAATTGATGGAAATATATGAATATTAACCAGATCAAAGAATTCTTTTGTAAAGTAGACTTGGGGGCAAATAATGACTTTTTGAATGAGGTGGTGATAAAAAACACAAAAATGTGAATAAAACTCGAGACCATTGGATGGAGACCTAGTAACATCTTTTCTTAAGTTGTCATCAGTGCCAAGGGGAAAGTTGATTGACAGTCTAATTCACCAAATTAGTGATTACTGAGTGCCTGCTATACAGGCATTAACCAGGCCAAGGGAATACAGTTGTGCATAAGAGACCAGTCCCTGCTATGTGTGTTTCTGTATAGAATCTCATTTTCCATTAGCAGCATCAATAAAAATGTGTGTGCCTGCCCTCCCTCTGCTAGGAATTTGAAGAGGTAAAAGAGACTGTGAGATGCTGTCCATGCTCTTAAGAGCCCATGTGAGCTTGTTCTTACCAAGGTCCCAGATCACCTTCATGCTCACTGCTCTTTGCTAAGGGCTAATACCTAGTGACCACTGGAAAAACCATAGCCTTGACCAGACGGACCTTTGTTGGCAAAGTAATGTCTCTGCTTTTTAATATGCTATCTAGGTTGGTCATGACTTTCCTTCTAAGGAGTAAGCGTTTTTTAATTTCATGGCTGCAGTCACCATCTGCAGTGATTTTGGAGCCCCCCAAAATAAAGTCTGACACTGTTTCCCCTGTCTCCCTGAAAAATTGATGCTTTTGAACTATGGTGTTGGAGAAGACTCTTGAGAGTCCCTTGGACTGAAAGGAGATGCAACCAGTCTATCCTAAAGGAGATCAGTCCTGGGTGTTCATTGGAAGGACTGATGCTGAAGCTGAAACTCCAATACTTTGGCCACCTCATGCGAAGAGTTGACTTGTTGGAAAAGACCATGATGCTGGGAGGGATTGGGGGCAGAAGGAGAAGGGGACGACAGAGGATGAGATGGCTGGATGGCATCACCGACTCGATGGGCATGAGTTTGAGTAAACTCCGAGAGTTGGTGATGGACATGGAGGCCTGGCGTGCTGTGATTCATGGGGCAGCAAAGAGTTGGGCACGACTGAGTGACTGAACAGAACTGAACTGAATACCTAGTGAAACTGATGCCTTTTGCTTGGAGAATGAAAGGGATGAGGGCTTAAAGGCTGGGACTTGTGTCCAGATGTCTGAAGGAGTCCATGTTCCATCTGAAGCTGCTCTCTGTAGGGCTATTTCTTAGGGTCTCCGCAGACACATCCCACTCTAGTTGAAACCAAAATTTCTGTCATTTCAATACCCTAATGTTCCATTCAAGACACACAGGAAATAGGGTGAAAGAGAGATTGCTTCTGCAAGCCACAGACTAGCAGATTGAGACATTCAATAGCACTCTCATTTAGGCTGAACAGTGGTGATTGTGTGTGAGTTAGCATAATGCTTTGCTTTGCAGTTATTTGGCAGGTGTTTTATTTCTTTCAAATGGGATAGGTATGCATATATGAATTGAAATCTCTTTTGCATTGCTTGTTCTCCTAGTACAAGAGAGAACAAAGCTGTTCTCTCAGCTTTGTATGATGAAAGGTTTTCAGTATCTTTGGAGAGGAGTATCAAGTTTATATAAGAAACTCAGTTTGTAATCTTCAATATTGTAAACAAATTATTGATGCTTAAGTTTGCTGTCCCTTAATCTGTATTTAGTTTTCATTCGTAATGTAGGTCCAGCCACTTTTTTGTTTATTTATTATTATTTTTTTTTTTACTTTTTGTTTAAAATAAACTTTTACTTTGGAATATCTTGGACTTACAGAAGAGTTGCAATGTTCCCATATATCACTTACCCAGTTTCAATTTTCCCTGATGTTAACATTTTGTATGATCATGCATGCTAAGTGCATGCTAAGTCACTTCAGTCGCGTCCAACTCTTTGTGACCCTATGGACTCCTCTGTCCATGGGATTCTCCAGGCAAGAATACTGGAGTGAGCTGCCATTTCCTCCTCCAGGGGATCTTCCCAACCCAGGGATCGATTCTGCATCTCCTGCAGCTCCTGCACTGCAAGCAGATTCTTGACTGCTGAGCCACTGCGGAAGCCCATTACCCATGGTACCGCTATCATGGCACTTTTATCAAAACCAAGAACCCAGCATTGGTACATTACCATTAACTAAACTTCAGGCTTTATTTGGATTTCACTACTTACTCCATTAATGTCTTTTTCTCTTCTACAGTTCAATTTAGGATACCACCACATTACATTTAGTTGTTGTGTCTCTTTAGTCTTCTCTGGTCTGTGACAGTTTCTCAATTTTTCTTTGTTTTTTATGACTGACAGTTTTGAGGAGAATTAGGAATGTATTTTGTAGAGTTTTGGGTCAAATCACTTAAAATTTTATTTTATTGCTATTCACCCATACATTGATTTACAACAGTGTAATCATTTTTAGTGCATTATTTTCTGGTCTTTCTAGAGCCCAGAGTTAAAGCACTTCTATTAATAAAGGTAATTTTCTAGATTGGATAGACCTAAATGGACCCTTGCTGCTGATACAATAATTTTAAAAAATCCAGTGCCCAGAAGGGAAAACTGTAGGTATGTGTCATTGTGACATGATCCAGCATTGGCCAGGTTTATATCTGGTTTCATAACATGGCAATTCTGTTAGTCAAGGTTTTGGAAGGAAAATCTAAAGTACACTCAGCCAGGATTTTAAAGAGGATTTAATGTTTACCCAGGTGAGTCAGTGTAGTGGCTGGAACTTCTATAAAAATGTCACAGATCAGGTGACTTAAAAAGCAGACATTTATTTCTCATAGCTCTGGAGGCTGGGAGATCCAAGACTAAAGCCTTGGTCAAGGTGTTTTTCCTGGCTTGCAGATGGCTGCCATCTTTCTCCTCACAAGGAGAGAGCGAGAGCTCTGGTTTCTTTTTCTCTCTTAAAAGGGCACTCATCCCACCATAGGGGCCCCACCCTCATGAACTCATCTACCCCTGATTACCTCCCAGATGCCCCCCCACCAAATACTATCACACTGTGGGTTAGAGCTTCAACATAGGAGTTAGGGGTAGGGCATACACATGCAGTCTGTAATAGGCAGGGATAGAGGGAACCGATAGGGATGTCGAGGCTCTTTGGGACTGGAAGCAGAGGGAACCCCCAAGGGATGAAGGAGCAAGGGGAGGAAATTGTACTGTGGGTCACAAAGCTGCAGATGGTGGTTGGGAGTTGGGCATGGTGCCTAGCAGGAGCTGAAGTGGTAGAGAGAGGAAAACATAGCCAGAATGCAAGGCAGGGAGAGAATGAGAAATATCCAAACTTCTCCTAGCCTCCAGTTCCCAGTTGTTGTCACCCACTGGCCAAACTCAACCAGAATCCAAGGGCAGGGGAGCCTGGACACCACAGTATTTTGGGATCAGCACTCCAGGCCACACAGAAGGGTGGGAAATGGAGGAGAATATGTCTAAATAGTGAATAGCCAGCACCGATACTTAGAAGTATGCCTATTTGACTCTATTTCGTTACATACATTTTCCTAGGGCAGGAACACCCTCTTTGTAAACTTAGCCTTGATAAAGCAATTGTATACATTTCCTGGACTTTCCTGGTGGCTCAGTGGTAATGAATCCACTGGCCAATGCAAGAGACACGGGTTTGATACCTGGTCTAGGAAGACCTCCTGGAGAAGGAAATGACAACCCACTCCAGTGTTCTTGCCTGGGAAATACCATGGACAGAGGAGACTCACGGGCTACAGTCCATGGGGTTGAAAAAGAGTTGGACACCGACTTAGCAAATGAACAACAACATACATTTCCTAAGACTGCTTGCATCACAAAGTACCACAAACTCAGTGGCTTAAAACAACAGATGTGAATTCTAGCAGTTCAGGAAGCTTGAAGTCTGAAATCAAGGTGTCATCAGGGCCACACTCCCTCTGAAACTGGTAGGGGAGAATCTTTTCTTGCCTCCTCTAGGTTCCTTGGCTTGTAGATGCATCACTCAGTCTCTGTCTCCCAAGTTAGATTGTTATTTCCCTGTATGTTTCTACCTCCTCTTCTTATATGGACGCTAGTCGATTAGGTTAAGGGCCCACCCTATTCCAGTACGACCTCATCTTAAACTATTTATATCTTTGGTAACTCTATTTCCAAATAAGGTCACATTCTGAAGTTGTGAATGGGCATAAATTTAGGGGGACCCCCCACTACATTTACTACAATTCTTTTTCTTTTTTCAGTTGAGGAGAAAGAGGCAGATAGAATAACTTGTCCAGGTTACAGAAAGTGACTGAACTGAGTTTAGAAGCACAGTTTAAAACTATTAATTAGCCAAAACATCTTCCTCCTTCCCATTGGCTTGCCCCTTCGCCAGCCACCACTCTTGGACTTTTATTACTTATTTCCTTGTTCAATGACATCTTGGATGTTAGTTGATTTTAACTTTAATGGACAGAAATGACCTGAGCTGTTGCCTGTTGGGCGGAGGGATCGGATGATGTGTGGGGAAAACAAAATCTCTGTCTCTTGGAGATTTAGTTTTCTTTTTGCTTATAAAATGGCAAAAATGACACATCTCATTTGGTGGTTGTGAGTATTCAGTAAAATCAGTGTGAGAAAGCTTGGCAAAAGCTTCCAAGGCATGCATGCAACTCTAAGGAATTTTTATAGACAATTTTTCAGGTAGAAAAGGGGACATTACTCATGTAGGTTATTGATTAATTTATATTTTTGAATCTCTAAATTGTTGACATGCCTTTAAGTCTTAGATGAACAAGAAACAGAAATAGTGTAGTATAGATATTCAGCATTGCCTGTAATTTATTTCTCAATTTAGCCTCTTTCAAATAGTAAGTAATTCACTTTCATTGTTTTTGCTAAGTTACAGCATAAGTTGATGTCATAGCTCTTGCCACTGACCAGTAATATTACTTTGGTCATGTTGCTTAACTTCATCTTACATTGTGAAGGTTAAAGGAAAATGCAGACATACACATAGACACATACACACGAATGAGCACATACAAGCTCCCACTGTGACTCCTGGTACATTAAAGATGGTCAGGAAGTGAAAACTTAAAAAAAAAATATCACATTGCTATTATTATTGCTATTAACATTATTAATATCATTGGTTTTCACAAGCACCGAGTTATAAATACTTGTCTAATGAATCTACTTTTTTAACTTTTAAAAAATGTCAACTAATTTTAGACTTACAGAAAAGTTAATAAAGATAATACAGAGAATTCATATATGTGCCTCACTAGCTTTCCCTAATTTTAACATCTTTAAAATTTTTTTTCATTTTGTTTTGGCTGTGCTGGGTCTTCATTGTGGTGCGAGCTTCTCTCTAGTTGTGGGGAGCGGGGGCTACTCTTTGTTGTGGGGTGCAGGCTTCTCATTGCTGTGGCGTCTCTTTGTTGTGGAGCATGGACTCCAGGATGTTCGGGCTTCAGTGGTTTCGGCTCCCAGGCTCTAGGACACAGGCTCAATAGTTGGGGTGCACGGGCTTAGCTGCTCTGTGGCATGTGGGATCTTTGGGTCAGGGATATCGAACCTGTGTGTCCTGCATTGGCAGGTGGATTCTTTACCACTCAGCCACCAGAGAAGCCCCTAATGTTAACATCTTGATTAACTACAGTCAGATGATCAAAACTAAGAAATTAAGATCAATTCAATGCTAATAAGTAAACTACAGATCTTACTTGAAATTGCTTGTTTTCCTGTTTAAGTTTCCAATTTCCTATTGCAATGCAGGGACTTTATGGGACGACTAGCTTAGTCTTCTCCAACTTAGATTTTTTAAAAATTGTGTTTCATGATCTCAACACTTTCGAAGAGAACTTATCAGTTACTTTTTGGAATGTCCTTTAGTTTCGGCTTGTCTGTGTTTTCTTTGGTTAAATTGAGGTAATGCAGTTTAGCAAGGATACCTCAGAAGTAATGCCATATCTTTCTCCATGTACCATTTCAGGAGGTACACAATGCCAATGTATTTTATAACTGGTGTTGTTAAACTTGACCTCTTGGTTAAAGTAGTATCTGTCAGGTTTCTTGAATTTAAGTTACTGTTTTTCCTCTTGCAGCTAACAAATATCTTGGGGAGATACTTTGAGACCATGAATATATCCTTTTTGTCATACGTTTGCACACTAGTTTTAGCATCTATGCAGGATTTTTGCCAGAAACAATTATTAATGTGGTGTTTGCTTACTGGTGATTTTCTATTTCTTTCATGCCTGTATTTGTTAATTGGAATTCCTCTGTAAGGAAAAGTTGTTTCTTTTCTTCCACTTACTTATTTGTATTAGAATGAGCTAATAAGTATTTATTTTATTCTATGGGTTATAATCTAATACTATCATTATTATGATCACATTGTTCTGGCTTTCCCACGAGGAGCTTAATTAGGTTGGCTTCTGTATTCTTTCAGCATGCTCCATCATTCGTTACTATTGGCAGCGCCTGCTTTTTCTAGGCTCGTGTTACATTTCCTTGCCCCAACACCCCTTTTATGTCCCCCAAAGCACTAGTTCCTTTTATTGGAGAATGGATTTAGAGACTATGATCTTGGTGGTAGGTGTGCTCATTGCTGCTGGGGTATCATTGCTTCTAGGTCCTTTCAGTGGCCAGAGCTAGGAAATATGTATATGTATGTTTACTAACACACACACATCAACTTTTATTTCAATGAATCTGTGTAGATTTCTTTTGGGGTTGAGCTGCTTGGCTTGTGGTGTCTTAGTTCCCTGCATAGATGGAACCCATGCCCCCAAAGTACGGAATTCTAAGCACTGGACCATAAGGGAATTCCCTATATAAATATTAAAAGCCATAATGAATGCATTCACTCTAAAGAAACTGTAAGAGTATCTACAAGGCAGGCTTCTATTTGTCTGCCCCAAATAAGGAGAATATTACAATATTGCAGAGTCAACGGTACTTGTTTGCTTTCAATTTTATGTTATGATTCACATAGCCTAGGTTATTAGAAAAGGGACCTAACCTGATATAATTCTGAGAACAGAAAAAAAATCATAGAGATATCCAATTTATGTTTCCTAAACTGGTATTCCATGGAATACTGTTTTGGGAAGTGTTAATAGGCTTATCATGATGAAAGGGCTCTGTGGTCCAATAAATTTGGGAAGCGTGTCATGGTAGTCCCCCCACACTTATGTAACACTGCCCAGGGATTATTAAAGGAGTTTAAAAAAATATATTTTCCAGAAAAATTATATGATATAAACAAAATATTTATCAGACCACTTTATGGAAGCAGAAGATATGAAAGAAGAAGAAAACACATCAAATTTAATGTGATTTTTGTTGTATAAGTTTATTTGGGACTAAATGTTGGTTTGCACAATAACATGAAATTTTTAAAGTTGTGTGACCACATTCCTTGTTAAGAGAAGCTGCTATAAGGTATGTCTTCAAATAGCTTTTAAAATCTATGGGGAAAATTGCATTTGCTTTTCAGGGGGCAAATATATTCTTTAGAAAAAATATATTCTCTACTCCTGCCATTGAAATAGAGCTCAATAGAACTTATGGAAAAACTAACAGCAAAGATGAAACATCCCGTTTCAAAGTAGTCATTTTGTGGATGAAGGTAGAAACCTACAATCTTTCCCCCACCACAGCATTTCATATTTAAACCTTCTATTTTTAACCTGATGGTGGGATTCATGGCTAATGCTTATGAGATCTGTGTCTAGACAGTTGAGAAAAACAGGAAATGAGTTACATTGTTGTAGCTTAAGAGAATTTAACCTTTTGTCTTCTAGCTCCAAGTTCTGCCTGCTTTAGAAAAACATTCCTTCTCTCTTGAGGATTTCAGGGCATTTAAGGAACTATAATAATCCAAGGCCTCTTCAGGGAGCAGAGACAGCTATTTTGGTGGAAAAGGAAATGAGAACATGGGTTTACTGGGCTTGGCCCATAAAATGAACACAGACATTGGGAGGAACGTGTTTGCTCTCTCCTTCTGAACTCTGTGTGTTCACAGCTGTCTCGGATGGTGAGCTTCTGAAGCGCAGGAACTCAGCCTGGCTGACCCCCTCTGCGTTGGATGCATCCCGTGATGCTGAAGCACATACAGTGCCCCCCAGAAGGACAAGTTAAGCAGCAGCAGCAGATGGTATCTATGGAATGCTTTCTCTGTGCCATGTACGTCACATGCATGATCTCATTTAATCCTCTCAACGACCCGAATAAAATATGGTTAGTACTATTACCCCCACTTTACCCATGATAAAATGGAAGTTAAGGAACTTTATAAGAGTAGCAGAAGGCTTTCCTGGTAGCTCAGTGGTAAAGAATCCGCCTGCAAATGCAGGAGACGCAGGTTTGATCCCTGGGTTGTGAAGATTCCCTGGAGAAGGAAACAGCAACCCACTCCAGTGTTCTTGCCTGAGAAATCCCTTGGACAGAGGAGCCTGGCGGGCTACAGTCCATGGTGTCACAAAGAGTCAGACATGACTTGGCGATCAAACAACAAGAGAAGCAGGACTGGCATCTGAACCCAAATAAATATGATTCTAGAACCTATGTTCTTGGTATTCTATACTGTTTAGGGCTGTTTTGACAATTAAATGAGATGATGTACATAAATTTGTCATGGTTTCTGGCCCCTAATATGCATCAAAACTAATTCCTGCTATTATTTGTTTAAGTAAAATAAGGCTACTTTTCATTACAAGTGGATGATGACACCCCCACGCCCCCTCCTTGTAAGATACACAGTGTATAGTGCTTGTAAGTAGCTGTTGAACTGAGTGTATTGAATAATAATGGTAAGGATTTGTATTTAATGTATTACCTGCACCATTATTGTGCGGCTGGAGATACAATGATGGCAACAGCTGGTCAGGTTTGAACCTTTGAAAACAAGTAAAGGAACCTGGCTCACACAGCAATGAAGTCTACAATTTTGACTTTCTTAGCCATTGTTTATAAGAGTCTAAGAAATGGCCACCATACCACATACAACAAATACTACATAGACTGAACAACTTATCACTTTCACTTTGCACACTCAAAAGTGGTAGGGAGACGCTATTAGGTAAGACAGAATCCTTGTGCTCATGGATTTACAATCTAGTAGAGAATACATTAAAAAACTAGCAATTGGAATCATTACAAATTGTAATAGGCACCACCAAGGAAGTAGTGGAAGGGTTGAAATATAGAATAATGGAGTTGGGATGGGGAAGGAAGCTCAGATCTTACTTTGCATGGGAAGGAAAGGAAGACTTCTTTGACCAGGTGACATTTAAGGCCCATGATATGAAAGAGCCTGGAAAGAAGAAATAATACAAAGGTTTTGGCGAGTGGGTGGGGGAAGAACTTGACCAGTTCAAGGGTTTGAAAGAGAGAGTGTGTGGCTGGAGCATAACAAGGAGAGTGGGGTGAGATGAGGCCAGAAAGATGGTCAGGACAGGTCATGGAGGGCCTTACCAGCCCTTGGTAAGAAATTCAGTTTTATTCTAAGTGTAATAGGAACCCACCAAAGGGTCCTAAATAGACAAGTGACATTATCCGATTTGCTGGTGCATGGAGAATGAAGTAGACAGGATGGGAATGCTGTTGAGGGGACTTGCCTGGTAGTCTAGTGGCTAAGATTCAGCACCCCAGTACAGATTCGAACTCTGGTCAGGAAACCTGGAGGGTAACAGGCAGGAAGGCCAGGGGTCTCCAAATGGAGGAAATAAGCTGCAAGTGTCAGACATTTTTTCTCTCTTAAGCAGAAGGAGGAAACAAACTAGTGATATATATATATATATATTTCCCTTCTCTATACAAATTTAAAAGGAGGTTTCTCTTAAAATAGTGTGTTGCCATAATGACACCTGGTTCCACCTGAAGTTAACTATTCTCAAGCCTGGAGTTAACCAATGCATTCTTCTTATGGAAATGCCTGTCTTAAGCTATATTAATGTACTGTGCATTTACCCCAGACTCTGTCTTCAAGTCGGTTCTGCCTATTGGCTCAGAACCAATTTGACAAACCATTATGTTATCCTCAGACATTGTTCCCCTAATCTATGTAAACAAAACTTTGTGTATGGTAATCTGCCCTTCTACAAGATTCAAGTCAATCGTTTTATGGCCCGGGATGGATGACTCGTTTGATGCCAAGATTATCCCAAAATACATCTTATGGATGAGGGGCCTGGTGTCATTCTGAGTTTTAAGACATTCCTTTCTTTCATTAACAGATTGCTAGTGACTATATAACATCCAGCTAGAAAACTAGCAGGGGCGGACTCTTTCTGCCCCCTTCTGATGCTTATGTCAGAAGCTTTCTCTATCTCCTTTATACTTTAATAAAACTTTATTACACAAAAGCTCTGAGTGATCAAACCTCGTCTCTGGCCCCAGTTTGAATTCTTCTCCAGAGGCCAAGAATCCCAGTGTCTTTTTGTGGGTCAGCAACAACCTTTCAAAACTAGATCCCACAGGCCATAACTAGAAGATTCTATGTGCCGCAACTAAGACCCAGCACAGCCAAACAAATAAATAAAAATAAATATGAAGGAAAGAATGCTGTTGGGATTGTCTGTGCGAAAGATGGTGGTGACTGGGACCAAGCACTCCTTAAGAGGGAGGGTGGATAGTCAGAGACAGAAAAAGAGATGTGACGGCGGAAGCAGAGGTCAGAGTGATGTGGGGCCAAGAGCCTAGGAAAGCAAGCAGCCTCTAGAAGCTGGAAAAGGCAAAGACATGGATTCTCCCCGAGAACCTTCAGAAGGAACCAGTGCTGCCCACCCATTCTAGACTTCTGACCTACACAACTGCAAATGAGAAACTCGTCTTGCTTTTCACCCCTAGGTTTGTGGCCCCTAATTACAGCAGGGAGGTGCTGGCAGGAATAAGTCATTTGCTTTCCACCCTGCCTCACCCTCCAAAGCTCTATGTCTTCCTTCCATTGGCCGGATCTAACCAGAAGCTACAGGTGAGAGATCCACAGATGCCGTTCACACGGGCCAGCTTTTTAGGTGACAAAGAGGATGGAGGGGAGAGGAGAGTGAATCTGGAGCAGCAGAGAAAAAATGTCCAGTGCAGCGCAGGCTGCCAAGCTGAGTGGTTTGCTCTTCATCTGGAGCCTATAAGAAAGCAGGACGTTTGGCATGTTGCCTTGGCTTATCTCGGCCCTTTCTTTAGTGAGTTCTCTCTAGCACGGCCTTTGAAAACATCTTTGGTTTTGCCTCACCTTTATAGTGCAGATACAGGATGACAATGCACCTGTTTCTAATATCTAATTCACCTGTCAGAAGGATGCAGCAAGTTTCCAAAGCAAATGATATGAATTATAGTTAATCCACCATTTACTCTAAATATAAGAAGAAAAAGTTGCTTGACATTGCAGTATCGTGAGTGAATTTACCCCAGCCTTTTTCCTGTTTTCACCTAAAATGGTAGTCTCAAAGCACCTATCCTTGGACCAACTTCATCAGCATTCCCAGGGTGTTTTAAGCTTTTACAGACTTGGGGATTCTCATTTAGCTGGTCAGAGTGAGGACTGAAAATATGTTTTCTTTTAAAAATAAGCTCCCAGAGGGAGAAGGGATACATGTAAGTGTATGGCTGAGTCCCTTTGCTGTCCACCTGAAACTGTCACAACATTGTTAATTTGCTATGCTTCAATATAAAATAAAATGTTCTAAAAAAATAAAAATATGTCCCAAGAGATTATAAGGAACCACAAGTGCCTTAGACAGAGATTTTTTTCTTTTTTGGACAAACTGACTATAGATTCACAAGCTACGTATGATGTGAAAGCGGACTTTTTTGTTAGTCTTAAAACTACCTCCTCCAAAAGCTTACCCAGTTCCACTTCAGGTCAGCTGGATTGTGATTGGAATTAAATTTACCAAACACAGTTGGGTATGAACAGAAAAATCTATTTCGTTAGTTAATTATACTGCATACCTGTAATAAACTACTTTGATTTGGCAGCCACTGAACTATGCACAGTGGATACAAAAATAAATGAATAATAATAATACAGATTTTCAAAGATTTAGCTTATTGGGAGGGACAGCTCTGCCACAAATAATTATAATACGGTGAGATCGGGGCTGTGATGGGACCATGGACTTAGTGCCTTAGGAACTGGGAGGCGATGCTCAAACAAGGCTTTATAGAAGAGGTCACATTGGAGCTGGGTCTTGTAGGGAGAGTTGGAGTTTATGGAACAGGGAAGGGCATTCCAGACAGTGGGAAGAATTCACAACAGAGGCATGAAAGAGATGGCTAGTTTAGGGAGCTGCCTGTGATTTCGAGGACCTGGAACAGACGTATGTATGTCTCTGAATGTGGCTTTAGGGGATGCACGGACTATATTATCACCAGCCCTGCTGCCATGACACTGAGCTTGAGTGTTAGATTGGTGTTAATGGGAAGCTTCAGAATAATTTGAAAAATTATTATAAAAATGACAAAAGTGATTCTTGCCACACTTTGGAAAAAGCAAGAATAATTTTACAGTTAAAGAGTGAAAGTCCTCTTTCACTACTCTCTTCTGGGTCCATCCAAATCAGTCCCCCACTCTCCCCCCCCCCCCCAGGTAGCCATTTTAATAGTTTGGGGCATCCTTATTGATGTATTATACATTTTATCATGTATGTTTTCAAATATACTCCTATGGACTGAATTGTGTGCCCTCCTAAAATTCACATGTTGAAGCCTTAACTCCCAACGTGACTGTATTTGGAGATAGGGTCTTTAGAAGGAAATTAAGATTAAATGAGGTCAGCTGTCCATCATGTGAGGCCACAGCAAGAAAATGGATGTCTGCAGGTCTAAGAGAGCTCTTACCAGAAACTGGACCCCGCTTGACCTAGATCTGGGACCCTCCAGCCTCTGGAACTGTGAAAAAATAAATTTTTGTTGTTAAAGGCCCCAGTCTGTGTTATTTTGTTGTGGCAGCTTGAGACTAAGACACCTTCCCAAAATTAGAAAAAATAGCAAAAAGAATCTTCACTGACCTGTTATCCAGATTCAACGATTATCTATTGAATGATCATAAACAGGGAAGTGGTGGGATTAGGTAATGTGTTCTAGAAAGACCTCTCGGGCAGCAAAGTGGGTATGTTGGAGGGGTTCGGGCTGGAGATGAGGAGACAGGCTAAGCACCTCTTGTAAATTTCCAGGCAAGCGATGATGATGGCCCTAGTTGGGGGAAGGCACTAGAGAAGGAAAGGGAGGAACAGGGAGGAATTTAAAAGTAGAATTGATGGGCTACATGTGTTTCAATCATAAGTCTGTGTTTCATTATATCTAAGATGCTGTGGATTGTTAAGATGCAGCCTGAATTCAAAGATATAAAAATGGAAAGAATGTTAATTTTAGGATTGATGAAAGGCCCTAGAATTGAAAGCTGGGACCACCAACCCCCCCTTGGGAACAGCAGACATGAGCGTGTAAAAGAGAAGCAAGATTTTGATATCCGGAATCCTGATGCATAGCATGGGTTAATGAACTTTAAAAAAAAAATTACTTCTTAAGTTGAACTCTTCTTTTTTGCTCTTCTTGATTAAAGAACATGTTGGAGGGGCTGGTTTTGTGGCTGGGAACTTTATAGGAGCCCCTCCATTTTGACAAAACGCTATCCAGATGAGATGATGTCATTTACAACTTCACAGTCATGCTCAGTTTGGGGGCAGCCAAATTCCGTCTATTTAATTAAAAAAGGATGTTTTGAATGGGGGTGCTAGGGGATTTGGCCTATTGATTCCTTTTCATGGTGCTTTCTTGGGCTTCCAGACAAGTTTGGACTCCACAGGCAGATGGAGCTCTTATCCATGTTTTCTCTCCCCAGTGACAGGCCTGCAAGCCTGTCATTACCCAGTACTGGCATCTATCGTCTTGGAGCTGGGATGGTTACATAAACACTGAGAGCAACATAGCTCATCCAGGCTACACTTCGAGGACCTGAATTCCCCTTTGGAGGGAACGGCACTCAAGTCGAAGTAGGCCGAGGGGCAGGACGCCGCTTCCCCAAGCAGAGCCAGAGGTGGGGTTGACGGCAGGGGCACCAGGAGGGACCCCGGCCACATCACCCAGTGAATTCATGTCTGCGCATCTGGGACTCCATCATGATTTTTGCCTTTTCAAATTTAAAATTGGATCGAAAAATGTGTGCGAGTGTTTTTAAAGAGTCCAGAGCCAGACTTCTTTTTTTGTTGCAAGCTATTTTAGGACTTATATTTTATCGGTTGCTGTTTTGGAAAAAAGGACTTTCGCCTCTGCGTTCCCGGAAGTGCCCAGTGAAGTGAGTGTGCACTCTGGATTTAGACAGCCCAGGTTTGAATGCCAGTTCCACTGTGTCCCTGGCCAAGCTGCTCATCCTCCTGTACTTCAGTTCTGTCTATAAAGAGGGGGCTAATAAGTAGTGCCTATTCCATAGAATTGTTGAGATAATCAACCATTTCACATGCTTAGAACAATGCCTTGCTATTCAATATACAAGTAGCAAAAATAACCACAGCTAGAAATATCGAATACTAGCAAAAGTGTTCAGCTTACTCTGTGCCAGGTACTTTTCTACATAAAACAGCTCTCTTTATCCAACTAGCCATCCTATAAGTAGATGCTGTTATTATTCCTGTTTTATAGATGAGGAAACTGAAACATAGAAAAGTCTATTTGGTATAAATATTTTTGTGTCTCTGCTGAACCTCATATAAACCTGGTTGTAGAGTATTAAAATTATCGGTTTATATGCCTGGCTCTCCTCCATAAATATGTGGGCTCCTCAAATATGATAACTCTAGCTGTCTTTATTTTTTCCCCCCGGGCGAGGTTCTCATTAGTTATCCACTTTATACATAATACTGTGTATATGTCCATCCGAATCTCCTAATTTATCATAGATCTAGTACCAGACACACAGTAATAATGTTAAATACATTGGAAGGAACTTAGTGGGAAGTGTCAGTTTGGGGCATCGACATGAAAATACATTTTTTTCAGTATTGGCTCCCAACCGTTGTTATATGGTTCTTTCCGAAGCTTCATGGGAACAGCTTCCTTGATGACCTTCAGGCCAAATTATGCAGTTGTTCATTTCCCGCTGGTTATTAGCAGTTTCATTCCAGAACGGGGCTTCAGCCTGGTTTATTTGATAACGTCTCTCTCCGATTCCCGCCGTAGCCCTCCTCCCGGCCCGGCCAGTGCAGCTGTGACTGGTTTCCTTGTGGCTGTCTCTCGTCCGGAGCTTAGGTGTGGGTGGGCGGTAGGACGGTGACGTCGGGGCGACATTTGCCTTACTTGGCAGTCTAGGGTGAGGTTTCCGTTCTCTCTACAGGGGTGGTTGCTGTCTCTCCAGCTGCTTGGTCGTCGGTCCTCTCTCGGGGCGGGTGCTCAAGGCGGGGTCTTCCATGGTGTGTGAGGGCTGGTCCTTTGCAGGCCCTTTGGGAATCTCTCCCTCCCCGACACACTTCCCAGCTCGGAGAGCTGCCTTCAGTTGCAAACCCTTCCCCTAACCCTACTTCAGTTCCTGCCCTTCCATGGCTGCTGGGGGGACTGACCTGGGGGACACCCCTTTTAAAATGCCTTTTTTTTTAAATTGTGGTAGAAGTCACATAATATAAAACATACTATTTTGACCATGTTTAACTGTACAGTTCAGTGGCACTCAGGACATTCACACTGTTGTGCGACTGTCACCATCGTACATCTCTGGAGTTTTTCACCTTCCTAAACCGGAACTCTGTCCCCATTAAACTCCAAGTCCCCATTCCCCCTTCCCACCCTCCACCCCTCAGCCCCTGGCATCTTCCAATGTGCTTTCTGACTGTGAATTTTTTTTTTTGGTGAAGAGGATGGGATCTGACTCTATGAATTTGACTATTCTTGGTCATTGTTGCTCCATCACTTAGATGTGTCTGACTCTTTGCGACCCCATGGACTGCAGAATGCCAGGCCTCCCTGTCCCTCATTATTCTAGGTACCTCATATAAATGGAATCAAACACTGTTTGTTTGTACCTACTATATACTGGAATGCATTTGTAAGGTTAACTTAATATATACGGGGACCCTCTTTTAATGAGGTGCAGAGAAGATGACTCAAGCCCAGTTACCTTCTTAGTGTCCGCTCCACCCTGGGGAAATGTGCACGCCCTTGTGTGCCTCTGGGGACGTTGCAAGGTGCCTTGCCACCCCTCCCTCTCCCAAGCCAGTGTCCTCTCCAAGCCTGTCTTCCCCCGCCCCAGTTATCAGTTGCAAGTAAGGAATGAAACGCAGGTCTTCTATATCATTGGAACTCCTGGACTTTATGAATGATTCTCCTGGAGTCCCGGTGGGGGAGTGGGGGAGGATATAGGCTCTTCCCATGAACACTGTCCTCCTCTCTCTTCACTCTTCCTGTTACACTGACTCAGAGGGTGGAGGGAATTCAGTTGATTCTGACCTCTCCATAAGCCCTTCAGGGTGGTGGCTGGCTCCAGCTGTTAAATTTACAAGGTCAGAATACTCAGTGCCATTTGTCCTCTGCACTGGGTTTTATCTCAAGTCCTAGGACTTCCTTGCGGCTTTGTTGTTCACAATAGCCAAGACAGGGAAGCAAACTAAGTGTCCATTGGCAGATGAATGGATAAAAATTATGTGATATATAAATATATGCATATGTATGTTATATTATATATAATATATAAGTTGAAGCTGCAATACTTTGGCCACCTGATACAAAGAGCAGACTCATTGGAAAATACCCTGATGGTGGGAAAGATTGAAGGCAGGAGGAGAAGGGGATGACAGAGGATGAGATGGTTGGATGGCATCACCGATTCAGTGGACACAAGTTTGAGCAAGCTCCGGGAGATGGTGAAGGACAGGGAAGCCTGGCATGCTGCAGTCCATGGGGTCACAAAGTTGGACACAACACAGTGACTGAAAAACAAAATAATATAGATAAATATATACATTATATAAAATATATTTTAATATCCTATATTGAAAATATGTAATGGAATATTATTCAGCCATGAAAAGAAAAAGAAAATCCTGCCATTGGTGACATGGATAGACCTTGAGCACATAAATTAACATTATGCTAAGTAAAATAAGTAGACATAGAAAGACAAATCCCAGATAATCTCACTTATATGTGGAATCTAAAACAGCCAAACTCACAGAAATAGACAGGTGCTGGGAGCTGGAAGAAATGGAGAACTGTTGGGTAAATGGTACAGACCTCCAGTTGTAAGATGAATAAATTCTGGGGTATAGCCTGAGTTAACAATGTATTATATACTTGAAAGTTGCTCAGAGAGTAAATCTTTAATGTTTTCACCACAGACATCTAAAATGGTAAACACGTGAGGTGATGAAGGTATTCAGTTCAGTTCAGTCACTCAGTTGTGTCCGACTCTTTGTGACCCCATGGACCACAGCATGCCAGGCTTCCCTGTCCATCACCAACTCCCAGAGCTTACTCAAACTCATGTCCATCGAGTCAGTGATGCCATCCAACCATCTCATCCTCTGACGTACCCTTCTCCTCCTGTCTTCAATCTTTCCCAGCTTCATGGTCTTTTCTAATGAGTCAGTTCTTCGCATCAGGTGGCCAAAGTATTGTAGTTTCAGTTTCAGCATCAGTCCTTTCAATGAATATTCAGGACTGATTTCCTTTAGGACTGACTGGTTGGATCTCCTTGCAGTCTAAGGGACTCTCAAGAGTTTTCTCCAATGCCACAGTTCAAAAGCATCAGTTCTTCAGCACTCAGCTTTCTTTATAGTCCAACTCTCACATCCTTATGTGACTACTGGAAAAACCATAGCTTTGACTAGACAGAACTTTGTCGATGAAGTAACGTCTCTGCTTTTTAATATGCTGTCTAGGTCACAGCTTTTCTTCCAAAGAGCAAGCGTCTTTTTAATTTCATGGCTGCAGTCACCATCTGCAGTGATTTTGGAGCCCCAAAAATAAAGTCTGTCACTGTTTCCATTGTTTCCCCATCTATTTGCCATGAAGTGATGGGACCGGATGCCATGATCTTAGTTTTCTGAATGTTGAGTTTTAAGCCAACGTTTTCATGATGACGTTTAAGCCAACCTTTTTTTGATGAAGGTGTTAACTAACCTAATTGTGATATCATGTAACAATATATTGGGTTGGCCAATATTTGTTAATATTTTTCCCTAAGGTGTTACAAAAAATCATAATATCCAATGTATCAAATCATTATGTTGTATACTTTAACCTCATGTGACATTGTGTTGCTGTTGTTTAGTCACTAAGTTGTGTCTGACTATTTGTGACCCCATGGATTGTAGCCTGTCAGCCTCCTTGGTCCATGGGATTTCCCAGGCAAGAATACTGGAGTTGGACACAACTAAACAACAACAAAAACCACAGAAAGGAGTGAAATATTGCCATTTGCAGCAACATGGGTAGACCTGGAGATTATCATACTAAGTGATGTAAGTCAGACAGAGAATGACAAATATCATATGATATCACTTACTAACAATACAACTGAATTTACTTACAAAACAGAAACACAGACATAGAAAATAAGCTTATGGTTACCCAAGGGGAAGCGAGGGGGAAGGATAAATTAGGAGCATGGGATTGACAGGTACACACCCCTATATGTAAAATAGATAACAATAAGGATTTACTGTATAGCACAAGGAACTATATATTCAATATGTCTAACGGAAAAGAATCTGAAAAATAACACATAAATATTTTTATATAACTGAATCCCTTTGCTGTACACCAGAAACTAGCACAATATTGTAAATCAATTATAGTTTAAGAATCACATTCATGTCAAAGCACTTCAGAGTTGTGAAATGCCTGACTAGAAAGAGGGGCAGATGTTAACCGGGAGAGGGGAGGAGGGAGCTGTGTTCACACATAGCAGGGAGACGGACCCAGGGCTGTACTCTGTGTATAATCTTTTCTCGTCTACTGGGGCAAGGCTGTGAGCACAAGCCAAGAAGTTGTTCAGTTACTTGCTGGCAAGTCTCCCTCTATAAGACCATTTGGATGTCAAGGCTAATGAAGGTTTAGCCTAGGGACCCTGGGCACCTGGTGCAGGAAATATTTCACAAAGACTCTTCATAAGGTATAGTACTAGGCACTGTGGGGCAAGAGGAGCTGCAGAGTCATAAAAGGACACCAGGTTTAGGGTCAGATGTGAGCTTAGACCCTACCTCTGTGGTTTAGGAACCGTGCGACCGAAGTGTGTGATAGCAAATATTTAAAAGAATCAGCTCTCCAAATAAGAAAAAAAGTTCTGATTTGTAGTTCTTCCTGATTTCTGAGATGGAAATATTCCCACTATGGTTGATTGTAAGTTAATAACATGCTACTGAAGGTGGAGTTGAAAAAAGGTGAATGCATTCAGCTCAGCTCTCATGAGCCATTTCCAGCCTACCAGACTGTGTGATTTTGGACACATCATCTAATTTTTCTGAGCCTCCCCGGTTTCCACACTTGTGAAGTGAGGATAATATTCAATACTAGTATCTCCCTTACAGGGCTGCTATGACAGTTCAAAAGAATAATACATTTGAAAGCATTTGGCCAAGAGTAGGATTCAGTTTATTATTGATGTTGCATCTGGGCTTTCTCATTTCTTATTACCTAGGAGTTTATAAAATTGAAAGGATTTTCATCCAAGAAAAATTCTAACTGGTGGAGGGTGTGTGAATGTCTGCTGTAGAAGTTGGAGAGGGGATGGAGAGACCATTGAAGAAGCAAGAAATAAAACAAAAAGACAAAATAAACTAGTTTCATCTGAACTAATATATGATTTCCTAAAATCTCAAAAGATTATATGAAATAAAAGGGACCTAGAGATAGCTAAACCAACCCACCTTCTTTCCTATTACAGATGAGGAAACTGAGTCAGAGAGTAGAAGTGGCTTCCCTCAGGTTTAGCCCAGCTGCAACGGAGCCCCGAGTAGAAGCCGGCTCTGCTGACTGGCTATTTGGGACTCATTTGTGGGTCCAATTCTTTTCAGCTTGTGCTTGTTGGCATGAGCAAAGAGTGATGGAAATCTCAGGCTTCCTTTCATACTACTCAGGAAAAGTGATTTGACTCAATTATCAGAATAGTTCATTAAGCCAGTGGTCTCCAAAGTGACAGGCTGGAAGAAAAAAAACCCAAAACTACTATTGATTTTTCTTTTAAAGAGTGAGACGTCAAGCAATTATCTTCTGCCAGGGAATAATCTTGTGTCATTTCATCGAAGGAATTACTCAGACAGGTGTGGGCAGGGTTAAGGGAACAGAGAAGATGCTAAGGCCTCCAGAGATGAGCAACAATGAGAATTACTTCTCCCAGGTTTGGAGAGAAGCCTAGGGATGGCTGGAATCGTAAGGAGGAGGGATACTGTTTTTGCCATGGACCAGGGACCAGCCAGGAGAGAGCAGGCAGGAATGACCCTGAACTCTTTCTCTGCTCTTGTCTCTGCCAGCACCTTCTTCTGGACAAACCCAATCAGATGCCAACTGGCAAGAGAGTCTGGGGGATGTAGGGCTTTTTGCAGTCAGCCTCCTAGGGCACTGAGCTCGGCAGAGAAGCGGAGAATGTATCTTCAGGGTCAAGCAGAGAACAACTAGCACAAAAGACTTAAAGATGTTTAATGTCTGGGTTGACAGTGGTCCTTTCCATCCATCCATCAGACATCATTCAGTACCCAAGGCACTTTGGTCCCAATGAGGAGTGGAAGCCAGTGGAACCCAAAGTAGATCAGTGTACCGTGACATATTGCAGCTTCTGTATGCCCGACTAAATGGATTTGTGGATTATAGTATCTAGTTTGAAATAAGCAAAATATCACAAAATGGACAAATGCTTTAAGAGGTTTCCTAGTTTCTTGCAAAGAAACAGTAGAGTGAAGATATTGTTGCAGATGCTAAGGAACACTAAAGTGTGAGTACTGACCTTGCTCTTCACTGGCTGCATTAACTCAATGATAAGCTAATGAAATTGAATTGAAAATTGGCCCAAAAGTTCATAATGGTCACAGCTATTTTGAATATGGATTTATGTCCATTATTACTAATAGTGAGCCTCCTCCTATGTGTTCACTATGCTTTGAAATATTAATTAATGATAATAGTGCCTGCCAATACTTTATAAATAGATAAACACACGTATTTTGGTTTATGCTTAAAAAATATTTACTGATGGGATGGTTGGAGACCACTGGTTTTAAATAATAAACAAAGGCTAGAATTGCGGGGGTCATTGATTTAGTCATAGTGCTTCTCTTTAGAGACAGTGAAGACTACATGGTTTTTCTGCTTAGAAGACATAAAACAAAAAAAAAAAAAAAACAAAATAAAAGGGAGAGTGGGCTTGTGAATAATAATAACAAATGTTTATAAGTAAGCTTATGTGTTAAGCACTGCTCTAACCACACAGAAACCATGTAAAATGCATCAACTCAATTACTGTTCACAGCAATTCCATGATGTGGGTACTGTCATCATTCCCATTTTACAGATAAGGGGACTGAGGCAGGTCAAGGTTTTGGTACAGTGTTTGGTACAGCCAGGAAGAGGTAGGGTGGGGTTCGAACCCGGGAAGTTGACTTCAGATTCTTTGCTCTTCATCTCTAGGCCTTGTTGCCTCTTTGAAGGAAGTAGGGGGGCTCCATGGAGTAATTTTGAAATTAAGAAAAAAAAATTGCAAAGTAAAATTAAAACAATTGAATGCGAGTTTTAAAAGTACAGAGACAGGAGAGTCACTCAAATGCTTTTCTGTGGGTTAGGAGTGACTCTTTCCTTGTGCTCTTTGGCATCTGCCAAGTATGATTTTCAGGATGTGGTAGCTGGCTAACTGCCTCTGGTAGCCACTAGATTCCACTCTCCTCTGGGTTTTTCCTCTTGCCCTCTGAATCCTTCCCCTAGACTTGCCTTGCCCTTGTTCTCTTTCTAGGAGCTCATATTTTTTAGGGTTCTCCAGAGGAAAAGAACCAATAGGAAGTATTGGTCTCTCTCTCTCTCCATCTCTCTCTATAGATAGTAATCCCTCCCCCAGATATATTAATAGATATGTAGAGATAGATTTTATTCCTTAAAATATTTTGTTCTTTAAAATCTATCTATACAGATTTACTTATTCATTTAAAACTCATGTGATCATTGTTTTCCAATTTTCTTCAAACCAGTCAATCCTAGAGGAAATCAGTCCTGAATAATCATTCAGTTCAGTTCAGTCACCCAGTCGTGTCCAACTCTTTGCGATCCCATGGACTGCAGCACGCCAGGCCTCCTTGTCCATTGCCAACTCCTGGAGTTTACTCAAACTCATGTCCATTGAGTCAGTGATGCCATCCAACCATCTCATCCTCTGTTGTCCCCTTCTCCTCCTGCCTTCAATCTTTCCCAGCATCAGGGTCTTTTCAAATAACTCAGTTCTTCACATCAGGTGGCCAAAGTATTGGAGTTTCAGCTTCAGCATCAGACCTTACAATGAATATTCAGGACTGATTTGCTTTAGGATGGACTGGTAAAGAGTCTTCTCCAACACCACAGTTCAAAAGCATCAATTCTTTGGTGCTCAGCTTTCTTTATAGTCCAACTCTCACATCCATACATGACTACTGGAAAAACCATAGCTTTGACTAGATGGCTCTTTGTTGACAAAGTAATGTCTCTGCTTTTTAATATGCTGTCTAGGTTGGTCATAGCTTTTCTTCTAAGGAGCAAGTGTCTTTTTAATTTTATGGCTTGCAGTCACCATCTGCAGTGATTTTGGAGCCCAAGAAAATAAAGTCTGTCACTGTTTCCCCATCTATTTGCCATGAAGTGATGGGACCAGATGCCATGATCTTAGTTTTCGGAATGTTGAGTTTTAAGCCAACTTTTTCACTCTCATTGGAAGGACTTATGCTGAAGCTGAAGCTCATTGGAAAAGACCCTGATGCTGGGAAAGATTGAAGGCAGGAGGAGAAGGGAATGACAGAAGATTAGATGGTTGGATGGCATCACCAACTTGATGGACATGAGGAGCAAGCTCTGGAAGTAGGTGATGGACAGGGAAGCCTGGTGTGCTGCAGTCCATTTGGTCACCAAGTGTCGGACACGACTGAGTGACTGAACTGAATGTTTATTTAAAATTTTATTTATTTATTTGGCTGCACCAGGCCTCAGTTGTGGTTCATGGGCTCTTTAGTTGTGGTGTGCAGACTCTTAGTTGTAGCATCTAGTTTCCTGACCACGGATGGAACCTGGGCCCCTGAGTTGGGAACTCGGAGTCTCAGCCACTGGGCCACCAGAGAAGTCCCTGAGCTCATGGTTCTGATGGGCTGCCCCAGTGCGCAGGACACTGCTGCTTAATAAACATGGCTTATTGGCGAGAATTTGAAATGCTGGGTCTCTGGATGCTTCTTGGGCAGAAGTGTGATTGGCGTCAGCCTCAATGAAGCCCGTATAGAGCGGGAAGGAGACAGCTTCACACCTGCCCCCAACAGGCATAGCCCTGCGGACCAGCTCTCGCAGGTCCATGTATCAGGGCGGCCAGAGTGACTGGGTGCTGACTTAGGCTGTGCCTTTCATGGCAGACAGATCCCCACTCAGCAGGGGACGGGGGATATGGAGCAGAAGGATGAGTAGGAATTTATCTGAAGGGGCAGAGCTAGAGTGTCTGCTAGGTTCTCTGTCTTAGTTTCCTGTGTGGCTGTAACAAGTTACTGCCAACTCAGTGGCTTAAGACAACACAAGTTCATTAGAAGGCCAGAAGGCTGACACGGGTCTCTCTAGGCCAAGGTCAAGTTGTCAGCAGGGTCAGGTTCCCTTCTGTCGGCTCCAGGAAGCAAAGTCACTCAGTCATGTCCGACTCTTTGCAACTCCATGGACTGTAGCCCACCAGGCTTCTCTGTCCATGGGATTTTCCAGGCAAGAGTACTGGAGTGGGTTGCCATTTCCTTCTCCAGGAGATCTTCCCTACCCAGGGATTGAACTCAGGTCTCCGGTGTTGTAGGCAGATGCTTTACTGACTGAGCCTCCAGGGAAGTCCGTAGGCTCCAGGGGTGGATGCTTAATCCTTGCCTTTTCCAGGTTATGGACTTTGATCTCATTCCCTGGCTCTGGGGGACCATTATTCCACCCACCATAGTAGCCTTATGCTTTTCATTTTAAAATAAGCTATTAGTGTAAGATGATTTTTAATGGAAAGGTATAATAATTTCACTAATTTTAAGAATGCTGAAGTTTTTCTTTGAAAGAATTTCAGATATATTTATGTTTAACTTACTAAATTTATAAGTTATTAATTAACTTGGGAATGTTTTGCTTATTAGGATTGAAGCTTCTGTGAGCAGGTATTCGAAGTGCTTGCTTTTTTAAAAAAGCAAATGCATTAGAGTTATAATTGCAGTTTTAAAACGTTTAAAAGAATTTTTATCATTTGTCAAAGGCACTTGTTTAGTTTGTTCAATGTGAGTTTCTCAAAGAATAATAAAAGGCCCTCTTATTTCGTATGAAAATTTACCAGACTTATATTTGCTTGAACTTAAACTTTAATGAACACTAGGTCTCCACATTTGTTACTTTTTCAACTGCCATTAATTTGTAACCAAGATGTTATAAATAGGTCTATGCACATAAACTCAGGCTGACACTTATTCTAGTCCAGGGTAAGTCTGTGGTCCTAAGTGAGACTTTCAGAAGCATTTTGTGAATGTATGTGTGGATTTATTCATTCATTTGGCCCAGGCACTATGCTAGGTACAAGTAAGATTATGGTGTAACAGAAAATATAGTACTAGTCACTGAGTCCTGTCTGACTCTTTGTGACCCCATGGACTGTGGCCCTCCAGGCTCCTCTGTCCATGGAATTCTCCAGGCAAGAATACTGGAGTGGATTGCCATTCCCTTCTCCAGGGTATCTTCCTGACCCAGAGGTCAAACCCGTGTCTCCTGCATTGCAGGCAGATTCTTTACCATCTGAACCACCAGGAGAGCCCAAAAACTGATACCAGAAGATAGATTTACTCAGTTGGAGAAAGCTGAAGCTAGGAAATGGCCCTAAGGAGCAATGGATAATTATGAGACAGAGGGGCTGGGAAGAGCATTGTAGGAAGGTAGAACGACCTGAAAGAAGACTGCATGGCATGTGTAGGGAATTGTGAGATTTTGTGATCCTGCTGGGAGTTTAAAAAAAAATTCTAATTATTCTCAGGTGACTTTTATGTCAATTTCTGATGGAGTGTCAGTGTTGGGATCAGGGCATGTTCCAGAGTAAATGTGTCGAGTAAATCAGTCACCCCTGTTAGTCACCTGAGCAATCACACATAACTGGGAACACAGGGCAGTTACTAACCTGATTCTCTTGTTGCTCAGGGAATCATAGCTGCTAACACTTATTGAGCTCGTATTATGTGCCCAGCTCCAGGCACTTTATAAGTATTAGCTCACTTAACCCTCATAGCCATAAGAAATAGATTTATTATCAACAGGGTTGAGGAAATTTGACACAGAGAAGGGTTAAGTGACAAAAGTCACACTGCATGTGAGTGACAGGACCATGATGTAAACCTTGCACAGGCTGTTTCCCTTTTCTGGAATGCTCATGCCCCCATCTTCTGAAGCCAGCTTTTCTCATCTTTCAACATCACTTCCTCAGACGGCCCATTTCCGCCCCACACCTTGTTATTCTGCACCTTAGTCCTTTGCTTTTTTCCCTTCATAGCACTTATGACAAATTAAATTTGTCCTCTACTTATTTTTTTGTCCCCTACTTGGACAGCAAGGAGATCAAACCAGTCAATCCTAAAGGAAACCAACCCTGAATATTCATTGGAAGGATTGATGCTGAAGCTGAAGCTCCAATACTTTGGCTACCTGATGTGAAGAGCTGACTCACTGGAAAAGACCCTGATGCTGGGAAAGATTGAGGGCAGGAAGAGAAGGGGATGACAGAGGATGAGATGGTTGGATGGCATCACTGACTCAATGGACATGAGTTTGAGCAAACTCAAGGAGATGGTGAAGGTCAGGGAAGCCTAGGATGTTATGGTTCATGGGGTTACATGAAGTTGGACATGACTAAGAGACTGAACAACAACTTATTTTTTTCTTTCCCATTAGAATCTAAATTCCATTAAGCTATAGACTCTATCTGTCTTGTTCACCATCTTATGCCCAGTGCCTTCACAGAGTCTATCATGGAGCAGCTGCTCAGTAGATGTCTGTTGATGAGTAAATTAATACTGACGTTAAAGTTCACTATTACCTAAGCATTCTATTTTATGAAGAGTAAGTAGGAATATCCCATTTAAGCATAATACTGTATTTCTGATTTAGATTGGTACTCAGCAGCAAGCTTAGTTTTCTGTGTATTCCTAGAAAATTTTACAACAATGTTAAGTTTCTGAGAGCAGGAATATAAGCCTCACTCAGCAAAAGGTAAACATACTCAGTTTGATAAAAAACCAACTTGAATTGACATGCACCAAAAATGCACCAGTGTGTGTTGTTGGAAAAACATTTATTGCAATTCAGTGTCAAAAAAATTTTACAAAAATATGCCACCGTCTGGTACAAACAACTATAAAAAATCAGTTCGTCATGCAAGAAGAGAGTGCAAATAATTTATACAGAAGGACTCAGTTCACACAATATTAAATAAACATCTCTGTATGTAATTGGTCTAACCTTATACTTTTAGTTAAAATGTTCAATCCCCTAAATTTTTCATTAAAAAAGTACTTGAAAGCTTCTAAGCTTAGGATGTGGACTTTCACATACACCTCCTCTAGCCAGGATGATTGGCAGTATCGGCAGAATAAAGATGGCGCCAAATGTGCTCAAGTGCAGAGCACAGCTTGGCGCCTTCTGTTTAACAGCCTTGTATATCATTAATTAAATTAAACATTTCTATACTCAAAGACAGAAAAAGTCATGTTCAAACTCCGGAAGTAATGTTGCAGCAGATGGAGTCTCAAGCCGTTCAGAGTTTTGAAGCAGCCATCCATTTTTGGCCAAATGGAGGAGGGCCTGAATTTTGAGAGATCTCTCAGAAAACTTTGTTTGCTGAGTTCAAGGATACTTTGAAAAATGTCTAGCAGACAAAGTCATGAATATCCTGGTTCCTTGCTCCTTGCCGCCTCATGGACTAATCCCCCTTTGCTTGTGAGGTTTAGCAGAGAGTGACCTTCTACTGGTAGAAGCTCACCGGGTCTCACAGCAGGTACCAGAGGACTGAGAGATGGTAGGGATGGGGTAAATGTACCTCTTAGTCTAAGGGGAGAGGAAACCTGCTTGGTTACCATCAGAATCTTACTTTCTAGAAAGCAATCCAGGTGCTCAGCGGTCATCTGTCTCAGGGGGCACCTCTACAATTAAAATCTGAGTACCTAGGGAAAAATGAATTTGTCAACACAGGCTGCTAACTTTACGGCAAGCAGGCTGTACTCACTAGTATGCCGTACCCACAGCAGAGTCAGAGTTCTGTAAAAACATTAAGAGACTCCTTAACTTCTCCAGGAAGAATCAGGGACTTCAAATGTTTTTAAAGAGTTAACAGCCAGACACCTAACACTGGACCACCAATGTGGAAGTCTCGCGAGGAATCAGCTCTGGTGTCACGTGTGTCCAGCCACAACAAAAGGTGCTGCGGTAGGGGGCACGAAGTCAAGGCTCACAAAGTCCCAGGTTTATACTCAGGACCACTGCTGAGTACCAGCTGGGTTGAGGCATGTCTCCCAAATATTCTGGACCCACTACCTCATCTGGAAAGGCAGAAGGAATGCCAGACTCCATCATCGCTAACCTTCCTCCTAGCACTAAAGTCTAGCAGAGGAGTTTCCTTCCTCTGGAAAACCACGAGACTTGACTCTCCTTAACAAAACAGAGGAGAAAGCGTCTACAGAAAACGTGGAGTTGAAAGGAATTACGATCTTGTTTGTTGAAGACATCAAGGGCCCAAGCTATATCAAAGAGCCCCATCTCTGCATTTGCCTAGAGGTTCAGGGTGTTTCTGAGGTCTGTTTAAACACTAATAGGATTTTAGGCCAGCATCCAGTCAGAGGGATGGTTCACAGACTCTGAGAGTTGGAAACAGATTAAAACGAAAAAACACAAAAAACAACAGATGTCAACATGGAAAATGATGATAGAGTTTAGTTTAAAAAATTCACACATAAAATTACAGTTAAAAAAATTCACACATAAAATAGTGTTTGCATAGCAAGACGTAATTGCCCTACAGCCTGGCAGAAATATATAAACTCAGGTGCATATTTTATGATAAACATTGTATTGAACACTAAGCATGATATACCGTTGAAATGACTGAACTTCTTGCAAATCACACCACTTGTTTAGACAAATCAGATTCCAAGCCCCTTCTCTTCTCCCACATAAAAACAATGGAAACAAGGAGCCTGTGTTAATTGCAAGCTCCCAAACAGTTTTTGAAGAGAGAACTGTGGCAATAAGGTATTCACACTTGTTACCTTCCTTCATCATTGCCAAGTAAAGCCCGTTCTTGCCTTGACAGTTTTGCAGTGTAAATCCAGCCCATCTAAAATATCTCCTCTGATCTACTTCAATATAAAATGGATCATGGCGAAACAGAGGTCATCTCACAACTGACCCTTTTGATCTCAAAACTGGAGATGTTTTCACATTGTAGTTTCTGCCACCACCCTCCCACGTGACTGATCCATCTGCTAAAAGTAACAGTGTTGAGTCATAATGTGATCTACTTTAAAATGTTTGGATCTTGCTATAAATTGAGTCCTACGTGAGATTCACATATTCTCCTTTCCTCAAACGCTGTGCCTTCTTCTCAAGAAACTCTAGGATTGTTGTTCAGAAATGTTTGCATTGAAACAAATCATTACACTCGTGTGGATCAGCTTCTACTGTCCTGGACAAAAACTCTTTCCTTCTCTGGTACTCTCATATTCGACATCAATCTTGAATCCTCCTTTCCAGAGCTGCGGTGGGGATAGGTAGGTACAGCAAAGACAGTACAGCATTCTGTCTTCTCCAGCACTTTCCACTGGGATGTCCCTTCTGGCTTTTTAGGTCAGAAGTTCTGAGACAGAGATTCTTTGTTTTTTGTTTTTTAGGTCAGGTTGTCCTGGGAGGGTTTGCCAATAGAAATTCTATAGACAATCAGTGCCCAGGGAACAAGCATGTTCTTTTAAAGTTTCTGGTTTTACTTATACAAGAGGCTCTGGCCACACTTCAGAGGTACCCCATGTCAGCAGCAGAGATGCTCACACTGCTGTGCTCTTTGTCCCCGCCGCCCCCGCCCATGCACAAACCACAGCAGCAAAGACACATCACTGCTATTCCTTCCCCTCTCCCTCGCCACCTGCCATTTCTTTCCTTATTTTCCTCTTCCAAAGAAAGGGAATCACAAGTATTGGTTTCTTTTTTTTTTTTCTCCTTAAAAATTTTCCTTGACTCTGTCCATACCACCTCCAGTGATGTCAAAGGAGATGGGGAGAGTTTGGAGTCACGATCTGGGTAAACATTTCAGAAAACTGTAAGCCTGTCCCTTGTGGTAGGGTCATTTTGTGTAGGTGTTCTTGCTGCCTGCGGTGTGGTCTTGAGCACCTCGGACAGTCCAAGTGACACTGGTTCCCCAGTTTCGTGCTGACAGTCAAAGCAGGCGACATTTCTGGAAATGTGAACCTGAAGGTGCTGAGGAGTCTCTGTTTACACCATCGGCATGAAGGCGCTGAGAACATGAGTTGGGGGCAAGATGTGAAAGGCTATGAACGCCCCAAGTTGCCAGAGTCAAAGGTTCCAGAGCCCTCACCACAACAACGATCTCATCTCCACTCACATCTTTAAGGAGGCTGAGACCTTGGAGAGAACCTGCCTGAATTAGGGCAGAATGAGCCTTTGATTCCATAGTCTGGACCTGCATTCTCAATGTGACCTTGACTGGGGTGGGCAGGATCCTGCTAGGTGTCACAGTGGTTTGTGACCCTCCAGAGCTCAACCTTAACCAATATCTTATTCTTTAATATTTACTTTCCCTCAAAATCGAAATACAATTTACCTTTTTCTTCTTAGGGGGGTGATGATGAAAAAAAGATATTGAGAAATCCATAGGCATAGGCCTTGCACAGTGAGGAACATCAACTAGTGGTCAAGTTCTTTTCCAGATACTGGTACTTGGGTTGTGCTTTGAGAAAGGGCACGAAGGGGTCCCTCATCACTAGCTGGTCCCTTAGCTTGTTTCTGTACATTCTTAACCATCTCTCCCCGTTTCAGGTCACCCCCAATTCAATCCCTAAGAATACACTGTTGCTCAACATAAATGTGGACCAAGTTCCTATTTCTGCTTCACTCATTGGCCAAGATCATGGAGGGTGCCCACTTTACATACAAAAAAAAAGGAAAGCAAATACAACTGCAAAAATATATACACTGTTGTAGAAAAGCAAAGTTCTATAAAAGGTAAAAACAAAAACATTCCCCACTCCCTCCTAGGAATATTGACTCCTTAAGTCCTGAGATTTCCTTCTTCCACATATAACTACCTGTTGGTATTTGTCTAGCAAGTTCCCCTGGGGTTGAACTCAAAGTACCTCCATCCACTCCCTGTCTGGCGAGAACACCAGGCTTTATCAACCTCATAAGAAGCCCTAGCTCAGGTTGACTAAATTTCGGTTGGATGTAAAGAAAACTCATCACCCATCAAGAAGAACAGCAGCTGATATGTAAAACCTGTTCTACAAGTCTTTATCAGGCCCTTGGCTCCACACAGTCCCCAGAGACAGGCTTATCCATCAAGATACCCTAGGAAGCCCAGACAAGCCAAGAAGTTAAACAGGAATAAGAAAATCTTCATGGCTATTGGGTGACTCATTCCATTTTTCCTGCAGTAGGATTTCCTCTGGGACTGCTTTTAATTGGCCTTATGTTGCACGACATAAGCTACAACGTGAAAGGGAAAAAGGCATAGGTGCTTTGGGGTTTGTTCTCAAAGAGAAGAAACCGCAAAGAGTTTCCCATTTGTCTGGAAGGGAAGCCCGAAGCATGAGGAAGGATGCCTCCAATCTCTCTTCCTGTTTCAAATCACTTTTGATGAAGACACAAAACAGACAGAGACTGTCTACTGGACCATGCGGTTTGTCAGAGCGAGCGTTGCAGCTTTCTGAGGTAGACTATTGTGCGGTGTCTTCGGAAGATAAGGCCCTATCTATACCCATGTGGGTTTAAGATGAGTGGTGCTTCCATTGCCTTTGCCAAACAAACCCCAAATCAAAACCCAAAGCCCTGGGGTTTCTCACATGTAGTTTTTCTTCTTAAATTTTTTTCCCCAATACATTTTCACATTGTAAACAAAGAGCGTTCTATTTTGTATTTGAGTTTTGCCCTTTCTTCCACAACTCTAGGAAACTATCAAGGAGTTGCAGTGAACTTCAAGAGAATTCCATTTTCACCGATGAAATAGAATTCCTGCCTTAGAGTCTTGCTGGCAAATCGTTAGGAAAAAAAGTTCATTTACAGGATTTCTGTTTTCCATACCAATTCTAATGAGAAGTCCATATGCTTAAACTTCCAGCCAGCAGCTGTATCTCTCCCCTTCAGTGTCCCCTATCTCAGAAGTTTTGAGCCAATGTTTAACATGTACACTATTTACAAATCAAGTGTCCAAACTCTGGATTCCCAACCATCCAATCATCAGGGGAACCCTTCTGAAGTGCTGTCATGTGCTGGGATTCAGAACTTGAACAAGTTGATAAAGTCCTGGGGTGAAAGCGAAACAGAACAGCTTGCTGGGTTATTGGCTGTGCACGGGTGATCAGTGCCCTGGAAAGGAACATCATGGTTAGGTGGGCATTCTCCACAGCATCCCATTGGCTTGTGGTACCCTATGGAATTGCTGCTGCTGCTGTTCAGTCACTCAGTCATGTCTGATTCTTTTGCGACCCCATGGACTGTAGCCCACCAGGCTCCTCTGTTCATGGGATTCTCCAGGCAAGAATACAGGAGTGGGTTTCCAATTCCTTCTCCAGAGGATTTTCCTGACCCAGGGATCGAACTCATGTCTCCTTCACTGGCAGATGGATTCTCTACCACTGAGCCGCCAGGGAAGTCCTGGCATTGCCCAACCTCAAAACAACATTCCTCTCTCAAGAATGCCCTGTATTATGCAAAAACTAAGGAGTGCTATATGTATATGTGTACCTGTACACAGAGAGATGGGGGAATCTGGGGCGCTGCAGGGAAAGCTGACACAATGGGGTAAAGGAAATGAAAGTCTTTGAAAGTTTCTGTCCCCAGTGCCTGCATCAGTCTTACCTTCGCCTTCACCTGGGGGCTACAATAGTGAAAGAGCAGGAAAGCATTTGGCAACACAGTGCGGGTGTCATTGGCTCTTAGGGGCTGGGCTTGGGGGTGTGTGGCCACCACCTCTGAGACACATACCTTCCAGGAAAGAATGTGGCAGTGTCTGCAGAGCTGAAGGGTGTCTCCATACTGCTCTTTCCGTGGGTAGCATCGCACAAGTTTAAAATACATCTTCTTCCAATCCAGCTGTCCTTTGTCGGACAAGATTAATCGCTTGCGGATCTAAGTATCAAACACATAAAAGTTGTTCTGAAAAGTTCTGCTCCTGCCTTCTTTCCCCACCTTTTTCATCTATACCCTGATGATAGCCAGGGAAAAAGTAGCAGAGATATAAAAATGTAGCTTCTGATCTCTACCCAGTGAAAGAAACAATAGCTTTTAACCAGTCTTTAAAAGAAACAGGTGGTTGGTGACATCTTCTGGTGTTGAAAGTTTAGGTGATCTCCATAAACAACTTCAATCTTTTCACTGCTACAGACTTGAGTGATTATTTCCAGGGAGATGCAGTGACTGTTTGGCACAGTGGCTCTATTTTATATCTAAATATTAGTGGCTTCGTGAACAGATTCTGTTGAACTCACACTTCTATATAAAGAAGTTGGGGGAAAAAAAAATCTGAGGCAGTGTGTGGAGGGGAAAAAGGCCTAGAGCTGGTGTCCGAAGACCCAAGTTCAAATCCAAGGCCATTTTCCTCACCTGGAGAGCATGCCACTAATTTGGATATGTCATTTAGCCACTGTGGCCTCAGTCCCTCCTGTTTAAAGTGGGCATAATGTGCTCAGTCGCTCAATCGTGTCCGACTCACTGCAACCCTATGGACTTGCACCCCACCAGGTTCCTCTGTCTGTGGGGTTTCCCAGGTGAGAATACTGGAGTGGGGTTGCCATTTCCAACTCCGGGGCTACCTTTCCCTGGGTTATCAGCATAAAATGAAATAACATCAGGAAAATCCTTTAGCTGTAAAATGTCATAAAAATGTAAGTTACTTTGTTATAGAAAAGAAGGGCTGTTGCTAATTTTATGAATTGTTTTCAGAGCAAGTTGTAAAATGAGAATGGGTTAAAATATAAGGGTTTTTTTTTTTCCTTCTTGAATCACATAAAAGAAATCTCACAAATATTATTTAGAAACTCCTCGGACTGCTTTTTAGCCAAACTAGGGAGCCTCCCAGGGTGGGTTTGAGAAAGATGCCAAGGAAGCTTGGCAGAGTGGCAGGCAGAGTGGGAGAGAAGGAAGGAACAGCCGTGGGGCCACACCGACCTGCCTCTCGGAGAAGTGGTACTGGCAGAGCTTCTTCCATAAGAGCCGGTCCTCGCTGAGCACGTGCAGGCCAGGGGCCACCTGGCCCAGGCTGACCAGGTCTCGCCCGTCGCTCAGCCTCTGCATGATATTCAGTTGTAAGCACAAAGGCAGGTCTGTGAAGGTGAGGCCTTTGAAGGCAGGCTGCGGGGAGAAGGACGGTGTTAAGTTGCAGGACAGAGAGCAGTTAGGCACCAGGCAACACCCTCCAAGGATGCAGCTGTCCCCTTGTCCTCCAGCCTCAAGCTGGTTTACTGATCAGAGCAGCCATTCTCCCTGCCCTGAGTACAAGATAGGACCCATGACCGCGACGCACAAAGATCAGCCTGGAGCAGCTCCGGCCAATGGGGCCAGAGAAATTTTCCTAAGTTGCACAAAACTTGATGCTTAAAAAAAAAAAAAAGGAAATGTAGTTGACATACACTATCCTGTTAGTCTCAGGTGTACTGCATAGTGATTTGATATTTGCATATGTTATGAAATGATCATCCAGTAAGTCTAGTAACCATGTGTGCCCATATAAAGCTATTACAATATGATTGACCATATTCCTTATATTGTATATTACAGCCCCAGTGGCTCATTTGTTTTATAACTGGAGGTTTGTACCTCTTAGTTTCCTTCACTGATTTACACTTTTACTGTGAAGTGCTAAATTGCTTCAGTTGTATCTACCTCTTTGAAACTCTAAGGACTGTAGCTCACCAGGCTCTTCTGTCCATGAGATTCTCAAGGCAAGAATACTGGAGTGGGTTGCCATACCCTTCTCCAGGGATGGAACCTGAATCTCTAATGCCTCCTGCTTTGGCAGGTGGGTTCTTTACCACGAGCACCAAGCGGAAAGATTCTATCAGCGTGAGTTGGATTCCTGCGCTTCACTCAATTACAACAGTCCTGAAGGACTCACTGCCCTGGCAGGGCACCCCCAACGTCAGCTCTCATGGCCTGCCTCCTTGTGACCACCGATCCCCCAAAACAGGCTTTCTCACTGGTCCCCAAACACTGCCCAGAAGGCTGTCACTCTGTCCAGGCCTCTGCTCATGTACAAGTGACTCTTCTCAGATCAAGTTCAAACTCGTGCATGCTAAGTTGCTTCAGTCGTGTCCAATTCTTTGCAACCCTGTAGACTGTAGCCCACTAGGCTCCTCTGTTCATGGGGATTCTCCAGGCAAGAATACTGCAGGGGGTTGCCATGCCCTCCTCCTCCAGGGGATCTTCCTGACCCAGGGATCAAACCTGCCTCTCTTAAGTCTACCTGCATTGGCAGATTTTTTTTGTTTTGTTTTGTTTTAACCAGTAGCGCCACCTGGGGAGCCCCTGTTCAAACTCACCTCCTCTGAAAACTGCTTTTGTGTCTCCCTCAAGTCTTAGGCACTGCATCTTCCTAGAATTCCTATGATCTCTTTCAGATACCATTGTCTTTTTTGGCTGCACCAAGGGGCATGCAGGATCTTAGTTTCCTGACCAAGGATTGAACCCTAGCCCCCTCCACTGGGAATGTGGAGTCTTACCCACTGGAATACCAAGGAAATCCCCTCTGTTAGAACCCATCTCCAAAAGAAAGCTTAATGGGACATTCCTGCTAGGATATAAGCTCCACAGAGGCAGAAATTTATGTGGTTTTTCATTGCTATGTCTAGAAGAGTCTAGAAGTGTGCTAGGATATAGTAGGCACTCAATAAATATTTGTGGAATAATGAAAATAAAGTAATAATTAAACAGGTAAAAACAACCACAGTAGAAAGACTCTGTACTAGTGTGTGTGTGTACACATGTATGCACACTTTGGGAAGGGCTGGTCAAGAATCTTTCAGCCTAAAGATCCATCCGTTCAGGCATCTCTGTTGAACCTTAGGCTCCGTGGAACATTTTGAAAACTACTGATCTGTGGAGAACACATTGGCAATTAATCATGAGCTCCTCCAGAAGCTTCTTCTATTATATCCTTGCATTTATAGTTAAGCCCTTTATTGTTTAAATTTGGATGAGCTTATGTTAGCCTATCCAGACCGAGCTCCATGAAGCCAAGGTCTAAGCTTGTAACCCTCGCAGACTAGTCTAGCACAAAAACCCTCTTCTGGTGCTGGAGTTGCTGCAAGGGCAAGAGACCCAGAAACATATGCAAATCATTGGAGAACAAAGGTTAAATGCCACCAAGGAGACAAGTGCTATGGGAACCATCTGTACAGAAGGTCCTCAGTAGTGCTTGTTGCTATTTCTTGAACAGCAACTAGCTTCTGCCATCTGGATAAGAAGTCAGCACAAGTCGCTTGAGACTAAGACCGTGGTTCTTTGTCCTTCCCATGCAAGTCCTGCGTGAGCTCTTGAACTTGAACTAGTGACATTTTTAGCTCAGTGTTCTATCACCTCTGGAGGTCACAAGAAGGAAAAAAAAAAAAAAACAACACAAACAAACAGGATGAAGAAACCTTTCCTTAGCTCAGGGGAAAATATCCTGGGAATGGGTATTGAGTTCCCCCCCTTGAAATCTTAGCTAACTAAACTCTGTACGAGGCATGTTAAGGCTGGACCACACAAGATTCCAGGGGGATACACAGTGTCAGCAATTACCCCCTCCCATGCCCTGCCGTGTCTTTGCAAAGCAGGACAGGCGTGGAGAGGGAAGGTGGGCAGTCACAGGGTGCCCTGGGACGTTGGATGATGGAGAAGAACAGGAGGTGGCGTCGGAGGAACATGGGGTGGAGCAGTAGCAGATCGAGATCCCATGGGAAATCTGGGTCTCAAATTCTGTACGTCTGGTAAAGAAACTGCCTGCAATGCAGGAGACACAGGTTCGATCCCTGGGTGGGGAAGATCCCCTGGAGAAGGGAATGGCAACCCACTCCATGGCCTGAATTCCATGGACAGAGGAACCTGGCAAGCTATAGTCCATGGGGTTGCGAAGGGTCAGACACGACTGGGCGACTAACACTTCCTTTCATACTTCCTTCGTGTCCAAAATGAGCAGGCTTAGAAGTCTCTGAGGATCCCCTCCAGCTCCAACCATCTCAGACTTGGAGTGGTATCAGCCTCCTAACCCATCAGAAGTGTCTCTGACTTGACAATTTATATTGTTCAGGCTGCTGGGCTGAACTTTCAATTGTTTGCAGAATTCAGGATTTTGCTGGACTGCAGAAGGTCCTAGACCTATTTGTCATTTATCATCTGCGGCTGATCATATGAGCCAATAAAACTGCCATGAGATTTTCTTTTTGTTTCCAGCACTTCAAAGCATCTACTTTTTTGGTTAAAACTCCCAGGCCAATTATTACATGAACTCCTATTAAAGTCCACTTGGCAAATTCACTCTCAAATTTTCAAACCTGAACTTTTCCAAAATCCTTGCCCAGACCCCATGCTGAGCCTTTACTCCTGATAAATGATTAACTGCTTGCGTACCTTCTTCTATTTGAATATAAACATATTAAATAAAAAGAAGTCACTCTTGCTCCCCCTATCAAGTGTTTGGCTAAAAATCCTTTTATATTCACCCTGCCTTCCCTGCCCTCCAACGCTTCCAAACTCTGCCTTGCTCACAGCACACTGTGATTCTGTGTGATTCCCCCCACCAACCCCCTACCCACCACAAGCCAGTTCTCTTCGTTTTTCTCCCTTTTATTATTTACTATATTAATTATTTTGCCAATAAAAATTGGCTCCATAGAATGAGATAGGAAATTCTGAAAGAAAACAAGATTATGTGCTGGGGAGATACTGATAGAACTTTGGCAAACAGAAAACGACTGTAAATGTCACCTTAACATTTTCATGTAATAACATACTTCTCTTTGGTCCAAACTGTTAAAAAGTTTTAAAATACAGTCCACACTGAAGTAATTAAATCCCTTGGGTTTCCCTGGTGGCTCAGATGGTAAAGAATCTGCCTGCAACGCAGGAGACCTCGGGTTTGATCCCTGGGTCAGGAAGATCCTCTGGAGAAGGTAATGGCAACCCACTCCAGTATTCTTGCCTGGAGAATCCCATGGACAGAGGAGCCTGGTGGGCTACAGTCCACGGGGTTGCAGAGTCGGACACAGCTGAGTGACTGACTTTTTTTCTGTCCACCCCCACTTTCTCTCTCTCTGTTCATCTTTCTTTCCTCTGGAGACGTGGGCATTTCTGTGAAAAGCACTTCAGAGCTCCGTGGGTTCCCAGCACTGCTGTCAAAATAATGTAGCCGAGAGCCACGGAGGGTTGGGAAGGAGGGCATGAGGGAGCAGAGACTGATGGGTATCTTAAGCCTGGGTTCAGTCCATATCCTACTGGTGGGGAGGCCCCGGCCAGATTATTCTTAACCACTCAGTCTGATTTTTCTCATGAGACAATGCCTGGAAGTACTGAGCACAGTGGCCAGTTAATATTAGCTTTTATAATGACCCCTCCTTACAATTAGTTACTAGATGAGTTCATTAATACATTAGAGGACTTTGAAGAGTGCCACCAAGTGAGCCCCTCATAACAGTAATAACAGCTGATGCGTTTACAGTACTACATGTCAGGCTCCGCTCTAAGTGCTTTCTATATACTAACTTTTTAACTCTCATACCAGGGCTATGAGATAGGCATGATTGCTCCTATTTCCCAAACGAGAAAAGCGAGGCACAGAGATGTTCAATACCTATTCCCTACCTATCCTGCAGTTAGTAAATTTCCATCCTCATCTGTAATACAGGGCAGTATTTTGCAACTGTATTCCTCTGAACACTGAGCAAGTTCTTTAGGTAGGTGTAGGGAGGAGAGTTGCCTTCAATCATTCATTCATTCAATTAATGTCTACTGACTGCCACCTGCTTTGGTCCAGGGACAGGAAACAGAGCAGGGAACTAGATGGTACTGTCCTTTCTTTGTGGCATTTACAAGCCAGTGGATGAGACAGGAAGGTGAATATATGTATGAAATAATCTCAGTTCATAAAAGCGGCTCAGTAAGATGACAGAGGCTTCAACAGACTGGATGGTCAGAAGCAGCAGCTATCCTCAAAGCCCTGAGGTAGGACCAAGCTGAGAATAGCTTGGGCTGGCTGGGGTGCCATGAGCAGAGGGGAGAGTCAGATGAATTTCAGGGTCTGATCCATCCTGTGTGAGATTTCATTGGATTTAAAAGGTTTGCAAAAAGCTGAATCACTGAATACATAGTTGGAAGAAAGCTGGATTGAAAAAATTTTGGAAACCACTGATGCTAAAAAGCTTTGCCATTTTAGGAATAAGAAGCTCAGGGTTCTGACCTCAGCTCTGGCCTGACTGCTGTGTTACTTGGGAAAGTCACTGGGCTTCTCTGATCCCTCCTTGCCCCTCACTCCATGAAGGGTAATAACAACTACAATGGGTACCTCCCAAGAGAGTCTGTAGATCAACTAAGGAGGGCTTTGGGGAGAGTAGACGCATGAAATTGGGCAGATGTGGCCAAGGGAGGGGGTGGCTCCTGTAAGGGAAACAGAGAGAACAGAGACAAGTTCTGGGCAAGTGGGACCATCTAAATGGGTGTTCCAAGTTATTGGAGGGAAGATGCCCTTGAGACTAATGGGATTTGCTCATTTATATCATTGATTAGGTATCTGGTATCTATGCAGTGTGTGTATGTGTGTGTGTGTAGTGTAGCCTACATAATTCTAAGGAAGTCAGAGAACTCTGAGGTTTCTAATTATTCCCTCTATTTCTGAGTTTAAAAAAAACCAAGGCACAGAGAGGTTATTAACTGTAAAGTCAAGGACACTGCATTTTGCAAGCTTCATATAGTGAAACACTTAAAAGAGGTCAAAGAAGTTTTTTTTTTTTTTTAAATGTTTTATTCTCAAGAGACAAGGCAGACCCTAACTTTATCAGCCTGGGTCCCGGAACCACTTAAAACAGCCGTGGTGAGTGATGAGATAAGTCAGCCAAGTGCCATGTGAGCGGCCTAAGTGTGTGTGTCCATTAGGGAGCCTTGAGAGATTACAACAACATCTTTCTCACATTTTTCGTATGTCTTGGTCCTTCTGCTCACTCTCAAGAGGACAAGTGCTAGGAGGCCAGCTTATGTTTTAAAAGCCAGAAGAAACTACTGGTAGTAGTTTAGCTGGAAATGTGGGGGGTTTTGGTTTATTTGTTTGCCTTGAGTGAGACTTGCCCATCTCTTTCCCCACCTGTATGTTTACAGTCTTTACTCAAAGGCTTCCTTTCCTTCCAGTTAATAACTGGAACTAGAGTTTTAAAAGGCTGGTAGCACCAGTTCTCCAAGCCACCACCATCATGGCACCTTTGCAATCCAGGCAGCATCTTAAAGCTATAAATGAACTTGTACTTTAAGAGGAAATGGGCGAAATCTCCAGATCCCACTGAAGATTTCACTGGTATAGCCTACATCTGACCCAAAGGTCAAGTTCCAGTTTTTCCCACCTTTCCATTGGTTGTCATCCTCCGTGTGCTTTGATCCTGCTCTGCCAAGTTCTTCCCACCCTCCCTTTATCAGAAAGCCCCCAGCCCACCCTCAGCACCCAAGAGACAACATCCGAGCAGAGCTGTCTAGACTCTTCCATCATTGGAGTGGGTTTAAAGTCCTATTGAGGCTGCCCAGCATCTTGGCAGATGAACTGACTGCAGAGGGGTTGTTCCTGCTGGGAGGAAGCTGGGGGGTCCCCGCTTACCCTGGTGATTTGGATGTTATTCAGCTGCTGCTGCCAGTGCAGGATCGTCTCCATCCGATACACCCACATGTTGATGTTCCCCACCAGCACAGACTTGCCGACTCTTTGGACCAGTGTACATAAGGACGTGTACAGCGTCTGCAGGAGTTCCCTTATTAGTCTAATGTTTTGCTGGTCTTCAAGGACTTGAGTGGGGGAAGAAAAACAGTAGGAAGAGTTTATGAGGCTAGAACACTCCATAATTTTACAAGTGGTCCTTTCTTCTGTTCTACTGTGCTTGTGTTAACCCAGGTACAGCCACGGGGGATATGGTCTTCTTTCTCACTGGTGTCTATTCTATACTTGGCTAAGCTTCTGCACTCGAGGGTATGGGATAGAGTTTCCATTATCTGGGTCCCTCTTTGTTCTCTTCTCTCCGTTTTCTACAAAGACTGTTTCTCTTTTCATTGGTCCCGCCAGCACCACAGGCTCACCTGATCTGAAAGCAGTGTCTCTTGCCCAGCAGTGATGTGTCTTTCAGATGATCAGTGGTAGAAGCACGGGTCTGGGGGTCAGGAACTTGGATTCATACCCAGTCTGGCTGCCTCTTTGTGTGATTGTGAATAAATCACTCTTTCTCTCATGTATACAATGAGTCAGTTGAGCCAGAGATGTCAAGTTCTTTCTAGCTCAGAGAGTCTGTGAATCTATCCTGCCTTGCACCCTGCTCACTTTTCTAGGAATGTGGAATCTAGAAGTTTGGTAGCCAAAGTTGGGACATGTGCCTCCACTGAGAAGCCTGAGAGGGAGAGAGCAGGACAAATGGATGATTCCAATACAAGGACAAGATGGTGATCGTCTCACCCTTTGTCTTGAGCATGGATGGCCCTCCTTTCTCAACTGGAATCTGGCACCCATGAAATGCATCTGGAGTCATTTATTTCCATCCATTCACATTCCCTTAATTCAGTGACATGTCCACTGCATTGGAAAATCCATCTGCCCAGCCCCAGGCCTATTAAAAGGGGTGAGAGAGTGGGAAAGAGCTCACCTTTCAGTACCACTTTTTCCAAAATGTTCATGAAGTTCTTCTGGGCAATGCCACTCAGGGATGTGAGCTGTGACTTCGCTATCAGTTCCAACAGCTGTGGATAAAAATAGAAGTTGCCAGGCTTAGACTACAGAGATGTTTTTCTCCTCTAATCTTCACTTTTGAGTCACGTGACACGTAGACACGGATTGACGGGGAGAGATAAATGGCAGACAGGGCCACAGTGCAATAAAAAGCAGATGCTCCGAGTAAAAGACAAATGGGGGTAATTCAAAACCTCGGCATCAGGCTGAATATTTAATTGCTTTTTTTCTTTTAAATATAAAGAGCTTGGCTTCAGTCAGGGCTAATTCATTCTACTTGTCCTACTTCAACAAGCGAAGCTGAAGTTCTCCAAGGGGAACAAAACCTCCCATGACCTGTGATGTTGGAGTTCTATATAATCACTCCCAGAGGGAGTACTTCTACCCTGACTTGAACGTCTCCCCGTTGGCTGGGACTGCTCTCGAGGCACCTAAATGCTCAAGTTCAGCAGTGATGTGCACTTTTCAAGGAAGTGGCAATTCTTATCCAGATATCTGCTGCTTATGCAGTGCTCAATAAACATGTCCACTAATTAGAATCTTTCATCACACTTAACTCTTTGTAGAAAGATGCCAATGCGTAACTGAATCCCTTGGTGTCCACCTGAAACGATCACAACATTGTTAATTGGTTATGTGCGTGCGTGCGAAGTTGCTTCAGTCGTGTCTGACTCTTTGGTGACTCTATGGACCGTAGCCCAGCAGGCTCCTCTGTTGATGGGATTCTCTGGGCAGGAATACCTGAGTGGGTTGTCATGCCCTTTTCCAGGGGATCTTCCCGACCCAGGGATTAAACACGCATCTCCTACGGCTCTTGCACTGCAAGCGGATTCTTTACCACTGAGCCACAGGGGAAGCCCCCTAATTGGCTATACTCCAATATAAGATAAAAAAACAATATATGACATAGTCAAGTTCTAATAAAAACTTGTAGAGTGACCAAAAGAAAGAAGCTAATAACAGGAAGAGAGACCTTCAGGGATGTATGGTGTATATATATCTTTCTACCTAGAAGTTAGGATCCTTGTAGTTCTTAGAATTATGTGCAAGTCTTGCTTTGACCACTTATTAGCTCTGTGACTCTGAGCAACTTCCTGAGTTTCTTGGTGCCCCAAGTTTTTTTCATCTGTACTTGTAATACTTAGAGTCTTCAAGATTGGTGTGAGTGTTAAATGAGGAAACACACATAAAGCCCTTAGCAGAGCACTTGGCATAAATTAGGTAGAAAATAGAGGTTGGTTGGTATATTGTGGGAGTATGGTCCATTCCCACCACCCATGTTATCACTAAACAAAAAGAAATAAAGATAATAATTTAAGTTGGTGCACCCTTAGCATAATCATTCTTTCCCTCAAAAGCAAAATTCTTACAGATATGGCAAGATTTTTTTTTTTAACTCAAAAATTTTGTCATTGAAAAAATGAAAATTTAGACTGAAATGGGATTTTAGAGATCATACAGTTCAACCCAGTTAACAAATGAGCAAAATGAGGCTCAAGAGACTAAACTTCACCAACTACACCACAAAGAGTGAAATGGATCAGCAGGATCTTCTTAACACACTTCATGCTTTCACAGTTATTGAACAAAAGAGTCAATATAAAGGGAAAGTAATTAATTGCACCCGGAACCCCACCAGGCAAAGGAAAACTGACCAGTCTCACAGCCAGTCAATTAGATTTAGAGAACCAAGACTCCCCTTTATGTTAAAGCTTGAGTCTCTGCTCCTAGGAAACTTTCCAAAGAAGTTTCATCTCCTAGGCCAGGCCCCAGCCCAACTTCACTTCAGGTCAGTAAACACCAAGTACGACACTGTGCTGGGTGCTGGAATCCAGGCTGAGGGAACTAGCAAAGTGACATTTAAAAACTGGGCTGTAGAGAAGAACTGAAACTTTTGGATCAAAGCCCCAGGCAATTCAAAGAACCTCTGCTTCCAAGGCATTTGTTTAAAAATTTTGTCCCCATGAAGCTCCTTAGGAGCCAGTCGACCATGCACAGACTTTTAATTTCCTGAAAATAATTTTGCTCGAAGTTAAAAATATACTTGGGCCACCTGATGCTAAGAGCCAAATCATCGGAAAAGATCTTGATCCTGGGAAAGACTGAAGGCAAAAGGAGAAGAGGGCGGCAGAAGATGAGATGGTTGGACGGCATCACCTACTCAATGGACATGAACTTGGGTGAACTCCAGGAGGTGGTGAGGAACAGGGAGGCCTGGTGCGCTGTAGTCCATGGGGTCATAAAGAGCAGACACGACTCAGTGACTGAACAATAACAAGACCCCCCAGTCCTTCCCTGCCTGGCTTGGGTTTCTCTCACACTTGCCGGGAGACATGCCATCTTTGGCTTGGGGGAGGAGGATGAAGAAAGGCTGGTTTGCTAAGATCAGTACTGGGGATCCAAGGCTGGATGTCAGGAAATGACCAAATGCCCATGAGGAGGGGAAAGAAGTGAACACAGCAGCAGAGGCTGCGTCCTCGGGGCGGTGACCAGACTGGATGTCCTCTGTGCGTCCAGTTCAGCTCTGTCACCAACCGACACGTGAGTCAAGAGAGGAGCAAAAAATGGCACAAAGGGACTGGCCAAAACTTCCATTTATCTCCCTGACCAACAACAAGACTCAGAAGGCCAAGACCACGGTCTATTAATACCCTGAGCCTCACATGACCAGCACAAAGCAAGATGAAAGCAAACAACAGTCTTGAGGCGGCTCTGGGAAGGGCAGTCGGCTGTGTGCCATGACTCATCACGGGGTGGGAGGTGGGGCGGGGGGCGGGTGAGAGGAGGGTAGGCAGAACTCTGCCTGAAATCCATCCAAAAGCCCCACTCCATGTGACTGCCATCTCACCAGGGCGTCAGCTTCAGTCTTGTCTAAAACTGCACCAACCCCAAGAACACAAAAATTCTCAAGGCTATGACTGTGCATTTGAAGGGGAACAAGAGAAACCCTTTGACTAAGGAAGAGCAGCAAGATAGAGCAGCAAAAATCAGTCAATTGGCAGAAGAATAACATGTCAGCCGCCCTCTGTTTGTCCCTGTGTCAAAAGAAAGTCCTTCTTTTCACTGCCAGGCAGCCTCGGGGTCATGAGAGAGCCCTGGAATAGGAGGAGACCGGATGCTCTAGCTGGGTGACCTTTGCATCTGTCAATCACTTAGCAAGTGTTTTCTGCATGTCAGTTCTGTTCTAGTGTTGTGGTAGGTGACGTGGATTAAGACACACGATCCCTAGACTCAGGGGGTTTACCGTCTAATCTGTGATGTAAGTCATTTTACCTCCCAGAACCTCAGTTTTTTCATTTCCGAAGTGGACAAAAAAAAAAAAAAAAAATGACTACCTGGGACTTCCCTGGTGGCCCAGCGGTTAAGAATCTGCTTGCCAATGCAGGGGATACTGGTTCGACCCCTGGTTTGGGAAGATCCCACATGCCTCAGAGCAACTAAGCCCGTGCACTACAGCTACTGAAGCCTGGAAGCCTAGAGCCTGTGCTCTGCAGCAAGAGAAGCTGCTGCAACGAGAAGCCTGCACGCTGCAACTAGAGAATAGCCCAGCTTTCCACGACTAGAGAAAGCTTGCATGCGCAACCAAAAATAAATAAATAACTTAAAAAAAAAAAGACTACCTACTTCACAGGGCTGTAATGAGAATTAAATGAGATCAGTATATAGAAACCAAATACAGGGCATCATTACAATAAGGTACTATTTCTTTCCCTTCCAAATCCCAGTCTTTTAGTGAAGTTTAAAGTTGATATTGAGACAAGTGCTTGGGCCTGGTGCACTGGGAAGACCCAGAGGGATCGGGTGGAGAGGGAGGTGGGAGGGGGGACTGGGATGGGGAATACATGTAAATCCATGGCTAATTCATTTCAATGTATGACAAAAACCACTGCAATGATGTAAAGTAATTAGCCTCCAACTAATAAAAATAAATGGAAAAAAAAATAAAGTTGATATCAAGGGTTACCATTTCCATAAAGTTTTTTCTGTAAAGGGCTAAACAGTAAATACTTTTGCCTTTGAGAGCCATAGGTCTCTGTTGCAACTACTTAACTCAGCAATGGTAGTACCAAGCAGCCCTGGACAGTATGGAAATGAACAAGTGTGGCTGTGTTCCAATAAAACTTTATTTATAAAAAGAGACATGGGGGGCAGATTTCGCTCTTGGGCTACAGTCTGTCAACTTCTGATAGAGTATAGAGTTTGATATATATATTTATCACAGAGCTCAAGAGTGAGGGCTCTAGAGCCAGACTGCCTGCCTCCGTTTCCCTAGCTTTAAAATGTACATGGTAACAACAGTATCTACTTTAGAATTGTTGTGAAGATTAAATGCATCCATAAAGCACCTAGAACAGTGCCTGATACCAAAAATATACTCAATAAATTATTATCATTGGTTTTTATCACAGCACAGAGAATATTACTAGGTAAAATTATTGCCAGGGAAGGCATAGTGAATTAGTAGGGTAAAATACAGCTGGTTTAAAGATCTTTAGAATCGTTGTAATTCAATTTTATATATTGTCAACCAAATGCTTAAATTCTTTCAAATTCTCATATTCCTTTCTGTCATTTTTATTATAGTTCTGATACATTTAATAGCTTCTTGTCTGATGATAAAAGTTAATGTTGATACATTCGATGATTCACATAGTTCCATCTACCATGAAGTCTTATTTTGTTAACACCAACCGGTGGTTGCCAAATGCCAGTGACTGTGCTCAGTACCTTATATGTGTGATCTTATTTCACCTTCAATGGCAACGCAATGAAGTGGGTTCTCCACTAGTCAAAAGGGGATTCTGTGGCCCTGAGAAATTATGCAACTCATCTAAAGACACAATAGCTGTAGCAAGTAGAGAAGCCAGGACTTGGGCCCAGATACGTCTAACAAAGAACATATTTATTTATTTTAATTTTTTGGCTATGCCAGGTGCCATGTGGGATCTTAGTTCTCTGACCAGGGACTGAACCTGTGCCTCTTGCAGTGGAAGTGCTGAGTCTTAACCACTGGATCACCAGGGAAGTCCCGAGAACAGGTTTTTCTGATAGTTTAAGGACTTTGGTTTCTCAAGGCTAATCAAATTTGCATCTAGGGCCAAACTTAAAAACAGTAGTAATATCATGTATTGCTATGTTCTAGGAAACAGGATCTGAAAACCTTATATCAATATTACCCTGTGATAGGTAATCAGCTTGTAACATTAAGAAAGAAATAATATCCAGAAAGTGTTAATAACATGTTTGTGTGTGTGTGTGTTAGTTGCTGTCACGTCCAACTCTTTGTGACCCCATGGTCAGTAGCCTGCCAGGCTCCTCTACCCATGGGATTCTCCAGGCAAGAATACTGGAGTGGGTTGCCACGTCCTTCTCCAAACAACACGTTTGTGTGTGTGTTAGTTGTTCAGTCGTGATGAGGCAATGTGTGTGTGTGTGAAAGTCGCTCAGTTGTGTCAGACTCTTTGTGATCCCATGGACTATAGAGTCCCTGGAATTCTCCAGGCAAGAATACTGGAGTGGGTAGCCTTTCCCTTCTCCAGGGGATCTTCCCAACCCAGGGATTGAACCCAGGTCTCCCACATTGCTGGCAGATTCTTTACCAGCTGAGCCACAAGGGAAGTCCAAGAATACTGGAGTGGGTAGCCTATCCCTTCCCCGGTGGATCTTCCCAACCCAGGAATCAAACATGCAGGGTCTCCCGCATTGCAGGTGGATTCTTTACCAACTGAGCTATCAGGGAAGCCAATAGCTTTAGGTAAATCACATTGGTCTACTTTCCACATCAGTATAATTCTACAGATCCAGAACCAGTATTGTATGAACTAGTAGCAAGGAGGACAGAACTGATTACTTGTGTCAAGGGAGCTGTGTGCCTAGGGGTGTAGAGCTGTATCTAGCAATTTATCAAGATGACTTAGCCAGCTGGATTCTTTGCCTCTGGCCACAAGAGAAAAAGCAGAGGAAAACGGACTATTTGCAAATGGCTGTTTGTTTTCTGCTGGGCAAATTTTAGTCCAGGTGCCAGTAATTTGTGGCTGTGTTTAAAGAGAGGTGGGGGCGGGGTGGGGGTGAGAAGAGGGTTCTAATTCCAGGCTATCATTACCGCGGGGCCGCCTGGGGATCCAGGAGGACCCTCAGTGACTAGCTGTGCTGTAACAGGACCGGTTCTGGGCTCCCGGAGGAAGGGCTGGTGGTCACCGCATGCCGAAACCACATCCTGCCCTTCGGCTTTGACTCATGCCAGTCTTAGACACACGGAGAAGAAAAATCTAGTTGCCAGCAACATCCTACAGCCAATCTCGGAATGGATGCCAACCACAGCTTGCAGGGGTGTGTGGAAGATGAATGGGCAGAAAAAGACTGCCCTCATATCTCACTTTGCTGCACAGAAAAGAGGTTTCTATCATCTCTTCCATTTGGTTCATCATAGCATTCAGACTTTTTTTTTTTTTCAAGAATTCAGACTTTTAAAAATAAATTTGCTCAAGTCACCTCTCTGCTCGAAACCCTCAAATGCCTTCCCTTGGCCCTTAGAAAAAAATTCAGCCGCCTGACCACGACTGGCTAGGTCCTCCTGACCTGGTCTTCACTCCCTGTCCAGCCTCATCGCGCCCAGTCCTTCCCCAGCTCACTCCACTCTGGCTCCACAGCCCACCTCTGGTTCCCTGAACCACCTTCGAGCTCATTCCCGCCTCCGGGCAGCTCCATGCAGGTCTCGGTTCCAATGCTGCCTGCTGAGAGCTCAGAGAGTCCTTTCTGGACTCTCCTAGATCTTACTATGGTTTCATTGTTCTTCATCATTCCATTTGTACATGTCTGAAATGATCTTGTTTACTTGCTTGCTGGCTGTCTAGTTGGGATAGAAACCTCAAGGAAGAAAGGGTTGTTTTGTTTACCACTCTACTCCAACCTGCTGGAGAAGCCTCTTGAGAGTCCCTTGGATGGCAAGGAGATCAAATCAGTCAATCCTAAAGAAAATCAACCCTGAATATTCATTGGAAGGACTGATGCTGAAGTTCCAATACTTTGCCACCTGATACGAAGAGCTGACTCATTGGAAAAGACACTGATGCTAGGAAGGATTGAGGGCAAAAGGAGAAGGGGGCAACAGAGGATGAGATGGTTGGATGGCATCACTGACTCAATGGACATGAGTTTGAGCAAATACAGGGAGACAGTGAAGGACAGGGAAGCCTGGCGTGCTGTAGTTCGTTGGGTCGCAAGGAGTTGGACACGACTTAGTGACTGAACAGCAACAACTATGCCAACCTGGCACATGGCAGGCACTCAACTATATACACATATATTTAACACACCTGTCTGTTAGACTCAAGGAGCGGTATAGCTGGAGCGGCCCTGGTCTTGTCGGTCCGAGGTTAGCCATGAAATATGCACACCCAAACATACTTTGTCTTGCATAGAATATTGTTAAAAATGTAATTCATCCCTAAATTCCTCCTTTTCCTATGACAGTAGGCTGTGAGGTTTAAAGGACATGCATGTCTGGTTAGAAAACATGCCAAAGGATTCTCAAACGTAGGAAAAAGCTTTAAGAAACTTGGAGAAGCCCCTGCCAATTCTCCCATGCTCAGTACCCAAGCTGGGTGCCCATAGGAAAATTATGTCTTCTGCCATAAACCTTTGGTTATATCAGGCAGTGCTCTGTGTACTTCCAAGACCCTTATTTATTCAAGGGACAACCTAGATTAGAACCTGGAAAGTTTTGTCCTGACTTTGAGCCTGAACACTGACAGGTTGGAAGAGGGAGCATTTTGGCTACATTAATAATCTCCAGGCATGTCAAGATTGGGTAAATATTATTTGCAAATGAAACATCTCTCTAACTGAGGGCCAAGTTTATACAAATCAATTGTATTCTCAGCCGAGAGCAACTTGCCTCTCTGTCTTCTATCCATCCCAGAAAATTCTGAACTTAGAATGATGCCCTGTTCCCTGTTGCATCGATCTGAGCACCTCTGTCTGCCACAATGAGCCTGCTGAAATCAGGCTCCCTGTCTACTCAGCCTCTTTACCTCCACCCTAGGATTGTACCAGGTTCACTGTCACACTGCCCTTGGCTCCTGGTCCACCATCACTCTCCATTTCTCTTTTTTCTATCTCCAGTGTGGGGCTCATGCCATTTGTCTCTGCAAAGCCTTCTACTGTCTCTCCACCTGGGTAAATCCTGGCCTTCCTTCAAGGAAGGATACTCTCAGGTTCAACATCTTCCAAGAATCTGCCTCCAGTGTTTCTCCATCTCCAAAGTGGGATGGGAAAGAAAATCAGGTAGAAAAATCATAAAAAAGTCAATCTCTATATTTTATTTCATCTTTAATTTCTATTTTCATATATTTTCTAATGCCTAATTATGACCCTAAAGATGACAATAGTTACAGCAACAATGGATGTACTGGGTACTGTTCAAAGGCATTTCAAGTGATTAAATTCCATTTAATTTTGTAGCAACAGGACAGTGGTTACCATTATTAGCACCTTTTAGAGGCATATGGGGCTTCCCAGGTGGCTCAGTGAATAAAGAATCCACCTGCAATGAAGGAGATGCAGGAGACATGGGTTCACTCCCTGGGTTGGGAAAATCCCCTGCAGGAAGGCATGGAAATCCACTCCAGTATTCTTGCCAGGAGAATCCCTTGAACAGAAGAGCCTGGTGGGCTATAGTCCATAGGGGAGCAAAGAATTGGACATGACTGAAGCAACTGAGCATGCATACATGCATATGTATACGATTTACAAATGAATTTATGAATATATATAAATTGAGAATATGTGCTTAAATTATCAATGTACTGTCAGGTGTCCATGGTCAAAAACACCACTATTCTGGTCTTTAAGCCTTCCTCCATTTTTGGGGGTGCCCCCACTTTGGTGGGTACCCCCTACTTCTGCAAGTACTCTGTTACTTTTGTCATTGTGTGGGCACCCCCACTTCTGTAGGTAGCCCCCTATTTCTGCATGTACCCCTCCAATTCTTTGGTCATACCCTCAAGGTCTGTGAGTGTCCCCCACTTCTGAGGGCACCTAGAAATTGCAGGATCTCCTTGCCTAAATGCTTAGGATGACTGAGAAAGCTAGGAATTCTGAGATGCAGCACTGCTTGGTAAAATCGCCAGCACCCTAATCAGCCAGCATTCACTTTAAGATTAGCTCGGGACCCTCACTGCTAATACCCTACAGTGGATTCTCCCAGTTTGCAACCACTTCTGCCATCATTTTCAAACAGGCTTAGGGCTCCGCTCCTTTGATTTTGTTGTCATTGGGAGGGCTGAGCTCCTTCCTTCCATCCCCGTTTCTCAGTCCCGAAGGAAAAAGATACCACCGGTTTTAAGACCCAGGGGGCAGGACTCGAACTTTAAGCAAAGGAAGGCTGTGCACCACCAGATTAATCCAAGGTCACTTGGGCAGAGGGACCCGGTGCAGGGCCCAGCTGCCCGCACACATCATGACCCACCAGGGGCTTGGCAACAGCATGCCTTTAATTGAAGGCATTGGGTTTAAATTTGAGTCATCATCGTGCCATATTTCAGCCTTTCGTTTGCCAAACCGCCAGTCAACTTAAACTAAAACATGTTTTTGGAAAAAGATTTTTAGGGGGTGGTAAGAAGGCAGTAACTTGCTGGAAACATTCAAATGGACTTAGGGCTGTAATGCAGAAAAAAATAAAAACGTGCATCGGTTTAGGTTGTGGATGTTCTCTGTGGCAGAGGAACAGACAGAGTGTGGTTGCAAACTTTTTGTTTGTCCTTCCCCAACTGTTGCACACAAGGGGCAATTCATTAAGGTCATGTGTGTGTGCAGGCTAAATTGCTAAACTGTCCGACTCTGCATCCCTACAGACCATAGCCTACCAGGCTCCTCTGTCCATGGGATTCTCCAGGCAAGAATACTGGAGTGGGTTGCCATGCCCTCCTCCAGGGGATCTTTCCGACCCAAGGACTGAACCTGCATTTCTTACGTCTCCTGCGTTGGCAGGTGGGTTCTTTACCACTAGCACTACTGCCACCTGGGAATCCCCTCATTACGGTCAGGAAATTGCTATTCAAGTTTCTTCCTGATCTAAAGACAGCTTCTAGAGTTACCAGGTACTTGGCCACATTCTCATGCCATAGAGAGAGCTGGGAGAACCAAAGATCATTCTGGCATTAGAGTGTTAAAGCCCTCTCTTGCACTCATGCCTCAGTGTGTCTTGTTTAAAAACTTATTATGCAAAATATAAGTTGGGCTCCCAAGTGGTTTCTGGGCTGGTTGGCAAACTTGAAAACACACTAGTATCAACTGGGGGATAAACTTAAGTAGCAATGCCAGGGTACCACCTTCAGCTGATGAACTTAAATGCACTAGAGGTGGGCTTCCTAGAGAAAAAAAGCTTCTAATGTGCAACTGTGTGTCTTCCAGAGACTCGCTTTCTCTGTTGGGCTCTCTGTGCCCTGGATGGGTTAGTCAGCACTTGTGTTTTCCTGGTTACGTTCTAACCCCACCACTGGCCCATCTCCTGGAATCTTCACCGGCTCCCCAGGGGAATTTCCGAAATGTGTTGGTCTGGAGGCATGGTGTAAACCCATTTTTTAAAAAGTGACCTTTCATAAGTGGGTAAGTTGCTGCTTTTAGAGATTTTAAATCATCTTTAAAAACCACAGTTAAAATTGTGTTTAAGCCACTGGTGGTATGGAGAGAAGTGGGTAGAGGCAATCAGTGTAGCCTAAAGCCAATTAAACAAAGGTATAAATGTTATATAAAAACCTCTCCAATTTATCGTCAAATTTCTGATTCTAAAAGTTCCACAAAATTTTCATGCTATCTGATAAAACTCATAACACTGAGATAGGAGTGTTGGCCATCTTTTTCATTCCCTCTGCTTGTCTCTTTTATGGAGATTGATAGCCAGTATGAACACGATACATTTTTTTAAATGTACTTTGTCTTTAAAGAGGTTAAACAAATTTGAAGGCTTCAGAGTTGATCTTCTGGTACTGAGGAATCATTGTAGTATTAAGAAACCATTAGGCCAAAGCAGTAAGATGAGGATAAAACACTGGCAAGCTACTTTGCAAAGTTGCTTTAAGGATAAGAAGACTATTTGAGAACAACTTAAGTGTCTTAAGTTCCTTAGAAGAAAACCCTCAAAATGTGGTGCCTATCATTAAAATGTTTTAAGCTCTTTATAAAAATAACATTTCTCAAATTACAGAGGACTCTAACAGTGAAGAGGAAAAAAAGATTATTCTTTCCAAAATAGATATTTTCCCCCTTTCTGAACCTAATAACAGAAAGCATTCAATAGTTTCTTTAACTTCAAGATTAGGAGATTGTGCTCATACTGTTAGACACAAGTTCTTCATGCTGAGTTTTAATCAAGAGGAAAGGGCATTATTCTCCAGGTATTTTTTTTTTAAAGTAGAAAAACATTTTTTAAAAAAAATCAACCAAATTGAAAAGGTCTTTCAGGGAGAATAAACAATAATTTTTTAAACACACAAGAAGATTTAATAGTCAACTAGCCTAAAACTTAAAAAATTAAGTCTGGAAAAGCTTACCAATTATAAAATCTTGTCATTATAATCAAAAATATTAATTGAATTCCCAGAAATAAAATTGCCTTGTGTGATCAATTAGAGTTGATTCTTATAAACAGTAATTTTGATAGGTAGGTAATAACAAATATTAGTAGCTGACTTTGACTAACATATTCTGGTCTGCAGAAAATTTCCATGTATGTTACTGAGTTTCACAGCTACTCTGTGAAGTTAGGTTATTCCAAGTCCTTCTCCCACTTGGGAACGTAAGGGTGAAACAACATGAAAGAGGTGGTGCTGAGCTCTGACCGCAGGCTGTTTTACTTTCAGTCCTTTGCTTATATGGAGCTCCTCCTTGTAGCAGCTAAAGAGTGTGGACTTTAACTGCCGGTTTCAGATTTGGCTATCTTCCCTTATGTAGCTTTGTGACCTTGGACAGGTCATTTGCTTCTCTGTACCTCTCTATTTATGTAAACAGAGAATAAAAGTACCTATACTTTACACAGTTAAAGGAAGGCTAAGAAGTATCAGTGCACATAATTGCTTGAAATAATTTCCACAATTCAACTCCTTGTTCCTTTGCTTTATCTTATTTCTTGTGGAAAGGAGAACAGGTAGAAAGGAGAACCATCTAAAAACTAACCATATGCTGATCAGTTTGGGATCAAGACATCAGATCTGGGAGACTGGAAACTATTCACCTTCTTAGTGGCAAGTTCCAGGTCTTCCTGGACCTCACTCCAACCAGCCTGCACTGGGTTGTGGGCTCCCAGTGTCAGCAGAGTCAGCAGAGTCACACTGAATGACATGAACATCTCATCAGGAAGGTCTCTGATTGTTATCCCTTTTGGCCTGGAATAAGGGCTCATTTGAGCAGACAGACAGACCTGACCATGGGCTCAGCTCGGAGCTTCTAACCTACAAGAGGCCTGGGTTTGTGTGTGAGTGTGGTGCGTGTGTTTTAAAATCAGGTCATCTGGGACAGCGAGGCCTGTATCTGCCCAGATGACAGGTGAACCATCCAGGCCTCAAGGGGGCTTGAATGTCATCACTCTGGCTCAGCCTCTGCAATCATCTGACTCATTGACACAGCACTGAGAGGCACAACAACCCAGGAAAAAGAAAATAAAAACCCGACCGACCAACACCCATAGGGGGAAAACTGCCTCCTACTTCTGATCCTAAAACCCAAACAGCTGCTACCGCCCAGATGGAACCGCTGAGAACAACACACAAGGGAGCTTGGGGGAGAAACAGCCACCGAGCAATTTAAAAGAATCAGTGACTTGAAGGTCATGGTTAGGCTTAACTTATTTTACTACCTTCATCATTAATATTTTGCTAAAGCTCATTAATTTTTTTTTCCCCCACTCAGGGTTTAAAATAGGAAGCAACTGACCCAAGCAGGTAGTTTCAGGCTTGCAGTGAACCTGGGACTGAATATTGTCATCACGTGGTGGTGGAGGGGTGGGAGAAGGGAGTCAGGGAAACAAGGTTCCAACGTGCCTGAACACCCAGCTTTGAGGCTTAAACCAAAAATGTCTTAGGTTCACCCAGAGTCAGCTAAAGTTGGGCAAGGAGGAAGGCCAGTGAGAATGACCAGAGGGGCATAAAATTTTTAAAACAAGCCAAGGTGCTTTACAACTTGTTTTCTGCTAAATTCTCTCTGGCCAATGTTGCTGCCAGGGCCCACGCTGCCCGCCCCGTGGCTCCCGTGAGGGATTATGGTGTCCCTGTCTGGGGGCGCCTATCACAGGGACATCCTAACAGGATCCATACGGGAACCGGAAGTCCATCCAGGGAGGGGGAAGTTGAGGAGGCCATTTTCTGCTTTCCTCAAGTAGCCCAGGGTCCTAAAAAGTTACTTTTATCGGGCAGGGGTGGGGGTGGGGGCTACTTCAAGACAACCTAAAGAGACACTTCAACTTGAGAGTCTGGGTAATCAATGGAGACTTACCCGTACAACGTAGTTAAATCTTCTGGAATCCAGAATGGCAGTTGAGAAGTCCAGCCTGTTGAAAGCTTCCCCCAGAGTGCAGTATCCATGGCGCTGAATGTGAAAACAGGGGGTGCAGAGGTCACGTTCTAGAATGATCTGCCTGGACTCTGCCGACCAGCTGGGTGGCTATCTAAGGTAACCTGCTCCTTTCCTGCACCATGATCAGCTCTTTCTGGGAAACTCCACCCCCTTACCCCTCACCCCCGTGAGCCACAAAGATGGGTGGTTCGCAGGCAGTTGCTTTAGTCAGTGACTGAAGTTGTGACATGTACCCTGTGGACCCTTATCCTCCGCATGCACTTGTTTATTGAGGAAGGGTTGGGAGATAGATATGTGATGTATGTTGATCACGGGAACATACTTCTGGAGGGAGAATTAACCCTGTGTGTGTTAGCTCTGTCTGCCACCCTGCCTCACATCTCTAGGGCTTTTCTCACTGTGATCATCAGAAGTGTTTTTAAGGCTTCATGAAGGAGCCAGAGAAGTTTTGGTCTTTCCCCTGTGAATGCACAAGGCACCGAGGGTGGAAAGCCCTGACTCACAGCCCCAGCTCTACCCCCAGCACCTGGGTGGTCTCGGGTATATCACTGTCCCCCTCACAGGGCCTCAAATCACAGAGGGAACTAGTTCTCCAAGGTCCCTGAAGGGGTAGAAATTCTATCAATCTGGCATGCAAATTGAGATATTACAATGTCGTGTTCTTTTCTGCATCTTGTGTGTGCAGCATCACACCAGGCAGGCACAAAAACTTCTACTGTATTTAGTAATTAAACCTCCAGGGGTAAAATGAACCGAGTTGAAGTCTAAAAGTGATGTTAGAACAAAAGGGAGGCATTGTCCTGAGGGAAAGACTGGAACTTTATAACAGTTTCAGCCTTTGAGATGCAAATATTCATCTCCATTAAGCACTTTTACAGTCATCATCTCACTGAACAACTGGGGAGTCCACCTAGAGACTTTAGCCTCTCTCTCTGTAGCCCCAAACTAATGGTCAGCTAGGTAGTGGGCTGCAAGCCAGCACCACCCACACCCAAAGAGACAGTCCTATACTCTCCTAGGGCAGGTATAAATAAGCATTCTCCTTAACAAACAGATGAGTGCTCACCTCTTTAGTACTTCCTTTGTGAACATAGATCCATTTTTCTTGGTGGAAATCTAAAAAGACAAATAAAACCCCATAGCTTTAAAATTTACAACATGTCCAAGAGTTTGCATTTATTTTTCATTTACTCCAAAGTGTTAAAAAGTTTTGACAGAACATACAAAGACTCCACTGACAGTCTAAGGGGATGCAAATGCCTAATTTCTGCAGTGTATAAATACCAGAGTTATAACTTACATTGTTGAGGGCATTTCAAGTCTTTGATACTCAGATCGAGTATACCAAAGCTCCAAATTAAAGAAAAAAATCTAATACCCAAGTACAAGTTTGTGTTAAATGCCAAGCCTACAAGTTAAACAATGCCATAAGGAGTAGAAATAAAACAGATAACATGAAGAAGCCATGCAGTACAGATGGAATCAACTAAAGATCTGTAATTCCTGCTTATTAACAGAAATGTAGACTCTCCGTTCACACATCCAGCATCTAGAACTGTTACTAGTATTTTTACAAGGAAAGGGGGGAAAAATATACGTTCAAAGCCTCAAAACCCAGTTCCAAATGAAAGCACACACTGGTGCTTCAGCTGACCATATCACTGGATAATAACTAAACTAACTATGTCAAATATAAGTGACAAGCCAGGAAAAAACACCCCAACTAGCAACTGACTTATAAACACAACAAAACTATAAAGAATACATTAATCTCACTCATAAAATGCACAACCAGGTTTACGAGTGCAAAGATCCCTGTAACCTCTGTCAGTGACACAGTCTATGTGAAAGCCAATGCCAAACATGTGAAGTGTGATTCCCCGCCCCAAGAACCAATCAAAACGATCTTCAGACAGCTTTCTTTCTTAAGTTCAAAACAAATGGCTTACACTGAGTTTTGGTTTTGCTATTCAGCATGTCCTTCTTTCTCTTCTTGGCTGCAACGTCATAGTTCAGGCTGTTGAAAAGATTCTCCTTATTGTATGCTTCCTTGCTGCAGTAACTAGGAATAATAAGACCAGAGAGGATGAGCTGTAACAGTTATACTTTAACATGAGCTGTTTCTATAAATAACTCACTGCAGTTATAAAACTCAATCATATGTGCTCCTCAAACAAAGCAATGAAATAATCACTCAAAAGAAGTCTGCACAGGCCCAGTCTTGCCTCTTTTAGGAAGAAAATAGTGTCACATCTCTATTAGTCACATCTCATTTTGAAAATAGTGTCACATTTCATTTTGAATGCCCAACAGTGTTTGCCATTGTATTAGATACATAGCTCTGCACTCTTTTAAGAGCCACCCAGGGTACAGCAACATTATTTTAAGTAAAAATTATGAATGGTGGGGAGAGAGGCTACTGGCATCACTATAATACACAATTATTTTCATTTTGCAAAAATCATCCACCTCAAGCTGCTTTTAAAAAAATAGCTTTATGGAGATATGATTCACATACCATATCTTTGACCTATTTATTTATTTATTAATTAATTTTTTAATTGAAGGATAATTGCTTTACAGAATTTTGTTGTTTTCTGTCAAACATCAACATGAATCAGCCATAGGTGGACATGTGTCCCCTCCCTCTTGAACCTCCCTCCCATCTCCCTCCCCATCCCAAGCTGCTTTTAATTAGCATGCTCCCCTCTTGTCTTTAAAACATTTACAGAAGTCTGACTTATAGACTGTATTTCTAGGAGGTGTTCAGCATATAGTATCAGTTGTTTAGGTTTCATATCATTCCTTGACTAACCCTAGGCATCATGTTGTGAGGTGAAGACCTTGAGTCCTAAATGAAACAAGCTGAATTTACAACTCACACATCTATTAGGGCTGAAAAGACAGAACTGGCCAATTCACAGGTCACTAAACAATGTACAGTTTCAACTTGGGTTGGGGCATATTTCCTTCAGTAAGCTTAGCTGTCTTTGGGGGGCTGATGGAGTCCTATCATGTAATGGGACTTGAGAGTAAATCTCCAAAGAGTTTCTGCAGAAGGAATGCAGGAGAAATATTGAGAAGATATAATGAAAAGATCCCCCTACCCCCACCTCCCAACCCCCATGGGGTATGCGTATGCCAGGCAGAATTTTTATTTTTTTCAGGCAAGATTTATAATGTCAACCAGTAAAACATCAACTAGGTTTTTTTTTTCTTACATCAACCATATATTAGAGCCCTTTAACTTTCTGAATTCTTTTGCTGAATTTAAAATATGATTTGATTTATATCTTGTTTGGACCAACATCTGTTGGATAAGATGAGGTACAGTTGCACTTCTCCATGTTATGAGTATTATGTAAAAGAGAAGAGAGGGGTTGAAAAACAATTTCCAGTATCCTATTGCTATCAATACAATGATCTCTCCAGTACTTCAATAAGTACAATAAGTATCTTGCTAACATGCTTACATGTGATAGCACCAACAATATGCTCAGTGTTTCTGGACCCAGAGGGATAGGCTTGATGGATAATCAGTCATTTGTTAATCTTCCCTCAGAAGGCCAAGCTTAATACCATTTATTGAGCTTCCTAATATCATTAGCCCTCTCCTTCTCATTCCGGGATACAGGATACTTTGAGGTTTCAGCGGGTTTACTGTAGAAATGCCCTGTCTTAGGGAACACTAAGTCTCACTGAGCCCAGGGTGAGTGTTTGGGGCCTGGCGCTGTATCACACGTGAGTGTGTATTTGCTTGCACGGCTCTAGGGGCACGAAACCGTTGAGCAGCCAGCTGCCCGGTGCCAAGGTCAGCAGGATAAGAGGGGCAGCAGAAACAGGGAGCAGAATTCAGAGTCCTTAGAGCTAATTTAAGAAATTTCTGTCAACGCTGAGGAGAAGGGAGGAAAATGGAAAGTCACTTGACTGGTCCATGATGTACCAAAGCTGAGAACAGCTTTAGAAAACAAAGTTGAGGCCATTTCGTGTAAAAATATCACACGAAGACTTATTTTTAAAGGAAACACACACTGGCACTGTGAGCAGACACCTACAGCCTGAATTCCACGTAGACAGAGCCACAAAATGAAGCTGTCTTATTCTCAATCACACATTCAAGGTTTAGCAGAGCATTTCGGGGCCTGGGCCATAGATTGTGACCATTCCTTAGCAATGTTAAATATTTATCTTTCATCTTATTCTTTTCTAATTGAAAACATTCCTCAAAGGAATTTGAGCACTTGCTTTCCTCACAGAAATAACAATAACCTGCTTTAAGCCTGAGTGACTCATTTCCAAAGCTAGTTTTAAGAAGAATTCAACATAATTGATGATGCTTTCCCACTGGAGAATGTAGAAAAGCTTTAACCAAAGAGAAACCCTGCACTTTTCACTTAGGTTTTGGACTTCAGGGGTAGGGACTGGAAGGAAGGACCACGGGGTTTATTTGTGTTGCCTGCTTATATGTTTTCTTTTAAGCAATAATATATTCAGTTAGAGGCTATTTTGAGAGTTCAATTATGTCCATTTCAAGAAAATGCAAAGCCAATGGAAAATTACAACTGAAATTTTGAACAAGAAAAGCCACCATCATTTGGGAACCATGACTTTTTTTTTATAAGCAAAACCATTTAAAGAGGCTGTCTTCTTCATTAAATGCAGTAGTAACCAGTAACTTGCTATTTTATAGTCAGTTCTAACTAATCTTGATTTTTATAGGCACAGGCCTAGAATAAGGGAAAAAAGACCTCTTCCAGCCCTGTACTGTCATCACACACATACCAAGATACTTAAAGACAACTTTAAAAAAAATGGAAGATTTCAAAATAAGTGCATTTGGCAGCAGAGACAAAGGCAGGGAAGAAAAAAAAAAAAGAAGTCCTAATTCTCATTTCATTTGTAATAGACCATTTGGAGAAAGCTGTGGCCTACTCCTAAGGGTTAGTTGTAGATTAAGGCCAATGAGAGTTCTAGGCTAATTTACTCCAATACATACCCAAATTGTCAGACTCACAGGGCGAGAACCCCATTGTTGTGGCAAAACAAACAGCCTAGTATATGAAGCTCTGAGAACACTGCCTTGCACACAGTAAGTGCTCATAAAAATCTTAACTATTATTTTATTTGCTTATTCACTATTTTATTTGCTTGTTTTTATTTGTGCACCCAGGGCACCAGGGTAAACTTCCTGCTTCCTGGTTCAGCCTTAGCTGTACTTTTGGAGTTTTCAGAGGCACCCCTGCAGGCTTGCAGAAGGGTAGCCCACGCTCAGGGAGCTGAGATGACTCATCTGGGGGGTGGGGCAGGGCAGGGCTGGGGGTTATTGGTGAGCAGGACTGCTTGCGAGGTGGCTCAACCACCAGTTCCTTGAAGCTCTCTTGGATCACCCTAATTCCTGCTGAACTCTTTCCTTGAATTTTTTTCATCTGCCCAAATGTAACACTTGCCATTCCTCTTAGGTAGTTTCAACTTTTTCACAGGGCACCCTCCTTGAAGCTTATCTGAAATCCTCCCTTGATCTCAGTTCAGGGCACTTGGCTGTGATGGGGTTTTGGAACATTCTGCTGCTGGAAGAAGACAGGGCCTGGGACACAGAGAGAATGGCCAGCAGGGTCCAGAGAAGGTGCTCTGGGCAGAGAAGCTGTGGTCCACTCACAAAAAACACCATGGTCCCCAGGTTGCAACATACCAAGGGCACCCTCACCCCCCCACCCCCGCGCCCCCACTCTTGTCCAGGCAGCTCACAGAATGGGAGGTGGAATCAGACTAAGTGCCTGAGGCCTCTTCTTGCAGGCCTCCGTTGCACATCCACCCCCCTCCCTCTCTTTCGAAAGGGCCTGCCTTTTGTTTTCTCCTAACAGGAGAGGCATTCAGCTTCACCTGAGTAGGCAGGCTGGCTGCCCAAACCTGACATCACAGAGCAACATCACCAGGACTGAAAACAGGAGGGATATTTGAGCCTGTAAACCCGGGTCTCAGAAGGCCAACGGCTTTGAAGAAATTGGCAGACTTCTCATGTGAAGTAGGGAAGGGACTGTTTACAATTGCTGGGGGAAAAAAATACTCTGCAAACAAACAGGGAGCTGCTTTGCTAGGAGCTACCAAATGAGTCCTCAAATCTGACTCATCCAAGAGCCCCAAGTGGTCACTAAGTGGATCACCATTTGTGATGATGGTGGTAGGGTGGCAGTTCTAGCTCAGATGGCCTGAAAAGGGAGGAAAGAAAGGAGGTTCAAGCAGAGAGAGAGGTGGGAAGCTAAGGGTAAACTTTCGTGGTAAGGTAAACCTGTCTCTAGGTCTCCCCTACTATGGAGAGAGAGGCACCACTTTTCTAAATGGGAGTGACACCAGCTTATCTCCCAGAGCAGATTCAGTGTGAATGTTTATGCCAAGCAGAGCCTCTGATTTGGAAACTCTCCTGCTGAACCCACTGGTCTGTCTCCCACTGAGGAACATCCTATGCTTGTATCTGGGTGAGCCGCTGGGACACAGCTGAGCAGACCACGGCTGCACTCCCCAGGAAGAATCCAAACTGTCACCTCAAAATAAAGTCCAAAATATTAGATCCTCAACTTCTTAGGAATGAGGAGGAAGGAAGGAAGGAAGGAAAGAGGCTTGCATTCTACTATACTAAAAACAAAAAAAGCTTTTAGTCCAGGGAGAAAAATTTAGATCAAATGGGCAACTAGAGTCCCTAAGAGAGTCTAGAGACAGCAGATAGTCTTTTTATTTTTCTGTAAATTTTCTGAGTTTCCATAAGTAAGATTTCTTTAGAGTGCTACCCAAACTCCCCAGGGACAACCTCAAAGTGTCTTTAAAGTAAAAGGTCAATGTGCTCTTGTCTTCCCTGGCAGACCCCCAAGATCAATTACTTTTATTTTTTTCCACTGGAAAACAAAAAGTGATGCTTCACAAATCACAAACAGGTGCGGGGCCCTGGAAGGCAGGAAACTGAAATAACCATATTTCCTTGATAGTTTTTGTAAAATTGAATGCCAGGGGCTCAGCCAAACAACCATTGGTAAATCTGAGTAGGAAGCTGGCCCAGGTACAGGACTCTCCACCAAAGTCAGTCTAAGGGCTGGGGGCGGGGAGCAGTGGTTTTCCCCAAAGGCCACGGGTAAAGTCACCCAAGGGTAAGCAGGCTGCACTGATCCCCTCTGGGCCAGATGGCAGCGATGTGGGTGCCAACTGTGGTGATGAGGACTGACAGCCTCCAGGCCATCCAGCTCCTTAGTCGCGGCTTCTGTGTTATTAACCGGGATGGGGGTGGGGCATCAGGCTCCTCGGAAACTCAGATTTTCCACCACACTGACAGTTCAGGTGGAACTTGACTCCAGAGGTTCACCCACGCCGGGTGGACTTTCTGCAGGGGATGGGCATCACCTGAAATGGGGGCGCACTCACTATACAAAGAAAACGCCCGAAAGGGCTACTGAGGAAACAGGTGCAAAGACGCGGTCCTCCCAGAGGCCGAGGGCTTGTGGGAGTCTCACCCCACCTCCCTCCCCTCCTCCGCAGCTCTGCCTCCTCGGGTCTTTACCATCGCTCCGCCAGCACGGATGCCCCAGGGACCATCTTGTCGCCCCTTCCCGGTTACTCATCTTCCCTGCCCACTCTGTGGTCGCCTGTGCGTGGGAAGAGCCTGGAGGCGCGGCGGCCGAGACCCGTGTCCAATCCCGTCTCAGACTTGTGCTCAGAGCCCCGCCACCCCAGGGTCCACCCCAGGATGAAGGTCATGCGGCCCACTCGCCGGCGCTCACCCCCCACCCCTACCCCCCACGCAAATCGCACGACGCTGGTGTCCTTTAAGGCAGTGGACCCCTGAAGTTGGGTCTAAGTTTTAGCGTTTGGGGATAAGATCAGTTTCTCAGAGGGACCAGCATTCTGTAAGAAGTGCCCACTTGGAGACGCTGACCTTGAACAATAAGAGAAACCAAACACCCGTGCTCTGCCGACATCTCTGCAGAAACCCGGGATAATTCACTTCCATCCTTCTGGTCCGGGGCTCCCTCCTCACCCTGTTCCGGCCTGCCTGCGTCCCATTCACCCGCCCCCCACTCCGAGAGGCCAGCCCGAGTCTGTCCACCGCCGCTGAAGTTGGTGGCGACCCCCTCACCTGCCGAGGTCGCTCACGAAGCTGCCGCTCTTCTCGTCCAGGAAGCGTTTCCAGCCATCCGCCGTCTTCACCCAGCTCTGCCCGGGGGACCGCCAGTCCTGCCCGAGGAATGGCATGGCACTGCCGGGGGATGCGACGGATGCACGAGACGGACTGAGGGACGGGGACCTGCCCGGCGGCCTCGGGGGCGCGCCCGCCCTGGGCGGCTGCTTGGGGTGCTTGGGGGCCGGTGAGGGAGCGGCTGCGGGATCGGGGGTGCGGAGCGAGGTGCCCGCGCTCGCGGAACGCGCTATGGAGGGTCGCGGGGCGCGCGAGGCTCGCTGCAGTGCAGCGCTGCGGTCCGGGCCGCCGTATTTATCCTGGGCCGCCGGCCGCGGCTCTTTGTTGCCGGAAGAGCCGCCTGCTCTTAGCCCGGCCCCCCCAGCCCGGAGGCCACGTGGCTTTGTTTATAGGCTCGACTTGTTTTCCGAGGCGCCCGCGGCTCCTACTCCTCTGGCTGTTGCACAACCGCTCGCCGATGGAAACTTGAAGCCGAGCTGCGGGGCCGGGGCTCCCACTGGCCCCTCCGCCCCGGGCCCCTCTGCGCTCCCTTCTTGTTCGCAAAGGGCGCAGCTGCTGCGGCCCGAGCGCGAAGCCGGGCGCTCGGGGAAACTGAGCCTCGTCCTCCTGCAGCTCCCGGCCTGGCGAGGTGCGGGGAGGACTAGGCCCGGGCGGCGTCTGGATCGCTGTGGAGCGGGGGTGGGGAGAAAGGAGGCTCCCCGCCTCCCAGCCCCGAGCTGTCACAGTCGAGCCCCGCGATTCCGAGCGGCCTTGCGGGAGCCGAACCGGCACTGCGCGGCCCGGAGCCGGGTAGCGGGACGCAGCCTCCTGGCCTCTCTCACTGCCTAGACCCCGATCTCCTCGGCGGAGGAGGGGATTCGCCGCGAGGCGGGGATGGAAGGAGGGACTGTCTTCCACCTCCCTCTGCCCTCGAACTGTTGAAGAGTCTGTTGTCAGACCTGTCCCCCGGGTGGCAAAGGAAGGAGAAGGAGGCCTGGCGGCGGCTGGTCCCCGCGCGGTGGGAGTGGAGAGCAGGGACCGTCCCCCACCCCTCTGCGCGCCTAAGCGAGCGGCGCCGGCGGCTGCAGCGCCCGACCCAGCACAGCGCAGCGGGGGAGCAGGTTAGATGTGTCCCAGCTCCGCTCACTGTCCAGCCTCCCTCTAGGACGCCGGGGCCTGGGCTTTTGTTCTGAAGAACCGCTAAGCCCCTTCCTCTTCCTTGCTGTTTGGTATCCTCTGGGCTATTAGGCCCTCCTCCGGGAAGAATCAGGCCAGGAGTTTTGTTTTAGTTTTGGCAAGACTTTCCAGAAAGCCCCCCCGCCCGACTGATGGGACTGAAGGAAGTTCGATCAAAGCCCACAGTGAGGAGGCAATGCCCCCGGAGTCCTAGACCCTCACAGACCTCAGTTTATTCACCTAATCCTCCTAGCCGCGAGCAGGAGGACCAGTCTGGCAGCGATCCAGCCCCTGAGAAAGGTTACGCCTGTGACTTAGCCAGGGTCACAAGGCTTGTTTCTTCACAACCCACTGTACAATCTGAAATCACCCCGTTTGCTTTTTGGTAATAAGCTACCACTCTCTGCAGAGAGTGTAAACTCCGGGGGAGCTCCAGCTCCAGCACTTTGCCAGGCCTGGAGAAGGCCTTCCATAACTATTTGTCCTATGAGTAGGTGAATGCTTATGGGAGGCTGCTGACCTCAGGCTATCGCCGTTCTCTTCCTGACTTCTACTTATGGTGCTTTATGATCTGTTCCGTTTGGTGATTGAATTGCAAAGAGTGGTCACAGCAGAGTAAAATCTCCATGCTTAAGAGTTACCTTACACTTGCTTCCTAGATATCGCCACAGTCCCTCGTCTGCAGCCACCAACTCTGCCATCTTTAAGGCTCAGAGTAGACAAATTGTGTGTGTCTTGGGAGGGGTACATGTTGGAGGGGAAAGGAGATGTTTTTAACAAAGTCTGTTTTCAAGTAGCCAGAGTTTTCTGATTCAGGTTTTCCACCATAAATAATTTATTAGTGTAGTAATAGTAAAAATAGCTTGTAAAAACACTGCAGAAGGTCTTAGACAAATGATAATCACTATGATCCAGCTCATAGATGAGATAGTGTTGGGTCTGGCCTTTGTTGGAGAGAACTGATACCTGCAAGGGAGCATAATTAAGGGATGTGATTATTAAAGATGTGTGCTAGTTACATGTCAGTGAGCTATAGCTCTGTAGAAACTATGGAAGGCAGAAGATTTGAATTCTAATTCTGCTAGAGCAACATACTGTCTGTCTGACCTGGATGAATGACAAATTCTGGAGGCTCAGTTTTCTCAGCTGTCAGGAAAGAATAGAGCCTATAAATGTCTACCTTTCAGGATTGTTTAGAAAGTATTTTAAATGGGATTATTGTTACCGGTTCTTTTCCCTTTGGTTGTGTAATGCACTCACGTGGCACACGGCCTCTTAGTAATATGTAATTCCCTGATTCTTTTTTAAAAGTTGAAATATAGTTGATTTACAATATTATATTAGTTTCAGGTGTAGAGCCTAATGATTCAGTGTTTTTATAGATTATACTCCATTTAAAGATATTACAAAATAATGGTTCTAGTTCCCTGTGCTGTACAATATATCCTTGGTGGGTACTTTGTACATAGTAGCTTCTATCTCTTAATCCTCTACTCCCATGTTGCCCCTCCCCCCACTATTATCCGTTACTTTGTTCCCTCTATTTTGTCTGTTTTGCTATAGATATTGATTATTTTTTAGATGCCACATATAAATGATAACATAAAATATTTGTCTTTCTCTGTCTAATTTCACTAAGCATACTATTTTCTAGGTCCATCCACATAGCTGCAAATGGCAGATTTTGTTCCTTTTTTATGACTGAGTAGTATTCCCTTGTGTATATACACCACACCTTCTTTATCCATTTGTCTGTTGATGGACACTTCTGTTGCTTCCATATCTTGACTGTTGTAAATAGGGCTGCTATGAACATTGGGGTGCATGTATGTTTTTGAGTTAGTATTTTCATTTATTTTGGATGTATTGCCAGGACTGGGATTGCTGGATCATATGGTAACTCTATTTTTAGTTTTTTGAGAAACTTCCATACTGTTTTCCACAGTGGCTGTACTAGTTTACATCCCCACTAACAGTGTACATCCATATCGTCATCAACATTTGTTATTTGTAGACTTTTTGATAATAGCTGTTCTGATAGGTGTGAGTGATATCTTATTTTTGTTTTTATTTGCACTTCTCTAATAGTTAGTGATGTTGAGTATCTTTTCATGTGACTGTTAACTATCTGCATGTCTTCTTTGGAAAAATGTCTACTCAGATCTTCTGCCTGTTTTTTTTTTTTTTAAGTCACATTGTTTTTCTGATATTTGAGTTGTATAAACTGTTTACATAATTTGGGTATTAACTCCTTGTCAATAGTATCATTTGCAAATATTTTCTCTCGTTCAGTAGGTTGTCTTTTCATTTTGTTGATGATTTTCTTTGCTGGGAAAAAGTTTTTAAGTTTAATTAGGTCTCATTTGTTTATTTTTGCTTTTATTTCTTTTGCCTTAGGAGATAGATACAAACAATCTTGCTACCAGTTATGTCAAAGAGTGTTCTGTCCATGCTCCCTTCTAGGAGCTTTATGGTTTCAGAGTTTACATTCATGTCTCTAATTCTGAACTCATTTTTGTATATGGTGTGAGAAAATGTTCTAATCTCTTCCTTTTACATGTGGCTATCTAGTTTTCCCAGCACCACTTATTATTAAAGAGACTCTCTTTTTCCCAGTGTATATTATTGCTGCCTTCACTTGTAGATTAATTGACCATAGGTGCATAGGTTTATTTCTGGGCTCTCTATACTGTCCCATTGATCGATGTGTCTGTTACTGCGCTAGTATCATGCCGTTTTGATTATTGTAGCTTTGTAATATAAACTCAGTACTTCCCTTATTCTTCACACCGACCTTGGCTATGTAGCTTGCTTTGGCCAATGGGATGCTAGTGGATGTGATGTGAGCAGAGGATATCATGTGTGTGCTCGTCTGATTGGGCTTGCCTTCTTGTACTTCTGCCAAAACCATGGCAAGAGAGTACTCAGGGTAGCCTCTGCTTCTCAAGCCTTGGTCCTAGGATGCGACTCATGGAGCAGACACCCCACTTGTCCCACAGGTATGGTAGCAAGAAATAAATATTTATGTTTGAATGCCACTGTGATAATTGTGGTCTTTTATTACACAGAATTCCTGTGTCAGTTGCTGACTAGGGTTGAGTAGATAAAACTCTGTGGAAATTTTAATTTCAAAAATGTAAGCAGAAGTAGGAAATCACAGTTTTGGGGTCCTTGACTTTTTGGCTAAGAACTGATCTCAGGAAGCTTCAGTGTTTGTCTGTAGTCCTTTGGCTTTCTCCTCCTGTGACTATCACATCTTAGCTCTGCCATTACTAATGTATGAGTGACTGCTTTAGATTTCCCACACCATTAAAAATCCAACTTGACACTTTTTCCAACACATGGTTTCTAACCAGGAAGCCTTGTAATGCTGAGTGAGCCCTTTAAGATAAAGAATGTACTCGGCCACGTCTAGACCAATTACCTTGACTCTGCAAAGGCTGTGGAGTTGGAATCCTTATCATGACTGAGCAGTTGAGAACCACAAAGACAAAATATTAGTGTGATGCCTGTGGACTCAAGATATAGAAGCAGAAGGATACTCTGAGAATTCCCCAAGGCCCAGTCTGGGTAGAACCAGCATAGCCTAGGGGCTTGAGCAGTTCACACAATGCAGCTACAGTGGCTGAGTTCCACTGCACAGATATTGAACCTCTGCCTCTGCTGAACTGCTTTGGGTAACAGACTGACCAGATCACATGCTGGGTATTGGGTTATTTATCTGTGCTTCTCTGCTATGGGGCTGGGAGCTCCTTGCTAGCAGGGCTGTGTCATCACAGTGTCTAGCATAGTGCTTGGTACATGACAGATAAACCATAAATAACACAGTGAATGTTGAGCTAACCGTGGAGTACGGGTGGTGCCATGTCTTTACCTACTGATAGCTTATTATTTCTAAGGACATGACAGAATAGGGAGGTGGGAGAGTAACATCCCCTAGTCCTGCCCTGCATATCTGAATTCTCCAACAGTGATGCCTTACCAGTTGGTAAGACAAATAGAGAAGGTGGCGGCTTCCCTCAAAATGATGTTTTCATGTGCTTGTTACCTTGATGGCAGATACTAGCCATACTGAAGATAGTGTGCCCAGAGCTTCGCAAATGTAATCCTGTTTAACAATCCTCACAAAACCCTGTGAGCTAGGTACCATTATTCCCATTTTGTAGATTAGGAAACTGAAGCTCAGAAGAGTTAAATAGCCTGCCTAGGATAACCCAGTTAGTATGTGGTGGAACCCAGGCTGGTACCAAGATCTAACTTCAATCCCAACTGGAGCCAGATTGACTGGAAATCATATTTCCCTACTGAAATAGCTGTGTGACCTTGGGCCAGTTACTTAACCTCTCTGTGCTACTCTTTCCTCATTTTTGAAATGGGAATGATGACAGTACCCACCTCAGAGGGTATTGTGAGGATTTATTGAAGTAATATGTATAAAGTACATATAATAGTGCTAACATCAGTAGTAGTTATTATTATCTTCATGCAAAATTTGCTTAAGTCCATTTATGTTTTCCCCACCAAATTTTAAGTGTTGAGGACATGGAGCACAGCTCACTTAGCTAATTTCCAGATATGAGACAATGTGTCTATTGGAGCAAACTGTACAATGAAATGATAGTTTACATATTGTTAGTTATTATTTATTGCACTTGAACTCTGGAAGTGGGCCTTTTTCTGTTCCAAAGACTGCATTTTCAAAGTTAAACCTGGCACAGTTGTAGCCTGATTGCTACCATGTAAGGCTGTTTAGAGAAATTGTTTGTAGAAAGAACTGTGAAAAACTTGATAAGTATAATAAATATGATAAATATGTTTCTAATTCAAAATGACATCTTTTTATAGCTTTGGCCGAGGGATTGACTTCTTCTCACTGAAATGTAATGATATTTTGTTTTTTCATAGTTTCTCTTTCTAAAAGGGTGATTTTTGTGTGTGAAAAGTACTTATCAGCAGTAATTGGGAGTTAAAAATAGCTTGTTGGGTTGGGCGGGGGCTGGAATCAACGTCTGTTGGCTCATTAGAGTAAATTTTATAAAGGAGGAGTTAGTGTATTTTCAACCTGCTAGTGTTGTCATGAGGAATGTATGTTTAATGCCACAGAAATTTGCATATGACCTTGTGCCTTGGCTGTCTAGGGTAGGGCATCCTTGAAACAGTGTGAAATATGTCTGCTAGGTGTGTTTGAGCAGGAACTGCCAGCTGTGTGTTATTTCTGGGTCTCTGGCTGCCAGGAGTCCTGCCAACAAAATTAAAGTTGGTCAGACACATGTCACTGCAAATATTCTCATTACTTTAATGAGAATCATTTGCTATTCCTCAAATGGGGGCTTGGTTCTGTTTCTGAGAGAGGGTCAAGGATATTTTGCTATAATCCTTCTTTTATAGGTCAGCTTTAATGAAATTTTTTTTCCCCCTCTTGATAAGCAGCAGAAAGGATTTGGAGACAAAACTACTAACTTTTGTATAATATAGGGAAATAAATAAAACTGCAACATTTACCCCAATAGCCCAGACTTCTAGTGTCTTTTTAAAAAATCCAGATTTAAAATATGTGAATGTTAAATTTTGTTAAAGTTTTATGTTACCTTTGTAATGGATATAAAGCTTTAAATACAGTATAAGTGCTTGAAATTGGTTAAAATTGTGTATAATTCTTCACATAGTATCTTGAATGTTTGCGTAGCAAATCTGAGTTCTGAGATTTCTCCTATGCAAAAGTAGCTCAAACTGAAGTTTGCCCAGGCTTTGTGTCTTGTGGTTTAGTTACTTATCAGCACTCATGTTCACATAACTTTGTGAGGTATGTGATTTATTCCATGAATCCAGATGAAGATGATGAAACTAATGACCCAGATGAAGAGACTAATGCTTGGGTATGTTAACCACTTACTTGAAAGTCTGCTTATAAAAATCAGAACCAGCTTTTAGAGGTTACCTAGTCCACTTCCAAAGAAAAGAAACTCACTCAGGAACACAGAACTAGTTAGTAGCAGTCCTGGGAACTGAGACACATGCTACCAAGCCAATAGGGTTAGAATATTCCATTAACCTTTCTGTACTGACCACAGTCCCTAAGAAAAGTCAAATTTGAAATAAAATTCAAACCTTTGCTTTGCACATTCCAATGATTGGATTTTATCAAGAGTTTCATCAGTGAGTTTGATACAAGGAATAGAAGAAAAATGGTCACAGGTATTTGAACCCTTAAAGAGACTCCTCTTCAAAGTTAGGCTCCTGGAGAAACAGCAGATTTGAAAAATCAAGTGTCTTGTAAGTCCTTACTTGACCATAGATTGAATGCAGATATACAGCTTGTTATATTTTGACAAACTGTAATCACTGCATGTTTGGTCTTGTCAACCCTAGTGATTGGAGAAGGGGTTTGTGAGTTACAGTGAGTGTGTTTCCTCATATGAGTCAGCTACTGATTTGTCAAGTCCTGGAGAAGTCACTTAACCTGTTTGGTGTTCAGTTTTCACATTTATGTACACATACGTGGAATAGACATGGTTATACAATTCTATGACATCATTGGTTAAAGGGTGATCAATAACAATCATTACAAATTTTCATTGGGAAATAGGAAAACAATTCTCTGCTGTGCTTTTTCTTGGGTCAGTTGTCTCTCTCTGCCTGTCTTAGCCATGGTTTTCCCCATGAAAATCAAAGTCTGTAAGTGAATTTTCTTCTCTGATGTGTGCCCGATGCCTGGTGCATAGGAGGTCTCTGTGTATGTACAATTGAATTTCTAAGTCGTGGCCTAGAACTCTGGTCTCTGAACTGAAAACCATTTTATTGTTTGCCTCAGGTTATTCGATAAAAATAAAATGAACCCATGATTTCTTTTAAACAACAGTACATTCATTTCAGGAAGAAGAAGGTAATTTTAAAAGAAGTACAGAATGTTCATCTTTCCCATTTTGACTACTGCCTGTGAAATTCAGTCCCTTAAGAGACATAATATTTTCAACCAGGATTTACTGTTGATAGTAATTTAAGAAATAATTTAGTCTTTTAAACATCTGCTTTGCTAAAAATGGTATTCCATAAAAGCTTTTGCTAAACGTCTTCAAATGGTGTGTTTATTAAAGAGATGGTACGTAAATTAGATTGTTTCTTCTATCAACTAAACAAAAGGAGTAGTTATGTTTCTTCTGTTTTTTAATCATCTTACAGGCTGTAGAATTTATTATAGAATGTCATTCATTCATTGACTCAGCAAGGATGCATCACACCTTTGCTATGCTCCCGGTCCTTTTCTATCTAAAGCAGCTTAGAGAACACAGAGATGACCATTTACTCTCAGAGGGTGTATAGGCCATAGGGAAAGAGAGACACATAAAAATACACTCCTAAAACTGTGTGGTATGTGCAGTGATTGAGGTTTGCATGAAGTCGTTGGGATGTCCACAGAGAGGGATAAAGCACCGAAGTCAGCCTAGGACAGTCAGGCGAGGCTTCCTGGAGTTGCTCTTGGGCTGAGTCTTAAAAGATGAGTAAGAACCAATGTGGGAATTCCCTAGCGGCTCAGTGGTAAAGAATCCACCTGCCAGTGCTGGAGATGCAAGTTTGATCCCCGGGTTGGGAAGATCCCCTGGAGAAGGAAATGACAACCCAGTCCAGTATTCTTGCCTGGGAAAGTCCATGGACAGGAGCCTGCTGGGCTACAGTCCATGGGTTCTCCAAAGAGTTGGACATGACTTAGCAACTAAACAGCAACAACAAAGAACTGATGAAGCAAAAGCAGATAAAGATGGGAATGGGGTGGCTACGCAGGTGGGGGAGACAGACCAATGACAAGAGGAGGGGAATGGCACTTGATGCAGCGAAGTTCAGACTGTGAAGCAGGGAGTGAGGAGAGCTGGGGATGGAGAGCTTGGGGGACATGGCAGAGAGCTCAGTGAGGATTGTTGGAAGGCCTGGGCTTGCTCTGAGCGGTGGGAGCCAGGGAAGAGCTGTCAGCAGGGGAATCTCATTGTCGATGGTGCTGTAGGTATGTATCTCTTGGGTGTCAGAGGGATTAATGGAGAAGCACATGGACAGGACACAGGGGACAAGTTAGGAGGATGCCTCTAGGCAGCAGCTGATGAGCATCAGAGCCAGCAGAGACGCAGCTGGGGTGATGAGGAGGGGATGGGCTTGAGAGGCTTGTAGGAGGTAAACACTGCAGGATTTGGCAATCGATTAGATGCAAAGGATGACGGCCGAAGTACTGAGGAGGGCTTTCAAGATTCTAGCCTAGGTGAAAGGAAAAGTGAATGCTTGGATGGGAGGCTGAAGACTAGAGTCTCATTGTTTGAATGAGGCCTCACTTTCACTGGTTTAAGGTTGGGAACAGAACAAACTCTGTGTTTTCTCTCTCTGGGGGTGGGTAGGGGAGGTTGCCTGTGTTGCTGGAAGGACCTTTTCCTACTTGCCCAGACCTGCCCAGAAGGAGGCAGGAACTCTCTTTGGAACAACTTCCAGAGGGGCTCTTCTCTTTTGCCCTCCCCAATCTGGCCCATCTGAGATGGCTCTTCTCTGCCAGTTGTTGCAGCACACAGCCTTGAACCATGAAATGAAAAACTCCCTTTTCACAGGCTGTGAAAAATGTTACAAATATATATAGGGCCATTTCTCACTACAAATAAGTTCTAACAAACTTTCTTTTAAACAAAGGGAAGCCAAGAATTATAAAATGCCTAAAACCAAGTGAATGCATGTGTGTTGAAAATTTGTTGTGTATGTGTTTACCATCTGGTTAGTAGCACCCTCCTGCTAGCTTCCTGATTTAGGGGGGATACCCCACTGTGTCTTGGTGGGAGGTAGTGCTTATTTCCAAATATAGGACCTGAGGGGACCAGATTTTCTCACTCCCTGCTGTGGTCGGGCCAGGGACAGACATGTGACTTAGACTTGACTGATTGCAAACACTCCCAGGAGAACGATGGAAGGAAGTTGGTGGTTCCTTGTTGGAAGACATTCCTGGCCAGCATCACTGGAGGGGGTGCTGCAGCAGCTTTGCCATAGTCCTTGGGCTGCCTCGGTCCCCACCTATTTTCCACACCTGTTTCTTCAGTCTCTTGCTGATGCTATGGACCCTGATAGTCTTCCAATAAAATCTTTGTGCTCAAGAGAAATCAACAGGGTTGATTTCTGTTGCTTGCAAACAACAATCTTGACAGTATGAAACTCCCATGTAGGAAAGGTATTCAAATACTGGGTCTGACACACACGCACCCCCTCCCCTCCACCCTGCCCTCCTTTAAGCCCTGTAGTCTCATGTGCTTACGTGTAAACTGGGGCCAAGGGTTGAGTTAGACCAGAGGATGATTTGTAAGTATTAGGGCTTACCAGAAGAAATCATCTGCTGAGAAAACTGGACTCAAGCCCAGACAGGGGATTTTGGTTTGCACAAAACTGGCAGATTTAGAAACATTGAGACAGAGAAGAATGCTGAGCTGGCCATGTGTGAAAGAAAAAGATGAAGAATTGAAAAGCCGAAAGCTGTAGGTTTTTCTTGTAAATCCATGCCATGTGCATCATCAGGGCAGCAAGACCGAGGCGGTGAAGTTTCCTTAAAGTATACATTTTGTTATAAACAACTTCTAAAATTGATGTTTCAGGTGTGGGATTTAGCTTGAAGACAGGAGGGATGGAGGAACATTTATTGAATGTGTGTTGTGTGCCTGACTTTTAATCTACATTAGTTTATTTAATTCACCCTGAAAATGTCAAAGTAAGTGTAATATCCTGATTTTATTCACAAAGAAACTGTGCATAGTTAGACTTGCACAGCTTATAAGAAGCTGAGTTGAGATTTGAATCTGGGTCTTTTGACCCCAAAACTTATGCTCTGCCTTCTGAAGTTTACATGAAACCAACAGGAAGAATCAAAGAGAGAGTAGGATGCTAGACCTCAGGAAGAAAGTTCTTTTTCCATGTAAAGGAGAGTTGCGACCATAGCTGACTGGTTTGTTACACAGCTGCCACATGGACTCGGGGAGGGGACCTCAATTGTCTTGGTGTCTAAATAACCAAGAAACTCACTTTATAGCAGAAGAAATATATCACTGGCCTCTTGTTGACAAAATTAGCTGATATGACTGAATTAGCCCATCACTCATAAGCTTGATAGAATCATAAGAATGACCTAAAGACCGCTGGGAAATAATGTCCTAAAGGTTTGAGGCTCCTGTCCTAAGAAATAGAGTAAATATAGTGTTCTGCCAGATTCAGAATACAAGGTCTTGGAACCCAGGGGGAGGTGGGAGTACCTCCATCTTGTTTTTAGATTATTACACCTAACAATGAATTTAGAATGTTTTGGGGCTTTCTATCTCTGAGATCTTGGGTTGGTGGATTTGGAGGTCCTGGTTTCTACCGGGGACCACAGACATAGTTCCATTAGGGCTGAAGCTGAAAGTGTCGCTGGCCATTTGAGGCTCCTCACTGGCTTCCCAGGTGGTGCTAGTGGTAAAGAATTTGCCTGCCAAAGCAGGAGAGGTGGGTTTGATTCCTGGGTCGGAAAGATCCCCTGGAGGAGGGCATTCCAACCCCCTCCAGGATTCTTGCCTAGAGAGTTCCATGGACAGAGGAGCCCGGTGGGCTATAGCACATGCGGTCGCAAGAGTCAGACATGACTTAACGACTAAACCATGGTCGCAAGAGTCAGACATGACTTAACGACTAAACCATCACCACCATGCCACTGGACCAACAAGCAGTCGGAAGCTTACTGTGTTGGCTGGAGAGATTGATTGATCCTCATTATCAAGGAAAGTTAGGTTACTGCCATCCAACAAAGCTGAGAAAAAAACCACATCCAGAGCCCAGAAGACTCACTGGGTCTCTTCTTAGTGCTCTCACGTAGAGTAATGATGGTTAGTGAAAAACCATGACAACCCAGTAAATATTGGGTCACTAAGGGCTCCCATCCTATGGAAATAAAAGGTTGACTCATCTCTCAAGTAAACACAACTCCAGTCCTCTGCAGTGCTGAGAGTGGGGAGAAGGTGGATTGGGTGATGGAAAAAGGAAGTTTGGTTGTTGATTTTGGTTCCTTGATCAGCAGCTGAGGAGTGGATGGTAGTTGCTGTAGGTCTTATCTGATCAAGTACAGTTTCCTTTTTCTGCTTGTCTTTCTGCTACCTCTAGTAAAGGGTGTGTTACAGGTTAGGTTCCAGGTGAGAATGTGACTGTTCTGGGATCTCCTTTCCATGACAAGGCAGTTTGTGAGACTTGGTGTGTCAATAATGTTGGGGATGAGAGTTTCTTCATCTGAGTGAAGGACAAGATGGATGCTGAGTGGATGCAACAGGGTGGACCAGGCAGGTGACTCAGCATCTCTCCTTTTCCCTTCCCCACAATCATTTTCTGTCCTTCTCTAGACCTAGGGGCTTCCCAGCTGGCACTAGTGGTAAAGAACCCGCATGCAAATGCAGGAGACATTAGAGACTGGGCTTCAATCCCTGGGTCGGGAAGATCCCCTGGAGGAGGACATGGCAACACACTCCAGTGTTTTTGCCTGGAGAATCCTATGGACAGAGGAGGCTGGTGGGCTACAGTCCACAGGGTTGTGAAGAGTTGGACACGACTTGGGTGACTTAGCGCACACACACACACACTCTAGACCTAGGGCTGAGCCCTATAGACCACTTCATCTGGGCTCCCTTGCCCTCTGGTTTCCATTTGGGTTTGGTAAATGGGAGTTACAGACAAAAAAATCAGAGGAGGAGAGAAGTCAAAATATTTCTTCCTCTTTGCTTCAGCACCTTTGGCCCGAGTCTTCCATAACTTTGGTTCCTGCCAGGCAGCTCCTCTGCCCTGATTTCAGTTCTCATTGGATTCTGCAGAATTGCTTTTCTCCCCTTGCCCTTGAAGACCCAGAGGTAACAACAGCTTCCTGCTGCCCTCTTGAAAGCTCCCTTAACTCTATCCACACCTCCATAACTTATGCCTTCATTAAAACCTCTTACATTAAACCATTGGAGCAGTTTTGTAACCTGCTGGGCCCATGTGTGATACAAATTGGGAGCTGATTTCATTTCATTGAAGCAGAATGTTTTCATTTTATTAAAGCAGTCTTCATTTTCCCAGTAGTGTTTCTTGAAAAAGAGTTTCTGCAATATTTAAATCAATTTGATCTACAAATGTTTGATTTACATGCCGCCATGCCAGGAATCATACAAAATAAGAGGAGGAGGAGAGCTATTTTAAAAGTCTATTTTACCTAAGAAAGTTAGGCAGACATATTTTCTTTCTTTTAAATTTTATTTTTTAATTTGAAGTATAGTTGATTTACAATGTTGTGTCAATCTCCGCTATTCAGCAGTGACTCAGTTATACACACATAGACATTCATTTTAAAAATATTCTTTTCTGTTATGGTTTATTGGAGGATACTGAATATAGTTCCTTGTGCTAGGCAGTAGTTCCTTGTTGCTTGTTCATTCTATTATAAATATAATAGTTTACATCGACTAATCCCAAATTGCCATCCTTCCCTCCCCACCTCCCTTCCCCTTGGCAACCATGAGTCTGTTCACTACATAGACGGACGTATTTTCTTCCTAGTATTTCTTATGGTGAGTTACAGCATTTCCATGTCATAAACGAGAAAGTTGATATCTGTACACTTGTGGTAGAATTTAGCTGTTACTCTACTTTTTTTGATTCATTGTCATCAAGTTATAATCCTATGGGATATGCAGTAACCAAACATTCATTTATTCCTTCTCCAAGATTTTATGTGGTACTTACTGAACACCCCTTAAAGTCCTGCCACTGGTGAAACAAAGATGAATGAGGGATTGTCCTCAATCACCAGCACAGTTGGGCACAGTGAGAGAGCCATGGGCAAGTTCAATCAAGTCTTTACTTTCGAGTGTCCTTATTAGTGAAAGTGATACTAACATTTATTCATTTAAAAATTATTTGTTGCTATGTGCCAATGCTAGGCACTGGAAGAACAAGAATGAAAAAATGCACAGAAAAGAAACAAATGCTCCAAAGCATACAAAAGCAAAAGCAAGGTGAAATTAAAAAACCCCGAAGCCAAACAAAAACCCCCCAAGCATATACTCAGATGACCTCTGCAGTAATAACACTTGTAGCCTAGGGACCCATGTGGGGTTCTTGTGAGAGTTAAGTAAGACCTTTGTGGTGCACCAAGCACATAGTCGATGCTTAATAAATGTTTGAGATTATGATCATCATTTGGGGAGACTGACCCATTGTAATAAAATGTCATGTGTGCGAAATAGTCAAGGGGCACAGTTGGAGGGAGGAACGTATTCTTTTATGGGGAAATCATGGATGGTTCCATAAAAGAGGCAACTTTCGAAGGACAAACCTCACTTCACTGGACAAAGTAAAGTGAAAGTCACTCAGTTGTGTCCTGATTCTTTGCAGTCAGGCTCCGTGGTCCGTGGTCCATGGACCGTAGTCCACCAGGCTCCTCTGTCCATGGACTTCTCCAGGCAAGACTACTAGAGTGGGTTGCCATTTCCTCCTCCAGGGGATCTTCCCAACTCAGGGATCAAACTTGAGGCTCCTACGTGGCAGGCAGATTCTTTACCACTGAGCCACCAAGGAGGTGAAGCCCTTTATTCCTTGAGCAAGTCTTATCCTATTGTGGAAACATTATAATCTAGTTCACTGATGCCCCCTTGGCAGCTGGTTTCCAATCCTTTCTGACCATGTCATGGTAATTAACCTGAATACACACCTTTTCCCCACTTACCAAAATATTTGTTGGTTACGTTCCTGGGATGATAATTTCCAAGTCAAAGAGTGTAGGAATTTTGAATTTGACAGGGATTGTCCAACTGTCATCCAGAGAGGCTTAATCAATGTGCACCCCATCAGTAATGTGCCAGGGTGTGGGGCCATTATTAAGTAAATTAGTGTCAGTTGAACACAAGCATGCAGTACCATGACAGTCAATCTGATGATACCCAGACAGGTACTCGGGAACTAAGAGATGGGATACGCTGGATGAAGGAATGATTCACATCCCAGGCGGAATGGGGCAGGATGATGCAAGATTTCATAGTTGAACTTTTTACCTGCAGTTATACCCTCCCAGTTCAAACCTGTGTTGTTCAAGACAACTGTATTATGACCCATGATTTGTTATCTCCGCCTGTAACATTCTTCCTCAGGTATGGATTTTATCTCACTAGTTGCAACTCATTCTCTAGGTCTTAACTGTGTCTAGGGAGCTTTTCTGGCACCCAGAGAACAGACTTGGTTTCTGTAGTGATCATGGTGAAGCGGGACAGAAGGTCAAGCACCCCATCCCATCCCCACCTCTTTTGGTAACAGCTACTCCTTTCCTTTGGGGGAAGACTTCCCCCTTTATGCCGGTTCTGGTGGGGCTGATAATCACAGAGCCCACCTCCCACCACAGGAGTTGCCAGGTAACCAGGCTGAGCCAGTCATAGTCCTTACTGATACCACCCCCCACCCCCAGTGATTAGCCTTCCCATGGTCATGTGACCTAAGCAGAGCCCATCAGGGTCTTTCAAGACTGATTTCAAGAGACCTGGAGAGAGCGAGGGCATTTGTTTCTTATGGGCTGCTAAGCTAGAAGCCTGTGCATCTAGGAATACCAAAGGCTTATCTTTCTCAGCAGTGTTGAGAAAAGCTATCTGCATTTGGAGAGAAAGAGGATAGGGCACAAAGGGAAGACAGAGGTGAGGAGTGGAATAAGAGTGAGAGCCCTCTTTAGAGATTAGTTTAGTTCATCTACTCTAAAATTCACCCTTTTGAACTATACAATTCAGTAGTTCTTGGTAGAGTCACAGATTTGTCAACAGTCGCCACTGATAAACTACATAATTCTGGAACATTTTTATCATCCCAAATGAAAACTGTCACCTTCCACAATCACCTTCGATCTCCTCTCCTGGATCCCCAGCCCATGGAGACCAACAATCTACTTTCTGCCTATTCTGGATGTTTCATATAAATGAAATCATACAATATGTAGTCTTTTGTAGCTTGCCTTATTTCATTTAGAATAATGTTTTCAAGGTTTACCCATGTTTCGGTATATATCAATACTTCAGTTCTTTCATGGCTGAATAATATTCCATTGTGCAGATATACAACATTTTGTTTCTCCACTCACAAGTTGACAGACATTTGGCTTGTTTGGGGGCTTTTATAAATTATGCTTCTATGAATTTTTCATAAAATATTCCACAACATTAATAAACTATTTCTGTTAATTTATTAGATTAACAAGAAAACTTGTTAATCTCTGTCTTTCCCATCAGACTCTAAGTCTATGAGTGTAGGAGATCCTATAGGTTTTTAGTAATTACATATTTGCTGGGTGAATAAATGAAAGACATAGAAGTATGATCTCTATTTTACAGATAGGAAAGCTGAGGGTCTGAGAGATTAAATAACTTGTCCAAGTCCCATAACTAGTACATCCATCAGAGTTCCTAATTATAAACAACAGAAATCAACTCTGGCTGATTTAAGAAGAAAACTATTTTATTGACAGACTGTTGGGGAGCTCATAGAATTATAGGAAGACTCAGGCTTAGAAAATGAGGTGGAACAAAGGGAGGCAGCCAGGACTAAGGCCAAAACCATGCCTGAGAAGCAGCCTAGTAAGAACACTGCTGAGATCTCCCCTGAACAGAGCACATTCCCCGTGCACTGCAGTCACCATCTCTGTTCCTGGATATCAGACACTGCTGCTCTGCTGAGGGCCTCACCAGAATGCCTTTCTCTTAACCTTACTTCTTTGCACCACCAGTTTCTCATTGAAAGCTCATGGACTCAGCTGATTGAATATGATTTAGCTGCAAGGGAAGCTGGGAAAGTATCTTTTCAGCTTCTATAGTGAAGATGGGCTCTGTCTTACCCTGGAACTCTCAGTGTGGAATTCTCTAGGATAGGAAGGTTTAGAATTGGGTAGAAAAAACATATTAAAAAAAACATTCTTATAGTAGGTGGAAAACTAGGTCTGTCCACATTGAATACATTGTAGTTGTTTGATAGCTTCTGACAAAATGCCCAGTTCTCTGAACCTTTTGAGTCAGTGAAAAGCTTACTGTGTTATTTCTCATCTACTCCCCACTCTCCAAATGTCAGGTGTCAAAACTTTGACAGGTCATCATGTACTCAAGAGGTCTTTTAATTGCTTATCTATTCTGTACCTTTTATTTTAAAAGCAAATCCTGCCAGAACACAGTGCCCTTTTAAATGTAAACTGAACTGAGTGCCTTAAGAAAAGAAAAAAACAAAACAAAAATACCCAGAAAAACACTAGGGCTTCAGCTTCTGATCTTGCCATGTGACTGGGGAGTTCCCCTGCTGCTTTGACCTTGAGAGGCATGGCCTGGTGGCCGTGTCTGTCTCCCATGTGGCTCTTCCCTGGGGTGATGTCCCCAGGGCTTTTCATGGATGAACTCCCCATGTCAATTCCTCAACATCACATCAGGGGAAGCTAGCCCCAGACCATCCATCAGGTGTTCATTAAGCAGAATTGTGACAAGGTCCTAGAGGCTTCAGGCTGAGTGAAGCAGGATTTGATTAGTTGTTGTTCAGTTGCTCAGTCGTGTCCAACTCTTTGCGACCCCATGGACTGCAGTACGCCAGGCTTCCCTGTCCTTCACTATCTCTTGGAGTTTGTTCAAAGTCATGTCCATTTAGTCAGTGATGCCATCCAACCATCTCTTTCTCTGTCACCCCCTTCTCCTCCTGCCCTCAATCTTTCCCAGCATCAAGGTCTTTTCTAATGAGTTGGCCAAAGTACTGGAGCTTCATTTTCAGCATCAGTCCTTCCAATGAATATTCAGGACTGATTTCCTTTAGGATGGACTGGTTTGATCTCCTTGCTGTCTAAGGGACTGTCAAGAGTCTTCTCCAACACCACAGTTCAAAAGCATCAATTCTTCGGTGCTCAGCCTTCTTGGGCTTTGATTAAATCAGTGTAAAAACGCACCCCCTCTCCTCTGCCCTTGGGCACACGGATAATTAAGCCACATAGTTGCTAACAACCACTGTGGAGGTGCCAGCCTCCCTGTGTTAAAGCCAAGAGACTTCAGCTTTGCCAGATGTAGGGGAAGGACATTCCAGAGAACAAGGCCATTTCTCTTTGTCACCTTGGATATTCCAGCTGGGGGTTGGAGCAGGGAGAATTCAGAGAGAGTCTGGTTCACCCTGACCATTTTACAGAAATTAGGCTGGAAGCTTGCTTGAGCTTACATAGCTCAGAAGTGGTAGGGCCAACACAAACTTCAGTTCTCCATCTCTAAAATGGAAGTGATAAAAATAAGAAAATATTTGGGACTCCCCTGGCCATCCAGTGGTTAGGACTCTATGTTTCCATGGCAGGGGGCCCAGGTCTGATCCCTAGGTGAGAAACTAAAATCCCGTAAGCCATGTGGTGTGGCAAAAAATAAATTAATTAAAAATTAAATGAAATATTTGTGAATCAGAAGTTTGCTATGGCATCAAATAAGAAAATATTTGTGGAAGCAGTTTTATACAAATAGTACATAAATTTAGCACACCCTGAACAAGTGCTTAATCTCTCTGTACCTCAGCCCCATCACTTGTGAAACGGGAGTAACATCATCAGTCCCAAGTCACCCCCTGCAGTGGGACACCAAGTGCTAACCACTGGACCACCAGGGAAACCCCTGTGCCATCTTTGTGAACACGCAGCCTTGGGGTACTGTCCTGAGGGCTGAGCTTGTTCCACAACCTGGCTCTGTCGGTACCTACAGGCTGGCTGGGTGACTATAGGCTTCCTTTTTTGGGGGACATCCATTTCCTTGATTGTAAAAAGAGGGGGGCAATGGGCTCTTTTAGTTTTAGTAGGAGGTGTAGATATTGGAACTGAATTTACTCATTTCCTAGAGTAGTTAAGCTTGTGGATTCTAGATTCAGAGTCCTGGGTTTGAGGACAGTCTTGCGTGACTGAGCAAATAATTTAACCACTCTGAGCCTCAGCTTTCTATCTGTAAAATGGGGATGAAGAGGATACTTCTTCAAGGGTTGTTGTGAGGATGGAATTAGACAGTGCATGTGCACTACCTAGCCTGGTATCTGGCATCCCATGAGCTCCTGGTGAGTACTGGCTATAATATTAATGTTAGTTGCTCAGTCGTGTCTGACTCTTTGTAAACTTGTGGACTGGGGCCTGCCAGGCTCCTCTGTCCATGGGATTTCCCAGGCAAGAATACTGCAGTGGGTTGCCATTTCCTTCTCCAGATAGTATAAGTAGTAATAATATAATATTAATAACCACAGTTACTGGAATGGGGTTTCTTTTCTGATGTGGAGCATTTAAAAAGTCTTTATTGAATTTGATACAATATCATTTGTTTTATGTTTTGTTTTTTTTGGCCACGAGGCAGGGATCCCCAACCTGGGATCAAACCTTCACCACCTGCATTGCAAGGTGAAGTCTTAACCACTGGACCAACAGGGAAGTCCCATGGAAGTGGGTTGTTTCTAAAGCTAACTCTCTAGTATTAGCTTCTTTCGTCCATGTTCTTAGTCTTTTCCTTTGAAGTCAAGTTCAAAGTTTTGGTTAACTAAGAGTTCCAGTTGAATACTGGTTAATCGAGTTGGCTCCCCTCTCATTTGGTGGTTTATGCCTATTTATGGATAGAATTTGTAAGGAGCTTGTTGGGCATCAGGAGGTGCTTGTCTCAAGCACATTTGTTCTGAGACAAGGAAATAGATGTAGGTTTCCATGCAGGGAGAACCACACTGAAACCTAGAAGGCAAATGGCCTCCGGGAGATCCAGGTTAGACAATCTCTTACCAGAAGTAGAAGCAACTTCTTCTGAAAAAGAAAAAATTATCTAATATCATGTTTTGTCTGAGTGCCACAGGAATGCATTTTTCTTGGAGATAAATAAAAAAGAAGCAACTGCCTTGTCCACACAAAAGTAATAAATGGCAATAAAATCTCCTGTGAACAGCCACTTCCTAGAAACCTGGACCCAAAAATGTGGGCTCAAAGTCAAGGGGTAGATAGATAGTAGATGCACTGCATAAAAACACGAAGAACGTGGAGAACTGGTTATGGATTTATGACATGTTTATGAAGCTGAATATTTGCTTTTTAAAAGTCTCCTTCCCATGGCTTTGCAGAGAGAGGAGGCTCTGGGGAGCGTTTCCACTCGGCCTCCGGGAGAGCAATGGGGGAAAGAGGTACGGGGAGACAGAGGGGCTGTTTATCTGTTGATGGAAGAGCAAGTGAGCAAGTGAAATTTCTCGAGGCTCCACCCCTTTGCACAGGAAGTCAATTCAAGGGTCTTGGTTTTACTCAGCATCTAGACAAGTGGTCCTTCTGGAAGGGAGGTCCTATGGGGGTTCTGCCTCCAGCCAGCTCTTGGGCTCCAGGCCATGGCGTCCTTGGCACGGTGGCAGTGGAAGCTGTTTGTCTTCTGTGGCACTCACTTTTTCAGTTTCTGGTCCACTCGGCAACCTCTCTGTCCCTTGCACCTTGCTATCTGGTGACTTCTGTCCCACTGGCCATCCAGTCCCTATCAGCCCCCCTCTCCTGGGCCTTCTTTCAGTGGTTCTCTGCTCTCACCATCCTCCCATTCATCAAGCCCACCACTCTGCTCCATATCAAACAATTATAGTACCTAACTACTAATAAAACCAGGTGCTTTCTTTGTACTCACTGTGAGGCATTTTACAAATGTCTCAAAATCCTACACAACCCCAGAGAGATAGGTATTCTGAGCTCCATTTTTCATATGGGCAAACTGAAGCTCAGCTTGGCGAGTTAACTTATTCAAAGGTACACAGCTAGTTAAGTGGCAGAGCCAGAATTTGATCCCTGACCTTCTTTCTCTTGAAGAACTGGGTCTGTCTAAAACTCCAGTGGTCTTCAACTGATGTGACACCATGTGACTTTTCTTGGAACCAAGTCACATGGAAGAATATAAATAAAGGTGGTGGTGCTCCATGGAGAGCAGGGATGAACATGCCTGTCGGAGGTTGACAGCTGTTCACGTTAATAGCTCAGTAAGTTTTATTTATTAATTAATTCATTGGAATTGAGCTCTTCTGGGGCACATACCTTCTTTTAAGCGAGTTCCTGGGCAACTAACTTGTAAACCGGTGATAGTAAACCTCCTGGTAGGTTGTTGTTAGGTTTAGTGGAGTGTCTGGTACAGGGGAAGCAATGATTGTGGCAGTGATTATGATGACTTCACACGGAATTTTAGTCAAAGTACAAGATTATGAGGATTAATTTCTCATTTAATGGATGACCTAGGAGGGTGCCGATTTCTTTAACGACACCAGAACCCAGGTGGGTCTGATAGCTGTCCTGGCCCATCTGCCTGGGGAAGGGGGAGGGGGGCTGGTATTAATAGATGTTTAAGCCTGGGAGGGGATGCTCACGGCTGCTCCCATGAGCCAGCCAGGCACTCTACTGGCAGGGAATTTTGAAATGAGACACTTATAATAGCAAAGCAGTTCCACAGGTGCTTTGTAAACCTCTTCAGTTGCCTTGCTCCTTGTGGCTACTCAGAAGGGCTCTAATTCTGGCCTCAGCTGGCTGGGGATGGCTGTTTCTTCCAAACTCCTCCTCCACGGCTGGATTCCCTGCTTCTGGTTACATTTGAGTGTTTATTGTATGCATTATTTATTTGACTGCATGGGGTGTTAGTTGTGGCTCATGGGCTTCTCTCTGAGGCACTCGGACTCAGTAGTTGCAGTGTGTATGCATGTGGAATCTTAGTTGCTGGACCAGTGATAGAATCCACGTCCCCTGCATTGTAAGGCAGATTCTCAATCACTGGACCACCAGGGACGTCCCCAGGTTACATTTACAGGAGTGTCTTTTGCTTGGAGCTGAGCCAAGAGCTGGACCATGTGGAGGGACTTGGCCGGGAAAGCTGTGCATGGGATGGGACTGTGGAGGAAGGAATGAACTATAGGTTCTCGTAGCTGTCACTCAGAGAAAGAAAGTGGTCCTTTCCCTCTTTCTTCTGCAGCCATGGATTTCCATATGGATGCCCTGCAGGAGCTATGCCTGTTTCTGGTTTCTGCCGGACTGTTTGTTAGCATTCCCAGCAGATGCAGAAAGAAAAGAGAAGTCAAGGGACCAGGAAGGGCCCCTGGTTGCCTGGGGGTTTCCCAGGCAGTGTAAATGACTTGGCAAAGTCTACATGCCTTTGGGCTGAGCTAGGCCGAGAGAGGCCAGGTGTTTGAGGGTCTGTTAGGGCACAGAGAAAGTGAAGGGCCTCCTAGGTCCTGCTCATTGGCTTAGCATCAGAGTGTTGAAGAGCTGGGATGCAGGAGACGCTCCAGGGCTCTGGGAAGTTGTGACTTGCCCCAACAGGTACATTTCTTGAGCACATTAGCCAAGGCACTTGGCTGCAAACTCAGATCAGTTTAAGGAAAAAGAAAAGCGTAGAGGGAATGTTTTGGTTCAGGAGCATTGAAAGTCCATGGGTGGCTCTTGGGCTGTGGGCATGACTTGAGGTCCCCGTGCCTCTCTGTTCATCCCCACCCCACCCACCTCTCCCCATTATACCTTCTTGCTCATCTCTGCACTGGCTTCAACACCAGGCAGGCTTTTCTCATCAGTGACGAAGGTAGCCATTGGCCCCTCCCAGCTTCCATTGTCCTCCAAGTCGATTATCTGAGAAAAAAAAAGAAGAGCATCATTCCTCAAATTCCAGTCTAAGTACCAGGAATGACACGATTGACCTGGCTTGGGTCACCTGCCCATTTCCTGAAGCAAAGCTCCACCTAGGAGCATTCTGATTAGCGCTGTCTGAAGCTCAGAGGCTGGAGCCAGCCCATGTGAACCACCTGGCTGCAGGTAGGGAAGGGGGGGTATCCTTCAGAGATGCTGGGCAGACAAGAAGTCTTACCTCCTCCACAGTGGGCATGTCCCCTGCCATCAACACCTTAGTGAGCACCCATGATCCAGTTCTGGCCCCAAGGAACTCATCTTTACCCTGGCTCACTACCCCCCCCCCCCCACCCCCCGGGCCCCTGCCCATCCCATCCTACCCAGATGGAGGTAATAAGAATGCAAGTTTTAATTAGCATTGAAGAGCTTGTCTCTAGGTGTCTGTGTGTGACTTCAGAGCAAATCATACTTACAGTAATTAACATTTATTGAGCACTTACCATGGGACAGAAAATTGATTACATGCTTTGTATTTTAACTGCCTTGAATCCTCAAAACAACACCGGGGGATAGGTACTGGTGCTCACTTTACAGGTAAAGGAACTGAAGCTGATCTGCCAGAGAAGTTTATAAATTTGTCTGAGGCCACTCAGTGCATAAAGAAGGCTGTTGGATTTCAGAGCCCATGCTGTGATACATTAGGTGGCTGCCTCCCAGGTCCAGCTATGCTGTATTCTGCATAGCACTTCACTGCAAATGTTTACAGGATTGTGAGTAATGGCTCAGGGCATCAGGGAGGGCTGCTATGTAAGGTTGTATGGACTATGCACTGCACAACTCAGGAGGGGCCATACATGTTGTCATCTTTGTAATTGTAAACATTGGAGTTGTGCAGTGGACAGCCTGCATAAATATATGTGGCTACTCTGAGGCCTTGGGGCCTGCATAAACCGAGAGCCAGAGGTCACATGGAAATGCCAGGAGCTCAGTTGGGGAGCTATTAAAAACTGCTTGGGAGTTGGTGTTGAGATTAGGAATCAGGGAAACAAGCCAAGGTAATGGGAGAAGGAACGCGGAGGACTCTAGCTGGGGCAATCTGACAGAATCTGCTGGATGGTTTCTTTCATACCCAAACTCACACTAAGTGACTTTTTAAAAAGGGGGAGGGGCTAGTTTCATTGCATCATAGAAGTATATATGCAAATTGATGAACATTTGGAAAATGTAGAAAAGTTTAAGCATGAAAATAGTAGTCCCACATTATCCATGACCCAGAGAAAACCACTGCTAATATCTTATTGGATTTTTTCTAGACTCTCCTCTCTCTGTTTCTTGATGGGTGATATAGATAGATACATAAATAGTTATAGATGTCTGAAAGTGAAAGTGTTAGCCGCTCAGCTATGTCCGACTCTTTGAGACCCCATGGACTATAGCCCGCCAGGTTCCTCTGTTCATGGAAGTATTCAGGCAAGAATACTGGAGTGAGTTGCCACTCGCTTCTCCAGCGGATCTTCCTGACCCAGGATTGAACCTGGGTCTTCTGCACTGCAGGCAGATTCTCTACCATCTGAGTCACCAGGAAAACTCTGTATATAAACATATATGTCAGTATTTATCAGATGTCTGTATAATATCTGTATCTATACATAGGTAGATAGATATAGATATAGGAATAATATAGACATTGATTTGTACATGGTTTATCATGTTAAGGGCTTCCCTTGTGGCTCCGCTGGTAAAGAATCTGCTTGCAATTTGGGAGATCTGGGTTCGATCCCTGGGTTGGGAAGATCCCCTGGAGAAGGGAAAGACTATCCACTTCAGTATAGAGTATTAGCTCATACTATTTGCATAGTTTTCCCCTGGTCCCCTGGTCCTCTGAAATGGTTCAGATGGGATAGAACTGACTCTCGCTGATCCTGGAGCATCTTCAAGGTCCCACCTGACTGCTAACACAAGCTTTTGAGCAATTCTTTCAAGAACTAGTGGGCCATAGAATAGAGAGGCCATTAATAGAACTGATCATTAAGCTGGTGGCTTAGAATCTGCCTGCAATTCAGGGTTCAATCCCTGGGTTGGGAAGATCATCTGGAGAAGGGAATGGCAACCCACTCCAGTAATCTTGCCTGGAGAATCCCATGGAGGCTGGTGGGTGATAGTCCATGGGATTGCAAAGAGTTGGACACGGCCGAGTGATTTTCACTACACTACACTAATAGAACTGAAGGGAAGTAGGAACAGTCATTGGAGTGAAGAAGAATATGACACAGTCAAACCCAGGGGTGCTGAGTGTTGAGGGGCCACTGGAACCTGTGGGCCAACACTCAGAGTCGTGAGCCAGCTAGTACACCAGGGCGCTTGGTGACCCTGCAGATCATGAACTTGTCCTGCTGAAAGGGACCTTTGAGGTGATGTGGTCCAGCTTCCCCTCTCCTCCTCATCACCTTCCTGCCCCATCTTGAACACACAGATACATTTTCTAGATGAGGAATCTAAGATCTAGGGAGGTACCCTGCCCTGCTTGAGACCATAGAGTGAGTCAGTGGCAGAATTCAGGGCTCCTGACTGCTTTCCAAGAATCCAGAGTGTCTGAAAATGTGTGTCGGGAAAGGCCAGGCTTATCATATACTCTGGAATAAAGAAGTGTTCCGTGGTCAAAGCAACGCTTTGGTCAAAGACTGCATACTGTAATCCTTAGCTTACTAAAGGCTCTGATAAGGCCTGCAGCCAAGAAACCTGTTGAACTTGGTTCAAGGCATAGTTTCCTGAACTTGTGAAGACAAAGAGCTCTTTTCTCATGGATCATCTAGCCATGTGTTGAGGTACATACTGGGGGGAAGAGAGGCTGTGTCATACTCACTATGCAGCCTGTCCCCTTAGGCCAGCAGAAAGGATACCCGAGGATATAAGAAATGTCACACTGGGTCAGAGTCATAGTTCTTCCAGCCTGGGAATGTGCTCGGTGATAGGGCCACCACGAAGAGTGTCGCAAGAGCCCTCTGCTGAGGCCAAATGTGGAGGCTGGACACTGGATTTTCATGGCCTAATAGCTCAGTAGGATACTGTGGTCCCCAAATAGATTTAAACTTTAGAAAATTCCAAATAGCACAGTAAATAAATTCCATGGGAGCAAGTTCTTGTGTGTCTTGTTCTTTTCTGTGTCCTTGATACCTGTGCCCAATACATAGTTAGCATATTCAGCAAGTAAAGACTTGCAGAATAAATGGAATTAAATTTACATTGTCCTTTTTTAAAGAAAAGTTTTTTTGATGTGGACCATTTTTTAAAAAAGCCTTTATTACATTTGTTACAATATTGCTTCTGTTTTATGTTTTGGCTTATTGGCCCTGAGGCATGTGGGATCTTAGGTCCCTGCACCCCCTGCATTGGAAGACCGAGTCTAAACCACTGGACCTCCAGGGAAGTCCCTCCACTGGCTTTGGAGGGCGGCAGAATTCTGTAATCTTTTTCCCTGAGTGACATACACTCTTTAACTTTCCTCTTTGAGGCTTGGAGACTTACAACTTATGATTGAAATTTAACAAATACTTATTGAGTGCTTAATGTATGTGACTCCTGGGCTAGACCTGTTCCCATATAAGTAGGATCTTAATATTGTCAACGACCCTGTGAAGTACTCAATCCCAATTTTTCAGGTGAGGAGGCTGAGGCTTGGAGGTGTCAAGCGATGTTTTTAAGAAGTGGCAAAGCTGGAATTTCAACCCAGGTGTTCTTAATAAACGGCAAAGCTGAGATTTATGACCAGCACCAGGTGTAGCTTATTCATGGACTCCACGTGGGATGATCAAGATTGACGTGAGATGAATCAGCAAGAGGTAGGTCCCGGATGAAGCTTCCTCCGGATTATAAAGGAAGGCACTTCCTCTTCTGAAAAGTTGTTTGTGGCAAGGCCTGGTCACCGTGGCTTTCCTGGGGGCTATGTGGGGACCCGAGGCCACCTGTCATGTGTCCTTGTGGAAAGTAATTCTGCCTGATGCAGGGTAGCTCTGAGAGTTGAGAAACATGAACAGGTCACAGCTGATGGAACAGCTGAAGCCCTAAGCCTCCCATCCCTGGTTACAGGAACACAAACTGTAACATGCCAGCCTGCCTCCCATTGGCCTGTCCACTCAGGTTGATATTTTCCATCCAACCCATTGAATGCCCAGGCATTGATTTTATTAGCACTAGAGTGGCTTTTTTTTTTTTTTTTCAGTTTAATTTAAAAACTGAAGAAAGACAACTGTTGTTAATTCCTGGCCACTCTCTGAAAATTGTCTGCTCCTCTGAGCTGGGGCACAGAGTGGCTAATTAAACTGCCTTCAAGGCAAAGTGTGTATTTGGATGGGAGGCCTTGGTGGATGGAGGGTTATGTCTCAGTAGATTCATGGGATGTCCGAACTGGGCGCACCCTGAAGGTCATTGGGTTCCTCATCTTACAGAAGAGGAAATCGAGACTCTGAGGTCATCCGAGGTCATATAGCTCTTGATTGGGAAAGCTGGATTTCAAACTCAAGTCTTGATTTTTGGTGCAGTTTTCTTTAATCTGCAACATGCTGCTATCATGAATACTATCTTGGTTTCATCATTACACAACTATTTAGCCTCAGATCTTTACCCATCTGTTAAGTACAGGCAATCATAGTTAGCTACCTCGTGGATTTATGGTAAAACATAAAAGCGATTTTAGCTGTAAAGTGCTTTCCCCATGCACCTGGTACACATAATTGCTTAGTAAATTAGAACTTTAAAAATTTATCTATAGTATCATCTCCCGAGGTGGGGGAACTGGCTTGTGAGGAGGAAGGGGTACCTCTGTCTGCCTACCGCCTGCAGCCTGGGGTGTGGCAAGGACACGGTAAGAAGTTGCATTTGTGGGGCATCTTGCCTGCCAATCTCCGTGCTCTGCCGTACACGCAGTTCAGTCGCTCAGTCGTGTCCAACTCTTTGCAGCCCCGTGGACTGCAGCGTGCCCAGCTTCCCTGTCACCAACTTCTGGAGCTTGCTGAAACTCATACATACAGTGTTGTTGTGAAACGGGACTTTTCTTGCCACGGAGAAAAGCGATCTGATAAACCTACTCATGTGAAGGGTCATTGGTGATGTTTTACTCTTCTCAAAATGGCTCGGAGCTGATACTCAATGCAGAGGAATTCATTTCTGAGCAGGGAATCTCAGGTAGTGGCTCCAGGTGAATAGGAAAGAGAAGCAGCCTTTGGGGCTTGAGCTTCCTGGAGCCCCTCGGGTTAAAAGAGAGGAGGCGGTGGTTTGCTCAGCCCACACCTGGGGCTCAGCCTACAGGCCTGTCCCTGTCATCCTGACTATGATGTGCCCTCACATGGGGCTTCCTGTTGGGGAAGCTGGTTCTGGGTGGTGGGAGGGCAAGGGCTGACCTCTCATCTTCCGAGATAAGGCACCCGGGATGCGAGCTGCACTGAAGAGGCTTGAATGTGCAGCTTGTCCACTGTCATCTCCTCAACTCTGCCTGAGCTCCGGGTTCAAAATCAAAAGCTTCCCACAAGTGAAATTAGCTAAGTGAAAACCTAGTGCACTTTCTAGAACTATTAAAAAACACAAACAGAGAAAGTCTTATGTTAGCACTATTAGTAGGAACAACCCATTTATTTATTTATTTTGAAAGCTTTTTGTTTTGTATTGGGGTACAGCTGATTAACAATGTTGTGATAATTTCAGATGGACAGCAGAGGGACTCAATCATACATATTCAGGTATCTCCCCCAAACTCCCCTCCCCTCCAGGCTTTCATATAACTTTGAGCAGAGTTCTCTGTGCTATGTATACAGTAGGACCTTGTTGGCTGTCCATTTTGAATATAGCAGCAGTGTACAAGTCGACCCCCAGCTCCCTCACTATCCCCTACCCTAATCCTTTCCCCTGGCAACCAGAAGTTCATTCTTGAAGTCTGTGAATATTGGTTTTGTAAATAATGTACTGTGAATTTAAGTACTGTGAATAAGTTTCAGTTTTATGACATTGTGCTAATTTAATTCAACATTTGAGTCAATATACATTTTTGTACAAGGTACAACTCTGTGCTAAACAGAAACCCAAAAGTGCTGCTGTGTCCTTCTTCTGCTCTATCCCCGTTTTAATCTGGCATTGATATACTTATAAATATCTCTTGAATCCATCTTTATCCCTCCATTATTGCCATTGTTACCCCATCATCACTCCATTCCATACTGAAGTGGCCTCCTCTATGTCCTTACTGGATCCTTCTTCTCTAGTCTTTATTGCAGAGTCTCCAAAGCTTTGCATACCATGTGATGGCCATTGGGGTGCAGGCATAAAATACTAGAATTTTTCTTTTTATTAATATTAGGAATAAAATTTCACTTATATTCAACAAGTGGCTTTACCCAGGCTCCTTGGCCCAATCCTTGGACCAGACAGTCTTGTAATTTGGTTTGACAGGCACGCTGGAGGCTCTAGAACATGGCAGGGCTCAAGGTTGCCCTCATGGTTTTCTGCTTGTTAGGTTTTTTTTTTTCCAGATTTATTGATGATTACAAGTTGTACATATTTAATGTATATAGTTTGATGATTTTATGTACATATGCACTGTGAATATTCACAACAATCAGCTAATTAACATATCCATCATCTCATTGGGCTACCCCTTTTTGCAGTGAAAACCCTTAAAATTTACCCTCTTAGCAATTTCAAGTATACTGTATAATATTCTATAGTCACGTTGCATAGATGGGATCTCTAGAACTGATTCATCTTGCATCACTGAAACTTTGTATCCTTGACCAACCTCTCCCCATTCTCTAGCTCCTGGTAACCACCATTCAACTGTTTCTATATCTGACTATTTAGATTCCACATATAAGTGAGATCATACAATATTTGTCTTTCTGCATCTGGTTTATTTCACTTAACATAATTCTTCCAGGTCTATTAATGTTGTTGCAAATGGCAGGATTTCCTCCTTTTTTTTTTAAAAAAAAAAAAGACTGACTAACATCCCGTTGTAATAAGGGTGCCACACTTTCTTCATCCATTCATCCACCAGTGGACGTGTAAGTTGTTTCCATATCTTGGTTATAGGGAATAATGCTGCAGTGAACATGGGGGTGCAGATATCTCTTTGAGATCCTGAATTCATTTCATCTGGATATACTTCTGGATATATTCCAGAAGTAGAATCGCTGGATCACACAGTAGTTTTTTAATTTATTGAGGAACTTCCATACTGTTTTCAATAGTGACTGTACAAATTTGCATTCCCACAAGTGTTGCACAAGGGTTTCCTTTTCTCCGCATCCTCACCAATCCTTGTTACCTTTCATTTTTCTGATCATAGCCATCCTAACAGGTGTGAGGTGATCCTCCCTGGGGTTTTGACTTGCATTTCCTGATTTGTGAAGCTGAGCATCTTTGCAGGTACCTGTTCACGTCTGTATGACATCTGTTGACATCTTTGGCAAAGTCTATTCAGGTTCCCTTGTGCATTTGTCCTCAGTATCTTAGAATGTGCTGCATTTTGTATCTTCTCCAGGAGATGCCGTTTATGGATTCCATTAAGTAACTTTAATTAAATTAGCTTTCAAAATATGGACAAGCAACTTAAAAGGATTCCTGCCTCATAGCTGTAGATTGAATACCTAAAGCAAGCAAGGGGGAGTGAAAGGCTAGTGGCTGAGCCATTACATCTTGAATGAGTAACGACAATGATAAAGTCTTTGGATCTAATTAAGTCAGACACCAAGTTGGCCCCCGAATTCAGATTGGTCAAAAATATCACATGAAGGGACTTCCCTGGCAGCCCAGTGGTTAAGACTCTGTGCTTCCAATGCAAGGGGCAAAGTTTTGCTCCCTATTAGGGAAACTAAGATCTCACCTACCCCACAGCATGGCCAAAAAAAATCACATGAAATATGGGCAAACATCTATTGTTGTTGGTAATAAACCTCACCCTAAGTGTACATTGTGCTCTGAGATATTGATTAATGATAATACACAGCCATCATCATAATTTTCAAGAAAATCTTTTCTTTGTGCTCATTTTCAAGCATACACTGAAAAAAAATAGTAATGAAACTCCATGTACCTACTACTCTGCTTCAATAATTATCAGCATTTTGCCAAGACAAGACTTTGAAAACTGTTTCTTAGTTCCCTTTAAAAACTTCTATATTTGTTTGTTTCATAATGTACACAAACTATACAATATATATGAATATACAAATATACAACACATAAAATTACATAAAACATTTTTTTACTCTTAAGGATGTATAATCCAGTGTTTAGAGAAGGCTGTTCCACCTAGCAGGTAGGAGACCTTTTTGATGTGAAAACCTAATGATTCGGCATATACCTCAAGGGCTTCTCCTTGCTTTTAAGGAAAGTTCTGCAAAGATCCATCCAAGTCTCTTGCCTTGCTCCCTTCTAGCTCCCGGTCCTGTCTCTGCTGTGGTCCGTTTGTTGACCATGCAAACTTTGCACGCTGCACGCTCTTCCTCTGGCCCAGGGCCTTCCTGCTTTCTTCCTCTGCTCTCCTTCTCACCTCCAGGGCCACTTTTATAGGGAATCCTTTCCTTCCCTCCAGTCCAGATCATATTTCCTAAATGTGATCCATTCTCATTGGATTGAATTCTTTCCCTTCCTTTTGTGTCTCAGTCTGTAATATCTAACTATAGACTCATCTGGGTGATGGCTAATGTTTGTCTCTATCTACTGACATCTCCCAGAAGTCTACCCTCCCCAATGTCTAATGCAGTGCCCAGCACATAGTAGGAATTTGACACCTTGTGGACTAAATGAAGGCTATGTTATAGTGCAAGGTTAAAACAGCGCAAGGGTGAGAGGTGCATGCTCAGTCACTTCAGTCGTGTCTGACCCTGCCACCCCATGGACCGTAGCCCGCCAGGCTCCTCTGTTCATGGGATTCTCCAGGCAGGAATATTGGGGTGCCCTTCTCCAGGGGATCTTCCTGACCCAGGAATTGAACTCGGGTCTGCCTGCGTCTCCTGCATTGCACCTGGGAAGCCCCAAGGGTGAGAGGTGATCCCTATAAATCCCAGCTGGTAGATGAGTCGTTATTGCAGGAGAAGTCCAACCCTGGAAGAGATTATGAGCAATGCAAGACAGCGGTTCAGGTTCATGGATAGTGTGTGGTTAATTGCTAAACAAGCACAGCGGGTGTCAAATGCCCCACTCTGTGGGGTGGGCTTGGCTACTTTCTGAAGGTATTATCTTTTGAAATATAAAAGTCACATGTGAACAAACACAGATGGACATCCTGGAAGCTGAAATCTTTGTGTGTGATACTGTAAGCGTAATTTAATTTTGATATACAAGAGTCTCCAATTTGACCCTGAAGACATAATGATAATGTCATCTTTCCAGATCATTCCAGCGTGAATGAATCTGCCCTTTTCTCAGGCTTCACATCTATTCCTGCCTTGAAGATGAGGCTGGGGTTTATCAGCAGCAACATCTTTCCTTGGGTCTTGCAGCTGTCTTTCCCAATTTGACTTTTGACCGGGGCTCTCACACGGTATTTTCTGTGGTTTTGTAATAAGGGGGCTTATTTTTATAGATCTGGTAAATAGAGAACCAACTTGGTATTAATTTAGAAAATTGGAGGCTGATTTGTGAAACTCAGCCTGACATTCATACGATCTGAGCTTGTTCTTGTCCAAGAGAAGCTCTGTTTGCATCTGTTTTTCTTTTGGCACGCACTTGTTTATTTTCTTGGGTTTTTACTTGTCCCTTGCCATTAGAATCTAATCCTCATGAGTTGTTGTTCAGTCACTAAGTCATGTCAGACTCTTTGCAGCCCCATGGACTGTAGCACACCAGCCTTCCCTGTTCTTCACTATCTCCCGGAGTTTGCTAAAACTCAATTGTCCACTGAGTCAGTGATGCCATTCAACTATCTCATTGTCTGTTGCCTCCTTCTCCTCCTGCCTTCAATCTTTCCCAGCATCAGGGTCTTTTCTGACGAGTCAGCTCTTCACATCAGGTGGCCAAAGTATTGGAGCTTCAGCTTCAGCATTAGTTCTTTCAATGAATATTCAGGGTTGATTTCTTTTATGATTGACTGGCTTGATCTCTTTGCTGTCCAAGTGACCCTCAAGAGTCTTCTGAAGCACCACAGTTTGAAAGCATCAGTTCTTTGGCACTAAGCCTCCTTTATGTCCACCTCTCACATCCATATAGAGCAAGGGCCTTGATGGTCCCCACTGTAACTGAGTTTCACAAATCAGCCTCCAATTTTCTAAATTAATACCAAGTTGGTTCTCTATTTACCAGATCTATAAAAATAAGCTCCCTTATTACAAAACCACAGAAAATACCGTGTGAGAGCCCCGGTCAAAAGTCAAATTGGGAAAGACAGCTGCAAGACCCAAGGAAAGATGTTGCTGCTGATAAACCCCAGCCTCATCTTCAAGGCAGGAATAGATGTGAAGCCTGAGAAAAGGGCAGATTCATTCACGCTGTAATGATCTGGAAAGATGACATTATCATTATGTCTTCAGGGTCAAATTGGAGACTCTTGTATATCAAAATTAAATTACGCTTACAGTATCACACACAAGTATCACACCTAGGAAAGGCCTGGCATAGAGCAGGTACTCAATAAACATTTATTGAATGAGTGACTGTAAGGCAAAGTTCTGAAGGAGAGGTGGTGTTTGAAAGCACATTGGCCAGAAGGCTCTTTACCATTATTTCAAGATCTCTCAGTCTTGTAACTTGAGGGAAGAGGATAGTTCTCTACCCCCTATTTCTATATTTCCCATGACACTGGCTGCTACCAGGTACTGGTTCATAGTAGACTGAGGACATCAGCTAAATAGAATCTATAGAAATTCTAGGTAGTCATTACAGTAATGGAGAAGGAGGAGGAGGAGGTGGGAGCTCTTGAATGAGAGGAGCTAGAGTGAAGTCCATTTCCCTTCTCACTCACTGAGCAAACTTGGGTGAATCACTAGATTGCTCAGCCTCAGTTTATTTATCTGTACAATGGGTATATTAATAGCAGTAGTCTTTGTCACAGGGCCATGGGGAGGCTGTCTGTCTGGGAAGGGCTCTGTAAACACTGAAATGTCCAGAGATATGAGTTGCAGTGGACTCTGGCCAAGGCAATTACGAAATACTGGAGATGCCCATAGGACTGTTGGCAGTGCCCTTGGCCTTCAGATGGACACTGGGCTCAGAAGCTGAACCTGCTGGGTCCAGATTTCCAGGTCTTTGCTTCCATAAGCTCCTCTTGTCATCACCTTCTTTTTTACCCTGCTCTCCCCCATGGCTTTTTCCTCCCTCCCCCACCTCTGGTCTCTTTTTATGCTGGCTCATCCAGCCGGTCTGGATTGCCAGATGAAATGTAACTTGATAGATAGCCTGAGTTATCTAGAATTACATTCCAAAAACATCTCTGTGTTTCCTCAGTGGGGGGAAGGGGTGGAAGGAAAACAGGAACCAGGGCACAAGAGGGTAGAGAGGACACTCTGTAGCCATGGTCTACCTTTTCTTTTCTTTTATGAAATCTGGCTGTTGGTTTCCTAAAGCAATTTCCCCAAACAGTGCCAGCCCTGTGGGTAGAATAAAGAGTCTCCTATTGGGTATGATTTGAAAGGAATTAGAAGACCCTGCCCTGATCTCTCTTAGTGGTCTGACATTCTCCCATTTCCTGCACTTTTGATTCTGAAGCCAATATAGTCCCAGTTGAAGATCATAATTTTTATGATCTCTTATTATCACCTGGGCTCCAGTTAGGGCTATCTCAGACTGCAAGGGCATGGAACACAGACGATAGGAAAGACATGATTTTTTGATAGGAAAGACATGATCAGGAAAGTGCAACCTGGAAAGGATCAGAGAGAAGCAATTCAGAGTTGTGGGGCTTTAAGATCTGAACTGGGGGAAGGATGGAAAAATTGAGAGGGAGGAGCAGGGGAAAGGGCTGGAGAAACTGACCTGCACACAGTAACTCTGCTCTGCCTTGGAAATTTTAAGCCTCGACCAACTGGTTCATTATTCATGATCATGAGTTAAGGTTAGTGGAAGTATTATTATGTTTCATTCCATTTTAAGGCCCTCTTTATTTGGTCAGGATGAACACAGTCCTGTTGATCTTTTAGACTTTCATGATAACTTTACTCTCTTCATCTCATAGTTAAATTATAAACTCATGTGGAGAGGGACTTCCATGGTGGTCTAGTGGTTAGGACTCTGAGTTTCCGAGGCAGGGGGCAAGAGTTCAATCCCTGGTTGGGGAGCTAAGATACCACAGGCTGAGTGGCACAGCCAAACAACAACAACAAAATGAAGCACATTTCCATTAAAAGATAATAATACCGTGGAGAAGACTGTGAACTCCGGAGAACAGCGTCTGATTTCCGTGCCTGAAGCTTCCTCCTCAGGCTCATGGTCCCACTCTTTCCCTCGTCTGTGCCACCCCTGCACTTTTCGGGCTTTCCCCCTTCCCGGGAATTCCCTCACTCTCCCTCACCTGTGCCCTGCTGGAATCCCTCAAAGACGAGCCCCGACTTGGTCACCCCACGGTTTCGCGTGATGTCTGTGTCACGGGCTGAGCGCGCTCACTTAGTTGCCTCTCACGCACCCACGTCCCTCCCCCGTCACAGAGCTGCGGGTGCACCTGCTTCTCCGCTCCCGGCCCCGCCCCTCTGGCTGGGGGCCATGCACAGAGTAACCCTCAAAGGGTGCTTAATTATGTCTGTGGCATTGTATGCAGCTGGGGCACAATGCATTTCTGCAGGGATTTCAGGAGCTTCAGCTCTGTGACTGATGACCGAAACCCCCTCTCTCCCTTACAGTCCATGTAAGGCTCTCATTTTCTCTTCAAAGGAATGCTCACCGAAAGGTACATTAGGTTTCTAGCTTTCCTGGGAATTTTTTTTTTTCTTTTTGTTTGGTTGTGACAGTTGTGACACATGGGACCCTCGATCTTCACCGCAGCAGGTGGGATATTTAATAGCAGCATGTGAACTCTTAGTGTGGCATGTGGGATCCAGGTCCCTGACCAGGGATTGAACCTGGACCCCCAGCATTAGGAACACAGAGTCTCAGACACTGGATCACCAGAGAAGTCCCTCTCCTGGGAATATCCGATCAAACATCCTAACCACAGAACTCTAAGGTGTTCTGTATTGAAATATAGACAATTTCTCTACAAAGATACACTGTATGGCATATAGTCAATATTTTATAATAACTTTAAATGGAGTATAATCTACAAAAATATTGAACCACTATGTTGTACACCCGAAAGTAATATAATATTGTAAATAAACTATTCTTCAATAAAAAAAAGTTCAGTTCAGTCACTCAGTAGTGTCTAATTCTTGGTGATCCCATGGACTGCAGCACACCAGGCTTCCCTGACCATCACCAACTCCTGGAGTTTGCTCAAACTCTTACCCATCGAGTTGGTGATGACATCTGACCATCTCATCCTCTGTTGTCCCCTTCTCCTCCTGCCCTCAATCTTTCCCAGTATCAGGGTCTTTTCCAATGAGTCAGTTCTTCGCATTAGGTGCCCAAAGTACTGGAGTTTCAGCTTCAATATCAGTTCCTCCAAAGAACATCCAGGACTGATCTCTTTTAGGATGGACTGGTTGGATCTCCTTGCAGTCCAAGGGACTCTCAAGAATCTTCTCTAACACCACAGTTCAAAAGCCTCATTTCTTTGGTGCTCAGCTTTCTTTGTGGTTGAACTCTCACATCCATACATGACTACTGGAAATACCATAGCTTTGACTAGATGGACCTTTGTCAGCAAAGTAACATCTCTGCTTTTTAATATGCTGACTAGTTTTGTCATAGCTTTTCTTCCAAGCAGCAAGTGTCTTTTAATTTCATGACTGCAGTCACCATCTGCAGTGATTTTGGAGTACAAGAAAATGAAGTCTGTCCCTGTTTCCATTGTTTCCCCATCTATTTGCCATGAAGTGATGGGACCAGATGCCATAATCTTTGGTTTTTGAATGTTGAGTTTTAAGCCAACTTTTTCACTCTCCTCTTTCCCTTTCATCAAGAGGCTCTTTAGTTCCTCTTCTCTTTCTGCATTAAGGGTGGTATCATCTGCATATCTGAGGTTATTAATATTTCTTCTGTTCTAAAAAAGAGTAGAATGAATAAAAAAATTAAAATATATACCATGTTCCGTATACTACCCAGAGAGGTAGTATAATAATCAATTGAGCTTGGGCTTTGCTACCAACCTGTTTGGGTTCAAACAAGTTGCTAATCTGTAGAGTTCCTACCACACAGGGATGTTGTGAGATGAAATATGTTAATATTCATAAAGCTAGTGGAGCAGAGCCAGGCATGTGGTTTGTGCTCAGCAAGCGTCATTGGTATTATTATGTTATTATTATGTGTTAGTATTGCTATTTTCCATCTGCTCTTAATGTGAGTGGGCCCCTTTGGGCAGCCCCTTCTCTCTGTACCCACCTTGAGAGACCAAACTCAGCACCTTACTGAATCCCTCCTTAAATCAAATTGAATTCCAAAAGTTTTAGTGAAAAAAAAAATGCAGACTTTACTCAAGATTACTTAGGGGAAATCTGGAGGATGATAATGTATACTACAAAGCAAAACCTAAAAAAATTCCCCTTTTAAGCATCTTTGTTCTTTTTCCAAAGTTCCACTGTCAACACCAGCAACCTCATCTCTCCTTCCTGCCCAAATATTCTCCACGACATTTGGTAGCTTCTCCAGCTGTCCAGATACATCCTCTTTGGGATTCACATTCCTGGGGAGGCAGGGAGGGTAGAGTACAAATGATCTTCCCCCCACGCCCCACATGTAGAATGTTAATTCACAGATAGTGCTATTAATTATTATTAATATATATGGCAAAGATTAAAAACATTAAGCACCTAGGGTTCCTGGATGCCCCAGACTGCAAAACCCACTCAGGTTACCTGGCTGGCCAGGGGTATGTTAGGACTGGTTCAAGAGTGCCAGTTGTGAGCATTTCTTCCCAGTTCTGTACTGGTAACTTGAAATCAGCCATGGTGGGAGTGTTTACACTCCAGAAATGGGCACATGCTAGCGACCAGGGCTTTCCCCTGAGAGTGGTTGATAAGCATTGGTCAGGACACCACTGTTGCATCTACTGGCACACATCTTTCTCTGGCTTTTATGCAAGACTTTGGGAGTACCCTTGTTTGGCTTTCTGCCTCCTATGTTCCTGATATTCTGTGTCTAGGTGGCTGAAGGGAATTGTTCTTAGTTCTACCCCCGTCCAGTCACCTTCGCTCCTTCTCTTTCTTGCCTCTGTTTATTTTCCTTGGTATTTGAGCTCTTCTTCTCTCTGTGTTAATGAACCTAGGTCATGCTTCAGATCACTCTCCATTTTTTGGGGTGGGGAGAGGTGTGAGTTTTCAGCACACCCCGTAACAGTGTGTGTGTTTGTGTGTTCAGTCGCTCAGTTGTGTCTGACTGTTTGCGACCTCGTGGACTGTAGCCCACCAGGCTCCTCTGTCTGTGGGATTTCCCAGGCAAGCATACTGGAGTAGGTTGCCATTTCCTCCTCCAGGGGATCTTTCTGACCCAGGGATTGAACCTGGTTCTCCTGCATGGCAGGCAGATTCTTTACCTTCTGAGCTTAAGGAGTCTTTTAAACTGAGCGTGCGTGCCTGCTAAGTCGCTTCAGTCATTTCCAATTCTTTGCAACCCTATGGACTATAGCCTACCAGGGTCCTCTGCCCAAGGGATTCTCCAGGCAAGAATACTGGAGTGCTATTTCCTTCCCTAGGGGATGTCCTGACCCAGCAGACACCCCAAAAGGTGCACCGTAGCCTATACATACACTTGCCACCAAAAATAAAAGTTAAGCTACAAGTGGTGATGAGACTGGAAGAATGAGAGACAGAGAGACTAGTGGGTCCAGGTAGCTAAATGAGTGAAGGAGTTCCCACCAGTCAATAGGGGAAAGGGTGGTTAGCTTGTCTCCCTGGACCCGAGTTTTATACTCTAATCCCAAGGGCTTGGAAAGGCCAAATATTCCCAAGGCTGATTTTCTGGCTGCCTTTGGGCCTCTCATGCCAGTGGAGGGGAGAAAATCAGATGGACTGGTGCCCAGTCTGCAGCGAGGAGCTGGCTGGCTCCGGAGCGGGTTGGCATTATCCAGACCCCATCTGACTAACATGGAGTTGTTGACGATGAGGGAGGGTAGACATTCCTAAAAGAGGGAGCGAGACAGCCATAAGAGGCCTGGGGCTCTCAGGGTGCGTGTGCTGTGGAATAAACATCCTGGGCTGTGAGCTTCCACACTGTGGGCCCTGAGAGGGCAGGGCTCTGCTCTTGTTTATGATTCTGTAGATGACAACCGGTCAAGTGCTTGTTGAGGCCAGGGGATATACCAGCAAATACGACGTATCCTGTGCCATCATGGAATGTAGTGTTAACATAATGCAACAGAAACACAATCAAGCCAGTACAGGACAGTGTGGTTGGTGAGTGCTCTCAGAGGCATCAAGCACCAGGGAGGCAGGGATGGGGGACTGATCCATGAGTGTCAGAGAAGACCTCCTGGCTGCTGCTGGTTGTGTTATTCGCTTAGTCGTGTCCAACTCTTTGCCACCCCATGGACTGTAGCCCACCAGGCTCCTCTGTCCATGGAATTCTCCAGGCAAGAATACTGGAGTGGGTTGCCATTCCTGTCTCCAGGGGAAGGTCTTCCTGACCTGGGAACTGAACCCAGGTCTCCTGCTTTGTAGATGGATTCTTTACCATCTGAGCTATCAGGGAAGCCTGAAGACTTCCTGGAGGAGGTGATATTTACATTGTGACAAAATAAATAGGATTTAGGCAGGCAAATGAGGTTCGTTCTGGGGACAGACACGTGGAATAGGATTTCAGGCAAAGGAAAGAGTATTTACAAAGTCTGCAGATGAAAAGTGCGTGGTGTCACCCAGGAAGTGTAAGTGGAGCTCCGACCAGCAGGTCCTCTTGGGGTGGGCCTGTGTGTGTGGAGCTGCTGTCTCATGGTTTCACGGATGGGAGCCTTGTGTTCCTCATCCATGGAAGGCATACTCCAGTATCATGGGCTTTGCCTTCATGAGAGCAGGGCATGGGGGATCACAACATCTGAGTTAACCTCCTTGGGCTGTGGTTGTCTCCTCTGTAAGCCATCTGGGTGGGACAAGAAAGCAGTTTTCAGATGGAAGGGGATATCATTATTTCTCTTACCTTCTGCAGTTCTGTGCTTTTGTTTTCTAATTTTTAAATTTTGGCTGCACTGGGTCTTCACTGTGGTATGCCGGCTCATCATTGCAGTGGGAGGGCTCCTCTAGTTTTGATGTCTGGGCTTATTTGCCCTGCTGCATATGGGACCTTAGTTCCCCAACCAGGATTTGAACCTGCCTTGTCTGTATTGGAAGGTGGATTCTTAACCACTGGACCACCAGGGAAGTCCCTGCATCTCTGTATTTGAGGCTGTACCATTGATACTCTTTGGATGATTTAATTGTTCCTTTGACCAGATCTGTTTTCTAGGGCTGGTCCCCACCATCCTGCCCTGCTATGTACATGGCCTGCTCAACCAGTGCCCTTGATGTTGATAATATTATCAACCATTATGATAGTGGTTGATAGTGGTATCATGGTCTCCTCATCATCCCCATGACCTGCCAGAAGATTCTTCTCACAGTTCTGAAAACTAGGTGCACTGGAGCTTCATTCTCTGGGGGTGGGGGATAGTTCATTGTGGCATCAGTGACCCCATGGAGAACCAGGGTTGGCTGGCTGGGGAGGTGACCCCCTTCTCCCCTGCTGCTCTCTTCATGCCATCTCTTGAGCTATAGGACAGACTCAGGGAGAGCCCAGGTGGAAAAAGACAACCTTCTTGATTGAGGGAGGCACAAGCGATATTCAAGTTTGAGAGAGGAGCTGTGTTTCCTATTAGTATCTTATCACCTCCCTGGGCCCCAGCTTCCTCATCTATAAAACAGGAGATTAGACAGATGCTGTTTGACTTGTTTGCCCACCTCCTGCCCGAGAGTCCAGACCAGATGGGCAGAGACCTCCCAGGTAGAGGGGGGGAGGTGCTTGGGTAGGGTGAGCTGAGAGTCCTGCTGTGTGCAGACCAGAAGGACAAGTCACAGGGATCAGGGTAACGAGGGAAGTGGAGTGTGGCCCCGCTGCTCCTTCTAGATGGGCCTGAGCTCTGCAGTTTGTCCTGGGGTCCTTCACAGGCCTCCCGTGACTCCTTTGTTCCAGCTGGCCTGCTTGGGTGAGGACATACCGTCAACCCTCTGGCTCCAGTTTCTTCCCTGATGTCCTTGTCATTCCCTCACCCGGTTTCCTCATGCCCTGACTCTGGGAATTTCCCCAAGTCCTCTGAATCATAATGGTTGCCTCCATTTGTTGAGTAACTTCCATTTGTTGTGTCTGGTGCTGCACTGAGATTTTCCACACTTTATCTCATCGAGTCCTTATGAAATGCCCTCGGAAGCAGGTTCTGCCTGCATGGGCTTCTCCTCATCCTCACGAGGCTGGTGTGTCTCCATCCTCAGCCATCAGTCAGCTGTTTGCTCTCGGGCTTTGCTGCCCTCTTTCTCCCACCAATTTCTGTCACATCATCCTGTTTGGTTTTCTTTGCAGCACTTGTTACAGAAATCAGCCTCTGTTTTTCTGTGTTCTCATCACTCCTCCCTGGGATGTAAACTGCCCAGGAGCAGTGGCCATGAACGGTTTGGCCTCCATAGTCCCCTCCCCACTTTCTAGCGTCTAGAAGCATGCCTGATGTTTATCAGGTACTCATAAACATTTGCTGGATGAAGCCGTACTATTGCCACCATTTTACATATGAGAAATGAAAGCAGAGAGAGCCTAAGTAACTTGTAGTTAATACAGAGCTGGTTCAAACCCAAGTTACCTGTGTCCAAAACAGACACCCTTAATCCTCATGTGTTTCTGGCCCCATCCTGGTATGACCCCCTCCCCCCAATTTTTTTAAGACTTGTTTTTGATGTGGACCATTTTTTAAAAAGTCTTTGTTGCATTTATTACAATATTGCTTCTGTTTTATGGTTTGGCTTTTTGGCCAGGAGGCATGTGAGATCTTAGTTCTCCAGCCAAAGATCAAACCTGCACCCCTGGGAAATCCCAGTGTGGCCTTATTTTGGTCTGATTTCTCCTTCTAGGCTGAAGTGGACTGGGTTACTTTTCTGCTCTGACATACCGCCTAATTCATGCTGGTCCTTACTTTTCTTAACATGAAACCCCTTTTTGCAGAACTATGCTTCTCATCTCTCCCTGCCTCCTACCTGTGTAAATAGTCCCTGGTGTGGCTGAGTTGTTTTTTTTTTTCCCGTGGGCCTAGAAATTGCAGGAACCAATGCCTTGCTTATCTCTCCACAAATCTAACTTTCAAGAGGGTTTCCAGTTACTGATGAGAATAAGAGGACGGAGATTTGAGTCTTTGAAAGATATTCTGAAGGGAAGAAAAGGTGAAGATCCACAGCCCATTTTTCTTAGTCATTTTTCAGGGAAATTGTAAAAACAGAAAATCTTGTTCTACCAAGAAACTATTTAATGATTAAAGTACATCAACATCACATATAGAATTGGCAAGGGACGCAACAGCAAAACGTGAAACTCCTTCCCAGTTCTGGGAGGAATCAGAGGAAAGGCATGTGACTAGTTCTGTCCTTTCTCAGATTCTGTATTTATGGTATATAAATAAAGAAGGGATTGGATGAGGAGAGATGGGAACAAGAGAAAAAAAAGTAGGCTTCCAAATGATACTAAAGTGAGGATGATGAAGTCATGACTGCAACCTCAAAAGTGTTTGTCTCAGAACATCTTAGACCTGTCCCAGACTGCAGGGTCCAACACTGTGACTTGATAACAGACAGAAGGAGCTCAGCATTTCCTGAGCAGCTTCCCTGCTGTGGTTTTTCAACCGTGAGTGCTTCATCCCCTGCAAAAGTCAGTCTTAACACATGCTTTAAATGAGCCATTATTGAAATATACTATATTTAATCTGCCCTCTGACCCCACATTAAAACATGAAATCCCTCAGATAAGAGAAAATAAAATTCCATGGAAGTCTGATTTAGAAATAGAGCCTCCCATGTCCCATCCTCCCCACCCCAATCTCTTTCTTGCTAAGAGAAATTTCTAAAAAAAAAAAAAAATCTCAAGAAGCAGTATTGCTTGAAATGATTCAATTGGTTGTCCATTTTTTTTAATTGGTTTATAGCATTTTATATATGTGATGTGTACAATAGTATATTTCAACTTCTATATACACTATAGCGTGCTCATCAAAGGTTTAGTTCCTGTCACCATAAAATTGACCCTCTTTAACCATTTTTCTCTTCCCCCCATCCCTGTTCCCCTCTGATAAACACTACTCTGTTCTTTGTATCTATGTGTTCATTTTTGTATGGTTTGGTTTGTTCATTTAGCTAAAACTTTTAAAATATTCACGCATGAGTGAAATCATACAGCATTTGTCTTAACTAGAATTCTACTGGGGACAGAGAAAGCTTAGTAGTCATTTTCTTGTCTGTGTGGCTGCTTTAGCTCAGCTGCTGCAGAGACTGTGAACTGCTCAGTACAGGTGACCATGGGCGGGCTTTCCTTGGACCTGGGAGTGCAAACAGTACACTTGTGGAGCTCAGACAGGTGCACAAGCTGCCCTCAAGAAAGAACATTCCCCAAGCAACTCTGAACCTTTTTCAAGCTCATGGAAATATTCTCCCTGAATGAGATGAGGAAGAGCAAGAAGTTGTCTATCCTTTATACCTTGGCAGGTGCCTGGGAGAGCATGAAGCCACAGGAGAAACTTGTGTAGCTTCCCAAAGTTTGTCATTGTTCAGTCGATAAGGGACTCTCAAGAGTCTTCTCCACCACCACAGTTTGAAATCAATTCTTTGGTGTTCAGGTTTTTTCATGGTTCAACTCACATCTGTACACGACTACTGGAAAAACCATAGTTTTGACTATACTGACCTTCATCGGCAAAGTGATGTCCCAAAGTTTGCTATTTAGGATTTGGGAGATGTACTTGCTTTTTGTTAAAATAAAAACATACATATAAGGCAGAGAAGAGGGCAAAATCACATAGTTTTTTTTTTTTCAGGTTCTTACCTAGATTAATTTTTTAAATTGAAGTATTTTTTAATTTGAAGTATAGAGTTTTAAGATGAAACAATTTCAAAGCAAGGATGTGATTGTGGTGGGGCATTTGGAGCTCTGTTGCCCTCAGAGGTCACCTGCTTCTATGGGTTTACACTCTTCTGTCATTCAAGGTCATGGGTCTGTTTAAGGAGCGTTCACACAATGGACCACGTTGGTTTCTCTGGGGGTAAAAGTGCTGATCAAAGGGGAACCATTCGTTAATGTGGGTCAGAGAGGAAAGAGCTCTCAGTGCCAAACCAAGGTAACTGTCCAGAGACAGAGATCCTCTGGAGAGTATGAGGCTATCCCAGGTCAAAGTCATCAGATATTTAAATCATATTTTCTTTTTTTTTTTAACTGCCTTTGTCCTGACTTCCTGCTCTCCTAGCAACCTTCTGTTGTAGTTTGGTTGCCCTTGTCATTTTCCTGCAGCGCAGCATCTGGCTTTCCTGGCATTTACATTTCTCACTGTAAATCAGTGGCTTTCAACTGGGGACGATTCTGGCAACACCCCCACAGGCGACATTTGGCACCATCTAGAGACATTTTTGGTCGTCACAATTGGGGGAGAGATGTGATACTGGCATCTGGAGAATAGAGGCCAGGAACGCTGCTACATGTGTCATGATGTCACCGCCACACACGACAGTCATCCAGCCCCCAAAGTCAACAGTGCGGAGGCTGAGACACCTTGCTGGAGATGACAAGTCCATATTTCTCCATCACTCACCGGTAAGCTTAGCTACTTTGAATTTGCTGTTGGGAGGTTAAACCACTCCCAGGTCTGGTATAGCAAAGTCTACTTAGCCTGTTGGGCTGAAGACCAACACCTGGACTGTGCTGAATTCTCTACTTAGAGTCCTGGGCAGCTCACTGGTCTCCCTTGACTTAAAAATTCTTAGGACTTCCCTGGCAGTTCAGTGGTTAAGACTCCACACTCCCAATGCAGGGGGAACAATCCCTGGTCAGGGGAGATCCCATATGCCACATGGCACAGCAAAAAAGAGAAAAAAATTCTTTCCACTTTCTCTTGTCATATTTTAAAATACTCTTACTTTAAAAAATTCAATAAGTGAAATAGGAATTTTAAAATACTCTTATTTTTCTTTCACTATAAAAATTCAGTAAGTGAAATATGAATACTTGTAATAAAATTTTAGATAACAAGGGACACTTTCTCTGACATTTGCATTCACACAAACACATATATATTTTTAAAAACACAGGTGAGATCAAACCCTGTACTTTTATGATATTTGCATTCTTTGCTTGTCATCCTACCTGTGACAAGACAAAGAGATCTGCCTTATTGTTTTTAATTGTTGCACATGGTATTCCCTTAGATAGATATGTTGCCATCAATTTAACTCTATCTTCATTGATTGTCATTTCAGTTGTTTACAATGTTCTGCTATTACAAGCATCCACATTAGCATTTTGTGCATATATCTTTCTGCAAAGATATCCTTGTGGGGTTGTCAGTTGTGGGTTTGCATGTGAACTTTATGGAGCTGCTTCCACCTGTTCTCCCAAGAAGTTAAGCCAGTTTCTACCCTAACCAGCAATGAATGGGTGTATCCTTTATTATGCACCCTCAACAACATAAATTTGCTCAGTCTTTAAAAATTCTGCCAATCCAATGAGCAGACAATGGAAGCACCAGATTGCTGCGTCACTGGTTACTAGGGAGGGTTCCACAACTTCTCATAAGCACGGGGTGGTCTGTATGCCTCTTGTTTTCCAAAGCCCTCAGTTCTTGGAAAAGAATAAGACTCACATGTCGGCCCAGATTTCCAGGGATCTAGGCTCTAGGGAGACTCAGAATGTCTTCTAGTTTCCTGGCTCCTAAGATAACCTGGCTGCAGAGAGGCAGAGGGAGGGAAAGTATTTCTTTGTGTCTGGATCCCTGGCCTCTGCTTTATCCTTGATCTGGCTGGAGCAGGATGACAAATGGGGAGAACTGAGGTGGGTGTCTTTCAGCTCCCTAACTTCTGGACAAGAGGAAGTAACTTCAAACACTCTGCCTTCCAGTCACTTCCCCTCTCCACCACGGAAAAGCTCACACCCGTGACTGATGCTCTTTTCGGCATCATCTTGAGTTCTTGAGCTCTTTTCTTCAGTTTTCCCACTTACTGCATTTGTGTCGTCATCATGGTTAGGCATTTGCACTTTTGACCTTCATCTTAATCAGAAGCCCTTGGAGTTATTCATCCCTGCATCCTGAGGCCTACCACCTTGCCTTCTGGTAATCGCAGTTTCTCTGTAAATGTCAGCGGAAAGGGGTTTTTTATTTCTTTATCTAAATAGAAGGATCTTTGACTGTAAGTTTTGAGTCACTCATTTTTTTTGGAAAGCATACAGAAGTTGATGAAGTGAAAATAGGTACCCATATGAGCTTTACAAGCCACCCTAAGGAAAAAAGAATATTTGAAAAGATGGATATATATACATACATGTGCATATACTCATGGTAGCCATGTTTCCATGTATACATGCACATGTATACACATATATAGATAGATATATACTATATGTATATATACATTATTGTAATTTTTGGTCATTTTATTTTTCTATTATAGCAATAATAAAAGACCCTGATGCTAGGAAAAATAGACAGCAGGAGGAGAAGGGAGCAACAGAGGATGAGATGGTTGGAGAGCATTATCAACTCAACAGACAGTCTGAGCAAACACTGGGAGATAGGGAAGGACGGGGAAGCCTGGCGTGCTGCGGTTCATGGGGTGGCAAAGAGTCAGAGTGATTGAAGAGCAATAGCAATACCTATTCCTATAGATTTCAAATAGTATAGAAGGTATATGTGAGATAAAAAAAGCTTTTTTGCTCTCTCCTGACCTTACCACCCCATTTCCTAGAGGCACACATTCACCCATCTTCAAATGTTAATTTTTATAAATTAACATTATGGTTACAACCATAAACTTCAATGTTGTCACATGTTTATTTTTTGACTTATCGATATCTTATCAATTGGACAATAGTTCTTGGCATCTTACAATTGTAGGTGAAATTTAGCAATCACATCACCTACTACCTCCCTTTTCCTGTCTCAGTCTTCTCTTTTTAGAGTCACTTCTTGATGGTTGCCGCTTTCATCACAGCCAGACTTGAGAGGACAACCCTTTGAGAGCAGACAGGGCAAATTCCTGGCTGGTCAAATCATCAGGTAGAAATTTCCATGGGTTCCCGTTTCTTGAGCCTGAAAGAGGGGCAAGAGCGCTGGTTTCTGTTCTGAATTGTTTTGCTTTCCCTGGAAGCTAACTCAAAAATATCTTCTTTAATAGACTGCTGCCAACAAACCAAATTCCACCATGCATATTCTTGGCTTCATTAATTTTTTTCCCATTTATTAAAATAATATTTACTTGACCATGTACCCAGACCCTATAATGATTCTAGTCTGCTTCCTCTAGGTAGGCTTTTTAAAATTTAAAGCATTTTATGAGAGGGGATTCAGCACTTTAAAAACTTGCTAAAAAAGGTAAAAATAATGCATAAGAATTACATTAGAAAATGAGATGGATATTGAAGTGGAAAAAATGAAAACACTGGAGACATGAAGGTGTGAGGTTTTAGAACAGTTAACTTCGAGTTGCAAAACAGAGAGAATCTTAGGATACCAAAAGTGGAAGTTCAAGAGTGCTGTTTGTTGGGGATGTTAAGAACTATTTCTCTTTTGGAGACACAGTTGGGATGAAGGGATAGAACACATGAAAGGGGAAGGGAGTACATACGGTGCTCTGAGAAAGACTGCCCAGCTCCGCTATTATTAGTTGTGTGATTTGAGGCAAGTTATTCAGCCTCTCTTTGCCTCAGTTTCTGTGTGGGTTCTTGTGAACATTAAAGGGTATTATGAGTTTGGTACGGTGCTTGGCACATAATGAGCCATTGCTATTATATTATAAATGTTATTTTTACTGAGGCAATTAACACTAACAGTCTATTTTATGTACAATTTCAGAACAAGCAGGAGCAGACCTGATGAGTAGTTGAACTTGGCTGTGTAATAGTTTAGTGACAAGGGTATTTAATTATATGAGCTTTGTTCTAACATTTATTGCAAGAAGAATATGTTGTTGCAAGAAGAATATGCTGTTGCAAGAAGAAACAGATTAATACAGAGGTTGTGATATTATACTGAGTAAAGAGCAACCAACTGTGTATTTGATGAGGAAATATATTAATTCTGTGACAGGATGTGCATAACTGTTTCTCTGCATTAGATGTGCTAAGGTGCTGGACCTATGAGTGAATAAACCTGTAGCAAGTCCTCAGAATTCAGACAGAGGGTCTAGGTGGAGCTGATGAGTCTAGCTAAGTCATGGCTGTCATCCCAAGGTTTTCAAGCGGTGGACGGTTGTGACACATGCCACAAGTCCTAGTCACTGAAAATGGGTTATTTTGTCGCATCCTTTTAGAGACACACCTACCTGAGAGAGTAGCTCCTTAGAAGTGTCACCCATGGACCAGGTTGATGAATCCATACTAAAGATCTGAGAGGGTGGGGGTGAAGTTGCGGTGAGAGAAACAGACTAGAATCATGATGGGAAAGGAAGGGACTATGTGCCAGGAGGTGGCAGAAACTTCCTTTCAAACTTCACCTGAGAGGAAGGTGGCAGGTGACAGGTAAAGTGATGGGGCAGAAGGTAGGGCTTCTTTAGCCTCAAAATCAACCCAAAAGCTCTGAATTAAATACAAAATATGGGGACTTCCCTGGGGGGGAGTCCAGTGGTTGGGAATCCACCTGCCAACTCGGGGGATGTGGGTTTGATCCTTGGTCCAGAAAGATCCCACATGCCACAGGGCAACTGAGCTCATGCACCACAGTTGCTGAGCCCGTGATCCAGAGCCTGTGCTCAGCAACGAGAGATGCCGCAGCGAGAAGCCCGCACGCCGCAACTAGAGAGGAGCTCCTGCTCGCTGCAACCCGAGAAAGCCCGTGCACAGCAACGGAGACCCGGTGCAGCCACAAACAAAATTAAAATAAATAGATAGATACAGTAATGAAAAACCAAAAACCAAAATATAGCATTGGTGATCTAATTTTCACTTTTCACTCCAGCATTTTACTGTATTTCCTTTTTCTTGATCAATAAATTAATATTGACCTATTGTAGAGAATGATAGAAAGTTACATAATTCCATTACGTAGAGACAACCCCTGACAACATTTTGATCATTTCTTCTCAGTCTTTGTTCTCATATAGGTATTCTTCTTTGTTTGTGACCATGCTCTATTCATTATGCTGCATGCATCTTTTCTTTATTAAATTGTACTTTATTATTTTTAAAGTTGAGGTATAATTGACATACAACATTATATTAGTTTCAGGTATACAATGTGATGATTAGACATTTGTACATATTGTGAAATGATGAACACAATCAGTCTAGTTAACATCTATCACCACACATGGTTACAATTTTTTTAATATGATGAGAACTTTTAAGATCTATACTCTTAGCAGCTTTCAAATATGCAACACAATGTTACTATAGTCAGCATGCTGCACATTAAAGCCCCCTGACATTTATTTTACAACTAAAAGTTTGCACTTTTGACAACCTTCATTCATTTTTCTCTCCATCCTCATCTCTGGTAACTACCAATCTCTTCTCTATTGATGAGTTTAGTTTTGTTTTTTTGTTCTAATTTCACGTATAAGTAAGACCATATGATATTTGTCTGTCTCTGTCTCACTTATTTCACTTAGCACAATGTCCTCAAGTTTCATCCATGTTGTTGCAAATGGCAAGATTTCCTTCTTTTTATGGCTGAATAATATTCCATTATAAACATATAGCACATATTCTTTATTTATTCATCCAATGATAGACACTTTGGTGGCTTCCATGTCTTGGTTTTGTAAATAATGCTGCAGTGAACAGGTGGGTGCATTTATCTTTTTGAGTTACTGTTTTTGTTTGCCTTGGAAAAACACCCAGAAATGGAATTACCAGATCATAGAGTAGTTCTGTTTTTAGTTTTTTTGAGGAATCTCCATAGTGTTTTCCACAGTGGCTGCACCAATTTACATTCCCACCAACAGTGCACAAGTGACTTCTTTGCTCCAAATCCTTGCCAATGCTTGTTATTTCTTGTCTTTTTGATAATGGCCATTCCAGTAGATGTGAGGTGATCTCAATGTTGTTTTGCCTTGCACTTCTCCAATAATTAGTGACACTGAGCACCTTTTCATGTGTCTATTAGCCATCTGTATGTCTTTGGAAAACATCTATTCTCTTCCCATTTTAAAATGGGATTGTTTGTTTTTGCTATTGAGTTGTATGAGTTCTTTATATATTTTGAATCAGTTCAGTTCAGTCCAGTTGCTCAGTCATGTTCAACTCTCTGTGAATGCATTGACTGCAGCATGCCAGACTTTCCTGTCTATCACCATCTCCCAGAGCTTGCTCAAACTCATGTCCATTGAGTCAGTGACACCATCCAACCATCTCATCCTCTGTCGTCCCCTGCTCCTGCCTTCAATCTTTCCCAGCATCAGGGTCTTTTCCAATGAGTCAGTTCTTTACATCAGGTGATCAAAGTATTGGAGCTTCAGCTTCAGCATCAATCCTTCCAATGAATATTCAGGTCTTCCTTTAGGATGGACTGATTGGATCTCCCTGCAGTCCAAGGGACTCTCAAGAGTCTTCTCCAACACCACAGTTCAAAAGCATCAATTCTTTGGTGCTCAGCTTTCTTTATGGTCCAACTCTCACATCCATACATGACTACTGGGAAAACCATAGCTTTGACCAGATGGACCTTTGTTAGCAAAGTAATGTCTCTGCTTCTTAATATGCTGTCTAGGTTGGTCATAACTTCTCTGCCAACAGCAAGCGTCTTTTATTAACCCCGTATCAGATATATGACTTGCAAATATCTTCTCCCTTTTGATAGCTTGCCTTTTCATTTTGTTAATGGCCTCTTTGCTGTGCAGAAACTTGTTACTTTAAGGTAGTCCTACTTGTTTATTTTTGCTTTTGTTGCCTGGGCTTTCAGTATCAAATCCGAAAAATCATCACCAAGATTGATATCAAGGAGATTGTCATTTATGTTTTCTTCTCTGAGTTTTATGGTTTCAGGTATCGCATTCAAGTCTTTAATCCATTTTAAGTTGATTTTTGTGTATGATATGAGATGGTGGTCTAATTTCATTCTTTTGCACATGGATGTCTGGTTTTCCTAACACCATTTACTGAAGAGATGCTCCTTTCCCATGTCTTTTCCATATAACATTATGTCATCACATTTTCTTGTAACTTTTAAGACCCCTTTGTGAACATTATTTTTGATGCCTGCCTAATGTTCCATTGTATCAAAGAGACATGTATTACTCAACTATTTCCTTAGTGTTGTTTTTCTAGTTATAAATAATGTGATGATTCTTATACATAAGAAACTGCCCATATTTCTTTTTACTTTTTGGCCATGTGGCATGTGGGATCTTAGTTCCCAGACAGGGATTGAACCCATGCCCCCTGCGTTGAAAGCATGGAGTCTTAACCATTGGACCACCGGAGAACTCCCTGTTGTCCATATCTTGTTTTTATTTTATTTACGGCTGCTCTTGGGCTTTCTCCAGTTGCTGCAAGGGGGGCACTGTCTCGTTGGGGAGCACGGGCTTCTCAGCAGTGGCTTCTCTTGTTGCAGAGTGCAGACTTAGGGTGCTCCGGCCTCAGTAGTTGTGATACACGTGTCCATATATCCAATTGCTTCATTAAGATAGATGCTTAGATGTGTAATTACTGGGTCCAAGGGAACGCCAGAATGATTTTTGGAAAACTTATTTATGCTCTCAGCTGGTGTTTATAAAGCAAGCGAATTTTACAAGCTCTATTTGTGCACCTTCCGAGAACCTCAGCTCTCTCTTCTCCCTCCATAATCACACAGGTTCAACTCCTTCCTTGCCTTGTTTTCCCTGCTCAGGGAGTCATATTGGAGTCACTGTTTTACTTGGCTGTCAACTTATTGCCTGGAGGCTGTTGAAAGCTAGTGATTTCTCAGAATTTGGGATGGTACATTTTCTCACACTTCCTAAGGACTCCCAGATGCAGCCAGTGAAGAGGGAGGAGAATCCTAAGGCTGAAAAACAAAACAAAACATAACCCAACAAAACAAAACAACAAAACAAACAAACAGCACAAATCCCACTGAAGTTCATATACATAGAGTGAGTGAGTGAGTGAGTGAAGTCGCTCAGTCGTGTCCGACTCTTTGCGACCCCGTGGACTATAGCCTATCAGGCTCCTGCGTCCATGGGATTCTCCAGGCAAGGATACTGGAGTGGGTTGCTGTTTCCTTCTCCAGGGGATCTTCCCCACCCAGGGATCGAACCCTGGTCTCCTGCACTGGGGGCAGACGCTTTACCGCCTGAGTCACAAGGGAAGCCCAATATACACATACATAGAGTGGTCCATAATTTCCCAACCTTTCTTTCCCTGCTTCCAAGCTCACCTGAGAAGTTGCCAAAGGTCAAAAATGAATAAGAATGGTTGTCTTTCCTTCCTCTCTCTCCCCTCCTTCCCTTGCTTCCTTTCTCCCTCCTTTGATTCATCCCTAACACATTACCTGTTAGCTGCCAGGCACTCTGGGCTTCCCTGGTGGCTCGGTGGTAAAGAATCCACCTGTCAATGAAGGAGACATGGGTTCCATCCCTGGCTGGGGAAGATCCCCTGGAGAAGGAAACAGCAACCCATGCCAGTATTCTTGCCTGGGAAATAGCATGGACAGAGGAGCCTGGTGGGCTACAGTCCGTGCGGTCACAAAGAGCTGGACACAACCGAGCCCTAAACAACAGCAATAACAGCCAAGCAGTCTGTTAGACGCTGGAGTTAAGGACCGGTAACACCAGGTTTGGCAGTCAGAGTTCTTAGGTATAGCCCAGAAACGGATTCCAGTAAACTTATTAAGAGGGATGTGTCAGAAGGCTACTGCTCGCTTCTCAGAGTGATAGAGGAATTGGGCAGCAGGCAGGGCCCTGGGAGCCAGGCGCGAGAACAGCCCAGAGCCTACCCCAGGGGCAGGCTGCCGGTTAGGACTCACTGCAGCGCCACCCCGCTGGGACAGCCCCCACGAAGGCTGGAGCACGGAGAAGTTCTGAGTGAACCTAACTCTTCGCTTTCCTCCCACCAGATTTTTATTCCCGGGGAGGAGGCCTCTGATTGGTTGCGGCCAAGTCATGTGATCATGACTGCAGGGAGGGTACGACGTGTCCCTTGACTTCTGTTGGGGGAGTCAGAGGCCCGGCCTTTCACCGTCTCCCGCTTCTTGGAGGATTTTCTGCAAATAAGAAGGGAGTATTCGGATTCTGGGAACTACCTCCTCTTACCACCGCCCCATCACGCATACAGATAAATGTCAGAACTTTAGGGCTTTGCTGTCACATGGCTGACTGCTGAAGCAGAAAGGTCAGCAGATGACTGTACTACGAAAGGAATGATGGTGCCTCCTTCCTCATTCTAGGTGAAGGAAGACAAAACTGAACACGTAAGAAATGTTAACAGGATTAGAACTTGGAGACTTATTGAAACTGGGAGGTGATGAGAAAGCAAAGGAGGAGAAGGCAATGGCACCCCACTCCAGTACTCTTGCCTGGAAAATCCCATGGACGGAGGAGCCTGGTGGGCTGCAGTCCATGGGGTCGCTAAGAGTCGGACACGACTGAGCGACTTCACTGTCACTTTTCACTTTCATGCATTGGAGAAGGAAATGGCAACCCACTCCAGTGTTCTTGCCTGGAGAATCCCAGGGATGGGGGAGCCTGGTGGGCTGCCGTCTATGGGGTCTCACAGAGTCAGACACGACTGAAGTGACTTAGCAGCAGCAGCAGCAGAGAGCAAAGGAGATTCAGGTGATGCCCAGATTTCAGGTCTTAGCAAGAAAATGGGTGGTGGAAAGAGCCACCAAAGTGGCCACCCCAGGTTTTGAGGGAAATCAAGTGTTTGGCTTTATACACATTGAGTCCAGGAGAGCCCGAGTGGAGATGTCTGCACGTGGCTGTGTGCAGTTCATTCATCGATTCATAGATTAATAAACAGATATTTATTAATCACTGATTATGGTCCAGAAGCAGTTCCAGGCACTGGAGACATAGCAGAGAACAGGTGACCATGTTTGCTCTCATGACGCTCGCATTCTCCGGGAGCTTTGCTCAGGAACACAGGAGAACAGGAGGGCTGGATGCCTGGACTTGGGGTTCACCCAAAAAGGGGTGAAGTTTTGGGACAACCTGGAAGGGTGTAGAATGGAAGAGAAGAGGGCCTTGGATGGAACACAGGACACAGGACTTAAGGAGGAGGAAGAGACTGCAATGGAGCTTGAGAGTGAGCTGCCATCTCCCACCTGTGGCCTCTCCAGTTCTGAAAGCCGTGTCTGGGATCTGCCTGGAGTTGTTAAAGAGCCATGAAACAGTCCCAGAGCATCCAGATGACCGCTGGTGTGGGCAGGTCTTCTGATGCTGTGGTCTTCAGACGGGTTTCAGAATCAGTCTGCTCTCCCTCCCTCTTCCTTCCCCAGTTCTGTCTTGCAGAGGCAGGCTCTTCATCCACTTTGCAGCAGACACTCTGATGTACAGCAATACCTCATCCATCACAGTAAAAAAAAAAAAAAAACAATCCCCAAAACCTTGCTCCCTGCCTCTGGGGTAACAGCGTCATAATGCGGTGAGTACCTGCGGAGGTCCTGACAGTGGATAGCAAACTCGGTGGGCTGCCTAACATCCTACCTTGGATTCCTCTTGGCTGCATTCATATCAATTTATCTCTGTCCATACCCCACAGTACATCGTGTCCCAGTTCTGGAGCTACTGGTATTTATTGCTGTGCCAAGGAGGCCCATTGCATAAGTCCTCCTGAAAGAGGACATTGTCCTGATCATTTTGACGTCCCTGCCCTGGGGAGCCACAGCCTGAGAAATGGGCCCCCACCTTCCCCTCTGCCACCAGTCAGACTCCAGCATCTTAGAACTAGAAAAGAGTTTGGGGGAGTGTATTAGTTAGGGTTCTCTAGAGAAACAACCAACAAAAACCACACATTCATACATATACATATTATATATAATATAGACACACACATATATACTTATATACTTTAAAAAAAAGAATTGGCTCTTATAATTATGGAGCCTCAGAAAGAGTCTAATAGAAATTTGCAGGGTAATCTGGCAGGCTGGAGACCCAGGAAGAGATGAGTCTGAGTCCAAAGGCCATTTGCTGGCAGAATTCCCTCTTGCTTGGGGGAAGTGCATCTGCTTTACTCAAAGTCCACTGCACCACCTGGGAAACCCTATTTTATACATAATAGTATGTATATGTCAATCCCAATCTCTTCCCAATCCATTCTGTACTCCCCTCCCCGCCTTGGAATCCATTCGTTTGTTTTCTATCAAAGTCCACAGATATAAATGTTAGTCTCACCCAAAACACCCTCACATAAACATCCAGAATAATGTTTGATCACATACCTGGGCACCATGGCCTAGCCACATTGACACATGAAGATACCCATCACAGAAGTCATTGACTTCAGCCCCTTCACTTGGCACACAGGGAGATGGGAGATGGCGGTCCAGGGAGGCTCGGTGATCCGCCTGTAGTTGTGTAGCAGTTCAGTGCTGGAAGGGGTGGGGTGGTTTGCCAATGGAGATGCAGGTGTCCTGGCTGTGGTCCTGCCCTCTTGCACTACTTCACTCACTGGGGTGTTTACCCACTGGGGCAGGGCAGAGACCAGCGCACAAGGAGGTTGCTTATTGCTTTGGCATCAAATAAAGGGGAGTCCCATCACATCATCATTTAGTTGCCTTGGATTGGCTTGTTTATAGAGCTGCAGTGTATGTGTTAGAGGAGAGCACATTGGAAGCCTGGTGTGTATCTTTGGGGATCTTCCAGCTTAGTACCTCAGTTAGAATTCCGGGAAAGTGAATGGCTGAGACCTGAGGATGTTTTCCTGGAATGAATGCCTTTAATCAAGCCATAAATCCCCTCTGCAGGATATATCTCACTGTCTTCCTTGTTTTCCAGGGGAATTTGACAGTACAATTTTGAGCACTTGCCATGTACCTCAGTAAATACTTGTTGGGTGATGAATAATGCAAAATGCATCTTGACTTTCAGCCCAGGTTGGGAAGATAGGGTGTGATTCTTCACCGTGGCTCTGACTCACCTTCTGAATGGTCAGTCTAAGTCCTGCCTCTTCCTTCATGTAACCTATCAGGCACCTGCTCACTTACCAGCACCTGGGGTTCCCCTCCTGCCCTGGGGACACACCACATCAGAAGGAGTCCTGATCTCTAAGTCACAGACGGCGGATGGGCTTGGAAGGACAGGGCTTGTCTATCGCTTTGTGGAAGAACTGAATTTAGAAGTGACAACCACTGTTACATACTGGTAATGGTCATGATCATGGTAATAACAGTGGCCTTTTATTGAGAGACCACTATGACCAGTCCTGTGCTAAGTAAGCACTGTGTTAAGTTTCTGTGTGTTTGCTCACAGGTTCACATCTCTCTGCCCTCGTGGGCAATTGTGAAACCTAGTTCTCAGAATTAGAAGTTTTTCCATAGAAATACAGTGGAATACCCAGGAAATGACCCAGAATAGTGAGAATAGTGTTAATATGACATATGAGACACATGAAACTTGGGATTGGTCCAGGGGAACTGCAAATATGGTATCATAAGGAGGAATCTCTGAGAAGCATTTTTGAGCTATACAGGGCTAAGAGCCCCTCATTTACTGGTTGTGTTGGTGAAAGAGCTCATCCTTAGATAGTCTGATAAGGAGTCTGGGGCACTTGAGAAAGAGACAGGGGTCTGGGGCTCTCCAGGAGAAGAAAAGGACAAATGTTTTTTCTGCATTGCTTTGTCTTAGTATAACAATGTAACTTGCTCAAGGACATGTTTCTCCTTAACAAGAACCTTCTGAATACTGTTACCTTAAGATATATGTTGTGGGAGTGGGTCTGGTAAAAGTATATAAGGCCTTGCTAAGACTAGCAAGTGGGGCACCCTCCGTCCCCCTTCTGATGTCTATGTTAGAAGCTTTCTCTGTCCCTTTTATACTTTAATAAAACTCTGCTACATGAAAGCTCTTGAGTGATCAAACCTGGTCCCTGGTCCTGAAGCTAAATCTTCTTTGGAGATCATGAATCTGACATCATTCACTGTAAGCTATCACTGGAGCCTTTGTAGAGGAGAACTTTATGGAAAATAATAGGGGAGCTCAACATTACTGTGGATGACCTGGTCTAAAGTACTGCCTCTCATAATGCCCGGTTGGTACTCAGAGATGTAACTCCCTGCTCCAAGTCAAAAAAGGAACAATGATGGGAAATTGGAATAAATGCCAATAGACAATATTATTGAATCAATTAGGGCTGTGAGTGACAATTGATTTTTTAATTTTTAAAAAATATTTATTTATTTGGCTGTGCTGGATCTTAGTTGCAGCACATGAGATCTTTGATCTTTGTCACTGCATTTGGTATCTTTAGTTGCGGCATGTGAACTCCTAGTTGCACCATGCAAACTCTTAGTTGCAGCATGTGGGATCTAGGTCCCTGACCAGGGATGAAACCTTTCCCCCTGCATTGGGAGTTCAGAGTCTGAGCCATGGACCACCAGGGAAGTCCTGTGGCAATTAATTAATAGTGGCTTAAATACTCAAGCTTTTATTATCTCACTTAAGAACTTTGGAGGAGAGCATTCTGGGGTTGGTTCATCAGCTCTAGGGTCTTACCAAAGATCTAGGGTCAACTCTTCATTTCAGCTTTTCTGTCTTTAGCTTTTGAGTGTTGCCTTCATGTTTACCACTTCATGGGCACAAAATAGCTACCACAGCTCCAAGCATTTCATCTCAATTCAAGGAAGAAAAATGGAAGAAAGCGTCTGTGTGTGTGTGCATATGCAGGTTGGGGACACTTATGTGTATTAGATCATGCCTGCCTCCTTTATAGGAAACCAAAAAAAAAAAATTCAGAAGCCTCTCAGATGACTTCTTTTAATCTCTCATAAGCCATTACAAAGTCAAATAGACATTCTTAGGCACAAGGGAGACTGGGAAAGTCAGTATCTAATAGAGGAATAGGGTTATCTTTTACTGAATGTTTACTGAATGTTATATACCAGGCACCTTGCTAGGCACTTTACATGGGTTTTCTTACCTACTTCTTATTGCAGTTCTAGGGGGTACATGCTACTGTTTCCTGATTACATGACTGAGAAGACTGGGGTGAAAAAGTGAAGAAACCTGGCTAGAGTCAGCTAGTGATGAAAAGTGGCTTGGAGGCCAGGTCTGCCTCCCACCGCTACCTGAGTTGTTCATCAGCAGAGCACGTGGTTTCTCAGAAACGGACCCTTCCGTGGGTGAAGACTGCATGAAAAGTCGTTCCCAGGCTTTCCTATGTCTTACCTCTACTCTGTCAAACAAACAATCAAACAAAACCGGGAGCCTGTCATGACAGATTAAAAAACTCCAGTTTTCCCAAGGACTTTCGTATCTTTATAGATATTAAAAAATAAGTTTTAAAAGCAAGGAAAATGCTATGCCTTGTAGTAAGTTCTATTTCGTAGCTTTAAAACACAAGTGAAAGTAACAACTGCTCTGGCGGTTGAAGATGGTGGTGATGGTGAATGTGACATGTGCTATTGTTTGCGTGTACTTTCTTGCTCAGCTTAAAATCCGTGGTCGCTGTGTCAATCAGCCCTTGCCCTCTCTCCCTTTGATAGATGGCAGAAGCCCACCTCACCTCCTCTTCTTGACTTGTACACCAAGTAAGCTGAATAAAGCCGGAGAAAAGCACTCAGCAATGTTGAATAACCTCACTTCAAGTTGGGGACCATCATTTTTAAGAGGGCTCTCAGACACACACAGCCTTTCCACTTTATTTCTCTGGTCGATTTTTGTCCCATTCTCCCAAAGGGTCTTTTCACCACCTGTCTCCTCCAATCTCTCCCATCTCCTCCCTCATCCTTGCTTTCATGGAGAAAACAGAAACAATTAGAGGAGAACTTCCTCTTTCTTTCACTGCCAAGTCGACAAAGCTCCCAACAATTGTTCCCCTATGCTTCAACCCTCTGAGGTCCTTGCTGCCTGGCAAGACCCAGCCTTGCCATCACACACCCTGAGTCCAGCTCCCACCACCGTCTCTAGCACTTAGCCTTCCTAATTATTTCCTCTTCCTTCTGCACCATCACATTTCCTCCTTCATTCTGGATGATTCCCTTCATAGCACATATTCATTGTAATATGTACCTGTGTGCATGCTCTGTTGCTCAGTTGTGTCCAACTCTTTGCGACCCCATGGACTGTGGCCCACCAGGCTCCTCTGTCCATGGAATTTTCCAGGCAAGAATACTGGAGTGGGTTGCCATTTTCTTCTCCAGGGAATCTTCCCAACCCAGGAACTGAACCTGCATCTCTTGTGTCTCTTGCATTGCAGAAGGATTCTTTACCTGCTTCGCCATCAGAGAAACCCAGCATCTGTGAGACTGGTCCAATTTCTAAGATTAATCTCAACGTTTTTGCCACTTGCTCTGTACTTCCTTACAGGGGAAGAATGAAACAGATGAGCCATGGATCGACACTTCCTGGGTGGCTGTTTTAAACTGAAAATAGTCAGAGCCCACGCTGCAGGGTCACCCAGACAGGACACTGGCAGTGGGCACCATACCATCTGGAGACCACTTTTGCTGTTGTCCCTGTCTAGAGAAGATGCTACACACACTCAAGTTGGGTTTTGAGGATCATTTCAGAGCAAACTTTGGTCTGTAGGTGTGACTATTGAAATCATTCCTCAAAACATTCACTGAGTGTTTTCTATCTGCCAGACCCTTTGGTGGTGCTGGTGGTAAAGAACCCGCCTGCTGATACAAGAGATGTGGGTTTGATCCCTGGATCAAGAAGTTCCCCTGGAGAAAGAAACAGTAACCCACTCCACTATTCTTGCCTGGAGAATCCCATGGACAGAGGAGCCTGGTGGATTATAGTCCATGGGGTTGCAAAGAGTCGGACACGACTGAAGCGGCTTAGCATGCATGTAGTTGCAAAGTACTTTGCTTGTAGTATTACCTAACAATGTTATGATGTGGGTAGTAATATGTAACAGCAAAAGCAGACTGTAATATGATTTATGAACTTTGGGTGATAATCATATATCAAAAATTAGTTAATTATTATGAATGTACTATGTTGGGAAACATTCATAATGGGGGAGTTTGTGGAGAGGAGGGAGGGAACTGTCTATGTTTTCTGATCAATTTTTCTGTGAGTCCAAAGCTACTCTGAAAAATTATTGTCGTTTAGTTGCTAAGTCATGTCTGACTCTTTGTGACCTCATGGACTGTAGCCTACCAGGCTCCTCTGTCCATGGGATTTCCCAGCCAAGAGTGGATTGCCATTCTTATTGTCATTTGCTGCTATAGAAGCTGAGGCCTAGAGAACAGGTTGAGCTCAAGGTCACAAAGTTCATAAGTATTGCAGCCAAAACACAAACCCAGTCTATGGTATGGAATATTCAGTAGCCGTGTGACTCTACTTCAGGATACCAAGTCTTGGGCTCAGGGAGGTGAATTGTCCACTGATAGTTTTGGCTGAAGGGACCAGTGGGCCCTTTGGACCTTCAGCACTTAAAGTTCCTGGAGCCTGGGACTCTGCTAGATGCTGTGGGGACCCTCAAAGGGTGGGAAGACACAGTTACTTCCAGAAACTCACAGTGTAGTTAAAGAGAACAACTCACATGCAAGAACCTCTTAGGACTCACATGGACTTGCTGAGAGATTTGTTCTATAGGTCCCTGTGTGTGAGAGTCTGTGTTAGTGTGTGTTTATGAGTGTGTGTTATGCGTACATGTGTGTAACAGGAGCAGGCGTGTGAGAAGAGAAGGCAGTGCTAAGGGATTGGGCGTAGGAGAAGTGATGAGGCTGCAGAACCTGCTTCAGGGGGCTGGGAACCCAGGGTCCTGCCTGGATGGTGAGACAAGAGGATTCCTTGTGGAGGTGACACTCGAAGTCTAGTGACAGTGCCCTAGACTATCTGGGGAGCTTTTAAAAATATCAGTGCCTGATAATTCTCTAGTGGTCCAGCAGTTGGGACTCCTCATTTTCACTGCTGAGAGCTTGGGTTCGATCCCTAGTTGGGGAACTAAAATCCCACAAACGGACTGCAAGTTTCTTAGTACAACCAAAAAAAAAAAAAAAAAAAACCCTGAAATGCCCAAAATACCAGTGTCTGGGCCACACCCACGTGCTAAGTCGCTTCAGTTGTGTCCGACTCTTTGCAAACCATATGAACTATAGCCTGCCAGGCTCCTCTGCCAATGGGATTGTCCAGTCAAGAATACTGGAGTGGGTTGCCATTTCCTTCTCCAAGGGATCTTCCCGACCCAGGGATCAAATCCATGTCTCTTGTGTCTCCTGCATTGGCAGGGAGATTCTTTACCACTAGTGCCACTGGGATATCCTACCTAAAGAGACTCATTTAATTAGAGAAATTCATTTTTAGAAGCCCTCTTCACAATTCTGCAAATATTTCGACTGAAAACTGTACGAGTACATACTTTCCCAGCAACTTCCAGACTCCTCTCTTTTGAATCCAAGCTGCAGATCTTTCAACGGACTCCCTGGATCTGGACCTTCTTGTTCTCTCTTTCCTGTGACTGAGAGGTCGGATGACCATGTAGACGCCGGCTAGGCAAGGCCAGCACCTGCTGCTGTAAATCTGATGCAGTTGCATCATCGCTCTGCCCCACGTATCTTCAGTATCTTGTATCTACATCTGGACGGACAGTCTGTTGTTTTCTGCTTTGTAGCAGTTTGTGCAGTCACAAGGGGACGTGTGCTGTGTGCTGTTCCGCTGCTGGGGTTTTTGTCCTGTAAATATATGCTGGGGTGAGTTTATTTATAGGAAATGATGATGGTTCCTTTTGATTGTTATTGACCAGAGCAGGTTTTCATGTGTCTCATCTTTCTTTAATTCATTGTTGTGGAAAGATTTTCAAAGAAAGGCCAAGTGAATTCTAACCATTTCAGGGAAATTCCCCCTATGTGGGAACTTCAGTGAGGCCTGAGGAAATGATCAGAAATCACCCCAGAGTAATCAGAAGGTTGGGAAGTCTGGGAGAGAAGAGCTTTGTAGATGTATTTGACTGTGCATTAAGGCAGTGGTTCTCAATCTTGACTGAGACATTAGAATCTTCCCGGGAACTTAAAAATCAAAAGAAACACAACAAAACCCCCAAGCCCCAGACTGCATCTTGGAACAATTGAATAAGAATGTCTGGGACACAGTACCCAGCATCAGTATGTTTTAAAGCTCCTCAGATGATTCCACTGGTAGCCAAGGTTAGGAACCACTGTATGAAGGGATAAGAGTGTGACCCTCTGGACTGTAGCCCACCAGGCTCCTCTGTCCCTGGGATTCTCTAAGCAAGAATACTGGAGTGGGTTGCCATGCCCTCCTCCAGGGGATCTTCCAGATCCAGGGATGGAACCCAGGTCTCCTGCATTGCAGGCGGATCCTTTTTACCATCTGAACCACCAGGGAAGCCCTAATAAAGAAGAGGGGGCCCCAATATGTTGCAAGAAAGAAGAGGAAGAAGGTAAGATGAGGAAACAGTCATCTACAGCAGCTTTGGAATGTAATAGTTAAGTTTAACCAGTTCCAAGAACTCAGTTTAACTTTAAGAAACTGATGGCCAATCTCCAAACATCCTTGTAATCCTTAGTTCATGAGCCATTTGCATCACGAGGCCCAGGGTCTGTGAGGGCTGACAATGAGAAGAGCATCTTGCTGCTTCTGTGCCCCATGGCCCAGGGAAGAACGGACTCCAAGATCACTCTGGTTCTCCACACAGCCAGCGATCCAAACAGATAACTGCCAGAGAGGGTTAGGAAAGTGTGGGTGTGGGGACGGTGGGATTGCTCTTTAGGGGTGGTGTTGAGAGAGCCTCTGGCTTCTGCCTGTGTGGTTTTGGAAGGGGAGAACCATAGAAAAGACACAAGTCCATCATCTATTGAACAGGTGTGGTCTGTCTGCTCAGTATAAGCAATTAGCTGGGGACACTTCAAAAAAATTCTTTTATTTGGAGATAATTACAAACTTAGAAAAGAGTTGCAAGGAGATTACAAAGAAGTTTCTCACCATTCATCCAGATTCACTAATTGTTAATTTGCAACCACATTTGCTTTATCACTCCCTCTCTCTAGATGTATATGAATTTTTCTGAATCATTCAGAAAACCTTTTACTCCTTAACTCTTCATTGATATTTCCCATGAATAAGGACATTCTCTCATGTAATTGCAGAACTGTGGAAATAAAGACCCACGAAATGAAAAAAAATCAAAGGCTATTTATGCTGAGCTTACTATAGCAAGAGAGTTGGTTAACATCACTTGAATTTTGGCAGAGGTGCAAAGGCAGGCAGAGGAGTGGGAAAGCTTTATAGTGGGGAAAGAGGAAGGCTTCAAGTGTACCCTGATTGGAGGCTGTTGGCAAGGGGATGCTGGAAGTGGGCTAACTAGAAGTGGGGGGTCCACATGATTGGTTAGGGGTGCACGATTGAATTTCTCTAGTTGATCCTAAGTTGGGAGCAGGAACAAGCATTAGGAAAGTTGTCCCTTATTAATCAAGTCCTGGTCATTTGGGACCAATTGTTACTGAATTATTGTTTAGCTTCCTGCATTGTCACTAAAGACAGCAATCTAGCTTTCTGCAAGTCTGACTTATAGCAGGCTGCTGCCTGGGCTGTTTATTGTAGATGAGGGGTTGGTTTTCTGGGCAAGTGGCTACAAGTTGTGGGTCAAAAAAAAATTTTTTTTAACAGTATCTGGCCTTATCAGATTTAACTTTAGGGTAAAACACTGTTAGCTAACTCACACTCCATATTCAAATGTTGTCAGTTGGCCTAATTATATCCTTTATGGTAATATCCACCGCTCCCCCTACTCTGGTCCAAAATGCATTGGAGGATCATTTGTTGCATTTAGTTGTCATGCTGCCTCTTTCATCTCCTCTAATTAGGAGCAGTTCCTCAGCTCTTTTTTTAACCTTTCATGACACTGACTTTTCTGAAGCGTACAGAAAACTCTTGAAGACACACGTAGCTCAGCTGACAGTGAACCTGTGTCAACAGCCTGGCTCCGGGCCTTGTTCCTTGACTCCGGTCCTAGAGACTCTGAAAATTGTTTGGGTTGATGCAGCTCAGGTAACCAGATAACCAGCCCTTCAGTGAGGACACGGAAAGTCACGTCTCCAGGCAGGGTGGAGGAGAAGCTTTGTAAACAGAGAGTGGTACCCGTGGTTGTGGCCTTTAGCAGCTAATCCTTCGTCAGGCTGTTTGTGAAACGTGTTTTGGTTCCATTTGTGAAAATATGTTCTCTCATTCTCTCTGCGTTTTACAGACGTGGACACTAGTTTTTGTTTTGTTTTTTTCCACTCCTCACCTCTCCCCCCTGCCTCCTTTTCATTCCAGTTTCCCATCTCAGAAAAGTGCCAGAAGCATTTTCCAGCAGGCTGGGGAATGGTGGCCGCCATTTGTCCGGGATGGTTGAAATTGGTCTGCTGTGCTTTTTAAGAACATCAGGGACACAGAGAAGGTTTTGTTTGGGGGCCTGAAAAGCTTTGGGAACAGGACTGTCACTCCAAAAACATTCACCCCTCTGTCACTCCGAGCTGCTGTCAGAGAGTGATCTCTGGATCTGTCAACAGCCTGGATCGTAGCTCAAATCCCCTTTAGCTTTATCCATCTTAATACACTGAGCAGTAACAGGCTTTTATTTATGGGAGACTGGACTAAGATAAGTTTGCTTTGTACACTGGTTAGGATCATGGTTTTTGGTGTCCGATTGTCTGGCTCCAATTTTTGCTATCTAACCATATGTCCTTGGGCACATTACTTAACCTTGGGTTCCACAGCAGTGAAATGGGCAAATATTAGCTGTTCTATAGACTCCTCTGCCTGTGAAATTCTCCAGGCCAGAATACTGGAGTGGGTAGCTAATCCCTTCTTCAGGGGATCTTCCTGACCCAGGGAGTGAACTGGGTCTCCTGCGCTGTAGGTGGATTCTTCACTGTCTGAGCCCCCATGGAAACCTGTAAGAGGCAGTAGGTAATAGACAATGAATGTGTCTGTCTTTTCAGGGAATTAATTCATATTTTAAACAGAGACCTTCAATCTTGGAATCCTAGATATTTTAAGGTAAAGAGAATTTCTAAGTTTTGAATTCTTCATTTTCTGTTAAGTTCAAAACCCCATAGTGAGCAGCAGAACCTGGGTTAGAAGTCAGGTCTGATTTCTTGTCTGGATTTTTTTTTTTTAACGTGAAAAGAGTCATGAAGGAAATGTTGGGGTCTAATGTAGACAAGTTAGAAAATTAACTTTGGTCAGAGGGACTGATCAGTGTCCCCTTTCTTCCATGCAGGGCTGAGGGTGGTGATGTATCTTGAGTGTAAACCACCCACAAAAACATGCCATGGAATCAGCCAGTAGAACCTTGGGAAGGTGAGTCTCAGGTTTCCATTTCTTTAAATTTAATATTTGAGTGGGTTTTATTTTCCAGATTAAAAAAAGAAGTTTTGTTAATTTGCATAGGGAAGAGTAAATAGATTCTAAGTTACAGGAAAGGTCCAAAAATCTGGACATATTCAGTTACACCCTCATTAAGAATGAACTCTCCTTTCTTCAGTACCCAGGACCCTGCAATTCCTTGAGCCTCTGAGCTGGCTTAGTACAGAGAAAGAATCATACATTGCCCATTGCCTTTTTTTCCCTTCAAAGTCTTAAAAAAAAATTGACACATATATAGTTGTTGTAAATATTATATGTTATAGGCATACAATATAATGATTCAAAAGTTTAAAGGTTATATTCCATTTATAGTTATTATAAAATACTGGCTATAGTTCCCATGTTATACAATGTATCCTTGTAGCTTATTTTATATTCAATAATTTGTACCTCTTATTCCCCTGCTCCTATCTTTCCCCTTCTCCCTCCCCTTTCCCTACTGGTAACCACTAGTTTGTCCAATATATATGTGAGTTTGCCTCTTTTTTGTTAGATTCACTAGTTTGTTGTATTTCCTAGATTTCACAGATAAGTGATGTCATACAAAGAGAAGTATCTGTCCTTCTCTGTCTGACTTATTTCACTCAGTGTAAAACCCTCCGAGTCCATCCATGCTGCTGTACATGGCAAAATTCCATTCTTTTTAATTGCTGAGTGGTATTCCACTGTGTGTGTGTGTCTTCTTTATATCTTCTATATTGTGCCATATCTTCTTTTTTCTTTTTTTATTTATTCATTTATTTGGCTGCACCAGGTCTTAGTTGCAGCATGTGGGATCTAGTTCCCTGACCAGGGGTGAACCTGGGCCCCCTGCATTGGGAGCTCAGAGTCTTAACCACTGGGCCAGCAGAGAAGTCCCCATATCTTCTTTTTGATTAGTTTTTATTGGAGTATAGTTGCTTTACAATGTTGTGTTAGTTTCTGCTGACAGCAAAGTGAATCAGCTATATGTTTACATACATTCTTGCTTTTTTTGGATTTACTTCCCATTGAAGTCACCACAGAGCATTGAGTGGAGTTCCCTCTGTTATATAGTAGGTTCTTATTAGGTATCTATTTTATGTATAGAATCAGCACTGTATACATGTCACCCTATCATCTCACTGCAGTGAGCCTGAAGCTTTAACTGTTAGCTTACTCCCAAGGGATTGCTTTTTTGAGGTCCCTATAAATTGCAAAACCAAAATGTAAAGGATAAAAATAAAAAATTCTCTTCTATTAGAGCTGCCAAAAGGATGAATCGTCAGATTGGTGAGGCATGGGAAGGGTCCAGAGGGCATGGATATGGGGACGTTATGTTTTGATGGAGGAGGTGGGCTGATGGAAGAAGGGAAAGAAAGACAGTGCTGGAGCTCCAGTTATTTCCTAAAGAAGTTACTTCTAGGTGGGGAACCTAACCGTGAGGAACCGCTGAGGAACAGAAGGGCAATGTGAAGACAAAGGATAGGCAAGGATAGGTAATACCAGACAGAGAGTTGGGAGAAGGTTGCTGAAGTAAATGTCACCTGCTTTCCAAGTTTGCTAACATTGACCCCATATGTGAAAACTCCAGGCTTGTCACTTTGAGACTTATCAAATGTCCATTTACATAGTATTTGCTTCTTTGGACTGGCTGTGGGAAAAGGCAAACAGTCCACGAATTTAACTCACAGAGATTCTTTTTTCTCTTTCTTGTTCCCAAATAAACCTTCAAGCAGGAAAGAACGCACAGACCTTGACCCGATTCATGTCTGACTAGAGCAGGACTGTGGGAGTCCAGTGCCTGTAAATCGTCTCTCCTATCTGAACTCCTCAAAGAAAATCTTTCCCCAAAGCAATTGCCTCAGCCAGAGTTCACGCACATTGACCAGCCCTTTGAAAATTCTGTCTGCAGATAATGGCCGTCACAGCCGGCCTGTCTTACTGAGAGAACCCTGTTGTCTGTGATATAATCCAGAAGAATCCCCAAGGTGGCTGATGAGATCTGCCTTTTGGAGAAAAAAAAATATATATAGCATTTCACATTGCAGTTTAAAGAGGCCTTTAATCTCACAATCCTAGATATTTTAGGATTCTAAAATTAGGAAGATGATTAAGTCTTCAAATTCAATTTAGAGAGAACTGTGGGTTAATGAGGATTCAAGCACCACCATCTCCTCTACTGAGTTTTTTTTTTTAAATTGACAGAGGCGTTTGTCAATACCCATGACCTTGAAATCCAACCCATTTTTAGGCTACAAATAACCAACACTGGACTTCAGGGGCTCAAATCAAGGCCAGTCTGGGGACACAGGGTGGGGGGAAAGTCTAAGTGGATGTGTGTGTGTGTGGCGGTTCCCTAAGTTGTTTATCCAAATCATACTTTTAGTCCACGATATCAGAATCAGCTGGGATGCTTGCTTAAAATGTTTGCTGAAAATATTCTTAAGTTCTACCCAATCTGACTGGGTCAGAAATTTGGGGGAAGGGTGGTAGCCTAGAACTTTATACATTTCACACAGTTTTTCCATGTGATTCTAATGCACACCAAGGGTTGCTTTTAATGAGACTCAGCTCCTAAAACTTCCAATATCTGTTTAACCCCAACTGAAATTTCAAATTCTTGGGGGGGAGAGAGAGAGAGAGAGAGAGAGAGAGAGAGAGAGAGAGAGAATGTAGGTTAGCTTCACGTTTGAGTGATCTTGTTGCTGAACAACAAACTATCACAAAATGTAGTGACTTCAGACAATGATTTTGTTTCATCTCATGATTTACAGGTCAGGAATTTGGGCAGGGCTCAGATGTGTAGCTCATGCAGCAACAGCTGGTGCTGCTGAAAGATCCACTTCCAAGATGGTGCATTCACATGGCTAGTAGGTGGTTCCTGATTGTCAGCTGGGGGCTCAGTCAGCCCATCAATGGGGAGACCTCTTTGTCCCCATGTGAGCCTCTTTATGGGTCTGCTTGACATCCCTACAGTGTAGCAGCGGAGTTCCAAGAGCAAATGTTCCAAGGACTAAGATTGAAGCTGCAAAGCCTCTTCTGACTTAGACATTGATGTCAGATAGCATCATTTCTGCCATAACCTTTGGTCAAAAAATTCTCTAAGATCAACCCAGATTCAAGCATAGGTGAAAATAGACTTCTCTGCTACTAGAGAAGCAAATAGACTTCTTTGCTACTCTGAAGAGTAGCAAATTCACAGATGGAGGAAAGGAATAGATGGTGGCCATCTTTGAAGACTTTCTGCTGTACCCTGCTTGGGTCAGTTGTCAACCCCTGGATCAGTCATGAACACAGGCATTGGAACTCAGTATAGATTCAGCTCCTAAAAATAGTCTCTTGTCAGTTTTTGTTGTCATGATTTGCTGCCAGATGAATTTGCTGCAAATATACAAAACAAAGAAGCAACAAAAGACAACACTTAGGTTTGCATAGATTTTTGGATTTTGGAATTGTGATAGAAGGTTGTTGATTTGTATGTTTTTTCTCATCCCAAGTTGACTTTTTCCCAAATGTTAGCTCTCTATCCTATCTACTTGGTCTCTGGTTATCTTTTTCTACTTATTTAGATTATAAGGATGAGACCAACATGGTCTCCATCACTGCTTGGAGATTCAGGGAGTAGTAGGTTGAAGCACTGGAAAAACCAGAGTTCCAGCTAGTGGATCTTTCTCCTTATGACTTTAGTTCTCATTTCTGGGTCAGCACCTGATAGTCATGATCCCAGAGGAGACCAGTGAATCATCCAGTCATGGGGTTTGGAGGTGATTCAGCAAGATCGAAGTGGTGTCAGGAGTGTTTTTGGCTTAAGTTCTTGAAGGTACTGATTACATATCCAATTATGCAAGTGGCCATGGAGGATCACATTGTGGTACACACTAATTCTCACCCAAACTAAGCATGTGAGGCAGGGCCCTCACCTGGTAGGGCATGATCTCCTGGTAGATCTCAGGCCCCTGGAGCCCAGTAAAATTGCTCTTGCCAAGATGGTTTATGTTCCTTTCTTGAGAGAATGGGAGGCTCAGAGCTATCCTCATCTACATTTATCCTCCCAATACTATCCTCTTCCTTTGAACCAAGGAATGATGATGATTCCCAAATCATCCCAAGGATGATTTGGGGAAAAACCAGAAGTGATTCCTGTGTCATATTCTCTTGATGTGTTATCTACCTTTATGGTACGAGAGAGGACTTCTCCAGGTTGAATCAGTTCCTAATGTCCAGCATTCAATAATTAGAGACTCATTTAAATGGGATCAGACTTTGTCCCCTGTTTTTATAGGCAGAATCGTGTACTAGAACTTGAAATCATGAGTTTGGATTCAAACTCCATTTTTGCTACTGACTTGGCCAATTCACTTTATCTTTCTGAGCTTCATTTTTGTCAGTCAGGTGGGATGATGGTGGGAAGCAAGACAGAAAAACATAGGAGAGACTTCATTAGCTTTAGTATTCTGTTATCCTTGAGAAGGCTATCTGAATTCCTTCCCTTTTATTCTCTATTCATCCAATAAATATTTATTGTATACCTACTGTGTACACTATTGTAGTTGAGGATACACTGACTGTATCTGCTCTTAGTTTACATTCTCATGTGATAAGGCCAAAATCTTAAAAGAGGAAATGGGAGGTAGTGATAAGTGCTGCAAGGAAAATGAAGCAAGATAAGGTCCCAAGTGGCGCTAGTAGTAAAGAACTTGCCCGCCAATGCAGGAGACATAAGAATCATATATTCAATCCCTGGATAGGGAAGATACCCTGGAGGAGGGCATGGCAACCCATACCAGTATTCTCGCCTGGAAAATCACAGGGACAGAGGAGCCTGGCAGGCTATGGTCTACAGGGTCACAAAGAGTCGGACACGACTGAAGTGACTTAGCTATAAGGGTCTAGAGAGTGAACCTGGGGTGGTGGTCGGGGTGTGGAGTAATCTTGACTTACTTGATGGTGATCAGGGAGGTGATCCTTGGAGGGAGGTGACATTTCAGAAGGAATCTGATAATCACTCGATAATATTTGTTGAATGTATGAATGAGCCAGGCAGAGTCATTTATGGTTTGATTTGAAAGAAAACATTCTAGACAGAAGAAACAGAATATATAAAGAAACTGAGTTGGGAATGAACGTGGCATATCTGAAGACTAGAAAGAATCTGGTGGGGTGGAGGAACAGTGAGTAGAGGGAGAGGTCAGTGAGAAAGCCAGAGGTAACCAAGGCCTTATAGGTCCAGCTGATGAGTTAGGTTTTATTCTGCATGCAAAGCGAAACTATTGGTGGAGTAACATAATCCAGTTTACACCTTAAAAATATCATTCTGCAATATGATACCACTTCCAACCCACCAAAATGGCTAAAATTAAAAAGACAGACAATATCAACTGTTGAGATGTGGAGCAACTGGAACTCTCACATACTGCTGATGGGGGGAGAGATTGGTATGAATACAATAATTGGGAAACTAATTGGCTGTATTGCTAAAGTTGAACTTACATACACCCCATGACCCAGTGATTTCATTCCTAGATATACACTCAACAGATAGGCACACATATATTTGCCAAAAGATAAGCACACGAATGTCCATAATAGCCCCAAATGCTCATTAAGAGTAAAACAGACACATGAATGTGATATTGTCATGTAGTTGAATACTGTAGGGAACAAATATTAAGCAAATTATAACAACACATAACAATGTGAGTGAATTTCACAAACTTAGTGTTGAGCAGAAGCCATGCCAAAGAGTTCAACTGTCTAGTTCCATGCACACAAACATCATAAACGGGTCCAACTAATATAAGGTGTTGGAAGTCAGGATAGTGGTTGTGCCCAGAGATCTAATGACTGGAAGGAGGTGTGTAGGGGCCTTCTGGGGTACTATCATATCCTGTTTCTTGATCTGGATACTGCTTACACACATGTGTTCAGTGACTTTCTCTAATTATCTCTTTACTCTTGTTTCCCCAGGCCAAACGGGCCTTGAGCCAAGAGAGATGAAGACTGTGGGAGAGTCTTTATCCCTGGCCATTAGAGCATGGTCAGCTTTTCTACTTAATATCACAGTCTTCTCAGGAGTGTTGAGCAGATGAGATTCATCCACTTTACAGGCCAGGACTTTGTTGTTAAGTGATCTGTCTGAAGTCCTGTGCCCTCATGGGACCCACCATTGTTTCCATTTCTCCATGTTGCCTTTCTGATTTGGAACAACCGGTTTCTCATATTACATTTGCATTTAAGAATTTGAATTTTGAAGCTAATTTAAGAAATACAATGCTTTGACTATTATCTTTATAGAGTCTTGTATCTAATTATAATTTTTTAAAGCAATGTTGCTGATTAAGGGGATAAATATTATAAGCAAAAAAAAAAAAAAAAAAAAAAACTGGAGGCCCTTAAACTCTGGGGGAAGAAATGGTGGTTTTCATTGTCAGATTTTCTCAGCCCCATTGCATGGACATATGGAACTGTGTGTGACATTTTTACTCTAACCACAAAATTTCATGAATTTTCAGTCACTGAATAATAAAATAAATCAACATTCTAGGTGAAAAGATGGAAGCAATTTTGAGGCAAAAATATTTCCTTGAAAATTTCTGAGAATCTAAGACTTTGACCACATTTGCTGGGACTGAGCCCTTAGAGTGAATGAGCAGGTCACTGTGTCCCCATAGGCCATAGGATGGGGAACCAGTGGCCAACAATCTGAGGTCTATTTAGTCAACTGCAGCTAAAAGCTAAACACTGTTTGTTAATAGGCAAATGAGAGAGTTCTCTTTCCGCCCAGTTGAAGAGAACAGGAAGTGTGGGGCATCAAGGGAGCTAGCACTGGCTGAGTGCCTCTTGGGTGGGTGCTCCGCTATCCTGTTGTTTTTACCTAAACAAGTAGAGGCTGTTTACTCTTACACATACAAAGGACCTTATGGGTATGGAAATGGAGTTTGACTTTCTTCCTAACAATGCAAGAGATTTAAAATCATCCCTGAATATTCATTGGAAGGACTGATGCTGAAGCTGAAACTCCAATACTTTGGCCACCTGATGAGAAGAACTGACTCATTTGAAAAGACCCTGATCCTGGGAAAGATTGAGGGCAGGAGGAGAAGGGGATGACAGAGGATGAGATAGTTGGATGGCATCACCTACTCAATGGACATGGGTTTGGGTGGACTCAGGGAGTTGATGATGGACAGGGAGGCCTGGCCTGCTGTGGTTTATGGGGTGGCAAAGAGTCAGACAGGACTGAGCGATTGAACTGAACTGAAATGAGTGATCCGGTCAGATTGACTGATTAATTGATTGATTTTTCTGTGAAGAGCTCCTTTATTGCCTGAGGAACTCTGGCTCCATACTGAAGAAGGGGTTTATTGGGGTGAAGGGATTGGTGGCTTTCAATTTCAAGCTCTGGTTCTCAGTCTTCGGGTACCTGTGCATGAATCCCTGCAGTGAGGGTGCGCCAGGTTAGGGCCCCACACACTTTGGCTTCCAGACCAGGTATAGATTCCAGGCCCCACAGGGTGAAGTTGAATTGGCTGTGGCTCTGATCAAGCGGTTGAAGTCCGGATCAAGCGGTCGAAGTCCCGTCCCGCCTCAGCGCCTCTGGGGTTTCCACCAGTTCCTGCTCCTCTTGCTCGTGGTCATCCTGCATCCCCAACACCTCTGCCTTCTCTTCTGTCATCATGTATCCCACGAAGCCGGGCAGCATCACATCACCTCCTCGCCACGTCGACTGCAGCCCTGAAACGACGCTTCCAGCGCGTTGGGACCCTGGCAGATGGCTGGGCCGAAGAAGTGCCCCGCAGAGGTGGGCGGGTTAACCTGGACCTTGCAGGGCAGAAGGTGCAGGGAGACGAGGGCAGGATCAGCCAGGGTATCAGGGCACAGGTGGACGCGGCGCTTGTCGATGGCTTCCTCGTCGCTGCTCTCCATAGTCCGTCACGACTCCGTAGCTCGCAGGCCAGATTTATTTTTTTGAAGGATAAATGGATCTATTGTTCCCCCATTTCTGCTAGGAGTGTCGCTCCAATCCTGACTCCTGGTGGCAGGGCAAGAGTGGCAAGAGGAGAGAATGGAGCCAGGGAGAGTCGTTAGGGAGCCCCTTAGCATAGTCTGGGGACAGATTTCCCATCCAGTACACCCATGAAGCATCACCATCTCCTTCCTCCCATCCTTTCTGCTATCATCGTCATTTACAGTGTCACTGTACATTTAAATTTCAAATGGCATTGACATTCTTAATGTCACTGCACACTTTTACTTCTCTCTGTGTTATTACCTCTACCATACACGGTTACTATTTTTGCTTTCAATATTTATATGGTCACCTTAGGTGCTTCCTCCTCATCAAGCCCTAAGAAGGAGAAGGATATTATCATTCCTAAAATATAATTTGGGCAGTCATGTCCTAGTGGGGTTGAGTAGTTTGCCCAGGGTCTTCTTTCAGACTGGAAGATCTGGGGGATGACTGCTCAGGATTCTGAGATCTCATCATCGCCTCCAGTTTGAAGATGGGGATAAGGGCAAATGCTCACCATCCTCCATGATGGACATAGAGATATGAAGACTGTCCACTGGGGACATCGTCCATCATGGATCTTTGAGATGATGGGCAGAGGTAGAAAGAGAGAGAAAAGGAATTATTATAACATGGTCCCAACTGGCCTTGTGAGGGAGCTGATGGGTGAAGGAACTGGCAGAAGGTAGCAAAAACTTGAATACCTTTATTGCATTTAAATTCTGATTTTGCAGGTGGGGAGACAAAGGTCCAGAGAAGGGAGGTAAATTATAACAATGTTGTTGCTGTTTAGTCGCTAAGTCCTGTTCGACTCTTTTGCAACCCCATGGACTGTAGCCTGCCGGGCTTCCTCTGTCTGATTCTCCAGGCAAGAATACTTGAGTGGGTTACTATTTCCTCCAGAGGATCTTCCCTACCCAGTGATCGAACCTGCATCTCCTGCATTGGCATGCAGATTCTTTACCCCTAGCGCCACCAGGGAAGCCCTTATGAGTGTTATCTCTTCTAATTCTTGCAGGAATCCTATGAAGGAGTTACTGCTTTTCTGTGGGTGCTGTAAGAATCCCATGGTCTGAAACAATAGGAATGTATTATCTCAAGTTCTGGAGTCCAGAAGTCCAAAATCAGGGTATTGGCAGGGTTGCTCCCCTTCTAGAGGCTTTAAATGAGGAAGGACTCTTCCCGTTTCTGATGGCTTCGGGCGTTCCATGGCTTGTGGGCTGCGTAACTCCAGTCTCTGCCTTCATCTTTGTCTCTGTGCCGCAAATCTCCCTCACCCTTTCTCTTAAAGGACACTTGCATTTGATTTATGATCTGCCTAGTTAATCCGGGATTATCTCATCCTGAGATCCTTTATATAACTGCATTTGCAAAGATCTTTTTTTTCCAAATAAGGTTTTATGTTTTGGGGCCATGATTCAACCCACTACAGTGAGATAGCATCATCATCTCCATTTTACCAGAGGGGATCCTGATGCTCAGAGAGGTTAAGAGATGTCCCCAAGGCCACATAGCTACAGATGGCTCTTTGTAATGCATCATATTTAACAGCAGAAATGATATTAATGGTCAACCCACAGATAGCACTTATGTATATTAATTCAGTTAATCCTCGGAAAAACTCCATGAGGAGGCACGTGCTATCATAATCCCTAATTTAGAGAGGAGGAAACTAAGAAACAGAGAGGTTGGTTAATTTTCTCAGGGCCAGACAGCCAGGCACTTTGGCTCTATCTGTGCTCTTGTCCACTCAGAAACTGCCATATAGCCTCCTCTGCAGACACAAAAGGTCACCACACAAAACACTGAGATATTTTCAGGGGTGACTGGAGTCTCAAAATGCGGTTCTGAAAGATGGGTGCCTAAGATCTAGTGGGGGAGACAGACTGTGTGGTCAGTTACTTCAGTTGTGTCTGACTCTTTGTGACCCCATGGACTGACTGTAGCCCGCCAGGCTCCTCTGTCCGTGGAATTCTCCAGGCAAGAATACTGGAGTGGGTAGCCATTTCCTTCTCCAGGGGATCTTCCTGACCCAGGATCGAGCCCGCGTCTCTTTCATCTCCTGTATTGGCAGGCAGATTCTTTATGACTGCACCACCTGGGAAGCCCCAGACAGACAGACTGTAGGCAAGATTACAGATCCATGGGGCTGTGCCAACCCCGGGGTACCGGGGACTCCGCTCTGGACATGGGAGGCCTCAGTTCCTGTCTCTGGGCTTTCACCTCCTGGCTAGCCGCCCCAAGGCAAACCTCCCTGCACTTTTGTCCTGAGCTTCTCTGCTGATGCCACCGTCATCCTGAGAGTCAGTCAAGCCAGCAACTGTGTGCTGTCTCTTCCTTGTTCCCCACCTCCTCCCCTTTGTGCATCAGTCACTGTCCAGCTCCCTGTGGATTCTGTTACCTTGCTTCCTAAGTCCCTGCTGTTCTATTAACAGCTGTAGCTCATCGTGGGATGGGAATAGCAGCGCGTCTAGGTTGAGCATTCATTTGTTGAGCAAACCTGTGTTGGTTACCTTCTCTGTGTCAGGAACCAAGGAGACAGATGTGGCCAAAGCAACCCTGTTCTCCGTCCTCATGGGACTTCCATTTGGGTGAGGGCATCAGCTAAATAAAGTCAGGAAAGCAAATTAAACAATAAACAGGATTAAAGGTATGAAAGCTAGACAAAGAGGTGAGAAAGAATAATGCAGTGGGTGGGGTGGAGGCTGTATTTTATTTTAGACAGTTGATTTTTTTCTTTTTTTGGCTTTATGGCATGCAGGATCTTAGTTCCCTGACCAGGGATCGAACCCTATCCCCTGCATTGGAAGTAAAGAGTCTTAACCACTGGACTGCCAGGGAAATTCCAGAAGGTGTTTTATATAGGGTTTCAGGGAGGTGCTGAGGTGAATCTGGAAGAGTCTTGTGATACCTGAGCCAGGTAGTATGGGTACAGTGCTTAGTAAGGGGGCTGTAAATGTTAGTCATTGTCATTCATGGGTTACTTCATTCAGCAAACATTTTCTGAAGGCTAAGTTTTATACTGGCTTCCCTGATGGCGCAACAGGTAAAGAATCTGCCTGCTAATGCAGGAGATGTGGGTTCAATCCCCGGTCTGGGAAGATCCCCTGGAGAAGGAAATGGTAACCCACTCCAGTGTTCTTCCCTGGATAATCTCATGGACAGAGGAGCCTGGCAGGCTACAGTCCATGGGATCTGAAAAGAGTTGGATACAAGTTATCAACTAAAAAGCAATTGTTACACCTATGTGCTCAGACCCTGGTGGTCTCAGTCTCAAGTGGAGAATTATCTGGGCCTTCTCAAACCCACTAGCATTCTTAGTTTTGCCCTGCAGATAAGTTAAGTCAAACACATCTATAGCCAAAGTGGGAATTAATTCTGTTTTCTTCTCCAGCACTTCACAAAAGATAAGTGTCTCAGAGGCTCCGCTAATGAATTCAACTATTTTCTCCTCAGTCTTATCTTGAGTATAGATGTCTCCACATTGCCTCACTTCCAGGCTGTCTCAGAGGGTTTTGATTTTGCTATTGCCCTGGGGTGGCCTCTGGTCTCTGAATGTGAGGAGAGCCAGAGGGTCTTTTGGGGAAATTGTAGAAACAGCCTCCAGTTTTGAATAGGACCAGGCTCTTGTGCTTGCATCTCCCTAACTTACAAACACTTGGGATTCTTGAATCTCTGTCCTCAAATCACCATTTTCTGGACCATCAACTTGTTCTGGGAGCATCTCTGGAGATTTTGGGACCACAGGCCCTGGAATCCTAATTAAATCAAACAAGTGAAATGAAAAAGAAAAGAGACTTGTGGATATCTTTAGGGAAAACAAAACCCAAACTCCCTGCATGAAGAGAATGACGTGGTGTTTGAACGGGAGACTAGAATTCCTATAAGATTGCGTGAGAGCTGACATTTCAGAAACCAGATCCCTCCCTCCAGCCCCCTCAGCATTGGCTTCTGCATTAAGGTGCAGCCTCTCACGACGTCACCCCCAAGGCTTATGTTGGCTAAACGGAGAATAGGACATTGTGCTAACAGATGAGTTCTCTTAGATCATTTCTCGTGCCTGATCCTGGGCTTCTCCTCACAGACCCTAATTCCTTCTTAATAGGCATTTGGCAAAAGTTGCTCACCTTGGGATTTGGGGAAGCTGCTCGAAAGCTATATCTTGTATACATTGACTGTGGAGTCCATTAAAGAGGTGCTAGTCCCTATGAAATGGTTTGGTGGTGGTTTAGTCACTCAGTTGTGTCCAACTCTTTGACCGCATGAACTGTGGCCTACCAGGCCCCTCTGTTCATGGGATTCTCCAGGCAAGAATACTGGAGCACATTGCCATTTCCTTCTCCAATGAAATGGTTTAGTTCTGTTCTATACACATTTACTGAGCACCTTCTCTGACATGGTCCCCACCCATGATATGCCCCTGATGAAAAGGGAAGATGAGGCGGTGTCTGTCGTGGTGGCCTAGCCTGGGACCGAGGATGATGCAGGTCATCAAGATGCCTTCTGGGGAGAGATGTTGTCTATGTGGGATATATAATGCCTTCTCCCCAAATTCATGAAAACTCAGAACCTTAGAATGTGACCTTGGTTGGAAGTAGGGTCTTTGCAGACATAGCAAGATAAGGTTCAAGATGCGATCATACGAGTTAGGGTAAGCCCCAAGTCCAATAAGAGACAGAGGAGGACGTGCAGAGAAGGTTGTGTGATGATGGAGGCAGAGATTGGAGCAATGCAGCTACCAGCCAAGGAATGGCATTGTTTTCCAGGAGCCCCTAGAAGCTGGAAGAGATGAGGCAAGATTCTTCCTTAGAGCCTTCAGAGGGAGCCCAGCCCTGCTGATACCTTGATTTTGGATTTCCAGCCTCCAGAACGTGGGAGAACAAATTTCTGTTGTTAGAAGCCGCCGAGTAGGTGGAGTTTGTTATGGCAGCCTTGGGACCCCCTGGGAGCCAACACAGTGTCTGAGCTGAGTCCCAAAGGAGGTATCAGAGTCTTGCCCTCATTCCCACACTCTTTTCCCAGGTTGGAGCACATGCAGTTGGGAAAACTCCATTGGTCTGTGACAGCAGGAGCCTCATTCACCTCCTTACCACTGTGCCTGGCATGTAGGGGTTTCTGCTCAGTACTTGTTGAATGCATAACAGCGTATAAGTGAATGAATGAAGGAGGATCAGTGAGCAAGAGGCAGGAAATGGGTTTTTAGGTGTGAGAAACTGTGGCAGCCAGAGGGGAGGGGCTGCTGAGGGTTTTCTGTGTCAATTGCTTCTCCTTGGTCCAAGTGGGTATTGAGTGAAGTTTTTCATGGGGGACGTGCAGACTGGCCAGTGAAGAAGACAGAGAAATACCTAATACAGAGGAAGAGAAGGGAACTTGACTGTGTCCATTGTCCATTCACTGTCAGACACTGTACTGTGTCTGTTAATGGCCATCATCTGTCTTGTCGTTTTCCAAACAATCCCTCAGGTAGGTAAAAGTCCACCCATTTTCCAGATGTGGAAACTGAGGCTCAGAGAAGTGAAGAGCTTATTAGAAGTTGCACTGCCAGGGAGTGACAGACCCTGAATCCAGGCCCAGGTCTCTCCTGCTCCCACATTTCTGTTCCTGCTTCCACAAATAAATAATTGTGCAAGGGAAGGTCATTGGGGTCCCTGAGGCTGGGGAAGGATGCAATGCTGTCCAAGTCCAGATGACTGGATTGAGTGAGGGGAAGGGGTAGATTCTCTGAAAAATGATCCAGGTGGGCATGTGGAGTTCTGGGGACCTGGATCACCTGAAGGCCATCAGCTGTGCCATTTTGAATAGTGTTCCCGGGGTTAAAATCAATGTCATTTTCTTCCCCATAATATTTCATACTGCTTTAGTCTGTGTTTTTCATTGTTCTCAGGCCAGTCTGCAAAAATAATTTTTTAAACTTAAGCACCATCGGGGTTCATTCCTGAGTTAAATGCACCAATGCATCTGATAACTAAGCCTTAGTTCTCACCCACAGCAGCAGGAACACCCCAGTGGTGTTTAGGGCCCGTTCGTTTGTGCAGGCACTCATTCATTCCACATGCACTTCAGCGTCGTCTGAGTGCCAAGTATGATTGTACTTGGCCCAGAGGTTTGTAGGGCACTGAGACTCTGTCTTCGCCTCCATGAAGAACACCCCTTCTGGTTTCATTTCAGGTCTCTATGGTGCTATAATATGAAAAGAGCTGGAATAAAGGGAGGGAGGGAGAGGGGAAGGTGGGTAGAAAAGCTGGAAAGGGATCCATGGAGGAGGTGAAGGCCAAGTCAGAGTTCAGTAGGTAGGGCTGGGGGAGGCATTGGAACAGAAGAAGTACCCTGTGGAAAGGCCCGGTGTGTTGGAGCTGTGTGGAGAGGGTGATGTCAGACGTGCTGAGAACACGTCTGAGTCTAGTTAGTTATTGTCCTTCTCAGGGTGTGACAGAGTTTTATTATAGGTGGCAAAGGCAAACTCAGCCTCCAGGGTACTTGGTTTTTAAAAGGTGGATATTTGGGGCTTGCTCTTGTTCGTCAGACAGAGCATGTACTCATGCTCGGTCACACAGTTGCGTCCGACGCTTTGGCCCCCAGGGACTGTAGCCCACCAGGCTCCTCTGTCCATGGGATTTTCCAGACAAGAATACTGGGGTGGATTACCATTTTCTCCTCCAAGGATCCCTCCCACCCAGGGATCGAACCCACGTCTCCTGCGTCTCCTGCATTGGCAAGCAGATTCTTTACTACTGAGCCACCTGGGAAACTCATCAGACAGAGTGGATATAAAAGGGGATGAAGCAGGGTTATAAGGGGGAGACCATCTGAAGGGGAGACTGGACCCTCCAGGAGGGGGTTCACCTTCTGAGTCACCACCGCTCATGGGGATGAGAGCCAGGAAGGGTCTGCATGGGGTGGGGCCAGGATGCCAGCAACTGTCTCTCCCTGGGGCCATGTAGCTCTGCCAGGGGACCGCTGATGTCGTGTCTGTTGGTCATTTCCTGGTCAGTGTGTGGCCTGATGGTGGTCTCAGCACAGCAGACCTTCTTACAAGATGCCTGCTGGGAGCCAGGGTTACGCGGCGGGGGGGACACGTCTCGGTGCTGAAGCTGGCAGCCCTTCCTGCACCCCACTTATGGGTCCCCTGCCGCAGTTCCTTTCCTCCGATGCCGTTTTCTCTGCTAGTCGCTCTCCTGCTCCCTGGTGTGTGTTGGGACAGGGCGTTTGGTGTTTCTGTTGAAGTTTTCTTGCTTCACCCTCACCCTGCTTCATTTCGCCCTCTTCCCTTGTTGCCTGTTAGGATGATTAGGCAGCCTAGTTGACATGTTTCCACTTAAAATGTTTCACTGCTCCTGGCTAAATATATTTTGACCTCAGCTCTGGACCGTGACTCTCTCCTCGACCAGCAAGACTGAGGACACTTTGTGCCAAAACCTTCTCTCTCTTTCGTGTTGGTCTGAGTTTACCCTCAGCAGATGGAGGAAAGGAGTCCTCGCGTCCTGAGGGTCATTTTGCAGCCCAGCTCAGATGTGGGGCTTGACCTCGGGAGGCCCAGGTGTGTGGCATGCACCTGTCACAGAGGCATCTGATTGGACGCACGGAGCTGGCCTGCGATGTGTGTCCTAAATGGGTTTGGCTGCGGGACGTCTTTCTTTATAAATCCCAGCAGGCAATTTACATAGTTTTGTTGCCCCAGGGAGACTTAGACGAGCTCTGAGTAGCCACAGGCTCTGGCAGCTTATTAAATATTGGATGGAGACGAAGGGAAAAGAAAGTCAAAGCATTAGCAAGTCTCTGACAGAAGGATTGTTGGAGGCCACAGAAGGAGTTTAGAGATGGCAAGACGCCTCCTTCTAATTCTAGGCAAGTAGGGCCCTCTGGACAAAGCCTGCAGGCTTGACTGAGGTAGGCTGTGCCACCCAGAGTCTCCAAACTTGATTTACGAGGGGAAAGGCGAGGGAAAGAGGGAGGGACAGAGGGTTCCCTTAGCAGAGGGCCTGGGGGAGCTTAAAGTAGTGTTTATGCATACTTAACTCTGCGTTTGAGATGGAGATCTCTGAGATGGTGTTGATTCAACCTCTGTGTTCATTTACTAATTCTTTCATCCACTCATCTCATGTTTATGGAGGATCTACAATCCATGTGGCTGACACTGAGTCCAGCCAGCCCTGGCTCTGGGAATGCAGAGGAAAATGGGACAGATGTAAGACTACAGAGGGGAAGATGATGATCCAATTATCATCATAGGGTGATGATAGTTATCACAGGGTGATATTATCATCAGTTCAGTTCAGTCACTCAGTCATGTCCGACTCTTTGCGACCCCATGAACCGCAGCACGCCAGGCCTCCCTGTCCATCACCAACTCCTGGAGTCCACCCAAACCCATGTCCTCTGAGTCAGTGATGCCATCCAACCATCTCATCCTCTGTCGTCCCCTTCTCCTCCTGCCCTCAATCTTTCCCAGCATCAGGGTCTTTTCAAATGAGTCAGCTCTTCACATCAGGTGGCCAAAGTATCGGAGTTTCAGCTTCAAAATCAGTCCTACCAATGAACACCCAGGACCGATTTCCTTTAGGATGGACTGGTTGGATCTCCTTGCAGTCCAAGGGACTCTCAAGAGTCTTCTCCAACACCACAGTTCAAAAGCATCAGTTCTTCGGTGCTCAGCTTTCTTAATAGTCCAACTCTCACATCCATACCTGACCACTGGAAAAACCATAGCCCTGACTAGACACACCTTTATCATAGTGTCAAATTATCATAGGGTGAGGGTTTCAAAGGGGTCATATCAGAGACAAGAGGGTCATTTAATAGGAGAATTGACCCAGGCTAGGGTGGTGGGGGCCATGGAAGACCTCCTAGATGCAATGACTTTTAAATCTGGAGTGTTAAGTATAAGGTTAAATTACATTAAGTGAAGAGGTGAGGGAGGTGGTGTGTATTAGGCTGGGGCAAGAACAAGTGTAAAGGCCCTGTGGCAAGAGAGAGGAGGGGGGCTAAGAAAGGATGACTGAAGCAGAGATGACTGTGGGGAGCAGGGTAAGCAAAAGATGAAATCAGAGAGACAGGCAGGGGCTGGGTCAGAGAAGCCCTGGAGGCTAGATAAAGGCTAGATTCATGCAAAGGTCTCTGGAAGACTTACCATCATTTTCAACAGGAAAGTAACATGATCAGAACTGAATTTTTAAAAGAATACTCTGCCTGTTATTTGAGGAACCATCAGAGGGACAGGAATGGAAGCAGTGAGTCTATTGGGAGGCTGGTAGGAGGAGGGGATGGCTGCACTCAGAGAAGCTGCGATGGAGACAGAGGGGGCAGAGGTATTGGTGGTCTATTTCAGGGGTGTCATCTGGTGACAGGACCAGATAAGGATGGATCAGATGCAGGCCATCAGCAGAGACTCCAGGGAGCAAACCACATGGTTCTGACCTGGGCAAGCATTTTCTGATGGAGGGCACAGCAAGCTTGGAAACAGAAAGTGGAGAATTGCTGGAAATGTGTGAGCTGGAGGCTGCGGCTGAACAAGAAATGGGGGACATACTGGGAGGTGAGATCAGGAGATGAGAGCAGAGAGGGGGCTGGGGCTGGTGGGGGAGTGAGCTTGCGGGTTCCCGCAGGTGGCCTGAGACAGCTGGGAAGGCTTTGGAAGGAACAGGGGAATGATCGATTCTTTCTCACTTTTGTGTGTAGCAAAGGTCACTCCAGGTACATGGCAGGCAGGAGGAGAAGGAGACGACAGAGGATGAGATGGGTGGATGACATCATTGACTCAATGGACATGAGTTTACGTAAACTCCGGGAGTTGGTGATGGACAGGGAGACCGGGTGTGCTGCAGTCCATGGGGTCGCAAAGAGTTGGATACAACTGAGCGACTAAACTGAACTGAACTGAACTGAACTGAAGGGCACTCAGGCTGCTGTGTTGAGAACAGGTTCAGGGGCAAAGTGGAAGCGGAGAGGCCGGTGAGGAAATGATGGTGATGGTTTAGCTGGAACCAAGGGGACGGCCAGGACCAGAGGCAGAGCTGTGGGTGGTGAGGCACCGTCGGTCTCTGGATATTCCTGGAACAAACAGAGGGAGGTGTGAGAGAGAGAGCCAAGAGGAGTGTCTGAGACTTTGGGCCTGAGAAACTGGGAGAGGGTATTGCTCTCTCCCAGAATGCAGAAGCCCATGGGAGGGGTTGTCTTGGAGAGAAAAGAGTGATCTTGAACATGTTTAGTTTGAAGTGTCTCCTTAACATCAACGTAGAGATGCAGGGCAGGCAGTGGGGCCTAGAGACAGAGAAAGTTGCCAGTCAGCAGTAGTGGGGCAGTGTGGATGGCCAGGCCCTGGGTGAGCTTGTGCACCTGGGGAGTGATGTGCTAAGTTGCTTCAGTCGTGTCTGACTCTTTGCAAGCCCATGGACTGTAGCCTGCTAGGCTCCTCTGTCCCTGGGATTCTCCAGGTAAGAATACTGGAGTGAGTTGCCATTTCCTCCTCCAGGGGATCTTCCTGACCCAAGAATCAAGCCCACATCTCTTATGCCTCCTCCATTGGCAGGTAGGCTCTTTATCCAGGGAGTGAGAGGAGATCCACAAAAGTTCTCAGGGCTAAGCGCTGAGGCTAGTAAAGTACCACATAGTCTCCAGGAAAACAGGGACACAAGAGTGAACTGCAGGGAGAAGGAAAAGAAGTAAGAGAGACTGGTTGTTCCAGAGGCCCAGAGAGGAAGGCATTCCAAGATGCAGGGAGGGCCCGCTGTGTCACATACTGCTGACCAGTCAGGTCAGATGGGAAGGCAAAGTGGGCTCCCTGTGTGGCTGCTCATGGAGCCACTGGTCACCTTCAGGAGAACAGGGTCAGGGGAGCGTGAGACTGGCAGCCTGCACAGAGAGGTTCAAAGAGGGAAAGCTGGAGTAAGGCCAGCCAACAGCTCAGGCGCTGACCATCTGGGCAGGGTGTCTGGACGACAGGGCAGAGGGTGGTCTGGGGAGCAGGGCAGAGCTTCCGACCTCAGCAGGAGAAGGAGTGTGAAAACTACAAACTGGGAGGAAGTGAAAAGTCCAGACCGTGGTCCTGGAGAGCCAGGTGGGGAGAAGGCTTCAGCTGGGGGGCACCGGGATGCAGGCTCAGGGCAGCAAGACCCATTCTGGACACTTCCCTTGGCGGGGAGAGGACGTGGCCTCCGCCGCTGGGCTGGGGCGGGGCTGGCAGGACAGGATGGGACTGGGAGCAGCACGTGAAGGTCTTCAGTGCCCATGACTGAAGGGTGGTGGTTCTGGACCTGAGTGCACGCGCGTTAGTCATCTGGGACGCTCTTCAAAAGTACAGAGCTCTGGGGACTTCCCTGGTGGTCCAGCGGTTAGGACGCCGCACTTTTACTGCCGAGGCAGGCAAGGGTTCAGTCTCTGGTTGGGGAACTAAGATCCTGCAAGCTGCGTGGTGTGGCTGAAAGAAACAACAACCAAAAAAAACCCCCAGAGCTCTGACCCTGCCTCTGAGAATCCACATCTGTGCATCCTCAGTGAGGCTCGGCCCTATTTTCAGACTTCTTCCCAGGTGATTGTAATGTGCCAGCAGCTTCAGCTAATTTCCACGTGTGGGACTGAGCCAGCATGGAGACACTTTGAGAGAAACAGGGCCATAGGGACATGGCCAGCCTTGGCATTGGAATTGGCCACGATTGCGGTAAACTCTGAAGGAATTTGTTGGCTTTCTTTAGGACAGCAATTCTTATAACATTTACCAAACTGAAAATCTTGATAAATTCTGCAGGTTTATAGCTCCCCAGAGGCTGGAGAAAAACGTCACTTGGCAGCAGAAACACACTTTATTTTTTATTTTTTTGTGGTGGTGCAGATAATTTTGCAAATACTAGATACTGAATTTCACATACTCTTCTGGCATTCCAATGCCCTACATCCTAGAATGCAGAGAAATAGTGTGTGGATGTGCTTAGTCACTTCAGTTGTGTCTGACTCTTTGTGACCCCATGGACTATAGCACGCCAGGCTCCTCTGTCCATGGGATTCTCCAGGCAAGAATACTGGAGTGGGTTGCCATCTCCTCCTCCAGGGGATCTTCCCTACCCAGGGATCGAACCCACATGTCCTGCATTGGCAGGTAGATGCTTTACCTCTGAACCACCTGGGAAGCCCACAGAGAAATACAGTCAAGGCCCGTTGCTCCACATGCCCCCTGGAAGAAGGGCTTCCAGGGACCCTGCTGGGTGTCTTTGCCCTCCCATTCTGAATTTCCAGGATGTTCTGGAAAGATGTGGTTTTGTGAGCTTAGCATTTATTTCTTGCACTGGGAAACTACTTCTATCCATTATGTTTAGTTTAGATAGGTTGTCAGCAGTGACTGTTAACCCCACCTTGGCCTGTGGAGACACAATCCAGGACAAGCCAACTGTAGTAGCACAGTCACTGGAAGTGGTGATTGGCTCAAGAGGGAGGCTTGGAATTCAAAAAGGGCCAATCCGCATCGTTCTGGGGAGCAGTTATTATATGGATAATGGTAAAGTTCTTTTCTGAAGCTAGTCAGTGTGGGTCTGGATTGATCAGTTGCCATTGTTCCCACACGGTGTGGATAAAGAAGCTTACAGATGAGGTAGAGAAGGAGGGAGGCAGAGAGAGAGAGAAAGAGAGGAAAGACAGAGAGACAGAGATCGAGCAAGAGACAGAGAAACAGAGTTCTGTCAGCAGCATGCTTGGTCCCAGGCCTCCAGGCTCTGGAACTTTCCATCCCGTTAGCTCCCCCGGCACCCTGCTCGGGTTAAGCTTTTTGGAGTTGGACTCTGTCTCTTGCAGCCAGAGCATGTTGACCAGGACAGATGACTTCTCAGTTTCTCGAGGACCTCAGGGGACGGTGGAGTGGTGGGGGATGCACTGCAGGGTGAGGCAGGCGTGGTCAAAGAGCTTGTGAGGCAGCTGCCCCTGGGACGTCCAGGCATCCGTCTGGGGGTCGTAGCAGTCGAAGGAGGCCGAGTCCTCGATGCTGCAGTCCGTGGTCAGCCGCCGCCCGCCCGTCACGTAGAGCTTGTTCCCCATCACCGTGGCCCCATGGTGCATCCTCCGGTCTTTCATGTCCGCGCATTTGACAAATTTGTTGGACTGAGGGTCATAAGCAAGGATCCTCCTCGTGTAACCTGAAAACCAAGTGGCATGTCGAGAAGGTCAGCGATGCTTATTTGGGACTGGAGGTGGGCGGTCCGGGGACCTGTCTGCCCTCTGCCATTTTCTAACCCTGAGGCTGTACTTTGAACTAAAGCATGGAATGTTTCATTAAGCTGGGGTCTGGACCTGGATCTATCTGACTTGAGTCTCTGTGTCTTTTTTTTTTTTTTTTAATTTTATTTTTGGTCATGCTGCGTGGAATGTGAGATCTTAGTTCCCCAACCAGGGACTGAGCTTGTGCCCTCTGCAGTGGAAGTGTGGGGTCTTAACCACTGGAGTGCCAGGAAAGTCCCAAGTCTCACATCTTAACTCAAAGTGAAGGCAGCACACATGTCATTCTTAAATTGAGAACAGAGATTCCAGTGGCCTCTCAGCTTCATTGGCTTTTTCATCTTTCACATATGCTCATTCAAGAGCCTTAACTATTCCAAGAAGGAGCTTTGGGAACTCAGAAATGAGTCCCCACAGCAGCCTTATCTAGTGGGTACTTTTAGGACCCCCATTTTACAGATCAGCAAACACAAGCACAGAGATTAAAAACTTGTCTAAGAGCATACAGCCAGTTAGTAGCAGAGTCAGGGTTTGAACCCAGATCTATCTGCCCACCCCCCACCCCCCAAACCAGCCCTCTTAACTGTAGCATCCTGCAATCGCAGAGAAATTACCCCTTAGCAGCTAGTCTTATTTACAATAGCAAGTTATTTTTTGAGTTTTTGCCCTGGGTCTGGGATGGTGCTAAGTGGTTTAGATAGGTGAGCACATTTTAAGGTCACAACTCTGTGAAGTAGGTATTACATTATTTCATTCCTTTTTTACAGATAAAGACAGGGAGAGACTTCAGGATGAGAACATAGCTTTGTTAAGTCGTCCACCCTCCCCTAGCTGGGTAGATGTGCTTTTATTTTATTACCTTATTTTTTTATTTTAGCTTTTATTTTATATTCGGGGGTATAGCTGACTTACAGTGTTGTGTCACATTCAGGTGGACAGCAAAGTGGTTCAGTTATGTGCCTTTAAAAAGGCCGTCTTATAGGACAACACCTGTCTATCAGTGACCCTTTTTCCATGAAAAATGCCAGGTTTGTGTCCGGCCTCATGATCCTCCGTTCAAACTTACCTCCCACGATGACGATCCGCTCCCCAAGCACCACGGCAGGGGCACACACATTCTTGATCATTCTCGTCTCCATTTTGAACCATGTGTTTCTGGAAATGTGATAAACCTGAGGGAGAAATAAAATCACGGCGCTGCATTTTAAAGTGATATATGTTTTTAAGAAGTAGAAGTAGTAGTTAAGAGGGTAGAAGAGCAGTGATTTCTCTTTCTTTGCCTTTTTTCTCCGGTTCTGAAAATATAGGTATCTTACTATCAATAAACAAAATATAATTATATAACAGGAAGAAGAAACTTACCAGAAATTGGTCTTTGTGTGGCCTGTGAGCTCAGTGGCTGAGCTTCTGTGGACTGGGACGAGAGTCATGCGTTTGAGTTGATAGTATGTGTTTGCTCACCTTCTTGGAACATTTCTTTCTTTTCAATGAGAAATGGAGCAGCTTGGACTTGCATAAAACCAATGATCTTTGAATCATTTTTATTTCTGGCTCGTGTTTAGATTTCAACATGTTCCAGTGTATCTGAGAGGGTCTTAGGGCCAAGAATAAATTTGGGTCTAAATGAGGAACGCTTTTGAACAAGTCATGCCTGAAAGTCATTAGAATTGTAGGAAAAAAAAAAAAAAGGAAGCATGAGAAAAGGAAGAAAGAGTAAAGAGATGGGGCAGGATATCTTGGCCTTGGTCTGAAACAGAGCAGCAAATCATGATTCTCAGACGTGTGTGTGCGTACTCAGTCGCTTCAGTCGGGTCCGACTCTGCGACCCCGGGGACTGTAGCCCGCCAGGCTCCTCTGTCCATGGCATTATCCAGGCAAGAATCCTGGAATGTGCTGCCATTTCTTCCTCCAGGGGATCTTCCTGACCCAGGGATCAAACCCGCGTCTCCTCGGACTCCTGCATCACAGGTGGACTCTTTACTGCTGAGCCACTGGGAAGCCTTCCCAGACATGTGCTCCTATTAAACCCCTCAGTTTAAAGTTTAAATATCAAATGTAAATTAGTTCATGAGAGATATGAGATGGACTTCACGTAAGAAAAGCAGGAACAAAAACTTTCCAATATTCTTCACCGAAAATTCTTTCTATGTGAAATATAATTGTCACCATGTTCAGTTCAGTCACTCAGTCTTGTCTGACTCTTTGGGGCCCCATGGACTGCAGCACACCAGGCTTCCCTGTCCATCAGCAACTCCTAGAATTTACTCAAACTCATATCCATCGAGTCAGCGATGCCATCCAACCATCTCATCCTCTGTCGTCCCGTTCTCCTCCCACCTTCAGTCTTTCCTAGCATCAGGGTCTTTTCAAATGAATCTGTTATTTGCATCAGGTGGCCAAAATATTGGAGTTTCAGCTTCAACATCAGTCCTTCCAATGAATATTCATGACTGATTTCCTTTAGGATGGACTGGTTTAATCTCCTGCAGTCCAAGGGACTCTCAAGAGTCTTCTCCAACACCACAGTTCAAAAGCATCAATTCTTTGGCACTCAGCTTTCTTTATAGTCCAACTCTCACTTCCATAAATGACCACTGGAAAAATCATAGCCTTGACTAGACGGACCTTTGTTGGCAAAGTAATGTCTCTGCTTTTTAATATTAAAGCCCTTATATTTTATCATTTTACCAAATTTGATCTTCACAACCATCCTATGACGTGGATACCACTACTTTCCTCCATTTTTCATATTAGACCATTGAGGCTGAGAGAGGTTAAGTAACATGTCCAAGATCACACAGCTACACTGAGTGGAAGATCCCGGAGTCCATCCTTTTATTCGCCACACTCGTGGCTCTGCTTGGGGCCATGGAGGTATGGCTTTTCTTTTCTTTTTAAAAGATTTTAAAAAATCGTGTACTACTCTAATTTGCATTTATTACAGCATTAGTAGTGTTTAAAGATATTTGGTGCTTGGTTGAGCTTCCCTGGTAGCTCAGCTGGTAAAGAAATCTGTAGTGTTTAAAGATATTTGGTAACTATATTTCTGGCCACACCATGCAAAGCATACTGGATCTCAGTTCCTCAGCCATGGTTCGAACCCATGCCCCCTGCAATGGAAGCTCAGAGTCACTGGACCACCAGGGAAGTCCCTTTTGTAAGTTTTTAAAAATTGAAGTATAGTTGATTTACAATACTGTGTGAGTTTCAGGTATTGTCGGTTGTCTATTTTATATGTAGTAGTGTGGTATGTTAATCCCAGTCTCCTAATTTATTCGCCTGCTTTCTCAGCTTTCTATACCCCAGCTTTCTACTTTGGTAACTGTAAGTTTGTTTTCTATGTTTTTGTGTTGTAAATATGTTCATTTGTATCTCTCTCTGTCTTTTTTTTAAAGATTGCCCATATAAGTGATATTATATGATGTTTGTCTTTCTCTGTCTGACTTACTTCACTTAGTATGATATTCTCTAGCTCCATCCATGTTACACAAATGGCATTATTTCATTCTTTTTTATGGCTGAGTAATATTCCATCGTATATATGTACCACAGGTTTATTCATTTGTTGATGAACATTTAGGTTGCTTCCATGTCTTGACTATTATAAATAGTGCTGCAATGAATATTGGAGCCATGTATCTTTTTTTTTTCATGTATCTTTTTTAATAATGGTTTTCTCCAGATATATTATATGTCCACGAGTGGGATTGCAGGATCGTATGATAACACTATTTCTGTTTTTTAAGGAACTTCCATACCGTTCTCCATGGGAATCCTTCCTGGTGCATCGGTAAAGAATCTGCCTGCAGTGCAGGAGATATGTGTTTGATCTCTGGGTCAGGAAGATCCCATGGAGAAGGAAATGGCAACCCATTCTTGCCTAAGAAATCTGATGGACAGAAAAGCCTGGCAGGCTACAGTCCAAAGGGTCGCAAGAGTTGGACATGACTTGGCAATGAAACCACCACCTCCACCACCGCCTTACTGCTGCAACAATTTACATTCCCACCAACAGTGCAGGACGGTTCCTTTTTCTCCTGTGTGGCTTTGCTTGATGGAGGCTTTCGAGACTGAAGCTCTCTTGAAGTCTCTGTCGGTTCTCAAAGTTGTTGAACCATAGAGGAGGCCACAGCTAGAGACAGGGGCAACCACAATGGCTGGCAAGCCTTGTGTTTTAAACCATCTGCAAATATGCAGGTGACACTCTGAAAAATGAGATCCTTGGAGGAAAGCAAACACTGATTGCATTTTACTGCCTCCTGGCTTGCTCTTCTTTATCAGTTTTGAGGATGGTTTCAAAAGTTGCTCACAATTCTCATGATACCCTCAGAGAGGCTGAAGCAAGGACAAAGGATGGTTTGTGACCCTGGAGGAAGTGATACTTTGTTACGGCAGAGGGTTTGCTTAATGCCCTCCAGAAATAGAAACAGAAAGAAGGCCAGGTAGAAACACAATTTGCACAGTAACCCCACCCCCCCACGGCAGTTTAGTCTTTTAAAAAGAGGCTTGCGTGCAGGTAAACCATCTGATGAAGAAATCTTTGTCCCTGTATCTGAAAACCCAACCTTCCCCATCAAGTAACCCAAGCATTCTTACTGAGCTATATATCTGAATGAGTACAATTTCCATGACAAAGCTAAATGCTAAGTAGATAAGAAGAGCTTCCAAACTGATACTTTTTCCATTTTCCCCTTCTCTGGACTGCAGGGTAAAAGGATCACTCACATGTTAGTGTTTTAGGTTTTGGTTTTTGGTTTTTTAAGATTCTTGTTTGATTGTCTTGTGCATTTCTGGTTGAGTTAGCTTATAAAATCTTTTGAGTTTTGTATTTATTCTTCATAATTGATAAAAATTTTGTAATGTGAAAATTATCAACATATTTGTTGGCTTTATTTTGAAAAATAGTTTTGTTTTTTTTTTTAAACAGGAGGGGCTCTAGCTTTTCATAGAAGCACTTTATTATAAATCTGAGTGGTGTGGCCAGAGTTTGGAGGGGTGCAGAATGTGTCTGTCTTGGCTCAAGTACACGAGTGAAATCCGGAACAGGCTTAGAATCTGCCTAGATGGTCAGGGAGGAATGGGAAACATGGGCTGGAGAAGTGACAGGAAGAGAAAAACAAGGAAAAGATTGAATAGAAATGATCACTTTTCTCTGTCGTCACTGGCACCAACTTAGCCCAAGTTGCCATCATCCCTTGCCTGGGCCTCTAGAAAGATCTGCCTTCGCCTATTCGGGCCTCCTCCAGTTCCCTCTTCATGAAGCATCCAAAGAAAATTCTAAAAATGTGAATTCGACTACTTCATCTGCCCTGCTGCTCTCAGGATTGAACCCCAATTCCTTGATGAGGCCTGGAAAGCCAGGCCAGCCTCATTAACACAAACACTCATCCCCTCAAGAATGTTCAAGAATTTCTGTAGGAAGGGCTCAGGGGCAGCAATCTGGGTAGAGGGAGCTGCTCACTATGACCTGGGAAGGGGCTGATGGAGATTACAGGGGGACTGACCATCCCCAGCTCCGCCTTGGTGCACAACCTTTCTGCCCCTTCCTCTGTGTTACAACCATCTTGTCAAGCTTTTGGTTCCTCCAGGGGATGGGCTGCATCCCCTTTCTGCTTTCGGGTCTTCTACCAGCTGTCCCCTTACCCAGGAACACCACCCCTCCCTCAGTAGAAGAGTCCGACTCCTGCTCCAGACAGCAGACTCATCTGCTCAGAGAAGCTGCCTGCCCATCTCGGTCCACGTCAGAGTCCTGTGTCCACCATGTGTCCTCTTCCTCTCATACCCTCCATCCTCACCTCCTTCTCTCTTCTCTTGCATCTCTGCTAAAGTCCACTTAAACCAACCTCACAGAGTTCTCGCCAAAGGCCTCTGAATCCTCACAGCCTCCTAGATTCCCCCCAGACTGCTTTAGGGGGTCCCTTAGAGCACCCCCTCTATTCAGCATCTGAATCGCAGTTCTCTCCTAAGCTCCTGGATAGTAAGTGGGATTTACACAGCTCATGCCCATGTCCCCAGGGTGCCCAGTGTAACTCCTCTAAATGAACAGAGCAGATCTCAGGGGCCTCCTTGATTATCTTTAGGAGAGGGACTTCGCTGGTGGTTCAGTGGTTGGGACTCTGTGCTTCCAATGCAGGGGGCTTGGGTTCGATTCCCAGTCGGGAAACCAAGATCCCACATGCCACATGTGTGACCGAAAAGTAAAAAAATAAAATAGAAGCCTTTTATTAAAGGTGAACTACAGAGATTAGAATGTGCATAAAGTTGGAAAACACCCAATATTCTGACATTTTGATTTTTATTAATAACACTTCTCAGGGAGCTTGTAAGTGAAATTGGCATCTACCTATCATTTAAGGCAGGGGTTTCACAACCTGGCCTGTGCCTTAGAATCTCCTATAAACTTTAATAACAGTGAATGTCAGGATCCCACACTTGGAGATTCAGATTTTGATTCAGTAGATCTGAGGTCTGGCTCCTGGGCTTTTGGTAATAGACTATGGACCAGAGCTTGAGAATCTTCTTTTAAGGCCTTACTGATTTGGGTTACAAGCATCTGCAATATTTCTATTCTGTTGTTGTTCAGTCACTCAATCGTGTCCAACTCTTTGACGCCATGGACTGTAGCCCACCAGGCTTCTCTGTCCTTGGAATTCTCCAGGCAAAAATACTAGAGTGGGTTGCCATTTCCTACTCCAGGGGATCTTTCTGATCCAGGATTGAACGCATGTCTCTTTCTTGGCAGGCAGATTCTTTATCACTAAGCCACCTGGGAAGCCCTGTAGGACTTCACTCTCTGGCATTCGATGTGTTCTAGTAGATCTTTTAGATGTATCTGATGTACCTTTGTATGTATTAGTCTTACACAAGAGAATTCATAAACGCGTAAAATCTTGCTGAAATTAAACTTTCTTTCTTCCTCCCTTCCTCCTTTTTCCTTTCCCTGCAACTAACAAGCATGTATTATATGTATGTATGTGCATATGTATGTGTATATGTGTATTCGTGTATTTGTGTATATACACATGTGTTTGTGTGCATGTATGTATGCACATGCAGGTGCATCACACACGTACATGTATGTGTGCATGCAGTGAACACACGTGTGTATTAGTATGTGTGCCACATATGTGTTTGTACATATATGTGTGTGCATGCGTGCACACATGTGTGTAGCTGTGTGTAGGCATGGTGGGAAGGACCATTTACCTGCATATATGTATATGTGTGTATGCGTGCACAGGTATAGTGGGAAGGACCATTTACCTGGATACATGCATGCATACGTGTGTGTGTGTGTGCATGTATGTGGGAAGTACTGTTTACCTGGATAAGGCGCACAGGGTTCTGCATGACGTCCTCTCCTCCGAAAAGGTAGAGTCTCTGGTCTTTGACAGCGACTGCAGGGTGGAGAACCCCCACTGGCATGCTGGCCATCATCTCCCAGACATTGCCAACACTGTCGTATCTCTCCATGGAGTCCATGACCTCGTGCCCCTCGCCAATCCCCCCGATGGAGAAGATGAAGTTCTTGTGGGCAGTGCTTCTGTGGGAGTAGCGGGCCACCAGCATGGGCTGCCCTGGCCTCCACTGGTTGAGCTTCAGGGAGAAGATGTAGACCTTGGCAGTGGGCACGCTCTTCCCCACAGCCATGCCCCCCAGCATGTAGACGCTGCGGTGCAAGGAGACAGCCGAGGCCTTATACAGGCGGGCCGGGAGTTTGGCAAGGCTCTGCCACCGGCCGGTCTGTCCGTCGTACAACAGGACGTCCCTGGTGGTCTGCTGGTTGTCCTTCCTTCCACCCAGGAGGATGAGGAAGTCTTGGTAAGAGTTTCTTGGCGGGACATGCCACAGAGGTTGGAGGCCCGCGGAACTGGTGGTACCGTACAGAGAAAACACCTGCCTCTTGGCGGTCTCCAGGATGGTCTGGCAGGGGGGCGAGGACTGGAGGAGGGCGTCGTTGGCGATGAAGTGGTGGAAGAAGGCCGGGTGGACGTACTGCAGCCTGACCTGCTTGAACAGTTCCTGCATGTATCGCTTCCGGGTCTGGAGGTCATGCTTGATCCAAACCATGAGGGCCTCGAATACCTTCTCCTCCTCCCCGCACAGCCCATCGTCCCCCAGGTAGTCTCTCAGTTCCAAGGCACAGAGCTCCTTCAGGTCAGCCGACGCGGCCACCTCTGGGAAATACGTCAGGGCCACCTCCCTGGCTTTCTTCCGGAGGGTCTCACAGCTGAAGACTTCAGAGAGTCTGGTCATGCCCAGGCAGTTGCTGGGGGTCAGCTGGCTCTGCAGGAAGGAGGAGCAGGCCTCGAGCAGCTTGGGGTACTGTAGCATGGATGCGGCCTCCATCAGGGGCAGGACGCTTTCCACAGTGATGTGCGCCTCGCCCGTGTACACATACAGGACGATTCGCTCCAGAGTCGAGGCGTCAACGCCTTTCAGCTGGACCTTGGCCTCTCGGCTCTCCCGGAAGTTGCTGCAGAACATGGCCCTGAAGTAGGGGCTGCTGGAGGCCAGCACGTTGCGGTGGCAGGGGACCTCCCAGGCCCCGGAGCAGATGCTCACGTCCGTCAGGATCCGTTTTTGCCTCAAGTCATTGAGCTGCCTCAGCAAGTCAGAGGAGAAGTCATGGTCTTTGAAGAGGAGCCCCTCTGATGACTCCTCGTCCATCCTGCAAAGATGGGGAGAAGTCCCAAGAGGGAGGTCGTCCTGGAGGGTTAAGCTGTGGAGGCTCCGAGACTTAGAGCACGTCTGTCCATTCACTGAGATGTTTGTGGATACCGCCAAGAATACTGCTTGGTGAAGACTGGAAAATGGGACCACCTAATGCATAGGTCTCATAGCGAAAATCTCTCTACTTGGTTATGATTATTCTCAAAGGTAACAGAGAACTACCATCTGCAGACAATCTGAAAAAAAAAAAAGTAAAGAAAAAAAAATTTAAAAGAGAGAGAGAAGGTGGTTGGGTAAGTTGGGAGAGTCGAAGGTGGCAAGTGGTCACAGGGGCTGAAATGTTAGCTCAAAGCAAAGGTGACAGTTTGTGCATTTGAAGCAGAAGTCTACGAACCTTTCTCCGGATTCTTAGCATATCTCTTACTTAGTACACTCATCCAAACATCTTTCTGGGTGTTAGTCATTCCCCACGGATGTCATGCTGGGGGCGTGGCCTCTGGTATCGGGACAGAAATGAGGGATGGAAATGGACCTTTGCGATGTTTTGTTTTTATTTTTAAACATGACCTCATGGAGTCTTGTGGGTTTTGTTTTTAAAATGAGATAAATAGAAAGCAGAGACCAGACGATACCCTGGGCAGGGTTTATTGGATGACATCTGGCCACCCATCCACCTGCAGAAGAATTAAACATTAGAGCTCTTTACCTCGTTTTCCTGCAGTGACAACCACCGATACCTGCCGCGGCTGGTCCCTCCGGAGACTTTCCACCTCTGGCTCCAACTGAAACCATAAACCCAAGCCTTTCCTTAAGCTGGCAAATAACTTGTCCTGGGAGAATTCTGGATTTGTTTATGCTGAAGGCACTTTCACAGTGTTCTAGAGCTTTGTGAAAGAACTGCTGGGCAGAGAGACCGTGTATACATTCCAGGGCTAAGAATAGTTGCGTATGTACTTTCCACTGTTATGACATGTGACTTTCCATTTGCCTTTTGCAGCAACCCGAGGGCCTGTGGGGCCGGCGCATGCCCACATGCCTTGTTTCCTTGGCAGATGTTTACATGGGCAGAAATAGATTTGGAGGAACAGCTTCTCTTAGACAAGACTTTGCTGCCCACTTGGACACATCCCGAGTCCCTTGTCCTAAAAGTGCCTGGGAATTCTAGATGTCTGTAAACAGGTTGCTGTGACCTGGGAAAAGTCACTGAAGATAGTTCTGGGTGAGTTTAAGGTGGCAGATGGTCACAGGGAAGCCAGAACATGGGGCCCCAAGGGCATTGCTCAGTTGGTCTCTATTTCCTACCGTCTGCGGGCAGGATTGTTGGAGAAGGGCTGTGAGTTCCTCCTCCAGGCTCCAAGGGTGATGGTCTTTGTGATGAAGATTGTTTTAAATATTTGTGAAGCACCCTCAGGGTTCCCAGGCTTGGGGAATACCAAAGCATCTTGGATCCTCCTTATCACAGGGACTTCTGTTTTAAAGTGGCCAGAGCAGTACTCTTGTGGGTCACGCCTGCTTCTCACCAGAGCCCTGCTGACTGTTCTTCAGTTCATTTTTTAAAAAAATAGTTCAGGCTTGCTTTTCTGTTTCATTTTTCCAATTTTCCCCATCAGAGAGGCTTGAGCTAAAGGAAGGAGGAAAAGTATGTTGCTCCAGGAGCAGAGTGTGGATGAAAGGAAGGAGAAGAAAGAGGAGGGGGAGGAAGAAGAGGAGGAGAGTGCTGATGGTGATGGAGCAGGATGCAACCTCCAAATACAAGAATTAGAGCCATGCTGGAACGCTGTAGAGCCGTCAGGCCGAGTTAAAGGGACCCTGCGTCTGTCCTGCCTCTGCGCTCAGGGAGGTCCTGATTGAGGGAGCCAGCAGTGAATGATGGCAGGGAAGCCTGGTTTTCTCTCCTTCTCAAGTCTTGCCGGGACTATTGCAACAGTCGCTCCTAACCCTCGCTCTTTGTCTCTCCCTCCAGTACATCCAACCTGTCACTACCTTGGTCACCCCCGAGAAGCCAAATTGGAATATGCCCGTCCCTCAGCATCATGCCCTGACTGCAGGATAAAGTCCAGACTCATTAGCTGGAATCAGATTGGCCTCCTGCCCTCCTCCAGAACCATCTCCTGCCACTTCCCTGCCCCACTTACGTTTTTCACTCTGGTTCCCTCAGACAACTTGCAGATCCCTGTAGGTGTCTGGTCCCTGTTGGGGAAGCTGGGCTGGACTGCCTTTAAGGGCATCACAGAGCATTGTGGCCGGGGGCTGTCTCACATAGTTACACATCACAGAGTAGAGAATGCCCAGAAGAGTCTAGAAAATAGAGATCAGGAAAGCATATCCATCACAGGTCACTGGGGCCAGATGCCTAGAGGTCAGAATTAGGAGCAGAAGATCTGAGCCAAGGGTGGTCAGAGACCCTGGGAGGTAGAAGCAGGGGGCTGGAGAGAGCTGCTGTCAGAGTTGGTGGCTGTTTTTGCACTTCTGCCAATGAAGAAACTACCTGCCAATACAGGAGATGAAAGAGACACGGGTTCGATCCCTGGGTCAGTAAGATCCCCTGAAAGAGGAAATGGCAACCAATTCTAGTACTCCTGCCTGAAAAATTCCATGGACAGAGGAGCCTACAGTCCATGGGGTTGCAAAAAGTCGAATGTAACTGAGTGACTGAGCACACTTGCACTTTTGAGCTATGCTGGGGATATGTGAACAAGTAACCAAATTCCTTCAAGGGCCTGACATTCTTCTATTTGTGCTTCCGGGCCTTTGCACATGCTCTTCCCTTTGCCATCGTTTCCATTTTCACTTCTGAACTCCTATTCATCCTTCAAAACCTTGTTTGTATATCAGCATCTCCAAAAGTCTTCCTTGATCTTCTGAGTACTCAGTACTTCTCTGTACTGTTTCCATCCCCTCTACACACTTCTAACGGTACATGCCTCACACCCTCATTGCAATTATGTTTGCCTATCTGTGTCCATTTTGTTAGAACGGAAGTGTCTGGACAGCAAGAACCTTATCTTAATTGTCTCTATCTGCAGTGCCTAGCACAGTGCCTGGCACACTGTGGCTGGATTATATATAGTTCCTGAATTGAGCATGACAAAGGGGAGACTGGGGAAACAGTGAGTTCTGCTGGATGCCCTTCATACCCCCTATTTGCCATACAGATTTAGCCAGGCTGCCATGTTCAAGGCTTCCCTGATGGTTCAGTGAGTAAAGAATCTGCCCGCAGTGCAGGAGACAGGGGAAATGCAAGTTCAGTCCCTGGGTTGGGAAGAGCCCCTAGAGGAGGAAATGGTGACCCGCTCCAGTATTCTTGCCTGAAATATCCCATGGACAGAGAAGCCTGGTGGGCTTCAGTCCAAAGGGTCTCAGAATCGACTGAGCAACTGAACATGTGCATGCACAGCTTGGTACGTGTCCATTAGAACACAATATAACCAATGCTCTGGAGCAGTCCTGGATGTTCCTCCTTTTAATCAAATCCAATAACACGGTGAAGTGAAAAGGAAAATGATTGCTTTACACCACAGAGCGAGAGTTAAGTTCAAGTTTGGGAACTGAACTGTGAAGTCTTCCCAACTCCAAACCTAGTGTTTTGGTCTTTGGCCTTGCAGTCAGCACAAGGAAAACAATAATTTCCGTTTTGCTCTGAGGTTCCTGTATTATTTCTCTTCCAGACAGTGGGCAAGCGAAGATTTGGTGGGAGGGCAATAGGTAGGGATTTCTGGGCATGAACTAACATGGCATCACCCATTGGTAGAAACCTTGGAGCGTCCCCTACATTCTCTAATTAGACCTTCTGGGATCCAGCCCTGTCAAGTGTTCAGACGAGCCCTGGTGTGCAGCGTCAATGTCTGACCAACTTTAATACATCTTTTGGATTCTAAAGTTTTGGAAAAAACAAGCCCCCTTTTGTTGGCCTGCCTATGAGAAAAATTGCTTTTGCTTAGTCACTTTAGTTATGTCCAACTCTTTGGGACCCCATGGACTGTAGCCCACCAGGCTCCTCTGGCCATGGAATTCTCTAGGCAAGAATACTGGAGTAGGTTGCCGTGCCCTCCTCCAGGGGATCTTCCCCACCCAGGTATCAAAACCAGGTTTCCTGCATTGGAGGTGAATTCTTTTACTGCTGAGCCACTGGGGAAGCCTACTAGGAGAATTCTACATTCAGTTCAGTTCAGTTCAGTCGCTCAGTTGTGTCCGACTCTGCAAGCCCATGAGTTGCAGCACGCCAGGCCTCCCTGTCCATCACCAACTCCTGGAGCTTACTCAAACCCATGTCCATTAAAACGTTTGGAAAAGACGCAGAGTCTTGGTGTTTACCTCCTAGCAGGCATACACGTATAACACTAAATACATAAACACTAAACCCAACCCCAAATGTGTATCTACTACCCCCACCCCATGTAACCCCAACTGGCTAATTTCAATTCATGAATCTATTTGTGTCCAATAGTCTTATGCTCTTTGTCTTAACTTTATTTCCTGACCTTCTTTGGAAGATGTCTTAGTTTAGGGTCTGAACATATGGGAATTTAAGATAAATGAGCACATTCAGGTCCTTACCCCTCCTTGTGATGAAAATCAATGTCAAAAGGAGTCAACAGTCAGGCTTCAAAGGCATGAAGACTCAGGAGGATCTTCACATCTCCTCTCAGCATCTATGTGGTCTTGGGCAGGTAGCTTATTCTTAACTGAAGTATAATTAGTTTATGATATCAGATTAATTTACTGCATAGTGATTCAGTATTTTTACAGATTGTACTCCATTTAAAGTTATTGTAAGATAATTGCTATAATTCCTTGTGTGGTACAATATGTCCTTGTTCCTCATCTATCTGATGCAGAGCAGTTTGGATCTCTTTATCCCATACCCTTAATTTGCCCCTCCCCTTCTCCTTTGGTAACTGCTCTTCCAGCCTCAATTTCTCCATCTGTTAAATGGGGATAACTTGATCACAGAGAAATAATGTATGGGAAGCATCTAGTAAAGTGCCTGGCACAGTGTAGGTTCACAGGAAATTGTGCTTAGTATTATTCTATTACTCTGAAAATAATCTCATGAGATCCCAATATTTCCTGTACTCAGTTTTCAGCATCTAATTTAGTCTCCTGCTCACTGTGGCTGTTTCCTTTGCCCTAAGCAAGTGCCATGTTCCCTATTATCTAATCAGCTTTCAGGAGTCCTGGATTCCAGGCTCTGCCAGGGTCAGGCTGTATGTTTTTAGACCAGTCACATAGCCTCTTTGTGCTTTGTCTCTTGGCCAAGAAGTTATGGGTGGGAAACTTCTGAATCCTGCCTCTCTCAGCTCACCCTGTGGTTTGTGACCTGAAAAGACCAGTGAAGGGACAGCTAGGACCTGAGCCTCAGCAAAGGGGCCTTGTCAGAGCTTCTGCACATCTCTGGCCTGAAGCCGAGACTCTGGCCTCCACATTGGTCAAGCTGCCAGCTGGTACTCTTTATTATTTTGCTCGTTGAAGTAAGTTCAGAAAGCTTTCAGTTTCCCTGTGGAGTTTTGTGTCGTTTTCACTCAGACTCAGGAGGTCTCTGTTTGTTTCCTGTCCTGAGCTGGGCCTGGATACTCATGGAAGGGCAGTGCTGCTGGCTCAGGTCTGACAACTACAAGCAAGGAAGTCACAAAATAAGCCCTGCCACACGTGGCCAGTCCTCCTAACGCCCTTCGAGACAAGGAAGGTGTTACCCTCACACTAACCACGGAATCGTGGCTGGGGTGGTTTCCAGGACCTGTGTTTCAAGAAGGAATATATGTACACTTAAAGGCCTAGGAACAACTCCTTGATACCTGGAAGACTGTTCTCTGTTGACATCAGAGTATTGGCAGCTTCCTCACTCTGCAGGTGCTGGAGAAAAGTGAGGAGCAGACAAATGAGGTTTCAGTGATCTGGATCATCCAAAGCTGTAAGAAGGAACTTGCCTCTTGCGATGTGGCTTTTAAACTTTTCTGTGTCTGTGAGTGCTTGGCTATCAGCATCTGTACCTATCTGACTGGGTATGTTTTTTTGACCAGCTTGTGGAAAGCTGAACAAGGACTTTGTGCTGCAGACAGTGGCCAAAAGGCACCCTGCTTCTTGATTCTGGAGTTGCCATGACAACCATCCTCTGAGAGCTACAAGCCCAGCTCCTTTTACTAGGCCAGTAGTGCGAACGACTGCATTCCCAACTCTTCCTCCATCCTGTCCCACTGCCAGGAAATATTTTATACTTTCTTGCCCCTGGGGAGGGCAAGGGGGAGAAAGGGCCGACAGAGATGACGTCAGGACTGCTAGGGGATTGTTGGTATATAACCCGGCCGTCTGGTCCCACTTCTCCCCACAAACTCAAGTCTGACCTCGTGTATCATTTATGCCACAGGTCAGCTTTCTGGGCTCTAAATCAAATCAGGAATAAAGAAATAGTATGATCAAGGATACATTCTTACTCTCCCATTTTAGCGCTGTGAGTCACAAAAAATAATACACTGCCTTGGTGTTTCTGTTTCCTAGGGTGGGTGCTCCCTGATGGGGAGATAGGAATTTAGGCAGGAGCATCCCTCTCTCTAGGCCACTGAGGCTTGGTTTACCCACCCATACCTTCTTGTCCAAGTGACAGAATACAGAGAGGTTAGGTGACTGTTCTAAAACCCAGAGCCTGTCCCAGGCAGAGTCTGGATTGGAATCCAATGCTCCTGAAGTTTGGCAGTTTGCAGCTGTGGTACAGAAGGCGGATGACCTACAGAGGAAGGTCTATTGGGAGGGTAAATTTTAATCCTTTAAAAGTAGGAGTGAGTAGAATCCCCAGGGCAAATGTGAACTGAACAAGGTAGGAGAAGGCGACAAGAGGACAAGCTGGTTGGATGGCATCACCGACTCAGTGGACGTGAGTTTCAGCAAGCTGCGGGAGATGGTGGACAGGGAAGACTGGCGTGCTACAGTCCGTGGAGTTGCAAAAAATCAGACACGACTGAGTGACTGAACAAAAACCAAGGGTCTAATTAACTAAGGGTCCATCCATCTGTCTATCCTACCAGACATCCATTCATCCATCCTCCATTCATCCCTGGACCACCAGGGAAGTTCCTTTTAATTCTATGTTTGATTACTGCTTCTACTGAAGTTTTGTTTCTTTATGAACAACACTGATATATTTTTTTAACTTGGCCTCCTCATTTAAATTATTATCTCTTATAAAATATTTACTTGCTTGTCCTTGCATTCTAGAATACCAACCCAAATTCACCTTTTATACCATAGGTGTATTATTCCATATGGTTCATTTTCCTCTTCACTGCTTCTAGTGCAGAACTGAAATATGTTCCTGCATTTTTATTCCTCCAAAATAATCCCATAGCTCTTCTAGCTCTCTTTCTGTCTCAATCTGATTGCTATGGACTTCTGCCTTTTTTACAGAAGGAGTGGCATTTTTCTTTCTTTTGATGCTGAAGGTGTTGAAAAAGTTTCTTCTGGACATAGTCTTGAGTCTTCAGAGTGGTGTTCTCTTTTCTTGTCCTGCAGTATATGTTCAGTCTGTCCCTTTTCTTTATGTGTTCATCTTTGAATGAGAAGATTTATCCAGACCCAGTGATGGGGCAACTAACAGACTACAGAGCTTGCCTTTGGAACTGTTAACTCTCCCCTTGGGTGCTACTTGAATATCCTTCTTACTTCTACAATTGGAAGGATAGCTGATCATTCTTCCCACTTCCTAGCTCCATTCTCAGAGTTTAGTGACATCCATGAAGTTTGGCCCTGATGGACTGAGGAGTGATTTTCTTCTATCTGCAATGTATTTGTGAGTCTATAACCCCAACTCTCTAACAAATGCCTCCAACAGACTTTTCTGTCTCCCTCCACGACTTTCAAAACCTTATGCCGATTTCACTCCACTTTTGGGATGCAAAGGGTCCCTGGCAGGGAATTTCCCCACCATCTTCTACATCCTGTCCTATTTGGTTGCTTGAGAGTTGCAGTCTGTAAAAGGATAAGGAAAGCTTTTGTGGGATGCATGTGTTGTGAATAAAATTGAACTCTGGCTGCCTCAAAAGATATCACTTGTGTAATAGTGGATAACTGGTCAGTTTTTTTTTTAATTATTCATTTTATTCTTGGCTGTGTAGCGTCTTTGTTGCTGCATGTGGGCTTTCTCTAGTTGTGGTGCATGGGCATCTCTTTGTGGTGGTTTCTCTTATTGAGGAGCAAGGGCTCTAGGGTGCTCGGACTCAGTAGTTGCCGCTTGGTGGCCCCACCAGCATGTGGGGTCCTCCCAGACCAAGGTTTGAACCTGTGTCACCTGCATTGGCAGGCCGATTCTTAACCAATGGACCACTAGGGAAGTCCCTAGCTGGTCAGTTTTAAGATTAGTCTAGTCTCCGGGTCTCTGAGTCAAGGGGCAGGAGTGTCAAAGAAATGAACTCTTTACTTACTTTCAAAGAATTGAATCTCCTCTCTTTCATGAGGTAAGCATGAATAGGTCATTCACTCTTTCTCACAAGCCAACCGTATCTGCTTCTGGTATTGAGTTGATTCTGGTATTGAGCTGTAATCAGTCCTACCTTGCTGAGGTTGTGGTGGGTATTCCCCATTCCTTGTAAATAATTTTTGGTGGGAAATAGATGCTACCAGAGGGACACTTGTATATTAGCTTTACACAATGTTTTTGAGGTTCAGTTCTCAGAACCTATGAGGCATTCAGGAGCCCTCTGGGTAAAGTCTTCCCTCGTCAGCTCTTTACTTTCTCCTACACCTGAATAATCAGAAGGTAGGGAAAAAAAAGAATGAGTAAAGACAGATGCAGTTGATGTGGTGGCTCATATAATAAAGCATCCACCCACAGTACAGGAGACCTGGGTTCAATCCCTGGGTTGGGAAGATCCCCTGGAGAAGGGAATGACTACCCACTCCATTATTCTTGCTTGGAGAATCCCATGGACAGAGGAGCCTGGCAGGCTGCAGTCTATGGAGCCACACGGTGTCAGACATGACCGAGTGACTGAGCACAGGGTTACACACGATTGCTAGGAAAGCTTGTCCAAGTTTCCAGGGCTTTGGGTAAGGAAGTAGGAAGTATCTTCTTGTGTTTTCCATTCCAATGGGCAGGCCAGCACAGGCTGTGGAGTTTCAGACATGAGCTAGAGGTCAGGGAGTCTGCTATTTAAACTTTTCATAACATCTAGTGTGTTGTTGGTTGCCCAAAGGCATTACATAATATTGGTAATAATCATAGCAGTCAGAAACCTGCCATTCTACCTGGGAGACATGTACATTTTCCTATTGTCATCTCCAGAATTTTCTTCAGCACAAGTACCTGAAGGGAAACTTTCTCAGTGGCTCCCACAGAAGAACAGTAGACAGTAGAGGTGGGGGGTGGTGATGGTGGGCAACCAATGACCTGACTGAGATTCCCAGTTGTTAGTGGGTGTTCCTCCAGAAAACACTGTGCAGGAACAGTAGTGAGGGTGATCTTTTCTGAAATTAGGAAAGACACCAGGGCATGCTAACTGATTAAATCATCCCAACACAAAATGATTGAACACCTACTGCACACCTACTGTCTTTACTGAAGACACGCAAAGATCTCATTTTTACCAGGCCACATGGTAACCCACTCTTCTCCCTGAAAAGCATTACTTACCCAAGTTAGAGCAGGTCGTGAATTAGACAACAATGGGGAGAAAAGTGCAGGGGAGAAGGGGAAAAGATTGTTCCAGAAGATGTTTGTTGCTGCTGTTTACTTGCCTCTGACTCTTTGTGATTCTATGGACTGCAGCCCACCAGGCTCCCTTGTCCTTTTAATCTCCTGGAGTTTGCTCAAACTCATGTCTACGTTAAGTCGGTGATGCCATCCAACCATCTCATCCTCTGCCACCTCCTTCTCCTCCTGCCCTCAATCTTTCCCAACATCAGGGTGTTTTCCAATAATCCGGCTCTTCACATAAGTTGGTCAAAATATTGGAGCTTCAGCTTCAGCATCAGTCTTTTCAATGAGTATTCAGGGTTGAATTCCTTTAGGACTGACTGGTTTGTGTGAATGATCCCTAGAAAGAATGTCCCAGCCCCGTGGCTAGTTTGTCACATAAGATTGAGGGTCTGAGAAGGAGCCCTTTGGACAAGTAAATAGAGCAATGCAAACCAGGGAGGAGGGTTTGGGGGTGAAGATGGTGCTTTTCTTAGAACTACGAAGGGATTTCTGGGTAGCGGGGTGGCCAGCCTTGGTATTACTGCTGAAAAGGCAGAGGAGAGAGTGGCGAAGACAGATGTGTTGCCTTCCCAGCTGTGTCTGAGGTCGTCTGCGAACCTTTGAGAATCACCCCCTGGGCTTCATGCAAAGCGCCCAGATGTTCTGATTTAGGCACAACAGGCCTTCCCCATTGACATTTTCCCATAAATTTTCTTCATGGGTCTTCCCAGGTCCTGTTTCTCTCCTTTTTGCCCACTATCCACTATCTCCCCATCTCATTTTCTCCTCTTGCTCAGCCAAGTTATTTCTATCTGCAAAACTTCTCTCCTGTTATCTCCTCTATTATCGTTTCTCATGAGGGACTTTTCTGGACCTGACTGGTTTGGCCACTGGATTCTACCCTTTGCCCCTGCTTTCCTTGGGGGCAAAGAGAGAGCAAGAGAACCTCACCTACCGAAAGGAGCAGTGTTTTCTCCTGGTGAATTTGCTTGTTAAACTGTGAGTCAGTAATCCATGGTGGCTATTTTTCTGTTTTGCATGAGGGTCCAGGGCAGAGTTTGTCTGCCAACTCTGTTATATAAGGGACAAAAGGCAGTCTTTGAACAGACCTAGTGCTACACTTTGCCATAGTCAGGTATCTTTGAGCACTTTACATCCTGTGTGTTCTCTACTTCTCGTGATAAACCTGGCAGGCAGGTCTCGTTAAGCTAGGGTTTTCAGCATAAGTCTGTCCCAAGTATTGTGCAAGACATACTTATGCTAAAATACTTTCTCATGATTTGAAATTCAAATTTAAGTGCGCTTCCTATATTTTCATTTGCTAATTCTGTCAACAGTTAAGTCCAAACTGCAGGGGAGGTAATATGACTTGCTCGGGGTGCTTGGTCATGTTAGTTTCTTACTCCTGTCCTTCCCCATCTCCACCATTCAAGCAGTCCAAAGAGAGAAGAAAAGAAAAGAAATATTATGCAAAATGAATGAATATTCTCCAGCCCTCTGCCCACGGACCATTTCATTAAACACTTTCATCTATTATCAGCAGCATCCTGGCAGCACAGAAACTTACTGGAGGGCACAGTGATGATCTGATACTTTGGCTGAATCCCGAACCAGAGTTTTGACCTTTCTGAAAGGGACGTGGCGAAGCAGAAGCCTGGAGGCCTTGGCGTCCACAGCCGTGAATAATTGCCCTGGCTTTGGCACCCACTGAATCTATGAACCAGGCTACCTCTGTTAATTCTTTCATGAGTTTTATTTTCTTTGTTGAAAAGTTGAGAATGGGACTATTGACCTGCATTCTTCGCGGGACCAGGTGATGCAGTGCAACTCAGCAGCTGGTACTGGACGGACCTGGGTTTGAATCCCAGCCCTGCCACTTACCAGCTGTGTGACCTGGGGAAAGTTACTTAATCTCTCTGTGCCTTGGCTTTCTCATCTGTAAACTGGAGATAATGTGAATGCGAATTAGACTGAAGACTGTGAGGTCTGGAGACAAAGTTTACTAATGAACTCATGCATTCGAACAAGCACTGAATTGCTAACAACCTAATCAAATCCTCCATTAAGAACGCTGGTCACGGGGTTTGAATGAATGCTTAGCTCTGTGCGAGGAAGGACTAGGGATACAGGGGAACAGAAAACCTGATTTATGCCCAGAGAGACCAACAGTCCCATGGGAGGAGACCAGTTGTACCTAGGTGAAACAAGAAGACAACAAAATCAAGGGTGTGATGATTCAATGCAAATTCAGACAGAAGGCTCAGGAGGTGTGAGCAGCAACAATCATGTCTTATGCTTTTACCCTCATTGTAGTTCACCCGGGGCATTCATAGACGTATAAGGTGAAGTAACAGGTGGTCAGAATGTGGAGGGTCTGGACCCGGGGAAGCTACTTAGAGGAGGGAGTTCTTTTAGCAGTCGTAGATCTGGATCGGAAGATGGCATTTCTGATAGGACAAATCCAAACTGTGAAGGTGGGGAAGCTGGTGGCCCCCAGTGGACAGCAGAGGCGTTGAAGTGGCCCTCCAGGAGACTGAGGCCGGGCTTGTCGCGTATTTCTCCTTCAGCGAATCACACGGCTGGCTTCTCAATGTTCAGGACTTGGCTCATATTATCCCATCACGTGTATCTTCCCTGGCCACCTGAAGTGGCTTGCATTCCCTCACCTGTTGATGTCATATCACCCTGTTTTATTTTTTTTTAATCATACTTTATGTTTTATGGAATTATTATATTTATTACATTAGATTATTTATTCTGTCTCCCCTAGCAGAATGAAAGCCTCATGAAAGCAAGAACATAGAACCCGTAGTGATGCTCAATGAATATTTGTTGGATGAATGTACAAGCAGTTAGAAAGATGGCTCAGAATTCTAGCTTAAGGAATTAGGATTTTTATAGGAAATTATAAGGACTTCAAATAAAACCTGTATCAAGGTACGTCCTATGTCCCCAGAAGGCCCTCTTGTAACAGGAGTCAGTCAGCGGTCCTTCCCTTTCCTCTTCGCTTAAAATGAATCTGGAGAATGATGCGAGTTTCTGGGAGTATCCACGGGTAAAGACTGGGGTGGGTTGCGGAGCCATCAATCTGCAGTTGTTTTAGGGCAGTGGTTCTCCCCCGAGCTTCCCATTAAAGCCCTGGGGAAATTAAAAAATTCCCAGTTCCCAGGCTGTACCCCTAAAATCCAGATCTCTCGGAGTGGGGCCCAGGCTCTGAATTCTATAAGCTTCCCTGGCAATTGCACTGTGCAGCCAAAGGTGGAAAACACTGTGCTGGATCCAACTTATGTCACTTACAAACTCAGGCAGGAGCAACTAGCCTATCTTACTCACATTAAGATGTCAGGTAGAAACCATAACTCTTCTTTTGATCTTCTTTACAGACACTCTGCCCAGAGGTGAAGTGCGGCCAGCTAGCTTCTTGGGTACATTTGTATATTTGATAACCTGTTTGGAATTAGCCATACATTTCCGTCTGCTGGGGCAGGCCAGTCCTAGCCAGGACCCATATGTCCTCTGATGAAACATTATTTTGGGGACTGGTGGCTGGCAACTCCTGACCTGGCTTCTGTTCTGCTAGCCCCATTGGCTGGCTCAGTTCCAACCTCCACTTTCTCTGCCCTTGTGGTGGCCACATGGTCCAGCTTCTACTTGTCACGTCTTCAGCAATGCTGGAGACCTAGGGTGACTTAACAGGGTTAATATTCATTTCATGTCACATGGAAGATGCCAAGCCGACGTCGCAGCAAATCTCATGTCCCTACTCTCTCCAGCTGGCCCAGGTTGAAGGGTCTGGAGAAGGCCAGGTGACCTGAGGTCTCCCTCTTGGAAAGGGACTGTTGAAACACCTTTAAACCTTCCTGGCCTTTGAGACCTGTTTGGCTGAGTGTCGTCCCTTCCCCCACCCTCTGTGTGCCAAGATCTATGTTAATCTTCCCGGGCCACATAGGCCATGTGACCTCTGATGAAGTCAAACATCTGGGCAGTTAATCTACAGACCTGCTTCTAATTGGACTAATTGGCATGGAATTGGTAGAGCTGTAGAGAGACCTGCTGCTCCTGTCTGGGCTCTCAATGCCAAACAAAAGAAGCATGGGGTCAGTCTTTCAGGCTGTGGATGCCCTGGAACAGTTGAAGAGCCAGTGTACTCAGTAGACAACCGTCTACTTGCCTCTTCTCCCCTCCCCTTCCCCCTCTCTGCACCAACATGTGCTTCAGAATGTGATTTTCATGAATCATATTCCTGTGTCTTGTTTTGGAAACCACGAGTGACTGCTGTAAACATAGCATTGAATGCCCCTGCTCTTTGGGTATCCTGAGATATATAGGGGGCACAGTGGCTAACTGATTGACAGTTCTTCATTTGACAAATGTATTGAATAAGCCCATTGTGAACAGATCTTTATTGAGCACCTACTATGAGTCAGCCACTGTTTTAGTCACCAGAGATATAGTGCAGGGGGCAGGTAATGTTAAAAGATAAGCAGAACAAATAACTGAGTAACTAGAGATGAGATGATTTGGGATGATGATAAGTGCTACAGAGGTGGCACTGCATAGAGAAGAGGGTGGAGGAGAAGATTCGATATGAAATAATCTCATGATCAGGGCTTCCCAAGTGGCTCAGTGGTAAAGAATCTGCTTGCAAAGCAGGAGCCACAGGAGACATGGGTTTGATCCCTGAGTTGGAAAGATCCCCTGGAGGAGGGCATGGTAACCCACTCCAGTATTCTTGCCTGAAGAATCCCATGGACAGAGGAGCCTGGTGGGCTACAGACCACAGGGTCCCAAAGAGTTGGACACAACTGAAGCAACTTAGCATGCAAGCATGTGTGATCAGGGCTGGCAGGGCGGTGAGAGATGTAGAGAATTGCTGTGTGGGTTGGGCCTGGAAGGCTGAGGAAGATGTGGTCCTTCATCTCATGGATCTCTTGGTCTAGCTGGGGACATGAACAAAGAGAATGATGGAGAATAATATTTTAAGGGCTCTGATGAAATTTTGTAAAAGGGAGAGCTTAGAAGGGAGGACTGGCTACATGAAGGTGGGGCAGGCAAGGCAAGAGTGTGAAGCTACAACAGAAAAGAAAAGTGGAAGTCAAAGGATAAAGTTGGGGGCCTTCCTTGGTGATCCAGTAAGACTTAACATTCCAATGCAGGGGATACAAGTTCAGTTAATGGTTGGGGAGCGAAGATCCCACATGCCTCACAGCCAAAAAACCAGGACATAAAAAAAAAAAAACAAAAAAAAAACCAGAAGCAATATTGTAACAGATTTAATAGTCTTTAAAAATGGTCCACATAAAAAAATTCTTAAAACACACACACACACACACACACACACACACACACACAAAGGATAAAGTTGGCTGGAAAAGGGGAAGAAGGAAATTGTGCTAGGTGTTCATTTCTTTCTGGTAGTCATGTATGGATATGAGAGTTGGACCATAAAGAAGGCTGAGCACTGAAGAATTGATGCTTTCAAAATGTGGTGCTGGAGAAGACTCTTGAGAGTCCCTTGGACAGCAAGGAAATCAAACTAGTCAATCCTAAAGGAAATCAACCCTAAATATTCATTGGAAGGACTGATACTGAAGCTGAAGCTCCAATACTTCAGCCACCTGATGTGAAGAACTGACTCCTTGTAAAAGACCCTGATGCTGGGAAAGATTGAAGGCAAGAGGAGAAGGGGACGACAGAGAATGAGATGGTTGGATAGCATCACTGACTCAGTGGACATGAGTTTGAGCAAACTCTGGGAGATGGTGAGGGACAGAGAAGCCTGATGGGCTGCAGTCCATGGGGCTGCAGGGTTGGACACGACTTAGCAACTGAACAGCAACAACCAAGTCCCAGGCTTTGTTCTAGGTGCTGGGGTTACAGGAGTGAACAGCAGAGCAAAAGTCCCAGCCCCCACTGGAATTTATATTCTAATGGGGGAGGGTAGATATGAATATGTAAACAAATAAGATAACTTTGGATGGTGACAACTGTTATGAAGACAAGATGCGATAATGTTGAAGGAAGAATTTGGGTGTGTTTGGAGGGCAGTGATGGGAAGGAGACTTGACAGGGTAGTTGGTATAGGCCTCTGGAGGAGGAGACGTATGCTGAGATTGGATCACAGGATAGTCTGGGAGAAGGGGAGTTCTAGGTGGAGGAAACTACAAGTACAGAAGTCTTGAGGCAGGAGGAAGCCTGGCAAGTTTGAGGAACAGAAAAAAGGCCAGTGTGACTGGTGCCTGGTGAATAAGGGGAGAGTGGGTCAGTTCTAGAAGGAGTCAGAGAGGAAGCAACCAGGGAAGCAGAAAACACAGATATGAAGCCACTGTAGCGATTCTAATTAGAGAGAGTGGAGGCCTGACCTGGAGGGAGAGATTTGGAGGTGGGGAAACATGGAAAAGCAATGGTATTTTGAGTAATAGAACTAGCACAATAGGACTTCTGATTCCTGGCCCTTGAGGACTGAGGGATGGACTGAATCAAAGATGACATTGGCTTGAACAACTGGGTAGTTGGGCGTGGTTACCAAGATAGGAAAGACTAGGAAGGGAACTGGTTTTGTGGGAGAAATCAAGATTTTTCTTTGGATGCCTTTAGTATGAGATGTTAGCTGGACATCCACCCCTGGAGAGGAAGCATAAAGGCTTGAGGTATAAGAGTAGCAGACCCTTCTGGGAACCTGGGATCAGTGTGGGGGAGAGCTGTGGTTAGGAGTGCTGCAGTGCTGGCTGTGGGATGAGGCAGCCTGGAGGAGGGACGTGACTGGAGGCGGGGGGGAGACCACTGCACTCTGTCTTGTTAGTCCAGGTGGGGAAATGTGGGAGTCCTGAATCCATCTGGTATTTGCAACTTAGATTCACTTCCTTGTGCAATAGACTCCTTTGTGATTCCATTTCAGAAATCACGGCCATTTAGTGCAGAGGATGGGGTGACTTGGCTAGATAAAAATTCAGCAGGCGTATAGGGAGCTCATGTGATGGGTCCATCTCTTTGCTAAGGCTTTCTGATACTTCATCTCATTTAACCCTCACCGAGATCCTAGTGGGTAGGTTCGGCTCCTCTGCATATGCATGAATGAAGTTGTTCCTGATGTTTTTGGTAGACTCAAAATGACTCTGAATCAATGACCGCTGAAGACATCTCTTGTTAGCTAGGACCTCTGTCGCCTTGTTTGTCCTGGAGGTGATTGTTCGCGTCTATGGAGGCTCTTCTATCTCTGGCCCTTAAATAGGGACGCTTCTGAACTGTTATCACTCCCATCTCACAGATGAGGAAATTGAGTCTCCGGAGGGCACGTTGGCTTCCCAAAGCAGCGCAGCCTGAGAATGGAGTCTTCCCGGTCTTTCTCTCTCCTCAGCCCCTCCTTGCTCTTAATCACTGCACAGGTATCCAGAGAAAGAGAAGGCAGTGTTGATGCCTTGGAAGTCTCCGATGAGAAGAAAAGCCTGCGTGATCATCATGGACAGATCAGTGCTTCAGAAGGAAGAAAAAGCACATACCGCGTGGAAACCCTCTTGTCTGACACGCTGGATAAGGGCAATAGGCCATTTTATTTAAGCGGAAAGCAAAGAATCATTACAATGAAACATACATGTTTTTATTATTCATATAAAGCTTTCAAATATACATCAATTTACTGAGAACTTTTTCTTCACAGATGAGCCACTGATGGGCATCAATGCTGTCGTTCATTCTTTTTATTTTATTTAATTTTTTATTTTTTTTATTTTAAATGCAACGCACCTTGATCTTTCCAAAGTGTTTGATTTAGCTTTCATAGAAACAAGAAGTCTTTCTTTTTGAACTTGTAGTTGATTGACTTCTTTGATAATGAATTACATTATGTAGTTACAGTAGTGAGTACAGTAGGTATAGACAGGTTAGGGAATAAATCGTGCCTTGCAAAAGGCATCCTCTATAGAGAGGATGGGGCATGCTACTTAATGTGGCAAATTGGTTAAGTGCGATTCAATTAAAAGATCTCCTACTGACAGAAATACATATACAGTGCTTATTTATATGTATCAGACACTTGAAGTGAACGAAATACTTGTATGGAAATGATTTTGCTTTTCTAATTTTTGTTCCTTCTGGCTCTACCATTCCCAAAGGCTGGTTCTAATTTGAACTGGTTCAGTAGGATTTTTAAAACAACAACTTTGATTTTGTTTTCAGTGCAGTTAAAAAAAAATTAATATGTGGGTTGGGTTCAGAGTTCAGCCAATTAGTGTGTCCATTTTGGTTTGTGAGTCATATTATCTTGGTCCACATTACTCACAGTGAGGAATGATTCAAAACCAGTGCTTTTTTCCTTCTGAGCCCAGAGTCTAAAAATGCTTCAGGCCTCTTTTGTCCTGAGACATCCTTGTTCTAAGGAATCCTGAAGTTACATTTATCAGGGAACAAAAGTCATTTACAGGAAGAGACTGGCATGAAGAGACTGGCATGAAAACCCACTGTCTTATGATTCTGACACTAAAGATGGTCTTTGTTTCCCTTTCCTTGAGTTGTATCAGTATTGGCTGAACATTTTTCTTTTTTTTTTTGGCCACACTACGTGGTATGTGGGATCTTAGTTCCTCAACCAGGGATCGAACCCATGTCCCGTGCATTTGAAGCATAGAGTCTTAACCAGCGGACCACTGGGGAAGTCCCAGCTGAACACAGTTTGAGCTCATTGAAAGTTGGTTACCTTAGGAACAGAAGACTTCTGGTTTAGTCACAAAGGAGCCTTGGAGCATTGTCTTCAAAACCTAAGGACGATTCCTTGGGTACCTGGTAGGGAGGTCCAAGGACCACTCTGCCATAGCCTCCCCTTTCTCCTGAGATCTGGGCACAAAGTCTGCCATTCAAAAGGGAGATCCACTCAAATGTGGCACACACAGGTCACTGTGGTTTCTTTGCTTCTTCCCATGGCTTCTTTTTCTAGGAACTTCCCTCCCAAAGAAAGGAAAGTTTGATAAAAGAAGAGTCCAATGCTGGCTTCCTGGGTGTGCAACCAGTGATTCTGAAAGACGCTAACTATGTGTCATAGTCTCACAACGTTTTCAAGATGTCAAAAATCAGACTTCCCTGATGGTCCAGTGGTTAAGACTCAGCCATTCCACTGCAGGGGGAACAGGTTTGACCCCTGGTGGGGGAAGTTCTGCATGCAGCGTGGTATGGCCAAAAAAAGAAAAAAACTCAATGCCATTTTTATATGTTAACAACATACTTGTGGAAAGCAAAATTTAAAAAAACACAATACTGTTTATTATTTTAAAAAATGCCAATTGTCCTTCTAGCATGAGCAATGTGGTCCTAAATGAAAGCTGGTATGAACTCATGTCTAGCTTAATGCGGCCGCAGGTGGATTTATGTCTGTGTCTACATCTACATCTGTGCCTGTGCAGCTGTGTTCTCTCTACACGTATGTGTGAAGAGAGATGTGGGTGCATACCTGGGTTAGGACGTGCACTTATACTTCCAAACTCTGTCTACTGAGTGGGTCTGGAAGCAGTGAGCACATCCTGTGCCCAGACTTTGGTTTCTAATATCGTTCTCCCACAAAAGGAACCAGGCTTTCTTGGAGAAATGGCAGGTTGTAGGGCTGGGAAGGGAATATGCAAAATGAACATAGAGCATAATATAGTGCCAGAAATAAAAGACATATGCAAGAAGCAAAGCAAGAGGGCATGTCCAAGGGACATAGGAGCAAACTGCAGGAGCTCCCAATAGATGATGATGGAACAATTTGAGCAATGAATAGTGTAGTCTTGAATTATAACCCAAAGTTGTTGTTCAGTTGCTACGTTGGGCCCTACTCTGCGACCCCATGGGCTGTAACCCACCAGTCCGTGGAATTCTTTAGGCAAGAATGCTGGAGTAGGTAGCCATTCCCTTCTCCAGGCGATCTTCCTGACCCAGGGATCAAACCCTGGTCTCCCGCACTGCAGGCAGATTCTTTACCATCCAAGCCACCAGGAAAGCCCATCTTTAGTTCATAAGTTGTGACAAATGTACCATATAAATGATATATTTGGGAAACTGGGAGGAGGATACATGGGGACTCTAATATAATTTTACTTTTCTGTAAACCTAAAACTTATAAAATAAAAAGTTTGCTCTGAAACCCTCCTCTCCCCCAGCCACTTTCCTTTCCCTTGACCCCATGTCTTTTTAACATACTGGTCGTCACTCTGAGTCCTGGTCACGTAAGAAATTGTAGTGACACAGACAGGCAGCCTTGACATCTGTCTGAACTCAGTGCGGCAGTTCTTGCTGTCACCATGGAGAGGCGAATACCATTTCCCAGCACTGTTGTTTCTTGGCTTATCTAGCTTCTGGGGGCTTATCTGAGGCATTTTTATTGGCTGTAGTGTGATCCGAGGAATAGTTTGCTGCCTGGGGGAGTCCAGGGCATCGCTCTTTTGGGGCTAAGGGAGCCAGACTCTGCATCACCGACACAGGAACAGTGTCCTGATTGGGCTGATACCCTCCTGAGGGCAGCCGGGGCATCCCTTTCTGCTTTAGCATCTATCTCCGTGTATGTGATAAAACCTCTGTCTCATCTTCTGGATTGTTGGTCTCATCTTTTTCTTCTTAATCTTTACTTTTAATCACTCTCCTTAGATTTACAGGAATTGATTATATCACTATGTGGGGTGCCAAGAGGGGCAGAGTATAATTTTTTTTTAAAAATAAGAAGCTGGTAGAAGCATTTTCTCCAGGGAGGAATCTGTTGATGGGCTCTCATACGTAAAATAGATTATTTACAGTTCCAGGAGCAGTCCATATGGCACCTCAGTGAATATTAGTGGAAGGCGCCCTCTCTAGGCGGCTGCAGTCCTAGGGCTGGATTTCAGGTCCCAAACATTCCCTCTGTCAGGCAGCCGTGTGCAGTAGACAACATACACAACCATTCATTGTGTCCCTAAAATGTGTGATAGATAGCAACACATTGCCATGAGGTAAGAGGATAATCACTATTCAGGATAATCACTTCTTATGCAGGTACCTGGGGACAGGGTATGAACTGTTTCAGGAGTCTTCTGGAAGAAATGGGATGGAAACTCACAACAGATGGAGTGCTAGTGTTGGCTCCTGTTGGTTCATGGGAGCCAATTGTTAATTTTTCACAAATTTGATGAGCTGGTTGTTAATCACAGTCACTGTTAAAAATTATATTATGTAAGTTCAGTTCAGTTCAGTTGAGTCGCTCAGTTGTGTCCGATTCTTTGCGACCCCATGAATTGCAGCACGCCAGGCCTCCCTGTCCATCACCAACTCCCAGAGTCTACCCAAACCCATGTCCATAGAGTTGGTGATGCCATCCAGCCATCTCATCCTTTTTCATCCCCTTCTCCTCCTGCCCCCAGTCCTTCCCAGCATTAGGGTCTTTTCCAATGAGTCAACTCTTCACATGAGTTGGCCGAAGTATTTGAGTTTCAGCTTCAACATCAGTCCTTCCAATGAACACCCAGGACTGATCTCCTTTAGGATGGACTGGTTGGATCTCCTTGCAGTCCGAGGGACTCTCAAGGGTCTTCTCCAACACCACAGTTCAAAAGCATCAATTCTTCAGCGCTCAGCTTTCTTCACCATCGAACTCTCACATTCATACGTGACTACTGGAAACACCATAGCCTTGATTAGACGGACCTTTGTTGACAAAGTCATGTCTCTGCTTTTAAATATGCTATCTAGGTTGGTCATAACTTTCCTTCCAAGGAGTAAGCGGCTTTTAATTTCATGGCTGCAATCACCATCTGCAGTGATTTTGGAGCCCCCCAAAATAAAATCTGTCACTGTTTCCATTGTTTCCCCATCTGCTTCCCATGAAGTGATGGGACCAGATGCCATGATCTTAGTTTTCTGAATGTTGAGCTTTAAGCCAACTTTTTCACTCTCCTCCTTCACTTTCATCAAGAGGTTTTTTAGGTCCTCTTCACTTTCTGCCATAAGGGTGGTGTCATCTGCATATCTGAGGTTATTGATATTTCTCCCGGCAATCTTGATTCCAGCTTGGGCTTCTTCCAGCCCAGCATTTCTCATGATGTATTCTGCATATAAGTTAAATAAGCAGGGTGACAATATACAGCCTTGACATACTCCTTTACCTATTTGGAACCAGTCTGTTGTTTCATGTCCAGTTCTAACCCGTTGCTTCCTGACCTGCATACAGGTTTCTCAAGAGACAGGTCAGATGGTCTCACCTGGTATTCCCATCTCTTTAAGAATTTTCCACAGTTTATTGTGATCCACACAGTCAAAGGCTTTGGCATAGTCAATAAAGCAGAAATAGATGTTTTTCTGGAACTCTCTTGCTTTTTCGATGATCCAGCGGATATTGGCAATTTGATCTCTGGTTCCTCTGCCCTTTCTGAAACCAGCTTGAACATCTGGAAGTTCACAGTTCACGTATTGCTGAAGTCTGGCTTGGAGAATTTTGAGCATTACTTTACTAGCATGTGAGATGAGTACAATTGTGCGGTAGTTTAAGCATTCTTTGGCATTGCCTTTCTTTGGGATTGGAATGAAAACTGACCTTTTCCAGTCCTGTGGCCACTGCTGAGTTTTCCAAATTTGCTGGCATATTGAGTGCAGCACTTTCACAGCATCATCTTTCAGGATTTGAAATAGCTCAACTGGAATTCCATCACCTCCACTAGCTTTGTTCGTAGTGATGCTTTCTAAGGCCCACTTGCCTGCACATTCCAGGATGTCTGGCTCTAGGTGAGTGCTCACACTATCATGATTATCTGGGTTGTGAAGATCTTTTTTGTACAGTTCTTCTGTGTATTCTTGCCACCTCTTCTTAATATCTTCTGCTTCTGTTAGGTCCATACCACTTCTGTCCTTTATTGAGCCCATCTTTGGATGAAATGTTCCCTTGGTATCTCTAATGTTCTTGAAGAGATCTCTAGTCTTTCCCATTCTATTGTTTTCCTCTATTTCTTTGCATTGATCACTGAGGAGGGCTTTCTTATCTCTCCTGGCTATTCTTTGGAACTCTGTATTCAGATGGTAATATCTTTCCTTTTCTCCTTTGCTTTTTGCTTCTCTTCTTTTCACAGCTATTTGTAAGGCCTCCTCAGACAGCCATTTTGCTTTTTTGCATTTCTTTTCCATGGGGATGGTCTTGATCCCTGTCTCCTGTACAATGTCACAAACCTCTGTCCATAGTTCATCAGGCACTCTGTCTATCAGATCTAGTCCCTTAAATCTATTTCTCACTTCCACTGTATAATCATAAGGGATTTGATTTAGGTCATACCTGAATGGTCTAGTGGTTTTCCCTACTTTCTTCAATTTAAGTCTGAATTTGGCAATAAGGAGTTCATGATCTGAGCCACAGTCAGCTCCTGGTCTTCTTTTTGCTGACTGTGTAGAGTTTCTCCATCTTTGGCTGCAAAGAACATAATCAGTCTGATTTCGGTGTTGGCCATCTGGTGATGTCCACGTGTAGAGTCTTCTCTTGTGTTGTTGGAAGAGGGTGTTTGCTATAACCAGTGCATTCTCTTGGCAAAACTCTATTAGCCTTTGCCCTGCTTCATTCTGTACTCCAATGCCAAATTTGCCTGTTACTCCAGGTGTTTCTTGACTTCCTACTTTGCATCCCAGTCCCCTATAAAGAAAAGGACATCTTTCTGGCCTGGAGAATTCCATGGATTGTATAGTCCATGGGGTCAAAAAAAGTCGGACATAACTGAGTGACTTTTACTACCATCTACCCAGTGCCAACAGCAATCCCTCCTTCCCAAGAGAGGAGCAACCCTATGACCAAGGAGCGGCGGCTGCGCAGGCGCAGGAGGGCCGAGAGGAGCTACTCCATGTTCAAGGTCAGGAGGGGCGGTGGTGAGGAGATACCCCTTGTCCAAGCTAAGGAACAGTGGCTACCCTTTGCTGGAGCAGCCGTGAAGAGATACCCCATGTCCAAGGTAAGAGAAACCCAAGTAAGATGGTAGGTGTTGCGAGAGGGCATCAGAGGGCAGACACACTAAAACCATAATCACAGGAAACTAGCCAGTCTGATCACAGGACCACAGTCGTGTCTAACTCAGTGAAACTAAGCCATACCGTGTGGGGCCACCTAAGACGGTCGGGTCATGGTGGAGAGGTCTGACGGAATGTGGTCCACTGGAGAAGGGAATGGCAAACCACTTCAGTATTCTTGCCTTGGGAACCCCACGAACAGTATGAAAAGGCAAAAAAGATAGGACACTGAAAGAGGAACTCCCCAGGCCAGTAGGTGCCCAATATGCTACTGGAGATCAGTGGAGAAATAACTCCAGAAAGAATGAAGGGATGGAGCCAAAGCAAAAACAATACCCAGTTGTGGATGTGACTGGTGATAGAAGCAAGGTCCAATGCTGTAAAGAGCAATATTGCATAGGAACCCTGGAATGTTAGGTCCATGAATCAAGGCAAACTGGAAGTGGTCAAACAGGATATGGCAAGAGTGAACGTTGACATTCTAGGAATCAGTGAACTAAGATGGACTGGAATGGGTGAGTTTAACTCAGATGACCATTATATCTACTACTGTGGGCAGGAATCCCTTAGAAGAAATGGAGTAGCCATCATGGTCAACAAAAGAGTCCGAAAGGCAGTACTTGGATGCAATCTCAAAAATGACAGAATGATCTCTGTTCATTTCCAAGGCAAACCATTCAAACCATTCAACCAAGGCACTCCATTCAACCATTCAATACCACTCAATATATTGTGTAAACCTATAGTTGAACTGGGGCTTCCCTGGTGGCTCAGTGGTAAGGAATTCGCCTACCAATGCAGGAGACATGGGTTCAGTCCATGATCCAAGAAGATCTCCTGGAGAAGGAAACTGCAACCTACTCCAGTATTCTTGCCTGGGAAACCCCATGGATGGAGGAGCCTGACAATGCTACAGTCTATTAGACTTGCAAAAAGTTAGATACCACTTAGTGGCTGAGCAACAACAAAAAATTATGTTGATAACAAGTGTAATAGATACTCAGAATGTATTACTTTCTAATTATTTACTACATTTTACTTGCATTCATGCTCTTGAAGTCATTTGCATTTATTGTATCTGTATAATGGGAAGACTATATGGGTGTGCACTCTTCTGTATCCTTTGTTCAATGACATTAGTAACTTGAAATTGACTACGGTGGAGTATTTACACCACAGAAATCAGCAAAGGCTAGAGATCAGCTACGCTTCCCCCAAGAGAGTTAACTATTAAACATTTACCAACACACCAGAGCCCTTCAATGTGATGCACTGGGATCCGGTGTTTCTAGAAACTCTGTGACATGGTCGCATGGTTCTAAGTCACTTGTGGGAAGGACACCAAATCTTCTAAGAGAAACTCAACACTGAGAAGGGGGGGGGGGTGGGCTGTTCTGGGACTGTGCTTGGGTGATATCACCCCCCAACCCTGCCTTGATCTCAGTCATACTGGGAGCCCAGATGGGTCTCCCTCTTAACCACAGAGCTGTGGATAAGAGGTGGAAGCTCAGAGTTTGAACATGGGGCTCCCTCACAGGAAAGACACTTGGAAACAACCCAGACACCTTACCGTGTCCTGAGGATCCTGTTCCTGCCTTGCTGACCACCCCTCACTCTGCCTTCACTCACAGAGCATTAGCCACACTGGCCACCAAGGCTTTCCAGACCACCCCTGCTCTTTCCCATGTTGTCCCGAGTTGCCTTCATCTGTCCTGGTTGCTGAATCTCCTCCACCTGAGATATGGTTATTGTTGTTCAGTTTCTCAGTCATGTCCAACTCTTTATGATCCCATGGACTGCAGCACACCAGGCTTCCCTGTCCTTCACTATCTCCTGGAGTTTGCTCAAGCTCATGTCCATTGAGTCGGTGATGCCATCTAACCATCTCATTCTGTCACCCCTTTCTCCTCCTGCCCTCAGTCTTTCCCAGCATCAGGGTTTTCTTTTCCAATGAGTTGGCTCTTCGCAGCAGGTGGCCAAATTATTGGAGCTTGAGCTTCAGCATCAGTCCTTCCAATGAATATTCAAGGTTGATTTACTTTAGGATTGACTGGTTTGATCTCCTTACAGTCCAAGGGACTCTCAAGAGTCTTCTCCAACACCACATGATATTGAAAACATCAATATGTGTGATTCTCTGTTATTCCTTAGGTCTTAATGTTCAATGCTCCCTCCTCTGAGAAGTAGGTCCCAACTGCTACATTTAAAGTGGTTCCTTTCTCTGTCCCTCAAACTCAACCATCACTTCACTCCTTTAATTGTTGGTACATAATATGTGGTTATTTTCTCTCTTGGTTTGTTTACTTGGGCTCTCTTGTGGCTCAGATGGCAAAGAATCTATCTGCAATGTGGGAGACCTGGGTTTGATCCCTGGGTCAGGGAGATCCCCTGGAGAAGGGAATGGCAACCCACTCCAGTGTTGTTGCTTGGAGAATTCCATGGGCAGAGAAACCTAGTGGGTTACGGTCCATGGGGTCACAAAGACTAGGACACAACTGAGCAATTAACACTTTCACTTTGTTTTCTTGGTAACTGTGTGTCTCTCCCTGGACAGGAAGCTCTCTGAGGGCAGAACCAGGTGTGATTGACTCACCTTTGCATCCTCACGGCCCAACACTGCACCCGGCTAGTGAGAGGTTGTCTGTTTCTGCTCGGGTTGCGTGATTAGAATAGGAATGAGTCAGTTGCCCTCCAGCCCCTTGCTTTTGATAACCCTGAGTCCGGGTGAGGGAAGAGCCAAAATAAAGAAGAGAAAAATGACAAAAGGTGGTCTGCCTTGAGGCTGAGTCAGACCCCAGAGGTCTGGTTAGGTGGAGTCTCCTGTGCAGCAGATGGCAGTCTGTGGATGTTGATGGAGGCGGGTAGTTTGCTCATTTGATGTGATTAAGGCTCATGCAGGGTCCCAGCAGCCTGAGCTGGCTCTAGTCTCCTGAGAGGAGAGAGATGGGAAGCTGGAGGAAGGTAAGAAGGCAAGTGGCCATTGCCGCTGAGAATGGCTCATGGAAAGGACTCCCTGCTCTGGGCCCCTCTCTCAGGGAAGATACCCTGTCTTTCCCTAGCTGGAGTTCTCCTGTGGGGTGAGGGGTGCATGGGGCTGGGGAGAGACACTGGCCTGCAGCTTGAAGCCCCTTCTCTAGGGCTTGTCTTTGTTGGGGCCCTGAGATGGCTTCCAGGCAGGCACCAACCTCTCCCCAAGGCTCACAGCAGGGCCGTGGACGGCACTGGGGTGTGTGGACTGCATCGTTCCCACATGAAGGGAACATCGAGGAGGTGGGCTGGGACCCACAAAAGCTGAGCGTGGGCCTGCATGAGGGGCTCCGGAGCCCCTGGCAGGAGCGGCCGGGATCTGGAGCGCGCGCGGTGGGCTGTGGGACTCTCTTGGCTCCTCAGGGGGAACCTCAGCTCCTGCCCAGCTTCCCACAGGCAAGCGTCCCAAAGTCTGCGTCACCAACCGGCCGTGGCCAGGTGAGTCTCTGCGGGTGAGCCTGTCAGGGCCCAGAAGGGAATCGCCCGGGGACATGGGTGGCGAGTTACCCCATGCACCCATGGGACCTGCTCTTCCTGCAGCCGCAGAGGAGGGATTCACACCCACTCCCCACCTCCTCAAACCCCCTGGGTGGCAAGAACTAGGGTGTCCCCAGTGAGCGGCCCCAGAGGAAGGGAGTGGGGTGGGGCAGGGGAGGTGACCCGGCAGGGTTGCCTGCCCCCACCTCCTTCTACCTTTGTCCTCTCCTCTTTCCCTCCCCACTGGCCGCCCGCCCTCCGAGAGTGGGGGCTTGGGGAGCGGGGAGGGGGACCCTGGACAGGGCAGGGGTGTAGCAAGGGAAAAGGAGGGAATTCCAGACCAGAGGACTGGAGGCTGGGGCGCTCAGGGGACAGGCTGGATGGGCGTTCTCTCTGAGGCAGCCCCCAGGTCAGGCACAAAAAGCTGGCTTCTGCCTGTGAGCGTGAGCGGTGAGCACCATCAGGGAGGCGCCTTGTGCCTTTTGCAGCAAGCTTTGGGGGAAACTCCATGTGGACGTGAGCTTATGTGGCAAAGGGCTCAGACATCAGGATCAGAAGGACTTGGGTTTGAATTCTGGCCCTGATTCATTCTTATGTGTGACCTTTTTTATAATTGCAATGTCTTTTATTTTTTTTAATGCCATACAGTATATATAATTATACACATATATTTATAAATTCACATGTAAATTTATAAATATAAATTTATATAATGTAAATACATATAAATTTTTAATAAGTGTATGATATATATTTTATAAACATAAAATTTATATATATAGACATTTATGTATGTAATATATTTATATAATATATATTTCTATTTGTATATATATTTAATTTTATAAGCAGCTCATACAGCTCAGTATTAGGAAAACAAGCAACCCAATCAAAAAATGGGCAGAAGACCTAAACAGACATTTGTCCAAAGAAGACATACAGATCGCCAATAAATACCTGAAAAGATGCTATGGGTGACTTTGAACAAATGACTTTGCTTCTCCATCTTCCTCAGCCTGCTTCCTTCCCTGTGACATCCCTTTCCTCTCTTCTTTGCATCAATCGTGTCCTTCAACACTCTTCGAGGATGGCTGTTTTCAGTAGTTTTTCATAGATCTCTTTGTAGCCCTTTTTTCTATCCTTACTGTTAGCTCAGATCCCAAGAACTGGTTGTTTTTGTTTCTGTTTTTTTCAAAAAGCAAAGGCCAGCTTTGTCAACAAGTAAATATGAGCATGCTTTGTCACCGAGCCATTTTACCTGTTAGAGCTCATGGTGACAGCAGTGACTGGTAGGTAGATACACGGGTACGTTGAGGATGAGGATGTTAATGTAAGTTCTTCATTGTTGATCACCCTTTTACAACCACTGGAAAGATACGGCTCAGTATGTTTGGGCTATATACTCTGTGGTGATCACACCACCAAAGTGATTTCCCAGGCCCAAATCTGATCATGCTCTCAGTCATTCAAACATTCCCAGTGGCCACCATTGCCCAGAGGGCCAAGCCTACACTTGGGCAGCAAAGCCACCGCTGATGTGGCCCAAACGTACACCTCGGCAGCTTTACTGCCTGCCTCCCCAACCCTCTCCTTCTTTTGCCCACATGCAAGTCCCAGAGGAATGCATTCACCGCCTCCTGAACGCATCATGCACCATCATGTTTCCAAGCCTCTACACACGTCATTCTTTGTTTTTCTGGAGAATTTCTATGCATTCAAACCCCAGCACGACTGCATCTCTGTTCCCCCAGGCGGAGCTCTGGTTCTCTTCTTGCTCATGGGTGGAGAGCTTTACATGTCCATATTTATGTACATAGGGCTTCCCTGGTGGCTCAGTGATAAGGAATCTGTATGCAATGCAGGAGACGTGGGTTTGATCCCCAGGTTAGGAAGATCCCCTAGAGAAGGAAATGGCAACCCATTCCATATTCTTGCCTAGGGAATTGCATGGACAGAGAGCCTGACAGGCTACAGTCCATGGGGTCACAGAGTCAGACACGACTGAGCGACTAAACTGTCACCGCCATTAATGTACTTACAGGGTCTGGTGAATATTGAGGCTTCTGTCGACACCAGTGACCTGGGAATGAAATGCCCAAGGTGTGGCTAGCATTCTGTTTATCTTTGTATCCCCAGAACCCAGCAACAGTGATTGGCAAGCACTAGGAACTTAAGCAGGTAAATGAATATAGACTCATTTTCATGTGCTTTGTGTTATTTTCCCAAGAAAAGCAATTACTAGTGTGGATTCTCGGCTCAACCATCTCTGAATGCAAATCTCAGTTCTGTCACTTGTGAATGAATTTAGCCAGGTTGTTGAATGTCTCAGCAGCTTCAGCTAATAAATGGGTAACAATATTAACCTTAAAGGGATGTTGGGAAGATTAAATGTGAAAGTAAGCTACTTAGCAGTGCCAGGCACAAATAACCATCCAATGAAGGATGACTATAATAATTAGACCAAAGTGCCCATGTTCTCATGACAGACCCCTTTATGTGGAGCTGCACGTGGCTATGAGACAACCGTCTTGGAACAGAGATGCTATTGGTACAGAATTAATCCATTTAAGAGTCAGACCATTAACCTTGATCCTGATGGCGCAGTGCCCAGCCTGATTGCATTTGAAGATCAGAGAGAAGACTCATGTGGGTCAGTTGTCTAGAGGAGCAGGAAAAACCATTTAAACCAGGTAGCAGATCAGTGAATTATACCCTTCATTACGTTTTGTATTGACAAGTCCGTTGTTTCCTTGCTGTTGGCCTTCATGTCTGTCCTTGGTGATTATTCATAAATGTAACTGTTTGCATTTTCCAAATATGTTTGAATTTCACAAGTCACATGTTTCCCGGACAAAAGCCAAAATGAAATCAACCCAGTCTTTGAAAAAGCAGCTGATGAAGGCATAATCCACACCTTTAATTAACATTGAGGATTTGAAACTGAGTACACAGAGGGAAAATGAATGAATTGCTTAATTTTGTCTTTCTTGTACTTCACCTAGTCTCTCTTTACTCAAAACATCCATGCCCTGTATGACATGTTTTTCTAAAGGTTTTATTACGAATGCATACTTTTTTTCATCAACTGCAGATTTTATTTGTGCTTAGAAAGCATTCAGTTATTACCCTCAAGGAAAGTTAAGAGACTGCCCAGGTACTCACTAAGTCAGCATTCAAGGTGATCAATTCAAGCGTCTCGAGGTTGCTGCCCTTAACGTAAGCAGCTTGGCCTGGCCACTTGCCTCAAGCTGCCAAGGAAATAAACCAGGACCCTTGAGGGTGTTTCATGCTGGAGTTGTATTTGCAAATCTGGTTTGGGAGAGGTTTTCAACAAAGGTTCCATCCTCTGCTCCTGCTGCGCTGGGCTGGTTCAGTGCAAGAGGGCGACCAGAAGCTTCTGGAAGTCCCCAGAGGTGTCTGAGCGAACCATGTCAGAGAGAGACTTCTGGTACTTCTCTTGGAATCTGGCTTTTATCCCCTGAAGGTCCGTCTGTAAGAGAGACGATAGCCAATGTGATGTTTATAGTGTTTTCACCACAAACACAGGCAGCCACTGTTCTGAGCACATTATTCTCACTTGCTCGTTTACGCCTCAGAGAGCCCTTGGAGTTGGAGTTACTATTCTTCCTATTTTGTAGCTGAGAAAAAGAAAGCTGAGTTCAGCTCCCCAAAGGTGGCAGAGGTGTCTGTGTGTCTGTGTGTATGTTCTAGTACAGCTTGGTTTATGGACACTGAAACTTGAATTTCATATGACTTTATGTGTTACAAAAATATTATTTTTCCTTTGAGGTTTTTATACAGTTACTTTAAAATAATCACGTTCTGATAATAGGGCTGTATAAAAATGAATGGTGAGCCTGATTAAACTTGCAGGCCACACTCTGATGACTCTTAGTATAAAGTTAAGAAAATTGTCAACACAGTTTGAAATGAAGTCTTTTTTCTTTTGTCTCTTATGCCCTGATCAGCAAGGATATTAGTGCCAAACAACAAAATTCAAATCATCGTCAATTTGTAGGACTTAATTTTGAATCTACAATTGACCCTTGACAATACAGGAATTAGGAACACTGACTCCCAGGCAGTCTAGAATCTGTGTGTTGTTACCTCTGCCTCAAAAATGAAAGAATTGGTCAATGACTCCTACAAGGGCAGGAAACTGAAACAGTTTGCATAGAATCAGGCCTCAAACCTTAGTTCTTCTGATGCTACATATTGTGATCTCTAAGGGAACACAAGGGCCTCCCTGGTGGCGTGGTGGTAAAGTATCAGCCTGCCAATGCAGGAGACCTGGGTTCCATCCTTGAGTTGGGAAGGCTCCCTGGAGAAGGAAATGGCAAGCTACTCCAGTGTTCTTGCCTGGGAAATCCCCTGGACAGAGGAGCCTGGCGGGCTGCAGGCCATGGGGTCACAAAAGAATAGACAACACTTGGTGACAAAATAACAAGGAAATACAAACTTTTCCTCACACTTAGTTAATTTAAAGATCCATAAAATGAGAGCACAGGTACTGTTATTTATTGAAAAAAATCTGCATATGGGGGCACCCACACCGTTCAAATCTGTGTTGTTCAAGGATCAACTGAAAAACTTGAAAAGGTACCATCTAGGTGCTGGAGGTGGAGAAAGGACTTAAGAAACACAAATAAAAAGATTGTTTTGCTCTAAAGACTCTTACAACCTAGTAAAGGAGATAATAGTTGTGCCATGGAAGATATAATTCCAGATAGAATACAGGGAGTCTCATAAAAGAAGCACAGAGCTCTCTTTAACCAGGAATTTTTTTTGGGTTTTGTTTGCAATTTTGTTTGTTATCATTATTGTTTTTAAATTAGATTATATCTTGCTTTCTAGTGTTTGTTCAGTCGCTCAGTCATGTCAACTCTTTGTGACTCCATAGACTGTAGCCCACCAGGCTCCTCTGTCCATGGAATTCTGCAGGCAAGAATATTGGAGTGGGCTGCCATTTTCCTCCTCCAGGGGATTCTCCCAACCCAGGGATCAAACCTGCATCTCTTGCATCTCCTACACCGGCAGGCAGATTCTTTACCATGAGCGCCACCTGGGAAGGGCTTTCTAGAGAGACCCACAAACAATTGCTCAGGTTTCTGGTTCTTTTTCTCTCCTACCCCAATTAGAGGGCCCAACAGGAGACAGAAAGGTGAGCAGGAGAGGGTAGGAGAGTGAGGAATTGTTGGAAGTGGATGGTGTGCAAGAGATCAGCAGGTGGCCCATGTCCCCTGCTCCCTTGGCTGGCAGGCTGCTTGACTGGGGGAGAGGGGCGAGTGCAGGGACGGGATGGGGCTCTCCTGGGCTCCGTTCTAGTATCAGGCAGCTTTGGGGGACTAGGGGATCTGGCCAATATAACTGTTTGGGCCCAAAGCATTCTGAGGGAATGGTCCCCATGTGGAGATGACCCAGGGCCTGTGGTCAGCCCTGAGCTAGGATAGAGCATGTTGGAATAAACACTCCATGCATGCTGGAGTGAACATGGCACCCTGAGGATCACTTGGAGAGCTCCAACCCCTGGGGTCTTTGGCATCCTCACTGGCCTTTGTCACCAACCTGCTCCTAGGAGTGTCCCAGGATCTCCAGAGACTCTGACTGGGCTTGAGATACCAAGAGACAGAGAGACAGAGAAGGCAGAGACCTAGAGAGATTATGGAAAGAGAGAGATTCAGAGCAGCCAAAACAAAGTGAAGAGGGCGGCAGAGAGACTGGGGGAGGGAGCGAGGAGGAGGAAAGGACAGGGGCTTTAGGAGAGAAAAGGAAATATGAATCAATCGTGGAGGAGGAGAGAGGGAGGAGAAATTCCAGGAATAGAAATAAAAACGAAAGAACGGTCGTGTTGCTAAGTTATGTTTCAAAACAGTGTCAGATGTTAAGTATTATTTGTCAGAAATATGGGGGCCAGAATTTGGGTTGGTATCTCTTCCCCCTCATTTAACACGTTTTTGAGGGAAGATGTCAGTGGTTTTCAAGTTCCACTTCACTGTCCAAGGTCTCTCTGCTGTGGATGAAATGCCACTTCCCCTTTCCTCGGTAATTCCTCCTCTCTGTGGCCCTGAATTCCGAATCTGAGTCTTGACAGTTGTTTCCAAACTTTTTTGGCTATTCCTCTCCTTGGGCCTTTGTTATGCTCAGGCATTCTCAGAGAGGGGTGATAATGCTCCCCAAAGGGGCAAAACTGGTTCTTAGAGGCTGAAAAAAATCTGAATCTTTTAATGTAAATGTAACTATGTATATACATAAGGAACCTAAATAGATATACAGTGTATGCCATGTTAACATTTCTTGGAGGGTAATAAGGATTAGGAAAAAATGAGGTCTAAAAAGGTTCCCTCGTGCGGGGATCACTAATTTTAAAAAAGACTGGGAAACCTTGTCTTGTACTGACGTGGTTTTTGTGCAGAATTGTGCTTCGGGGGTGTGTTTAAGGAAATAAAGGCCTAACTCAGGAGTCTGGAAAGGACTTGCAAAGTCTCTGCTGCTGGGTGACCAGTCTGTTGCCAAGTGAAAGTGTTAGTCGCTCAGTCGTGTCCAACCCTTTGCAACCCCTGGCCTGTAGCCCACCAGACTCCTCTGTCCATGGAATTCTCCAGGCAAGAATACTGGAGTGGGTAGGCATTGCCTTCTCCAGGGGATCTTCCTGTCCCAGGGATTGAACCAGGGTCTCCCACGTGGCAGGCAGATTGTTTACCATCTGAGCCACCAGGGAAGCCCTTAAAAATGAGCTTCGCTACCCTGACCAGCCCCTCCAGGTCCCTTCCACACACCACCCCGAGCTCTCTGGAGGCACCGATGGCAGAAATAGAAGCTGCCGACTTCCCTGGGGGTCCAGTGGTCAAGACTCTGCACTTCCACTGCAGGTGGCATGGGTTTGATCCCTGGTCCAGAAACTAAGATCTCACATGCCCCGCAGTGCAGGAAAACAAAGACGAAAAAAGAAAAGACATAGAAGCCGCTCTCGTTATTGTATTTTTATAAAAAGAAACTGAATGGAGCCCAGCACAATGTCCTCCACAAAGTCTGGGGAAGCAAGGGCCGTCTCTGTAGATAGACTCTTAATAAAAATGACCTGTTGATGACATCCGTGGTGGCAAAACAAGAAGGTGGAGCCAAATGCGTCTTACCTCAGCCCGGGTCACAATGATGTCAATGAGGGTCTCCTCGTCGGTGCCCGCACCCTTCATGGACTTGTACAGGCGGTCAGCAAAGTAGCCCTGGAGGTCCCGGGCACTCCTCACTGCGCGGGACAGAGGGAAAGAGGGCATGAGGCGGTCACGTTTTGTTCAAGAACAGAGAGACGCTGACGAGGAGCAGAGCTGGGTGCCCTTGGAGCGGATGGAGTCATGACCTTTGAAAGGCGCAGACTTCACACTGTTGGTAAAGGATCTGGAAGGTTCCCCCACAGTCAGGGCACCCGTCTCTTCAACCAAGTCCCCTTCAGACACACAAGAACCTCTTCTATTCCCTGAAGACCCTGGGGAGGAGGGGGAGCGTTGTGGGCACCCTCAGGCTCTCCCTGCAATTTTCACAATTCTCACCAGCAGAAATGCCTTCTCATCTTTAAGAGAAATCTCTGATTTCTGCCAGAGTCAGGTCTAGAGGGGAAACACAGTGGTGGTTTAGTCTCTAAGTCATGTCCGACTCTTGTGATTCCATGGACTGTAGCCTGCCAGGCTGCTCTGTCCGTGGAATTTTCCAGGCAAGAATGCCAGAGAGGGTTGCCATTCCCTTCTCCAGGGGATCTTCCTGACCCAGGGATCAAACTCAGGTCTCCTGCGTTGCAGGTGGATTCTTTACCGACTGAGCCACCAGGGAAGCCCCCGAGGGGGAACACAGGCTGGCTGGCAACCTCTCCGTAATAAAACTTGGTCATCTTGAAGACTGATTCAGTTGCACTGTGATCCTCTGGCCTGCCGTGCTAAGCAAACTTCCTTCCCTTCGTTTTTCATCACTGGGTTTTAGGTGTGAGCTTCATCTCTGAATCTTTTCTGAAATCCCCACACCCTTCATCGTGTGTGGTCTGGAATGTGGGCTTGATGAAATATTTAGTCCTGTCTACACAGCATCTTCCTGTGATGCTGCTAATTGCTCTTTTCGAGCCCTGCCCCAGTCAGAAATGAATGAAGTATGATCTAGTCCTCAGATGAACAAAGTATGGTCTCTATTCACCCACCAGGGAATGGGGTGTACCTCTGCTCCTAGGGGTAAATATTGGTTTGTCCCCCTCTCCCAGGTTCATAGGATTCTAACACTTTGGGGGAATGAACTCTTTTCTGTTTATATTGTTGATGTTTTGCCTAGAACAATGAACATTTTTGATGTTCAGTTCAGTTCAGTCTCTCAGTTGTGTCTGATTCTTTGCGACCCCATGAATTGCAGCAGGCCAGGCCTCCCTGTCCATCACCAACTCCCGGAGTTTACTCAAACACATGCCCATTGAGTCGGTGATGCCATCCAGCCATCTCATCCTCTGTCATCCCCGTTCTCCTCCTGCCCCCAATCCCTCCCAGCATCAGGGTCTTTTCCAATGAGTCAGCTCTTCGCATGAGGTGACCAAAGTATTGGAGTTTCAGCTTCAGCATCAGTCCTTCCAATGAACACCCAGGACTGATCTCCTTTAGGATGGACTGGTTGGATCTCCTTGCAGTCCAAGGGACTCTCAAGAGTCTTCTCCAACACCACCGTTCAAAAGCATCAGTTTTTGATGTTAAGGATAGGTAATAAGGAATAGATGCAGCATAAGTGTGGAATGCACATCCTTACCATGTCCTGTAATGAGAACTCTTGTTTTCTAGGTAATTGACAATGGACTTGATGCTTACAGGCCAGAGGAGGAACAGAACTAGGAAAGCAGAGTCTGGCTTGGGGGTCTGTCTCCTTATTTTTTGGGTTATGTGGTAGCCAGCAGAGTGTCAGTGGAGAAGCCCAGACCCAGGCATCTGAATCCACAAGCTGCTGAATTGGTGGTGGATTTGGGGGTGAACCTGGCAATTTGAGGAGTAGCGTATCTGAGACTCACTGTGGCATCCCCCTCCCAGGCATTCTGAGCTGGTGACCTCACAAGATTTTCCTGAGGACCCTGTGCCACGCATTTGTATTAATTGATGTTGAAATAATCATCTGCCTGGTGTCTGAGCCTACACTGGTGGTGACTTCTCCCTTGAATTCCTTCTTCCTGATATTTTGGGGAGAAAATTCCCAACTTTGCTGCTGTGTATGGGTTATGCCTGGTGAACAAGCCCTGCTGTTCACAGCTGCAGGAGTGCCCCAAAAGTTTGGATGAGGCTAGCTTGGGAGGATTTCCCAGACGGCTCAGTGGTAAAGAACCCGCCTGCAAAGAAGGAGTCACAGGAGATGCGGGTTTGATCCCTACATCAGGAAGATTCCTCGGAGGAGTACATGGCAACCCACTCTAGTATTCTTGCCTAGAGAATCCTGTGGAGAGGAGCCTGGTGGGTTACAGTCCATAGGGTCACGCAGAGTCAGACACGACTAAAGCACTATAGCATGCATGGTCACACAGCTCAGGAGGATATGGGAATAAAACTGTTTGTGGCTGTGTGTTCAGGGCAGCCAGATGCCCTGCTGTGTCCCCTGCTCCTCTGGGCATGCAGAGCAGGGATTCTCAAACTCCAGGGAAAGTAAGACAACCACTCGGGGAGCTTGTAAAGGTGTGGCTTTGGGCTGAATTCCTGCAAGTTCTAAGTGGGTGACCTGGACTGGGACTCTGAAAACTGCATTTTCACATCTCCTTCCCCCAGGTGGTTCTGATGCAGGGTGTCGTCAGACCCCACTTTGAGAACAGCTGTTCCAGAGACTGTGAGCAGGGGAAACCGTCTGGTCTCATAAACACCTCCTCCTCAATTTTAACTTCACACTGGCATCTTTACAAGTTAGGCAGGAGCAGGGTGGGGAAGTGTCTAGAGAATTTAGTTATGGAATCATGTTCCACTCTCTTTGTGGTTCATTTTCAAGGTCTTTTCTGATCTCTTTTTTATTTGCTGCTAGGGGAGTCCACCTAACTACTGCATTTCACTGTCCCCCAGCTGTCGGAATGGGCTCTTTCCTTCCTCTCTACTTGCTTTGCTCTAATTGCTTTTATCTGTGAGCATTTGTGCTTATGTATGTGTGCTCAGTCGTGTCTGACTCTTTGCAATCCTATGGACTGTAGTCTGCCAGGCTTCTCTGTCCATGGGGATTTTCCAGGCAAGAATACTGGAAGAGGTTGCCATTTCCTTCTCCAGGGGAATCTTCCTGACCCAGGGATCAAACTCGCATCTCTTGTGTCTCCTGCTTTGCAGGTGGATTCTTTACCTGCTAAGCCATCAGAGAAGCCCATTTTTATCTTTACTATAGCTCAGTCCATTGATTTGTGTGTATTTGTCATAACCTTGTTGCTTCTTAAGAAGAGGAACTGGATCTATTTCCCACTAATTCCCATGCCTGGCACAACCCCTGGCCCAGGCAGATGCTAAGTAAATGTTACAAACTTGAATGGTTTTATTACCATTAATACTTAGTATCAATAAAGATTGATATTAAACTTCTGACTGAATTCTGGTGTTTTCCTAATTCTTTACAACTGCAAGTACAGAAAGGATTTGGAGCCTTGTAGCTGGGCCATGAGTAGATCTCTGTTTACTTGAGACAGTCATCCTTAAAATCCTAAGGACAGTCATCTGTGTGTATCCATAGTGGGACAGGAGCAACATCAAGGATGCTCAGGCCTCTGTATCGGATCACAACAGCAGAGCTGCTAGTTTGAATGCAAAATGTTGATGGATTAAAAAAATTATCAATTGCTGACATTGCTCCCAAAAGTCCCATCAAAAAAAAAGCAAAACAAAAGAGTTTGGCAGCAAGAGGACATTTTTTAGCTTCCAAGGGCTGCTTTTTTGGTTCTTCCTCTTCTTCTGGGGATATTCTCTCCATTTCTTGTGCCATTTGGGATGCTGCCCTGGCCTCTGAGCCACCAGAGTGTGGACAATGGACAATGCCTTCCTTCCAGGACTTGCAGACATGAGAAAGGAGCCTGCCAGTCACAGCCCAGTACCCATCTCTCTGCTATTTCCTGCCTTACGGGCAACGCCTGGAGAGAAGGGCCTGGCGTCTGCTTGGCATGGCTATGATCTGGTCTCCTCCCCCTTGCTTTCTAAACAGACTTCATTCATCCCAGTGTTGAAGGGAAACAAATGGCAAAGGTCACCCTCGAGCCATCAGGCACCTGAGAAAACTTGTTCACGGATCAGAACCTGAGTGCTTTCGAGGGTATGTCGTGTGAGCCCATGCTGGCCTGAGACTAGACAGTGGTCCCTGGCTGCTGATGGTTGTTGCTGGGAACCCACAGTCCTAGTGGGACCGTAGTGGGTGCTGTGGTGTGCCCCAAAGCTTCTGTCTTCAGGACCGTGGCACTCAGGCAAAGTGTTACACGCTGGCTGCTCACAGCTGAGCAGCTTCTCAGGAGGGAGGGAGTGGCTGGGTCATATGCATTACGAGTCAAAGCAGGCAGATGGCTTCTCCAAGGCCGCACGTGCCCGGCGGCTGCAGCCAGCCAGCTGCTTGGTGTGGGGTGCGAAGGCCTGGGACCCTTGCCTCAACTTCAGATATCCTGATTTCAGGGCTTCCTGGGGACCAGAAAAGTTCCAGTTGCAGCTGCCTTACACCCATTCTCTCCCTTCCCAAGGCTGCTTAGATGTGTTGTGTTTCCCAGACTATTACCTGAAGTCTTCCTGAACGCAAACCTCTGTCTCTGAGTCTGGTTCCAGGGAGCCTTACCGAAGTCAGGGGCTCTCCTGGCTTTACTTACCGAGTGTTAAGTAGGCCTTCTGCAGGTCTCCTGATGTTTCTGCCTCAATGGCCTCTTCGATGTCTTTGCCGATGAGCTGGAGAGAGAAAGTCTTGCTGTTAGTCCAGCTTTTGCTCTTGGCCGTGGTGCACTAGAGGCTTGTTCCTCCATGAAAAGACTCACCCAGATTTGGTCATGCAAGGACCAAGGAAACTTTGAAACTCCCACCTGGCCTCATCCCTTGCAGGGCTGGGGGTGGTACTCCCCCACTATTTGAGTGGGGACTCTCATGGCCGAGGGAGATTTGACCACTAATGGATGTGACCCCAGGCAGGACCACTCCCGCAGCCTCAGTTTCCTCCTCCGTAAGAATCAGGGAGTGGAAGAACAATGAATAAATACCGAAACAACATTCTTTGTGTTTCTATAGTACTTGTTTCCTATGTGTTTATAAAAACTCTTTCCATTTCCAGTTTTTCAGGAGGTTGTGGTTATAATCATCTCCTCCATTGTAAACTGAGACTGGGAGCTCAGGCGGCTACAGTCTGGGTGACATAGGTAGAGGCCGTGAAGTTCGCGGTAAGGACTCGGTCTAATGTTTCTGATACGATGGGGCTACGTGGGCTAGGAGCAGGGTGGGGGACGTGTAGGGGGGCTGACCATGTCAAATGCCAATTTCCTTCCCTCTGGGGAGACTCCAAATGATCTTATATTCACTCCCAGCTCGCCTATCATTCTGCTAGCATTACATGTTAGGTTTCCTTCCAAATATTTATAGAAGCTGAAGTTTAGAGTAAATTGTGACCACACTTAGCACAAGTACTGCCTGGTCCAAGCTCAGGGCAGGCATATAAAGAGAAAGGAGAACCTTCAGGTTTGGGAAATGCAGTTAAGCATTAGAAATACTGAAACTTCTTTCCTAGAAATTATCTTTTGAGGATATGACACAACTGTGAGTCTATAAATAACCGGGGCCCTTGAGGACACACCAGCGGAGCTTATTCTGAAAATCCTGGTAAACAACATATTCTTTGTGGTGGGAGCACGATGGATGCAGGGGAGGAGGGTCTGAATTTAATGAACCCGTTGCTTGATTGCCTCATCATAGTTGGCCCATCTAGAGGTCTGGTGTGGAGTGGACCTAGATAAGATGGGAGTTGGGTTGGGGGGCTTTCAGTCCTGTCCCTTTCTTAGCTGTCCTCAGTTGTTTAGGGGTTGGATGCGGGAGCTAGTATTTCAGAAGAAACCGCTCTCACTTTCCCATGAACAGCGTTCTTGTTCTGTTGAAGGAGGTTGTGTTACAAAAGGAGATTGTATTCACACAGGTCTGTGTTTACTTAAAAAAAAAAAATCCTCACACTAAACCACTTTCTGTTTTTATTGTTAATACTGGGCCAGAACAGTGTTTTTTAATTTTCTATAGCATCTCAGTCTACTCAACAGATAAAAGCAGGAAAGCAGAGCTGTTCTAGGGAGGTGGGGGAGGGGTTCCTGACCCTAGCCCTAGACGCCAGGTTCCCATTCTCTGAGTCTCATCGCTGCTCATCTCCAGGGGGCGCTATTTATGAGCTACAAGGAGATGGCATTGTCCTTTCTTCTCTGCCTGTCTCTTGACCCTATCTCCTCCTGATAGCTCCCAAAGCACCTCCAGAGGCTCCACTGAACACAAATGGGAAACAATCCACTGGCCCAAGGTACTAGGACTCTCCTTTGCAAATGGCATGCTTCCCACTGGAACACTTAATTCTTAGGGGGCTCTTTGGACAAAACCAGGTTTTGTGATCTCAGTACAAAAACACATTGCCAGGGTGGATTCCAGACAAGCCTCAGAGGCTTCTAGTTTACCAGGCAGCATTGTCTGTGGAGAGATTATTAGAAGAATAGGGGAGATACTTTTTTCTTTTAAAACCGGCGCCCTGATTGACCACATGCCCACAGCAGAATCATAGGCACTCTGGTTTTAATTATAAAAGCTAAAAGGCTAAAAGCTCTGGAATGGGCTTAGAAAAACTCTGGAAAGGGAGGGGAGAAGTGGTGAGGGGTGCGGTGGGGAGGAAGTGACCTGGGGCTGAGGGTATGTGTACCTACAATTTATACTGAGCCCTGTTTGGCACATCATAACTCTATAAGCCTGTCATGTTTGGTAGACTTGTGAAGAGTAATAACTTTTCGTGATGCAGCACAGTTGGGAAGCTTTGTTGTTTGGGCTGGGATTTCTGACAGCGTCAGCAGTTAAGACTCAAGTTTAGAGGACAAATCAAGGGCAAAGTTTTTGTGCCAAAAATTAAAATTCAACTCTATGCCAGCACAACCTGTGTCGCATAATAGACATCAATGATCTGACTCTAGCATATTAGTGCTTTTAGCCTGAGACCATGAGAAAATTTATGGAGCCAGATTCCCGAGATCATGGTCATGGTGAACCCTCAAAATCAGTGATAAAGATCAAGATGAATGATGTTCCAGCAAGGTTTTTGGAATAAACGAATAGGTATTAATAGCATTTTAAAGCTGATTTCATGTAAAGAATCCTCAGATCAGTAGATTATCTTATTTTCCATTTGAGTTTCAGCTGTTTTTTGATGCTGTTGGTTCACACAGGGAGACTCCTACTAACTGCTAATGTTAGCTGAGCATCTACTGCATGCCAAGCAGTAAATGCTTTAAATCTGTTATTCATTTAATCCTTACTAACTCTGTGAAGCAGGTACATTATTATCCCTATTTTACAGTTGGGGAAATTGAGGCACAGAACCCTTAGTAATTTGCCCACGGTCATACAGCTAGTAGCCTAGAGCAGACTTCTTAAACTTTAACATGCTTCAGGATCTAGAAGATTTATTAAAACACAGATTGTAGGACCCCAACCTCAGGGAATCTGGTTCAGTTGATCCAGGGTGGGGATTAAGAATTCTTGTTTTAAGCATGTTCTCAAGTGATACTGATTCAGCTGATTCAGGATTAACTTTAAGAACAATTGGCTTAGGGAGTATCCTTAGATTGTCAGTAACTCATGTGTACACACATGTGCATACACACATATATGTGTATTTCTATAGTGATGCCCAATGACAACCACTCCAGAAACTCCATCCATGGCCCCTGTCTAATGGGAAGAGGCTCTAGGTCATGGAGAAGTCTTCCAGCTCAGGCTACTTAGCTCCAGGCCCAAAGGCCAGGGGAGTTCAGGGTGAGCTGCCTTTGATCAGGACTCTGGGCACAATTTGAAAGCAGAGGGCCCTAAAGGCTTATATACAGTAATGATAAAATTCCAAAGCTTTCTTGTCTTTTCATCTGCTGGCAACACGTCGGAAACGCTATTCTGAGTGAGGAGCGGCCAGCTCTAGCCGAGGTAGGAGCTCAGGCTGGGGAATCTTGGAGCTCTCATCCACTTTCTGCTACTGACTTACTGTGTGGTCCTGATAAGTTACAGATGGCTCCTTACTCATAACAGACTTCCCTTGTCCAGCAGTTGTGGGTAACAATGGCTGTTGAGCCTACATTCGAGTTACAGTATTGTTGTGAAATTGAAATGAGACACAGGGCACAGATGTGCTTTGAATAGTTAAAAACACTCCACAAATAAAAAATACTAGACCCCAAAATATCTGATATTCCACAAAAGCCTTCTTGGAATTAAAGACTGATTTTCAGGGAAGGACTAACTACTAAGTGCCTTGAAATAGCTCACTCACCTTGTTGGCTTAAAATGATCATCAGATTAAAAAATAATTGTATAAGAGCAATTTGTACACATCTTTTCAGGAACGTATCTCTGAGGTATTACTGTATCTGTCTCAGGCACTGTCTAGCCAGTTGTCAATTGGAATAAAAATAAGGGCAAACATTTGTATGCTTACTACAAGCCAGATACTGTCCTGAGCCTTTTATATTCATCTTATTTAACTCTTAAAATAATCCCATGAGGTTGGAAAGATGATGTTCAGGGTCTCTTTTCACAAATGAGGATGGAGACGTCTGTTCACTTGTTACAGTAAAACCAGGATTTGAACCTGGGCCCTCTGACTCCAGGGCTTTGCTCCTAAACTTGACCTGCTGTCCTAGCCTCTGCTGCAAAGTGGGGTTTCCCAGCCTCAGCACTGCATTGGGGCCAAATGGTTGCCTGTTGTGGGGAGCTGTCCTGTTCACTGTGAGATGTTTAACAGCATCCCTGGTCTTGACCCTCTAGATGCCAATAGCACTGTTCCCCCCAACACACCTGGTTATGACATCTTTCCAGACATGATCAAATAATCCCTTGTGTGCATGTGTGTGTGTATGTGTGTGTGTGTGTGTGTGCTCAGTCACGTCCAACTCTCTGTGACACCACGACTGTAGTCCACCAGGCTCCTCTGTCCATGGGATTCGCTAGGCAAGAATATTGGAGTGTGTTGCTATGCCCTCCTCCAGGGAATCTTCCCAACCCAGGGATCAAACCTGAGTCTCTTGCATCTCCCGCATTGGCAGGCGGATTCTTTACCACTGCGCCACCTGGGAAGCCCCAAATATCCCTTAGGATTTGCAAAATCATCTGTGGTTGAGAACTACTGTTATAAAAGACACCTTCACCCCTGCTCCCACCACTCAGTTCCGCATCCCAGATCTCGGCTTCTTTTAAAAATAACTTGAGACTGTGTGAACTCCTTGCCTTAATACTGAATCACTTACAGTTTGGTAGGCTTGAAAGGTGGCTCGTAACTGCTTGTGGCTTCTCTTGGCCAGGAGTTCACTGAAGGCAAGCTCATCTGTGCCCCAGCGGCCTTCCCCTGCCTAGAGGACCGAGTGCAAACATTTTGAAAACAACTTTTGCAAAAAGACCAAATATACACAGCTGTGACCAGGCCTCACTCACAGGAAACAATAAAACATACACTGAAGAGAAGTCAAATTGATTGACCTAATGCTTTCAATTTCTAACCCACAAGTGTACCTCACCTATCTATTTATATTATTTATACATCCCCTTGCTCCAAAATGGATCTGAGGGGGTTAACCCTAGAGTAAAAGAATAGAATAAGCAATTCTTTTAGGTTCACGAAGACAGCATAGATGAAAACTACTTTCAAGATCATACTTATTTCCAAAGTAATTCCAATTCACATAAAAGAAAGACATAATTGTTGAAAATCATGTTAAATAAAAGAAAACCATTTGCAGAGACTGGCACGCCTGCATACTTACATCATACAGCTCTTTGGCATCCTGCCCAGCTAGATCTTTGTCCACATTATCTCCTTCATCACGATTAGCCTCGAAAAATCAACAAGTTGTTATTAACTTGAGTTCCTGCTTGACCACAGAAAACAAAAAAGGGAAAGTCCTCAAGAAGGGGTGATTTCAGAGCAGTGGCCTGAAAATTAGACTCAGCCTGGCAAAGTGGCAGCACTGCTCTTTGCTGCCATCTTTTGGGCACAACTGATAAACAGAGTAGCTTCTGTGACAGCACATTTTTCCTTTTTTTTTTTTTTTTGTAGAAACCAGGTCACTCACAAACCTGTCTGACCTCTAAGAATCCTCATGATGTCCCTTAGAATGAGTCTGCTGGGAAGCTATCCATTTTCCTTCCAAAATATCAAGTTGCACCTCTCAGGGTCCCCGTTCTGAAGAACCCGGATGTTGGTCATGGAAGGTCTTGGAGGTCTCATGAAAGCCCTTAGTGGCAGGTGGAATTCTAAGGTGAGCCCGATGGCCCACCCTCTTGTCTAATCCCCTCCCTTCGAGTGTGGGCAAGACCTGTAAACATGGTGAGGTATCACCCCTGCGATCGTGTTATGTTTATGTGGCACCAGGGATGTTTGCAGATGTAATTAAGGTCCCTAATCAGTTGTCCTGGGTAGGTCTGACCCAATCAGGTGAGCTCTGAGAGGTCAGAAATGGAAGAAGTCAGAGAGATGAGCTCACACTGGTCTGGAAGAAACCATATAGCCATGCTCTGAACTCTCTCTGGGGCCACGTAACAGGGGACTGTGTAGCCTCTAGGAATTGAGGGTCTTTTTAGTTGACAGATAGCAAGAAAACAGGAACATCAGTCTTACAGCCACAGAGAACTGAAATCTGAAAACGGCCAGTGAGCTTAGGAGAGGACCCCAGGCCTCACAGGAGGTGGCAGCCCTTGATTCCAGCCCATTGAGACCCTGAGCCAAGGACTCAACTAACCTGTAACAGGAGCCCTGGCCCATGGAAGCTGCTAGATCATAGATCCGTGTTGTTGCTAAGTCTGCAGTAGTTTGTTATGCAGCAGAAGAGCATTTGTATAGTCTTCCTGCTATAGCTCAAGCTTACTCTGTGTTCTCTGCTATTGATCTCTCCACATGGAGAGTAATCAGAGGAAACACAGAAAGCTCAGAAAGATGGGTGTGTCAGCGAGAGGGCAGAGGCCATCTGGCTGGAGGCCCGGGGGCTGCATCCTCGCAGGGACAGTTCTGAAAACCCTGCTTTCCTGGCCAAGCGGTTCCTACAGGCCTAGACTCAGGGTGAAGCCTGGAAGTTAATTGTATCATGAAAAGGACCCTATTTGGGGTCAGATGAATTGGCTCTTGCTCCCAGGCTATGTCTTACTGTGTATACACCTAGAGGTTCCTTACTGGCAAAGTGAAATGGCAATGCTTAATGAGATGACTCACTAACAGAAAGGGGTTGTACACTGCAAATGACAAGGCAGATTGTTACGAGGGGGGAAATCTCCATTGAATAATTTCAGAAGAGCTGGATGGACAGAAGACAGGTTGGTGGTTCACCCGTAGCAGTTTAATAAGAGAAGGAAATGTTTATTATCTACATTGCCTTTTACATCATGGTTGCCTGTTGCCAAGGGCTATTTCTCAAGATCATAAAGCATCTTTACTCTTACCTGTAGCAGGGAGACCAGAATTCCTTTTAGGCTTCCACTTGTATCACCTTTGACATCTGATTCAAGGCTCTTGTCAAACACTTTAAGGGAAGAAGAAAGGAGGAGAGGAAGCAGATTTAGCTTCCCAGAGGTAGTTTGCAAGAAGCATTCTTTATCTAAAGTCGGAGCAAAAGGTCACTTACACCTTTGGTAGGCCTCTTTAATGGCGATGATTTCCTAGGAAAGATAATAAAGAAAAAAATCAATACTTCAGAGCAGGGTTCATCGATAAGATAGGCAGAGACCAGCCAAGATAAGAGGCAGAGCCTGTTTCTGGACGCAGGATGCCTTCATGACTTCCTCCAAAGGGGGCAGTCCCTGAAGGTCAAGGTCCAAGCCTAGAGCAGGTCAGCAAGTTCCTGGCTGTGGAGGTAAGGGGTTTCCCTGGTGCCTCAGGTGGTAAAGAATCTGCCTGCAGTGTGGGAGAGTTCAATCTCTGGGTCGGGAAGATCCCCTGGAGAAGGGAATGGCTACCCACTGCAGTATTCTTGCCTGGGGAATCCCACAGACAGAAGAGCTGTTGGGTCACAGTCCATGGGGTCACAAAGAGTCGGACACGACTGAGCGACTAACACACATACACATCCTTAGTTAAAAGAGAGAGCATTACAGCTAAGCTGATTTAGTTTTTAAAGATTCCTCGAGGTGGATCATTTTTAGAGTCTTTATTGAATTTGTTACAGTACTGTTTCTGTTTTATGTTTTGGTTTCTTGGCCATGAAGATCTTAGCTCCCCACCCAGGAAGCTGATTTATTTTTTAAAGATTCCTCGATGTGGATCATTTTTAGAGTCTTTATTGAATTTGTTACAATACTGTTTCTGTTTAATGTTTTGGTTTCTTGGCCATGAAGATCTTAGCTCCCCACCCAGGAATCGAACCCACACACCCTACACTGGAAGGCGGTCTTAAGCACTGGACCACCAGGGAAGTCCCTAAACTAACATAGTCATTCACTGCCTTCTTGCTCCATCTCACTCCCCGTCCTGCCCCAGGGAGCCAGTTTAAGAATTTCTGTGCATATATTCCCTTTGCATTTGTACATATATGTTTGTGCTACTGAAAATATATAGAATTGTTTTGTGTATGTGTTTAAAAACTGGAATACTGTATGTATTTGTTCAACTTATTTTTTTCACTCAGTAATAGGTCTTTAAGGTCCAGCTATGCTTACACACAATTAGTCACCTACTTTTTTTTTTTTAAGTGGAGACAAAATGTTCCATCCTACAGTAAGTCCCAGTTTATTTAGCCAGCCTCTGACTGATGGACATTTAGGCTGTTTCCAATTTTTCTCTACTTCAAACAAGTCTGCACTCAGTCAACAATTTGCTATGTACTACAGTGCAAGTCTCTCCCTAGGGTGTGTGCTGGGAAGGACTGCCTTACAGGCACATGCCACCCTGATAAAACGAGTGTCATAATAAAGTGAACTACATAACTCTTTTGGTTTCCCAGTACATACAAAAGTTATATTGATGTATATGTACGGTTGAGTCCTTTTGCTGTACCTGAAGCTATCCCAACGTTGTTAATCAGCTATAATGCAATATAAAATAAAAGGCTAAAAAAATAAAAAGAAAAAAGTTATGCTGACACTCTACTATAGTCTACTAAGTGTGCAATAGTGTCTGAAAAAACAATGCACATACCTTAATTTAAAAATACTTTATTGCTAAAAAATGCTAGCCATCATCTGAGCCTTCAGCGAGTCATCGTCTTTCTGCCAGTGGAGGGTTTGAAATATTGTGAGAATTGACAAAATAAGACACAGAGACAAGAAGTGAGCAAACGCTGTTGGAAAAATTATGCTGATAGACCTGCTCCAAGAAGCATTGGTGCACACACTCAGTTTGTAAAAATGCAATAAAGTGAAGTGCATAAAGCTGTGTGTGGCTGTATATTTCAATGGCTTGTCCCGAGGGACCCACTTGGGAGCTGCCTCAGTTTACACTTGAATCAGCAGCATATAAGTGCCAGTGTCTCCCCACAGTGCCTCCCACAAACTGTTTAAAGTGAAAGAAAAAGAGACACAGATGTATAGAACAGACTTCTGGACTCTGTGGGAGAAGGCGAGGGTGGGATGTTTCAAGAGAACAGCATCGAAACATGTATATTATCTAGGGTGAAACAGATCACCAGCCCAGGTTGGATGCATGAGACAAGTGCTCGGACCTGGTGCACTGGGAAGACCCAGAGGGATCGGGCGGAGAGGGAGGTGGGAGAGGGGGTTCGGGATGGGGAACACATGTAACTCCGTGGCTGATTCATGTCAATGTATGACAAAAACCGCTATAATATTGTAAAGTAATTAGCCTCCAACTGATAAAAATAAATAAATAAATAAAGTGAAAGTTGTGAGGCAGCAATGGGGAGAAGGGAGTGGGGCTGATGGAAGATGAGGAGCCAGGCGGTGTTGCTGTGGTGGGCGGGAAGGAGGTAGGAGGAGGTGGGGGCTGAACACCCGAGACTCTGCAGCCCCGTCCCCTTTCTCCTCCTTCCAACCCACTACCAGGATCTGCCTGAACCTGTCGCCTGCGTTCTCCGTGCTTTTCTCCTTTTTACTGTCAGATCTATTTCATTGGGGAAAAAAAGCCTTGCTCATTGTTTGAGACCAGGACCCCAAGGAAACTAGGTCGAGGGTGAACCACATGGGAAAAAATGTGATTAGAAAAAGAATGACCAAATTAACCTTCTGGCCAGGGAGGCTGCCCAGATACTGGCTGTCTGGTCACTGGCACTTTGGTGCTTCTGGAAAGGATGGGGATACTGAGTAAGGAGAGTTGTGTGGTTATTGGACAGAAGCAATGCCATCTGCCTGTGCTAATGCTCCTCTAAATCACCATCCTAACTCCAAATAGAGGGGTTTTATTATCTATGGGAAGAAGAGGAGTCCAGGGATGTTCAGGAAAGGGGTTTGCTCCTGTAGCCTGGACCCCGGCGGTGATTTGAGTAACGGGCTGGACAGCACAGGCTGAGCAGAAGGAACGAGCCTGGATCATCGACATTTGGGGCCTAAGCATTAACAGCCCAGTAGCATCAGAGTGCTGGGGTGGTTTTCCTTGCCGTCTGCTCCAGGCGCTGCTTCTGTTTCTGCCTGGAGGAATCAGAACTGTTGGGTTTTCTTGGCACTTTCCTTGCTGGACCTCCCACTCTACATGATGGATGCTGCAGAAGAGGGAGGAAGATGTTGCAGAAGAAGAGGCCCAAAGAAGGACCTGGGGACCCTTTTTAGTCTTGATGAATCCATGGTCCCTGGACTTCCCTGGTGGCTCAGATGGTAAAGAATCTGCCTGCAATGCAGGAGAGCTGGATTTGATCACTGGATCAGGAAGATCCCTTGGAGAAGGGAATGGCAACCCACTCCAGTATTCTTGCCTGGATAATTCCATGGGCAGAGGAGCCTGGCGGGCCACAGTCCATGGGGTCGCAAAGACTTGGACATGACTGAGCAACTAACACACACGCACACGGCCCCTCTGGGTTCTGGAAACAAAGATGAATGGGCCTTCACAAATGTCCTTTTTAGCTCCTGAGATGATGGCATGTACCCAAGGGACGAGGGGAGAGGGCTGCTGATAGAAGGACATGGAAACCTCTGGGGAGGTGGTGGCAGCCCCAGGTGTTCCCTGGGATCCCCTTGGCATTCACACCCCCCTGCCTCGTTCCTTTGCTCCCTGTGTCCACACTTGGATTGCTAATTGCAGTATTGGTGCTAGGAGACCTGCAAAGTCAGTCTGGGCAGGTAAAGTAGGACTCGTATCCCACATATGAAACCATGCATCTCTTTAGAAAAATAAAACATGATTGACACAGCTCTTCTGTAAGGCTCTATCCTGTCAAGGCAGGGGCAGTAACACCAAAACTGATCATCAGAAGATTGGAAGAGGCGTCTCTCCAGTGTGAACCAAGTGAGCCCATTGCTTGCCCAGACATTTGCTCGCCAGAGGAGGGGATGGCTAGGAGCACTTTCCCTTCTGGCTGCTGTAACCCTCTCTGACGGGCACGTGGATGTTCCCTGGGGGCTCGGCTGGGACTCACCTTATTGGTTCTCGTGCATAGGACCTCGATGAGCACTGCCTCGTCTGTGCCCATGCCCTTCATGGCCTTCTGCAGCTGCCGGGCAGCATACTCCTCGGGGCGATCCAGAAGGGCCAAGGCTGTCTTCTCAAAGTTTCCACTCAGCTCACTCTTGAGCACCTCCTCCAGGTCCTGTGGGAAGACGGTGGGAATCCTGACTGAGAATGGCCTGAGGTCAGAAGGACAGGTGTCTGCTTTCCGCTCAGCACGACCCCAGGGGCGACTGGACACCTGCCGTGGATGCCCAGGGCACGCGCTAGACAGGAGCTCTACAGGGGTGGGCAACCTTCTCTGGAGGACAGTGATCACCCTACTGCCCATCCATCTGCTGGGGACACTGAAGATGAGTCACAATGACAGCAAGCATTTGCAGAACACTTTAGGGTTCAGAGAGTCTTCTCATTGATCAAGACAGCCCTAAGAAGAGAGGTATTTATTGCTTTATCCCCATGGACTGAACCTCAGTAAGATAAAGGACTCGTCTGCAAACACTTGGATAGAGAGGACTAACACAGTTGTCCTCTCCAGGAGACTAGATCATTCATTGGCCAGATGGGGGTGCTTTTGAGAGGGAAAGCACATGAGTGCTCAGTTGTGTCCAACTCTTTGTGACCCCATGGACTGTGCCCACCAGGCCCCTCTATCCATGGAATTTTCCAGGCAAGAATACTAGAGTAGGTTGCCATTTCCTTCTGCAGGGAATCTTCCAGACCCAGCGATCGAAACTGTATCTCTTGTGTCTCCTGCATTGACAGATGGGTTCTTCACCAGCTGAGCCGCCAGGGAAGCCCTGAGAGTGAAGGGGGGCTCTACTAATAGTTGTCCCCTGTTGTCACGGGGGAACAACAGGAATAAAGGGAGACTGTCCTGGGCAAACTCCATGTAGAGCCACTTTGGTGTTCTGTTAAATCCTGAAAGGGACACATGTGGGAAAGAATTCAGGTTGGGAAAGGGAAGTTCATGAAATTTTCCCTGGCATCCTGTTTTTGGCAAGCCTCCCTAATCACGAGTAGACTGCCTGCTCCTGCCTGCCTCCCTCTGACTAGATGGCTTAATGAGGAAAGGGTCAAGAATGGACATTCAGTCCAGCTAGAGTTGTCCCAACTGAAATGAAGGAACTTAAAGCAGGACTTTCATGCAGAGAGACAGCTCCGTGTGGGTCAGACTGGAAGCCGATAGACCAAGTTACAACTCAAAGTCAGTCTGACTACTCAGCTCCAGGCGTGATGGCTAACAACACAGCCATGGAATTCTGTGACCTCGAAAATGCGCCTAATTTCATCATCTCTCGGTTTCCTTCTTTGAAGAATGGGGAGAATAGTAAGACTCACTTCCTAGGGTTGTTGGGAGAATTAAATGAGACAGTCCTTGTAGACACTGAACACAGTGCCTGGCACATTTTTGACGTTCAGTAAGTGATTATTATTATTCTATGTTGATGAAACTTTCAGAGAGAAAGCAAATCAACTATTCCTCAAATGAACTTTTGAGTTCCAGATCTGGGAGAAAAACCCAGAAGATTTTTATCCAAGGCCCCGGGATCTGCTGCCTCAAAAGTGGGTTGTGATGCTAATATCACTAGCTTCATCCCATGGCAGTTGCTGCATCTAACCCTGACCTTGTGAAGACAGGCCTCTGGCCAGTGCTCTGGTGTGGATTCAACCGAAGACTGGAAATCGTTTTTCAAGTCAGATGGGCATTATGTAGAACTGCAGAGAAGAGAGATTCCAGCTGCTTGCTCTTAGAAGCCACAAGCATGAAAACAAACCCCTGTGTGTTTACATTCTATTTGGACATAGGAGCCAGCGCAGGATACCTTGGCTCTAACCCTGGTTTCCTGCTAACTAGCTGTGTCACCGTGGGATGCTTCTTCTCTTTGGAGCTCAGTTGACCTGGGGATTTAGATTTGTTTGTCTCTAATGTCTTCCAGGGCTTCCCTGGTGGCTCAGTGGTAAAGAATCTGCCTACTGATGCAGGAGATGCTGGTTCAATCCCTGGGTCAGGAAGATGCCCTGGAGGAGGAAATGGCAACCCTATCCAGTATTCTTGCCTGGAGAAGCCACATGAACAGAGGAGCCTGGCAGACTACAGTCCATAGGGTTGCAAAACAGTTGGGCATGACTGAGCAACTGAACCACAACAATGACAAGAGATGTCTTCTAGTGATATGATTCTCAGTTACCTCTTTGGTAGTCTCAGCCATCTGATACATAGCTAATTAGAAAGTAAAAAAAAAAAATGATTGGCGGATGTAGGTATTGCAGATTTTGTGCTATAGTGTGCCCACTTTAACAGAGCCTGAGGTTCTGACTTTGAACTAGTTTACTTTTATTTTACTGCTTCCTAAGTGGCACAGTGATCAAGAATACTCCTGCCAATGCAGGAGACACATTCGACACAGGTTCAGTCTTTGGGTCAGGAAGATCCTCTGGAGGAGGAAATGGCAACCCACTCCAGTGTTCTTGATAAAAAATCCCATGGACAGAGGAGCCTCATGGGCTACAGTCTGTTGGGTTGCAAAGAGTCAGACATGATTTAGCACACACACACACTCTGATTTTACACCAAAGCTTGAGAAGCCTGTGTCTGACTTTCCACATTGGCAGGATAGAAGTAGACGCAGTGCTTGAGGAGCTGCTACAGTCAGGCATGCTGACAAGGATGAAAGTTCAATGTCATTCAATTAAATTCAAAGCAGCTAAACTGAAGCTTCACTTGTCTTCACCAGTGGCATCAATGAACGGCATTGACAAGCCTCATCGTGCGGAGAGAAGCAGGAGAAACGACAAACGCACAGCTATCTGGACCACTTAACGTAGAAATAAACTGCTCCTCCTCTTATGACAAGGGGTTCTCCAGACGTGATAGCTGGCCCTGGAGATGGAAGACTGACTCGAGCCCTGGTTCTGTTTCTTACTAAGTGTGTGGTTTTGCATCAGTCATTTAAATAGATGAGCTCCACTTTACTCTCTGTAAGATGGAAACAGCTATCCCTATCAGGGCTTCCCTTTGCTGGAAGGTGCCAGCATTACCCTACCTGATTCGCCCAGCAACCTGAGATGGGAGGCAAATTTATCATTGCATTTGTGAGGAGACCAAGCCCGGAGAGATGGTTGCCCGCCCAGTGACAAATAAGTAAGAAAGTCCATTTCTATCTCTGTATCTAATTATACATATAATTATGGACACTGTAAAGATTTTCTAAATTTGGAATTAGAATGCAGCATAATTAATATTTATTTTGTAAACTATCGTTCTAACGACATCAAGAAAATGTTAAATTGTGTTAATGATGTATTAATGAAGAAAATACTGTAGAAAGGATAATATATTCTTAAAGATTTCTATACATAACACTTTCAACAATAAGAATGAAAGAAATGTAAAGAAAGGAAAAGGTGTTGCTGTTTAATGAAACAGAGAGTGTTTTTGCTTTTTGGTTTTTTAGTTTTTGTAATGGTCATTTATGAAGAATATATCATTCTCAAAGACACCTGAATAAATGAAGAATTCTTATATAAAGACCCTCCCGTGAAAGCTGATTTTCAAATTGCTGGCCTATCTATAAATTAATGTGTGGAATTAGTCCAAAAGAATGGGGGGAAAATGACTGAGGGATTAATTTAAAAAGAAGTCAATTGAAAAAGCAATGAGTTAATATTGATTTTACAGGCTCTTGACAAGGCCATTTCAGTTTTTCTGAAGTCAATTAAAGCTCTAAATAGTTGTCTTATTTTGTTTCTCCTGGGCTAACTAGATAAAGCTTTAAAGGTATCCCTCACTGTCTTGGGAACACAAAGGAAGCAGAAGAGACAGTTAAGACCAAGGCCATGTGCACATGGCTGAAGACCCTTGGCATCACCTTGCCGTATGCTGCCTTGTACTTTTGTTTTATTTGTTGCCTCTCGTTCGATGTCCTGCTTGATAAGATTTCAATGATGGCGGCTTCATCGGTTCCTAAAGTGCAGGAGAAAGAAACAAAACCACAATGAGCAGGAAACAATACGGAAGTTTATCTAGTCCAGCTAGAGAAGCCAGGGTAGATACAGGTCGCAGACTTTGGTAGAACCTAGATGGATCCTTTGACTTTAATATCTTGTGCTGATAACTGTGTTCTATTTATTCATGTAACAAGTATCCACTGAAGTCTCACATTGCATAAAGCACAGTACTAGGCATTGTAGCAGAAAGAGGAACAAATATAGTTTATCCCTTAATTTCACTCCTCAACATAAATGGAGGAGAAATGAAAACTTATGTCCCCACAAAACTTGCATTCAAATGTTCACGACAGCATCATTCATAGTGGTCAAAAGGTGCAAACCACTTCAATGTCCATCAGTGGATAATGGGTAAATGAACCGTGCCATATTCATTTAGTGGAATATTACTTGGCCAGAAAAAGGAATAGAGTACTGATACATTTGATGATATGAATGGGCATTAAGCACGTCATGGTGAGTGAAAGAAACCAAACACAGAAGATGAAGTATTATGATTCCATTCATATGGAAGTCCAGCATAGGGGAATGTATATTAAGACAGAAAGTAGAACAGTGGCTGGAGGTGGGGTGGGCAGAGTGGTGATAGCTCAAGTGTAGGAAGTTTCTTTTTAAGGTGATGAAAATGTTCTAAATTGACCATGGTGATGGTTTCATACATCAACACATTAAAAAAAACTGAATACATTAAAAACAACTGAACACTTTAAATGGTTGAATTGTATGGTGTGTGACTTATACCTCAAAAAAGACCCCCCCAAAACACTGTAAAAACAAATATGGTATGTTCCTTGGCCTCCAGGTGCTTAAAATGAAGTGGAAGAGGTTAAGACAAAAGGCCCAAATTGCTACAATATCAAACCCATTCATAAACTTGTTAATTTCAGAGAAAAGTCCTAATTGGTAGCTTGAGGGGGTAGTTACCCCTTAGACTCATCTGAACCACACTTTTCCCCTGGTGCTCAAAGTAATCCTTGTTCATCATAGGTGAAAGTGAAAGTTGCTCAGTTGTGTCCAACTCTTTGCCACCCATGGACTGACTATACAGTTCATGGAATTCTCCAGGCCAGAATACTGGAGTGGGTAGCCTTTCCTTTCTCCAAGGGATCTTCCCAACCCAGGGATCGAACGCAGGTCTCCCGCATTGCAAGCGGATTTGTGATCAATACCAAAACAATAATGACTAAGGAAGAAGGGCAGTGTATCCTTTTTAGAACCTGGACGCAGGATGGGAAAGGCCTTCCTAGGTGGCTCTAGTAGTAAAGAACTCTCCTGTCAATGCAGGAGATGTAAGAGATGCGGGTTTGATCCCTGGGTGGGGCAGATCCCCTGGTGGAGGGAATGGCAGCCCACTCCAATATTCTTGCCTGGAGAATCTCATGGACAGAGGAGTCTGGTGGGCTATGGCCATAGGATGGCAAAGAGTTGGACATTACTGAAGCAACTTAGCACGCGTGCACACACAGAGTAGGAAAGATGTCCCAGGGGTTGCAAATATGGGAATGAAAAAGACTATTTGATCAACAAACCCTGAATTCAATTTCTTCAGACTCGGGTTCAAGTCCTGGGCTCCACCCTTAAACCACATGACAAATTATCAGATTCTGGAGCGTTCCTGCCTGTTCCTAGCCCTCCTCTCATGCCTGCTATCTGTGAATAGCATGTGCTGGCAAGGACTTGAAGTGTTTGACTCTGGCACCAGCCCTCATCTCTCTATTTGGAAAGTCAGTGCTTGGACTTAGAAAGACTGCGCTGACCCAGCGGTTGGAGGGCTGTGTGCTGCTCCTAGGGACAGCCACAGCTCCATGTCTGGGGACCGTTTGTGTAGTCTCAAGGACTAGTTCCACCCTTACAATTCCAGGAAGGTCTAGCTCTTTGATTCCAGCTGGAGACGCTGAAAATTTTAGGATGAGCTCACTTGCAAAAATAGCGTTTGCTGCCTGCCTCATTCCGACTCACTCCCAAAGCTATTTCTGCTGTCCCCCCTCATTTCCTCCTGCAGCCTCGCCTCCAGAATCTGTATGCAGTTACTTCCTCTGCGACATGATGTCTTTTTAACCTCTGAGTGCTGGAAATCTCACCTCAGAAGGGATTATTTTTTCTCATAAAAAATTCTCTGAACCCAACCCCTTCCTTTTTTTTTCCACATGGGCTGCTCCACGGGGATCCTGCCTTACCCTCATTTTTCCTGGTTAGAATTCACTGTCCTAAGTGGCCTTTCTGCTGAGCAGATCAACCTGCTCACCTTTCTGCTTCAAACCATTTTAGATCCAGAACCTGGATCTAGCCTGGACTCTTCCCTCTGCCTGCAAGGCCTTCTGTTAGCTTTGCGCTCCTCACCTGCACTCCTGCTCCTAACTCGCTGGAGTCTCCTGGGAAGAGATGGACTCTCCTCCCTGGTCTGTCCTATTGCCCTTCCTCCTCCTCCATCCCGTCTCTGCCATCCCTCACTGCAAGTTCCATGGGAACAGGGGGCCCTGCTCATTGCAATCTCCACATAGAAGACTTGCAGTGTTCATCAGACCTGACTTGCTGAGTGAAGGAGTGTTTAAATGCCCGGGGGCGTTTGCACTGCATTTTGACGGAGCTGGTCTCTGCATGGGTGTGAAGCTGTGTGCCCTACTCAGGCCCTCTGTACGTAGCGGGTGATGTGACGCGTGTGTGTGTGCTTGTGTTGGACTCTTTTCGACCCTATGGTCTGTAACCTGCCAGGTTCCTCTGTCCATGGAATTCTCCAGGCAAGCATACTGGAGTGGGTTGCCATTTCCTTCTCCAGAGAATCTTTCTGACCTGGGGATCGAACCAGAGTCTCCTGTATCTCCTGCATTGGTCGGCAGATTCTTTACCCCTCAGCCCCCCGGGGAAGCCTGGGCGTAGCAGGGACCAACAGGAAATCCTCTGCTCCGAAGCTTCGGTCAACCTATATCTGCATAATTCAGGACAATTGAGTTAATATTTTAAAAGCAAGGCTTTTAAGACTTTCCTTCCTGCAATACTTCTTAGAAGGAGAGCAGAGCAGTCTGGGGCTGGCCCAGCAGCAGCCTGGAGGTTGGGAGGGGAGCCTGGAGGTGGGTGGAAATGACTTGATCCCTCAAGCTCTTTGAGTCCGGGCATCAGGTTTATCTGGGGAACTGTTTCCACTGCCGGACCAAGAAGCGGTTTACTGAAGGGTGACCTCATCTTGTATTTCACAGTATGTGTATCACACAAGCAGTCCGTGCAAGGGAACAATTTCCTGTAAACATTTACAATGGTTTGAGGCACCAGGGCCGGTCCCGAGCAATTCTGGGAAAGACTTTTTTTTTTTAATGAGGAAGGAAGGAACCTCAGCCTTAACTGTGCATAGGACACAGTAATTACACAGTCGAGGTCAGAGCCCGGTGACCGTCAGCCTCGGAGGGCTTTGGCTTTCCCAGCACTTTTCTGGGAAGACACGGAGCCGAGTTTCAGCAGGATGGTGGGGAGCTGAGTCTCTGCCGGGTTTGAAGCAATCTCCCTGTTACCCTCCCTGATGAGTGACCGCTTCTCAGAAGGCCCCAAGGCCAGCCACAGCCACCCTCCAACAGCTCCGTGGCACCTTCTCCCTCTAAGACCCGTTTCTGTAGTTTTTGGAAGGAGAAATGGGAAACCTCCTATTGCATTTCTGAGAGGATAATGAATGTTGGGGTCTGTGCACTATCAGATTAAGGCATTGTCTACAGGAGGGACCTGCTGGGACGGGGGCTCACAGAGCCCTGAGAGGAAGGCCTAACGGAGGGTCAGTGTCAAGGGTTTGGGTTAACCAAGACCCAGACCAAGGGTCCAAGGTACTTAGGAGCCGGGGAAGCATAAGCACCAAAGATGTGAAAAGGAAATCTGCCAGTTTAGCGATACTTGGAAAAATCAATTGTTATTTTATGGTATAGCATTCTTTTTTATTTTAAATTGGAGTACAATGTTGTTTTACAATGTTGTATTAGTTTCTTGTTCTGTATCAAAGTGAAGCAGCCATACTTATACACATACCCCCTCTCCCTTGGATTTCCTTCCCATTTAGCTCGCCACAGAGTCCTGAGTAGACTTCCCTGAGCTATGCTGTGGGTTCTCATTAGCTATCTGCATTATACTGCAGTGGATCTAAGTCAATCTCAATCTCCCAGTCCATTCCACCACCCCTTCCCTGCTTGGGGTCCATATGTTTGTTCTCTTTGTCTGTATCTCTATTTCTGCTTGGCAAATAAGTTCACCTATAGCATTTTCCTAGAATCCACATATATGTGTTAATATACAATATTTGTTTTTCTCTTTCTGGCTTGCTTCATTCTGTATGACACACTCTAGTCAATCCATGTCTCTACAGATGGTCCAATTTCATGCTTTTTTATGGTTGAGTAATATCGCATTCTTATTATTTTGACTTTCATAGGTGGGTAAATGAGTGGGAGCCCACATAACCTTTCTGATGCCTAGGGCCTCTAACCTCTCACTATGCAATATGGTAGATACATGTGGCTATTGAAGATGCAAAGTGTGGCTGGTCCAAGTTGAAATGTTCTGTAACTGTAGAATATAGAGTCCTTTGATGACTTAATGTGAAAAACGGGATGTCAGGTATCTCATGAATAACTTTGAAATTGGCTATCAGTTGAAATGATATTTTCAATACAGTATTGAGTTAACTAAAATATATTGTTAAAATTAATTTCACTTGGATTTTAAAATCTGGCTTCTCAAAGATTAAAAATGACCCGTATGTCTCACCATGATGGCTATTGGACAGCTTGGCCTTAGAAATTTAAGTCCAGCCCTGGCAGGGCTGGTATAGCAATAAGATAAGTACTTGGTCTTACAGATGAGTTTTGCCAATGATACAATTTTGCTTGGACTTACTCTAACAGAGGTTGGAATTCTAGACCTTTATCCAAATGATAGCTTTTCAAGATGGCTCTAGGTCCAATCACCCCATCCTCATTTCATAACTTTTTGACTTTGGACAAGTATTTAACCTCTGAGCCTTGGCATTCTCATCTGTTAAGTCATTACAGTACAACTTTACAGGGTTGTCGGGAGGTTACAGAAGATGATGTCTGCATGGTGGTACCCAGTTTAGCACTTGGCATGTAGAAGGGACTCTCCAATAGTCACCAGCACAAGAGTGGCCACACCCAAGTGGAGGGAGGAGGAGAATCCAGTGTGACGTTGATGCTCAGTAGGCGCTGCATCTGTGCTTGGCAAAGTAAATTCGCGTGGTAGCTAAGAACTCAGGGATTTATCATAAACCACAGCTGACTCATCCCACACCCACTTCAGCCCCTGTCTCCAGCCCACATCCAGATGTCAGGCCCTCACTCAGAAGGCAGCAGGGAAACACCTGGAGGCTGGCTCAGACCCTCAGAACTATAAACATCCTGACACTCGCAGGCAAGCATGCCTCCCAACAGCTGTTGTCCAAACAGAAGATCAGTCAGCCAGGATGTGAGCACGGACCAGCTCCTCTCTGCTGAGCTTGCCTCTGATGCCCCCAAACCGAACAACCTGGTTGTCATCCTTCATTTCCAGCCCTCCCACCTCTGATTTATTCAACAATACTTACTATGTAGAATCCCTTCTACTTCTTCCTGCCACATTGTCTCCAACCCCAGGTCTTTGAGACTTCAGCGTTTCTTGGGCAAGGTGGACTATGCTATAGTTGGACAGTTCCTTCTACAGAAGCAAAAGATGTTTTCCTAGAACTTCCACTGTGGATCCCAGGTCTTTCCCCTGGAGTCACACAGAAAGTTTAAATGGCCATCTTCTACCACAATACCCATTCCTAGGAAAGTAAATCTCCACTAATTTACCTCTAAGTAAAATCTAGCACTTGTCTTCATAAAACATTATGCCAAGAGAAAGAAGCCAGACACAACAGGCCGCATACTGTATACAGTGAGTCCCCTACAGATGAACCTTCAAGTGTCGAACTTTCCAAGATGCAAATGTGCATTCTATCGATGCCAGGTGTGAGTGAAATCGCAGCCTGCCCTCCATCTCCTACTGCTGATGATGCTTCAACTCTACTGTCTCCCACCTCATCTCCCTCCTCCAGTCAGCATCTCTTCTATCCTCTTCACTTGATGCCCCAGTCCTTGTATGCTGGCTCTTGTACTGTACTACTGTACTTTTCAAAGTACTGTAAGATTAAAATGTTTTTCTTTTTTTGTGTGTTTTTATGTATTATGTGTGTGAAAAGTATTATAAATGTCTTACAGTACAGTACTGTATAGGCGATTGTATTAGTTGGGTGCCTAGGCTAACTTTATTGGACTTAGGAATAAATTGGACTTATGAATGCACTCTTGGAATGGGATTTGTTTATATGTAGGGGACTCACTGTAATGTCAGGTGCATGAAATGCCCAGAATAAGCAAATCCATAGAGAGAGAAAGTGGACCAGTGATTGCCTGGACCTGAAGGTGGAGTGGGAGCGGCTATGAATACACGTGGGGTTTCTTTTGGTTGATGAAAATGTTCTGAAATTAGAGGTGATGATTACAAAACCCTGTGAATGTATGAAACCCCATTAAACTGTATACTGCAAAAGGGTGGATTTTATGATATAGGGATTATATCACAATAAGGAAAAGAAACATTTAATAAAGCAGCTTTTGGATTCTAACGGCTTCTACCAGCTGTGTCTTCTCAGGCCTGACCCCACCCACACTGCTGTGTAGCCGAGGTGGCTTAGCTGTGGTGTCTCTAAATTGTTGGCACTTGGAGGCAATGACAGAACCTGGTTCAGTCTCAGGGCTCACCGCTACTGGTGTTGTGTCTTTGGGTATGTTACTTAACTTGTCATGGCCTTTCCCCTCATCTGAAAAATGGACTTCTGTGAGAATAACTTAATGAGAGCTTATATATAAAGTGCTTGGCTCAATGCCTAGAATATTAAAAGTTTCCCAATAGGTGTAAGAAAGAAAATTGAGGAAATTCATCAACCTTGCCCCTCTTTTTTCTCCCAAGCTATTGCTGTTGCTTCCTTTTTCTCCAGGAACCCTTGATCAACAGGCTCAACCTCAGTGACTTGCTTGGGTTCCAGAGCCTCCTTTCATGGCCCAGCACTAGACGCTCTTTCCCTCATCCCACTTTGTTCCTGGGTTTACCTTTCTCCTGATCTCTTGCTTGTTGTTGCTATTTAGTTGCGAAGTCATGTCCGACTCTTTTGCCACACGGTGGACGGTAGCCCACCAGGCTCCTCTGTCCATGGGATTTCCCAGGCAAGAATACCAGAGTGGGTTCCCAGTCTCTCCTCCAGGGGAATCTTCCTGATCCAGGAATCGAACCTGCGTCTCCTCCGTTGGCAGGCCGATTCTTTACCACTGGGCCAACAGGGAAGCCCAGTCTCCTGCTTAGTCTCCCATTCTCAGCATCGCACTTAGGCCTGGATGTAAACAGCTGCTCCGGTGTGGCCCCTTGACTCTTGACCTTGCCCAAAGCTTTAGGTCTACATCTACTGCTTCCAGATGAAGCTTCAGGTCCCTAGTTCAGTTCTTATCAGCCCTGACTTCCCACCACCTCCCATGAAAGACATCAGAGGGTTTAGATGACATTAGGACTGTAGAAACTACACTTCTCATGAAGTTTCCCCACCTCAAGTTCAAATTAAATGCCATAATTTTCAATCTCCAGCTATTATGTTGAATCCTGAAATGTAAAAGGATCTGATAACTTTGAGAGCTTTTATAAAGGGAAACTTTAAGCAATCAGCTCAGCTTGGGAGACATTAATACAAGCTAAATGGGAGGTCATCTTCCTGAGATCGTGGGAAAGTCAGATGTGAGATCAAGTTTAATCAGCTTCAGGAGTGAATGAGAAAACAAAATATCTTTCATACCCATTCCTTTGCAGGCTTTGTTCAGCCTTTTGGCATCTTGATCAGCATCAAAACGCTGATGACTTTTTGCTTTGTTATCTCGACCGGCACCCAAGCCATGATGACTCTTCCCTTTGGCCTAGAAGAAAAAATAATTGCAAAGGTGAGTGGACAATTTGTTGTTGTTGTTGTTGAGTCATTAAGTTGTGTCTGACTCTTTGGGCATTAAAAATGATCTCTGGCTGAAATTGGCAGCTAAAAGGAAGACCAAGCAGACACCCAGATGAGGGAACAGCTGCCTCTGTACACGTGGGTACATGTGGAAATCAGCTGGGGAAGCTCTGGCCGCAGAGAGATGGCTGGTACCTCCTGGAGCCAGCTGGACTAGGATGCCCACAGAGAATGGGCCCCTCTGTTCTCAGGGATAATCAGCCCGGTCAGCTCTGGGAAGAGCGATTTTCTCATCGACTCCTCCTCTGTGCGTCTGTCTCTGAAACAGAGAGTAATACAGTGGGCTAGTGTCTTGGAATGCTGGTTTTTCCCCTTTGCCTTGAGACACAGCCTGTCTAGGGAATAGTTGCTGCCTGCCAGAAACTGAGGATTCTAGGATCTTATTACAGATCCATTTTGCAAGCTGGGCTAAAGCTTTACCATTCACACAATGAGAGACATACTATTTAATTTGTCAGAGATAACCCTATGGAACAAAACAGAGGTATTGGTCTTTACTGATCCTTGGGAAGAGAAAGTTCTGTGTGTATACTAATCTAATGTTTCCCATATTTTAATCATTGGCATAGTATACCCACAAAATGTCCACAGCTATCTGCTGCTGCTGCTGCTAAGTCACTTCAGTTGTGTCCGACTCTGTGCGACCCCTCAGATGGCAGCCTGTAGCTATCTAGGCCTACATCTTTATTATTTGCTTGTTATTTTTCTATCAATTTACCTAGTTTGTTTTGCTTAAAGTTATTTTCCAGAAAGAAACTTTCTGTTAGCACTGAAGTGGAAAGCCAGTGTGGCTTGCTTAAACAGAAGGTAAGCATAAAAAATCAGTGCACCGCTATTAAAAATTTAAAGACGTGAGGTTAATTGCAGTTATGCATCGGGGAGCTTTGAACACACCCTGGCTTTTCTCAGCTCTTTGTCTCTCCTCAGAGACCTTCTTTAATGAAAAGTGTCACTTATTTGCCCTCCTTCCAGGAAGTTGGCTCAAGTGTTACTGTCTACACTCCCCGATGCTCCGCTCCCTCCCTTCATTTCTGCCGTTGCCTATTGGGGATGAGCAGTAAACCGCCTGAAGCACAGAGGAGGCGTTGGGTCCATCTGCCTGGCAGCCCTGTGTCCTTTGAGGCCTTCCCCTCGCCTAGTCCGTGCGGTCTCACTGGGGCTGTCAGTCACCAAGCTGGAGCCCCGTTGCCCTGCGCTTGGGAGGACACGCAACCCGTCACTCAGGCAGTAGCGACTGGTTCCGGAGTGGGGATGTAATCCAAGCAGGATCAATGAGAATTTTTCCTGCTCTGATAGATAGATTTTGGGAGAGAGATGTCTCTCCCTGCTGGGTTTGCTAAGCTGACTGAGCGTCAGTATAGGGCGTGTTGGTGGCCATGTTGTCCACTCCAGGAAGGAGGCATGGGTTCAGTCTAAAGCAAAGCAGAGGCAATAAGAGTGGAAATATGGAGAGAGAGATTGAGAATATAACTAAGTACCGGAGGAGGGCTGACTTTTAGGTTTTGGTTAATGGAGAATCATATAATTTTAGAGCCAAAGGGATATCAGGACCCCCTATCACCCCATTGCCTTTTGGAATGTAATGTATAGCCCATCCCCCCCACCCCACCCCCCCAGCTATTTTTTGGCGACCCTGTGTGACATGAGGGATCTTAGTTCCGCAACCAGAAATCAAACCCATGCCCCCTGCAGTAGAAGCACCATGTCTTAACCCCTGGACCTCTAGGGAAGTCCCACCTGGCCCACCTTAAAGTATCTATTCCTGAAACAAGCTGGAGCGGGACTCATATTTGTTGAGCACCTGCCACATGCTAGACGACTCCTTCACTGACAGACCTTTCATCGTGGGGAAGAGTAGGCGTTAGTCATCTGATTTACAGATGGGGAAGCCTGGGTTCACGCAGGGCAGAGCATCTGTCTATGGCGTTGCAGGATGCAGGATGCACCAGCTCACTTTGTCTCCTAAAGCCCATGCTCCTGTGTCTCCTGCACCATCCTCTGTGTGTGCGTGCTCAGTCACTTCAGTTGTGTTCAACTCTGTGCAACCCTATAGACTGTAGCCTTTCAGGCTCCTCTGTCCATGGAATTTTCCCAGCAAGAATACCAGAGTGGGTTGCCATGCCCTCCTCCAGGGGATCTTCCCAACCCAGGGATCAAACCCACGGCATCTCCTGTGTCTCCTGCATCGCAGACAGATCCTTTACTGCTGAGCCACCTAGGAAGCCCTGCACCATCCTGCCTCACATCTAATTATGACTGGTACCTTCACATTCAGCGGAGGGATGGTGTGTCCCATTTTCTTTTCCCAGTCTTTTGTCAGCTGTAAGAAAACTATCTGGGACTTAGGAAGGCTTGTTGGCAGGACCAGAAATATAATTTATGGAGCTCAGTGCAAAATGAAAATGTAGGACTCTTTGTGCAAAAGTGATTGAGAATTTCAAGGGCCATCAAAGCATTAAACCAAGAGCAGGGCCTTTGTAAGTGTGGTACCCTGCAGCTGCCCAGGCTGTGCACTGACCAAGCTCACCCCGCTCTTTGATCACATTCTGAAAGGGCTGGTTCTCTGTGTGGGAGTGTGGGAAGGAGCAATCTCAAAGAAGTAAATTGTGTCTCTGCTTTTCATCAGGAGTATTATGGGTGGCTCAGGAAGTGAGGTGGAATTGAACCAGAGCAGCAGAAATCTCCTAGTAACAGGCTGATTCATAAACAGTTCTGTAGGTCACTTTAGCTTCATCCGTGCAAGAATTCAGTGGAACTCTTATTATCTATCCCACTTCCCAACTGACAAGTTAAAACAGAGATGGGGGCTCTGTGAATGGTTCTGGTTATGCCTGAGGGTCCTGGCTGAGGGATGGGGAGGGTGGGGAGGGGTCCAGGTGGGTTTACGCTTGCCCGGCTCTGTGCTGGCCGGCTTCTTCTCCCCCAGGCGGAGACTTTTTCCCTCATTGGCACAAAGATGCTGCCAGGGCTTGCAGAAGCCATGAGAAGACTTGTTCAAGATCCTCTGGCCAGGTAACTGCGGAACTGGACTTTAACCAGGACTGTCTGGAAGTCAGCTATGGAATGCCATTTGGTTTCTGTTTTAGTAAGACGGTTCCATAAGTTGTAAGAGCGGAGGGATGTGAAAAGAAACCTCAGAACAGGCGCAGTTTGTTTATCCAAGGCTGGAAAAGTAAAAATAAGTGTCCTTTAGGCCAAAATAATATTGAGCCTGGCCAAGGTGGGGGGGACCATGGTGGGGGGAAAGGGGGCTGGTGGAGGGTGTGCATTGGGAAAGGGCTGAGCCACACGTCAGGAGTAAAGATGATGTTGAGACTTCATTGTTACCTTTACAGCTAATACAGTGTGTAAGTCTCAACTCTCAGCAGGGCAGGATAAAGGAATTGCCCCCTTCTCGTAAAGACTCTTAGCCGTCTTGGTTATCTTTCCTTATCAGAAGAGAATTCCATCTTATTCCTAGTTGTTTAGTCGCTCAGTCATGTCCAACTGTAGCCTGCCAGTCTCCTCTGTCCATGGGATTCTCCAGGCAAGAATACTGGAGTGGGTTGCCATTTCCTTCTCCAGGAGATCTTCCCAACCCGGGGATGGAACCCACGTCTCCTGCATTGGCAGGCAGACTCTAACAGCAGGATATTCGATGTCAGAGGGAAGGCATTGTGTGATGTGATTTTAAAAAGAAAAAGAGAAAAAGAAAACAGTCTGTTTGAAAGGAATCTTCCCCTCGGCATGGCTGGGACTGTGTCTACAATGGCTGCATTCATCAGCCATGGCCAGTGTTGATGCAAGGGCCGTCCTTGGCTTGTTCCGATGAGCCGGGTAACAGCTTCTCCGAATGCAAAGGGAGCAGACATTCGTCCTCTATGGTTCATTGTTAATGGGCCGGGCAGCTGACTCTGGGATCTTGGGCCGATTTGCTTATCAGAAGATTTTGTTTTGAAACCTGAGGCCACTGAGCAGAACTTCCAATACAAAGCAGGTCTGCAGGAATGCGAACCAGACACGAAAGGGCAATGCAGGAGACCCCAGGATGGGGACGAAAGGTTGCGTTCGTGAGGGCTGAGGCAAACACATGGTTATTCTACCCGCTTTCTACGACAAGGCGTCAAAGAGCTGGGGCAACATTCCTTTTTTGTTTTGTTTTTTTAAATAGCATTTGCACTGACACTCAGGAAACACATAAAAAAGACATGATGCTAGATGTTAATAAAAAAGATTACAGAGTCTGGGTTTAAGGCCACATAGATTCAAGTTTGAATGTGGTCCTGCCCTTCTACAGCCATGTGAACTTGAGCCAATTAAACTCTAAGCCACTATTTCCTCATCTGTAAAATGGGGGCAGTGTCTGCCTTCTGAGATCAGAGACTTACTTGAGATAACATTTCCAGTGCCAGATAATTAGACAAGCCACAGACATGTTAGTCCTGTCTCTGCCTCTTTGGGCAAACTCTTTTATTTTTTGTCTTGTAGTGACAATTAGACTTTCACTTCTGTGTATTTTGACTTGGCAAATTCGGAAAGTATACACGTATTTTCTAAACTTGAAACTATGAGATTCTATTATCTATTTATTCATCCATCTATCATCTATCTATTATCTAGATATCTATTCGTCCATCCATCTATTATCTATCTTGCAATGCCCCAGAAGACATGATGTTTATAATAGGTAGACACTGAGGATGTGTTAATGGGCTTCCCTGGTTGCGCAGTGGTAAAAAGATCCCCCTGCAATACAGGAGACACAGGTTGACCCCTGGGCTGGGAAGATCCCCTGGAGGAGGGCATGACAACCCACTCCAGTATTCTTGCCTGGAGAACCGCATGGACAGAGGAGCCTGGTGGGCTGCATTCCATGGGGTTGCAAAGAGTTGGACACGACTGAAATGACTTAGCACACATATACAGGGATATAATAGTCAACTTTAAGAACACAGCTTTCTAGTCAGACGGGATTTGAATCCCATGGGGACTGCTTATTTCCTCTGTGAACTTGGGCAAGTTTGGGAAACTCTCTGTGCTGTGGTTTCCTCATGGCAAAATGCAGATAATATCACCTACCTCGTAGGTCTCCTGTGAGAGTTCAAATAAAGTCATTCACACAAAGCATCTGAAAGGAAGCCTAGCAGAGGGCATGTGTTCAATAAATGTAAAAAATATTTGTTGAAGGCAGATCAGCCGTGACCTTTCTAGAATATTCTAAACCTTTCCTGGTGAGGGGTTTTCACCTTGTAAATGGCTCTCTAAGGATCAGTTTTTCACTCATCACCTGCAGTGTGGCTCCAGAGTTCTAAGCATGCATTTCACTGGGGGCGGTAAAGTGGTTAAAAATTCAGGCTGTGTGGAGTCCAGGTGATCTGGGCTGACACCACAACCACATTCTGGCCAGCATGACAGTTCGCACCCACTAGTGTGAGGGTCCCATTGAGATACAAGGCTGGCGCAGAGCCAACCATCGCACTGCTCAGTCCAGGCTCAGAATGAAGCAAATACTTCTAACACTACAGAGAGCACTGCCTGGTATGTGATTCCTCTGGGAGATTTTTGTTTTTTCCTCTCTTGTCTACATGTCACTTTTCTGTGTTTTCATGTCCTTGCATCTCAAACAGGGAGACCAAGGATCCATTTTTCTGGAGGAAAGATGCAAAGAAAGTAAATCGATTCTAGGAGCCTAGGAAGCAGTGCCACCTGGGCAGAAAGATTGTTGAAAACATCACTCCGAATTGACTCAGGTTTAGCACAGTGATTGCCTAGGAGGAAAGATAGCTCTCTATTGAGTTTTGACATCTTTATCGAGTTTTGATATTTCTATTGAGTTTCAATACCCCCAGCAAGAAGGATGCAGGGGAGGAACAGACACCCAAAGGCTTCTGACCCTGTGCAGTTCAAACAAGGCTTAACTCTTATGATCAAAAGGGAATATTTTACAAAATCTTCCTCCAGCTCCCAGCAAACTCTGGTGATGGAGCGTGTTAAAACAAGGGATATGGTTTGCAAATTGGTTGCTCTATGCATTATATCATAACTAAGATTTTCCAGATAGGTTACCCAGCCCGAGTACACTCATATTTAAATACAGTCCCACTCATCAGTAGGTGTAACCTGCTTAGGTGACCTGATCTTCTATTTGGTTAACATCCAGACTGGAAAATAAGAATACACTGTCTCGTGAGAGACATGTGAATTCATTCAAAAGCAATGCACTGTAGGCAAATTAGACTATCCTCTAGCAGTTCCTCCCCTTTCACCTGCTTTCTCGCCTCCCTTCTCTTTTTCCTTTTCTTTCTTCCCTTTTCTCCTTCCTCTTCCTATTTTTCTTCCCTCCTCTTTCTTCAACAAACAAGCGCTGAAGATCTATTAGGTGGCAAGCACTACCCCAGGTGAGGGAGACTCAATGGGCCTATTAACTGTAGTCCCTGTCCTCAGGGAAATAGACACAGAAATAGATCAATGACCATTGCGTTATGATATGGTAAGCACTTTGCCTGCAAACAGCTGAGAGGAGAAAGAGGAATATATATGGAGAAGCTGACATTTGTGCTGGCTCTTCAGCACAAATAGGAGTTAGGCAAGCGCAAAAAGAGGGGAAGGGGAAGGGTGGAAATGGAAAAAAAGGGACAGTCCTGCGAGAAACGATAGCATGGTGCTTCCTGGGTCTGTGTGCATGCGTGCTTACTGTGACCTGTGACTGCGCTGCTGCAGAACAAGCAGGATCTGAATGTGACATAAAGACAAAATGTGAACTTGGGAGTCAGTCCCACTGTGTTCAGTTACACTTTGCCTCTTGCTGGTTGTAGGCCTGCAAGCAAGCTGACCCATCTGTCCGAGGCTTCGTTGTCTCATCTTCACAGCGGAGCCGCACCAGCTCACCGTAGTGTGCACTTTAGCTGTGGTCGTGTTCAGGATGCAGTCGCACCATGCCAGGTTACAGTCAGCACACGGATGGTGGCACGTAGGAGGTGGGGTGCCAAGTGACAGAAGGATGTAAGGGTCATTTGTAAACTCTGAAATATTATCAAAATGTAATGGGAGTGGCACTTGGATTGTTTGCTCTTTCCAGCACTGGTCTCCAGAAGACTTCACTGTCTGCGGTCTGCTGGGTAAATATTTAAAAGTGGTTGCTTGGTATCCAGACTCTGAGACAGGAAGTCTCCGAGGTACAGCTGGGGAGCAGAGGGCAGAGGGCTCACTCACTCATCTGAAGAGGCCTGCTGTGTGAGCTGATGTGGAACCAGGAGGGGATGGGGAAGACTAGTAACACGGCATGGGATTAGAGCTAAGCAATGGCCTGGGCTTATTAAACAGGAGCAAAATGAAGGCTGGGCTGGGGAGACCCTCAGACACGCCTGCACTCTCCTCAGCATTAGCAAGACCATTGCCATGCTGGTTTATGGTACCTTGAGTGAATGTTGGCCATTTGGGCTAAACTTGCCTTGTATAGAGTTGGGGCAACTGAGGTTCACTTTGGGTCAGAAACTTCTTTCTGATCACATAGGTAACTGCCCCACCCCCACCCCGCTTCAAGATATCTGCCTTTGAAGCTGGTGTGATGCTGGTTCTCTCCTTATCCTTTCTAAGTCTTTGTTTTCCCATCTTCAAGATGGTAATAATAGTATCTCTCTCTTGTGGGTTGTTATAAGGATATGGGTCAAAAGTGCTTAGCAGGATACTCAGCATGTGGTAAGGGCTCAGGGCTATTTTTAGCACTTCCTTCTATCTTGACCTGATTCCTGCTGTGTTGAACAAGCCCCTGACATGGTGCCTTGTATGCCAGCTTTAAAATAGCTCATTACATAATTTTGTCCAGAAACCATTTTGTACTTGTAGCTAAGTAGTAGCAGGCGCTGAGAGTTTAAGAGAATTTATGGGAGAAATACTTCAAATTGAGAATGACAGCTGAATATAACACACTTACTACTTGCCCGGCACAGGTCCAGACAATTTACATGTACTCACTCAGTCTTCACAACAACCCTATGAAGTAAGTATTGTTACCTCCTGTTTTGCGGATGAGGAAACCGGAGCACAGAGAGGTAAATTAATTGCCTGAGGTCACACAGTTGGTAAGTGATGGAATTCAAACCTACACAGTCTGGATCCAGAAACGTTACTGTTGACTTCTCATCAACCAATTTTTTGTCCCTGTCAAAATTGTTTCTTAAAAAAAAATTTAATGGTAGAAAAGCTCATTTCAACTCTTAAAATGCTAATTTTTTAAAATGGAAACCTGTGACTGGTCTGCTGACCAAGGAAGCTGAGGACCATGTGCATGGCCATGGGGTCAATAAATGTTCCTGATGATGAGTCAATAGGAAGTGAAATGAAAAATAAAGGCCAGTTATCACTATTTGCAAGGCAAAAGGGAAAACCTCTCCCAGGGCAAAGTGTGTGTGCAGGGCAGATGTTATTGTCAAACTCTGCTCCCAATATTCCTTCTGAGTCAAATGAAATTGTAATTTTCAGCTTCTTTTCTGTAAAGCGGGACCCAAACCTACTGTACCCAGCAGAATCTCAGGAAGATAAAATAAGACAAATGGTGTTCACAATGACAATGTGAATATCATTCACCATAGCCGGGATTTAAAAACAACCTTATGGGGCTTCCCTGGTGGCTCAGATGGTAAAGAATCTCCCTGCAATGCAGGAGACTTGGGTTCAATCCCTGGGTTGGGAAGATCCCATGAAGAAGGAAATGGCAACCAACTCCAGTATTCTTGCCTGGAGAATTCCATGGACAGAGGAACCTGGCAGGCTACAATCCATAGAACTGCAAAGAGTTGGACATTACTGAACAACTAACACTTTCACTTTTCATGTGTCTGTCAATGGATGAATAGATAAAGAAGATGTGGCAGATAGCTAGCTGGATAAATAGACAAACGAACTTGAGATATTATGTCAAATATATATAGTGGAATATTATGCAGCCATGAGAAAGAAGGAAATCCTGTTATTTGCAACAACCTAGATGGATCTTGAGGGCATTATACTAAGTGAAATAAGTCAGAGAAAGACAAATACTATACGATATCAATTATATGTGGAATCTAAAAAAGCTGATAGGAACAAACACTAGAATGGTGGTTACAAGGGGCCAGGGGAAAAGGAAAGAGGTTAGCTAAAGCATACAAACTCGCAGTTGTAAGATGAATAAGTTCTGGGGACCTAATGTACAGCATAATGGTTATAGTTAAATAATACTGTATTATATACTTGAAAGCTGCCAAGAAAGTATCTTAAATGTCCTCACCACGAAAAAGAAATGGTAACTACATGCCATGCTGCAGGTGTTAGCTAATGCTATGCTGGTAATCATTTTGCAATATGTAAGTGTATCAAGTCAACACGTGTATTAAACTTACATAATGTTATACATCAGTTTATTTCAATAGAGCTGGCGGGACTTCCCTGGGGGTCCTGTGATTAAGACTCTGTGCTTCCACTGCAGGGGGCACAGGTTCAGTTTCTAATTGGGGAACTAAGATCCCACATGCCACAATGGCACAGACATAAATAAATAACTAGCAAAGATTATGTTTTTTAAAAAAATAAAACTGGGGAAAAAAAGAGAACATGTGAGAACTGGAGAGAGCGCTTTCATTACAGTGATCAGAGTTGGCCAGGGAGGGACTGACTTTTCTGACCTGCTCCAACAGACTCTCGGGACTCTTCCTCCTCTCCCCATCTCATCCCAAGTCTTCCAGTTACCCCTTTTCCTGCTCCTAAGACATCTGGCCATGGGGATCATCGTCTGAGGACCACAGTGTGCCAGGGAACTGAATTTTAGCAGAGGCATTGTGAAGACTGAGAAGGCATGAGGCCAGCGCAGGACCAGTTTCTGATGTTTGCCCCCTTGGGGTGACTGCTTACCAGCCTGATGAACTGTCAAACATTCTCACAGGTAAAAGGTCACTTCTCCCCGCCTGACAGAAGCTATGCAAAAACGACTGCGGGTTTGTCTTACTAGCCAGGGGCCTGTCCGTGGGAGGCACGGGAAGCAGAGGGCGGGTGCTGGGATGGACGGATTCCTCTGTCCTGCCTGCATCTGCAGAGGGCCAGAGGAGCTTAGAAATTGACAGCATGGGGCCTCGTGTCCCTTTGTGTTTTAAACACCTGGTTGCCCACCGTTGGTTCTATGGGCAACAGAGGAGAGTGGATCTACTTCAGGAAATCTACTGAAGCCTCATCTTTCTGAAACTGTCCTGACTCTCCTGGAAAGAAATGAGGATTTTCTGCCAGTGGTGAGCTGGCACTGAGGCGAATAACCATTTGACTGCCCAAGATGGAGGGTTTCCTGGGAAATCCTGGGTTTTTAGTGCTAACTCTGGGACAGTCCAGGTGAACCAGAATAGGTGGTCACCCTAGCTGAAACTGACTGTGCAATTTTGCAATAGCCAGCATGTGAACACACAAATGACTGAGTCCTGTTAAATCTGAATCATTAAGATATACGTGGCTTCCCAGGTGGCTCAGTGGTAAAGAATCTGCCCACGAATGCATAGGAGACGTGGGTTTGGTCTCTGGATCGGGAAGATCCCCTAGAGAAGGAAATGGCAATCCACTCCAGTATCGTTGCCTGGATAATCCCATGGACAGATGAGCCTTGCAGGTTGCAGTCCATGGGGTTGCAAAGAGTCAGACAGTACTAAGTGACTGAGCATGCATGCAGATTTACTAGGTATAGATATTTTAAAAATTCTCCAGATAATTCTAATGTGCAACCATGGATGAAAACCACTGGTCTCATGAAAATCAAGAAATTTCCAACTGACATTTCAATGAATGAGAAAGCTTTAAAGATATATACACTGAGTGTTTGTATAAGTAGGAAATCCTAGACTTCATCCAGGGTGCAAAAGATAAAGGGGAGAGTTTTATCAGAGATTCTTAGGTTAGAAAGTCAACCAAGGGTTTTTCAAAGTGGATAACATGGAACACTGAAGGTATTAAAACCCACTGGATTTCCAACTGGGAGAGGAGTTCCTTTTAAAATTCTCTCTAGATTCTTGTGAGTAGTTGGTCTTTGTCTGGTAATAGTATGTTTTTCACAGTTTCCCAGTCCAGGAGCTAGCAAACTATAGCCTGGGGCCAAATCCAGTCCATTACCTGTTTTTCTAAATAAAGTTTTACTGGGACATCACCAACCCACTCATATCCATTTGGTCAATGATTGCTCCCACACTACAATAGCAGACCTTAGTAGCTGCAACAAAGGTTTTAAGGTTTCCCTGATGGTTCAGCAGTAAAGAACCGGCCTGTAATGCAGGAGACACAGGTTTGATCCCTGGGTGGGGAAGATCCCCTGGGGAAGGAAACAGTAACCCACTCCAGTATTCTTGCCTGGAAAATCCCATGGACAGAGGAGCCTGGTGGTCTATAGCCCATGGGGTTGCCAGAGCCGGGACTTTAGACTTAGTGACTAAACCATTACCAACAACAAAGATTATGTGGCCCAGAAAGCCTCAAATAGTTACTTTGCAATTACCTTCTCTGTTTTATGCAAACAAGTGTTTTTTTTTTTTTATCAGAAAACAAATGACAGAATCTGAGCCTTTGACTGGCAATAGTATTTAGTTTGAGTTTAATACACTCTTCTCACTTTTTGTATTTATGGCAACTGATACTAGTTTCCCATTTATGGTACTAATACAAGGTTTCTTTTTAAGATAAATTTGTGTCAAAAAGATGAGTGAATTTAAAGAAAATAGTTAGAACTATTAATAAAATATGTGGCATAAGTATTTGGAAACATTCCAAAAGGTCACACTTAAGTGTGAAGTCTGGGAAACATTGTTCAATGTATCCAATCACCTCATTTTACAGATACACTGAAGCTTGGTGGTGAAGTCATCTGCCCAGAGTCACTTACTCCATTACGGAAAAAAACTGGATTCCTCTCTCCAAGGACAATGTTCTTTTACCCTTAACTGGCCACTCATTTGTACTTTGAAACCAGTTAGCATGAATGCAAAGTATTGTACTATTTAAAGTTGATGAATTTAGAGCTAGATACTGCCCTGGTGACATTTCCACAGATACATATAGTAGACACTGAGGCAATGTGAAACAAAACAGAGGGGTCATTCACCTCTTTAAACATGAATCTTGGGTGATTAGTGGCATATTGTTTCATTAAGTTGATTGTTTCTTGGCCATGGTTCCCTTGAAACAATAAGTTTGATTAAAAGTCTTGCTTTTTTTGGTTTTAAATCAAAATCCACTTAAATGCTTGTCAGAACAAAAAGTTAAACTATTAAAGAGAAAAAAAAACATATATAGTAGCATACTCTGTTGGGTATATTTAAGCACAGTTTCAATCTTACAAGAATATTTGGTAATTTTTGCCATGCAACTATTCCTCCATTTTAATTAGGACTTGCCATGGTCACATTGACTAATAGCAAAGCTGATTCCTCTGTTCTTAGATCTTCTTTCCACTTGAATCAGCTTTTGAAGTCTATTAGCCAAGGATGCAGACCAGATAGCTAGGAAAGTGTGTTAGGAAAGGTGTTAGGAAACCTTTGAAGGGTACTGAGAACCAGGGAGCTCTTTGTTTCTATTGATTCGTCCTTTCAGAGATGGAGTTTTAAAGTGACAGGTGTGACTATTAAAGGCTTGGCCATCACTCTGTTAGTGTTAGTCTTGGTCATGTCCGACTCTTTGTGACCCCATGGACTGTAGCCCACCAGGCTTCTCTGTCCATGGAATTCTCCAGGCAAGAATACTGGAGTGCATAGCCATTCCCCTCTCTGGGGGATATTCCCGACCCAGGGATTGAACCCAGGTCTCCTGCATTGCAGGCAGATTCTTTACCCTCTTTACCATCTGAGCCACTAGGGAAGCCATCACTCTGGATGAGAACAAATATTCGCAAGACTGGGCAAATAAGGCTGAAAATAGAAAAAGCATCCCCTTGGATCAGATCTCAAAATGATATACTTACATACGCTGTGTGTTCTGAAAAGTAAGTGAAACTCTTTAGATTTAAAAAATGATCTTTCTATTAAATTTGGGGTTTCTATAAATTTAAATTTTATAGATTGGCATTTTAAGAACACCTCTTAATGAAGATTGGCATTGTTAGGTCATTTTCCAGAAAGACACAATTTCTTAGGCTATGCTCTTTGGGTTATACATCTCAATGTGGTATTTACTGTCAAAAGTGACTATGAGGTTGAGACTTGACCTTAAGGAGAAATGAACTTAAGACTCATCAAGGTGGTGGGTGGCATTGTTTCCAAAGGTACTAGCAATACACTCAGAAATGCAAACAATGTGAGAAGCCTACCATGCCCTGTTTCTGGTCTTGAGAGTCTTGTTTTTCAGGAGTTTTAAATCCAAATCCAGTTCAATGCTTGTCAGGGCAAAAGTTAAACTATTATTAAAAAATAGAAGAAAATACATTGCAGTGTACTCTGTTAGGTATACTTAAGCACAGTTTCCATTTTATAAGAATATTGGTAATTTCACCATGTAGCTACGACTCCATTTTAACTAGGACTGGCCAAGGTCACACTGACCAATAGCAAAGCTGATTCCTCTGTTCACGGGGAGATTGATTGGGGCAAGTCTTTGAGGGGGCTCCACCCAGAGGAGAGGTGAGCAAACTGACTCCTGAATATTTCAGACAGTGTCTTTCCAGATGAGCAGTGTTTATCTAGGCAGGAAAACCAATAGCTCGGCAGTCTTGTTCCTGGTTATTTCTGCAGGGAAGCTCTTCTCATTCTGGCTATCAGAACTTAATTAATGAGCTAATGACCTTCGGGGTTGGGGGAACCACTGCCTCTCGATTGCTGATGTCATCAGCAGGAAGACAAGGGTCAAGGTTCAAGATGAATTGGCTTTTACCCTGTGATAAGAGGGGCAATCAGTGGGAGAGAGAGCCTGGGCCAGAGGGGCAGGAAGGCATGATCGCTGGTGGAAGCTCAGCCAGATAAGGACATTAGAGGGACTTCTTCTGCCCAGTAGCCTTGCTTTCCCATTTAAGGTCTGTGTCTCGTGAAGTGGTTCTCAACTGACAAGGAGTGATTTTGCCCCTCTAGGGACATTGGGCAATGTTTAGAGAGTTTTTAGTTGTCACAAATAGGGGAGTGTTGGTGGTATCTAGTCACACATGCCAAGGGACTCTACTAAACATCCCACAGGGCACACAACAACCCCCTGCAGCAAAGAATTACCTGGTTCCAAGTGTCAGTAGTGCTAAGATCTGATCTGTGAAGGGTCTACAGCCCTGATCGCACGGCTGTGACAGCTCTGTCCACATGTTACCTGAAGGTGTTGAGAAGGCTGCGCTTCTGGTGGTAAATGACACCTAGGTAACAAGGTCCCCAGTCACAAAGAGGGCATTGCTGTGGTTACTTAAAAGAGGGGATTAGAAGTGGACCGTGGTGTCTTTCTCTCTTTGATTTTCTTTCAAAGGAACCCAGATGACACATCTGAAAGATGAGTGCTGGGAGAAGGTAACTAGGAGGATGAGTTCAGGTCCAAGTTGGTCCCAAGGGCCTGTTATCCCCACCGCTGCTTTGAATCACAGCCTCAGCTGACAGCCCTAGCTGGCTGTCTCTCTTTGGGAGACCCTCAGTACTGTGTCGGGCTGGACAGCCCCAAGTCTCTGCTAGAGGCAGAACACAATGGGTGTCTCAAAACCAGGTTTTGTGTCCTGGGAGAAATGTCAGCTTTGAGGTTGTTCACAGATTGTTTGGGGATTTAGAGGCCTCTAAAGAGTGTTAAACATTCAGATAGCCAATGACTGCTGTATTGCCTTAACAAAAGTGCACTTGGAGAATATGGTGGTGATGGGGAGATGAGGGCTACTTCTCAACTATGAAAGGAGCCATGCCTTCAAGAGCGATGAAAAATGGAGCACTTTTCTCATTAGAAAAGAATTGTCCATGTCCTTCTATTGCCAAAGGCTGTTTTTTTTTCTTCTTCCAATTCAATGAGCATATCAACTTGGGATTCATTGCTTACAGGAAAAAAGGAAGTAAGTGTACTCTGAGATCCTCCAGAGTCAATGATAAGTGGGCAAATGGAGTTGAAAAGTGAAAATATTAGGGGCTGAGCTGAGCCACTGCAGCATTGAATAGTGCTGGGTATTATACTTTGCTGCAGGGGGTTGTGATACATTTTGTGAACAAGTTCAGATTTGCTGAAAAGGAAACAAGGTGAAAGAGTGAAATTTGCTTTAAGCAGATTTTTGTTTCCTCTAGAATCAAAACAACGAATGCTATTCTTTCCCCTGGTAAGAGAGTTGAAATATGCATTGGATCCACACTTCTTAATTATTTCTCTAAAATTCTTTCAATCACTTTTGGCTTCCTTTTCATTCCCACCACAATCCAAACCCACATCACCAGAGGAGTGATTATTCTATTGCCTTCCCATCTTATCTTCAAATCTTCATTCTCTTTCTATCTTAATTGTAGTCATATTTGTAGTTGTAGTAATGTTAATAAAAACTATAGTTGGGGGTGGGAGGGAGGCTCTGGAGGGAGGGGATATATGTATACATATAAGTGATTCCCTTTGTTGTACAGCAGAAACGACATTGTAAAGCAAGTATACTCCAATAAAAAAATAAAATAATAAAACTATGACTCTACATTTAAAAACAAAAAAACAGCAGTTATAAGAAAGCAATACTGATAAAGCAATGCCACCCATCCCTAAGAACAGGTAAGGCCAACCTTGGCTAAGGTGATAGTCCAGAAAGTAGGTACATACCCAAGTCAATCAGAATTGTCCTTGGCATTGTATGTATGGATGCTTAGAGAAAACTCTTTTCCTTAGGGTAGTTAATCTGGAGTTATGTGAGGCTGTGGAAATCTCTGTGGTGTCTGAACTGTCTGTGGCCAGGTCTCCCTCTCATCAACTCCTTTTACCTTCCCCACTATTCAAAAGGAAAGGTTCATTTTCGATAGGAGAGAATGAGGCCAAGACATAGAAAGAAGGAGAGAGTGTGAGAGAGAGAGGAGAGGGAAAGACACTTACTGACAAGATGATTTCCGCAGCACTCGGAATGAATCGTGATCCATCACTGTGCTGTTCATCTTTGTCAGTCATTGGTCTTGGAGTGGGCTTTTGACCAATTCTGGCCAATGGGATACAAAGGGATGTCTGCCTGGGGTTTCCCGGAAGCTTATCCTCACTGATAGGGGACTGTTTACAGGAAGAGAAACTCATTTTTTCTCTACCCCTTTCCTTCTTGCTTGTGACCCTACCCTGTGAGATCATAAACCTGAACACACACGTGGCCATTCTCTTGCATCCATGAGTGGAGATGTTGCCAGTACCTTGAGGGTGGCAGAATGGAAAGGCAGAGGTACCCTGAGTCCCCAGCGATGGGACTGCACTACTGAACCAGCCCTGGAGTTCCCTGCATTCAGACTTCCTGTTAGAGTTAATAATTTAAGGTCATTGTTATTTAAGCCACTGTCAATCCAGTAGCTTGTGAACAAATACATACTCAGTTAAAAACAAAACAACCCCCCCCTCCAGAATTTATAGTTACAAACCACCTCAACCCCAGACTTCTCTCTTGAGTTTCAGATCCAGCTGTGTTAGGTATAATACCCAGATATTTCAAACCCAACAGATCCCCAAACCAAATTCATCCTTTCGCCTTGCAGACTTGTCCTCACTCCCAGGGTGTGCCATGATCAGCCACCTGCATTCACAGCCAGGTACCTGGGGAGCCCCGTGGAGTCTCTCTTGTCCCCCACCTCCCATATCCTGTCAGTCAGCAAGTTATGTCCATTTGACGCTCCCATCTGTCCTTTTCTCTCCAATCCCATTGTCACTGTTTCAGCTCAGGGCAGGGGTTCATCATCTTTCTCCAGGGCCACTGCCTTTCAAGGGCTTTACTTGCCTTCGGTCATGTTTCTCTTCAGACCTTTCTCCACCAGCTTCCAGCATGGTCCATCCATAATGCCCACCTTGTCATCCCCTTGTCTGAGATTGACTGGGACTTCTCTGTTGCCTAAGATAGTAGTTCTCCAGGTGTGGTGCCTAGACAGAAGTGTCAGCATCACCAGGGAACTTGTCAGAAATGCAGATTCTCGGGCCCCACTATAGAGTGTCTACTGAATCAGACTCTCTGCAGATGGGGCCCAGCTCTCTGTTTAAATAAGCCTTCCAAAGGAATCTTATGGAAAGTTTGAAAACCACTACTAGCTTAAGGCAATGAAACCCAATCTCCTTGGATTAGTGGGTTGACTAGTACCCCTGAATCCATGTCTGCTCAGAACCTCAGAATGTGACTGTATTTGGAAATTGAACCTTTGCAGATACAGTTAGTTAAGGAGTTTTAGATGAGCTCAGACTGAGGGAGGGTCCTAGATCCAGTGATTGATATCCTCATAAGAAGAAGAGATTCGGGTTCGATCCCCGATCCAGGAAGATCCCACATGCCACAGAACAGCTAAGCCCATGCACCACAGCTCCTGAAGCCTGTGCCCTAGAGCCTGTGCTCCGCAACGAGAGAAGCCACTGCAATGAGAAGCCCATGCACTGCAACTAGCGAGCAGCCCCTACTCTCTGTGAGTAGAGAAAACCCAAGCAGCAACAAAGATCCAGCACAAAAATAAATAAATATATGTAGTGGGGAAAAAAGAAAGAAAACGTAGCGAATTGATGAATTCATTCACATTTGCTGTGTGCCAGGTATTGTGTCGGTACTGGGGATGCTAAGACGAATAAGACGCAGTCCAACCCCCAGGACAATTGGAGCTGTCAGTCCAGTTCTGTTCACTGATGTATAAATAGTTCCAGAATCACTTGGGAGAGAAGTGATGGCATTATACCCAGAATATTATGGAAGCACTACAGAAAAGCATCTATTCCAGGGTGGGGATGAGGAGAGAAGGAGAAAGCTCAGAGATGGAGTAAAGACATAATGAAGTAATAATTCAGTTCCATAGTTGTAGACAGCCCAGTTGGTTAGCTTGTAGTTAGTGCAATAGGAACCCAAGACACAGTGTGAAGAATTTCTACCCAAACCCTAATTCATGTTTACCTCTTATTAGATATATTAATACAACCTCAGACAAATAACCTAACCTCTCTTTGCGTCACTTTCCACAATTTTTAAAGAGGACTAATAATAATAGTACCTTCCTATTAGAATTGCTGTGTGGACTGACACTTGTATATATGGAGTGTTTTGTAAAGGGCTCAACTTTCGTGGACCACTGTGCTCAAAGCTCTTCACTGTTTCACAAGAACTTAAAAAATGTCTGTTGTCATTGTCATCATCATTTCAAAAGGCCCTTTTCAACCTCCAGTGATGTCCACTGTTGCTGGGCGTTGGGGTGATGTTGCTGTGCTGTGGAGCAGAGAGGCTTGGCTGTGTTGGGATGTGCTCAAACCCATCCTCTAGAGTTCCTGGGTCAAGTTTTCAGTTGCATGCTCTTCCTTCTGTCAGTGTATTTGTCCTTGCCAGTCTTTATCCCGCACCTCTTTTAAATGACTGCTTTTAATCTATTATCGCCAAGAAACCTCCAAAGCCAAGACTGTGTAATTTTGCCTAAAACATAGCTAGACTTCATGTGGGAGAGTTGTCATTAAATAAAGCTTGCTTTAGTGCATGTCATATTTTGATGGCAGAGGCCATTTTTGTTTCCTCTTCTGGATGGTGATGATATAAAGGACTAACATTCCAGGATAAAGTTTTAATGATAGGAGAGTTATTCCTGCGAAGTCTAGGCTGGTTTCTATTTGGGGGTCACTGTGATTCTTTGAGTTTGGGGATCACAGTGTAAAGCACTCTTGGTTAAAGCCATACTTACTTTTGTCTCAAATTCCCTATCACATTTCAGCTGTCTTTAGAACCTTGCTTCTTTTCTCAGGAATCTTGATCTAGGCCCCACCTGTCATGTATCTCTCGGGTGTTCACAGTCCACCGCGTAGTCTCCATTTCAGATAATATTTGTGTTGGCTAACTATTAGCACAAGCGAGTCATAAACGTGGCATCTTGACAAACACCCTGGGGATCCCTGAGCAGATGTTCTGACATTTACGAGTTGGTTTTCATTTCCAGGCACTCGCAATGACACTTCCTTCGTCAGCAGTGTGCTGAGCTGGTCTCACCAGGATCGCGCTGTGAGGTTCACCATTTTCAGACTCTGGGCTCATCAGCATTGCCACGGGAGCATTTAGAAATCCCAACACCCAGGCCAACTGCCAGACCAATTAATTCAGACTCTCTGGGGGTGGGACTCAGGCCTTGCTGGATTTTAGAACCCCCAGGTGACGCCAACATCCAGGCAAGTTGAAGAACTTGTTCCCCAGGCTGGTACTTCTCAACTTCAACGTGCATGGGAAACACTTAGGGATCTTATTGAGTGTAGATTCTGATTAAGTAGGTCTGGGTGGGCCTGAGATTCCGTGTTTTTTTTTCTTTGTCTGTGTTAGGTCTTAGCTGTGGCACATGGACCCTGAAGTGCGAGGGCTTCAGTAGTTGCTGCAAGCGGGTTCTCTATTTGGGGTGTGTGGGCTTAGCTGTTCCTTGACATGTGAGATCTTAGTTCCTTGATCAGGGATAGAGTTCTTGTCCCCCACATCGCAACTTGGATTCTTAACCACTGGACTACCAGGAAAGTCCCAGATTCTGTATTTCTAAAAGCACCCAGACCACGTGGACATTGCTACTAGCCTAGGGTTCATGCTATGAGTAGAAAGTCAGTAGTACTTTTTTAGTACCTGTTCATCAGTCTGGAAAAAATTTTCCAGAAATCAATAGTCCTCTTGAGTTTGTGATGATTTCCACATTTATCCATGGCACCCCTAGATCTTGCTCCCTATATTTCAGTTCTTGTGACCCCTACAGCCACACTCTTGTGACTAAGTCATCTCACTCTTTGTCACAATGTTCTATTTTCCTCCAAATGGTTATTCTTTTGAAAATAACTCACACAGTGGAAGAGTCATTTGGCTGAACCTAAGCTTTTTTCATGAGGATCTATTTTTCTGTCTCTGCACAAAGCTCATTGATCAGAGACATGGCCTCTAGACTAAGCAGACTCTGAACACTGTGTGTTTCAGCAAATGATGATAATATGCCAGTGTCAGTTCTTACTGCTCCAAATAGATTAGATAGAAACACTATGTCTGGAATTCAGAAAAATCAGGGATGATGGCAAAAGGATTGGAGAAAAACACAGAGGAAAAAAATTTTAAGCTTTCAGAATTGACTATGATGCCATATCAGAATACCTTGGAAAATATGATTTCCAACTTTCAAATGGCTTTAGACCAATATATGTCAAACAGTTATCTGTGGACCCTGCTTTATGGACGTATTTTGAGAGATTCAGCTTTCCTAGTAGGCTTTTTGAACTGTTGTTTTGGAGAAGACTCTTGAGAGTCCCTTGGACTGCAAGGAGATCCAACCAATTCATCCTAAAGGAAATTGGTCCTGACTCTTCATTGGAAGGACTGATGTTGAAGCTGAAGCTCCAATTCTTTGGCCACCTGATGCAAAAAACTGACCCACTGGAAAAGACCCTGATGCTGGGCGGGAAAGATTGAAGGTGGAAGGAGAAGGGGACAACAGAGGATGAGATGATTGGATGGCATCACCGACGATATGGACCTGAGTTTGAGTAGGCTCTGGGAGTTGGTGGTGGACAGGGAAGCCTGGCATGCTGCAGTCCATGGGGTTGCAAAGAGTCAGACACGACTGAGTGACTGAGCTGAACTGAACTGAAAAACTAGCATGAAGCATGCTGGATCATCAGGTTGAGCAAGCACTAGCTAGCACATGATCTCAATGCCTGTGTTTGTGTTTCTATTTATAAAGCATGCCAAATAACATACTTTAATTGTTACAAGCTCATGATAAAAGAACAAAGAACAGAAGGAGGTTTAATGTAAAAAGCCTGCATTTTAGCCAAGAGAATGCCCAATTGTCTTACAGGGAGTCTTATAAACAAAAGTTTCTCAGTAGTTAAGATAGAGAAATGTGATGGGAGAACTAAGAAGTCACACACCACATCATATTTCAGAGATGTTGTAACTCAGAAAAACCACATAATAGCTATCCGTGCCATTTTTGCATTGAGCCCAGCATTTAACCTCAGCACAATAACATTATCTATTACACTAAATCAACAACATACTTTTGCACATCATGGACTTGTATTTTGCTAATGTTTAGTTTGCAAATGTGTTTTGGTTGAGTGTGTGTGTGTGTGTGCTCTTTCACTCAGTTGTGTTGACTCTTTACAACCCCATGGACTGTAGCCCACCAGGCTCCCCTGTCCGTGAAATTTTCCAGGTAAGAATAGCGGAGTGGGTTGCCACTTCCTTCTCCAGGTGATCCTCCTGACCCAGGGACTGAACCTGAGTCTCTTGTGTCTCCTACATTGGAAGGCAGATTCTTTACCACTAAGCCACCACCAGGAAGTATAGTTGCTTTAAAACTATAAGCATCTTAGTTTTAAGTTTGTACATATTCAAGTCATTTTCTAATGCAGTCATTTGTCCTTGAAAAAGATTTTGCATTTACTTATCTAGAAACACAATCTTAGAACATATCATTCTTTATGCATGTTAAATTCCACTAATACTTTCTACAGTGTCATAGGAGCATAATGTAGATCACATTCCCTGCTCCCGGGCACCATTAAGGGATGCAGTTGGGAAGGGAAGCTCAGTGCCTAGATTAAATTTTCACCTTAGGTGCAAATATGGTAACAAACATTTTCGAGGGAAAAATGTCCCTGCTTGGAAGGAATGCCTCATGGGGACCTTTTCAGATTGGAGGGTTCAGCATGACAAGTCACTGATGAGTAGTATGGGGCCCGTGAGAAAGCCTGGTCATACCTATGGTTTGGAGGGAAAATAAATGCTTACAGGCTGGTGGGACTCTGGCTCTCCACTCCCTGATGGGTGGCTGAGAGGCTGCAGATCTGCCGAGGGTAGGGCCTGCCCTTTGGGCAACTGTTGACTGCCTTCTGGCAGGGAGTAAGATTGGCTCTGAGGATTCAAAAAAGAAATACATGAAATGCTAGACCACTCACACAAGCCACAGCCCCATGGGGTTGACTTTCAAGGGATGAAAATACCCTCTGAAGTAGCTAAGGCAGGGGCCAATGATACTTCTGCACGGATCAGAAGTATCTTATTTTATTTATTCAAAAAAATATTTAAAAAATTAAAAAAAATTTTTTTTTCTTTTGGCCACACCACACAGTTATGGGGATCTTAGGTCCCTGACCAGGGATCAAACCCGTGCCACCTGCATTGGAAGCTTAGAGTCCTAACCACTGGCCCACCAGAGAGTTCCCAGGATCAGGAGTATCTTAAAAGTAGGTTTCAGTTTCCCTGAAAGACCAATTAAATGGAAGCCTCATAACCTTGGCTAGTATGATAATGGTATTTACAAAGGATTTTAAAAATAATGCCTCTCTGACAATGCTTGTAGGTTTGCAACCATCTGAGTGCAAGTCTGATGTAGGGCAAAGGAGAAATATCTTATAAATAAAGTTCTACTTTACAGAAAAATTTGGATTTTTATTCTCTTCATTCTTAGTGTACACACAATAAATCCTTCTTCCTGTGGGAAGTTACAGTAGGTGCTGCAAAACGTTATTAAAATTCTTATTGCCATAGCTTTGGGTATACCTTTTTCACTGTAAAAAAAAAAAAATCAGGATTTGACTCTGAACTGCCTTGTACCTAGTTAGTTCCAAATGGTAGTATTTTCATCAATTTTTAGCCATTTATAGTTTATGGACATGCTATTCACATGAGCCTAGACATTCAGAAGAAAAGTAAAATATTAAATCTATTCCGTGAATATTTACAAATACCCAGTACCTGGTACTGGGATATTTTCACCTTTCAATCCAAGCTATATAGGCTTGTGAGAATCCCTGTAGCTTTGTCTACTGATATTTACAACATGAACCTGTATTCCCAAAACATTGAGGGCGACATCTATGAAGCTTTTTGTAGTTTTGCTCCAAACTAACAGCTTTAATCACACATTCCTTAAATACCATTTTAACCACTTGCTCTCTGCAAAGCATTGTTTTCCACATTCCAAATACTTCTCTTTCATCCCTTCTAAAATATTTCTAATGGAAAAAAAAATACATTCCAAATGCATTTTCAAAGCATAGTTTGCTGCTGTGAAAACCAACAATTAGGAGCGATCACAATGATAAAGTATTAAAGTATCAATCATAATTTCATAATTTAAATTTCTCCACATGTTAACCAAAATTAGAACTTGATTTGAGTCCCGAGAGCAATAAATACTTACATGACGATTGCCCATTTTCGTTTCTTCAGAGAGAGTTGTTCTGTATTTCGTGAAGAGATCAGTTCTTCTAAAGGCCAAGTTTAAAATGGCTTTCCCAGGGCATAATATCTCTTGAGTTTAATAAGTAACCATTGGCATTGCATTTGAATACGTTGCTGGGGATGGGTAGGGAGTGACTCCAGCAACGACTGATCTTAACCTGCCCATGCTGCCTTGGCTGGCCATCTTTTTAAAAGTATGATATATTTTTTAAATAAATTAATTATAGGCTTTTAAAGTTGATCTTATTCACAACTAAAGGGCTAAGCCTGTCTCACTCTTGAATTATTGAAAGCGTTACTCTTTTTTATTTTAGGTGTTCATTTAAAATTTTATACTTTGGAGTGATAAAAGCATTAACCAAACAAGACTAAAAATCTTTTTATTTCACTAATATCACCATTATTGTTACAGAGGATCTTTTTGAAGGCTGCACTGAGTTATACTACCATCATTTTTTATAACCTAGCTAGCTTCTAAATTTATTTATTTATTTTTATTAGTTGGAGGCTAATTACTTTACAATATTGTAGTGGTTTTTGCCATACATTGACATGAATCAGCCATGGATTTACATGTGTTCCCCATCCCAATCCTCCTCCCACCTCCCTCCCCATCCGATCCCTCTGGGTCTTCCCAGTGCACCAGCCCTGAGCGCTTGTCTCATGCATCCAACCTGGGCTGGTGATCTGTTTCACACTTGATAGTATACTTGTTTCAAGGCTACTCTCTCTGAACATCCCACCCTCGCCTTCTCCCACAGAGTCCAAAAGTCTGTTCTATACATCTGTGTCTCTTTTTCTGTTTTGCATATAGGGTTATCGTTACCGTCTTTTTAAATTCCATATATATGCATTAGTATACTGTATTGGTCTTTATCTTTCTGGCTTACTTCACTCTGTATAATGGGCTCCAGTTTCATCCATCTCATTAGAACTGATTCAAATAAATTCTTTTTAATGGCTGAGTAATATTCCATGGTGTATATGTACCATAGCTTCCTTATCCATTCGTCTGCTGATGGGCATCTAGGTTGCTTCCATGTCCTGGCTATGATAAACAGTGCTGCGATGAACATTGGGGTGCACGTGTCTCTCTCAGATCTAGTTTCCTTGGTGTGTATGCCCAGGAGTGGGATTGCTGGGTCATATGGCAGTTCTATTTCCAGTTTTTTAAGGAATCTCCACACTGTTCTCCATAGTGGCTGTACTAGTTTGCCATTCCCACCAACAATGTAAGAGGGTTCCCTTTTCTCCACACCCTCTCCAGCATTTATTGCTTGTAGACTTTTGGATAGCAGCCATCCTGACTGGCGTGTAATGGTACCTCGTTGTGGTTTTGATTTGCATTTCTCTGATAATGAGTGATGTTGAGCATCTTTTCATGTGTTTGTTAGCCATCTGTATGTCTTCTTTGGAGAAATGTCTGTTTAGTTCTTTGGCCTAGCTTCCAAATTTAAAAATAACATGTGCAGATGGTACTTTTTCCCCCTAATAATATGAAAAGGCACCATGAAAAGTGAGCCTACTGACCACTCAGCCTCTCCCCTCTGAGATTTGAGTCCTTGCAGAAATGGTATGCACACACAGCCATGTTTATCTGTCTATCTACCATTGGTTTCTTTTTCTCAAAAAATGGGTTGTGCATTGCCTTTTTTCCGTGCCTTGTGGGCTTCATTTAGTAAACAAATACAAGACATTGGCACATTTCTTTTTTGGTGACCACATGTTAGTCTACTATGGGTATGAACCAAACTTTATTTAATCAGTCCACTATTTAAGGTTGTTTAGGTTATTTTGGTCTTTTGCACGACTGTCTCCATTTATGCATATTTGCATATGTGTGCATGTTTATCTATAGAATAAAATCTTAGAATGCAATTGTTGGCTAAAGAGTTCTGTTCTGTTCAGTTCAGTTCAGTTGCTTAGTCATGTCCAACTCTGTGACCCCATGGACCACAGCCCACCAGGCTTCCCTATCTATCACCAGCTTCCTGAGCTTGCTCAAACTCATGTCCATTGAGTCGGTGATGCCATTCAACCACCTCATCCTCTGTCATCCCCTTCTCCTGCCTTCAATCTTTCCCAGCATCAGGGTCTTTTCCAATGAGTCAGTTCTTTGCATCAGGTGGCCAAAGTATTGGAGCTTCAGTTTCAGCTTCAGCATCAGTCCTTCCAATGAATATTCAGGACTGATTTCCTTTACGATGGACTGGTTTAATCTCCTCACAGTCCAAGGGACTCTCAAGAGTCTTTTCTAACACCACAGTTCAAAAGCATCAATTCTTCAGTGCTCAGCTTTCTGTACAGTCCAACTCTCACATCCATGTGCTTTAAAATTCTGAGAGATGCTGCCAAGTTGTCCTACACACAGACATAAAAATGCTGAATGACTTTCAAAGACCTGATTTTCAAGACAATGTGTATACTCTTCTACAGTTATATGCCAGGGCTTCTTTCTCCACATATTGTCCAGTCCTAAAGATTATCAAACTTCTTCATTTCTGCCAATTTCAAAGATAAAAATGGCTAGCTCATGGTTAACTTACATTCCTTTGATATTCTTCAAATAATATATCCTTGTCCTTAAAAGCCATTTGTATGAGTTTCACAGTGTTCTGCTTGTTTATGTCCTTTATTTTTATTTTGAGTTATTAGAATTTTTATTATTTACTTGTAATAACATATATAACAAAATCCATGCCTTTGTCAAGTATGACAATTATAATTTCCCAATTTATCTTTTGTCTCAGTTTATGTTTGGAACGTGTATATATATATGTATATGTGTCTGAAGGAAGTGTTAATTTTTACATATTTAAATATATCCATCCTTTCTTCTTTGGATTGCTTAGGAAAAAAGTCTCTGCATTAAGATTATTAAGACTTCTTGTACATCCTTGTCTTCAAGTTTTTTTTTTTTAAATGGCTTAATTGTTTTTAAGGTTTATGTCTTTGACTCATTTGGAATTGATTTTGATGTAGAATAAAGAAGAAATGGATTCTGCTTTAGTTTTGGTTATTTAATCGATCATAGATGGTTATTAATTAATCCATCTTTCCTCCTCTGGTCTAAGATGCTGTCTTTATTTTATGCCACCTGCCCATGTTACTTAGGATGAAAATTCATGTAGGTTTATTACCTCTGCTTATATTCTCATTCTTTTGTTCTTTAACCTTTATCTATTGAGTCTCTTGGATGGGTTGATCACTGGGACTACAACAGTGAACAAAATGAATATGAATATTTTCTCTTTCTGGAATGTACAGCCAAGCTGAGGAAATGTACAAAGACTTATTATAAACTGTACTATGAAAAAAAAAACTGTACTATGGACTGTGGTGGAACCAAACAGAATGCTATGATGGATGCAAATGTGTATGTGTGCACATATGCATGCATAAGTGCAAGGGTGTGTATCAGTTCAGTTTAGTTCAGTCACTCAGTCATGTCTGACTCTTCGCAACCCCATGAACCGCAGCACGCCAGGCCTCCCTGTCCATCACCAACTCCCGGAGTCCACCCAAACCCATGTCCATTGAGTCGGTGATGCCATCTAACCATCTCATCCCCTGTTGTCCCCTTCTCCTCCTGCCCTCAATCTTTCCCAGCATCAGGGTATTTTCAAATGACTCAGCTCTTCGCATCAGGTGGCCAAAGTATTGGAGTTTCAGCTTCAACATTAGTCCTTCCAATGAACACCCAGGACTGATCTCCTTTAGGATGGACTGGTTGGATCTCCTTGCAGTCCAAGAGATTCTCAAGAGTCTTCTCCAACACCACAGTTCAAAAGCATCAATTCTTCAGCACTCAGCTTTCTTTTTAGTCCAACTCTCACATCCATACATGACCACTGGAAAAACCATAGCCTTGACTAGACAGACCTTTGTTGACAAAGTAATGTCTCTGCTTTTTAATATGCTGTCCAGGTTGGTCATAACTTTCCTTCCAAGGAGTAAGTGTCTTTTAATTTCATGGCTGCAGTCACCATCTGCAGTGATTTTGGAGCCCCGAAAAATAAAGTTAGCCACTGTTTCCACTGTTTCCCCATCTATTTGCCATGAAGTGATGGGACTGGATGCCATGATCTTAATTTTCTGAATGTTGAGCTTTAAGTCAACTTTTTCACTCTCCTCTTTCACTTTCATCAAGAGGCTCTTTAGTTCTTCTTCACTTTCTGCCATATGGGTGGTGTCATCTGCGTATCTGAAGTTATTGCTATTTCTCCTGGCAATCTTGATTCCAGCTTCTGCTTCCTCCAGCCCAGCAGTGTGTATAATCTACTCTAAACAGAAATAGAACTCTTTAAAGAGCTAGCATTTAGGCTATGAACCAAAGGATGAGAAGAAGGGCATCATTTGAAATGAGAAAGTCTTCCAGATCAGATGTTTTAGATTATGCTATGGCTCTAGAAACAGGAAAGTGAAGTCCTTCAGTTGTGTCTGACTCTTTGTGACCCCATGGACTGTAGCCTACCAGGCTCCTCCATCCAAGGAATTTTCCAGGCAAGAATACTGGAGTGGGTTGCCATTTCCTTCTCCCAGAAACAGGAAAGAGCTTTGCAAATGGTAGGAAATGAAAGACGGCCAAGGAGACTGGAGTCTATGGTGTGTCAGGTGGGATGCTGGGTGCTGGAGATACAGTGGTAAGCCAAACACTGCCTCTCCTCTGGGTACCACAGTGGAATGGGGCAGAAGGCAAGAAGACTTAAGTTAACAACTAACATATTGACTGTTCATGATTGTTTTGTCTTTAGTGTCTAATTTGTGTTCTATCATTCACTGCCTCCTTTGCCATCTCCGTATTTCTTGGGGCCAAGTCTTTCCTGCCCCACCCCTGTGCTGGCTTTGGAATCGACCTCTCTGTCACTAACTCCTCCTAGAACCCTTGATCAATGAGTCTCCCTTCCTCCCTTCCTCTCCCACCCCAGGCTGTTGAGGATTAAAGTTCAGGAGGAACAGGGCACGTGGTACTCACTGTGGAGATAAGTTCTGTTCAAGGGTACCCAGTCACAGAGCACAGGAAATTAGTCAAGAAGAGATATGGTTTATGGCAGCAGGGAAGTGAAAGATAGTAAGTTTAGAGGCCAAAGAAGACACCAACACACCTCATTTTTCAAGATCACCACCACTCTAGCCACCTCTGGATGATTTAACTGCATCCGCAGTCAAGTTTGGTCTGAGCTGAATCAGAACTATTTCTAGTATCATCTCATCCTTTTCTCCTTCCCCAGCTAGATGAGGATGTGGAAAGGTGGCTGGGATAATCCCAGGTGACAGAAGCAGGGGGAAAGGGAAGGGAATTCCTATAACCCCATGCCATTTCTGGAATAATGTCAGGGCTGAAGGTCCAGAGGGCAGAAAAAGAATAGCCTGGGAAAGGAGAATGAGAAGACTTGATAGGGGGAAAGAGGGCACAGGTGGCATGATCAGAGAGGTTTGGGGATTTTTTTTTTTTTATTAAATATTTAGTGATTCTAAATTATTACAGGCGCTGCACCTTTCTCTGCTAGACTGGGCCTGTTTATTTGCATCATATATTTGGTGGTTCTCAAAGTGGTGATGCCAGCCTAAATTCTAATCTCCTAACTTTACCAGAGGATTTCCTTCTGTACTGTCCACCATGGTTAAGTTTCTAACACTTGTTAAAAATGTTACTTATATATCTTATGGGTTTAAGATAAGATAAGATACTTGTCTTAAGTATCACAAGATATTTATATACCTTAGGGGTTTAAGGTAAGATATCTTATATACCTTATGTTATGGGTTAAATTGTATACCCTCCCCCCAAAAAAAGACACACCAAGGTCCTAGCCCTCAGTACCTCTGAATGTAACTTTATTTGAAAATAGGGGGCTTTCCTGGTGGCTCAGTGGTAAAGACTCTGCCTGCCAATGTAGTGGACACGGATTTGATCCCTGGCCCGGGAAGGTCCCACGTGCGGCAGGCCTCCTAAACCCAGTGAACCACAACTCCTGAGTCCGAGCTCTAGAGTTGGTGATCCGCACCTAGTGAAGCCCAAAACCTAGAGCCTGTAATCGGCACCAAGAGAAGCCGCTGCACTGGGAAGCCCACCCACCTCAACAGCAGAGTAGCGCTCCCCTCCCAGCACCCCACACCCCCGCCCCCCAAATGAAGAAGACCCAGTGCAGCCATAAATAAACAATAAACAAACAACTGTTTTTAAAAAAAGGAAAGAAAATAGGGTCTTTGCAGATGTAACCAAGCTAAGAGGGGGTCGTTAGGATGGTCCAGAACCCATTGTAAATGGTGTCCTTATGAGAAGAGGGAAATGCCAGGCGAAGATTCCATCACACAGGACAAGGCCCTGCAATGACACAGACAGAAACTGGGGTGATTGAGCTGGAAGCCAAGGAACACGAGGGACTGGTGGCCGCCCCTGGACACCAGGAAGAGGCAGGGAGAGATTCCCACCTCAGATTTCAGAAGGAGAGCGGCCCTGCCAACATGTTGATTTTGAACGTCTAGAGTCCAGAATTCTGGCACAATATATTTCTGTTGTTTCAAGCAGCTCAGTTTGTGGTACTTTGTCATGGGAGCCCCAGGAAATTAACGCAACATCTCAGAAAACAAACAAAAGAACCTCATCAGTTGCTACAATTCTCACAGCAAATACATTTGGCTGGAAATTTTGTATTCAATAAAATGTCCATTTAGAAATACCTTGGGAAAAGCTCATGTGACAGTAAGACCACAAGTATTTCAGATAATTTTGTAGCTATATGTTATTCAAAATAAGAGAAACACACAGATGCCGATTTTCTAAATGTAATAGTCAAGTTGAACACTTGCTTAATATCTATTTCTGCAGGGAGAATTAATAGTATTTTTTTAATTTAGTATAATTTAATTAAGACCCCAAAACTATAGTTGATTTTTGGACTGATGACTTCTTCCACATAAACAAAAGCAAAAATGTTAATATTTTGTCATGTTTGTTTATATTTTTTCTCTAAGCTAGATAATAGATATAGATGTTAATAAACTTTGCTATATTAAGACAAAAGGACTGAAATCTGCAGGAAATGATGATGGTTTCTGAAAACAACTGTATTTTCATACTTCAATTTTTTTTCAGTAGTTAAAACCCTGAAAGTAACACATTTCATCTTTCAAGCATAAAATTAAAAATCTCACAGAAAAAATTACCTTCTTAACTCACTGATTGATTAACAAGGATGTATTGCATAGTTGCATCATGTAAGACATGATGCTCAGGTGCAGGGCATGTGAAAAATTTAGGACACAGCTCCCTGCCAGATGCTTGTGTTATGGTTGAAGAAAGAAAGCATCTACCTGAGAGAAAACACAGTGATTTGATGTAACATTTTGTGGCAAAACAAACAGAGCAGAATAACACAGGGACTCCCCCGGTGGTGCAGCGGTTGAGAATCTTACAATGCAGAGGACATAGGTTCGATCCCTGGTGGGGGAACTAAGATACCGCATGTTGTGGGGCAACTACTGAGTCCACATGCTCTGGAGCCTTCAAGCCAGAACTAGAGAAAAGCCTACCTTTCATGCCACAGGACAGAGCCTGCACCCCAAAACAAAAAGATCCTACATGCCAGAACTGAGACCTAACCCATAAATAAAATAAATACTTAAATATTTTTTAAAAAAGCATAACTCTGGAAGAACAAAGACCTGAGTTTTAGGTGGTCTCTATATTGTTACCCTGCTTATTTAACTTATAAGCAGAGTACATCATGAGAAACACTGGGCTAGAGGAAGCACAAGCTGGAATCAAGATTGCCAGGAGAAATAGCAATAACCTCAGATATGCAGATGACACCACCCATATGGCAGAAAGTGAAGAAGAACTAAAGAACCCCTTGATGAAAGTGAAAGAGGAGAGTGAAAAAGTTGACTTAAAGCTCAACATTCAGAAAATTAAGATCATGGCATCCAGTCCCATCACTTCATGGCAAATAGATGGGGAAACAGTGGAAACAGTGGCTAACTTTATTTTTCGGGGCTCCAAAATCACTGCAGATGGTGACTGCAGCCATGAAATTAAAAGATACTTACTCCTTGGAAGGAAAGTTATGACCAACCTGGACAGCATATTAAAAAGCAGAGACATTACTTTGTCAACAAAGGTCTGTCTAGTCAAGGCTATGGTTTTTCCAGTGGTCATGTATGGATGTGAGAGTTGGACTACAAAGAAAGCTGAGTGCTGAAGAATTGATGCTTTTGAACTGTGGTGTTGGAGAAGACTCTTGAGAATCTCTTGGACTGCAAGGAGATCCAACCAGTCCATCCTAAAGGAGATCAGTCCTGGGTGTTCATTGGAAGGACTGATGTTGAAGCTGAAGCTCCAATACTTTGGCCACCTGATGCGAAGAGCTGAGTCATTTGAAAATACCCTGATGCTGGGAAAGATTGAAGGCAGGAGGAGAAGGGGACAACAGAGGATGAGATGGTTAGATGGCATCACCGACTCAATGGACATGGGTTTGTGTGGACTCCGGGAGTTGGTGATGGACAGGGAGGCCTGGTGTGCTGTGGTTCATGGGGTCGCAAAGAGTTGGACATGACTGAGTGACTGAACTGAACTGATACAACTATCAGAATTACCGTCTGCACTTCTTGGGTTTTAACTAAGAAAATGCGAGTTGGACTTGCTCTCCTCGTTTATTTCCAGACATAGAATAGGACTGAGCATGCGTGCAACGGATACTGAGTATATACTGTGTGTCAGGTGCTCTGCTCACACTGGAGGTTGGTGGTGATGAGACTGACTCGGGGCCCTGGTGGAATTCACATTCTATTGGGGAAACATGAAGACTGGACAGTGACACAAACAGTGTCATTGCAAACTGTGGAAAGTGCAAGGCTGTGGGGAAAGAAACAGGGTGAGAGGAAAGTGAGCAGTTGGGGAAGCCGCTGTCAGGGGCAGGAAGGAGAGGACTGGGTGCTGAGCCCTGAAAAACGGATGCAGCGTTTGGAGGACAAGGGGAGGTGATTTCAGGCCAAAGGAGGCCTTGAGGCCGAAAAGCTTTGGTACAGTTGAATATACTACCCAAAGCAATCCATAGATTCAATGCAATCCCCATCAAGCTACCAACAGTATTTTTCAGAGAACTAGAACAAATAATTTCACAATATGTATGGAAATACAAAAAACCTCGAATAGCCAAAGCAATCTTGACAAAGAAGAATGGAACTGGAGGAATCAACCTGCCTGACTTCAGACTATGCTACAAAGCCACAGTCATCAAGACAGTATGGTAGTGCCACAAAGACAGAAATACAGATCAATGGAACAAAATAGAAAGCCCAGAGATAAATCCACGCACCCATGGACACCTTATATTTGACAAAGGAGGCAAGAATATACAATGGAGAAAAGACAATCTCTTCAACAAGTGGTGCTGGGAAAACTGGTCAACCACTTGTAAAAGAATGAAACTAGAATACTTTCTAACACCATACACAAAAGTAAATTCAAAATGGATTAAAGATCTAAACATAAGACCAGAAACTATAAAACTCGTAGAAGAAAACATAGGCAAAACACTCTCTGACATAAATCACAGCAGGATCCTCTATGACCCACCTCCCAGAGTAATGGAAATAAAAGCAAAAATATACAAACGGGACCTAATTAAACTTAAAAGCTTTAGCACAATGAAGGAAACTATAAGCAAGGTGAAAAGACAGACTTCAGAATGGGAGAAAATAATAGCAAATGAAGCAATTGACAAAGAATTAATCTCAAAAATATACAAGCAGCTCCTGCAGCTCAATTCCAGAAAAATAAATGACCCAATCAAAAAATGCGCCAAAGAACTAAACAGACATTTCTCCAAAGAAGACATACAGATGGCTAACAAACACATGAAAAGATGCTCAACATCACTCATTTTCAGAGAAATACAAATCAAAACCACAATGAGGTACCATCTCACACCGGTCAGAATGGCTGCTATCAAAAAGTCTACAAACAATAAATTCTGGAGAGGGTGTGGAGAAAAGGAAATCCTCTTACACTGTTGGTGGGAATGTAAACTAGTACAGTCACTATGGAGAACAGTGTGGAGATTCCTTAGAAAAACTAGAAATAGAACTGCCATACGACCCAGCTATCCCACTTCTGGGCATACACACCTAGGAAACCAGAATTGAAAGAGGCACGTGTACCCCAATGTTCATTGCAGCATTGTTTACAATAGCCAGGACATGGAAGCAACCTAGATGTCCATCGGCTGATGAATGGATAAGAAAGCTGTGGTACATATACACCATGGAATATTACTCAGCCATTAAAAAGAGTGCGTTTGCATCAGTTCTAATGAGGTGGGTGAAACTGGAGCCTATTATACACAGTGAAGCAAGTCAAAAAGAAACACCAATATTAATGCATATATATGGAATTTAAAAATATGGTAATGATGACCCTATATGCGAGCCAGCAAAAGAGACACAGGTGTAAAGAACAGTCTTTCAGACTCTGTGGGAGAAGGCGAGGGTGGGATGATTTGAGAGAATAGCATTGAAACATATATATTGCCATATGTGAAACAGATTGCCAGTCCAGGTTCGATGCATGAGACAGGGTGCTCGGGGCTGGTGCACTGGGATGACCCCGAGGGGTGGGATGCGGAGGGAGGTGGGAGGAGGTTCAGGATGTGGAACACATGTACACCCATGGCGGATTCATGTCAATGTATGGCAGAAACCACTATAATATTGTAAAGTAATTAGCCTCTAATTAAAATAAATAAATTAATTTATAAAAAAAGAAAGAAAGATGTCCCTAAAGGTCAGGAGAAAGGGCTGAGAGGAGAGAGGGGAGAAGTAGGTCAGATGAAGCAGAGCCCTGAGGGTGATGGTGAGGGATTTGGAATTTACTCAGAGAGAACTGCAAAATCACTAAAGAATTTAAGATAAAAGTAAGATAAGAGAGCCTGATTTAGTGTTTGAAAGATGGCCCTTGCCATGTATGTGATGGGACTCAGGGAGGAGGAGCAGAAGAGTCAAGCAAAGAGGTTTTTGCAACTGAGCAGGTGAGTGGATGCAGAGGCGGGGTTTAGAGGTGCCGCCAATTTGGAGGTGGAGCCAAGAGGATTTGCTGATGGACTGGATGTGCAGATAGAGGGTGAAGGAAAGTTGAGGATGTCTCACCCAGATTTGAGGCTCAAGCCCCTGGGTAGAAGGTGGTGCTAGTAACTGAGGTGAGGAAGGATAGGGTGGAAGGAAGAGATCTCCCAGCAGGAGATCAAAATTTTTGGCTTTGGTCATGTCAAGTTGTGAGATGCTTATTAGATACCCAAGGGGTGATGGCAGGCTGGGCAGTTGGGCATGAGAACTACCTGGGTTAGAGAAACCTTCAGGAATCATTGGCACGTGTGAAGTCATAACCTGGGTGGAGGTTATTCATAGTGTGAGGATGAAGAGGGGGAGAGAGAAGGAAAGAGAAACGAAGGCCCAGGACTGAGCCTTCCCCGTACCATCGCTTATCTGCTGGACAGAGAGAAAGCACAAGGCAGTGAGGGAGCCGTGAGTCAGAGCAGAGGAAAACTGGAAGAATGTGGTGTCTAGAAAGGCAGGATAAGAGAGTGCTTCGAGAAGAAAAGCGGTTAACTGTGCTCAGTACCCCTGGAGTCATATGAATCAAGCAAAGTATCTAAATTCTGTGCTATGCTTAGTTCCTCAGTCGTGTCTGGCTCTTTTTATCCTCATGGACTCCCACCAGGCTTCTCTGTCCATGGGGATTCTCCAGGCAACAATTCTGGAGTGGGTTGCCATGCCCTCCTCCAGGGGATCTTCCCAACCCAGAAATCAACCAGGGTCTTCTACATTGCAGGTCTACTCCTTACCAGCTGAGCTACCAGGGAAGCCCATCTAAACTGTATTTGATGGTAGACACTAACCCTGCAGATTTTCGGGAATGTATCTGTCACAGGAACAGAAACAATCTTTTCTCAGATGGTTTTATTTTTTTCATTACAAAATCAGTAATAAGCAAATTTTATTTAATTAATTTTTTGAAATTAGTAAATTTAATTTAATTTGTGTAAAGAGGTCTGATTCGAGTCAGAGTCCACCTGATTTGCCATGAGTTAGATCAGGTCTCAGTGTACAAGGTCACTGCAGGACGTAGGGGTCTCCCTCGCCACCTCAGCCACAAGACACTCCCCACCATCTCATGTTTCTGTAATTAGCGGATGACCATACCCAAGTCCCTTCCTCTTTATGTGCTTCCGTTACTTATAATTCTAAAGTTCAGGGGGTTAGACCAAATGCCTTGTAAAGTTCCTTCTATTTTAAGATGACTTGGATTCTATGACTCCACCTAGGACCATTTATCCAGACCTCTTTTATTAGAATGTACTAACATTAATAAAAGGCTTTTTTGATGTTGTTCCAAAAATTTGCCCAAGGATAACATTGCCTGTGTTAATGTGCAAAAGAATACTTTTATTTCTGACTTTTCATTTCATGATTCTGGGCAAAGCAGAGTTAGTAGCAAGATGCAAAATCCCAAATTTCAAATTCCTAGTGCTTTTATGGCATCTTAAAGCCTGACTCATAAATTAAAGTCTACTTTTTAAGGGTACACTATGACTAAGATGCCTGAGATAAGAATTCCAAGCCTTTTGAACACCCCCACATTTTGGCTCTATATTACTGGCAGACTTCAAGGCCTGAACTTTCTATAAAGAAGGTACGCACTGAAAGTTATTTTTTCTGAGGCCTTTGCTCTCCCAAGGACCACAGCATGTGTGGGCTCCTTTCAGGAGTCTGATTAAGCGTTATTTGATGAACCACACATGGCAAAAGGTAGACTAACTCTTGCAGTTCTGTAACAATCTTTTTTTTTTCAGCCTGCATTTCAGATCTCATGAATATTCCCAAACTGTCTTTAAAGAAAGGCTGCAGCAAATGGTAACAAAAGCCATACCTACTGATAACAGAAAAATAGTTACTACAAGAGGAAGTTAATAAATCACCTGCTGACCAATATGCCATTGAAAATGTAGTTGCCAAAGGGTGAAGTGATGAAGGTTACGTGTCATATTTTAACAGATTACCAGGCTTCTTTATCTTTCCTGATAGTCAAGACTACTTTCAGAGATAGGGTTCTTAAAGTAACAGATGGAATTGAGCATTACTAGGAGTTTAATTCATGATTTAGAGACAGTGACTTATTTCATTTTCCATAATTTATGTTTTTAAATCAACCTTTCAATCCCATTCTTATATTTTTCAGCCCCTGGAGAAGGAAAAATTGAAGATTTGACGGTTGACTTTTGGGATACATGGTCAGTGGCTAGAAAACATGAAGCCTCTTAAGGTATCAGTGAGTGAAGTGATCTAGCTGGGTGCTGTGTACCCAGATCTCTAATAAATAGCAGAGAAAACAAGCAAACACACAAAGAATCGTTACGTGCTAAGTGGATGCAGAAAATGACAAATGAAAAAAATTACAAAAGGCAAATTTTCCCCCCTAAAAAGTGCAAAAAATCCCATATGGATGGAGACTCCTTTTCTATATAAAAATGCTCACTTGTTGTCGATTCAGTATCAGCAGGGAAATTCTGGGGGTGGAGAGAAACTCTACTGGGGCGAGTGTTGAAAACTGCTTAGCACGAGAGAGACAATTAAAAGGAACATTTTTTTTTTTTTTGGTTGAAAAAGTACACAAAAACCTTCTTGTAGAAAAATCAACTGTATTGTTTAGACTTGTGAACGTCACTCAACAACCACAAGAATAAAACGGCTATAGTAGATATTATACACACTGCAGAGGTTTTAATTTGGTGGAGATTTGTCTAGAGCAACCACCCAAGGCAAGATGGTCCTGTGGGACCTGAAGAGAATCTAGGTTCCTGAAAGGCCAGAGTGGGTGGGAGAGGCCAGAGGAAATAGGGTGGAGAGCACGGCCAGAAGTCCACACACCTTGGATTGCTAAGTGTGCTGGTTCTCGCAGGAGACAAAAGAGACTTGGGCTCAAACCCTGGGTCGGAAAGATCTCCTGGAGGAAGAAATGGCAACCCACTCCAGTATTCTTGCCCGGAGAATCCCTTGGACAGAGTAGCCTTGTGGGGTATAGTCCATGGGCTTGTGGGGTATAGTCCATGGGGTCTCAAGGAGTTGAACATGACTGAAACAACTTAGCATGCAGCACACATACTGGATAATTCTGTCAGCTTGACTGGGGAAGGGGATGCCCAGGTAGCTGGTGAAACATTATATCTGGGTGTGTCTGTGTGGGTGTTTCAGGAAGAGATCATCATTCTGTTCAGTAGACGGAGTAGGAACGATCCCCTCCCACCAATGAGGGCAGGTACCACCCAATCTTGAAGACCCCAGTAGAATGGAAAAGGCAGAGGAAGACTTTATTCCTGCTCTCCTTCCTCTCCTCCCACCCTGGGACTTCAGAGCTCCTGGTGCTCAGGCCTTTGGACTCACACTGAGTTATGCCACTGGCTTTCTCTGTCCTCTTGCTTGTAGATTGGATCTCCTGATAAAGGGTTAGTGCGGAAGCCTCCACCTGTTTTCTAGAGATTTGGGATGAAGACATTAAAAAAAATGTTTGGAATATTATCTCCGTGTATTAAGGGGTATCTAACCTAAGATGGCTGTGTGGAGGAGGAGGAAGTAGGAGAGGAAATCAGGAGAAGCTTCCAGAAGGAAGTGAGCCTTGAATAGGGTTTAGAAGAAAATGTAGTCAGGGGCTGGTAAAGGAAGACGAAACAGCGTGAGCAAAAGTACAGAGACATGGAACTGTGTTGTACTCAGGGAATAAGGCGTCTATGTCGAAGGCTAGTAGAAAATATGGAAGTCTTGAAGTCTTATTAGTATTACAGTTGCCTGCAAGTGTGCTTACTCATGTCCAACTCTTTGAGACCCTATGGACTGTAGCCTGCCAGGCTCCCCTGTCCATGGGATTCTCCAGGCAAGAGTACTGGAGTGGTTGCCATTTCCTTCTTCACGGGATCTTCCCGACCCAGGGATTGAACGCTTGTCTCCTGCATTGGAGGCAGATTCTTTACCACTGTGCCACCTAGGATATTAAAGTTACTTATTATTACTACTTAATAATATTATTGAGTAAATCACTTTATATTATTATATTTTATATTAAATAAGATTATTATTATCACTTAATATTGTGATATTGCTTAATATTATTATCATTATTAATGATGTTACTACTTAATATTATCAGCTGCTTGAAGTCTTACAAATATTACAGGGATAGAGAGAGGCTGCTTAAACATCCCTCTCCATTAAACCTTCCATGGTGGGTGAGGTGAGAAGTGAGAGGACTTAGGAATAGCCTGAAGTTTGCATGGAGGTGGCCTGAGGACTGAAGACGGCTCACAGGCACATGCCCATCGATGATGACTTATATTAGGGGTCCCCAATCCTCAGATTGCAGACTAGTACCAGTCCAGGTCTGTTAAGAACTGGGCCACACAGCGGGAGGTGAGCAGTGGGAGAGCAAGTGAAATCCCCATCACTCACGTTATGACCTGAACCATCCCACCCACCACCATCCCCTCTCTGTCAAAATTTCTTCTTCCATGAAACATGTCCCTGGTGCCAAAAAGATTGGGGACCACTGTCCTACATGGTGATTGTCTATATGTGTGTGTGCATTAGTTGGTCATCAATTTCACATAAAATTCAGAGTTACTGTTTTGAAACAGGAAAAATCAGATCTGGTAGTACAGGGCTTCTACCTCCACAAATAGCTAGAATGGAGTAGTGGATGCTCAAGTTAGAAGAAGGTGTGAGACCTCAAGATTGCATGGTACCCCCTTCCCTCTGACCTGGCTCTTGTTGGTCATTTATTTGCCTAGTCCCTCCAGCATTTGAATTTGTAATTCTGGAAATTTACTCAATACTGGGTCGTCTTGGGCCACTGAGAGAATCTCTGCCACCTCAGCCTGCCAGGGCTGCATGTCACTACAGCCACTGAAGCTCAGCTTGTTGAGACTGAAGGATTGACACATGCCTGCTCCTTCTGGTCACCAGCTCCGGATTCACGCTCTGGCACGAGTAAGTCTCATTGGTGAGGCTGAGGTCACATGCTCATGCCTCAGCTGCAAAGGCAGCTGGGAAAAGGCATCTTGGCATTTGTAACGTCCTTGATGGCAGGTGGACTCTCCTTCCAGCAAGATTAATAAAATGTTTAGAAGCCAAGCAGCCAAATGAATGACAAAAGTCTACCAGAAGGGGGTTGGCTGTCTAATTGTGGCATGTTTACCAATGGGGCATATTGATGATTTCATGTCAAACACAAAACCTTTGCTTTGATGTGTTAGTCACTCAGTTGTGTTTGACTCTTTGCGACCTCATGGACTGTAACCCCCCAGGCTCCTCTGTCCATGAGATTCTCCAGGCAGGAATGCTGGAGTGGGTTGCCATTTCCTAATCCAGTTTGCTGCGATAGCGTGGCATTATTTTGTGTGCATTAGGAAAATACAGTACAGTTAAGACATCAAACAGCAAAGGACAGAATAAGTTTATAAAGAGTATGAAGTGTGACAATTCAAAGAAAAATCTTAACAGTAGTTAAGGTTTAATTACTTTAAACTATTTTAAGTAGTTAAAAATCTAAATAGTAGTTTAGATGATATTGGAAATAATAAAATTATTATTCAAATGACTGCATTTTTGGAAATTAGAGAAATACAAATCTTAATATTTTGCCTTGTTCTAAGTAATGATGATGGTGATCATGATGATAAAATTGATATTAATAAAACAAAATTTTACATTTATTTAGCATTCTGGGCAAGACTCTGTTCTAAAAACTTTCCATTTGTTTCTTTACTTACACATCATATCAACTTTATGATATAGTTACTATTATTTTCCCAATTTTACAGATAGGGGACCTAAGGCCTAAAAGGGTTAAACAATGAGAGTTTACTTAGTAAAGAGTCAAATGAGAATCTGAATTCAGGCCACTACTCTCTACCTGACGACTGTGTAATTTAGGGTGTATGTGGATTCCTGTATAGTGATTGCACCAAAAAGCTGCAGAACTGATCTAGGATTTGGAGTCAGAAATTTGGGGATGAGTGTTTTTAGAGTACTCATTTTCATGCCAAAGAGACTGCTCAGCCTTGGCACTATTGATATTTTGAGCAAATAATTATTGTGTGTGTGAGAAGCTGTCCTATGAATTTTAGGGCAGCATTTCAGGCTTTCACCCACTAGATGCCAGTATATCTTCTTCAGTTGTGATAACCAAACATGTCTCCAGACATTGTCCAGTGTCCCCTGGAGACAACATTGCCCGCAGTTGAGAACTCCTGGCCTAGAGAATTCTGAAGTCTCTCAGCGAGAAGCCTAGTAATAATGACCAACATGATAAAATGATGTGACTAAGTTGCCCTGGTATGTTTTTCCTGGGTATTCTTCCACAGTATCATGTCATTATTTGTTAATAGCAGGTGTGTCTCATTTCTCATATCAGAAATAAATACACAGTACCAGCTTGTACCAGCTATTGGTTTTTAATGCAATAGGTGGTGAATCTTTAACTTTGTGGTTTACTTATAAAATGAATAACCAGCTTCTCATTTTTCTAGAATCCAGTGGCTGTACACTTGGCAAGAAATGACAAGTGAACTCAATCTTTTAAAATATTTAAGCCAGTATCTGTTTCTTTCCTTGACTTATTGTTTGGTCACATCAAGAATTTGTGTGGGTGGGTGAGAGAGGGTGTCCTATGTAAAAATAGGATAGACTATAGATTAGGTCCATTCTCTGCATTTGAATACGGTTGTTAGGATTTTTGGTATGATGATCGATACTATGTTCATGATGTAATAATACATCATAAAACATTGAAGAGCTATGAAAAGACAAATCAGGTGGGGCTTTCTGGTCATTAAATCATTAAATCTTACTAGACACCACAGTCAAGCAATCAGTCAGTTCAGTTCAGTTCAGTCGCTCAGTCGTGTCCGACTCTTTGCGACCCCATGAATCGAAGCACACCAGGCCTCCCTGTCCATCACCAACTCCCGGAGTTTACTCAAACTCATGCCCATCGAGTCGGTGATGCCATCCAACCATCTCATCCTCTGTCGTCCCCTTCTCCTCCTGCCTTCAATCTTTCCCAGCATCAGGGTATTTTCAAATGACTCAGCTCTTCGCATCAGGTGGCCAAAGTATTGGAGCTTCACCTTCAACATCAGTCCTTCCAATGAACACCCAGGACTGATCTCCTTTAGGATGGACTGGTTGGATCTCCTTGCAGTCCAAGAGATTCTCAAGAGTCTTCTCCAACACCACAGTTCAAAAGCATCAATTCTTCGGTACTCAGCTTTCTTTGTAGTCCAACTCTCACATCCATACATGACCACTGGAAAAACCATAGCCTTGACCAGACGGACCTTTGTTTGCAAAGTAATGTCTCTGCTTTTTAATATGCTATCTAGGTTGGTCATAACTTTCCTTCCAAGGAGTAAGCATCTTTTAATTTCATGGCTGCAGTCACCATCTGCAGTCATTTTGGAGCCCAGAAAAATAAAGTTAGCCACGGTTTCCACTGTTTCCCCATCTATTTGCCATGAAGTGATGGGACTGGATGCCATGATCTTAGTTTTCTGAATGTTAAGCTTTAAGCCAACTTTTTCACTCTCCTCTTTCACTTTCATCAAGAGGCTTTTTAGTTCCTCTTTACTCTCTGCCGTAAGGGTGGTGTCATCTGCATATCTGAGGTTATTGATATTTCTCCCGGCAATCTTGATTCCAGCTTGGGCTTCACCCAGCCCAGCATTTCTCATGATGTACTCTGCATATAAGTTAAATAAGCAGGGTGACAATATACAGCCTTGACATACTCCTTTTCCTATTTGGAACCAGTCTGTTGTTCCATGTCCAGTTCAAACTGTTGCTTCCTGACCTGCATACAGGTTTCTCAAGAGGCAGGTCAGGTGGTCTGGTATTCCCATCTCTTTCAGAATTTTCCACAGTTTATTGTGATCCACACAGTTGAAGGCTTTGGCGTAGTCAATAAAGCTGGAACTTTCTTGCTTTTTTGATGATCAAGCAATAGCATCACCTAATTCTTTTTATTTTACTATGCCTTGGCCTCCATAGCATCTCCCATAGCATTCTCTGCCAGCCAAAACCTTCCTTCCAATCCCTTCAGATCTATTCAAGCATCAAAGCCCAACAAAAGTCACCTCCTTTCTGATTGCCTCCAGAAGGTGTAATCAGAAGAGCCACTTCCTTACCCTGGCCCCACATGTTATCTATTGCCCATCTTTGTATTCTTTATATTCCATCCAATTAAGTGAGGGACTAGCCCTCCAGTTCAGTATTGCTCCTTGTCTCTTCTGTGCAGAAAATAAGTGAGCTCAGATTAAAGCTGGCAGTTATTTAGGGGTTGAGAATGTTCACACATGACCATTCATATTGACAAATACTGTAGCTGCTTTATTTTTGAAGGTGGATCAGTTCATCCTGACACTCTCACCCCACTGGGTAGTATGCGAGCAGGGTTAAGATACTCTTCTTTAAAAAAATTGAAGTATAGTTGATTTATGATAGTGTTAATTTCAGGTATATGTTACTCCTCATTGGTCTGTTTCTGTTTAAATGCAGCCATCTCACACGGCTACAGTTTCTAGTCAGCGACCCTCCACCGGGAATATTTCGTCTTCCTATTCCATTTCTCCTCAAGATATGCCAATAGGAACTAAAATAAAAATAATTCAAGAAATTCTTTCTCAACAAACGTGTTTTTCGACTATTATCTTATTTGGACTAAAAAACCCAATTTTTTAAAATTTCAAAAAATGAATCTTGACTTTCTTTGTAATCATCCTTATTTGCTCAAAGGCAAATGGATGATCTTGACTTTTTTGATTAATTTTTTCCTGAATTTTGCTTTCCTGGGCCTACCTCTCACCAGATACATGATTCAGTAATATCTTCTAAAAGGAAAAGAAAGAAAGAAATTACTATGCATTGAGGCTATACAAATTCTAAAATGATATGGTCACTGATGACATTGAATTAAATCTTTGCAAATTTTTAAAGAAAGAGAATTTACTTCTGTAAAGTGAGAGAGCAAATGCTTACATAGACCTGGGCCAAGAAAGAACCAATTTCCATTTTTCCTGGGATCAGCTATAATGGGAGCCAAGAAAGTATCCTATCTCACACTGAGATCTCATTTATAGAGGTCATGACACAGTCGTATTATACTTAATTTGATCCTTGATCACAGATCATACTAGTAGATAAACTTGTATTTCTTGTTGGACAGTTAGATTATGTGTTGCTCAAGGTGTAAAGTTTGAATGACACAGTGTAGAAGGAAACAAAAATATTCCATTTCAGCCAAGTTCCAAGCCATTGTGACAATATACCCAAATAAGCTAAAAAGGTCTGAGATGGACACATACCATATATGTAACACAAACTCAGATTATTTCCATATTAGTCCAATAGCAAGAAATTCTTCATTTATCTCATAGCTCTCCCAATGGCTTTGAAGGGGTAGAGAAATTATTTCCCTGATCTTGTTTATTCAGTCACTAAGTTTATTCAGGTCACTTGTTTGTTCATGTCCCACTCTTCTGTGACCCCATGGACTGTAGCCCACCAGGCTCCTCTGTCCATGGGACTTTCCAGGCAAGAATACTGGAGTGGGTATGTTGAATAGATGCCTGCTTATTTCTTGTATGGAAAAGTCTAGATTGGGAGGATTATGATTGGGCATGGGATTACTGAACTATAGAGTTAGAATGGATGTTAGAAGTCATCTTTGATAGCCTCTTCATTTGACAAATTTATTCTAACATGTACTAATTGAGTGCCTGAGGTCCAAAGAGGCCTGAGAAGTGGTGTCAACATTGTGCTTTGAGTCAAAGCTTTGAGTCACCAGGAAATATTAAAAAAAAAAAAAAAACACATGCATTTCCTGGACTCCAGCTGAGGAATTTTGATATAATTGCTCTGGTGTGAGGTCTGGATGTTAGTAAATTTAAAAGACATCTCAGGTGATTTTTCATGCTCATAAAACTACCCTCTCCCTCCATTAAAAAATGACATTAAAATTTTTATTCTGTATCTTATCCACTTAAATTAATTTGATGAAGGGGAAAAAAATGAGAGAAACTCTCCAGATACTTCCTCACTTCTATCGGCTTTTATAATCTTGTCCCTTTTACTTCTAGAGTTATTTTTCCAGCTAGTTCAACCTCTTTGGGGTTTCCCAGGTGGCACAGTGGTAAAGAATCCATCTGTTAATGCAGGAGACACAAGAGACACAAGTTTGATCCCTGGGTCGGGAAGATCCCCTGGAGTAGGAAATGGCAACCCACTATTCTTGCCTGGGAAATCTGATGGACAGAGGAGCCTGGCAGGCTACAGTCCATGGAGCCACAGAGTCGGACACGACTGAGCACACAGTCCAAACTCAAAAAAAAAGCTGAATGCCTACTGAGAAATTCACAAATCCTATTCACTTGAAAGTGTGATTTTATTCCCCGTCATGGGTACTGTGAAAGTATTTTCAGTGAAGGATAAACCGTGCCTTGTAGCTAACTGACTTTACCATGTCTGCCTGAGGTACCAAGGAACACAGAACTTGAGTCTCAGTGTGACCTTGAGATTGTACAAACCTCAATTGGACTGCTGCTCAGCAATCCGAAATCCATCAGTTTCCAAGGACGTATTGGTGCTATCAGATACTGGAGACGAATTAAGGAAAGAATTGCAGGAACTTTAAGGCCTGAGAATGGTTTGCATAAAAGTCAACAGAAACGGGGAAGTATAGAAATTGGAGGCTGTAGGTGTAGAAATGCTGTGTGAGATCAGCCCCTAGTGGGCACCTTAACAATTACAATTGTTCAGCCCTGGAGTTGAGATGACGTGGCTTGATGCTGGCAGTATTCATGGCCACGTCAGACCACAAATATCCTAAACACAGACTGCAGATGGCAGAAATATAACATTCTTTTTATATATAAACATATGATATTAATCTTTCACAGGGTATGTGGCAAAGGATCTCTGTGCTTCTTTCTAAAACAGACAGCTCTTGTTTTCCATCACTTGTAGAAGAGGTTGTTAGAAACTCTTTAATGCGGAGAACAATGGTCCCATATGATGGTGCTTCTTCCTACCTCTCCGTCCTCACCTCCTGATTCTTCAGTGTTCCATTCAAAGTGTCAGGATGAGAAGGTTTTCAGGCAGAGAAGGAGGAAAAGCATTCTAGACAGGGGTATTCTGCATGCAAAGACCCAAAGAGAGTAAATGGCATGGCATGTTTAGGGAATTCTAAATGTCTTGCTATTTCTGAGGTCTATAGTGCAGATGAGGATGGACAGCTTGGCCTTCAAGTCTAGCATTCATTTTCTTCACTTACCACTTACCACAGAGATAAGTACTTCTCTTCCCTGACATAACATATAAGCGAGATGGTTTTCGCAACTGACAGCTTCCTGTCAGAGGTGGGGGTGATGAAGAACGTGGACCTGAGAAGGTCTAATGCTCTGGAATTTACCACATTTTTAAGAGAATCCCCAAATCCGTTTTTTTTTTTTTTTAATGGGATTTCTACTCCCTAGGCCATATTTATTCATTTATTCAATACTAAGTGCTGTTCTAAGCCTGAGGACATGGCTGAGAACAAAGCAGAGAGAAGCTCTCACCTCTGGGATGCTTCAAGTTCTAATTGAGGAGACAATTTTAAAAATGAAGAAAATTATGAAATATATTAAATGATAATAAACGTTATGGAGAAAACTAAAGTAAAAGGTGGCTGAGGAGGACTGGAGATGTGCTGTTATCTATTTAATTTATTTATATTGGTTGAGTGACCACCCATAGGGCTAGGACTTTTCAGCCTCTGCTTTTTTATTTTTTTAATCTATTTTTAATTGGAAGATAATTAAATTCTTTACAATATTGTGTTGGTTTCTGTTGTACAATGTGAACAAGCCGTAAGCATACATAGATCCCCTTCCTCTTGAGTCTCCCTCCCAGCTCTGCCCCCATCCCCCCACCTCAGGTTATCACAGAGCTCTGAGCCGAGCTCCCTGTCTCACAACCGATTCACTCGTTCCGTGTATTCAGTGGCATTTATCGAGCGCTTCCTATGTGTGCGGCATGAATCTACATATTGGGGATAGACTGATGAACAAGACAGACAAGCTTCTTTCTTCCATGGAGATTATATTCTTGCTGGGGAGACAGACAATAAACAAGAAATCATGCAGGATAATGTCAAAATAGCAATTCTTTGCAACAAATAAACCAAGATAATAGGCTGGAGAGAGAAGGGGGAGCAGTGGCTAGGTTGGACAGGGAAGTTGGCGAAGGTCACTCTAAGTGACAGGGGGTGGAATGAAGGGAACCTGCTACACAGAGGTCTGGGGAAAGGCACTCAAGGTCAAGGGCACAGCAAGGGCCAAAGTCGTGGGGCGGGAACAAGCTAGGCCGGGGGGATGCCTTGGTTCATGGAACAGAACAAAGCACATTCAGGAGGCAAAACCAAGGCCCAGGCCAGGCGCAGATGAAACTGTGAAACAGGAAATGTTCACAGTGACTTCCTCTTTCTTTAGCTACCTCGTCCTCCGCTACTGGTGGTTCCCTGGCCTCATTTCATCCTCAGGCTCTTTCTCTTTCAGACTGCCTCTCAGAAAAAGATGTGACAGGGGCTTCCTTGGTGGTTCAGTGGTTAAGAATCCACTCTGCAGGGGACGTGGGTTCAATCTCTGGTCAGGGAACAAAGCTCTCACAGGCCGTGGGGCAACTAAGTCCATGTGCCGCAACTGCTGAGCCTGCACGCCACAACTAGAGCAAAGCTGACACGTGGCAACCGAGACGCGAAGCTGACAATAAATAAGTAAATAGATAAGTAAATATATATATATTTTCAAAAAGATGTGATAGCTTGTCTATAGTAAAAAACGATAAGGCTAGAGAGGTTTTATTCCCACTAAGAGTATTTGTGTGTGCCTGTGTACTCAGTCATGTCTGATTCTTTGCGACCTATGAAGTTTATGACCTGTGACCTATGTAGCCCACCAGGCTCCTTCATCCATGGGATTCTCCAGACAAGAATACTGGAGCGGGCTGCCATTGTCTCCTCCAAGGGCTCTTCCTGACCCAGGTATTGAACCCGCAGTCCCTTGCATCTCCTGCATTGGCAGGCAGATTCTTTACCACTGTGCCACCTGGGAAGTTCCAAGGGTATTTATACTTCAACTAAAATGATTTAATTATGAAATTTGATGCATCAGCTGCTTGAGTGTTGGGAGTACCTGATTGGTGTGGGAGGATATTAATTTCCTATGGACATGGTAACAAATTATTGCAAATGTAGTGGCATATAACAACACAAATGCATTATCTTAAGAGTTCTGGAGACTAGAAGTCCAAAATGAGTTGGCCGGGCTAGGATCTTCTTGGAAGCTTTGGCGGAGAACCTGTTTTTCTTTTCCAGATCCAAGAAGGTGTCCATGTTCCTTGCCCTGTGGCTCTGTGTCACTACATCCTCTGTTTCAGTTGCCACATCTTCATCTCTGACTCTGGCTTTCCCACCTCCCTCTCCTAAGGACCCTGGGATTACATTGAGCCTGTTCAGATAATCTGGGATAATCTCCCATCTCAAGATCGTTTGCTTAATCACATCAGCAAAGTCCCTTCTGCCTCCTGAGGTTAACATATTCTCAGGTTCCGGGGATTGAGACATGGACATTTTGGGAGTCATTAATCTATCGACCACAGGGAGTAATATTCCGGAGACCGTGAAATTAGACCAGATAACTCCCTACTTTCAGGTTGTTTCTGCTCCTTATTTTTATTGAAGTTGTGGGAATGAAATAGTTCTGTAGTCTTTCTGAAGGGCAGCTTCTCAAGACACCTGAGTAATTTTCCTTAGTCCACACTGGTAAAGCCAGAGAAGACCAAATCTCATTGCACTTGTAATTTTAAACATATTATTTATCCATAAAGTTAATTTGAATGGTAGCTTCTGGGATGGGGCTTCTAACACTCTGCAGTTTCTGACCTCTCTGAAACTTGAATGGCAAAGTCCTACTGAAGCAGAAAATGACCAGAGGCCTGAGTCAAGGACCTAAAAGGATGGACATTACTGTTTACCAAGGCTCCATGGGGACTTTCCTGATGGTCCAGTGACTGAGTCCAAGTTCCCAATGCAGGGGGCCTGGGTTTGATCTCTGGTCAGGGAACTAGATCCCATATGCCACTGGCAACCAAGAATTCACATGCTGCAACTAAAAAAAGATCACACGTGCTGCAATTAAGAAGACCCAGTGCATGCCTGCATGCTCAGTTGCTTTCAGTCATGTCCCACTCTTGACTCTTTGTGACCCTATGGACTGTATCCCGCCAGGCTCCTCTGTCCATAGTATTCTCCAGGCAAGAATACTGGGGTGGGTTGCCACTTCCTCCTACAGGGGATCTTCTTGACTCAAGGATGGAACCCGTGTCTCCTGCATCTCCTGCATTGGCAGGAGGATTCTTTACCGCTATGCCACCTGGGAAGCCCATTTGTTTCAACTCATCAGACATAATGAGGTCTCTGCTATGTGTTGGACTGGCCTGCTGCTGAGCTGTGCCCTAGGCATTAGAAAACTTTCCCAGTTATATATCTGGCATGTGTGTAATAGAATATTATTTAAAACCATTGTTTAAAACTGAAATGTAGTCACAAAAATACTGAACTGGTCTATGGCTACTTGCCAGTAACAAAGGTCATGAATTTGCTAAGCCAGTGTAACAAATTCTGGACGAAAGTGTTCAAAAATTCCTTCCCAATAGAATTGAAATTAAGATAGGCTGAATTTCTGCCTTTTAAAATTGACTCTGGAGACATTTGTAAGGAGTAGAGCAGCTGTATGCAAGAATGTTTATCTTAGATTCTCTGGCAGCCTCTCCCACATCAGCACCAGCTGTTTAACATTCAGTTCCCTGAAGCCCAACCATGTAAGAATCTGGACCTTTGTGGGAACTGCTTGGTGGTCCAGTGGTTATGACTCTGTGCCATTCACTGCTGAGGACCCAGCTTCAATCCCTGGTGGGGGAACTAAGATCCTGCAAGCTGCAGGGCAGTCCACAAAACAAAACGAGAATTTGGACCTTTGAAGGACAGCCCAGTTGTTTCTCTCGCACCAGATGCAACAACTACCAGTTGGAGTGAAGGATCACTAGCCCTTTGCTCTACCACTCCACTCTGGGGACAGCTGACTCACACATTCCTTCATGACCTGGACCCCTTCCCCCTGGCCTCGGTTCAGGCTTGGCTATTGGGGGGCCCCCGGGACCTCACTGCTCTTGCACTTTTAAAAGTCGACCATGGCCCCTATCCCAAGTCGTTCCTTCTAGGTATCACACCCGGGTGCCTGTAACGGCCTGCTCCAGGGCCACCCGGGCTCACATTTGGGGAAAGTGGGTCATCCAGTAATGACATTACAAACCCAACTGATTCATCCAGAGACTAACAGAGGGATACGAGGCGCGCGGTCACGGAGTCACTATCCGGGTACCACCCGGCTCCACTTGCCTGGTCCACTTGCGTGCAGGGGGCTGGGCAGCAGGCCAGTCCCGGCCCCGCCCCTCGGTCCCACTCCGGCGAGCGGAAGTGACGCACACCCGAAGCCATTTCCGGCCAGCCCGAAACTAGGAAGAAACTTGGAGCCGCCGAGGTTCCCAGCCGCCCCTCTCCGCAGCTCCCGTGCCCCGTGGCCCGGGCCGCGCCGAACTGTCGGGAGCCCAGGCCATGGGGCAGCCCGGGCCGTCCGCAGTGTGAGGTGCGGGGCCTCCCGCGAGCTCCCCGGACGGGCCGAGGGCTGGCAGGCGGGAGGCGTCGTTCCAGCGGCGATCCCGGCCGCTGCCGCCCGCCCAGGCTCCGGGCATCATGAACATAGACGTGGAGTTCCACATCCGGCACAACTACCCCTGGAGCAAGCTGCCGGCCAACGTGAGGCAGGTACGGAAGCTGGGGACCCGGTCCCGCCCCGCCGCCACCTGCTCGCGCGCCTCTGGGCTCACTCCCGGCCTTGTCGCCGCTAAAGGTCTGGTTTTAACCGACCCCAGACCCGCGGATGGGGAGGGGGTGGCTCTGGGGCCACAAGGGCAGGATGGGGTTGTTGAGAAATGGGATGGCATGGTGTCCGCTGGACTCGCCTGGCGCCTTCGCACGCGGTCTCCGTTTCACCAGGCACTGGGCTAGACTAACCTTCGAAACAAATTTGAAACACAGCTCCTGATCTTGAGAACTTGGGGATGGTGGCAAAGGGACGAGAAACAAATGACTGCGTTACAGGCTAATAGCTGCTCACACGAACCAGCATCATAGTATAGGGGACTCAGAAAATGTCAATGGAGCATCGGGAGGATGTGTAGGAGAGGCATTTAAAATGGGTTTTAAAAGACAAATAAGAGATAGCTAGAAAAGAGGGGGATTAAAGATTTTCCAACGAGAGAGAAAGTTATTTTAAAGAGCTTAGATGAGCGAAAGCGTGCTTTCACAGTCTGGAGGTGGGGCTTGGTTAGTGCTTGGGGGGTGGGAGCTGTCAGGGCCGGATTTTGTAGAGCTTTTCTGCTTTCTTTTGTTGGACTTTAGCCTCCCAAGGAGATGGCTTTATTAGAGATGTTGCAACAAGAGAGTGACAAGGAGGTTTGGTCTTTTTCTTCCCCCCCTCAGAAGTAGTTCTCAAGTGCTTGAGTGTCATTTTTACTCAGTTTCCCAGACACCTATTTAACACCTACTATGTACTACGCCTTGTTTTAGGTGGGGGTAATTTGCAGCAGTCAACACAAGAAAGCCCTGTCTTCATGGAGCTTAACATTTTAGAAAAGAAAGACAGTAAACAAATGAGTAGATATGTGGTATGGCGAGTGGTGTTGAAGCTTATGAAGGAAGTGATGAATGCTGTAAAGGAGGGACTGTTTTTCTCTGGTCATTGATTGACCTTCAGGTTCCCACCATTTTACTTGGTTGGGAGTGAAATTTTGTTTTCCATTGGTTCTGAACACTGGCATATTTGGAGGGTTTGGGGTGGTGGTGGTGATAGTATAAAGATTGTTACTTTGCCTCCTCTCTCAGCTTGGGGTCTTAGTTCCAGGTAATGAATAATTTAAGGTTCTGGCACTGTATCATGTGGCAGAGAAAATGCTTTCACTTCAAGATACCAAAACCCAAGAAAGTGGAAAGATAAATTTAAGGAACCCTGAATTCTTGGGTGGCAGGGGCTGCCCTTGTGACATTAATCTTGAGCAGGAAGAAGAAAGCCCTAAACCTGGAGGAATAAGTTTCTCTTGTTAAGCTTGAATGAGGACCTTGATGGACACTTTCTGTTTTTAGAGTTTTGTGTGGCATATGGCAAGACAACTGGAAGAACCAGTAATCCTTTGTTTCCATGTTTACTCTTCCTTTCACAACAATAAATGTAGCTTAATAGATACGAGATGGCTGATTCCATTATGTCCAACAGAAATAATCGATCTTAATTAGTGTTGGCAAAAGCCTTTCTAAACTTTAGTCACAACTATTAAAAATAATCTCCAAACAGTGTTATAATCTGGTACAAACATAACATTAAAACTTCTTTTGCTAACATCAATTAAAAGAATTGATGTTTTAGCTTAGGATAAGCTTCCACTTGTTGAAGGTGTTGCAAAACCCCTCTGTACGAATTACTTCGTGGACTTAGCCTTGCTCTGTTTTCGTAGGTCAGGCTCTACCTTGGTTTACTACATCAGCTTTCTCTCTGGTCTCTTGCCTTCAGAAAAAGACCCTCCTGTCCATTCCCTATACTATACCGGGGTAAGGTTCTAAAATGCAAACACAGCCCTTTTACCACTTGTCTCCATAGATTACTTGTTGCTTCTTCTTGAATCCAGATGTTAACTCCTCCAGGAAGGTTTCCCTGACTTAAATCTAGAATGGTTGACCCCCAGCACTGTATCTCGTCTCTAGGGTTGTAGTTGTCTTCCAGTAAATATTTTTGGAGTGAAGGAATGATAGCATCAGTTTGATATTTTTTTTTCCTGGAGCTAAAGCTCAGTCAGTTTAAAAGTGGGGACTAGTCCTGGTGTGAAAAGAATTTGGATTTTTTTTGGTGTTAACAGATACTAAGTATTTTGATAGGAGTTTCCAGTAGGTTTTGAGGCATTTAATTTGGAAGTGATTCATTTCTGAAAGCTGGGGGAAGGTGATTCAGATTTTTTTTAATTTTTAAAATAATTTAAAAAATAAAAAATTTTTATATAAATAAGGTGAAAGGTTTTTTTACTTGGTGTGAGCTATACTAGACTTCCAAGAATATATTAAAAAGTTGTGGATCACACCATTGTTTGAGGATTTGGGGGGGATTTTTGAGGATTTGAGGACTACTGGTAAAACTATAGGTTTACCCGTATTCATTGTTCAAAACAGTTCATAGTTGTTTTATTTGAAGGGAGCTTTTATGATATGGTTCTGTGTGATCCAAGGAGGGTCAATTAAAAAAAAAAAAAACTATGTACTTCTTTGGGGGGTACACATTGGGATGGGATTTGTGGAGCAAAAGCTTTAGAAAAAAATGCTTTATGCTAATCTGATACACAGTGGATGTTTTACAGCCAGTTTCTGTGGCACTCCATCTGTTACAGTTCCTTTTATATGCAGCCCAGCTTCATTTATCAGACCTGGTTGGAATTTCTGCAGGGTCAGCACTGTCTCAGAGTAAAATGACCTTTCTTTAGTTGCCTCCTATAGAGGCAACAGTGTTTTAAAGTGTGAATGGTGGGAAATTTGGGGTAGGGGTGGAAGAGAAGGCAAAAAATCTTTGTGAACAAAGCAGTTAATATTTTATGTACCAGGGTAGTGAAGAATAGAATCAGCTTTTAATGTAGCTTTTAGTTATTTGTGCGTGCACATATGTATTGATCAGAACCAGTCATTACTTAATGACTATGGCAAAGACTTAGATGTTTAATAGCTCTATTCTCTAATTAGCTTACAAATAACAGGGCCCTTATATTTTGTGTAAGTGGTTTGATTTACACTTTGTATCCTGGAGTTAACCAGGAACAGAATTTTAAAGGAAGAAAATGGTTGTAAGTTAGGGTAAATTAAGGGACTTATTTTGAAACAGAAGAGCAAATCCTCAAGTTTGAGAGTTGCTAAGATTTTAGCAGATTGTCTGCTGTGTGAGTGAGTGTGTGTGTGTATGGGTGTTTTGTGTTCCTTGAAGAAGAGACTTTTATTTGGCAGTAGAGCTAGAGGAGATCCTTTAAAAGTTTTACAGAAAGCCTGGTATTTTGAATCCCCTAAATATCTTCAGTCCTGAGCTTGGCTTTGGGGCTGCATCAGAGATGGGAGAGCAGTTTCTCTGTGATAAACTTTAACTTCTAACTACCTGTTATGTTAAAGTGGATGAAAATAATGTAAGCACATGTATTTCAGCATTTTAGTTTTCTCACATTATGTCCCTTTTTTCTTAAAATGCTACCCACCAATAGTTCCAGTTATGTACCAGTTAAATGTGTTTCATCTGTCTTATGAAGATGGCCTTAAATGAAAGTATGTATGTGGACATTTACCTTGGTTTTCAAAAACCTATGAGTAAGATGTATAGTAACTGAATCCTCTGATCTTTTCTGTCATTAACCTCTTCAGTAGCTCAGTCGTGTCTGACTCTTTGCGACCCCATGGATTGCACCACACCAGGCCTCCCTGTCCATCACCACCTCCTGGAATTTACTCAAACTCTTGTCCATTGAGTCGGTGATGCCGTTCAACTATCTCATCCTCTGTCATTCTCTTCTCCTCCTGCCTTCAATCTTTCCCAGCACCAGGATCTTTTCCAATGAGTCAGTTCTTTGGCATCAGGTGGCCAAAGTATTGGAGCTTCAGCTTCAGCATCAGTCCTTCCAATGAATATTCCATTAATCTCTTAAGATGCTTTTTATAGTATGTTGGAAAGATCATGGCTAATTAGAAGGGGGATAGCAGTTACATATTAAATGAAGTTTATGGTCTCACATTGAATGTAATGGTAACTCTAATCAGACCAGCTTACACTTTGTTTTCATGAAAAACCAATTTTGAACTTAAAACACTTAAGTTCACAGCTAGAAAGTATTTTGCTCATTAAAAAATATATTGGAAATTTAGGCAACTCTTATTTTCTAGAATTGTCTAAATGTCTTCTAATGAGACAGTTAGATGACATTTTTAGGAAATAATATTATTTAGAGGTACATTTGAAATATACATTCCTCAGAAATCTTAATTTTTAATAATCATAACCTTCAGCTATAAGTAGTTATCAGACAGGGATCTGTTCTTAGTGGCCATTCTTAAATTTAAAAAAATGTAGGTGCAAGAAACCATCCATCCTATTCACACAAATTGGAAACTGGCAAGAAGGAAATTTTTTTTTTTTTTGGAAATTTTTTATTAGTCAAATTTAGTTTTTAAGTGCAGTTATGCTCTCTGACTTCTCTTTATATATATATATATACATACATATATACACACACACACACACACACACACACATATAAAATACTTTAGATAGAATCAGTAAATCCTTTTAGAGAGGCAGACTGAAGATAAACACATTGTTTTTTTTGCTCTAATACCATTGCAGAAAAGTTTGTGTGATAAAGTTTAAGAAAACCTTTACTCAGTTCTTGAACTTAGAGATTCCAGGATAAAATTGAGGGGCATGGTATTGAAATTTTAAGGAGGGAGAGTTATGTTGGTTTAGTTATTTAAAATCTATTTGAATTTTTTTTTTTTTTTTTAGAGTCTTGGAAATTCACAGAGAGAATATGAGAAGCAGGTTGTCCTGTACAGTATCCGTAATCAGTTACGATATAGAAATAACTTAGGTAAGTAGAGAGATTTTTACATTGAGATAGAATTGACTGTTACTGAGTTAACATTTTCATAAATCTCTCCTATGTTTTCACCGTATTTCATAGTACTGAAATCGTTCATGTACAGGCTTTATGAAATTCTATAATGACCCATTACACCTAACAATAATTTACATTAGCAAGTAGATTTTTCTTTCTAATTCCAATGAAAATTATTTTTTAGAGTCTTGTTTATAGATTTATTTTACCTACAGAGTACTAATTTCGATTCAGATGTCCTCTTTTTTACTTTTTGTGAGAAAATATGCCAGAATTACATTACTTCTTGATTTTTGACTTTGAGTTTTTTGTTTTCTATAAATTTTCCAAATAATGTAACTTTAATAAAGCCTCTTTCTATAATAATTGGAACAAATTTTAAACATAATTGGCTCCATGTTTTTTGAACTTCTCTTTTTTAATGTTTGACTTTTATCTGTCAGATTATTCTGCTGCCCTGCTGATCTTCCCTCCCATTTGTTACTGTTATTTTAAACATAGTATTTCAGAGAGAGGTTTTCTATGTGAAGTGTGTATTCTATGGAACTCAGAGATCTTTTTACATTTAAAGCACAAAGGCCAGCAAATAATTTTTTAAAATAGACTTGATTTCATAGAAAGCTACCATTCAGATTGGCTATTTTGTAAAGTATCATACTAAGGGGTTGGATGGTTTATAGCTTATGGTTGGGGGGTGGGGGTGGGGAGACATTCCATGCTCGCTTTCTTTGCTTTTTGATTTGTTAAGAATTACTTTTGTACTTATCTGTCCCATTATACATTTTACTTATATTCTCTGAAGTGTGTTTCTTGTGCTATAATTGTTTCTTTGTTCCAGCTTAGGTTTTTTTTTTTCTCTTCCAGTTTACATATTTTTATTTTTAATTAATACTAGCTTGTAAAGAATTTAACATTGCATTTACAACACTAACTTGTAAAGAATTTAACATTGCATTTACTGGTAAGACGTCAAATAAAACTGGAGAATTTCCCTTTGTCTCCCAGTTAAGCATGTCAAGAAAGATGAACGCAAGTACTACGAGGAACTGTTGAAGTACAGTCGAGATCATCTCATGCTGTACCCTTATCATTTATCAGACATCATGGTAAAAGGCCTGAGGATAACACCATTCTCATATTATACTGGGATCATGGAGGTGAGTTTACAGGATGTATGAATCTAGGGGAGGGATGAGACTTCATGTCACGGACACTTTGTGGACGGTGACCAGCTTTGTGGCACCCAGCCACAGTGGACATTGTTTCTGAACTGATGGTGTAAAAAGCACAGTTGTTTACAAGGTAGCTGTTGTGCTACAAGTTGTTGTCCTAGCAGTGTTTTCACAGTGGGGAAGTATCTGTCCTTATTCTGTGTTCTTGAAGATGTTGTTGACCCCTTCTGCTGCTATAGGTTAATCAGTCATTTATGTTAGCACAGTTTGTATAAAATTGATTGCTTTTAATACGTGGTTAAGGTTGAAAATGTGGCTGACAGAATTGAATATTAAGCTTTGAAGCTTAATGTATTTAGCTATGTGCTAACTGTAGAAAGACTCATTGATGATATAGACTCAACATTATATAATGCATGTGTCAGAAGAATAGAAATAGATTACTGGTCCTGACTGCTAATCTTTCTGTGATTATTAACTTTTAGATGTTAGCCTTTCCCCAAAAGCAGTGTATAGGCTTGTGTTGAATAGCCTTAAGTACTAGTTTATATACTGCTTTTAAGGGAGCTTTATGTAAAAATGGGCAGTATTTATCTGGTATTCACTGGTGATTTAATTCTGTTTGAGTGCTGCTGTGCTGGGCTCACCGGCCCCTTGAAGAGCAGAGGGCACACAGAACTGAAGGAGCTGGGCGCCTGCAGTAGAGATGAGGCTACCTGCCGTTAGGATAAGGCTGCCTTCACAGGAGCTCCCTCTGCCTGTCTTCTTAGGCCCCCTTTTCAAGGCACTGCTACCGCCCCGTGTCTCCTGTCTCTCTGTTTTGGAGGAAATAGAAAGTAAAGGTTGAGGCCTGGCAGCGGGGTTTCTGTCAGTCCTTTTCCCTGGAACCAGGGCAGCATAAAGAAGGTGGCAGCTGAGCAGTACATACAGTGGTTGTCGCTGTCTCTGATATTTTCCTGGTGTCCTCCACAGGTGTGGGCGAGATAACAGTGAGATTTTGTCCCAGTTTCCAGCTTTCAGTTGCATCCATATGCTTGCTATTCTCTGGTTTCTGTTCTTAAACCGCTGGGTGTAACTTCTGGGTTGAAAATCGGTCTTATCCCCACAGTAAACAGCTGGTTTATTACTGGAGAAGCAGATGAGGGTTGGAAGAAGCCAGATGCTGACTTTGTGTTGCTGGTTGCGACTTGGAGGAGCCAAGACTACCAAGTGGTTAGGTCTTTGTTGGCAGTGCCGGGACCCACTGTCAGGCCTTCTCTCGGGATTCTCTCTTGTCCTGGGGTAGGAGTCTGGGATCAGGTATGAAGTGTGGAGAGCCTGCAACCCTGAGCTCAAAGGGAGGTATTCCTTGCATAGCCTCTGCAGGGCGGAGGTTGCAGGGCAACTGTCTGGGCTTCATAGCACTGTGAGGAACCCAGACTGGAAAGCCTGACCCTCAGTTACTAGACAGGAGACCACGTGGTATGTGCCGCTCTGTGACATGTGTGCACAGGTTGCCAAACTCTGATCTCAGTGTTTTCTATAAGGACGTTTTGCATTTAACATTTACTTTTTTTTTCTTTATAAAAGGACATTATGAACAGTGAGAAAAGTTATGATTCATTGCCCAATTTCACTGCTGCTGACTGTAAGTATTACTCTGAGCCAGGTAATGTTTAGTGTCTTTGCGCACGTGTGCTCTTGTCTGTGTTGTAATGTGTGGATTTTAACATGAAAGATGAGAACATAAGCAAGATTATTGATTATTTTATCAGGTGTTACAAGTCAAGTATGAGATTTAGTTTTAAATGTCTAAGAGAGGGATATTTTGGAGTGGCAGAATCAGACAAATGGGACTAGTCACTTTCTAGACAGTGAAGTTCCTTTTCATACTTGGGCTGTGGTATATACTAAATGAGGAAGAAAATTCACTCAGTATTTTTGCAGCACAGTACATGGTTTTTACTAACAAAATTTGCTTTTTTTTTTAAATTATACTTATTTTAATGAAGTGTGTCTATTTGAAATGTGACAGTTCTGTTGTGTTAAGAAGAAACTTTTGCTGAGAAGTACACTTTGACTTCCTGGAATTGGGAGGACTTCTGCTTTTAAAAAATTTTCTCATTTAGCATTGTCAAAAGTGTCAGCATGAATTTATCTCTCCCAATTGGTTTTCTTTTGTATTTCGTTTGAAGACTTCTTTTTAATTTGATCCTAATTGTCAGTAATAATCAAAAGAGGAACAAAAGTCAAAGGTTTTTTCCTTGTGTGTGTACTGACTTTTCAAGATGTATTAAATGATTTTAAAAGAAAGACTCTTTCTTTTAGGTCTAAGGCTTCTTGGCATAGGAAGAAACCAATACATTGATCTGATGAATCAGTGCAGATCATCAAAAGTAAGCTAGTTGTTTCTCTTTCTCATTTCTTGTCCCTCTTATCACACAGTCTTGTTAAATGTATAAGTAGTAGAAATAATGAATTGTGATTTCTTGGATCAAATAAAATATGCTTAATACAGAAATAATACAAAAACAGCTCATCAATATCTTTAGGTTATAGCTTAAGTGCTTACTGAATTTAAAATGTTTAAGGCATAGGATGCTTCCTTTATTTTTAAAAATCTGCTCCATTGATTTTCTAACCTGTCATTCCACTCCTATGGTTCAGTTTATGAGTGAAATTGATACACATTTTCACCTGGGTTTCTTTTTAATATCTGGATTTAGATTCAGATTTAATGATAGTGTTTTGAAGTAATTTATTTTGAAATAATTTAAGAATGACTTTCTCCATTCAGTATATCTAAAATACCTTAGATTTTAAAATGTGAGAATTTTAAGATATTTAGCCTATTAGAAACGATCTTGTTATAGCATGATTAATAAAAAAGAAAATAGTAATTTTAGATTGATTGCAAATTCTCAGATATTTGAACCATTGCAGAAATTTTTCAGAAGGAAAACGGCACGTGATCTTTTACCAGTAAAGCCAGTGGAAATTGCCATAGAGGCCTGGTGGGTGGTGCAGGCCGCATATATCACAGAAGATGACATAAAGGTAGGTATCTTTAGAAATTAAGCATTTTTATTTTAAAAAAATTATATTTAACTATAGTTGCAGAACTTTTTAAAAAACGTGACACAATTTGGTGTTCCTGAAGGAAATTAAACTTAAATTCAAAATTGTAAATGATCTCAGTAGCTGAGAATATTGGAAAGTTTCGAAAATACTCTTCATTAATGAGAGAGACTTGATGTGGTTCATGTCCGGTCATCTGGGGATTTAATTAGATGGATGTTTCATGTACAGTTGACGTGATGCCGAAACTACCAGCAGGAACATTGATAACACTTTTTGAGCGCTTATTGTATGCTCAGGGTGCCAGACACTGTTCCAAGTGCTTTTTATATTGTCTCATTTGATTCTCATAACAACCCCAGTGGTGTGGGGTTGTTTGTAGCCTATTTCACATGTGAGGAAAATGAACACAGAGAAGTGAAATAATGACTCCAGTCACAGTGGAGTAAAGTCCAGGGTTTTATTTCGGACAGTTTGCTGTGCTCCTAAATCACTGTGTTGAAATAGTGTACTCAAGTGTTAGGTGCTTGATAGAGCACTAAGGTCAAGATCAAGGGAAATGCTATTTCCAGTGGTCAGACCACATTTGTTACAAGCTATATACATTTAAGAAGAGATGTTGATTTAGAGGAAGGAGGTGGAGCAGTAGACGAGGTGCCTAGAGACCAGTCATATCCCTGTGGCTGAAGGAATTAAGTGAGCATGTGGACTTCTTTTTAATTTGCATTTTACTTTACTTCCAAGGACAGAATAAATCCACTGAGTGCAAGGCTTAGAAATTCTGCTTCAGTGCATTTACTTCCAAGCAAAGATATCAGACTCTTTCATAAGATAGTGATTTTGTCACTGATAATAATCCTGTGCCGTGTGAAGTAATTTTTGATTTTAGAGATTCAGAATCAGTATGTTGATCAGATTCCAATTCAAAAAGGGTGAATAAATATTAGTATTTATTAGTGAACATGTTACTTATCAGCAAGTATCGGCACTTAAAATTACTTTGTTTTATGAGTTCTGTTGATAGCATACTTTGACACCTTAACTGATGGTTATGTGCATAGCCTTTTCTGTTTGAATTCTAGAGTAAAGAATGAATACAACAGGAGGTTCATTTAATTAATGACATATAATCATTGGTTTAAACGTAGATAGATTTGAGGAGACTTATCAATTAGTTAATTTGGACAGAACTTAATTGAAAATATTTTGCTTTTCCTAGATATGCACTTTGCCTGAGAAATGCGCTATTGATAAGATCATTGATGCAGGCCCTCAACTCTCTGGATCACTAGATTACAATGTAGTCCATAGTAAGTGGTTAGTAGAAATGGTCTTCTGTCAACATAAAAACTTATTTTAAGCCATCAACAATTAGTAGCAATTATTTATCAATTAGGTAAGAGTAATAATATTTCCTAAGGTGTGGTATTGTTTGAAATGTGACCTTTGTTCATTGTTTTCCAGTGTGGCTGTAATTAGTCACATAGATTAGAAATTTATGTGAATGAATCATAAGAAAAATTTTACAGTTCTGAGCATTTGAGGGAAATCAGGATTTTGAAAGCTTTGATAATATTTTTTTTCTTCTGTCTTGTCTTTTTCACATACCATTAAGTTGTAAGAATCTTTATGGAAAATCAAGAATAAAGTTTTTATTTTATTTTTTTAACTACTAATGTTTACTGTTTCATCTAAAACAAGATACTTTTGCTTCTATAGGTTTATATAACAAAGGATTTGTTTATCTGGATGTACCAATATCTGATGACAGTTGTATAGCAGGTGAGTATGTGGAATATTTCTCAATGTTTTTTGAATGGCTGCTAGGTGCCGGCACTGTGTATCACCCTAATAAGTTAGACACACATCATCTTGCGACTTTTGTATTAGAATTTTTCAAAGAAAACCATTTTCTTCCTCATTATGTTACAGCACATTGTGGTGATTTTACTTAAATTCCTCCTTTTTATCTTATGGTGATGTAAACACTGTATTAAAATAGAAATGCAAGGTAAATTTCTTACAATCCTAAATCAGTGTCTTTATAAATTTATGTCACCTTTTAAACCTTGTTCACTGCGTAAGTTTCTGCATGTATTCAGTAGTGTCATAGAACTGTATGTTGTTCATTTTTACCAGACATATCTGTGTCTTTTTTTTTCATGTGATGACCATCGTTTTTGGCTTATCTCTTCCTCCTTTCTTCACTCCCTCCCCAAGGTAAACCAGTACTAAGACCCTTGTGTATTTCAATTTGGGGCTTCCCAGGTGGCTCAGTGGTAAAAAATCCTGCCAGTGCAAGAGACACAGGTTTGATTGGAGAAGGAAATGGTAACCTGCTCCAGTGTTCTTGCCTGGGAAATCCATGGACAGAGGGGCCTGGCGGGCTACAGTCTGTGGGGTTGCAAAAGAGACACCATTTGGCGACTAAACAACAAACGAACAAGAACAACAGGCTTTCAGTTTACTAAACCATTCCTCTGTTGCTGGTTATTTAGATCATTTCCTTATTTATTTATTTTGGTGATGTGGTTAACATCTTTGAACACAGTAGAGCTTTTTTTCTATAGGTTAGATTTCTTATCAATTTGTAGAAGCACTTGTTACATTAAGGTTATGTGATGTAAGTGCGTTTTCCATCATATCTTTTAGCTATTCTTGTTTGTGATATCATCTGCATTCTAAGATATTTGTGTAATCAAATATATAGAGTGTCAAAAAATTCCGGGGACCTTACTGTTAACACCTGAGTGATAGGGCTTATTACAAAAATACTCCCTCACATCGGGTTGTCATGCTCCAGTGTCCTGACCTTTATGGTTTGTTTGTGTTTATATGTGTTTATGCCCAGGCCTTCCTTGTCCTTTGTTTTTCTAAAAAATAATTTCCTTTGCTATTTTCAGGTATTTTTCTTTATTTTTATTAATGTCTTCTTGAGTAGACAGTAATTAGGATTATAAAATACTAGACTTAGAAAAGAGTATAAAAACATCAGCTTCTGATGCCTGCCCTGAGTTACTCAGTTTCTCTTTTGGCCACTACTGCTAAGCTGCCTATGTACTCTCTCACAAACGTACTATGCACAAATATATCCTTTTTTGTGTGATTTTATTCTTACATAGATGGTGTATCCAACGCATGCTTTGCTTTTTTAACTTAATATATATTGAAGACTATTCTATATCTCTTTATGTAGAGATGAAGAATTTCTAATTCTTTTTACCCAAATGTAAATTGCGTATTTCTAACCTCTTAGTGCCTTGGTTTCTTCATCTCTAAGATGAGGTATAGTTTTTAACAACTTTTGATATTAAGAGGATTAAGTGAAATTGTATATATGAAGCAGCTAGTAGTATAGTCTGGCATTTAGTAACTATTCAGTAAATTTTGACACTTCTTATTCACATAGTTGATAATGTAGGAAAAGAATTAATTATATTAAAAAAATGGGATTGCTGAAATATTTCTAAAAAGAAACCTTTGATCTTTATCAGTTCTTGGGTGATTAGAAGCATGGGCAGCACCAAATCAGAAAATGCCATGAGACAGAGCGGTAACTTGGGCAGCCTACCCTGCCTGATGTGTACATTGTGGTTCTTCACAGTGTCTTCATTTTGCTCACTTGAGTTTTGTCTTACAGCTCTCTTTTGGGAATGCTTTTAGGTTTTGGGTGCAGTAAGGTCGTGTTAGGGTCAGAGGACACAGGGACACCAAATCCTCCTGTGATCTAGGCACACGTCTTCTTCCCAGAATGCTTTTAAGGGAAGTGTGCCCACAGGGGAGACTGGCCAAGGCAAGCATAGTACCTCTTCATCATGGTCGGGAAGAGCAGCCTAGTAAATCGGAGTAGGGCATCTGGACCAAAGAGATGGAGAGAAGTGAGTATAAACTGCCAGGTGGGCAGTAGCGACTGGGCAGCCTCTTGTGCTGACACAGGTTTTGACCCTCTTCCCATTAAGGAGGATACAGAATAGAAAGCCCCAAAGAGCAAATTACATCAGTGATAAACATGGCAGTCACACATACGGGTTTCCCCTTTTGTCAGGATGGAGCGCGGAAGATGGGAGAAGGGCAGTGAGCTGATACTTTCTGTCCCCCTGGTTTTGTATAGCACGGTAGCTCGAAGCCCTTGTTTCTCTGCTCCAGACCAGGCATCCTGCTGCCTAAGACCAATCAAAAACATAACCCTTGGCAGGTTTCCCCATTCTGAAGAAACCTCAGTCCCCCTGCCTTTCTACTGAGTCCACGCCTGTAAGCACTTCTCTGCCTCAGTAATGCTCAGCGGTCCCTGGGGGTGAAATTACTTTTGTGGATTTATGCTCTGCCATCAGAGTCCACTATGTATAGACAGCATTTTGTATATGACCTTTACTTTGGGAGTTTTAGGAAAACTTGCAGTGGAGTTGATAAAATGAATCAAAAGCTGAATTCATTTCCTAAGTTGGAGGTCTCTTTTTGAATAGATATTTGAATTAAACTTTCTTCTTTTATAAAATTAAATCAATGAGAAACATCTGTTTTTGTTTATTTTAGTTCCTCCTCTTGAAGGTTTTGTAATGAATAGAGTGCAAGGTGATTATTTTGAAACTCTGCTCTATAAGATATTTGTGTCAATAGATGAGCATACTAATGTTGCAGAGGTAAGTGTGACAGCATCTTATGAAAGAATTTAGCCTCAAGATTATAAAATACGTTTGTGTAAAGTAGATAAAATTATTTAATGATATAACTAAAATATTTTTAAAATCCGTACCTGGTTAGATCTTAGACTATTATATACTTAAGTCACTATTCTTAAGTTACTTCCTGCATATGTGTATAGTTATAATTTGGTTGAATAACTTCATATGACTTTATAGTAAAAGCATTGTAAACGACTGATCTAGAATTTTTTCATTTTCAATGAGAGAAAATTAAAGCTAAGTAATTCTAATTAAAATTCTAATTAAAGTAGCTCAAGTAATTATAATTCACACTAAGTTGTTAGGGTCACTGCCTGGATTTGTACTACTATAAGTGTCTTAAAGATACGGAAAGAAGAAAATTCTGCTTACCAAATTTATTTAGTATTTACATTATTAATAATTTAAATTTTGCTGACGATGGATAAGTTATCTATAACTGTTTATTATGATATACTGATAATTCTTAGGATGTAAAATAATTTTTAATTTTATTTTCCAGCTTGCAAATGTTCTTGAGATAGACCTGTCTCTGGTTAAGGTATGTAATTTTCCTACTCTTTTTCACTCGTAATATGAACACTGAATGGATTATAGATTTTTGTCTTGATACTGAGAAGCGGAAGCAGTGAGATGCTTATTAGCTGTCAGAGGAAGCAGAGCAGAGCAAGATCAGAGCCCTGAGCAGTATGCCACCCCGGGGAGTGAGAGCTGTCCTCACCCGGCTGTGCCCAGCATGGAGCAGCCTGACCAGTGCCTTGTATTGAAGTCACAGTGTCTTGGAGTGATGTCAGTTAAAGCAACAACTCCCACTTCTTGTGGGGGGTGGATCTAGGGAGGGCCAAGCCAGAGGGTTGGAGGCTTTCCTTTTTCTGCCTATGTGGAGATCTTAAGGGAAGACCAGGCCTACTGAAAATGTTTTTTTCTGGCTGTGGGATGAGAATATTTGAGGATCTCTATAAACACAGTCCATAATAATTTCTTCTGTCTACAGACATTCAGATAGTCATTTCCTTTATATTTCTTTTAGAATGCTGTATCAATGTACTGCCGATTGGGGTTTGCCCACAAGAAAGGACAAGTAATAAATTTGGATCAGCTTCATTCATCGTGGAAGAATGTTCCATCCGTAAACAGATTAAAGTAACTCATTTATTTAGTATGAGAGTTTTTTGTTTTGGGGGAAAAAATTCAGTTTTCTGTACAAAATTTTACTTATTCAGCAGATTGAACCCTATATATTAGTGGTGTTTAATCTTGTTTGTTTTGGAATTTTTTTTTTAGAATCTGGTGAAAACTATGACACTTTGCCTAGAGAAAAGCTCATACTATATGTTGGCATATAATTTTAAAATGTTCTCAGATTCCCTGAAGCCTGTCCATGGGTTTAGTTAAGAACCTTTGCTGTGGGTGCAGAATATTTTAGGGCTACATCTCAGTTTGGGGCCTGAATGTAAGAGTGGATTTAGGTGAATGTTCGTAACCTCAATACTGACTTCAGTGGCTATTTTTGTTTATGGTCATCTATATGGTTTTTCAAAAGTGACTGTTTTCGTCATTAACAGGAGTACTTTAGATCCACAGAAGATGCTTCTGTCATGGGATGGCGGGGAAAGTAGGAGTCCTGTACAGGAAGCTTCATCGGCTACTGACACGGATACAAACAGTCAAGAAGACCCAGGTTAGCGGTGACTCAGCTTGAGCCTGTCTGCAGATAAGCCATGTGTCTGCACATACACCCATAAAGCTAACTCTCTAGGCTTACGGTTAATCTGTGATTTGGTCTGGATTTTCTTCATTCAGTATGTAGTCTTTGGGTACTTACCATATGCTGCTAGATCTTAGGGGTATAAAACTGATAGGAAATACAATAGTTTCCTTCTAAAAACTTGAGTCTGGAGAGTGTAGCCATAAAAACCACAGCAGCATGAGAGGGGTTTAGGGCGCCTTCATGGAGAAGATGGTTTTGGGGTGAGGATGACTAAGAGTGTGCCAGCTGGTGAGTGCAAGAAGACCGTCGCAGGAAGCCTCCAGGTACAGAGGGGGACAGAGCATAGTGGACGGGGGCTTGCACGTGGTTGTGTGGGGAGAGGAGAAGGGCATAATCAGGCGGCTTCTATTCCTGCCCTCGGTAGCTCTGTTCCCTGGGCCCAGCGACTTGTCTGCAGAGGCTGGGCTAGGTAGTCATTTTGATCTGACAGCGATCAAGTCTTGGTTTATTATTATTTACTGCACAAGTGAATAGCTTAAAAAAAATTTTTTTTTTTACAGTATTGCCTGTATTATGTACTTTTAATTATTAAAACTGAAATGAAATACATTCTCACTGCAAATGATAAGTAATGAACAGTTTTCGTTTACTTGATTTTTAAACTGTGTTTTTTATCCCCCCAGCAGACACAGCCAGTATAAACAGTTTGAATCTGTCTACAGGATACACAAAGCGTATCGCGTTCCTATTTGACTCAACACTTACTGCCTTTTTAATGATGGGAAACCTTTCACCAGTAAGTCAAATTCTTACTTAAATATAAAAATGTTTAACGGTTAGGTACATAATAATTCAGTGTTCGTATATCTTTTTTTAAGTATTGAATTTATTCCTGAAAATGCATCCAGCTTTGTTTTATATTCTTTAGAGGAGTATGACAGCTTTTTAGTGAAGGCTGCTTTTAATTAAAAAATCAACTCTTTATGCACACTTGAGGTTAAATATATTGGAAAGCGTAATATAAAGATAAGATGCTTAGCATTCAGAGGGAAAGCTAGAACTTATTAATAATAGGCTCAAATAAGGTGCATTTCAGTTTTGTTTTTGTTTCTTTATTGCAGAATTTGAAAAGCCATGCAGTCACAATGTTTGAAGTTGGCAAACTCTCAGATGAGTCTCTGGACAGCTTTCTTATTGAACTAGAAAAGGTAAATCTAGGTAGCTTATGGGATGTCAGGGTGTTTGGACTCTTAATTGCTTGATAAAATATCAGTTGTTGGTTATGTAGATTTTTGGTATATTCTTGCTCATTCCTACCTCATTCCCACCCTAATACTGTGGCAGTCATTTAGTTTTAAACATATTGAGTGGATGAATGAATTTTGTGATTTTCAAAGAGTCATTTACCTCATCTAAGCTCTTAGCATAATTTGACTTAATGAGGAAATGGGGTACAGAAATCTTAAAGTCTATGTGCAGTTTTTTTTTTTTTTTTATGTGCAGTTTTTATGCACCTTTCTAAAATAGCCTTTAATTTTTTTTTTTTCTTTTCATCATGACTCTTAAAATCTTCTCTTAAGCAATTTTATTTGAAATTTTTGTTCCGCTTAGTCTGGAACAATGTCCCTGGTTATCATATTTATGTCCACTCTCACTATCCCTTTTAGCATCTTGAAGACTTCAGCCATATTTGTTTTTAGCCATCTTTTTCCCCGTGAGTACAGCCTAGTTTTCCTTAACTCTAAATCTTGATCGCCTTTTTTGGTGTGTTTCATTCCCTGAGTATTTTATTCTGTCTTCTGTGCTTCTTTAAGCAAGTCGTTTGTGTGCCTAATCTGTTCCTTGACTAATAATTTCAGTACCTTCCTTGCTTTAGTGATGAACTCATGTATGTTTAGAAAATGTTTGGTAATTTTATATCTCCTTTATATCTCAAAAAAAAAAACCACCAAACCCAAAAAAACCACCATGACATTTTTTCCTCCCCACCTTCTCCATAGGATTTTTACTTTTTTAGTGCCTGAGATGATCCTTGTTATGAATTTGTCTCCTTAACTTTTATCTTTATATTTTCACTATTTCCTCAATGCTTTTAATATCTTGTTTAGCCCCATTTCTTATTGTGTATCATCTTTTCCAATAAATTTTTTATATTCTAGCACATTTTAACATGTTTTCCAGATTTTTATTTTTCTCACCTCAGCTGGTCTTTGTCAAGTACAGCAAATTGGAAGATCTCTTTTATGCTTTATATAGCTGTATTCTTTTTTACCACATAGACATTCTTGGAAAAGCCCTTTAGTCTGACGTTTAGTTTTTAAAAATAGTTTCTTAGCTATTTTTTAAGAAGCTTCATCTTCATCAAACTTAATTGGCTGATCTTGTTAATGTAATGCAAATATAATTAGTTATTTCCCCCTGTAGACCTGGCCTTCTATTTTCTCTGCTGCTTCTGGCATGTGTGTGCTTTTACATATTAAACGGGTGATTGATTCAGTGTCAGAAGAGCATGCATTAAAATGTAAACCTGGTGAAGGCAGGAGTTCTGTCCACTCCTCTGTCCTTACATCCTAAAGAGGTCATAGCACAGAGCAGGGACTCTGAATCCTTGTTGAGTGATTTGAAGCTGTATGTTCAGCGATACTGAACTGCTGTATTGAGTCACATGCTCCGTTGTCCCTTGCAGAGTTGCGAACAGGGTGATAAAGTAGTGGCATCATTGGTGACCATGGATTAGACTACTTTTCCAGACAAAGCAGAATATACAGATCTTAGACTTTTTTGAGCACCCTGTTTGAATCATATATGGAACATATTATGTCATAATTTGGCATTACTTTGTTGCTGAAGTTGTTAGTTTTACTTGGTGTAATTTCTGTCACCTTTCAAAGTGTAGTCAAATGGAAGCTCAACCAAGATTGAGGTTAATATGTGTTCAGTATTGCCTGGGCAAATTTTTGATTGGCTGATTTTTCAGTTCAGTTCAGTCGCTCAGTTGTGACCGACTCTTTGTTACCCCGTGGACTGCAGCACGCCAGGCTTCCCTGTCCATCACCATCTCCTGGAGCCTGCTCAAACTCATGTCCATCGAATCGGTGATGCCATCCAACCATCTCATCCTCTGTCATCCCCTTCTCCTCCTGCCTTCAATCTTTCCCAGCATCAGGGACTTTTCCAGTGAGACAGTTCTTCGCATCAGGTGGCCAAAGTATTGGAGTGTCAGCTTCAGCATCAGTCCTTCTAATGAATATTCAGGACTGATTTCCTTTAGGATTGACTGGTTTGATCTCCTTGCTGTTCAGGGGACTCTCAAGAGTCTTCTCCGACACCATAGTTCAAAAGCAGCAATTCTTTGGTGCTTGGCTTTCTTTATAGTCCAACTCTCACATCCGAACATGACTGCTGGAAAAAGCACAGCTTTGACTAGACGGACCTTTGTTGGCAAAGTAATGTCTCTGCTTTTTAATATGCTGTCTAGGTTGGTCATAGCTTTTTTTCCAAGCAGCAAGCAGAAAACTAATTTCACAGTATGAGAAGGCTGATTTTTAATAATATCTAAATATTTCTACTTTATGGTTATAAACCAGCATGAGTGGCGTGGAAGTGGCTTTTGTTGCAGCCCGTATGTTCTCGTTTCAGGTTCAGAGCACTGGTGAAGGGGAAGCACAGAGGTACTTTGACCATGCGCTCACTCTGAGGAACACAATACTGTTTCTGCGTCATAATAAAGATCTAGTTGCCCAGACTTCACAGCCAGACCAACCCAGTTATGGTATGATAAATATACTCCTTTTTGAAGACATGATCCTATGGAATTTCTTTTTAAGAAATTAAACAAGTCATGCTCACTTATTTAATCATCACTTATTTTAAAACATTTCTTGTTCTGTGAATTTCTTTACTCATCAACTGTCTCTTATATTACTTTCTCTCCTCTCTTGTGTGCCGCTGACATTTGTAGTATCTAAATTTGTTTAGCTATCTGCAGGAAAAGTGGGAGTGTTAATTTGTTTAAGTAACTGGATGGAATGTAGGCATCTGTAGATGCCTATCTACAGATGTGAAACAGGCATCTGTTTTGAGAGGTGGACAAATGACAAAATTTATTTAGGAAGCATGAAGCATCATGAATGAAGAATTCATTTTATAAAGAAAAGAAACAGGGCCTTTGTTTTCAAATGCTGCTGTAATATTTTCTGAAGTATTTTACTTGCTATCTTGGTGTGCCTTCTCAGTTTTGTGATAGAAAGGGGTTCCCAGACTTGAGTTGATGTAGTAACTCCTGAATTGAGGAGTGGCCCCAGGAATGTGCTTTTAAAAAGATGCAGCAGCTTGGGCACCAGTGTAAGAACATTACACTGTGAATGTAATTGCATCCTGTAGTCCGTGGACATTCATGGGAGTTGCCTTTTGGGGGCCTTGTGAATTTTGGCACCACCATCACATTTGATTTCACTCATTCTTTCATTTACCTAAAAGTTCTATTTTCTGGCCAAAAACCATCATTTTCTTAGTCATATCCATTTTCATTTCACTTCTTTCACCAGCATCTGGCTTTCTTTTCAGCTCAGTTAAAAACATTTAGGATGGACTCATTCGTCACTCCACAAGAGTTGTTGTCGAGGGGAGCACAAAAACTCTGGGTAGTTCAGCCGAGTGAGGCTAGACACGCAGTACCTGGTGACCCACTGCTTCAGCTTTAGGGTGTCTGGTTTGGAGTTATGCTTTCGCAGATTATAAATGATTCCATGCTGGAGGTTATTCATAAATGGTTGAAACTGAGTATTAAGTCACCAAATACCAAGAGACTAAAGCTCTTTTTCATAAACATTTGTTGATAGTAATAATTTTTTGGTTACCAAATATTAAATCATGTGACCTAGCAGTGAATGCCACAGTCTTGAATATATCTCTGGATACAGAAACCCTGAAATTTCTTGGACTTTTTAGTGATTTTCAGAGATAATGGGTTAGAATATTTGAAGTGTCCTACTGCCCATCTTAGAATCCAAGAATGTTACAGAGTGCTAGTGACCAGCCAGGGGTAACATTTTATAGATAAAGAAATTCAAGCTTTTCTTGGTTAAATCTCCTGTGCATTTAGTCATTAAAGCTCATATGATTAGTAAATGGAAGACCTGGGGCTTGAATCCATGTCTGTTGAATATTTTCCCTTTGCTCTGTCCCTTACATTATCCTCTCTTGAGTACTAAGGTTTTTATTGATTTATTCATGAACAGTCTATTGCTTAATGGGTTGGGCTAAACTTTTTCACATGAATAATGAATAATCTATGTATCATCAACGAAATGGTAAACCTAAACTTAATCTGTGTGAAAGTCAAGTATAATTCTAACATTTAAAGCAGATTTAGTGGTTGACTGTTTCTGGAGCTTTAATTGCTTAGAATAACTGATGTGGCTCCAAAGTTAAAATGTAAGTAACTCCTCCCTCCCATTGATCTGATCAGCTATTGTTTATGAAGTTTCACTCTTCTAACCAGACTTTTTTAACTGGGGCTCCTCATTAGAACCACAGAAGATGACTTAAGTGACTATTTTCAATTTTTCTAATAATGGTGTATAACTAGTAGCATTTTAGAGTCATAGAAAAAATGGCCATTCATTCCAGAATTAACTTTTTATTAGGGCATAATACCCTCCATGTTAACAAAGTAGCTTTTTGTAGGTGCCAGATGGGATAACTCAGTCTTACTCCTTTTTAAACAAGAATCTCTGTAGTATTGGTGTTTAAGCATCTATATTTGAGTAGAAAGAATTTTTTTTTATGTCATTAGCAATTTGTAGTTTGAGTATATCATGTAGTACTTGATATTCATTGTAAAAAACAGCCTTGTGATGCTATCATATAAGCAAACTCTGATACTGTGACAGGACTAATTTGTTAGTAATTTCTTTTTATTTTAGACAGCTTGAGGCACTGCTTGAAAATGAAAACAATGTGTGGTCTGACTCAGTTAAGATCATAGGCACTCCCCTTGTTTATTTGTGAGAGGCCAGGCATAGACACCCTCCAGAATCCCTTTGCCTCATATGCCTCATATATCCCCCCGATCATGCAGAACAAAATGCTTGCTAAACAAACTATGATTAAGTGTCTGTCCTTGTGACATTAGCGAATTATGATCACCCAGTTAGTGTGTTTTCTGATATCTACATTGTATAGTCCGCTAATTATTCCCCCCACAACTAATAAGCAGTCTCTAGGGGAGACACTTTAAGACCATGAAAATATGCTACTCTATCAGTGTTTCCTCCTAGATTTAGCATTCTCTGTTGATCCTTGTCTGAACCATTCTTTACTGTGATGGCTGCGAATTGATCTTTTTTTTCCCCAACTCCACCATTTTTTCCTCATTTAGCATTTGGGACCAAGTTTTCTCTTATATTCTCAGTGTGGAATTATCAGTTTTTATTTTTTCTGTGATTTATAACCAGTCACTATTGTCTCATCATTTTTTTTGCCACAGTTGTCTCAGATTTTGCCAGTGGACTCATCTTGTCCTGCTGTGCCTCTATTTTTTTTTTTTTTTTTTTAATTTGATGGGGAGTAATTCCTTGTTTTCTGACAAAGCTATCTTACTTTGTGTTTCTGCTCCAGCCTTGGAATCAGCCTCCTCTAATAGGAGCCTGGTTTCTTTTACTGGTGAATGGTATTAAAGACCAAGATCTTGGGTGCCGATTGTACTCAGGGCTTCTAGGCTCTTTTAGCAAGCCATATCCTTTTTTAGATTCATTTTTGCTTAGAGGGCTAACTTGATCTTCTGAAGTTTCAATGAACTCTTTTTAGAAGCAACAGAATTGGAATTTCCAGAAGGATTAAGAGTGGGAACACTTAACATTATTTGCATGCTGAGCTCATGCTTTATGGACCCCAGTTTAGGGTATGTGTTTCTAAATAGGAATTCTTGCCCCTCTGGTCAGTTCAGAATTTGGCTATGAAGTTTGTATAGAGATTGAAAATGGGGGAAGGGAAGGAAACAGGTTTCACGGCTGTTAGGCTTTCATAAGATGGCACTGCCATGATGGAGAGGAAGTAGGTAAAGCAAACCTATTTAAAGTGAAAGGTTAGCTCGAAGGAACACCAGTAGACAGTTATCTTTCTGGATCAGAATAAAGACTTTTAGCTTTAAATCTTAGAAAGTCTTAGTTGACCTCCTAGGAAATAAAGTGCATTTTAAAAGATATTCTACCTTATTTTTAAAAATATAATTTTTATTTAAAGAATTGAAGGCAGTTCTCAATATTTTCATCTTTGACATTTTTGTTTCATGTTGTCAGTCTTTCATTCTGTGTATGTGGTTGATCACAATTCAGGTTTTCCTCTGGATCTCTTGCGCTGTGAGAGCCTTCTTGGGTTGGACCCTGCAACCTGCAGCAGAGTCCTAAACAAAAATTACACATTGCTTGTTTCCATGGCTCCTCTCACCAACGAAATCCGGCCCGTCAGCAGCTGCACCCCTCAGGTAAAGAAAGACCCACTGGGAAGCCTGCTCTGCCATTATTTTCTTCTTCCTCATGGCAACTTGAAGGGGAGGTTTAACAGTCTTATGTATTGATTCTCAAATTGTAGATAGCAGATACTGAAATCATCAACTCAGAAAGCAGTTTTGTACATATTGCTGTTGTAAGATGTTCAATTTGTGAGGTATAATTTGTACTTTATATATACACACACACACACACACATATATGTGTATATATATATATATTGTCTAGTGCCCCTAGAGAAGGAAATGGCAACCCACTCCAGTATTCTTGCCTGGAGAATCCCATGGACAGAGGAGCCTGGTGAGCTATAGTCCATGGGGTCGTGGAGAGTTGGACACAATTGAAGTGACTAAACCACCAACCACCATTGTCTAGTGATTAGTGACACATTTGATTACAGTTTTCTTCTTGAAAACAGGATTTTAAAGAGAATGTTTTTGGATCCTCTAAGAAGGAAACCTGGATTGCCTTGAAGTTAAGATAACTTTAATGAGGAAGAAACAAAGTATTTAGAAAGTGGGGCTGTGATGCTGAATAAGCTGACAAGAAAAGATTATACTTGAAAGATAGACCTCTAGTTACCTTTAAAATTGTGAAGATGACTTCTGGTCTTACTTTTTGAAAATAAATCAGTTTCATATATTTGTATACTTAGCAAGGCGTGTACCATGTGACATGTACCATTTTCAAAGCACGAGGATTGTGCTACATCCTGCCTGGTTTCCTTGGTGTGCTATGTTTCATGGTGTAGAAAAAAGGAAGGGATTCTGGTACATGGATGATTCTATTGCCTGTGCAGATCTAGCTGCTTCATGAGCACACTTCCCCTCTTAGCCCAGTTTTGTCCTCTGTTCAGTGAGAGTGGGTATAGATTGGCATTTACTAATCTTTGTTTTATAATTCTTTGTGTCCCCTCCCCTTTGCCACATATACATACTTCCTTTTACTCTTTAACACAGCCTCTGGGCATAGTAGGAATCCATGAATTGAATGAGTGGTAAGATGGATGCAAGGATAGATAATCTCTCTTTTGAGAAAAATTAATACTGGTAATAATTAACACTTTGATATAGTGCTTATCATGTGCTGTCAGGTACTGTTTTAAACTTTTAGCAATGTCCTGCAGAGGTAAGTATTTTGTTGCCGTGTTACAAATGAGCAAAAAAGGAGGCACACGAGACCTTAAGTAACCTGCGGCGATACGGCCGAGGGGATGAAGCCAAGTTTCAGACATAACCCGACTGCTCCAGAGTCCATTCTCTTAACTGCAGTGACAAGAACTGCTTTCTCAATTCCAGTATATATTTGAAACTGCTTGAGTGGATCATTTAACATTTATCCTCATAAGGCTAAGAGCAGTTAACACTTCCATGAGGCATTAGCTCTAAGAGTATACTTAGTCCCTTGTGAAAGTTGGCTTCGTTAGATAAGTATTTACAGCTTTATTTTACCTGTTCTATGGTTTTAGCACATTGGACCAGCTATCCCAGAAGTCAGTTCTGTCTGGTTTAAACTGTACATTTACCACATCACCAGGCAAGGACCACCATCTCTTTTGCTGTCCAAGGGGACAAGACTTCGAAAACTGCCAGATATATTCCAGGTATGTTTTTGTGGGTTTTTAAAAATCATTTTTGAGGAAGATAGAAACTGGTAAGCACTATTTTAGATAAATTTCTTAATTTTTTTTAATTCCTAAATGCCCTGGTATGTTTTATCTATTTCTTGTTCCTAGGGTTATGATCGATTATTAATCACATCTTGGGGTCATGATCCTGGGGTGGTTCCTACGTCAAATGTGCTCACGATGTTGAATGATGCCCTGACACATTCGGCGGTTTTGATTCAGGTACAATTACCTTATTTCAAACAATCAGTTTTGGATTTTAATTTCAAAGATCGCAATTTGTTTGACTCTGCTGAGTCACAGTCAGACGTCAGTAATTAGACATTTGTCAAACTGACACATAAAGAACCAGAGATCAGGATTTTAGTCCTGGCCTTTGTCTCGCAGATTGAGAGTGGTGGAAACAATGTGGGCTTTGAAGTCAGACTCACCTTTGAGTTCCAGCCTCAGCTTTTGCTATACATGTGGCCCTGTTTTTTTTTTTTTTTTTTTATAGTAGCTTTAAAATTTGGATGTGATTCACATACCATATTCCCCAATTGAACTGTGTGATTCAGTGGTTTTTAATGTATTCACAGATGTCTACAGTCAGCACCACACTCAGTGCTACAACATTTTCCTTTTCCTGTAGTTCTCACTGCACCAACCCCCAACCCCCGACACTTGCTGTCTCTGTAGACTGCCTGTTTGGGGCATTTCAGATACATGGAATCATAGACAGTCTTTTGTGACTGTCTTCTTTCCTGTTTCAAGGTGGCCATGTTGTCACTTCTTTAGGGTATATCCTTAGAAGTGGAAATGTGGAGTCATGTGGTAGATTTATGTGTTAACTGTTTAAGGAACTGCTGTGCTGTTTTCCAAAGTGACTTTACATTCCCTCCAGCCCTTGGTGTTACCTTATTTCTTAATTAGAACCACCCTGGCTGGTATGAAGTAGTATGTAACATTTCAGAGATACTCTTCTTAAACTTAGTTTCCCCCATCTGCAGGATGGGGATGGTAATATCTACTGTGTAACAACAAAAATAATAGAGCTAATGCCAAAGGAAGTATTTTTCTCTTTAGAATTGTTGAGAGAATGAAATGAGAAGGTGTGTGTATGAAGAGTACAGCACACTTTCTGGTGCATAATAGGTTCTCTGTAAAGATTTCATTAACTCGTTGAACTGGCAGTTGTACTTACACTGTACAAGTACGTACTAGTTAATGTGGGTTTACAAATAAGACATGGTCCCTGTCTTCAGGGAACTTAATTCTGATGGGAAAGGTTGTGTAAGCAGTTGCTTCCAGTTTTTAGCTGGGGGTTAGAGAGGGTTATAGGGGAAGTGTTAAAGAGAAGTACATTCTAGCTTTGGGGCAAGGACAGAGGCTTAGGGAGAGCTCCTCGGAGAAAATGAGACCTGGGCTAGGTATAAAAGACTGATTTAGAGGGGAGTGAGGCCTGGCAGAGAGGTACGGTTATCATGAATAAGTCCTTGGGTAGAGATTTGTTTCTTCTTTCTTCATAACTAGTTCCCTAGTGCTTGGAGTAGTGCCTGGCTCACAGAAGTTGCTCAGTGAGTGAGTGTAGAATAAACGAATAGGAATATGAAGTGGGAGCATGTGCTTCGACCTGCAAGCTGTTATGTCATCTTGAGGGGTGGGCTGCAACATGATGGATGGTGATCCAAGATGGGTCTGAAGCAGTAGGCAGGCCCTGCCCTGGAGGGCAGTGGACCTTAATTATCCTACTTAGACTTTCCCCTTAGATCCTTGGTAGCCAGCAGTGAAGGGTGCTGAGCAAGGGATTAACACGGTCAGTTGCGATTTAGAAGATCAGCCTGAAGACTGTTGAAAATGACTGGGTGGAAGAAGATAGGATTAGCATTCAGTCTTGGAGACCAGGTAAGAGATGAGGACAGCCTAGATTAGGGAAGCGGTAATAAGAATGAAAAGGAAGAATTATTACAAATACAAAATAAATAGAACTGATCAGATATCTGAGAAGGGAGGTGGGAAGAGGAAGAGTGATTCCTCAGGAACCTGGCTTGTCAAGGTGGAAGAACGGTGGCATCACACTTGAGAACACAGGAGAAAGAGCTGGTTTATGGGAGCAGATGAGCGTGGCGTGTTTTGGGCCTGTGGGACATTTAGGTGGTAGAAATATCTAGGAGGTAATTGAAAATATTCTGAAATTCACATGAGAGATCGAACAAGAGAGATTGACTTGAGTGTCAGCATCAGCACATGGGTAGTAGTAGAAACTGTGAGAGGAGGATGCATTAGTCAGGAGGGCAGACATGAAGTGTAGGGGTGGTGGTGGAGATGACGGAGTAGAATGGGCTGGACGTGAACTGAGGGGTCAGACCACCTAAGTTCACATCTTGAGTCCACCACTTACTGGCTAAATTGGTTAAGTTAACTAACTTCCTTCAACTTCAGTGACTTCACCTGCAAATTGGAGATAATATAAGGTCTTACCTTTATATGATTGTTGAAAAGAATGACTGAGATGGGAGATCAACATAAAATGCTCTAGACCCATGTTTAGTACATCGGAAGATTTCAAAAAAAGTTCACCGTAGTGGCAGTGGTGGCGGAAGTAGAGTGAGAGGAGTTTTAAACTGTTAAGGAGTTTTGCCTTTTCTAAAAAAGAATGTCTCTTTTATTAAATTTTATGGAAAAAAAGATTTACCGTTACTGGAACTTAAAACAGCAAAATTAAGATTTTTTATTAAAACCATGTTCTTATAAATAGTAACCATCTTGTTTAGTATTGAAATCATAAATGTATCAATGGAATAGAAGCAAGATATTAGAAACATATTCAAGTTGTTATATGAACCAAGTAAATGAATATGATTTTTTTTCCCCTGAAATTATTTTTTTCTTTTATATCACAGTATCTTGAATTTGATTCAAATTTGATCCAATTTGAATTGGATCTTCTTTAAAGGGAAAGAATGTATAGCTCCCCAGTGTTAACTTTTCTATTAAAATGATACTATATAAGCATAAAGTGAAATACCTTATGCTAATCATTCACAACTGTAATTATTTGAATGTGAGGAATAAATTGCTGTTTGTAACATGGGACTGAGGTGGGTTAGATTCATAGATTTTTTTCAATTTAACTTTTGACAGTAAGTTCACATTTCAAAAATAAAATACTATTAAAAGATACACAGAGAAAAGTATCACTGCCCTCTTAACACTCTGTCTAGTCCCCACTCCCTGACTCTCCTCCAAATCAGACAACCACATTTGTTTCTGCTGTACCCTTCTAGAATTTCTTTATACACGTGCAAGCAATTACATACAGATATGCCCCATGCTTTTTCCACTTAGCACTTGGAGATGTTTCTGTTTCATTTTGTAGAGAGCGTCCTTTTTCTGCAGCTGCCCTGAAAATATGCACGTTGATTTATTTCATCAGCGCCCTGCTGACAGGCGTTTTGGTCGTCTCTAGTTGTGTACAGTTACAGTGCTGCAGCAAGTCATTTTGAATACACGTCACTCAGTGCCCGTTTTTGAGACTTGCACTCCTGATCCGCAGCGTGCCAGGGAACTCAGGGGTCCTCCGTCACTTTTCTTTCTCAGCACTGCAGCTGACCCTCATGAATGCATGGGATCTCATTCAGGCTTCACTCAGCAGACACCTGATTGACCTGTTCTTTCACTAGCCTGTACACTCACTTTAGACACATTGCCTTAAGAGGTTAATAAAGATTTAAGATTATGTTTACTTGCTGGAGAAAAGCAGAGAATTATTGAGAGCATTTTGATGGAGTGTTAAGGTGGACTACACCATCATGAGGCATAGTTTTAATTATTATTTGAGTATCTACTGTTGGAAATACAGGTTTCACATATACCTTTCAACTTGTGTTTTTTCATGTTTAGGGACATGGTTTGCATGGGATAGGAGAAACTGTCCACATACCTTTCCCATTTGATGAGACAGAACTACAAGGAGGTACCTTACTTTCAAATTGTATCCATTTGACTTCTTTATAATTAGTCTTGTCAATCAGTGGAAGCATAGCAAGAAGTAAATTCTTAAACTTTTTAAGTTCTAGGGTCTTAAAATCATTCTGCTTTTAAAGAGTATTGGGAAAGGTAGTTTTCTGTCACATGCCTTTTCCCACAAAGAACTAATAGGATAAGACTCATTTTGGACCTAGGAGTAGAAGGAATACCAATCTGTCTTGGAGATAAAGAAGCTAAGTAGGCTGCTACTTAGATGGAAGGCTAGGTTTTCTGTATGTTTAGCCTTTTAGTTTCCTTTTATTGTTTATTTGTTTGTAGGTTGGCAGAGAATACAAGTCACAGGGAGGATTTTATGCTTAGAAAGTTGATTTTTTTTCCCCCGTGTTATTACAGTCTTTTTATTTATTTATTTTTTATGGGGCTTTTATGGACACTAATGAACATTTGTAAATTAACATAGTTTACAGAGAACTTGTGTATTATTTCCTGTTTCAGCATTTGTTTTTAGCAAAAGCAAATTGAAATTTTGTTTTAGTGGTCAATGTGTTTTAAGTTTGTTCTATAGTATTACAAGTTCCCAGTCTAGAGTCCTTAGAGAAAATGAGAAAACATTTTCAACAAAACTTAATTTAAAATTAAAATGAATAAATAGTTTTTAAATTGTTTTTAAATTTTTATTTTTCCTGCTAGAGAGGACTTGAGTGAATTGTAGAGTCTGAGCTAAATTAAGCTGATTCTAGGTTCAAGGGTGAAAAGTCCTGTTTAATGTTACTCCTTTCTAGAATTGTGAGCTGTAATACATTTGATGAAAGATGCTCAGAGAATTTCTATAAAAGCAAATTCATTCTTCCTTTTGTTTAATGTAAACCGTCTCTCCTCTGTTGATTATTAAAGTATATTCAGCACCTATGTTTCCTGCTCCACTCAAAACTGTCATTCTAGAATCTATTTTTCTTGTTCTTAGAGTCATATTGCTTGGAATTTTAGAGAGCAGAGAATCATTCAAGTAATTTAACTTTTGTTAATTCATATAAGAACTTTTCTTCCAAAATGTTAGTCACCATTGTCCCTCCTCCCCTAAAGCAGGGAAAAAAGAAGATTTACATAAGTATTTTTTTCCTTTTTACATGACTAGGCTGTAAATGCTTCACATTTGAAATTAAGTAGTCTCTTTTGGCTGTTGTGAATAAGTGTGTACAAAATTTGGAGAGGAGGGTTTTCTCCTCCAAAATAGAGCCCCTGTTCAGAAATAAGTATTTCTCTGCAACTAAACTTTGCTAGTTAATCCTCTGATACTTTATAAATTCTGTGGACAAATTAATTGTTCACCAGAAGATACAGGATAGTGACAACAGGATCTTAAAAATCATAAAATCTCGAGAACTGATCAGTTACTCTTTTGCCTTTGGAGATTATTGTGAAAATTCTAAAAAAAGAGAAGTATTCATATTTGGCTATAGAGCATCTTTCTCTTTTGTAAGTTCACATATTTATGAGAACTTGAGCTGATACTTAAATAATTTATTAGGGATATAATTTCAAGTACATTGTTAGCTTTAGTTTCAATAAGAATACTTTTACTTTTTTAAAAAAATAAAAAATGTGTATTCAATACAGAATTTCCTGGTAGAAGCCCACTAAGTAAGTACTTAAGGCAGAATGGAAGTACAAAGAGAAGCCTAGAGAATTTGCCACTGACAGGCCATGTTTGTTTACTCAGAGGGTAATTGTTTTCTTACAACATTTGCCTTCTGAGGTCTATAAGTATTTTTACATGTACAGCATCCTTTTACATTTACAGATATTTATTCATTGGAATCAATCTTGATAAAATATCAAAGTAGTTCTAAGAATTGTTTGATGTTAACAAAAGGAAAGTATATTTAAGTTTTTGTTGTTTTGTTGTAAAACTGTTGACTTATAATTGATGTCAACTCTTTGTTCTTAGAGTTTACTCGTGTCAATATGGGTGTTCATAAAGCATTGCAAACATTGAGGAACAAAGTGGACTTGCAACATTTTTGTGGATATGTCACCATGTTGAATGCTTCTAGCCAACTTGCAAACAGAAAACTCAGTGATGCTTCTGATGAGAGAGGTTAGCCAATAGTTGTGTCCTTTGAGTTAAGATAATTGGCATTGAGTGTATCACAAACTTAATATTTAAAAAGCACGGGGACTTTGTGGGGATGTTGACTTATTTAATAATGTTTTTTCACTGAAAATACTCTATGATGTCATTGTCTGGGACAATTATCAGTTTTTCAAATGGAGAAAATAACTAAGTGCATAAGTAAAGAAGTGATGACCTGGGGTTGGAATACAGAATGGTTATTGTGTTTTAGCCCTTTACTGTCATATTTCTGTTTATAGGCTTTAAGTTCCTTTATGGGGTAATGATTTCAAAACTTTAGTCTCTTTGTAAAATTATTTTCAAACTAGGATGAATAGTTTTCTCCTTCCGCTTTCCTCTTTCTGTCAGAGGTACCGTTGTCTCAGTTATGCAGACCTTAAAAATCATGTCTTTGTCTCATCCTTTTCCTTTCCCACTCAGCCTAGTTAGTTTCCAAGTTCTGTAAGTTAGTCTTTAGAAATGTCTTATATTCATTTTTTCCCCTCTCTCTTTAATTCTCTGTAACTACTGTTCTAGTCTGAGTCTTGATATTTTACACATGTTTTATTGCAACTATTTCCTGCTTAGTCTTCCTGGCCTCATTCTTTTTCTTTCTGTTTCCAAGCTGTCTTGCATATTGACAATAGCTAATTTTCCTTAGATACCTTTCTTTTTAAAGATTCATTTTCAAATCACCTTCTCATTACTAATTGTTTTCTGCTCTGGCATAATTTTGGCTTGTATGTGGCTTTTGTTGCCGTGGTATCACCTGTGGTCCACAACTCTAGGGAGTTTTTTAATTCAGATCTCTGTTATCAGTTATATTCACTGAACCTCTTCCTTTGAAATCCTGAGAGAATGTGATTAATTGCTAGCCATCTAGTGAATTGAATTAGGTATTCACTCCTGGTCCATATACCTTTGGCCAGAGGAGTTGGGTAACTTTGAACAGTTGACTGCCAGGTATCACAGGAGCATTTTTAAAGAAGAGGGCTGTGGATTAGTCATTTCAAAGAATGTTACTAGAGCTGTCATGTTTTATTTCATTCATTCTATGCACATTTACAAAATACCTGCTTAGGTGCTGGAGATGTATCTATTACTAAGACCTAAGGAGAAGGAAATGGCAACCCACTCCAGTATTCTTGCCTGGAAAATTCCATGGACGGAGGAGCCTGGTGGGCTACAGTCCATGGGGTTGCGAAGAGTTGGACACGACTGAGCGACTTCACTCTCTCAAGGAGTAAAAAACCCTGGAGGAGAGACAAGCAACTGAATCAGCCTACTTTGTAGTGTTAAGAGACTAAGATACAGGGGTCTGCTTAAAGTGCTAAAGCAGGACGGAAAGGCTTATCTCAGCCCAGCTGAGCTATCAGACCCTCTTAGAGAAGGTAAAGTTTGAACGGAATTTTGAAATATGAGGTGTTATCTACACGTAGATGATTATTGTTTATTTGGAGGGTAGCAACTTTAGGCAGAGGGGATCAGGCAAGAGAGTAGCTTATCTTGGCCAGAAGAGTTTGATGGGCTGTAGTAGAAGACAGTAGAGAAGTAATAGGTAAGATCTAGAAGATCTCAGAGGATGTATTGTGCTGAAAGACATAGGGAGTCAAAATATTTTGAAAGGGAATGATGTAATCAGACTGCATGTTTCCATGGGGACAGAAATGACTTTAGTAATGAAGTGAAGGTCTAAACTTGTGTTCTGCCTTGTGAATCCTTGTTTTTTTAGGCCAAAGCTTCACAACCTCAGTACTATTTATGTTTTGAGCTGGGTAACTCTTTGTTCTAGGGGACCATCCTGTGCATTGTAGGATGTTTAGGATGCCTAGATATCAGTAACATCCCTGTCCCTGTTCATGGTGACCAAACCTTGTCAAAATTGCTAAATATTTCTTGGGACAAAATTATCCCCCATTTAACAACTTCTCCTTTAGGCTAAAGACCATTCACTATTTTCCATTGTTATTTCTGTTAGGACTGACTTATCAACAATGTATACCAACTTCTAGAGTCCTAATATTTATTGTGTTTGCCCTTCAATTATAAGGAGAACCTGATTTGGCTTCAGGCTCAGATGTGAATGGGAGCACAGAGTCATTTGAAATGGTCATTGAAGAAGCAACTCTAGATTCAGCTGCAAAGCAAAACTTTGGTAAGGCTTTAAAAATTATTTGCAGTCTCTGACTAATTTCTGAGGTTTAATCCTTTTGCAAATGATATTGTTTGGATATCATTTGCTCTTATAATGGACCTTTTCATAAGTATTTTCTAGGAAACATTTTTATATATTTAGAATAATTAAAATATAAAATGTGACATGAAAATAGAAAATGTTTCATTTTTCCTACGTTAATTCTCTCATCTTGTAGATGTTTTGAATTAGATTTTTTTTCTGGTAAAAAGCCATTTTGAGTGTATGATGAAAGCTGTGTGCCTTCTTCCCAGAAGCATGTACATACTCAAGAAACATTATTTCCTGTTTCAGAGATTCACTGACACCCCTCTGAATCCTCTCCCCTGCTAAACCCACGTGGGTGTCAGTGGAAGCAGGAGGAATCTGTGAAAATCTCTGGATCTCTGACCAGAGATCAGACTGACCGGTTAAATCCTGGTCAGTCATAATACATGAAGTATACACGATTAATAACTTTGTGTACCCTTTTGTAGTTGCCACAACAGAAGCAGATTGGGTTCCTCTGGAGTTGTGCTTTGGGATTCCACTCTTTAGTTCTGAATTAAACCAGAAAGTCTGCAGAAAAATTGCTACCCATGGCCTTTGCAGAAAAGAGAGGTGAGTGTTTATGTTTGCTATCATCTTTTCATGTATGAGGCTTTTTAAACTCTCATTATTAGTTGCTGTACCTTACTTTCTCTCATTTCACACATGCTTGTTCATTGATTGAATAAAGATGGCTCGTTTAAAGGTTTTGCTGTGTATTTTAAAATTAAAGTTCAGTCCCTCAGAAATTAGGCACATGGCAGATGTTTTGAACACAACATTTTGGTTAATGATACTGACTTAGTTACTCAGATTTGGCGAGAGTATGGATTAAATGGGCATACTTATATGACTGTGTGCACCTAGCTTTTTTTAATATGTAAATATCTATAGAAATACCTCTTGTGCACTTCTCTCTTAACATACACAACTCAAGTTATGTTAATAATGATTATCTCCTAAAGTAGAATTATGGCTGACTTTTAAATTTTCTTCAGTTGCCACATTTTCTAAATGAACATGCATTACTCATCAGTCATGACAAGTAGGTTTTATCTTGTATGCTCACTCTGATCGGTTGGGAGGAGCTGCTGAGAGGCAGCGTGGCAAAGGTCCTGAGATTGGTTAGCAGAGAAGAGTATCACTAAATCTGATGATCATGGTGGATGGCTTAGAGAGAGGTGATATCTACAGACCTCCTTGACGTTATTTAGGAAAACAAAGTTGGAGAATAAATAATTTAATTGGCCTAATGTAGTTTGTATAAGAAAATGCAAGGTACTTAATTGACAAGTAATTTTAATAACTATCTTGAAAATAAAATACATGAATAAAAAGGTAAAAATACTATATAGCTTTAATGACTGCCACTATAATGGTTACCAGTTTACATATGTTACCAATTTACAATTGAAAATGTGTTCCTACATTTTTATTTTTAAAGTGTTCTTGCATTTAACATTTATATTTGGTAGTAGTTTAAACTTTCTTTTAACAATAATTTTCTAATTTTGGTTGTACATGATGTTTTATTTCGAAATGGTCTTTTTAATGCATCTTTACTCCATATTATTAAAACAAGCAGAAATTTTATTGATGAGAACCATTGCAATTGTTTTTTAAAAATTATATGATTAATTGAGATGTATATACATATATTAACATGTTTATTAAAATTAAACTCTCATAAGATATTAGTTCTTGTTATATTTGTTTTAAACTTTTCCCCTTTTTTTCAGCCTTCAAAACCTCTTACATTCCAGTAGAAAACTGTCTCTACAAGTCCTTAACTTTGTTCACTCATTCCAGGTAACAAAAATCAAAAAACCCTAAGATGTATTTGTATAGAGCTTTTATAGTGTCCAAAACACTTCTATGTTTGTACTGAGTCTCCACAGCAGTAAGACATGAAATAAGTTGTAATTTTAATATATAAATGAAGATACTGAAATTCAGAAAGTTAACTGACTTATACATGATTTCACTGGCCAGGTCTTTAGGAGGCTTGATCTGTTTGCTCTGTGCTGGTGCTTCATTTAACAGAAGTGTTTTAAGCATCTGCCATGGGCCGTGTACCATGTTAGGTTCTGGTTCTTGGGTCAGTTGTTGTTTAGTTGCTAAGTCATGTCCAATTCTTTGTGACCCTAAGGACTGTAGCCCGTCAGGCTCCTCTCTCCAAGGGATTTCCCAGGCAAGAATACTAGAGTGGATTGCCATTTCCTTCTCCTGGGGATCTTCCTGACCCAGGAATTTGACCAGTGATTTCTGCGTTGGCCAGCAGGCTCTTTACTAGTGAACCACTAGGGGAGTCCCCTCTCGAGTCAGTACTCTTCCATTAACAACTGCAGTGATCCCCCAGTGCGGTGATGAATGAGATGGGACCCCCATCTTACTCTCCTCTTACCCCCAAGGAGAGAATGGAGACCGTAGACTTTGATTTGTAGATAAACTTTTAGAATGGAATATTTTTTGTTTGAAATATCTGTTCTAACATTATGAAATTAGTATTTTGGAATTTGGCTTCCTTCATTCCCTCAGTAAATACTTGAGTCAGCTCTATGCCAGAGTCTACAAGGTGCTGGAGAAACAGTACTAAGACACTCACGGAGCTTAAGTGTTGTGTGAGAGCTAGTCAAGGAAACACTGAAATATACAAGTAGTTACAGATTTCAAAATGTGTGCCTTAAAGGGGCCAAACCCCTTCAGATATGATGGATTCTAAAGGCAGACCAAATTTTAAAAGGTAGAGGTGACGTATAAGCTGAAATCTAAAGAACAGGAAAAAGTATTCCAGGCCGAGGTTAGTAGGTATGTAAGTCCTGTGTCAGGAAGGCATTCAGCCTGCAAGGAAATGAGAGGACCTGTGTGGCAGAAGCTTCGTGAAAGTGGGGTAGGGGCAAGAGATGAGGCTGATGAGGAGCGGAGGGCCTTCTAGAATACGTGAAAAAAATGTGTTTTATGCTTACTGCAAAGAGAAACTGTTAGTATTAAAGGCTTATAAACAGGGAATGACATTATTTCTAATTGACTTTTTAAAAAAGATTAGTTACTGTTTAAAGAATAGATTAAAAACAGAAGCTTAGAAATAAGACAAGTTTGGAGACTGTTGTAATAACTGTAGTGAGAGAGATTGATGGATGAACACCCTTTTTCATTTAAAAAAAATATATGTATCAGCAGTAAAGGTTTGTTTATTACAGGTTTATTACTGCTATACCTGTAACATAATAAATTGTGTATATTATAAAATGTACACAAAAACAAATTTTATTGGATGCAATAAATAGATACAAGATTTTACAAATTTTCATACTCTTGCACCTCACTTTGGTGTGAGGACCCCACTTCAGTGGAGACTGGTGGCCTTGGCTATGGTGAATGAATCAAGTAAACTCCTTTGGGATACATGTTGGAGGTATATTGGGAGAACTTGGTGATTAAATAAATGTGAGGAAAGATTGAGGGTATGGTAAGGAAGGGAAGAATGAAGATGATTTTCATACTTCTTAACTAGCTTGATGTATGGAGTAGGGGAAGGACCCATTGGGGGAAAATTTAAGTTTGGTTATGGACATGCTAAGTGTGGAATTTCTCTGGTGAAACATCCAGAGATAGATGTTGGATTGGAGGAGATTGGAACCTGGAGTTCCAAGAAGTTTGTGGTGAATGTGTGAATCTGAGAGCCCTGGGAGTGGATGGATGTTGCATGAGGGTTTTTGTAGATTCTCTAAGAACTAGCTTTTTCTTATTCTTATAACGTGTTACTTCTCTTTATTTCAAAGTACTTATCGTCATCTGAGTGTATTTGTCATCTCTGCATATGTTAACACCAGTCATTGATTATTTGGGGTTCATGAGGTACATCTTTACATCTCCTATAGTGCTCTGCATTCCATAAACATTTCTTAGGTAATCAAGGTCTTGATTTCTCATTAGCTGAATTAAGTGGTTTGGTAAAGTGTTGAATAGGATTTTTTTGTCTTGTTTCTTGCTCTTTCTAGGAAGGTGCTTCAACACTGGATGTTCACACTGAGGCCAGTTTTCCAAGTTTGCTTTCACAGTCATCCTGTGCTGACATGGGAGTCCCCCTTCCTGCAAAGAACTTAGTATTTAAAGATGGTATCTTAACAGAGTGGAGTGGACGATCACCCTCGTCACTTCTTATTGCTAATCTCCATTTGCAATAATTTGGTTACATCATTTGTTGCCCACCCTTTCTGCCTTTTTTCTTTCTTAATGTTAGCTTTATAGTGCCAGCCACTAAAAAGCTTCCTGCTGCTGCAGTGCAATTCATGCTTAACTGATGTTAAAGTTTGGGGAACTCGTTCATGTTTTCAGAAGTTTTCCTCATTCCTGCACCTCCTAATGCAACAAAAAGCTTTTTAGCAGCCTGCACTGTATTTTTTACCTTGAGACAATCTGCATTTCTTTTATAAAACTGAGGATATACTTTATAGGCTTTATGATGACTGTTATGTTTATAAGCAGTCACTATGAATATTGCAATGGTAATTTTATATGTTAGTTTATCGAACATAAATCTTGTTTAATTTTATATTTTGTTACCTACTCTTTAAGGGATCATGGGAAGAGGTAGAACTCTTCCTCTGAAAAGGCTTCTTGGTATTTAAAGTAGCAAAACTGTAAACATCCATTATTGAGAGATGATCTGATGGGGCATTAGGAATTGCTGTGGATGTTTGTAAATTATGTATATCAATTGAACATTGTTGAAGGTATGCAAATCAGCATAGTTAGGTATGGCTTAACATTGACTTAGAAGATCTTAACGCAAACTATGACTATACATTGACATCTCATAAGAAGCTTGGGAAACATTCTATTTTTAAACAGTGTTTATACATGGACTTGCGTTGTCGCTCATTTGGGGCTTTATATTTTCATAGAGTCTTTATGGGAAAATAGAGTTTATTTTCCATTCTTGTAGCTGTGGCTGCTGCATGGTTTCTCCCTGACTCATTTACTCATGAGTTGTCACAGAATTGGATTTGAGGTTTCAAACCAAGGATTTTGATTTTAGCTTAGAATTACATTTAGAGGCATAAAGACTATGTCTTCTGATCAAAACATTTTAGTAACAAACTTACTGTGAGGACACATTGTTAGGCAATTTGGATCTTAAATTTATGTGACTAGTTTTAGACAAAATGATAAAGAAAAATCGAGTAATTTCAAAATGTTTTCTTGAGTCCTTGATTCTTTTAGTATCTCAAATGTTAATTAGAATAATTGGGATCACTTTTTAGATTTTTCGAGTTACCTTCCTTGGGAAGTTTGTGCAGTGTTTAGCTCTTCTCATAGAGTAACGGTTTACTAGTTTAAAACTGTAACCAAACTAACTGGTCAAGCAGCGTATATCTAAAATATATAAAGCATTAGAAAATTTGGGAAGGTTAAACCTGAACATTTTTGCTGATAATTTTTGTTATTTATAGAACTGACATTGTGTATTTAACACACTTTTGGGAATATATGTCTTTCTTAAAACTGTTAACATAACCATGCATTCAGTACCATGGCCCACCTGTTGAATGTTTTGAAGCAGGTTGCCTGTGACACAGTCAGTGCTGTGTTTGGGGTAAATGCAGTAACGTTTAGTATTCTACTTTGTCTTATATGAGGTGGAAACCAAGTGTATGTTATAAATGTTTGTCTATAAAAGGAAAAATACTAATATTAAAATAATTTCTTATAACTGTGAATCACTCATTTATTTTTCCAATAATTGATATTGTACATTCCTACTGCTATTAGGTATGTATGTAACTTTTATAATTTTTCACCTGATTGTTGTAAGTATTTCATTTGATCAGGGCTCTTTAATCTCATTTGCTTTGTTCAGATTAACTGTAGTTATTTTATTTATTTCTGTATTAACAAGCTAAGCCTATGGTGATGACATGTACACTAATAAAGCATTGAATGTTTGTAGTTGGTACAAACTACAAACCCTGTAGTTGAACCCTGTTGTTGGTGAATTTAAAACTTAAAATATGGGAGTGATTTGCTGCTGTATTTCCTTTGAGGGATAATAGGAAGAAATGGAACCTAATAATGATCATGAATTTTAGGGAAAGTACAAAAAAAAGCACGTGGTCACCTCTGGTTTCTCACATGAATGAGAAAAGATTCTACTTCCAGCTGAAGACCTCTCATACTTTTGAAGATGAGAATCTGCATTTTTAGAGCTGTTAGCAAAATATGAAAGCCACTTTTATGCTTTACTTTGTGGACTTGGTTTTGTTTCATTCATACATTAACTCATGTAGAGATGCATTGCTTAAATCTAATGTGTTGATCCTATTCAACAAAAAAGGTAAAATATAGAATTTATTATTTGCCAAAGAAAATTTATAAAAGAATTTTTATCTGGTTTTTCTGCAAATGTTTAAAGTAATTTCATTTGGCTTTGTGCTCCCTCCCCTCTTTTTTGTCCTTAATGGAGCTTAAACCATTGGCAAACTTCAGAAACCAAGAGAAAAAAGAAATATAAAAAAAAAGACATAGAATTTAATATGTTACAATTTCACCTTACACATAGGTCTGAAGAAATGTAACTTTATGTTGTTGAGATCATCTGACTTCCTTTATTCCTTTTTTTCTTTTAAAATTGTAATCAGATGATTCTGTTTGTGGGTTTTTTTTTTTCCAGAAATAGTGCTTTCTTTTACTTATTTCCACTTTTTCTCTGCCATTTGTGTTTCTCTTTTATGTTCAGTATTTCAAATACAGTTTGCATTTAAAGATTTTAAAATACCAAAACTGTAACTGAGTACGGTGGATTTTTTTCTGGTATGATGTTAATATTATACAATGAAATGTATAAAGTGTTGTCAATTTGATTATTGACACTATAATATGTTTACAAATAAACTGTGGTGTTGATCAAATTGCTGTGAAAATGTGTATAATCTTGTTAAGTCCCTTTCATAATTTAAAATACAAGCATGCTTTCAGTGCTGAGGTTTCTTTTTTTTTTTAAATAATTTTATTTTTTTATTTATTTTGCGGTGCTGGGTCTTAGTTGCTGCTCAGGCTTTTCTCTGGTTGCAGTGAGCGGCTGCTGTGTAGTGGCGGTGTCTGAGCTTCTCATTGCAGAGGCTTCTTTTGCTCTGGAGCGCCGGCTCAGGGAGCTCAGACTTCAACAGTTGCAGCTCCCAGGCTCCAGAGCACAGGGTCAGTTCACTGTCAGTTGCTCCTCAGCATGTGGGCTCCTCCCAGATCAGGGGCTGAACTCATGTCTCTTGCATGGGCAGGTGGATTCTTTACCACCACTTCCAGGCACCGAGCGCTGCAACCGCTTCTATCCCCCCGGCTCGGACAGCTCCTCGCTCTGGGCCGCGCAGCCGCAGCCTCAGCACTCGCGCCCTGCTCTGGCTGATCTTCCCTCACCGAACACCCTTCTCGGGCTGCCAGGCGCCGCACCCTGAGTCCCGGGCCTGAGCCCGTATTTAAAGGCTTCCACCCGAGAAGGCGGAGGATTCATTCCCTGGGAGCCAAGCCCTCCCGGACTCTGCCCTCGGTTGCATCCCTGCTCCCCCTCCCCCAGTGCTGAGGTTTCTATACTTTAAAAGAAACACAGCAACAACAAGCTAATTTTACAGTAATTTCAAATTAGCAGAAAAATTGCAAAGGTAGTCTGGAGACTACCTTTTACTACCTTAGTCTGGAGACTACCTATATTCCCTATACCCTTCCATAGGCTTCCCCTAATATTAACACCTTATATAAACTATGACGCAGTTGTCAAAACTCAGAAATTAATATGGGTACCATACTATTTACTAAAATACAGATTATGTTTGATTTTCACCCATTTTCCCTCTGATGTTCTTTTCTGTTCCGGGACCGTGTCCAAGGTACCATGGTGCATTTATTTAGTCCTCACTGCCTCCGTCTCCTGCAGTCTGTTGACAGTATCTCAGTCTTCCCTGACCTTGAGGCTGTGAAGAGCACTTAGTTGGTTACTTGGTGGGATGACCCTCACAGTGGGTTTACCTGTAGGGTGGCCCTCACAGCGGGTTTACCTGTAGGGTGGCCCTCTCGGTGGGTTTACCTGTAGGGTGGCCCTCACAGCGGGTTTACCTGTAGGGTGGCCCTCTCGGTGGGTTTACCTGTAGGGTGGCCCTCACAGTGGGTTTACCTGTAGGGTGGCCCTCTCGGTGGGTTTACCTGTAGGGTGGCCCTCACAGTGGGTTTACCTGTAGGGTGGCCCTCTCGGTGGGTTTACCTGTAGGGTGGCCCTCACAGTGGGTTTACCTGTAGGGTGGCCCTCTCGGTGGGTTTACCTGTAGGGTGGCCCTCACAGTGGGTTTACCTGTAGGGTGGCCCTCACAGTGGGTTTACCTGTAGGGTGGCCCTCACAGTGGGTTTACCTGTAGGGTGGCCCTCTCAGTGGGTTTACCTGTAGGGTGGCTCTCAGTGGGTTTACCTGTAGGGTGGCCCTCAGTGGGTTTACCTGTAGGGTGGCCCTCTCAGTGGGTTTACCTATAGGGTGGCCCTCACGGTGGGTTTACCTGTAGGGTGGCCCTCACAGTGGGTTTATCTGTAGGGTGGCCCTCACAGTGGGTTTACCTGTAGGGTGGCCCTCACGGTGGGTTTACCTGTAGGGTGGCCCTCTCGGTGGGTTTACCTGTAGGGTGGCCCTCACAGTGGGTTTACCTGTAGGGTGGCCCTCACAGTGGGTTTACCTGGCGTTTATCAGGTGGGAGGCTGTACTTCACTAGGGAGGGTAGCTCAGGTGTCGTTTGCCCTTCCGCAGTGTCTCGTACCGTGGGTTGCAGAGTTAGCAGATGTTACCAGTGACGTCTCTTCATTGGTTAAAGTGATGGTGTCTGCAGGTTTTTCCACTTTCCATACTCTTTTTTTTTTTGGAAGTGAGTTAATCTAGCCCACACTCAAAGGGAAGGAGCAGTATCTATATTCTTTACAAATTTTCTTTTAAAGATTTGTTTCTTTCCTCTCTTTATTTGGTCATTTGTTTATATTAGTATGTAATCATGATTCTTTATTTTATACTTTTGAGTCAAAATCCAGTACACCTGTGCAAATTGTTTAGCTTTGCCTATTGGGAGCTCTTTGAAACTGGCCTCTAAATCCTTTAACATACCCTCTTTTTCTTTTTTTAAGACTAATCTTTTCTAGCACTGAAGGTGTTATCTGGATGCCAGCCCTAGAATTAGCTATTTCCCCAAGGAGCCTTGTTCCTTTCTTTGCAGAATGGCATTTAGAAACCAAGATGGGGGTTTAGGTGTGCTTGCTTTCACCTTTTCGGTGAAATGACTAAGAGATATAAGTATGTATACTAACCAGTGTATGGGTACACATGTCTATATGTTTAGATCTATCTGTAAGCATGTTAAGTTAAACAGATTCTCATTCAGCACCATAAGTTTCACTCTGCTTACGCATCTTTGCTTGTTCATAACTTCTTTTCTCTGAGAAACCTGGCTCCTTTTACCTATAATTTATTAGCTTATTTGTTGAACCCTGGAATACTTATACAGTGGTTTCAGAATAACTGTTGTACCCCTGTGAGACACGGATTGACCGAGGGTATAGTGTTCGTTTAAGTACTTTTTTTGTCTTTAACCTTAAATAGTATCCACTCAAAACATTTTCCAAAGTAACTTAGTACAGCTAGTTGTTCCCTTCTTTGAGGTTATAAGATACATTTGCAAAACAGATTTCGTTTGTCACACTCTGCATTCCTTCTGGGATCCCTTGACATCACAAACCCAAAGAGGAGTTTTCATTTTCTTTGGAAAGTTTTATGTTTTTTTCACATAGTAAAATTCACTCTGCCAGGCCTTTGACAAATGCACAGGTTGTGTTCACCCACCATCCCTGTACTATCCAGAATGGTTGTATCATCCTAAAAATTCCCCTATGTACTCAACCCCTCACCCTACACCTCACAATCACTTAACCTGTTCCTATAACTTTGCTTTTCCCAGAATGTCATATAAATGGTGGAATTGTACAGTTTGTAACCTTTTAAGCCTAGCTACTTGTGCATAACAAAATGCGTTTTAAATTCATACATGTGTGAGTCAATAGCTCTGTTTCTGTTCCTGAGTACTTCATTGTATGGACGTATCAAGGTTTGTCATTTAAAATTCATGTGCAAGTTTTAATATAAACAATTCATTTTGCTTGGGTAAATATCTAGGAATGGGATCACTGAGTCATTGGTGTGTATTTATAAGAAACTACCAAACTCGCCGAAGTGACTGACATTTTATATTACTGCCAGCAATGAATGAAGATTCCCATTGCAATGGTATCTTATAGTGGTTGAAATAATTCATTTTCCCAGTGAGAAATTATGTTGGACATCTTTTCATATGCTTATTTGCCACATATGCATCTTCTCTAGTGAAGTATCTGTTCAGATCTGTTCCTCATATTTTAAAAATTAGGTATACTGAGTTTTAAGAGTTCAGTAAATATTCAAGTACAAGTCTTTTTTTTTTCCATTTATTTTTATTAGTTGGAGGCTAATTACTTTACATCATTACAGTAGTTTTTGTCATACATTGAAATGAATTAGCCATGGATTTACATGTATTCCCCATCCCGGTCCCCCCTCCCACCTCCTTCTCCACCCAATCCCTCTGGGTCTTCCCAGTGCACCAGGCCCGAGCACTTGTCTCATGCACCCAACCTGGCCTGGTGATCTGTTTCACCCTAGATAATATACATGTTTCAATGCTGTTCTCTTGAAACATCCCACCCTCGCCTTCTCCCAGAGTCCACAAGTCTGTTCTATACATCTGAGTCTCTTCTGTTTTGCATATAGGGTTATCGTTACCATCTAGAGTACAAGTCTTTTATCAGATACATGCTTTGCAGGTGTTTTCTTCCAGTTTGTCTTGTCTATTCATTCTCTTAATAGTATCTTTTAAGGTAAAGAACAGAAGTTTTAAATTTTGACAGTGTCTCATTTGTTAGTGTTTTTTTTTTTTTTTTAATGGATTGTGCTGTTGATGCTGTTGTCTAAAAATTCATCACCAAACCCAAGATGCATTTTCTTCTCAAAGTTGTATAGTTTTATGTTTAGGTCTTTGACCCATTTGAGCTAAGTTTAATGTATGAGGTACATGTTTATCCTTTCTTTGCTGCATCACCATTACACCTTTGTCAAAAATCAGTTGATGGGGACCCCTCAGGTGGTTCAGTGGCTAAGACTCCATGCTCCCAAAGCAGAGGCCCTGGGTTCAGTCCCTCAACAGGGAATTAGATCCTGCATGCCACAACTAAGACTCAGCACAGCCAAATAAATATTGAAACAAAAAAATCAGTCGATACACCTATAGAGACAAAAGTAGATCAGTAGTTGCCTGCGGGGGAAATGAGGAGTGAGTGCAAATGGGCATAAAGCATCTTCTTGGAGTGCTGGAAATGCTATAAAAGTGGATTGTGGTGATTGATAGTTGTGCAACTCAAGTTTTCAAAAAAATGCACTGTACACTTTAATCAAGTAAATTTTATCATGTAAATTATACTTCAATAAAGTGGTTTTAAGAAATCAATTGACTTTTTTTTTTGGTCTGGGTCTGTTTCTGAGCACTCAAGTCTGTTTCATTGATCATTGTCCTTTTAATACCATGCTGAAATTGGATACTGTTAGTATCTGGTGGCTCAGACAGTAAAGTGTCTGCCTACAATGCTGGAGGCCCAGGTTCAATCCCTGGGTCGGGAAGATCTCCTGGAGAAGGAAATGGTAACCCACTCCAGTACTCTTGCCTGGAAAATCCCATGGATGGAGAAGCCTGGTAGGCTACAGTCCATGGAGTTGCAGAGAGTCGGACACGACTGAGCGATTTCACTGTCACTTTCAGTCATCCAAATTTTCGGGGTTTTTTGAAAATTGATTTTGGCTCTTAGTTCCTTTGCCTTTCCATATAAATTTTAGAATCAGCTTTTCAACATTTACACACAAGCCTGCAAAGATTTTAATCAAAATTATATTGACTGTATAGATCAGATGGAGGAGGACTGACCTAACAAATCTTTCTATAACTTCTTTGATTTTTGTTGGCTCACTGTTATGTAGATTTCTTTCTTTCTTTTTTTTTTTTTTTTGGAAATGTTTTGAGCTCCAAATTAAATTTCTATAATAGATGTATTCAGATTATCTATGTCTTCTTGAGTGAGTTTTGGTAGTTTATATCATTCACCAAATTGGTCTGTTTCCCCTATATTACTGAATTTAAGGGTATTTATTTTTCATAGTGTACTCTTGCTGTCCTTTTATCTTGTGAGATAAGAATATGAAAAAGATCAAGTGAGATCAGTTCCAAAGAGAAAATGCCCAGGAATGATCCACAACAGGTGAAAGATGGGAATCCAGAGATACAGGAATACAGTGCATAGTATTTATCAATAGTATTTAATCAGTAATGAACTCAGAAAACAAATCAATTACATCAGAAAAGTACTTAGAAAAAATGACTGTTGACCTAACTATTGTGAATCCTGCAAAACTATCTTTCAAGAACAAGTGTGGAAAAGACATTTTCAAATATAAAAAGACCAAGTTTATCATTAGATCAATCTTAAATAAGATTTATTCACAATGTCTGTTTTATGAAAGGAATGCTAAGCAAAGATGCTGATTAACCTTAAATTTCTTTTCTGAATGAAAATAATAGATTTAATTTGGAAGAGTAAAAAAATAGGACTAAAATCCTGAAAAAGTTATATGAGAGTTATGATTACAGAGTGAAGCACTCTTAGCTCACTGTATTGTTTAGGGGTAAATAATCTTTCATGTGTACATTCATCACTTATTACTGTAGATTTACTAAATGGCAGACAGGGTACTAGTTTAGGAAAGGGATGGATCAGTGAATAAGAAATTCTGGTCTTCGTGGAGTTTACATTTTAGTTAGTGGAGACAGTAAACAAATTTCATAGCAGGTTAGAAGGTGGTAATTGCTATAGGGAAAAAATAGTAAAAAGGATGGGAAATATTAGGAAATGGAATTACTATTTATCAGTAGCTGGTCAGAAAAGACCTTAATGAGAGGGTGGCATTTAAGCAAAGAAGAGTGTGGGCCAAACATCTAGGGATGAGTGTTCAGGAAGAAATAGTTTTTGTAAAGGCTAACTGGTAGAAGCATGCCTGGCATGCATGTCTGGAAAAAAAAAAAAAAAAAGATGGAGCTAGGGTAAATTGTGTTAGATATATCAGAGGCCCCCAACCTCTACATTCTAACACCTGATGATCTGAGGTGGAGCTGATTAATCATAATAGAAATAAAGTGCACAATAAATGTAATGTGCTGGAATCATCCTGAAACCATCCCTCCCACCTCGTCCCCCCAACCAAACACAACTCACTCCCTGGTCCTTGAAAAAACTGTCTTTGATGAAACCAGTACATGGTGCTAGTTGGGTGCCATGAGCGAGAACGGCAGCAGTCTGCTTTTGTATGTTTTGCTCATGAGGAAGAAAAATACATGAATGACTTTCATTTTCCGGGCAGGCATCTGCTGAATGCCGGGCAGGACAGTCAAATTGAAACCCACATTTAGGCCTTTGCTGTTATCTTTTGAACACCACTGAAAATTTAGAATGCCGAAAGGGAGCAGCTGCCCAATTAAACTTTTCTTAACTTCATCTCTCAGTGTTTTTATTTCTGGTATTTCAAAAGTCACTGTCCGGGTTCCTGTGGACAAAGAGTGGGAGTTGTGTTTAAAGTTCAGGGTTCAGGCAGCTGAGGTCTGGAGTGGTTTCGGTAGCTTCTTTGTTTGCTTCCAGGCTTCTCTCTCCCAGTGGGTGGCAGTGTTTCACTTTTTAATCTTTCCTTTTCTGAGGGACTTCGCTTGCGTGAGGACAGCAGAGCAAGCGAAATTCATTTACAGCCCCGCTCGCCACCCACTGCCTCCAGTCCTGTTAGCTGTGGACTGAGTTCGCTTGGATAACTACTTTGAGAACAACGGGACTTACTCTTCCAGTTGATTGTCCTGTAATTGGTCCTTAAGTGGCTGTGTGACCTAATTCTGGCTGATGAAACAGCATGGGAGGTCTGTTGGGGAGGGCACCCCTCCCAAAGGGAAACTGAAAAAACGACTGAACGATGAGGGGAAGTGAAACCCCATCCATGGTCTTTGGATCCTATCTCGTTGCTTTTCCGAGACCTTCTAGGTCTAATATTTAGTGGTTGTGTAGTGGTGGCATGTTTACATACTTAAGTCAATTTGGTTGATAAACATGAGACCTCATAAGAGCATCAGAAGAGAGCAGTAATAATTTAGTGAAGCTTGGAAGATAATGTGGGAGATCTGTTACCAAAAGAGTGTGGGGCGGGGGTTCCGGCTTCTCGCCCCTTGAAAAACAATAAACAGGCCATGTTGGTGGGAAGGACCAAGATGCAGAAACAGCAGTCATCTCTGACAGTCATCTTCAACCTGGTCACCAGTGGTCTGACCAGCAGCATCTTGGTTGTTTAAGGTACAGTTAACCTTCAGTTCCAGGGTTTGTTTGTTCCCATTTGTTTGAGGCCAGTTCTCAGAATTGTGGCAGCTCATGTCCTGGGTATGGTCTGGTCACATGTAGTTAACTTCTCCACCTGCTGTTTAGTGTCTGTAAGCTCACAGGATGTGGCTCAGAATATTATCTATAGCCCTTGAGAAAGAACTAAAGGTCCTTGACTATGCCTAATGACTAAATCATTATTATTTATTCTCCTTTGACTGTTTTCCTTTATTTCTGTAGTTCTCATTTCTCTGATTAAACTTTGACTAGAGTTTTCCACAGACAAAAGGCAGGCCGAGGACATGGTGGGGGGCAAGGACTCTAGAGTCCTGCTCCGTTTCAAAACCACACAGCTTTGAGCAAGAGGACATGGTGAGACAGTCCCAGAAAAGCCCGTGCTCCTGCAAAGGCGGTGTAAGCGGGGAAGGTGAAGACGAGCCATTAGCTTCTAGTAGGCGAATGTGAGCAGATTAGATTGGAGCCAGGGGACACCTGACTCAATACTAATTACTGTATTGTTAAGTATCAGGAATAGCAATGGCTATTCCTATTGTGGAAAGGGTTTCTAATTTTCTTGACTCCTCTCATTAGGCACAGTGAAGTCATTCAAAGAATTCTCATTGAAAGAATTATTCTCTTATTAGCCTGGGAAAACCAGGGTCTGTTTCTGAGGATAGACAGAAGTACAGGTTTGGTTTTTCCAGAAATGGAGCAATGATCCTTCAGTTATGTGTACAATAATTGGACAAGACACATTTCTTAAACTTCCAGAGGTAGAGAATTACATAAATGCAAGACCACTAATAAAAAACAAGGTTGTTATCCATGACATATGCAGAGGACCCTGAGATGAATGGGGCTGTATCCTCCCAAAGGCGTTCAGCCAAGCAGAGGAAGCACACACAGAGTTGACAATAATACAACTAGAAAGGGTAGGATCCTACAGCTACTTAGAAAGAGGTGTGGCAGCAATCAGGGCAGAAAAAGAAGTAAAAGGAATCCAGATAGGAAAAGAAGAAGTGAAACTCTCTGTTTGCAGATGACATGATCCTCTACATAGAAAACCCTAAAGACTCTACCAGAAAATTACTAGAGCTAATCAACGAATACAGTAAAGTTGCAGGATATAAAATTAACACACAGAAATCCCTTGCATTCCTATACACTAACAATGAGAAAACAGAAAGAGAAATTAAGGAAACGATACCATTCACTATTGCAACAAAAAGAATAAAATACTTAGGAGTATATCTACCTAAAGAAACAAAAGACCTATACATAGAAAACTATAAAACACTGATGAAAGAAATCAAAGAGGACACAAACAGATGGAGAAATATACCGTGTTCATGGATTGGAAGAATCAATATTGTCAAAGTGGCTATACTACCCAAAGCAATCTATAGATTCAATGCAATCCCTATCAAACTACCAACGGTATTTTTCACAGAACTAGAACAAATAATTTCACAATTTGTATGGAAATACAAAAAACCTCGAATAGCCAAAGTAACCTTGAGAAAGAAGAATGGAACTGGAGGAATCAACCTGCCTGACTTCAGACTATACTACAAAGCCACAGTCATCAAGACAGTATGGTAGTGCCACAAAGACAGAAATACAGATCAATGGAACAAAATAGAAAGCCCAGAGATAAATCCACGCACCTATGGACACCTTATCTTCGACAAAGGAGGCAAGGATATACAATGGAAAAAAGACAACCTCTTTAACAAGTGGTGCTGGGAAAACTGGTCAACCACCTGTAAAAGAATGAAACTAGAACACTTTCTAACACCATACACAAAAATAAACTCAAAATGGATTAAAGATCTAAATGTAAGACCAGAAACTATCAAACTCCTAGAGGAGAACATAGGCAAAACACTCTCCGACATAAATCACAGCAGGATCCTCTATGACCCACATCCCAGAATTTTAGAAACAAAAGCAAAAATAAACAAATGGGACCTAATGAAACTTAAAAGCTTTTGCACAACAAAGGAAACTATAAGCAAGGTGAAAAGACAGCCCTCAGATTGGGAGAAAATAATAGCAAATGAAGCAACAGACAAAGGATTAATCTCAAAAATATACAAGCAACTCCTGCAGCTCAACTCCAGAAAAATAAATGACCCAATCAAAAAATGGGCCAAAGAACTAAACAGACATTTCTCCAAGGAAGACATACGGATGGCAAAAAAAACACATGAAAAGATGCTCAACATTACTCATCATCTCATTATCAGAGAAATGCAAATCAAAACCACAATGAGGTACCATTACACGCCAGTCAGGATGGCTGCTATCCAAAAGTCTACAAGCAATAAACGCTGGAGAGGGTGTGGAGAAAAGGGAACCCTCTTACACTGTTGGTGGGAATGCAAATTAGTACAGCCACTGTGGAAAACAGTGTGGAGATTTCTTAAAAAGCTGGAAATAGATCTGCCATATGACCCAGCAATACCACTTCTAGGCATACACACTGAGGAAACCAGATCCGAAAGAGACACGTGCACCCCAATGTTCATCGCAGCACTGTTTATAATAGCCAGGACATGGAAGCAACCTAGATGCCCATCAGCAGATGAATGGATGAGGAAGCTGTGGGACATATACACCATGGAATATTACTCAGCCATTAAAAAGAATTCATTTGAATCAGTTCTAATGAGATGGATGAAACTGGAGCCCATTATACAGAGTGAAGTAAGCCAGAAAGATAAAGACCATTACAGTATACTAACACATATATATGGAATTTAGAAAGATGGTAACGATAACCCTATATGCAAAAAAAGAAAAAGAGACTCAGATGTATAGAACAGACTTGTGGAATCTGTGGGAGAAGGCGAGGGTGGGATGTTTCAAGAGAACAGCATTGAAACATGTATATCTAGGATGAAACAGATCACCAGCCCAGGTTGGATGCATGAGACAAGTGCTCAGGCCTGGTGCACTGGGAAGACCCAGAGGGATGGGGTGGAGAGGGAGGTGGGAGGGGGGACCGGGATGGGGAATATATGTGAATCCATGGCTAATTCATTTCAATGTATGACAAAAACCACTGCAATGTTGTAAAGTAATTAGCCTCCAACTAATAAAAATAAATGGAGAAAAAAAAGAAAGAAAGAGGTGCGGAACACAGAGGAGGGTGTTGAGCTGAGAGGAAAGGAGAAGAGAGTCAGGGTGGGGTTTATGACAGTCTGCTGTGAAAATTTAATTGGAGTGGGGCGGTCCAGGGGGTAAGACTGTGCTTCCAATGCAGGGGACGTGAGTTGGATCCCTGATCAGGAACTAAGAGCCCACATTCCTCATGGCCAATAAATAAATACAACACCTAATGCTGGTTTTGAGGCTCTTTAGGAAAAAATTAAAAAACAAAAAAAAGTTTTCCAGACAAGGAGTGCAGGAGTGTATATCCAATGCACAGGAGTTAGCATGAAGGGACACACAGGAGCAAGACAGTGTTCAGCATTTTAAAGTAATGGCAAGTACTCTGTGTTTGTAGAGCATAACCATGGCCAATGCTATAACAAAAGGGTAAAGAACATTGCTTTCTGCAATCAGGAGAAAGCTGAATGCCTCTGGTCATCTTGTATACCAGAAATAAGCTGAGTCACCTAAGTATTCTGAATGTCATTAGAATCTTTGTTGCTTTTGTGTTCACCTCACCCAATTAAGCAAGGGGAAAGTTTTTGGGTGAGACTTTTGCATTTAAATCTTGATGTCCCACCGGATAGCTGGAAACACTGTGGGTAGATTGCTCTTTGAGCTCTTGGAAGGTAAGCGTGAAATGAATCTTACTCATTCTAAGGTTGTTTGGGCTCATGGTGGATATGACTCATGACTGGTGGTCAAAATATAGGTGTTGACTTGATTCAAACACTATAGATTACTGTGAAAGCAAAAAAGGTGCTAAACCTGGTCTCTGAAAAGGGAAAGTATGGCATCAGAAGTATGAGTCTCTTGGAGAAGAGAATCATATCTTTTTTCTTTGGCCAAATGGCATGTGGGAACTTAGTTCCCCAACCAGGGATTAAACTCGCACCCCCTGATTTGGAAGCAGAGCCTTAACCACTGGACTGACAGAGGTCCCAGGAACCGCCTTTAATTACAGGGAAAATGAAGTAAACGGCTTGGATCTATAAGTATTTTGTGTCTTGAGATTCTATGTTCTATAGTCTTTGGATTTTCATGATTCTTGCAAGGATCCAGGCAGGCTACACAAAGAACCTACTTTATGAATTAATCAACTTGAGACAAAGTTCTCATAGTTAAAAAATCATTTTCTTCTTTATTTTCCTTGACATTTTCTCTCAAGAGATAACAATTCTCTTGTCAAATTGTTTCCTTTCAGAGTCCATCTCTTATCCCTCTGAAATGTAAACTTCTCTGCTTGATGTATAATCTAGGTATGTGGAGAAGAATTCAGATGTTAAAATCATAAAACAAGTCTAGTGTAAGAGATAACGATCATGACTATATTCTATCCATTGTCAGTTTCTTTAGTTGTATTTAAATAATGAAACTGGACATTTGGAAACAACAAGAAACTAATTTTTTTTTTACTTTTTTTTCTGTTTAGGCTTAAATCATTTGTTTTGTGTGCTTAATAAAACCTCTGGTATTTAAGAGAGATATTTATATTTATAATTGCTGCTTCATCCTGCAGAGATTTTCAACAAATTTAAATTATATAAAAGTGTTTTGGACAGTTTCTAAGTTTAAACATCTTGCCAATTGTCGTTCATCTACAGTACTCCAAATATTCTTGCTGAATTTTTATTTGTCTGAATTTGATCACAGGAGCTACAAGAAAGAAAATTTTAAAACCTGATATTTGTGGTTCAAACATAGAAGAGGCTGACCAGAGAATATAAAATAGCCAATGAAAAAGAAAATCAGGCATTTACTGTTTGTCTAAGGCTCATTAGGGCTTCCCTGGTAGCTCAGCTGGTAAAGAGTCCACTTGTAATGCAAGAGACCCCAGTTCGATTTCTGGGTTGGGAAGATCTGCTGGAGAAGGGATTGGCTACTCACTCCAATATTCTTGGGCTTCCTTTGTGCCTCAGCTGGTAAAGAATCCGCCTGCAATGTGGGAGATCTGGGTTCGATCCCTGGGCTGGGAAGATCTCCTGGAGAAGGGAAAGGCTACCCACTCCAGTATTCTGGCCTGGAGAATTCCATGGACTGTACAGTCCATGGGGTTGCAAAGAGTCGGACACCACGGAGAGACTTTCACTTTCACTAAGGCTCATCAAGAAAACAAAGCAGAAATACCAGTACTGACTCTGGTTGTCATGGTGATGATCTTTCCAAATCTTAAATGTATAGAAGCCCAAGAAATGCTTCACAAGATACATGATCCAAGGATTCCAGGCTCTCTGAGGCAGTAAAATTTATGTTTAGGAATTTTGATTCAGGTGAGACAAGTCTTGTTTCTCTTTGTGCCACCGTCTCTGCATCTCCACATGTTTGCCACCCAAAACCAGTCCTTTTGGTTTTATTATGAAGGTTTCATTACATAGAGCTTCCCAAGTGGCACTAATGGTAAAGGACCCAGCTGAACACCAGGTCAGATGGCTCTGCTGGTGGGTCAGATGGTAAAGAATCTGCCTGTAGTGCAGAAGATATGGGTTCAATCACGGAGTTGGGAAGATCCCCTGGAGAAGGGAATGGCTACCAATTCCATGGGCAGAGCACCCTGGTGGTCTACAGTCCATAGGCTCCCAAAGAGTCAGATACAGCTGAAGTGCCTTAGCCCCAGAAAATGACTCAGGTGAAAGATCTGATTCATTCCAAAGAAAAACTATTACTGCGAGTGAAAGTTTTTCTTTGAATTAAGATCAGAATGAAGAAAGAACAGAGACAACAATCTATAAGACATGCCAGTTGTGCATAAGTTTTCCTGCTTCACATTTTTGGGGTTTCATAAAAACCCTCTTATTCTTTTTTTTGTCTCGAAGCATGGCATACAGGATCTTAGTTTCCCCACTAGGGACTGAACCTGTGTCCCCCTGCAATGTGGAGTCTTAAACACTGGACCACCAAGGAAGTCCAAAAGCCCTGTTATTCTTTTCACCAAATTTAAACCAAGACCCAGGGCAGCTTCTACCAGAATATGAAATTTTATACCCCATACATTTCTCTCCTCTTAATCTTGGTAATTCTAGAAGTAGGTTTGCCAGATTTAGCAAATGAAAATACAAAATGTCTGGTTAAGTTTGATTTTAAAATGTTGGTAAAAGTATATGTTCCATTTAACCAAAACTCAAATTTAACTGGGTATCTCGTATTTTACCTGTCAAGCCTATTTAGAAGACATCATGTTACCCTATCTAATAAAGTTTTTCTTTCCTGGCATTGAATGACCTGATTTTGTTTGGGAGTCTATTTCTTAGGTGGATTTACTTCAGAAGTTAATCCTGATTGGTCTAAGTGAGCCATAGTAGTTCCATTCTCCTTGAGAGTGATTGGTCTAGACATGGTATATAGTTCAATTCTTGACAATGGGATTTGAGAACAAATCTACTGGGGTAGGGATTCTGGGAAAGTCTTCTTTGCTAATTGAAAGAAACATAAAAGGAACTGACCTCTCTCATTCCTCTGGATTTTGTCCTGTCTAAATATGACACCTGGAAGAGTGGCAGCAATCTCGAGACCATCACAAGGGCAGACCAGACGGCAGGACAAAGCTAACATTTGGAAGATGGCAGAGCAGGGAATTGGGAAGAACCTGGATCTCTCATGATGTCACTGATTCACTGAATCAGTGCCTGATACCTGACCCTGGAACTTCTTACTTGATAATGAAATTTCCTTATCTTTTTAAAAATTAGTTAATTGTTTTGGCCACACCATGCACCTTCCTTCTCCTGGGATCTTAGTTTAGTTCCCCAACCAGGGATGGAATCCAAATCCCTGCGTTGCAAGGTGGATTCTTAACTGCTTGACCACCAGGGAGGTCCCAAAATTTCCTTATCTTATAAGGCATTTTGATTTGAGTTTTCTATTCCATGTAACCCAAAACATCCTAAATGATAAATGATTTATTAGACTGGAAAACCAAAGCTCAAATAAGTGAGGTAAGTTATCCAGTGTCACTGAACTAGGAATTATTGGGGTTGAATTTGCATGCAGAGCTGTCTGACTTCTCTCTCTTATACCAGTTCAATCATTTCCCTGGAGTGAGCCTTTGGATAAATTCTACCACTTCTCTGAACTTTGACTTCCTTTCCTGTAAAATAGAGATATACCTTTTCCCTTTTGTTGTTGTTTAGTCATTAAGTTGTGTCCAACTCTTTTGTGACCCCATGGACTGTAGCCCACCAGGCTCCTCTGTCCATGGAATTCTCCAGACAAGAATACTGGAGTGGGTTGCCATTTCCTTCTCCTGGGGATCTTCCCTACCCAGGGATGGAACCCCAATTGCCTACATTGCAGGTAGATTCTCTACCTCTGAGCCACCATGATCCATTAAAGATTTAAATAAACAGTGTGAACAGAAAGGTCAGTTTGAAGATACCTAATACGTTTCCTCCTTCCTTGCCCAATTTATGCTTTTATTCTTAGGAATATTCCTTTGGCTCCTTACTATTCAAGGAGATGAATAGTCTTTCATTTGAAAAGGGCTGGTGTACTCTAAGGACTTAGATAAGTAAAGTTTCCCATCCCATGAAAGTACTTAGACCCTTGAGTCTCACTGTTCATTGGACTTAATGAAGCTCATAAACTCAATGAGTTCTTCAGACTATGGGGCTCACTCGTCTAGATGCTGGAGCTTTTCCTTGTTATAGTTTTCCAGTCCAGCCATCACTCATCTTGAGTTTTCATGCTGTGAAGGACACAATGGGTAACAGCCCCCACCAGGAGCCAAGATATAATGGTTCTCAGAACCATACTTTAAAAATAAAAATTATTCTCTTATGGATCTGGAAGCCAGAAGTTCTAAATCGAGGTATCGGTAGGACCATGCTCCCTCCTGAGGTTCCAGGGCAGGATCCTTTCTTGTCTTTTCCTGTTTCTGGTGGCTCTGGGCAATTTCTTGGCTTGTAACTGCATCATTCCAGTCCTCCACCTTCACTCGACCTTCCCCTCTGTGTTTCCCCCAGTGTGTGTCTCTTGTCAGGACACTTGTCAGAATCATGCTGTCTATTTTTTTTTTTTCAAATCAAGAATTTTTATTGTCTCTTTAAAATATCACAACTGAGTCCACAGAACCATCTGCTATCTTGTTTCTGAAGCAGGATCACTGAGATCTTATTCATCAGCCTGCTGAACTGTTCCTTTTTCAGAAACATAGATACCATCCAAAAATTTTCTGATATCCTTGTTTTTAACTGTGGTGGCTTGCTGAATCAAAGCAGCTGAATTTGACACAAGTTCAATGTCATTTCCTTCAAGAATCAACTCATCTTTCTGGGCTTGAGATACTGAACAGGCAACCCCTGGCCTCATTCGAACCCTTCGTATGTATTTTTCACCCAAAAAATTTCGGATTTCCACAAGAGAACCATTCTCCTGAATAACAACGTTGATGGGGAAGTGGGCATACACCGACCTCATCTTGTAACGGAAGCCCAGTGTAACACCCTTGATCATGTTCTGTACGTGACTACAGATTGTGCGACAGTGGCCAGTTCCTTTCTGTTTCCCCACCACTTGTCAACACGGAGCCTCTTCTTTTTCTTTCCAAGGAGACTGAGTTCTACATTGATGTGATTGAAGTCCCTCCGCAGGGTGCCTCTGGGGCATAATAACTGTCCGTCCCTTCAAGGTAATGTCGACATTTTCTGGGATGTCGACAGTCTGATTGCTGAGAATGGTCTTCATTCTCGCAGTAGATGCGGGAAAAAGAGAGAATCATGCTTTCTAAAAACAGAGGCTGGGATATGGGTTTTCAGGATACTGGCTAAGAGGACCTGTAAAGTTTGCTTAATCATTCTGAGCTTTACTTTCCTTATCCGAAAAATGGAAATAGTAAGACTTAGCCTCAAAGATTGATGCCAGGACCACACAAGGTAAAAAGTGAGAGCTCCTGATGTCTAGAAGTTGAACAGAGCATCGTCACCCTCAGGGAGTCCTGCCAAACACACACCGCTCAACATTCTGTTACTCTCATTACCTCTGCAGTTACAGTGTCCCTGCCAAACTGTTCTCCTTTCCAAAAAAAGATTCATGAAGAAGGGTTTCAGCCTTTCAGTCCACATCATTTCTCTTTAGAAACTGAGCAGTAATCAAATTTTCAGACCTTGGGTGAACTGCAGGGGCATGAATGGGTCACAGCTCAAACAGATCCTCCAGCTGGTTCTGGCGCCTCACCAGCATCTCTGGTTTGAATATAAATGGGAAAAACTATGGAACTCTCTGAAAGCCCATGTTTGGGGTTGAGCAACTTGAAACCTGAGCAAGTAATTACATACCCTCTGATACCATCCTCCAAATTAACTTGTACCAATTGAGCTCACACAATCCATTTCAAAGGCTAAGGAAATTGACAAAATAAATTGTCTTCCTAAAATTGATATAAAATATGCTTCTACTGAGAAGTTACAGAGAAGATAGACTAAAAGAACCTTGGCTAGTGACTTAGTCTAGATTCTACCAGCCCTAAATCATTGCTTCACCTAGGCTGTCTTTTTGGAATAGCCCCTCAACTCTTCTCCATCTCTGCTCTCTTTGTGAAATCCAAAGACTCAAATATAGTGTGTGTGTGATCTAAAATAAACATTCACAAAGCCCTAGGAAACTCTCTTACTTCTTCCAAGCTAATCCCCACCACTGCCCCCCCACTCCCCGTAGAGGTAACTAGTATTCTGATTTCTATCATGTTACTTTTGTATGACCTTGAACTTCACATACATGAAATCATGAAGTCTGTACCCTTTTGTATTTGGCTTCTTTTGCTCATCAATATGTTTGTCGCATGATCCATATTTTTGCTTGTAGCCTTAGTTTTTGTTTTTGTATTTTTGATTATGCCATGCAGCATGCAGATCTTAGTTCCCCAATCAGGGATCGAACCCACGCCCCTTTCAGTGGAAGTGCAAAGTCTCAACTACTGGACCTCCAGAGAAGTCCCTAGTTGTTTTCTTTCTTTTCTTTTTTTAAAATAGAATTTATTAGTAGTTTTAGGCTCCCAGCAAAATTGAGTCACTGGTACAGAGATGTTCTATATACCTCCTGCCATCCACCCACAAGTGTAACATCTCCCATTATCCATATCCACACAAGGCTGGTGTTTTGTTATAATCGCCATGTGGCACAATGGTTTTCAACCAGGGCAGGGCACCATCCTCTTAGGGACCACACAGGTGGACAAGTGTGGTGCTGTCTTAAATGTGACAGTCATGAGCTCACTACTGGTGTGCAGTGGGCAGGGGACAGGAGTGATAAACATCCTGGACTGAGCTGGGCAGCCCCACAAGAGAGTAACTGGCTCCACCTGTTTACTTTACAGGGAGTTAAGTTGGGAGAAAGATGCTAGTCTGAGGTCACATGGGGCGACATGAGCTGGGAATCCTAGTGCCCTGTTCTGGCTCCAGTGCCCTCACTTCTCCAACATAAGGGATGAGCTCTGGAGTTCCAATGACGTGGGTTCAAATCCAGAGTCTAGTGTGTTCTGGGCAAGTTGTGTGATGCTGGGCAAGTTACTTATCCAAGCTTCACTTTCTTTATCTGTAAAATGGGAATAACCTTAGTATTTGCCTTGCAGAGTAGTTTTCTGAGGATAAAAATGAGTTCATTTACCCACAGTGTGCTCAGAACTGCCTGGTCCATGGGGGATGCACTTTATATGTTGAGTGTCAACTATTTCTCACAATATTTGGATGTGGTTGTTTTTGTGAGGATGGCTGTATGTTAGTCACTCAGTCGTGTCCAACTTTTTGCAACCCCATGGACTGTAATCTGCCAGGCTCCTCTGTCCATGGAATTCTCCAGGCAAGATTACTGGAGCGGGTTGTCAATCCCTTGTCCAGGGGATCTTCCCGACCCAGGGATCGAACCTGGGTCTTCTGCATTGCAGGCAGATTCCTTACCCTCTGAGCCACCAGGGAAGCCCAGGTGGGGTTCATACTAGTGAAGATGGCTAGTATTTTCCTTTTTAAAAAAAGTTTTAATGAAGTAAGAAGTATTTACTAACAAGCTGGGACTTCCCAGGTGGTCCAGCAGTTAAGACTCTGTGCTCCCAATGCAGGGGGCGCAGGTTTGATTTCCTGGTCAGGGAACTGGATCCCATATGAGCTCGCAAGTTGCAGCTAAGAGCCCACATGCTGCAATGAAGATCCTGCAAGTGGCAACAAAGATGCAGTGGTGTGCTACAATGAAACAGTCAAACAAGTAAAATAAAAGCTCACATATCACAAGTGTGCAGATTAATGAATTTCTTCCAGTTGCACTGATCCTCATAACTAGCATCATGATTAATATACAGGACTCATCACCGGTACTCATATAACCCCTTTTGCTCCCTACCTGTCATTACTCCCCACAAAGAGTAAACCGTGAGTCTAAATTCTAACAGCTTCGATTCTTTCATGTCTATTTTCATACTTTGTATAATGGAATCATATCACATGTACTTTTTGTGTGTATCTGGCTTCATTCACTCAACATTGTATCTGTAAGTTCCATTCTCCCCCACCTCCCGTTTGTCCCCCTCTGCCTGTTTACTGGGAAAGAATAAAGGGCCAGCACAAGGGGAAAATATATGAGAGGGTGACTGCATAGAAATTTTTTAAGAGGAAAACTTGCTTCTTAGATTAGTTAAAGGGATTGGGCAAACTTTGCTGCCTTGTTAAAATCCTGGCACTTAAGTTTCCCAAGTGTGGTCAGAAGAGCCCATTAGTGACTTGGGCTTTGAGGAAGGGATCAGTAAAGAAGAGTAATGATAAACAAAAACTTACCTAGCGTGTGTTCTGGGGCAATGTCTCAAAGCAGGCCAGTTGCTAGATGAGACCTCTGTTCAGTCACGCTCTTTCTAGAATTTTTTTCCTGGGGATTTTATATATCATAACTGAGGTTCATTTCTTTATATAATGAAAACACATTCAAAGTACCGCATGTTTTCCATTCCCAGAAGTGATCTCTGCTTCCTGCATACGTTTGGGGAGGTGGCCCCCAGTCAGCGCATTGCTTCTTTCCCTAAGCACTGCCATGTGGACTTGGCGTGTTTGTGCAATAAAGAAGTAAGTTTGTTGACTTGAACTGATATTTATCTTTTTTTCTATACTCTAGTAGGAGTCATTGTCTACTTAATTTCAGGAGATGTAATCATTTTTCTCTATCTTTCACCAGCAGAGCTACAAAACAAATTCTGAGCTATTGGTTTCACAAGGCAGGAAGTCACCAAAGAGTTGTAAGACAATTCAAGAGAGTCATAATAGGAAGACATCAGGAGCATAGCTCTGCAGAAAGCGCCATCGGTGAGTTAACCAGTGATGCAGACAGGGAGGGAGAGTTGTTCGCTGTCACCTGCCAGGTGAGATGCAGGTGAGCCCGAGTGATGCAGGGACCTGTGCCCCACCTCTGTCTCTACCATACTGACCCAAGCGAGTGTTGGCTCCTATCTGTTTTAGGAAGTCCCACTGCTGTCCCGCCATGTTCTCTATAGTCTAGCCTCCATTCAGAATCCAGAATAATCCACGAAAATCGTAGGTCAAATCTGGTCTCCCGGCTTCTCAAAGCCCTCCAGTGGCTCTCTATTTATCTCAAAGGGAATATTTATATAAAAGATTTTATAGTCCTGTATATATATAAAATCTTTTATATTAATATATAATCTTATATATACACATATATAATCTTTTATACATTATATGCAGATGCTAGGGGATTTTGTGCATAATGTGTGATAGAGTTTCTTATCATTGTAAGACTTTCTTCTTAGGTATGGACCTTCCTTCTCTGCTTCATAGCCCTGACACCTACTACAACACTTGACACATAGAAATGCTTAGTGAGGGACAAAATGATATAATTTATGTGAAAACAACTTGGCATACCCTCACCCAAGAATCATTCTTTCATATAATTTTTAATTACAGTTGATTTATTGGACTTGTCTGCCATTGCTAGCCTTCTTTTTGTTCATTGCCATGAATTTATCCAACCTCTGTCTATTTAGCATATTTTTCCATGTCTCATTTCCTCTGTGCTCCCAAAATAGCACTATAATTTTCTCTGATTGATGCTGTTTGTATAAACTGGCAAAGATCCTGGGTTCACACACCTGAGTTCTCTGGCTCCCGTGGGTTTCAGCAGGACACTTGGGAGTTGAGCCACCAGCAACTGGACGTGTTTGGCATCAAATGAGATGAAGGGGTGAGAAACAGCAAAGCACTTTAGAATGGCAGGCATGATAAGGGCCGTTGTCATCCTGCTGCTGTGACAGGCAGTTTCTGGTCCTGTTCTGTGAGTGTTCTCACTGGTGGCCTCCTGTTGTTTCAGCCTAAGTGGCTCAGGCTTTGAGTTAGCATTTTCATCAGGTTGTTCCAATGACAGGAAGCACCATCACATATTATGCAAAAAATTCTCTAGCATATGCATTAAAAAAAAAAAAGCCTCCTGTAACTTTGTTTTTTTTACCTGCCCCTGCAAAGAAAATGAAATTATCATCTCTAGTGAGATTGATTCTTCCCTAAAAAGGTTGTTACCATCACGTAAAAGAATTACCAGCCATAATAGAGGCCAACAAATTATTATTATTATTATTTTGCTTAAGCACATTTTTCATAAGAATAAGAGAGAGTAAGCTAGCTCTTCATAAATCTTTTTGGTATTGTTAAGAATTTGATGCTCTTATTGTTTTTTTTTTATGAACACATTTTTGCCACCTTTTAAATTTTTTAATTTTGGTTTTAATATTTTAATTAATAAATTTAACTTTTGGCTGCTCTGGGTCTTTGTTGCTGATGTGGGCTTTCTCTGGTTGCAACAAGCGGGGTGTGATGGTGCACAGGCCTCTGACTGCAGTGGCATCTCTAGCTGTGGAGCACAGGCTCCAGGCTGTGTGTGCTTCGGTAGTTGCAGAGCACAGGCTCGGTGGCATATGGAATCTTCCTGATCCAGGGATTGAACCCGTGTCCCTTGCTTTGGAAGGCGGATTCCTACTCACTATACCACCAAGAAAGTTCTCTCATTGTTTTATTTTATTATTTTAAAAATAAAATGGAGCATCTTCTTTAAGAAATCAGGTTTAAGATTTCTAAGCTATCTTGTCTCACTTTCCCACAGAACAAGTCTTAGAGAAAATTAAAAGCAGCTGGGAGAAGGGGTTGGGGTGGAATAGAGTAATGTGATATGCTCCAGAACAGGAAAGATGGGAGACAGGAAGAAGCTGGCTGTGTCAAGACTGCTGAGAATCAGAGCAGGGGAAGTCAGGAGACTCACTGGTAGCATTTTGCTCACAAATCCACTTTTTAACTCTTGCATGGCCAAGGCTATGCTGAGTTCCTAGAGTCAAAGTCCTAAGGAGAGCCTGGAGCAGTCTGGATGGGAGTAAGTTAAACACAGGACAGTTGATCAAGACCTGAATTTCACCACTTGTGGCTCAAATGTTAAAGAATCTGCCTGCAATGCAGAGACCCAGTTTCAATCCCTGCGTCAGAATGATCCCCTGGAGGAGAACATGACAACCCATTCCAGTATTCTTGTCTGGAGAATTTCATGGACAGAGGAGTCTGGCAGGTTACAGTCCATGGGGTCGCAGAGTCAGACAGGACTGAGTGACTAAACAACAACGAAGTTAAATACAGGACAGTTGATCAAGACATGGTGATCATCATCATGGCCCACGCCCTAACCTACCACCTCCCAGAGAGCCACTCCCCTCCCCTGCAATGTTTACCGACCTCTGTCCCAGGCACAGAGCTCCCGGAGAGGCAGGGGTGGGAGCCACGCCTCCGGACCCCACCCTGAGGTCTTCACTTCAAGCCTTGCCTGCACTAGCTGTGGGACTGCCAGTTACGGCACCCATTAGGCTCATCCTAGAGATAAATGAGTAAATGTTTGTGACGCATTTGGCATAGTGCTTGGCACATGGCAAGAACAATGTGAACATTAAATAAAATACTTTTTTTTGGCATTGTCCAAATACTTTGTTTCCTGTTCATTTTCTATAAAACTTTTACATGTAACTATATCTGTTTTAAAAGGAAACTTAGTTACTAATAAAAATGGAAGGCCACGTTATAAAAAGAAGGTAACTAAAAATAAAAATGAGGAAAACAAAACAATGTTATTAAATTCTAGGTGTATTCTGTTCCCTGTGTCAGGCTCTGAGCTTGAGGTCTCTCTCTCTGTTAAAAAGTGAGATTTGGCACCAAAATGAAATTTACCCTTTGTTGTAACCACAAGGATCAAGGGAGAAAGAGAGTTGTAATAATTTTACTATACATTTCATTATATAATGAAATCTATATTATTATATAGATTTATTGTGTATATATTTCATTAAACATATGATTTTATTATATAATATATAATACATTTTACTATACATTATATAATATATCAGTCAGTTCAGTCGTTCAGTCGTTATCTGACTCTTTGCGATCCCACGAACCGCAGCATGCCAAGCCTCCCTGTCCATCACCAACTCCCAGAGCTTACTCAAACTCATGTCCATCGAGATGGTGATGCCATCCAACCATCTCATCCTCTGTCACCCGTTTTCCTCCTGCCTTCAATCTTTCCCAGCATCAGGGTCTTTTCAAGTGAGTCAGCTCTTCGCATCAGGTGGCCAAAGTATTGGAGCTTCAGCTTCAACATCAGTCCTTCCAATGAATATTCAGGACTGATTTCCTTTAGGATGGACTGGTTGGATCTCCTTGCAGCCCAAGGGACTCTCAAGAGTCTTCTCCAACACCACAGTTCAAAAGCAGCAATTCTTCCGTGCTTGGCTTTCTTTATAGTCCAACTCTTACATCCATACATGACTACTGGAAAAACCATAGCTTTGACTAGATGGACTTTGGTTAACAAAGTAATGTCTCTGCTTTTTAATATGCTGTCTAGGTTGGTCATAACTTTTCTTCCAAGGAGCAAGCATCTTTTAATTTCATGGCTGCAGTCACCATCTGCAGTGATTTTGGAGCCAAAAAAATAAAGTCTGTCACTGTTTTCACTGTTTCCCCATCTATTTGCCATGAAGTGATGGGACCAGATGCCATGATCTTAGTTTTCTGAATGTTTATAGTTTTAAGCCAAATTTTTCACTCTGGTCTTTCACTTTCATCAAGAGGCTTTTTAGTTCCTCTTTACTCTCTGCCATAAGAGTGGTGTCATATGCATATCTAAGGTTATTGATATTTCTCCCAGCAATCTAGATTCCAGCTTGTGCTTCATCCAGCCCAGCATTTCTCATGATGTACTCTGCATATAAGTTAAATAATCAGGGTGACAATATACAGCCTTGACGTTCTCCTTTCCCAAATTGAAACCAGTCTGTTGTTCCATGTCCAGTTCTAACTGTTGCTTCCTGAACTGCATACAGATTTCTCAAGAGGCAGGTCAGGTGGTCTGGTATTCCCATCTCTTTCTGAATTTCCCACAGTTTGTTGTGATCCACACAGTCAAAGGCTTTGGCATAGTCAATAGAAGAGAAGTAGATGTTTTTCTGGAACTCTTGCTATTTTGATGATCCAAAGGATTTTGGCAATTTGATCTCTGGTTCCCCTGCCTTTTCTAAATCCAGCTTGAACATCTGGAAATTCACAGTTCACGTACTATTGAAGCCTGGCTTGCAGAATTTTGAGCGTTACTTTGCTAGTGTGTGAGATGAGTTCAATTGTGTGGTAGTTTGAGCATTCTTTGGCATTGCCTTTCTTTGGGACTGGAATGAAAACTGACCTTTTCCAGTACTGTGGCCACTGCTGAGTTTTCCCAGTTTGCTGATATATTGAGTGCAGCACTTTCACAGAATCATCTTTTAGGATTTGAAATAGCTCAACTGGAATTCCATCACCTCCACTAGCTTTGTTCATAATCATGCTTCCTAAGGCCCACATGACTTCACATTCCAAGATGTCTGGCTCTGGGTGAGTTGTTACACCATTGTGGTTATCTGGGTCATTGTGATCTTTTTTGTATAATTCTTCTGTGTATCTGTGCCACCTCTTCTTAATATCTTCTGTTTCTGTTAGGTCCATACCATTTCTGTCCTTTATTGTGCCCATCTTTACATGAAATGTTCCCTTGGTATCTCTAATTTTCTTGAAGAGATTTCTAGTCTTTCCCATTCTATTGTTTTCCTCTATTTCTTTGCATTGATCACTAAGGAAGACTTTTTTTTTTTTAATCTCTCCTTTTTATTCTTTGGAACTCTGCATTCAAATGGGCATAGCTTTCCTTTTCTCCTTTGCCTTTCGATTTTCTTCTTTTCATAGCTGTTTGTAAGGCCCTCCTCAGACAACCATTTTGCCTTTTTGCATTTCATTTTCTTGGGGATGGTCTCGATCCCTGCCTCCTGTACAATGTATATAATATTGTATGTTATATACAATATAATATATAATCTCATCTAAAATAATTTCAGGACCACCAGGGAAACACACAGTTCATACACACAGTCAAATGCGTATTTGGGTCTTCCCTGGTGGTCCAGAGGTTAATCCACCTGCCAATGCAGGGGACATGGGTTCAATCCCTGGCCTGGGAAGATCCCACGTGCCACGGAGCAGCTAAGCCTGTGAGCTGTAACTATTGAAGCCCATGCCCTAGAGCCTCTGCTCCACAAGAGAAGTCACCGAAGTGACAAGCCCAAACAACGCAACTAGAGAGCGGCCCCAGCTCAGTGCAGCTAGAGAAAGCCAGGACAGGGCAACGGAGGCCCAGTGTGGCCAAAATACACAAATACATAAACAAGTAAGCACAGAGCTTCTGTGCAGCCCCGATTTTCAAAAAATTAAAAAATAAAGATGTATTTGGAAAAATGGAGGTTGACCCTCACATCTGTCCTGCCTTGGGCACTTGTAAATTGCTCCACCATCCCCAGCTCTGCGGGAAGCACGTGCTGTTGGTTATCACTTGGGCTCCCCAGACTCTTTCCCTCATGATGCTTCTCCATGGACACCAGTGTCAGTTAACAGCTTCTGTGCAAGAGGCTGTACTTCTTACTGTGTTGTCCTTCCCATCATTACATTGCCACCAAGACCAGGTATAGATGAGACTCTACTGAAATATATGTGAGTCTGACCTGCGTCCTTTGGTTGTGAAGGGCAACCTTGACACAACTGGTGAAAGTTCAATATTGGTCTAAGGATGAGATCACGGTTTCTGTATGTCTTACACACGTGAACTTATTTTCTCTTCACAACAACCCCATGAGTCAGTAACTGAATTTACAGATGAGGCAGCTGAGGCGCAGAGAGGTTAAGTAACTTGCCCAAGATCACACAGCTGTAGGTAGTAAGAGCCAGGATTGTCTAGGTTCTGGAGTCTGGGATTTTGCTACTGCACTGTACTGCCTCTCAGCAAACAAACAATAAACAAATGAGATAGGTATATTGTGGATCAGAGAGTGACCTATGCTAATGGAGAATACCAAAGGAGGGTGTGCAGTGGGCTGGGTTTTCATTGAAGTGAGTAGTCAGAGATGACGTCTTTGAGCAACTGAGGATTTGAGCAGAGGCCTGATGGGGTTGAAGGAGGAACCTTGAAAAATCATTCATTTCACTCATGAAGTCAATCTTAAGGATATATTATCTGTGGTCTTGCCCATTGCTCAGCTCAATGTAATAAGATATGCAGAATCAAATCTAGGAAAAACAATATTATTGTTTGGTGCCAGAAAAGAGAGACGAGAATATCAAAACAAACAGATGAGAATAAGGATGGATTCTTAGTCTTCTCCATGCCTGGTTCAAAGTGAGGGCGGGATTATACAACACACAATACAGGCTCCTGGGGGTGAAGGCCACAGAGTCAGGGTTATTGTTGTTCAGCCTCTCAGTCATGTCTGACTCTAACTGCAGCACACCAGGCTCTTCTGTCCTTCACTAGCTCCTGGAGTTTGCTCAAACTTATCTCCATTGTGTCAACGATGCCATCCAACCATCTCATCCTCTGTTGTCCCCTTCTTCTTCTGCCCTCAATCTTTCCCAGCATCAGGGTCTTTTCTAATGAGTTGGCTCTTTGCATCAGGTGGCCCAAAGTATGGGAGTTTTAGCTTCAGTATCAGTTCTTCCAATGAATATTCAGGGTTGATCTCCTTTAGGATTGATTGGTTTGATCTCCTTGCTGTCCAAGGGACTCTCAAGAGTCTTCTCCAACACCACAGTTCAAAAGCATCAATTCTTTGGCGCTCAGCCTTCTTTATAGTCCAACTTTGACATTTGTACATGACTGGAAAAACCATAATCAGGGTTCTTAGGGGCCAAATAAAAAGAGGGCTTGTTCTGGAAGCAACCACTCTAGAAGAAGCAAGTACGGTCCTGGGAGGGGGGTGGCAAGGGGTGGTGGTACAGAGCATCATCCTGGGAGGTGGCAAATGAAGGAAGTCAGCCAGGGGTACCACAGTGAGCTGAGGGGCTGTTGGGTAAAAGAGGGGAGCACGCTCAGCTCAAAGGCCTCCAGATTCCAGTTCTAACAACACACTCACCTTCGTGTGCTATTCCTTCCAAGTAGGATTTTAAGTCCCTTTTGGAGCAAAGGTACTGAGGTATTTTACTGCACTGGCTGAAAAGCTCATAACAACTTATGCAGAAACCTAGATGAATCTTTTGTCCAATACAATATGTGCTGCTAACTTGCACAGCTGAGAAAGCCTGGCTTCTTCCTTACTTCCGCTCTGCAGAAAGGTAAAATCAGGCAGAACACATGGAATTTTTTGTTTGTTTGTTATTGTGGTTATATGTTGTGTTATTCACAAGAGCTCTGAAACTGTGCTGATTTGACTCTCCTGCAAGGAATCTGCCTTTCTGCTTTGAATCTGGAAAGATTTGGGAAGGATGTTTTCTTGCTAGTGATTTGTAACTTTTCCTTCTTTCCTGAAAGGTCCTGAGTTTCTCATTTTAAAATTTCTATCTTTTTTCTTTTATCTTGATGTCCTTCCCCCTTCCCCATTTTACCTTTGAGTATTACCCTGATTGGCTTTACCTTTAAAAACCCTAAGTTATATTTGTGCTTCTCACTGTGTAAAAATAGTACCCAGATTAGGTAGAAAATAATGACTTTCAACACCATCTGTGTACTGATGACTTTCAAGTTTATGTCTCCAATCCCACATGTTTCCTAAGCTTTGGGTTTGAGAAAAGCTGGAAATCTTTCTCTTTTTTTAATATTTTCTTTATTTACTTAGAAAAGACATGAGTTCGATTCCTGGGTTGAGAAGATCCCCTGGAGGAGGAAATGGCAACCCAGAGTATTCTTGCCTGAGAATCCCATGGACAGGAGAGCCAGGTTGACTACAGTCAATGGGGTAGCAGTGAGTCGGCCTCAACTTGGTGACTAAACACCAACACCAACATCTATTTATTTGTTTGGCTGCCTTTGGTCTTAGTGGGGCATGTGGTATCTTTCATCGTGGCACAGACTCTAGTTGCAGTTCATGGCCTTAGTTGCTCTGTAGCATGTGTGATCTTTGTTCCCTAACCAGGGATCGAACCTGCGTCCCCTGCATTGAGAGGCGGATTCTTAACCACTGGACCGTCAGGGGAGTCCCTGAATTCTTAAATGTTGCCAATGAATCAGCTAAAACAACAACCATGGTAACATTATGTGATCCAAACCTATCTAAATCTGTCTGCAGAGGGTGATTGACAGAGACAGAGAGGGAGAAAGAGACAAGCCATGCTTGGGGAACAAACACTGCTGGAATGTATGTGGATATGAGTGGTTGCAAGTCCAGGGCAATAAGACAAAGAGCTGGCTAGGGCTGTACAGCTTGAGAACTGAATTTACTTGTAGGAGTTCGGACCCTATTCTGTGAACTGTTGGGGGTCGGTGATTATGGAGATGGCTTGTTGAAAACTCTGTTTTATAAAGCAACAAGAACCCCTGGAGGAAGGAATGGAAAAGGTTGTTGAGTTGAGGACAGAGAATGAGTTAAGAGTGTTGCAGGGAAGATCCAAATCTCACTCAAAGTTGCTTCTGTTCTTTGATTTGCTTTTTGTTGCTTTTGTTATTATAATCATAATAATGACCTGCCTCAGGGAACCAGCCCCTCTTGCTGAATGTTAAAACCAAAGTGCCTTTATTCAAGACCCTGTCCACCTGTGGATATCTACAGGAAGAAAGAAATATCTTCTATTCTAGAGGATATTTGCAAAATCTGTTGTTGTTCAGTCGCTCAGTCACGTCTCTGCGATCCCATGGACTGCAGCATGCCAGGCTTCCCTGTCCTTCACCAGCTCCTGGAGCTTGCTCAAACTCATGCCCATTGAGTTGGTGATGCCATTCAACCATCTCATCCTCTGTCGAACCCTCTTCCTCCTGCCTTCAATCTTTCCAAGCATGAGAGTTTTTTCTATCCAGTCGGCTCTTCACATCAGGAGGCCAAAGTTTTGGAGCTTCAGCTTCAGCAACAGTTCTTCCAATGAATATTCAGGATTGATTCCCTTTAGGATGGACTGGTTGGATCTCCTTGCTGTCCAAGGGACTCTCAAGAGTCTTCTCCAACACCACAGTTCAAAAGCATCAATTCTTCGGAGCTCAGCTTTCTTTATAGTCCAACTCTCACATCCATATATGACCACTGGAAAAACCATAGCTTTGACTAGATGGACCTTTGTTGGCAAAGTAATGTCTCTGAATTTTATTCTGCTGTCTAACTATGACCACATAGCTTTTCTTCCAAGAGCAAGCTTCTTTTAAATTCATGGTTGTAGTTACCATCTGCAGTGAGTTTGGAGCCCAAGAAAATAAAATCTGTCACTGTTTCCATTGTTTCCCCATCTATTAATGGGCTTTTTATTTTGCTTTCTCACTTTCCCCATCTGTGTTCTATAAAAAATTTGGCCTCCAGACCCTGATAAGATGGTTATTTTGAGACTTTCCAAAGTTGTATTCCTGTAGACTGCCAGGCTTCTGTCCATGGGATTCCCTAGGCGAGGATACTGGAGTGGGTTGCCTTGCTCTCTTCCAGGGGACCTTCCCAGGGATCTGTGTCTCTTATATCTCCTGCATTAGCAGGTGGGTCCTTTACCCCTAGTGCCCCCTGGGAGGCCCTGTCTCAACACTTCATCTCTCAGTTAACTGGCCTGTCATGCAGCAAGTAGGGTGAGCTTGAACTCAGTAACATGAGGATGCTACAGAGATTCAGGGTGAAAACTGATGAGGGTCTGAACCTGGACTAAAACAGGGCTAGCGAGATATATGAACAGTCAAAAAATATTCATGTTTGGCTAAAAAGAAAGGTTTCTTTCCATTTGTTGAGAGGTTGATTTAGAAGACTGAGGTCTAAGTCACAGACAGACCACTAACTTGTTTTGCGGCCTAAGGCCAATTGTTCCTTTTAAACTTTAGCTTTTCTTCTGCCATGTGGTGACAATGATAACCGTCCTGTCAACTCAGGATGCTGCAGCAATCCAGAGAAGCAGAGAGCCTGAAAGAGCAACCATCATTATAAAGGACTGTGTCCATGGAAGTGATCTGGGGACATAGGGATGGGCAGGCTAATTGAAATGAGGATGGGCATGCTAATTTATTTACAAGCACAGACTGTGTAGGAAAGGACAAGATTATCATGGAAGTGATTTTTATTTGTGTAATTTTAGCCAGTTCTGGGATTCCACATCAGTTAGGATTTTAAAAGCATAAGGAGACATGAAAAATTATTATTTAAAAGAATGATGATTTTTAAAAAAAATTTATATGAAACAATAGCAGCATCTGGAGAGGAGAGACTTCCTCTGTCTCTGTGAGTAGTGACAATCACAGAATATGCTGAGTCTTACAGCCACTTCTTGTTTTGAAAAAAAAATTTATTTCTGTGACTTTACTTGATCTTAGTTGCAGCAGGTCAGATCTTCCTTGATGTGTGTGGGCTCTTTTAGTTGCAGAATATGGGATCTAGTTTCCTGACCAGGGATCAAACCTGGGCACCTTGCATTGGGAACACAGAGCTTTAGCCACTGGACCATTAGGGAAGTCCATTTACAGCCACTTCTAAGCAAAATGGACCCACCCACTATCCTAGTTGAGGGCTCAGTTCAAGGCAGCTGCATTTGATCCTTCAAGCTACATCTCACCCAGCAGCAGCAGATACATCAGTGGTCTAAGATGTGCCCTTGTGTCAAAGGGACCCTTCCAAATGGGAATAATGGTAATTAACTGAGCCAGGAGGTAATTTCTATAGGAAATTTGAATGAGAAAGTAAAGCATCCCATCTATGGCATAAGGACCATGGGGTAGATGGGTAACATGGCAGACCCCTAGGCAGAAGGGGGGATGATGGTAGAAGGAAGATGGTAGAACACTAGGGAGATGGTCCAAGATCTTTCACTTCCAGCATTTCTGGAGTTACTTTAGGTCAAGAACTACTCTTCTGCTGTATTTTCCATGAAGCCATGTTAACTTTCATTATTTTGTTCTATATAATTCCATTCAGTGGGAGTCCTTAATATAATCTTCACTATTCACTTGAGTTAGCCAAGCCTCCTGAAACCAAAAGGCTATATAAAAACACTGCACCTATTCATCTGAACTGAGAATAATAATTTTTGAGGTGCTTGAATTTAAAACAGAGGTCATCTACAATTTGCTTAAATGGTGAAGTTAGATGGTATATGACTGAATAGACTCAGAAGTTTAGGTTAAACATTAGAAAAATACTGTATTTCAAATTCTTCCTTTATAGATGGGCCATTGCTTTAAAAAAGGAAGATGTCTTAAGACTAGTCATGTCAATGACAGTGAGAACAAGGCTGAATTAACTCATGAAGTTGATGGTGGAGTGGAATAATCCTGGGCTTCAGTCAGAAGCCTTAACTTCAAGTCCAAGTCCTATGCCTTCCTGGTTGGGTGGGCATTGTGTTTGCAGGTAAATCTCTCAATCATGCAGGACCCCAGGTGTTGAAAAATGGAGATGTGATGGTGTTGGCCCTTCTATAACAATGATGATGATGATGATGATGGTGTCACAGGAGTCCATGAGATAAACTATTCGAAGTTCCTCATAAACAAAACTAATCGGTATTGTGAAATTAAGAAATTAGAGATTTCCCTGGTGGTCAAGTGGCTAAGACTCTGCTATAGCGCTAAGCTCCTCTGTCCATGGGATTCTCCAGGTAAGAATACTGGAGTGGGTTTCCACGCCCTCCTCCAGGGGATCTTCCCGACTCAGGGATCCAACCTGGGTCTCCCACACGGCAGTCTGATTTGTTACTGTCTGAGCCAGCAGGAAAGTTGGGAAGAAAGATTAAGAGGCTTGATCAAAGTTGAACAGCTTGGGATTCAAACTCAGGTCTTCTGGGCTTTGCATTGGTGATTGGCTCATCCTAGGATGCTAAAACAGATGGGCTGCCATGATCCTTGCAGATTGTTCAGTCTAGGCCCTTCTTTTGGGAGAAAAAGGAATCTGAGGTCTAGGGCAGTGAAGTGGCCCGCCCAAGGGCACACAGCTAGTTACTGGTGAGGTCAGATTCTCAGACGTGGGGCTCTGCTTCTCGCAGCAGTAACCTATCATCTGTACTAGATGTCTCTGGGGTGCAGCCATCCTAAATTTCCATGTGATTCCACAGATAGGTCTGCTGAGAATTACAGGGAAAACTTACCCTTCCCGAGCGAACAGCTGGCCTGCGTGCTGTGCTGTGTCTGGAATGGCCCCACACCCTGGGTTTATGGTGTTGCCTCTGGCTTCTCCTGGCAGCGGGTAGCTGTGGCCCAGATTAAACAAATAAGGGAGTTTACTGAAAATCAACCCCTTGATTCTTGTGGATCAGCCACTTCTAGCACGAATGTCACATGGTACCACACCTGGAAGGGAGCAGAAATGACACATGAATATGCTCACAATAGCCAGTTTTGATGGAGTTCTCATCAGGTATCAAGGTCTTTAATTGCCATGGGCTACCAGTTAGTCGATTAAACCCATTTAACAGGTGAGGAAACTGAGACCCAAGGACGTTAAGAAACTTGTCAGTGTGGGAAAAAAAAAAGCTCATGAGTAGTGGAGCCAGGTTATCACCTTCATTCTCTGGTATGTTTGATGCCAAAGCTGACATTTGTAATCACTGGACACACCTGTGTGGAACTTAGAACGCTATGTACCCTTGGGAATGCTGGGTGACTGGGAAATAAAGGCAAAGTTTTGCCCTCATGAAATTGATAGTCTCACATGGGATGCACAGTGCACAAGCATGATTAATTAAAGCACTTGCTATCTCAGGGAGCGCTGACTTTTTCTACCAGGCCCTCTTCTAAGAGATTTATGAGAGTCACCTTTAATTTTTTTTTAACATGGCTAATCAGTGAATTTTTATCTGCATTTTACAGATGAGACTACTGAGAGAGGTGAAGCAGATCACCAAACTTCCTACAGTTTATAAGTGTTAGAGTCTTAATTCAGTCCAAGCTCATAGTCACTATGGTCAAGTTAAAAAAAAAAAAAGAAAGAAATGCAATGTGAATCTAAAAGGAGAAGTCTGCGGGGTTGAAAGCCTGATTACACTAAATGCTTTGAACTGACTTTGGTAGATTTTCCTGCCAACCTCAGTGACCTGGAAGAGCAGCGGAGTGCATGGTGTTGGAGGCAGCATGTCGTAATCAAAATGGGAAGAGAATGGATGCCAGAGCTCTGAATTTGAGATCCTTCTCTTCTTCCTGGTGAACTGTGCGGCCGTTGTAACTTGGCTGTTGTAAGCCAAGAACACATTGGCTCTTTCTTCTGTTTCCTGCTTGCTGTCACTGAAAAGAGCTCATCAGTCAGTCAGTTCAGTCACTCAGTTGTGTCCGACTTTTTGCAACCCCATGGACTGCAGCATGCCAGGCCTCCCTGTCCATCACCAACTCCCAGAGTTTACTCAAACTCATGGTCAGTGAGTCAGTGATGCCATCCAGCCATCCATCCTCTGTCGTCCCCTTCTCCTCCTGTCTTCAATCTTTCCCAGGGTCTTTTCCAGTGAGTCAGCTCTTCGCATCAGGTGGCCAAAGTATGGGGTTTCAGCTTCAACATCAGTCCTTCCAATGAACATTTAGGACTGATCTCCTTTAGGATGCACTGGTTGGATCTCCTTGCAGTCCAAGGGACTCTCAAGAGTCTTCTCCAACACCACAGTTCAAAAGCAGCGATTCTTCCGTGCTTGGCATTCCTTATAGCCCAACTCTCATATCCACACATGACTTCTGGAAAAACCATAGCCTTGACTAGATGGACCTTTGTTGGCAAAGTAATATCTCGGCTTTTTAACATGCTGTCTAGGTTGGTCATAACTTTTTTTCCAAGGAGTAAGCATCTTTTAATTTCAAGAATGCAGTCACCATCTGCAGTGATTTTGGAGCCCCCAAAAATAAAGTCTACCAGTTTCCACTGTTTCTCCATCTATTTGCCATGAAGTGATGGGACTGGATGCCATGTAAGGAGCTCATAAACCTGGTTTATTTTTTAAGATATTTTTTGTTTTATTGCTTGTGTCTGGGAAGATACCCATAGGTGCTAACAAGCCCCACAAAGACTGGGGAATTTGTAAAAGCTTCATAGAAATCTCGAAGTTATAGGGCTAGTTCTGTTTTTTCTCATATTCCTTTCTTAGGCATACTTAGGTAATTACTCATCAATTGATTTCTCTTTGGTATTACAAATGTCTGCTTCTTTAATTCCTCAAGATCTTCAAAGAAGGAAAAGAAGAGAGATGTTTTCAATTTGGCCAGCTGTATTTCCCCAGTGGGGCTTCCCTGGTAGCTCAGTGGTAAAGAATCCGCGTGCCATTGTAGAAGACGTGGTTCAATCCCTGGATTGGGAAGATCCCCTGGAGAAGGAAATGGCTACCCACTCCAGCATTCTTGCCTGGAGAATTCCATGGACAGAGGAACCTGGTGGGCTACAGTCCATGGGGTCGCAAAAGAGTCAGACATGACTGAAGTGACTTAACAATAGCAACAATTTCCCTGGTGAGTTTCCTTTCTTCTGACTTTGTGACAATGAAAATAACAGTGGTTTGGCCAATGCCATTGGTTATTAGCTATGTAATTTGGGCAGTTCTTCTTTTTTGGTCTCCATTTTCTCTCTCTCTCAAACTAGGGCTACATAAAACCACTGGTTTGCACATTGAATTGTGCACTCTCAGAAATGGTCATCACGAGCTATGGAATTATTGGAGAAGGTCTGGAAATCCATACATTAGACAAGTCTGAAGGCTGAAGAAAACCACACCTTACATACATCTATTACATATGTATAAGGATGTTGTTGTAAATTATGAAATGCAATTTAAAGTATTACTGAAATTTTGCTAATTTTGGCCACTATGCTTTTCTTAATTAAAATGCCATTAAAACTGTTACTGAATATTTACTTATTTTGATCATCATAATTTTCTTAATTAAAATATAATTTAAAATGTTCTTGAACTTTTGTTCATTTGGGTTATTACAATGTTCTTAACAAAAGATACTACACATTCTGTTAATATGAGGAAGGTCTGAATGCATCTTTAATATTAGGAATGTGTTTCCCAAATACAAAGGTTGGGAATCACAGATCCAGATGATTTATTGGGTTCTTTCCAGGTCTAACATTTTGGGATCCTAAACTGCAGTGGCCAAAACAATAGCCATTAGCCACATGTAGCCATTTAAATTTAAATTAATTTTTAAAAGTGTACACAGTTGCACTCACCACATTTCAAATTCTTGGTAGTCATGTGCTAGTGATCAGTGTTGATAATAAAACATTTCATTGTTGAAGAAATAGCCTTTTCTTGGAGAACTGAGTGGTTTATTTATTTTTTTGCCTCACTGAGCAGCTTATGGGATTTTAGTTCGCCACCCAGGGATCTCAGTAGCAAGAGTGAGAAGTCCTAAACGCTGGACCACTGGGGAACTCCCTGAGTGATCGCGATGATATGCTGTCCTTGCAATGAGATGGTATGTGTGCGTGTCTGTACTCAGTCATGTCCAACTCTTTGCAGCCCACTAGGCGCTTCTGTCCATGGGATTCTCCAGGCAAGAATACTGGAGTGGGTTGCCATCTCCTCCTCCAATAGATCTTCCTGAGCCAGGGATCGAACCTGCATCTCCAGGGTTGGCAGGCAGATTCTTTAGCGCTTGAGCCACCATGGTCTTAAAACATAATTCTTAGAAGAGTATGAGTTTGAGGCTTGAAGGCACTTAGCCTTTGGTTCTGTCACTGAGGACACATGCCGCTAGGTGTGTCTGACAGATGGGTCCACTCTTCGTGGGACAGTTTCCTTTTGCACTTTTGATTACACTGGATAACATGATGCTTGAGAATAGCCATGCACGCCAGTGAGTGTTGATTCAGCCACACCCCAAACAGCCTCACCCACCAGCTGACTGTGAAACTCAGAAGCTTGTGCCCAGGATCTGAATAAAGCCAGACACCAGGATTTTGCCACTTCCTAGCCCAGAAGAGCCACCAAGAAGAGGAAGAATGGAGAAGCCATCCAAAGCCAAGTAATATATTTCCTTTTGCTAACAAGGTTTCTGGGTGTGGCCAGAGCCAAAGGGCTGGGAGCTGGGGAAGGAGGGCCTCCCTTCAAAAAATCCTTAAAGATTAACTGAGATTTAAAGCTTAGGAGGGGAAGCTCGTGGGGCCAGAAAGGGGCCAGAAAGGACAGCTGGGTCTGACCATGCACTTAAAGGGCTTCCCAGGTTGCTCAAGTGGTAAAGAATCCGCCTGCCAATGCAGGAGTCATGGGTTTGATACCTGGGTCAGGAAGATCTCCTGGAGAAGGGAATGGCAACTCACTGCAATATTCTTGCCTGGAGAATTCCATGGACAGAGGAGCCTGGCAAGCTACAGTCCATGGGGTCACAAAGAGTTGGACATGACTGAGTTCATACATGCACCTTAGAGACAGAATTTTCCCCTTCTGATGAGAAAATATATCATATTCATTGTAGAAAATTTGGAGAATATAGAAGCTATGAGGGTTTTAAAAATCATTCAGTATCACTGGAGATAACCATTGTTAACATTCTGAACATTAAACAAATTCCTTTAGCTCTCCCAACTGAGCCATAAGGTGAAAAGTGAAAGTAAAAGTGTTAGCTGCTCAGTCCTGTTTGACTCTTTGTGATCCCATGGGCTGTATCCTGCTGGGCCTCTGTGCATGGAATTCTGCAGGTAAGAATACTGGAGTGGGTTGCCATTTCCTTCGCCAGGGGATCTTCCTGATCCAGGGATCGAACCCGGATCTCCTGCATGGCAGGCAGATTCTTTACAGTTTGAACCACAGGGGAGCTATAAAGGGTTAATATTAAACGCTTTGTATTTTTGCAAACCAGGACCTTTCCTGATGTAACTGCACTAACCTATAAAGCCAGCTTAAACTTGTGGTTTCTTTTCTCGCTCTGGCCATCTCTTGCCTCAAAGTCTCTTCTCTCAGTTTGTAAATAAGAAGTGGGGTCTTTTTAGTCCTATGGTCTCATTCTTGGACTTGCCTGGGGAGTTTTGCTGGGGCTCAGTCTGAACCCCTATGGCCACAAGGGCCTTGGGGAAGTTAGTTGTGTGTTCAGAACAAGCCTTGGTTCTTCATTATGCTTGGGGCCGGTGAAAAGGGGTCTAAGTATATTTGTACTGTTTCATCTACAAAGAAACTTGGTAGAATTAGCTGGGCACATCGTCAGCTCTTCTTGGGGACAGGTTTGGGGTAATGGTATACAAATGGGCTGCTGAATCATTTTTGAAAACTCAATCATTTGTTAAATATATCTGTTACAAGTACAGCTCTTTACTAGGTTCTGGGTCCACACACATGGATCACCCAGATCTTCTCTCAGAGCACTTACAGATAAGTGGTATCGATGAATAGCAAAATAGATGACTATGATGTGGATGCTGTGAAATTATGACAGGAGTAGGAACCCGGGTGGGAAGAGAAATTTCATCCATTTTGGAGGATCAAGGAAGGCTTTTCAGAAAAAGTGCATCTAAGTTGAGAAGTGGAGGGTGAATGGTAAACAACATTCTTGAATGTGGAGGAAGTGAGAGAATGTTCCAGGTAGAAGACACAGCAGGAGTAGAAGCTGGGAGGTGAGAAAGCATGATCGCTCTGAGAGGACAAGTTCAGTAAAGTACTTGCAATGTCTGCCCTGCATATTTTCCTGGAAAATGCCTTGAAAGATAGCATTTGCTTCCAGACTGGCCTGTGTTGACCTCTGATAGCACATTTCCCTTCCTCCTCAAGTGTTACTGGCACAGTTTCTCAGGAAGACCGAGGTGGGGGTCACCTTCCTCAGGCAGCCCTCCTAGATTTCCTCTGGGGGAAGAAACTCGCTCTCTTCTGGATTCCCACAGTGCTCTTGTCTTCTCTCACTTTCCATTTATGCAACAGCTACATCCAAGGTCTCTCCTGCTACTTTCTGGGACTCTGAGCAGACTGAGGTCAGGGACACCCTGTCTTCCAGAATCTTACCTGTTGCCTGGAACAAAACTGCACATACACAGCACACGTGTGTCCAGGGAGAGCTGGGCTCAAGCAAGGACTGGTCTTCTGTGGGGCTGTCTTGTACTTTTTGAGATTTTATTTTATTTTTTTGGCCACACTGCATTGCATGTGGAATCTCAGTTCCCCAACCAAGGACTGAACCTGTGCAGCCCTGAAGTGGGGTCTTAACCACTGGACTAGGAAGTTCTTTTTTTGAGATTTTATCACATCCTCTCTCCCATCATAGTCATTCTTTCCCTCTATAGACCTGCCCTGATCCTCTGCTATGGCCGGGCTCAGGAAAATTTTCAGAAGAGGATAATGACATTTGATTTCATTTGTGCATGCAAATTGGATGTGTCAGGATGAAAGTTTCAAGTGGAGTTATAAATAGTACTCAGAGCAAGGGCCGTGCTGTGCATGGAGAGAGAGTGGAATTTCTCACTTGGGGAGTAACACTTCAGTGCTGTGGAGGGTTTTTGGCAGGGTTCGTATCCAACCATTATGCATGTGTTTGGCTGCATTTATTGGTAAAATAATGAAATTGTTCTAAACCAGTGGCTGAGTGGGCTCCTATCTTGAACCCAGTGAATGTCCTGACACCCAGGATCCACTGACATCCAGCAATTAATGGGTTAATGCTGATCAAGGCAGGAAGTCTCCAGGGTCCTGCACCAATGCCTCTTTGACAGGTCAATACCCATGCCATTTTGAATATCATCTCTGATTATCAGATATATGCCTGTCAGTGATAGTGAAGAGTTTCCTCCTAAAGAAAGATTTGGGGTGGGAGTGGCTTTTGATAAAAGAGAGCTGATTAGGAAACCATACACAGGAGTGATGCCAACCCTTGAGTTACTAATTGACTAACAGTTTCACCCTAGGGATGTCGCTTCACCTCTGCTTCTCTGTTTTCTTGTCTTTAAAAGAGGGAAAATAATTCACTCCTGTTATCCATCCATCCACCCATCCATCCAACTACCGCTCATCCATCCAACAAACAACTGTGCATCCCCAACCTGGAAATGTTGCCTAATGGTGACCAGACAGACATTTAGGGAGTTCAGTTTGGGAAACTGGTCACAAATCTAGTTTTGAAGGTTGAACGAGATGTTGAAAGCACAAGCCTTTCAAAACTGGGGAGGATTTCACTGATAGTGAGTCCTCATGATATCAGTAGAGACGTTTCTTCCATGGTGTTGACTCAGACGGCAGACTAGGGCATTTTGGTACAATTTAGCAGCCAGGAAGGCCTTTTAGCTCTTCATCTATTCATGTCATTTATATAAGCCTGCCTGTACCAAAAGACTATGAGTCAGTTTCCATTTAACTAGTATTTGATAAGAGCCTTCTTGTTCCAGATGGATTTTTTTTCCCCTAGATGAAAAGAACCTTACAATTTTTGCTGATAGTAAACATAATGCACAGACTTTATAAAAGTGGAAAGTGACACAGTAAAAGGTACAAAGATGAATGTGAAATTACCCCAACCCTGCTTCCCAGAGATTAATACTCATCTTTTTGATGAAAATCCCTTCAGGCATCTTTCTATGCTTATATGCATTTTTTAAAAACATCGACTACATTGTATTATACTTGCCACTCTGTAACCTACTTTTCCTCTGAATATTATCAATATGCACTGAAAATTCCATTATCCAGTGGGTGATTGAAAAGAAGTGTTTAATATTAAAAAGCACTGTGACTTTAATGGTTTCTTTTCTCATATCATACCAAGATTCTGTGAGAGTTAAATCCTTTTCTTGCATTTTCTTCTTGAACTAATCAAGTTTGTGCTTTGGTCTTGTATGGTGATTCTTTTTCAATTCAACAAGTACATATTGCCCTGTAGTTTTTAATAAATACCTGGTACTCCACTGTATATAAAAATACATTTATTTAATTAGCCTCCAGCTGATGAATATTTGAGTTATTTCCCATTTTCGGCTAATGTAATCATTCCATAATAGATATCCTTGTGTGTTCAACTTTGTTCATTGGCAAAGTTGCATGATTGCATCCTCAGGATAAATTTCTAGAAATGAGAATCTGGCTGAGGTCAAAGGTTTTTAAAATTTAATCTATATTTGTATCAGGGGCTATTATGGGGCAAGAGAAGTTGTGGAAGCTCGAGGCTTAGCTGGGTTGATGGGACTTCGAACTCATGGCCCAATCATAGAACAGTCCAGAAAGTAGACAGCCAAAGAGTGAATGCTTTTAGGTGAAATGGTCATTGAGTGTTGGAAGCAGTTTCAGAGAAAGTGAGTGAAGTGACCTCGTTTTGGAGTCCTTAAAAATAGCTGGCCCGTCCTCACTGAAGTTACCTCTTAGAGAGTGCTGCTTAAAGGCAGTTGAATGAATAGATTCTTCTCATTCAACAAATATTTCATGAGTGCCCCTTCAATGTGAGGCATGGGGCAAAACCAGGGCAGCAAGGGGCGGTCAGTCCACGGGGGACACAGGGTGGCCAGTGTGAACCGCAGCTCGGAGTGGGTGTGCTCCGGCCAGCTCTGGCATCCTTCTGTGACTCTGCGGCTTCCTGTAAATGGATAAGCACACTGTCTGGCCCCCGAGGGTTGTAATCCACTTCAAAATCAAGGATTTGGAGGGTGACACTAGGTTGTCATGAAGAACCAAGACTAGACTGGGCTGGGAAGATCCCCTGGAGGAGGGCATGGCTACCCACTCCAGTATTCTTGCCTGGAGAATCCCATGGACAGAGGAGCCTAGAGGGCTACAGCCCGTAGGGTCACAAAGAGTCAGACACGACTGAAGCAACTTAGCATGTTCCAGTGTAGGGGGGTGTGGGTTTGATCCCTGCTTGGGAAGCTAAGAACCCACATGCCTTGTGGCCAAAAAACCAAAAAAAAAAAAAAAAAAGAAAAGAAAAGAAAAAAACATGGAAGCACAATACTGTAACTAAATCAATACAGACTTGAAAAATGGTCCATATTAAAAAAAAAAAGGTGGTAGAGTCAGCTTTGAACCCAGACTGACTCATCCAAAGCTCTTCTTTTCCTCTGAATCATGTGTCCTGGCTCTGGTTTCCAAAAATACAACAGCTGTGATCTCTTGCCCCCCATCCTGTCTTGCCCTCTTTGTTCTCCTCCGGCCATGTCTTTTCCTGTCCTGGGAAGGGGTTGCTGCACAGTGAGTTTCTACTTTTATGCGCCAAGAGCAGTGGCTCTTGGCCATCATCACCCCGACACGGTGATGGAGGAATTTGCCCCCAAGGTTTATTCCAAAGCTGGTGAGGAAATGTCTGGTAAGAAAGCAAGAGTCTGGAGAAGTTTTGCAATTTGCCTAGAGTCATGAATAATCAGTAAATGGCAGGCAGTGAAAAAGACAGCTTCTTGGAAGCTTAGTTTTATATCACAGAAGTGAGTCAGACATCAATAATGAGACTTTAACAACCAATCTCATTTTGGGGAAAATAGAAGATTCAACTCATGGCTTGGCTGAAAGATAGGGCTAGTCATCATAATAGTGAGTCTAGTTATTCGTGAGATAAGAGGATTGATGAAAAAAAAATTTCTAGGTCTCTACTGGAACTCGTAAGTGGAAATGGAATCTGTACTAATCCTTTGGGAAAACCAAGTGAACTCTGAGTGGTAAGGATTCAATGATAGAAGTCACATTTCTTTATTCAAATATCTGAAGGGCAACCTAGTTTTTATTTGTGAAATTGAATTTTTGGCTTTGTCTGTATTAAACATCCTATGTTTTGAAAATCTTCACATTGGAAGATTGTGATGAACGGAAGCAACGTTCATGTCTGTAGAGATCTTATTTTAATGCTTTTTCAAAAGTTGTACTTCTGGTTGGTAGATGGGTGGGCTGGCTGATACTGTCTTACTTTACTAACGCCTGCATTATTCAAGGCAGAATCCCAAATGCAGACAAAATAAACATAGATCACATTTATAGCTTCTTTTCTACATTCTGCAGTTACCTTGGCAAGAGAGCTGAGTTACTTTATTTATTTATTTTTTTCATTTATTTTTATTAGTTGGAGGCTAATTACTTTACAATATTGTAGTGGGTTTTGTCATACATTGACATGAATCAGCCATGGATTTACCTGTATTCCCCATCCCAATCCCCCCTCCTACCTCCCTCTCTACCCGATCCCTCTGGGTCTTCCCAGTGCACCAGGCCCGAGCACTTGTCTCACGCATCCAACCTGGGCTGGTGATCTGTTTCACCCTAGATAATATACATGTTTCAATGCTGTTCTCTCAAAACATCCCACCCTCGCCTTCTCCCACAGAGTTCCAAAGTCTGTTCTGTATATCTGTGTCTCTTTTTCTGTTTTGCAGGTAGGGTTATCATTACCATCTTTCTAAATTCCGTATATATGTGTTAGTATGCTGTAATGTTCTTTATCTTTCTGGCTTACTTCACTCTGTATAATGGGCTCCAGTTTCATCCATCTCACTAGAACTGATTCAAATGAATTCTTTTTAACGGCTGAGTAATATTCCATGGTGTATATGTACCACAGCTTCCTCATCCATTCGTCTGCTGATGGGCATCTAGGTTGCATCCATGTCCTGCTGAGTTACTTTAGTTTGACAGGATTTGTTCTTTATGAAGCTTTACTGACTGCTGTCTTACACCTCTCTCTCTCTATATATATATCCCTGTTTATAAAGTTGTTGTCTGATGAGATTTTTTCTCATTGCTTCTTTTTCCCTTTCTGGAAAGGTATGCAAAGTTCATGTTGTGAATAATGCAGGGCTCTACTTATGTAATTGCTACAAATGATGATAAGGGTTAGAGAGGAATATTAATTTCTCTATTAATACTTGATTGTGAATCAAAGGTTCATTGATTTGTAAATTACCTTTTAATGGAATTTGAAAAAAGTCTTCTCATCAAAATTTCTCCATAAATTTTCATTAAATGCTTACCTTTGCATACAAAAGATACAGATGAATTCACTGATGAATATTCCAACATGTTCAATTTTTTAGAGCAAAAAGTCATATTTGGATTAACCAATATCACTGCTGCCTGGTGGTGATTTATTGAAGTTATTTATTGTTGGTGGAACGAGACTATATTTTTCTTTTCAACTGCTCTACACCTTTAATCTTCTTTTCCCTTTTGTAAATTCTTCCCAAGTTAAAACCCATAATAAACCTGCTTCCCTTGCAGCTAGGATGCTGACATTAAACTCCAGCTGCACCAGTCAGGTGCGTGCACTTGAGATTTTTAAATTGAAAGCTAGTGACACAAATAAACAGGTGCAGCGTAGAATGATTCTGGTGAGGGGAAGGGCAAACAGCCTACTCTCTTATTTATTTATTTATTTTTGCTGCACCAGCTCTTTACTGCAGTATGTGAAATTTCATTTTCAGACCAGAGATTGAACCCAGGTCCCTTACTTTGGGAGTGCAGTCTTAGCCACTGGACCACCAGGCAAGTCCCCAAATATCCATTTTCTCAGAGAGAGCAGTACCAGAGCTCCTGGCAGTACCTCTGGTTTGCAGTGTGGTGGGTATGCTGAAGGATCTGTACCCAGAGGTGGGGTCTACCCAGGGGCTGCCTGTGATGTGAGGCATGGCTCCTGGTTTTGTAGTCTTCAAGGTTTTCCCAGTTTACCTGAGAATCTGGGGCTTCCCTTGTGGCTTAGATGGGAAACAGTCTGTCTGCAATGTGGGAGACCGGGTTCGATCCCTGGGTCAGGAAGATCCCCTGGAGAAGGAAATGGCAACACACTCCAGTATTCTTGCCTGGGAATCCCGTGGATGGGGGAGCCTGGTGGGCTACAGTCCATGGGGTTGCAAAGAGTTAGACACAACTGAGTGACTTCATTTTCACGTCTCACTTCTGAGAATTTGAAACTGTCTTATATCCTATAACACATTACTGTTCTAGTTAATCTAGTCAGGGAGTGTTTCTGTAATTTGCAACTAAGAAATCCAACTGATACAACTGGAATATGAGAAAAAAGAGAAGGAAATATGACTTTTCCACATGTATCTCATTTTAGCTATTGAAAGACATCAGTAGAACAAGACTCTTTGCCAGGTTTTCTTCCAGTAGCTATCATCTATTTCAACTGATTCATGTTTTAAAACAGCAGTCTAGAGACAGTGATACACACCCAGGTAGAATGTGTCTAAGGGAAATAGAGGGTGTTTTAATGCCAATGAATGACTATGAGTTTGGGACTCACCAGTGGCCTTTTTGTTGTTGTTCAGACACTAGGTCATGTCCAGTGGCCTTAGGAAATGGCTTTAAAAGATGAACTATGAAGAGGTTCAAGATAGAGATCTTCTGGAAAGGTTCCAGGTTCTTAGCTTGTGTGTTATTAGGAGTTGATTTAAATAAAGAATACAGTTTCACTGGAGGCCCATGATTTAATTCTTCTACACATTCATCCAACTATATTTATTAAGTATCCATTCTGTACCATGCACACGCAAAAATGTCAATATTAAGGAGATGGTGGTGAACTAGGCAGAGCTACACAGGCCTTTACATGATGCTCTGGGGTTTCAGAGTGTTTCCATATATACTTGAGGGAAGGACAGTAAGTTTTAGTATAACTGAAGATGATTAACATTGGAGAGGTCACATGATTTATACACCAACACATAGCCAGTAAATAGTAGAACTGAGAATCAAATTCAATTCTTCTGGTTCCAGAATCTTACATTTTTCCAGGATGCTAGCCCTCCTTACCTGCTAGAGTTCATATCAACAGTGAGAGACAGGTGTGAAAATAATACCTTTCTTGGAAGGGAGTCTGATTCAGAGAAGGGTTAAATTGGTAAATATAGAGGCAGGACCTCACTTTCTAGGGCTTGTGGTCTTACTTCCACTCTGCATTTGTACTACCCCAGGCTGCCTCTCTCATTTATATCTTGATAATAAACAAAGTATCGAGAGATGCCCTTGATGGATGATATTCAGGGAAGGGAAAACATCAGACATCTTTGGGATGAGGGTAGAAAGTGAAGTGAAATCGCTCAGTCGTGTCCAACTCTTTGCAACCCCATGGACTGTAGCCCACCAGGCTCCTCCGTCCATGAGATTCTCCAGGAAAGAATACTGGAGTGGGTTGCCATTTCCTTCTCCAGGGGATCTTCCCGACCCAGGAATCGAACCCAGGTCTCCCACATTGCAGGCAGACACAGGCAGACACTTTAACGTCTGAGCCACCAGGAAAGGTAGCTTCAAATATAGTCAAGTGTGAGAACTGGAGAGAGAGGGAGCCCTATCTACTTAGCCATTTCCTCCTAGGGCTGCGATTTTATAAAAGACGTGGTCCCCACCCTCGCTGGTACCATGGTCTAGTGGGCAAGATAAGCATGTACACACTGAGTCATTTCTATCCTCAGGCCTGTGCATATATGTATTCTACTAGGTGGCATTAATTTCCTTCTTTTTTTCTAATTGAAATTTTTATTGAGACAATTGTAGGCTGTTGAGAAGTGAAGATAACGCGTGATTATGGGAAATAATACAGAGAGATCTCATGTACCCTTTACCTGGTGTCCCCAAAGGTAACATCTTGCAAAACTATAGTACAATATCACAACTAGTATATCGACTTTGAACAATCCACTGATTATACGCAGCCTTCCTAAGTTTTACTTGTACTCATTTGTGTGTGTGTGTGTGAGTGTGTGTAGAGTATGTGTTTGGCTCTATACAGTTGTATCACCTGTGTTGGGTTGTGATCTGACACCACAGTTAAGATACAGAACTGTTCCATCACTATGAGGAGCCCATGGGCTGACCTTTTATATTTTTATAACCATATCTCCCTCCCTCCTTGGCTTTATATTTTGTGTGTTTTGTATCCTTGGTGTCTATAAAGAATCAATGAAGGGATTTCACTGGTGGTCCAGTAGCTAAGGCTCTGAACTCCCAATGCAGGTGGTCTGAGTTTGATCCCTAATCAGGGAACTAGGTCCCACATGCTGCAACTTAGAGTGTGCATGCCACAGCTAAAGATCAAAAATCCTGTGTGCCACAGCCAAGACCTGGTGCAGTCAAATAAATAATTAGTAATTAAAAAAAAAACCCACAACACAAAGTAACATAAAAAAGGGCATTTGAACAACACCTAAAATAAAATATTTTTTAATGTATGATAAAAACCACTGCAATGTTGTAAAGTAATTATCCTCCAACTAATAAAAATAAATGGAAAAAAAAAAGAATAAATGAACTAACAATGCCATAAGAGATTGCATTACATTTATATTTGTCTTTGTATTTATATGTGTCCTCTGAAGGGGAGGAAGAAGCCATTCATTTGAGCAGGGCCTTGAGGTCAGAGAAGGAGGCAGAGCCTCACAGTGAGTGAGGGACACTCGTGACTTGGACTGGAGGGCGTGGTGACTAAGCTCGAGGACTCCACGAAGGCCTGGCTGCCTGGGTTTGAATTCCCTTTCCACCACTAAATGTCTGAGTGATCCCCACCAGGCAGATCTCTAGGCCCGCGCAGTTTTCTCGTCTTTAAAATAGAAAGGACATTGTAGCCACTTCAGAGGTCACTTGGAATAAGCTGCAATGGTGCACGTATAAGAGTGCCAGGAAAATGGTAAGACTCACCTCAGCAAACAGAGGCCATTCTTACTAGTCTCACTTTTAGCAATTTGAGAAGGTCTTTCAATGACCCAGTCTGAAGTCCTGTCTCATTCTGCCTTTGTGAACAGGTGTGGATTGAGCTTCTTCCTCCTTGAGGCTGATGTGGGAGACAGTTCTCAGACGACACCCAGCCTCACCCCCGCCACAGTGGTTCTTGGTTCTCGCCCTGATGGTCACTCTCACTGAGGATCCTGAGGCCTTGCTGGCATTTTTAATGCCATTTTAATGCCCTGTCTCTTCTTAAATGCATTCTATGAGGAAGTTGTTTTTTAAAAGATTGTTTTTATTTTTTAGTTGTTTAAATTTTACTTTTGACTTTCCTGGGTCTCAGCTGCGGCACGCAGATATTCTGTTGTGGTGCCTGGCCTTCTCTCTAGTTGGGTCACACAGGCTCTTCAGTTGAGGCACTTAGTTGGCATGTGGAACCGTAATTCTCCCGCCAGGGATTGGACCGGGACCGCTGCACTGGCGGGCAGGATTCGTAACCCCTGGACCACCAGGGAAGTCCCAGGAAATAATTTGTTAATGAGCGTTTAATCTGGGAGTCTGTGAACTTCCTGAGTGGCTGCCCTCCTGACTAACCAGAGCGCTGTGTAGAAAAGCCCCACCTACACTTTGCACACTTGGTCAGTGGACGAGTTTGACCCCAGCCTGCCCTCCTTCCTAACAAAGAGGCTTGTAGGAATTTATTCCTAAGAACCAGCTCCCTTTTCATCCACTTCCTCTTCATGTGATTAGGAGAGGTGTTTACTGTGGGTCTGATCTGTGGGTAGGGTGTCTAGACCTCTCTTGGTTCCATTGACATTCCTTTGTCGTGTACACACCTGCTGTGAGAAAATAAATCCTGGGTTACAAAGGCAAAAGGCAGTTAGTAGAACAGGATTCGGGCTAAAAACCATCTGTGAATCCCTTTGCCAACTGTCAAATCCACTTCCAGAGGCCACCACAGGAAAAGGCCTGTCTGGGGAGCTGCAGAGACAATTTTTTTTAAGGATAAAATTGAAGAGCACCTGGGAAGGCACTTTCTGTATACAAATTTCACACGGCATCCTCAACAATTCATTGTGTGCTATGCAATACTACTGTCTTTTTCTCCCCTTAGAGATTCTTGCAATCTCAATAGAGCAGGGACTTAACCCATTAAGTGTGGGCAGTTGTGGAGAGGAGAGTAGTGAACTGTTTCTTAGTTACAGACACAGGGTGCATTCAGCAGGCTGGTGGGATAAGCACAGATTTAGGGGACGTGGGGAAAGGTTTTAGCCTTCACTGGTGATTCTTAGCTAATTAGTGATCACTCTAAGTGATCACTCTTAGCTAATTATGGTCCCTGGTGGCTCAGACTGTAAAGAATCTACCTGCAATGCAGGAGACGTGTGCTTGATCCCTGGGTCAGGAAGGTCCCCTGGAAGAGGAAATGGTAACCCACTCCAGTATTCTTGCCTGGAGAAGTCTATGGACAGAGGAGCCTGGCAGGCTATAGTCCATGGGGTCTCAAAGAGTTGGACATGACTGAGCAACTGAGCATGCATGCTAGGGATGAAAATCTTATTTTCTATTGTTACTCTGAGTATAAAAAGAGATTTCCCCACTTTCTTCTTCATCTAGCCCTTCCCCTTTTCAGTATTAATATGGGTTTTTGGATTGTCATCTAATGTGTTATAATCCATTCCTGTTACTGATTTTGATACTCAAATTGTCTCCTATTTTTCCAGGGAAAGCACCTTCAGGTTGGCTCCTGTGTCCTTTCTACATGCCCCCATCAGTTTTTTGAGCAGTTTCTTTCTTTCTGGAATGAGACTTTCCAGGTTCCTATCTAACCTCTTGTGATTATGTTAGAAAAGCAAGAAGGTAAAAATAATTTCCCAGCTTCAACACTGGCAAACACATCCTAGAACTTTGGCAAAAACCCAGCAGGTTCTGGACTGGTCCTATTGGTCACTGAAGCTCCAGAAATGGGTCCTAGGAAAGTCATCCCTTTCTGTGAGAGGTGGCTGAGGGTAGATGCTGCTGGTAATGGACAGACCTGTGGGCTCAGGCAAGTGCAGACTTGTGGCCAACTGGTCAACATAACCCCTGGCACATATCCATGGTGATGGGAGATGGGAAGCATATGGTAATTAAAGCCACAAGGAAAATGATTTCATCCAGGGATTTGAACTCTTGTTTCCCAAATGACACCAGGAGAGCAGCAAACCAGTTATAAAATTATCTCTTTGCTTTGCACCAATTTAAACAGGTGCTAGTAGTAAAGAACCTGCCTGCCAATGCAGGAAACATAATGAGATATGGGTTCAATCCCTGGGTCAGGAAGGTCCCCTGGAGGAGATCATGGCAAACCACTCCAGTATTCTTGCCTGGAGAATCCCATGGACAAGGGAGCCTGGAGGGATACAGTCCATAGGGTCTCAAAGAGTCAGACACAATTGAAGCAACTTAGTAAGCAAATGTCTTTTACTCTCATATCTGTAGAGATGAGGATCCTCAGTAAAGGGAGACAACAAAAGGAAAATAGAGAAAGGTGATGAGGTGAAAAAAATCTCCCAAACTGGCTGATGCAAAAAAAAAAAAGTCAAATGTCAAAATGTTTCTTCAAGGCAGAGACATTTTGGGTCAGAGACTTCTAGATAGTTTGTATGTCACTTGGCAAGCATCCCTTAAAGAACTTTGCAATGCCAATTGAGTGTGTGGAAAGCAAGCAATAGAGCTGTGTATGAGGATGGAAGAATAACCACTTGGTTGGAAGTAGCCAGTGGCCTTGTCACCAGTGACCTCATATTACACTAGGATGCGTGCCAATTGGGATGTCCCAAGTCAACTGCCCACATGCTTTAAAATTGCTCTGAACCCTCCCAGTTGTTTCAGGACAGAAGCTGAGAAGTTGGCCCACACTCCTCAAGTTCGATGAGAAGGCCAGGTCCTGGGGAAGAGATGAAAACCAGCTAGTTTTGAGCCCATAGTATGGTGCCCTACTTTTTCACCATAGAGGCTCAAAGCCCTTTAGTATTATGGACTTAGTTAATTATGATGTTGTCCTTTGAGTCTGGAAAGTGCATTGATATTTTTAAATAAAAGCTAATTGCAGTCTGATCTTTTCAATAAATGGTGACGAATTTTCTAAGCAAAATGAGGGTGCTGTGACATCCATTCACTTGGACCCAACCGCCTCGCATTTTCTGGTCTTCCCATTGTTAGGAGAAGAGAGTGACTATTAATAAAACAGATGGGTAGTGTTCAAGCTTTAGAAAGTCAGCTTCCTGGGGATATTTAGGAGTTGAGTCAGCAAATACACACACTACTGTTCTCCTTTGTCTTGCCTCTTGCAGACACAGGTAATCTATCAGAGTTTCAAAACTTTCTATATAGTATTAATTGGATGCCTACAATGGATGGGATGATGGGGGCAAGAAAAATGAAATGTATCTCGTCTCTTCTAAGAGCTTTTCAGTATGCTTGGGAAAAAAATCAAGGGTGATAGCAACTGTTCTCAAATGCACTTTCAATCTATGAGAATTTTAGTTACATAGAGTCAGAGTCATCCATTTTTCACTGTACAGCAGTAGTGGAATGAGGATGGTATGTTTCTCCTGGGTCTCTTACAACATAATAGTATTTTCCAGAAAGACAATTGTCCTCTAGCCAGTTTTGGTTATGATTCCCCTCTGCTGTGCAGTCTAACTGTGACTTGGGTTTTTTTTTAATTTCACAGAACACAATAACATGTAGGTTACCCACCGTGGTGGACTGTGTCTTATGGATATATTGAATATGGGATAGAGAAGCAGTGAAGTGTGGACGTTAAGAGCGGAAGTTCAGAGTCAAGTCTTGGCTATCTGTAGGATGGCTGATCCTGGGCAAATCAGCTTAAACTCTCTGATATCTGTTTCTTTATCTGTAAAATAAAGACAGTGGTAGATACTCTACAGAGTTGTCCTGAGGATGAAATAAGAGAATAAAAGTGTTTGCCACAGTTCCTGGCATATGAAAATGCTCAAATTCATAATTGCCATTATTATTTTTAAATTTTTTTCCTTTAAATATTTATTTATTCTGCTGCATTGGCTCACAGGATCTTCATTCATTGTGTCACGTGGGATCTTTCATTGCAGCACATGTTCTCTAGTTGGGGCACGGGTCGGGCTTACTTGCTTCATGGCATGTGGGATCTTAGTTCCCTGACCAAGTATAGAACAGGCTTTCCCTGCACTGCAAGCCAGATTCTTAACCTCTGGACCACCAGGGAAGTCCCAGCCATTATTACTTTTTAAATTAAACTTGTTATTTTTGTTTGCGCATGGCCTTTGTTTAGCTGCAGTGCACCGGCTTCTCATTGTGATGGCTTCTCTCGTTGCGGAGCACAGGCTCTAGGGGGCGCAGGCTCAGTAGTTGCCCTGAGGCATTTGGGATCTTCCCGGACCAGGGATTGAACCCATGTCACCTGAATTGACAAGCGATTTCTTAACCCCTGGACTACCAGAGAAGTCCTGTCATTATTTTTTTTCTTATTCTTATCATGATTATTATATGTGGAGTCGATTCCAGCAAGCAGCCTTGGAGATGAGCAGAAATGTCCACAGCGCGCCATCCGCGCCCACCCCCACCCCGCCGCCCGCCCCTTTTAGGGATGGGAGCATTGCTCAGGAACTGTTGCTCTGTTCAGGGTTCCCATCAGCCCCTGGACATTAGGAGGTTTCCTCTGGTTCCTTCTTGCTCCTTCATTCTGTAGACTCATCTACTCCATCTCTGCTTCAACTGATTCCTGCTACCCTGAGCTCATTTCTCTATATTCCAACACCTGGTGACTTCTGTTGACTCATAGGTTTCAAAATCGTGTTTCTGTTTCCTATTTCAATGACAGGTAATCAAAAACAGTTAGTTGGCTTCCCCTTTCTGTCTTGCCAAGAACATTTCTTTTCATTACGGTACATCTCAAGGAGGGAGAAGAAGGAACACTTGGAGAATTCAAGAAGACTGAATCCCACATAGACTCATGTTAGGTCTCTTGTCGCTCAGTGACTCTGATGTGCCCTTTCAGATGACTCTCGCCTGTTTACACAGGGAACACCTGCTTGGTACATAGAAATCAGTATCTTTTCCTACTAAGCTTCCAATGTACTGAGCTGCTGCATCTCCAGGAAGTTTGCAGAAAAACTGTAGCACAATTTGTAACAGTGGATTTATTTCCTTTTCATTCAGTTGTTGAATCATGAAGGGGTGACGTGAAAGTCGCTCAGTCGTGTCCAGCTCTTTGCGACCCTATGGACTATACAGTCCATGGAATTCTCCAGGCCAGAATACCGGAGTGGGTAGCCTTTCCCTTCTCCAGGGCATCTTCCCAACCCAGGGATCGAACCCAGGTCTCCCGCACTGCAGGCAGATTCTTCAGCTGCTGAGGAACAGGGAGTTGAGGTACAATTAATGACTTTCAACATTGAGTGGAAACATTTGGTATCAATTAAAACAACAGGGTAATACCCACAATAATAGGTCCAGTATTAAGATCTAGAGATAGTTTAGAATTGTATATTAACACATATATGTGGAATCTAGAAAAACAGTACAAGTGAACGGCTTTCCAGGGCAGAAACAGAGATACGGATGTGCAGAACTAACGTGTGGACACAGTTGAGGAAGGGGAGGGTGGGACAAGCCGGGAGGGTAGCGCTGACATATTTACACTACTGTGTGTAAAGTAACGAGTGGGAGCTCACCTCTGTGCTCCGTGATGACGAGAGGGATGGGGTGGTGGCGAGTGGGTGGGAAGGAGGCTCAGCAGGGAGGAGATATGTGTATACATATAGATGATTCACTTTGTTGTACAGCAGGAACTAACACAACATTGTAGAGCAATTATATTCTAATTTAAAAACAAAAAGAGAGAGTTATAAAAAAAGAATCCACTGCTTATGTTTCTTATTTTACTCAGCTCACCCATCTCTTAAAGACGACACCTATTTTAAGAAATCAAAATCACACCATTTGCTAAAAATAGGAGCAAAGCTTTAATATAAAGGATAATGAATTTCCTACTCTTCCAGGGAATATTACATTGCTTGAGATTTTCCTGGGTCCCTTGCTTTTTCCTCCCACTTTTTGTCATCCGTTTGGACACAGCAAAGGAAGGGAATATCAAACCATCATTTTGAGGCTTCTAAATAATGCTGATGGAGAAGGCAATAGGTGTCAATTTGTTGGAGGATGTCTACTTATTAGCAGGATTTCTCAAACTGTGATCTGAGCTCCAATATTTCAGTCACCAATTCAGGGAAACTGACTTAAAAAGTTTTGCTGTCAAATCAAATTGAGAGCTACTTTGTAGTTCTTTTTTGCTTTTGAGGAGTCTTATTTCATCTAAATGTATTATTTTTGAATCTAAGTCTTGTAAAGTGGGCCATTCCAGAATTTTCCAAATGTATTTCAAAATGAAATCTCTTTATTTGTGGAAGGTCCAGTTCTGAATGATAAGATCTAAATTTGGAGTCAGTTAGAGTGGGTCCTCCAAAGAGCAGATTCCAAGATGGCATTGGTGTGATCAAGATTTATTTGGAGAGGGGATTCTCTGGTGGTCCAGTGGTTAGGACTCTGAGCTTTCACTGCAGGGGGCTGGTGTCCAAGCCCTGGTCAGGGAACTAAGATCCTGCATGTCACTTGGTGTGTCCAAAAAACCCCCATTTATTTGGGAAACATATGGGAGGGATAGAGCTTCCCAGGTGGTGCTAGTGGTAAAGAATATGTCTGCCAATGCAAGAGACACAGGTTTGATCCGTGGATCAAGAAGATCCCCTGGAGGAGGGCATGGCAACCCACTCTAGTATTCTTGCCTGGAGAATCCCATGGACAGAGGAGCCTGGTGGGCTATAGTCCATAGGGTTGCACAGAGTCGGACATGACTGGAAGCAACTTAGCACTGATGCATGGGAAGAATAAAGAGGAAGAATTACCAGAAGGCAAAGAGTTTTCAGACTATGATGCAAACCTGACTCCTGTGATGAAGAGCAGGAAGGAAGGGGAATTGGATAGGAAGAATCTTCTAAAAGACATTTCCTCCAGGCCAGTAGGGACTCTTGTGACTCAAGTCATCCGTTAGAAGAGTACCATGTCTTGTAGGACTAGCTCACTTGCGGTGCTTAGTCATTTGCTGGGTAGCCTGGTCTCAGTGTGACACAGCAGTGAATCAGAGGTACGGGAGCTGGGGCTGTCTGTGAACCATGCTTCGTGCAGCCAGAGATCTGAGTGGCGTTTTTTCATGACTACCATGGTTTCCAATTTTGGCCACTTTTAACTGTGCAAACTTGATTAAGTCATTCCAGGCTCTGGAAACAAAATGGTTAATCTATCAATGAGGAGGGAAACCTTATATGTCACACGACAGCTGTGACACACAGCTGTGTGTAAAAGTTCTTTGTAATCTGTGAAGCACTCTAGAAATAGAAAATAATATTAGATGGAGTGAACGAAGCCATTTCAAATGTATTAGCTGTTAAAAAGCCATTGTGCTCCTTGACCACAACGCATTGTCTTTCCCAGGTTGCTCTGTATTTCCCACAGTCCTACTGCAGTGCTGGGCATCTAATAGGTAATGAGTAAATGTTTGTTGAATCATGATAACAACCTTTGAGAGTCTTCCAAGGAAACACTCCATGACTGAGATGGTATGTGGGATAATGACAGTAGACACTGAAAGTTATTCCCTCTGGCAGAAGGCCACATGGCAGGAGGCAAAGCATGGTGGAGGGTGGAGGATGATTTCTGTTGATAAGATCTGCCCTTGTATTTGGAATTGACATAGCAGCTTCGTGCAAAGGGCATTATTCTTCCCAGAGTGGGGAAGACTGGAGGAGAGTTTCATAACCTTCTTGTTTTGCAATATAGCCTTTCTTTTGAGAATTTCTAAAATAATTCTGAAGCTGACTGAAAGACAATTCCCAATCTTCTTTTTAGATAACTTTACAGCATCACTCCTCTGAAGTTCATTTCCTAGAGTTGTCTATCAGTTACATTATTGAACCCTTTGAGTTTTACCAACTCATCCTTTCCCCCTTTTGGAGAAGAATCTGTTGGGGCTAAAATGTTTAAGGGGCAAGCACAGGAATGAGGGAACTGGATAGTGGGAGTGAAGTGTGACTGGGTAATTTCTTAAGAAGCTGACTGTAGCTCATCTGTTTGGTTCTATTTCCTGCGAACTCACAGTTTTGTCTGTTCCTTCTTTCTACATTGCTTTGTACCAACTCAGCATTTTCAGCATTCGAATGTTTGTGGAATGAACCAATGAGTGAATTAGATGTGCTGGGCGCAGGAATCAACTAGAGAGAGTTTCTACCTTAATGGTCTAAGGGATGCATGTGAAAAAAAAAACATGTAAAAATAAAATGACAAACTATGATAAGCGTTGAAAAGAAAAAGCATGAGAAACACGAGGACCTGCTGAGGAGGAGAGGGGGGAATATCTGGGATGTTAAGCAGCATCCTTCTAAGGGGCGGGATGGAGTCAATAGGGTGAAGAGGTGTGTGAGGGCATATGGATTCCAGGTACAGAGAAGACCATGTGCAGAGACCCTGAGGGAGGGTCATGTTCCCGTCAAGTTGCCAAAGAAAGGTGGTCAGAGCAGAGAGAGAAAACAGCAGAAATAATAGCCGAGAAATAAAGCTCTGGGTTTTTCCTTGTGATGAACAATCAACAAACCTTTATGACTGTCTACTGTGTAGCCAGCTGACTTCTGTAGTTATGATGTGTACTTGTAGCTGAGTCAGACATAGCAGCCGCAAGGCGAGACTGTCATTCTGCAAATAAGGAGGAATAAACTTAAATTCTAGAAGGAGAAATGTGAGTTTTAGCTGGAGAATCCTTGAGGGACCCTGGAGCTATTGAGCTCAGATCAGAGATGCTACAGATCTTCTTTTGTGAAGTACAGATCAGACAAGGGGAGGAGGTTTTGCAAGCTTTGAAAGGATCAGGGATCAGGAGGCGAGGTTCCAGCTCTGATGGTTCCATGATTGGCTGTGTGACCTCAGACCACGTCATCTTTTTAGTCGTCACTTTCCCCATCTATAACACCTGAGATTGGGGCTCAGGGATCTCTGACACATTTGCTTCTGATTGGGGTCAAGTTCACGATGATCAAAAAGGGAAGAAGGGGTGCCTCAGGAAACCTGTGCCCCACTTGTGAACCCCTGAGCCACAGACCATTTCTTTGGGGACAGTGAGGGCTCAGCTGGGGCTCTTGAATGAGGTTGCTTTGTGAGTTACTAGGTAACCGGCTGAGTCCTCACTTGCAAAATCTTCTCCCCACCCTATGTCTTCCTGTCCTGTCTCTCAGAGACTCTTGCATCACTGCCTGGTCCATGGGCATCAACCTTTCAGTATTTCCCATGAGGGATCAGTAGAAAGAACCCAACATTTTTCTCCTTTCCTGTGGCGCCATCAAGAAGTGTAAGAGGGGACTTCCCAGTGGGTAAGACTGAGCTCCCAACACAGGGGGCCTGGGTTCCATCTCTGATCAGGGAACTAGATTCCACACACTACAGCTAAGAACCAGTACAACCCAAATAAATAAATATATATTTTTTTGAAGTGCCAGAGGAAGTAACAAAGGGTAGTGGGTCAGTTTCTTGAGGTTGCCATACAAATGACCACAGACTGGGAGGCTTAGAATAGAAAAGTATCCTCTCCCATGTCTGGAGGCTGGAAGTCTTAATTCAAGGTGCTGAGAGGACCATGCTCCCTTTGAAGGCTCTGGGAAAGAATCCTTCCTCTTCCAGCTTATGGTATCTCTAGGTGTTCCTTGGCTTGTGGCCACATCACTCCAATCTCTCTGTCTTCACATGGCCTTCTCTGTGCGTCTTCTCCGTTTCTGTTTCTTGTAAGGACACTTGTCATTGGATTTAGTCCCCACTCTCAGGTGGCTCTAGTGGTAAAGAACCCACCTGCCAGTGCAGGAGATGCAAGAGACGTGGGTTAAATCCCTAGGTCAGGAAGATCCCCTGGAGAAGGACATGGCAACCCACTCCAATATTCTTGCCTGGAAAATCCCATGGACAGAGGAGCTTGGCAGGCTACAGTCCTTATGGTCCCAAAGAGTCAGACACTACTGAAGAGACTTAGCACAGCACAGCTCGGGGGTAATCCAGAACTTAATTACATCTTCATAGATCCTTTTTTTTTTTTTTTTTTTTGCAAATAAGGGCACAGTCACAGTTTTCAGAATGTGAATATACCTTTCGGGGTGCCACCATTCAGCCTACTACAGGCCATGACTTCTAGACATTTGACCCACCAAAATTTGACCCTTCTTTTTATTTATTTTTCTCCTTTCTAAACTTGACTTCTTGAAATAGCATCATACTATAAGTTCCAATGAAATGCCGCAGAGAGGAGACAGCAGGCTGAAGAGCCTGAGAGCACATGCTCTGAGGGTAGGTGGTGGTGGTGATCTGTCACTAAGTCGTGTCTGAATCTTTGCAACCCCATGGGCTGTAGCCTGCCAGGCTTCCCTGTCCTTCACCATCTCCTGCGGTTTGCTCAAACTCAAGTCCATTGAGTCAGTGATGCCATCCAACCGTCTCATCCTCTGTCATCCCCTTCTCCTCCTGCCTTCATTCTTTCCCAGTGTCAAGGTCTTTTCCAACGAGTTGGCTCTTCACGTCAGGTGGCCAAAGTACTGGAGCTTCATCTTCAGCGTCAGTCCTTCCGATGAATATTCAGGGCTGCTGGCCTTGGTTCAAACCCCAGCACTTACCAGCCCCTCTGTGACTCTGTTTCACCATTCATAAATTGGGTACAATAACAGTACCTCCCTCTGAGGGCTGTTGTGGGACTTAAATAGGATAATACTTGTTAAAGTATCTAGAACTGACCTCAAGTAAAGTGAAAACACTTTACTTGTAGGAGTATGTGTGGTAGTATATATGAGAATGGGGCGACAGGGGATGAGATGGTTTGGATATCATCACCAACTCGATGGACATGAGTTTGTGCAAGCTCCAGGAGCTGGTGATGGATGGGGAGGCCTGGCATCCTGCAGTCCATGGGGTCACAAAGAGTCAGACACAAATGAGTGACTGAACTGAACTGAAAGTGCAAAAACATATTACAAGTTTAGGGGATGTAACTTGTAACTCATAACATATTACTAGTAGGGGATGGTGAAAATTACTAAAAACCCAACTTGGATGACTAGATGGTGGCTAGAAAGTATCCAGGGCTTTGGCACTGTCTGGAGCTGGGGTTTCTTTGAGCCTCGACCCACCTGTGGCTACCTGACTTGGAATAAAGCATGCCAGTGGCCCCTCCCCTCAGGATCTGCTCTGAGCTGCTGTGTTTGCCGATCAGGGTCTTGGGCTGTGGCGGCCAAGCCAAGCAGCAGGCACTGGATTTCAGATAAGGAGCTTCCAGGTGGACACAGTAGAAGGGGCATTTCCAGGGAGATGCCCACCCCTCCAGAGGCAGTCTAGTGACCTGCTCCATGCTAGAGGGGAGACTTTCTACTCCCAAGACTCGTTCTGGACACTGTGCCTCTGGCCCTGCCTTGAGTCCAAGAAGACAGTGAGCACGAGTACTTCCGGGCATGGTCAGAAGCCCTCAGTGATTAAGGTGAGACCGGTGGCTCTTTTTCTCATGACTGAGCAGGACTCAGTTGCAGTCTGGGCTGTTGGGAGCCCTCTGGGATGTGGCTCCTCTGTTGGTGCTTAGAGACCTGGGTCACAATAGGTGAGGTCTCAGAGTGCAAAGAGGCTGGGCTTCAGCAAAGGATACTGTGTGGCTGTAGGCAAGTTTCCACACCTCTCTGAGCTGTGGGGGTTAGCACCTGGGAAGGGAGGATTGCACTCTTGTTAATCCTGTGGCTCTAACTGGTATTTGGGAGGAGGTATAGTGGCGGTTGGATGGAGCTTGGTTGCAGCTTAGAGCTGTGGGATCTTAGGCAGGTTACTTAACCTCTTACGCTCTAGTTTTCACATTTGTAAAAGGGATTGAACACTGCTGTCAGATGGTTATTGGGACAACTAAATGAAAAAACTGTATGCAGGACCTTAAGCCAATGCCTGACTTATCCTACATGCCTAATCAGTTCAGTTCAGTTGCTCAGTTGTGTCCGACTCTTTGCGACCCCATGGACTGCAGCGCGCTAGGCTTCCTTGTTCATCACCAACTCCTGGAACTTGCTGAAACTCATGACCATCGAGTTGGTGATGTCATCCAACATCTCATCCTCTGTTGTCCCCTTCTCCTCCTGCCTTCAATCTTTCACAAGTTTAATGGACAGCAGCTATTAAGATTTCCCCAGAGCACTTTGAATAATGACAGCCAATAATGAAATGGATGACTATTGAGTAAATTAAACACTGTACAATGGATAACTGTTTAATCCCAGCATGGTCTAGAAGGAAAAGCATTCAGCTGGCTGTGGGAGACTCAACTCTGTCCCCAGTTTGTAGCTGGGTGAGTTTGAGCAAGTTGCCTAACCTCTCTGAGCCTCAATTTTCTTGACTTGAAATAAGAATCATAGCAGCTATTTTCTTTTATTTGCCAGGCGCTGATCTAAGGGCTTTTCATATATAAACTCAATCCTTGTTACTTTGTGAAGTAGATATTTTTTAATATCTATTTTACAGATGAGGAAATGGAGGCATAGAGGAGTTATGTCATTTGCTTCAGGTTGCATGGATTGTAACGCAGAGGCCAAGGTTAGATGTGATTCTGTGTTCTTCCCAGGATGCCATGGAAAGACTGCCTTGCTCTGTTCCCTCACAGAGCTTCTGTTAGGGTCCCACATGTGACAGAGTGCTTGGGGGAGGGAAGACTGTCATCCACTGGGCTCCACTGCCTCTGTTTTATGTGTGTGATATTCATCACTGTGTAAACTGGGATTTTAAGCAGGAAGAAGTAGAGGCTTCCCTGGTAGCTCAGTGGTAGAGAGCTCACCTGCCAATGCAGGAGATGTGGGTTCGATCCCTGGGTTGGGAAGATCCCCTGGAGTAGGAAATGGTAACCCATTCCAGTGTTCTTGCCTGGGAAATCTCACGGACAGAAGAGCCTGGTGGGTTACAGTCCATAGGGTCACAGACACAACTTAGCAATGAGCAAGCGCACACACAGGTAGAGATATGTTGTGATCATGTGTGAGTTCAATATAATCTTCTCCACTTCTGATATTGCTCCTAGAGAGCATTGGAAGTAAATGAGTTTTTCTTCATTGTTTATATGGAAAAATCTTTACTGAGAGTCTCGAGTCTGGGGTCAAGGACTCAGTATAACTTAGGCCTCTTCTATTAGTGTTTCCAGGTGGAGACTGGGAGGGACAGGGCTGGGATGCCCCTGCCAGTTTGGGACTCAATACATTTGGGCCCTGAACTGAGGCTGAAATCCCAAGGACAGTTACTGCTGGAGAGGGCTTTTTGTCTTCCCAGCCAAGAAGCTCAAACTTCAGCTTTTGCAAAAGTAATTTCAAAGGAAACCCAGCAGAGCCTTCAAGAACGTCTTGGCTGAGTGCCGGAGAGACAGTTGATGGCATTCTGCTGTTCCTGAGACCCTGTAAATCTCACACAAGACTCCCTCGAGACGAGCTGTTCTACAAAACCTCTCCAAAATGCCTTCAGTGTGATGTCTGGTTGCATGAATTGATAGATGACCCTTCAGGTTCATTTCCTTCTATGCAGGATATCAGTGAAAACAGAAGCAATGAATTTCTGGTGGGGATTTTTTTTCCTTCTGTGATCTGTTTGGGGTCTAGCTAACTGGAAGCTGTTTGTGAGTCATTGCATTGACTTGCCTCACTATATTTCAAGTTTTAACTGACAGAGAGCTTCACTGGACTGCTCTAATTAAAGCCCTTTTGGGAACACACCAGCTTGAGTGAAGTAGATTTTCCCTCCTCATGGGTTGCAGGAGCCATTAAAGAATTCAAGTGTGTAAAGGAGATGGGATCCTATGGAGGTCGTATCTGAAGTACCGTAGCCTTTCATTTTCAGCCTTGATTTGCTTTTGCTTTTATCAGTTGTGAAATTCTCTTCATTTGACTTTTTTAAGTAGACAGAGGAAAGTGGTTAGATTATCATCGTTGACCCCTTGGAATATTTTCCGTAATGCACAGGAGTTCTGTGAAGGAGAGCTCTGTGGAAGAATAAAGGCCATTTTTTCATTTATTTATTTTTAAATTAATTTTTATTGGAGTACAGTTGCTTTACAGTGTTGTGTTAGCTTCTGCTGTACAAGGGAGTGAATCAGCTCCATGTACGCATATATCCCCTCTTTATTGGATTTCCTTCCCCTCCAGGCCACCACGGAGCAGTGAGCAGGGTTTCCTGCACTGTACAATAGGTTCTCCTTGGTTACCTATTTAATGCAGGTGTGGTCTGTTATCAGCTTTTGCCCCACCCATGTTTGGAGAGGAAGGGGTGTGGAAGTCCACACTTGCTGAAGTCTTAGCATTCCTGGCGGGTAAATACGGGAATAAATGGGTACCCAGAAGCCCCAACAATTTCAATAAGCAAATATGACCTTGATCTGGTTCCTAGCTCTTAGCTTTTTTTCCCCTGGGTCTTAGTTTCCCTATTTGTCGAATAAGTACGCTTGTCTTGAAGAGCAGTTTTCAAACTTGAAAAGTTTATTTAAGCTTTCCTCGAACTCCTTAACACAGAAAACAAGTAACGATGAAGCCCTTCAGATTGAAGGGAGGGAGGGAAGGGGGCAGACTGGGCCATCTTGGTCTTTCCTTCCTTCTTCCTACCTCAACCCCCTGGGTAGACTCCCCCCTCTTGACATCGTTGACATCATAACCCCTCCCATCAAATATCTAGAATTCTTTTTCCAGCCTCTCCTTTCACTCAGCATCTTTACTGTAGTCATTCTGCCCAAAGATAGATGTGAAAATGACTTTATTATTTCATCTCTTCCTGACTGAAATTGCATAGTCCTGTTATAAGTCACTCTGAACTATTCTGTCTTGGAATAATGCATATAAATTTTCATCTCCCCCTTGTATGTTTTGGAAGTATTTGCAGTCATCAATTTATGATGTAGTAAACTCCTCATCACTGTAGTCTTTGAGGCTAGGGTTGGCTTATCAGCTGAAAATTTCACTTATTAAATATTTTATCAAACAAATACCCCTTGAGGACCTAGTATATGCAAAGCACACACGTTTGTCCCAACCTTGCCTAACGGGGAGGACAGACATACATGTAAGCAATTCCTAAGAGAATGACTGGCTTTACCAGCTTAGGTTACAATAAGTCACACTGTCTTTTTTTTTTTTTTTTTTGTCACACTATCTTTTATCATTCAAAGTCATTGCTTTAGTAGGTTAGAAGAGTGGTCAATTTGTCTTTGGTAAAGACAAACCTCCCTACTCTTGTTTTCCTGGGAGCATAACGCACAATCTTGCTTTTAAATATTTTCGTACCTTTTAAAAAGTGTTTCTGACATGTACACAGTGCTTTATTTACTTATTTATGGCTACAACAGTTCTTCATCGCTGCAGGCAGGCTTTCTCTAGTCGCAGAGAGCAGGGGCTACTCTCTAGTTGCGGTGCACAGGCTTCTCACTGCAGTGGCTTCTCCTGTTGCAGAGCGCAGGTTTTCGGTGAGTGGGTTTCAGTACTCGTGGCCCAGGGGCTCAGCAGTTGCAGCTCAAGGGCTTTAGAGCACAGGCTCAGTAGCTGTGATGCTCAGGCTTAGTGGCTCCACGGCATGTGGAATCCTCCCGGACCAGGGATCGAACCCATGTCTCCTACCCACTGCCACCAAGGAAGCCTGTTTTTAAATATTAAGCAAAGACATAAGTTTACTTACAGTCATAGATTTTGCTCCCACTCTGAACTGTATTCCTACTGAAAAGGAGTCCTTCTGGGATAAAGGATGTCCCAGGGCTTCCTGAGACTGTAACACTCTGGTTTGTATTTGGATGCTTACCCATTTCAGACCACGGCTGCTGAACTGGGACGGGCTTCCAGACTCAGCCACACCCTGGGCCAGCACTGGCCTTCCTCATGACTTTCTAGTCTTGGTATTGGGCATTGGTCAACAATCTAGATTCAGTCATCCTCAGCATGAACCCCCCAGGCATCTGCAGTTCCAGACACACTTCAGTGCCTCTAAGGCTAAGGACCCTGTTGGATTTATCTTTGTACACCAGAGCCTACCACAGGGCCTGGGCCACAAACAAAATCCATGATCTTTTGTTCAATCACCTTCAATCACCCCTAAGGGACAAGTAGTAGAGAAAGAACCAACCGATAAAAGATATTCAGGCACGATAAAGAGAGAGAAAAAAAGATGCATTGAAAAAGGGAGTGATTTTAAGAAATGGATGAAGACCAAGGCTGGGTGACAGCCAGGGGTGATGCACCATTTAACAGAGAACAAATGGTTTATCAGGTACCAGCACGAGTAATTTCCTCTTTCTCCCCAGCTCCAAGGTGAGTGTTAGGATAAGGCTTAGCCACTGACTTTTGAGATTGTTCTCTTCTCTGATTATGCTTTGCTCTGATTATGGTCTTACCTCCTTTCTTACATTTTTAAAATGTATTTTTAAACTTTTTGCCTGGGATGGGTCTTTGTTGCTGCAGGCAGGCTTTCTCTAGTTGTGGCGAGCAGGGGCTACCCTTCATTGAGGTGCTAGGGCTTCTCGGCACGGTGACATCTCTTGTGGACCGTGGGCTCTAGGCTGTGGATTCTGTGGTTGTGGTGCACAGGCTTAGCTGTCCTGTGGCATGTGGGATCTTCCCAGATCAGGGAAGAGCTAGTGTCCCTTGCATTGCAAGTTGGATTCTTAACCACTGGACCACCAGGGAAGCCCCTGATGCTTTACATTTTTAAATAGAGACAGAGAGCTTCCAATTAATTCTTGTGGCCCTTTCTCTATCTGCCCATCTATCTGTCTGTGTGTCCTACCGTCAATTAGCCTATGCCAGGCATTATGAAGGTACAGGCCTAAAATAGGCACAGTTACTGCCTTCAAAATTTCAGCATCTAATAAAAGAAAAGGATATTTTCAAGTAACTCTTATGATCCCTATAATAAATGATTTCATATTATAGAAATAAGGACAAAGGGCCAGTGGAATCCAGAGGAAAGAGTGACTTGATTCCTCCTTACAAAACTAAGAACTTTTCACATAATAGGAGGTAGCTGAACATTCCTAGAAGAAAGATGTGGGTGTCGACGGTAGAGATGGGAGAAGTAACTTTCAGTGGAGGCCCCGGAGTGAGATCAGGTTCATGGACAGAAGTGTGTGATGAGTTTAGGAGGAGCTGTCCACTGGACTGGAGAACAGAGTATGGGAAGTCAAATACTGGATTAATGGGCTGAGCCTATGATGTAGAGAGGCCTGAGGAACATTCGTAGGATGTGAATCCAGTGTTTTATTTTAATTAATATGTTTAGGATATGGTGGGCTTCCCTGGTGTTTCAGTGGTAATGAATTTGCCTGCCAAAGCAGGAGATGTGGGTTCTATCCCTGGGTTGGGAAGATCCCCTGGAGAAGGAGATGGCAACCCACTCCAGTATTCTTGTCTGGGAAATCTCAGGGACTAAGGAGCCTGGTGGGCTACAGTCCATAGGATTGCAAAGAGTTGGACACAACTTAGCCACTAAACAGCAATAACAATACGATATAGCACTTCAGTGTTAACAAACAGAATGTTGTATGTTTTATATCATTTGATCTTCATGACAGTTATCTAAGAGAGGCATAACTTATCCTTTAATTTATAGGTGAAGAAACAGGTGCAGAGACTTCTCTGGCAGTCAGGGGTTAAGACTTCATCTTCCTGTGCAAGGGGTGTGTGTTTGATCCCTGCTTGGGGAGCCGAGACTCAGCCTGCCTCACGGCCCAAAAACCAAGACAAACAAACAAAAAACAGAAGCAATATTATAACAAATTCAGTAGACTTTTAAAATGGTCCACATAAAAAAAGGGGGGAAAAAAGGATATAAAAAGAAAAAGAAATTGAGGTGCAGAAAGCTTAAAGATTTGCTCAAGTTTCCATAATTAGCAGGTGGCTGAGCTGATAATCAAAGCCAAGATTTGGATCCCAGAATCTATGTTTTTAAAAAGTGAAGCATTTTGTTGAAGCATATTGTTATTCTTTAGTTGCTAAGTTGTGTCCAACTGTGCAGTGCTGTGAACTGTAGCCCAATAGGATGCTCTGTCCATGGGATTTTCCAGGCAACAGTACTGGAGTAGGTTTTCATTTCCTTCACGAGATAATCTTCCTGTCGCTTGACATATACACGTAAAATACACACACAAATTAAAAATATATGACTTGAAAACTTTCACAAGTGGATAGAGTAAACAGTAATCTCTATTAAGTTAGGGAGGTTTTACATTTTTCAATATTGCGTTTTTCCATCTATGAGCATGGAGTATCCCTTCACTGATCTTTTTTTGTAATTTCTGGTGTAGAAATATTACTCATATTTCTTAGGTTTATTCCCAGGTTTTTAAATTTTTTGATGCTCTTATGATACCTTTTATCTATAATTTTAGTTAATACTTTGTTACTGGTATGGTGGTGGTGGTGGTGGTGGTTTAGTTGCTAAGTCATGTCCAACTCTTTCGACCCCATGGACTGTAGCCCACCAGACTCCTCTGTCCATGGGATTCTCTAGGCAAGAATACTGGAGTGGGTTGCTGTTTCCTTCTCCAGGGGATCTTTCCCATGCAGAATCAAACCCAGGTCTCCTGCATTGCAGGCAGATTCTTTACCAACTGAGCTACGATGGGATCCCCTCGTTATTGGTATGAAGTGAAGTGAAGTGAAGTGAAGTTGCTCAGTCGTGTCCGACTCTTTGTGACTCTGGGGACTGTAGCCTGCCAGGCTCCTCTGTCCATGGGACTCTCCAGGCAAGAATACTGGAGTGGGTTGCCATTTCCTTCTCCAGGGGATCTTCCCGACCCAGGGATCGAACCTAGGTCTCCCGCATTGCAGGCAGACGCTTTAACCTCTGAGCCACCAGGGAAGCCCATTGGTATAGAAAGGTACAATAGATTAAATTGACCTTGTTTCTAGATGACCTACTGAACTCACTTAATAATTCAATAAATCAAACTTTATTTATTTATTTTTTGACTGGCTACGTGGTAGTTCCCCAACCAGGCCCTCAGCCTTGAAAGCAAGGAGTCCTAACCACTGGACTTCAAGGAAATTCTCCACTTATTAATTCAACTAATCAAACTTTATTGAACTGTTAAGAGAGGGCCTCAAGTACAGTGTTGGATAGAAGGACTGATAGCAAACATCTTTCTTTTTTAATTGGAAGATAATTGCCTTAAAGGGTTTGTTGATTTCTGCCTTACAACAATGTGAATCAGCCAGGAGTATACACATGTCCCCGCCCTCCCAGCCCACCCCCATCCCACCCCTCGAGGTTGTCACCATGCGCAGAGTTGCGCTCCCTGGTTGTACGGAAACTCCCCACTGGCCGTCTAGTTTGTATGTGTTAGTGTATATGTTTCAGCACCACTCTCTCAACTTGTCCCACCCTCCTCCTCCACTGCTGTGTTCACAAGTCTGTTCTCTGTGTCTTGATATCAAACATCTTTGCATCCTTTTTTTTAAATCTTAGAGAAAGTCTTTTAATATTTACCATTGATGTGATACTAACTCTAGGATTTAGGTAGATATTCTTTATCATATTAAGGAAGTTCTACGCTCTTCTAGTTTGCAAAGATGGCTTCAGAATGGAGACTAGTTTGCAGGAAGGAGAAAGAATGGATCCAGAAAGGCCAAGTTAGAGTGAGGTCTGGATAAGAGTAGCAGCCGTGTGGCTGTAAGGAGGGAGTGCGAGGGAGGGATGCTCTGGGTTCTCTTTCTCCTCAACGGCTCTGACATGGTAACTGCTCATCTCATAAAAATTTCAAAAGAGAAAAGAGCACTACAGGTTGTCAGAGTTCTCTTTCTCTGGGCATCCCAAATGATGCTCTTTATTATTAGATGTTTTGTGATAAAGATGTGGTCCAATTCATTTAGAAAAATCTGAATACTCTATCACTCTTTTTGGAAAGTCATGATGAAGGTCAGCATATTAAAGGCTCTGAAAATCCTACAAAGGGAGGATTTAATTTAATTATTTTATTTAATATAGCACCCATCCTTCTGTCTTTGAGGTCCATTACATGAGACTCAAAAGGAATTTTAGAGATCCTCTGTTTACCCATTATGGTGTTGAATGATACTTACCTATAACAAAATCTTCATATGTCAGTCTCTTGGTGTTCTTAAGGTTATAACTTTATCTTTCTCTTTCCCTGTTGTGTTCAAAACCATTGAGAAATAGACCCATTTGGCAAATTGGGATCAACATATCACCTTTATTGCTGGCAAAGGTAGATTGGAGGAAGCTGAATGGAGTGGAGTCCAGATTGGTCTTCATATACTTCACTGTGAATCAGAGGGTCTCCTCCACCCAGCTGCATGCAGGGATAAGAATCTGTGCCTCAGTGACTTACTTCCACCTATAGTAGGAACAGAAAGCAGAATACAAATGTTCTGTGGGAAAGCTGACTCAAAGAAGGGGAGATCACATGGGAACAGAAACCTTTAACGTTACCCGAGAGAAACATGCCAACCAGTGGATGCCCTACTGTTATCATTGTGCCAAAAGATACTCAGGGAATAGATGTGGAAAGGAAATTTGCAGGAGTAAAGAAAAGATGGAAGTCTCAAAAGGGTGGGAGCGTGAAGACTGATTTATGCTGGGACATAGGGAGAAACAGATGCTTGTTCTAAATAAGTCTATTTGGGACTTTGTGATTGATCCTTTTATCTTTAGAAGAACAGAGATCAGGCTCTGATTAGCCAGCATATAAAGAGGCTGAAATAAGAAAAATTAACATTTTCTTAGGGACCCAGGAAAGAGAAAGCTTGGGGCCAGGGGAGTCCAGCAGCCCTAAGTATACTGAGTCAATGACATGACCTGCAATATTTGTTTCTCTATTTTCCTTGCTCTCCAACCAACCTGGCCACACACTGATCTTAGCTAGAGAGGAGGAGGAACAGGAGAGGGTGGAGGCCAGTGGCCATGGTTAAAAAGTCTCCTCCAGCCCTTGGAAGATGACCTCAGTAGTGGGCACTCTTGGTGTGCTGCAGGGTGGGTAAGAGGCATGTGAGGAAAAAGTCTCCATTTTCCTGGAACAGACCTACAACAGCACCTCCTACCACTTTGCCCTTGAGTTTTTGGCAAGGGTTTCTGAAGGACTGTCAGAGACTGGCTTAACCCAGGATGGTTCTACCCAATGTGACTCGAGATTACTCCCAAGTCACCCTTGGCTCAGAGAAACCACAGGAGGGAGGATTAATTAGCATCCTTGGAGGGGCATTTCCTAGACTCTGGCAGGTGAAATAGCAAGGTTTTCAGTCACAATCTGTTGAGCTGGTGATATCTGAATCCATTATGATGGCTAATAGGGCTGGAATATACAAAATGAGGACCTCCCAGAGAAACATCCGTTTACCTCAATGAGGTGGGAGATTCCATATTACAGTAGGCAAAAATGGAGTGTTTCCCACCAGATTGGGAATCAGTTCTCCATCTACTGGGGCTTCCCAGGTGGCGCTAGTGGTAAAGAACTTGCCTTCCAATGCAGGAGACATGAGACACGGAGTTCGATCCATGGGTCAGGAAGATCCCCCTGAAAGAGGGCATGGCAACCCATTCCAGTATTCTTGCCTGGAGAATCCCATGGACAAAGGAGCCTGGTGGGCTATAGTCCATGGGGTTGCAAAGATTTTGACATGACCGAAGCGACTTAGCAGGCATGACTGCACCTACTTAGCATGACTTAGCACACACTGCATCTACTCAGGTCATTGCCTGGGACACCTCGGGCCCAATAGAGGACTGACCCTTCTCTCTTAAACTGAAGGACTCAGTTCCATCAAGACTGAGCTGATCCCATGCAGAATTAGAGAAGACAACCAATTCTATGGACTAATTGTTGCGTTGAAGGTTGAGTGGAAGAGGAGTTGAAGTTGGACAATAAAATTCACCCAGCCTACCCAAATAAATTCACTAAGTACTCTAAATTTCCTAAATGGTATTGTTCCCGCTGGTTAAAAAATTATCTTTGAACTTCCTTAAAAAATACAAACCTTGTCTCTGAGAGCACAGCTCATTGGCACTGATAACTTAGCCACAGGAGTTTGAAACCCTGCTGCACTTCAGAATCACCTGGGGAACTAAAAAGACTACTGTGCTTTGGCCCCACTCTGACCAATGAAATCAGACTCCCTGGGATGGGATCTGACCATAGTGTGTGAAAGAGTTTTAGAAGGCCCTTCAACAAGAACCCGATGTACAACCGAAGTTGATCATCGTTGCTCTGAACAAATAGGATGTAATCAGGAGAATAGTAATGGGCAGATCACAGGGAGGGGGAAGAAAAGTTTCAGAGTCACAACAAGGCAGGATGTCATGTGGATTTATATTTTCACAATCTTCTGCAAAACCCACATTATAGCTATTTCTGTATTTGCTGGTTTGCCTTTAATAAATCTATGCCAGTCTTAGAAGTAGGATGAGTATACAGAGAGCATATACCCAAGAAGGTATTTCCAACAGGGAGCTAGAAACTTACTCAAGGCTCTATGGATAACCTCAAAATAGTGATGAAGCTTGGTTTTGTTTTGTTTTTTAAGATAGACCTGATTACCTGCAAACCATTCTTTTGACAAAGGAATTTTATTAAACATTAGTATATTAAATGTATATTTTTCAAATATATATTTTAAAACATCTTTAAGAGTTATATAAAGAAACTCACAAATCAAAAAAAAATATTTTTCTACACTGGATGTTATGATTGTGTTTGGAGGGTGAGGTGCAGAGGTGACCTGAGTCCTCTTAGGTGGGAAGGAGAGTGGGAGGGGCCTGAATTGGTCACACCCACTGATGCAATTAACTTAGTGTTTGGCCTCTTGGCCTGAGCTGCTTTTCTTCTGCACTGAAGGTAGAAAAGATGATTCTAGAAGAGGAATCTGGTGGCACAAGTGGAAAACCACATAGAGACCATGGTTGTGAGCCATTTCCTAATCCCGGCTCCCCTGAGCTGTGTAAAGTAGTTATCTGTAGAACTTTCAACAGTGCACCCTGAGGGTTCACGGAGGTCACACACACAGCACCCCCGTGAGCAAAGCAGAGTGAACTTCATCGCCACTTCCTGCAGAAGAGGAGCCTGGAGCTCAGAGAAGTCCCACGGCCGGCCCCAGAGACATAGTCAGAAAGTGACATAGATGAGACCTGAACTCCAGTGCCCGGCTCCTCTTTCTGTGTGCTGGGCTGGCTGCCTCCCCGCCTGCGTGAGCCCTGGGTCCACATGGAGTGACACCACCTTGAACAGATGAGCAGAAGCGTGCTAAACACATACACTGTTTAATGCTCTCATTGTTTGGACGCAGATATCGGAGTCATGGTAGCTTTCACCCTGAGGAGACCAGGTGGGTATGGACGTTTCTGTGTGTATCTTGACTTATCTTTGGGTGGCCCTGGGAGGAGATTCAATAGACCCTAAGCCAGAGACTTGCATCCTTTTTTGGGAGTGTATGTGGTGGGGTTCCCGTGCTGGAAACCTTGGCACACTGGAGGGGAGTGTGTGATGGCAGCAGCCTTGAAGACTTACCAGGCAATTCTTCCTGAGTTACTGGTTGATCCCAATACATTGGGATCTTCTTCTTTTCAATTTAATTTTATCTGTGTTATAAATATATCTCTTAAATTGAAGTATACTTGCTTTACAATGTTGTGTTAGTTTCTGCTCTACTACAACATGTGTCAGCTATATGTATACATATATCTCCTTCCTCTTGAGCCTCCCTCCCTGAATCCCACCCTTCGTGGCCCCTGACAACCTCTTGTTTGTAAAAATGGGTAATAATAGCATCTGTCTCATGCCTGGTATATTTCGGGGATCCTAAGAGCTAATGTGTATAGCCTGGTATTTCATGGAACATGGTGAGTGTCAAAGTATGTTTAAAAAATTTTAAACTCAGGGGAATACTGTAGAATATTTTCTTATCATCAAGAAAATAATAATCTATAGCACATTTAGGGCTTCCCTGATAGCTCAGTTGGTAAAGAATCAGCCTGCAATGCAAGAGACCCTGGTTCAATTCCTGGGTCGGGAAGATCCACTGGAGAAGGAATAGGCTACACACTTCCTCATTCTTGGGCTTCCCTTGTGGCTAAGCTGGTAAACAGTCCGCCTGCAATGTGGGAGACCTGGGTTCAATCCCTGGGTTGTGAAGATCCCCTGGAGAAGAGAAAGGCTACCCACTCCAGTATTCTGGCCTGGAGAATTCCATGGACTGTATGGTCCATGGGGTCGCAGAGAGCCGTCACGACTGAGCGACTTTCACTTCACTTCATAGCACATTTCGCATTGTCTAAGCATTGTGTCCTTTTTAAACACCACTTGGTGGTTAGATAAGAAATATTGTGTTATATGTGAATGAAACAAGCTCATCTGAGCTAAGCATCCAGCCCCAGATTCTGGCGCTAACAGGCGGGTTCATGCTGGGCCCTGAGCTGGGTTCTGTCTCCAGTTTACCTTCTGCTGCCTGATCTGCCAGCGACTCAACATTTCTGGGTTGGCTGTGTCCTCTCTCTACTCTGGATGTCGTGGGGCTGAGGAGGAGAAATCAACTTTCACACTGAACATCATGCTGGGAGTCTCCTTGAGGACTGACTCGGGGTTCGAGGCAAACAACCTTGTGTGTTTGTGAAACAAATATTAACCCCTTTCCAGAGAGCGGAGTGGGTTGTCAGTTCTTTGGGCATTACTAGAAGGGTTCTGGCTTCCTCTGCAGGGGGTCTGAGCTGTGATCTTCTCAAAACTGATTCTTCCCCCAAATCAATTAAAAATCTCTGAAGGTGGTTCTGGATGTTGGCATATTTGAAACCTCCTAGGTGTATCTAATAGACAGCAGAGTTAAGAGCTCTTGGTTTTAAGGGGTAGGGGTGCCTGTCTCAGGCAGATTCTTTACCACTGAGCCACCAGGAAAGCCCTAAATTTGATATTACATTTAAACGAGTTGCATGAATTTTTTCAGTTTTCTGCTGCATCTAAAAGGTGTTCAGGGAATTCTCTGGTGGTCCAGTGGTTAGGGCTCATGACTCTCACTGCCAAGGGTCTGCATTCAATCCCTGGTCAAGGAAATAAAATCCAGCAAGCTACATGGTGCAGCCAATAAACAAAGTGGGGGGTTGGGGGGTGTTCATACTATACTGTAGTGTGCAAAAGGATTATGTCTTAAAGAATGTATGTACCTTAATTAAAAAATATTTTATTGCTAAAAATAATAGTTTATAGTGAAAAAAGATGCTGAGCGTTCAGTGAGTAATAATCTTTTTTTCTGGTGGAGAGTCTTGTCTCAATGTTGATGGCTGCTGACCACTCTGTCAGGTTGGCGGTTGCTCAAGGTTGGGGAGACTGTGGCAATTTCTTTAAAATAAGACAACAGTGAAGTCTGCCACGTGGATTGCCTCTTCTAAGAGGTGGGACACCTCTCCCTCCTCCCATGCCCATGACAGCAGCCTAAGGCATGCCCCGATTCCTCAGTCCCCAGCTGCCCCGTGGGAGGGTTCAGAACGCTGAGGCCCTCCGTGATGAACACTTCTGCTCCCTAAAGGTGTATTCAGTTTCCTCTGGTAGGTACTCTTATTTATTGGTAGCAACTTCCTGTTACCAAATGGAAATAGCTCAGTCTTCTCATCTGAGAGCTCACTGGCCAGGTTCCCAGGAACATCGCTTCTGCCTCCGTGAAATGATCACAGGCAGTGAGCCTTTGGGGACGACAGTAGCAATTCAGGGTTTGGAAGGCGCTGGCCGTGGTACCTCTGCTGGGTAACTCTCCTTTGAAAACAGGAAAGGAAAAACTATTATTGGAAATTTTCTTCAAGACTTTCAGGAAAGAGGGATTTCCCGGGTGTAGCTAAGGTTCCTGGGAGATGTAAAAGGGTGTTCTTATCACAGCTGATGGCAAATAAAAGTGGGAACAATACCACCTAAAAAAAGAGTATGTTTTAATACTTTCCATATCCTGGACACTGTCCTAGGTATTTTGCTTACTTACCCCTTTTTATTCTTAGAACAATCCTGTGAAGAATGTACCTTGTTATTTATCTCCATTGTACCCTGGAGGAAACTAGCTCCAAGAATTGCTGTGACTTGTCCAATCCACCCATGTCTGGGTGGTTTTGGAGCCTATTATTTCCATTTTACTGTATTTCAGGGTCTCAAAGGATCACTGCCCCCGCCCCCAGGTCCCTTAGGCCAGTCCCCCTTCCCCATTGACATTCGATGTTTGTCTTCTCTATAGCATCCTTTACAAGTGGTTCTCAGGTATCTGCTTGCACACGTCCAGGAACAGGGAACTCACTCCCACCCAGTGCAGTTCATTCACTGTTCAGACAGCACCCACAAGGAAGGCTCCTTAATTCCTCATCTGGATCAAGGCAGGATGTAAAAAGAATAAATAAGCCAATAAGTGAGTGGAGGGGACATCTGTCTCCTAGTTGCTTCTTCTCATTGGTCCTAACTTTATCCTTTCAAATAATGAGAATAACTAACATTTATTGAGCAACTAGTATGTTCCAGGTACTGGGCTAAATGCTTTAGGTTTGTTACCTCATTTACACACAAGGAGCCAGGAGTATAGAGAGGTTAAGTGACCTGTTCAAGGAGGCAGAGATGGGATCAGAACCCAGGGAGTCTGGGTGTGGAGGCCCTAAACTTGGCTACTGCAGTTCACCCCCTCACGAGCCCTAAATATGCCAGTGAAAGGGAAAGATTCCGTGGTTCCTCCACTGTCCTTGTGTTGCCCCAGGACTGCAGGATGCTCCCTGAAAGGGTCTGAACTTTGCTGCTCTCTCCTCCTTTCTGTCCTTGTTCCTCTTCTTCCCTCCTCTATGGGCCACCCCATCAGCCTGCCTGACGCAAGGCCAGGACTTTTTCTGACTTGCCACCCTTCCACGTAGCTCCAGAGAGGCATTCTTTCAGGAGGCCAGCAGAGGGTCAGGATGCTTCTGGCATCAGCTGGAGATAGCAGACTGGGCCCTTTCCTGGGTTGAGAAAAGTGAAAGTGTTAGTCACTGAGTCACGTCTGACTCTTCATGACCCCATGGACTCTAGCCCATCAGACTCCTCTATCCACGGAATTCTTAGGCAGGAATACTTGAGCGGGCAGCCATTCACTTCTCCAGGGGAATCTTCCTGACCCAGGGACTGAACCCAAGTCTCCCTCATTGCAGGCAGATTCTTTACTGGCTGAGCCACCAGGGAAACCCTGAGTTGAGAAGGATGGATCCGTCCATCCCCCAGATGGGTTCCTGCTCTTGGCTCATAATAATAACACTGAGAGTGGCTGACATTCTGGGCATACACCGTGTGTTAGCTGAGCTGCGCACTTGTGGCGTGACCTCAGTAAATCCCAGGGCTGCTTGCCCGTGGAGATGGTCAGAGCTTGGCTGTGGAGAGGGTGTTTTAGTCTGCTCAGGGGCATCAGCAGCCTCAGGCTTCTCAGTGGTTACAGTCTGGGCTCTGAAATCAGGCAGATGTGGCTCCAGGGCTAGCACTGATATTTAGGGGCTGTGTGACCGTGGAAACATTTCTTACTCTCTCTGAGCCTTGGTTGTTCATCTGTAAGACGGGCAGGAGAGGGTTGCTGTGATGATTTAATGATATCATTTGTTTTGAGTGCCTGGCATAGGTGAGTAAAGAGAAATGGAGGCGAAAACAGCTAGTGCTTTTAACTGTGGTTCTAGGTGGATCTCCTGATTTCTGTTCAGGTGGGACTTTCGTGGTTTTGGCAAAAGTAGACCTATCTGGAGAGTGTGTTGGGTCATCCTGACACGTGTGGGTTTTATTTTTTTTGGTTGTGCTGCACAGCTTGTGGGATCTTAGTTCCCCAACCAGGGATCGAACCTGGGCCCCAGTAGTGACAGTGCTGAGTCTTAACCACTGAACCACTGGGAATTCCCTTGACACTTGTCTTTTGATGCCCTTCCAGGGTGGATGAGGAGGATGGTCAGCTTCCAGAAAAACTCAGAGAGTGTGTGTGTGTGTGTGTGTGTGTGTGTGTGTGTGTGTTTATTTTCTCTTAACATGTCTGAATGAGCCAAAGTTGCTATTGCTGTATTGTTTAGTTTTTCTTCCTTTTTTTTCCCCCCCCAGAAAAGGAATGTTTGGGCTAAAACTGAAGAAGAAGAAGAATAAAGCAGAGAAGGGGTTAATCCTAGCCAACAAAGGTGCCCAAGGTGAGGCTTTTGGGGGTTGGGGAGGGACCACTACCCTGGGGCCTGCAGGTCTCCAGAGTTGACCCCTACTTGGCTGAAAAGTGGGTTCACTCTCCGTGGGAGTGAGGTGGGAACTGTGTCTGGGTCTTCGAACCCTGCCAACCCCAAGTGTGCACCCACGGCGATCCCCATCGGTGCTGGGTCATCTGGTCGCTGAGCCAAACGGATGGGTGGACACCTGCTGGGCCATGAAAGGGCCCCCAGGGAGGCAGTGACAGAAGAATTCAGGCTCCCAGCTCTGTTCTGATTTGCTCTGTGCCCCAGAATAAATCACGCAGCATCTCCAAGTCCCAGCCTCTCCCTTTGGTAAGTGTTTGGAGTATGGGCTCAGCTGACCGTGGGAGTCATGGAGAGAAGCAAGTGAGATGATGAAAATCAGCGGGAGGGCAGCAGCTGCTCTGGGGAAGGCTTTCCATCCACGGACTCATTTAACCCCTCCATCATCCTGCCAGAAAGTGCGGTCATCCCAGTTTCACAAATGAGGTCGCCGAGATGCAGTGAGAGGACGTGAAGTGTGGAAAAGACCAGCTGCAGGATTGCAGGGCTAAGTGGAAAAACCAAAATGCAAAGCCATTGTCAAGAACTTATTAAGAATAGCTGGATGGGGATTGCAGAGCACTAAGCCAAGGAGTTATTACAGGGCTCATCACAGGGCTCAGCAGGCTGCACAGACCCATGAAGCCGGCCTTGAGGGTGCGGGGCGCAGAGCCAGGAAGCAGCAGCACTGGGATGCAAGTCCAGACTCTCCGATATTCTACACTTAGAACGGGCTACTTGTTTCTCCAAAAGCAGAAAATCCCAAGTTACAAGGTGACCCGTGGCGGTGGAGGCCAGGCCCCGAATCAGGGAGACAGTCAAATGTATTGAATCAAAGAGGATCAACCGCTTCCAGTGGACAGGTCTGGGGCGATGCCTGGAGACTTCTGCTGGGTGGCCCTGACAACAGCCAGTTCAAAGCCAGCTTTCTGGACTGTTTCTAAACCAAAATGGTACAGTGGGTCTGCTTTATTTTCGCTCTCCTTGTCTCCTCGGAGGGATCCACCATTTACCCTTCACTGCTGTCTCCTGCAGGTGGCCTGTAGCCTTATCTCTGCCCTCCCCCACTCCAACTCCACTCCTCACTCTCATGTAAAACCCAATCTTACACAAGAAAAATATGGGGACTCATCACACTGAAGTGCTAATAATAATAATGATTAAGTCATCCTTGGATGGGACAGGAGAGGCATCACATTTTAAGTGGAGACAAGGTTTAAAGCTCAAGAGAAGCACTTGCCTATTGGGTGAAATAGAAGGTATCAGGGAGTGGGTAGAAAAGACTCTAGGGTCTTTTCTGATGTCCTTGAAATTACAACCCTAAGTAGGACCCTGCAGTAGTCCTGGAGGTACAAGGTTGAAAAACAGTTCCTTTCTTCAAGGACCATATGAAAAATAACATCTCTGACACATTGAATAAGCCCCTTCTGCTTTTGACTTGACATACATCATTCATGACTCTGAAATGTAGATTCTTTTGACCCCATATTATAAGAGGTTCAGAGAGGGTAAGTGCTTGCTCAAGGTCACACAAGGTCACACAACCAGACGGAGAAACTGGCTTCTGAGGCTGGGTTGGTCTTACACCAGAGCCCAAGCTTTCCTGCCCCATGGGTCAGCCTCCAGTGAGGAGCCTTTACTGCTTGTGCAGCAGGGAAAGAATAAGCTGGTAGAGATTTAGGGCAGCTGACCAGAGGCATTTCAGAGGACCCGGCGCCCATGGCTCATTCTAATTAGAGTCTTCAGCCCACAAAGCAAACAGGGCAAAGAGGAATCAGGCCTCTCCTGGAAAGTAAATAGTGTCCATCCTGCTGGCCAGGGCCTGACCCTGCAGACTGACAAAACAAAGTCTATGGACCTGAGTACAAGTTGGTCTTTCCTTCTTGGCATGACTGGGGAGGTTAGGACTTCTCTGGTGAAATGTTTAGCGATTCTCAAAGTCTGTGGCTCTTACATCTGTGTATTTTGAGACCTGATAGCTATGCCTTAATTTTGTAAAATTCCAGGTACCTTGACCCAACCTTCATTAGGGCTTCCCAGGTGGCTCAGTGGTAAAGAACCTGCCTGCCAATGCAGGAGACAAAAGAGATGTGGGTCTGATCCCCGAGTCGGAAGACCTCTGGAGGAGGAAATGGCTACCCTCTCCAGTATTCTTGCCTGGGAAATCCCATGGACAGAGGAGCCTGGCAGTCTGCAATCCATGGGGTCTCAAAGAGCTGGGACACAACTGAGCTTGTAACATGAGCACGTACCCATTAATTAGTTACCCAATGAGTAGTTGTTGGGTACCTTCCACAATCATCATTCATTCAACAAATATCAATGGCATGTCTCCTAAGTGTCAGGTGTTGCACCAGATTCTGGGTATATAGTGGTGACACTGGATAGTTTAGAGGGAGGACAGTGCTGTGGGGAACTCTTGCACTTGTCTCAGATCTATTCTCCACCCTTGTTCATCTGTTCTCAGTTCTAGGAGGCTGACCCCGTTGGATACATGACCCAACTCACTTCCCCAGTGGGGCACTCCAGCAGGAGGTCTGGGGGAGGGAGAAAAGGGAGGTCAGGGTGTATCCCCCAACTGGTGGATGGTCGTCCCTCCTTCTAGGGAAGCCCACGGGACCTGACCTCCTCTCTTCTCAGGTGCTAGTAACTATTCCCTCTCCTCATCTGGAGGGTCCCCAAGTGGTGTCAGCTTGGCTGCCTTGGGCTCCAGGAGGGTCTCCAAGTGGTATCAGCTTGGCTGCCTTGGGATCCAGATATCTCTACAATCCTTTGTAATTTTTCTACACCCACACCTTTGTAAAAAGTCTTCAGAACATCCTGTCCTGGTTGGACCATCTGTTACCCATGGGGGCCCTGGTGAGGAAACTGCCTTACAAGTGGAGAAAAGTGCTAAAAAGAAAACAGACCATGTGCTTAAGTGGAGCCCATTGGGGGATTTCTTTAAGCGTGGTTTGAGAGGGGCTCCTGGGGGGAAATATTTAAGTTACAACATCGAGGATGAGTGGGAGCCCACCAGGGCAGGGAGAGCAACTCAGGCAGAGCAGCCTGAGAAGAAAAACTCCAAGCAGGAGGTGACTTGTTAGAAGGGAAGGGAGTGAGTAACTAGAAAGCAATGAGGGCTGGGCCAGAGGGGCAGGTGGCCCAGGAGGAGACGGCAGTCAGGTAGGTAGGGAATTAGAGTCCTGTGCAGACTTCAGACATATTCTAAGTGCAGTTTTTCAAAAGAGGGGTTTTCAAAAGAGAAACATAATTTTTTTTTTTTAAAGAAGGTTACAGTGGATGTTGCTTGGTTACTTGATTGGAGAGGACACAGTATTTCAGTGAATGAAAGAATGAGTGAGTGAATGAATGAATGAAGGAGTGAATGAATGAAAGAATGAGTGAGTGAATGAATGAATGAAGGAGTGAATGAATGAAAGAATGAGTGAGTGAATGGATGAATGAAGGAGTGAATGAATGGATGAGTGAGTGAATGAATGAAGGAGTGAATGAATGAAGGAGTGAGTGAGTGAATGAATGGGTGAGTGAGTGAGTGAGTGAATGAATGAGTGAATGAATGTTGGCTATGGATGAAGCTTCAGCTGACTGCCTTCCCACCTCCAGGTCAGTCTCACCCTCCTGCATATAAACCCCCACAGGGAGGGGTCCATGTTTTGCTAATTCCTCCATCTTGCACATCTAACATGGCCCAGATTCTGGCATGTGTAAGGTTCCTAAGAATGTTCACTGGAAACCCGACTCTGTCACAGTTGCTCCTCGTTCCTGAGGCCCTTGTGGTCAAGATGGGCAGCAAGGCTGAAGTTCATCTTCACACTTCAAGTTGGGCAGTTAGGTGCGGGCATTCCTCTGGGGTCTCTGCAGGCTGGGCTTGTCTTTTGTTTCCCGAGTGACAGAGGAGTCAGAGCAGGCAGGGCAGGCTCAGTCATCCTTCCTATGATACTGGACACCTATGAGGTCCGGGTCCATGGGCTCCTGTGGCTCCAGGGGCTGCGTTATTCTGTCTTCTGACTCGGTTCTGTTTTGTTGGTTTGCTAATTCAAATCAGAGAATTAAAATACATCAAAGCTGGAAGGGGTTTAGAAGCTTACCAGTTTCCCATAGAGCCCGGGGTTCTAAGAAATGGCTTCAGGGGTGGCTGAAGAGGGTGATGGTGAGGCTGGGAGAAGGTCCCTGCCCTGCATTCCACCCCATGGTACATAGAACAGCTTGGTGCCAACAGACTTGTGTTGTATATTGAAGTTTAGTATAAAATTACATTTATGGAAAGGGTCCGGGGTCTGATCTCTTTTGGGAACATTATTCAAGCTTTGACACCTTGCTACTCAAAACTAGCCCACAGACAGCAGGAATGGCCTCACCAGGGACCTTGCTTTTAGACACGCAGAGTCTTGGGCCCTACGCCGGACCTACTGAATGAAAATCTGCATTTTAAGAGCTTCGTAGGTGATTCTTATGCACATGACATTTTGCTAATGAGACGCAGAGGGAATAAATTAGTTGTCTAAAGTCTAAATGTGGCAAGGTTGTGACTTGAAAGCGCATCTTTAAATTCCTAAGCCATAACTCCACAACACCAGGCATACAAATCTACCCTTTTTTTGGAAACAGAAGATGTATAACGTGTCTGGCCTTTCTGCCAATAAAATGTTAGGGTCCAAGAGGTCAAGGACTGTCTTCTGGTCTCCTTGTGTGTCCGTGGTGACTGGCATAGCGCTGGACACAGAGTTGAGGCTCAGGTCGCCACGGTGTCACATTTAATAGGCTTTTCCCTTTGTTTGCTTCTCTAGACGGTCAAGCTGAAGCAGAAGCACCACCGGAGGGACCTTCTCACCAGGAAGGCCTGGGAGGAGATTTGATTTCTGACAATACTTCCATCACTCCTGTCCCCTCATCTCCTCCAAAGAGAAGGTACAGTGTTGACACAGGCAATCAGCCTACTCCTACTGAGCACCTCTCTTGTGCCAGGTACCCTGCAGGCTCTGGGTGAATAACACCAGTCCCTGTCTACAAGGAGCTGAAGGTCTGAGGCAGGAGTCTGTGTCCCCTCCACTTTTTCTATGGCAGTGCTGCCCAGGGCCCCGGCTCTACCAGCTCCTAGTTGTAAATCTTCATGTCCCTCATTGTTCAGGAATGATAACAGCAGCAGCAGACAACCAGGAGCTGTCCCTCACCTGTTCTTTAAGTCATCGAAATGCTAGATGTCTTAGCTTTGTGTTTGTCCCAAATGAGAAAGTGGTTCTTTTACTACCCAGCAAAAACTCAGAACAAACTGACCTTCTGCACGCAATCTGCTCTATCAGTTAGCTAGCAGTGTGTAACAAATAACCCCAAGGCTTAATATTAGAATTCATCATTGCTCATGAGTCTACGGGCTAGTTGGTTAGTTTTTACTGGTTCCATATTGTCACAAGGACATCACTCATGTTTCTTTCCTCATTTGGCAGCTCTGTTGATTTTAGTTTGAGGGTTGGTCCATTGTGGGCTGGCTTAAGATTACTTTACCTGGGGTTATGGGGCTTTTTTCACTATAGTGTTACATCCTTTAGCAAGCTAGGCTTTTTTTTTTTTTTTTTTGCCACACAGCTTGTGGGATATTAATTCCGTGACCAGGGCCTGAACCCACACCCGCTACAGGGAAAGTGGGGAGTCCTAACCACTGGACCACCAGGGAATTCCCCCCAAACTTTTTCCAGTGGGGCTTATGCCAGAGTTCTGAAAGAAAGAGTGGAAGTATGCACAAGATCTCTTGAACCTAGGCTTGAAATTGGCAAAAGTCATTTATGCTGCATTCTATTGGCCAACGCAAGTCAAAGTCCAGCCCATGTCACAGCAAGAGCAGACTACAATTTCCAGAGTGAACAGTCTGGATATGAGGAAGCCAATAATTGGGGCTAGTGCTTTGCTTTGTTTGTGTCCATTTCTTATTTATGATAATTCCTTATGCTATCCTTTCCTTTTCTACTCAGAGTTATTACTATCAGTAGAGCAAATTAGTGCTTCCCTGGGTGGCAGGAAGATCCTGAGCTGTTATTACTGGGCTGTGACAGGATGCACAGTGTATGTATGTAATGGTGGAGTAAGGGGGCAGAGAGAGATGGAAATCAGAAAAGGTGATAGGTCAGAGATTGACCCTTAAAAGAAGGCATGAAATTTGTATGCTCATACTCACTGTAATATCTCCTTCCCCCCTACACTGCACCATGACGCCCACCCCCACCTCAATCCCCAGAATCAGGATTTCAATTATTTTTAGTATCCTTTAATGGATCCTTTGACATTTATTTTACTAGGATAATAGTACTGAATTGGTGGAGAAAGACAGGTGAAAGAAAAGAAGTATAGCCTTTTCCTTTCTCCTTGGTCAGTGAATTTTCCATCAATTAAGATTCTACCCATCTACCAGTGCTCAGTTCAAACTTGACCTCTTTAGTGACATCTTTATTGCTTAGTTTGGCTCTCATGGATATTTCTGTTCTCTGAACTTGTGTCACGTTTTTCCCCTATGACGCATTTTGTACTTAATAGCTCTCTCTATGTATTCTGGTCCTGTCTCTCTTGGATAGATTGCTAGCTCTGCAAGGGCCAAAATGATGGCTTCTTCATGCTTGTTTTCTCCCTGAGACTAGCACAGAGTTTTCACATAGTAAATGCTTGGTACAGGTTTGCCATTTTATTAAAGAACAGATACCCTTTGATATCTATCTTTTCCTACATGCAATATTTCTTTTAATCCATAGTGCTACCCTATGCAGTAGAAATTATTTCTATTTTTAGATGAAGAAATTAAGGTTAATGTCACAAAACTGGGGAAAACAAATATTCTAATAGAGATCAGTCTGACTCCAAAACCTTGAGATTCTTACTGGTTTATTCTCTGCTAGAGTCAGTTACAATCAGCAGAAATAGAATGAAATCAGATGCAGTGTTGCCAGAAGGAAAGAGAATAAAATTCTGTAGCAACTCGAGCTCTGTTTTTTTCCCTACCCATTGCTGCTTGTGTGACAACAAGGATTCTTCATATCTATTATTATCCAATCTCTAAATGCCCAGGTGTTGCACATCTGTTTTCAGTTACTCACGACAGTCCAGACAAGTGAAGTCCCCTGAAAGTGAAATCTCACTAAGATGTCTGGTTGTTCCTTGCAATTTTCTTTCTTTTTTATTTTTATTTTTTTACCAATTTTTTTTTCCCCTAAAAGCAATTATGAAACCCAGAATTGCTGTATAGAAAAGAAATGGCAAAGTGGTCATCTGGATAGGACCAGACAGCAGACAAAGAAGATCCTTATTTAGACCCAGGTCTGCCACTGATTTACTAGGGCATCTCAAGTTCTCATTCTGTAAAAATAAGAAATAAATGATACTGATAATCATACTCACAATAAGAGTTGACGTTAAAACTTGCCAGATGCTAGGTTAAATATATATGTTACATCTTTTAATTGTAGTAATCACTCCATGTATATGGCTTATTATTAGCTCCATTTTTTAAGATGGGAAAACTGAGTCATAGAGAGGTTAAGTCATGTGTCCATTTACACTTATCCCCTCCAGAGAGGGAGAGAGAATATCTGATATAAATAAAAGCACTTAGAAGGACCAGGGAAAATATTATCGTGGCTTATGGATTAAGATAGGTTCTTTTTTTTTTTAAGGGAATAGTAATTACATTTTTTGAAGAAGCATTGATAATTTTTTATGCAGTGTAATTGTTTGACAATTTTGTGTTAGTTTCTGCTGGACAATGAGGTGATCAGCTCTGTGTGTTCCTATGTCCCCTCCCTCTTGGACCTCCCTCCCCCACCCTCTAGGCCGTCACAGAGCCTGGAGCCCAGCGCCCTGAGCCTCTCAGCAGCCTCCCACTAGCTCCTATGCACAGGGTAGTTGGTACACATCTGTCAGTGCCACCCTCTCGGCCTGTCCCACCCTCCCTACCCCATCCCTTTGAAGGTGCAAGTGAAGTCGCTCCATCGTGTCTGACTCTGTGCGACCCCATGGACTGTAGCCCACCAGGCTCCTCCATCCATGGAATTTTCCAGGCAAGAATACTGGAGTGGGTTGCCATTTCCTTCTCCAGGGGATCTTCTCAACCCAGGGATCAAACCCAGGTCTCCTGCATTGCAGGTAGATTCTTAACCATCTGAGCCACCAGGTAACTCTAAAGAAAGTGAAGTTGCTCAGTCAATTCATCTGTTTTCTACATCTGCATCTCTATTCCTGCCCTGGAAATAGGTTCATTTTTCTAGATTCCACAGGTAGATTTTTCCTTAATGAAACAAATGTGTTTAACTTTCTTTCAATAGATCAAAACTGTTGACTAAGATCCACGATGGGGAGGTCAGATCCCAAAATTACCAAGTAAGTGATGAGTCCTTCCTACCCAGCCTCCGCCAGCTCTTCGTCTTTAAAAAAAAAAAAAAAAAAGTTTTATTTATTTATTTATTGCTGGCTGTGCTAGGTCTCCGCTGCTGTACAGGCTTCTCTCTAGTTGTGGTGAGCGGGGGCTATTCTCTAGGTGAGGTGCATGAGCCTTTCACTGTAGTGACTTCTCTGGTTGCGGAGCCTGGGCTGTGGGGTGCAAGGGCTTCAGGAGTTGCGGCTCCCAGGCTCTTGAGCACAGGCTCAGTAGTTGCAGTACATGGGCTTAGTTGCTCCTCGGCAGGCATCTCCCCAGACCAGGGACCGAACCTGTGTCTCCTGCATTGGCAGGCGGATTCTTTACCGCTGAGTCACCGGGGAAGCGCTCCCCCAGCTCTTCTTGTGGGAATGAGCAGCCAGGCCCAGAGTGTGTGCACGCTGCTTTCTGTTGTAGATTGCCATAACCATCACGGAGGCCCGCCAGCTGGTGGGCGAGAACATAGATCCGGTTGTGATCATCGAGGTCGGGGACGAGAAGAAGCAAAGCACAGTGAAGGAAGGAACCAACAGCCCATTTTACAACGAAGTAAGTCACGGGGGTCACCAGCTTCCTCTCCACCAACATGCTCTTCACCACATGGCAGCATTCTTCAGCCAAATAGAAAATCTGCTCCTCCTGACTGCTTCCCATCCCTCATCTAAGCCCAAGGCAAACTCGCTGAGTCTCCTTATGAACAAAATTTAACCGACAATGGACAGTCGAGGCAAGGAAGTCCTCTTGATTTTAAATTCATTGTTGTTTTCAATAGACCCATTTTCTTATTACTTAAAAAATATTTATGGAGTGTAATTGACTTATGATATTATATTAGTCTTAGATGTACAACTTAGTAATACATTAGGAAATGATCACCGTGGTAAATCTGGTTACCATCTGGCACCACACAAAGTTATTATAATAATCTTGACTATATTTTCTGCACTCTAATTTACATCTCCATGACTTATTTACTTTGTAACTGGTAGGTCACAACTCTTACTCCATTTCACTCATCCCCTCAACACCCCTCCCCTCTAGCAACCTGTATTTATGAGTCTGTTTCTGTTTAGTTACGTTAGCTGATTTGTTTTGTTTTTTAGATTCTGCATGTAAGTGAAATCATATGGTATTTGTCTTTCTCTGTCTGATTTATTTTACTTAGAATGTTACCGTCCAGGTCTGTTCATGCTGTTGCAAATGGCAGTATTTCATTGTTTTTTTATGGTTGAGAAATATTCCATTGTGTATATATATCACATCTTCTTTATCCATTCATCTGTTGATGGACAAAGTTTCTTCCATATCTTGTCTATTATAAATAGTCCTGAACATAGGGAGGCCTATATCCTTTCGAATTTGTGTTTTATTCAGATAAACACTCAGAAGTAGAATTGCTAGATCCTATGGTAGTTCTGTTTTTAATTTTTTGAGGAACCTTCATACTGTTTCCCATATTGGTTGTACTAATTTGTTATAAACTCATCTTCATCCATCATAAATTCTGAGTATATATTCAATAAATGTGTTGGCTAGTAAGAAGATAAACATTCATTTGCAGAGCAGAAACACTGAGAATTTAATTACTAATTTTGACATAGTCATACTGATTTGGAAAGTAAAGCAGTGGTATTTTTCTAAGCAGCATAAAAATTGTAAAGGAAAACATCAGAGACATAGATCTTCTAAGTTTATACACACTAATTTCTTGTTTCTAAATAAAAAGATTACACAGTTTTTAAAAACTGTCAAAGGTTCAAAAAGTATAAAATGATTTATGAGAAAACGTATACAGTATATGTTTCCCCTGATCTTTGATCTCTAACTCCTCCTTTCTGGAGGCAGACTTTCTCCCCAGGCATTTGTGTATCTTCCCAGAAATATTCCAGGTGTGCATAAGAATGTGAATAAATATTGTAGCCAAATGGTAGTGTTCTACACACACTGTCCTGGACCTTGGCCTTTTCACAAAATGTTGTATCCTGGAGATTAGTCTGTATCAAGACATCTAGTTCAACCTTATTTTCCCTTTTTTGCTGTAGAGTTTTCCATTGCATGGACTTATTATAATTTACTAAACCAGTCAGTCTCTCATTGATGGATATTAAAAGTTTTTTTCAGCCTTTGGATACTACTTATAATGATATTTAAATGCATAATTGGGGTGAAGAGTATATGCATTTAAAATTTGATATCACCACATTGCCCTCCAAAAAAGGTAATGATTTACATTCCAACTGTGTGCCAGAGTGCTTGTTCCTCCCAGGCACTTCAACACCATGAATTGTCAAAAAGTGCAGTCAACTCTTAATTAATTTTTTAATGAGAGTGGAAATTGAAAAGGAAGTCAGGGGGAGGATGCATAATAAAATCAACAGAAAATTCCCAAATCTCATTTGAGCTCTTAACTAACTCCTTTCCTCTTTATCACTCCTGCCTTAGGGCTTTTAGCTATTAATTAAAGTGGCAGTGTCTCCTTCCTGTTCTACTCCCCATCTCCATAACATTTGAGCTGTTAACTCCTTTCCTCTTTGTCACTTCTGCCTTAGCGCCTTTTACCATGAGTTAAAGTGTCAGTGTTCTCCTACTGTTCTTCTCTCCACTTCCATAACATCTGTGAGTGTGAATGTGATATGAAATAACATGCATGGAAGTGCTTTAAAACTGCAAAGCTCTACAGATTTGTTAATGAGTATAAGTATTTGCTTGATGCAAACAAGTCTTGCATCTAAGTGACATTCCGCTGGGCTAAACGTAGTCACTGGGAAATCAAGTGAAAACATAAAAGTTAAATTAAAATTCTTTGTTACAGATTTGGACTCTAATTTTCAAGTGTAAAGTTCATCAGATATTGAAGAAATCAGTTAGTAGAGGCTGGGGAATCTTTCCCAGCTAGAAAAATGTGTGTGGCTTCAGAGGTCTAGGACCCTATGTGAGGCAGTTGAGTCTGAAACATGTGAAACTCAGTGGAAGGCAATAAATGGTACAACTAATTTACTGGTCCAAAGGAACCCACAGCATCTCATATACCAGAGAATGAAGAACTTCATGTAAATGAGTTTTGCACAGAAAAGATTTTCTGAACACCAAAACTCTTAAAAAGTTTGAACATATATATGCAAAATTTCCTGAGATGTTATACATAGTTTCCTGTTCTCTTAAACAGGAGACACTGAACATAATATAACTTTAATATAGCTTTTCATTGATATTGCAGGACTGCCATTTTGAAGGTCTCTTATTGTAGGATATGATGACATCTTTGGTTTTTCTTCTATGTTTTGGTTTTTCTGTTCTGCCTTTAACAGCAAGCTGTTAGTGATCACGTCTCCCTCTCCCGCTGATGTCATGTTCATCTCTAATATCCTTGTCTCATTCCTCTGTCGTGCAGCTCAAATACCAAACAATCCGTGAAACAACTTCCTAGTTCTGACTCGGCCACCACCTTCAGTCCTTAAAACAGTCTGTAACAAAGCTCTGCTCCAGCTTTCTACATGAGGAGCATCCTACCTACTTTGGGAACTTGACAAAATTCCGATGGTGAAACATCTCGCACTTGAATTCCTTTTATGATAATGTTAGGAGAACTCAACTTTGGTCCCAGGTTCAGCAATAACTAGCTATATGACTCCAGGCGTGTCTTCTAAATTTTTTCATCTTCAGATATCTTTATATGTAGAATATGGAGACTAGTCTATATATTTTCTTCAACTCTAAAATTCAATCACTTTCTTCAAATTAGAAATCTTCCCCATAATTTCTTTTTATTATTTTCCTGGTCAGTCTTGGGAATGTCACAAGGATGTTTGAAGCTGAAAAATCCCAAGAAAATGAAATTTTAATCAAGTTTACTCTAAATTAAAACCACAGTGAGATATATTTTCAGTCATCATTATATATAAGCAATAAAAATGAATATGTAAGAGAACTGACAATTCAAGGGCTAGCGAGGGAATGGAGAAATGGCTATTTTCGTATGCTGCCAATGGAAATGTAAAATGCTTTAGCTCCTTTGGAAAAAAATTATGCTAGCTACTAAAAATTTACATGCACATAAGCTATGATCCAATAATTCCAATTCTCATGTCCATTTTAGAGGAAAGCTTACATATATGTTGTGAAAAGATGTAATTAGTGTTTTCTATTTGAAAAAAAAATGAAAACAAATTAAACAAGTTTCAGTGGAAACAAATCAAACAAATTAAGCAAGTCAATTAATTGATGATACAGTTATGCCATTGGAAACCTTGCAGCAATTGGTTAGAACAATGCAGAACTAGAAATATTGAAGAACAGAGTTCTTACATGAAAGTTCTTACATGCAGAATGAACTTTATGTTTTACAGTACTTTGTCTTTGACTTCATCGGGCCTCAGTTGCATCTTTTTGACAAGATCATCAAAATCTCAGTAAGTATATCATTGGTGGTGATGGTGATGGAGGTGGAAGAGATTCTAGGCTTTGGGAAGTCTTGAAGACTTCCTTGCCTATCTTCTTCACCCATTCAATCTATATCATATTATATTGTATTATATATAAGTTCTGCATTAAGGTTTAGGTAATAGTGGAATCTTGCTTGGGGGTACTTGAAGAATGTGACTCTTGAAGAATGAGAAGTCACCAGATGCCAAACATTCTTCACATGTGAATTTCAGGCATGCTGACAGGTGGTGAGAAGATATTTCGGGACCTGGGACATTGCCAGGATGTTGTCTCATTGCATCAGTCAGACAACCACCTGTTTGTGGGATCAGCTTTATTGCAGGCTCTAAGGGGACTGTCTAGAGTTCAGAGGAACAGTTAATAGCTGGGTTTTATGCAGCATCATAGATAAGGGTCATGGCTTTCTATGGAGCAAGTGGATTTTTAGCAGAGGATCAAAGCTGTTATTGCCTATCTCTGTTTCTCTAACTTGGAAGAAGAAGGTAGAAAACTGTCCTTGAATCAAGGATCTCATAGAATTTTACAGTTAGAAGGAAACTCAGAGGCCATGTAGTCCAACTTCCAGCCTGTACAGGAATCCCTCTCCACCACTTCCATGACATATGACATGGGGTTCTTGGGCACTACTTGACTATATCCACTGACGGGGAGGTCACTCTTTCTAGAGAGGCCCATTCTATTGCTGGAGAGTTCTGTTATAAAAATTATCCTTATAGTAAGCTGAAATCTCTCTTCCTGCAGCTTGAGAACTGCAAAGGGATCCTATACCTGCTTTTAGATGGCAGTATTTTCAAGAGTGGAAGACACCTGAGTTACTGTCACCCTTCATCCACCCCCTCAGTTTTCTCTTTTCTGGGTTAAAGGTTAAACTAGTCCAGATTCTTCAGCAGTTTTGTGGTTTCTGGACCCAGGCCCAGCTCTGCCAGCTTCCTGTAGAACTTCCTTATCTTAATTGCATTTAGAATGAAAAGTGTTCTGCTGTAAACAGCCAGCAGTCTACTGACTTATCAGACAAAATATTGAGGATAACAGCCTCCTTTGTCCCGACTACTGTACATGTCCCAAACTTCTCAAGACAGTAAGGATGGGAAAGTTGTGAGCAAAGCATTGTGGGATTTTAGGAGAGAAAGGGAACATGTTCAGTTGTGAAGGATCAGGGAGGGCTGCTTAAAGGAGGCAGCATTTGCTCTAGGCATTTAAAGATGAGTAGAGTTGGGACTTCCCTGGTAGCCCAGTGGTTAAGAATCTATCTTGCAATACAGAGGACATGGGTTCTATCCCTGGTCAGGGAACTAAGATCCCATATGCTGTGGAGCTACTACATCCAAGGGCTGCAATTACTGAGCCTGTGTGCCACAGCTATAGAGCCCATGTGCTACAACAGAAGATCCCTCATAATGCAAGGAAGGTCCTGCTTGCTGCAGTTAAGACCCCATGACAAAGCAAAAAAAAAAGATTGGGTAGAGTTTCTAAACGCAGAGATAGATTTGAATATTGGGCTACTCTAGAGTTCATTTTGGCTACAAACAAAGAAAAAACAAACACCTTTTAGGTGGTGAGATTTGATGGGTATTCCTCAAAGGACAGTTAGCTAAAATCCTGCTAGAGGGTGAGGTACAGCTGTGATTCTTTGGCCACCCTTACAGCCAACCCTGAGATTCAATAACCAAATGTCAGTGTGCTCCAGATAAGAGTGAAGGCCAGACAAGGTTCAAGGCATAGAATCCTCTTGATGGGTTTGTTGTGAGCCCTTTTCACAGAGTTAGCTTCAAACAGAAACCTAATGTTGCCAGACTCACTGCTCCATCTCTCCCAGGTATTTCACCACAAGCTGATAGGAAGTGTACTGATTGGCTCCTTCAAAGTGGACCTGGGGACCGTGTACAACCAACCTGGTGAGAAAGTATTGCCTCCCAGTCTCTCTTACTCTTCTCTTCTTCTGACACCCAGAAGTCAATTCATTTTTCCCTTTATCCATTTATCCATTCATTTGATACATTGAGCATCAGTTATGCAAAGGGGCATAACTGTATAACTTTTGGATCTCTTCTTCGAAGTTTTCAGTCTAATGATAAAGCTGTCTTGTATGTCCATATGCTGTGCGCTTAGTCATTCAGTCATGTCTGACTCTTTGTGACCCCATAGACTGTAGCCCGCCAGGCTCCTCTGTCCATGGAGATTCTCCAGGCAAGAACACTGGAGTGGGTTGCCATGCCCTCCTCCAGGGGATCTTCCCCTGCCATGCCCTGCTCCAGGGGATACTTCTGAGCAGTTTTTAAAAATATTTTCCCAAAGCCTGTCCAATTTACTGCTGTGAGACACAAGAAGGAAAGGTGGAAGTTAAGAATGTGGACTCTGGGGCCAGATTTGCCTGGCTTCAAATTCTACTCTGCTGTTTCTTAGCTGTGCAACCTTGGGTTAATAACTTGTTTTCTCTGTGCTACAATTTCCTTATTTGTAAAAATTGGGATACAATAGCATCTCCTTCATAGAGTTGTTGAAGGATTAAGTAAATATATATGTAAGTGAATATAAACATAAGCATATATGCATAAGCACTTCATAGGATCTAGCACAAAATAATGACTATGAGAGGTAATACATGGATTTTCTGTAATTATTACTATTATCCCTGATTTTTCAGAGGTGCTAGGCAGATTGTCCAAGGTCAAGAGTTAATAAGTAACAGAAACAACAGCAAACATAGATCTTCTAATCAAAGTTTCCTTCTCTTCAGCAGTGATTCCAACGCACATGACCCCAGGGGGCCAGGCAGTGGGCATCACTGAGTGCAGTGGACTGGGTTTAATGCAGTGGGAATTGAGGGAGGCTGGGGGAAATGGAGTCAAGGGGACATAATTCCTATGGAAGGAATAGCATCTACTCAGCTCCTTTCCTACATGCCACCGTGTGGCATTGTGGACTATTGCCAGATCTAACAGGTTTTTTTTTTTAAAGAGAAGTTTAAAGTCTAGATTTTGTGAGAGCTTTTTAAGTTTGAGCTCACTGTGTAAGCCAGGCAAAAAATCCATGAGTGGCACTTGTGGCCTGTGAAATTATGTGTGACTTCTTCTTTTTTGGCTACACTGTGCAGCATATGGGATCTTAGTTTCCCAACCAGTGGTCCCTGCAGTGGAAGCACAGTCTTAACCACTGGACCCCCAGGGAGGTCCCTCAGGCATGGCTTCTACACTGCATTCATGTCCTTCTCTCTGGTCAAAGCTAGACTCTAGTCCAGGCATTTTCCACTCAGTTGAGGGCTTCCCAAATCCCTGTGGCAGGTTGGGGAAAAAGATGGAGAAGTAGGTGGGAAGAGAGGAGAGGAGGGGCTGCATGGGACTTGGAAACAACTGTGATGAGCGAGCCCCTCCTGGGGAGCAGAGGGTGGGGAGGTTTGTGTTGGAAGAGAAGTGGGTGGAGCATCTGGGTGCACCTGTGCAGGTTTTCTGAGCTGTTGGGATGTCTTGCAGGTCATCAGTTCTGTGACAAGTGGGCCCTGCTCACGGATCCTGGTGACATCAGGACTGGCACAAAGGGGTACCTGAAGTGTGACATCAGCGTGACTGGAAAAGGAGATGTCTTAAAGCCCAACCCCAAAACCTCTGATGCCGAGGAGCAAATAGAAAAGTGAGACAGGTCCATGGAGGACCATACAAGAGAAATGACATGTCCCCATTTCCGTGTCTTTTCCCTCTCCCTTTCCTTAAGGAAAGGTTCCTTGAAGGAACCCCCTTTAGGGGTTCCTGAGAACTGCCAAGTTAAATGGGCCTGTCCACCTGAGATTCTGCTCTGTCAGGGGCACCGTGAGGTATCTTACCAAAGGCATCACTATCCTTTGGGAGGTCAGCTTCTAGAACAAGAACAGCCTGTCTTCCTATACCAACCCATAATAGATAAACTATTCCAAAGCTTATCCTATTGATCTGAATTGAGCTGATTTTTCTTTGAAGGGAGAATAATTTCAGCCCCTGACTTATGAAATGGGAAGATTTAATGTACCTCTTTTAAGTGTTTATCCTGTAATTCTGGGACCTGAACCAATTTACTGCTTTCATTCTATTCATACCCTGCGCTTTCATTCACACCAGTAAGAAAACTCATTTTAGCGATGCATCCTGATCTTTTCTCCTGTATCAGGATGCTCCTTTCTGCCTCCAAATTGCCTCTACCTTTTCTTTCTATTCTTTCAAGTGAAACAGCTGTTTTATGTTTCATTTTTGTCCCCTGCAAGGAACCTCTTGATCCCTCAAGGGTTTCCATCAGAGAGGCCTTGGGCTAGGTTCTACGTGAGACTCTACAAAGCCGAAGGGTTGCCCAAGGTGAACTCCAGCATCATGGCGAATGTCACCAAAGCATTTGTGGGTGACAGTAAAGACCTCGTGGATCCCTTTGTGGAGGTCTCCTTCGCTGGGCAGACGGTGAGTGTCCGTTGTCCCAATCCTGGCAGACCTGGGGCCAGAATTCTGCTCTTTACCCCGGGACACTGCTGGGTAAGGGACTTTACATTAAAATCAAAATCAAGACATGCTTGGAGAGAGAAAGCTTGTCGCCAAAAGGCCTTGCACATGGCAGGAAAGTAGGGGAGGATCACCTACTTCCTCTCACTTTCACCTTCCTGGAAGTTTCATGGAGAAAAACTGGGCATGCTGGGAGGGGGGAACCACCGTTCAGGACCCAGGAAGGCAGGCCTCTTTCCTCACCTCTGGCTACTTCTCTGAGCTATTGGCTAGTCCCCAGTCCCCAGAGAATTACCACCTCCCTTTCAATCTGCTCCACAATCTACCCAGCTTGTCCTTATCATATGTAAGCCTGGACATCCTTGTGTCTGGCTGTTCCCTGCTCAAGATCCATTGGATGTGCCAGGGCCTGGGCACATGGTCAGAGCCTAATCCTGATTAGTTGGACTCAGAAGCTTCAGCTAACACTCGTGTCTCTATCCAGCTCCTCCCCTTGGCAGGGTGAACCTTGGACTACTTTTATCTTGGGTCTCATTGGCATATATAGGACATATATAACCCCCATGTAGGATATCACCTCCATTGTATGATGAGGAAACTGAGGTCTAGACGGGAAGGGATTTGTACCAGGTCCTAATTTTAAAAGATATTTATTTATTTATTATTTATATTTTTGGTTGCGCTGGGTCTTCATTGAGGCACGTGAGATCTTTCATCTTCATTGTGGCACACAGGGTCTTTCAGTTGCAGCATGTGGGATCTAGTTCCCTGACCAGGGATCAAACCCAGATTCTCTGCATCGGGAGCATGGAGTCTTAGCCACTGGACCACCAGGGAAATCCCTGGTCCTACTTTTATAAGACATGAACTCAGGGTCTAATTGTATCTGCTGCCTTCCTGGAAATGCATGGAACGCCTTCATAACACAGGTGCCAGTTTCACCTCAACCCAATGTGATGATGAAAACTTTCTGGGGGAGGACCTGTGACAACCCTCCTTTTGTCCCAAATGCCCAAGACATGTCTGGCACAGAGCAGGACACTGGTTATGTTCATGGGATGTACTGATTTTCATGGATGCCTAGTGGAAGCAGGTTCATTATTTTTGGCAACTTACTTTTTATTTCCAGCTGGTGTGAAGAGTTTTCTTTAGTTGATCAAAGGCCTGTTTCATTTCCTTCAATGGTTCACATCCTCCTGGCTTTGTGTTTAGGGGCGAACCACGGTGCAGAAGAACTGTGCTGATCCTGTGTGGCATGAACAGGTGGTCTTCAAAGAAATGTTCCCTCCGTTGTGTCGGAGGGTAAAAATCCAGGTGTGGGATGAAGGCAGCATGAATGATATAGTGCTGGCAACCCACTTCATTGACTTGAAGAAAATCTCCAATGAACAGGATGGAGACAAAGGTAAGGCCTCACACGTCTGACATCAAGGTAGGGTCTCTAAATGATTCCTTTAGAGCCTCATCTTCAAAACCAGAGGATTGGAGCAGGCAATGTGTTAGGCACTTTCCATCTCTGCGTGGTCTGTGGATTGGGTTGGTTTAGGGTAGTGGACTGAGCCAGACTCTGGGAACCATGAGGCTTGTTCCCCATCCCAGGTCTTCCAGGAACACTGCTGTGTGTTCTTGAGGAAATCATTCCCTTTCTCTGGGCTTTATGCTTCTTAACTGGAAAATGAAGACTTTAGATTGGATCAGAGGTTGGCAAACTGTGGTCCATGGACCACATCTGAACTACTATGTATTTATGTATGGCTCACTTGCCTGGAAAATCCCATGGACGGAGAAGCCTGGTAGGCTACAGTCCATGGGGGTCGCAAAGAGTCAGATACAACTGAGCAACTTCATTTCCCAAGCTTAGAATGGTTTTACTGTTTAAATGGTTAAAAAAATATGGTTCCCTCAACTACTGATGGAAACTCAAGAGCATGAGCTGACTGCAGAGAGCCAAGGGAAGAATTGAGAGTCCCAGCTAATCCACTGAGTCAGTCCGAAGAGTTTTCACCCTGGATAAGGCTCTTTACAGTAATGCCCCTCCATACAAATGAGTTCCATTCCAGTGTGTGTTCATAAGTCCAATTTGTTGGTAAGTCCAGAAAGTTAGCCTAAGTACCCAGCTAACACAATCATCTATTCAGTACTGTACTATAATAGGTTTATAATACTTTTCATACAAATCATACATACATAAAAAACAAACACAAAAATTAAAACATTTTTAATCTTACAGCACAGTGCCTTGAAAAGTACAGTAGTATAGTACAGCAGCTGGCATACAAGGGTTGGCACACATTTGCATCTTTTTGAAAGTTTGCAACTTATAGGTTCATATGTAGGGGACTTACTGTATTAGCAAAATATAAATTAATAGCTGATAATTCTCTAAATGTCCCAACCCACCTTCCTTTTATTTAAATCCCAAGAGAATCTTGCTCTCTCTGCACTACAAATTTGTGTTAGTTAATGTATATATTTGTGTATATGTGTGTGTATACACATTATACTGTAAAAGGCTTGGCTTATGCAGCGAACAAGTTTTACACATTTTTGTGCCCTGCATAAGAGTGTCATCATAGAAAGGCCTTAATAAATATATACCATTTAACTTTCCATGTTGTGGAAATGTTTCCCCCAGATTGCTTTATGTAGAAAGCAAATTCTGCCTGTCTATAGGATTTCTCATCCAGACATAGACATGTTTTACCCACAACTTTTCAGAATCATTTTGTTGGGTTCAGGGAGATGTATAGCAACAGTAAAAAGTAGACATCATGGGCCATAGAATCTTTCTACCTTTTTTAACACAATATCACTACTTTTTAGAATTTATTCAAAGGCAGGATAGAATCTAGTGCATGGAGGAATAGGGCATTGGGTGAGGGGATGGAGGGGAAGCTTTCAGGTATTAAAATTATTGATAACAATAAAACATATGGCAACTTTTCTCAACAAGAATTGTTAAGCAAATTATGATACATATTGATTCCTAGGTCAGGAAGACCCCCTGGAGGAGGTTTTGGCAACCCACTCCAGTATTCTTGCCTGGAAAATCCCTTGGACAGAGGAGCCTGGAGGGCTACCGTCCATAGGGCCACAAAGAGTTGGACACGACTGAAGCGATTTAGCACACAGGCACATATTAAAAGTAACAGCTAATACTTTAGAGCATTTCCTAAAGACTTCACTTAAGTGAAGCACTTAATATTATCTCTTTTAATCTTGATAGATTAGATTATCCCGATAGATAATCCTGAGATAGGTACTATTAGCATTCCCATTTTACAGTTGAGGATACTGAGGCATCAGAAAGTTAAAAGACTTCTCCAAGGTCACAAAGCTTGAAAATGGCAGAGCTGAGACTTGAGTCTGAACCCAGGAAGTCAAGCTCAGGGCCGCCATACTGTACTGCCAGTCAAAATGGAACATTCTGGGAATTTCCCTGGTGGTCCAGTGATTAAGACTCTGAGCTTCCACTGCAGGGGGCCCAGGTTTGATCCTGGTCCAGGAATGAAGATCCTACATGCTGCAGAAAAGAAAACAAGAGGAACATTCAGTTGCCAAAGAGATGTTTGCATAGACACTTATATTTTCCCAGATGCTATGGACCAAGAAAGGAAACAACTTATGCTAAGAGTTAAGTTAAGATCACCAGGTCTTTTCAGTTCTATGTGTAGAGCACATTTCAGAACATTTACTTCTCTCAATTTCCACTACCATCACCCTGGTCCAAGCTATCCATGTCTTGAATTTTAATGATGAAGGAGATCTTGAACCAGTGTGCTCACATCCATTCTTATAACCCTTCACATAGCAGCCAAAATGAATTTAAAAATACACATCTGAGTAGGTCACATCTTTTCTCAAACTCCTCTAAAATATTCCCATAATTTCTAAGATAAAGTCAGACCCACTCACCTCTCCACACTCTTCTCACCTGCTCCCTCTCTGGACTCCAGCCACACTGGCTTTGTCTTCCAGTTCCTTCTGCCTCCAAGCTCCTTTCCAACTGCCATGTGCTCTTTCCTCTGCCCAGAACTCTCCTCTCTCTGCCTAATTCCTCTCCATGCCACATTAGCCTGTTTTTTGTCCTTGTAGCACAAGATATAGCTCCTTCATAGCATTTGTAATGTGAATATTTGATTCATGTTTGTATCTGATTTAATCTCCATTGGGTTCTATGTTTCATCTCTAAAATGGTGCCTGGCACATGTTAGGAGTCCATAAAAGTCTGATGAATGAAAATGCAGGTTGGCATAGTCTTGCTAAAATTATGGGCAAGTCTAAACCTATACATGGAAGAAAGACTAGAAAGAAACAGAGCAAAATGCCAATTGTGATGGCATGTCCTTTCTTTCTTTAATTTTATTCTATTTTTGGTTACCATGCATGGGCTTTTCTCTAGTTTTGGAGAGCAGGGGCTATTCTGTAGTTGCAGTGTGTGGGCTTCTCATTGCAGTGGCTTCTCCTGTTGCTGAGCACAGGCTCTAGGCATATCATCTTCAGTAGTTGTAGGATGCGGACTCAAAGTTGTGGTTCGTGGGCTTAGCTGTTCTGTGACGTGTGGAATCTTCCCAGACCAGGGATCGAACCAGTGTCCCCTGCATTGCAAGATGGATTGCTAGCCACTGTATCACCAGGGAAGTCTGGGATGTTCTGTTTTGTTTTGTTTTTTGACCGAGCCTCATGGCTTGCAGGAATCTCAGTTTCCCAGCCAGGGATTGAACCTGGGCCGTGGCAGTGAAAGGCCAGAATCCTAAACACTAAGGCACCAAGGAACTCCCCGTGATGGGATATCTGTAAATATTTTCTCTTGTCTTCTCTTTATACATTTCTAAACAAATGTGCACAACTTTCATCAAGCAGTAACCAGCTTGAACGCATAACCAGGCAACTAAAACTTGGGCTCTTTCTAGGCTTCCTGCCCACGTTTGGACCTGCCTGGATTAACCTGTATGGCTCACCCAGGAACCACAGTCTGATGGATGACTACCAGGAACTGAATGAAGGCTTCGGAGAAGGCGTGTCATTCCGGGGCAGGATCTTGGTGGAGATCGCTGTGGAGATCCTCTCGGGAGGGGCACAGGAGTCTAAATTCTCCAAGGCGCTCAAGGAGTTCAAGTTGTCTCCGAAGGACAAAGACTCCAAATCTTCCAAAGGCGCGAGTAAAGACAAGGGTGACAAAACCGACGATGGCAAACCCCAGCAGGCTTCAGACAAAACCAACTCAACAGAGGTGGAGGTGGAGCCTTTCGACGTGCCCCCAGAGGTAGGTCTGAGCGCTCCTCCACTGAGACTGTGCCCTGAGCCCAGGGCAGAGACAGCATCTGCCTCGGGTCCCCAGAGACTCACAGAGGTGTGGTGCCCCTGCAAAATGTGTGTTGACTCAGCCTTGTATTCCGGGGCCAATCCTCTGCCTTTTTCTGCTCAGATCATAGCCATCTGCTCATGTTACATTCTGTCTGCATTCCCCCAAACACAGATTCCCATGGAAACCAAAGTAAAATAAAATTAAAGCACTCTGGAGGAGCTGTTGGGAGTGGGTGGCCGGGTGATGGACTGAACTCTGTCTGGGGCCTAATTGTGTTTAGCTTTGTTAGCTCAGCATACGTTCTGGATGAGATAACGTGGGATGAGGGATGAAGAGGAGGAAGAGTGGGTGACAAGTGGGGACACAAGAAACTGAGACACCTGTTCCCCTGCCCCACGCCTGTGGGGAAGTCACTGCTGGAGGGAATGGTTATCATTGCTTGTGACTCAGCAAATAGCAGAGTAGCATCTTCTGGCCCAGTTCTGTGTTAGGGGTGAGAGCTCTGGGACCCCAAGAGGAACATAAACCATGAATATCTTCTCAGTCATTAAGTTCAGTAATAGTACTTTGTCATTACCAACGAAGGAATTTTATATTTTGGTGGGTAGGTTGTAGCTTGATTCTGCGTCTTGGGAGGGTGTTTCTCAGGTCAACCAGACTTTAATTTCAGATGGGGAAGGGATGGGCTGGTCTCCCAGAGCTGTCCATTCCTGGTAGAGACTAGAAGACATGGAAGGATTTTTAGTATGTGGGTCAACTTAGCCTTGGAAGAGCCACTTAATTTTACTGCTGGGATTTAATAAATCTGGCTTCTGCCAGAGTAGATGATCTAAAAGAGAGCAAGGCAGAGAATGCAATGCCTTTTTTGCCCAAATCCATGGGAATCACACAGACATTTATGATGCCACATTCTAATTGTTATAAATGAGCCACATGTCCAGCCCACATTGAAACAAGGTTGGGGAATGAATGAGGCTTCACCTTTTTTTTTTTTTTTTTTTTGAGGCTTCACCTTTTAAGGGGAGGATTTTCCAAAAATTTGTGGACATCGTTTAAAACTACCACACTGGAGCTTCTACCTTCCTCAGAACCTCAGCAGCTCAGAGTGCCCTTACCAACATGATAATATCTATTTTTTGTAGCGTCTTCTTGTTTAGCTCTCCAGGTTCCCCCAGCTCTAATCTCCTTTGCTGCAGCCTTGCTCTCATTGTGAATCTGGACAGATGAGGTCCTATAATGCTGGCTTTCTAAACTCATCATCATCATCACCATCAAAGCTTACCTCCCTTCTGTAAAACCTTGTGTTCATTTTTATTATTTTTTAAATTTATTTTTATATTTTCTTGGTGTGTAATTGCTTTACCATGTTGCGTTAGCTTCTGCTGTACAACATCATGAATCAGCTAGGAGGATACATCTATCTCCTCCTTCCTGACCCTCCCTCCCATTCTTGCCCACCCCACCCCTCTCGGTCATCACAGAGCACGGAGCTGAGTCCATGTGCTATGCACCTGCTTCCTACTTGCTAGCTCTTCTACACATGGTAGTATATATATGTCAATGCTACCGTCTCACTTTGTCCCACCCTCCTCTTTTCCTCCCAGAAGTGTCCAGAAGTCCGTTCTCTAATCTGTATTTCTATTCCTGCCCTGTGTTCATTTTTAAATCCTCAGCATTGGCAGGAATAAAACTAGAGTCTGACTGCATGAAATTTATGGTATAGAAGGGGAGATAAGACATACAAAATAAATGCATAGGAAGCAGAATGTGATAAGGTGCCTTAAGCAGGTAAAGATAAAGTCAGTGCAGTGCAGTGTAAGGATTAAAATATTGGGCTCCCAAATAAGACAGTTGGGTTTAAGATGTGGCAGTATGGTGCAATGGTTACCATCCAGTCTCTGGACAAGTATCTGTTTGAGTCTTTGGGCAAGTGATTTAAGCTTCTTAGGTTTATTTCATTTAATGAATTAATACAACAAAGTGCTTGTTAGAAAAGAGCCTGGCACATAGTAAGTGCTCAATTACTATTAATCATGTTTAGTAACTATGAACAGATATCTTACTTTCATGAAACTACAGTTTCTCACCTTTAAGTGGATAGAATAGAAAGATCCCTCTCATAGGATAGTTACAAGAATTACATGAGATAATACAGGTAAAATTCTTTTTAAAAATTTTTTGTTTATTTAAAGTGAAAAAATTTATTGAGGTATAGTTGATTTACAATACCATGTTATTTTCAGTTGTATAACATAGTGATCCAGAAATTTTAAATGAAAGATGACTGCTTTACAATGCTGTGTTGGTCTCTGCCACACATGAACATGAATCAGCCATAGGTATACATACGTCCCCTCCCTCTTGAACCTTCTTCCCACCTCCCACCCCATCCCACCCCTCTAGGTTGTCAAGAGCACCAGCTGAGCTCCCCGTGTCATACAGCCAATTCCCACTGGCTATCTGTTTCACATATGGTGGTGTATATGTTTCCATGCCAGTCTCTCCACATCTGACACACAATAAGAGTTCTGCAAACACTACCATCATCATTTTTCTAGCTCAGGGCATCAAAGGAGGCTTCCAGAAGAAGAGACGTTTGGGTTGGACTTTGAAAGGTGGATGGGATTAAGACATGCATTATAATTTGTTGAAATACGGTGACTCCACCTATGGCATTGGCGCACGTAGGCTTTATCCTAGGTACTGCACATGGATGATCTCATTCCTTCCCCATGTAGGTCCTGCTACGATGTTCATTTCACAGACAAGGAACATGACACCTGGAGAGCGGACACGGCTTGCCTAGTCAGCAGCTAGGAAGCAGCAGAGTTGGGATTTAAAGAGGGGATCATGGCCTTGGAACCTGCGGTCTCTCTTCCAGGTTCCACGGCCTCCATTCCCTTTGGGTCTCTGAGTGATTTTTAATCTCCTCCCAGAGAGTAAACGTGGCCTCAGGAAGGCGTGATAAGGGGCTGACTTACAGCCAAGGGACACAGTGGCGGCGGGTGGGAGCAGTACGTGCTATGACTAAGAGTCAGCACCTGGACCCACCCTGTCCTACACTTTCTGGTGAATAGAAACGTTTCCTGCTGATGCCAGCAGCACAGGGAGCTTGTGTGTGAAGGAAGAGTCTCAAAAAGAGAGAAGGGGACTTCCCTGGCAGTCCAGTGCTTAAGACTCTGTGCTCCCAATGCAGGGGCATGGCTTTGATCCCTGATTGGGGGGACTAAGATCCCTCATGGCCGAAAAAAAAAAAAAAGAGAGAGAGAAAGAGACAGAGTTAAGAGCTCTTGATTGAATGGGGCTCTTAGCCCCTGAAACTGCAGCTGCTTTATTTCCTTCAATGAACCTTACTGCTGTTTCAGTTGGGCTCAATAAATCCAAGGGTAAAACCAGAAAGCACAGAATAAAAAGCTCCAGCTCATTCAGCTTCCTCACTCAGAAATGCGATGTTGTGTCGCCTGGTTTCCTTGAACCATCAATCTCTTAACAAGATACATATAGCAAGCTTACCTTTAAAATAAAAGGAAATTTGATTGTAAGGTTGAGACTACATCATTGCGAATGGCTGAATTGGGATTTGCAGTGTGTAGGTCCTGGTTCCTGCCAGTCTGATTAGAGTGGAAATGATGTACCATATCAGGCTGACACCAAGACTCAGGTTTCTATAAATCACCCTGGATCAGGTTGGCCTCACTAATTCAGTTTCCTCCTACTATAAAAAGATCCAGGCCCATCTAATGTATTTTTTTTTTTCTTCCTATAGATTGTACCAGAAAAACATGAGGAATTTTTACTCTTTGGAGCATTTTTCGAAGCTACCATGATCGACCGGAGGATCGGAGATAAACCCATTAGCTTTGAAGTTTCTATTGGTAAGTGCAGACAAGCATAGTGCCTGGAACATGGCATGAACTTTATATCTCTTTCTTAAATAAATGAATCAATTCTTTACGTGCAGATGGTAGCATTCTGTTGGAGGTTTGCACCTCAGGAAGAAATGAATAACTCCTTGTCCAGTCTAGAGTCAATATGTAAGGGATAGATTTATTTAAATTAAAAAAAAATATATATATAAATAAAAAATAATAAAAAATTTAAAAATGCACACATATGGCTGATTATTGTTGATGTATGGCAGAAACTAACCCAATATTGTAAAGCAATTATCTTCCAATTAAAAATAAGTTAAAATAAAAAGATTGAGAGTATAGCTTGCATTCAGACAGACTTGGACTACTAGTCCTGGTTCCCTGACCCTAGGATCACTTAATTTCTCTTGGTCTTGCTTTCTTCATCTATAAAATGGGAATAGTGATAATTCCTTATGAAGCTATGGCAAGGGTTTAATGAATTAATGCACATAACGTGCTATGTATATAATTGATGCTATTGTTATAACTCCCAGCAGTCTTCCTGGACTGATGTGCATCTGGAAAAACCACTTCAAGAAAGAGTATTCCATCAGAGAAGGTCTTGATTTACATTTGGGAAGTTTTGGAGCAGAAAAAAATGGAGATGAAATCCAGTTAATCTGTAACTTAAGTCATTTTTACAAAAAAAAAGACCTTAAGATGGAAGCTGATCCTGGCTTAGTATCACTGCTAATCTTATTTCTTTGATCTGGCCATCATCCTACCTACACACTGAGAGCTTATTACTCTGCGCTGGGAGGACATAAGCTTGGGTCCTTTCTGCCGAGCAGCCCGATTCTGCTCATTGACGTCTGGCCCTTCTCCCCTTGCTGCTCACTCTGCAGGTAATTTGGGGAACCTGACTGATGGAGGGCTGCATCACAGGAGTAGGAAGAAGTCAGCAGACTTAGCTGAAGAAGACACTGCGCCACTGCTGCACGGAGGAGAAGGGGACGCAGCCCGTGATGCCGCCATTCCTCTGGTCTCCACCACGCACCCCGAGAAGCCACTCGTGACGGAAGGGAACAGGTAGGAGACATAGCTTCCTCGACAGCTTCCCTGATGCCTCAGCAGTAAATGCAATGCAGGAGACGCAGGTTTGATCCCTGGTTGGGAAGATCCCCTGCAGAAGGCAGTGTCAACCCACTCCAGTAGTCTTGCATGGAGAATTTCATGGACAGAGGAGCTTGCTGGGTTATAGTCCAGGGGGTTGCAGAGAGTCGGACACGACGGAAGTGACTGAGCACGCACACACAGGAGCCCCAGGAGGCAAGAGTAGCCAAAACTTCTGACCGTGGAAACGTGACCAATTTCCATGACTGTTTGATTCAGTTCTTCTCTAAAACTAGAAACATTCTTTATCTTAGTTATGGGTGCAAGGTGCAAACGAGGTCGACAGGATAAATGCCACTGTCCTGAATTCTCATGTTGACAATTCTCCAAATGACACATCCAGTTAATTCATTCAAGGACAGAGTGACAATGATGGTTCTTATTACCATATCTGAAGCTCCCTTTATCCTATAACTTTGAAGCATAACAAGATAGGAAGGTCAGAAGTTAAAATTTCAATCCAAAATCCTATCAACAGTTATAGTCATCTGAACACAATGTAAACTCAACTTGGTGGAATTATTAATTACATCATTTCTTATCTTATTTGGGGCACAAACTGAAGAATTAAAAAATGATTCTTAGCCATCAAAAAAGACCATTTCAGAAAACAACTGGGGCTCCTACATGCACCCTCGCCGATCTTTAACCCACATGACATTTCAACATGCAAAGAGAAGTGAAATTATAGAATTTTGTCTTAAGACAGTGATGTCAACCAAGTGTCTTATGAGAAAGGAAAGCCACATGTAGTGAGAGTCTTCTGTGTTCTGAGCTTTGTGCTAGGAGTAAAAAAAATATGATCTCATGGGACTGTCAGAAGAGAACATTGCTCATTACATGGGAAGGGATTGGAACCACATCACTGGTTCTCATCAGTCTCTGCTTTTCTGGATCTAGACAGTCTCTCTGGGCATGAACCCATGGCTTACTGACCACTGTTAGAATAACAAGAATTCTCACATCTATTTCCCCAGATGGCCTTCTTTCTGAGCAGCAGATCCAACACCTCTACTTGGGTGTCCCCGAGCTAGTCATCAGACTCATTGTCTTCACAGGCAGCTTTTCCCTTTTTCCTATCTTTCCCATCTCAGAGACTGGTCCTACCACTCACTGCATCCTCTGAGCCACAAATTGGAAATCTGTCAATTGTTCTCTTTTCCCTTCCTACCCACATCCAACCAGTGATGAAGTCTGGTTAAGTCTAGTTCTCAAGTGTGTTCCTTATTGCCATTTCTTTAATTTGGTCAACTGGTATCTTTGGCATAAGTTATTTTAAACACCTCTTACTTGGCTTGGACCTGTATCAAGAAAATCACTAAACTATCCATCCGAACTCCCCACTCCCCCAGTTTGACATTATCCATTGGCTGCTTGTGGTTTTTCACAAATAAATAATTAATTTTTGGCATTCCTGGGTTGTTTGTTGCTGTACAAAGGCTGACTCTAGTTGCGACAAGCAGGGGTTGCTCTCTAGTTGAGGTTTGAGGGCTTCTCATTGCAGTGGCTTCTCTTGTTGCGGAGTATAGGCTCTAGGGTGTGTGAGCTTCATTAGTTGTGACTCGAAGCTTCTAGAGTGTGGACTCAGTAGTTGTCACACAGGGGCTCAGTTGCCCGGTGGCATGTGAAATCTTCCCAGAAAGGGATCAAACCTGTGCCCTTTTCATGGGCAGGCAAATTCCTAACCATTGGACCACCAGGGAAGTCCTGCCCATGCCTTTCAGGATTAGTCTCAGAGACCGTATTTTGTTGATTTGATCTCCATCGCAGTTCAGTTCAGTCACTCAGTCGTGTCCAGCTCTTTACGACCCCATGAATCGCAGCACACCAGGCCTCCCTGTCCATCACAAACTCCCGGAGTTTACTCAGACTCATGCCCATCGTGTCGGTGATGCCATCCAGCCATCTCATCCTCTGTCGTCCCCTTCTCTCCTCCTGCCCCCAATCCCTCCCAGCATCAGGGTCTTTTCCAATGAGTCAGCTCTTCACATGAGGTGGCCAAAGTATTGGAGTCTCAGCCTGAGCTTCAATCCTTCCAATGAACACCCAGGACTGATCTCATTCAGGATGGACTGGTTGGATCTCCTTGCAGTCCAAGGGACTCTCAAGAGTCTTCTCCAACACCACAGTTAAAAAGCATCAATTTTTTGGCGCTCAGCTTTCTTCACAGTCCAACTCTCACATCCATACATGACCACTGGAAAAACCATAGCCTTGACCAGACGGACCTTTGTTGGCAAAGTAATGTCTCTGCTTTTTAATATGCTATCTAGGTTGGTCATAACTTTCCTTCGAAGGAGTAAGCATCTTTTAATTTCATGGCTGCAGTCACCATCTGCAGTGATTTTGGAGCCCCCCAAAATAAAGTCTGACACTGTTTCCACTGTCTCCCCATCTATTTCCCATGAAGTGATGGGACCAGATTCCATGATCTTAGTTTTCTGAATGTTGAGCTTTAAGCCAACTTTTTAACTCTCCTCTTTCACTTTCATCAAGAGGCTTTTTACTTCCTCTTCACTTTCTGCCATAAGGGTGGTGTCATCTGCATATCTGAGGTTATTGATATTTCTCCCAGCAATCTTAATTCCAGCTTGTGCTTCTTCCAGCCCAGCATTTCTCATGATGTACTCTGCATATAAGTTAAATAAGCAGGGTGACAATACACAGCCTTGATGTACTCCTTTTCCTATTTGGAACCAGTCTGCTGTTCCATGTCCAGTTCTAACTGTTGCTTCCTGACCTGCATACAGGTTTCTCAAGAGGCAGGTCAGATGGTCTGGTATTCCCATCTCTTTCAGAATTTTCCACAGTTTATTGTGATGCACACAGTCAAAGGCTTTGGCATAGTCAATAAAGCAGAAATAGATGCTTTTCTGGAACTCTCTTGCTTTTTTGATGATCCAGCAGATGTTGGCAATTTGATCTCTGGTTCCTCTGCCTTTTCTAAAACCAGCTTGAACATCTGGAAGTTCTCGGTTGACGTATTGCTGAAGCCTGGCTTGGAAAATTTTGAGCATTACTTTACTAGTGTGTGAGATGAGTGCAATTGTGCAGTAGTTTGAGCATTCTTTGGGATTGCCTTTCTTAGGGATTGGAATGAAAATTGACCTTTTCCAGTCCTGTGGCCACTGCTGAGTTTTCTAAATTTGCTGGCATATTGAGTGCAGCATCACAGCATCATCTTTCAGGATTTGAAATAGCTCAACTGGAATTCCATCACACCCAATAGCTTTGTTCATAGTGATGCTTTCTAAGGCCCACTTGACTTCACATTCCAGGATGTCTGGCTCTAGGTGAGTGATGACACCATTGTGATTATCTGGGTCATGAAGATCTTTTTTGTACAGTTCTTCTGTGTATTCTTGCCACCTCTTTTTGCATCTACTTCTCTACAATAAACTCCGGTCATTCCCCAAATTCCACCAGTCCTCTAGTGCCATTCCCCAGATGAATCCTGCTGTTTGCTCCATCTGGACCTGTGAACATGCTCTTGCCTCTGCCAGGCTACAAGTGGCATCCTCAGAATGGCTAGCTCCCATTACCTTTCAAGAGTAAGTTCAAGTTCCCTTCCCTGAATCCCAAGGCTGATTTAGACTTCGCTCAGCTCCATCAAACACTGATCACACTTCATTCAGCTGTTTTTATTCGTCTGTCTTGCTGTTAGGCGGTGTGCAGTCAGAGGGCAAAGGACTTGTCTTGCTCACCTTTGTATCTGCTCATCTCCGCACTGGGCATGTAGTAGATACTCGTACCTGTTTTTGAATGAGCTGAGGAAGTGCTACAACCAGGTTGGGCACTGGGTTCCATGGGGGTAGAGAGAGGGAGGGGGAGGAGGTGAAGAGTTGGCAAAGGTCACAGCAAAGGTGACACAGTAAAGAGTGAGAATGAGTTTAAGGATGGAAGCGATCGTCTGGGACAAAGTAGGAAGGGGTAACTGAAAATAACCCTGGTGCGTGTCCTCTCGCTTCTGAGCATGGCTGCACATTTTCTAAATCCTGTCTCTCCCATGGACCATCTTCCCCCTCCCATGGACCACCTTCTTTGGGGTCTTTTTTGACCTCCTGGCAGCCATGCTTGGGGGCCTATCCTCCCTTCCATGCACCAAAAAGGACCCCAAACTTCCCTGTCCTTTAATAGTTTCTCTGTCCAATGTAAAACCTGAGGACATCAATGAGCAGGGTCTGCAGCTCTGGGAGGCTTTTCTGAGGCTCTCAGTGGTACTCTGCATCCTTTCGCTGGGAACAGGCAGTGAAAACATCCCCACTTCATTAGACTAGCCCATTGCTGATAGTGGTGGTAATATCAGAAGATGTAGTATGGGAAGTGCTTAAGGAGAGATGAGAGCCCTACAGAACCCTCCAGTGGGCCACACATTACTACTAACCAGCTCACTCAAAGAGATCAAAATAAGTCATGCTGCTGTTTGCGGGTTTTCTGTATATTCCTGTCACTATATTGAAGCTCTATTCACATAGTGGCAAGCCAAGAATGGCAGCAACTGAATTAGAAGGTTCTATAATAGAATATACCCCAACACACTTGTGCATGCCCACACACACACTTGCCTATGCACCCACAGTGTCCATACCCATGAGCACACTTACACATATGTGTACACACACACACATACAACTTATTTGTCTGTTGCCTCCATTGAAATACCACTTTATAAGGAGCAGTTTAGTCTGACACTTGAAACATCCCCTTGGGATTACTCTGGGCTTTCCAGTTTTCTAAAGCATGTGCATTTACATATAATTTACATATAGGGCTGGAGTGCAGGAATGAGTCTGGAGCATAGCCCAGGGTCAGCTCATCGTTGGATTCTCAGGGCTCCAGGCTTGCCCTTGCCCAGAGTCACAAGGCTGATGGCACATCAGGGCAGCCATTCAAACTTTAGGCTTCTCTTCCTGCTGGCAATGTGGGACCCTCCCATCTGCTGCTCTCCATCTGCATGGTCGTTTGCCTGAGAAAATACTGCATCCTGAGCCCTGTAGACCCAGTAAGACCTGGAGGACCTGGGAGCCAAAGACACAGAGGCTCTGAACACTGTTAGCACAAAATCATCCAGAGCAAAGAAACCTTGGGACAAAGCACAACATCGAGTAGAAATTTATTTAGTTGCAGGATTCTCAGTGCCATAATTTGTTTTTTAAATTTTTATATGAATGTAATTACTTTGCCTGGAGGATCCCATGGACAGAGAAGCCTGGTGGGCTATAGTCCATGGGTTGCAGAGAGTCGGACACGACTGAATCGACTTCATTTGTTTGCTTTACAGTGTTGGGTAGTTTCTTCTGTACAGAAAAGCAAATTAGTTATACATATACATATTCCCCTCTTTTTAAGCTTTCCTTCCCACTCTGCTCAATGTGCTGTGGCAGCCTGGATGAGAGAGGGGTTGGGGGCACAATGGATCCATGTATATATGCGACTGAGTCCCTTCACTGTTCACCTGAAACTATCACAACTCTGTTAATTGGCTATGTGCTAAGTTATTTCAGTTGTGTCCAACTCCTTGCAGCTCTATGGACTGTAACCTCCAGGTCCCTCTGTCCATGCAATCTAGGCAAGAATACTGGAGTGGGTTGCCATGCCATCCTCCAGGTGATATTCCCAACCCAGGGATCGAACACTTGTCTCTTATCTCCTGCATTGGCAGGTGGGTTCTCTATCACTAGTGCTGCCAATACAAAATTAAAAGTTCAAAATTCCCACTTATGTCATCAGAGAGCATTGAGTAGAGTCCCCTGTGCTCTACAGTAAGTTCTGATCAGTTATCTATTTTGTACATAATAGTGTATATATGTCAATCCCAGGCTCCCATTTCATCCAACCCCTGCTCCCATCATTGGTATCCACGAGTTTGTTCTCTACGTTTGTGTCTCTATTTCTGCTTTGCAAATATGTTCATCTATATCAATTCTAGATTCCACATATAAGCCATGTTATACAATATTTGTTCTTTTCAGTGCCATCATTTTTAACAAGATAAAGGAAGGAGCAGTTTCTGACCTTCCTTATTAGTTAAGTTTTATTTTGTTCTCCTGCTGTAATCATAACCTCAGTTTCTGCCAAGGACTTATTTGGCTTCTCTTCTGAATGGTTGCCTGCTGGTTCCTTTTCTGCAGAACAGACCACAGAGCATCTTCGCTAACTTTATGGCCTCTGAAAGAAACTTAGGTTGGAGAGCTAAAAAGAGCAACCGTGCGTTCTTTCAGGCTGAAGTCCTCTGTAGCTTTTGGAATGGAAACAAAGCTATCTCTTTCACTTTCCCTCCACCCCAGCCTCTAGAAGCTCATGACTCCTAACACTGTCCACATTTATTAGGGCCCCTGTCCAACCAATGCCCATGACAAGAAATGTGCTCTTGCCTGCATTCCATGTTTCTCTTCACACCGACCCAGATGATTGTGGGAAAATTACAGGGGGCTGAGGGCAGAACTAGGTAAGAATATAGCTGTCATTAGGCAGGGAACTTCAGCCTTTGGCTCCATCTCTCCCGTCTTACCTGCTTCCTCATCCACATCCTGGGGAACTGAATCCTACCAGTTAGTTCCTTCTTTTCTGTCTTCAGTCTCATCCTCTGAACTATCTATTTCTCATCATCATTTAAGCATATCCAACCATCACCATCAACCATTCTCTTTGGCTCCATGTCTCCCCTTCCAGCTACTTTGCCATCTCTCCGGTCCTTTCTTAGTCAAGTGGGTCACCTATCAGTATATTATTGGCACCAATGCCCAGCAACAACAAACATTGGATGGATGGCAGCCATGGAATGTTGAAGTTGAGTTTGAAGCACATGACTTCATCCTCATTAATATTATTACCTTCTTACAAATCTCAAGCGATTTCAGTTTCTAAAATACATTCACCTCTGTTATCTCAGTTGATCCTTACACAGTCAGTTCTTAGCATATAGAATTAAAGGGAAAGGAAAATGTTAGTATTTCTCGCTTCTCTCTTCTCTCAATTAGAAAGAGAATTTTTCCTTGAAGAGAGCTTGCCAATTAAATCCTGCCTTCTGGAGATCATTCTAAGCTTTGCCCTGGGTCAGAGGGTGTTAGCTGTTACTACCTCTCCATTGTAGCCATATAATTGTTCATTGTTTAGTGTTCATAGGTCCTCAAGTAAAGGCTAAGGATGTAATTAATAGTGTGACTATTATGTCACCATCCTTCCCCCAACCCACCCAGGAGGTTCGACACGAACATGTGACTGAAATTGCCTGAAAAACACTGATTGCCACCTAACTTCCAGACCTAATGTGTTTTCCCAGGAATTACAACTATTTGCCATTTGAGGCCAAGAAGCCCTGTGTCTACTTCGTTAGTTCTTGGGGAGACCAGACGTTTAGGCTGCATTGGTCCAACATGCTGGAGAGGATGGCAGACCTCCTGGTAGGTGACTCTGACAGGTGATGGATTCAAATATTGGGAAGCGGGAGGCAAAGGGGATCTTCTCCCACCCAGTAGAGGGTCTTGGCCTCAGTTTCAATATCAAAGAATTGAGACCTCTGCATTTGGATGATGCATGGCTCCTGCCATGTGGATCCAGGGAAATGAAAATACATTTTACAAAATGCCTCACCTTTAAATCAAGCTCTCCAAATTCAAATCCTTGCTCTGCTTCTACCTGTTATAGCACCTAGTATGATCCATGCTAAGTCATTTCAGTCATGTCTGACTCTTTGCGACCCTGTGGACTGTAACCCACCAGGCTCCTCTGTCCATGGGATTCTCCAGGCAAGAACACTGGAGTGGGTTACCATGCCCTCCTCCAGGGGATCTTCCCAACCCAGGGATAGAACTCACCTCTCTTAAGTCTCCTGCATTGGCAGGTGGGCTCTTTACCACTAGCACCACCCAGAAGGCCCACAGAACCTAAGGTTAGACCATTTTCCTCATCTCCAAAGGTCAGGGGATGGATAGCATTCCCACAAAATTGATAGGTCTTAATTTCAACTAGTATAAAATCCTAAGTCTTTAACAAAGTAGATAATTCCCTCCAAAGTCAAGCCCTGCCACCTCTCCAGTCCTGTCTCTCACAAGCTCCTCCTCCTCACTTTATTCTAAGCACAGTGGTGTCCTTTCAAGTGTCTCAAAGAAACCAAGCTCCTTCATGCCTCCTAGCTACCTCCATGCTCTTCTCTCTGCCTGGGCTGCTTTTCCTCATCATGTTTCTCCAAGGAAGCCCAGTCAGCCTCCATAGCTCAGGTTCGAGCACTTCCTCAGAGAAGCTGTTTGACATTTCCTCTTACCCTCTCCCATCATATCTTATTCTTTTCCTTCAGAATTGTTTGAGGAATTGAATGTGCGAAAGTATTCAAAACAGTGTGCAGGCATGGTCAGTTGCTAAGTCATGTCTAGCTCTTTGTGACCCCTTGGACTATAGCCCACCAGGCTCCTCTGTCCATGGGATTCTCCAGGCAAGAATACTGAAATGGGTTGCCATTTCCTCCTCCAGGAATCTTCCTGACCCAAGGATCAAACTCCTGTCTCCTACATTGGCAGGCAGATTCTTTACCACTGAGCCACCTGGGAAGCCCATTTAAAATAGCACCTACATGCAGTAAATATAGGCTGACCAACCCAAGCCCCAGGGGTAAAGAAAACCAGGGAAGCTGCTGCTTTGGTATCTTGCACCTTCCCTTTGTGATTCCTTTTCGCTTCCTCTCGCATTTCCCTTTCCAGCTCACATATCTCATGGACAGCGTCCTCTCCTGCCTCTTTCCTTTTCAAAACAAAATATGAGCTGAATATCATTTCTGTGAATGTTAGAATCAGTGTCTCCACGACAAAGTCTCATTCCCATCTCTCATCCCTACACCTCCGTGGTTTGTTTTCAGGAAGAAGGTATAGAGGAAGTAAAAGAATTGATTAAGATTTCAGAGGAAGCCCCAGAAGAGAAAATGAAGATGGTGCTCAGTGAATTTATCAGTCAAAGCAGGTACTGGAGGGACAGATGGCATCTGGGGAGCTGAGCTGTATGGAATCAGCTTTTACTTACCTTAGAAAATAGCCAATTTTACATGCAGTCAAATGAACATTGAATAGTGTTATATCCATCTTAATTTGGTTCAGTAATTTAGCTGCTGTGGGCTCACTATTGCTTTCTTATACTTAACTAAAATATAAAGCAAAGGGGGGAAAAAAGGAAAAGGGAAGAAAAGAAAGACTTAACTGCAGAGACTCTTTTTGGAACAAGAAAATTGCTAGCAGTGTTAGTGCCCAGCATGCTTCTTTGCATTTGGTAGGTACTCAACAACTATTTGGGCTTCCCTGGTGGCGCTAGTGATAAAGAACCTGCCTGCCAATGCAGGAGACTTAAGAGATGCAGATTCGAAACCTGTCTCAGGAAGATCCCCTAGAGGAGGGCATGGCAACTCACTTCAGTATGCTTGCCTGGAAAATCCCATGGACAGAGGAGCCTGGTGAGCTAGTCCAGAGAGTCGGACATGACTGAAGCAAGTTAGCACACATGCAACAACTATTTGGCAATTGGATGGTGGGGGTGGTGGTTTAGTTGCTAAGTTGTACTTGAATTTTATGACCTTATAGATGGCACCCATCAGATTCCTCTGTCCATGGGATTTCCCAGGCAAGAATACTGGAGTGGGTTGCCGTTTCCTTCTCCAGGGAATCTTCCTGACTCAGAGATTGAACCTGCATCTCCTGCACTGCAAGTGGATTCTTTACTGCTGAGCAACCAGGGATTCCCAATTAGATGGATAAGTTGTATCAAATGCTACTTAACAGATTTTTTTGCACACCATATTAATAAGCACCTATTAATGACTTTTACTCCAGGAGGTAGACAATATAGTAAAAAAAAATGAATAGGGTATGTTGGTTACCAATTGCAGAGTAACAAATAATGCTCAAATTAAGGGACTAAAACATTTTATTATTTCACGGTTTCTTGGGTCAAGAATGTAGATGTGGCTTAGTTGGGTCCTCTGCTCAGAACCTATCCCAGGCTGCACTCAAGGCATTGATTAAGGCTACAGTTATCTCAGGGCCCAGCTGGGAAGGACTTACTTCCCAGATCACTCACGTGGTCATTTGCAGAATTCAGTTCTTCTTAAACTGTTGGGTTGAGGAGGATTGAGGACTGCAGCTCCCTGCCAGCTGTTGTTTGGAGGTCATTCTCAATTCCTTGCCATATGGGCCTTCCCACGCTACATCTCACAATGTGGCAACTGACTTCATCAGAATGTGTGAGACCGAAGAGTTAGAGAGGACGCGCCAGTAAGATGGCCATCATGGTCTTTTATAATCTAGTCTTGGACATGACATCCCATCAGTCTTGATGGGTTCTGTCAGAAACCAATCCCTGGGACTAAGGCATATTCAAAGGGGAGGAATTATATGATGGCAAGAATAGCAGGAGTGGGGATCATGGGAACCATCTTAGAGGCTGCCTCCCTTACAAGAAAACAACTTGGATTAACTCTTGAAATGAATCAGTCAATACTCAAGCAACAGTGAGAATTTGTCACAATAGGATGAATGGAAAAGGAGTGGCATTTCATTTGATGGAAAGAAAAAAACAAATAGACAGCAGATAGCTAAATTCCGGTGTTTTGCTTTGTAAGTTTTCTTTCCTAATCTCTCAACTACCCAAGCATTTTTACTTTTTTTAAAAAAGGAAGAAAGCAGAGAAATAAATATGTGTTTTTTCTATCTTGATTTCTCTTCTGTTTTTCATAGAAGCAATATGAATCAGTGCTACTCCTGCTGTGAGCTAAGTGCCACCTGCTATTCCCTTGAAGCATCTTTTAAAAGCTTCATGATCATTTTTAGAAATTGTGGGCACATTAATAGCTGGAAAAATTTTCTTTACTAGGAGGTTGCTTGATGTAATAATCATTCCTCTTTCTTTTCTGCAAGTTTAAAACCAACTGAAAAAATATACATGAGGGTCAGACAGAGATCAGACATTTGTTTTAAGTTTGGTAAATAGGGATTTGAGAAAGCAGTTTGGACCTGAGGTCAAGGAGGCTTTGTAGTTCCCCCCAACCTGTTGGAGGTTGAGCAGCTTGACTTTGGGGCTTTCCCCTATAAGGGCCAGACCACCTGCTGTGTGGAAGTGAGGCGCCTGCCCACAGCCCATGGTGGGCTGGGTCTGAAAGATGAAGAACAATCAGAGTCATGAGCCAAAGTCATCTACCCCCTTCTGAGGGGAAAATAAGCTCTTTCTCCCGCTGTGTGGAAGGGAGAGAGATCAGAAGCATCCATCATATTTCTTAGAGCTGATCCATCCTGGGAGTGGAATGGATTCCTTCTGCCTCTAGGAAAGAAAGGTAGACATGTGACAACAAGACTCCTTCCTCAAAATGGAATCCTTTTATTCTTCTTAAAAATTAAGAGAAAATGCAATGACTAGTATGTATGCCCAAAGAGAATTTCTGGCGAAGCTTCCAACTGCCACCAGGCAGAGCTTCTATGTGGGACCCCGAGCTGGGAGGTTTGGCATCTTACCCCCGTTTTGTTCCTTTGTAATTGATTCTTTTCATCACAAAAGTACTACATGCTCATCGCACAACGATAACAAAATGCAGGATGGGTAGGGTAAAAATGTTCTCAGTTCTCTCTCCAATCCCACTCAGAAAGCAGAGTTTGATTGGTCTTTCTGGTTTTTTTCCTGTGCATTTGCAAACATACACATTCATAAGAATGCTCTATTTCTTTACAAATATTGCACACTTTGTTCAGCAGCTTGCTTTTTCACTCAACAGTGTATCACCAGCATCTTTCTACAGTGATAACTAATGGTTTTCCCCACTGTTCAGTCATGTGATATGTATCATGTAGTATTTAACTAGTCCCTGATATTTTTGTTCTGATTTATTTTGCTACTATAAATGGTGCTACAATAAACGTTACTGTATAAATATCCTTTTTTGTGAGAACTTTCAGTTATTTTTAAAGGATAGAATTCTAGTATAATTTTGGATCAAATTATATGGACATTTAGATATTGATAAGTGCTGTCAAATTACCTCCTAAACATTATAATAATTAACACTCTCCTATCATAACAGAAGAGAGTGACTTTTTCCTCTCAAATATTACCAATCTTGAATACTATCCAGTTTTTAATAAGTGAAAATGGCATCAATTTTAATTTTCATTTAAATTATTGCTGATAAGGGCAATGTCTTATTTTCCCACGTTTAAAGCCATTTCTAACTCATCACATTCATAACATTTTTTACTGAGCACATTTTTAACTCCATCTCTCAAAGTGTTACTGTTTAGTCCTTTGTATGTTTTTAAAAATATGAGGACATAGCCCAGTTTTGAAACTAAAATATTTGCTTGACATACAACTTTTTAGGAACCTTTTGGAGTGTGTTAAATTTATAAAATAAAAGAATTGCAAAATAACTGCATTATTTTGTGTTTGCTCTTATGAACTTGTATAGCCATCACATTAGGCATATACCAAAAGGAAGTGGAAAAACAAGCATTCCTCAAATCAATGTGGGACTGGGCATCAATTCCCATTCTCGTTTGTCTCAAACATTATAGGGACTTCCCTGGTGGTCCAGTGGTTAAAACTCCAAACTCCCAATGTAGAGCACCCAGGTTTGATCCCTGGTCGGGGAACTAGGTCCCATATGCCACAACTAAGACCCAGCACAGACAAATAAACAACTAAATCTTTTAAATAAAGAAAAGAAACGTTAGTGCATCATTGCTTAATCCTAGTGAAAAATACCTTGGTTCCGTGGTTTCATCAACTTTGTCATTGCATTGTAGAAAGTATACTTGCAAATCTCTGGAATTATAGAAATGAATTTTCACTAAGTAGGTTTGGAAATTGTTTTTCTTCTCTTCCAGCGCCTTTACCTCTGAAGCAGAAAAGAAGCCCAAGATGTTAAACCAAACCAATTTAGATAAGAAACGACTTACGCTCTGTTGGCAGGAGCTGGTATGTGAAAATCTATTTATACTTGGGGACCACTAAAGCACGCGCTTTAAAAATAAGCCTCGTAGATGAAGCATAGGTCATAGACCACATGAGGATAAGGTTCTAAAGGTCATATGTTTGTGTGACATAGAGGAATGAGTGGGAAGGAAATGAACAGATGAGTGTGCTGGAAAAGAGCTAGCCTGCATTGAATGTTTATGAGAATGAGCTAGAAGCCCACCAGTGCTACATCCTATTCTGATACAGGGCTTGTTCAGTTTTTGGCATTGTATCTTGTCAGAGGCTGTGGACTCTTGCACCTAACCTTCTGCCTCCTGAGCTGAGAGACAAAAAGAAATAACTAGGCTTCCTCTCCTCGAAGTCCTCCCTTTATGAACTGTATGAAAAGCTGTGAGCACTACCTGAGGACAGGGTAGGGCGGTGGCTGGTCCCTCTCTGCATCTTGTGAACCCTGCACAGTGCGGGGTGCCTGAGAGTCACTCGGTCCCTGTTGAGTGAGTGACAGCTGGGAATTGCCAGGCCAAGTCAGACCCTGAGTATCTCTCCTTGAAACTTCAGTTCCAGCCGTGGCACCAAGGAGCGTCTTGTATGAAGTCATGATAATTCTGCGAAATGAAATTCCTCAGTGTTAGGGAGCTCAGCTTGCTGCTTGGTGATGACCTAGAGGGGTGGGATGGTGGGGTGGGGTGGGAGGGATAAAGTAGTTATCCTCCAGTTTACAAAAAAACCAGGGACATTTTAAAGATGTGAATGGGGCCTGGAGAGATGAACCGACTTTTTTTTTTAAAGGTCATAGCTAGTTAACTATACTCCAGAGACTAAACCCTGAGTCTCTGAACATTTGACTCATCTTTCTTTCCAGAATAATAAATGGTTTGTGCTCTCCCCTACTCCCAGGGAGATTCCCACCATATAGAAAATCTTCTTCCCACTCCTTTCTTCCTCAGTACCTGTGACTGCCCTTCCTGCCTCTGAACTATCCATCCCCTATGTATCACCCACTGAGCCCTCTCGTTTTCTGTATCTGACAGTCCTTGTCCTGAACAAGCCCACCATGTCAGTACTTTGTAGTGGCTCGGCTCTTTCCTCATCTCCACGCCTGTGTTTCCAGCCTCCTAGCGGACATGTCAACTGCTGCCTCATTGCCCAACATACCCCACTCAGCCCATTATCTTCCCACCTAAGCTTGTTCCCCATCCTATGTTGGCACCACCAGCCTCCCTTGTTGCTCCAGTCAGAAGCCTAAGAATCAACTTTGAACCCTATGCCTCACCCTAGATGGCCAGTTCCCTGGCCTTTAAAGACTCTGGCCTTTACTCTATTCTTCATCCCCTGAACCACTGCCTGACATCTCTGGCCTTAGCATCTCTGGCCTGGACTATTGCAATCATCTTCCTCCAGTCCACCTTCCAGAATGGTCTCCAAAACACAAACTCGCTTATATCGCTCTTCATGAAAATATCACTGAAGCCTCTCAGTTGCTCCAATACTTTGGCCACCTGATGTGAAGAGCTGACTCACTGGAAAAGACCCTGATGCTGGGAAAGACTGAAGGCAGGAGGAGAAGGGGGTGACAGAGGATGAGATGGTTGGATGGCATCACCGTGTTGATGAACATGAATTTGAGCAAACTCTGGGAGACAGTGGAGGACAGAGGCGCCTGGGGGGGCTACGGTCCACGGGGTCACAAAGAATCAGACATGACTTAGGGACCGAACAACAACAGCACAGTTGTTCAGAAGATAAAGGCCGAACTCCTTTGTGCATGCCGTACGGAGCTGCCCAGCATCTGGGCCCAGGCGCGTGTCCCGATCCCAGCTCCCATTTCGCCCTTCCTGTATATCCATGCAGCACTGACTTTGAACCCTTCCTGATTATGTGTCTTCATATGTAGTTGCTCCTTCCATCTGGACTGTTTTTTTTTTTTTTTGCACTGTCCTTTTTTTAATCAACTGATGAATTCAATGTATTTTTAAAGACTCAGCTAAAATATCACATTTAATATTATTCATAAAACCTGGCTTTGGCCCCTCCAGTCCCTTGATGTTTTACACGGCCTAGTTATTTGCATGTACTGCTTTCACCTCGCCAACTGTTGAAGTCTCAGGGAAAGGAAACTTGTATCCTTCCCCTGCCCTAGGCCTTGGCTCCTGGGAGCGCCTGGTCCACTGCAGGTATTCAGGTCCTCTAGTCAGGGGCTTCCTAGGTGCCAGGCCCTGGGTGCTGTAAGTTCTTGGTGCTTGTCCTCAGTTTATTGACTCGTCTGTTCACCCCGCAAACATTTATTTAACTCCTGCCATGTGCCAGGAACCCCATCAGACACTGACTTCGCTGGGCCTCAGCTTCTCATCTGTCAAATGAAGGTGAAATAATATTTACTCTCTCCATATTCCTGAAGTGAAAGAAAGTGAAAGTGGCTCCATCAGATCTGACTCCGTGACCCCATGGACTGTAGCCCTCCAGACTCGTCTGTCCGTGGCATTCTCCAGGCAAGAATACTGGAGTGGGTTGCCATGCCCTCCTCCAGGGGATCTTCCCAACCCAGGGATCAAAACCAGGTCTCTTGCATTGTAGGCGGATTCTTTACTGTCTGAGCCACCTTTTTCTTTTAATGGGCAGTGTGCAGACCCTGAAACTGCCCTCGTGAGTGGCTCAGTGTGGAGCTTACAAGCACTTTGACTGTGCTTCTTAACCAGATTTCTAGAAAGATCTACACTGACTCTTGTTTTGTTTTAGGAGGCGATAGCCAGGGAGGCCAAGGGGCTCACTCAGCAGCAGAAGAAAAAGTTATCTCTTGAAGAAATGATCCAGACGGCCCAAAGCTTTGTGGAAAAAATCCGCTTTCTTGTGGATGAGGTAATCAACTCTACGGGCAAAGCTCATTTGGAAGATTAGACTGAATATGTCTTCCTGGGGGGTTTGAATGTTTGCTAAGGATGAAAGATGGAGCTGTGTTTTCTCTCTAGTTCTGCTGAGCTGAGGAGGCAGTATTCGCTTGAAGGGTGAGAAGGGAGATTTTTAAATTAAGTCAAACATGTATGACTTTATGGATTTCTTTTAACGAAGCCTGAGTAGTCAGCAGAAATAAAAAGCATGTTCCTAAAACAAAAACAAACAGAAAAAACCACAGTTCTTAGTAGGCTCAAAAAAAGTCAAAATAAACACAAGAACTTTGATAGATTTTTAACTACGAAAACTGAAATTGAAGCTCATGTTCAGTAAAAGTTAAAACGAATCTTCTCATTTTAGTTAGTTGTAAGCCATTGTTAATCGGCTATACCCCAATACCAAAAAAGGTTTAAGCTTAAAAAAAAGGGGAAAAAAAAAGAGCAGGAAAAGGGGAAAAAAAAATTAGTTGTAAGTAATATCTTCTGGTGACAACTAGAATGAGCTTTACAAAGCCCTCATATTTGCTTCTGTTATAAAAACCAGGTTTCCTGGGGGAAGGTTTTGGGGAGATTTATGGCTTCTGTTGTTCTTGAAAGTTGTTTTTCTTGTTGCAAATCAGTCATTCCCAGGAAGCATAAAAAACCCTGAGACAGTCACTTTGGAATGCAGGCATTTTAATAAGCACCCAGAATGTTTGAAACAGGACTGTGACTAACCAACCCTGTGGCTGGAAACCCTTTGATGAGTGTCCCTGTTTCCATGTCAGGAGAGAAAGGGTACCAATTACAATCGAGGTTATGGGGCTAGAAAGAGCATCTACTTACAGTCCAAGGATGTCAAAAGCTAGTTTAGGACAATACACCTCCCTTTAGTTTTGAAAGCTATGTTGGCTCAGAAATGTGCATTTTAAACATTCGCAATGTAATAGGTCTCTTGGCAGGGAATTCTGCAATTCTTATCTTGATTAGCTCAACTTTAAATTCTAATTTTCCACACAATTTAGTGCAGTTTCTCCTGAATAAACACCTAAAATGGAGTGAAAATACTTAACAATCATATTTTAGGTATAAAGTCCCTTGTAAAGTTGTTTTTCCTTCCTGAAGATGGAAAGACATCCAAGGACATTCATGGCTTTTTGTTTTTGTTTTTTCATCTGAATGTTCTGGAAATGTTACCGGGCTCCTAGGAGGTCCACTGCTTGAAACTAAATTGTGCTTACAAGAGTGCAAAGAAAAAATTCCATGGGAAAGTGTAGAAAGTGTTTGTTCTGCAGATGGAGAAAAGTAGGCGAGCAAAGATGCCGAGTCATGGGTCTGACTTGTGTATGGTCAAAGTGTGATGAGCAGTTTGGCATATGGGGTTTCTGTGACCTAAGACTTCCTTAAAGAAGCCACACTTAACTTGCTTGGTTGCACAGGTGTCTCAGTACCCAGACAGTGTAAGTCACAGAACTTTTGCAGAAGGGGGTTGTGTCGGGACAGGAGAACCCTGGAAATGCCTATGTAAATACCCACCTATCGCACCCACCCCCTCTGCCCCGACAGCCACAGCACACCATCCCTGATGTCTTCATCTGGATGCTGAGCAACAACAAGAGGGTGGCATATGCCCGCATCGCCGCCAAGGACCTGCTCTATTCCCCCATCAGGGACCAGATGGGTCAACACTGCGGGAAGATCAAAACTCATTTCCTCAAAGTAAGTCTGTGCTATTTTTTACTCAAAGACAGGAAATCTCTGTTTTTCCTGGGTTATGCAGAATTCCTAGTATGTGTCCAGATTTATGACTCAACCCTAAGACTTTCAAAAATCCGAGGACAGCTAGAACATCTTGCCCCCTCTTGATTCAAGTTATGTTTAAGTAGACCATCCTAATATTTTCCCATTTTTCCTTTTTTTTTTTTTACTTTAAATCTAGTGGACGTATCCTAAAGGTTATTTAAATTTTACTTCTTTGATTACTGGGCAGAATGAACATTTTTCTGTTAGTTTCCTCTCTACTTTTTCTCTTGGGTAATTTATCCACAGCATCATCTCACAAGTTCATCTATATCTTTAAAATAGATTGCAAAGAAAATTACAAGAGGAGAGGCTGATAGTCCACAGAACTAGTTCAGGATTCCTGATGGCTTTACATTGTAGAAGCATGATAGTCTTTTCATCTTGGGTCCCTGCACCCTTCGGGGGTTATAGGCACAATCTCTGGATAGATTCTACTGTCTTTAAATCAAGATTTAAGGCTTTCCTGGAGACCTTGCATATTTTAGTTCTACTACAAAGAAATTTCTTTCCTGGAAGTGGACTTGAGCAAACATGGAGAACGAGTGGACCCAAAGGCTGTGTGCATGCGTGCCAATTTGCTTCAGTTGTGTTCGACTCTTTGCAACCCCATGGACATAGCCCTCCAGGCTCTTCTGTCCATGGGATTTTCTAGGCAAGAATACCAGAGTGGGTTGTCATCTCCTTCTCCAGGGGATCTTCCCGACCCAGGGACCAAACCCGCATTTCTTGCATCTCTTGCATTGGCAGGCGGGTTCTATACCACTGAGCCACCTGGGAAGCCCTGAGCCCGAGTTGCTGCTGCTGCTAAGTCGCTTCAGTCGTGTCTGACTCTGTGCGACCCCATAGACGGCAGCCCACCAGGCTCCGCCATCCCTGGCAAGAACACTGAGCCCGAGCTGGGGGAATATTAATCAAGAGGAAACAAAACTATGTCATCTGAAGACATAGCGAGGGAACAGTAAATCTGGAAAGGCCGCCAGGATTCTGTGGTTCCTGTCCCAAGATCTTTCTTTCTCCCTAATTTAATATTCACAATGCTATTAAAAATGCTGGAACAGAATTTGCAAAGCTCAGCCCAATCCACCACCCAGAGTTGTTCTCTCACTTCTGTCTCGGAAAAGGACACTCATTACCCAAAGCAGGCTTTTCCTATGAGAGGAGCTGGATGCACTTGCCAGAGGGGGGCGCCCAATCTTTTTTTTCTTTTCTCCCTGGGACTCGTGTCAATGCTGAGTCCACCTCTTCTCAGTCTTGTTTCCGCCTCTATCCTGGCTTCTGCTCCACAGCTCTGAGTCCCATCTCTTCTTTTCAGGCCTCTAGCTTTCCATTTAGCTTTTCCTTTATTGTTGTTCAGCCTCTCAGTCGTATCAGACTCTTGTGACCCTATGGACTGCAGCATGCCAGGATTCCCTGTCCTTCACCATCTCCTGGAGTTTGCTCAAATTCATGTCCATTGAGCTGGTGATGCTTTTCCCAGGGTGCAGCAGAAAGTGGTAGCTGCAGACATCCTGCCGGGTCCTGCCACAGAGTGAAGTCTCTACAAAGCAAACATTTCTTTCTCTTACTAATACTGATGGGCTAACTTCAACACAGTTTGTGTGAATGACCATCCTTCTTCCCTTTTTCTGACTGGCCATGATTACCCTTTTTTGTAAGCCAGTTGGCATTTCACCAGGACCCTGGAGGGAGGTGGGTGGGTTATGGGAGAAGCTCAGACTTTAGCATTCTGTCTTGCAAAACTTGAACACACTGGTGATCATATTTTTCTGTTTTTTATTTTTCTTTCCCTCCCTGCCTTGCCAAGCTATTAATAAAAGGAAAGAAGTTGATTTGGTTGGTCAGACTTTGGGAGCACATGAAAGAAAAGAGATTGGGGAAGGGGGAGTAGGGGAGACACAGCCCAGGCTGCAGATGTACATGAAATTAAATGTGGGATGTTGCTTCTATGAGTGCCTGAAAAGGTGCTCAATGATGTTGCGTGAGTTACAACTGGATTTCTAAGTGAGAGACTGCATTGTCTTGCAAGCAAGTTCAATGTGCGTATTTTTAAAAATTTATGTATTTAATTAGTTTTTGGCTTTTCTGGGTCATTGTTGTGCCAAGTCGTGTCTGACTCTTTGCGACTCCATGGACTGTAGCCTGCCAGGCTCCTTTGTCCTTGGGGTTATACAAGCAAGAATACTGGAGTGGGTTGCCATTTCTTTCTCCAGGGGATCTTCCCAACCCAGGAATCAGACCCAGGTCTCCCGCATTGCAGGTGAATTCTTCACCATCTGAGCCACCGGAAGAGTCTTTGTTGCCGTGTGAGCTTTTCTCTAGTTGCGGAGGCCGGGGCTTCTCTCTGGTTACGGTGCGCCGCCTTCTCATTGTGGTGGCCTCTCTTGGTGCAGGGCCCGGGCTTTAGGGCACTACCAACGGCCTTCCGTAGTTCCTGTAGTCGTGGCTCTTGGACTCCAGAGCACTGGCTCAGAGGTTGTGGAGCACGGGCACAGTTGCTCCATGACATGTGGGATCTCCCCAGACCAGGGACTAAACCCGCGTCTCCTGGATTGGCAGGTGGATTCTTTACCACTGAGCCACCAGGGAATTTTTAAAAAGATGTATAACCTAGAAAATTTAGGCACACAGCCATGGTCCTTGTATAACAGCACAAGATATTGGCTGAGTGTTAGGTTCTAACCATGATTCACACATACAGGTTGTTTTCAGAGCAGCAAAGATGTAGGATGTTTCGTGGTTTTGTTTTAAGAAGCAAGGGATATCAGTCTGGCTTGAGGCAATGCAATACAGTAAATGAAGAGTCTTGCTACTGCTTGGAACAGTGGTCCATAGATCAGCAGGATTGGCACTAATAGGGAGAAATGCAGAATCTCAAATCCTACCCCACATCTTCGGAGTCAGAATTTGCATTCTACCAGATGTCCAGGCAACTCACATGCATGGGTACACATATCAGTATTGGAGGAGGGCTAAGAGGACGGGCTCTGGAGCCAGGTGGAGCAGGGTTAAGTCTTGGCTCTATTCCTGCCTTGCTCTGTGATGTTGGACAATTGTCTTAACCTCTCTGAACCTTCACTTCCTCATCTTTAAAATACACAGAATGAAAGAATTTGTTTTATAGTCATCATAAAGATGAATGATAACCTATGGCTTGTTAATAGTATGCAAGTAATGAGGACTGATGCTGAAGCTGAAACTCCAATACTTTGGCCACCTCATGCGAAGAGTTGACTCATTGGAAAAGACCCTGATGCTGGGAGGGATTGGGGGCAGGAGGAGAAGGGGACAACAGAGGATGAGATGGCTGGATAGCATCACTGACTCGATGGGCATGAGTTTGAGTAAACTCTGGGAGTTTGTGATGGACAGGGAGGCCTGGCGTGCTGCGATTCATGGGGTCGCAAAGAGTCAGACATGACTGAGCGACTGAACTGAACTGAATAGGACCTTCTGTGTGTAGGAACATCCAACCAGGGCCTGGGACAATGTAAGTGCTCAGCACATGTGAAATATTATCATTAGACCAAGAAACAGAGAATTCAACAAATATTTACTGAGTGCTTCCTGGGTACAAAGTACTCTTTTAGGCATTGAGGACATCACTGTGATATGACAGAAATCCTGCTGTTGTGAGTTGAAGGCCTGTGATAGATCCAAATGGCAGATTTTTTTGGTTGCTTTTATGACAACAAAATAACCGTAGGCTCTCAATAGCTATTTGTTGAACAAGTGCTTAGCACATTTTAACTATTACCATTATTACTGTGGGCTTCCCTGGCAGCTCAGTGGTAAAGAATCCGCCTGCTCTGTAAGAGATGCAGGTTTGATCCCTGGACCAGGAAGATCCCCTGGAGAAGGAAATGACATCCCACTCCTGTATTCTTGGCTGGGAAATCCCGTGGACAGAGGATCCTGGCGGTCTACAGACCATGGGGTCGCAAAGAGTCAAGCAACAATAATAATTATTATTGTAGAAGTGGTGAATGGAGAGTTATTTGTCTTATAATTTTAAAAATTCTGAGTTGCAATTATGGTTCTCTTTATTAACAGCAAAATGACCTTATTTGTCTTTTTGAAGCTGGATAAACAATGACATCCCACTCCCTAAAGAATAAAATCTAAACTCCTCCATATATTCCACAGGATCCTGTAGCCTCGTCTGTGTCATTCTCTGTTCCAGTTCTTTCTTTCTTTCTTCATTTATTTGTATTAGTTGGAGGCTAATTACTTTATAATATTGTAGTGGTTTTTGCCATACAATGACATGAATCAGCCATGGATTTACATGCGTTCTCCATCCTGAACCCCCCAGCCCTTTCTTTGCTGAAAGCTTTCAGCAGATCCATCCCTGGCATAGAGTACGCACTCAGTAAACTTCAGCCCTTAGCACCACTCTTAGTTCCTGCCCTTGTAGCTTTGTTCAGGCACTTTCCTCTTCCTGGGATGCTTTCTCTATGATCCATCCCCAAAGTACTTTTTAAAACCCACTGGAATATGTGAGTCTTTTTTTCCCTTCCAGTTTTATTGAGCTATAATTGACATAGAGCACTGTATAAGTTTAAGGCATACAGCATAATGATTTGACTTATATATATTTTGAAATGATTATCACAATAAGTTTAGTGAACATCCATCACCTCATATAGATACAGAATTAAAGAAATAAAAAAATTTCTTTCTATGATGAGAATTCTTATGATTTATTCTCTTAACTTTTTCATATGTAACACAGCAGTACTGTTCATTGTATTTATCATGTTATACATTACATCCCTAGTATTTATTTATCTTTAACTGGAAGTTTGTATCCTTTCACCTTCATCCAATCCCCCTCACATACCTCCTGCCTCTGGTAACCATAAATCTGGTGTCTTTTAATTTTTTTTATTATGTACATATGTATTTATTTGACTGTGCAGGGTCTTCATTGCTTTGCACAGACTTCTCAATGAAGTGGTTTCTCGTGTTGTGGAGAACAGGCTGTAGGCACATGGGCTTCAGGAGTTACAGCAAGCGGGCTCAGTAGTTGTGACTTTTGCACTCAGTTGCTCTGAGGCCTGTGGAATCTTCCCAGACCAGGGATCGAACCTGTGTACCCTGCATTGGCAGGCAGATTCTTATCCACTGTGCCACCAGGGAAGTCCTAATCTCTTTTTCTCTGTTTGTTTTTGAAGTATAATTGACCTACAATACTATGCTAGCTTCTGTAACACAACGTAATGATTTGATATTTCTGTACATTTCAAAATGGTCACTATGCTAAGTCTAGTTATGATATGTCACCATACAAAGGTATGGAATATGAGAGTCTTAAAGAAAGTGTGGAAATGCCTGCTGCTGCTTCTCTGGTCCAATGGCATCTTCTCTCTTGGAGACATACACTTGACTTTGTATATGAGTAAGTGAATGCAGGGCAGCCTCCTTGTCTAGATGTGAGCTCTTGAAAGAGAGACCCAGGACTATGTCTCAGTCTTTGTGATGCCCTTCTGGCCCTGCTCCCTCTGCAAGGTCTGGTGACACTTGGTGGCAGTTGCTGAATTGGGTTGCTTAGAATCTTCCTGGGGAAACTCACAGAGAAAGATAGGAAGGCAGGCGAACAACCAGGTGCAACTTGGGTTCTGGGACTTTCCATGAGTGCCTGGGAAATTGTCAGAGCGAGTGGTAGCCTCTTCTAGTGGGATTTTGTGGCTCTTGAGGGGAAGGAAGTGGTACAGAAGAAAGGGAAATTGTGTATTGATGGGAATGCCCGAGAAACAGAGAGGCACTTAGAAGAGTCAACACAGCCTGGAGAGGCGGCCACTTCCAGAATGCAAGTCTGGCTGGAAGTACTGAAGGCAGCCGAGTCCGGGGCCTGGGACTCCCTAGATGGGATGTTGGTGATGGTTTAGTCACTCAGTCATGTCTGACTCTTTGCCACCTCATGGACTGTAGCCCGCCAGGCTCCTCTGTCCATGGGAGTCTACAGGCAGGAATACTAGAGGGGGGTTGCCATTTCTTTCTCCAGGGGTTTCCCGACCCAAGGGGTCCCCTAATCCCGGTGGCAGAGAAATAGAGAAGCCCCTCTACACTGAGCTGTTGTCCTTTGCATGCTGAGCACACGTGCGCCATCCACAACATGTATATTGTGTGTACACACCACTCAGACTAGGACACACATAAACATACAAATCCAAACAAACATAAACATAAATATTATACAAATCTGAGTACATTCAAAGGAGGGAAAACAGGGTAGTGAGGGAATTTGAAATCACACTGTGTGAAGAAGAGGTGAAGGAAGGAGAGGTGTCCGGCCAGGTAGAAAGGGTGTGATAAGGCAGGCAGGTTCCTAAAAACCCACAGGGGTCTGACCTATGGAATGAGTGTCTGAGTTCTTCTGAATGAAGCAGAGAGGCAGAGGTTATGGCTGAAATTCTGGGCTATTGGAAGCTCTGAGAAGAGAGATTTCAGCTCAGTGTGGGGTGAGGCAGGCTGTGTGGGTTCACAGTCCAGAGCCCAGATCTGATTTCATCTCCCCTGATTCAAGTCCTGGCTCTGTCACTGAAAAGCTGAGTGATCTCAGCTGCTAGAAATAGCTTACCTGAGTAACCCAAAAGATTCAGATCAGCTAGTCAGTTAATTGGATCCAGGGCACTTTCTTCATGAATGATGCATAAACCAATGATGGATACAAAGAGCTTTGCTATGTCTGTTGATGTGTGGTTACTAAGACATTGAAGATTTTCAGTAAAATGAATACTCTTTCAGTTAAAAAAAAAAAAGAGCTGTATTATCTTAGGAAGTTGTTATAGTTAGCCTTTCTGAGCCTGAGTTTCCTTATCTCTAAAATAGAGACAATAACTACACCTACCTGTTAGGTTTAAATGATCCAGGGCTTGGAAGTGCTTCATGCAAGGCCTGTTTAAGCTTCAGGGCCCATTAAACCTGGGTTCTTCTCTAAGATCATGTGTTGTGCCAACTAGGGTCATTGGTCTCATTTTGATACAAGCCCCAGGGAAGGAGCTCAAAGAGTGAGGCCAATTTGGTTCCTACTAATGAGGCAATCTTCCTTGTAACCTTTCCCCAGCTTCCTGGAAAACGGCCGGCTGGTTGGTCGGTACAAGCAAAAATTGATGTGTACCTGTGGCTGGGCTCCACCAAACACTCTAGTGCCATTTTGAACAACCTGCCAGCAGGCTATGAAGCAGAAATGTCCTCCAAAGGGGCTGGCACCCATCAACCACCAGACAACCTGCTCTACCAAGGTATGATGCCCACTGGGCCAAGAGGGTCATGAGCTGTCTCTGGTGGGTTTCTGAGAAAACAGTAAGGAGGGGTGACATGCATGAGTTGCTTGCACAGGGTCAACTTATTTGCCTCTTTTAATACAATATCTAAATTTTCTTTTTGACCTTCCAATGTCCATTTAGAAACAATGAAGTCTTTAAGCATATCTGGAGTAAACATGTTTCTGTTAATAAAGTGTAATATGAGCTTCTTTGTAGGTGGATGACATAGATTGAGTTTGTATTTTAAGCAAAAGATGTTGTTTAAAGAAACATCAGTAAGTTCTTGTACTCATAGGATCTGTGGAATTAAAGCAGATTTCCTTTTGCATGGTATTGGGGTTTTGACCCAAAAAGAACAGGCATTTACGTTTTCCAGTAGTGACCCAATAGGAACTAGTATCATTGGGGTCACTCATGTTTCTCTACTTTGGTTCTTTACTTGGCTACTTTTAGAAATTCAGCATGGTTTATGTAATCCCTTCTTCTATATAGATATTTTCAATGAGTTCCATCATGTTTACATTTTCACATAATTCTTTTCCATTTTTTTAATGTGGTGAAAGTCACATAATATAAAACACGATTTTTATCATATTTAACTGTACAGTTCAGTGGCAAGGGCTTCCCAGGTGGCTCAGAGGTAAGGAATCTGCCACCAACGTAGGAGACACAAGAGACAGGGGTTCAACCCCTGGTTTGGGAAGATCCCCTGGAGGAGGAAATAGCAGCCCACTCCAGTATTCTTGCCTGGAAAATCCCATGGACAGAGGAGCATGGCGGGCTATAGTACATGGGGTCGCAAAGAGTTGGACATGACTGAGTGAGTAACATTTTCACTTACCCAGCGAGTAAACTATCTCCAAACTCTTCTTTCTTTCCATTGCTTCCCATCTTGTCTTTAGAGAGTTTTCATCTTTGGATGAAAACATCCACATCAAGTTATCTTTTTATTTTTATAGACTTTTTACTTTATAGACTATCTCTAGAGACCCAAAGTACCTGGACTTATTTGCTGTCCCAGCTCTGCACAATTCAGAGGAGAGGAGAGATTTTCCCCAAACCTTTCTGATCCTCTGAAGCATGTTCTTTTCACAGGATGCCCTAATAAACTCTCTCTGCTGTACCTTGACATTGATGGCTTTGGCCGCCTTCCACACCTCCTGGAGAATTTGGTCTCTTCATTCATTTAATGCTTCAGAACATATCCATTCAACCAATAATACCAATAATTAGTTTGCCCCTGCATATGGAAGGCACGGTGGGAGAACTCGTGAGGGGATGTAGAGCTGAGTGAGAGGTGATTCTGGCCCTCTGAGGGGGCCATCAGACGTGTCTTTAATAACCACACATGGAAAGTGAGCCATAGCCCAGAGGTGGACCAAGTATGAAAGCAAAGAGGAAGCCGACTTTACTAGTCTAAGGAACAGAGCTGGTAAGACTCAAGGTTTCAGGAAAACAAAAACCTAGACTAAGTCCATGTCGCCCCTGGAGTTGTGCACTGTCCTGTCTATGTGGCTGCATTGGGAGCTCTGCTAACATTCTGGGGTTTAGGCATTTCGGGGGGAGCTGGTGGACGTTCTCAGGGATGAGCCATTCTCAAGTTCACTCCCAGCTGAGAGATGTGCCCACTGCTGTAGCCTATTAAGGAACACGTGGGCTCTCTCTTGACATACCCCAGTCAGGAAATTCCTAAACCATCCGCTGAACATTTCTTTGTTTACTGTGCCTTTTAAGGAGCTCTGTTGTGTAAGAGAGTTAAAGGGAACAAATGAATATAAAAAACAAGAGAGGCCATGTGTCAAGGATCCTTAAGTTCATGGACCAAGGAATATGATTAAGTCACCTCCTCCTTGGGGTTCCCCTGCCGTCCCCTGGTCTGCCTGCCCCCTGCCCACAGCCCTCTCTCTGTCGCCCATCCCATCAAGCAGGTGTGCTCACTCCTGCCCTTCACCTCCCATGTCCTCTGCCCATATCTCCTGCGGGACACTCAGCCCTGGCTCCTGTCACTAGAATTGATGTACGTGGCTTATCGTCTGTCTCCTCCCTGGAGCCCCCCAAGGGTGGAGGCTCTTTTAGCTGCTTTAGAATCCTCAGAGGCCAGAACTGTACCTGGTACACTGTAGGCACTCAAAATGCTAATGGCTGGCTGAATGGGTGGATGGATGGCTCAAGACTTTGTTGAGTTTATTTTTTAAAAGCTTTTTATTTTATATTGGACTATTGGGTTCCCCAAGTGGCAGTAGTGGTAAAGAACTTGTCTGCCAATGCAGGAGACATAAGAGACATGGATTCGGTCCTTGGGTTGGGAAGATCCCCTGGAAGAGGGCATGTCAACCCACTCCAGTATTCTTACTTAGAGGATCCGATGGGCAGAGGAGCCTGGTGAGCTACAGTCCATAGGTTCATAAAGAGTCTGACACAACTAAGGCAACTTAGCACGCGCTTACGCATAGCCAATCAGCAGTGCTGTGATAGTTTCAGGTGGACAGCAAAGGGATTCAGCCATACACATGTGTGCATCCATTCTCCCCCAAATTCCCCTCCCTTACTGAGTTAATGGAAGCAAAGACAACTTGTGGAACCATCCCTTTCTTACACAAACACACACACACACACACACACACACACACACACACACCTGTACCAGTGGAAACAGGAGGCTTACTAAGAGGTAAAATATGGTACTTTATTTTTTAGTTGAAGTATAGCTGATTTACAATATTATATCATTAGGTGTACAGAGTAATGATTGAGTATTTTTGCTGAATTATATTCCATTATGTTACTGTAAGAAAATATGGCTATAATTCCTTGTGCTGCACAATATATCCTGTTGCTTAATTACCTATTTTATACATAGTAGCTTGTATTGGTTCATCCCATGGCCCTTATTTGTCCCTCCCTCTGTCCCTCTCCTCTTTGGTAACCACAAGTTTGTTTTCTATTAATATATCTGTGAATCTCTTTCCATTTTGCATAGAGATTCAAAAAACCATGATATTTCAGAAAGAGGTTCAGACTTTGTAACCTGAGAGAAATGAAATCCGGGCTCTGGCATTAGCTGTGCAAGCTTGTAAATGGATCTTAGCTTCTTTGTGAGCCATTTCCCTCATGTAGAAATTGAAGACACTGATGTGTATTTCACGAGTTGTTATGAAGATAAATCCCAAAATGTGGTGAAAGGAGCAAGGAGAATGCCTGTCTCCAAAGTACCCATGACCACGACCTCTTCCCCCATCTTCCCTGTGACCATTTCGGTCTCAGCAGCTGTCGGTGCCCATGGTCTCCCTCATCTGTCTCTGGATTTACCCACCCACTCACACTCACCATTCCTAAGAATCCCGCTAATACACACCCCTTCCCATTATTTGTCCACAGATCGGCACGTCTTTCAGCTGAGAGCTCACATGTACCAAGCCCGGGGCCTCATCGCAGCCGACAGCAACGGACTCTCAGACCCTTTTGCTAAGGTCACGTTCCTTTCCCACTGCCAGACCACAAAGGTAACCAGGGAATCTCACCTGCTTTCTCCTTGCAGCGCACTGCTGAGCCACAGCCCGCCCCAGGAAAGAAAAGAGAAAAAAAAAAAAAAAAAACAGGGCACATTGCAAATACTTGTGTCTTTAGATGTGTAGGTATTTTAGACCCAAAAACAGGGATGCAAGGAAGGACAGACATGGGTAAGGTCTACTGATCCAATATGATCTGTTGCCCTAAAGCCAAGAGGTCAAGTACTCGAAGCAAAGGCAGACTGGGGGGGGGGGAAAGAGGAATGAGGAGGGAAGGGAGCTGGCATCCTGAGCACTCCTGGGGTGATGGGCGCGATGCCCATCACAGTGGGAACGAATGAATGAGAAAACAGTGCAATCTGCACGAGGCTTGTGCAGTAGCCTCTACTGAGGGGTCTTGGTGGGGAGGAAAGCTTTCCTGCTTTGTGGTCAGGAAACTCTAGACTTTGTATTTCCAGCTGGGGGTCTAGGCACACTTTTAACCCCTCCGCAATTCAGTGTCTCCCTCTAGAAAATACTGCTTCCTGATGGATGCTATGAGGATTCAAGGAGATGGATCTATACCTGTTTCTTCTGAATTCTTCCTTTCCTGTGAACTGAGTACTGACATGTGAGAAGAGGCCCTAATCAGCACATGTCCAACAGGCTGCTTTTCTCATGAGATTGTGTTCTGTAAGGGTTTACTCTATTCTCTGAGGATTCACTGTTTTGAGGGAAGGGAGCTCAATAAAGGCTTTGCCTAACTCTGGGAGTTAAGACAGAATTAGGGCACAGAGAGCCCTGAGCTTACATTCTATTTCATCTACTCTCCAGCTGCCCTTATTCACTAAACCTCCATTTATCCTCTTAAAATAGGACTGTTGAGAAGAAGCAAAAAGTTAAGTGTACAAAGAGATTAATGAGTAGTGGCCATTCCGTTGGCTTGTATTAAGAGGGCTGACATTTCTCCCCAAGTTGAGGCCGTAACCTGGGAGACTGTGTTTTGATTTACGACACAGAGTGAGATTATCCTATGAACTAGCATCTTGTCCATTTCACCAGCGTATCTTGTCCATTTCACCAGCGCCAGAGGAGTGAGGAGTGCTTGCTCTGTGCCAGCTCCCAGGCTGGGCTCAGAGGAGCTGGGGCACCAGACTCTGAGCTTGCACAGTGTAGGATCCGGGTGTGGGGCTGGGCAGTCCTTTGGCAGATGAGTTGGCTGCACTGTGTTAAAGCCATGGTACTGGGCTCCAAGAGCCACATGGATAGAGGGGTTGGTTCTGCCTAGAAGGGAAGCCAGGGGAGACCTAAGAAGGAAGGTGATTTCATCCTCATTTAGTGAATAATCATGAAAACCTGAAGATTTCAGACTCCTTTCTCTTCCCTGTGTTTTGAGAGGCAATACGTAGTGTGGCGATTAGGAGTATAGACTCTAAAGCCCTTGATTAAATGCAGGAGGAGAAGGGGACAACAGAGGATGAGATGGTTGGATGGCATCACTGACTCGTTGGACATGAGTTTGATCAAGCTCCGGGAGTTGGTGATGGACAGGGAAGCCTGGTGTGCTGCAGTCCATGGGGTCTCAAAGAGTCAGACATGACCATGCAACTGAACTGAGAGCCCTAGTGCCTGGGTTCAAGCCTGAGCCCTTCCATTTATGAGCTATGTGACCTTAAGCAAAATCCTCTTTGTTCTGTTTCTTCATTTCTGTATTTGTTTCTGTAAAATAGGGATATTGGAATTGCCTCCCAGAGGGTGCATCACCCAGGACAGTGTCTTGTTTATAACAGCTCCTGGGTAACTGCTTATTAATATGGCCATTGAGGCTTGCCACCAGAAGCAAGGGAGATTCTCAAAAGGGGGCCCCCTGGAAGCTGTCTCTGCCTGCATAGCTTGGAGTTCCAGGTCCTCAGAGGTGATCTCAGGGCTGGGGGGTTGGGGTAGGGGGCAGGGAGTTTGAGTGAATTCCCTCAGCTGGTGTGTAATTCTCCTTCTATTTTGCATCTCTGCACAGTCTCTTCATTTGATTTAGACTCACATCTCAAAGGGCTCCCCTGGTGGCTCAGACAATAAAGAATCTGCCTGCAATGCAGGAGACACAGGTTTGAATCCTGGCTCAGGAAGATCCCCTGGAGTAGGAAGTGTCTACCCACTCCAGTATTCTTGCCTGAGAATCCCCATGGACAGAGGAGCCTGGCAGGCTACAGTCCATGGGATTGCAAAGAGTTGGACATGACTGAGTCACTAACACTTTCACTTCTTTTCCCAAAGGGACAGGTGACATTTATTTATCAAATAATCATTTGAAAGGGAAAACAGGTTCTGCTGAATCCTGGACTTTGCCTTCATACTTTTGAACCAAGTACCTAATTTTTATTAATAATAATAATAGCTGTCATTTATTGAAAACTACTTCTGTGCCAAGCACAATGCTAAGCATTTTATATGCATTTTTTTTCTACATCTAACTGCAGCCCAAAGGTTTAAGGTATTGTTAGTGTCCTTCATCTGTAGATGGGGAAGGTAAGGCTTGGAGACTCTTTAATTATTAATAGAAGATGGTAGAGCCAAGTTACGCTGGGAGTTCAACTGGTAAAGAATCTGCCTGCAATTCGGGAGACCTGGGTTTGATCCCTGGGTCAAGGTAGTCCGTGGGGTCACAAAGAGTCAGGCACAACTGAGCAACTTTCACTTTGGCTTCTCAGGTGGTTCAGACGGTAAAGTATCTGCCCGCAATGCGGGAGACCTGGGTTCAATCCCTGGGTTGGTAAGATCTCCTGGAGAAGGGCATGGCAACCCACTCCAGTATTCTTACCTGGAGAATCCCATGGACAGAGGAGCTTGGTGGGCTATAGTCCATGGGATCGCAAAGAGTCAGACACAACTGAGAAAGTAACACCTGTGAAGCCAAGATGGATACCCAAGTTGGTCCAATTCCAAAGTCATTTTGCTTAACCACTCTGCTTCCATTTTGGTAAGAAAGGGTTCCGGATTCCCTCTCCTGTTTCAATGTGTGCTGCCTCCGTGGGACTGGTCTTTGTGTGACTTGCCCAGCTCATGCGTTCTTCAAGGTGGAGAAGACTGAGGTGGGGGGCCCTACAGTCATAGCTGAGCCAGTCTACCATTCATCTGCAAGCATGTGTCTTGAATATGTTGCTCAAGGAGAACTGATTCTAAAGGGTGGGTTCTGCAGCCAGTCCTTTATAAGTGACCTTCCCAACCCAGGGATCAAACTCTCATCTCTTACATCTCCTACATTGGGAGGCTGATTTTTTACCACTGTGCCACATGGGAAGCCCCTTATATGTGACTTAATGGTACACAATAATTCAGAAAGGGAATCCAGTTATTCCAGACACCACCAAGGACATGGAACTTAGAAATCTTGTGGTGATAGAGTAAAGGGAATGAGCGACAGCTCCCAAAGAGAAAGACTTTGGGGATAGAAGGGGAGGGAGATTGCATGGCTAAGATGGAGCTTGGAGTAGAAGGACGGGGATCTTAGCAGGTGGGGAGCATGGAACCTGAGATTTCAATTAGGTGGATGCTGAGTCCTGAGGACACAGGTGGTCTCTTATTAGACACGAGTTACCCAGTGACCAAGACTGGCATGTGGTAGGTATTCAATAAATGTTCACTCATTTGTAAATGTGTGTGGCTGGGGTTGATTGGGGTGGGCAATAACAGTATTGCGTACCTACTGTATGCCAGACACTTAATACACTTTATCTTAGACAATGGTCATAACAACTCTACAAAGCAGATACTAACTCCATTGAAGTGAATGAGACTAAGGTTCAGAGGGGTTGAATCACCTGCCCAAGTAGGACATAGGCAGATGGTGAAACCAGGGCTCCATTCCAGGGGCATCTCTGAGACTAAAGCCACACTCCATCCATGACATCTCACTCCTTCTTCAAAGAGTTAAACTTCAGATCAGTTCAGTCGCTCAGTTATGTCCAGCTCTTTGCAACCCCATGGACTGCAGCACACCAGTCTTCCCTGTCCATCACCAACTCCCGGAGCTTGCTCAAACTCATGTCTATCGAGTCAGTGATGCCATCCAACCATCTCATCCTCTGTTGTCCCCTTCTCCTCCTGCGTCAAACTTAAGTGTTGCTAGAATCTCTCCAGCAATGTCATTGAACCAGTTTTTAAAGCATAACCTCTGAAGGAAGCCCCGAGGACATGAGATGAGTTGTGCTCACCTTGGCAGAGAAGTTGTTACGGAGTTCAAGCTGGCTCTGCTCACTGCATGACAGGCCAATGAATCCTAGAGATGAGGGGTTGAGGCAGGGAAGAGACTTTAATCGATGACCCAGCTGATGAGAAGATGGCAGCTATCACCTCAAAATAACCCTCTTGTCAGGGCCTGGTTGCCAGGTTCTTTCTGGATCAGAGATGGGGAGAGGCAAGGAAACAAAGTAAAAAGGCTATTCAGTCCTTGCAAATATCCCCTAGACTGTCAAGCCTCAGGCAAGGCGATGTGTTAGTTTCATTTCCTTAGAGTCCTTGCCAGGTGCAGTACTCAGGTTATGTCCCTGAAGCAAGCTATTATGTATGTTTATAATAACAAAAAAGGGCTGAAGTCAAAGAAGCAGATCCAGTGTAAATTTAAATTTAACCCTTCCCGGTTACAAAGTGGGAGAATGTACTTTTCTCAGGTGAGCCTTTCAGTACCTCTCAAAGGTGGCCACATGTCCCTTCACTCACGGGACAAGCCAATACCCACTCATTAGTTCATGCAAGTAGCTATCAAACACCCGCTCAGCACAGGATGCCATGTGATACCGAACACTGTGCCAGCACTTTGAAGGAATAGATATATAATGAATGAAAGATTGAATGCTAGCCTCTGGAATCTTACCAAGTGGCAATTATAGCCCCAAGTGCCAAGGAAGCCATCAGAACATTTCTGGAGGAAAGATGCCGTGAGAATCATAAATTGCTTTGGTATCACACTCTTGGGGGCAGCCTGCAAAAATGATCACATTTTTATTTTCAAAAGCAACCTGAACACACATGGTTATTGTGATGTCAGTCACCTTCACAGGGGAACTTAGCATTGCAATGCCGTAACTTCTGTTTGTGAGTTGGTGAAAGCCATTCTTTTCCTGTCCAAAGAATTAAGATTTTCTCTGGAATGTAATGCTCAAAACCTCACTGTGTGAGAGGCATAAAATACTCCAAAGGCAAAAAAGCAAGGAAGGAAGGAAGTTGTGGAATGCGTGATATTTTTATGGCTCACATAAAAAAGAGCAATAAAAATATTATTTCGTGATCACAGTGCAAATGATTTAAGGCCGTGACTTGAAATTGCTCTTGATGTAAAACTCTGAGATGACAGTTTTATTTGGACCTTGGAGCCTAAGCAGTTAGTTAGTTCAGGCCAGAGCTCTCTCTAATCCCTCCTGGAGAGAGTAGCGCACAGTGGAAATTTCCTCAGGACCCAGCAGCCGCTGTGTGGTCTGCATTTATGCTGTGAAATTGTCCATTTGCCTGCACAGCTTGGGAGGCTGTGACTGTGGCCTCTTTCCAGTACTAACATATGAATATGACAGTTTTTGCCTAGTTGCAAAGTCCACCCATCCTGCAAGCAGCCTTAGCTTCTAGCTCTGTGAAACTGGCATGCTTCCGAACAGCCAGTAAAGTAGAGGATGCAAGTCCGTCACATCCTACCTTCTAAAGGTACTCCTTGAATGGCCTGGCGGGGAGCTCTGAGCCACTTCTAGGTGAGACATTCATGGTTCTGGACAAATTATGTAGTTTGGTTGTCCTTTGGTTTCCCATCTGCATAATGGGTGCAGCTAATTTCCACTGTCGCAATTTGCTATGGAGGAAAGAATGATGTCATGCAAAATGGTGAGGATTATTTTGAAGACCCTAGTCAGATTAAGTAGCCAACAGCAGTAGAATTCCACTGGAATATTGAGAATCTGCTTTTGAGTATTTGATGATGCAATTTTATTTGTTAACAAATGAAGCATCACTAAATCTCCCTCATCCTCAGTTTAGGCTTTCACTGGGCTCCCCAGGTGGCACAGTGGTAAAAGTATCTGTCTGCCAGTGCAGGAGATGCAAGAGACATAGGTTTGATCCCTGAGTTGGGAAGATCCCCCACAGGAGGAAATGGCAACCCACTTCAGTATTCTTGCTTGGAAAATTCCATGGACAGAGGAGCCTGGCAGACATGGGTTTACAAAGAACTGGACATGACAGTACAACAACAACCAAATGGAGATGATATTAGCATTTACTTGGTGAGGATGGCTGAAGTTAGCAGTTTGGGCCAAAGGATCCAGGTTAAATCCTGGTTCTGCCACGTGCTTACTCTGGACAAGTGAGCATTGGTTTCTATTTCCACCTCCCAGAATTGTTGGGAAGTTTGCACAAGACAGTGTATGTGACTCACCGCAGCCAACACACAGTACATGCTCAATGAAAGGTAGCTGGTGTCATGATGGAAGCAAGGATTAAGCTGGAATTATGTTTGCAAATGCCTTCCCTGGTGCTCAGACGGTAAAGAGTTCTCCTGCAAAGCAGGAGACACGGGTTCAATCCCTGGGTAGAGAAGATGCCCTGGAGAAGGAAATGGCAACCCACTCCAGTATTCTTGCTTGGAGAATTCCAAGGACAGAGGAGCCTGGCAGGCTACAGCCCATGGTGTCGCAAAGAGTCAGACACAACTAAGTGACTTTCACTCACTTACACTCATGCTTGCAAATCGGTGGCAATCGGGTGGGGTACTACTCAGGAAACTTAGGTAACTCCTTCAGAGCAGGAACTCTGCCTGCCTAGCGTCCGGTACTTAGTAGTATGTTAATTTCCTTTGTTGCTTGAATGTTGAACAAGTGAGCAATGATGATAAGGATGTGTCCTCTTTACCCTTCCCAGAGCCCCCTCCGACCGATCGAATTGAATGAGTGTTGGCTTTTCTCTTGGCCCCACCTTACAGGTCATTCCCCAGACCCTGTCCCCCACCTGGAACCAGATGCTCCTGTTCAATGACCTGGTGCTGCACGGAGACCAGAAGGAGCTGGCAGAATCCCCACCCTTAGTGGTGGTGGAGCTATATGACAGCGATGCGGTGGTGAGTGTCTCAGGGCTGCGCTGACTGGGCTTCACCAGAAACACTCTGTTTTCAGCCACCTTCCTTTCTTTAACCCACCTGGGATGGTGCTTGGACGCAGTCCTCACCTGGGAAAAACACTGATTTTACAGAACTAGGGAAATCAGTGACGATCATTTGTTTTACTAAAGGTTTTTTTTTTGGCTTAGATTATCCTTTAGATTGCAATTAAAATAGGATCTGATTCACAAAAGTTCAATGAACATTCACTTCTTTAGGAATATAATTATTAAGGCAACTCACAGTTGTTCCTAGCCCTCAATGAGCTCTATATTCTATTGCTGCTAGTAAAAAAAGTCCATGCCATTTGAAAACAGTTCTTTACTGATCTCCCTGGCTAGAAGCAAATGGCTGTATTGTCACCGATTCAGCCTTGTAACTGGATCTTTATTTTGGTTGTTGCTTCCAAGCCCTGAAACAATGCGTTTATCTCCATCTCATTTCTGTTATGATGTTAGCCAAACTGCTTCCTCTCCAAAGATGTCTGTGTTCTGAAATGTTGAGCAGATTCAAAAGCTTACTGGAGGATTTTTTTTTTAATCACTAAAACAAATCTTTTTCTTTTTTAAACTAAGAAGTCTAAAGGGAAAGGCAAAGGCTTGTTTTAATGTTTTCTTTAATGTCTTTACCTCCTCTGGAGATTGCAAAAGCACAAATATATTAAGTGTAAAAGTTGTTGCAAGAAACCTTCCTAAGGCCTCTTCACCTCCTCCAAGCAACCTGGCAGCTCCAACCTTCATCCAAGGTCAGGAGGAAATTAGGATGGGAGAACTGGAGAGCATGAAGCCCCTTCTGCCTTTGGAGAAGAGGAAACAGAAGCCCAGAAAGGTCAAATGCCTTGTTCAAGGTCACAGCTGGCTGGAAGCACAGCCAGAATTTGAATTTAGCCTCCTGTGTCCACTCTTTCCTGCACAAGTGGAGTGGCCATTGTGACTGCCTTCCTTTAGACATACATATTCAGCTTCTCCTTGTCACTCTCTGGAGTCTATTCCCCCATCTGTAAGTTTGGGTATGTGGTATATTTATGGGCTTCCCCAGTGGATCACTGGTAAAGAATCCTCCTACAATGCAGGAGCCTCAGGAGACGTGGATTCAATCCCTGGGTCAGGAAGATTCTCTGGAGGAGGGCATGGCAACCCATTCCAGGAGATGTGTGTTCTACTGCTGTGCCTAGAAAATAGACTTTCTGTAAAGAAGGTCACAAAATAGTTACCTTTTCAGAAGAGTCCATAACAACATGGTACCAATCTTAAGTATTTTTATTTGACAACCAATAACAACAATCAAAGGCTGTCCATGTTGCTCATCAGTAAAGAATCCGCCTGCCAATGCAGGAGACACAGAAAGTGTAGGTTCAACCCCTGGGTCAGGAAGCTCCCCTGGAGGAAGAAATGGCAACCCACTCCAGTATTCTTGCCTGGAAAATTCCATGGGCAGAGAGAGCAGTCTGACAGGCTATAGTCCACCAGGTTGCAAAGAGTTGGCCACAACTTATCACACGCGCACACACACACACATATGCACACACAAATATATGCAACAGCAATCAGTCATCATTAAAAACTGAGACCCACCTATTGGGCTACAGTGGGTTTCCCTTTGTCTGTTTGCTTTTCAGACCCTCTTCTAGATCTCCATTCATCGACTGCCTTCCTGGGCCCCACCCCAAACCAAACTGTTCAGAAAAGCAAGCCTACATTCTCACATCTAAAGGAAAAGAAAATGTAGGAGAGAAAGAAAATATGAACATTTTTTGCACTTTTTTCCTTGAGATATGTGTTGATGTGCAAAAGATTCTGTTCACACCCGTGGGCTGCAGCCATCACAATCCCATGGTGATGATCAAATTTTAGATTCTGACTCCGCAGGGCCCGGCTTCCAGTCTCAAGCTTTCCCTTGTTACGCAGTGCCTGTGCCCTCATTCAAGTCTGCCAGCTCTGTAAGAAATGAGTTTGTATTTGGCATGCAGGTTGCTTGAGTTTATGTTTACTCTTTTGTTTCCAGGGCTCGTTTTAAGTTAATATTTCTGAGCTAGGGTTATGGACAAAAATAATTATGCAGCAGATCATTCATTTCATATCCAGCTGCCCTAACTCCAATCATCCCCGGAACAGGTCTGATGGTACCACTGGATATCAGCAGGCAGCTTCGTTTGTTTGTTTTCCCCCCTCACCAAGCTTCCTTTTACAGCCAGAAAAGCAAATGCTGGTTCATGAGTCCAAAGGCAATGAAGCAGCACAGGTGTTAAAACCCAGCCTCAGCCAAAGAGAATATGGGCACTGTCCTTGGACTTGGAGGTCATTTATCCAAGAGTGAAAGCTCTTTCACTCTTGGATCAACAAGAGCTTGGATGAGTGCCTGCCCTGTGCCAAGGGGACATAGCAGTGAACAAAATAGGCAATCCTGCCTGCCTGCCTGAGGCTTACATCACAGCAGTTCTTGAGATAAACATCAAAGCAGCCCCATGCTCCAGCCCCAGGCTTCTTGGGGTGGAACCAAATTTGGGAGCAGGCACTAGGAAAAGGCAAGAGATATACCATCAAATAGTTCTTCAAGAAACTTACATACAAAGCCATTCTAATACTCTTTTGCTACCAAGAACAATTGGGCAGAATTGCTCTGTTACTTAAACATGCTGATCTTAATCACCATCATATTACTATGTGTGTGCTGTGCTTGGTCGCTCAGTGGTGTTCAGCTATTTGTGACTCCATGGACAGTAGCCTGCCAGGCTCCTCTGTCCATGGGGATTCTCCAGGCAAGAATACTGGAGTGGATTGCCACTGAGCACCTACTGTTTACCAGCTGTTGTGCAAAGCACATCCATCATTACATTAATTGTCATGGCCCTGTAAACAATGTACCTTTTTTTAAAAAAGAAATTCAGGCAAGGCTTTGCTGGGGCCCCTGCGGCAGCAGTGGGGGAGTGAGAATCAACAGGTTCCCTTGCTGACTTGCTCCCTGAAAAGGAGGAGCAAACTTGTTCCTTATATGGGGAGAGGGTAAGACTGTCCTTAGGTGGTTTGCCCACCCCTTAGGTGATATTGTGTGCAGGGAACATGCACAGTACCCTACTTTTGCTCTCAAAACAATGTACTTTTAACCCCTTTTTAAGCATGAGGATCAAAATGGTTGAGTAAATGGTCCAAGACTAGAGATCTAGAAAGTAGTAGATTTGGCATCTCCAACTCATGTTTGCCTGAACTCCAAACTTGTTTTCTCGACCACAATGGTGCCCTGCCCTGGAGATCTTTCAGAATGAGTGCTGCCACTTTATTTTCCTTTTCCCTTTCAAGTCTACCCTGGGTGATTATCTTCATTCCACTGAGCTCAATACACTGAGAAAAGAGATAGCCCCCAAGATGGTTTTGAGCCAGGAAGCCCCTGAGATGACCTTAGAGTTTGCCCTGGGAGCCCAGATTGATTCCATTGCTCCCCGAGCCTATGGAAAAGGACTAGAGGGGCTTAGCCAAAGACACTGAGACATGTAGACAGTAGTAGAAGGGAGACATGAGGCTGACAGTTTTGTGAAGATTAATTGCAAAATCACACCAAGGCACCAGGTAGGTGACCACTTGGAACAAAAACTCTTTTCTTTTCTGCCTTAGGGGAAGCCAGAATATTTGGGTGCCACTGTGGCTGCTCCTGTGGTGAAGCTGGCTGACCAGGACTATGAGCCCCCCCAGCTGTGCTATCACCCCATCTTTTGTGGGAACCTCTCTGGGGGGGACCTCCTTGCTGTATTTGAACTCCTGCAGGTAAGTGAACCAGATGTGACAGCTGCACTAGCCGTCCATCTAGTCTACCTGGCCAGAGAAGCAGCCTCATGGGAGGTGCACGTCCATCACTCTGTGCCTGGTCCCTCCCTGCTGTCCTGTGTCTGGAGGTGGCTCTTTCTGGGGATCTGGGAGATACCATTTAAGAACTCAGGTGCCCAGCTATTCCCAGACCCCTTGTGCTGCAAGTCAGAGTCCCAGGATGAAAGGTCCTCATGGATTTGGCCAGCAAAGCTTGAGCAGCCCTATGCTCCACACAAACCATGAGAGGATATGAAAGGGGAAGGGAGCAAACGTTTGCGGACACTCCCACGTGCCCTGTGTGGTGGTTGCTGCCTCACATCCCTCTCATCACACTGAAATCTCCCTCAATCCTGATGAGGTAGGGATTATGATTCCCATTTTACAGATGGTAAACTGAGAATTAATGTAATTGACTGACTTACCTCATCAGGCCGCTAGTCGGTGGTTGAACTGAGAGCTGAACTTAAGACCTTTAAAGCCTTCTGCTCCTTACCCTGTATCGCAAAGTTTTCCAAAGACCCCGAGTTCTTAATCTGTCCTACTAAGACTCTGGGGAATTTATGAACATACATCTAGGAAGAACTTCTCAGAAAGCAAAGGCAGGATACTTGGGGAGGGAAGCTGAGTCTGGTTGAATCATCAAGGACCAAATGGAACAGAGAGAGGACCTGGGAAGAAATGACCTAGTGGGCAAGCATCAGAGTAGTTTCTCTCCCTGACCATCCCATTCACTGGGGGCAGATGGCACCTGCCCTTTGGATCAGATCAGTCCCTCTCTAGGAAAGCCCGTTTTCCAGAAATCCCAGTTTTAGAAAGATCTCACCAGGTACAGAAACTAGGAAGCAAGCAATCCTAAGACACAGCTAGAGAGTAAGAGGGAGGGTGTTAGAAGTGGATCCCATGGGTATGGATCTTGTTCCCACCACTTACTAGTGTGCAACCTTCGGTAAGCCACTTAGTCTCTCTGTTTAACCTGCAAAACTGGAGATGATAATTAATCTCCCTAAAGTGCCTGGAGTGAAATCAACATGCAGTAAATGCTACCTGTTTTATTATTATTAATATTATTATACCATGGAATAGTAAAGCAGGATATCTCAGTTCAGCTGCTCAGTCATGTCCAACTCTTTGTGACCCCATGGACTGCAGCATACCAGTCCTCCCTGTCCATCACCAGCTCCCAGAGTTTACTCAAACTCATGTCCATTGAGTCGGTGATGCCACCCAATCATCTCATCCTCTGTCATCCCCTTCTCCTCTTGCCTTCAATCTTTCCCAGCATCAGGGTCTTTTTCAATGACTCAGTTATTCGCATCACAGGTGGCCAAAGTATTGGAGTTTCAGCTTCAGCATCAGTCCTTCCAATGAATATTCAGAACTGATCTCCTTTAGGATGGACTGGTTGGATCTCCTTGCAGTCCAAGGGACTCTCAAGAGTCTTCTCCAACACCACAGTTCAAAAGCATCAATTCTTCAGTGCTCAGCTTTCTTTACAGTCCAACTCTCACATCCATACACGACCACTGGAAAAACCATAGCTTTGACTAGACAGACCTAGTCTAGTCCCATCTATTTCAGGTGAAGATACTGAGCTGGATGGAAAGGCAATGGCCTACCTGATATGGCAGGTTGGAGCCTAGAATCCAGGTACACCAATTCCCCCAAGAGCTGGAGAGACTGGAGAGTGTAAGAGGAAGGGAACAGCTACTGGGTTAGACATACTTGTACTCAAATCCAAACTGCCCATGTGTGCATCTTGGGAGTTGCTTAAGACTATTAGAGATAAGCTCTGAAGTACAGCTAATCAGACTTTGATTGTGGTCTGATTTTTGCTCCATTTAAGGATGAACTTTTTAATGCTGGAGTGGCTGCCTTAGAGAAAGAACAATCTAACTGTCAGGGGAACTGAAGCAGGATGAGCTCTTAAAGGGACAGAGTAGCAGAAACCGAGGCATCGGCTTCAGTTCTGCGGCGACTGTAGTCTAGAAGGGGAGAAGAGGACTGGTGAAATCTTTGTCTTACAAATCTTAGGTCCTAGGATTCCAGGATGCCCAATCAGGTGAAAGTTTAATAGAACCAGCTCTCAGCAGATAGATGTGTGCTGCACAGAAATGTGAACTGTTAGCACTGAAAGAGTGACCTTCAAAACCAGCTGGTCGTCTTTCCTCAAGTGAGGGTCCAGGTGATTTTAGGCTGTCCATGAGTGATTTTAGGTCACAATTGGGTAAAGTATTAAGTAATGTTGAATTGATATTGGTGGAGTTTTGATTTTTTTCCCCCAGGTTTTTTTTTATATAATTGACATATAACGTTGTCTAAGTTTAAGGTAGACAATATGGTAATTTGATATACGTATGTATTGCAAAGTGATTACCACAATAAGATTAATGAAGACAGCCATCACTTCGCGTAGTTAACCTTGTGTGTGTGTGTGTGTGTGTGTGTGTGTATGTGTCTGTGTCTGTGTCTGTGTCCGTGTGTATGAGAAAGAGAGAGCGAGAGAAAGAGAACTTTTAAGATCTACTCTCATAGCAATTTTCAAGTGTACAGCCCAGTATTGTAATCATAGTCACCATGCTGTGCATTAGATCCCCAGAACTTATTCATCTTCCAACTGCAAGTTTGTGCCCTTTGACCACCCTTGTTCACATTCCCCACCTCCCCACCCCTGTCAATCTACCAATCTACTCTCTGTTTATGTGGTTTTTTACTTTTTAGATTCTACACGTAAGTGATGTCATATGTATTTGTCTTTATCTTTGACTTACCTCACTTAACATTGTGCTCTCAAGGTCTATCCATGTTGTTGCAAATGGAATTTTGCCTGTTTTGATCCTTCTAACTACTTTTAGAAGAAAGTCTCATGCCCATCTGTGTATAATCCCTCTTTAAACTTGCAACCTTCCTTTTTAAGGAAGCACGGGCTTCAGTTTCAATGCCTCTAATAAAACATCAATATTATCTACAGGAACATTTCTCTGAGTCTACTTGTTGGAACACCAGTCCCTCCAGACAGAGTAAAAAGAAAGTTTAAGAAATGCTACACATGACATATTCCAAAAACATAGTTTTGTTTTGTTTTGTTTTTTTAAAGTTACTTTCCATTGATGGCCAGTGGCTTTTGTTTTACTTAGCAACCTGAAGTTTCTTTTCTGAAAATGAAATGATATCTAATGAAAATGTTTACTAGATAATAGCACAAATGATAAAAGTGGTAGCTATTGTTGTTGTTTAGTCACTAAGTCATGTCCGACTCTTTGCAACCCCATAGACTGCAGCAGCCAGGTTTCTCTGTCCTCCACTATCTCCTGGAGTTTTCTCAGATTCACGTCCATTGAATCTAGCCGTCTCATCCTCTGTCACTGCCTTCTTTTCCTGCCCTCAATCTTTCCCAGCATCAGGGTATTTTCCAATGAGTTGACTCTTTGCATCAAGTGGACAAAGTATTGGAGCTTCAGCTTCAGCATCAGTCCTTCCAATGAATATTCAGGGTTGATTTCCTTTAGGATTGACTGGTTTGATCTCCTTGCAGTCCAAGGGACTCTCAAGAGTCTTCTCCAGTACCATAATTCAAAAGTATCAATTCTTTGGAGCTCAGCCTTCTTTGTGGTCCTCCTCTCACATCTGTACATGACTACTGGGAAAACTGTATCTTTGACTATACAGATCTTTGTCAGCAAAGTGATGTCTCTGCTTTTTAAGTAGTAGAAGGACTGATGTGAGTAAACCAGCTCTAGTATAATGCTCTCATTTTACATGCAGAAAGCTGAGGTTCAAGTCTGGCTAGATTGGATTCAATCAGCTGCTCTTTTCACTGCACAAATCTTCTTGAAGGATGTCCCTTAATCTAGGGGTCCCCAATCTTCCAGACCGTGGACTAGTACCTCCTGTCAGATCAGCAGTGGCATTATATTAGAAATAAAGTGCACAATGAAAGTAATGCACTTGAATCATCCCCAAACCACTCCCCGCCATCCATGGAAAAGTTGTCTTCCACAATAAAACCAGTCTCTTGTGCCAAAAATGTTGGGGACCGCTGCCCTAATCCATCAGTGAGGGCTGAACCAGCAGATCCTGACAGGCTCTCTGAAGGCTGGGCTTTGTCCCAATGCCATGGTCCCACCTCTGACCTTCCCTCCCTCCCTCCATGATGAGCCGGGTGGACTAATGCAAGATCCTACTGCTTCCTGACAGCAGGGTAGATGGAGGCAGCCTTGTCAGAGGCAAGCAACCTAAGTGACACAATTCATTAGGGTTTCATTAGGACTTCCTCTCAGCTGATTTCTTGCCCAAAAAAGTAATTTGATCATCAATACAACTGTCTCAGAGGGTGGATCTCATACAAGCTGAGCAGGCAGGAGCTGGAAAATTCCTTCATTGTCACCTGTGGCTGTCAGCATCTATCTGTGAGTGGTTTACCTTCAGCCTTCTCCATTACTGAAATGCTGCCCTGTCTCAGAAGCAGGGTTTGGTACCTGGATTCTTCAATGCCCCAGACTGAATTCCTTATCTCCATTTTCCTCCCCTACCCAGCTAGCTGGCCCCTGTCCTCCCAGTTCTGGCCCACACCCCCCTCCCACCCCATTCTCCCAGACTCTCTGCCTTGAGAATTCAGACTCAAATGTAGTTCTTCACTCTGGGTCTGTATCCATGGCTAGGCCAATTGTTCTAGCCAAATGATTGTCCCTGATTCCCATAGACCCTCGTTTTCATCAGGATTGTTCCACCTGCCTCTTTCCTGGTCTGCTAACCTACTCCTCTTTTCTTGTTCACTCAGTTCTCCACGTTCCTTCCAGAAGACAATTCCCTATACTACTCTCCTCTTAAGAAATGACAATGTCTGTCTGCTTCTCACCTCCAGGAAACGTCCCTGAGGTCTGTATTTTCGGAACATGAGTTCTTCTGCTGCTGCTGCTAAGTTGCTTCAGTCGTGTCCAACTCTTTGTGATCCTATGGGCCCTAGCCCGCCAGGCTCCTCTGTCCATGGGATTCTCCAGGCAAGGATACTGCAGTGGGTTGCCATGCCCTCCTCCAGGGGATCTACAGTTAAAAGAAAGTTTGAGAAATTTTTCATTGTATTATAAATCCCTCTTGGGGCCTTGAAATGCCCATTGTCATAGTAAAGACTCTGAGAAGTCAGCTATGAAGAAACTTTTGAAATTCTTTTTTGAAATTCAACATTTCCCCAATGATTTTGAGTACAAATATATATATATATATATATTTTGCATGATAACTCTTAATATTTCATGAAAAGAAAATGTAGCCCCTAGGAGAATGTCAGATGTCCATAGCTGGGCATTTAAGCTCTCCCCTAATTAATTTATCTTCAGACTGCTTTTTTAGTCTCACATGTCAGCACAGTTACTCTGCATATACTGTGGCCTCTTTACAGCAGACTATTCTGAATTCTCAGACCTCACCGCACAAACGTCCTCCTCTGTTTCTAGCTGCACCATCATCCTGCTCCAAAATGTCTCCCTACTCTGCCCATCCTGAGCCCTGCACTCTACTTTCTATTTAGGAAACTGATCACCACCACCATTCAGGACCAGAGTGGCCTCCTCCAGGAAGCTTTCCCCCTCCCTCACCTCAATCAAATGTTTTCTTCTCTTCCTACTGATGTCACTTTGCCTCTTTTTCTGTTTAATCCAGCCTTTGATAAAGTCCATTGTTTATAGGCTTGTCTCCCTTAATCTGTAGTTTTTTGAAGGCAAGATCTACTTCATGCATTCATTCGTGCACTTACGTAAATATTATCACATGTCTATTTTGTCCCAGAACGTTCCTAAGAATTCATCAGTGAATAAAACAAACTCCCTGACCTCAGGGGACTTGTTTTCTAGGGAAGGGAAGCTAACAGACAACACTATGTAAACTGTAGCATAGCAGCCATGTGGTAAATGCCGAAGAGAAAGGGAAATCCTGTGAAATATGAAGCAGATGTGGGTGTTGTGGGAGGGGGCAGAGTTAACACTTTAGGCATCCAGGGCAGGCTCCCTAAGAAAGTGGCATTTAAGTCAAGACCTGAAAGCGGATTTAAATATGCTTCTGGGATAGTTTCAGGAACTAGCAGTCCTTGGACACCTGTGTACCATTGGAGACTAAGATGATTGAAAGTTGAGCCTTAATCGTTGCAAAGGTCTGTCAATTTCCAGTTTACTCTTATTCCTAGGGAGCTTACTATGAGGCAGAGAGCATTGCCAAGTGCTTTGCATGCTGCCTCATCCATTCTTCACAGCAATTCATGAATCAGATATCATTATCTTTACATATGACAGAACTGAGACTCAGTGACACTGTGTGACTATTTCAAATTCCACAGCTAAGAAGTGATGAAGTGCAAGACTGGTATCCACCTAGTATACTGAACGAGGGATAATGGAGGTGTGGATGATGGGCTGGACTGGAGGAGACAGAGAAAGAAGCAAGCCTTCTGAGCATCAGTGATTTTTCAGATGGGCAGGAACTGAGACTAGGGTCCTATATGACTCCAACTGTGGCACCCCCTTAAATTCTGTGCCTGGGTCCCCTGTCCTGTCCTGCCACTGGAACTCCTTCGAGGTCCTGTTATGTTAGATTTGTCCTGGGATATTACAGCAGTCTGGCTTTTGAACCAACTTATCCTGATTCTTTGCACTTTGCCTTCATAACAATTCTTTTGCCTACCCTGCTGAGTAACCGTACACTATGTGGTTTTATAGGCCCGCAGCCAGCCCATTTCACTCTGAAAAAGCTGAAAGTAAAGTCATTCAACCTCTACCATGCTGTGGGATCCTTCAAAGCTTTAGTCGCTCAGTCATGTCTGACTCTTTGAGGCCCCATGAACTGTAGCCTGCCAGGCTCCTATGTCCATGGGATTCTCCAGGCAAAAATACTGAAGTGGGTTGCCATTCCCTTCTCCAGGGGATCTTCCTGATCCAGGGATCAAACCTGTGTCACCGGGGCAGCTTAAACTCTCAGGGACATCTTTGAGGTGCTTCTGGAATGAGCTTCTTTAGGGCATTTCCCAGGTCGACATCCCAGCAGCCCCAAGATGAGCAGACACATGGTACTTTTTAAAGCGCATGTAGCAGCACCATCCTATGCCACCATCACAGCTGTGCTATGGCTTTATCTTTGAAACCACAGGAGAAATTAGCTTTCTCAGAGAGGTGATGTTTTGCAGCCTGGATAGCTCACCACCAGGCAGTGTTCACCTCATCTTTTCCCAGCTTCTTTTTCTGGTCTGGCTCATTCTGCAGCTTCATTATCTTGAGTCTATTTGGCATTCACAGTGACTGCTGTCTTCTTTTTCCGGGCTTCTTTCTAATTAACTGAACTGCATCTGCTATTGCCAGCTAGAATATGTCTGCAAAAAAGAAATGGTGATATGTTTGTATTTTGCAGGTTTTGATGAGCAATTAGACTTTTTTGAGCATACGGAGCTAATGTGTCAGTCAGCCAATAAACATTTATCAAGAATCCATTGGAGTTGGAGCATCACTTGAGGGTCTGAGAAGGAAATGCAGTAAACAAAGGCTTCCTCTTGGCCAAATTAGACAAACTCCCCCATGAGGAAAACTCCCAGCTCCAAGGCAAGGGTCCACTGGTCCAGTATCTGAGGGCCAGAGAAGGACAAGGACTCAAGCAGGGTCACACAGCAGACCCTGGTTTCTGGAGTCAGTCTGCTAAAGTCTGCACTGAGCCTGCTGAGAAAACACGCTGTGTGCCAAGGACTGAAGAGTAGAATGGCTCAGTGTGCATGCTGTGTGCTAAGTCACTTCAGTCGTGTCCGTTGCTTTGTGACCTTATGGACTGTAGCCCGCCAGGCTCCTCTGTCCATGGGATTCTCCAGACAAGAATACTGGAGTGAGTTGCCATTTCCTACTCCAGGGGATCTTCCTGACCCAGGGGTCAAACCCGCGTCTCTTAGGTCTCCTGCATTGGCAGGCAGGTTCTTTACCACAAACGCCACCTGGGAAGCCCCAGTGGCTGGGACCAAATCAGCGGCGGCTTCTTAAAAGATATGCGTGCTGAGCTGGGTCTTGAAGGTAATGCACAGTGGCTCACCCAGGGAGAAGGCCCTTTCCGTAGGAGACTTTCTAATTCCTTTGTGTGAGAGTTCAGTAAAGCACAGTGATTGCCTTCCTGCAGTTTCATTCACTCCAAAGACACAGGAAATGACACCCTTCATCCCAGAGGTCTGCCTTCAAAAGACTTCATTTTCTGTTTCATTGCTTGCAACGTAGTGTCTGTGTGGTTGACTGAATCTCCTGTGGTGCATACTAGGGGAATAGTGAAGTCTCAGAGGTTGGAATCCTATGAATCCCTCTGCCATTCCACAGCTGGAGTTCCATGCCATTTAGTGAGATTGTGAGGCTCCATCTACTTGTCTTTTTTCCCTCCCCTCTCTACTGTGAACTCACTGAAAGCTTAAGAACCTATTAACTCCTGACACATTGTAAGTGCTCACTAAATGTTGGATTACCCTCATGAATGAATGTGTTTGTCAATTAAAAAACTGTGATAAAAATGTACATTTTAAGCCAGAAACATTCCTTTTGTTAAAACAGTGGCAGTCCTTCCCATGAGGTGAGATTGTGTGGCAGCCTTCATTTTCCTTGCCTCTCCTGATTTCTAACCAGCCTTGATCTGTGTGGTAGGTCCCCACGTCTGGGCTGCAGGGGCTCCCTCCCTTCGACCCACCCGATGTCACCCAGATCTACCCTGTTCCTGCCAGCATCCGGCCAGTGCTGAGTAAATACCGCGTGGAGGTAAGGGGGCTGGGAAGGCTTGGGCTGTTCTTTGGGTCTAAGGGCACTGGTGCATTGCGATCATGGCTTTGTTGTGTGAGGGGACTGGTGGGGTCTGGGGGAGACACAGCTGCTCAGAGAGAGCCCTCGAGGAACCGCACCATCCCTTCCTGGAAGAACACACCGTGGTTCCCGGGCTGGGGCACCTGATGTTCCTACCCTTGAGCCACACCTGCTGGCTTCTCCCCAGGCCTTTGAGTGACAGTGCTACCTGTTCTCTATTCAGGTTCTCTTCTGGGGAGTCCGAGAAATGAAGAAGGTGCAGCTCCTCTCGGTGGATCGTCCCCAGGTCCTCATCGAGTGTGGGGGACGCGGCGTCAAGTCCTGTGTGATCCAGAGCTACAAGAACAACCCAAACTTCAGCATCCAGGCAGATGCTTTCGAAGTGGTGCGGGTCCCCCCCTCCTACCCCCAGGCCTCTGCGTGCTCATTCCCTTCATTCCCTAAGATGTCACTCACTCCTTCATGAATTTGGGGGGATGTTTTAGAGTTTCAGGTGTCCACTACTCACAAGAAAGAACAAGAAAGTTTAATTCAGTGAAAAGCCGGAATGTCAGAATGATCTAAGACAGACTTTTGTTGTTGTTTTGTCTTTAAAGCTTCCAGGTGTAGATCATTTAGTAAATCAAAGTGTGGTTCCCAAAGTGTGGCCCCCAATTCATCACCATTACCCAGGAACTTATTATAAATGCAGATTCTCAGGTCCTGCCTCAGGACTACTGGATCAGTCTGTTAGGGGTGAGCTGGGGCCCAGACACCTCTGGTTTAACAAGTTCTGTAGGAGACTCTGATACACACTGACATTTGAGAACCACTGGCCTGGAAGATACTGTCACAAAACTTATGGTCAGATGTTTTAAAAAATATTTGTACATAGCATCTCAGCAGTTTGCATTTGAACTTATGCTTCTAAAGTGATATTTGATACCTGTGCTTTTTGTTTATTTCAGTACTGTTTTATGCTCTGATTTGGAACTAACTGTGAAGTCAAAGTTTGCTTTGTCCAACACAGTCAGCTCCAATAGACACAGATTTTCTATCAGCAAAGTGTTAGTCACTCGGTTGTATCTGACTCTTTGCAACCCCATGGACTGTAGCCCACCAGGCTCCTCTGTCCATGGAATTCTCCAGGAAAGAATACTGGAGTAGGTAGCTATTCCCTTCTCCAGGGGATCTTCCCAACCCAGGGATCGAACCCAGGTCTCCTGCATTGCAGGCAGATTCTTTACTATCTGAGTCATGACTAGAGTTAAAGAATGTGTTCTGTGTTTGCGACCCTTCCACACCAGGCTCTGTTGAGCCCGGGGTGGGGGAGGTTACCAGGGTAAAGAAACGGAGGGGGCACTGGCCCCTCAGTTCCATCTTCAGTGGCTCAACTCCCATCTGTTTTATATCGTGGATCCGTGTTTCTCTGAGATGAGTTTGGATAGAAAATGACGAAGTAAGAGGATTGAAGACGACTGCCATAGAGACTTGGGGGGTGTGTGATTTTTGCAATTTATTTGTGGGTTGAATTGTTAGTGCCATCCCTTGTATGTTGCATAATGACTCCCTGACTTGAGAAGACAGTGCTTCAGACTCTGGCCAGCTGCAGGCATGACCCGGAGGGATAGGGCAAGGCGGGCTCAGAGAAAGGATGGGTGCCCGGTTGGCTTTGGTCCTGCTCCCAGACAGGTCAGCTCAGGTTGCACCCCGCTTCCTCCTCATCTCTCCCTGCAGGAGCTGCCTGAGAACGAGCTCCTGCACCCGCCCCTGAGCATCTGCGTGGTGGACTGGAGAGCCTTCGGGAGGAGCACCCTGGTGGGCACTTACACCATCAACTGCCTGAAGCAGTTCTTGTGTAAATCCAGGGAGCCCCTCAGCCTCACCTCCCAGGTGGACAGAGCCCAAGTTGAGAAAGGTAGGAAGAGTCCAGATCTTGGAGCTGCAGGCTACAAAGCTGTGGTAGGTGCCCACCCAGGACCCCAGCACAAAACAAATGTCCCAAGGTCAAATGGATCTTTCTGAAGAATTGGCTCCTGTGGTCCCCTTTGCTTCTTAGCTGCCAAGTTCTGACCTGAAGCCTGACATCAGGGTCACCTCTTCTAAGAAGGGTTCTTTGTGACTGGAGCTCCCTTCTGCCCCTGCATGTGTGAATTCTAAGTCGCTTCAGTCGTGTCCAACTCTTTGTGACCTCGTGGACTGTAGCCCCCCAGGCTCCTCTGTCCATGGGGTTTTCCAGGCAGGAAGACTGGAGTGGGCTGCCGTGCCCTCCTCCTCCTGCCCCTACTCCCTGACATTTTCTTTGCTCGATGATACTGGAACTTATTCTGTTTGGGATCCAGGTACAGGGTCGAGTTCATTGGGTGACGTGGTTCTTGCTGTACAGTCATCACTTGTCTCTGCAAGACTGCTGCCTCATTACATTCACCAGCTCCTGCATGCTTTATTCCTAGTCTCCTCCCCACTGCATGCCCCCCACTGCTGACACTTGTAAAATCTATTTAATTAACATATATTATATGATACTATAATATTCACTTGGTTTTCCACTTTCATCCCTCAAAGCTATGTTTTAAGATCTATCCATGTTGCTATGGTTACTTTCACTTGTTACCCCAATCTGGTGCATCTACCCTACATTGGTTTCATTATCCCCTCATATTGGACTACTGGGCTGCCTCCAGCTCCCCACTTCTGCAATGTTGTGATGAACATCCTGTGTGTGTTCACTGAGGGAGAGTCCTGTGTAGGAGTGAGATTACTGGTTCCCAGGAGATGAATACATGTAATTTTATTCAGTACTTCCAGGGTGTGCTCCAGAGAGCAGTACTGGTTTACATCAGTCTACACTAGTCTATGCCAGTCTATTCAAGTATACACCAGTCTATATCAGGTTTCCTATTATGCACATGGACTTCTGTGGCCAGAGTTCTGCCAACACTTTGGGAGTTCTAAGGTTTCCCCTGGTTAACACAGTGGGAAAGGGCAATCAACACAGAAGACCTGTCCACTAAATCTTGATAAACATGACTCCTACAACCACGGTTATTTTAAATTACTCTGAGGGATCAATAACAAGTACAATCATTTGTTGATGACCAGTTATGCCACAGACACATTACATCATGATCTCATTTATTGCCCAAAGACATGAATATTTTTACAGTCCTTTTATAAATAGGAAAAGTGAGGCTCAGAGTTGTTAGGAACTTGTCACATTTGAATCCTGAACTGTCTGATTGTCAGTACGGGATCCTTGAAATGATCACCCTGTATTGATTGTAGCACAGTTGCCTGATCCAATGTCCTTTCATTTCAGATATTTCAGATTCATCAGTTGCCACTGAGCCCTCTGAGACCCTCAGCTCTGTTCAGGAGCAACCAAAAGATCATGTCTTTGTGGATATTGAGCTGCCTCCCACAGTGGTACCTGACTCAGCCCAGGTTCAGGCAGCCAACCTGATTGACATCGCTGACTTGTCCCCTATGCTGGAGCCAGAACACAAACCTGCATCCCAGGAGCCACCAAAAGATGGAAAAGCTAAGGTCAGAATGCCATCCGTCTTCATATTTACAAGGCACATTAGAGTTTGCTGACAAGGTTCTAGATACTAATCCTCCCACCTATTAGTTGTGTGACCACAGCAAGCAACTTCACATTTCTGAGCATTAGTTTCTTCATCTGTAAAATGGGGACACTGATACCCACTTCATGGCATTGCCATAGAATCAGATAAGTCAGTGTATATGGAATTAAAGTGTTAGTCAAATGTGACATCGTATTGAACTGAACAGAAATACTTCTCTACTCATTGGCTTGGAAAGAAAATGATTTCCTTATCTAGGCTTATTCCACAAATATTTTGAACCTACAACCTACTTTGTATAACATCTCATGGGACCAAAAAGATGTGTCTTCTGGATTCTAAATGAGACTTATTTTCAGTTGGCTGAGATTCTGTAAGGGGAGATGGATAAGTATACAAGACCATAAAGCGGGGACGGGAGTAATATTTTAAGACACAATTTTGAATGCAAAATCCTTGTGTACCTACCAGTTGACTCAAAGAAGAACACAGTTTTGAGAAAGTCCTAAGAGAGGGCCTACCCAGCAAATGGTAAAAGCTGAAATAAGAGGCAGAGTGAGATAAATGAATTGATATTTTCTCAGGCTCTTCCCATCTTTTCCAGGCTCAATGTGACTCTCTGACAACCCACAGGTTTCTCTCTGTCCCACCAGCACTGTACCTGCCGCTTGGTATTACAAATCTCAGTTGAAGTGTTTTTACCACCATAAAACTGTGGGTTTCCCCAGTTCGAAGATGACTTTAAAAAATATCTCTATCATGTTGAGGTTTTACAGAAAACAACAAAATTCTTTAAAGCAATTATCTTTCAATGAAAAATAAATAAATTTAAAATATATATATATATCTTTGTATCCCCTGTACCAGATAGGATGCCTGGCACATCATAGGTAGCCAGGAGATGAGAGCAAACAAATGATGTGTACAATGTCATGATGAATCAGCATTGACACAACTAGCTGTCTTCTCCCTAAAGGCCCACTTTCTGCCATACACACATCACACACACTGCCTCTCCATCTCCCAACTTGTGCTGTCGGTGTCATTTATTTGCACCAGTTCCGATCAGACATGATGCTAAAGGGGGATTATCTACATTAGGCCTCTTAATCCTCATGACAGTGAAGTGAGCAGGTATCATTGTTCCTAGCTGAGGAAACCAAGAATCACAAAATTTCTATTTTTGTTTATATTGTGTTTAGAAGTTCATTCGCTTTCTACTATACCACGTTGTATCATGTAGCTTGCTTGTCTCTTCCACTCAAGTCAAAACTTCTCAAAGGTGGGGATTGTGTCTAACCCTTAGATTCCCATATCAACCATGATGTATATTTCATAACTACTCAATAAATGCCAAATGAATGGATGACAGATTATTAAACTTTTATTTATTAAGGGGGAACAGGGAGCTGTAATCACAAAACCTGCTGACACCTCCATCCATCTCCTGAGGGTACCCATGCATCCTCTTCCTTAGTAAACTGCTCAGCCACCCGCATGCAGATTCTTGCCACCGAACTAATAATCCATCCCTCATTCCTTGACAGGACCCCAGGAAACCTTCCCGGAGGTCTACTAAAAGGAGAAAGAGGACCATTGCTGATGAATCGGCTGAAAATGTCATTGACTGGTGGTCAAAATACTATGCCTCCCTGAAGAAAGCACAGAAGGTGGGTTCTTTCTTGGCTGTGAGAGTCACATGCCTCAATAAACACACAACGCCCTTTAGCACCCCCCTCTAAAATCCTGCGTTAGTCCCTCTTTTCAGTTCCACTCTAGGTAGGCTCTACTTGGGTCTGGTTCCGTTAACTGCTGAAGGGTACAAGCCTGGAAGGACCAGGGTCCAGAACTGCAGACTCCTTACTGTCTGGCTGGCGCTGGCCCTAGGACACAGGCTCTGCTGTAAATGCTGGCAGGATGTGATGTCTGTCTTGGCATCCAGAGAATCTGCCCATCTCAGGGAGGCTCAGCCAGGAGGAACGGGGTCTCTAGACAGGTGGGCATCAGTGAAGGGGGCTTCAGGTTCACCTGGAGACACCCAAGTGAAAACATTCTCCAGCTAGAGTCTAAGTTCATAGGGGAAACTATCAAAGTAAAGGCTGGGGTCCTGGCCTTAGCAAATGGCAATAATCAGCAGAGCCTCATGCACCTGGAATAAGAAAGGAATTGAGTTATAAAGTCAGAGAACCAGTAGGGAGTGGGTCTGGAGATTTAGGCAAAAGCTCAGTGGCTGAATTTGGTTAAGACTTCTCATCCTTGAGTAAAAATGGAAAAGAAAGTTATTTTGATGTTATCATCATATTCTACTGAATAGGAACTCTTCTGATTCTTTATTTGGAAAGACCGTATTTTTTTTCCCATTTTTTTTTAGAGTATAATTGCTTTACAACACAGTTTTAGTTTCTGTTCTGCAGCAGCGTCAGTCAGCTATGTTGTTCTCGTTAAGTCGCTCAATCACATCCGACTCTGCAACCCCACGGACTGCAGCACCCCAGGCTTCCCTGTCCTTCACCACCTCCCGGAGCTTGCTCAAACTTCCTTAATCAGCTATATGTATACATACATTCCCTCTTGAGCCTCCCTCCCTCCCTCCCCATCCCAGCCCTGTAGGTCATCACACAGCACCGAGCGGAGCTCCCTGTGTTGCTCAGCGGCTTCCTGCTGGCTATCTCTGTTTTACGTGTGGTAGTGTACAGGTGTTAATGCTACTCTCTCAGTTTGTACCCCCCGCCCCCCGCCAACTTCCTGCACCGTGTCTACAAGTCCATTTTCTGTATTCCTGCCCTTCAAATAGGCTCATCAGTACTGTTTTTCTAGATTCCATTTGTGTGGGTTGATGTTGTTTTGTCATTAAGTCTTGTCCAACTCTTGCAACCCTATGGACTGTAGCCCACCAGACTCCTCTGTCCATGGGCTTTCCCAGGCAAGACTGGAGTGGGTTGCCGTTTCCTTCTTCAGGGGATCTTCCCAACCCAGGGACCAAACCTGCATCTCCTGCATTAGTGGGTGGGCTCTTTACCACTGAGCCTGCTGGGAAGTCTTATATATAGGTGTGTCCAACTCTTTGCAACCCCATGGACTATACAGCCCATGGAAATCTCCAGGCCAGAATACTGGAGTGGGTAGCCATTCCCTTCTCCAGGGCATCTTCCTAATCCAGAGATCGAACCCAGGCCTCCTGCATTGCAGGAGGATTCTTTACCATCTGAGCCACCAGGGAAGCCCATATATATACATTAATGTATGATTGTTTTTCTCTTTATGACTTACTTCACTCTGTATGACAGATTCTAGGTTCATTCACATCACTTCAACTGACTCAATTCCATTCTTTTTTGTGACTGAGTAATATCCCGCTGTATATATGTACCATTTTCTTCTCTATCGATTCCTCAGTCGATGGGCAGTTAGCCATGTCCTGGCTATTGTAAATAGTGCTGCAATGGTATGGAGGTTCCTTAAAAAAACTAAACATACAACTACCATATGACCCAGAAGTCCCACTATGGGGCATATACCCTAAGAAGAACAACTCAGAAAGACACATGGCCCATGTTTCTTCATCTAGGACTATCCATGGATATTGATATACCGTTAAATAAATAACCAACCAAATGTTAGTCCTTGCCTCTAAACCCCCTCCTTTCGCTGGAGTGGGCCCTAGCACTTTGGGTGAGTGTGCAGCCCCTTCCTCTTTCTCTGTTAAGCGCCGCAATCCCAGCACAAACCCAGCAACCCAAAATGTCAGCGGGGAAACTCACAGATGCAGATCGGGGTGATGCTCTAGGGATGAGGAGGAATAGCCGGGAGAGGAGTTGCTTTTCCAGCGGCTGAGAGGAGACTGCATCTAGAGGACAAGGGCGTCAACAAGCTTGGTGGCCTTGGTCCTGGATGTGTGGGCACCTCTTCTCTAAGGCAGGGCGTCTCCCTGCATTTAAGTCCTAGGCCTTTACAGCGAGACTTTTGACATTTGACATTCTTTTAAAATGCTGGGGGCTGAGATAATTCAGTGAGAACTGTTAGCAGTCTGGGTTAATAAATGAGATGTGACAGTGTCATCATCTTGTTTCCCTCTTTTCTCAAAGGAAAAGGAGAGCAATTCCAAGGAACAAAAAAGCAACACAGGTGAGTGGCTGTTCTGGGGACTTGTAAATGCAGCACAAAGCCATTTGAGTGAGAAAATGGTAAAACGGGAGCCATGAGGGCAACCTTGGAGCCCAGCACCCTCATTTCCCAAGTGAGGAAATAATCCTAGGAAGATAACAGCACTTCAAAGAGGTTGTGTGGCTGATTTGAGCTGGTCAGGAACCAGATCCCAGGAACCCAGGCCTCCTGAGTTCAGTTCAGTGCTGAAGTTGACCCCTTGGTTCAAATCTCTACCCTAAAGTCTTTTTTTTTTTTTTAATTTTTTTTTTCCATTTATTTTTATTAGTTGGAGGCTAATTACTTTACAACATTGCAGTGGTTTTTGTCATACATTGAAATGAATTAGCCATGGATTTACATGTATTGGAATACCCTAAAGTCTTAATGTAGGAACAGCAGAGTAAAAATAGGAACAAACTGGGATGGCAGGCCAAAACCAACATGATAAACTTTAATAGAGGTGGCCTGGATTTAGGTTCCAAAACTCAGCTGACAGGGATTGGATAGAGCTGGTTTGGCAGAAGCTCAAATGAAAGAGCCCTGGGATTTGAAATGACCGCAAACTTGATGTAAGCCAACAGTAGGTCTGGGCCTAAAACAACAGGAACACCAAGTGCTGTTTCAGGTAACACAAAAGTAAGAAGACCAGAGTCAATTTCAGTTCCTCAGGCCACTCCTATTAGCCTATTTAATTCTAAGACCATCCCCAGGACATAAGCAATAGTATCTTGGTTTGCAGATAGATAGTAAAACGGAAGTACAAAGAGGTTGAGTAACTTGCTAAAGTTTATATGGCTAGAAAATATCAGAGCTGGAAGTCTGTCTCCAGAACCTGCTCCTAAAAAACTACCAAATAATCTCTCAAAGTACAGTTGTGACTTTGTGTAAGACTATTAATCTATTTGAGTTTGAAGATTTTTTTAAAATATTTGTTATTTTTATTTATTTATTAGGCTGCACCAGGTCTTAGTTGTAGCATGCAGGATCTTTGGTCTTTGTTGTGGCATGTGGGCTATTTTTTTTAAGTTGTAGTGTACGGGATCTAGTTCCCCAGCCAGGGATCAAACCCAGGCCTCCTGCGCTGGAGAGCAATCTTAGCCACTGGACCACCCAGAGAAATTCTGAGACTGAGGTTGTTGAACTAGACAATTCTCAAGGTCCTAAAGAGATCTGAGGGGGACTGTATCTCAAGCTTGGGTGTCACTTTATCCTGGGTCTGTTCTTTACTAGCTGGGTGACTGGGCAAATTACTCACCCTCTCTGTGCCTAGTATAATGAGCTCTTGCATATGGCAGGAAGGCCAGCACATTGCTAGCCCCAGGCATCTGCTGACATCGCCCTGCTACTTGAGCGTAATCTCCTCTGTTCCTGCAGTGCATGGTCTGAAGGACTCAGGGCAGAAATCCTGCAACGAAATGTTACAATTTCTTCTTCTTTTTCTTCTTCTCTTTTTTTGCTGTGCCACAGAACATGGGGAAATCTTAGTTCCCCAATCAGGGATGGAACCTGTGCCCCCTGCTTAACCACTGGGCCACCAGGGGAGTCTCTCTATTCCTTTTTTAAAAGAAGGGTCATGACACATGCCAGAGCAAAGGAAAAGAGGAGCTTGACCTTGTCTTTTCTCATCTAAACAGCCACAAGAAGTCTAACCATTTCCGCTAAATATCCACAGAGGCGAAGCCAGATGAGGTAGTGGTAAATATAGACAGCCCGAAGAAGAAGAAAGACAAAATACTCAAGAAAAAACCCAAAGAAGATGAAATGCCCAACCTGGCCGTCTTGCAGGTGTGTGGACACAGCCATCTTGGCCATGGTTAGGGCGGGAAACTCAGAAGGGGGGTTTTTTTAGTCTTTCAGCCAACTTTGGAATGCCTTTGTCTGAAATAACTTGCTTTGTCTTTGTTATCATCGCTGATTCAAAGCAACAAACTGACATGCAAGCCAAGACAGTAGAGCCTGTTCTTTTCCGTTTTCTGCATGCCCATATTGAGAAGGGGCATAATTTACATTGGCTAGCTTGGATACAGCAACGTAATTTACAGTGTGTGAGTTCCCCTGGGATCACTTCTTGGGGCTTGACATCATCATGCAGATGTGCACAGACTCGAAATAGCAAGAGTTTTAGCTCTTACTAAAGTCAGCTCCATCAGACCAATCCTAACATTAGCCAGAGGTTGTTAGCTGGAGGCAAATTGACGGATATGAAAATTGGGAGTATGAAAATTATGTACCTAGATACTGAATTTAGCTAAGTTATTTTGATGGGAAATTTGAAGAAGTGATCTAATTATATTACTAAACCAAAAACTCAATTCAGTTTTCCATTTCTAAAATATACATGTGATTTTCTACTTGGAAAATTCACGGCTATATGCATTATAATAAAATCAAATATTCCATCACTTTATATGCATTAAGAATGAAATGTTTAATGAGCAGTTTTTAATTTGAATATCCTCAAAATATGGCAGTCTGTATCTGACAATCAGTGACATCAATTAGCTATACAAAGGTTTGCCACATATACTTATATATTACATTTATACTTATATATTACATTTAAACAAAACTTTGGTTTAGCTATACTTATTAGTATTTGAAAGTTTATCAGAAATGTTTTATACATTTCAGAGTGGTAGCTGGTTCTAGAAATGTCAAGTCAATCATATTTCTTGTTTTGCTAAAGATAAATTAACAGTTCCTCTTAGATTTTTCCAAGGGGTGTATAGGAAGACTGGTTTTGGAGAATCTTGGCATTTTTTCATTAAATCAATCCTGGGCTTTCCTTTAAGCACTCTCTCCTCCCTTCTTCCTAAAGATATATGATGGGGATCTCGAGAGCGAATTCAACAATTTTGAAGACTGGGTGAAAACCTTTGATCTGCTCAGAGGCAAGTCTATGGAAGATGACCAAGGCCTTGATGGAGACCGAGTCATAGGAAAGTTTAAGGCAGGTTCCAAAGTTAGCTCTTTTATTTGGCTCTCCTGTCTATAAATATCAGATATAACTTAATTCTGTGGGACTGTGGTGTGCAATGTATGTAAGGAAAATCTTTGATCTCTATGTAAGACCCTCCCTCTCTAGAATTCCACAAAACCAAGCCCTAGTCTTTTAAAGTATTTTATTTGTGGCCAGTAAAGTGGATTGGAGCTCAATCTGTGGAACATGAGAAACCAGAGTCATTACCTAAAAAGATCACTGAGTTTTACTTTCCTTTCCCCACCCCTGGCCTCCCAAACATATGATTGACACAAACCTACCAGATGATTGATTAAACTGATCAAACAACACAAGCCCTTCATCTGGCAGACCTATGATGTCAGCCTCACAAAGTAATAGGTGACACTGGCTATGAACCTACTGCATGCCTGGCCCTTTATATCAAAGTGATGTGTTGGAAATCACATGGGCATTGCAGCTTGCCAATCTGGATTTTAAATCCTCATTGTGATACCAACTAGCTTCGTGATCTTGAGCAGTACTTGACCTCCCTGAGCCTCGATTGCAGTGTCTAAAAATAGAAATACTGCAGTCGGAATGGAAATGAGATGATGGGAAAAAATGCTAGCTCAGCACCTCACATGTAAAAGGCACTCAGGATCCCATCTGATGCTCCTATTCCTGTTTCTTATGAAACAGCCCACTGAGGAGGTGTTGCTGTACCAACACCGATTCACTGATGTACCGTGAAGAAGTGCAGATGCAGGCAGGTTTTATGAACTGTCCAAGGACACCCCAGGGCAAGGGTAGAGCTACCCCAAGTCCTATTGGGTCCCAGGGTGTGGTTCATTCCCAGTGCTATGCCCTATATGGTTTTCAGTGGAGCCTTCATCATCTTGTTTCAACGGGTGGTGCTTTGTGGTTCCAGGGCTCCTTCTGCATCTACAAAAGCCTGGAGGATTCCAGTTTTGAGGACAGCGGGCAGCTGAGAATCCAGCAAGGGATTCCACCCAACCACCCCATCAAAGTCCTGATCAGGGTGTACATTGTTGCGGTGAGGCATCCTCGTTTACTCTGAGGGGTTGTTGGAATCTCCAAGAGCTGCCACAACAAAATATTATAGACTGGGTGACATAAACAGCATTCCTTTTCTCCAGTTCTGGAAGCTGGAGGCCCATGATCAGGTGCTACCAGAGCTGGTTTTTGGAGAGGCGTATCTTCCTGGCTTGTAGATGGCCACCCTCTTGCTGCCTTTCCTTTGTGTGTGCATGTGTGTGTGTGTGTCTGTGTGTATGTGTGTGAGGGTGAAAGAGACCCACACACAAAAAGGAGAGAGACAAAGAGAGGAGAGGAGATAGGTTGTTTTCTTGTTCTTGTAAGGTCACTGGTTCTATCAGTTTAGGACACCACCCTTCAGTCAGTCAGTCAGTTCAGTCACTCAGTCATGTCCGACTCTTTGTGACCCCATGGACTGCAGCACGCCTGGCCTCCCTGTCCATCACCAACTCCCAGGAGTTTACTCAGACTCATGTCCATCGAGTCGGTGATGCCATCCAGCCATCTCATCCTCTGTCGTCCCCTTCTCCTCCTGCCCCCAATCCCTCCAAGCAGCAGGGTATTTTCCAATGAGTCAACTCTTCACGTGAGGTGGCCAAAGTATTGGAGTTTCAGCTTCAGCATCAGTCCTTCCAATGAACACCCAGGACTGATCAGATCTCCTTGCAGTCCAAGGGACTCTCAAGAGTCTTCTCCAACACCACAGTTCAAAAGCGTCAATTTTTCGGTGCTCTGCTTTCTTCACAGTCCAGCTCTCACATCCATACATGACCACGACCAGACAGACCTTTGTTGGCACCACCCTGAGGACCTCGTTTAACCTTAATTAGCTCCCTAAAAGCCCTGTCTCCAAATACAGTCACATGAGGGGTCACAGCTTTGACACAGGGATTTTGAGAAAACACAGCACAGTCCTTAATAAGGGTATGAAGTTTGGTTGGGCTTCCCTGATGGCTCAACAGGTAAAGAGTCTACCTGCAGTGCAGATGAAGCAGGTTCGATCCCTGGGTTGGGAAAATCCCCTGGAGAAGGAAATGGCAACCTACTCCAGTGTTCTTGCCTGGGAAATCCCAAGGACAGAGGAGCCTGGTGGGCTGCAGTCCACGGGGTTGCAAAGAGTCGAATGTGACTTAGCAACTAAAGAACAATAGAGTTTGCTTGGTAACATGGACGTTTGCTGGCTTTTCACTCAGCGAAAACATTCCCAAGCTGACAGGACCACTCTGTGTAGCTTTGTTTGCTCTCTCTGGTTGGCTGCTAGCTGAGCAGGGAACCAAGCAGCACTGAAGCAGGAAGCTCCCAGGCAAGTCAGCCTGTGAAAAGGACCGGGGCGGAACAGGGCAGCCGCCGCTGCTCAAGCCTCCCCCTCCCACCCAGCTATGCCTCTGCTCTGCTGCAGTCAGGCATTTCATTTCCAGAGTATTTCCAAGAAAGCTATTATCTGCCCTAGGCTTCCTTTCTCATAGTGAGGGCACTGATCCTTCGTTGTGAAACCTCTTAGCCTGATTGCCAGGAAGCTTGGGGCCAAATCTGGTGCTTGATCAAAGTGACCCTGTGCTCAGCTTTCATGGTTCATGTATTTGTATTGATCTCCTGACCTTGGAGCTGGTTTATAGCCATCTTATTGCATATTAACTTTCTTGTTTACATTGCATAAAATATTTTTAAGAAACTGAAATGAAACATAAAACAAAGATGAATTAGTCTTTAATGCTAAGGTAGAATGAAATGTCCCCTTTCCACCATGCAGTTCTTATGTTTCCCTCATTATTAGTAGCACTGCCATCATCACCATGACCACCACGTGTGAGGCATGTTCTAATCACTAAGGATGTTGTGATGGGAAAAACAAAACAAAACAGTCCTTGCCTTCGAAGAAGTCACAATCTAGTTGGAAAGATGAGAAGCACTTGTAAAGTGTTACTGGCTATGCCAGTGGTCTATATTAAACACTCAGCCACAGGAGAATTTAGATAAATCTCAAAATTTTGTTCAAGAGATCACTCATGTCTTGGGAGAGATATTGTGCATTCCTCAGGAAATAGACCATGTTTTCAAATAAATTTGAGGAAATATTGTGCATATAATAATTCATTTCCCTTGTCCAACCCCTGAGATACATAAAGCTCATTAGCACGATGAATGCTCTGAGAATTCCAGAAGCAAAGAAACTGATTTAACAGCTTGATTCTTTAGCAGCATTTTCAAAATGTACTGCCCATACCTATTTTTCCTCCCTACAGAAAACCCTGCCATCTTTCTCGTGAATCAAATAGAACATAGAATCTGTATAGGAGGAAGGAGAGGGAGAAATCTCTTGGACCACAGAGACTGGAGAAGGATTATGATTTGTGTATTCATTTAGCAAATACCTGTAGCACACTTTTATATGTATACATACGTATGTGTATGTATGTATGTATAGATCTATATTTATATACAGGTACCCCCTAGAATGCAGATCAGGTTCCTGCTCAGGAAACAGCATGGAGGAAGGAGGACTGGGACTGAAACTTGAGCACAAGCAGGTCTTGAATGAATGAAGAATCAGAGAGTGTCAGCCCTGAGTTTTAGGGTGTAGGATAGACTATGGACAGCCAATGTTTTTCCTTGACATTTCTAGTAACAATGATTATGTGTGGTTTGCTTTCTCACACTGATTTAAGTAACTAAACAATTTAAATCTTGAAATATCTTAATTTGATAAAAATACCAAAGAAGTAAAAAATTATACTACTTAAAAGTTGTACAGAGAAAGAAATCAAATCCCCTCCATTCTGCAATTCCATCCCCAGAAATAGCTTACCCTTCTTATGCATATATACTCTTCTTATGCAAACACATCTCTATCTATTTACACTTGTCTATAACTACATCTCATCACTTCATGGGAAATAGATGAGGAGACAGTGGAAACAGTGTCAGACTTTATTTTTGGGGGCTCCAAAATCACTGCAGATGGTGATTGCAGCCATGAAATTAAAAGACGCTTACTCCTTGGAAGGAAAATTATGACCAACCTAGACAGCATATTAAAAAGCAGATATTACATTGCCAACAAAGGTCCATCTAGTCAAGGCTATGGTTTTTCCAGTGGTCATGTATGGATGTGAGAGTTGGACTGTGAAGAAAGCTGAGCGCTGAAGACTTGATGCTTTTGAACTGTGGTGTTGAAGAAGACTCTTGAGAGTCCCTTGGACTGCAAGGAGATCCAACCAGTCCATCCTAAAGGAGATCAGTCCTGGGTGTTCATTGGAAGGACTGATGCTGAAGCTGAAACTCTAGTACTTTGGCCACCTCATGTGAAGAGTTGACTCATTGGAAAAGACCCTGATGCTGGGAGGGATTGGGGGCAGGAGGAGAAGGGGACAGCAGAGGATGAAATGGCTGGATGGCATCACCGACTCGATGGGCATGAGTTTGAGTAAACTCCGGGAGTTTGTGATGGACAGAGAGGCCTGGTGTGCTGTGATTCATGGGGTCGCAAAGAGTCGGACTCGACTGAGCGACTGAACTGAACTACATCCAGGTATATATTTAATGGAGTCCCACTTCATGCATTACATATTGATCTTCTATTTCTTTCTTTCGTGAGTAATGTACCTTGGATATTTTTCTAGATGACTTCATATAGGTCTTTTTCATTCCTCTTAGTAACCACCTAGTGTTTTACTGAATTAACATAATATTCATTCATTCATTCATTCATTCACTCATCAAAATTGGGAAGACCCTATCTTAAGTCCTGGAGATAATGTAATGCACAAGACAGATAGTACTCTTGCTCTCATGGAGATAATAACTAATTGGAGATGATATGAGGATTAAGAGGGTATAAAAATAACCACAGACAGGTAAATAAGCAAGATAAATGTTAGAGATAACTGCCACATAAAGAATTAAAATTGGTGATGTAACCAACTACTTCAACAAAAATAAATTGGGCGATGTGATGAGAGTAAATGGGGAAGGGCCAATTTTGAATTGAGTTTTTTCCTAAGAAATTGACATATAAGTTGTTCACAATTTTTAGTTATTAAACAATATTCTAATGAACAACCTTGAAAATATAGCTTTGTGTGCTGATGCCTTTCTGTCTGTAGGATAGGGTCCTAAAAATAAGACTGTTTCTTATCTAGCCCTCAACTCCGAAGTTTCTCCATCTTTTCCATAACCTTCCTCACCATCTCCCTACTCTGGTCCTCCCTGATGGAAATGGATTGTTACTTAGCTGCCCAGCACTCAATGCAAGACTGATGGGCTCATGCATTTCAAAGCCAACTGGTTTTAGAAGAAGCTTTTATGTCTAGCCCATAATTTTACAGATGAATCTCAAAGAGATGACTTGTTTTGTCCAAGATCACATGACTACTTAGACCTGGAACTCAGGTTCATGCCTTTTGCCTCCTCATCCAGCAGATTCCTCTTTACTCTGTGCCAACCAGTGCTTTCCACTGGGGAGACAACTCCAGGGAAAGCAGGACTTGAGCAAAGCTGGTAACTTTTAACAACCGAGTGGAAAGGCTAAAACAGTGGTTCTTAAACTTGGCTGAATCATCTAGGAAACATCTAAAAAATCTCAAAGTCCAGGAACAATTAAATATCTGGGGATAGAACTCAGTTCAGTTCAGTTCAGTCACTTAGTCGTGTCCGACTCTTTGTGACCCCATAGATTGCAGCATGCCTGGCCTCCCTGTCCATCACCAACTCCTGGAGTTTACTCAAATTCATGTCCATTGAGTCGGTGATGTCATCCAATCATCTCATCCTCTGTCATCCTCTTCTCCTCCTGCCCTCAATCTTTTCTAGCATCAGGGTCTTTTCAGATGAGTCAGTTCTTCACATCAGGTGGCCAAAGTATTGGATTTTCAGCTTCAGCATCAGTCCTTCCAATGAATATTCAGGACTGATTTCCTTTAGGATGGACTGGTTGGATCTCCTTGCAGTCCAAGGGGGCACTCAAGAGTCTTCTCCAACACCACAATTCAAAAGCATCAATTCTTTAGGATAGAACTCAGGCATCAGTATTTTTTAAAATTCCCAGACGGTCCCTGTGCACAGTATTGGGAACCACTGGACTGAAGGATTTTTATTATTTTTCCTCTTCTCCAGGCATTTAATCTTAGTCCAGCTGATCCAGATGGCAAGTCAGACCCCTACATTGTGATCAAGCTTGGAAAAACTGAAATTAAAGACCGGGACAAATACATCCCTAAACAACTGAACCCAGTATTTGGAAGGTCAGTGGCCATCTGAGTCTCATTGCACTGTCCTCTCTGCGTTTGCTCCTGTGGTATTTCTTTGAGGGTGGGGTTGGTGTGTAGAGCTGTGTGGGTCTGCATGCACAGTGCAGATTAAATGCTGGCTGCTGCTCTTGCTGCTCATGATAACAGCCAATCAAGCTGATATTCATGGGGAAGGGTCGGATTCTTTCCCTGGTCTCTTTAGCAGTTTGGTTGTGCATGATCTTCACGCCCCTGATTTTCCAATAATGATTTTCCCAGATCTCAAATGTAAGAGGCCCATTGAACAGTCATCAGGTTCAGCCTCCTGCCTTGGAGAGAGTTCCTTTTTACAGACCAGATAATCGAGGCACAGAGCAGTTTAGAAACTTGTTCAAGTTCACACCACTCATAAGTAGAAGAGAAGGGGCCAGATGTTTAGTCTTTGTCTGTTACCAAAGGGATTTTTGCATCGTATCATTTTGCAGATCATTAGGGCTTCCCAGGTGGCACTAGTGGTAAAGAACCTGCCTGTAAATGAGGTAGATGTAAATGGGTTCAGTCCCTAGGTTGGGAAGATCCTCTGGAGGAGGGCAAAGCAACCCACTCCAGCATTCTTGCCTGGAGAATCCCATGGACAGAGGAGCCTGGTGGGCTATGGTCCATAGGGTCGCAAAGAGCCAAACAGGACTGAAGTGATGTAGCATGCAGCACACTGCAGGCAAAACGCTGAACTGCACTCCCAGTTTTCCTGCAAAGTGTTTACAAGGCATTGCATTTGTGTGTGTTTAGGTGAGCCACGGATTCTCCAGTTCTCAACAACCCTCCTCCAGGCCTTTCCCTTCTCCAGGGCATCTTCCCAACCCAGGGATCGAACCCAGGTCTCCCACACTGCAGGTGGATTCTTTACCAGCTGAGCCACCAGGGCAGCCCTCCAGCAACCCTATCACCCCACTCACCCTCTAAAAGGGCTGTTTGTGAGCCTGACTGCCATTAGCTCTGGAGTCAAGCACACCAGGTTTCACTTTGCCACATCGTACAGATGGCTCAGCCTCTCTGATCCGTAGAGCAATAACAGAGACACTTGACCCTCATACGCCTTTAGAAGATTACGTATGACAAGCACCCAGCATTGTCTATGACATTGCATAGTAGCTACTCAAAATGCATTAGCTTCCATCCTCTTCACCTTGATAATCAGTTTAGCAATGTTCACAGGTGTATCTCATTCCTTTTTTCCCCGTGTCCCAAGGACCATGGGATGAAATCTCTATCCACCTCATTTAAATTCATTTACACAATTGTGGTCGCTTTGGAACTTTTGACATTTGATCAGAACCAGCCTCTTACATGTTATTGCTCCCCAGGAAATAAGACAATAAGCAGTCTTGCTTGTTCAGATTAAAGAGAATGATTAAAACGATGTGCTAGGGAAATGTCCCTTGCTTCCCTGATCTGGAGATGACCTTTATCAGTACCTGCTGTTTATGTAACCAGCACTTCATTTTGCCAAGTGCTTTGTAGTCACTTTTTATGAGCTGCTCTCACCACAGTGCCATGAATTAGACTGGTTTTATAACCTCCATTTATGACCATTTTAAACAGAAGAGAGGTTGATGGGATATTCCTTCTTACCTCTGGCACTTCAGAGCCTCTTCCAGAAGCCCTCCAGGTGTGGATGTTTTGTTGGATGTTGCTCAGGGAAAGATACTGCTGGCTCCGTCTTGCAAAGTTCCAGCAGGGACTATGGAGGGATCTTGTGCCTGGCCTGGGGTCTGGGGAGCCCCTCTTTGAGACCTTTATAAGAGGATGTCACAGGCTCCTCCCCTGATGCCCTGGCCCCTGAGCTGCTTAGTTTTCTTCATAACCTCTAGCATGAATTGGTGTGTTTATTATGTGTTTATGGTTGTTTCCCGTCTCCCCACTAGAATAGGTGCTCCATTCCAATGGGGACTTGGTCAGGTACCCTGTACCCTGTACCTTGCTGTAACCGTAGTGCCTAGGACAGAGCATGGCACAGAGCAGATGCTCTTTGAGTATCTGTAGAATTATAGAATAAACGGATGAATAAACAATGGGCAAACCATCCTTCAGTCATTTTTCAGTGGGATTTCAGGGGACCCCATTATCCTGAGGGGGGTACACGCCTGAAGAGTTGAGAGTTCCTCATTTTCTTAATAACCACAGCATCTGATACACACAACACATATTATGATGTCTCACAAATGTCAAATGAACAAATGAATCAAAAAAGAAGGAATAATTGGACAAAGAAACAACAGGGCATCTTTTCTCTGAAGGTTCACAGTACTGAATATTTCTATAAGGCTCAGGTTTTACCCATTTCGTGATGCATTCTCTTTTTTCACACCAACTTTGTATCTAGAGGTCATATCACATTGACACCCACATTCGTTTAAGTCTAATTTTACCCCAGAGTGACTGGAAATCCAGTCACAGCGAGCTGCTTTTGGTAGTTTTCCTAAGGACAGCACTAATGAAAATTCAGGAGGGGTGAACCGGTGAGCGCACAGCATGCCATTCTGAAAGATGGATCAGAACATTTGAGCCCTCTGTCCTCTGTCACGGTGGCCAGGGGCAGTTAAACACTTAATAAGTCTTTCCTTGGTGGCAGCAGCTTGGTGATGGCCAAGTTCAGAGGTGGCTAGGGGCTTTCTGGTGAGATGCCTCTAGAATATCCATTACAGCTTCAAATCCAAATCTTGGAAACCCAGGGAGGCGATACTATGTCTTCAGATGGAAGAAATGATATCATTTTCTGCACAGCTGTATCCCTGGCCTGCTAGGGCTGCCTCAGTCGGTTACAGGCAAGGGGCTGTCCAGCATCTCTGAAGTTTTCTCTCTGGGGAGGGTTAATTGGCTCTGGGCTATGCTGTGATTGCCCTCCCTACCACCCTGGAGCGTGAGAGTCAGGCTAGTGGGCTGAAGGCTAGTGGGCTAGAAGGTCACAGCCCAGACAGGCCTGAGGACACCTGGGGAAATAATGGGCCTTCTAGTCTCCTCTCCTCCTGCCTCCTCTCTGTCCCTTGCCCCCAGACCACGCCTCCCTGTGTTGTCCCAGAGCAGAGTCAGGAACAGCTGGAGAAACACTGGTGTTTCAAGAACACATTTGCCTAAGATGCAGGCCTACACTCCCAATTTAATTCTTAATTCCTTCTCTAATGCTCAGTAGAACAGATAATGCATTGTTACAGGAAATCTGACATCATGCCTATTCCTCTCAACACTGCATTGGGGTGGGATTGTGGAAAAAGCATGGAATTAGGAGAAGGAAACTGATACTTAATCTTAGTTTGACCTGATCTGTGATCCTAGGCAAGTCCCCTGTGTTCTCTGGACTTCAGTTTCCTTAGCTGTAAAAGGAAGTGATTGGATATGGTGATTTCTGAGATCCTGCACAATTTAAGCAAACATTTACTGTGTCTGCTTTCTGCAGCTGAAGTACAGGCTCCAACAATGCAGAGATGAGGAGGGCAGGTCTCTGCTCTCAAGGGGCTCAGAATCTTGTAGAGACACATCCCAGTCCTGCACATCTATGTTTTCATGGTTTTCCATTGTCAGTAGGATTTTCGTTTCAAATAAACCCAGCTGATATCCCCTGATAATTGACAATGGAGGGGAGAGGAAATGGCAATTTATTGGGCACCAGTTGAATGCCTAAAAGTAAAATCTGTGCTTTATATAAACAAGATCCCATTTAACCACTATGCTATATTATAAAGAAGACATATTTATCCTCATGTACATATAGAGAGGCCAAGAGAGCTGAAATAACTTTCCCAATGTTTTACAACCAGGAAGTGGCTGATTCAAAATCAAGATTAGAAATCAGTCCTGTTTGAGACCAAAATCTAAGGACTTTGCTCTTCCTCTTGCTGTCACCCTAGCTGAGACTATAAGATGTGACCCATGAGAGAGTAGATGATTGTCCACTGGAAATTGACAAAAGGGTTGGAAATTGTTTGCATCTCAATGAAAAATTAAACTACATAAATATCCATTAAGTAGTAATTGGGTTGCTCAGTGTTTAGTGAGTTCCTGTGGACTGTAGGCCAATACTTAACCACTTGATGCAAACAGCCAACACATTGGAAAAGACCCTAATGCTGGGAAAGATTGAAGGCAGGAGGAGAAGCAGGCAGCAGAGCATGAGGTGGTTGGATAGCATCACCGACCCAATGGATATGAGTTTGAGCAGGCTCCAGGAGATAGTGAGGGACAGGGGAGCCTGGTGGGCTGCAGTCTATGGAGTCACAAAGAGTTGGACATAATTTAGTGAGTGAACAACAACAATGGACTGTAGGCAAGCTAAAAGTAAAACAGGAAAAAGTTCTCTGCAGTGCCAAATGCTGTTGATTCCTAAAGCCTCTACTTGGACGGCAGGTCATTTGAGATCCAGGCCACGTTCCCAAAGGAGTCCTTGCTTTCCGTGCTGATCTACGACCATGACTTGATTGGGACAGACGACCTCATTGGTGAGACCAGGATTGACCTGGAGAACCGCTTCTACAGCAAACACCGAGCCACCTGTGGCTTGCAGAGTCAGTACGAGATGTAAGTTCTTCCTCCTGTGGAGTCACTGTTGGTGTCCTGAGGCTGCAGCCCAGGTGCTGGGACGACCAGCTAGGACTCAGTTTTAATATCTCAGATGGGTTCCATGTCTGCAGGACTCACTGCTAACTTGGAAATCGCTCACTGCAAATGAGGGTATTTGGGGCTGGGGAGGCAACACTGATTTGGAACCCAGGGCAAATTCTTCAAGAGTCAAGAGTTGAATTGTATTTGTTCAGTTGATTAGCTGGGCCTGGTGGACTGAGCTCTCAGTGGGGAATGATGCTAGAAGAATGATTAACATAACACAAATGCCAATATCCTAGTTAATTACAACCAACACTCACAAGTACTTAAAATATACCACACACTTCACATGGTATATCTAATTCAGTTCTCCTCAAAACCCACTGAGGTGTTATTCCCATCTTATGCATGAGGGAGAAGTGGGTCCAAGTCTCTCTCTTTAAAAGGTTTTTGAATTCTGCTTAATTTTAGATTGTATACTAGGTTTCTTTTTTTTAAGTGTGGCTTATTTGATAAGCCATAAGAGAAAATTCTTATAAATATCAGCTAGGAAAATATATTTAAAAAGGAAAATATAAAAACATTCATTAGGCTTCCATGGTGTAATTTTAGAAATATTTTTGAATATAAAGTAATATATATTCCTTGTAGAAAATTTAGGAAATACAGAAAGTACAAAATGACGCTCAAATTATTTCACTCATAGATAAAACTTACATTAAAAATGTGTATGTATTTCTTTTTAGTAATTTTCCTATGCTGCATGCATTTATAGTTGCTCAGTTGTGTCTGATTCTTTGCGACCCTTTGAGCTATAGCCCACCAGGCTTCTGAGTCCACGGGGTTCTCCAGGCAAGAATACTGGAGTGGGTTGCCATGCCCTCCTTCAGGGTATCTTCCCGGCCCAGGGATCAAAACTGTGTATCCTGTCTCCTGCCTTGCAAGCAGATTCTTTACCCATTGAGACATTGAGGAAGCCCTTTGCTATGCTATTTCCCCCCAGAGTTGGACTCATACTATCCATGCAATTTCCTAAGCTTCTTGATGCACTTACACCTTGTATCATAAGCATTCTATGATGTTATTAAATATTCTTCAAAATCATTATTTTAACAGCTCTGTGGTATTCCCTTATGTGAATTTATTATACAGTTATACAACCAATTTCCCTTCTTGAATTTCAGGGCATTTACATTTTTCTTCTTTATTCTATTAGAAATATTGCTGCTATGAGCATTGCCATACAAAAGCCATTGCAGACCTTTCTGATGATTAATTCGGAGTTCATCCGTAGACATGGATTTATTTCCATCGAAAGGAATGCACACCTTAAAGACTTTTAATGATAACGTCCAGACGTCTCTCCAGAAGGGGTGGACCAATTTAGACTCTCATTAACATAGTCCAAGCATCTATTTCCTACATGGCATGATTTTCAGACAAGTCTCTACTGCTGGCCTGTTCTCTGAGCCGAGAATGCCAGCTCAGTCTGGGGACTTCAGTGAATGTAGAAGCCTTCTGGGGTATTTACATCATTCTCAAGTACCTGAGAGGGTACCATTCAGAGAATGATTAGCTGTGTGCACTGTGAAGTCAGTAAAGAAAACCACAAGCGAACGTGGTATGTCTTCTCTTCAGTAGAACTTCCTGACAGTGGAATTACCAGGTATCAGAATAGTTTAGTCAGGTAAGTTGTTCACTGAAGTTTTAAAAATAGACAAGAACACCTATTTCTGGGAAGGTCTATGTATGGTTCTGGGCCTGGCTTGGAATCTTTTTCAGGATCCTCATATTTCTGAACCAAGGTAGGAAAACTGTTTTCCAGTTGTGTTTGTTTGTTTTTTTTTTCAATGTTTAAGTGGATTAAATTCTGATGAATCCAGCATCCCAGGAAGCAGAGAAATCCAAGCTTATCTTAGTCATGGTTCCTAGGGAACATCTCATTGCAAGTTAATGATTTTTTTTTTAACCAAATAGCTGTTTTTAAGGAAAGAAGGGGTTGGAAAGATCTGGAAACTCACCACTAGGAAATAACTGATTAGAGAAGTGGCACCTCAAGACTTCCTGCCCGGGATGTGAGTCTACAATATGATTTTGGAAGAGGAGGAGAAGGGAGGAAAGAAGCAGAGGAACTGGAAGAATGAGCTTGGTTTTCTTCTGAGAAGAAGTAGCAGCCAAATAGCTATTCTGCTAGTGACAGGACAAACTAAACCAAAACTACCTGCAAAGAAATCCGTAGAGACAGAGAGCACATTGATGATTGCCAAAGACGAGCCTGGGCACGGGGAATGAGGAATGACTGCCTAAGGGGTAGCAAGTTTTCTTTTGTGGTGATAAAAAAATTTTTTTGGCACTAGATAGAGGTAGTGGTTGCACAACATTATGAATATACTAAATTCCACCAAATTGGTCAACTTTAAAATAGCCAATTTTGTTATGTGAATTTCATTTCAGTTTTTTAAAGGATGCATTTGTTTAAAAAAAAAAAATGAAACTACCTGAAAAGAAATGCTCTGTCAAGCTACTCCGAAGTTCTGCCTTTCATACCAGCACACATATGCAGAGGTATTGACCAGAAAAGAGAGAAAACAAAATAAACAAAAACACTAGCCCCAAGCAGGTGGAAAAGCTAAAGGACACCACACAGGTCATCCTTAGGTGGTCCTTTCACAGAGATCTTGGGGGGCGGCTCCTGAGGAAGCCCGGACCTCACCCTCCGTCCTTTGTCCACTTTTCAGAGAAGGATACAATGCTTGGCGAGACACATCCAAACCCACCGAAATCCTCACCAGGCTCTGCAAAGACAGCAAGCTGGATGGCCCCTACTTCCGCCCTGGGAAAATACAGATAGGAAACCAGGTCTTTTCTGGAAAAACAACCTTTACCGAGGAGGACACGGGTAACTCCCCACAATGTATCCTGTTCAAGTGGTTCTTCTTTTGAAAAGCCTGCTTTCAGTGGTATTGATGACTGAAGGCAATGGTCATCTACTGTAAAGTTAATGCATGGAAAAGTAATAAGGAGGATGAAGATCACTTGTAATCCCCAAATTCAGAGATAATGATGGTGCATGGTGGTATATTTCTTCACAGTGTGTGTGGGTGTGTGTGCGCGTGCAATATGCCACATTTTTACATAATTTTAAATATGCCATATATATGGTACATTAATATATATATATAGTTTCGTACTCTGCCTTTTCTACTTCCAATAGATTATGACAATTCTTTGTTCTTTGAAACGATCTTTGATAATTTTCTATTTTATGGCTGTGACATTTCCATTGTGTCCATTTTTATGGTGTCACTTAATGTTTCCATGAATCTCCTTACACATATTTTTGCATATTTCTGGTGAGTCTACAGTATATATCATAGAAGCAGAATTGTTGTGTCAGAAGATATACAATGCCTTAAAATGAATATTATATAGAATAAATACTTGGACACAACTCAAATTACCCCCATAAGTGTTACACCAACAACTCTCTTATTCCAACATCAAGAAATAGATTTTTCCATATGAGCAACATAGAATATACCAGGAGGACCCCAGAAAGTCTTTCATAAATTTAGGATGAGAAAAAAATCCCTTTTAAGGATATAAAACAATTTCTGTACTATCACACCTATCCATTTGATGCTGAAAAAATACCTATATATGGTGCAGTGCTTCTGATGCAAAAAACCAAATTATGTACATGCTACAGGGTGTTTTGACACTCTGTTGATCCCACCACTTTAATACCAAGATTTCCTTTTACCTTGTTATTTTGGTCCCAAGAAATTCTAAGGTTTTTCTCATGCAGAGTTATTGACATTTAGTGTATTAACAATATAGATGATTTTCTGTGAGAAAAATACTTTTCCACAACATACTCTATTAAGCCAATTTAGTCCTGGGTCACTATTCTACATTTCATGATTAAACAATTTATTTGCCCACCAAAAACCTGAAATTATGTTCATCAAGATCAGTTCTTGACTGATTAAACTTTATGACAAAGATTTAATTAATCGATTACTTGTTCATCCCTATCGACTTTTACTGACTATAATGATTGCTGTTGGGAGATTCTCTTGGTAGCCTTTTATTTATTTGGTTAAACCAAGTTCAACTTTTCTATGTCAAATTTCGCCATTCTAAAGTTTGTCAAGAAGATTTTATTCTTTCAACAATTTTTGTCTTATTTGGCAAGTATTTTTTCTACCAATAGTTTTTATCATGAATTACCTTTTTTAAAAATAAAATGATAGAGCAGAGAGTCTCTTCCCTGAGTAGGTGTTGGTAGGAGTGAGAGATCTCAAGCAATAATGAGAGTCATAAGACATCAATGAGCACACATTATGTCTATTTCACCACCTTGTTTAGGGCCATTCTGATCCCCCAGGCCCTCTCCTGCTATAGTGTTAGCAAATAGCTTTATGTCTCCAGAAAAAGTACCCTCTCTTGTCCCTTGAAGCCAAGTTTGCGATTCATAGACTGAAGGAGTCTGATTCAAGGGGTGAAGGGAGTCCTGTATTCCAAGACCCTGACTGTGCTCTGAGTCCTCTGGTCAACCCATCTCATTTCCCAATCTCTTAACTTTTTTTCTTAATTAATTTATTTTTTAAATTGATGTAAAGTTGATTTACAGCATTGTGCCAGTCTCTGATATACAGCAAAGTCTTTCCTCAGTTATACACATATATACATTTTAAAAATATTCTTTTTCAATATAATTTATCCCAGAAGATTGACTATAGTCCCTTGTGCTATACAGTAGGACCTATTCGAAACATAAAAGTTTGCATCTACCAAACCCAAACTCTCAGTCCATCCCTCCCCTTAGCACCGTCCCCCTTGGCAACCTCAAGTCTGATCTTTATGTCTGTGAGTCTATTTCTATTTCATAGATAGATTCACTCTCTTAACTTTCAATCTCTTTCCCCCTCCCACCACTCTACTCCCACCTCTTTCCATGTTATTTGTCCTATTTCTTTTTTACTATCTCTTCTCTCTACCTGTATATTTTCTCTCTACTTGTATATTTAAATAAACCTTTAAGGAAGTGTTTGAGAATGTATGACAGTTCATCACTGCCCCCTTACAGGAACATGCATCTGACAAGCCTCTTTATTTTTCTCTCTTCTGTGCAGATGAGACGGTGGAGTCATATGAGCACTTGGCCCTCAGGGTTTTACACTCTTGGGAGGATATTCCAGAGGTTGGGTGTAGGCTGGTTCCTGAGCACATAGAAACCCGGCCACTGTATCACAAGGATAAGCCTGGAATGGAGCAGGTAGTGGCCAAGAAATGTTCATCCCCAGCAAATGAGACTTATGCCCTAAAAGTTAATCTTTTGTGTCATATAGTAATGGTTCCCAACCAGGGACAATTTCCCCCCTCCTAGCCTGGACATTTAGCAATGTCTGAAATATCAGTATTTTTGGTTGTCTCAGGTGGGTGAGGGTGCTACTGGCTTCTAGTGGGAAGAGGCCAGAGATGCTGCTAAACATCCTATTTTTTGTACTGGGCAGCCCCCAACAACAAAGAATTATTCAGCCCCAAGTGAACGTTAAGATTGAGAAACTCTGCCCTAAAATCAGAGTTGGATTTATTGCTCTTTCCTTTTTATGATTTGAGTAATCAAATTCTTTCAGAAGAATATTGGCATTTAAGAAAGTTCAAAACCCATTTAATGTACCCAAGAACTTGTCCAGAATCTATCAGTAACCACACAGCCCGCTAGTTTTCCCAGAGAGGCAATATGAAGAATTAGCAAAAACAAGCTGTGTGGAAGATAACTAGAGATCTGGGTTACGAGTTGGAAGGGAAAAGAAAATAACTTTATTAAGAAACTTTTAATGTCCTAGACTCCTTATGGAAATAATTTCACTCAATTAGGATATATCACTCAAGGATGTATTTATCCATATTATGGCCATATTATGGCCATTTTGAGAGTAAAAGAGGGCATTATTAATAATTAAGCTGCTACAAAGGGCCCATGCCAGGGTTTTCCTAGACAAACAGAGGTGTAGGGGTCACCTAAGCCTTATTTCTTAATATTGCCTCATGATGAAATTATTATGATCCTTACTTTTAAGAAACTGAGGTTAGGAGAGTGTAAGTAACTTGCACAAAGTTACTCAGCTGGTAAACAATCTGCCTGCAATGCAGGAGACCCCTGTTTAATTCCTGGGTTGGGAAGATCCCCTGGAGAAGGGATAAGCTACCCACTCCAGTGTTCTTGGGCTTCCCTGGCGGATCAGATGGTAAAGAATCCACCTACAGTGCAGGAGACCTAGGTTCAATCCCTGGGTTGGGAAGATGCCCTGGAGGAGGGCATGGCAACCCACTCCAGTATTCTTGCGTGGAGAATCCCCATGGACAGAGGAGCCTGTCCGTGGGGTGGCAAAGAGTCGGTCATGCCTGAGCAACTAAGAACAGCACAACAGAGAGCTGGGATTTAACCCAGACAGCTTGAGTCCCTGGTTCTGTCCCGGCTCTGAATTCACTCACTGTGTAGTCTGGGCAAAGCAGGTGAGCTTGACTATAACGGGGCAGGAAGACCCACACTGCTATCCCAGCCATGGTGGAATATAAACCTAGTGATAGGATGTGTGTGGGTGTCTGAAAAGAATACACTTTTATCAAATGTAGCAGCTTATGGTTATTTCTTAAGATTTACTCCCAGATCTTTGAAATCTTTTGGTTACTGGTATCCCTCATTTTACCTGTCAGATGTGGCTTCTTGGTTAAAGATGAATGTTAATGTCTGTTGCTTGGGAAAGTCCGTGGACAGAGGAGCCTTGTGGGCTACAGTCCAAGGGGTTGCGAAGAGTCGGACACAGCTGAGCCACTGAGCACGTAATGTCTCTGTAGAGATCCTAGGAGTATAATCCTTCATTGAATTGGAGTGGGTAGCCTATCCCTTCTCCAGTGGATCTTCCCAACTCAGGAATCGAACTGGGGTCTCCTGCATTGCAGGAGGATTCTTTACCAACTGAGCTATCAGGGAAGCCCAGAATTGGTTCATCACTTCCCAAATGCTAGCTCTTTGCTTACATTGTCCCTTCCTCTGGAAATCCTCTTTTTGTCCCCCTAGCCAAAGCTCCTCCTTCACCCAAATCCTACGACTCCTCCCCACTCTGTTGACAGCCTCACTTACTTCATATAAAATCTTCCCTGACCATCCCAGCCTTTGCTGATCATTCACCTTCTTGCCTGAGCTGACAGAGCACTTAGCGTACATATAACAGAGCTGAACATAGAATCCACTGGACCTTCTTCCTATCTGGGCTTTCCAATCCCTTGAAATGGTAAATTTTGGTGTATGGAGTCCAGAGCAATGGATGGAAGGTCCTATTCTATCACTAATTAGCCACAAGACTTTGGATAATTTCTTTGACTTCTCTGAACCTTACTTTCTCATGGCTAGGGGTGAGCATTGGTGGAGCTAGTGGATGTTAAGGTACATTGGAGCAATGAAGCATGATACTTCTGACAGATAGTAGAATCTCTGTAATCTGTAATCCTAAGGGGTTGGTAAGAAAAGCCAGGTCTCTATAGAGTCAGCAGATAAGATTTGAATTTAGGCTCTGCTTTATATTGCCTGTGTAAATATGTGCAAGACATTTCTCATCTGCCAAGTAGGAATTTCTACCTAGTGGAGATATTGGAGGAATTAATGAGACATTGCTTTCAATTGCACAGGGCTGCATCTACCACATAGTAGGTGCTCAGTAAGTTTTGCCCTTCTTTAGATATATGCTCTAATTTTTAATAAAAATGTAAGTTCTGTCTTTGTCAACAAATATTCTAAAAACAGTATGGATAATAATATTATATTATATTATATTTACCTAATAACTATTCCTAGTGAAGTGAAAGTGTTAGTTGCTCAGTCATGTCTGACTCTTTGTGACCCCACGGACTGTAGCCTGCCAGGCTCCTCTGTTCACGGGATTCTCCAGGCACAGATACTGGAGCGGGTTTCCATTGCCTTCTCCGGGGGATCTTCCTGACCCAGGATTGAAGCTGAGTCTCTTACGTTTCCTGCATTGCAGGTGGATTCTTTACCGTCTGAGCCACCAGAGACTCAACCCTAGTAAAGAGATCTGTTAAAACTGTGAATGTCAGTGTCCATGTGGTAACCACACTTTCCCCCAAAAAGCTAGTGTCTTCTTTTCTTAACAAGGGCCGTCTGCAGATGTGGGTGGATATGTTTCCTGAAGATACGCCTCAGCCTGGACCTCCTGTTGACATTTCGCCAAGGAAACCCAAAGGGTAAGTAGTTGCAACTCCATCTTCAAGGAAAGAGACCATGGTCTCAGGCTAAAAGACCTGGTGTCTGATACATTACATCAGTCGGCTGACACCTGATAATCATGCCTGACTTTCCACCTGGTCGGTTACATCAGGAGGTGAGTGGTGGTAGTAAGAATAGCAATGGGGATGGAAATAGTGGCCCGTTTTATGGTAAGAGCCCTGACTGTCAACATTCTTCCACATTCTGAAATATGTTGGTTAATGGAAGGAGGATCTGCTCAGAGAAACTCATATTCTGATGATTCCAGCTGGAACACTTGGTTTTGATGGAACAAAGCCCTTGTCTTAATATTTTGAACTTGGTAAAGTCGAGGAAGCTTATGGACTCAAAGCAATACCAGAATCACATAGACACCAATCGACTCAACCTCCAGGGTCTTCAGCCTATGTCTCCCTTCCCTTACCCCAGGTATGAACTGAGAGTAACCATCTGGAACACAGAAGATGTCATTTTGGAGGATGAGAATATCTTCACAGGACAAAAATCGAGTGATATTTATGTTAAAGGGTAAGATCATCAGCAAACTCCATCCACCCTTCCTTCTCCTTTTCACCCTTTAACCCCCAACCAAACTATGCCTCATGGAAGGCACTCCACACACACCCCACAAAAGGAGGCTTTCTTACTCACCTTGTTAGAAAGGTCACTTTGTCAAATATTTGGTTATTTTACTAAGAATGATTATCTCGTGAAATATTTTTGTGAGAAAATTTGTTTATATGAATGTCTCTTCCTGTTAAATGTTGACTGCCTAAACTTTTTGAATAACATTCAAAATATGTTTACACCAGCAGGAAGTAGTGAACTATAGTGCTATTGATGAAAGATTCAGTGTTAAGATTATATGCATGCATGCTAAATTGCATCAGGTGTGTCTGACTCTTTGTGACCCTACGGACTGTAGCCCACCAGGCTCCTCTTTCCATGGGATTCTCTAGGCAAGAATACTGGAATGGGTTGCCATTCCCTCCTCCAGGGATCTTCCCAATTCAGAGATCGAACCTGAGTCTCTTATGTCTCCTGCATTGGCAGGCAGGTTCTTTACCACTAGCACCACCTGGGAAGCCCACAGTGAAACCAAGGTCGCTCAGTTGTGTCTGATTCTTTGCAACCCCATGGATTACACAGTCCAAGGAATTCTCCAGGCAAGAATACTGGAGTGGGTAGCTGTTTCCTTCTCCAGGGGATCTTCCCAACCCAGAGATCAAATCCAGGTCTCCCACATTGCAGGTGGATTCTTCACCAGCTGAGCCACAGCCTAACACAAAAGTTGAAATTTATACCTTTTCATTTGCTAGTTTCATAAAAAAAAAAATTTACCAACCTAGGACCTAGGAAACTAAATAATTTGTATCTCTCTCTTACATCTTGGCTATGACACAAATGCCTTTGCAGGTTTCCTTTAGCCCCTAGTCAGGGAGGGAGAGGAGGTGGTAGAGAATCAGAAACAATATGATTTAAACATGTACCCTAATCAAGAGGGAGGGGATATATGTATACATGTAGCTGATTCACTTTCTTGTACAGCAGAAACTATACAACATTGTAAAGCAATTACACTCCAATTTAAAAAATAAGAAAAGAATTGTGGTTCTTTTAGCAGGAAAATTTCAAAGAAACAAAAGATAATTTTTTTCTCCACAAACTCTGAGGAAGTTAAGAAATTATTTAGAGGTTTTCAAAATAAATATTGCATAACCTAAGGCATTCTATGATTTAAAAAAAATAGAATAATAATCATAATAACATGCAGAAGTTATCTATAATAATAACTATAGAGAGTTTCTCATCCAAAATCTTCTCGATAAACTACTTGTTTTCAAACAAAATATTCAGTATACTCTCAAATGCAAACAATAAAGTATAAATATTATTGTAATAAAGTATACAAATTTTTTAACAACAACAATAAAATGTGCCCTCAGATAAAACTCATCTCAGAAACAGTAAATTCTTCTCAGTTTTATCTTTGTCTTCCCCAACAAGAAACCGTCTTCCTCATTGGCACTCTCATTTCTGGTATGCCATTAAGTCATTCATTTTAGGTCCCAAATAGCTGTCAGCAGTATCCATTGTCTTCATCGTCACCACATCATCATCATCATCTTTTTTTGAAAAATGGTCTTATATATTTATTTATTTTTGGCTGTGCTGGGTCTTCATTCCTGTGTAGGTTTTTCACCAGTCGTGGCAAGTCAGGGCTACTCTTTATTGCAGTGCATGGGCTTCTCACTGTTGTGGCTTCTCTTGTTGTAGAGCACAGGTTCTAGGACATGTGGCCTTCAGCAACTGCAATTCCTGGGCTCTAGAGCACAGGCTTAGCTGCTCCAAGGCATGTGAGATCTTCCTGGACCAGGGATCGAACCCACATCTCCTGCTTTGGCAGGCAGATTCTTTACCACTGAGCCACCAGGAAAGCTCCACCATCATTGTCTTTTTCTCCATCATTTCTTGCTGGGGTCAGTACTATCTGAATTGGTCTCTCTATATTCACTCTTGGAGGAGGCAGTGGCACCCCACTCCAGTACTCTCGCCTGGAAAATCTCATGGGTGGGGGAGCCTGGTAGTCTGCAGTCCATGGGGTCGCTGAGAGTTGGACATGACCGAGCGACTTCACTTTCACTTTTCACTTTCATGCATTGGAGAAGGAAATGGCAACCCACTCCAGTGTTCTTGCCTGGAGAATCCCAGGGACGGGGGAGCCTGGTGGGCTGCTATCTATGGGGTTGCACAGAGTCGGACACGACTAAAGCGACTTAGCAGTAGCATATTCATTCTTACCTCCAATAATTGGTTCTCCACATTGAAAAATGAGTTATCTTTTAAAAACACAATCTGATCACATCAGTCCTGTACTTAAAACCCTTTAACGACATCCTATTTTCTCTGGACAAGGATCTAAAATCTCTCATAAGTCCTAAAACATCACATATGATGAGCTGCTACCTATCATCTCACTGGATCAGTTCTCCCCCTTGCCTTCTCTAGTCACACTGAGCTTCACTCCTGTCTTAGAATGTGTCCTAACTTCTTCTTCCATAGGGCCTTTGCATATCCCTCACTGGTGACTTCTTCCACCCCACCCACGTCCCTCCATCCTCTCCCCTCCATGACGGAGGCTCCACAAAGGCAAGGATCACCTCTGCTTGCTCCCCATCAGCCCCTAGCATCTGGCTCAGCCCTTACCTCATAACAGATACCACACATACCTTGATTGGCTGAGCACCATCTTTACCTAAAAAAGGTACCCTTACCTAAATAATTGTGCCTTTACCTTGAGTGGTACCACTCTTCTCAGAAGAGAAGGATCTTTGTCTGTTCTGGGGTAGTTTGGGGTAGAGGAAGGGATATTTGCTTTCAGAAAGTAAGTCGTATTGCATTATCAATTAGTTTGAATTTAAAGTACCTATTTTCTCAAGAGTTAGTTAGCCATGGATAAAATACTAGAGGAAAATGTATTCATAATAGCTTACTTTATACTCAGCACGGAAGAGAAAGACCAGATAATACTAAGAGGAAATAACATAATAGATCATTTGGAGTACATAAAGCTCTGGACATATATTATCTCATGTAATTCCTCAGAATTCCCATGAACTAGATTCTGTGATTGCTTCCATGTTCCAGACGCAACAAAGGCACAGAGAGTTTAGACAACTTATCTGTGTAACGGAGTAATGTAATATAGCGGGTGTGGAAATGCCCCCTCCCCCATCAAGAAGTCTCCCAGGGTGAGAAGAAACTCATATTAAACTTTCATTTCACATTTCCTGAGTTTTCCCTCTTTATTGCATGGGGCTTCAGAGCTACTCAAGAACTACTGAAGACAATTCCCTAAACTGACTTAGAATGAGAGTCTGCTTTCTGCTTCAGGCCCTTTGATCCCTGTTTATTGCTTTCAGAGTCAATGGAAATTTCCATCTGAATCTAACTATATCATAATTTTAAAGCTATAATCCATGACCACAATGAAACCATTTCAATCACTCTTGATGATGCTGATGCATGAATAATGTGCTCAGAGTGTTTAATTATTTCTCTGTCTTCATTCAGGTGGTTAAAGGGTTTGGAAGATGACAAGCAGGAGACAGACGTGCATTACAACTCCCTGACCGGAGAGGGGAACTTCAACTGGCGCTTTCTATTTCCGTTTCAGTATCTCCCAGCAGAGAAGCAAATGGTCATTTCCAAGAGGGAGAATATATTTTCGTTAGAGAAGATGGAGTGTAAGACACCAGCTGTGTTGGTGCTCCAGGTTTGGGATTTTGAAAGGCTGTCTTCAGATGATTTTCTGGGTAAGGTAGAGACTTCATCAAAGTCATATTAATGTTGAGGGTTTTATCCCAACTTCTGGAGAGCTTAGTCTGAGTTTGCTCCACAAATAATCATTTCAATGCTGTTTAATAATTTTCATAGCAAAATATTGGAACATTCCAAATAGTCCCTTAATATAAGGTAGTTGACTCTGTAAGTTATGGTACATCCCTATGGTAGAAGATACATATTCAAGAAACTTTAAATTGATCTTTGCTCCAATGCTAAGAAACTATTAAATTTTGAGCTAATTACTGGTCTCCTCTGTACCTCAGTTTTCCTCAGTTGTAAAATGGGAATAATAATATTATATACTTCAGAGGGTATTGGGAGCTATATATTTGATAATCTAAAAGCAAAGTACAGAGTTTCATACATAGTAGTGCTCAGTAAGTAATAACCCTGCAGCCATTAAAATATTAGAATATTTAATCGGTTGATAGTTAGGCAAGATGCATTAAATGAAAAAAGTATGTAAAAAAAATCCCCTTTTGGTAAAAAAGTGTGTTTATTTTTTTTTCCATTTATTTTTATTAGTTGGAGGAAAAAGTGTGTTTATTTGTATAGCAGAAAGAGTCAGAGACAGCCAAAGAGACAGAAAGACTGATATGAGGATATGAACTAATAAGTAAGGCAATGGTCAATTTTTGGGAGGTAGGATTACATAACTTTTTTTTTTTTTTTGCTCATGTACACATTCTAAGTGTCCACATTTAACAAATATTACTTTTGCAATAGGAAAGGTTATTGAAGAGAGAGAAATATAATATCATCTCATGGCATTCTCTTATGACTTATATTTACTTGTTGAAAACACATTGTTGAAAACTAGTGGATGCAACCAAATAGAAGCAGACACACAGATACAGAGGACAAACTAGGGGTTACCAGTGGGGAGAGGGAAGGAAGGAGGGGCATCCCAGGGGAGGGGGTGTGGGAGGTCAAACCGTTGGGTGTGAGATAGGCGCCAGGATGGATTACACAACATAGGGAAATACAGCGAATATTTTATAACAACTGTGAGTGGAAACTAACCCCTTAAAGATTGTATATAAATTTTCTTAAAAGAGAAAATTCGCTGTTGAGAACCCACGAAGGTACTGGAAGAGTTGCTACCAGGACAGTAAGACTTAGTCCCCCCCAACCTGGAGGAGTTCAGTGGACCCAGAGAGGGAGGGATGATGGGGGGAGGACGTTCTTACAGGCTGATCGGTGCTAAGGCAGGGAAAAGCTCAGAGGGTAGATACAGAATCTAGATCATACTCGGGGAACAGAGGAGAGGCCCAGCAGATGACATCAGAAACTGAGGCTTGAAAGTTACATACGGTTGCTCTGCCCTGGTCTTCTACCTGCTGCCACGTTACTTTCTTTTATTTAATACTTTTTAAAAAATGTGGACCACTTTTTAAAGTCCTTATAGAATTTGCCATGATATTACTTCTGTTTTATGTTTTGGCTTTTGGGCCGCGAGGCATGTGGGATCTTAACTCACCGACCAGGGATCGAACCCACACCTTCTGTACTGGAAGACAAAGTCCCAACCACTGGACTGCCAGGCAAGTCCTGGTGTGCTGCCACATTATTAAAGCTTTAAATGCAATAACCATGTCTTGGTCATATTTGTGTTGCAGATACCTAGCACAGGCTGTTGATCCCTTGTGGTTCTGATTGAATGACCAGTGAGAGGATAGATGAATGGGTGGGTGAATGAGGATAATGATGGATTTTAAAGCCCTTCCCTAACCCATTAAGGGCATCTCTTCACAGGCTCCCTGGAGATGAACCTCAATAGTTTCCCCAGAGCAGCGAAGTCTGCCAAAGCCTGTGATCTCACCAAATTTGAAAATGCAAGTGAGGAGAACAAGATTTCCATATTCCAGCAAAAGCGTGTGCGGGGCTGGTGGCCTTTTGCTAAAAGCAAAGAACTCACAGTAAGTGAACATGGTGTGGGGGTGGGGCAGGCAGAGGACCCATGCTCTTTAAATGAGTCATTTTGTAAACTTCAAGAAAAATGACTTGAAATGACAGAGAACCCTTTAGGGCAAAGGTTCTGCTGAGAAGGAAGAATTCTGAAAAATTTATAAATGCATTAAGCCCTCCGTATTTCGGCATGCTAGATTTAATAGCAATCTATGTCAGGGTGGGTTTCCATGCTCTTGGCTTGAACAATATGCCCCCGGCATTAATTTTTTTTTGACATCTCTTGAAATTATTCATATATTCCTGAAGAATGTGCAATTTTAATGCAAATGCTTCATGCCTTCACCTTCAAATGAAAAACTCAATTTAAAAAGTAATCAATCCTTTTAAAACTTGCTCCAGAGGATGCTGGCAGAAAGGAGAGCCATTCATCCCTCTCCCAACTTGCCAACTTGCTCCATCCTGCGTGGCGCATACTGTAGGAGTTCAGACATTTCACAAGTAGTGGGAACAAAATTCTCTTACCCTTTCTTTGAGCCCCCCCATCACTCCTGCGTAAGGGAGGATGGAGGACTCCAGTGCTCAGTGAAGTTGAGAAAAGGAGCCAGGACCGCATGGATGGCCCCCTTTCACTTCTGTCCTTGTCTTGGGGTGAGCGTGTTCTCCCTTTTGCTCCTAGTGCCCAGAGGTCAAAGCAAACCCAAGTCAGGACCTTTCAGGTCGCAAGTCTAGATAGAGACTGAATTCTCAGTCCCTCTGTTCTACGGGCTCAGTGGGAGCAAGACAAGGATTTCTTTGAGCCTACCTGGGTAAATGGCAGCTGCTGACCTGACTCCATGGAGTCTAGTTCTAGTGTGTTTTCTTGGAGGCTTTCTCTTCCCTCCATTCTCACTTCAGTTCTCTCTGTGAGATGGGATCGGAAGAATGAGGATTCAAGCAGGCTCCTTCTTTCCTGTCCCCTCAAGGATGCACTGAGGTTTTACTATGTGGCAGCCTCTGCACTCCATTCCAAGCTTCATGGCTTAGCACATAATAGATGCTCAGTTAGTGAACTGATTGATGAATGGATGAGTTCAGAAATGATGGTTCATAGCAATGTTATTCATAATATCCCAAATTGGAGCCATCCAAATGTCTATCAACTGATGAATGGATAAACAAATTTGATATATTAATAAAAATTTCAGAAACACAGACCTGATTGAAGTAAAGACGCATTTATTTGAAATTTGTTAGGACTACAGCCAGAGAGAGGCAGATTCAAGAAGCACTTGAGTTGTGTGCTGTTCCACTACAATATGGGGGAGCCTGGTAAAGGCAAAACACCACAAAGTTAAGCATAATATTTTTGGTTACCAATCAGAAACCAGCTGGCAAGAAGAGTGCTTTTTAAGCAAGGATTGGTTGGGGTTTGAAATGATTACATTGTTGCAAAAGGAGGGGGAACTTTGAAACTGCAAGGTTGCAGGGAGCAGCTGGTGGCAGATACTGTTTTGAAGATGGCTAGTTTAGTCCATCCTAAAGGAGATCAGTCCTGGGTGTTCATTGGAAGGACTGATGCTGAAGCTGGAACTCCAGTACTTTGGCCACCTCATGCGAAGAGTTGACTCATTGGAAAAGACCCTGATGCTGGGAGGGACTGGGGGCAGGAGCAGAAGGGGACGACAGAGGATGAGATGGCTGGATGGCATCACCGACTCGATGGGCATGAGTTTGAGTAAACTCCGGGAGTTGGTGATGGACAGGGAGGCCTGGCATACTGCGATTCATGGGGTTGCAAAGAGTCGGACACAACTGAGCGACTGAACTGAACTGAACTGAGTGGTGTCTTAGAATTTGATATAATTCAGAAAGTTGAAGTTCTCAATGATTTAGGAACTTGCATCCGCAAAACCACCTGGCATCCATTTTGGATACCTGAACCATAGTTACTCCATTTTGAGTTTTAAGTGGCTTTAAATATGTCACCATCAGGTATATCCATACAGTGGAATAAAATTTAACCACAGAAAGGTATAAAGTGTTGATACATGCTCCAACAGTAGACTGCTAGCTATTTCTCCAGCAGAAACAGGTTATTTGGGATTAACAAAGAACTGCAGTTCAAGATCTGCAACCATGGCTAGCCATGTGCAAGTCCCCAGCAAAAAAAATGGACAGAACTCTTTTATGGAGGGAAAAAAGAAGCTGGGAGTACTATAGTTAACAAAGAATCCGTGGCTTTGCATTGGCAGAGTCGTGACTCTCTCTCATTGGATAAGCTGTGACCAGGCGAGAAGAGGAAGTCTTTCTTCTTCCTGTTAGGTTCTGCTGTCCGCGTAGGGCATGAGAGCCCCCTTTTCTGATCTCTCCACTCTATTTAAATTGAGATTTCCGTCTACTCATTTTTACAGTTTCCATGCCTGTAAAATGAGTAGTTTAGACAGGGTGCCTCCAAGATGTGTTTCTAGCAAAGACATTCTGTATTTCCAACTCTGCGTAAACTCCCCTCCTGTGCCTTGAAGCCAGCAGTCAGAACATCACTGTCCTCTTATTCCAATTACCAGCAGCCAGGAGGGGTTTGTTTATGGGCTCTGCCACCTGCCAGGCTTATTTTTAAAGCCACTTATCTGTACACCCAAGTGGTGTAATTGAGAGACTTGGATCATACAGCTCCTAGTGTGGAATATGGAGAGTGAGTGAAAAACAACTCCAAATGGAATTACAAAAGCATGGGCATCCTTTGGTGAAGGAACGAGAATATGTATAGAACACATTTTTCATTAAACACATTGCATCATGCATCTTATTATCCTGCTAAAAGCAACCTTCAAAGAAATCAGTCTTCGAGGAGATGAAGATAAATTTCTTTTATAGGTTAATCTTGTGAGTCTACAGGTAGGTAGCCCAGGTAAGTCCCAAGAGCATAGTAACTAAAATTAAAAGAGAAGTTTCTTTGCCTTCAGTTTAGTGCAAAAAAAAACAGTTGTCAGCATTTGCTATGGCTACATACTCATATGCTAGGCACTAAAGGCTCAGCAATCAATAAGACACATGCCTGCCATCCAGAAATTAACAGTTTAGCTGAGGAGACCTGTAGACAGACAAACTATCTGAAGAGTACATGGCAAATTCAGATTCTACAGGAACAGAGAGGGGAGATATTTTTCACCTGAAGATTATTTTTAAGACAAACTATATTATATGCATTTATAGAAAATTCAAAAGACACCAAAATGCAGAAAGGAAGAAATACTGCCCACATGCACATTACTCAAAAAAACAGTTGTTAATACATACTGTTATTCCCGATATATATAGATTTTGGTTAATTTTATATAGTCGTTTTCACTCTGTGTTAAAAATAATGCCTTGTTCATTTTGTTTTACTCAATGTTATAATACGCATTCCTCTACATAGTATTATGAATATGATTAACTCTTTATATTCTCAAAATAGAAATGCCACAGTTAAATCATGTGTTTTTCCTCAACATGTGTTCATTTAAAGAAATTTAAGTGTGCAGAAAAGTTGACTAGGACAAGGATCAGTCAGTCATATACCCACCATCTAGAGTCAGCATTTGTTGATACTTTGCCATATTTATTTGCCTCTATATGTGAATATATATATGTGTGTGTGTATATATATATGTATAGGTATAGATTCACACACACATACATTGGCTGAACCATTTAGGAGTAAGTTGTAGACATTCTAACACTTAACCCCTAAATACTTCCATGTACATATCCTGAGAATATGGAAATCTTCTTACATAACTATAATGCCGTCATCACATATAAATTAACAATATTGCCTAATATAACTCGATATCCATATCATATTCATTTCTCCTTCTATAAAAAGGATACCCTATTGTCCTCAAATGTATTTTCTAGCTGTTTTTTTTTAAATAAGATTCAGTCATAGTTGATATGTTGCTATTACTTATCTTTTTGATCTACTTTATTTTCAAATAGGCCCCCAGCCATTTTTATCTATCATCTGTCTATCTATCTGGCTATCTATCCATCCATCTATATATTATCTAATTATATCATTGTTTTTCATTTATTAGTTGGCATTTATGTGTTAAGAAGAGCTTTTTCTCATCAAATGGATATATATTATAGTCACCACATCCCCTAAAAAAAATCAGATAAATGTTTAATTCTCTCCATTCACTACCAAGTTTTTGAATCAAGAATTAGTGTAAGATTCATACTTAGTGGTGGTAAATGAGATTTTTTTCTCTTGCTTTATATTTTTGTATCATCATTGACTCATGAATTTAAAATTATTTTTTTCTAACCCAGTAGCAAACAAGATCCCTAGTACCCTGACACTTGTTTCTAAATACCAATTCCTACTAAAAGAATCCGTATATCTTTGGGGAAATGGCTGACTCCAGGTCAGGGGCAGATAAATGCAATGTGACCCTGAGACATCTCATTATAACAAATAAGACAATTTGAATATCCAAAAGAATAATGACTATGTGTTTTGTGTTAAAGCTTTTTCTGAGTTTTGGACTATTTCCTTAAATTAGCTATCGAGAAATGGAGTTCCTAGGTCCAGGGTGCGATCATGTACTGTAATGCACACAGTCACACACACATGCATATGTACATGTACACATATATGGGTATGTGGGCTTCGCTTGTGGCTCAGCTGGTAAAGAATCTGCCTGCAATGTGGGAGACCTGGGTTCGATCCCTGGGTTGGGAAGATCCCCTGGAGAAGGGAAAGGCTACCCACTCCAGTATTCTGGCCTGGAGAATCCCACGGACTGCATAGTCCATGGAGTCCCAAGGAGTCGGACATGACTGAGCAACTTTCACTTTCATGTGTATATGTATGTATTGTGTATATATGTATTCCTCTTCCTAAAGGATTTAACCAGCATACATTCCCACCATTAATGTATGAGAATGCCTCATCTCATACAAGTGAAGGCTGTGTTTAGAAAGCAATCATTATTGCTGAAGACAGCATATCCAACCTCAACAGAATCAGTTCTTGGCCTCCCCCAGCTTCCACCCTCCGGGCTCAGTGAAGTGTGAAGCCCATAAGCAATGGCCGTGATACCACAAACCTAGTCTTGTCAGGACCTTTCCTTATCATTTTCTTCCATCCATAGATGTCATTAGGTTAACAGATAGTCTTTCAAAGTGTCCACTTTTTCCAACTCTGATTTAAAATTACTTTGGGAGGATATTATTAACTTAAGGCCTCTCCTTGGTTCTTGGTTGAATACTGATGATTGAAATAGGATATGGCCTCTGTGTGGAGAGATATGGAATGAGGAGCAGCATTTATCAGACTGCATCAGGAAACACCTTCCCCCTGTCGCCTTTGTGATGCCGGATAAACCCTTCATGCCCACTCAGGCAGGGCAGTGAAGCGGGGTCGAGGCTCTTCATAATATTAGCTGATGACTCCTATGACTTGGGCAGAATTCATTTCATATCCTCTGCCTCCTTTTTTTTTTCTCCTTTAAAATGTTTCTGTGAGAATATGGGTCCTTGGGACTTTTTTGAGAGTTTTCTGAATAAGCGGAATATATTTCTCATTAAATTATGCGTTTCTGTCCATGAAGTAGTGTTGAAGGTAAGAACTATGATTTTTTAAGAGTTTGATATTCACCAAGCACTGGGGTGAGCACTGTATAAGTGTTATTTATTTTTCAAAGCAACTTTATGGGGTACATGCTATTAACATCCCCAGATGTGTGAGACTCAGAGCGGGCAGGTAACTCATCCAAGGTCACACAGCTAGTAAGTGGTAGAATCTGATTTCAGATATAAATTTATCTGCACAAAATCCTACTCACTCAATTCCTGTGCTGTGTTATGCTATGCCTTGCCCTACTATTCCCTGTTACTGAAGGCCAGCCATTAGATGGAAATCAAAAACATGTTTTTCTTTTCTTTTTAAAGCCAATTTTATTAATACATAATATGTTTACATACAGAAAAGAGTAATATACATTCTAGAGAAGTGTACCAACCATGAATTTTTCACAGTGAACACTCCCATCAGTACCTAGACAAAGAAGCAGAGCCTCTCCAGTGACCCAGAGCCCTCATGCCTCTGTCCTGACCGCTATCCTGACCTCTGACCTCATCAATTGATCCGTTGCCCTCTTTACCTAAATGAAATCACGCATAGTGTATCATTTTGTATCTGGCCTCATCTGTGCAACATTTTTCCTCTTTATAGAAAGTGTGTGTTTTTCAACATTTAACATCAAAAATATATTCTAATGCTGGGGAATGGCAGTGATTGTGAAATTCTTCTTGAACATTTCAGAAAAGGCATATTGATTGATTGTTAGATAAATAGGCTGTCTCACTTCTTCCACAGAATAAAACCACTTAGACACATAAAACAGCAGAAGATGTTGTTTTTTAGCTACTCAGTTGTGTCCAACTCTTTGCAACCCCATGGACTGCAGCACACCAGGCTTCCCTATTCGTCACTGTCTCCCTGAGTTTGCTCAAACTCATGTCCATTGAGTCAATGATGCCATCCAACCATCTCATCCTGTCGTCCCCTTCTTTTGCCTTCAGTCTTTCCCAGCATCAGTATCTTTTCCAATGAGTCAGCTCTTCACATCAGGTGACCAAAGTATTGGAGCTTCAGCATCAGTTCTTCCCATGAATATTCATGGTTTCTTTCCTTTAGGATTGACTGATTTGATCTCCTCTCTGTCCAAGGTACTCTCAAGAGTCTTCTCCAGTGCCACAGTTTGAAAGCATCAATTCTTTGGTGCTCTGCCTTCTTTATGGCCCAACTTTCACATCCATACATGACTACTAAAAAAAATCATAGCACTGACTATATGCACCTTTGTTGGCAAAGTGATGTCTCTGCTTTTTAAAACACTAGGTTTGTCATAGCTTTTCTTCCAAAATAGCGGAGGATGGGTCCTGTCAGAGGACCTGGGTACAAATCCTAGTTGTGTGACATAAGTTAGCAAACATCATCAAGCCTTCGTTTCCTGGGCTATAAACTGGAAATAAAAATGTCATCTATTTCGCCAAGCTGTCAAGTGGTTTAAATGGAATAATACACCACCATGCAAGTTATACACACTCTAGCTAAGCTTATTGTTAAGCAATGAAGAAAAAAAGGCACCTGTGATCCCTTCACTCTCATACTCACTTGTTCGCCATTGGCTTTTGTCCTCTCTTCCAAACATTCTGGAGCCCAGCAGTTGGTTAGTGACTCTTAAGCTCTGTCAAGTATAGAGGAGTTGAATGAGGCTCCTAGCATATAAAAGTGTTGCACAGTGGAGCCCAAATCATCGCTGAAAAACCTCTGGAGACCAGCCAGAGGGTCTTACCTTGCAGACTGGAAGCCCTCTCTGCCATGCATTGAGAGCTGGCTTCTTGGGTTTATTCCAGTCATGAAATCTTACACGGTTATCCTAAGCTCTAACTCTGCCTTTCATGAAACCTAAAAGTTAGAGCCAAGTTGGTTTAAAGAGCCTCTGGCCATTTGATAGATGAGGAAACTAAGGCCCAAGAAGACAAATACCTTTAGGTGGCAATGATGAAGGCAATCATAGAATCATCTCATGTTAGAGCTGGGAAGGGTCTCATAAAAATTTTAGTCTAATTATCTGGCAATTGGAAGGCAGCCTGCTATAAAGGAAAGAGCATGAACTTCAGAATCATACAGAGTTTGGTTCAAATTCCAGTTGGTTATCTAATTGCCTATGGGATCTTGGGAAAGTTATTTGACTTTTATGGCTTTATTTCTCTATCAGTATAAAGGAAACTTACTTTGCTAGTCACTACGATAGATAGATTATAGACAAAAAAACAATTCTGGGACAAAACAAGCATTCAATAAAGCATTGCAGTTATAGTTAGAGTTATATTACTATTATTGTGCTGTTAAAAGATGTGTAGAGGCGTGACAAGAATGGATAAAAGCTTTATATTCTTTCTTTCCAAGTATTTCCTTAGTCCCTTTATGTGCAAGTCATTGCTGATGGAGCCAAAATTTCTCAACAGGAATGAGTATATATACACATATTTTTAAGGAATATTTCTGGGTCATATGAATTTAATCCCTTCTGAGTTTGGTCACTGTACTAGTCTAAAGAATGGATGAGTCTACCTAGATTTGAACTCATGACTTCACTTATAATAAAAGCCCACTGTGCTTCTTTCCTAATTCAGACAGCCATGACAGTACCTCTCTGCGCCTGCTCCAAAAAAGTGAAAAAAAAGTGAAAGTGAAAGTCACTCAGTTGTGTCTGACTCTTTGTGACCCCATGGACTATACAGTCCATGGAATTCTCCAGGCCAGAATCCTGGAGTGGGGAGCCTTTCCCTTCTCCAGGGGCTCTTCCCAACCCAGGGACCCAAACTCACCCCAAATACTCTATTTCTCTCTAATTTCTCCCATGATTACATTTTTGTGGCTGCCAGCAACTAAACCTGTTTGTTAAGAAGCCCTGGCTTGGGTTTCCTTGGTGGCTCAGTGGTAAAGAATCCACCTGCCAAAGCAGGAGACACAGGTTTGATCCTGGATCTGGGAAGAGCCCACATGCCGCGGAGCATCTAAGCCTGCAGATCACAGCTGTCGAGCCTCTCTAAGCCCATGTGCCACACCTGCCGAAGCCTGCGTGAGCTAGAGCCGGTGCTCCACAAGAGAAGCCACCGCAATGAGAGCCCTGCCTACCACAGCTGGAGAGCAGACCCACTCATGCACCTGGAGAAAAAGCCCGGGCAGCAGTGAAGACCCAGCACAGACAAAAAGTAATAAATAAATAAAAATGAAATATATATATATATGAAGAAACCCTGGCTTTTTCAGGAAGAATAAATAAGTTAACACTAGATCATTGGTTCATTAGAACCTTAGACCTTTTTACTGGGTAGGAAATCAACCTCAGAAGTCAGGTAATGCCCCATCCACACGGGATTCAGAAAGGCAAACTTAACAGCAAACATAGGTGCTAAAATTCTTTGATGTTGCTCCAGTCTCCTGCCACTTCTGTGTCCCTCCTATCATCTTGAATCTTTTCTAATTTTGTTTTTTTGGCCACATCACACAGCATGTGGGACTTTAATTCCCTGGCCAGGGATTAAACCTGTGTCCCCTGCATTGAAAGCATGGAGTGTTAACCACTGGACCACAAGGGAAGTCCCTCACCTTGAATCTTGATCCACAAAACCAAAGGAGCAGGACAGAGTGTTTCCTCCACCAAGAACAGGAGCTCTAGTAGATCAAGGGTCCTATTTTTCTTAATCATTAAGTCCCCAGGGCCGAGAACAGTAGGGAGCCTCCAAAAGTAGTGAATGAACAAGAAAGAATGACTCTCACCTTTTACAGGCGTCCTGTCTCATCCTTTGATAACCCAAGACTTACATCCCTGCCAATAACCTTGGCACGGTGCTCTGAAGAATCATATGATTCATAATTTTCAAACCAAAGAGACTGTTTCTCTCTGAGGGAAGAGAAGGGAAGAGAGTGCTAGAATTAAAGGATAATTCTAAAATACTTAGAGGGCACAACAAAAACAAGGATGACAGAAAAGCCAATTGGCAAATGTAGGTCCATAGACACCCAGCTCCGCTTGAGAGTCATTGACAGAGAAGAAAGATGGTAGCAGATTCAAAGGGGTTTGCTACTCAAGTAATTAGTCTCCTTTTCTATTTTCTATAATTCATATTGCTTCTACAGATATTAAATGATTACAAGTGAAATCTGTGTGTCTATGTGTACACATGGGACTCCCTCACCTCACAAAAGTGGAGTAACATTATTTCAGGACTTTTATTACCCATCGTAAAAATGGCTTCTCCCAGGACCAAAAAGATAATATTTCCTCAAAATAAAGCAGCTAGATAGTCAAAATCCTTCCTGGCGTTCTCCCACATGATAACCCTTCTTCTAGAAGGTTGGCCTTGCCCTCCCCTCCAGCCCCCACCCCGCAGCGCTTTGTGACTAGAAACTGAGAGTTTTGTCTTTGTGCAGGGCAAGGTTGAAGCCGAGTTCCACCTCGTGACGGCAGAGGAAGCTGAGAAAAATCCTGTTGGCAAGGCCCGAAAGGAGCCAGAGCCCCTGGACAAGCCCAAGTGAGTGGAGTCACGGGGGCGAGGGGCTCAGACTCGGGAAAGGCCCTCTGTGGTCCCCACACCAGTGGATGCAAGCATTTCTCCAAAACATCCCTCCGGGAGAAGCGAGAAGTGAGGAGGGGTCAATAGGCACAATTCATGTAGTTTTTGCTTCTTTGTGTTTTGTTTGTGCTTAGTCACCCAGCCATGTCCAACTCTTTGCAACCCCATGGACTGTAGCCCACCAGGCTCCTCTGTCCGTGGGATTCTCCACGGACTAGAGTGGGTTACCATTTTCCTGTTCCAGGAGATCTTCCCAACCCAGGGATCAAACCCAGGTCTCCCGTGTCTCCTGCATTGCAGGCTGATTCTTTATTGGCATGGTTCTATAATTGAAAAATATTCCAAAAATCCTACTATCTGGCAAATGGAAAGGACACTTTTTCATAATACTACCAAATAAGCAATTCCAGAATAATTTCATATATTTTTTCAACTAATTTTGTATGCAAATGTGAGTTTTATATGAATTTTTTCCCTAGTCTTTCTCTAATCATGCATGCAAAATTATCTTTATATTTCACTTATCCTTGGCTGAAAAATTTTATCTTGTTGCCATAACTGTCAGAGGATTTTTTTTAATGGTTGTGGAATTGTTCACAGACTCGATACCCATATTTAAGTTGGTTGCCATCGCATAGTTGGATGTTTAATTTACATCTACCTTTTTCCATTATTATAATATGATAAAAATGTTTCCCCTTTATAAATTATCACTTAAAATAAATTTCCAGAAGTAGAATTACTAGCAGCGAGGATTACCATATTCAGTTTAAACCATGGTTATATATCAATTAAAAAGTAAACACACGGGGCTTCCCTGGTGGTCCAGTGGTTAAGACTTCACCTTCCAATGTTGAAGGTGTGAGTTTGATCCCTGGTTGGGAGCTAAGACCCCACATGGCTTGTGGTAAAAAAAAATCAGAACGTAAGACAGAAGCAATATTGAAACAAATTCAATAAAGACTTTAAAAATGGTCCAAATCAGAAAAACTAAAAAAAAAAAAAAAAGTTAAAAAAAGTAAACATATACATTGATAGATATGAAATATGTACACAAAATACCCTCTCAAATTACAGCTATCTTATTCCTCCCTGGACCCCAAGTGTCTCCTGATGAGTAGGTGTTCCCTTCTTTGCACCTATATTTAATCTATCATAGTGTTGGGAACATAATCGTCGCTTCATTAATTCAAAATTATTTACTAAGTTCTACTGTACCTACTTAAAAAAAAAAACCACTTTGAAGAACACCAGAGAAATATAATATATAAACTCTGCCTTCCAGAAGCTTTCAGTCTATTTAGGGAGGGCACACAGATTCATAAAATAGTTATGAGAGTGTGGAAAACACATGTTAGGTTCAAAAAGGGGGTAGGTCAAGCAATGAGTGAGGTAGGAATTCAGAATGAGAGGAATTATTGTGGACTGGGGTAGTCAGGGAGGGCTTCATGGAAGAGGTGAGGCTTGAACTGGTCAGGGTAGGGCAGACAGAGGGCTTTCAGTTCTCTGGCTAGGTTCTAACTAGGTTCTTGCCCTCCTCAGGACCACTCTTTAGAATGATGAGGAATCATTATCACATAAAAAGTTAGCTTGCTCCTGCCTGAAGACAACATGGTCTTCTCCCATTTTCAGGCCTCTCGTTGTGGCTCCTCACAAAACAGAGTCAGAAATCCTTCCTGAGATCTTGAGATTCTGATGTGTTGACAACCTGGCACCTTCCCTGATCTTCTCTTTCTTCCTTCTCAGCCGCCCGAACACCTCCTTCTCTTGGTTCGTGAGCCCCTTCAAGTGCCTGTACCACCTCATCTGGAGGAATTACAAGAAGTACATCATCATCGGTTTCATTCTGATCATCCTCATCATCTTCCTGGTCCTCTTCATCTATACCTTGCCGGGAGCCATCAGCCAAAGGATTGTTGGGGGCTCGTAGAGGGTCATGGAGAATCCAGACCTTCCCTTTCTGCTGATTCCCTCTTCTTTCTCATCTGTAAATAGATAGATAAGAATGTGTGCTCTGTGCAAGCACCATACTGGGTGCTAAGGGGGTAAACCCAAAGACCTAAGAGTCACTCCCTATAACTAAAGACACATCAGCTCTTTTTGGAGGAGGAACAGTCCCTTCCTACTTCAACCCCTGCTACCCCTTTTTCCAACTGAAAAGCCTTAAGTCATGGTTTTGCCCACGGGCAGCATGAAATAATGGTTCCTTCACCCTATAATAATCACTGGTGACCTCAAATTGACTTAGGTGAATATTTCCTTTCCATAATTGGTTTTATTCTGAGAAGTTTAATTCTAGGTCTCAGATATTATTGGAAACACTTCTTTTTAAGTATTAAGTAATTTTTTTTACTGCAAATTTAACTAAAAGCATTTTAGCAAAATACTAGATGTTTAACCTGTCCCATATATCTTCAGTTCAGTTCAGTTCAGTCGCTCAGTCATGTCCACAGGACTGGAAAAGGTCAGTTTTCATTCCAATCCCAAAGAAAGGCTCAAACTACTGCACAGTTGCACTCATCTCACACACTAGTAAAGTAATGCTCAAAATTCTCCAAGCCAGGCTTCAGCAATACGTGAACCGTGAACTTCCAGATGTTCAAGCTGCTTTTAGAAAAGGCAAAGGAACCAGAGATCAAACTGCCAACATCCGCTGGATCATTGAAAAAGCAAGAGAGTTCCAGACAAACATCTATTTCTGCTTTATTGACTATGCCAAAGCCTTTGACTGTGTGGGTCACAATAAACTGTGGAAAATTCTGAAAGAGATGGGAATACCAGACCACCTGACCCATATATCTTAACCTTGTTTTAATCCTTACAGTTTATAGGACACATTCAGTTATTCAGGCTGAGAAGCTGGCTTAGAATAAACTGTATATATACCACTTAAAATAAAGTCCCATCTAAAAAGGAGATGTTGCTGGTTCTCCATTAAATGCTTGTAGAACATGCTCAGTAGTAGTAGTGAGTTCTGGAGAAGTCCATTTGTGTTTATGCTAAATGGATTTAGCATATGGCAATTTCCAAGTGGGAATTAAAATATGATTCTAGGTATGTGTGAATAGGATGGGGAGCTCCATGAGACCAGTAGGAATTCTCTTTAGTCATATATATAGTCCCCACCAAATATGGTGTTCCCCTAGCCCTACACCGTGATGTGAATAACCATCCTTTGCATTATTCAGTCTTACCACCATATATGGTAGGTTCTGTCATGACTCTTAAGCACAGATTCATTTCAAAAGCAGTCTTAGAAACAATACCCAATACACTTGTCAGATGGGGTCAGTTTTTCTTAAATTAAATCTTTGATCTTCAAAGTAACACAGTCTAGATCTGCCATCCTGTCTAAAGCAGGGAGCGGAAGTGAGGGACTAGTGTTCTCAGGTGAAATAGGAAACAGAAGAATTGGAATGTGTGGCCTTAAACATGAATAAGTGTGGCAACCGTTTCTTTCTTTCTTTCTTGAGGGGCCATTTGGCGGCATGGAGGAAGCTGGATGGGGCTCCCCTCTCGACACCAGAAGCACTGGGGCTGCTGTTTTCTTTAGACAGCCTTACACGTGGCTCAGCGGGTCAAGAGCCCGCCTGCAGTGAGGGAGGCCTGCTTTGACCCCTGGGTTGGGGAGATCCCCTGGAGAAGGGAAAGGCTACCCACTCCAGCATTCTGGCCTGCAGAATTCCATGGACTCTAGTCCACGGGGTCGAAAACAGCCGGACATGACTGAGCGACTTTCACTTCACTTCACACATATGTTATTTCTGTAAAATGACGCATGTTACTTCCACATGAGAAGTCATTTAGAATGTTCCTGATTCATAAAAGATTGAGGTATTAGTGTTGTTCCCTGAATTCTAAACACTCACTCCTTAGTAAACATATGTCCTATTTTCTTGAAGTGCCAAGAACTAGAGCATTTATAGCATGAGGATGTTTCCTAGTGTGATTAGTTACATAAACTATGGATCATTCTTATTGTGAAATAACAGACATCAAGAATGATATAGCTCAAATTACTTGATGGCATGGAATATATACATTGAGTACACTGTAAATTAAAAAAAAACTATGTATAGCATGATTTAAAAAGAAAAATATGTACATATGCATAAATTAAATGTCTGGAGGAATATGCCAAAGTGTTAATAGTGGTCATCTTTAAATAGCAGTTAGAGAAGGAAATGGCAACCCACTCCAGTACTCTTGCCTGGAAAATCCCATGGACAGAGGAGCCTAGTAGGCTACAGTCCATGGGGTTGCAAAGAGTCAGACACGACTGAACGACTTCACTGTCTCTTTAAGTAGCAGTATCTTTTCTTTCCCTTCTTGATTCTCTATTTTTCCTAAGACTTCTAAAATAAATATGCTTTGTTTTTAACATCAAATGTTTAATAAATAATTATAAATTTAAAGATGTTCATTTAAAACTATGTATTGAGTGTCCCTTGTGTGCATAGCAGTGGGATACAGCAGAGGTAAGATAAACGCAGCCTCTTGTTGCCATGGATTTTGCATCCAGAACCTCCTCAAGATATTGTTTATCTCCAGATTATGGTTTGTCTAAGAAGAACACTAAATAAGGAATGTGTTTTTCATGGATGACGTTTAGGGAAAAGCACAACACACGTTTGCGGCCATGTTGAAAAGCAAAAGAACAACTTTATTTTTAGGACAGATTTGGGAGGAAAGTATTATGCTTTCTGCTGGATTCTGGACAGTGAAATGCCAAGTCAACACTTGACGAAACAATACACATTGTTCAACCCACAATGAAAACAATAAAAATGGAAAATTCTTCTAAGTTAAATACAGCTCAAATTATCTTTGATGTCATATTGAATGCTGAAAAGCAAAAGTATTTGAAACACTTTTCAGATCATATGGTGCTATAAGAAACGTGTGAGGAGCAATGGTAAATGAGGATAATTTTGGAATCAGCTCTGTCTGGTGTTTTTACATATAGATTATCATTCATGGCTTATCCTGTGTAGAAAATAAATAAATAAAATAAAATAATGTTCTAGGCCAACTGTGCACAGCTAGCCTTAAAGGAACTACAGCTCAAGAATTTTAAAAATTTAGGACTCTCCTGGTGGTACAGTGGTTAAGAACCTGTCTGCCAAGGGCTTGATCCCTGGTCTGGGAAGATGCCAGATGCCGTGTAACAGTTAAAGCCCTGTGCCACTTCTGAGCCCGCACCCTAGAGCCCTCGAGCCACGACTACTGAAGCCCACGCGCTTAGAGCCTGTGCTCCGCGCCAAGAGAAGCGATGCAATGAGAAGCCCGTGCACCGCAATGAAGAGTAGCCCCTGATCGCCGCGACTAGAGAAAGCCCACAAACAGCAAAGAAGACCCAGCACAACCAAAAACTAAAACAATTCTAAAAATTAAAGCAGAATACCCATTTCCCAAGAAGCTGTCATGAGTCCCTACTTGTATTCTTCAATGGGATTAATTTTTTTATTTTTATTTTTTAAAATTAATTAATTTATTTTAATTGGAGGCTAATTTACAATATTGTAGTGGTTTTTGCCATATGTTGACATGAATCCGCCGTGGGTATACATGTGTTCCCCATCCTTAACCCCCATCCCACCTCCCTCCCCATCCCATCCCACAGGGTTGATCAATTTAAATCTATTCGTTTGATGGATTAGAGTTGTTCTTACTGCTTAAATCTGGCTCAGAGTGATTTTGCTTATTTTTTTTTTTTTTTTTAAAAAAAACAACATTTAAATCTTTCCCCTCAAACTAACTAAGAAAAATGGAATACCAGCAACAACATCATGAAACAACTCACAGGATATGATATCCAGTTCTCCAGTAATAGAAATGGTCTATGCCTTTCTTGCTCTTTTCCCTCAAAAGACACATGAATAGAAATTGGAAAACTAAACTGTCTTTGCACAGCTGGGGCCAGTTGATGTTTATTCATTCAACAGATAACTATTGAGTTCCATCCTAATTCCAATTGCTGTGATCAACTCTGGGGACTCAAAAGTACACAATTTTCTAGATAAAGTAAATCTTCGCTCTAAAGGAGCATAGGGTTTGCTAGACAGAAGATATTAATCAAATAATCACATAAAGCCAGATAAATACAGACTGATAGATTTAATAGGAGCAAAGTACTGGGATCAGAAGAGCATCTCAACAAGGACCCATAGCCAGTCTGGCAGTCAGGAAGAAAGATGGAGAGGAAGAGCATGCTAGCAGAAGAAAGTAGCATGTGCAAAGGCCCTGAGGTGGGAGGAAGCAAAAGACAGTGGGTACCAAGTGAGAAGCAGAGGGTCCTGAGATGGAGCTGAAAAGTCATGTAGGGGCCACACCCTTAAAGGCTTCGGCCTTCACTTGAAGGGCAGTGAATAGTGAGGATTTTTAAGAAGTGGAAAAGAATGAATAGATTTTTATTTCATGTGGAGAACAGACTGGAGGTCATCCTTCCCACAAGAGAGAATGGTTATTTTCACTCAGCACCTGTGGTAAAGAAGGAAAGAGAAGGGATCTGAGATGATCCCTCAATGGCTCCAGGGTGGTCTAATGGGGAGTTTGGGGTCTGGTATTAACTCTGCTTCATACAGGCTATGTGACCTAAGGCATCTAACTTCACATCTCTGATCTATACTTTCCTTGTCTGTGTTATAAGGAGGTTCACATATATGGTGATGAAAAGACCATGGCATATTTTGGTGAAAAACAGGTGTTGATGGGTCTGTATCATGGAGCAGGATGGATTGAACTCAGAATCAGACTATGAAAGGCTTTGACTGCCAAGCAAGAAGGTTGGACCTTTTGCAGCAGAAAGTGGGGACCCCTGGAAGAGTTTAAACAGAGAAGTGACAAGAACCAGTTTATGTATTACAGAAGTTGCTCTCCCTGCAGTGCATGACGGATGGATGAAGATGAGATCCAGAGGCCGGAACCTTTCAGGAAGCAGTAACCAAAACTCTGGGCTTTCTCGATGGCTCAGTGGGAAAGGAATTTGCCTGCAGTGCAGGAGACACACGCGGGTTCAACCCCTGGGTGGGGAAGATCCCCTAGAGGAGGAAATGGCAACTCACTCCAGTATTCTTGCCTGGAAAATTCCTTTGACAGGAGGAATTTTTGACAGAGGATTTATTTGACAGAATTGACAGAATTCCTTTGACAGAGTCCGGCAGGCTATAGTTCATGGGGTCACAGCAAAGAGTCAGACATGACTGAGCACATGACACATGACATGAGCCAAAACCCTGGTGGGAGGACCAGATTCAGGGCCATGGCCATGGGGATGGACAGGAAGAGCCAGATTCTGGAACATTGGTGAGGTTCCCCAACCACCACCCCTATCTCTGGCACCCAAGATACCTGCAAAGGAGGACAGGAAGGTTTGAATCCTGGCTGCATCCTTTCTATCTGGGCAGGTCACTTGATCTCTGAGTCTCATTTCTCTCATCGGATGTAAAGGAATGATTACCTACTTGGCAAGAGTTGTGAAGATTGGAGAAAAGGTATGTAACATGTCTAGCCTGTGCCTGGCATGAAGCAAGTCCTCAAAGGATAGTAGCTAGTGTCATAAATATTATCTCTACAGGTGGAATCAGCAGGATGTGTGGTCTAACTGGACCTGGAAGTGAGGAAAGATGATCAGACTTATGTTTTAGAAAAAACTTTCAACCCATAATATTCCCAAGTGTATTTCTTTAGTATTGATTCTGTAATAGATTACAACAAACCCAGTGGATTACAACAGCACAAATTTTCATACAGTTTTGTAGGTAAGAAGTCCACCAGATTTAGTCTGCTGAACTAAAATCAAGATGTCAGCAGAGCTACCTTCCCTCCTGGAGGCCTAGGGGGTCAGTTCAGTTGCTCAGTCGTGTTTGACTCTTTGTGACCCCATGGACTGCAGCATGCCAGGCTTCCCTGTCCATCACCAACTCCCAGAACTTGCTCAAACTCATGTCCATTGAGTTGGTGATGCCATCCAACCATCTCATCCTCAGTCGTTCCCTTCTTCTCCCACCTTCAATCTTTCCCAGCATCAGGGTCTTTTCAAGTGAGTCAGTTCTTCGCATCAGGTGGCCAAAGTATTGGAGCTTCAGCTTCAACATCAGTCCTTCCAATGAATATTCAGGACTAATTTCCTTTAGGATGGACTAGTTGGATCTCCTTGCAGTCCAAGGGACTCTCAAGAGTCTTCTCCAACACTACAGTTCAAAAGCATCAATTCTTCAGAGTTCAGCTTTCTTTATAGTCCAACTCTCACATCCATACATGACTACTGGAAAAACCATAGCTTTGACTAGATGGACCTTTGTTGGCAAAGTAACATCTCTGCTTTTTAACATACTGTCTAGGTTGGTCATAGTTTTTCTACAAAAGAAGAAATTGTCTTTTAATTTCATGGCTGCAGTTGCTATCTGTGATTTTGGAATCCTCCCCCCGCCCAAATAAAATCTGTTACTGTTTCCATTGCTTCCCTGTCTATTTGCCATGAAGTGATGGGAACGGATGCCATGGTCTTAGCTTTCTGAATGTTGAGTTTTAAGCCAACTTTTTCACTCTCCTCTTTCACTTTTATCAAGAGGCTTTTTAGTTTTTCTTCACTTTCTGCCATAAGGATGGTGTCATCTGCATATCTGAGGTTATTGATATTTCTCCTAGCAATCTTGATTCCAGCTTGTGCTTCATCCAGCCTGGCATTTCACATGATGTACTCTGCTTGTAAGTTAAATAAGCAGGGTGACAATATACAGCCTTGATGTACTCCTTTCCCAATTTGGAACCAGTCTGTTGTTCCATGTCCAGTTTTAACTATTGCTTCTTGACCTGCATACAGATTTTTCAAGAGGCAGATCAGATGATCTTGTATTCCCATCTTTTTCAGAAATTTTCACAGTTTATTGTGATCCACACAGTCAAAGAATTTGGCATAATCAATAAAGCAGAAGTAGATGCTTTTTGGAACTCTCTTGCTTTTTTGATGATCCAGTGGATGTTGGCAATTTGAGTGCTGGTTTCTCTGCCTTTTCTGAATCCAGTTGAATATCTGGAAGCTCACAGTTCATGTACTGTTGAAGCCTGGCTTGGAGAATTTTCAGCAGTACTTTGCTAGTGTGTGAGATAATGGCAATAATGTGGTAGTTTGAGCATTCTTTGGCATTGCCTTTCTTTGGGATTGGAATGAAAATTGACTTTTTCCAGTCCTGTGGCCACTTCTGAGTTTTCCAAATTTGCTGGCACATTGAGTGCAGCACTTTCACAGCATCATCTTTTAGGATTTGAAATAACTCAACTAGAATTCCATCACCTCTACTAGCTTTGTTTGTAGCAATGCTTCCTAAGGCCCAGTTGACTTCGCATTCCAGGATGTGTGGCTCTAGGTGAGTGATCGCACCATCATGATTATCTGGATCATGAAGATATTTTTTGTATATTTTTTCTGTGTATTCTTGCCACCTCTTTTGATTATCTTCTGCTTCTGTTAGATCCATACCATTTCTGCCCTTTATTGTGCCCATCTTCCCTCCTGGGGGCCTAGGGAAGAGTCTGGTTTTTTGCCTTTTACACCTTCTAGAGTAAGGGTTCCCAAACCCCCAAGCTGTGGACCTGTATGGGTCAGGTGACTGTTAGGAACCAGGTCACACAGCAGCAGGTGAGCAACAGCAAGTGAGGGAGGGAAGCTCCACCTGCTGTTCCCTATCACTGCCCATCGCTGAGCCATCCCCCTCCACCCCATCTGCGGAAGAACTGTCTTTCATGAAACTGGTCCTTAGTGTCAGAAAGGCTGGGGACTGCTCTTCTAGAGGTTACCTACATTCCTTGATCTGTGGCCCCTTCTTCCATCTTCAAAGCCGGCAAGTTTACATCCCTCTGTGCATTGTTTTTGTAGAAAGACATTTTCTTGCTTTCAAGGACCTGTGTGATTACATCAGACCCACCCAGATAATCCAAGATAATCTCCCTACCCCAAGGTCCTTAAATTGATCACATCAGCAAAGACCCTGTTGTTGTTCATACTCTTGGCGACCTCATGGACTGCAGCATGCCATGCCTCCCTGTCTCCTACTATTCTGGGAGTTTGCCCAAGTTTGTCTCCATTGAAATACCCTACTGCCAAGTAAAGTAACATATTCATGGGGTCTAGGGATTATGACTAGACTTTTTTTTTTTTTTTTGCAGACAGAAGCACTATTCTGTCTGCCACACTGAGCATTACCCTGGTATTTTAATTCAGCTCAATTTGAAAACCATTTCAACAGAGATTTGAAAGCTGGTGGGGTGATTATATGGGTGTATGGAAAGAAGGAGGCTCCACAGACACTTTTCTTTCTGGAACAAGATGTTTCCATTTGTTGTACAGCCTCTCAAGCAACAATTGTCTCAGGGAAAAAGGTAAGATCCATTCCATCCTTCCCTGATTCATTAAAGTCCTTTCAAGCACAGTAGATGAGGTGTGTTTGCAGCTGGCTATGAAAGGACTCTGCTGTTTCCTCTTGCATTTCTGCCTCAGGAGTTTTCAAATAAGCCTCTTAGGTTCAGCTTTCCTTTAACACAGCAGTAGTTTCTTCTAAATCTGGAGAAAACCTGTGTCTTGGCTCTCTGTAGTTCATAAAGGGCGATCTGAGAAAAAAGCACTCTATTTTTCACTGAATTGTTTTACTAGTAGAAAGAAAAATGGCCTTTGGAGACTCAGATAATAGCATGTGAAACTTGGGTGTGACCTTGAATGAGTTACTCAGCAACTCTGAATGTTATCTTTCGGATATGTAAGATCTTATGGGATTGTCTGTGTTTGGGCATTTGGGTAGTGGTCTTCTCTGGGAACAGAAGTAGAAGATTATGTTGTTGTTCAATTGCTAAATTGTGTCCAACTCTGCCGGTTTATAAATGGGATCACAAAGGGTCTAAAATACTGTATCTGGGACTTCACTAGAGGTTCAGTGGTTAAGGCACTGCACTTCCAGTGCAGGGGATGTGAGTTTGATCCCTGGTCTGTGAACTAAGATCCCACATGCCATTTGGCATGACCAAAAAGTAAATAAAATAAAATACTTTCTTCTCCATGTCAACACTGACAATACAATGTGGTTCAATCATTCAGTCATATCCAACTCTTTGTGATCCAGAGACTGTAGCCCACCAGTCTGCCCTGAACATGGAATTTTCCAGGCAAGAATACTGGAGTGAGTTGTCATTTCCTACTCCAAGGGAATCTTCCTGACCCAGGGATCAAACCCACATCTCCTGTGTTTCCTGCACTGGCAGACAGATTCTTTAATACTGAGCCACCTGGGAAGCCCCACAATGTGGGGCCAGGGAAAACAGAACAATCAGACTCCAACAGTGCTTTCCATTGGAAGTAACACAAGACACTGCCATCCACACCTCGTTGGCCAAAATAAGTCATGTGGACATGCCCAACTTCAAAGGAGCAGGAAACTATAATCCTCTGACCCTGTGCTCAATACTTTCAAATTGTGGTGCTGGAGAAGACTCCTGAGAGTCCCTTGAACAGCAAGGAGATCAAACCAGTCAATCCTAAAGGAAATTAACATTGAACTGGAAAGACTGATGCTGAAGCTGTAGCTCCAATATTTTGGCCACCTGGTGTGAAGAAACAACTCATTGGAAAAGACCCTATGCCGGGAAAGATTGAAGGCAAAAAGAGAAGAGGGTGACAGAGGATGAGATGGATGGTTGGATGGCATCATCAACTCAATGGACATGTGTGCTAATTTGCTTCAGTCTTGTCCGACTATTCGTGACCCTGTGGACTGTAGTCTGCAGGCTCCTCTGTCCATGGGATCCTCTAGGCAAGGATACTGGAGTGGGTTGCCTTGCCCTCCTCCAGCGGATCTTCCTGATCCAGGGATTGAACCCAGGTGTCTTATGTCTCCTGCGTTGGCAGGCGGGTTCTTTACCACTAGAGCACCTGGATTTGAGGAAACTCCAGCAGATGGTATTGGACAGAGGAGTCTGGCGTGCTGCAGTCCATGGGGTTGCAAAGAGTCAGATGTGACTTAGCAACTGAACAACATCAAGGATCTTGTGCTCAGAAACAGAGGAGAACTAGGTGTTGGTGAACAATAGCAATGCTTTCTGCATGGGGGTATGATTACTTGCAGGTTACACGTCAAAAAATTAAGGCTCCAGAGTTAATTACAATGAAGTTCTGTTTGGTTCTAAACCATCTTCTCTCCTTATTCCCACTTTTTTAAACCTGCAATTAGAGGTTTCAACACACATGTAGAACACAGGGACTTTGCTGGGGAGGCTGGTGCTATTTTATTCCAAACCTGGAATTTATCAGGGAAATCTTAACCATGGCTCTAGAAATTCAGCAGATTTCCACAGCTGTAGAGCTACAAATGTGGATGATGTCACGAGTAGCTATTAGGAGGTCAACAAATGTGGTGGCATTTTTGACATTGTTTTCACTCTTTCTAATATATAGTAAAGAGAATTTTTGCTGGTGACATAATTACATTTTAGTATACTGGATATAGACTAAGTTCTCCCTAAAGAACTGTCTCATTTTCTGCCTGTATCAGTCTTTGTGATGTTTATGATGATTTAATGAAATGTCTTGCTAAGTGTAAGCCAAGTGATTTTCAATAAAACACCATGATTCAGATGGTGGTGAATCATTTTTACGGCTTTCCTGAGCTCCTTCACCAGAACCACTTACAGCTGCTAAGAGTCCACCTGGGGCTCTCAAGAAACACCCAGTGGCACTTGACTTCCTTTGACTCAGGCAGCTCAGCTGGAGTCTTCGCAGTGAGGATCCAGGCGTGGAGAGGCAGCCGCCAAGGCCACCAAGTAGAAGTCAATTTGCATTGATGTCAGTTCTTAAGATAAGCAGCCTCGAAGGCACCTCATGCTCTGCTCATTCTTGTCCTGCTGCCTTTCCTTCTGCCAAGCCCTGGTGCACTTTTCTTGGGCCTCTTCTATGATCCAGACATACTTTATCTGGCTCTGCAATCAATATGTACTTGTCATATGCCTTATTCACCTCTGTGTCCTGAGTTTCTTCAGGTCCTATCACCCTGATGTGCAGAAATGTAATGACAGTAACAGTAATAACCCCAAGGTCAAGACTCTTTTAACCCAGTTTGATTTATAGGAACTCAGCCTCCTAAAAAGTCGTATTCACTTACTCAGCCCCAGAAGCTTTTAAATAAAACCTTAAACCAGACCTAGGACAGTTCACCCATCCTCATTTCCTCTCCAGTTGTGGGGGCAGGAACAGATGTGTGGACAGAGGCAGAGACTAGGGTGGCCATGGGACAGGTTATAAGTTTAATGGATCTAACTGATGCTTACCCTCGGTTTCAAAGCACTGCTCTCAGTGCTGTGACTGCTGGTGATTTGTATGTTCTTTCTGCTTCTGTTTTTTTCCCCAACTTTCTACAATAAACATCTGTAGCATGGGAATTAGGAAAGAAAAGCACACCTAAATTATAGTTAAACAAAAGGAATAAGAAAAGACCAGTAATTTAAATAATGAAACCTATTTTTTAAATGGTTTAAAATGTGCACATTTTCTTGTGTACTCTAGATGGGGTGTATACTTCTGGGAGGCAAAGTTGTTTTTATCAACTGATGCAGAACAATGAGTAAGGAAAATGAAAAATATGCTCCAGATTTACCCTGGATGACCTTTGGATTATCCAGTGGTGGTGCTGCAATTTTTAAGGAGCTTCTGTTCCGTGACTTTCCCCTTTTCAATCATAATCAACTTAGGTATTTATCTGGATTCTCCCAAAACACAGACTACATTATTCTATTCCTTCCCTGTCCTGTTACCAAATATATTCACTGACAAAACCAGGATTCAAAGTCAAGCTCTCCATTTCAGCAGCATTTCTCACTTCTTGAGCAAGTATGGCTGAAGATACAATTACTCTGTTGCCCACCTAACTGAGAGGGAGATTCTAAAGAGATGGATTTTTTTGTCTCAATTCAGGTATAATCTGAATGTATGTCCTTATGTTCCCAGGACTCAGGCTCTTGATCCAATGAGTGGAGCTGGAAAGCACATTTCCCCCAAGCTTCAGAGTGCCCCCTGGGACATCAGTCACAAACAGTGGATGTGGAGCTGCTCTATATACGGTAGGTCACTGTTTACATATTTGCAACTAGTGACCAAGGGATTGAATTTTTGCCTCAGGTGCCAGGAAACATAGAAACCAATTCAACTAGAAAATTTAAAATGTGTTTGTTCATTCATTTATCCATTCACATATCCAAAAGGCATTTGCTGGTCACCACCATCATCTCAGTGCTTGGAGCTGGATGCTGATGAATAAAGTAGTTTATAACCTGAGACTGAGTCTGAGAGGTAGAGTATACAGTGATCCTACAGGCTCCCAGACCACCTTATACCCACCCCTATTAGGTCTGGGTTCTGGAACTGAGCCAAAGGTCCGTATAGTCAAATGGGGCTTCCCAGGTGGCACTAGTGGTGAAGAATTTGCTTGCTAATGAAGCAGATGCAAGAGACGCAGGTTCAATCCCTGGGTCACAGAGATCCCCTGGAGAAGGGAATGGCAACCCACTTCAGTGTTCTTGCCTAGAAAATCCCATGGAAAGCAGAGCCTGGTGGGCTACAGTCCATGGGGTCTGAGAGTCAGACATGACTGAGCTTGCACGTGTACATGTGCACACACACACACACAGCACACACACATGGTTTTTCCAGTAGTCATGTACAGAGGTGAGACCATAAAGAAGGCTGAGCGCCAAAGAACTGATGCTTTCAAAGTGTGGTGCTGGAGAAGACTCTCAAGACTTCCTTGGACAGCAAGGAGAGCATGCCAGTCAATCCTGAAGGAAATCAATCCTCAATATTCATTGGAAGGACTGACGCGGAAGCTCCAACACTCATGCCACCTGATGTGAAGGACAGGGAAGCCTGGTGTGCGACGGTCCGTGGGGTCACAAAGAGTCAGACGCAACTTAGTAACTGAACAACTGGGACTGTAATGAGACAAGTCTGCTAGGATTGAAAAGCAAAGCTTCCAGCTACTTCTCCACTACTGACTGAGAGAAATTCACATTTTTTTCTCCTTTTACCAAAGAGAAAAATAAACACTTTAAAACTGACACAAGGACTTCAGCCAGGAAACTGGACTCAGACTTAGAGAAACCAGACAGTAAACACTCAAGCTAGCAGGGAGAAAAGATCTCTAAAGAGCTTCTGCGGGGCATGCACTAAAGAGGCTGAAAATAAACACTCTTAAGAACAGAGCAGATGGGTCTCATTCCCTCCATGTAGGTTCATGACACATTTCATCTCTAGCTTTGTCTTGGAGCAAAGAAATAATTTAACACACATAGGCAGACACACTCATTCAGAACCTCCACTCCTTGAGGACTGAGGCTGAGGGAAGACAAGGATGACTCGTGTTCCCATGGACCAGATCTGCTTCACAAGCAGGCAACACCCTCATGGAACAAGGTGACCAGCTCCCCAGATATCACATCTTAACTCAGCCCCTCCTGTCCCACTCACACCTGCCTTTGGGTATCTGAAACTCAATCATTGTGATTGCATTCTTCTAGATTAAGACCTTGTCCCTGGTGAGCTCAGCTTGGTGCTCTGTGATGACCTAGAGGGGTGGGTTGGGGGTGGGGGTGAGGGTGACTGATTCATGTTGTTTTATGGCAGAAACCAACACAACAGTGTCAAGCAATTATCCTCCAGTTAAAAATTTTAAAAGTAGTACAAATAAAGAGTTTAGAATAGGGAAATTAAAAACAAACAAACAAAAAAACAGAATTGGAGAGTGCAGATCATGAATTTTGGGTATGATTTTGTTAGAAAAAACACACACACATGGAATGTATGTTCATGGTCCCCATACTCCAAGAAAGTCTAGAATAAATGTATTTACTTAAAAAAAATATTTTACCTGATATATAACCTACTTCAGGTGCTGGCAAAAGTGGGCAAAATTAGTTGAGTCAAATTCCAAGTATTTGCAGGAAGGAAGAAGTTAACAGTGAGGTGTCAGAAATCAGAAGCCCTCCCAGGATGTCTATCAGGAGAATGCTCAAGCCTGTTGGTTCTCGAATTTCATGTGCCTGAGAATCACCTGAAAGTCTTGTGGAAATCCAGTGCTCTTCCACCCTTGCTGATAAAGAATTTCGGGTTCAAAGGCACATATCCTCTAACCACTTTCTCTTTGTTTTTAATATACACTGAATTCCTTGGCACTGCCAATCAAGTATATCAACAGGTCTTCAATAAAGAGCTTGGTTTTATGCTAGACAGCCAAGGTATTTCGGAAATTTCCCAAGAATATCCTGAAGTCATGTACCTTAACACTCTTATGATATATCATCCTTGTTACACAATTATCTGATGTAAGAAATAGCCTGTTAGTTTTAATATTTGTATAAAATAAGTCATATCATCATTTTATCATTAAGAAAACACCAAAGTACATATGCTCAAAACTCGGAGACTGATCCTCCATTGTTTCCTGGCATCCGATGTGTTTAATATTTCTCTACCTCATTTTAGTATGCTATTTCATAATTTTACTCTTTTTAAAAATTTTACCTTTTCACATTTAAAAAAATTTATGTTTTTAAAAATCAAAGTATAGTTGAATTACAATGTGTTAGTTTCTGGTGTACACCAAAGTGATTTAATTACACATATAATATACTTTTTAATTTTCATTAATTATATGTAAATATTTTAAAATAGTTTTATTATTTCTATGTGTTTTTGAAATGAGGGCATTTTCCCCCATGCTCATTCTAACATCTGGATGAGAAGTACGACCATTTGCTCTCAACCCTTTTCTGGAGCCAGAAGACTCCAGGAAGTCCATCTCCAAAAAGCCCAGAGATCAATTTGCAGAACTCCCTTTGCTGTCTTTTAGAGAAATCCCACAGTTACCATTTCTGTTACCTTTCTTTATTCAGGAAGCATGGTGACATCCATGGTTTGTCTAAATGCTTCTTTATTTCTTTGATTCAATTTAATACAGAGAGAAGAAAAGGAGGAGAAATGAAGACATCTGTTCAGGTTCTAATCTGAGGAGAATAACAGGATTATTGATATTTCCCACTTCTCAGTCCCACACGGTAGCATATTTACCCCAGGAAAATCAAATCCGTAGCTCAAATGGCCTTTATGTTCCATGGTAACAGGTTGCAGTGTCATTCATGGCTGTATCACTTGTACTTAGCAAGGTGCCTAATGTATAGTGTTGTGTATTATTATAACCTGTTTATCAACTGAGTTGTCATCCCTAAAGAGTAGGACATATTTAAGTCTATTTCCCATTTGAGGAAGTTGAGGGTCAGAGTCACAGCCAAGCACCACAGGCAGGACTAGATGCCAGAATTTCCAACACTGACCCAATTCAACACATTCCAGGAGAAACAATACAATGGTGTTGATGATTTAGTCACTAAATTGTCTTATTCATCTACATGTTGATGTGAATACATAAAAGATAGTCATTTGTTAGATTATTGTAATTAAATGAATTAGTGTGATTATATTATTATCCATTTGTTTCTTGATACTTCACACTCATGGAATATCTCAGAAATGAATAACAGCATTAAGAACCCTCTCCCCAGAAAAATGCACATCTATACAAATGCACACAAGCACATGAAATTATGCATCAGTTTCATCAGGTGCCCAGAGCCCCTAAAACTGAGTTAAACCTGAAAAATCTCTTCTACTTAAGTTTTAGGGTCTAGAAAGAGCTTTAAAGATGATTGGTTTCAATTTCCTTATTTCTACAAATATGAAACCAAAGACCAGAGATAGGGAGTTCTCTGGCAGATTGATTTTAGGGTGCGCACACAGAAGGCGTGGGATACCAACTGTTTGGGCATCCTCCTCAGAGTAAGCTGAGGAAAGAGACACTCCACCTTGTTAAGACCTGTTCTTCTCCCAAGTCTCACCCTCCTGAGCTTCCTATTGGCAGAAAGGACCTGCCCAAAGCTTCACAGATGTTCAAGAGAAGCCCAGAGACTAGAACTCAGGTCTCCTAACTCCCACCCCATTGCATTTTTCCATAACAAGTTTTGCCCCCAAAGTCTCTTTTTTGTTTTGCTTTTTTTTTTTTTTTTTGGCTGTGCTGGAACTTCGTTGCTGCATGCAGGCTTTTTCTAGTTGTGTTGAGCGGGAGTTTCTCTTCATTTCAGTGCACTGACTTCTCATTGCGGTGATTTCTCTTGTAGAGAACAGGTTCTATGTGAGGGGGCTTCAGCAGTTTCAGCACACGGACTTAGCTGTCCGGGATCATGTGGGATCTTCCCAGACCAGGGATCAAACTTGTGTCCCCTGCATTGGCAGGTGAATTCTTAACTCACTGGACTACCAGAGAAGTCATGTTTTGCTTTGTTTTATTTTGTTTTTTTCTCTTCTTTTATTAAAATTGAGGTATATTAATTTCAGGTATGCACATAATGATTTAATACTTGATTATATTCAGAGTGATCACACAATAAATCTAGCTAACATCCATCACCTCACATAAGTACAGAATATTTTTTCCTTGTGATGAGAACTCTTAAGATTTATTCTGTTGGGAACCTCAAAGTCTCTTAAAATCTCTTCCTCCACCCTCCCAGCCAGCTGCTCCCCTCCCATTCTGTTTCTGAGCTCCATTTTCACTGATTTCTTATGTAATGCATCCCTACCCCTTTCCAATTAAAAAGGAACCTAAGTTTCAGTTCATAAAGTGATAAATAGTTCAAGTAGGATGATTGAAACAAAAAATTACTTAATTACTTGTATATTTCCAGTGTAAGTGAAAAGTGAAAGTGAAGTCGCTCAGTTGTGTCCGACTCTTTGAGACCCCATGACTGTAGCCTACCAGGCTCTTCCATCTATGGGATTTCCAGGCAAGAATACTGGAGTGGGTTGCCATTTCCTTCTCCAAGAGATCTTCCCAACCCAGGGATTGAACCCGGGTCTCCCGCATTGTAGGCAGATGTTTTACTGTCTGAGCAATCCTTAAATCAAACTCTTACAAATCAATCAATCAACTATGATAAAACAACAAAAACATAACAAATTGATGAGATAACAGATGACACTTAAAATTATGTCCTGAAAATGTCACTAAAGGTTTGGGTAAATCTTTATTATGCAAAAATAAATTGAAACTAATAATATTTGTGGAGCAATATAGGTACAGAACAGAATTAAGTTTTGCTGTCCTGCCACACTTTGATTAAATCAAATGAACTGACACTTTCAGATAATAAAAATTGCTAATTGCTTCAGAAACTTAATTATATGATGATTGATGAAGCAATATCATTCCATAGAAAGGAAAAAATTATTAAACAACAAAAATCCCTTTTCAAGGTGAACTCCTGCCAGGCCCCCAAAACACATGAAGGACAGAGGTTTCTGAGTGCTTGGCCAGTAGTGGAACCCAGATCTCAGGGCAGGGCAATGACTCACCCAAATCATATAGCAGTAAGTCATATAGCTTAGATTTCCAGATAAGGCCTTGACATTTCTGAGTTGACTTTTCTACAAATTTTAAGGGTGAGTTTCACTATCATCAATGACTAGGACCAACCATCCCACTGAGGGCCATAAGAAAACCTACACAAAATAGTGGTTATTTGAAGGAATCAAAGAGCTACCAAGGTAAAGATAATTTACAGGATTAAGATCCATCAAAACCAGAGGAAGTGACACCAGAAACTGGAACTCCTTTACTACTAAGTTCAACTGTTGATTCCAAGGCTTCCCTGGTAAGTCAGCTGGTTAGGAATCTGCCTCCAATGCAGGAGACCCTGGTTCAATTCCTGGGTTGGGAAAATACCCTAGAAAAGAGATAGGTTACCCAGTCCAGTAGTCTTGGGCTTCCCTGGTGGCTCAGATGGTAAAGAATCTGCTTGCAATTAGGGAGATCTGGGCTCGATCCCTGGGTTGGGAAGATCCCCTGGAGGAGGGCATGGCAACCCACTCCAGTGTTCTTGCCTGGAGAATCCCCATGGACAGAGGAGCCTGGTGGGCTACAGTCCATGAGATCACAAAACATCAGACACGACTGAGTGACTAAACACAACACAACAACAAAGCTGAACTTGAGAGTAGAACTTCTTATCAAGAGAGTAGGGATTCTCATAGGACGAGAGGGAAATGAAATGGGTTCACCATCCTTCAAAGAAGAGGAGCTTTGAAAATTATGCAGAGATTTTAGTTGGGAAACAGGAAGGCATCCCAGAAGCAACAGTAAATGGGAAGTGAAATATCCCTCCCAAGGACAGAGGCTTCCAACAATTTCAATCCCTGATTTGATAAGGTGATCTTCCTGAATGGCTCCTGCAATGCAGGAGACCCGGGTTCGATCCCTGGATCAGGAAGATCCCCTGGAGAAGGGAATGGCAACCCACTCCAGTATTCTTGCCTGGAGAATTCCATCAGCAGAAGAGCCTGACGTGGTCATGCTATGCCATGGGGGTCTCAAAGAGTCAGACACGACTGAGTGACTAACACTTTCACTTTCTTTCTGCCCTCAGCTTAATTTAGTATAGTTCCAACAGAGGGACAAAAAACAAATACAAGAAAGAAAAAACAAATAGCAAAATGTCAGACTGAAGTCTAGTCATATAAATAAGTTAAACTGGGTTCAACACTCCAATTAAAAGGCAGGTATTGTCAAACTGTATATTTTGATATACATCAAGGCTGTGTATTGTCACTCTGTTTATTTAACTTACAAGCAGAGTACATCATGCAAAATGCTGGGCTGGATGAAGCACAAACTGGAATCAAGATTGCTTGGAGAAATATCAATAACCTCAGATATGCAGATGACAACACCCTTATGGCAGAAATAGAAGAGGAACTAAAGAGCCTCTTGATGAAGGTGAAAGATGAGAATGAAAAAGCTGGCTTGAAATTCAACATTCAAAAAGCTGAGATCATGGTATCCAGTCCCATCACTTCATGGCAAAAAGATGGGGAAACAATGGAAAAAGTGATAGATTTTATTTTCTTGGACTTCAAAATCACTGCAGATGGCAACTGCAGCCATGAAATTAAAAGACGCTTGCTCCTTGGAAGAAAAGCTATGACAAACCTAGACAGAGTATTAAAAAGCAGAGATATCACTTTGCTGACAAAGGTCTGTATAGTCTAAGCTATGGTTTTTCCAGTAGTCATGTACAGATGTGAGAGTTGGAGCATAAAGATGGCTGAGCACCAAAAAATTGATGCTTTTGAACTGTGGTGTTGGAGAAGACTCTTGAGAGTTCCTTGGACTGCAAGGAGATCCAACCAGTCAATCCTAAAGGAAATCAACCCTGAAAATACATTGGAAGGACTGATGCTGAAGCTGAAGCTCCAATACTTTGGCCACCTGATGTGAAGAGCTGACTCATTGGAAAAGACCCTGATGCTGGGAAAGATTGAAGGCAGGAGGAGAATGGGACGGCAGAGGATGAGATGTTTGGATGGCATCACTGACTCAAAGGACATGAGTTTGGGCAAGTTCCAGGAGATGGTGAAGGACAGGGAAGCCTGGGGTGCTGCAGTCCATGGGGTTGCAAAGAGTTGATATGACTGAGCAATCGAACAACAACAATTGTCAAACTGGATTTAAAAAGCAAGATCCAATTACATGCCATCTTATAAGATATGTATTTTAAGTACAAGAACACTAATAACTTGAAAACAAAAGGACAGAAAAGGATACACCATGAAAAACTAAGCATGAGAGAGCTGGTGTGGATATACTGATAACAAAGCAGATGTCAAGATAAAGAATTATTGCCAGAGATAAAAGGGGACACTTCTAAATAATGAAAGTATCAATTCATTAAGACTTTACAATCCTGAATAAATATGTACCTAATCACAAAGGTTTAAGATACTTGAATTAAAAATTGATCACAACTAAAAGAAAATAAGGGAGAAATCCACAATCACAGTTGGATATTTTAACACAATTTTAATTTTTTTCTAACTTTCAATACTTGATAGACTTATCAACTACTATTAGCTCTATCAACCAACTTGAACTAACATTTACAGAATTTAAAACCTGTTGATGACAGCAGAATACATACTCTTTTCAAACGTACAAGGAACATTTACCAAGATAGACCATATGTATGTCCATAAAATAAGTCTTAATATACATGAAGGTTTAAAATCTTACAGGGTATATTCTTGGCTGGCCAGAGTGGAATCAAAATTGAAATTATTAAAAAGTCTTCTAAAAACCCATCCAAGCACTTGGCAATGAGGACCCACTGCTGGGACTTCCCTGGTGGCCCGGTGGTTGACTCCTTGCTTCCACTGCAGGGGCATGAGTTCAGTCTCCGGTCAGGGACGTTCCACATGCTCAACAGTGCAGCCAAAAACAAAACAAAAAAACACTGCTAAACAATCATGTGTCAATAGTAAAATTAGAAAACATTTTTAACTGAATGATAAAAATATAACACATCAAAACATGTGACATGTAGCTAAAACAGTATATAGACGGAAATGCACATTAGATACTAATGTTAGAAAAAAGAAGAAAATTGACTCAAGATGAATTAAAGCCTTAAACATAAGACCTGATATCATAAAGCTCTTAGAAGAAAACAAGAGAAGTTCCTTGACATTGGCCTTGGCAGTGGTTTTTTGGATATGACACAAAAACACAAGCGACAAAATAAAAAATCAACAAGTGGGACTACATCAAATTAAAAAACTTTTGCAGAGCAACAAAGAAAAAATCGACAAAGTGAAAAGGCAAACTACGGAATGGGAGAAAATATTTTAAAATATTGAAAATATCTAACAAGGGTTAATATCCAAATATATAAAGATCTCATACAACTCAATAACAACAACAATAAAAACTATGGGTGAATCGACAACTATCTCAAAATAAAATTTAATGTTTAAAAATCTGATTTTAAAATGGACCTAAATAGACATTTTCCCAAAGAAGATATCCAAATGACAAACAGGTACATGAAAAGATATTGACATCATTAATCATCAGGAAGATACAAATCAAAATTGCAATGAGATGGCACCTCATATCCTGTCCCCTGTTGGTCCAGGGATTAAGAATCTGCACTCCCAATGCAGGGGCCACAGGTGCGATCCCTGATCAGGGAACTAAGATCCCACACGCTACATGGTGCAGCCAATAAATAAATAAAATGCACACTCCCATTTATCTAAAAAAAAAAACATTAAAATAAAAGACAAGAGACAAGTGCGGGCAAATATGTGGAGAAAAGGGAACCCCAATACACTGTTGGTGGGGATGTACATTGGTTCAGCCATTGTGGAAAACAGTATGAAAATTCTTCAAAAAATTAACACTGGATCAACCATAGGATCCAGCAATCTGGCTTTTAGTATATATCCAAAGAAAATGAGAACAGGGTATTGGAAAGACATCTCTGCTATTAAATGCAATATAATATTATATTATATGCAATTATATATAATAGCTAAGATGCAAGTGACATGCCTGTCAACAGATGAATGGATAAAGAAAATGTGATGAATGTGTGTGTGTGTGTGTGTGTATGCAATGGGATATTATGCAGTCATGAGAAGGAAGAAAATCCTACCACTTAAGATGACATGCATGGACCTGGAGGGCATTACACTGAGTGAGATGTCAGACATAGAAAGACAAACATTATATGATACAGTTTATAAGTGAAACATAAAAAGCTAAACATATAAAAACAGAGTAGAATAGTTTTGGGGGTGGGGCAGTGAGAACTGGGGAGATATTTAAGAGCACAAACTTGCAATTAGTGGATAAATAAGTCATAGAGATCCAATCCACACCATAGTTATTGTAGTCAACAAAAGTTATTATAAACTTTGAAGTTTCTAAGAGACTAGATCTTAATTGTTCCCACTAAAAAAAGAAATAATAATTATGTGATGTGATAGAAGGGTTAGTTAATGCTACAGCAGTAATTATATTGCAGTACATAAAGGGCATCAAATCAACTTCCTTAATATTATGTGACAATTATATCTCAATAAGTAAAAGGAGAAGAGTTTAAAATAGACTAATTTCTTAATGATTTAAATTATCTTAAAAAATCAGAAAAAGAAAAGCAATCAAGGAAGGAAAATAACAAAGGTCAGAAATCTGTGAAATAACGACAATGGAAAACAAACACGAGATGTGTTAACAAAGCCCAAAATAATAAGGAAAAAACAGAGAAAAGAAAATTGCTAATATTAGGAATTAAAGAGGAGATATAACCCCAGATGTTAGAAGGACAATAAGGCAATATTATCCCCTTCTGAGGAGGCACAAATGGTAAAGAATTCGTCTGCCAGCACAGGAGACGCAAGAGACACAGTTTCAATCCCTGCGTCAGGAAGATCCCCTGGAGAAGGAAACGGCAACCCACTCCAGTATTCTTGGCTGGAGAATTCCATGGACAGAGGAACCTGGTGGACTACAGAACATGGAGTTGCAGAGAGTGGGACATGACTGAGCATGTACCCACTAAGGCAATAGTACTAACATCTTTATGCCGATAACGTCAGTACCTGAACCAGTTCTTTGAAACACACAATTTACCAAAACTAACAAGAGAAAAATGAATGACTCAAATACTGCTCTATCAGAGAAATTGCATTCATAGTACAAAATGTCCCCACACAACCAGATGATGTCATTGGTAAAACCCATCAAATATTTAAGGAAGGAACAACAGCTGTGTGTGTCACATGGTTGAGGATTCAGCAGCAGGTCACTGGCCTTCACCATCGTTGCTTCCAGATTCACGAACCCCAGTCTCGGTCCCTTTCTTCCAAATTCTAGGGAAGAAATTTAATTAGCCCAGCAGGGTCAAGTGTTCACCTCTAGAAAAATTAAACCATCCATGGCCAGTCAGGTGCACAAGCAGTTAGTTACATAGTACTGACCAGGACACAGAGACTGGAGCCTAAGCACAGAGAAAGCACCTGGACGAGAGGGTCCACCCCAGGTAATCACCCCCAGAGTACCTGCGATGCCTACTGGCCTGAGAAACACTCAGCTCCTACAACTGGACACACACAGGCTGGGGGCAGAAAACTTGAATACAAACTCCCTACATACAGACTGTATCTGCATTCCTACTCTGGGCAGAGGAACTTCTCCAGGGGTCTTCTCATTGTAGGACCACATGGAAATCTGTCATCTGGCTCACATGGAAATCCAGTCCCAGTTAATGCGAGGTTTAAGGTACAACAAATGGGAAAATGATGACCTAGTAACACACCAAGAAACTCAACCAGAGAATAAGCCCGGCAGTGCAACCCAAGACAGGAGAACCTGTGCTTGGAACCTCCATCATGTTTCCATAACCACTCTCCAAGCTCATGTGGTCCTAAAACAAACAAACTCTCCCCGAAACAAAAACAATGAGCCACTGGAATCTCTGGAGAAGATTCTGGATTATAATTCCCGTTTTCCAGATGGAAAAGTTTACAGTTGAAGGAAGCAAAGGGGCCTGCCCCATCTGACAGTGGATCTGGGGTATCTTATGTTGCGTGAGTCCTGCCTGCATAGTTTTATCACTTTAAAAGATAATTTGGGGCCCCTGTGGATCTCAGGTGGATGATGAAGCAGTGGGGTACAGCCTTTCAGGGGGAGGCCCTTGCTTTTCTTTTTTCTAATATTTATTTATTTATCTGGCTGAGTTGGGTCTTAGTTGCAGCATGTAGGATCTAGTTCCCTGGAGGAACTTGGGTTCCCTGCACTGGGAGTGTGGAGTCTTAGCCACTGGGCCACCAGCGAAGCCCCCATTGCTTTTCTTCTGCTCTTATGTAAACTCCAAGCTTCCCTGCTTTGCCTGCCTCCCCATTTTGTTGGGATTATTACCAATGTTGAAATGAGAACAAAGATCATAAAGCAGAACTGCCAGGCAGCTTGTGAAAGGTGACTGAAGAGGGCAAAACTATATATTTAAAGAGGTTCATTTTTTGAAAGACCGAGGGATGATTTCCTCTAAGAATAAAATTATGCAAATTTTTTCTCTGCAAGGAGGGGGAAAGATGGCCTTTGGAGACTGAATCTAGACTAATTTTAGCTCAATTGCATTTCTAGTGCATTAACAACTTCAATTTGGAGTGCGGAGTGGGAGGAGATCGGCTGACCCAATTACACATCTTAAAAGGAGGTGGTGGCACTGGGTGTGTGATGAGCAGAAGAATGGTCTTTTCAACAAATGGTGCTTCATCATCAAAATATCCATAAGAGACAAAATTCTAACCAGACATGAAAATCAACTCCAGATAGACTGTGGCTCTAAATGTGAAAGGTAAAGTAATAGAACTATAAAAAGAAGACATTAGTAGATACCTTCATGATCTTGTCATTAAAGAGTCTTAAATAGTATGCAAAAAAACAGTCCTGTGAAAACAAAAAACAATAAACTGGACCGTGTTACCAAAAAAATAAATTTAAATTTTAAAAAAAGGTGGGACAAAGATGGGCTTGCAGATGCTCATGTTGGGTGTGATGGTGTGGCCTTTGGTCACACAGCTTGCAGACAGAGGACATTCCCTGGCCCTGACCTTCAGCCCTCATAGTCATCTCCTCTTCCCTGGGCCGGCCAACCTTTGACTTGAATGCACTGAGGACTCACAAGAGGCAGCATGATCGGGTAGACAGAGTGAGGGTGAGTTCCTTAACTGGGACAAGTCACAGCCTCTTTCTTCCTGTTTTTTTTCTGTGAAATGAGAACTATTCACAGTTCCTGTAAGGATTCCAGGTGATTATACATGTAAAGCACCTGACACAATTCACTTTCAAGAAGGAGACTATGTTGTTGTTTGGGCAATAAGTTGTGTTCGACTCTTTGCGACCCCATGGACTGCAGCACGCCAGGCTTCCTCTGTCCTCCACTGTCTCTTGGAGTTTGCTCAAATCCATTGAGTCAGTGATGCTATGTAACCATCTCATCCTGGGCTGCCCCCTTCTCCTTTTGCCTTCAGTCATTCCCAGCATTGGGACTTTTTCAATGAGTAAGGATATGATTAAATATGAGATAAAAGAAAATAGATTCTGGTCTCTGTCCCCAGTTGCTAGCACAGAGCTTCTGAAACCCTTGGAATTTCCTGGGTAATAAGAGCATCTTTTGTTCTAATGAGGTAATATTAGAGGCCCTCTGGGTGGGCCCTTATGGCTCCTGGATGAGGGCTGGTCACCAAAAAGACCAAGCCATGATTAGAGGCTTGGAATTTTAGCCCTGTTCCCCATTCCCTTTAGAAGGGGAAAGGACTGAAAAATGGAGTTAATGATCGATTGTGTCTATGTGATGAAGTCTCTCTCTATATATATATACATATACACATAAGTATATATACATATATATATACAAAAATTTCTATATATATATGTGTGTGTGTGTATATATATATGTATATATATATACACACAAATTTCAAGACCTTCCAGGTTGGTGAACACATCCACATACCTGAAAGGTGATAGACCTCAACTCAACAGAGATGGTGGTTCCTTTAATAAGTTGATAAACATATTTCCTTGAGTTCTGTGAGCAACATAAAAAATTAATGGAATCTGAGAGAGGGGAGAGGTTGTGGGAACTTCTGATTTTTTTCCAAGTGGAACATAAAACACGGGTAACTCGGGGATCTACTACTTGCCATTGGCATCTGAAGTCAGGGGGAGTAGTCTCATGGGACCCAGCCCTCAACTTGCAGAATCTGACACTTTCTCTGGGTAAACCGTGTCCAAATTGTAGGACACCCAGCTGGCATTGAGGAGAATTGCTTGATGTGGGGAAGAAGCTTCACACATTTGGTGACCAGAAGCAACAGGAGTGTTCTGTGTTAGTAACAAAGAAAGATCCACAGGAGGAATAACCGTAGGTTTCTCCCTACACAGCTGATTATTACTGTTTGTATGTCTGAGCCTCATTCATCACCCCTATTATCCATCCATCCAGAGATTATCATCAATGGGAAGTTGTATGAAATAGATTACAGGCACACCCTGAAGTTCTGGACGTTGATATGTTCCTGGACTCTTTCTTATTTCCTAAATTCTGTAAATCAAATGAAATTCAAAATGCAATTGGCACCCTTGCTATTTGTAAGTAGATAAAACCCACAGTGAATAATTTTACAGAGCAAAGACTCGGCTCTTCAAATCTGATTTATAAGCTCAAGTTTTCACACAGAACAATATACCCTCAAGATGGAAAAGGACTCAGGGTTCTATGCTATCCTGGGAGACTATGGAAGCAGAGGAAATAATATACCCTTGTGTGGTTCATGCAGATTGGAATGAAACAAAATATCCCTAGCTTTAAAAAAAAGAAAAAAATCACCTCTACCTTTTAATAGTGGACTTTGTCAAAGTGCCTTAAAAATATAAGCAATATCTAAAATCAGGTGTTAGAGGAAACTGACCTTTTCTGCTTAGAAATCTATTTCTTCCTTATTTCTAATCTTTAGTTAACCTTTTCCCCTTTTGGTATAATAACCAAAAATAGTAAGGCATAAGACTTGAAAGACAGAGAAATCAGAAACTGATTCCCAGCTGTCATTTAAACTCTCTGGCCTTTATTTTCTCATCTACAAAAGGAGAACATAATCCCACGTGGTTGGTGGTGCTGAATGTAACTGGTTGCCGCATAAACGCAATGGGGCACTGCAATCAAAATGCACTTCCACTGTTGTTCTTACCTTTAAACTTCATTGGAGGTGGGGGGATGGTCTCCCCTCGCCTCTGAGTGACAAATCCTGCAGGCTTCTGCCTATTCCACTCACATTTGGTCAGTTGATAGTCTAAAGGCTGCATTTAGAGCCCCAATTCAGCAATTAGAAAGTCCAGGCCTTTGTAATGACCCTAAACTCTGAATGTGTGACTTAGCTTGAAGAAGACATGGCATATATACAATGGAATATTACCACTCAGACATAAAAAAGAATGAAATTTGCAACAACATGGATGAACCGGAAGGTGTCATGCTAAGTAAAATAAGTTAGAGAAAGACAGATGCTGCATGTTTTCACTTAGACGTGGAATCTAAAAAGCAAATAAATGAACATTATAAAACAGAAACAGACTGTCAGACAGAGCAAACTAGTGGTCACCAGTGGGAATAAGGGTGGAGGGAGGGGCAAGATTCGGAAAGAGGATTAAGAGGTACAAACTACTAGGTCTAAAATAGGATACAAGGGGCTTCCCTGGTGACTCCGTGGTAGAGAATCTGCCTGCCGGTGCAGGAGACACGGGTTAATCCCTGATCCAGGAATATCGCATAAGCCGTGGAGAAGCTAAGCCACAACTATTAAGCCTGTGCTTCAGAGCCTCTGCTCCACAACTTGCAAAACCCAAGCACCACAAGAGAGTAGCCCCTGTTCTCTGCAACTAGAGAAAAGCCCATGCAGCAATGAAGACCCAGCACAGACAAAAATAAACAAATAACCGAATAAATAAAATTTTAAAAAATATTAATAAGATACAAGGGTGTAATGTACAGCACAGGGAATATAGCCAGTATTTTAGAATGACTTTGTAAGTAGTAGTGAGTTCGCTCAGTCGTGTCTGATTCTGTGTGACCCTATGGACTGTAGCTTGCCAGAATCCTCCATCCATGGGATTTTCCAGGCAAGAACACTGGAGTGGGATGCCATTTCCTTCTCCAGGGGATCTTCCCAACCCAGGGATTGAACCCTGGTTTCCCACACTGCTTGCAGACTCTTTACCATCTGAGCCACCAGGGAAGCCCTATAATTTATAAAAATACCGAATCACTATGGTGTGTACTTTAATATAATATTGCAAGTAACTCTATGGTTTCAGGGAACAGTGGGGAAGGGGAAGCTGACTTTCCACTCTTTCCCATACATCTCCTCCTGCTCCTTCAGATCACCCAGGCCAGGAACCAAGAGGGGAGCTGGGACCAGGGTGAGAGAAGAGGACAGTTCATGAAGCAAGTGATTCTGCACAATCTGACCATGCAGGTGGGTGGGATGTCAGAGAGCACATCCCACGTTTCACTGGGCTTGAGGCTGGAAGGTGGCGCCTCCACCCTGCTTAGTAATCTCTCAGTCCTTCATCATGATTTCAAACCAGGTGAGGGTGGAGCTAGACACAGTAGGTCTTGCACACACTGGCTTTCCTCATGACCAGCATCCTGATATGTTTGTGAGAACTACATCAAAAGAGTCTGCTTGTCACATAAAGATTGGAAAGAATATATCTCAAGTGGCTGGCTTATGGTAGGTGCTCAATAAATTGTTGACATGGTATAATCCTTACTAATCAATTGCTTCTTCCAGCTGGCAGATGAGAGGGGACTTTGTGGGAAAATCCCCACAGATGCTATTTAAATGCATCAGAATCTTTTTCTAAAAACTGCTCTGTAAACACATTTAGATTTCCCAAAGTCAATTTCTTGTTAAATTTTTCTACATTTTAAGACATGCCACCAGTAAAACCACATGATTTAGAGTTAAAAACTATTCAAAAACATCCTAAAGGCATATCCAGTGGTTGCTGGTGATGTTTCAGAAGCAGAATTAAAACAAAAGTCTCCATGTGGGTTTGAGGTTCCTTTAAAAAGTGTCATTTTCTCAAGAGTGAACATATTTATTCTGAAGGTCCAAATGAAGGCTAAAATACAAATTTAAACAATAGTTCAGAAGTCCCACTGAAAATCTGCTTCCATCAGCTCTTTGGAAAGTATAGGAAGCATGCTAATTCTGGTTCTACCACCTCTGAGCTTGGCCAAGAAAGAGTTGGACTATTTTCCAGCCAACCAACTCAATCAAAATGCTTGAACCTTCCAGGACACCTAAGACTACTAATTTTCCAGACCCTGGGCTTGCGCATATTTGTGTTTCAATCTGGTATATTTGCATCCTGCTCCTTCGTGACGCTGTGGGTGTTGAGGTTCCCCTGCTGAGAAAGCTGAATGTTTTGTTTTCCTCCCAGCAACCTCACAGAATTGCAACAGCTCTCAGCCCCCCATAATGTGTCTGATTCCCACAGAAACAGCACCTCTTCGGAATCTGGAGATAGTTTCCAAAGCCAGAGGGAACAGAGGTGCAAGTACTTCTCATCTGAGCAATAATTCTTGCCTGGGAAGTCCCATGGACAGAGGAACCTGCTGGGCTATGTCTACTGAGTCACAAGGAGCCGGACACAGCTGAGCGACTGAACAGCAACATCTGAGCAAGACCCTTTTGCACACCCACTGAGGACCTGGGTGATCCCCTTAGGTTATTTGGTTCTGGAAGTCCACCTCCCTTTGTGGGTTCAACTTCAATCACCCTGTATCTCTTTCAGCTGTACCACCCTGTTAGAGTGGAATCCTGTGATTGCATTGTCCTCGGGCTGTTTCTTAGTGTTTCTTCCCCTCCCCCCACCACGACCTTGAGTTAAACAGGAAGGCACAGGAGCCTGGAATCTTATAAAAGCCATCCCCCCAGGTGAAATAAGGGTCTGTGGTTCAGCAGTAAAGAATTCATCTGCAATGCAGGAGATGAGGGTTCGAACCCTGGATTGGGAAGATCCTCTGGAGAAGGAAATGGCAACCCACTGCAGTACTCTTACCTGGGAAATCCCATGGACAGAGGAGCCTGGTGGCCTACATTCCTTGAGGTCGCAAAGAGTCGGATGACTGAGCATGCACGCATCCCTCAGTCCTACCTGCTGCCTGCTCTGAAGAGTTCACACTCTTCTCCCTGAGCTAAACCAGCCAAGGCCAGTAAAACAGTATAGGTTTTACTACAGGACACAGAGAAGGGTGGTTTTAGCAGCACAGGATTGTAACAGCTGTGAGACTCAGGCAAACCTTGATGCTTCTGAGTTTGGGTATCCTGGGGGGTATTGGGGTGCCTCAATACAGCTGGGTGAGTGGGGAAGTCACAGCTGCCACTAAGCCTTGCTAATGGGGTGGGTGAGCAGTTTTCTCTACGCTGTTTAGCTGGAGTAGAGGAGTTATTGCTTAAAAGTTTTCTGTCTTGCTGGGCAGCCTCTGCTTTGGTGGCTAGAGAATATGAGTCTTTCTTAGGTCTTTTGATGTTTGTGCCCAATGATGTTCCCAGGTTGCTGATTTCATTAGCTCAAGTCCAGGATATATGAGGCAAAATAAAACCCAGGAGACTCACTGCTGGATCCTGAGGTCTCTGCCAGTTTGCCTTCTTCTCTCTACTCTTCATCCACTTGGTTTATACATCACATGTGAGTCCAGTTCCTTCAGTCATGTCTGACTCAGTGTAACCCTATGGACTACATACAGCCTGTCAAGCTCCTCTGTCCATGGGATTCTCCAGGCAAGAATACTGGAGTGGGTTGCCATCTCCTCCTCCAGGGGATCTTCTCCACTGAGGGATTGAACCCGGGTCTCCTGCATTTCAGTCAGATTCTTTACCGCTGAGACATTAGGGAAAGCCCATATGCCACATTTGGGGGTTTTAATTGTACTTAGTGAAAGAAATAAGAAAACAGTGTCTATTCCATCTCCCAGAAGAGCTCTGCTCAATTGTTGTATAACCTGCTTTCAATGGATCATCTCTTCATACAAATAAATCTCTCATATTATCATTTTAATGGCTGCATGTTATTTCACTGCATTGATTTACATTGCTATAATTGATTAAATCAGTTGTCTGTAGTTTGGACAGACAAGGGTTTTTCTCCCCAGCAACTTTTTTCTACTAGGAATAACACTGGAGTGAACATCTGAGTAGCTAAATATTTGTCATATTCTTGATTATTTTCTTGGCCTAAATTTCTGGACACAGCACAGCTAACCTAAAAGATACACACAGGTGAAGGCTTCTAAAACAGCTATTTCTGCTTTATTGACGATGCCAAAGCCATACAATTGGCTGTGTGGATCACAATAAACTGTGGAAAATTCTGAAAGAGATGGGAATACCAGACCACCTGACCTGCCTCTTAAGAAACCTGTATACAGGTTAGGAAGCAACAGTTAGAACTGGACATGGGAAAACAGATTGGTTTCAAATAGGAAAAGGAGTACGTCAAAGCTGTATATTGTCACCCTGCTTATTTAACTTATATGCAGAGTACATCATGAGAAACGCTGGGCTGGAGGAAGCAGAAGCTGGAATCAAGATTGCCGGGAGAAATATCAATAACCTCAGATATGCAGATGACACCACCCTTATGGCAGAAAGTGAAGAAGAACTAAAGAGTCTCTTGATGAAAGTGAAAGAGGAGAGTGCAAAAGTTGACTTAAAGCTCAACATTCAGAAAACTAAGATCATGGCATCTGGTCCCATCATTTCATGGGAAATAAATGACAAAACAGTGGAAGCAGTGTCAGACTTTATTTTTCTGGGCTCCAAAATCACTGCAGATGGTGATTGCAGCCATGAAATTAAAAGACACTTGCTCCTTGGAAGGAAAGTTATGACCAACCTAGACAGCATATTAAAAAGCAGAGACATTACTTTGCCAACAAAGGTCTGTCTAGTCAGTGCTATGGTTTTTCCAGTGGTCATGTATGGATATGAGAGTTGGACTACAAAGAAAGCTGAGCGCCAAAGAATTGATGCTTCTGAACTGTGGTGTTGGAGAAGACTCTTGAGAGTCCCTTGGACTGCAAGGAGATCCAACCAGTCCATCATAAAGGAGATCAGTCCTGGGCGTTCATTGCAGGGACTGATGTTGCAGCTGAGACTCCAATACTTTGGCCACCTGATAAGGAGAGCTGGCTCATTTGAAAAGACCCTGACGCTGGGAAAGATTGAGGGGAGGAGGAGAAGGGGGATGACAGAGGATGAGATGGTTGGATGGCATCACTGACACAATGGACATGGGTTTGGGTGTACTCAGGGAGTTGGTGATGGACAGGGAGGCCTGGCATGCTGTGGTTCATGGGGTCGCAAAGACTCGGACATGACTGAGTGACTGAACTGAACTGAACATCTAAGTAGCTAAATATTTGTCATATTCTTGATTATTTTCTTGGCGTAAATTTCTGGACACAGTACAGCCAACCTAAAAGATACACACACTTGAAGGCTTTTAAACAGGTAGCCAGTTGCTCTCCAAGGACCAGAAAAATTATAGCAAGTTATGCAACTATCATCAGCCTCTGTACCTTCAACGTCACTGAGTATTTGTTTTAGCTGACAATCCAGTAAGTTAAAAATGGTATGTCTCTTTTCAAAGATTACCTTACTTCGTTATTTGTGAGACTCATCACTTGGAAAACAAATATAGTTAATCAATTATTACCGAATTTCTAGGCAGTAGGAGGAGAGATTGGAAACTGAGATGGGTAGCTTGAAAGGGTCCCCCAGGTAGAATAGCCACGTTCTAGGCTTCCTTACCATGGAAGGGCAACAGTCGGTGGGAAGGACCTGGGGTACCAGGCCAGACTGACAGGCACGGGACAGAAAAGTGGGAGGACAGCTCCCATCTTATGTGACACCAGGTGTCCTCTGCCATTCAAGAGTCATTTAATTTCTCTGGAATTCTTGGGCCTGTTTCCTCAAGAAGCAGCTGCTATCCATTAGAAATGAGTAGTTGTCATCACAGTGAAAGGATTGAAAGCATGATTTAATTTTGTTCTGTAACTCCTGGCCTTACGTGTGTGCCTGTTAGTCATTGACTCTTTGCAATCCCATGGACCGTGGCCTGCCAGGCTCCTCTGTCCGTGGAATTCTTCAGAAAAGAATACTGGAGTGGGTTGCCATTCCCTTCTCCGGAGGATTTCCTGACCCAGGGATTGAACCCAGGTCTCCTGTATTGCAAGGCAAATTCTTTATCATCTGAGCCTCCAGGGAAGCATACACGAATACAAGTGTGTGCACACACACACACACATGGGGAGCCCAGGCCTGTCCTAACCCTGGTCTCCTGTTCCATGCCACTGTCACTCTCTATCAGACTATAATTAGCTTATGTTCCAGCAGGGACAGTCATGTAGGGTGAGTGTAAGATGATAGGGGCTAAGAGAGAGGCTTTCCTCCCAGCAGCTCTCAGCTCCTTCTTAGATTTCTCTACTGATGATCTTGCTGCTCAAAAGTTAACAATAATAAGCTGTATTTGTTTCCAAAGACTTTTAACCCACAAGTCCTTGAAGGCTGGGACTCTCCAGCTGCCCCATTCTCCAAATCTGAGCTAGTGGCCACCTCATATAATTGCTAATTACTCCATTTCAATTTGCTGAATTGGAATCCATTCAGCACGGATTACTATAATGAATATATTGAATTAAGCTGCTTTGTCTAGACTTTGGAATAGGAGGTGGGCATCCCAAGATAACTAGTACTCAATACCTTGAAAATATGTGGGCTTCTTCACAACCTATATGTCCATCAATAGAGGACTGGATAAAGATGTATTTGTACAAAGCAATATTACTCAGCCATTAAAAAGAATGAAATAATGACATTTGCAGCAACATGGATGGACCTAGAGAGTTTCATACTGAGTGAAGTCAGACAGAGAAGGTGAACTATCCTATGACATCCCTCATATGGTGGAATATAAGAAGAAATGATACAAATGAACTTACAGAACAGAAAGAGACTCACAGACTTAAGAACAAACTTCTGGTTACCTATACACACTGCTATATTTAAAATGGATAATCAGCAAAGACTTTCTGTATAGAAGGGAACCCTGGAATCTCCTTGCTGTCCACCTGAAACTATCACAACATTGTTAATCAGCTATATCCCAACACAAAACTAAAAAGTTTAAAATATGGAATAAAAAATACAGGGGCTTTTTCAGGCTGTTTCACCTGGAGTCATTAGATTTCATCAGAACAGGTGGTATCAGACATATGAAGGGGCAATCTGATACCTTGAGGTACATAAAACATGAAATGTCATACAAAGACTGCACTCACTCCTTGAAGTACTACTATAGATGTGGGTCCTACAAACACAAAACTTCTCATAAATTTTTCCAGTTCTCATCAATAAAAGGGCAAGATGCATTTATAATTACAAGTATTGCACTGTATAATTTATTCCTGACGGGAGAGTACTTCCATCTTGACCCAGCATGAATGGAAACAACACGCCATGTACAATTTTGTACGTTTGACGACAAAATAATTACATGCTTCTGGTAGCTTCTGGCTCTGTTTCAAACCTTGTTTCTCCTTCACCACTCACATCCTCCCAGTGCCCAGCGCAGGAAGGCATGTTCCTGTAATGAGGCAACCTCTAGCTCCTCCTCTCCGCGTCACTGCCTCGGGGCTGGCACAGTGGACGCCTCAAGGATTCCCAAGGGCGTTACAACCTGCTCTTCAGATCTGGTGCCCAGGTGCACCGGAGCTCGCGTTTCCTGATTCCTGCCTGAGCAAGACCAGCCAAAGTCTGCCCGTTCCATCTGTGACCAAACCGTCTTGAAACTGTCTATCCCTGGGACCTGGCGGATCCATTTCTGCAGGAGAGACATGCAGTCCTGTCACATTCTCCAAATGAGGAATTACACTTTGCACCAAGGGCTTTGCACTGAGGGTTATCCATCACTGTGTGGGTGTGTTAGTCACTCAGTCGTGTCTGACTCTTTGAGATCCCATGCACCATAGCCTGCCAGGCTTCTCTGTCTGTGGGATTTCCCAGGCAAGAATCCTGGAGCAGGTAGCCACGCCATTCTCTAGAGGATCTTCCTGACCCAGGGATCAAACCTGGGTCTCCCACATTGCAGGCAGATTCTTTACCATCTGAGCCACCAAGGAAGCTATCCATCACTGCTAAGTCACTTCAGCCTGTCCGACCCCATGGGCCATAGCCTATCAGGCTCCTTTGTCCATGGAATTTTCCAGAGAAGAATACTGGAGTGAGTTGCCATTTCCTTCTCCAGAGGATCTTCTGGACCCAGGGACCAAACCTGTGTCTCTTACGTCTCCTGCATCGGCAGGCGGGTCTTTTACTACTAGCACCACGTGGGAACTAGCTGGCTGTTATTTCCAGAGTTGGCACTGGGTCCTACCCAGCTCCTTGGACAACACATTCATGGTTAGAACCCAGAATTAGGGGAAATGGGTTATTCATCCTATGACCTCCATCTTCACCAGGTTTTGATCATTTGACAGATATTTCAGATATGTAACTGAAATTCAGAGGAATCTGTCTCATGTAGTATCACCAATGAAGGTCAGGCAGGAGAGATGATTATAGGCACTTGTCACTGTGTCTCCCCAACTCTCTGAACCCCTTGTCTCCCTGTTGGCAATTACTCACATCATGAGCCCTGCCATTCTGAAAAACCTCACATTCACATTCCTTTGCAGCTGATTTTCCACATGTGACTTGGGTTCCACCCTTTAGATGCACACAAAGCCTGGGTTCCAACGTGAACATTCCAGGGAGGAGTCCACCTGCTGAGGAAGCAGATGTACAGATGGAGATGTCTGCTGTCAAGGGTGATGCAAGGTAGATGAGCTGGAGGCTAGTCCTGAGCCCAGCTGGGGTTCAGAGAGGGTGCGGATCCTCGCGGGCCTTTCACCACAGCAGTTCCTGTGATGCTGAAACTGATTATGTAGCTTCAGAGATCTCTGAGTCTTCCCAGATTGTATATGTGTGTGTGTTAGTCATGTAGTTGTGTCTGACTTTTGTGACCCTATGAACTGTAGCCTGCCAGGCTCCTCGGTCCATGGGATTCTCCAGGCAAGAATACTGGAGTGGGTTGCCATTCCTTCTCCAGGGAATCTTCCCTACCCTCCCAGACTGTGGTACCTACATACTATCTTTAAATAGATTATTTTCTTGGTTGAAATAGCAACAGTTTGCTTTGTTATTTGCAACAGAAAACCTGACCATGGTTAACTGGAACCCAGAATTTCTGATTCCCAAACTCAGAGCACTTTTCCTTGACCCACAGTCAGGTATTAGCTCTAAACTTACACCTTACTGACTCTTCCTTTCTCCAGAGAAGAAACTGAATATAAAACATCCATAAAAAGAACTTTGGACTCTGGGTGGGGTGACAGAGAGGAAAATTGAGGGCACTAGATCTTACTAGGGGAAAGAAGGAGAGGAGGAGATTAAAAGAGAATCCGGAAGAAAACGAGAATATACATGTACCAAGCAATAAGTTTGTACCCAGATGCATTATAAACCACAGCAGTCACAGCAACAAAAATGTACCTATGATAGGTATTCACAGCATTTCTTATCTCCCTATTTTCTAAGGAGGGTTCTTTCAGTTCGTTAGCTTCTGATTTCTTTTTGTGGGAATAAGATTAGTGAATAAGCAAAAGGAATGTCTCAGAGTTATGCAGAGAAGAAAGACGTGGAAGTGGGAAAAGGGGATTACAGACAGGCAGTATGGCAGAGCGGGGGGCAGGAAGAGAGAAGTACAGTTTGGAATTATGGTTTTCTCCAGGTATATTCCCAGGAATGGGATAAAGCCTTTTTCTAGTGGGAATCTAGAAAAACGGTACCTGAAAGTGAAAGTGTAAATTGCTCAGTCGTGTCCAACTCTTTATGACCTCATGGACTATACACTCCAGGGAATTCTCCAGGCCAGAATACTGGAGTGGGTAATGTTTCCCTTTTCCAGGGGATCTTCCCAACCCAGGGATCAAACCCAGGTCTCCTGCACTGCACGTGGATTCTTTACCAGCTGAATCACAAGGGAAGCCCTGAAAAATGATACAGACGAACCTATTTCCAAAGCAGAAATTGAGGCACAGAGAGAGAGAACAAGTGATTGGACACAAAGGCAGGAAGGAGGTGGGTGGGATGAATTGGGAGATTGGGATGGACATATAGACACTACTATTGGGATGGACATATAGACACTACTATGTATGGACATACAGACACTACTATGTATAAAATAGATAACGAATGAGAACCTACTGTACAGCTCAGGGAACTCTACTCGGCACTCTGTGGTGACCTGAACGGGAAGGAAACACAAAAAAAGAGGGGATACATGTATGTGTAGAGCTGATTCACTTTGCTGTACCGAAGAAACTAACACAGCATTGGGAAGAAACTATAACCCCAATAAACATTTTAAAAAGAGAGAGAGGTACCATCATGGGTGGGACTTTGGGGAGGGTGGTATTTGAAAAGTGATTGGAAAAATGTCCTGGCATTATTGTTTTGGAAGCATCACCATTCTGAGACCAGTCTTAAGAAGGAACAAATGCATAGTCTCATTTGGCTTTCATTATCATCCTGTGAAATGAGCACTATTATGCTTTCTATTTCTCAGGTTAAGAATCTAAGTGTCAGAGAGGTTTTGTAGCTGATGCAAAGTGGTGACTGATTTGACTCCAGACTTAAAGGATTCCAGCACCCTTTCACAGGGGAAGAGAGAAGTGAGATACACTGACCTACTTCACAACCCGCCCCTTTGCTCACTCAGGGTGGTCACATGGATTTGGAAGTTCCTGAGCTGATGCAGGGTTCTGTTGATTACTTAGTCTTTTTTTTTTTTTAAAGCTACAAAGTCCCATGAAATGAAAATTACAAACACCTAAAAACAGAGCCTCCAAAACTGTTGTTGTTGTTCAGTTGCTAAGTTGTGACTCTTCATGACCTCATGGACTGTAACATGCCACTCTCCTCTGTTCTTCGCTATCTCCTGAAGTTTGCTCAAACTCATGTCCATCTAACCATCTCATCGTCTCACGCCCCCTTCTCCTTTTGCCTTCAATCTTTCCCAGAATCAGGATCTTTCCCAATGAATCGGCCCTTTGCATCAGGTGGCCAAAGTATTAGAGGTTCAGCTTCAGTATCAGTCCTTCTAATGAATATCCAAGGTTGATTTCCTTTAGGATTGACTGGTTTGATCTCCTGGCAGTCCAAGGGACTCTCAAGAGTCTTCTCCAGACTATAATCAAGAGTTAATGCAGAGAAACTATTTGGAAAATAAAAATTAATTAAATTGAAAGAACAAAACATCTATGCAACACGCCCCCCTTGGTCTGCCAGTAACACAGGTCATTTCTGAAGGCAATTAAGTTAATACACACTTTTTCAAAGTTTGAATGCAATTATCTCATGGTTGTTTATATCCACACAGACCAGAAATGATGACATGGGAGGAAAGTTGCCTTTGTGTAATCATTTTAGTCTAACGTGCTAGTGTTGGGTCTGGGAGAAATTAACAGCCTTGTGCTGGGTAAGAACATGACATATGGTATCTCTTTATCCTCATTACACTCCTAAGAGGTTGATACTATTAGTCACATCTTGTAAATGATTCAGTGGGGCTCCAAAAGGTTGAGTGATCTGCTCAGTCTCACAGCTTCTGGTTTTAATTGGGAGACCATAGTTCCCATCATGTCTGTGACAGTCCCAGTTTATAGCTGTTATCCCAGGATAATTACTGAGTGTTTTACAATTTCCTCTTTTACTTTTAAACTAGTTTTTCTTTTTTGGCCACGCTGCATGACATGCAGGATTCTAGTTCCTGAACCAGGGATTGAACCCATGTGGAGCCCCAACCACTGGACCACGAGGGATGTCCCCACAACATAGTTAAAATGATCTTACATTGGTAGATTTTTCTATCATTTATAATTTTTAACCAACATAATGACTATTATAAATACTATGATAAACAACTTTGTGCTCAGTCCTGTCCAACTCTCTGTGGCCCCATAGACTATAGCCAGAGAAGGTCTTCTGTCCATAGAATTTCCCAGGCAAGAATACTGGAGCGGGGTGCCATTTCCTCCTCCAGGAAATCTTCCCGACCCGGGAAGTGAACCCACGTCAGGTTCTTTACCACTAGCACCACCTGGGAAGTCCCTATAAACAACTTTACGTATACAAATTTTTTCACTCGCCTGAAGACTTCCACAGGATGGACCATTCAGAATTACTAAGTCAAAACACCATGAAATGCCTTTAAGGTTTTGTGTTTAATGGCAAAATCACTTTTCAAGAAGCCAGTAGCACTGTCTTCTCCCACAAGCAGCGTGTAAGTCTCTGTTTCTCTAGCCTTCTAATGCTAGAAATTAGTCTTTTAATCGCTACCAATCTGATAAGCCAAAAAAGAAAATGTATCTGATGTTTTGGTGAACTTTTGATGAGCAGATAAGGATGGACATGGTGGCTTCTTGTTGAATGCTTGGCTATCACATAGCACAGGAAACTTCTTTCCTATTTTACTCAAACACAGGCTTGCAAGGCTTCTGAGCACCTGGCATGACAGACAAGAGCCCTCACTTCTTCTCCCCAATTGATTAACTGACCTCATATGTCAGTAGAGTAAATTCTCCTCCTGGCCTGCTTCAGTGACAGCCCATTACTCACTCAGCACGGAAGACCCATATTTCAACCGTCTGCCCAATACCAGCTCCTGGGTAGGCATAACAACTTGTCTTCAGCTGGTTATTTTCAACCCTGGCCGCACATCAGAATTACCTAGGCAGTTTTTTAATCTTTAATTTAAATCTTACTTTCTTTTATGAGTAGGAAATAAATGACGCACAAGCAAAAAGGGAAAAATAAATCTCCCTCTGTGGCCCTGGACCAGCCAATTCTCCTTCCTGAAAGCAAACGATGTTATCAATTTCTTTTGGGTCTTTCCAGAGATATGGGTAGATTTTTAAGACGTGCCCTTTCTGGGACCTCACACATAGACCTTCTGTAGCACAATTTCCAGGATAGAGAATCTACAAACTTTGATTTTATTTTAAAGCCCACAGTACCATTGAATTATAGTCAGGGGTCAAAAAAAAATACACTACTATGTCACTCATTCATTCATCATTCATTCCTTCATCCATTCAACATATATGTATTGAGCTTGGGCTTTTTTCTTTTTCCTTTGGTTGTGCTGTTTCGGCATGTGGGATCTTGATTCCCCAACCAGGGATCAAACCCATGCCCTCTGCAGTGGAAGCATAGAGTATTAACCACTAGACCACTGGGGAAGTGCCTGAGCTTGGGCTTTTATATGCCAGACATTGTGCTTGGTACTGGAGATAGCCATGAGCCAGTCACTGCTCTCATGGAGCTTAGAATGCAGTGTGGAGGGAAAGCAGAGAAACTGTAATTACCAGAAAGTGAGACATTTCAGGACAAAACTAGAGCAGGATGATGGAAAGTCTTTCAGTTGTGTTTATCTCAACTTAACCTTCTCCTTCCTCCCCTTCCAGACTTTCTTAGCCCTTCCACTGAAAGGTACGTGAAGAGAGAGAGAAAATGAGACAAATTTTGTCTGGCAGTTGGATTACTCCAAGGGTCCCAATTTAAAATGAGTTTTAAGCTTAGGCCCAAAGTCATTCCCAGGTGATATTCATGTCTTTTCATTAGCTCAGATCATTTGGGTTCTTCATAATGGCTTAGACACAATTCTGAGAAATGTCAATTTGGTTGTTACTCAAATAAAAAGTCTAATTTCTACTTTCTTTCCTGTAATCTAGTAAAACCTACACTAAAGCATCATGAGGGCTCCTGAATACCTAGCTGACAGCTGAGAACTGGGGGGTATCACCAATGTCTTCCAAAAAGAAAGTGGCTGGGAGTCTCCTTGCCACTGACACTCACAATGTTCAGTCCAATTCAATGAAATACTGTTATCGCATGTTCCAGGCACTTACAGGCAGTACCATTTTTATCCCACTTAAAAATGAGGAGGAAACTCAGACTCAGAGAGGTTAAGTAATTTATCCAAGTTACCCAGAGTTCAGACCTAGGTTTATTGATGCCAGAAGTTGATATACCCCTCAAATGTCTGCCTCAAATTTGGAATAAGATAATCCATGAATTGTGCTTATGGTAACATCTGGTGAATGGTTAAGTCCTATTCCATTCTAAGAAAGCTGCCTTCTCATTGCTGTTGTAGTTCATCAGTTAGACTCTAAGATCTGGCAGCTAAAGGCTCATGACCAGCGATTTTCAGAACCCAACTGGTGAGAGAAAGAATTAGGTAGGGAAGCGTGAAACAGCACAGCATAGTAAGTCAGGGGGTGGGGGTTTGGAGCAGCCTGCCTGCTGCAAGCTGGGGGTGCAGCCCCTCCTGGTGCCCGTGGGCCACACCGGGAGAAGTTCCTGATCCAGCCTCGTTGTTGTTGCCTCAGCAGCTGCCTCATCTTCTCCTCCCTTTGGCCTGGAAGCACTGGAGGACGTACTCCTATTTGTATTCCCAGCGCCTCGGCTAGCTTCATAGGATCCAAATGCTGAATGAATGAAGAAATAACTGAACAAGCTTCGCCCCACCTCTCAAGCTTCCTCTTCTCCAAAGGTGGACACAGTCACTCTTCATTTTGCATTTTTCCCTGCAGATCCTGTATTGGACCCTCTAGGTATATTTTTGCTCTTAATTCTCACACCAGTCATTCGATAAGAGGTATTCATTCCACTTTACACCTGTGAACAGAAAGTTAGAGTAAAGTTTAGGGGTGGTCATGTGGTTTGGGGGCTTCCAAGGTGGCGCTAGTGGTAAAGAACACGCCTACCAATGCATGGTGGGTTCGATCCCTGGGTTGGGAAGATCCCCTGAAGAAGTGAACGGCAACCCACTCCAGTATTCTGGACTGGAGAATCCCATGGACAGAGGAGCCTGGCAGGAGTCCATGGGATCACAAAGAGTTGGACATGACTAAGTGACTCAGCACAGCCCAGCCCAGCACATGGTTTGGAAGCAGCTGTGGTGCTGGCAGCCCCCATACTGCTCCCTCCCCTTCTTTCTCCATCAGCCTGCTCTAAGACCCCAGAAAGCCTTCCCCCCATTCCATTCCCCATCTTTGGTTCCTTGCCACCCTTCAGGTTGCTGGTTTGGAGCAGTTTCTTTGAGAGAGAGCCGCTGTTGAGGATCTTAACTCCTAACAACAAACAGATTCAGATCCGGCCGTGTTGACATGACCGTGCATGTCTGTGGGATTGCTTAGGCGCCATCTCTGACTGCATTGCTTCTCAGACTTTAATGTGCAGACAGATCACCTGGAGATTGTGTTGAAACATAGATTCTGGGGCTTCTGTCTGGAGTGGTGTCCCAGATTCTGCGTTTCCAGCAAGCTCCAGGAGATGCTGAAACTGCTAATCTGCATGCCACACTCGAGTCATGATGAGGCACGAATTCTCAACAGGCTGTGACTCAGGAACAAGTTTGTTATGTTTTTTGTTGTGTGTTGAATTTTGTCTTCCAAAAAAAAGAAAAGATACATTGACATCTGAAACCGCCAATACCTCAGAAAGAGCTGAGATGAAATCACACCGGAATAGGTTGGGCCCTTAATGTAATATGACTGGCGTCCTTCACAGAAAACAACCCCATGAAGACAGATACCCAGGGAGGAGGCCATGTGAAGATGGGGGCAGAGACTGCAGTAATTGCAACTCCAAGCCAAGGAAGGCTAAGGATTGCCAGCAGCCACGAGAGAGGTTGGGGACAGGTTCTCCCTCAGAACCCTCAGAAGGAACCAGTCCTGCCAAAGTCCTGATCCTGGACTTCTAGCCTCTAGAACTGTGAGAGAAAAAAAATTTCTATTTTTTTAAGCTACCCAATCTGTGGTGCTTGTTACAGCAGCCACAGGAAGCTAATACACTCACAAACTCTGAGAAAATAAAAATTAGCCCAGAATAAGAAAGTAAAAAATCTGCCTTGCTGTTCATCAGATCAGACACAAATAAGATAAAAAAGACAGATGATAATTCTAGATGCAGATCATACAGATCAAATAATAAGATAACAGACACAGATGAAATCAACTGCTGAGTGACTGTGCTTCCCAGTGGCGCTAGTGGTAAAGAACCTGCCTGCCAGTGCAGGACATGAAGAGACGTGGGTTTGATCCCTGGGTCAGGAAGATCCCCTAGAGGAGGAAATGGCAACCCACTCTACTTGCCTGGAGAATCCCATGGACAGAGGAGCCTGGCAGGCTTCAATCCATGGGGTCACAAAGAGTCAGACACGACTAAAGCAACTTAGCACACACACATGCATGCTGAGTAACTAGGTGACAATATTTCTGCCCAGAACAGGCTGCTGCTGAGATAACCCTCAAAGTGTCATAACATCCCCCTGCTCTGTGATGGCCTACTTTCTTACCCTGAACTACAAAATCACTGACTATCAGAAACTTGGTTGTTTGAAGTTATATTAGCAAGAATGACATGCTCCACCTTTGCCTGGAGAATCTAAATCACTATGACCCTGAGAAAGAGACTTCATTTCCAGCCCAGGTACAGAGTATCTGATGGGGTTTTCCAGACACTAGTCTACGCCTAGTATCACTTTGTTGTGAAGGTGTCCTCATCCACTTTGTCTCCAGAACTGATGTTGATCCTACATCCACAGAGTTGGTTTCCTTTGAGCTCTGTTTCATATACAGTGGAGCCTTGAACCACATCAGAGCTAAGGATGCCAACCCCACACAGTCAAAACTACATAGGTCTAACCTTAGTCATTCCTCTGTATTCACAGTTCCACATTCATGGATTCAGTCAACCACTGATCTTGTAGAACTATGTGCTTTTATTTAAGAAACTCACATTTAAGTGGACCCTCAAAGTTTAAACCCATGTTGTTCAAGGGTCAACTGTAAGTTTTACCTACACTCCACACTTCCTCCAATCCTACAATATCTCTATCCTTTCTTTGTTTGGCAAGAAACGTCATAGGCCTTGTGGTATGTGACCTGCCTCATCCCAATGGGCCAATTAACACTGACTGTGTTGGACAATAGGGTTGCCTCAGTGGTCTTGGACTGACTGGGCTGGGATACCCCCAGTTTGATTTCCAGGGTTTATTACACAGTAAAGGACCCTTACAGTTGAGAATATTCAGGTCTTCATTGAACTTCAATGTTTTCATCTCTAAAATGGAACACTTTAAATCCCCTGGTATTACAGTGTTTAAGACTCCTAGCTTTCACTGCCAAGGGCCTGGATTCAATCACTGGTCGGGGAACTAAGATCCTGCAAGCCACATGACTAGGTCAAATAAAATAGAGTAAAATGAAATGAAATTGAACATTATGCTCATTCCTTTTATTAGAGAGTGTGCATAACAAACAAAATATAAGGTGTGACAAAGGCATCAACTCAGTGAATGCTGATTGAATAATCTTGCAAAAGATGCACGCTGGGACTTCCCTTGTGATCCAGTGGTTAAGACTCGGCCTTGCAATGCAGAGGGCAAGAGCTCAATCCCTGGTCAGGGACCTAAGATACCGTATACCTCAGTGCCAAAAAACCAAAGGATAAAACAGAAGCAATGTTGTAACAAATTCAGTAAGACTTTAAAGGTGATTTTCATCTAAAAAACTTTTTAAAAATGCATGCAACAGACAAGTACCTGAATATTTTTGCTACCAAATGTCTACTTGACATTAACAGCAGTTACTTGCTAATGGCAAAAAGCAATGGAGTGTTTGTTCTCAGGAACTTAGGACTTCACAGCACTGTTACAATGAAATTAGGCTAAACCGATGACCACAAGGACACTTCCTTACACCCATAAGAAAACTGAGATCTAAGTTGAAGTTACAGCAGAGGGAAATACACCTATTATTTTGTAACAACTTTAGATGGAGTATGAGCTGTAAAACCGTTGAATCACTGTGTTGTACACCTGAAACTAATATGATACCATAAATCAACTATACTTCAATAGAAAATCAGTAATTAAGAGGCAGTTCATTCTCTTTTAAATGCTGCTTGGGCAGAAGAGTGCTTCCATGTTTTTGTTGTTGTTTAGTCGCTTAGTTGTGTCTGACTTTGAGACCCCATGCCCTGTAGCCCGCCAGGCTCTGCTGCCCAAGGGATTTCCCAGGAAGGAAATCTGGAGTGAGTTGCCATTTCCTATTCCAGAGGATCTTCCTGACCCAGAGATTGAAGGGATCGAACCCATGTCTCCTGCATTGGCAGGCAGATTCTTTACCTCTGAGACACCAGGGAAGCTTCCATATTATTCCTTGTGTAACTCTTCTTCTATTTAGTCTCTTTGACAAATGATGCCTCCGTTTTTTCCAGAATTAAAGTGATCCTATCTTAGGATCCTCATGTGCTACGTCTTAGTAGAAAGTGTGTTTAGGAGAGGGAGTGGGCTTGGGAGTCAGTAGGAGGCCTGGATTGGAAGGTCAGCTCCAGCCCTTACTAGCTAAGCAACCTGAACTCCTCTGAGCCTCAGTGATCATGTCTGTAAAGTGGGTATAGTAGCAGTTCCTACATTATAGGGTTATTGTGAGGATTCAGTTTATTTTGCAAAGCCCTTAGAGCAATGGTCGCTCCTGAATAAACATTTAGGTTGGCAATCCTCCAATGTCTCCAGGAGCAAATACTTGGTTGGAACCTGACTTTCTCTGTTTTTTTGTCTTATTTACCCTCTAACTTCATTTAGTGAGATCTATCTCTCTCTCCAGGGTCCAGTGTTTCCTTGTTCAATTTATAAGCAAACTGACCTCAGGAAGAGAAGAGAAAAGTAATCCCCAATAGAATGTGGTTGACAGAAAGTAGTCTTTCCTTTGACCTCTTCTCGAAGGATTTGTAGTTTTATAAGCTCCGAGCCTGAGACTTTTCTAAATCCTGCCTAATACACCCCACAGGTCAACCAAACAGACCTCAATAGGAAGCTTTTAAAAATAAGAGATGGGCCCTATTGACGGGTTGTAGCGGACAATGGCAGAAGTGAAAGGAAGTCCCAGTGCTCATGTGTCTACTCCTCATCTCTGCCCGTGGTTTATGGCAACGTGTCTTTGTAATCCAGGGACGAGCAGAACGTCTATGGCTAGTGGCAGAGGCACTTTAGTGACCCTGATGGACTAGTACTGGACTGGACTGTGTCTCCAATTAAAATCAGAGCCCCAGGTTGTCTGAAGTTGTTATCTCAACAGGATAACAGTAGGTCAACTACAAAGTCTCTGCCTCTTCTCCCTGCTCATCCCCTTAGAATCAAGTGGGGAGCTTTGAAAGTCCTAACGCCCAGACAACACTCCAGACTGATTACTTTAAATGTTCCAGGAGTAGAAACCATGCATAAATATTACTGCAGATTCAGATTCAGTAGCTCTGCGCTGGAGTCTGAGATTCTGCATTTCTGACAAACGCTCAGTTGATGTCCGCACTGCCCAGGACTAGAATTTCCACAGCAACGTCTCAGACTGTCTTTTCTTCCATCCCTCGTGTCCATCAAAATTAGTGCTTGATGCTCATTGGTCTATTTCCCCCAAGGTTGTAGCATCAGAAGCAGAGGCTCTCTTCTGGTTAGTTTCTTTACTTCTGGGACCTGGTCTGAGGAAAGAGAACTTATTATTATTGATTCACTGCATTATCTTGTTTAAGGAGAAGATTCTTAGAAATATGGGAGTTTAAAACACTTTTGCAGTCAGATCTTTCTGATCAATTCAATACTGTCATCCTCTTGATTCTCATCAGAGGGCTTTCAGCTTTAAACAGGTTCACACCACTTCCCTTTTCCTCCAACTCCTAGTTCAGATAATATTTTTAACAGCATTCAGAGTGAGGCAGAATCATTTGAACCTGAACTTGGAATTGGGAAACCCAAGAACTTGAGAAAGTCACATGCGTTCTCCGAGCCTATTTTCTCTTCAGAAAAAGGACCACATGGTGATGATAACAGCTGCCATGGTGTGCTAAGTGTTGGACTTACATCAAAATATCTCCCTCAAGCCTCATTCACAGCCCATCTACCAATAGAAGGATTGGGGCCCAGAGAGGCTAAGAAACCAGCTTAAGGTCACAGGGCTGATAAGCAATAGAACTTGAACTTACATCCATGACTGGTTCTTCCATTGTCTCACTGCTACCTGCCTAAGAGGGTGGTGAGGTGACAAATGAAGTCACACATGTGAGCACTTCATATGTGGAGGTGTTTTGTTATTGTTTGAGAGCTGAAATTTATAGCCTGAAAATCTGGCTTTTGGTCCTGGCTCTGTCATTCATTTACTGTACAGACTTAGATAAGTGACTTATTCTCTCTGAGTTTCTTTCTTTGTCCATAAAATGACTCCAGTATTGACCACTGACTTGTCTACCTCTCAGGGTGAGTAAAAATTACAATAACAACAGGAACCAAGCTAACATCTCTATGCCGTTGAATATGCCTCAGGCACTGTTGGAAGTGTTTTTCAGAAATGTGAGCTAATGTTCATGAACGTAATTTTAAAACCAGAAGGTATTTTATTTTTTAAATTAAGCTTTATTAAACTAAACTTCATTAAATTAAACTTAATTAAATTAAGTTTTTCTGGTCAAACTGAAATGTCACAGCTGTTGCTGAGCTGCTCTGTTTTTTTTTTCCAGGGGTTATATTCACATCAGACAAATCTTCAAGTGAAAACTCAGGTTTGGGACTTCCCTGGTGGTCTAGTGCTTGAGACTGCATGTTTCCAATGCAGGCGGCACAGGTTCAGTCCCTGGTTGGGGAACTAAGATCCCACATGCCACGCTGTGTGGCAAAAAAAAAAGGGACGAAAGAAAGAAAAACCAAACTCATTTTTAACTCCAGTAATAGCTTCTCCAGCCAGCAGCAAGGACTCCAAAGAGAGAATGTGAGAAACAGTGTAAGCAGAAACTCAGGGTGTTTATTCCTTCTCTCAGTAAGTTATCACGGAGGCTTAGTCTGTCCTCAATGCTTGGGCTTTCAAGTCCTGAAATTTTGCCTATGATGATATCACCATAAAGCGTGGCAGAATGCACCACCAACCCTCCAGTAGATCTGTCTCCCGTCCTGAGGACAGACAGAAGGACCCGAGTCCCAGGAGGCACAGCTTCGATGTCCTGATTCTTCCCAAGGAGGCATCACAAACACCGCCAGTCCCGCCCTGCCAGCCAGTCTAGCTCCCTTTTCTCATCCACTTCCAACACCCAACATTTCTGTCCTGCCTCGCAGTACCTGAGAATCAGAGAGAAGTGTCTCTTCCATTCCCCGGAAACGGAAACCTGGCCCTCGTGTGCATCACTTCCTTTCTGGAGAAACCAGCGTGGGAGGTGGACAACAATGGTCCTTCCTAATTAGAGAATCCCTAACAGGCACATCCTCACCTCATGCAAATTCTTTCCCTCCACAGTCTCTCCTCACCTTCAACTTCCAAGTTTCTGTCATACTCGGATGCCAGCCACGTTATTATTTACCCAATAGCTTTCTTTAAATCTAGTCACTTTTTAACTTAAGTTCATTTCAAAAGGAAACTGTACATGACTATCATAAATGATAGTTGGGAAGATCTATCTATCTATATCGGGAAGATCTTTCTCTGTTATTGCAATTCTTGCAACAATTGAGGGTCGCTCAAAATGATGACTACGAAAACAGAGCAGTCTAATCAGGCTCTAACTAAATAGTATTGCTTGCTGAAGACACTGCTAAGGACTGCTTTCTCTTGATACAATTGGAAAGGTGAAAGAAAATTGAAAGGAGAATTGTTCCCTCACTCTGAGCTGATGCAGTTTCATGACTTGCCTTGAAATCATCAATGAACAGAACCAGGAATATACATCCTCTACCTCAGAAACACCAGTTTAAGGGATGGAAGTCCTTCTGCTCTTCAAAGGGATTGACCACAAGTGCTGGAGGGCCCTCAGAGAACACCCCCAAGCCCGTCCATCTCCCCCTGCCAACATCCCCCCACCCTGACCCTTTGATCAGAATGTGAACAGTCCTTCCAATAACTCTGTCCTTGATTATTGCCACCTTTGTGGTCCAAGAGGCTGTGGCCAACAGTAGTTATTCCACCATCCTCAGGTTAAATGATCCAAGAAAAAGATTATTTCTGTCAAGTGGCCTGGCCCTCTCCTTTTGTATACATATGTGCTGCCTGTCTTGGATTTAGTTGTTGGGGGTTCTCTCCAGACTGCTGCTGTAACAAGAGTGAGGTGTGTCCCCTCTGAGAGATGCCCTTTCTCCAGGCAGGTCTGGGGTGATGACATTCTGACAGCTCTGGTCTGCTTTGTGCATGTGTTTGAAAACACTTTCTACCACTGAAATAGCAAGTTACCGAGTGCTCAGGTGTGGTTGTGACACAGGGGAAGGACCATGGTGTATTCTTAGCCTACCACCTATGTCCATCACTTGGAATTCATGTAACCTGGCTAAAAGGCAGCCTCCATTCTCCCAGGCCAGATCACCAGGACATCACAGGACTTGGAGCAAATGTTTCAGTGTAATGAAAGCTTGTGCTGTCTGGCCTCATCCTTTATGTGTATATTAATATTTTCCTATGGTCACAACTCAGAAGGTTGGCATCATGGGTCTTTGTCAAATACCATCATCCCATCTGGGCAATACCAATATATGTAGAGAAAAAATTATTCAGGAGGCAATACACAAAACGTTACTTGTGTAGATTTTTTGGATGGCAGGAGATCTTAGTTTTTACATTTAAATGAAGCATTTTATAAATATTTCAATTCCTTGAGTGGTTTTCATTTTCTCTTTCACTGATATGTATTTTCTAATTTTAGTGTCATAACTCTAGCGAATAATTTGAAGTTGCAAAAAATTTTTCTAGCCACAAAGTAGTGTACTAGCAAGCATAGGCTAATCATACATTGAAAAATAAAAATATATTCTTGGTCCAAAAATGTCAAACTTTGGTGAGACTCTGCAATTGTAACTCCACTTTTATTGCTTCATATTGTACATTATTATCTTATAGGTTCAGATAGGTTCATTTTTAAAATCCCATCTTAATAAATTTTTAAAAATAAAAACATTTAAAATCCCACCTTAACTATTAAAATCTAACTTTTTTATCTTAGAACTCTTTTTCTATACAAGACCTAATAATAAGCCATAGAGTTGAGTGTTCCAGGAAACACATTTTTGGAAAAATCAATCTGATCCATTTTTTCTTTCCCATTTTGCAGCCAGTGGAACTAAGGCCTAGAGAGAGAAAGGGATTCATTCAGAGATGCTGATAACCATTAAGAAATCAAGCTGGAACTTTTTTAAAATTTAATTTTTATTTTTTTTTAACACCAAAAACATTTTGTATTGGGGTATAGCCTATTAACAATGTTGTGGTTGTTTCAGGTGAACACTGAAAGGGCTCAGCCATACATATACACGAAACCACTCTCCTCCAAATCCCCTTCCCATCCAGGCTGGCACACAACATTAAGCAGTGTTCCCTGTGCTATACAATAGGTTTTTGTTAGTTATCCATTTTAAATATAGCAGTGTGTGCATGACCTTCCCATCAAGCTGGAACTTGAGCTGAGATCCTCTCTTGTAAGACGAGAGTGTAGTTGTGTGGGTTTTGCACACTCAGTTCCAGGGGCACACTGTCACTTCTGTAAATGACACCTCCTGGAGCTTCGCAAGGCACACCTTCCTGGCATACAGTACTCTTTTCACATCATTATCACTAAGTGGGAAGGCCTTTTACAATTTGACTGAGGCCATGATAGAGAAGAATCTGGAGGCAAGTGAAGTATTTTCTGTTAGTTGGTGCGTGCAAGCTCAGTCGTTCCAACTCTTTTGCAGCCCCATGTACTGTAGCCCTGCCAGGCTTCTCTGCACATGGGAGTCTCCAGGCAAGAATACTGGAGTGAGTTGCCATTTCCTTTTCCAGGGGCTCTAACCCAGGGATCGAACCTGCATCTCCTGCCTTGGCAGGTGGGTTCTTTACCAGCTGAGCCACCTCGGAAAAACCTTATTTGTTAAAGGCAGTGAAATAATCTCATAGTTAATGGATTGAACTAATATAGCAAACTCCAGGAGAGAGTGAAGGACAGGGAAGCTTGGAGTGCTGCAGTCCATGGGGTCACAAAGAGCTGGACATGACTTAGCGATGACTGAATAGCAGTAAGAAATTTCAGAAGGTCCTGAGCCAGGAGACCTAGCAGTTTACTTTCTTATTAATTGTGGAGTTTTCTGGGTAGGATGCTGGCTGACTGAGGCATAGTTTTGAGAATTAGAATATTTCTCTCTCCCTCCTTTCCTTCCTCCTTAAAAAAAGACACCAAGTACCAAAGATGTGGACAAAGTACGATGCATTGAGACAGGCCTCATGGGCACTATTGAATCAGCCATTGCTCTTGGGACAGGGTCATCGAATCTGCCAAGGAATCCCATTTTCAAGACAGATTTTACTTCATTCCTTTTGTTTTCCCTGCTGCAGTAACCTGGACGCACCCCCAACGAGCAATCAGAACGCCAAGAATAATTTCGCATTTTCTTTACTTCTTTCAGCTCACTCTTCCCTGCAGCACAGTGACTGCAGCTCTCCTAGCCCGAGTCCCCTTTCTCGTCCCACCATGTCAGCCAAGGCGTGTGGCACCTCCTTGCTTCTCTGAACCGGGAAGCCAGCTTTGATTCCTCTTCCCCACCATGTCTAATCCTTGACCAAGTCCTGGCGCATCCAACTCAGACATTCTGAAGCAATTCTCCTGCTCACGGTCCAGGTCAAGGTGGGCCACCAGCATCCCAACCTTGTCTACTGTCACGTCCTCCCCTTAAATGGTCTGCGTGCTCCCAGCCAACACACTTCTGAGTCTGTGCTTTCCACCTGTTGCCAACCTCCCTTCTCAGCCTGCAGCACTTAAGCCAATACTCTACCCTATTCCCCTTTATTCAAAAATCCTACCAAAATGCATAAATATCTATTTGTGACTGTGCATTTAATCCTACAACTACCTGAATCAGAAAAAGCATTTGCCTGATTGCCATAGCCCAGTGCTTTGCATTATTCAGTTTTACTTATTTGCTCTGTGACTTGGAGCAATTTAGTCAGCCTCTCTCTTTAACTATAAAATATGGTGATGGAGCCCTACCTTACAGGTTATTTGGGGAATTAAGTGAGATGGTTTGCAAAGTGTCTAGAACAGTGTTTGCCCTATCATTGATATTTAATGCCGGTTCCCTAGCCTTTCTCCCTGGGAGGGGGGAGGAGGTGTGTGTTAGTCAGGACCCTTGATTACAAGTGACAGAAACCAAATTTGAGCTGAAACCGAAAAGGGAAGTGATTAGCTGGTGTTTCTAAACCCCTGGAGAAATAGGGCAATAGCTGAAACCAGGGACTCAAACATGCTCGCCTACCCACCTCTCTGTCTCATTCTTTCCCTCTGTGTGTGTGTGTATCTTATCTCAGCTTTTCCCATCACCTTTACTCTAACTGCCAGCCTTTCTGAAGCAGGAAACTCGTCTCTGCAGCCCAAACCCCTCCCCCATCATAGCTTCACTTCCAGAGAGAAAAGGAGCTTCTTTCTCTGAGTTCCAGTTAGAAAAATGCCAGGGAAGGACTCTGATCATCCTGACCTGAGTCACGTGTGCATCTCCCCCGACCATCACTAAGGCTAAAGAGATGGAGACATACACTCTTATTCACACTATGACAGACTGGGAGACAATACCCCTCAAAGAAGGAGGATGCAACGCCAAGGGGGAGCAGAAGAGATCCAGGCAGACAGAACAATGGGTGGCCACCATGAGAAACATGATAGAGTACCAAGCAGTGTATGTCATGGCACAGCAATCATTACAACTGCCTCTCTTAAGCTACTTATGTGTCTGTCTCCCTCGTTAAATTCTGACTTCCTGGAAACAGGATGTGTTAATTATGATGGTTTCCCTGCACCTAGCACCGTTAGGTATACACGAGGCAATGAAGAAGTGTTTTTACCTGAATATACGAATGTGCAGGGTAAGGATCAGAGTTTTCTTTCATCCTTGGCAGTATTTCTCAGCTGCAAACTGCTTCTCTGACCCTAGTCTGAGGAGACAGTTACATAATGGCCCTCAAAGCATCTTCAAGAAATCTGGCTTCTCTCGTTAGTTATTTACATCTTAGAATGCTCTTGCTGAGACTCACCCATTCTCCTTTGCCTTGCCTGGCTTCTTCTGTGAGTTTCCATGTTCCTATTTATAAATCTCACTTGAGCCCAGTTCTTTGGAGCCTATTTCTTCTCCCCACCTCCCTCCCGCCCTTCCTCCTAGGGGCAGAATGCTCTGGTTAACCTGAAGTGGCTTTCAGAGGAGGCACAGCTGTTCATACCAGTGTGTGTGGCACCATCCAGCTCCCTGTCTTGATTTCCTGTTTAGCCCCTGCCTCAAGGACAGAAGGGTCGCTGAGCACAGCTTCTCCATTTCATGCATGGAGAAGTCAAGAGTCTCTGAGAGGAAGACAGTGGGCCACGGTCCCAGAGTTCCAGATGAACCCAGTTCTGGGCTTTGCAAGTCCTAAGCTCTAGCCATGGCGAAGCCTGGGACCCCTGTTCTCAGCCCCTAAAGAGGAAGCCAGCCACCATGGGCGGCAGCACCCAGGCCCTGTGTGGGGTGCTGGGACTCTGCAACGACTCAGAGTAATTCCTGCCCTTGCAAGGCTCACGTCCACAGCAGGCAACAGCGAAGAAAACCCATTACTACAATGGAGTGCGACGTACCAAAGTCTCAGGCCATAAGTTGCACAACAGAGAAGAGATAATGAATGGCATTTTCACCTGGAAAGACCTTGGTCTGACTCTAGAGAACCCTCCAGGGCTCAGTTACCAAACACTAGCTCATAGAAACAAAGAAAATTCTTTTCTGTATTTACAGTCAGAGCATTTTAAATTTGGAGGAAACGTGATAGGAATCTGCTCCCAAATCCTGAGTTCACAAGGGAACAAACCAGATGTGCAATTATACAATTAAATCATTGCCGTGGTGTGCAAATTGCTACCAAGCAGGTCATCTTAATAATGCATATCATTTTCTGTTGGGAAAAGGAGAGAAATTAAACATTTACCCATGAGGCCTTGAGCTACACATACCATTGTCACATTTAATTCTCCCAGTAACAACACGGGAAAATTAATTATTCCATTTGCAAAGGAGGAAACCGAAGCACAGAGATGTTAAGTAACTTGCTTAAGGTCACACAGCTGGTAAACAATGGGTTAGAGATTTGAAAGCTAGGGCTTATCTCTTTCCAAAGCCTCTCCTTGTGAATGGAAAAGCATGGAATTAATGTTAAAAACCTGGATCCTCTTCTTGAATCCACCACTGACAAGTTATGTGAACTGGGGAAGGTCCTTCCATTTCACTGGGACTTAGATTCCTATTCCGTAAATGAAGAGAACTGAGCTGGGTCAGCAATGCCAATGTGTGATCCACAAATGGGCACCCTCCTGCCCTCTGTCCCAGGCAGCCGTGACTATCAACCAGGGCACCATTTCAGCCTGGGCTCAAACTGAATGCACAGTGTCATTCGGCGACACCCCTTCAGTCACAATCAGCATGAAATACAGTTGATTTGCCACCCTTTGACCTGATGAACTCTCAGATCTCTTTCAGCTCTATTAAGTTCACGCAAATTCTGGTCCTGGATTTTGTCATTTCTCTGCAGCGCCAAAACAAAAATGGGAACAGCTTATCTGTGATTCTGCAGAACAGAACTCTGCTGGATGCAGAGCCCGACCATTCTGGCTGATGGCAGGACTGTGTCCAGGACTCCAGAGGGGCCTGCCATAACTCTTGTTTCTCACGATGGAAATCTTTCCCAGTGCCTGACATTTACTGGAACATCACAAAGTTCTCTCGTGAAATGAATCTCTATTGCTGAAATGGCTTAATGTCTATAATAAGGCAGCCAAGGTATATGGAAAAATACCACAGTCCTCATATGCTGATTGACGTACAGGCCAGAGTGATGGGGTTGGGGGGTCATGGACTTAGAGTTATCTTTATGGAAGAGACCCAGAGGTGCCAAGCTATGTCAGTGGTTGAGCCTGGGACAGGAGGTGACAGAGGAATGGAAAATCAGAGCAAGGTTGACATTTGACACTGAGTTGACAAGTGCCATCAAATGCCATTCACAGGGAACATAAGCAGATCCAGGGGAGCTGAGCAACCTGGCAGAATCACCAAGCTGCCTCCATCCAAACCTCATCAGTATCCTTTCAAGCAGCAGGTCCAGGTCATCCTATCCTACCAACAGCCACCATGGGAAAAAAGTGTGGTCCATCCTTCAAGGGCTCTATTTGAGTCCAATGTCTGGTTGGTTACCCCAGGTTGTCAGTGATTGCCTGCAGCCCCGTCTCTGTTCCAGGAGGAGAGTCAGCCCAACGGGGAAGAAAACCCTGCCTGGCTCGGAGGGTGACATGCTGCAGGCAGGAACAGCCTTAATGGTGTGTAAACAAAGAACCCATGTCCTGAGGGGCCCCAGGTCCCCTGCCCTGCCTGACTCCAGACAGGGTTGTGTTTCAGAGGCTATCTCCTACCCCACTCTCAATTCAGGCTGCTCAACAGTGGTATTTAGTAGCACGGGCCCATAAATATTCATTAGGTGACTCAGAGAAGGCAAACAAACAACAAAAACAGTCTCCATGAAAGATAAATTCATTGGAAGCACCCAGGTCTGTCTACCCCATTTCTTTAGCTCAGTGATGCTCCAACTGTGGTCCTCAAACTCTTAGCATCAATATCTTTTGGCCATCACACCACCTCAGGAATGTGCGTTTACTATCCTTCCAAGTCTGGAAGAGTCAACATAGATTAGTGAGAAGAGTAAAAGCTCTGGAACTTGCTAGAAATGTAAATTTTCTGACCCCTCCCCAGATCTCCTGAATCAGAAGTGCTGGGGTGGGGCCCAGCCATGTGTCATAACCAGGCTTCCAGGTGGTTCTGATGGCTGTCGGAGTTTGAGAACCACGTCTGCAGCTGAACAAGCTGATCCTCAGGGGTAGGGGGAATTCCTCCTTCTTTGCCTACTGCCCAATTCCACTTTGTCATGGAAACCTCCCATCTGGTCCAGAGACTGCCTCAGGAGCAAAAGGGTCTGGCCCCAGGACTTTGTCATCGCCAGTATTGTAAGGGCAGGTCACTGCATCCTGGGGCAGAGTCCTGGGCTTGAAGTGATAAATAAAACTGGTACTTAGGACAGGGGATGGCAGCAACTTAGGGAAAATGAAAAATAAGCCTCTCTTCACCCCTTAATGTTCTGCTTCTAGAATCCCATAATTACACTAAAGTGGTGAGCACTTTACACGTATCAGCTCCCAGCAATTGTGGAGGGAATGTGTCTTTATCTGACAAAAGAAGATGCAAAAGTACCATGAGATTAGACTTCACGTTGGAGGGTATTCAGCTCTTCGGAATACCTGGCCCCACATCCATCTGGCTCTAAGACTTGGTCATAAATGGCCTTAATCCAATAACCACTGTCCCTCATGACTTCCCAACGTGGTAGGTCATCACGGTTTGACTGAGACCAGGACCGCACACTTTGTGGCACATGGCAAATACTTAATGGGTGGTAGCTCTCTCCTGAGCCTTTTCATACACTCACCCTCTGAGGGTGCCCTGAATTGCACTGATTCTCATTCTTACTGTCATTGTGTGTGACTTCCCTGGTGGCTCAGATGGTAAAGCGTCTGTCTACAATGTGGGAGACCCATGTTCAATCCCTGGGTCAGGAAGATCTGGAGAAGGAAATGGCAACCCACTCCAGTATTTTTGCCTGGAAAATCCCCCTGGCTACAGTCCATGGGGTGGCAAAGAGTCGGACACGACTGAGCACTTCATTTTCATAACGTTTGGTAGACTCTCATGATGTGCCAGGCACAGCAAAACCAGGCAGCTACAGTTGTCCTTACTTTACAAACAGTAAAAGCTGAGGCACAAAGAGACTAACTAACCTGCCAAGATCACAGAGCTAGTGAATGCTGCAGCCACAGTGTCAACGTGGGCAGCTTCAAAACCTGTGCTATTGATCGGTATCCCCCTGAGCCCCCAGCCCCGGCTCTGTCTACTACACCATGCTACCTACTAATGAGCTGTGGAATTGATCATTTCATGAAAAAAAAAAAAAAGCTCTTCTTTACCTTTCATCCAAGGAAGAGTTACAAGATAAATCACAAGGATCGTTGGACAGAGTCCTAATCTCACAAGTGCTATTATCCACTTAAAGCCAAGTTTCTCTATGGGGGCTGTGATTGGCATTTGGGGTGAGTCAGTTCTCCATTTTCATGGAGTGAGTGAGTTCCCCACACATTGCACAATGATCAGCCATCCCACCCACAGAGCCAGGCCACCGTAATACACCAGAATGGCCCACACGATGTTCACATATTCCCTGGGTGCGGGAGAGGATTCTGCCTCAGGTGAGAATCACTGAATAGACAATTGCCTTCTCCTCTTTCCTCTTTTCACTAATGCAGTTACACACATGGAATTAGGAGGAAACGGCATCAAATGCAGGACAGCCAACAGTGCGAGACCGAGCCTAACAAGGCACCGAGTTCTTTAATGGAGTGGTTGCCCGGCATCAGAGCCCTGGTGAGCGGACCCTGCCCAGGTGTGTGGTCAGGAGTGCTCTGTGCCTGAGCTCCCTTGTTGGACGTTAGAGCCAAGGAGAAGGCAAACCAGAGAAGAAGATGAGACTCCAGTGAGGCCACTCACTCCCCTTCCTGCATCCTGTCGGTGGAAAGGAGACCAAGGCAAGGGCGCGGACAGAGTTGGGATCCAGGCTCTGGGACGCGGTGTCCCAGCAGCCAAGTCATTAATCTCCATCCCTCAGCTTCCCCAGTGGCCTCGTGCTGGGGGTTCCCCTTACCCGTTCCCCCAATTATGAAGCTTAAGTGACATCAGAAGTGTGAAGGCACCTGGACTAGTAAATATCACTGCTATTTTTGTTTGTGTTCAGAGCAGGCCTCTGGACTCTCAGCGCTCTTTCCTCTTGGATATCTGTCACCGTTCTTAGAAGAATGAACCATTTGCCAGGCCCACACTCAGTGACTCATTTGTCCCCCCAGGGGACACGAGAAGAGCACTTTCTTCCCAGGAAAATCACTGCCAAGTGCCAAAAACCTTAAGGATGGTGTGCGGGGGTAGCCCAGAGTGCTGGAGAGAAACACATGACTCCGCACAAGGCAGACTCTGAGCAGAGGCCGCCATGTCCCGGGACATCACTGTTGGCATCGTTTAAGGACATTAAGGTTCAGGATATAGGCTTTGAAATTCTCCGTTGGGTACTTGTTGATTTTAGGAAGGAAAGAGTTCACAACAGACTGAACATTTACTACGTGCAAAGGTATGGGCTTCCCTGGTGGCTCAGCTGGTAAAGAATCCGCCTGCAACGCAGGAGACCTGGGTTTTGATCCCTGGGTGGGGAAGATCCCCTGGAGAAGGGAAAGGCTACCCACTCCAGTATTCTGGCTGGGAGAATTCCATGGACTGTATAGTCCATGGGGCCGCAAAAAGTCGGGCACAACTCAGCGACTTGGAGAAGAAGAAGGTATGGTTCTACGTACTCAATGTGTAGTTATTTCATTTAATCCTTAGAGCACCCCAGCAACATATGGATACTTATTCCTACTGTACACATGAGGAAAGGAGAATTAAAGATAAGTAACTTGCCTAAAGTAATACACCTAACTGGTGGGGGTGATAAAATAGTGCCTCCCCCTCAAATGTCCATGTCCTAATCCCAGAATCTCTGACTATGGATACTATAGGCTTCCTGGAAAAGGAGAATTAAGACCATTGGATGTAAGCTGATTTTGAAATCAGGAGGTTATCCTAGATAATCTGGGTAGGTGGGCCCAGTATCTTTAAAGGGGTATTTAAAAGAACCCGAGAGGTTCCCCCTCTCAGAAGAGAAGTAGAGAGAGGGGATGGGAGGGTATGAAGGGGAAGGGAAAATAAGGTTCCCTTTATTTCCTTAACATTACTTGTAAAGGCTCAGTGGTAAAGAATCTGTCCATCAAGCAGGAGACACAGGTCTCCTCCATGGGTGGGGAGGACCTCCTGGAGAAGGAAATGGCAACCCACTCCAGTATTCTCGCCTGGGAAATCCCATGGACAGAGGAGCCTGGCGTCACAAAGAGTCGGATACAACTTAGTGACTAAAACAACAACAAACATATTTCCTTTATATTTGGCCACCAGAATCCCACAGCAAAGAGATCCAACCAGCCCATCCTAAAGGAAATCAGTCCTGAACATTCACTGGAAGGACTGATGCTGAAGCTGAAACTCCAATACTTTGGCCACCTGATGCAAAGAACTGACTCACTGGAAAAGACCCTGATGCTGGGAAAGATTGAAGGTGGGAGGAGAAGGGGACGACAGAGGCTGAGATGGTTGAGTGGCATCACCGACTCAATGGACATGAGTTTGAGTAAACTCCAGGAGTTGGTGATGGACAGGGAAGCCTGGCGTGCTGCAGTCCATGAGGTCACAAAGAATCGGACACGACTGAGCGACTGAACTGAACATAATTACAAATAACAGCTACCATTTATCTAGAAGTTGTTATGAGCCAGGAGCTAGGTAAGTACAGTGTACATATCATTTTTCAGCAAATTGGAGAGCTGTGGCTTTATTTTACAAAAAAAAAGAAACGGAAGCACTGTGAGATTAGATACCACGTTGATTCAGGTTCAGAGCACTGGGGCCAGCACCTCTGCAAGCCTCACTCTATGCACAGCCAATGCCTCCGGTGACTGAACGCAGCTGTGACCACTGTCCCAGAGAGTCTCACTGAAGTCAAGAAGGCTCATCAACTGCAGTGCCTTCGATCGTCAGCCCTGCTCGTCACAAACAGCAACTTTTCAAAGATGCTGGTTCTCTCTTCTCCAACATATTACCCAAGGCTTGATGAAGGGCATTTCTTTTGGGTTCTCTCAAACAATAGGTTTAGATAGGCAGTTTTTGTGTAATAATTGTTTTCCAACATTTTTCTACATCTATGATTTTTCATTTCTTTCCCCAAATTATACCATGACATTTCTGGCATCTGAACATCATTTTGTTCAGTTAGAGTTCAGAGACAGAGCTCAGTCAATCAACTAAGCAGCCAATTGGAACCCATTCAAGACACTCCAGAAAACACATTGAACCAGGGACAGTTGCCATGGGGCCGAACAAGTGCACTGTTACGGCTGCAGAATTGTTCCCCAGTGGAATGTAAGTAGTGGTTTCTCATAGCTAAGCAGAGAAGCTGAGCTCAGAAGTTAAATCTATTCTGATTTTCTAAGCTCAATGATTCTGAATCATCACTGCCATCTGCTTTCAGGGACTCCAGGAAACGAGGAACAGGAAAGGGAAAAACAACAGAATCCATGGACTGGGTTGCTGCATCAGCTCTGCCTTTGAGTCTCAGAATCGTTTCTCATTCTCTTTGGGCTTCAGGATCCTCTACTGTGCTACAAGGAGGCGTAATGAGATGGTCTCTGAGGTTGCCTGCAGCCGCTTCATAACAGCCTCTCTCCTAATTCTCCAGCCCAGAGACCCAGCCTGCTTTCCTTGCATCCACTGTTTATTCACAGACTTAGGATCCTTTCCCAGGTCCGGTATCTCAACTCATGAGTCATCACCCACTGCATTTCATGGTATAGAGTTATCCATCCAGTTTATTGAGGCACAAATATTCACATCAGAACTTCTTTTTGGAGAAGTTCTAAGATATCCCAGGACATAGTGACTTTTTATTAGAAAGAGAAAAGAAGTTATAGTAGAGCAATACCTTACTGAAGAATCTATATTAGAGACTCCCATGGTGGCCCAATGGTTAAGAATCCATCTTCCAATGCAGGGGATGAGAGTTCAATTCCTGATTGGGGAACTAAGATCCCACATGCCAAGGGGAAGCTAAACCTGATGCAACCAAATAAATAAATGTTTTTTTAAAAATCTGTATTAACATTTTCTATCATTTTTTGAGCACCAACTATGTGCTATGTCATTAGACGCTGTGTATATTTTATCTCATCCATTTCTCATTAAGACTCTGCTTATAAATACAATAATTCATTTCAGGCATGGGCAAACTGAGGCTTAGGGAGGTCAGGATTACTTGCCCAAGGTGAAGACATCAGTGGGTGGTAGATGTAGGATTCCTAACATCATCTACTTGGCCCCAAAGGTAATGTTCTTTACACTGCGCTATGTATCATATACACAGCTGGCTTCCTTCTCTGTTTCCAGAGCCCTTTGTTTAGTCCAATGAGTCAATGTCTGACCACACCCACCCCTGTATTTTATCCACTTCTCCAGGCCTGTCTTACCCAATGGTCCATCAGTTGAATGACCGACATTTGCAGGGCATGTACTGAAACTTTCTCATCTCTCTAGTCTGTCCCCCTCCCCCAGACCTAGCTCCCAGCAGGTGTACAATATATGCCGGTTAGCCAGTGTACATCAGTATTCCAAAAACGTCCTCTGCAATGAATACCATGCTGATGAACTTTGATTTAAGAAGCCTTTTTTAAAACATCATAAGATAGAAAGATCAGCATTTGTCACACTGCCCATTATGGGCATCATCAGCTAAGCCTTTTTTTTTTTCCTGCCTCAATTTTAAATGTTAATTCTAACCTCTTGGGATCACCCACATATTTGAAGCTCTTACTATTGCTAGAGCTGTGATCATATTTCTGCCTGGGCCTAGACTCAAACACAGGAAGATGAAATGTGATTGGTACCCAGATTCGACTGCCATCTACCTGCTTGTTAGTGTCTGAATCCATTGCAATAATGAGTGCAGTCACCACTTATGTGGTCCCCAGGGTTCACTGCATAGGCTCTGCCATCATGCTGATGCTAGTCTTGATTCCAGCAGTTTCCTAAGGCATTCTGGAATACTGGCCAAAACAAAGGACCAAGCAGCAAAGTGAATCCTTGGTTGTCATACCCTTCCTTGTCCAGACACCTGTCACTTTGTCTAGGACGTGTCTAGGACACATTTGCCTGATTAATATTAGGATAAAACTGTGGAGACTGAACTAAGGCCTTGTACTGATTCATTGTCAGCCATCATCTCTGTGGCAAGATGCAGAGCTTTATACTGAAGTTGGACACTTTTCTGCCAAGATGGACCAATGTTTTCTTCTTGGACATAAGGGCCATGTTGGTTCAGAAAAAATGCCTGTAAACTCAGGTGCCAACACCTACACTCCTACAAGCACATAATCAAATTTGTATCATTTCCCTGGTGGAAATTTTTCTTTTAATATTTATTTATTTGACTGTGCTGGGTCCTCACTGTGTCATGTGGGGTCTTTAGTTGTGGCATGCGAATTCTTAGTTGCAGCATGTGGGATTTAGTTCCCTGACCAGGGATCAAATCCAGGCCCCCTGCGTGGATATGAGCTTGAGCAAACTTCGGGAGACAGTGAAGGACAAGGAAGCCTGGCGTGCTGCAGTCCATGCAGTCGCAAAGAGTCAGACATGACTTAGCACCTGAACAACAACAATATCATTATTTTGCCATATGAGGTAATATTCACAGGTTCTGGGGATCAGGACACAGACATACCTTTTTGGAGGCCACCATTTAGCTCACTACAAAAGCCACCTCCTGGAGAAATGGATTTGGGGAGGAGAGTGTTTGCTTGATTCTTATTTTTAGAATCTTAAATCCTGACAGCACTTGATTGTCAGCTGCAAAACTCTCTTTGCTGTTTTTCCAGGAACCCTCTCATGGTCCATCCTCGCAGATCCTAACAGGCAGAGCCATCATTGTCACTGTGTCCCTGGAACCACGATATAAATACAGCCTGGGGGTGAGTTTGTGGGATGGAGGGATGGGATGGAATACACTATAGTGACTAGAGATATATAGATGGGACAAAAGAACTCTTGAGAAAGAACATCAAACTTTGGTGTACATTATACACAACAGTGGGCTTCCCTGGTGGCTCAGAGGTTAAAGCACCTGCCTGCAATGCGGGAGACCTGGGTTCGATTCCTGGGTCGGGAAGATCCCCTGGAGAAGGAAATGGCAACCCACTCCAGTATTCTTGCCTGGAGAATCCCATGGATGGAGGAACCTGGTGGGCTACAGCCCATGGGGTCGCAAAGAGTTGGACACAACTCAGAGACTTCACTTCACTATACATAACAGTGAGGATGCTATAGGCCCAAGTCGTGCACCATGTGGTCTTACCTTACATACTTGGACATGAACTAAATGATGATTAATTCACTCTTGACATTATGTGGCTTTGATGCCCTCAAAACTGTTGAATAGAGTATTACTCCCAGTCTCTGATCACTGAGAAAGGAGAGACGCTATATTGCGAAATTTAAGATGGCATCATGCATATAGTAGTCGATGGATCGGTGTAATGTGATGTCATCAGTGTCTTTGATTTGTGTGTGCAGTGTCAGCTCTGTGAGTGAGGTACAAGGGTTAGGAGAAATGGTCCTGCCTATGAGGTCAGAGGTCTCAAGCAGAGTTTCTAAACCATGGGTTGGTAAGAGTGGGGATAGAGAGTCTCAGCTCTCCTGACCCCAGATCAGCCCTGATCTCCACAAATCTCCTTATCCAGAGGACTCAGTGCTCTTACTGTAAAATGAGAGCATGGTCATTGTTGCTCTTCAGTCGCCTAGTCATATCCGACTCTGCGACCCCATGGACTGCAGCGCGCCAGGCCTCCCTGTCCCTCACCATCTCCCAGAGTCTGCCCAAGCTGATGTTTATTTCATCAAATAAGAGGGTGTAGGAAGCCAGATAGAGCCTCCAAAGAGAACCCAATGTTAACACAGCTCACTACACAATAGCAAAAAAGGATCATATTTGCTAATATCACTATGAATCTCATGTAAAAAGTGTGTAACTATTGGGAGGCTGTCCAGGGTCACAGGGCCAGATGTAAGAGCTTCAAAATTCTAATTTTCACTTGAAAATTTCACCTGAAAATGTGTATTTTATGACTGCAACAAATTCTGCCAGTAAGCTGCCTTGAAGTGACAGATTCACTTCATTCATTTTTGAGAAACTGTTTGCCAAATATCCAAGTCTAAATAACCATAGATTGAGAGTCACGTTTTTAAAAGCAGAAATGGGGTTTCTTGGAGGGTGGGGGGCGGCTAATTCAGCTCATAATTCAAACAGCAGCATGACTGCTTTCCTCTAGACAACTAAGCAATCCATGCTTTAGGATACAATGGAAGTGTTTTTATGTGCACTGTTCTTTCCATTTTACCTCACAGAATATTAAAAAGGAGGTGTACACAAAAGCCAAGTCTAAATTAAATTAATACTTTCCACTGCTTCATTAAGGACAGCCTTATGTGAAAGAGGCACTGTTTGTATGGTGAGTACATGATGGTAAAGAATGCCCCAACTACCAGTGCAGTTGGGTTCACTACCTGGATTTGCCCCCAAGTGCCAGCAGTCTCATCTATGCTTCTTTTGCCTCATCGGTCAAATGTCGACACTTTGGAAAAATAAATAAAAATGGCAGAGAGAAAGTAAGATCTTAGTTTTATCGCTAAAACAGATTTGACATCACTTACTTCCTACAAGGGTTTCAGAACCCACATGAGTCCACGGACCACACTTTGAGAATCTGTGTTCTCACATACCTTTTAGTTCTAAGAATCCATAACCATTCCTTAAACCTAGATTTCCCAGATGATTTTATCTAAAGCTATCATCAGAACTGATGCTACAAAAGAGGTAATAGTAGCACCAATATTTCTGTTACCCCTCATTCCACGTAGATTCTCAATCAAGGGATGCAAGGGATGGCTGGGAGTGGGCAGGGGTTATTTGACTGTGAGCACCCAACTGGGTGACTCTGACAGCATCCTGCAGTAACACTCAGTGAGAGAATACAGAGGCCATGATCTGTTTCAGGGTTTACATGTCTTAGGCCCTTCCAAGTCCTTTCTGGGCAGAGTTTTCAGAAACTTCGTGCTTTCTGCAGAGCTGTGTATCTCTTTCTCCAATTAATTCCCCCTGACATCTAACACTGGCCACAGAAACCATGATTTCTGTTCGAGGTCAGCCACTCCATAAGTATTTATAATTCTGCAGGAAATCATGACATTTTTCATTTCAAGATGACTAATAAACATTTTTTAAAAACCCAGCTAATTATGGCAGTTCATAGAAACAGAATTTCAAAGGGTAGTGTGGGGACAGAGTGACCTGTTATTATTTTCTCTTGTACCTCTCTCCCTAACCTCACAGAAGCCTTTATCAATGTCTTTTTGATTAGTAGCTTTTGAGAATTAGCTGGGATTCAGAGATTTGGGGAAGCAGGACAGGATGAGATTTGCATCAAACCACAAGGTTTTTAGAGTATTAATAAATCTGAATGTGTCCTATGTGGGCAGGCAGTGCGATTATAGAGCACTAGGTGGTATTTAAAAGTCTGTAAAGAGTCTCTGAAACAAATGTCACCGTAGAGACTACTCGGGTTTTGGTATCAGGCTGAAATTGACAAGATTTCACCACAGTAAAAATAGGTAAATACAATCAATCTTAGCCCTCCTCCTCTGGAGCCATGAGGGGGCATTTTCTGTGACCTTGAGAATTTCATTGAAAGGGTACAAAGGAGGTTAAAAAGTTCTCCCAGTTCTCTGGTAGTCCAGTGGCTAGGACTCTGTACTTCCATGACAGGGGGCATGGGTTTGAACCCTGGTCAGAGAACTAATATACCACAATCCGTGCAGAGCAGCCAAAACTTAGAAAAAAATTTTTAATAAAAAAAATCTTTTAAAAATTCTCCCAAGAGAGCCCTGTAGCAAGTCACTGTGCTAGATGAGAATTTCTATATTCCCATGCTTGCTGCCAATTAGTTTCCCTTATCTATTTAACAAATCTCATTGTTTTAGCATCTACTCTGCGCCTATCTCTGAGCTGGAGACTAGGATGAATACAAAAAATTATTAATATAAAACCATTTATCTCAAGACGCTTCCAATTTTTTGAGGGAGATAATAATTACAAAGACAATCTATGCCATAATTAAAAGCGTGGCTCTTCTATTTCTTAACTGTGTGACATTAGATAAGCTTTTAAAACTTTTTGACCTTCAGCTTTCTCGTCTGTAAAGTGAGGATAAGCCTAGTATATCCCTCACAAGGTTATTTGGGACATTAAATGAAATAACATGTGCAGAGAGCCTTATACAGACCTGTACTTAGCATTCAAGACATCTGAGTCAATTATAACAACTAGCATTTCTGAGTGCCTAAATGATGACTTTCCCTCCTAATGATAGCCAGGGGAGTCTTATTCCCAATTTATAATTGCGGAACCTGAGTTTCATAAAAATACAATAACCCACTGTACCAGCATGCCCCTCAGATAAGAATTATTGCTAAAGAGCAAAGTAAAGGGCAGGAATTAAAATGACGTGGGGCCCATTATTAATTGTGGTTTAGCCCGTCTCCAAGATGAGCCCCCTGTGAACCATAGTACTCGGGCCCTTGTGTGGGCCTCTCACACAGTGAATGGGGTTGGCCCTGGAACGGCAGAAACGCTGCTGCATCCAAGGTAGGCTGATGATGCCTGGCAGCTTCCACCTGGGTTTTTGGGGATACTAGCTCTACAGATGCTGCATCTTGGAGGTAAGCTGCCATGCTGTGAGAAGCCCAAGCCACTGCCCCAGCGGTGACCACAGCCAACAACCACACCAGATAGCCTTGTGTGTGCACCATCCTGAACCCAGGTCAAGCTTCAAGATGACTACAGCCCAGCCAATATTTGACTACAAATGTTTCTGAGAAATAAACAAGAACTGCCTAGCTGCAGGGTCTCATATCACTTAGGATATGCGTGCGCGCATGCTAAGTTGCTTCAGTCATGTCCAACTCTTTGTGACCTCATGGACTGTAGCCCGTCAGGCTCCTCTGTCCATGGTATTCTCCAGACAAGAATACTGGAGTGGGTTGCCAGACCCTTTTCCAGGGGATTTTCCCAACCCAGGGATCAAACCGGCATTTTGTATCTTCCGCATTTACCACTAGCACCACCTGGGAAGCCCCACTTAGAATGTAGAAAGATGCAAAGGGAATCTTTCTTTCAATCTGACAGTAAGAAGTAACTAGATAATCTAAATAGTCGTATCTTTTCTGGAGCCCATCAGAGAGTCATAAGGTAACTAGGATACCTTAATTCCAAAGGGCGACAAGCTCTTCCAAGAAAAGACAGGACACAGGACCTGCCACCTTTAGCAGAGCATGGGAGACAGAGGCAGCCTCTATCAAAGCCGGTAGCAGAGAGGGGCCCCCTTCCATAGTCTAGATTTTGTAAGCTCAAACTATTTTATTGTTTTAAAGGGACCTGGGCTGCGAAGCAGACCACCAAGCTCTGCGACCTTGAGAAGTACCCTGCACTCTGGCTCTTGTCTCTTCTGTCTGGCCGTGATTCCAGCTGCCTGCTGCAGGGATCACAATAATGACAATGAGTGCATCCTTCAGAGAGCCACACCTGAGTGGAGCAGGAAGGCCACTGAGACAGGGAGGCCAGGACACTCAAGGACAGGCAGTGACTTTGCTGTATCCTGCAGCTGGCAGGCCAGCAAAGGGGCTCAAATACCTACCGCCTCTCCTGTTCATTGATTAACATTCACAGCTTTAAACACATCACAGCTCTCCCCCATGCCTTGGACAGACACTCTCACTGTGCACACACACACACACACACACACACACACACAGACACGCACACACACACACGCATCATGGTGAGGAAGAGCCAGGCAAAGAGCCTGAGAACCACTTTACCAGCAAAGTGATCACCTCTGCCAAATGACTTGATAAGTTAAATGAGACAGGGACAATAAATTCAATTAATGAGTCTCTAAGAGGCCAAAAGAGAGCACAAAAGCCCTGAGAAAAGCAAGAATTTTTTTGCGTGTGCAAAATACCATTTATCAAGATTCTACGAAATGCCAGATACACAACATTCTCTAACATTTTTTTTGTCCCCTACATAAACAAAAATGAAACATTAGATGTTACTGTTCCAACTGGCAGAGGGGAAAGCCATGCTCACGTGCAGAGGAGGTGCTATGACATCGGCTCTGGAGTCAGACAATGGGGTTTTGTTCCCAGCTTCACTATTTACTCTGTGACTATGGATGAGTCTTCTCTGTGCCTGTTATCTCTTCTACAAAATGGGGTAATGATGGTACCTGATTTTAATAAATGAGACAGTGTATGTAAGACACTTGGCAATGTGCCTGGCATACAGTGAGCCCTCAATGAATGAGAGCCACCATTATTAAGCCATTATTATTTGCCAAATCACACAGTGAGGAAGTCTGACCCCAATGTTGCACTCTTTCCAAAGAAATATTGTTTCTGGCTGTGAAAACTGTTGTCTTAACATGTCAATATTAGTCAGTTTAAATAACATAAGTTAAACAGTTGGAATGAACTCAGAGAGACCTGCCACGATCTCAAGGCAGCAGAGCCAAGGAAGAGCATATGTTTGCTGAATTACTTTCTTAGGTCCTCCCTCTCTCTCTCTCTTTCTTTTTTTGCTGGGTTTGTGGTCTATATTTGTGATGTATCCCTTATTCCCTATCACTCATGCTGGCTCCATTGTCCTGGTAAAACCACAGTGGATACAGCATGGATAGGTACAGTCAGGCAAAAGAAGTTTCCATGTGAGCTCATCCTTAAAAGCTTAGATTTTTAATTATCAATATGCTAACTACTTTCTGATGCTACTTTCCAAACATTACTCATCCATCCCTGTAGGGATGTTGCTACGTCCTACAGATTTTGTTCCATTATGTGTGTGTGCTCAGTTGCTTAGTCATGTCCAGATCTTTTTGACCCCATGCACTGCAGCCTGCTAGGCTCTCTGTCCATGGGATTTCCCAGGCAAGAATACTGCAGTGGGTTGCCATGCCCTCCTCCAGGGGATCTTCCCTACCCAGGGATCAAACCTGTGTCTGTCTCCTGCATTTCAGGTGGATTCTTTACTGCTGTGCCACCTGGGAAGCCCCTAGATCCATTATAGGCCAACGTTATTTCCATCTTAGTTCATACCATCCCCTAAGATACATTCTTGAACCAGTCACAGGTAACCTTTTTTAAAATCTGCCTGATGCCCATAGCTTTATGATTGATAAATGCCAGCAAAGGCTATAAAAACTCTCAGAAAAAAACGGGGAAAATTTAAAGCAATTATATTCATATAGTCTAGTGCAATCATCAGGATAGTATTTGGGCTTTGGAGTTACAGTTTAAAATGAATCCTGGCTCTACACTTTCTAATCATTGAGCTTTAGCCACATTGTTTAACTTTTCAAAGCCTTAGTTTGCTCATCTATAAAATGGGAGGATAATCTCTTTATTATCAAGTTTCTATGAAAATGAAATAAGAAAAGGTATGTAAAGTGCTTACTTTAGTGGGTTTTTTGGTTTTTTTGGCCACTCCATGCAGCATGTGGGATCTTAGTTCCCTGACCAGGGAAACGAGGTCCCTGCAGTGAAAGTGCAGAATCTTAACCACTGGATCACCAGGGAAATCCTTTACTTTAGTGATTTTTAAGTGTTCAATAATATACTAAATATGTGTGTGTATACATGTGCGCGCACACACACACACACACACACATACATAAACACACACGTCTTTCCATTAGGACTGCATTGGGAGAGTTCCATTACTTTGGCCACTGTATCCTATCTCCAGTAACTGAGATGTTTATTATATAATGAATAAATGGATGGATGGATGAATGGTGATTTTTGCTTTGCCAACCACCTTTAGTATAGAAAGGCCAATTGGAGAAAAATGGACCTGAAAATCATGACTTTGAAACAGAAGTTAGGTCTAGGACACACCTACAGAGAAATCACTCAAAAGTACCAAGGCACAAGTTCTGCCAGGTTTTTGTCCTTGGCCCCCCAGGGCTTGTTCTTCAAGCACCACTATTCTGTGTTTCTTTCATAGAGTTTTGTAGTCTTCAAATTCCTTTCTTGTGCATAATGTCATTAGACCTTTGCAAGAGGCTGCTGAGGCAGCTGAGGCAGGGAAGCATGCACATTAGTGCCTCCAATCGTTTAATCAAGGAAGGGGGGTTCAGAGAGGCTGAGCAGACTGTTCTGATAACTCTTCAAGGGCTGGTTCCATCATGAGCCAGAGCTTGAGCAATCGTGCTCAGCAGATATGCAAAGAGAAACCATGTTGCGATGAGAAGAGCTGCTTCTCCATTACAGTAAAATTAGGGAAAGGACACCTTGGTCTTTCATAAGGAGCATGACCCTTCCAGAAGGGGAGCCAGGGTTCTAATCCTGGTTTTGTTGTTGTTTAGTCACTAAGTCGTATCCAACTTTTGCCACCCCTTTGACTGTAGCCCACCAGGCTCTCTGTCCATGGGATTTCCCAGGCAAGAATACTGGAGTGGGTTGCCATTTCCTTCAGAGGATCTTCCCAACCCAGGGATCGAACCTGCCTCTCCTGCATCACCGCATTGGCAGACAGATTCTTTACCACTGAGCCACCAAGGAAGCTCTTTTAATTCTGGGCCTGCTCTAATTAGCTTCCATTTGACATAAAGAAGGGGAAATAAACAGAACTCTACAACCAAACAGATCTGAATTTGAATCCCAACTCTGCTACTATTGATCTCTATAACTTTCAGCAAGTTACTTAATCTCTTTGAGCCACAATTTTTCAGTTTATAAAGTTGAGATAATATACAATTTTGAAACTTAATTGAAATGACCTAGCAGAGTTCCTGGATCTAGTAGATTCAATAAATGATAACCTCCTCTCCTCCCTTTGCTACCCAGTTCAGTTCAGTCGCTCAGTTGTGTCCGACTCTTTGTGACCCCCATGGACCACAGCATGCCAGGCTCCCTGTCCATCACCAACTCCTGGAGTTTACCCAAACTCATGTCCATTGAGTCAGTGATGCCATACAACCATCTCATCCTCTGTCATCCCCTTCTCCTCCCACCTTCAATCTTTCCCTGTATCAGGGTCTTTTCAAATGAGTCAGCTCTTTGCATCAGGTGGCCAAAGTATTAGAGTGTCAGCTTCAACATCAGTCCTTCCAATGAATATTTAGGATTGATCTCCTTTAGGATGGACTGGTTGGATCTCCTTGCAATCCAAGGGACCCTCAAGAGTCTTCTCCAACACCATAGTTCAAAAGCATCAATTCTTCGGTGCTCAGCTTTCTTTATAGTCCAACTCTCACATCCATACATGATTACTGAAAAAACCATAACCTTGACTAGACGAACCTTTGTCAGCAAAGTAATGCCTCTGCTTTTTAATATGCTGTCTAGGTCGGTCATAGCTTTTCTTCCAAGGAGCAAGCATCTTTTATTTCATGGCTGCAGTCATCATATGCAGTGATTTTGGAGCCCCCCAAAATAAAGTCAGCCACTGTTTCCCCATCTATTTGCCATAAAGTGATGGGACCAGATGCCATAATCTTAGTTTTTTGAATGTTGAGCTTTAAGCCAGCTTTTTCACTCTCCTCTTTCACTTTCATCATCTTTAGTTCTTCTTCACTTTCTGCCATAAGTTTGTTACCCATTTCCTCCTTAAAGGACTGAAGAGAAACATAGCACGACAGTTGAGAAATTTGGAGCCAGCCTATCTGGGTTCAAATTCCAGCTCTGCCATTTATTGACTTAAGCAAATCACTTAAGCTATCTGTACAATGAGAATAACAGTACCTACTTCAACAGGGTTGTTATGATAACATTTGTAAAGCACTTATACTATCTACTTAAGTATATATGCTACCAGCTTATAGTAGGTGCAACATATTTTCTTTAAAGAAAAAAATAACCAGCTTCACAGAATTTTAAAAATTTATTTATTTTTAATCAGAGGATAATTGCTTTACAATATTGTGTTGGTTTCTACCATATCTCAAGATGTGGGGTGCTATGTATACATAGGTATACATGTGTCCCCTCCGTTTTGAACCTCCCTCTCTCCTCCCACCCCATCCCACCTCTCTAGTTTGTTCACAGAGCCCTGGTTTGAGCTCCCTGGACCTAGAGCAAATTCCCACTGGCTATCTATTTTACATATAGTAATGTAAATGTTTCCATTCTACTCTCTCACTTCATCCCAGCCTCTCCTTCCTCCTCTGTGTCCACAAGTCTGTTCTCTATGTCGGCCTCGCCACTGCTGCCCTGAAAATAGGCTCATCAGTACCATCATTCTAGAGTCCATATATATGCATTAATATATGATATTTGCTTTTCTCTTTCTGCTTACTTCATTCTAATAGGCTCTAGGTTCATCCACCTCATTAGAACTGACTCAAATGTGTTCCTTTTTATGGCTGAGTAGTATTTCACTGTATATATGTGCCACAGCTTCTTTATCCATTCTTGTGGAAAAATCAGCTGTGAAAATATTTTTTGAATTTGAAAGAATCAGACCAAGAGAGAGAAATACTTAAAGCACCTCCCTGAGGCATCAGTATGTATCGAGTCCTTACAATTTCACAGGCATTAAATAAGGTACAAAATGATTAGGTCAGAGTCATTCATTCAGGAAACGTGTGTGCGTGTCTACTGTGTGCCAGTGCTTTGCACAGTGCTGCAGGCGACATGCTGGGCAACCCAATAAAGGCCATTTTCTTTGTGGACCTCCCTTGGGAGGAAGGGAAAGGAAAAATTTAGAAAAGAAAAAAAAATATCAATGAGCAATTTCAACTTGTAATAAGTGCTCGGAAGGAAAGATGTGGGGTGCTGTGATGGAGGCTGATGGCAGGAAGAGGATGCTCTATTTGTTTGTTTATTTACTTAGGTCATGCCGTGTGGCTTGCGGGATCTTCATTCTCCAAGCAGGGGTTGAACCTGGGTCATGGCAGTGAAAGTGTCAAGTCCTAGCTGCTGGACAGGCTGGGAATTCCCTGGGAGAGGATGTTTTAGACACGGGGGGTCAAGGAAGGTTCCCCCAAGGAGGTGACATGTGAACTGAGTCCTGAAAGTTATGAAGGTTCTTCTCACCAAGCTTAAAACAACCCAATATAGTGGGGTTGGGAGGATTCAGCACAAACATAACTAGATTCCATCTAGATTCGAAGATTCTAATGGAATCTACCTCACAGGATTGTTCTAAAGAATAAATAAGATGAGGGACAGGAAACGCTTGGCATACTGCCTGGTACACATTAAATGCTATTAATCATTACAGTCTCCCTGGGAAGTGCACCCCTTAGAGGATCACCCACCATCTCCACATGATCAAATGGACCACTCTTCTGGGCCTGTCTCTGCCTCACACAGCAGTATCCATCCGGGAATTCACTCTGCAATTCATTTTGTTTGAATTTGTTTATGAGCCACATAAAAGATATGGATATGATGAAAGATACAACTACAACCTGGGTCTCTAGGGAATTACAGCTCAACAGAGGAAACAGATCATTACAAACTTCAAGAGGACAGCCCAATGCCAGAGAGGGCAACCCTTCCACTGCAGAGCAAAGGAAGGAGTGGCCTGCAGGTCTTTCCTAGAGAAGAAATGGGCACGGAGAGAAAGGAAAGTCTGGGAGGGAATCTCCTGGCATCAGATGAGTTTTTCAGTTGGCCAGCACGCTGCATCAATGAATGGAAACACCTGCTGGCCAATGACACAAGGCCACAGGCGATTTCTGGGGCAGAGAGGAGGCAAAAGTGTGAGCTGAAGGAAAGGGAGCCAGATACTGAAGATGGGCAACAGTGCAGAAAGTGGGGAAACAAAAGATGTGAACACTCTGGCCCGCCCAGGAGGAAACTTTAATCAATCCAAAGACCCCAAATGCACCCCAGCCTCCAGCCCTCTGCTCTCTTCTCCTCCAGCTGGAGCTCCCTTTCTGTTCCCTCTTTCAGACTCAGTGTCCAGCTCCAGAGTTCCTTCCCTGAATATTACAGCCCACAGTCATCATCAACCCCGCAAACTGTTAACTATTTTTCTGCAAGACTCAGACCCTTCTTCAGCCAACCCACAATGTACTGAGTGCCCATTGCATGCAGAACTTGGTATTAAGTGCTGGAGGAATCATGCAGCATTCGTCCAGGGTGCCAGGAGACAGAGGTGAACATTATCCACACAGCACAAGGTAGGTTTGGGCAAGAGCTCAAAGAGAAGCAAATGAAAAAAAAAAAAAAAAACAGGACTGTGGAAAAAGAAAAGATTTCAGGCTCAACCACGTGTCCTGTTTTCCCACACTACCAGGCAAAGTCCTTCCTTCCTTCCTTTATTTGTTCATTGAAGACCTATCTCCTGAGTGCACTGTTGCAGCTGACTAAGATCCTTCAGTGAAATGATATTTCTCCTGCTTTGTCTGACTTACTTCACTCAGTATGATACTCTCTACGTCCATCCACGCTGCTGCAAATGGCATTATTTCATTCTTTTTAATGACTGAGTAATATTCCATTGTATATATGCACTACATCTTCTTTAGTCATCCCCCTGTTGAAGGACATTTAGGTTATCATATGACATTCCCTGTGTGGAATCTAAAACAAAATGATACAAATGAACTTAAAAAACAGAGAGACTCACATACTTAGAAAACAAACTTATGGTTGCCTTACACGCTGCTCTATTTAAAACGGATAACCAACAAGGACCTACTACATAGCACAGGGAACTCTTTTCAATGTTATGCGGCAGCCTGAATGGGAGGGGGACTTGGGGGAGAATGGACACATACATATGTATGACTGAGTCCCTGCACTATCCACCTGAAACTATCACAACATTGCTAATAGGCTGTATCCTAATACAAAATACTTAGTTTGCTTTTAAAATATATTTCAGTGAACAAAACAGACAAAAATCCACTAGTGAGGTGTTATTTTTATGAAGGCATGAAAGAGGTAAGGAAATGACCACATGGACTAGTACAGCTTGTAGTAAGTGCTTGGAAGAGCAAGTTGGTGCAAAGGCCCTGAGGTGAGTGTGTACCTGGGTCTGTGGGGAGGCCAGAGAGTTTGGACCTCAGCAAACCTGGGAGAGTAGGAGGGGAGAGGACTGACAAATAGATGGGCCAAGTAGAGGACAGGAGCTTTTACCCTGAGTGAAGCAGGGAGATTTTGTGTTGGAAAGAAATATGATGCAAACTACAGGAGAGAAATGATGATGGCTTCCACCAGATGGAAGCAGAGAAATAGCTTTAAATTTCACTTCCCTCCCTAGTGCTTAGGACCATCCCTGACATCTGGTGGATGTGGGATTTTTTTTTTTTAATGATTGATTGGATTGAAATAAAACAAAAACCTGAAAAGTCCTTTGGATTTGAGCTCCAGCCAAGTGCCAGGTCCCACTGCATCACTGAGAACATATACTAAGTGAGGCCATGCAAACTGCCCTTAACAGGCAGACTTGGGATGGTGCTGACCAAGGTGCAGTTTTTCAAAAAATTGTGGTTAAATGACATATAACATAAAATTTATAATTTTTAGCACTTTACTTAGCTTTTTAACTGAAGTATAGTTGACTTACAATATTATACTGGTTTTAGGTATCCAACATAATAATTTGATAGTTTTATAGATTATGACCCATAAAAGGTTATTATATTATTGACTATATTCCCTGTGCTATACATTATAACCTTGTGACTTATTTACTTTATAATTATTAGTTTGTATCTCTTTTTTGTAAATCTTTTTTTTAGTTTGTATCTCTTAATCTCCTTCACTTATTTGTCCCTCCCCTCCTGTAACCACTAGTCTGTTCTCTGTTTCTGTTTTTTTATATTTGTTCATTTGCTTTTTTTTAAGTTACACATATTAGTAAATACATGCTGTATTTGTTTGACTGACTTAGTATGATAATCTCTAGGTCCATCCATGTTGCTGCAAATGACATTATTTCATTCTTTTTATGCCAAGTATGTATTATTCCATTGTATGTATATACCAAGTCTTCTTGGTCCATTCATTTATTGCTCCCATATCTTGGCTATTATAAATAGTGTGGAAATGAATGTTGGGGTACATATGTCTTTTCAAATTAATGTTTTTATTTTCCTCAGATAAATATCCAGGAGTGGAATTACTGGATCATGTAATAGTTTTAATTTTTTGAGGAACATCCATACTGTTTTCTGTAATGACTGTACCAATTTACATTCCCACCAACAGTGCACAAGGGTTACTTTTTTTACCACATCCTCAGCAATACTTATTTCTTATCTTTTTATGACAGCCACTCTGACAGGTATGAAGTGATATCTTACTGTGATTTGATTTGCATTTCCCTGTGACACATCAGTGACGCTTAGCATGTTTTCATGTGCCTGTTGGCCATCTGTATATCTTTTCTGGAAAAATGCCTATTTTACTCCTCTGTCCATTTTTCAATCAGATTGTTTGGTTTTGGTACTGAGCTGTATGCATTCTTTTGTCATAGAGGGCTGAGTGGGCAGTACTGACAGGAGTGAGCATGACCACAAGGTCTCATTGGCTAAAACTGAGAGCTGCAAGGAATAAACCTGTGTGCCAGGTAGAGCCCCAAGAATGGAAGTATCCCTGTACTTCCATTATGTCATGAATTTTTAACATATTAAATGATTTCAAAATTAAAAGAACCTTCCAAAATCCCATCCTCCACCCTCAGCTTGCCATACTCAGAAGGGCTGCCTGGGATTGTATTCCAGAAGCCTGGTAAAAAGATGCTCACAGAACTCAGAGGGACAGAAAAAAAATGATGATTCAGGGACCAGGCTCATCTTATTAGATCCAGTGTGCACTGGAATGCAAAAGGAGATGATGTGAGTGCACAGGGGGAGGAAAATCAATTTGTCACAGACTGAATCACCTCATTCTGCCCAAGGTCCACTATGCCACTCCCCACAGATTTTATGGGATCATCCAACCAAAGTATTCTGTGCCACCACCATTTGGAAAGCCAGGGAAGAAGAGAAGAGAACAGCAATCTTTATGATTATTCCAACTATGCCGTGTAAGACACCAGCTTGGAAGCAATTCACTCTGCAGGATTTTTCGGGAGTTGGTCCAGGTAAGCAAATGCAGGAGAAAAATTCAGGATCTTAGCAAGGATCCACTCCTTCACTCACTATCACATCAGCATGTATCTAAGTCCATTCAGGCTGTACCACGCACTGGATGGCTTACAGATAGAAATTTATTTCTGAGTGGGTGAATAAATACTTCAGCAGCTTGAGACAGCCTGTACATGAGAACAGCCCTGGACCCCCATCCACAGAATCCATTGCTAGTCAAAGGAAAAGCTTAACAACCTCTATTAGTCTCACACCTTACAGTTTTCATAGCACTACATATGCGTTTCCTGATTTGAGCCTCACAGCAAATCTGTGAGATAACTATTATCATTTCAGTTTTATGGGTGAGAAAACTAAGCCTGAGAAGTATTCAGTGAGATCCTCAAGATCATAAAACGGATACATAGCAGAACTAGAACTAAACGGCCAAGTTCAAGTTTAGTGTTTATTCTATGCTTAAGGAATACTTCAAAAGAAAGGTGCTTACTTCTACCTAGATACATTTCTAATTCATGTATCTACATCTCCTAAGATAGGGTCCAACGTCATCCCTTTACTCTGGAGGAAAAAAAAAAATGTGGCCCATTGGAAAGAGCTTGGGCTGGAGTCCAGACCAGAGCTGCAGGAACCAATTACATAACCTTGGACGAGTCTTGGCACCTCTCAGCAGGCCTCTGTTTTTTCTTCTCTTGAGTGGATGTAATAATAGCTGACTTGTCTGCCTCATGGGGTGCCATGACGTGCCAATAAAAAAAGATATAAAATGTGCCACAGAGACATCAGCTTGATTATTATAAGCGGATTCCAGGACTCCTGTACCTTGGCCTCCCTGCTTGGAGATCTGATTGTGAAGGGGTTCCAACATTACCCCCGCTTCATTTCCATCTTATCCCAGTGACTTTACCTTTCCCCATATCTGACCCTTCCTTTAGAGCTCAGATATAGGATTAGATAGTGATAATTGAAATCTTATGAATATATTATAAATCTTAACCTTTGAATATAATATGTGGATTATATTTTATCCTTTTTTTTTTTAAATAAAAAGACAATTGCTGGTACTACTAAGAGGTACAAAGAGGTACAAAGACTTAAGATTGTAGCTGTGGCAATATGGATAAGAAAAATTTTTTTTTTTCCTTTTTTTTTTTGGTGTCTTGGTGTGGCTTGCAGGATCTTAGTTCCCTGCCCAGGAATTGAATCCCAGGCCCTGAACAGTGAAAACTCCAAGTCCTAACCACTGGGCCACCAGGGAATTTCAGAGAAAAGTTAACGTAGGATATTTTAGGGAAGAAGAAGAAGCCAAATACGATTACAGTTTTACGTCTGGGAATGAAGGAGAGTGGTGGTGCCTTTAACAACAGGAAAAGCAAGCAGGTCTGAAAGAGACAATGAGCAGCTCAGCGGAGGGGGCACTGAGTTCAAGGTCTCAGTGGGACACACAGGTACAAGTGTGGATCAGGAAGCTGGAAAATCAGCCCTCAAGATCTGGGAACAGTGAGCACTTAGGAACGATCTACATAAAAGCCATGGGTTTTAAAGACTAGAGATTGGATGGGCTTCATCAAGATTTAAAAAAGAAGAAAAAGAAAAAAGAGCCAGCAGAGATTTTATACTCCAGTATCCAAGTCTTCACTAATTGGTGGTCTTGTTAATCTATGAAGTCTTTGGATATAGTTTGTCAGCCACAAATTGTCACTTGCCATGAGTGCTTGCCATCTACAAGGACTAAATCATGTGCCATTGCAGCCACTGACCTTCAACACCCACTGAAGGAATTCAGGGAGAGCAGAAATGAGGCACTCTGTGCTCCAGGAAACTGCAGGACACGTCTTCAGATGGTTAGATATTCTCAGGAGCTGATTTTATGAGCTCAATCCTCATGGTGGTGATTATTCCTCATAACTAGCAGAAGCTTCACAAGACCAGCAGAAACTTTCTACAAAAAATATGTGCTTGATTGTATGTACTCCCCTTTTACCCAAATCACATGGTGTCCTTTCCCCCTGCATTTTTGGGGCAGCTTCACAGAGCTATCTTAACGCTGTCTCCTGTGCTACAGTCCTCATTTGCCCCGAGTAAAACTAAACTTGCAACTCTCACGTTGTGAATTTTTTTTAGTTGACAAGTTCTTTCTGATTATGGGTGTCATATCCCATTTTTTTTTTTAAAAGATGTTTTGAAATAGAGATAAATTTTATTCCTTTGGTTAGGTCAATGTAAATATTTTCATCAAGATAGAAACTGCAAACATAGATGAATTTTGCAGGCTAATGCCATTATTTTGATTTACTATAGAATATAAATAGTCTCCTAAAATTGGGATTATTCTGTTCATACAGTTTCGTATCTCAGTGGTCCCACACCACTTTTAACAGGACTTTCGTGGTTTGTCCCAATTTATAGATTAAGGAACTTGTGATACGTTCCATATGAAATATACAGACATATACTTCTACATGAATTGCAAATATGGGTTTTTGTGTCAAATATTCTACATAAGAAGCTGATGGACTTCAAATGCAATTATTGACTATAGTAATATTTTGTATTTTTTGGGAGAAAAATTTTTGGTGTGAAATTTCCAAAGAAGGATCATAAAAAATACAGTATGTTAAAGCTTTGCCAGGACTCTCTGGCTGTTCAGTGGTTAAGACTTCCAATACAGGGGGTATGGGTTTGGTCCCTGGTCAGGGAGCTAAGAACCCACATGCCTGGAAGCCAAAAAACAAAACATAAACAACAGAAGCAGTATTGTAACAAATTCAATAAAGACTTTTAAATGGCCCACATTAAAAAAATTTTTTTAATTAAAAAAGAAAAAGAAAATAGAAAGATAAGTAAGAACTGGGACTTGGTAACCTATTTGGGAGACAGATGCAATCACAAACAGAGGAAAATGAGAGAGAAAAGGAAAATCAGAATATGCAACCTTAAGAAGAAGAAAAGTGCCATGGAGTCGGCATTATCAAAAGGAAAAACATAATCGTAAAAGGAAGGCTAAGATAAGGCCTCAGGCCCTGATGAGGAGCAGAAGGTCATGGGTGCAGGTAGCATTCACTGATTGTGCCATGTGTTTATCTTCACCAAACAGTATGCTTTTGGGGGTGGGCAACAAATTTTACAGCTGTGTGTGTCTTCACAGAACAGTTTCAAAGCATTCAGCATAGGGTTGTTCATAAATTACATAATAAGGCAGAGTTTCAAATATTTGAAAGGAATGTGTTTGGGAGAGGCTGGTGTAAAACTGATAAAGAGTCCAGGTTGAAGTGTCCTTCGCTGAGAGGTTGGGAGACCCTAATTCAGCAGAGGGGCCCCCCACCTTACCAGCACTATTTATAACTACCGGCAAATGTTCCCAATGCATACCATTCGGTTCATGACTCAGGAAGACAGAAAATGAATTTATTTTCAGGAATCCTAACTCAAACACGGGGAACCCTGCCTGGCACTTTGTAATGACCTAGAGGAGTGGGGTGTGGGGAGGGGAGGAAGACTCAAGAGGGAGGGGGTTTGTGTGTAATTACGGCTGAATTGCGCTGTTGTGCGGTGGAAATGAACGCAATATTGTAAAGAAATTTTACTCCAATAAAAGATGGCTTGTAAAAAAAATTCCCAACTCACAAGTGGAGAACAGAAGCCTGGCTTGTACTTTTCCTCTCACCCTCCTGATTCCCACACGAAGAATAGCCTTTGAGTTAAACAGAGACATGTGATTAGCAAGCCCAAGAGACCAGACTTTGAGTCTCTAAGAAATAATTTCCTCTTCCTCTGTCAAAATATTTCTCCTTTGCATTTGTTGAAAATATTGCTGTGTCCACATCGACCAGTCTGACAACTGAAAATGTTGAGTATTACAGTCTCACACCCCCTTCGTTTCCCCAGCAGAGAGAAAAGCGCTCCCCCAACCCCACCTCATGGCATCTCACCCCCACTGCACACAGAAGGATGCCCATTCTCACCACGCCTCTCCCTTCCTGTATGTGTCTAGTCAGCTTCCAGTTCATACAGACAAGTCTACACAGTGGTCTACACAGACCAACAAAGTCGCAAGCGAGCGAGGCTGGCCGAGACCACGAGGGACCGACCTGACACAGGGTGCTTTAGTGCTTATGTGATCTGGCCCCTGGGGCTGGGCTGCCTGAGCTCACACCCTAGCTTTCCCGCTCGCTACTTTTGAGACCTTGAGTAAACCGTAGTCTCTCTGTGCCACTTCCCTTTTGGGTAACATTAGGATAAGAAGAACACTTTTCTTTGAGAGCTGTTGTGATGACAACACAGTACCTCACTATCCTTAGGAAGGCATGAGAAAGCTCATCATAAACCATAAAACAATGTAAATGTGCAGTGTAACCACCTTTATTCCTCTTACTGACATGGCTGGTGTTTAGTTGGTCCTCACTTGTGTGGGTTTTAGGAGACAGAGCACTGTCAGACTGATGAGCACCAAGCAAGTCGGCATTTGTACTGTGTTGGGTCAGACCTGCCGCCGTGCAGAGTGCGGGATGCTCAGTGGCCCTGGGATGAGGAGCAGGGCTGCTGAAATGAAGCCTCGCATCTCAGAGCCGCTTGGAGGGAGGCCGCCCCGGAAGCAGCCAGGTTTAGAGAAGGGCCCTGGTTGGGGTGCAGGCAGTGAGAAACCAGGGAGGGATGGAGATAGACTCTCTGAGCGAGTTATCGCCACCTCACACAGCAGGAGAGAAGCAATTGCCACCTCTACCTTCCTGCTCCGTGTAGAGTGAATGATCAACAACTCATCCGCAAAGGGAATGTTTCTTTACAAGGATGCAATACATCTGCGTTAGGCTGATTAAAAATTGCTCCCTGTCAGCCTCACAAGTGTAACACTCGAGAGTCTAGAATGCAAATGCAGACAGGGCTTTAGAGTCTGACATACCTGCTCTGCTCAGTGACCTTGGGAAAGTTGCTCCATTTCTCTGGTTCTGCCACCTTGTCTGTAAAATGGGGAATCATACTTTTCACTCCACAGGGTTACTGCTGAGTGTCAAAAGAGATGGCATCTGTGCAGTGCTGTACACAGACAACGCTAGGCTCAGAGGAAGCCTAGCACTGACAGTGACCACCCATCGCCCTCTTCCCTCCCTCAGTGAACCATTATGTACAAGGTGCTTAGATAGAGCATCCAATTGCTTGTCAGCCTTCTCCATGGTCTCTCAAGTGTCCCCAGAATTCCCAGCCCTGAACTGTAGTCCCTCGGAACATAACAAAATTCCAGGGTGTTTTGCTTTATAACGTTTACGGTCCTAGTGCTTTCATTGCCTTACTTACATTATTCACATTTACTGAGTTAGACATGAAAAGGACGGGTACTACTTTAAAAAATATAGGCCTAGGTATGCTGTCACCAGGTAGCAATAGGTACTTTATCTAGAGCTATTTCAATAATTCCTTAAATTTAGAAACTTGTGCAAACTTCATTTACTGAAGTTATTGTGTTTTGTGTTTATTTTCATGTCTGTGTTCCCTACTCATCTGGGACCATGGACTATCTATCTTTGTATGGTCACTGCTTAATTTGGTATTTGATGCATAATGCTCAATAAATCTTTTTTAAGTGAGCTCTAAATTGAGTTGTTGTTCCTGCTTAAACTATCTAATTTGTTTTAAAAAAAATTTCAATATTCCTGTCTACACAGTGGTTCACTGTGACTCAGGATAAATGGTGTTATACCCTTGACACACCAAAAATAAAGTATCTGTTCTCATGAACAACTCACTAATAAACGATGCTCACCAAAGTGCTCAAAAGATCCCAGGTATTTCCAAAGTATATTCCATCCTTCTTTCTTATATGTTTCAGTATAACCTTTCTTGCAGTTTTACTGTTTAGCAATTAAAAACAAAAATAACAATAATATAGCTGTTGTTGCTGTTGTTTAGTTGCTAAGTCATGTCTGTGCTCCTCTGTCCATGGGATTCTCCAGGCGAGAATACTGAAGTGGGTTGCCATTTCCCTCCCCAAATATAGCTGTTACCACTTACCCAATGCTTAACATGTACCTGTGTGAAGTTTTTTACACAGTTTATCTGAATCCTTGTTGCAGCTTTCCTACAGGGTCAAGGAGAGGGTAAATTAATGTCTTTTGATGCCAATGGGGCAGCTTTGCAAGGTCACTCAGCTAGTAAGCTGAATTTCAAACCCAGAGGGTTATACTCTAAATCCACGACTCTTTGCCACTGCACCTAAATGCATCCCAGACTGGCATTTGGGCTTCCCAGGATCCAGTCCACAGACTCCACTTCACACCCCAGTTTTTGCCTTCTGTGCACCTTCTGGTTCAGCCAGAAGAGTTACTATTTAACATACATGCTCTGGCTTCCCAGACTCTGCCGAGACTTAGGAAAAACCTGCCTCCCAGAATACTCTTCCTGCCTTCTCTGCACAGCCGACCCCATCACCCTTCAAGACCCAGGGCCAAATACTGTCTCTTCCAGAAAACCTTCCCTCATCCCTTCTGCCCACCATCACCACGTACACCCCACCAGGAGTCTCCCCTCCCTTCTCTAAACTCTCAGAGTGTTTTCTTGGCACTGTTGCTGTGACACTTCACACCCCAGCCCAGGTATTTCAGCTTTGTGTAGGGAAGTCCCATCTCTGTCTCTCCTGATGCTGTTCACATCAGAAGCAGGATCCACGTGGATTCACGATGCACCAGCTCAGGAGCTTGTGGATTGAAGCCCGTGCACTGCAGTCCCACAACTGGGTCTGAATAGCAAAGTCACAGAGCTTCCGCCTCCCCCTTCTCCCCCTCCCCCCTCCCTGCTTCTCTCATCCCTTCCCCCCAACCTAACTGACTTAATGGCATTTTGTGGGACTCTCCAATGAAGCATGAAATGGACCTACATGCACTAGGAGTCACACAATCAAAAGGCCAGAGAAAAATGGAAATGCTGGATAAGGTCAAAATAGAAACCTGCCAATAGCCACCATCTCTATCAACAGAGCCCAGTCTTTCTCTCACCTCCTCCCAGCTTGGATTGTGTGATCAAGTCTCAACCGGAAGGCATAAGTAAGGGGCTGAGAGTGCTTAGGAGCTAGGCTGTGCCCCTGAATTTACCCCAGAGAAATTCCATCAACTGAACCGGCATTTATGAGGCACCTACTGCACACCTGCCCAACTCTGCTGAGCAGTGGAGATGTAATGATGACAAAGGGTTTTCTGTCCAAGAGCTTAACAGGTGGGTAGGCACATAAACAGATGGGGAGGGGAAGAGATGGGCCACTTCGTTCGGATCATGTGACTAGGAAATCCTGTCTCTGCTTTCAACCAGGGAGTGAGGTAACATTTTACATAAAGACTTGGCTGGGCTGTGTGCTTCATCCTTATTCACTCCCTACCATGTCTGCCTTGGAGCCCTTGCGCATATCTCCTCCATCAACACAGATGCTAGTGGTAAGTAGAAGATGAAATACACAGTTGAGGGAAACAAGTCCATGGTGAAGACTCTGCATAACTGCCTTATGTAAGCAAAGCTGAGCTGGATTTTATTTTCTTTATGTTTTTCTGGCGAAATGTATCCTTTCCCTTCTTATGAGCCTCAGATGGTACACCCTCCTGCAAAACACTAAAATATCTCCAAAGGTACCTAAGATCCATGTCATAATTTTCCCATCCTCTGAAGTGGAAAGGGAAATATCCACCTCCTAGAGCCTCTATGAGAAATAGATGAGATAACTCATCCATCTAGTCAATAAATATTACTGAATGTCTATGATGTGCCAGCATTGTTCTAGCTGCTGGAATTAGAGCAGTAAACAAAATATTTTTTTTAAAAAATCCCCATCCTGGGACTTCCCTGGTGATCCATTGGTGAAGACTCCATGCTCCCAATGCAGAAGGCATGGGTTTGATCCCCGGTCAAGGAACTAAGATCCCACATGCTGTGTGGTGTAGCAAAAAAAAAAAAAAAAACCACACAACTTTTAAAAATTATTTTTAAAAAATCCCCATCCTTCTAGTGGGCAAGGAAAGGTAACATATCTGGGTGGATACATCTGGGTATATCAGATAGTGGAGTGCATGCAAAGCATTTTGCACATGGCATGACTTGTGATAAATGCTCCATATTTATGGTGACAGAGGCAATGATTAGCACCAAGAGTAATATACCAAGAAGAGTCAGCTTCTTCGAGGTAAAGTTCAAAGGCACCTTACTGGTTAGGGGTACAGGAGGGCCTCAGTTCCCACAGTCACTTAACAGCATGTCATCCATTTGAAGAAAGGAAGATGGTCATCCCCGGAGATATCAGGGCTACAGCAAATGCCAGTGTGCTTGAGAACAACAATGGAAACAGTTTTCATGCTTGGTCACCCTTACCTCTAAATCACTTTCCCATTTGACTCAGTGACCCAAATATCCCCAAAGACTTACTTACATGAAGAATAAAATTATGTTGGCAAGATGTATAAATTGTGTGGTCCTTTGCTTCCTGATGTAGAAAGAAATGAATCAGCTTCAGTGTTGGTCCCCATCATTGGGACAGAGTTCAGTATGCAAACCTCAGAGGTGGCTGACCACAAGCAGAACATCTACCCCACCCAGAACAAGGTAACTGACTTTCATTGTGCATCTGAAAAACCGAAGTGCTGCTTAGAGTTGCTATAAACATCTTCCAATGAAAAAGCATCTCCCATATGTAGTATTCATCTACCCATTCATGCATTCTCCAACCCTCAATCCATCCTTCCACCTGTCTAACCATTTACAGAGCCATACACCTATCTGATTAACACCCACCCACCCACTCATCCATCCATTCATCCATATACCTACCTTTCTACTTAACTGTTCATCCATCTGTCCACTCATCCACCCATCTAAATCACCCAGACATGGTCTGTGATGTTGAAGGGCACCCTTAGAATGGATTGTTTTTATTGTCCTTTATTGTCCAAGATTCTGTAATTCCACAAAAATTGAAGGATGAGAAATGATGATATACAAAATGAACTGCAATTTCAGCAAGCCCCAAAAGAGCTCTCTCATCTAGTGGAAAGATCAAAAGATTCATAGACACATAATTAAAGCAAGAGGCAGAAAATAAAAAGAGTCTGAGGGAGGTGTAAGCAGCAGCATGAAGGAGGGGGCTAGCTGAGAGTAAAACAACCCGACCCCTACAGAGAAAGGTGGCCTTAACTGCTTCTGAAATATGTCACAATCAGCACTGTGAGTTTGAAGGGCACCGAAAGCCAGAATTTACCTCCCCCAGTAGCCTGTACTGCTTCACACTCCCACCCTCTTTTGCACAAGGGCGTCTTCTCCAGGTGGTCCTTATTAGTGGCACAAATTGCCTGGGCAACACACCCATCAGCACCTATCTACAAGATTAGCAATCACATCATCTGTGATTCAGGATTTTATTTTCTGAAGCCGAAATCAGGGCATGTGACAAGCACACAGGGAGACAAATAAAAGGTCTATTTGAGATCTGAGCTGCTGTGGAAAATCTGCCTCGTAGAGATGCTGTGCTTGTAGAAACTATTCTCCCTGGCTGGCCGCTCTGCCTTCGGTCTCACCCAAAGCAATTCCTTTTGATAATAATCAGTAGATTATCACTAAATACAAATCTCATTTAATCAGTCCCTTATATTTTATGTCTCTGACTCCACATTATCTTCAAAATCCTCCTTAATCTGTCTCAAATATAATTTTTTGCCAATATTTCTACCACCCACTGCCCTCATTCTGCTTTTGATGCACTATTTACCACGTCCTAAATAAACCCAGTGTTTTCAGCCTCTCTGCCTTTGCTCACAGGATCTCTCTGCCCAGAATTACTTCCTTCTCTCTCTCTCCCCCTCCCCTTTTCTGCTCATTTCTTTTTAAACAGCTTTATTGAGGAATAATGGATATACAAAAAACTGCACGTGTTTAATGTATACAATTTGATGAGTTTGGACATAGGCATATACTCATGAAGTGATCATCATAATCAAGGTAATAGGCATAGCCAGCACCTCTGAAAATTTATTTATACCTTTTCGTGTTGTGGTTGTTATTACTGTTGTGCTGCATACTAAGTCACATTAGTCGTGTCCGACTCTTTGAGACCCTATGGACAGTAGCCCGCCAGGATCCTCTGTCCATGGGGATTCTCCAGGCAAGAATACTGGAGTGGGTTGCCATGCCCTCCTCCAGGGGATCTTCCCGATCCAGGGATCGAACCTGAGTCTCCTGCACTGGCAGATGGATTCTTTAACACTAGTGCCACCTGGGAAGCCCAAGAACAATTAACATGAGATCTGCCCTTCTAAGAGGCGGTTAAGGGCATTATACAGTAATGTCCACTACAGGCATTGTGTAGTAACACAGGCTCTAGAACAGTTCTTGTCTTGCATAACTGAAACATTGTACCCTTGAACAACTTCCCATTTCCCCTCCCCCAGCCCCTGGCAACCATCATTCTACTCTCTGTTTCTCGAGTTAGACTCTTTTAGACACTTCTCATTCTCTAAGTGGGACGTCCTGAGTCAGCTTCTCCATTCTTACAAGTCACAGGCTGCCATTCATTCCTCCACGGGTCCCACAACACTTGATTTTTCCAATTCAGCATTTAATAGGTTTTCCATGTGTTAGTTTCTTATGTATATGAATCTCTTTCTCCCCTCTCCAACTTTACTGTAAAGAGGAAAAGAGTAGGAGCCTCTCTGTTAAACTAGATCGTGCCAGTTATGTAGTTTCTCAGTAAATATTTCTATAATAATTATGGCTTTGGCTGTCAGAACATCAAGCTTTGAAACTGTCTCAGATTATCATTAACAAGTAGATAATATAGAAAGCTATGCTTTCTTGAAGTTCGTCTGGGTTCACAAACCTATTTTACTGATATTAGATATAAGACCAAGTGGATCAGAAACACCTTGGTAACTGTGGCAGATTCCTGTTGATGTTTGGCAGAAAACAACAAAATTCTGTAAAACAATTCTCCTTCAATTAAAAAAAAAAGAACACCTTGGTAGCATTTGAATTTTGTTCTCTTAAAGTTCAGCAATTGAACTAAGTTGAACTGAAAGGGCCTCAGAAATCATCCAGTTTAGAGTTCCCATTTTACAGATAAGATTGCATTGTTTCGACTTAGTCACCCCTGCAGTTAGAACTGTTACCGAGCTACGACCACGGGGACAGTTCTGGGCCCCTCTCTCCTGCCATTGCCCCGACAAGGCTCAGTCAGTGACCCCAGGGCACTCCTAGGACATGGCAGCATGCTACAGTTGGCATCAAACCCAGGAGGTGGGTAGCAATTCCTCCTCTCCCCTTCCCTCCTCCAGGGCGGAGACTGGGTAAGTGCTCTTTCAACTCTTACAGACTTGGATTTTTTTCCTTCAGGTCCAAATCAGTTATTTTAAGAAAAGGGGAAAGGAAACCACTTGTCATTTCTGAGATTAGTCACACACACACAAACTCATTGTCAAATTGGACCACAATGAACACCCAGCTTAAGGCTTTTTTCTTTGCAAGAGGGATGGAAAGGGAAAGATCATGAATCTCTATCTTAGTAGAACTCAGCAGGCAAATAATCAGGGAGAAAAGAGAGCTACCCACCAACAGGTCACCTTGAAGCACTGGGTGACTATTCTGAAAGGCTAAAACCAGTAACAGACACTCTGGGTGGGGATAGGCACAGAGAAGACACGGGGAGAACACGATTATTACTGTTGCAAATATGGCCAAAGTCACATTCGACACTCCAGGCCAGCCTTGGATGGGAAGAATAAACTCATCTGAATTCCAAGAGCAAATATTTTCAATTCTGGTACTGTCACTGAAGAGTGAAAAAGCCAAGCTCCTGTTTGTTCATAGAATGAAACTCAGGACGTCTGAGAAAGCTTTGATTTTCGAGTGTCTTGATCTGCACTGTGTCTTTACTCATCTTTCATTGTTTTATTGGATTCTCATGACTGGGATATAAGATACAGGTGCTAATGTTCATTTAACAGCTAGCACCCTGCGGAAAAAGCGGGTAGGATGAATTTGGAGATTGGGATTGACGTACATACATCATTGATGTGTGTGGGTGCTCAGTCGCTCAGCTGTGTCTGACTTTTTATGACCCCATGAATTGTAGCCTGCCAGGCTCCTCTGTCTATGGAATTTTCCAGGCAAGAATACTGGAGTGGGTTGCCATTTCCTACTCCAGGGGATCTTCCCGACCCAGGGATCAAATCCACATTTCTGTCATCTCCTATATTGACAGATGGATTCTTTACCACTGCACAACCTGGGAAGCCTACTGACACTATATATAAATCAGATAATTAATGAGAACCTACTGTATAGCTCAGGGGACTCTGTGCTCTCTGGTGACCTAAATGAGAAGGAATCCAAAAAAGAGGGGATATATGCACACATATTCCTGATTCACTTTGCTATGCAGCAGAAACTCAACATTGTAAACAACTATACTCCAATAAAAACTAATTTAAAATAAAACAAAAAACCAACCAACCAACACAAAAAAGGGCTAGGAGCAGAGTGTAGTGCCTTTCTCAAGTTTAGGCAGGTTCTTGGGGCAGATTGAGGACTCAGAACCAGGCTTCCTGGACACTGAGAAACAAGGTGTTGCAAAGCTGGTGGGTCCTTCTGAAGAGCACAGGGCTTTCCACCCGCCAGTCTCCCTCGCACAACAGCAGAAGTCTTGTAAACACATGCACAACCTCAGCTAAGAAGGGGTACAAGGTGGGGGTGCTCTGCACCCCATGGGTAAGAGTCTCCCTTTGATGTCCCCTGGGTCTCACCTTTCTCCTGCTGAGCTCTAGAGTCAGCTTGATACTAGACTCCAGAGCTATCTTCCTTTCCCTTAAAACTCTAGCCCAAGTTGGACCAACATGTCCTTTTCTTCTTTTCCAAATGCAGAGCTGAGGCAGTAACATTTCTGCAAAGGACAGCTATGAATAGTAACCAGAGAGTTGTGACCAACAATAAAAAACAGTATCACAACTGCCACATTTCCAAAGAAGTTTGTGATGCTGAGAGAACTAAAGACTTGACCCCAGAGGGCCAGAGTCTCCTCCCAGGCACCTGCTTTCCCAGAGCTCATCTCCAGTTCAGTCACTGGTGCCCAACTATGGATGTAATCCATTTCTGCACCTTGTAATGCAAAGGTTCTTATCCCCATTTCACAGATGATGAAACTGAAACACAGGAAGTTGTATATCTCAACACTGAGCTACTGACTGATGGGGGTGCAGCTTCACCTCCACCTCGATTCCAATGACTGGCCCCCTTCCAACTCTACAATTGCTTGTTCTTTAGTGTAGTTTGCAGTCCTTCTGCTTACTATCCTTTTAGCCCTGTTACTAAAAAAAAGTGCTTGAAGCAACTTTCAGGAGCAGTTGCTCCTACGATCTTTCTCTGTGTAGAATCCTCTGCTGAGAAAGTTCATCCACATGGTGGCGAAAACCTGTGACCACTATTTAATCAACCAACAAGTACCAATTAAACTTCACTATGTGCCAAGCACAGGAACTGTGGAGATATTTCTAAGACACCTTAGACCTTTGGGTGGTACAAAAGAGCTGAGTTGGAGAGACAAGAATAACACACATTAGAACAAACTGCTATAATACAAGGATAGCATTTCCTTATTTGCCACATCACAAACCCTGGAATGCCTTCAGCGCCTGGGCCACACTCATTTGCATATTCTCTTTATGACAAAATGTGACTGACTGCAGATTAGATTAGCAAACATTGCTAGACATTATTCAGAGCCAATCAGGGGAACAAAGACATTAAAGAAGTGAAGGTAAATCCAATTTTGATCAGAGAGCAAGGCAATGATTAAATAATCTGTGAAGATTATTTTTTAATTACTATAGTTCTCAGGGAATTCTGAAAGGATCTCCACGGAGTCTTAAGCAATGACAGCGTCACTAAAACATGGGACTTCATTCTCAAATGGATTTATTGGAGAGGGAAATACTCACTTGGATTTATAAACTCTGGGATGTTTGTTTTAAAAAAAAAAAAAGGAAATCATGGGACTTCCCTGGTGGTCCAAAGATTAAGAATCCACCTTGCAATGCAGGGGTTGCAGTTTGATTCCCGGTTAAGGAACTAAGATCCCGCATGTCACAGAGCAACTAAGTCCACATGCTGCCACTACTGAAGCCTGTGTGCGCTGGAGTCCCTGCGACACAACTACTGAGCCCACGAGCCACAGCTAGAGAGTCCACGCACCACAACAAGACCCTGCAGGATGCAACTAAGACCCTACACAGTCAAATACATTTATTTTTAAAATTAAAAAAAAGAAAATCATGCTACTTTATTACTGAACTAGGGTCATTTTTAACTTAAATACATAAGAAGCTATGTAGGAAACTGATTTGATGTGTCTGGAATGTATCATTTCTGTACTTGGGTGGGGAGACTGTTAAGACACTGGTCAAATATTGCTCAAAGTCAGGGAATTTTTTCTAAACTTGGCAAAGATTTCCATTTCCTTCTGGCTTATAGAAGTGCCAGTTTTCATGTTGCTGGAGAGGTCTGGGGACTTGATGAGGTTTGTTTTTGTATGTGTGTGATTACAGACGATTACATTCTTTTTTATTTTATTTTTGGCTGTGCTGGATCTTTGTTGCTGTGGCGGCTTTTCTCTAGTTGAGGAGCATGGGCTCTAGGGCATGCAGGCTTCGGAAGCTGCGGCTCCTGAGCACAGGCTCAGTAGTTGTGGTACTCGGGCTCAGTTGCTCCGAGGCATGTGGGATCTTCCCAGACGAGGGATTGAATCCATGTCTCCTGCACTGCACAGATTCTTTACCACTAAGCCATCAGGGAAGACTCAGAAAATTGCGTTCTGAAGGGTCTATAAGTCAAGGCCAGATCTGCATATGCCTGGTGCTTAACTGCCTCCCAAGCTCCATCTGAACCTATGACAGAGTTTCTCAGTGGCTCAGCTGGTAAAGAATCCGCCTGCAATTGGGAAATCTGGGTTCAATCCCTGCGTTGGGATGATCTCCTGGAGAAGGGAAAGGCTACCCACTCTCGTATTCTGGCCTGGAGAATTCCATGGACCTGTATAATCCATGGGGTGGAAAAGTTGGACATGACTGAGCGACTTTTACTTTCACTTTCCACCTCAGCACAGTTAAATCAGAATCTCTAGGAGGGGACCAGGCAGTAGTATTACTTTAAAGCTCCCCAGACAATCCCTGTGTACAGGCCAAGTAGAGACCACTGCTGTGTCAGTTGTCTCCCTGAAGCCCAGCTTGCACCAGAATGCTGGGCTGCCAAAGTTCAACAACTGTCAGCATCACACCATAGCCTGGCAAGTGGTGTCCCAGCCTCTGCAGTCCATCCCCAGGCCATTGCGAATCCCACCTCCCTTACAATTCTAGTTGTGGGTCCAAAGGCATGGCAGAATGATGATATATGGAGATTAAATCTTCTTTGAGGATCATCATGATAATTAACGAAGGTAACATATATATAATATATATATAAGGTGCTGAGTGTACCATGTGGCACACAGTGAGCCCTGGAATAGTCATGACTTCTGAACTCTCACTATGCCACCCTGAGTGAAGACGAGAAGAAGACACAAGATGAACAGTGCCTGGTGATCCGGGAGGAATTTGCTATCATTTATCTTTCGCCTCTCTTCCCTCCGATAACCTTCCTCTTGGCACTTGAGGTGGAACACAAAAAGCTTAAATATTTTCCCCAGCAGCAAATTGGCCTTTACAGACAGCCCCAGAGGGCAGAGGGCAGCATCTCTGGGTGATGGAGAAGGACAGCTGCCCTGGGAGATATGCCCTGGGTCCTGGACTTTTTAGGAGCTCTTATCAGTTTCCACTGGGCAGAGTATCAGACACTGAACCCACTGGATTTTCTGAACCTGAGTGGCTGTGAGGAAGGAGAGGGCCTCCCTGTCTTCTTTCCCTTATGTGTGCAGAAGTCACCACCACCAGAATTCAAACAGGTACTCATGACCGCAGCATCCTCTTTTCTGAGAAGTATAGATTCTGAACCACAGTAAAAGCCCTGTGATTCAGATTTTATATTGTGATAAGACAGGTTACACTAAAACAATAATCTTTAAGTTGTAACAGAAGTCCCTTCTTTTTGAACACATATTTTAACTCCAGGTGCTGCCTAAAAAATCATGAAAAGCAGCTTTTACTGGAAGAGGATCTGCATCCCTGATGCATGCCAGATGCTTGGCATGAATTACCTCCTCCCTTTAGACTGAGGCTCATGGAAAAGAACCAGGTATAAACTCAACTGGCAAATGCTGGGTTCCTGGGACTGGAATTTTCCCAAGGCTGCACAATATCATCCAACAACCTTGTCAAGAGATCACGGGGCTTCAGCCCTAGAGTTTCTAATCCAGGAGGTCTGGGATAGGACCCAAGTGTCTGCATTTCTAACAAGTTCCCAGGTGATGCTGATGCTGCTGGTCCAGGGACCACAGTTTGAGAACACCTGCTCTTAAGGCCACAGTATCCATTACATAAACCTCAGTCAAAAAGAAGAGGGAGGAGGAGTCCTACAGCCTAACTTTGGAGCAGGTGCTGGGTCTCCCTTCCCACCAACATACATGCAATGCCCTTATTTGCTGAGCAGATGTATTCCTCAGAAGCAGCAGCAGGTTTCTGCTTGCCTAGATCCACGCATACCCTCCATAGCAGCTGAGAATGGCAAGCCAAGGCTTTAGTGGTCTCCCAGATTTGGTGGCTTAGTTTCCTAAGGGTCTTTCCTTGGACCAGGTGAAAGGTTGTTGCTGAACCACGAAAAGACGCTGGGATTCTTGGCCTCCAGAAGAGAAGAATTCAATCTGGGGCCAGAGATGAGGCTTGATCGCTCAGAGCTTTTGTGTAATAAAGTTTGATTAAAGTATAAAGGAGAAAGAGAAAGCTTCTGACACAGACATCAAAAGGGGGCAGAAAGAGTACCCCCTGCTAGTTTTTAGCTGGATGTTATATAGTCACTATTAATGTCAGACTATTAATGAAAGAAAGGAATGTCTTAAAACTCAGAATGGCACCAGGCCCCTAATCCATAAAATGTGTTTGGGGATAATCTTGGCACCAGACGAGTCATGAGTCATCCTGAGCCATAAAACGATTGACTTGAATCTTGTAGAAGGGCTGATTATTATACAAATAGTTTCGTTTACATAGATTAGGGGAACAATGTCTGAGGATAACATAATGGTTTGTCAAGTCGGTTCTAAGCTATTAGAAGGAACCGACTTGAAGACAGAGTCTGGGGTAAATGCACAGTACATTAACATAGCTTAAGACAAGCATTTCCATAAGAAGAATGCATTGGTTAACTCAAGGTTTGAGAATTAGTTAACTTCAGGTGGAACCAGGTGTCATTATGGCTACACAGTATTTTAAGAGAAACCTCCTTTTAAATTTGTATAGAGAAGGGAAAAAAAATATATATCACTAGTTTGTTTCCTCCTGCCACTTAAGAGAGAGATAAAAAATGTCTTGCATTTTATAGACACTTGCAGCCTATTTCCTCCATTTGGAGACCCCTGGCCTTCCTGCCTGTTACCCTCTCACAGGTAAGGGAAAGTCCAGGAAAGGAAAAATAAACTGGCCCCACAAGGCAGCCACAGCACCCTTACTTAACCTTTACTCTTCTTTTTTTCTTAAAATCTTTTTTGGCCATGCTACGCAGCACGTGGCATCTTAGTTCCCTAAGCAGGGAGCCAACCCGTGCCTCCTGCAATGTAAGCACAGAGTCTTAACCACCAGACCATAGGGAAGTCTCCTTATTCAACCTCTTCAGGAGACCTTGGCAACCACTGAAGCTTGATTGCAATTTGTGGCCATTAACACAAGCTGGTGCTCAGGTGACCTCAGAAAGCCCTTTCTCTGATATTTGTCTGGTTTCCTAGCAACCTAAACATTAAGAAATGGAGGTGAAAACAAAAATTTCTAGGAGATCATCCCTGATGGCTTCCCTCACCAGGTACTGGAAGCAAATTAGAAGCATTCTGACTGAATTAGGTATCTGCAGAGGTATCTGTGGAATTAGAAGCATTTTGACTGCCAGCATGAATAAAGTCTGTGATCTTAATCCACAGGCTAAACAGAAAACCACAGGCTGATGACTGTAGTTCCCCTTCACAATTAAAGCCACACAAAAGCAAAACTGCAAATGAGGCAGTGAAGCTGGGAGCTGCTGGTAGAAAGACCAGCTTGTGTGCAATGAGCTGAAATAAAAGCAGTGTTTGAAAGCTTAGGGCTTTGAGAAATATATGTCATGGTATTTTTTAGAAGACAATATATGAAGTAATCGCCACCTACCCAATAGCGTGAAATGGATCAAAATGGCAAGAAATGCTACCCCAGTGAGGTTTTCGTCAATTAGATGATGTTGGAAAGTGTAATATTGGGAGAGACAGTGAGAGTGGAGTCAACCCTGCATTCTAGTCCCAGCTCTGCCACTTATCGGCAGGGTGACCTTGGGCATAGGCCTGGTCCCCACATCCAAACCACCAGCAGGCCCTCCACCACCAAAGATGTCCTAAGTCTGGTCACTTCTCTCATCACCGTTGCTACTCACTGCATGCAAGCCACCATCATCTCTTATCTGGATTACTACAATAACCTGCTAACTAGTTCTCCCTGCATCTATAGTTGTCACCTAAGAGTTCATTCTCTACTCAATAGCCAGAGTGAGCTGATCTTTTTTTTAAATTGTGATGAAACATGCATAATAAAATTTTCCATCTAAACCACTTTTAAGTAGTGTTAAGTATGTCCACACTGTTGAGCAACTAAATCTCTAGAATATTTTCATCTTGCAAAACTCTGGACCCATTAAACAATTCTTCATTTCCTAACCATCCCTTGCAACCACCATTCTAGTTTCTGTTTCTGTGAGTCTGACTGCTCTAAGTACCACATATAAGTGAAATCAGCAGTTTTTGTCTTCTAGTAACTGGCTTATTTCATTAAGTATAATTATTCAAGGCTCCCTTCATGCTGTAGTATGTGTCACTATATTCTTCCTTTTTAAGGCTGAATAATATTCCATTGTATGTAGAAGAACACATATAGTTTATCTATTCATCTGCCAGGGCTTCTCAGGTGACTCAGTGGGTAAAGAATCCATCTGCCAATACAGGAGACATAAGAACACAGGTTGATCCCTGGGTCTGGAAGATCCCCTGGAGTAGGAAATGGCAACCCAATCCAGCATTCATGCCTGGAAAATCCCATGGACAGGGGAGCCTGGTAGGCTACAGTCCATGGTGTTGCAAAGAGTCAGACACAAGGGAACAACTGAGCACACACAATTCATCTGTCGATGGACATTTGGGTTGCTTCCACCTCTTGGCTGTTATCAATATTGTTGCTACAAACATGAGTGTATGAATTTCCAAGACACTTCATGCAATTCTTTTGAACTATATGGTAATAATATTTTTAACTTTTTGAGGAACTGCCACACTGTTCTCCATGATGACTGCATTATTTTACATTCCTACCAAGAGTGCAAAATGATCTTTGAAGTCCTCAGTACTGTTAACATTTCAAGCTGGGTAACTAGTTGCGTGTGTGTGTGTGTGTGTTTGTAGAGGTGGGGGAGGGCGAGTTCCTGTCTCATGTAACATAGTATGTTTAGCAGCATCCCAGGCCTCTACCCACTAGATACCAGTAATACCTTCACCGATCAAATGTGACAACCAAAAATATTTCCAGGCATTGTTGAATGTTTCCTAGTTGAGAATCACTGAATTAGATCCTGGATCTCCCCAGCTTAAATCCTCTGGAGTCTTCCCACCGTATTTAGGATAAAATCCAAACTGTCACCAACAAAACTCCCAAGGCTGCTCTCCCCACTTCTTTGACCTTGTCTTACTGGGCCTTGTATTTGGTCCCCAGCACATCAAAATTATTCCTAGCTCAGAGCCTTTACATTTATTGTTCCCATTGCCCAGGGTCTCAGGTCTCTGCCATTCACATCTCAACTCATATGTCACCTTCTCAAGGATGTGTTCCTTGATCAACCAATTCGATAATCCAAAAGCCATGTTAAAAATGACAGATATTTATGATCCCAGACAAACCAGGAACTTCTGATAGCCTATTGATGAAGGTGAAAGAGAAGAGTGAAAAAGTTGGCTTAAAACTCAACATTCGAAAACCGAAGATCATGGCATCCGGTCACATCACTTCATGACAAATAGATGGAGAAACAATGGAAACAGTGACAGATTTTATTTTCTTGGGCTTCAAAATCACTGCAGATGGTGACTGTAGCCAACCATGAAATTAAAAGACGCTTGCTCCTTGGAAGAAAAGCTATGACCAGCCTAGACAGCAGATTAAAAAGCAGAGGCATTACTTTCTCAACAAAGGTCTGTCTAGTTAAAGCTATGGTTTTTCCAGTAGTCATGTACGGATGTGAGAGTTGGATCATAAAGAAGGTTGAGTGCTGAAGAATGGATGCTTTTGAACCGTGGTGTTGGAGAAGACTCTTGAGAGTCCCTTGGACTTTGAGGAGATCAAACCAGTCAATCCTAAAGGAAATCAACCCTGAATATTCATTGGACATACTGATGCTGAAGCTGGAGCTCCAATTGTTTGGCCACCTGATGCAAACAGCCAACTCATTAGAAAAGACCCTGATGCTGGGAAAGATTGAAGGCAAGAGGAGAAGGGGACAACAGAGGATGAGACAGTTGGATGGCATCACTGACTCAATGGACATGAGTTTGATGTCAGAGAAGCCTGGCATGCTGCAGTCCATGGGGTTGCAAAGAATTGGACATGACTGAGAGATTGAACAACAACAAATTATCCATCTGTCAGACTAGGACATGAGCTCCATGAGAGCAGGAAATTGGTCTGTCTTGTTCATCAAGTGTCCCCAGTACCTACAACAGCACCAGACAGAGTAGATGCTCAGCAAGGATTGCTGAATGAATGTCAAAGCTTTCTGACCTCAGTTACTTCAACTCTGAAAATGGATATGATAACTGACAGCCTAGAGACTGTTATACAGAATAAATATCACAAATGTGCTATCACATCCTCAATAAAATGCTTATTTCCTTCTTGCTATTTCCATAGAAAAGTAAAGTTTTCTATTTCTATCTAATTAAAGGGATCTTGGTCCATGAAATGGACCCAGTGGAATCCCAGAACTGGAGGTGAGGTAGGTCTAGCGTAGTGTTTCTCAATCCTGGCTGAACATAAGAATCACCTAGATCATATTTGTAAAATATTAATCCCCAGGCCCCACCCAAGACAAGTGAAACAAATGCTCTAAAAGACTCAGGCAGGTGAATAGTTTTAAAGTTTCCTGGGGATTCTGCTGCAGAACTCTGAGACCTGCAAATCAGGTCAAACCTACTAACTTCATAGATGAAGAATCAGGCTTAGAAAGAAGACTTCTCACGATCAACTAAAGTTTGACAAGGGAGCCAAGAATACTCATTGAAGAAAAAATAGTCTCTTTAATAAATGGTGCTGGAATAATTCATTATTGACTTGTAAGAGAATGAAACAATCCATATCTTAAACTACTCACAAAAAATTGAAATGCATTAAACGGTTAAATGTAGGACCTGAAACCATGAAACTCCTAGAAAACACAGGAATAAGGCTCCTTGACATGGGTCTTGATAAAGATTTTTGGATGTGACATGTTGAACTGTACCCACAGGTCTGCAAGCCCTGTAGCTGCCCAGCCTCAAGACAGAAGAAAGAGCCTGGAGACAGTGACAGAGACATCAATGGTTTATTGGACAGAGGAATCTTATGTCTGAAGCAAAAGTTCCTGGAGCGTCAACCCATTGTGTGCAGCAGACATGACCACAGTCTTCACTACTCAGGGGAGAAAGAGACTGCCATTTATAGAAGGAGTTGACATCGGGTTACCTCATCAGTTACCAGGGAAACCAGCAGCTGGGGTAGGTCCTGCACACCTCCTCAGGCTAATGACCATCATGAGAGCAGATGTTTCCCTTTACACTAGCAGGAGCCATTCTGGACTAAGGATTAGAACAGTCACTAGCTGGAGCAGAGGACAAGCACATTCATGAGAGAGGGTGTAGGTGAAGTAGGGACTGGTCCAGTGGAGGATGTACACAGAGCAAGAGAACGGCCATCTTGAGTGACCTGAACATACAGACACCCAAAGCACAAGCAGTAAAATCAAAAGAAAACAAGTGGGACTTCATCAAATTAAAAAGCTTCTGCACAGCAAAAGAATCCATCAACAAAGTGACAAGATATCCTATGAAACAGGAAAAAAAAATTGGAAACTGTATCTGACAAGTGGTTAATATCCAAAACATATAAAGAACTCATATTGCTCAATAGCAAAAAAAGAAAAAAAATTTAAATGGGCAAAAGGCCTGGATAGACATCTGTCCAAAGAAGATTCATGAAAGGCCAACAGGTATTTGATACGTGAAAAGCTATTCAACATCACTCCCATTGTCGTTGTTGTTGGTTAGTTGCTAAGCAGTGTTCGACTCTTTTGTGACCCCTTGGGCTATAGCTCACTGGGTTCCACTATCCATGAGATTTCCCAGGCACAAATACTGGAGTGGGTTGCCGTTTCCTTCTCCAGGGTATCTTCCTGACCCAGGGATTGAACCCGGGTCTCCTGCCTTGGCAGGTGGACTCTTCACCATGAGCCATCAGGGAAGCCCCTCATTAGTCATTAGGGAAATACAACTTTTAACCACAATGAGATATCACATGCCTATTGGAATGGCTATTATCAAAAAGACAAGGGATAACAAATGCTGGCATGGATGTAAAGAAAAGAGAACCCTTGTGTGCTGATAGTGGGATGTTAGTTGGCATAATCTCTAAGGAAAACAGTATGGAGGAGCCTCAAAAATTAAAAATAGAACTACCATATGATCCAGCAATTCCACTTCTGGGAATATACCCAAAAGTAACAAAAACACTAACTCAAAAAGATATCTGCACCCCCAGAGCAGCATTATTTACAACAAGCAAGACATGGGAACAAGCCAAGTGCCCATAAATGGAGGAATGAATAAAGAAGTTAACATATATGTGTGTGTGTGTGTGTGTGTGTGTGTGTGTGTGTGTTTATATATACATGAAGGGGAACATTAACCATTTAAAAGAATAAGGAAATCATATCATTTGAGATAGCATGAATGGACCCTGAAGGTAGTATGTTGAGTGAAGTCAGACAGAGACATAAAAAAACCATATGATCTCACTAATATGTGGAATCTAAAAAACAAACAAAATCACAGAGAAAGAGATCAGACTTGCGGTTACCAGAGGCAGATGGTGGAGGGAAAGAGTATCGGAGGAAAGTGGTCAAAAGGTACAAACTTCTAGTTATAAGATAAGTAAGTACTAAGAATATAATGCACAATATGATGACCATGGCTAACACTGCTGTATGATACACAGGAAATTTATTAAGAGAGCAAACCCTAAGTGTTTTTATCACAAGGAGATTGCGTTTTCCCTTATCGTCTTTCTTTTTATTGTATTTATATGAGAAGATGGATGTTAACTGAACATTTTGTGATAATCATTTCATGATAGATGTAAATCAAACCATCATGCTGTATGCCTTAAACTTGTATGTGTCAATTGTTTCCCAATAAAACTGCAGCAGGGGTAGGGTGGAGAAAAAAATTTTTTTTAATTGAAAAAAAATTAGAAAAAGGAGACCTGTCCATGGTTACACATTCTACATGGAAGAAACTGCACAGGACCCTTGGTCTCCTTGCTCCTAGTCAGTCCTCTGTCCACTCTATTAAATGGCTTCTTGCCAGAAGATGTAGCTTTCAGGCTTGGAAAGATCCCAAGGACATTCTATGAGACGACCTGGGCTTTCTTATGAGCCCTTGTCATCTGCAAGATCAGTGAGCCAAGTTCAAAGCCAGGTTAAATTCCTTGTTGGATCACTGTGATCACAATGCCCACCTCGACGCAGTCAGCATGGGTGCTGTGATGGTCAGTGACTGCTTGCCCCTCCAGATTCACTTTCCACCCTCAACATCTCCTCAATGCCCAGGGAGGCTGACCTTTAAGCGTTGAGTCAGCCAGGCTCCTCTGGCTTCTAATTCAGTTCAGCTAGTGGCTGGAAACAGCAGGCGATCAGATGACAAGAGGAGATACTGAACATGAAGCTAATCTCGCTGGACTGTGTGAGGATGATCTGAACAGGTGAATCCACCACCCCTAGTTGACTGTTTCACATAGTACATAACAAACATCTTTCCTTTCTCTCACACAATGAGCCACGGGAAAAAATTCTGTCCAGGGCTTAGGGCAGGAGAAAAAGATTAGCTTATATTTATAGCAAAAGATTGACACAAAAGAATCATTTAGTTAAAGAGAACAAAGAAGCTCCACCAAAATAAAACAATGCTCTGTTGATTCCCTGCTTTTGTCGTTAATTAAACCTCTCTTCTCTGGCACTGGGCCAACTTCAATTTTCTTTTCCTAATCTGTTTACTTCATAAACAACACTCAGAGCTTTTTACAATCTCTTGTGGGGCCTTCAAAAGAGTTCTTGTACTAACAGTAATGCTTTTCCCACCATTCAGACAGTGACTGCCTGGTGGGAATGAACTGGAGGTGGACTCCAAGGAAAAGAGATGTGGTCCCAGCCTCCCAAGCTTGACCAAGGCTGCTGAGTTCATGTTCAAAGGTGCAGTGGCCTCTTCTCAAAAGTGCCGGCAGCTATCTCAAACAACCCAATTGGGAGTTTCTAACCTGCAGAAACTAACTTCTAATTTGGGGAGCTATTGTTTAGTCACTAAGTTATATCTGATTCTTTCCGAGCCCATGGACTGTAGCCCACCAGGCTCCTCTGTCCATGGGATTTTCCAGACAGGAATACTGGAGTGGGTTGCCATTTCCTTCTCTAAGGGATCTTCCTGACCCAGAGATTGAACCCACGTCTCCTGCATTGGCAGGTGGATTCTTTACCACTGAACCACCAGGAAAGCCAACTTGGAGAGCTATACACTCCCAATTTGATCCTGGTGGAAGAATTTAACGAGACCATAGAAATGAGTGGAGTAGGAAGTCTACATGCTAGGCTGCTCTGGGGTCAACTACACTGCTGTGTGGTTTGGGACACATTGCAGGATCCCTTCATGCTTGTTTACTCACTTATTTCTTTAAATGCATAAATACTATCTTCACCCAGGGCCAGAAACCACCCTTCTAACTACATTCCCATGCTACTATGACTGAGAATCAAACAGAAGGACTGATGTCTTTTCCCATGGACAACCACCATTAGCATCTCCATACTAGGCTTGTTGGGCTCCAGAAACATATCGAAAGTTAGCCTCTCAGCAGAGACCCTAGAAAAAGATCAATTAGTGACCATTCTTGAGTTCAGTTAGACACAAGAAAAGACATCCTTTGGAAAAGGGGATGAAATTCTTAGTTCCTCAGCCATCCATCACTGTCAAACAGGCAAGATTTAATCAATCACTTAGCACTGAAAAGGCTGAAATCTGAGTGGAAACTATGTCTTTGAACTTTATTACCAATGTTCCTTTCTCAACCTCTTGAGTAATTCAATTTCCCTAAGCAAGAAAATTGAATGTAGGATCAGAGAAGAATTATCAGTGAACCCTCCAACCCACCACCATGATGCTGTCTGCAGGCAGAGACACCCTTACTGTTTCAAGGGCAATCCTTAATTACTGAGTCTAGGGTGCTTGATAATGTCCACAGGCCCTTGTGTCCACCAGAGTGTCTTCTCTGACATGGAAGTGAACATGCAGAAACAAGGATGGCCTGTCTGGCTACTGGTACAGCTGAGATTCCAGCCTCCAGGCTTTGCTTTCCAGAATTTTCTGCACTAGACCATAGCCCAGTGGTAAAATGAGTGGGCTATGGAGTGAGCCAGGCTAGAGCCCAAATGTCAGAGCTGACATCTACTTTTGGTTGAACTTTGGGTCCGGGTTCTCAATCAAAACCCACCTGAAAGGACTGTACAGATTAGTGTTAAAATCATTCATTATTATCATTGGTCTTATACAGATGAGAAGAACCATAGGGAAGGATGATTAACACAACCATCTCAGTTGAAACATGTATCACTGGTTGTAAGACTGTGTTCCCAGTGCAGGGGGCCCGAGTTCAATCTCTAATCAGGGAACTAGATCCCACATGCCACAACTAAGAGTTTGCGCACTGCAACTGAAAGATCCTGCATGCCAGAACCAAGACCGGACACAGTCAAATAAACAAATAGATTATTTTTAAAAACCCATATATCACCGGTGTCACAGTTGAACATGTGTCACCTCAACTGAACTGTCCACACCACTAGGGATGGCGTGTAGTTACGTTCAGACATGGCTGTGTGTGTCCTTTGTGGTTGGGTGCAGTCTGAGAAGGGCAGCCCTCTGGGGCCAGCGGCCCTTCAGATTCCACATGGAACCTCTTACTCAGTGAAGGTCTGTTCCCTTAACCATTCATTTCCCTTGGTTGGATGGTCTCAAGGTGGAGGCATTCTTCTGCTTTGCTCTGATATTTCCAAATTCTTCAGAATCCTGTCCCATCAAATTCCTCCAGACAGGTTTGACTTAGATTCAAGGGCCCAGACTGGAGGCCTGGGTGTCCTATGCTTGGTGAGCCTCTGCTCCGTCTCTGGTTAGATTTCTGCAGGCCGTGTGGCGGTCCACCTTCTGACAGCCATTCATTCCTCCCTGAGAGTACGATCTTTCCTTCCCCTACAATGCTTAAGGCGGGCCATCTTAGGTTAGTTGGAATTGTGTCCCCCACCCATCCAAAATTTGTATGTTGAAACCCTAACCCTCAGGACCTCAAAGTGTGACTATATTTGGAAATGGGTCCTTTAAAAAGCAGTTAAAATGAGGCTAAAAGATTGAGCCTTGATCCAAACTGTCCACACTGGAGGAGGAACTTGGATACAGAAAGACTCCAGGGATACACACACATGGTAAAAAGGCCATGTGAAGACAGGAGGAGAAAATGGGCATCTGTGAGCCTAGGAGAGAGACTTCAGAAGACATCAAACCTACAGACACCCTGATCTCAGATTCCCAGCCTATAGAACCGTGAGATTCCTTTCCCTCCTTTGAGCCGGTCTGTGGCACTTTGTTATGGCAGCTGGAGCTGACTAACACAGCCTACTTGCATTCCCCAACATCCAGTCACTTCTCTGACATCAACTCACGCGATCAGATAAGCCACACTGACTCACTTCTACGGTGCCTTTGGGGAATTCTGTTTCCAGAGCCAGTTCTATTTAAGGTGTCCCTGGACAGGGGCAGAGAGGGGAGAGCCACGCACCTGAGAAGATGCTTTTCTTCCGGGTCTGTCGTTCTTCCTGAAGAGACACCGTGGTTCCCAAAGGTGAGGCCCAAGCGGGTGGTTACTTCTACGCACAGTCTGGCTTCTTCTACGTCAGATCCTTCCGTACATTCATTCCTCGTCACTTCGCTGGAATGCACCGACTGAATGAGTACGGACCAAACCACTCACCAAAGGAATTCACAGTTTTCAGTCCCAGTTCCTACACTTTGCGAAATGTTTCAGCATCTGAGATTCTGTGGGGAGCTTCACAACGCAGCTGTAGCCTTCAAATTCCAACTATGCTCTAAACCCCCTGGATGGGCCAGAGCCCCCCATATACCACGAATTGCATTGAATAAGCTGGGGAGAGGGGACGACTGCAGAGACAACAGTGCTGGTAACACACTAGTAGGACCTGCACAAAGCGGCCCTGGCAGAAGCCGTGTTATAGACGATTATCTCCCTCCCAGCCTCACGCTGTGTGACTCACATGCCCTTTATAAACGTTATTGATTTGCAGACATTTCTAAGTGAAGCATTTTCCTCCAAAAAGAAAAATAATACAAGTCACTAAGGAAGGAAAAAGGATCTGGTGAATATTAGAGCAGCTCCTTGGATCTTGATGTGTCCACTCTGGACATTGGGAAACAGCCTGCAAAGATAAAATGACCACCTTTATATAATCATCTCTGGGAAGGGAAGCGATCTGGTGCTATGTGAGGTTCTTATGCTCCTCCTTTCCTTCACCCGTTTGAGCATCTGCCTTAACCCTTTCTGCTTTTACACTCAACCATGACTTTGTTCTCCTCGGACTGCTGTCTTCATTAGGAACCACTAAGTGCATCTCTGTTCATTCATTGATTTAGAACAATGAGTGTCTTGTTTTAGAGTTTGTGCAAATGAGCCAGTGTGAGAATGTGCTGCAGAGGGTTGTAACCTGTGAGGTCTCAGAGGGAAGCGTCCACCTTGGGCACATGTCTCTTCTTAGAGCCTGAGACAGGAGTCAGAATGCCTGTGAGTCAAAGATGAAAAGTACAACTGTCAAGCAAGCCCAGCTGCCCACTTCAGCACCTCTCAACTGCCTTTCCTGGGAATTCCTTGGTGGTCTTGTGGTTAGGATTCCACACTTCCACTGCAGGGGCACGGGTTTGATCCCTGGTTGGGGAACTAAGATTCTGCATGCCACTCAGCATAGCCAAAAAGAAATATCAGCTGATATTTCCTTATATGCCAAATATATAGACATCAAAATTACAATCAGAAGCTTTGCTTGTGGAGTGGGGTTGCCGAGTTGGGGAGTATGTAGACTGATGCATGGTATGATACATCTACCCAAAAATAGGGGTGGCCTTGGACAGTAAGGAGATCCAACCAGTCCATCCTAAAGGAAATCAGTCCTGAATATTCATTGGAAGGACTGATGCTGAAGCTGAAACTCCAATACTTTGGCAACCTGATGCGAAAAACTAACTCATTTGAAAAGACCCTGATGCTGGGAAAGATTGAAGGTGGGAGGAGAAGGGGATGACAGAGGATGAGATGGTTGGATGGCATCACCGACTCAATGAACATGAGCTTGAGTAAGCTCCAGGAGCTGGTGATGGACAGGAAAGGCTGGCGTGCTACAGTCCACAGGGTCACAGAGAGTCAGACACGACTGAGCAACTGAACTGAACTGAACTGAACTGATGCTCATGAGGCAGCAGACACGCTCCAGCACAGTTTTTGAAAGGCTCTACTCGCTCCTGGCTCTTTGACGGTTTTCTTTCTTCTGTTCTTCAACCTCATGTGCACATTTGCTTCCCCTAGTCCTTCACAAAAATCATAAACTACAAGTGAATAGCTTCTGCTGAGTGGACTCCAAAGACCCCTGCTTGATCTCCTTAGGATCAGGTCACCTTGCTTACAGTTTCCCAGAGTCCTCGGTTTCTCATCAGCAGATTCTTGCCTGGTTTACTCCCAGTCTTCCTGAATGGTTTTTCCTGATTTGACTCCTAAACAGAAACTTTTCATCTGAGTTCCCAGGGAAACATCAAGCTCATTGCCCCCTTCCAGCCTCTCTTTCCTGCTTTTAAAAAGGCTGTTGAGTGAGAGAGAACGAGATGATGCATGCAACATTCTGATACTGGTGCTCAGCACCATGGAGCACTCAGGAAGTATTGGTTTCCTTTCCCACAAGTGGTGAAGCGAGTTGTGTAGCTCTGCATATCCAATCATGCCATCACAGGGCAAGGAGATAGATGTGCATGTCCCAGAGATCTTCCACTGGGTGATGGTGGGAATCCACACCCTAGCCAAACGCCAAACCTTGATGGGATTCAAGGTGTGGGAACACCTTGAGGGAGACTGTGGGAGTGGCAGGCCAGCCACGGATGTGGGTCCTCAGTGGAGGGCAGCGCTAGAACCTTGTTGGCCTGACCGATACCCAACCTGCTGGGGACAGTGATTGACTCTCCAAGCTGACGATGAAGTTTTGCCCGGGTTGATCTCTAAGAAAACCTCTAGTACAGACCTACAGAAAGGGTCAAGGACCCAGCGGAAATTCAACTTTGATGGTGATGCACGTTGATGGTGAGCTTCCCTAGCGGCTCAGATGGTAAAGAATCTGCCTGCAGTGCAGGAGACCCGAGTTCGATCCCTGGGTTGGGAAGATCCCCTAGAGAAAGGAATGGCAACCCACTCCAGCATTCCAGCCTAAAGAATTCCATGGGACAGAGGAGTCTGGCAGGTTACAGTCCATGGGGTCACAGAGAGTCGGACATGACTGAGCCACTAAAGGCACACCAAGATGATGGACATGGCTGGATACCTTAGCCTCCTGACTCTTGAGCAAAGATAAGGCCTGATGTTCACTGCCTTGAGATGGAGCAGAGATTGTGAAAAGGAAATGGAACAGTTGACTTTTCCTTTTTAGTAAGAAAGGAGAAGTACCAGGGACTCCTCTTAGGGGACATTTTAGGGGCCTGGTGAGGAGGGCACCAGCCCATCCTGCATTCTCCGAACGTCAAGTCAATCCCCATAGACAGGGCGGAGGCAGCTGGAGAGACTGGTTGGCACCCATGATTCTGGATATTCCATCTGCAGCCTACAAGCTTGAGAAGAGGTCATCATGGCAGAGGGGATGACCATCTCCTCCAGAAATGAAGACAGAGAGCTGGACCCAGGGGTCTTCCCAAACACTAGCAGGAAAAACAGTTCATTGAGGAGCACCTATTACATGCAGGGCATTAGCTGTCATGCTGCATGTGTGTGATCTTTTCTGTTTCTAGATCAGCACAAGGAGCTGGTGCTTCTGTCCCCATTTTCCAGAGGAAAGACTGAGGCTCGGTGGGGATAAGTAGTTGACTCATTGAGGTCACCAGCTGGTAAGTGGCTAGACCAAGATTTGGACCCCTTTCCGCTTGGCCACATTGTCAGCACCTCCAGAAAAACTCCATGACAGCATGAATTCTGTAAGATTTCCTAAAGTTTATGACCTCCCTGGGCTGGTTATTTTGATTTTGGTCTCTCTGCTATGTGTGTTCCCACTATGATTAGTGGAGAATAAAAAACTTTCAAACAAGAGGAGCCCATCTGCTGGTCCTTAGAGACAATAAAGTTGAGAGAAATTTCTGGTGATCAGTGGGGCCATAGTGGGGAACAGGGTGAGATTCTAGAGCCTTTGGAAAGACAGAAAGGGGGAGCTCCTGGGAATCAGGCCAGGAGAAGCTATATCCCAGAGGCTTCATGGTAAGACAGACTCAGGCTGGCTCCCAAAGACATAAATAAATAAATCTTTTGGTAAAGAACACAGGGTCAAAGGTACATTGATAACTGGGGGCCCTGGCTATTTCATGGACTTTGGCATGGCACATATGCAAAGAGTCTATCCTTTTTCAGAAAAAGTAGTGTTCCCTGGATTGTGACAATACCATTTTATAAAAAGCCCCTCAGGTTGCTTTTTTTTTTTTTTTTAAGAATTAAAAACTTCTGTATTGAGAGAATATTTTTTTTGTGATTCATTAAAATTTATTTATTTTAATTGGAGGCTAATTACTTTACAATATTGTGGTGGTTTTTGCCATACATTGACATGAATCAGCCAGGGGTGTACATGTGTTCCCCATCCTGAAGCCCCCTCCCACCTCCCTCCCCATCCCACCCCCCAGGGCTATCCCAGTGCACCGGGTCTGAGTACCCTGTTTCATGCATGGAACTTGGACTAGTCATCTATTTCACATGGTAATATACATGTTTCAATGCTATTCTCTCAAACCATCCCACCCTTGCCTTCTCCCACAGAGTCCAAAAATCTGTTCTTTATATCTGTGTCTCTTCTGCTGTCTCGCATATAGAGCCCCTCGGGTTTTATCCTATAAATACCTGGTCAGAGGCTGGGCCAAAGGAAACCACACTCAGGTAACCTTTGTCCTTTGGGTGCTGATCTCGCCTCCTCACCCAGGCTTATTTAATTCATATGAGCCCCGAGGGCTTGGGGAGGCAGGTTTGGCAGCTAATAATATATCTATCCCTTGGGACATGTAGTGGTAACCACCTCACCCCCAGGGTTAATCTTTGGGGCTACTGATGTGTGGAGGCCCCAGTGCTATCAGTGAGTCAGCTTTCATGGAATGCGTTCATGCCAGGGAATAACACATCTCCATGCTGCCCCACACCTGGGCCCCTTAGTCAGAGACAGCCAGCATCCAGGCTCCAGTGCTTTCAAGACCCAGGGCCTTTCCTCATTGCCTGTCACCATTCACGATAACCCCACATTTGTCCCATCACCAAACCCTCTCTCTCAGTCATTACCTAACACATAAGCATGCCATCGTTTCTGATTGCTTCAAAGGTACGTCCTTGATTCCTATGGTATTTTCCTTGATGTTCATGGGGTGGAGGGGAGCAGGAAGGTTGCCCTAAAGATGCTTATATCCCCCATAGCCTTAGTCCAGTATCCAACTCGCATTCACATCTTAGCCAACTCTGCAATTTCTCTAGATCCTCAACACCGCCTTCTGAACAGTGTCAGCTGCAATGTGGCCTGCTCCCTGAATTCTTTCTCATGACTTCTGTTTTCACCTAGAGTATACAGACTCTGAAAAATAAAAAGAGAAAAGCACACAGACAAAGGAACAGGCTAAGGAAATGAATCCTGGAATAACACTAGTTCCCTTGGAACACTCCTCTAGTACATAATAATCTCACTTTGATGAACACGGCCTTATTAGGGGCACAGGTATATTTGAAAGCAGTATGGTATCTGGAGAGACCAAGTTTGGAATAGTTGCTAAGTTGTTAAGGTTCTTTAAAGTTTGATCCCTACTTCTGGGACTTCCCTGGCTGTCCAGTTTTTAAGACTCCATGCTTCCACAGTGCAGGGACCTGAGTGCCATCCCTGGTGGGGGAACTAAGATCTTGCACACTGCATGGCATGGCCAAAAAATACATACATACATATATATTATATATAAAATATATATACATATGTTTAACATATATTTAATATATTTATATGCATATATATTTTGTCCTTCAAATGTTATCATTTATTCCAGGTTCAGAAATACAGCTTCACAGTTTCACAATAGGTACCCATGACCTTCAAGAATGATACATAATTTAGGAACTTGCTTTAAAATTCCCATTCACAGAATCCATCCATATATCAGCATTAAGAAGTCCCGAAATTGCCAAGAAGACAGTGGAAAGTATTCTGGCTCAAATTTATTAAAGAATCTACACAAAGGGCAAGAATTTCCTTCTGTACACTGTTTCTTAATATAAAAAAAACAAAAGAGGAGTTTGGTTCAGAAAAGAGAGAGAAAAGAAACATAGATAGGCAAGCAAAACAAAAGCTATATATATGAAATTAAACACAAATCAAGTAGTGGTGGAATTTCTTATTGGAAGGCACCATTTTTATCAAATTGGCAACAGACAATGCAAGAGATTAGACAGAATAATTTTACTGTAAGTTTATATATGGTTTTTCCAGTAGTCATGTATGGATATGAGAGTTGGATTATAAAGAAGGCTCAGTGCCAAAGAATTGATGCTTTTGAACTGTGGGGCTGGAAAAAGACTCTTGAGAGTCCCTTGGACAGCAAGGAGATCAAACTAGTTAATCCTAAGGGAAATCAATCCTGAATATTCATTGGAAAGACTGATACTGAAGCTGAAATTCCAATACTCTGGCCTCCTGGTGTGAAGAGTCAACTCATTGGAAAAGACCCTGATGCTGGGAAAGACTGAGGGAAAGAGGAGAAGAGGGCAACAAAGGATGAGATAGTTGGATGGCATCACTGACTAAATAGACATGAATCTGAGCAAACTCCAGGAGACAGTGCAGGTCAGGGAAGCCTGGCATGCTGCAGTTTGTAGGGTCACAAAAAGTCAGACACAACTGAGTGACTGAACAAGAAGAACAATTATATATATATATTATTATACATATTACACATATATTTTAAATATACATATAGATTATATGTATATATACATATAGTTCCAACTTTCATTTCTGTCTGAGCCTCTGTTCTTCCACCTTCTTCTGTCTCTGTGCCCAGACTGAACTCCACAGGAGAGGCAGCTTGTGGGATGGGGAGAGAGTGGACTTTGGGGTCTGACAGGGATAGGTCTGAATTCCACTTCTGTGTCCTAGGAGCGATGGCTTTCCTTGCAGGGCTTCTGCCATGATTAAAGAGATGTGTGTGTATGCTGGTGCACATAGTAGGTACTCAACACATGGAAATGGTTTCTTTTGAGTCACATCACTGTGAACCTGGATACATCTGGCTGTCACAGCGACTTCTGCCTGGATGAAAGGCCATCTCTCCTGGTCCATTCAGTCCTAGGGTAACTGATACCTCTTCAAGAAAACAGTCCCTGATTTCCAAGTCAAATGAGATATCACACATGGAAATATGACCGCGTAGTTCACCTCCTCCAAACCAATGACTCTCCATTGCTTAGAGAACAAACTCTAATCTTTTTAGTGAGAACAATAAGGCCCTTTACGATTTAACCTTTGTCCCCAGCCCTCCCTCAAACTCCACCCTCCTTTTACTTCCAATCATATGCACCCACTGTGACTTCCACTGTGAATACAGCAAACTCCCTCAAACTTCCCTACTGTAGGAGACTATACCATCAAAATCAGGAGGCTGAACCCATTTATTTGTACCTGGATTTCTGAGACTCTAGGCTTGCAAAACACAAGATCAAGTTAGAGCACACCCATAATCCTGAAGGATCTTTGTATCCGTGTCTCGCAAATAGAACACTCCTAGAGTTTGTCTGAAGCCTCCTTCAGGACAACAATGGGAGATGTGCTTTTGGTCCTTACTCCCTAACCTATCCTGCCTGCACGCATGCCAGCAGCCTTAGGTCACAGGAAAAGGCATCTCTCCCAGGGTTGGGTGGGAAATGCAGAGCACTGCCATTGCTCTGTGCAAGGTATCTGGTAAGACTGTGCCCCCAGGCAGAACCAGACCTGGTTCAACCCTCACTTGTCATTTGGCAGCTATGGGACCTTGACCATGTCTCGGAAACTTCATTTCTTCTTCTGGGGGATGGGAGTAGTAAAAACACCCCAAAATGTTATGATGAAGAGTGCCTGGCATATAGCTGGTGTCAATAAATACTAGTTTTAGAATTCCTGGAAGTAGTAGACAATGATTCCTCTGAAATACCACTGAACCATAACAAGCATTTGGGCTGGGTTTTTTTGTCTGTTTGTTTTGCTGTTTGTTTCTGTGTGGGGTTTTTTGTTTTGTTTTCATGGGGTCGTGGCGGGGCTGGGGGCGGTGGTTGGCCATGCCAGGTAGCATGCAGGATCTTAGTTCCTCCACCAGGGATAGAACCTGCGCCCCTGCACCGAAAGTGTAGCCTTTACCACTGCACTGCCAGGGAAGTCCCCGGGCTGGGTTTTATGCATTGCCCAGAGACTGAACCAAATACCTTGGATGCATCTGTAGCTCAACATTAAAAGGTCAAAGTTTCACCTTCCTCTCTCATTCTTCCTTCCAGAAGCCTCCCTGTGGAAACTGCAGTCTGATAAGACACTTCCCTAGGGGAAAGCATTTTTGTGCTCCAGAGAACATGTCCAAGAATTCAGCCTCTGCAACTCTGACTCTTCAGATTTATTTGATGTGTGGGTTATGGTATGGGAAGATCCAGAAACCTGGAGCCAGTGGACCTGGATTTCAGTCCTGACCTGACTGGTTACTAGCTGAGCTGTGTGATCTTGTCTAAGTCGCTTAGCCTCTCTGGGCATCAGATTCCTCATCTATAATATGAGGTATTATACTTCACCAATAAGATAATGAGAGGGAAAGTGTTTTATAAACTACAAAGTGTAGTTCATGTGAAAGGTTCTTGGATATATCTCTTTTTCCCCTAGATCTGTTTTACAATGGGCTTCCCTGGTGGCTCAGATGGTAAAGAATCTGTCTGTAATACAGGAGACCCAGGTTCAATTCCTGAGATGGGAAGATCCTCTCAAAAGCAAATGACTACCCACTCCAGTATTATTGCCATAGGTTAAAAATCTCTCAATTACAGAATGCTTTTACATTTTTGTATCTGAAAAGCAGTATTTTTTGTAATTCATTTGACTGCAATACTTGACCTGAATTAGTGTAAGTCTATTTATAGACTTTACTTATCCTATTCATATGCTTTACTGCAGAACTAACAATGTGTTTGAGAGTGCTGTTCCAGTTACCTCTGGTGGTATGAAGTAATGCATGAAATATTCTGAATTCTAGGACACATCTGGCTCCAAGAGTTTGGCTTAAGGAATTATATTCTGGGGCTTCTCTGGTAGCTCAGCTGGTAAAGAATCTGCCTGAAAGGCAGGAGACCTGGGTTCGATCCCTGGATTGGGAAGGTCTCCTGGAGAAGGAAATGGCAACCGACTCCAGTAATCTTGCCTGGGAAAGCCCATGGACAGAGGAGCCTGGCGGGCTACAGGCCACGGGGTCGCAAAGACTTGGGCAGGATCCCAGGAGATCCTAAGTTGTACTCACACGTGTGCCACTGTCGTGATTTTTGTCATACCCTTACTGTTTGCTTTATATATTTTTAAGTGATAACTTTTAACTTTATTTTTCAAATGAATAGTTAACAATATACACAGTAAATTAAATATCTAACTACACATTTAAAATGTTTGTCTACCCTGTGAAACATCCTGCATATTCTAGTGACAGAACACATCCCACACTTTAGGCAACGGTGATCTCGAACCAGCACAACCCGTTAGCTCTCGAATTTCCAGAAGACAAGAGACAAGGTGACATCTGGGGGACTCAAACTCATCTTTGAAGTTCTCAATTATCATAAATATCTAGCAGCTGGGTTCCACCAAGTACTGGCTGTATTCCTGCTGTGTGCAGTAATTTTGATCACATCAACTGTGAAATCATATTGAAAAACCACAGAACGGCCAGCAAAGATGGCAGATGACTCTTAACTTCCCAGCAGCTTACATGGGGTGAGTTATTTTTGTGTGTATTTGGTTGCTTGCATTTTTTTTTTTTTACTGCGCTGGGTCGTCACTTTACACAGGCTTTCTCTAGTTGCGGTGAGCAGAGGCTACCCTCATTGCGGTGCATGGGCTTCGCATTGCAGTGGCTTCTCTTGCTGTGGAGCACGGGCTCTAGAGCAAGGCTCAGCAGATGTGGCACAGGGGTTTAGTTGCTCCACCGCACATAGGATTTTCCTGAATCAGGGATTAAACCCTATTCCCTGCATTGGCATGTGGATTCTTTTCTTTTTTTTAAATTACATTAAAAAATTTTTTTTAAATTTTTTTCCATTTATTTTTATTAGTTGGAGGCTAATTACTTTACAATATTGTAGTGGTTTTTGCCATACATTGACATGAATTAGCCATGGATTTACATGTGTTCCTCATCCTGAACCCCCTCTCACCTCCCTCCCCATCCCATCCCTCTGGGTCTTCCCAGTGCACCAGCCCTGAACACTTGTCTCATGCATCCAGCCTGGGCTGGAGATCTGTTTCACCCTTGATAATATACATGTTTCAATGCTGTTCTCTCAGAACATCCCACCCTCGCCTTCTCCCATAGAGTCCAAATGTCTGTTCTATATATCTGTGTCTTTTTTTCTGTCTTGCATATAGGTTTATCATTACCATCTTTTTAAACTCCATATATATGCATTAGTATACTGTATTGGTCTTTATCTTTCTGGCTTACTTCACTCTGTATAATGGGCTCCAGTTTTAGCCATCTCATTAGAACTGATTCAAATGTATTCTTTTTATTTATTTTTTTTTTTTAAGTTTTTCAAAAGTTTAATGGAGCCAATATATAAATTGTGTTCTGGCAGACGTGAAGACCTGCTTTCTCTTACGAAAGAAAATGGCACAAATTTTATCAAAATTTGACAATCCAGAGTAAAGGGTACTGAGATTCAGAGCACCAACTAAAACAAAAACCACCAAAAAAATTTTTTGTCACTAACCTGGAGAGAGGAACAACAACCAAGGCATAAAGGGGAGATTAAATATGTGTTCCTCAGCCTCAAAAACCTTTAGGAAGGAGTTCTGACCTCTTGTGAGCAACGCTTCACACCGTCAAACCCAATTTCAGAATCTAAATTTACAAAGATAGAAAAACAAAGATAACTCCAAATGCATTTCTTGGTATATTCCAAAGGGAAGTGTAAAGTATTGAGAATACATAGGCTTGCCCATTTCCGGTATAATAATAAACTGTTACAATTCTTCCCATCATATTAAAAAAAAAATCCACTTTTGCAAAAATTTGGAAACGCCTCACTTTCATTCCTAGGTTTAGCATGGAATTGACTTTCTTTAAATAAGGGCTGTATCTATAGTGAATACAGAACTCCAGTTCACACATTTCCATTCACACCCATCAACGAATATTATGGTGAACTTAGAAAAATTTCTTCAAAGATTATTAAATGGCTGGAGAAAATTGCAAACGTTAACAAAGTGCTGTGAGTAATTACTGGAAAAACCCTTACACTGATTTGCAATAATAGTCTTTAAAGGATAAAAAACAGGAAGTAACTGATACTGAACTGTAAGTTTGCAAGGAAACATTTTCACTGTCCTACTTGAGATATATATATATATATATATATATATATATATATATATATATATATATAATAGTATGATAGAATAAATTACAGTACCTGGCAGGCTGACATCAGTTCTTCATCTATAAAAAGACTACCATTCAGTTCAAGATATTAAAAATGAAGATGAAACATGCTCTAAAACTTTGTAGCTACAAGAGGTCTTATATTTACTCAAAAGAGGAATCTATTGAGAACTTTTATTTAGGTCTAACCTAACATCTAGAGGACTTCCATGCGATTCCATCTTTTCCCAGAATGAGATTCCAAACTGCACTTTCTAGGAGAGGGATTTGGAGAGTTGGGTTCTGCTATTTAAATTGGGATCACATTATTAGCAGACAAAAGACCTTTCTCTTTCACCCATTCCAATGGAAACTGCACAAAGCAGAACATTCATGAAAAACGTAAATATGAAAGACTACAATGCTGAGCCTCTCCCACCACCCATCTCCCTCTCACTAATACTGAACCAAAAAGGAAGCCTGTTCTCAAGAGTTCGTGACCTCTCTACTTCAGGTCACCATGAATGCAGTCAACATGTTTACATTTACCATAAGGATAGTACCCTGCTTGGGAAGTAGTACTTGTCTTAAAAATGAATTATTTTAAGCCTATAGGGTTAATTGGGGGAGTGGGGCAATTTAATATTGCTAGTTTTAGAGCACTAACACACACAAAGTGAATCCAATAAGGTTCTGTGTATTGATTCAGTATTAAGTATTAATTGCATGACCATCATAGCACCTCTTTACATCACACAATCACCAGAATTATAGACTGCTTCAAAAACTAAAAAATAGGACACAGTTCAATAATAATTCAAAGTTGCACGCTGTTACTAGAGAGAAACCAGGTGCGTGGTACTGTGCTGCTGCAAAAATGGAAGCCTGGAGATTTGACGAGGAAGCCAAATCGAGTGTTTTAGACAATTTTAGGAACCTGGCAATACTGTTGAAGCAAAATACTCAACACAGCAGGAAATGGACCCTCCCCCCCACCCCCAAAAAACCATTCTATAACCAAATAAACATCTGATATTTCCTTTCCCTTTGAGAATAAATACAGTTAAGGTCACTTTTAGCCTTGAAACGGATATATGTTTGCCTACGAGGACCCTACGACATGGTATCTGATGTCCTCTGCTAGGGTTATAGTTTTAAGAAAGCCATAATTACAAGAGGCATCTACTATAAATACCTAGAACTTTCTTTTTATGGCAACCACTATAGGATTCACTTGTCTTAAACAGTGAACAATGGAAGATGGCCTCATATGTTTCCTTTGCAATAATAGTAATATGTTGAGGATCAAGTGGCTTTCAAGCAGCATGGTGGGTGTGGAAAAGGTCTGCAGTTTAGATCATTCTGTTGCGTTTATGGGTTGGTGAGTCTGTAATGACATCCCCACACTGGGCTGAGGTACGCTTTCTAGTTCCACCATTGTCCAAGTGGAGTGCCATTGCTTCTGATATGAAAGTGTTCAAATCGACATCATGGAGTCCATTTCTCCCTCGACTAGCATTCGATCCGCTGCTTACATGTGTAGGAGCGCCTGGGGTACTGGAACGCACGCTTATACTGCCCATTGCACCACTAAGACCATGCAGAGCTACGGCTTCCCGGAAGGGCTGCAAATCAGTCTCTACAGATGAGCTAGTTTCCGTTGAAGTAGCTCGGTTAGGGGACACTACAGTCAGTCTTGGGGGAGCTCTAGAGTTTCGTGGTGGAGGAACCTTTCCACACAGGAAGCTGATCAAATCTTCTCTACGAATAGTTCTTCTGCGCTTTTTAACCCAAGCCAACACATCCTTATTGCGTCGCTGATAGCCAATCTGAATTCCAATATCAAAACTTGGCTGATGAGTATCCACGCTTTCTTTGTAGAGGTTCGTGACGGCGGTAGCTGCGTTTTGGAAGGGAACCCACAGAGAAAGTCCTGGCTGCTGACACACCCGGTCTTTGTAGAGCTGGGCCACGGCGGTGGCCGAGTTCTGGAAGAGGTGCCGCAGCTTCTGTTGCTTGCGCTCGGGCTGCGCGGCGGCCGCCGCCTCCTCCTGCAGCTCCGGGGGCAGCTGCTCGTCCTGCTCGGCCTCGGCCAGGCACTGCCGCTCCCACTTGGAGAACCAATGCTCGGGCCCGTGCTCCTAGATCTCGGCCTCGCCCTCCTCCTTCCGCTCCTCCATCCTCCGCGGCCTTCCGCGGCCTCGCAGCCGCCGCGGCCGCGTCCTCCTCAGGCGGGGCCCCCGCGGGAGCGTCGTCGTCGAGCGGCCCGGCGGCGGGGCCCAGCAACCGGCGGCGGCGGCTCCTCGCGGCGGCCAAGGCCTCCTGCACCCGGACGGCCTACGAGCCCCTCCCCGTGGCCCCGCGCTGCCCGAGACGACCCCCTCCCCGGGCCGCCCCACCCCCGGGCCCTGCCGAAGGTCGCCGCGGACCGGATCAACGCCGCTTCCCCTTGCCTCGCCGGCCCAAGCCCGTCTACCGCCCAGCCATGGCGCCGCGGCCTCCCTAGGGCCGCTGCCGCCGCTAACCGCCTAGCCCTGCGCGCAGACCGGCTTGTGCCGCCGAGCCCACCCCGAAGACTCTCAAATGTATTCTTTTTAATGGCTGAGTAATATTCCATTGTGTATATGTACCACAGCTTCCTTATCCATTCGTCTGCTGATGGGCACCTAGGTTGCTTCCATGTCCTGGCTATTGTACACAGTGCTGCGATGAACACTGGGGTACAAGTGTCTCTTTCAGATCTGGTTTCCTCGGTGTGTATGGCATGTGGATTCTTAATCACTGTGCCACCAGGGAAGTCCTGATTACATTTTTTGTTTAAAATAAAATTTTAAAAAATTGTTCTAATAAGGCAATATTGATTTACAACATTATATAAGTTTCATGTGTACATGCCATTTCTACTTCTGTGTACCGTATAATGTGCTCACCAGCAAAGATTTAGTATCCATTGGTCACTGTACAGTTGATCCACTTTATCTATTTTGCTCCCCATCCCTCCCCACTTTAGAAAAGCCTAAGTATCCATCAACAGATAAGTGGATAAAGATGTAGTGTGTGTGTGTGTCTGTATATATATATACAGACACACACACACAATACTACTCAGCCATAACAAAAATGAAATTTTGTGACAACGTGGATGGACTTTGGGCATATCATGCTAAGTGACTTAAGTCAGAGGAGGAAATGGAAGTGCTGTTTGGTTTCACTCATATGTGGAATTTACAAAACTAACAAACAATAAATAAGTGAACAACCCAAACCAAACAAAAACACAGAGAAATGAGTTGTGGTGAGTTTTTTGACACTTTTCCCCAATTCTCACCTCCACCAGTAGCATAGATACTTTAGATAGTAACTTAAAACAAAAAGCCCGCCTGAGTTGAGAGGTTTGCCTGTCTCACCTGGTGGCTCAGATGGTAAAGAATTTGCCTGCAATGTGGAAGACTGGGGTTAGATCCCTGGGTCAGGAAGATGCCCTGGAGAAGGCAATGATAACCCACTCCAGTATTCTTGCCTGGAGAGTCCCATGGACAGAGGAACCTGGTGAGCTACAGTCTACGGGGTCGCAGAGTCAGACATGACTCTCACCAGCCACAGGCAGAGCTGAGGGTAAATAGAGGGGCTCGAGGCTGATCTGGGGTCTCCTTGGCCATGTCGTGGGTCTTGGTCACATGGAGCCACAGTCTTGGCTGCTCATGGCACTGCCTGTGCTGCTTTCTGCTTCTTCTGTTAATATTTACAAAAGCTGCTGGGTTTTCATAAAACCAGCCTGCCCTCAGTCTCAAATACCCCCCTCGTGACTTAGCTACTATCCTTTGCCAGTTCTCCGTGAAAAGCTCTGTAATGGTTGAATGGGTCTAACAAGGCCTTCAGAGGTTTTTGAGAATCTTCAGAATGGACGGAGAAGATTATGTGATGGTTTTAGCATTTCCACAAAGTTAAGGGAATAGCAGTTTTTGGAAACTGGGCCAGGGCCCAGATCATCCGTTCCAATTCCATGTATAACAGCAAATTTAGACTTTGGTAAGTATTTCTGTAAAACCACACTTTCTGGAGGAGTCAAGAATTTCCCAAATTATCTAAGCAAGTAAAGGACAATCAGAGGATTTTTTTCCTCTCTTTTTTCCTAGAATTAATCATTAATAGTCCCAGTTTCCCTCTTTCATTTCCCCCATATATAAGGTCATGAATAGGAAATTATGCTGAGGGTCAGGAGGCCTGGGTCCTAAGTTCTACTCTGATACTAAATGGCCATTCTCCCATCTGTAATCTACAGAGGTTTGCTCTAAGGAGTAAGCTTGTGGTGTAATATGGAAACCTAGGTCCTAGAGTCAAGCAGACCTTGTATTAATCCCTGCTCTGTCCCTTGGGCCAGTTATTTAAATTTCTTTAAGCCCCACTTCCCTCATTTATAAAATCTGTTTCAAAAGTATTAATGAAGATTAAAGAATAAAATGGATATAAAACTCTGAGCACAGCCTTGATACAAAGCAATAGGTAGGTAAATGGTGCATGCTTAATGCTCAGTCATGTCCAACTCTTTGTGACCCCATGGATGATAGCCCACCAGGCTCCTTTGGCCATGGAATCTTCCAGGCAAGAATACTGGAGAGGTTTGCCATTTCCTACTCCAGGGATCTTCCCCACCCAGGGATTGAACCAGTATTTCCTGGGTTTCCTGCATCTCATGCATTGGCAGGTGGATTCTTTACCACTGTGCAACCTGGCTGTTGTAATTACTGTCAATTTGGATAATCTGGGCCTTCCAACTGGACTGTATGAACATAACTAATGAATAGCTCTTGCCTTCAATAACGATGGATTTATTGCCCAGAACAGGAAGACTGCGGAAACACCGTGCAGCTGACAGATAAGCTCCTCACAATTCAATTATCAAATGCATGAACTTTTCCAGCTTTGAGGAGTTATTCACAGCGTGCCTTGAAAAAAAAAAATCAACCAGCACACCTTTAAATATGGCCAGTTCTTGACTGTTAGTGGAAAAGCATGTTAGAGCAAGCAGATACAAATAACATCAATAAATAATTATTATTTTAGCCTGTGCCTTTGACTTTAGGACAGGACATTTTACCCAAATGTGTCCCCCTGATTTGAGTTTCACCAAATACTATCCTAGGCTCCTCCTTTGCTGGAGGGAATCAGCCCAAAGTAGTAAGAGGCCAGAGGAGACTCAAGGAACCCAGGTTGTATTTTGTAAAATGGAGTCACCTGACCTATTGCATCAGGGTTACCAGGGTTGTAAAATGCAGATCTCCCAGCCTCAAAATGAATGAGACTATGTGGATTGGGGATTGAAAGTACACCTCTCTAACAAGCACTTTTGATGCAACCAGAACTTTGAAAACCACTGATCTCAGGCCAAGTGTAACCGTGCCATTATTGCCCCATATTATGCATATGTCATCTCAGCAGGATTTCTCCATGTCTCCAGTAGAAATGCATGGTCTAGAAGGAGCAAAACATAAGCAAACAAACCATAAATAATAGAGATAAAAACCAAATATGGGGGTGGGAGAGGTCAGCCTGTTGGGGACACAGAGGACAGTTGTCAAGCAGTTCTTTCCCAAGTGGAAGCTTTCCCTGTACTTTTTCCAGGGGTACAAAGTGGATGAAGTGTACCACCATCAAAAAGATTCTGACTAGCTGAAGACTCAGATGATGGTTAGACTTTTAGCAATAAGCTATTTTTAATTAAGGTAAAAGCAAAACAAAACAAAAAACTCCAAAACCTCCCATGATAGATGGATTTGTGGCAGGACAAGAGAGAAGATTAGATTGAGAATTCAGGAAAGAACTTTCTGAGAATTTGGGGCTGAGGTATGAATATTGGGAAGGGTCCAGTCCTGTAAGCACATCGAAGAGGCATTTTCCCCAGAGGAAACAGCATGACAAAGACTTTGAGGCGAAAAGTCTGCTGAGTGTGAGACACAGAAAGAAGGCCAATGTGGCGGGAGCATCAAGAGTAAGGGGAAGAGTGGCACGCGATAGTGTTGAAGAGGCAGTCAGTGGTAGGTCATGAAGCAGATGGTTTGTGTCTGGAAGAAAAAAATCAGGAATCCCAGAGTCAGTGCATAGCGTGAAGAACAAATCCAAATTGTCAAGTACTCTACATCATGAAATCCTCTTCACTTAAAAGAAAGATGAATATATAAGCCTTTATGTTTCTCTTCATTTACCCACTTGCTTGTATATGTAAGAAGCCAAATTTATAGGTTTAAAAGGTGAGTGGAGCATAGAGGTTGATGATGAATTGGGGACAGGGCACAGAAGCAGGAAGAATAACATGAATAAGGCAGAGAGATGTGAGAGCCCCTAGTATATCTGAGGGGCTGCAATGATTCTTAGGAGCTTCCCAGGTGGCACAGTGGTAAAGAATCTGCCTGCCAATGCAGAAGATGCAAGAAATACTGGTTCAACCCCTGGGTCGGTAAGATCCCTTGGAGGAGGAAATGGCAACCCACTCCAGTTTTCTTGCCTGGGAAATCACATGGACAGAGGAGCCTGGCGGGCAATAGTCCATGGGGTCACAAAGAGTCAGACACAACTGAGAGACTTAAGCATTCAACGATTCTTCACGTGGCTGGAAGGTAAGAAGTGAGACTTGAGGAGGGAAAACGGAAATATGTTTTCTCAGCTGTGCAGGATTACAAATTGGACCTTCCTTCCTCAGAGGAGGAAAACCATCTCAAGTTTCTGGGGTTAAAAAGCATAAACAAATCTCTAGGCTCTACTAGGACTTGATTATTCCCCCCCTTTTCCTGATTTTAAAATGCACACACATCCTACACCAAATCCCAAGATGCTGAATATAGTCAGCATCCTGAACCTCCTCCATTTACTCTGCAGTGTCAGTCTTTTCAATTGTGATTTATGCTCAGACTGTGACCGCATTAACTTAGTCAATTAACTTCACTCAAACCAGGTATTTACTTTCCATTCTTATGAGGTATTGTTATTACATAATTATTTTAGTCATATGCTCATGGATCGATCCACTTTTCAAGTTGGTCCTATTTTCATATACCTATTGCTTATAGACAGACCCTCCCCCAGGTTGAGTGGCTTAAAACAACTCACTTTGTATTAGCTCACTATTCTGAAATCCAGACTGGGTTTAGTTGGACAAACCCTCTGCTGATTTTGATGGTGGTCACTCCCTGGCTGAATTGAACTATGGGTTGGCTGGGGGCTGGGGGAAGTTGATACTCTGGGATGGCAGAATTTCTCTCAGGTCACTTCACATACCCTCTGACACAATTGTCAGACTCCTTATTTGGCAGCATAGACCCGACAAGGTGGCACCTGACATGCTGCCACTTCTGCCGCATTCCACTAGTTAAAGCTAGTCATAAGCCTAGCCTAGATTCATGGCAAGGAGACCACACAAGACTGTGAATGCAAGGAGGCATTGTTTCCTGTGGCCGCTGATCAAACAGACTGCAATACTTTGCTCTCTGATTCTGGATGGCTCACAATCCTCCCATATTCTAGGACCTCTAGGAGTTGCATCCTATGACAGCACCAGTCTCAGGCTCTAGGGTCTTTTATCTAATACAGGGTCAAGTGTAGGTGAGACTCCCTCAGGTGTATTTTCCTCTAGACCTGAAAACCTGTGAACTTAAGAGACAAACAGGTTTTTCCCACATACTGGTAAGTAAGTGATAGGGTAATCATAATAGACATTCCCATTCAACACAGAAAGGAATGGCAGCACATGGTAATTGCTGGCCCACAGCAATTCTGAACTGCTATATTCTGGGCCTATATTATGAATTTCTCCCCTGCTCCAGGAACAGTTCTGATTCCTGAGTTATATTTTCATTGCTCATCTGTTTTCTAAACTATCGTGTCTCTAGACACTTCTGGGTAGAAAATTTATTTGTCAGGCCTTGTGTGCCATGTTTGGTTGCAAGCTCATTAGAAGAGATCAAGTCTTACCCTCTTTGAAGTTCTCATTACAACACTCCTGCATCTTCACGGTCCTTTGAGGCTCTAAGCTTTTCTCCTAACTTTGCCTCTATCCATTGGATTACCCTCCTTGCTTGACCCCACTTCTACCAATCAGGCATTATCACGGCTCTAACTCCTCCTGATCCCTTCAGGACTGAAAGTGGCCTGACTGCCCTGCACGTCCAGAACTTTCGCTGGGACGAAGCAATAGGTGTAACAATGTGATTTACCAATGTGCAGAGACACAATTTAAAAAGTTGGGTGTGCGTTCTTCTCTCTTACCTAACACCTCCTTTCATCTGATGTTTCCACCTTTCCTTGGCTATCATCTAATCTTCCCTGTAGGCTCTGAACACATGCATCCCGATCTGGTATTCTTTTCTTTTTCACCTGCAGTACCACTTCAGCAGCATCTGGGTGTGAGAGATTTCACTATCTATTCTCTTTTCTTTAGCTCTTGTGCAACTTTGAAAAATTAGCTGAAAAATAAGGTCTAGAGAACAGAGATGGGCTATTTTTTATTTTATTTAAAGCAAAATCCATTACTGGAACTGCTATCTGGGATAAAGAGAAAGGCTTTTGGAAAACAAAGCATTCAACTATTCCCATAGCAACAAGGGAATCAGGCTTTTCGACATGACTCAGTAGATGTTTATAAAACTACCGACTTCTAGAAAGGGTTATAAAGCAAAGAGCACAGGATTTAGAGGCCAAAGACGTGGGTACCAGAGAACCACCTCTGTCATTCATTGTATGTGACCTTGAAGTTGTGAGAATTCAAGTTCCTTGCTTATGAAATGGGGTAAGGGATATCTCAGATATGCAGATGATACCACCCTTATGGCAGAAAGTGAAGAGGAACTAAACAGCCTCTTGATGAAGGAGGAGAGTGAAAAACCTAGCTTAAAACTCAACATTCAAAAAACAAAGATCATGGCATCCAGTCACATCACTTCAAGATAAATAGATGGGGAAACAATGGAAACAGTGACGGACTTCATTTTATTGGGTCCCAAAAATCACTGCAGATGGTGACTGCAGCCATGAAATTAAAAGACGCTTGCTCCTTGGAAGGAAAGTTATGACCAACCTAGACAGCATATTAAGAAGCAGAGACATTACTTTGGCAACAAAGGTCCATCTAGTCAAAACTATGGTTTTTCCAGTAGTCACGTATGGATGTGAGAGTTGCATCATAAAGAAACCTGAGCGCCAAACAATTGCTGCTTTTGGAGAAGACTCTTGAGCGTCCCTTGGACTGCAAGGAGATCCAACCAATCCATCCTAAAGATCAGTCCTGGGTGTTCATATGAAGGATTTATGTTGAAGCTGAAACTCCAATACTTTGGCCACATGATGTGAAGAGCTGACTCACTAGAAAAGGCCCTGATGTTGGGAAAGATTGAAGGCAGGAGGAGAAGGGGATGACAGAGGATGAGATGGTTGGATGGCATCACCGACTCCATGGTCATGAATTTGAGCAAGCTCCAGGAGCTGGTGACGGACAGGGAAGTCTGGCATGCTGCAGTCCATGGGGTCACAAAGAGTCGGACACAACTAAGTGACTGAACTGCCTGACTGAAGGGATATCTATGTCTTCAAGGTTATTGTGATGGCCAAATGAGATAATCGGTATGAAATTTGTCAACCAGACAGCTCTAGATAAATTATAATCATTGTTTTTGAGCAGACAATGCTGAAGTTTAGAGGTGACAGCAACCAAAGATGAATGACCTAGCAAGGCGTATGTGCATGCACACACACACATAGGCACACAAACACACATTGATATGGGGTCCAAAACTTGTGACCCCAGCTATGATGGGGCAGAACCTTGACTCCACCCTGACGTCATAACACCAGCAATCATCAGTTATCAAAACCAAGAGGTTGGTCAGATCTGGGGGGGTCACAGCTGTATAACATGGCAGAACCTCAGTAGGCAGCCCAGGTCTGCCACCTTGGTATCCTTGGTTGAAATGTGTGAGTGTTGCACGCTCAGTCGTGTCTGCCTCTTTGCAACCCCATAAACTATATAGCTTGCCAGGCTCCTCTGTCCATGGGATTATCCAGGCAAGAATACTGGAGTGGGTTGCCATTTCCTTTTCCAGGGTATCTTCCTGACCGAAGGATTGAAGCCCAGTCTGGCAGTCAGATTCTTTACCACTGAGCCACCTAAGAAGTCCATCCCTGGCTGTGGGAACATCAGTCCAACTAAACTGCCACACAGATTTCTGTCCTATGTTGCTTTGTCTTAAACTCTCAGCTGTAGCTAGTTTGTATGGAGTTTTTCAGAGGCCACCATGTGAGGAGTCAGTCTTGGGTAAGTCAGCCCTTAATTTTCAGTAGAGTAATAAACAACGCTTCTCTTTCCCAGTTAAATTCTTAACATTTTGAGAAACAAATAAGCCAGACAGTTGAAGATAAAAATAGCAGCCTTATTGCTGATAAAGCCTAGGGTGAAAATATGGTGTACAGAAAAAATGGGCTCCATAAGTCTGCACTCCAGAACTAGGCAGACTAGCTACCAAATCACATGTGTCTTTTGTAAACTTGGGACTTTTTCGGCAGGAGCAAAATGTTTTCTAATAATTTTATCAAGTGGCCAATTTCTCTGCAGAGAGGCAGATACCAAAGGCGACCCAGGAAGTGACAAGTTCCCCCTGAGTCCAACCATCATAAGCAAAATATGGTAGATACATACAACCTACGAGAATGAGCCAGGTTAGTGATTGAGAGAGGCTAGAATTGTTAAAGTTGATGGCCCATTGAGAATTCAGCGCTATGAGATTAAGTATCTATGTAAGAATCCAGTGACCTGTAGTCAGTCTTGTTTCACATGAGAAAGGTGTTTCTGAAGTATTCCATTAAATGGAGTCCCATTTCACCCCAATTGGTCTTTAGAATGATTACAGCTTAACAGCAATCCCAATGACAGAGTCATTCCCCATGAAATGTCTCATTCAATCTTAAACCTGTGAGATAAAGAAGTGTGCCTAGTACTCATTCTGCAGATGAGCTGAATGACTTGCTTAGGACCAAACAGCTAGTAAACAAAAGACCTGAGAACTTAGGTTTAAACATGATTTCAGTAAAACTACAGGAGTTTCATAGGCCCTTAGCAGCCTTCCACAACACAAGAAAAATACTGGAAGGCTCCAAATCATTGTACTTCAGTGTAGTTATTTTAGGGGTAGCAGTGGGAAAATAACTACAAAACCACGTGTTTGATCTGGGTTATCTTTTGGTTGCTTAATTTTCATCAAAGATGTGTCTAATGGACTGAGATTTCAATACTTACAGTCACACTGTAAATGACCAAAGAGAAAGTGGAATGTTTTCACACTCCAAGTATTTCTCAGCTCAAAGATATTCCACAGATTCCATTTTTTCCCAAAGATTTAACCACCAAATTGAAGACAGGAGTAAGTTTTGAAAAATACTATCTTCACTATGACCATTAACTGAGCACTTTCTATATGCCAAGCATTCCACCAGGCATGATACATATGCAATCACAATCCTGTAAGGAGGTATTACTGTCTCAATTTTATAATGGAGACACTGTGAGAGTTCAGAGAGATTAGTCCTCATGGGTATGTAAGTTCCCAGAGCTATGAACTGATGAGTTTAGAGCTGTGGATGCCAAATGATGGATGCTATTAACATGGCTTCAGAAAAGCAAAGGACTTCAGCTGTGAAAGGAGATCTTCCTCTACAAAGACTGCCAGATGGATCAGCAGGAGCCACTCTACTCAGAGGTTCAGACTTAAAATGAACATCAGAGATGGGTGCAGAATTTCAATCTAATTATGTATTTTTAATGAATTTCCAACTATCTTACCAAGCCTTCGTAAGTTCATAATTGATACCAAGACTAATAAAAAATATAGAAAGAAGGAAAACCTGTAATATACTGTCGTGGTAAATATCAAAGACAAGAATGAATTAGATACAGCCTTGGCCTCAGTGCTGAGGCATCATACAATGGATGTGAATTAATGGTATTCACAGAGAGCCATGGGATTGTGGAGAATTTAACTCAATAATTCAAACTAAATTGATGTCTTGCCCTCTAAGATCAGTGTTTCATTTATATTTTTCCTGAATTGGAATAATTCAGTGTTTTTATTTAAAAGGTTACATTAAGTCTTACTTCAGAGTAAAGATGAATATAAATAGTGTCAAAGTGATTTTATTGCCCGATATGTTGAATTATATAAAAACAAAAAACTTCTAATAGTGACTTCCCTGGTGGTCCAGTGGCTAAGACTGTGCACTCCCAATGCAGGGTGCCCAGGATTGATCCCTGGTCAGAGAACTAGATCCCATATGCTGCAACTTAAAAAAAAAAAGGAAAAAAAAAGATCCTACATGCCACAATGATGATCAAAGATCCAGCATGCTGCAACTAAGACCTGGTGCAGCCAAATAAATATAAATTTTTTAAAAAATCTATAATATAATGCATTGCAAGAACTAAACAGCAATACTGTGAACCACGTGGATCACACACTTAGAATCACAGAATTCCAGAGCTTGCAGACACCCAAAGACTGTCCAGCTGTCCGATGCCAGATGATCCTCCAGGGAAGGGATCGATTCTGTTGAACTCCCTCCCTCATAACCTGGTTCCTTACTGGTCACCAAACTCATAATAGGAGTGAATACAGAAGACGTTTTTCTCTGAATTGCATTTTCAATTTCTGTATTTTAGAGACAAGGAGAAAGGGTGAATCTTGCATTAGTTAAACTGTTTATTAGATGTCTGAGTGGGAAGAATATTGCAGGAAGATATAATTATAAAACCTAAAACGTAGCCGGGATCCAGCCTAGAGTTTTCAGCTTGTTTACAAAACATGCCAGATATCAGATGGCAAGAAAAGGGTAATGTGTTAATAGCAGATAGGCAAAACATTGGCTGCAGTTTCTAGAAAAGACTAAAGAACTTGGACTAAGCTTTTGGCAGAGCTGCTCTGCAACATACTTTGTCTCTTGAAATCTAAGCGCTTAGAAATACAAAGGACTTGGAATAAATGAACGTTTATTTTAAGCACCTCAAGCATTGTTCTAAAATCTTTCATCTACACAGAAAAATATAAACACAAAAAGCATGGTACTAGCCACCAGAATGTTTTTTCTGTAAATTTAAAATCCCAAAGTTATCCACCTGCTCTCCAATTATCTAAAAATGTAATTCTATAAAATTTGAAGAAAAACTAGAATTTCAAATCAAAAGAGTTGTATTTATGTAAGATCTAATTACTTAAAAACAGTTTAACTCTTCTCATCTATAAAATTAAGGATTGCATTGCCCTTACCTATTTTGCTACAAAATGCTGTGATTATTAGGATATTCTAAATGGCTTATCAATAGCTGTGATTTGCTTTTGCTTGCTATGGAAATTATCATTTTAAACACCTTGGGATCTTTTTCACCCTATCATGACAAAGACAGATTTTCAATTTTAGTTTTTTCCCACTCTCCTTTTACTTGTCTCATCTCATCATCCACGAGAAACTCAGCACTAACGACAGTGTTCGAGGTCTGTGATGGTTGCAAAGGGAAATAAAAGATGAATAAAATCCTACTTTCAAGAACTCACAATATAACAGAAGGGATATGGGTACCAAAAAATATGCCCATGATAAAGCATAATCTGGAAGGATAGAGATGTTATAATGGCCCCAATTAACAATGCTCCCCTGTGTCCATGCCCCATTGCAATAGGCCATTGTTGATCCTCCCCTCAGAAGGATGGAGTCAGTTTCCAGTCCTTTGAATTTGGGCTGGTTTTGTAACTTGTCCTAGCCAAGGGAAGATTGCAGAAGATACACTGTAGAAGGTCAAGAGTGTAGGCACTGTGAGACGTCATGATTTCTACTTTTACTCTCTTGGAACCCAACTGCCATGCTAAGATTTGGTCATAGACTGTGAAATGATGAGAGACCACATGGTGAGAGATCCTAGTCCTCCCTCTGTTTATGTCAAAACCATCTTAAACCCTCTAGCTTCTGCCAACTCACCAGTTGGACTACAGTCACATGACTGAACCCAGGCAAAACCAGCAGACTAGTTGCACAGCCAATCCACAGAAATGTGCTGAGCAGCTTTCTCTGACTCAACTATCTCTCTGAGACTCCATTTACAGCTTGCATATGCATAAATGTTATAAACGGTAAAGCACTATATAAATGTATAGCTTTCATATTATTAGCATAGCAGATATCAAATCTTTACTGACTTTTACAGTTCTCACAGAAAATCTCTTTATCCTACAGTTTTTGAACAGTCCCCTCCTCTCCCTCCAAAGGAGTTTTTTTTTTGAGTTTAACTCCTCAGTCATCATTCTCACAATTTACTCATCGAAAGGCTTGACTTGTAGTTGTGGAGAAATTATAATCTATCCTATACCTATTCCATCTTTTTAATCTCAGAAGTCAACAAAAAATCTGCTGAAATTTCCTTCATTCATAAACTCATCAATTGCATTAACCTGTGTATGATGTTATAAAATTTCATACAAATACCAATACAAAACACCATGTGCTTCATACAACTATCAGCATAAGATCAATAGGTCCTGAAAGTTCTAAAGCTTCAATGTTAAAATGTTACGAGTTCCTGCTTTAATTACTATTTCAGTCCTAAAATTTAGAGGAAAAAAACTTATTTCAGTGTTAAAACTCATACACCAATAGCATTTACTACCTTGGTAAAAAAACATTACAAGGTTTCATTATGAGTACATAATAAACCCTAAATCATTTGCTGATAGATTGGTCACCCACTGACTCTATGAATCCCAAGGTAGCTTCCCCATGCTTCCAAGTCATTTCCCTTTACTGCTGTCAATAAATATGCAGGGAGTATCCATCTTAATACTTAAATATTAATATTCAGGCTTAATTCTGAAAACATGAATACTGCAAAACAAACAAGGAAATTTTTTACACGCAATTCAACTCCTGGGCATGTATCTGGAGAAAATCAATTATGAAAATTTACATGCACACCCCAATGTTCATTGCAGCACTATTTACAATACCAAGACATGGAAGCAACCTAAATGTCCATCAACAGAGGAACAGATAAAGAAGATGTGGCACATATATACAATGGAATATTACTCAGTCATCTAAAAAGAGTGAAATAATGCCATTTGCAGTAACAGGGATGGATCTAGAGATTATCATACTAAGTGAATTAAACAGAGAAAGACAAATATCCTATGATATTACTGATATGTGTAATCTAAAGAAAAAGACACAAATGAACTTAAATAGACCCACAGACACAGAAAACAAACTATGGTTACCAAGGCAGAAAGAGAACAGAGAGGGATAAATTAGGAATTTGAGGTGAACATAAACACACCACTATATATAAAACAGATAACCAACAAGGACCTACTGTATAGCATGGGAACTATATGCAACATTTTATAATAAACAGTAAGGGGAGAGAATCTGAAAAAATATATACATATAAATATATATATAACTCACTGTGCTGCATATCTGAAACTAATATAGTACTGTATATAACTACACTTCAATTTTTAAAAGAAAAAAATCATATAATGCATTCCAAAGTGAAATATGAAAATATTTCATATAGTAGAGATTCTCTAAACATCAACTTTCTGGAACCTAGCATAATACCTTCTCTTCCCTGATATATGTATTGCTTATTTCTTACTTCTTTCAGGTGCTCCCTGACCACTCTGTATAAAAATAACCCCCCAATATGACCACCGGAACTTTCTAGCCTTCTCGTTCCATTTATCTCTAAAGAACTTTTCACCACTTATTTAAGGGTACAACTGCTTTCTGGTATTCTCCTCCCTCACTTCCACTCCCCCACAGAATAAGCTTCCTAAGGATAAATGGATGTTCTGGCTGTTCATTCAGAGACTTGAACAGTTCCTAGTACATAATATACAGTCAAAAACAAGTTTTGTTAAATGAACTTGGAGAGTTTTAGTACAATTCCCTTAAGGTATAAGTGATAAAATAACTCCATAAATATACAGGCAAAAAGAAGACTGAGCAGAGAACAGACATTATAGGTCCCTGCAACTGCTGTCCCAACTGCATAGTAAGTAGTTAAGAACACAGACTTCATGCTTGGACAAAGCCAGACTTTAGTCCACTTATCAATAGTGACGCCCTGTGCAAACTAACTCTCCATGTCTCCATTTGCTCAATATGAAAGAAGGATAATAATAGTACCAACTTAACATTGCTATTACAGAGATTAAGTGTGGTAATGTGTATAAAATACTACAGTACAAAGCAACCAGTAAGTGCTTAACAAAAGGGAACTAACATTATATTTATCATCATCATCCCCACCATCATCTCACTCAGGCTCCACAGCCTATTTTCTAATATTTCTCAAATAATTTACGGTAAGACTGACTATCAAGTTTCTAAGTGCACACAGCCAAAAAACAGCAAATTAGAGACAGCGAGCAATTTCCAGAGAGAGAAGCAAAAAATGGGGGATGGGGGGGATGAAAAAACTATAAAAACCAGATATATACCTAGTTTTCTGATTGTTTCTTCCACACAAAAAAAAGATGTTGTATTTTGTCAAATCGCTTTTCTGCAAGAATTGAGATGATGATCTGGTATTTTCTGCTTCATTCTATTAATGCAGTGTATTACAATGATTGACCCCCTTACATTGACCCACTACTGCGTCCTAGGTAAGATCCCAATTGGTCAAGAAAAAGATTATATTACATTTAATACACTCTTAAGATGGCAAGAAACTATAATTCTAAAACTGGGAAAATATACTTCAAAACGGTTTGCACAAGCTTTTGGAATAGAAGATAAACTTCTATTACTTTTAAAATTCATTTTCTGGAGAAAAGGAGTAAAGTAAATGACACATTCTTATATAGAAGGCTTGGATATCTCTTCTGCTGCTGCTGCTGCGGCTAAGCCGCTTCAGTCATGTCTGCATTTATTTATACTATTTCCTTTAAGCTACAGAATAACCAGGATTTTCTGAGATTAGAAAGAAAATCAAATTTCAAAATCAAAACCACATTCCAAAATTTCTTAAAAGTTATTTTTCTTTGTTCAATTCCTTTGTAAAAACATTGGTCACCGTTTAACATACAGTGGCAACAAAATGCACCCAATTTACATGCATAAATAAGTCAATAAATCATAATACACAGACAACATGATTTCACATCAACAGTATTGACACAGCTCACGTTGCATTTAACCATGGTTATAGTTGCTCCCAATAAAGAAATACTTAATGTGAGAAATAAGAACTCCAGTTTCAACCTGAAATAACATTCTTCATAACAAGTAACATAAAACAATGATTATATGACGTCATTATCTTAAAGGGAACCATTTTTCAGAAGTCACTTTGTGCAAAGCACCATACTAGGAAAAAAATGTGTACCTTAGGTTAAGGATGAAAGAGCTCCATTCTTTTAAACTAATTACCTGAATTATGCAAATTTTATTATAACCATAAATTAAAGTACTTTTCAATATGAAGGCTGTATATTCCATATTTTGAAATCTTAAATAATTCCACAGATGCTCAGTTAAACTAAAAGATTCTATAGGACTGGGTTATTTTCATGAGCAAAAAAGAAAGTAAAATCAAAAGCCCTTTCTAAACTCACAGGCAAGGTTTCTGGATATAGGACTTAACAAAAAGAAAATTTAAGCACCACAATAACATATGTTTTTAGAGAACAGACAGGGCTGGCAATACAAGTTAGGCACAAAAACACTTAAACATTTACCAAAAAAATTTTTTTTAAATAATCACTAATCCTATCATCTGAAATAATAATAATAAAAAATTTTGGTGTCTGTGATGTTATGTGGGAGATACAAACCACAGTTCTATTTAAGATGTTAAGTTTTATGATTTTAATTTGATTAAACAAAACTGTCACATTATTTGTACATAATAAGAACATTATATATTTATCTTTATAGCATATGATCTATTTTTCCCTCAAAAATCTATGACTACAGGATAGCTCTAAAATAATTTTGAAGTAAACAGAAAAGAATTTATCACAAACTGTCTTGTGAGAGAAACCAGCTCCTCTGAAAATAAGAATTCAAAGCAAATGTGCAAATAAAACTTTAAAATAAGGCAGCTGTAAATACAGCCATCTTTAAGCTTCCCTTCTTTTTCATCTATTTAGCAAAGTAAATAGTTTCAGTGGCCCAAACAGTAATTTTAATTTGTTTTTCTCCTCTGTGATATATTTAAGTACTCTTACAATTAAGAGTAATTTTTTAGCATGTGTAACAGATCACATGCTAACAAACTTTACAGGTTCATAAAATTAAAATTTATGACTCACAAGCATAGATGTGAATTCTAGCTACGCTTAGGTCAGATACACAAGACTGGACATAAGGAACTTCAATCTAGAATATGATTTAAATGCCACAAAAAAAAGAAAGGGAACAAAAAAAAAAGAAAGGGAACGAAAAATGGGAGAAAGAATTTTTCCTCATACATCTTTCGATTACTAGGCCATATATATATAGAAAAAGTAAAATACTAAATATTTATTTTTCACCTCAAAAGAAGTTATCCAGAAATAATATCTGCTAAAGAAGATATAACATTAGGATTCAAATTCATTCAACTCAGATAAGAAGACTTTGGAGGGGAGGAGCATTCCCAAACAATATTATTTGTACTTATTAACCTTACACACATCACCTCAACTTCACCAATTATACCACAGACCTTCTTAACAGTTTCCATTTTATACTTCTGTGAAAAAAACTTTTTTAGCCTCGTAACTTTCCAAGTGTCATGTAAAACCTCTTAGCTGACCCAAATCTCACAATCCGCATTAAAAGCACTCTAGTGACTTTCCTTCCCGTAGGAGTCAAAAACCACTACATAATTACTCAAAGTTGAGAAAATAAAAGCATAAAAACCAACTCAAAATAATGCACTTCTTAACATATATGTTCTTATGTAGTAGGGAGACTAAAAATAATTGTTCATCCTAATTAATCTCTGGCTCTTGAGACTGAGAGGTCAGAAAATTAAAATGAGTGATAAGTACTTAAAGTCTGTTCATTTTGAATAGATGTGAGAGTTTTTTAAAAATGACTGAAACTAGATGATTGTAAATGTTTACTGTGAAACAGTACAAAATTGATGTTGCCAAAAAGAGAGTAAAAAAGAAATATTCAACTGATATTAAACATCTTAAGTAATTTGGAAAAAATTTTAAGGTTGAATTGTAACTGTAGGGGACAACAACGACAGAAAATGCTTTCATGCGTGTACACATGGTAAGTAACAAACAGGTAAATCTCAAGTTAGCATGGTACATCAACAACTGATACTTAAATGGTATTTTGGTATATAAAGAAAAAGAAAAGGTAAAATGTTGACTGCCATTGATGAAAAAGCATTTTACCAATTTACACAAAAATTTTTAAAAAGATGTCCTAAGAAAACCAAGCCACAATAAGTTAGTGTTTTCCATAATACATGCTGAATTATTTGATCCCGTTATCTATACACTGTTACTGTCTTAATTCCTAAATGCTGTTGACAGCATATTTGATAACTGAGGTACATTAGTTTACATCTTTTTAAAGGTATTCTACGTGAGTTAATTTTTCTTTTCCAGTTTTTCATCATCTTCACCTCCTCCAAAGAAGATCAAAGGGAACATTCCTAGAATGCAGCCAATAGTCACTCCGACAGCTTTACCCTACAGAAACAAAAGAAAACATTTTTTTCAAAGTTATTTTATCCCTGTAAGAGGAACATCTGCTTAAGTATCTATGATAAAAATTACTATGTACTATATAATTCAACTGTTACTATATTTCTTTTGATCATGCTAACTTAAATTTAAAAATAACATACAAAAAGGTTCTAGAACAAATAATATGTAAAGTTCAAGGCAACCAGGAAAAAAATTTAAAAATTTTTTCAAATTGCCATAAAAATAACATTAGAGAAGTATTCAAATAGAAAATACCTTAAAAATGTACATATATTTTAAAGTCAGAAGATAGAAAGGAACGAAAAATCTCACCCAGTACTCTCAACATATTTGGATTTGCTGTCCTTTGTATATATTCCTTTTCAGTATTTATCCCCATGTATACCTAATTATATATGTAGGGCTAATCATTATGTAAACATAACTTTGTTTACTGCTTTCCTCCTCCCCCCACCAGTCACATATGTTATAAAAAACTCTTTTTCAAACTGTTTCATAAACTTAATACAAAAACTTCTAAATTCCACTGAATTGATGGGCCTATAATAAATGTTAAAGTTCTTCTTACCATTAAAAATCACTGCTACTGTCAGTGATAGAACAATAAACATTTCAGTGTATAGTTCTTCCTCAATGATTTATCTAAAAATCAAATAATATGAATATCTGTGCATAATTATACTGCTTTGCTGTCTATTCTAGACAAAACTGCAAATAGATGTATATACCCACCGCAATATATTTATATGCCTACATACACACAATTTTTCTGTGACCTCACCTATATTATGAAAAATTTATTTAATTTTTGTAAATGATTTTTAAATGTTGCATTCTTATGATGACTATTAAGGTTAAAATACTTACCAATTAAGTTTTACATCTTCATACAGACATTTACTGAGAATCTACAAAGTACCAAACTCTATGGCAGGTACCAGGGAGACAAGATTAGTCAGATGCAGTCCCTCTCTCTGCCAGGAACTTCCAGTTAGTTATCATCATACCTTTCTACTTGCTAATCAATATACTTGGAATTCTCTCTCCCACCTAATAAATGTCTCATCAATAATTTAAAAATAAGCTTAGATCTAATATGCACCAAGAAATCTCCCCACTAAAAGAAATTTCTTTCCACAAAGACTTAATTCTTCTCCTGGTGCTTCTGCTATATCCAGTGTACATTTCTATTACTGAATATGTCACACTAAATTATAATTTGTTTTAATATGTCTGATTCTTTACCTATACAATGCTCAAAAAGAACTATAGTTTATTACTCATTTTATGTCCTTCAGTCTCAGTACATAACTGATACTCCTCAACAGTTACTGAATCATATAAATATTTTTTTCAAAATTTTTTTTGTATGCCTACAAAAAAAAGTCAATGATTAGTTTTTCTGAAACCTACTAAGGTTTGGACAGTTTTTGTTAAAAACTCCACTCAAATCAATTTTAATCTCAAATTTCTCAAGGGACTGAATTATATACAGTTTCTTGTTCTGGCTACCCAAATTCATTATCATAAACCACACAAAGTACTCACCAAATGTGAACTAACACGTGTTTGCCACATGTCAACTTGCTTTGGTGAGAGATCAGGAATTGATAGGCCTAACCTGGAAGCCAAAGCTTCAACGTAGCCTGCAAGTCTTTAAAAATACAAGAGGACAAGTAAGTCAGAAAGAAAAACACCAATACAGTATATTAACGCATATATATATATATATATATGGAAATTAGAAAAATGGTAACAATGACCCTGTATCAGTTCAGTTCAGTCACTTAGTCATGTCTGACTCTTTGAGACCCCATGGACTGCAGAATGCCAGGCCTCCCTATTCATCACCAACTCCCTGAGTCCACACAAACCCATGTCCGTTGAGTCGGTGATGCCATCCAACCCTATATGCGAGACAGCAAAAGAGACACAGATGTAAAGAACAAACTTTTGGACTCTGTGGGAGAAGGCGAGGGTGGGATGATTTGAAAGAACAGCATTGAAACATGTATATTATCATATGTGAAATAGATGGCCAGTCCAGGTTCGATGCATGAGACAGGGTGCTCAGGGCTGGTGCACTGGGAAGACCCTGAGGGATGGATGGGGAGAGAGGTGGGAGGCGGGTTCAGGATGGGGAACACATGCACACCCATGGCGGATTCATGTCAATGTATGGCAAAAACCACCACAATACTGTAAAGTAATTAGCCTCCAATTAAAATAAATAAATTTTTTTAAAAATAAAAAAAATACAAGAGGACAGAATATAAGTTTTTAAAGAGACACATACGAAAAACTATGTCCTCACATATGAAAAACTCATGACTACAACAAAGATAATTCTATATCTGTATACTCCAGAAATGGTGTAAACATTCTTTTACAATTTTCATCTTTATTGTATATACATATATTTGGTTTAATATTTTCCAGATTGACATATTTAATACACAGGTAAATTAACTGACTTAAGAGTAATTACTCTCTACCACTGCTTTAAAAAGAACAATTCAAAGTATATAAAAATTTTACAATTACAATTGCAATTAACGCATTTATTCCAAATTCAAAGCAAAGCACTTTAACATATAATTTAATAGCTGTCACCAGAAAAAAAGTTTTCTTAAAATTTATCAGACTGATATACTAAGAAAAACAGCCTATAATTTTCAGGGTAATTTCAAGTTATTTTCTAAGTGGCCACTGCTTATTGGATACAATCTTACTTTCAGAAATGGAAGAAAGAAAAAAATTTGCCAATTAAATTATGCATACCATCAATTATAAATGGATCCCAATATTAGATATGTTAAGTTCTAAAAACCTATGCAACTAAGATTGATAAAATGTGGTATTTACCACATAATGGTATTTTTTTAAGGCAGAGGAGAAATAGTTCTTAGATGGAAGAGTCCCAACAAATCTATAATATTATCATTATAAACGTTAATGTTGGAAACTGGGAAATGGAATGTTTAAGGGATAATATCACTGTAGGTTTACATCAGAAATTACAGGAATACAAAATTTCTGCTTTGGCCCAGAACAAAGAAATTGTGTTTTGAACAGTAGCTGTGGCCCCATACTCAAGTGCAGATGTCTAACGTACAGAGTTAGATCATGAATAAAGCTGCCTTTCCCTAGATTATAGGGCTAATTAGACTGCTCCTAGACGCAAATTCAAATCTCAACACTTACCATCAAAATGAACCAAAAAAAAAGAGGAAGAAACAGAACCAAAGACTGAGCAAGACAGAGTATGTTTATCACAATAATTAATGCCAACTCTGTCTAATTCATACTTCCTAGGCTTTCCCAAGCTCAGGAAGCAGCCCAGGCCATCTGCTGCTTAGAAGAGAAAATGTAAAAACAGAAAGAGAAAGCTGGCCTTTTCTGAGTAGACGCCCTCAGTTTGTTTCATCATTCCTTCTTGCCACATGGAATAAAAAGAGCAAAAATTAGCCAAGTCCATGTAAGCTTTGGCCATTATTCGCTTTGAAAATTCCTCTCTCTAGTGAACATGACCAGTCAGTATCCTCACATTTGAGCCATACTTCTTATCTTTGGACTTAGTGGGAGGACGGAGGGTATGAAATAATGATAGGGTTTCTTACTTTTAGTCGTCTCATCCTTAGAAATATTTATAAAATACATATAAACATTTCAGGAAATGAAAAACTCAACTCTGCTTACCTTACAGTAGTCTTAGGAAAAAATTTTACACATATCAGAATTGCTTGAGAAGATTCTTTAACACAAATGTCAGGGCCCCATCCCTAGAGACACTAATTCTGCAAGACTGAGATGTGAGCTAGGCATCTATATTTGATGCACACCAAAGATTTAGTGCTGCTGATTTAGAAACATTAATTTTAAAAATTTAGTTCTAAAACACACATGCAAAAATAAGTGTCCCCCAAAAAAAAACAAAAAAAAATAAGTGTCCCTTTTCAAAATCCTTCCCAATTAAAGGAGAATGGAGAATAGAGAGTAAGTATACACATGCACAAGTGAACCTACCCAAGACCAGCTAAATCTGACACAAGGTTTCCCAAAGCAGCAGCTAAAAAAATGAAAAATGCACAAGTGAATTACTACATAAAAGTCAGAAAAATCACTATAGTAGATCACTGTGTAATCAATAAAGCACTAGTCTGGAAGAGTTACCACCTTTCTAAGCTACAATGACTATATCCAAAGTAACTCATAAACCTCCATCAATTAGCAGTTTTTTTCCTGATGTGGTAGCCAGTTTCCATTTTGGTTTCAATATTAAAACATCTGCATAACATTCTGTAGTTCAACTTTCAGACAATATTTAAGGGAATTTGGATACTTGAAAGTTAAAGATTAAAGCTATATGTACAGCTATGACATTCAAGAAAATCAAGGAGAAGAAATGTCTCATTCATTACTCATCTACTTCACATGTTCCATAATAACACAACACAGAATTGTTCCCAAATTCCACCATCATGAAGAGTAGAGTGGTATTTGTGGGGAAAGAAGGAGACAGAACCAAATCAGATTTTTGATCTTGTGTTTCCTTCCTTGATTTTTCTTCCCAACTTGAAAATAAATAATTTGATAGAGAAAATGGGTAGGAAGGTTTTACGGTAACACTGAATTAAGAGAAAAAAAATTTTTTAACACAGTCAATATAGTAGATTATTGTTACTCATTAACTAACATAAAGTACCCAAACTTTCTCAGAAAAATGCATACTACATGTACAAAATTAAAAATTAAAAGACAGGATCAAGGAGATAAACTATTAATGACATCTCAGTGAGTAAATTCATTCAAATGAATCTTCTTCTATACTTAATCTACTAAAATGTTTCATAAATATACAATGGAATAATAACACTACTATTATTAAATACCTGCCATAGTTGAAATTCCAAAAATAATTCCAATAGACAATTCAATATGGGTTCCCTGAAAAACAATTACAAAGAAATTAATCTTAAAAATTAAAACTGAAGTGACTATAAAAGAATAGCAAAGCATTAATGAAACAGATAAAACAATGTTATTACAGCAAAGTTATATATAATATACATAAATATGCATATACTATAGCAAATCCCTTATTTATTAAATATATGCATTCATGCAGAAATAACATCAATATTTTATTCATTACAATTAAGCCTTCATAAAAATAAAAAATAGAAACACACAGAGCAATACAATTCATCATTAATAATCTAGAATTTATATTTTCCTACTACAGAAAGGTACTTTAATGCTTTTGAACACAAAGACAACCAACTCATCTAAATTTTAAATTCTGAATGATACAATTATATACTATTGGTATCTACCTTATAAAAGACTTAAGACTAGACCAGTTTCTAAGGACCCAAAAAATCAGACTTCAAAAATTATCCTTAAAACATTTAGCTCTTTAATCACTAGATAATAAGACTATATAATTCATTTACAAGCAACAATAGCATTTAATACAATAGAGATACAGCAAAAAAGAAATCCTAGAACCTATTGTGCTAATTCAGTTCTAACCCTTATGCAATACTGCCAAAAATGGACTTCTCAAAAGTTCTCTTAAATATTGATGGTTGAAAATTTCTAAAAAAATTTTTTTAAATCTCAATGACACTTGTAGAAAAAAAAAAAATGCCCTACAAATCTCAGTATTTGTTGAGGAAAAACAAAAGAGAATGCCTTATCTGGTATACAGTAATATGGCATTACACAATTATTTACAAAACTGAAGAGAAGTTAAGTTTAACTTCCTCAATTTTCCTTCCCCTAAGCCTTTTGATTCCACTCCTTTAAAATATAATTCCTGTAGCGTATGGACCAAATAGCCTGATGTAAAAGTCTCCCAGGCATTAAAGTTACAAGGTTGTAAAGGAACACAAAGAAACAGATTTCTAAAGAAAAAGAAAACTGGCACAAAGAAATATCTTTATATATGGATGCAAAATACCCTGGAGTATTAATATAGGAGAGAAGCGCCCGACAGCTACAATGTATAAAAAATAAATACAGCATCTTTAACAGCAATGAATCATTGGAAATTACCTAAAATGAATCTGTCTACCAACACATGTATTTATAAAGCATTTACATGCTTAATTACTTGGTTGAATTTAAGAAACCTGAAGATGCTTCTAATAGCATGAAAAGCTTCATGTAAACTCAAAGTTGGTTTGAAGGCAATGAAATCTCCACTCTTTTTCTTTTTCCCATAATAACATCAAATTTCATGTTAACAGGTGGGGTAGAAATTATAAATAAATCTAGTACAAGTTGTCTTAAAGATGTACTTGGTTCGTCACCTTAATCTTATTCATCTATTCTAGAACTCTAATCAACTCTATCCTAATTAAATTGTAAGGAAAAGAATTCCCCCCTACCCACTAAAATCTAAGTTATAAAAAGCAAACCAACAACACAAAAATAAAAAACTATGAAATCAAAAATTTAGTATGAACAGCAGCCAAGAATAAAAGTCAAATCTACTATGAGAAATTATATAGGAATTTGTTTACATGATTGCAATTAGGGTAGCAGTCAAGAAAGTGTACCTAACAGGAAAAATATCAAACGGCACGATACAAAAAAAAAGAATCAGTTAAAAATTAAACATTAAAAAGAAGGCTTTCTTAACTAGCTATCTTCAAACAATCATAGCTATCCTACAATGGCAGTTAGTGTTTAACTAAAAAAGGTGAAAACATTCTTAAGATAACAATGTTCACTTATTTGCCTTTTCATAGATTCTATAATTATATTATTTATGGATTTTTAGTCTTAACAGTCTATTAAAAAAGTCTCTCTGGAAAATTTAACTTCCTGAATTATTCTGCAATTATTGGATATTTTTGCCACACCTCTTACTCTTAATCCGTTTTAAGCCAGTAGTTTAAATACTTATTTCAGTACTATATAAATAAAAAACTGGTGATGTCTGTGAAACTGGATTTCAACATAAACCAGAAAAACAAATTTTACTGAGTTGGAGTCAATCATCTCAGGCCTAGAAAAACAGTTCACTCTAGTCACACTAATAATTAGACACAGGCCTGAGTAACAGAAGATAGGAACAACACTACAATAATTTGACTTTAGAATGTGGGTGTTGTTGTTCTGTCTTAATTGGTAACTGTATGTAAACACAGATATCTGTTTCTTGGGGCTTCCCTGGTAGCTCAACTGATAAAAAATCTGCCTGCAATGTGGGAGATTCCAGTTCAATCCCTGGGTTGGGAAGATCCCCTGGAGAAGGGATAGGCTACCCACTCCAGTACTCTTGGGCTTCCCTGGTGGTTCAGATGGTAAAGAATCTACCTGCATTGAGGGAGACCAGGGTTCATCCCTGGGTTGGGAAGATCCCCTGGAGGAGGGCATGGCAACCCACTCCAGTATTCTTGCCTGGAGAATCCGCATGAACAGAGGAGCCTGGCGGGCTGCAGTCCATTGGGTCACAGAGTCGGGCACAAATGAGTGACTCAGCACAGCACATCTGTTACTGGAGATATTTATTTCAAAGAAATAGTAAGACCATACTGAAAGTTGATGAAAGTGAAAGTTACTCAGTCGTGTCTGACTGTTTGCGACCCCATGGACTATACAGTCCATGGAATTCTCCAAGTCAGAATATTGGAGTGGGTAGCCGTTCCCTTCTCCAGGGGATCTTTCCGACCCAGGAATTGAACTGGAATCTTCTGCATTGCAGGTGGTTTCTTTACCAGCTGAGCTACCAGGGAATCCCCAAGACCATACTGTGAAGGTCTTATTCAGGATCTAAGAAACTACCCAGTTTCCCTATTCTGCTCCCTCTTCAAAATCTCCTTGCCCTCCTCTTTAAGCAAAATATATCATCTCAACATTTCCCTTTAGCAAGGATAGTTTTTCATCATTTTGAGTATCTAAGGTTTGTTCAACTGAGGCCAAAAAAACAAAAAGATTATTAAGATGGTAGAATGGGGAGATACCTGCTTTCAATACAGAATTAAAATACTGAGTGTAAAATTGTCACAGAGAAGCTTTAATCCAATCTATTTAGGAATATACCAAGTTTTAAAGGCAGTTCATAATTTAATCATAGTGGGTTTTTCTATAAATAGTAAATAAAATTAGATTTTATTTACATTAACAATTTAAATAATCTAACCAACTCAAGGCTCACTAAAGGCTTATTTCAGAAAAGGTAGTATGGCATGGTTGAAAAAGTTTCTTTTATTCACAGATATATAAATTAATCATCTTGATTCTTGTATACATATTAGGAAAATATCATTATCAGCCAAAAAGCTAGCATTTTGAAATTATATTTTAGATGCTCTTACCAGACTACTCTGCTCAAGAATTATCCATCCAATGGGTGCTTATCACTTTCAAATTATGTATATGCTACAGTATTTTTCTATGACTATTTACCAAGCGAGATACCTTCCTAATGTGTAAACCTTGTGTTTCCTCAACCAGCTGAATGGCTAGAATTTCTGGATATCTCCCATCAATCTGGACATAAACTAAGACTATATAGCAAAGAAAACCATTCTTGAGCGAACCAATTTGATAGTCTTCAAGCAAATTTTATAATCTATACAATGTAAACTATACTTTCATCCCTATTTTAAAACCAAATATTCTATTTCTACCCACCTACAGTACATGTGACCGTCAAAACACTGAAACAAAAAACAAAACAAACGACGACAAATAAAAAAAAACAAAACCCTGGCATCTCTCAAATATTCTTTCCTTATATTTGATAATCCTAAAATCACTTCTTTTTTTTTTTGAGCAGTTTCCTACACAATATCTAGAATTTTTAGACTTTTTAAAACTTCAAGTCAGTGAGGAGAATTGGCTACAGCACTAGGCAGCTTCAGAAGACCGGCATTTTCCTCGTGGACTAATGATGGACATGTATTTTTATCATGACTTTCTAATCTAAACCCCAAACTGGGTTGACATCTATTGACAAAAGATGCCACAGAAGAGTAGGAAAGGTCAATCGACCATTCCTAAGACTAAACAAGACCTTTAAGAAACAACCTTAAATGAAAATGACTTCAGCAAAAGAGAATTTTTAACACTGATGGAACAGACTGAAGGCCTTACATTTACAGTATTCTGAATTGAAACTTAAATCATCTTTGAGTTAAACGGATGGACTGAATATCAAAACACTCTTGTAAACATTTTTGTATGGGAAAACTGGACAAAGAACTAATTAATAACATACACATATGAGAACTGCTGATAAAATTAAAGGACATCAGAAAATTTTACAAACTTTTTTCTTTAATAATGCTGAAACTAGAACAGAATAATATAGACTCAATGAGTATCTGTTTATTATTGTCAATGCTTTACCAAAAGTCTTGATTAATAGATATAATGCCTTAAAATTGAGCTACAGTCTAATTAACATGAAATAAAGCTAAAAAGTCTTATTCATTTGTTAAAGCTTTACAACTATAATATATAAATTATTAGGAAAATTTAGACCACATTTATTAATTCAAAATAGAAGGGTTGAAAGAACTTACTGCAACAATCATAATTGCATTATCCAAAAAGCCAAACCCTATGAAAGGTATCGCATTGTGGATGAATACTGAAAAACATCAAAAACAGAAAAATATATTTTAAGGTTTCTATAATTTTAAAATGACAAAAACAGATCATATGATTAAAGTCTCATAAGTAGATATGATTTAAGTTTTAGAATTTACTTTCCATTCCCCACAGCCAAAAGATTCTGCTTCTGCTATGTTTATATACTTGGTAGAAGCTGTAATGGGGAAAAAACAAAATAAAAAACACGTAACATGTAAAATTAATTGTGTTAGGCTTTTGTGCTTTCTTACTGGCAATACACACACACGTACAAATTACATACAGTTAATGACAGAATAAATAAATACATTTTATGAGTACCATATTTTACCTGTTAAATAACTACTGACATCAATCTTTTTCTCTCTTAGACCTAAAGATTGATATCATAAAATTGATCTCCATATTAGAAATAATAGAAAATGTTTGAATCAAATTTCAGGGAAGTTATCTGGTCACATTTACTTATCAAACAATTTTTTAAACACTGTTAGGAAAAAACTGTGATTATGTCATTTCTATTAGACATCTGGATTCAAAGTCCTCTTTCCTTCCTTGACACATCAGTATCCCTGATTGCTTTCACAAACTAAAACAAATAATATTTGATTTAAATTAAAATGTAACTTGGCCTCTTCCTACCAAAAGCACACCATATCTTATCTACAAAGTACATAATCTGGATGACCTGAGAAAACAGAAATGTAACTAGGAAGAGCTAATATCTATTTTTTAAATATATTTAACTTCATCTTTTTTTCTTATTTGCATCTTCAGTACATTGCAGAATGCCTAGTGCATAGTAGATGCTCAACAAACATTAGTTAATTAAGTTGAGGACATCTACCTTGGAAAGGAAGAAAATTCCAGACTAAGACAATTGAGGGAAGACTGTGAAACAGATTAAAAGCTGAGGACAGTTAAGACTTTATTCTAATTAATCTATAAATCTGCCAAGGTATAGTCAACATCCGTTCAACTGAGGACTTTTTAAAAACAGGCATCAAAGCATTCAGTTTTATACCACATCCAAAAAACTGTCCCCTAAATCAATTGGTTAGTTATGTGTTTAGTGTTCAGTGACTTTACATCTTTTTTCTTTTAATGTAGTTAAGTCCACAGAAAATACAATTAAAATATAATCCAGAAGTTATGAAATTTGATACTACTATGGTGAGTTCTGCACCAATAAGGGAAGGCTAATAAACAGTAAAACATTTCTACCCATAAGCACTGTCAAAGACTAAGAATCAAGGGGTGAAATGGTATATATTCTAGGCCATTTCAGAGTTCTTGTTACCACATAAGAATGTCCCAGGTAAAAAGTAGCATCTTTTTAATTACAAAGTATATTGTTTTAAAAGATAATAAAAAATCAAATGACATTAATGAAACAGCGTTTCTCCATTAAAGGGCTGTCTTAATTCTTCAACTTTTTGCCTAGGTTCAGGTGCTTAATGACCAAACATTCAAAATTTTATAATAATCAGCTTCTAAAACACATACAGAATTTCAAAAAATACTACAAATTGGTAAGTCAAAGGAATATAATGAAATTCTAATAGTTCACTATATGAAACACTTACAGAGAAGACAGAGCTGCTACTTAGATACATATATTTGAAGAGAAGACTCCCAAACACCTTCTCAATCATCTTTGAAAAGTAAATATGGTAAAATATGAAACTTCTGGAATTACTAAACATTTTGGGGTTAATCTGATGGCATCTCTAAAACTAGCTAGTTATAAATATCTTAAAATTAGGTGTCAGGTTACTAAACTAAGATTAAGCTAATAGTTATCTTAGTAGAAACTTGGTCAGTAAAACCAAAGCATGTTGCTACATTGCTGTAATAATTACCTGCAACTGTAAAATATATCATGTTTTGATGTTTAGATGTAAATAAATGTGTCCTATAAATAAAAATTTATTTTCAACCCAAAGGAAAAATATAAATTTCAAAAAATTACATAACATGTACTGGACACTCCACTGGGCACTTGAGATACAGAGATAGTTGATCCCAGCCCTCAAGAAGTCTGGGAATGATAACAGAGCCATATAGTTAACTTCAATATGACCCCCTAAATGGTGATAGCATTATACAGTGCTATGGATATATAGTATATGAATCCAGCCTAGAAGCATCAGAAAAGATTACCAGGGAAAGAAAAATCTTAAAGAATTCTTAAATTGTTTTGATACCTGGGAAAAGCTACTAATTTCTAAGGCAAATTATATTCTATCTCTGAGAGAAAAAAAGGAACTAGCTACTATATTTTAATTATATGTCTGCTCTCCAGTATGTAATGACAGACTACCAATGTGATTTCTTCAGTTTCCTTTGGAAAATATTATTCTAGTGAACCATATCTAATATTTAGCTTTAACTTACAACCAATTCAAATTCACTGCACTGCTAAATAATTCTCTTCTTCCATTGTCTTTATAATAAGACCCTAAACTGTTTTACATTACTTTGGTGTTAGCCCTTGAACAGTTATTCCAATCATAATACAGTAAAGAAAGCAGACCAGCAGCATTATAAGGTTCTTCTTTGGGGTGGCTTAAAATGAACTTTACTTTCTTCATTATTAGAAACAAGTCAGAGCATTTTCTCTACCAAAGAAAATAGCCTAGAAATTCTAGTTCTGAAATAACCCAACTTAAATCCAAACTAAAGTAAACATATCCTTTTATCCAGGAACTAAGAAAACCTCTACTACAATTCTATCTCTAGATGGTAACAATATTTAAACACTAACAGACATGGTTAACAATCTTAGAAATTCCATAATACTATGTTTTAAACCAAATTTACAAAGCTTTTGCTTTAGCATAATAAATAAGATAATCTATTCTATCTGGAATGAATTAATTTATTGACTCTTCTGTATTATTAATGAATAACATAGCTATTTCAAGTCCAAAAGACAGATGCACAAATAATTATAGAACCATTACCATATCTCAGCTGTCCTGGGGTTGGTGGTTGAGCTTCCAACTTTTCTGAAGGGGAAAGAGAGGGTGTGTTCAAGAATTAGTTACTATAGCATTTCTTTTTTATCACAATGAAGAAAACACTAGCAGAATTACAAAATGATAGAACAGCAGAGTTTATTCATAAATTATCTTTAAGTGAATGAACCAAAGTTATCCATACAGGAAATATTTCTTGGTATAGATTAAATTACAAGGCTAGAAAAACAAATTGAGCTTTAGTTACAGGCCTACTATGACCCTATATCCCTGGGCAAATCACTTGTTTTTGGCTTTGTGTAAATAAGTCTTTGTATCTCTACAATGAGACTAATTAATATCCCTTGATAATGTACTGAATATTTTGAGTTTTCAAAAATATACTACAGGATAATAAAGAACATTTACACAACAAAATGACCCCAGAGAGTAGGGTGTGATTCACTAAATAGCAACATTACTTATATGTCATAATAAACAGAAAGTTTTCTCAAGTATATTATATCAAAGTATATTCAAGTGCCATCATTAAATCTAAAAATTAACAACTACAAAAACGCTACCTATGTAATCTCATAATAATAACCAACTCATCATTTGTATAAGAGTAAATTACAGTAAAATGGCAGAGAATTCCACCTTCTTTATTCTCACTCAATCCAACAGAATTAACTGATATACTATACAAAAGAACCCAAACCATGGGTCACTCTGCAATAAAGATCTAGTATAACCAAAGTGTCCAAAGAAATACATTACAAACTGGATATATATTTTCTAAAATATTTATAATCTATGACAACATAAGAACTGAAGAGTTTAGTTTTTAGAAAGTGAAAAGCCAATGAATCTCCATCAATAAGCTACATAAAAAGGAGTATGACATATTTGTAAATGTTATTTTACTAAAAAAGCATATAGTATCATAATGACTTTATAATAAGAAATGTGCTAAAACCTAGAGTTTAGGCAATTATTGGATTATTAAGAAAGTTCTAAGAATGCAAATTAAGTTTTGTTTTTCCTTTTCTAGGACAGTAAAGAAATGAAGATATTCTAAAACTTTCAGTATTTTATACCTGCTTAGAATATAATCTCTTATTCTTTGACTAGTACTATTACCTCAAAATCTACTTTGAAAGCATGCAAATAGTTTTCCAAATTTTTAACAAGGAATATAAGATACCACTATACTCCACAGAGTTTTCTGGTGAAGTAAACATGCAAAAGTGGTTACATACCAGAACTATTTCCTAGTTGCATTACTCTCATCATCACTACAGTTCTGACACTGTGAGGAGAAGTCCTTGTCAGTTGACTGGAACATCTTGAAATACCTAAAAATTCAACAAGCAGGACCTTCCCAATGTAATGAGAATATATAGAGTCCTTGCTTTTACTTTTTCAAATTCTCTACATACTGAGCAAAGTATTTTAAAATATTTTACAACTCCAAGGATGAAAGGATAAGAGCTAGGCAAATGTATAATGTGTAAAAGTAATGAGGGGGGAAAAAATCAAATAATGTAAGCAATATTTCAAATCTTTCTTTCTAAGTACATACAAGGATTAAAAAATTAAAGGTCATGAAAAATAACTCTTTTTAAAAGAGAGAAAAAGAAAATAATACAAAGTAAAGTAGACACAGCAGGGAGGAAAACCACTGGCACAGAGGATAAAGCAAAATCAAAGCATAGAGTTTTGCCTCCTGCATTATAAAGAACCCAAGGAGTAATAAGAGGAAACAGGAAAGGAACATTTCCTAGAAAGTGGAAATTTTATTGGAAAGTACCCATCAAAAATTGTGACTCATAAACTGACCATTTTGAGGATTCTGACACTCTATCTTCTTTACTACATTAACAGAAAGAAGACAAATATATATCAGAAGTGAAAAAACATTAGGTGTATAACACACAATAAAACTCAATCTTTGAAATAAGCCAAGGTTTCAGCAGTCTGCACCAATTTTAAAATGTGAGGGGAGCTAATATAATCCCCTTGAAAATAATCATAGTAAATCCCAAAGCTTTATATCCCTACATACATATCTTAACCTTAAATTTTTTCTTCTGACACACGGTAAACTATGTACGCTTACATGGAAATGTACTCCAATCTAACGTTCTATTAAGCAGACTCGAGTTAGAAAAGCTAGTTCTTTCTGTTTCAGTGTGCGTGTGCATTACACGCATCATAATTTCTCTCTTTTTCTAAATATTTTAAAATAAGAAGACTATGATCTAGTCGCTAAGTCATATCCGACTCTTGCAACCCCATGAACTGTAGCTTGCCAGGCTCCTCTGTCCATGGGATTCGACAGGCAAGAATACTGGAGTGGGCTGCCATTTCCTTCTCCAAAGACTGTACATTACCACACCATATTTTCCAACCATTTTTAGCTTAAAAAGTCCTGGTTCTACTTCCAATACAGGCTGAATTATCATCTATCAGACCAATCCTATACAGAACAACTATAAATAAATATTTGAGAGCTCTGGAAAATGACCAAAAAGCAGGTTGATTGTGGAGAGTAATCAACAATTACAAAGAAGAATGGAACTAAATGAGTTACCCATTTCATGAAGATATTGGCCTAAACCAGCTCTTAAAAAAAGAAGAAAAAACCCTTCAGTCTTTCTGGCCTAAAAAAGCAGTGGGCAAGGTGCAAGATAACCAAAGCCACTGCAAAGTGAGAGAAAAGAGCAGAGTCAGAAAGGAGGAGCCTTAAATTCTGATACACATTCAGTTCAAACATATGGCTTCTGTGTAAACCGTGCCTATGCAGGGAAAACCACAAAAATCCCAGCTTAAGGTAAAATAGAAAGAAAATAAAAAGAATGAAGAGCATCAAGAATGGTAAATACTGAGTAAATATAAAAGACTACTTCCTCCCTAGTAATTTAAATAAACCTGATTGTCCAAAAATTGCAACACTGCCATGTGGAGTTTATAATGTATGGAGATATAATACATTTGACATCAAAGCATAAAGGATGAAGGAGGTCACAAATGGACCAATTTGGAAATGTGATTGCAATATTTCCACAATGTATGTGACATGGTACAAGGTTCTAAGTAGAATTAGCTCTAAACAGTATGCAAAGTTAAAGGATACCTATTTGCAATTCCTAGAGCAATCACACATACAGACAAAATGCATCAAGAACACAGTTAAAAAGCTAAATAATGTGAAGGGGACTGCAAAAAGTATTAAGTCAAAAGAACGCAGGAAATGAGAACAGAAGAAAGAAAAGAGAACCAAACAGTAAAATAGTAAACCTACATCCAACTGTATCAATAATTACTTTCAATGTTAAAGGACTAAACAATCCAATTAAAAGGCAGAGGTTGTTAAAACGGACAAAAAGGCAAGACCCAACTATATGATATCTGCAAGAATTACACTTCAATAGATTAAAAGTAAATAAATGGCAAAAGACATATTACACAAACAGTAAGCTTGTAAGACTGGAGCTGCGGCAGTGCTGTGCTGAGTTGCTCAGGCACATCTGACTCTTTGTGACCTCCTGGACTGTGGCTCACCAGGCTCATCTGTCTATGGGATTTCCCAGGCAAGAATACTGGAGTGGTTGCCATATCCTCCTCCAGGGGATCTTCCTGACCCAGGGATCAAACCTGCATCTCGTGTCTCCTGCATTGGCAGGTGGGTTCTTTACCACCTGGGAAGCCCCTAAGGCTGGAGCTGTTCAGTTGCTAAGTGGTGTCCAACTCTTTGCACCCCATGGACTGCAGCACACCAGGTTTCCCTGTCCTTTACTATCTCCCAGAGTTTCCTCAAACTCATGTCAATTGAGTCAGTGATGCCTTCCAACCATCTCATCCTCTGTCACCAACTTCTCCTCCTGCCTTCTATCTTTCCCAGCATCAGGGTCTTTTCCAGTGAGTCAGCTCTTCTCATCAGGTGGCCAAAGTACTGGAACTTCAGCATCACTCCTTCAAATTAATACTCAGGATTAATTTCCTTTAGGACTGACTGGTTTGATCTCCTTACAGTCCAAGGGATTCTGAAGAGTCTTCTCCAGCACCACATTTCTAAAGCATCAATTCTTCGGTGCTCAGCCTTCTTTATGGTCCTACTCTCACATCTGTACATGACTACCAGAAAAATCACAGCTTTGACTATATGGACCTTTGTTGGCAAAAACTGCAAAGGCAATGTTAAAAACAGATTAAGTGGACTTAAAGAGTATTACCAGAACCAGGGACATTTCAAAATGTGAAGAGTCAGCTCATCAAAAGGCATAATAACAATTTGCTTATGCTTAGAGTGTTCTTGCCTGGAGAATCCCAGGGATGGGGGAGCCTGGTGGGCTTCCATCTACAGAGTCACACAGAGTCGGACACGACTGAAGCGACTTAGGAGCAGCAGCAGCAGCAGCAGTAACAAAGCTTCAAAATGCATGATGCAAAATCTGACAGAATTAAAGGGAAAATAAACATTTCTACAATCATACTTGAAGATACAAGAGCTTCTCTCTCAGCAACTGATAGAACACTAGGGGAAATTATCACTAAGAAATAGATTATCTGAACAGCACTACCAATCATCTTCATTCAACTAATATTTAAACATCCATACTCAACAACTACAGAATGCATATTCTTTTCAAGTGTAGATGATAACATTGATCAAAAGAGACCATATGCTGATCCACAAAACAAGTGTTAATAAGTTAATGATTACAATTGTAAAGAATATGTTCTCTGACCAAAATACAACTCATAATAAGATATCTAGGGAAGAAAGTGGAAATTAAGTAACATCTTCTAAATACACGGGCCAAAGAAGAAATCAAAGAGGAAATTAGAAAATACTTTTCAAATGAATCACAATGAAAATACAGTATACTGAAATTTGTCAGGACAGCTCAATGAGTGCTTAGAGGAGTTTTAAGTACTAATATTAAAAAGAAGAAAGGCCTAAAATAAATGACGCATGGTTCTATCTGAAAAAGCTACCAAAAAAGAGAGCAAGGTAATGAAAAGTAAGTAGTAGAATGAAGGTGATAACAACAAAAACAGCTGAAATCAATGAAATAAAAAGCAAACAATAACGGAAATAGACAAAGCCAAAAGTTGATTCTTTGAAAAGATTAACAAAATGAAAAAATCCTTAGGTACACCAATCTAGAAAGAGAACACAAATTACTAATATCAGGAATAAAACAGGGGACATCACTATAGATCCTACAGACAATAAAATGAGAATATCACATATAACTTTATGCCAACTTAGTCAACTTAGATGAAATGAACAAACTCCTTGAAAAATACAACTTACCAAAAGATATAAGCTGAAACAAAAAATCTGAATAGGTCTATCTAGTAGCAAAATCAAATTTGTTAACAAGCACCTTTCCATAACATTCACACTAAAAAAAAAAAAAAAAACACCCTCCAGATCCAGATGGTTTCACTAATGAGTTTTATTAAACAGTTAAAGAAAAGCAAACGCCAACCTCAGACAAACTTGCAAGTTCCTTCAGAAAAACAAAAAATGAAGAAATAGTTCCTAACTCATTTTATAAGGTCAGAGGAGTACTAAAAAAAACCAAACCAAAAAATTACCAAAAAAAGAGAAAGCTACAGACCAATATCCTTCATGAACACAGACAGAAACATACTTAACAGAATGATAACTTAGTGGAAAAATAACTTAACGGAATGATAACAGAATAGAAACTGCTTTTCCAAAGTGTGTTTATTCACAATACTGGCAAAAATAACTAACATCCAGACTTCCTTATTTTTTTCTTTTTCTCAGATATTTTTCATTGTTTGAAGAAGCTGCACTTAATAGGGTTTCATGTTTAGAAATATATAGGTTAGCATATTAATGCATATATATGGAATTTAGAAAGATGGTAATGATGACCCTATATGTGAAACAGCAAAAGAGACACAGATGTAAAGAACAGACTTTTGGACTCTGTGGGAGAAGGCAAAGGTGGGATGATTTGAGAGAATAGCATTGAAACATGTATATTACCATATGTGAAATAGATCACCAGTCCAGGTTGGATGCATAAGACAAGGGCGCTCAGGGCCAGTACACTGGGATGACCCTGAGGAATGGGATGGGAAGGGAAGTGGGAGGGGGGTTCAGGATGGGGGACACATGTATACCCATGGCTGATTGATGTCAATGTATGGCCAAAATCACTGCAATATTGTAAAGTAATTAGCCTCCAATTAAAATAAATTAATTAATTAAAAAAAGAAGAGAAAAGTAACAAGAGGGATCCCTGTGGGGGTTGTAACTCTTCTGTATGTTGACTCTATCAATGTCAATCTCCTGCACGTGACACCATATGATAGTTTTTACAAGATGTCACCTTTGGGGAAAGTAGGTAGCCTGTATTATTTCTTGCAATTGCATGTGAATCTGCAATTATGTCAAAATAAAAAGCTTAATTAAAATTAACGAACAGGAGTAAAAGAAGTTAGGTGCTTTTGAAATTTGTTGTTAAAAGTCTTATGTACACAGGCAGAAAGGCAAATAAACTTTAGCTAAAAATGACTGAATTGATCTGATAATGAAAATCCAAACAAGACACACACACACACACACACACACACACACACACACACACACACACACACACACAGAAATATATTGATTAGGCCAATTATCTGTATGTGTCTATGAGATAATATTTGCACATACATTTTTTTTCCTTTTGATTTCACATTTCTTTACTGGCAGGAAAGTAAGTAAGACATGATAGTTTTTACAAATTGCTTGTTTATATTGCATCAAACCAAATGAAAATTATTTTAAGTAGGATTTTCTCTCCTTCTAATCTATCCTTGAGAACATAAACATATTCAAGTATTTTAATGTATAAACAAATGTTTTCCTAATTAAAAGCTTCCTAGATATTAATTATAAATTCTGAAAACTATAATACTTTGCATGTTTAAATATAAAAAATTTCAACACTTTCAACATTTTGTTTTGCTTCATGAACCCAGGAAGAATAGAGAAAACAATTTAAAACATGCAATTTCACTTTTACGAAATGAAATTTTGATTTTTTAGGATGTACAAAAACTGAGGAATTCCAGTTAGTCTTCTAATTAACAAAAGCAACCAAAGACCTGTTGTAGCTTACAAAATATTGTTACTAATTAATACTGAATTTTTAAAAGAAATATTTCCTTCATGAATTGGAATATTACAGTGCATCAGAATCATCATTTAATGGTCAACTATTATCTATTTAGGAAATATAAAACTGAGGGTCACTGCCATATAAAAGTCAAAGGAGTCAGAAGGAAACACAAATTAAGGTTTTTCTCTCCTATCTCAAGAATAAAAATGTATTTAATCCAGCAGTTTTTTATATTTTGCTATATAAGTATAAATACTTACTTAAATTATAATTACTTCATACTATATTCACTTAAAAGGAGGCGGTGGGTGGGGGAGTCAGATTAGAAAGAGAAAGACAAAGGAAGAAATAAGAGACAGAGCAACGTAACAAGAACAGATGAGGAACAATTGTGGAGATTTTTTAAAAAGAGAGAGAGAGAAAATTTTTGAAAGGAGCCTCATTGAAGGCCACACAAGAAGGAAACTCTAGTTCTGGGCTAATGGAGTTGCTGGGACATGGTTTTCTTCAGTCTCTCCACTGTATTTCTTTGTTAAGTAGCCATTCTTTATTCATACTTGTATGTGTGTTAGTCACTCAACCATGTTCAACTCTTTGTGACCCTATAAACTGTAGCCCACCAGGCTCCTCTGTACACAGAATTCTCCAGGCAAGAATACTGGAGTGGGTTGCCATTTCCTCCACCAGAGGATCTTCCTGATCAGATTTCAAACCCATGGTCTCTTACATCTCCTGCACTGGCAGGCATGTTCTTTACCAGTAGTGCCACATGGGAAGCCCTTTTTCAATACAGAAGTGCACATAAAATTGTATTCTGTGATTTTCACAAAGCATTATATGGTGAACATTTCCCCTTTTAACTCCTTAAGACAATAATTGCATTGGTAGTATTTTATTTCATTATATGATACACAATAGTTTAATCCCCTTAACTAGATATTTATTCTTCATTATTTTTGGCTTTAAAAATAACACTTACATAAACCTGTACCTAAATCTTTTTATGTTTCTCTGAAAATTCTTTAACATGGATTATTCCTAAGTGGCATTACTGAGTCCAAAAAAGGCATAAGTTTAAGGATTTCTAAAATTTTACAAAATTTCTCTCAGAAAAAGCAGGCCAAATTACTCCCATCTTGATACATTTTAATTTTTTTCATGTTACACCTTTACTATAAATATTCTTATGCTCTCTGAAAGTAGGTAAAATGTCATTAAAACAAAATCCTTGAAAGAAATTTTCAAGCCCCAGTCAATGCCAAGTTACTTTAACTGACAAAAGACTTCAACACAACAAATAAGGAGGACAGGTTCACGGAGTTTATTATGAAATTTAATTAGCCAGCATACCCCTCCTTAATTATGTTGTCGTCGATCAGTCACTAAGTCATGCTGTGTCCTTCCTTAATTATATTTTCCCATAAAAGTAAGTTTTAAAAAGCTTCAGTCCAATATCAACAAACGATTCTATAGTATCTTTTAGGACTGTAAGTCATTTTAGCAAGAAATATATATTAAACTGAAAATCAAAATACTTTGGTAGAAGAAAGTAAGTGGAACACCTATAGTTTCTTTATTTTAGCCTCCACTATAAAACAATGTGTTTATAAAGTGGTGGGCTTCCCTGGTGGCTCAGATGGGAAAGAATCTGCCTGCAATGCAGGAGATCTGGGTTTGATCCCTGGGTTGGGAATATCCCCTGGAGAAGGGAAAGGCTACCCACTCCAGTATTATGGTCTAGAGAATTCCACAGATAGAGGACCTGGCAGACTACAGTCCATGGGGTAACAAAGAATCGGACATGACCAAGTGACTTTCACTTTCACTAGAAAACAAAACTATACCCCTTGACTACAGTGTGACATATTACATTACTTAATTAAAACTCAGTATTTTGTAATAATCTAGGAGGGAAAAGAATCTGAAAAAGAATAGGTGTACATATAAACATAAACTGCTTAGACTTTTAACAGAACCAAAAGTTCCAACAGGTAAGGTTAAATTTACAATAAATATATAATGCATTAAAGAAGACAAACTTAAGATGCAAATCATGCTGTTCAAAATAATTTAAGCAAAGCAAATCATACCAGGTGCCAAAAAAATCAAACATGTACCCAAAAGGGTTTATAAAGCTACAACACAATATTTTTTAAAAGAAATAAATTAATATGGTTAAGCTATTGCTTAACCTACTTACAAAACCTGACATTCTGAAATGAAAACTGAAAAACTTTAGAAACTGAAAAAAACTTAACTTTTTAAGTTTGTAAATTTCAATTAACAGGTCTTGCCTTTTAAAATAATGGCTGTTAATTACAAAATGATGTTTAGTTTTTTAAACACATTCCTTAACTAAGACCAAATAAAAGTATTTCAGTGTGATTTTGTTATTTAGCATTTAAAAGTTTACTGCAACATGCAAAGAAATGTTTACTCAGATCATGTAATATTGTCACTCATTAAACTTCAGGGGAACATAGCATGCAATCTGGGGCTTAAATGCAGTTTACTTAAGGGAGACTAACAAATTCCTGGTCTGAGGCAGTCCAGTGGTATAACAGATGACAGGAGTTGGCCAGTACTAATGATGAGGAAGGTGATATGTGCATGCTTACTGGCTCAGTCATGTCTGCCTCTTTTCGACCCCATTGACTGTAGCCCACCCAGCTCCTTTGTCCATGGGAATTCTCCAGGCAAGAATACTGGAGTGGGGTCACCATGCCCTCCTCCAGGGGATCTTCCCAACCCAGGGACCAAACCCAGTTCTCCCGTACTGCAAGCAAATTCTTTACCCTCTGAGCCACCAGGAAAGCCCCGGGAAGATGATAGAGCCTAACTGATCATCACCTTTGTTAACTTCATTAATGTTGGCTTAAGAAATAGTAAATATTGGGACTTCTCTGGTGGTCCAATGGCTAAGACTCCTTGCTCCCAATGCAAGGGGGAACCAGGGTTCACTCCCTGGTTGGAGAACTAGATACCACCCGCAGCAACTAAGACCAGCACAGCCAAGTAAATAAAAATAAATCTAAAAAATAGTAAATACTAGATATACAGTAATTTATTTCTCTTATATCTGTCATTTCATGGAGTTCTTTTTTTTTTTAAGGATAATCAAACATACTATTGCTTTTACATGTCTAAGTTGTCTATTTAGAACAATTATATACACTGCTTAACTGTATTCCTTTCCTTCTTTCATGCCAAAGGAAAATAAAGAAAACAATTACTATGTATAATGATTTTCCTTTTTTAAAAAAGCTAAGATAGTAAACTAACAGTACAAGTTTTTTAAAAAAGCAGATCTTACTTTTATGTTTTAGGTATAGAGACAGTACTCAGTTCAGTTCAGTTCAGTCACTCAGTCGTGTCTGACTCTTTGCAACCCCATGAATCGCAGCACGCCAGGCCTCCCTGTCCACCATCAACTCCCGGAGTTTACTCAAACCCATGTCCATTGAGTCAGTGATGCCATCCAGCCATCTCATCCTCTGTCGTCCCCTTCTCCTCCTGCCCCCAATCCCTCCCAGCATCAGGGTCTTTTCCAATGAGTCAACTCTTCACATGAGGTAGTCAAAGTACTGGAGTTTCCGCTTCAGCATCAGTCCTTCCAATGAACACCCAGGACTGATCTCCTTCCGGATGGACTGGTTGGATCTCCTTGCAGTCCAAGGGACTCTCAAGAGTCTTTTCCAACACCATAGTTCAAAAGCATCAATTTTTCAGTGCTCAGCTTTCTTCACAGTCCAACTCTCACATCCATACACGACCACTGGAAAAACCACAGCCTTGACCAGACGGACCTTTGTTTGCAAAGTAATGTTTCTGCTTTTTAATATGCTATCTAGATTGGTCATAACTTTCCTTCCAAAGAGTAAGCGTCTTTTAATTTCATGGCTGCAGTCACCACCTGCAGTGATTTTGGAGCCCCCAAAAATAAAGTCTGACACTGTTTCCACTGTATCCCCATCTATTTCCCATGAAGCAATGGGACCAGATGCCATGATCTTAGTTTTCTGAATGTTGAGCTTTAAGCCAACTTTTTACTCTCCTCTTTCACTTTCATCAAGAGGCTTTTTAGTTCCTCTTCACTTTCTGCCATAAGAGTGGTGTTATCTGCATATCTGAGGTTATTGATATTTCTCCCGGCAATCTTGATTCCAGCTTGTGCTTCTCCCGGCCCAGCGTTTCTCATGATGTACTCTGCATGTAAGTTAAATAAGCAGGGTGACAATATACAACCTTGAGGTACTCCTTTTCCTATTTGGAACCAGTCTGTTGTTCCATGTCCAGTTCTAACTGTTGCTTCCTGACCTGCATACAGGTTTCTCAAGAGGCAGGTCAGGGGGTCTGGCATTCCCATCTCTTTCAGAATTTTCCACAGTTTATTATGATCCACACAGTTGAAGGCTTTGGCGTAGTCAATGAAGCAGAAATAGATGTTTTTCTGGAACTCTCTTGCTTTTTTGATGATCCAGCAGATGTTGGCAATCTAAATTTTAAAATTATATAACTAAGTATATATAACATGGGTACATTATATTATAGATGGAAAACTTAAAGTGAATTAAAAAAAATCATCTTGGAACATCTTAAGTGGTTGATATATGTGTGGGTATGGTGAAATAAATTGCTAGAAAACATTTATTTAAAAAATAAAACTGCTTAATATCAGGAGGGAGAAGAGTTTTTCAGTCAGTGTATTACATTTTTCCCCTTTTAATCATTCCCGAAATAAGAATTGTTTCACAGAATGTTAGAGCTGAAAGCATCCTTAGAAACAGTCTGCCAGTGGTTCTCAATATGGTGCCTCACCTTAGAAAATGCTGGGAAATGCAGGGTTGCTTTTGGATATAATGACTGAGAGGACAGGTCAGATGGTAAAGAATCTGCCTGCAATGCAGGAGACACAGGTTTGATCCCTGGGTCGGGAAGATCCCCTAGAGAGGAAAAGGCAGCCCACTCCAGTAATCTTGCTTGGGAACTTCCATGGACAGAGTAGCCTAGCCTGGTGGGCTAACGTCCATAGGGTCACAAACAGCTGGACATGACTTAGCGACTAAACCACCACCACCAATGACTGAGAAATGCTACTGGTATTAGGGATTCTAAACATCCTACAATGCAAGAAAGAGTCATTCATAATGAAGAATTATCCAGCCCACATGTGTACTATACCCACATAATAGTATACAGACCTATTTCTCCATTTTGAAGATTTAGCCATTTAGGTCCAGAGACGTTATTAATAAGTGCTTACTCAAGGACACACAATTGTGTCTAGAACCCAGATTCTCTTCCTCGTCTTACTTCTCTTCAGTGAGTAAATTCTTAATAGGAAAACACAGCATTATGTATATATATTCATTATATATGCATGAATATATAAAACACTGTCAAAACATTGGTCAGGTATTAATATTCAAAACTGAAGTAAAATCTCAATTATCTAAAATACTAATACTTTTTCCAATTGCTTTTTTTCTCTTCTAAGAAATCATTCTTTTTCATATAAATCATTAAAAGAAATCCATCAAAGTTGAAAGAGAGGGGAAGAAATCAACTCATCTATTATAGTTACCAAATAAAACATTTTCTGAATGGGAAAATTACATAGTTTCTGCTGGTTTCAGAACTGGATACTCTCTGTTGTTCAGTTAGTTGTGTCTGGCTCTTTGTGACCCCATGGTCTGCAGCATGCCAGGCTTCCCTGTCATTCACTATATCCTGGGGTTTGCTCAAACTCAAGTCCATTGAGTTGGTGGTGCCATCCAACTATCTCATTCTGTCGCCCCCTTCTGTTCCTGCCTCAGTCTTTCCCAGCATCAGGTTCATTTCCAATAAGTAGGCTCTTTGCATCACGTGTCCAAAGTATTCGAGCTTCAGCATCAGTCTTGCCAATGTATATTCAGGGTTGATCTCCTTTAGGACTGACTGGCTTGATCTCCTTGCTGTCCAAGGGACTCTCAAAGAGTCTTTTCCAGGACCACAGTTTGAAAGCATCAATTCTTCAGTACTCAGCCCCGTTTATGGTCCAACTCTCACATCTGTACATGACTACTGGAAAAATCACAGCTTTGGCTATATGGACCTTTGTTGGCAAAGTGATGTCTCTGGTTTTTAAAACATTGTCTAGGTTTGCCATAGCCTTTCTTCCAAGGAGCAAGTGTCATTTAACTTCATGGATGCAGTCACAGTCTGCAGTGACTTTGGAACCCAAGAAAATAAAATCTGCCACTGTTTCCATTTTTTTCCCTTCTACTTGCCATGATGTGATGTGACTAGATGCGATGCCATAAAACAGAAGTCAAGATGGCAGAGTAGAAGGATGTGCATGCATCTTCTCCTGCAAGAACATCAAAATCAGATACCCTCTAGTCTAGCACTAATCTCCCCTGCTAATCCTGAAGTAATTTATTACCATGAAGAAAGCACTGAACTAAAAACCCAAAGGCCGGGACTTCCCTGGGGGTTCAGTGGTTGGAACTCCATGCTCCCAATTTGGGGGACCCAGGTTCAATCCCTGATAGGGTAGCTAACATCCCACAAGCTACAACTAAGAGCCCACACAATGCAACTAAGTCCCAGTGCAGCCAAATAAACAAATCAATAATAATAACAACAAACTCAAAGGCCTCGACACTAATCCCTGCTCTGATATACATATATATACACATATAAAACCAGTCACCAAACCTTGAGTACATCATAAACCCTATATATCTCTGTTTCATGTTACATAAAACAAAGATTTTAGGTCTCTGCATCCCTTCTAGCTCTAATATTCTGACTCTATATTGCTTCCTTATTGTATAACTAGTAGGATTAAAAAAATAGAGGCGTACCACATAAACATTTATGAAGAAGCACACTACAGTGAGTGGGGACATAATTAAAGACTGAATCTCAAAAGGTGATCACTGACAGGTTAAATCCTACTAGTTACTGTTCAGTAGCACTTTACCTCCTAGTGATATCATTTGCCATTATCTATAGAATAAGTATCATTCCTTTTCCCTACATTGTCTTTAAAACAAGGATTATTTAAAAACAATCTTCAGAATAATCCAAAATTGAAACTTTTTTCTTCAAAGGATATTTTCATTAAATGTTTAATTTCTGCATACACATTCAGATAAAATTTTTAATTTTAGAATAACATTAGAACTGGCAAAGTAGAGCAAATTGGAAGATTTTTGACTGCACTGATACATTAAAATATATACAACTGTGTATGTTTGTACATACACACTACATGCCTCCCCATTTCTCAGAGGATCTTTCAGCTTAGCTTTTGCTTTTGACATTGTATATGCCGTCTAAGAAACTTTTTCTTACAAAATTTCAGTTGGTGCATAAAATAGTTCTTATGCCTTTCCATACATTGTGTTATACTTCTGAGGCAATTCATCTATATTAAATAGTAATCAAAAAATAAAATATGGACAGAGATATTTATTTTTATTTCTCCCTCCATCCCACGTACACACACACTCAACACAATTCCTCCTCCTCCACCACCACCACAGCATACAATGTAAGTCAGACATCAAACTGTATAGAGACTTAATCTATAAAAAAAGTTCATGAATGGCCTTACAATGAACGTACTTTCAAACTATTCAAGAATATACTCATAAAATATATTTTACTAAAGTTCAGTTACTGAAACATAGCTTCTCTTAGAATATTCTGAAGGTTTCCCTGTGTGTGGTCCCTCTGTCTTACTTTCACCCTAAAGAAATTCATCATCTTTGTTGCTTCTTTTGTCTCACTTTGCTGTGGTTATTTCAACAACATTTAAAATATGTTATTTAAATATTAGTGATTCTGTCTTTTGTTAAGATCATAAATGTAATCTTTCAGTCAGTTAAACATGCAATTATTAGTCAATCATATCCACAGGTCTAATAAAAATAGATGTTCCAAAGACAGTGGAACACTGAAACACTGATGCAAACAAAAAAAAAAAGACTATCACTATAATCAAACCATTCTATTTCAAACAAGCAAGAAGTCCTGTCAAACAGATGCTCTTCCACTTGCAATAAACATCTGACAAACAATCAATACTGCAATACTGTACTGTACCAAAACTATCAGGGGTCTCTGCTGATGATACCTCCTTCGCTCGCTTCACAATGGCAATCTCAGGTTTGGGATACCTGCATGCTAAAAATATTTTTAAATCAATGTATTCAAGCTATAACACAAATATGTATAAAACTTTAAATGTATATGAAATTTTGAAGTGAAACATGCTAGTATATGGTCAGTCCTCACTTCGTACAGTATTGTGGGGACATAAAAATGACAATGTAAGTGGCAAAGCATCTTAGTAACTGATAGGAAAAATCACCATTGTTCTGTGATTTTTAAATTTCCTTTCAAAACATTAAAAAATTCTCTTACTGGTAGTTATAAATATAAAGGGAAAGTTTTTAAATAGTAAAACTATTGACTAAAATATTTGTAACTGAAAATATTAGACACATTGAGAATTACAGTACAGTGTTTTATTCTTCGAACTCATAGATTTAGAAAAAGAACTTATGGGAGCCAGCAAGGAAGGGTGGTGGAAAAGGGATATTTAGGGTTTGGAATTGACAGGTACACACTGCTATATATAAAATGAATAACTAACAAAGAACTTATAAAAAAAGTGCTTTATTCTTTGTAAAATAATTAAATTATCAAAAGTTGCTTCAATAGTGCTAGCACTCTTTCTCATCATATAACTTACAATATGGAACAAACAACTTTTGGTGAACTGTCACGTTCCTTTTTAAGTCTGAAATTGCTTACATTTTACCTTTCATATTTTTAATATTATGAAATAGCTCAGAGAGTTCCTTGAATGTGAAAATTTTACCAGAATCACTTTCTCTGCAAGTCTTTATCCTTTCACCACAACCTTCTCCCTTTCCTCATTTATGTCCGTACGTTTGCCTTCTCCTAGCTCTTCTGGCTGAGTATCTGGAGTCTCTCGAATGGCAGCAGTTCAACAGCAGTATGAATATTCCCAATGTCAGCTATTTCTTCTAAAACCTCTTTTACATTTGATTAAAATATCACATCAGCATTACCACTTCTAATTTCTTTGCTGCATTTTCACCTTTTTTTTGGTCAATTCTCTTTTGATTATCTTTTTTTAAAATGTGAAGCATGGGACAGCTGGAAGGTCAAAAATGAAAGTAATGAACTATAACCCATTAAACAGAATAAGAATTCATGAGCACATATTGATATGAATTCATAACTTGAATAGTTGATGAGGAATGGGGTATTTCATAGACTCAAAGTACCTCCCCACAAAATACTAATCACAAAAGGGAAATAGAAACTCTACAGTGGATAAATCAGACTGATACTATTTAGTCCAGTGTTCAAAAGACATGGTTAACCAAGAAGTGGTTAATATCACCAGGAATAAATAAAAATCATGAGCAACTGACAGAATGGAAAAAAGAACATAAAATTACTTCTGTGATATTCTTGCCTAAGATGCTTAACTGGAAGGCATTCATGAAGAAAGAGACAAAACCAAATACTGCTACAACATAACTAGACTATAATCCTCAAAAGTATCAATGTCATGAAAGCCAAGAGAAAGACTGAGAAACTTTCGGAAGCTTTCAAATAAAGGGAAATCTAAATGCAATGTGTGGTTCTGGATTGGATCTTTTTGATGTAGGGGAATATCAATGGGGCAACTGGTGAAAACTGGAATGACACGACTATAAGAGGGAAGGAATCTATCCATGTTATATTGTGGCTTATACAGAACAATGTTCTTTGTAGGAAATATAAGCTAGCTGAAGAGGGCACTGTGATGCAGTCGATCCCTAGCTTCCTGAAGTCTTTCCCAGAGACAGCCCTCGGTGACAGTCTTGTGAGGGGACTGCCTCAGCTGAAGAACGTTGCCTCACTCAAGGCTCTGGTGAGGATTATACTTTGAGGATTATAGACCAGTTATGTTGAAGCAGTACTTCAACTTGGTTTTGTCTCTTTCTTCATGAATAACTAACAAGGACCTGTAAAAAAAAAGTGCTTCATTCCTTGTTAAAAAAAAAGTTAAATGATCAAAAGTTGCCTGAACAGTGCTAGCACTCTGTCTCATTATGTAACTTACAGTATAGAACAAGTATTTTTCCTATGCCTTGGGGAGTTGTCACACTCTTTTCTAAGTCTGAAAGACCTTACATTTTATCTTTCATATTTTTAATAGCATGAAATAGCTCATGATATTAAAGTATTGAAGTATCCTCCTGGTGAGAATTTTAGACAGCACTCCCAATGAACTCCTTGCGTGTTAAGCTTTGTCTCAGAGACTGCTTCCTAAGGAACCTTCCCTGTGCCTGGGATGACAGGGCATCATGTCAGTAATTTATCCCAAATGATTCGAGGGAAAGAATTTAAAAAAAAAAAAAAAGCTTATACTGTACTATATGTAAAACTTTTCTATAAACTTGAGGTTGTTTCTAAGTTTTAATAAAAGTAATATAAAATTTAAAAAAAGAAAAACAGCAATATAAAATTGAGTGGGGAAAATACAGAAAGAAAAGGCTGACGAAAAGCAGAAGAAAAAAGTATGACAGAGGGCATGGTTTACCGAAGAAATGAGACTAACCAATGAACAGCACATTCAAGGTAATAACTTGAAAGAAAAAGAGATGAGCAACAAGGAATAAATCTATTATACAGCATTTATTACTCAGTGATTGCTGCATAACTATAAAATCAGTATTAACAATGCACACTTTCTGTAATGTCCTTAACAAACCCTTTTGAGTATTAAAAATGCTATAATAATGTTTTTGAAACCATAAGATCTTTCTCACACACAAACATAAAATTTTGCCAGCTCACAAAATATGCCACATCTTACAATATTGCTCTAGCACCTGTTTGCCTGTTTCCTTTCAAAATGCAAGCATGCCTGAGTTTATCTACATGACCTCAACTCTTTCTCACCTTAAAAACAAAACACTTGCTCTATTGTTACTCAAAATATTGCCCCCCCTGGACCTGTAGCACTGAACCACTGGGAAACATAGAAACACAGAATTGTCAGAAACACAGAACTCAGGTTCAAACCCATATCTATTGAAACAGCATTTGTATTTCAGTAAGATTCTCAGATGATTTTATATGTACATTAAACTTGGTGAAGCAGGCTCTAGTTTTCACTGTGGAATACAGACAGCTACAAAGAGCATTGCTCCCACCCTTACAGAGAAACAATGTCAAACTAAATTCAAATTTATAATTTATTTGTAAGCCTTAAGGGAACTCAAGTCACAAAACAAATAGCTGGGCCTAAATCAAAAGAGAAGAGGCCCCTGCAAGGACAGAAGAGATGTTAGCACATGTTTATCTGAGACAGATGCAACCGGACACCATAAGCAGAGGACGGCTAGAATAGTAAGGGAACAGGTGAAGGCAGACTGATGGTCAGTGAGTCGGTGTGAAGGATTCGGGTATGAATACTCTGTGGGAGTCGGCACCTTCCTGCAGGTTCTTTCACTAGAAATCCTACCAGACACAAATGATAACAGAGGGAGCCCTAAGAAAGTGTTCAGTGGTTCAGATCTAGATGAAAGGAAAAGCTGCAGAAGGGACAGGAAACTATCTGAATCCCTTTTTCAATCTCTCCTGTGAGTCAAAGCCTTAATCTATGAAAAGGGCAAAAATACTGTCACCCTTAGGGTAGGTTTTGCCTCAGACTAATTCAGTTTTAGCACTCAAAGTCACAGATTCCAAGAAAAGAAATGTTCCCCCTAGTCCTTGGGTACTTTAATTTGAAAGTGGAGTTTCAAATCATCTTCCTGATTTCTCTAAGCTTCCTACCAAAGGAAATGAAAAGACATTACTTTCTAAATGGTCTGCATATTTTCTACACCATGCTGCTAAAAAGAGCATGCTTTTGCTTACCCGTGATATTACATTTTTCTCTGATAAACCAGAATTCTACATAAGACTCTGTAAACAATTAGTAAACTGGTAACATATGTTTAAATTACTTTAGGACTCCTGACTGATGGGGAAAAAAGAACCTCAGTACTACTAAGGATACTGCCCAACACCCCCTGCCCTCTATGTCCAAAGTTCCCTTTAAAGAGTTGAATCCTTCTTTATTGGTATTCACTCCGCAGTCAACTAAAATCCAGCTTCTCTCCACATAATTCTTACAAAACTGACAAATACATCGCTCTCTTTCAAGTTATTATATCCAATAAACCTTCTTTACCCCCACCACCCACCCCTCACCTGTCTTCCTCTTACTTGAACTATCTAAAGCATCAGATCATTCCCTCTTTCTTGAAATGCTCTTGTCTTCACTTAGCTTCTAGAATACACTATTCTTGTTATTTTTCCTAATTTTGTAGACATTCCTCAGTCTCTCTCTAGTTTTCATTCTTTTTAATTTATTTTTAATTAGAGAATAACTGCTTTATAATATTGTGTTGGCTTCTGCCATGAATTGGCCACAGGTGTATGTATGTCTCTTGATCTTCATCTTCTCTTCCAATAAACATCACTGTTTTTCAGAGTTCTATCCTAGATCTTCTCCATCTATATACAACTGTTGACACCTACACTTACATCTTCGGCTTAAACTTCAATGAGCTCTAGATTTAAGTGTATAAACACATACATACACACAAGCGCACATACACACACACACACACACACACCCCTACTCTCTTGACATCTCCATTTATATTCACAGAGGTATCTAAAATTTCATATCTATTCTTCCCCCAGTCTTCTCCCTTGCAGTAAATAATAACATGTTTTACTCAGTCACTATAGTCAGAAACCTAAGTCATCACTTATTATTTCCTTTCCCATCAGCAAGTCCCATCACATCACTCTCGAAAGTCTATCTGGAATCTGCCTCCTCCTCTTCATTTGCGTGGCCCCCTCGTCTCAGCCGCCAACACTGCCCGCCTAGACCACTGGGACAGCTCCTGCGTGGTCCCAGCTCGTGCCTGCGCCCTCCAGTTTGCAGCAGCCAGCGTGCTCAGTCACTCAGTGTCTGACTGCAACCCCAGCAGCCAGAGGGCTCTTTAGATACCATTACTCCATTCCTGTTTAAAAGGCCTTCATATGGTTCACCCAGAAAGGTCTTGACTAATCTGGCTTCTGTCTACCAACATCTCATCCCATACCCTTTGTTCATTAAGTTCCACTCATATTTGCCTTCTTTCAACTTCTATGACACTCCAAGTCCCTTCCTTGATACTTGCTTTTCCTTCTGAGAATGCTCTTCCTTTATGTCTGAATGAATGGCTTCTTCTCAATCCTTTATTTTCAGTTTAAATATTACCTAAACAAAAGCCTTCCTAGATCACCTTTAAGTAAAGGTCCTTCTGTTTATACTTCTAATAGCACACACTATCTATAATTATTTTATTATTTATTTCTCATATCTTTCCACTCTCAAATATGTAAGTTTCATGAGAATATTTTCCTGAATTAATTCTCTGACGCACCCCCAATACCCAGTACCATGTTTATGATATGGTAGGAGATTAACAAATATTTGTTACATAAATAAATTTTCAAAGTTTAGGAAGGTTTTCTTTGAACAGTATGCTAGGTATGTTTTTTAAAAGCTCATTCAAAAATCTAAAGGAAAATTACAGTAGAAGTTGAAAGTTAAGAGATTTATTATGACAGTTGGAAGTCCCAGATACCAGTTTTTTTACTTTTTCAAAATCCTCCCACAATTTACAAACTTTCTGCACATTGACTTTGCTTTGATTTCCCTTATTTTAAAACTAACAATGCCATATTTGCTTTTGTATTGAATGGGTATATTATGCAAACATATAAAAAGTAGACTAAGTTAATGTTACCAGCACAAGCATTTGAATTATCTTTTTTCCAGCATGTTAAAAATCCCAGATATGAATATCTGTTGTCATTGTTATTTAGTCCCTAAGTCATGTCCAACTCTTTTGTGATACCGTGGACTGTTGCCTGCTAGGTCCCTCTGTCCGAGGGACTTCCCAGGCAAAAATACTGGTGTGGGTTGCCATCTCCTTCTCCAGGGGATCTTCCCAACCAAGGGATCAAAACCGGGTCTCTTGCATTACAGGCGGATTCTTTACCCACCAGGAAATCCCTGTGAATATCTAAAAAGGTGCAATAATAGAAACAGGGATTTTATGAGTCAAACAAAGCTAAGCTAAAAACTCTACTCTGCCACACAGGTTTAAGGATCTTGGGCAAGCTCCTCTTAGTCTCAGCATCTTAATCCAGAGAATGGAGATAATTTGTTCTCTCTCCAAGGAAGTAAACAGAATCATTACATGAAAACTCACTTAATTAGCTCAGTACGTCTACAGCAAATATTCAGTAACTGCTAAGTAATGTAATGAAAATAGTGTTAGCAGCAGCAATAGGGGAACAGTGGGATGTCTACTATAATATATATTAACCATTATACAACAGAAATTCAGAAGCTATATTACAAAAATATCATGCTATTTTTAGAATCACAAATGTTTTAATTACCTAGTGCTCTAAATAATCTATACTAAGACTCAGAAAGAAGACTAAGACTCAGAAGAAAATCTAAATTAAGCCAAGTAAAGAACATCATTCTAACTTCAGCTAAGTATCTTTTAGATTTACAACAAAATCTAATCTTTGAATGGCCATAATCATAATGTTAGCACAAATATGAGATCTTCAGTGCGAGATCTGAAGAATCAAAGATCAGTAACAATGTGGTAGGCACAATGGGCTAGCTAGAAAGACAGGAGACAGTAGTGGTCTGTGACACTGAAACATCTATCAAGATTTCTACAGAGTGAGGTAAGTTAGAAGGAGAAAAACAAATAATGTACATTAATATATATATGGAATCTAGAAAGAGGCTGCTGATGAAATTATTTGCAGGGCAGCAATGGAAACACAGACACAGAGAACAGACTTGTGGATACAAGGGGTGAGGGTGGGGAAGGAGAGGGTAGGATGGATGGAGACAATAACATAGAAACTACATTACCGTATGTAAAATAAACAGCCAATGGTAATCTGATGTAGGACTCAGGAAACTCAAACCAAGCCAGAGGGGTGGGGTGGGGAGGAGGCGGGAGAAAGGCTCAAGAGCGGGGGGACATATGTATACCTGTGGCTGATTCAGGCTGGTGAAGCTTTTATCCTTCAAGCAAAAAATAAATAAATTTAAAAAAAAAGATTAAACCCTACTGAAAAACGTAAGGGTGAAGAGAGAGAGAGAGAAAATGAAAGAAAAATAATAATAATAAGAAAACACCACGGAATAGTGACAAAAAGCAGACATTAGAAACCGTAACAGAGATGCCAAGAAGCAGACCTCCTTACGTAGCAGAAAAGTTTACCACAACCACAAGGGATGAATGAGAATATAGCAGCATCATCTGATGCACTCCAGCAGCACTGGAGATAGGTTGGGGGAGCGGCACAATAAATCCAACACCTTTCACCAGCACTATGACACAGTCTGAAAAGCATGCCAACTGAAACAGCACAGTGTTTTGGAGGCACTGAATGTGATGACTAGTACATCTACAAATAGAAGTAAGTAGCCCCAAAGAGAATCACTGTATTAAAATACAGTAAACAAAAACTCTGACATCTGGTAGAAGCAAAACTGTGCCCAATATACTTGCAGTATGTTCAGATATGTTGCCATCAAAAATAGTCAAAAGTAAACATTTCAGAGGTTAGGAGAAATGACATTTTGCTACCTGCAAAAGTCCTTTGTGTAGAAGAGTCTCATTTACCAGATGGTTTCAGGTAATTACATTATTATATTTTAACAAGTAACTACTTGCTTTCATGTGGTTATTTTCATTAACTGAGAGCAGACATAAACCTATGAGTCAAGGACAAGGCTAGAGTTTCGCTAATTAATTCGGCTGACTAGCAAAATGCTAATAAACTCTGCACTCAGGAATTTAGCCCCTATTTGTTCCAGTTAGCTTTATACTCTCACATACCAAACAAAACCAGAAAAGAATATAGTTACGCAAACTCATCACTATTTTTAGAAAAACTAAAACAGTCACCGTTAATAGTGGTTCAATAACAGATCATCCCTAACTTTCAAGGTCATCCATTATTGTTGGTTCTGCCTGACCCTTTGGATGACCCTATAACACTGCAGACTTTATATTATTTTGATTTCCCTATCTACAAATTTGTTTATAAAAATTTACTTGTCACAATTACTATAAAAAGTAAGCAAATAGTCACTACGGAGAGGACCACCACCAAATTACTGGTGAATTCAACTATAGCAAATGTGTTTGACTTATCTGGAAGTCCTATTTTCTAAGTGCCTCACTCAGAATTTAGTTAAGAATGTAGAAGTGAAAGGACATCACAGTCAAGGAAAACAGCTATTGCAAAGGTCACTTATACTAATGAAGTGAAGAGTCTGACAGTGAACACGTGCTCAGCCGCTCAGTCATGCCTGACTCTTTGCCACTCAACGGACTGTAGCCCACCAGGCTCCTCGATGGAATTTCCAGGCAAGAAGACTGGAGTGGTTGCCATTCCCTGTTCCAGGGAATCTTCCCAATCTAGGGATCAAACCCACATCTCTTGAGTCTCCTGCACTGCAGGCAGATTCTTTACCACTGATCCACCTGGGAAGCCCCAGAGTCTGATAGAGAGGTGAGGAATTACTCTTCTGTCCTTATCCATAGAAAAATAAATGTAAAATGACAGAAATGAGCTAGAAGCAAAGAGAATATACTGAAAATAGCAAGTATCAATGGGTGATAGGAAAAGGGAAGAGACAGGGTCAAAGAGCAAAGAAAAATCGTCTTTTCTAGTTATATATTTATATGAAATACAGCATTTCATATGAAGCAACGGCCATTGATCAGACTGGTTTTATTTTGCTAAATTCCTCCCCTTCCTCCCTTTCAATGTCTCCTCCAGGGACAGTTGGCAATATCTAGAGACATTTTTGGTTCACAAAACTTGGGGTGAGGAGGGTGGGAGGGGGCTATTGGCATCTAGTGGCTAGAAGACAGGGATGCTGCTAAATATCCTATGTGAAGGACAACCACCACAGCAAAGAATTATTCAGTCCAAAATGTCAATACTGCCAACGTTGAGAAATTCTGATATAGAGGAAAGGTCTTATACATCTGTCTCTCTCTCTATACATATATATATTAATCAATATATTAATATATATCAATCAAAGGAATCACTGTCACTACACTGGCACTCAGAATGTTCAAGTCTTAAACAAAAATTCAATGTTACTGGTGTAAATGCACACCTTTATTAATTTTATTAATAATGCACATCTTTATTAATATTCTTTATTGATATATATATTAATTCTTTATTTTATTATTTTTAATTTTAGAATTTTTTTAAAAATTTTTTAGAATTGTTTAGAATATTTAGTAATTCTATATATATATAATATTCTCTATTAATATAAAGAATGATGCAATACAAAATTTCTAATAGAAATGATTAATTTTTACATGTACTGAGAAAAAGGAACAAACTACAGTTATCAGTTATGGTTACCACACAGAATCAGTTCAGTTCAGTTCAGCTGCTCAGTCATGTCCAACTCTTTGCGACCCCATGAATCGCAGCACATCAGGCCTCCCCGTCCATCACCAACTCCTGGAGTTTATACTCAAACTCATGTCCATCGAGTAGGTGATGCCATCCAGCCATCTCATCTCATCCATCTCATCTTCTCCTCCTGCCCCAATCCCTCCCAGCATATCCCCTCCTAATTTTCCTTCCCTTTAATCTACATTGGCTTTAGCAATTTGCTTGATTGATAGCATGCAGCAGAAATGACATTTGGGGGCTTCCAAGGCTAGGTCATAAGTCTGTGGTTGGCTGAATAATATTATCCCCCACCATATGTCCACATTCTAATCCTTCAACCTGTGTTCACAGGAGAGTTTGCAGATGTGACTAAGTTAAGGATTTTGAGAGAGAAAGATTATCCTGAATAACCCAGGTCAGTGCTAAATGTAATCACAAGGGCCCTTATAAGAGAAAGGTAATAAGGTCAATGATGTGGCCTCTGAAGCAGAGATTAATGTGAGCAGGAAGAACACGTGCCAAAAACTGGAGGAAACCAGGACCAGGTTCCCCATTAGGGCCTCTAGGAGGACAAGGTAATACTTTTATTTTAGCCCCTTAAGTCTAATTTTGGCCTTCAGACTTCCAGAACTCTAACAGAATGAATTTGTGTCCTTTTAAGCCACTATATTTGTGGTTATTTGTTACAGCAGCAATAGGAAACTGATACAAAGTCTTGCCACTTCTACTCAGCTCTCTTAGAACATTTTCTCTGGGAGTTCTGATTCATTTTGAGACTGTCATGATGGTGAAATCAAACACATCTACACTGGTCAGTAGTTCCATGTGAGCCCAAACTCCCAGTGATGTCCAACAAAGTGCCGGACAAGTGAGTGAAGCCATCTTGGGTCCTGTAACTAGCTCATCTGCCAGCTGTTTACTACGTGACCCCCACAGATACTGCATGAAAGAGACAAATTGCCCAGCTGAGCCCTGCCTATATTCCTAATTCATAAAACCATGAGATATAATGCAATGGTCACTATTTTATGTCACAAATAACTCTAGAGCTCAAGTTATATGCTAAATGATGATTAAAGATGGTTAATAGAATATATCCATTTTATAATGGAAGGAAACCTATTTATGTTATCTGTTTTCTAGGCAGAATCCCTAGTTATAGGGCTACTCTAATATGCTCATTAACTCTAAAACTATTTGTAATTAAGGTTGTTGGAATATACTGCTATAATCAGGTTTCTTCCACACTGGAAAAATAACTAATTGTAACAAAGCTTCGTTTATTTATCCAGAGCCAAGATATAGAAGTTCCCAGCTTATTAGAGATGACTCACTCCTCTTGATTCAATCCACATTTCATATTTTCATCTGTTCTCCTCTTGGAGGTCCGGTTGTTCTTTTACTTTCTTTTACTGTTTCAACTAAGGCACTGAAATATCTTTATTCACAAATGTTAAACTGGAGTATGAAATGTTTTCTTGCCCTCTTTCTTATTCTCTCTGAGCAAAAGCCAAGATTATCTTCAATTCATCCCAGAGGCCAACAGCTTAACAGCTTTGCTACTTCCTTATATAATCCTATACAAAGGGTTGACAAAAATGGGAATACTCATGTTAAGAGTCCAAGATCCCTAGTGGATTTGAACTCCAGGAAAAGTCATATTTGTTTTTATGTATTCTAAGTATGCTATAAGGCAAGTTCTCAAAACAAAATTCCTTATCATACCTTAAGTAAATAATTACAAAAGGTGGAGAACTACAAGATTAACTTTAGAATTATATGAGATATCTATATGAATGCAGATAAGTGGTTAAAAAAATTTTTTTTAAAACATATACAATTACCACTTATACAGAGAAACAAAAAAATGCAAGTTGATTAGGATCTAAGATTGATTAAAAAAACACTGCCCTGTTCCCCTCAAAACATCCATTATTTGTGTGTGTGTGTGTATATATATATAATCTCATTTTTAAAATAACATAAGTACACACTAAAAAAAACATTTCCTAAGAAGCTCCTTTTTTCAAATCATGTCTTTCTTTGTGCCTCCCCAAATGCCAGCTCTTACTTTTCTGTGTAATTCTCCAATGATCATTAATTACAAGTTAATAAGCATGCAAGGCAGCCTCCAAGATGACCCCAATTATTGCCACCTCCTGGTATTCACATACTATACAGTATCTTTCCACAATGTACAACTAGGGCAAAAAAGGATGGACTAGCTCTTCTAAGACTGGGTTATGAATTACTGTGGCTTCCAGCTTAGGTCTCTCTCTAGTCACTCATTCTGGAAGAAGCCAGCTGCTATGTCTTGAAACAGTCAGACAGCACTATGGAGACACCCATGTGGCAAGGAACTGAGACTTCGAGCCAACAGCTATGTGAGCGAGTATTCTTGGAACTGGTTCTTCCAGCCCCAGTCAAGACTTCAGATGATGCAGCCCCAGCTGAAAACTTGATTAACACTTCATGAGAGACCTTGAGCCAGAAATAACCCCATAAGCTGCCTCAGGACTCCCAATCCTCAGAAACCATGTGAAATACATATTTGTTTTAAGCTACTATGTTTTGAGGTAATTTGTTGTATAGTAATGTATAACTAATACAATGAATCCTGCTCATTCTTGAAAAACCAAATTGATATTTTAAATGTTTTTAAAAATAATTACAAATAGAAATAGTAATTGCAGAAATTTGAAAACAAATTTGGTTTTAAAAGCTCAGATAAAATTAAAAGGCAATAGTAATAATATCAGCACAACAATGTACTATCAGAAGAATATGGACTCTTTCTGGAAGAAAGCAGGTTGAACAGATAAGCTGAGAACATAACATCTACTTTTTTAAAACTAGGGAGGAAATCAGTTTGTAATTTAAAAATCACAATATCTTACTTAACAGTAACAAGACATCCCACAAAGTCTGTTTTATCTATTACAAATGAATTCTAAGGCTTTATCTTGCCACAGATTGTATCAAATGCCTACTAATAAACACATAAGAAAGTAAGGACAAATGTGACAAATTTCACCAGCAGACCCCACTTCCATTTCAAAGCACATTTCCTGTAATGTTTCCACACCGAATCCAAAACACTACATTAGATCATGCAAGCACACGCTTTCCAAAAACATATAAGATTTCCTATTATAAGAAACAGCTCTTTTAATGATTTATTTCATTAGAAAGTGCACTTAGTACACACACATTTAAAACACAGGCTGAGTATTTTAAAACACTCAAAAAGCAACAATAAAAGAAAAACATGACAATTTTTCATTTGTCTGGGGAAAAAATTTATTTCAGCAATAGATTGAGCTGTATGCATTCTTGACGTAAGAAATCTCTTTACCTTAAATGGTTAATGAATAGGATAATTTACTAGTTATGGTCCCAGTTATCTCCCTCAAAACTATATGCACTGACTGATATTGAAAACTGTATTAGTATTAAGGCTATATTAAAAATTAAAGCATCATCATCAATAAATGTCACATGAGTCAAAGGGCACTAATTTAGTCATCAACATTGGTAAAATTAGTTGACTTAAACTTTACAATTGTTTAGCTTGTAAGTCAAATAAGCATTTGACTACTGCATTGTTTCCTATATCCTTGCTTGTTTATCTTGAACAAACACAATTTAAATTACCAATTTCTCTCTCAAGTAACTTACACATTATTAAGTTTGGCACTAACTGATCTCCATTGACTGAAATTTATAGGTTCTTTCCAGAATATTTAAAACCATGTTAAATTTTAAAGCATTATCTTCACTGGAAAATGTAGCATTCCTACCACAATACTATTGGCATGTGCTAAAACAATAAGGTATAAGGTAAAATTTATCCATGTGTATCACAGTACATGCTTTTCATGAACTGTCATAAAATCATATTAAGAAGGCCCTCCAATCTTGAAACAATGTTAATGCAGAATTTCTAAGAAATTACTTAGAAAAGGCCAAATGTGCGTTCAAACAGTCTTGTCCATGGAGAAAGATTCCTAAAACTAATGCTCTGGCATGGATATCTTTACAGTTTTTTCCAATGGTCACATTTTCGGAAATGATTTAAAATAATCACACACTGAGTGCACATATAGCTTACAAATATGCTAATATCTGATTATGACTTCATATAATATCATGATTACATATTGAGTAACCGAATTGATTGGGATGTCACATTTTTCCTACAGAAGCACTGTGGGTAGACAATGTCTGGAATGATCCAATACCATAAATTGTTCCACAATTCCCTGAACTGAGGAAAATAAAGCAGTTAAAAGGCCCAACTAACAAAAAGTTTCTGAAAAACTAGTACAGAAAAACCATGCTTATTGAGGTACATAATTCTTTCCTTTATTCCTATCCACAGATCACTTTCAAGTGGCTCTGGCAAATGAAACGTCTTTTTCCAAATAAATGGGCTCTTAACGTAAGGAATCTATGGAATGTTTATTTACCTACCAACCCTGAAGGAAGGGAGCAGTAAACTTAGGGGAAGAAACCACAACTTTCAAACACACCAGAATGTAATATAAAACAGCAGCAATGTATTTTGTCTGTATTAAGGTATTTAAATGGCAAAGGTATTTTAAGAATGAATGATTGATCACTGGTCCCTTTCACCTCTTCTGGTTTTCTGACTTTTTAGCTTTTTCACTTGGACTCAAATTCTGACCTACCAGCATTCTGCACTGGTTTTAAAAATATCCTCTTTTAATATGTTAGCTTAAAAATAGCTTGGTTTTCACCATTCTAGATTATTTTTGAGCAGAAGTCTGCTTTTTATTGTAGAGTCACAGATTTCCAGAAAAAAATATCTTCCTATCTACTGCATCCTTTCATCCTCTGGGGAAACAAAAGAAAGAGGAGTTTAACTTGGGCAGCACCAAACCTAAGACGGACTGACTTGCCAGTCTGTATGTGCTGTTGCTGGTCTACTCCACTCTTTCCATTTCCCAGGAAAATGTTTCCTTCGGCTGTTCATATGGATCCAACTGGAGGTGTGTGCAAACAGGCAGCTGAGAGTATCTCCGCCTTAATAAGCAACATCCTTTCTTCCGAACCCACACATCTTTTGATAACCATTCAACAAAGTTTCCTCCTGCCTGTCGGCTTAGCCACCTGCACGGCTGCCCGTTCCCAGGAAAAGCAGCACGAGCTAGAGGACAGGAGCACTGGGGTGGGGGGTGGGGGGCGGTGAACACGGCAAATTCAAAGAAAATCGGGTCCTCGTCGGTTGGTAACTGGGGCTGAGCTCCGATTCTGAGGCTGGGGAGGAACCAGCCAAGCGTTGGCCCCGGCTACCTGGCACTATCCGCGCCTGTCCTACCTGCCCCGAGGGCACTCAGGAGGCGGAAAGTTCCCCTCCTCCAAAGTCCCAGGCACAAGGCCAGGAAGGCGAGGGTAGCGGCGGCCAGGGGCCCAGGCCGAGATGCGGGCGGGGGAAGGGAGGGGGCCGGGCCCCCGGGATCGCCCGCCTCGGGTCCCCCTTACCTTGGGCGATGGCGATGGACTCGAAGCGATGCAGCTCCTTGAGCAGGCAGCTCCTCTCGCTGGAGTGCAGGCTGTAGATGAAGTCGCGCGCGCCCTGCGCCGTGTTCAGCGCCTCCATGGGCTCCTTCTTGGGGTGGGTGCCCAGCGCCCGGGGGCCGCCCGGGGCCGCGAGCGCCAGCAGCCCCCGCCCGCAGCAGCACCAGGAGGGCGGGCGGGGCGCGGCGGCCGGGCCCGGCCTCAGGCTGCGCGCGGTCCGGCTCCTCAGCAGCGGCAGCAGCCGGGACATGGCGGGCTGAGGAGCGGGGACCCCGCGGCAGTCCGGGAGGGCGATTTCTGACGAGGTCGCGTGAAAGAAGGAGCTAACCTCAGCCCGACCCCGCCCCGACGTCCTCCCGACAGGCGGCCGAGGCGCCGGGCACCATACACTTCCCGGGCCCGCGCGGCAGGAGCCTCCTCTTGCGTCCTCCTTCCCTTCCTCGAAGGCCCGCGGCGCCTCTGGTCCCTCCCGACGACGAAAACTTTCTCTGAGGCGGCCGGGCCGGGAGAGCGCTCCCGGAGAAGACTGGCTGGCGGGCGGAGGGCGGCGCGGGCGGGCGCCTCCCAGCCGACCCGGAGCAGTGCGGGCGGGCGGGCGGGTTCGGCAAGGGTTTGCGTCTGTCAGTCTTATCTTCCACAGGGATGAGTCAGCCACGCGCCGCCCTTCTCCGGCACCGCCCTCCCTTACCGCCGGTTTTCCCACCCTCTGGCCGGCGCTAGTCCTCACTCCTCACGTCTGCCTCAAAGCAGCCGCGCTCTCGGGCCATAGCCGCCGCCGCTACCCCTAGCGGCAGGGTAGGGGGTAGCGGGGCGGGGCGAAGGAAAGGGGCGGGTAGGGGGCGGTGCCGCGCAGGCGCAGTGCGCAGGCTCGCGGGCCGCGCGCGCTCTCCCGCGTGAGGCGAGTGCACGCGCGTCCTCCCGCCCTCCGGTGCGTGAAGGTGCCCAGAGGGCCGTGGCTGCCGGCCCAGGCCTCCGCCACGTTTGAGTCCAGACTCGGGGGTACGGAAGAAGAGCCTTGAGCCCCTCGCTGGGCTCGGTAGTCCGACTGCCACCCCGCCCGCCCTAGCGTCATACCTGAATTTGAGGCTGGTTCTGAATGATGGTTCAGCGTGTGGCCTCCTTCGCTTGGGACGGGCCTCACCACACCGCCCTGCTCAGCCTTTGGGTGATTGAAGTGCTCAAGCCGCGCAGTTTGCCAAGTCACCGCACACCCAGGCTTCCTCCGGACCCCTATCTCTGGAAACTGTAAAGGGAAGGCAAAGTCATGTCTACCCCTTCCCAAGAAGTCTTTGAGACCTTGACACTGAGAACACTTTCCCCCGTTTTGATGCAAGCACTTTACACATTGTTAATGCTGGAGCCCAAGGCAAGAATGTCGCAGACCTTTCCAGGTGTTTGTTCAGGTCTGTTGTGTTGTTTTTATCATCTATGCTGAGACGGAAAGAATTCTACGATTTCCCACCATTTGCACGTGTCCTAGACATTTTTGGAGGAGTCACGGGGTCTCCTTTTACGAGCTTTCATTGTCTCTTTTCCTAAGGGAGGAGATCTCTGCTCTGTCTGAACTCTCTGATGACGTTTAGGCTTCCTGGCTTCTTAGAGAATAGATCCACTTAGAGAATAAATCTGCTCAAGTGTAATCAAGACCTAAATCCTATCCTTATATCCGCTGCTGCACCCAGCCCAAGACCATGTATGCAGTCGATGTGCTGTAAAAATGTAAGTACAAAAAATGTGAGTCGTTGGAGGAACGTCATCACCAAATCCTTCTACTGCTCTGACTCAGTGGTTCTCAGAGTATGGTCCCTAGCCAACAGAATTTGTTAGACATGCAAATTCAGGTGCTCCACCAGAGACTTCCTGAATCTGAACTGGGTTTTGGACCCAGTCATCTGCGTTTTAACAGGCCCTCCAATTAATACTAATTCCTTCCCTGGTGGCTCAGATGGTAAAGAATCTGCCTGCAATGCGGGAGACCCAGGTTTGATCCCTGGGTTGGGAAGATCCCCTGGAGAAGGGAATGACAACCCACTCCTGTATTCTTTCCTAGAGAATTCCATGGACAGAGGAGCCTGGAGGGGGCTACAGTCCATAAGGTTGCAAGAAGTCAGACATGACTGAGTGACTAACACATCACACACACACACACACACACACACACACACACACACACAGACAAAAGTTTAAGAACCACTACTCTAACTTAAACAGGGAAAGCATTTTTAAAAATTTTAAATTTCAGGGCAGTGCTCCTGTTGTAATGATAATTAAGAATGTTCTCTGTGGAAAATGCAAGCTCTTAAGAGTGAAGAGACTTTCTTGTCTTTGAAACCTCCTACATCCCCCATGGTGTGTTGGAATGTTCTACAGAGTTATTTAAGTCTCAAATTCTTGAGATTTCTACCACCTTCCCCCATATATACTTTCTACCCCCAAGAGATTCTGATTCATTGGGTTTGGGGTGGGGCCTGGGAAGAGAAATTTGAAAAAGCTCTTCAGTAAGAATTCCCAGCAGTCTCCAGGACACCAGTTTTGTGTGTAGGCTCCAAAAGCATAGATTGCTGAAAGTTCAATAATTGGATCAGTCACTTCCTAGCTAAGTGTTAGTGTTCGATTATTCCATTATGGTCCCAATGAATCATGCCTTGTGGTATCCACCCCCTTGTGTAGACCTGTACCATAGGATTGTGGGCTTGGCCATGTGATACTTTCAGCAGTAAGTAGGACATAACAACCATGTTCCGATAAGTGCTTGTTCTTTGAGGCTTGCTGAAATGTGTTTGCTGCATGCTTTATGAGTGATCAGCTCTGCTACAGAGAATAAGAGAAACGAAAACATAGACACAATTTGCTTATAAGACATGTTACACATAGACTGAGTGGGTATGTGTTAAACATAAAAAGGCTGGAACAAATGAAAGCGCTACTTTAGGAACTTACCTGGTGGTCCAGTGGTCAAGAATCTGCCTTCTAATGCAAGGTACGTGTGTTGAATTCCTAGTTGGAAAACTAAGATTCCACATGCTGCGGGGCCACTAAGCCCGTGTACGGCAACTAGAGAGAAGCTTCATAGATCCTGCATGCCACAGCTAAGACCCAATGCAGTCAAATAAATAAAGTTCTACTTTAGATAGAAAGAAATAGACCAAGGGAACTTTAAATATTAATAAGGCATGGATCATACTACCTCTAGACTGACAACTATGTTATCACCAACTCGTGATATCCATTATGCCCACATTACAGCCTTATATAGTCTCTGCACAGATAAATCTAGCAGATAAATTATTCTAGCAGATGAATCCCTAGCTACTTAGCCAGCTGATGGCCAGCTATGGTTCTGACAAGACACACTTCCCTTGTGTTGATTCCAGGCCCCTTCAATCTGCTGAAACCCCTCACTTCCTCTCCACTCTAGTTCTTAAAACTATGCCATCTATAGAGAAGACTGGCAGAGACTGTTAACACATATGAACATTGTATAAAACAAAATGGTTTTTACTATGGTCCTTCCACCCTGCCTATGTCTCATCCTAAGCTTGTTTATCTGCTTGTTTATCTCTTTCTCCTTGCTTCTCACTCTGTTCTAAATTGGTTACTCTTGCTGGCCTTTGAGTGAACACGTTAAACCAAACTTAGTGGCTTAACTAGGCAGTTTATCCTGCTCATGATATAGTAACAGGAATTCAGGAAGGAATTGCTTGGGCAGTTCTTTGTTAGAGTCTCTTATCAGATGTCACTGCAACTGCAGTCATTTAAAGGCTCATCAAGGCTGGATATCCAAGATGGCACAGTCATGTGGCTGACAGTTGATGCTGATTGTTGTCTGGCTGGAAGCTCAGCTGGGACTGTGAACCAGAATACCTTCACACACCCCTCCAACAGGTCAGACTTCTCACATGGCAGCTGGCTTCCCTGAGAGCAAGTGTCTGAAAAAATACCAGGTTCATGACCTTTAATGACTTATCCTAAGGAATCATGAAGTATCACTTCCACTTATTCTACCAGCCACCAGTAAGCCACTAGGGCCAGCCCATGTAACAGGGAGATGGTGAAGAACAGGGGAGCCTGACATGCTGCAGTCCATGGGGTCAGACACCACCAAGAGACTGAATAACAATGGACCGCCACCTCTCAATGGAGAAAGTGTCAGAGAATTTAGGGACATGTTTTAAAGCTGCCACCTAACAATGTGATTCACACATCTTAATTTGGTTTATAAGCCTATCTGTTCCATGACCAATGGTACAGTCTCAGAATTCAGCTGCCATGTAAAGAGTTTTGGAGTATCCTGCTGGAAAAGCCGCGTGGAGGAGGAGGTGACAGCCAATAGCCCCAGCTAAATACCAGACACATGCATGAGGTCTTCTTGGACCATTCAGTCCCTGTCAAGCCCCAGATGACAACATTGCAAAGTGATTGAGATCATTCTCTCTGAAGGCAGACTAGGTTTTGAGTCCCTACTCTACTGCTTACTAGCTATGCATGTATAACCTTGTATAACCTAGCTGTATAACTGCTCATGTCTTTGATGGTAATAAGATGGTAATAAGATGTTGCTAAGTTTGCTTATATGTTAAAGGGAGGTAAGGGTATCTGCTTTAGAAAGTTATAGTGAAAGTAAATATCTGTAAAGCACTTCAAACAGCACTTGAAACATTTAAGTGCTCAATGCATTATTATTACCCTAATTCCTGTGGACCCCTCAAACCTCTAGGGTTAGGTCTTTGGACCCTAATTTGGGAAATGCCTACCTAGCTATCATCATTTGATACACATATCACGTGTACTAACTGGATCCCCTATCCACTGTTTCTCTGAACACTTGAATACCCTAAATATGAATAAATGAAGGAGATGGGGGCAGGGTCCGTGTATGGAGCAATGGAGAAGGGTAGGATAAGGCAGGTCTACCTGTGGGCAGCAAGAGGAAGGTTGTGAGGAAATGGGAGGGTGCTGAGCAGGTAGCTTCAGCAGATTGGAGAAGATTACAGAAGTGAAAGACGGAGAGAAGGAAGTCCCAGAAGGCAATCTTGGCCTGGGCTCAGCAGAACCTGCTCTTCACTCTTCACTTTTCAAGATGACAAACATCATGCCTCAGTTAACAATCACTGTCTCCTCCTCATGAAAAATTGTTGCCAAATCAGCAGTCCACAATAGGTTACATCATGCAGATGCTCTCCAGAACTCCTGGCATCCCTGTTCATGGTATGGTACAAGGCCATGTTCTGTCTATATCTTATGATATGTTATATACCCAGCTATTGCTGTCCACTTTATTTTAATTTTTTTAAGATTTTTTAATGTGGGCCATTTTAAAAGTCTTTATTGTTACATATTGTTTCCATTTTATGTCAGGTTTTTTTTTTTTTTTTTTTTTTTTTTGGCTGCGAGGCATGTAGGATCTTAGTTTCCTGACTAAGAATCGAAGCTGTGGCCCCTGCATTGAAAGCATGGAGTCCTTTTTTTTTTTTTTTTGAAAGCATGGAGTCTTAACCACTGGACCTCAAAGGAAGTCCCTTTTGTTGTTTGGTTTTGAAGGAAAATAAGGCATCAACTCAGACTTTATTGAATAACTTTTAAATAGACATTTTATTAAATTATCTTCTAACACGTTGCTGTTGTTTAGTGACTAAGTCATGTCTGCCTCTTTTGCAACCCAACAGACTGTAACCTGCCAGACTCCTCTGTACATGGGATTTCCCAGGCAAGGATACTGGAGTGGATTGCCATTTCCTTCTCCGGAGAATCTTCCCAACCAAGGGATCAAACCTGCATCCCCTGCATTGGCAGGCAAGTTCTTTACCACTGAGTCACTACAGAAGCCCCTTCTAACACATACCTGTGTTATCTGATATTCAAATAATATTGACCCTTCCCCTCTCTGTACCAGCCACCAAGCTAGGACCGGATGTATAAAAATAAAAAAAATTTGTTTAAGGCCAGATTTTCCATTTCAGACCAGGTATTTTCACTGTTATTAATCACTACTGCTCAACAGAATCGATTCTTAGGGCCTGAGAGGATCATTCTTCCTTGTCCCCTTAAAGTTGAGGGTGGCCATGTGACTTGCTATGGCCAATGAATGGAAACCTGACTGACACATTTTTACCTCCAGATACAGGCCCTTAATTGCCTGTGCTTAGCTGTGCAGCTCTGTCCTCCCCTAGCATGGAAAGTTTCACATGTGTTGAAATGGAAGTTCCATGAAATTGAGGAGATAAGGAGTAGTGAAACAGTATAGGAGGGCAGCTGCTCTAGAGAGTTGCCCCAGTTCACAGCAGATTTTACATGACAGATAGATAAACTTTTTTTGTGTTAAGCCAGTGTGATTTAGGCAAAAACTTCCATGTTGTGATGACTAGTACAGCTCCTCCTTTGTTTCTTACCTTGAATGCCTTCCTTCATTCCTTCTATTTTCTTTAAAAGGATATTTTGGCTCCCAGGTGTTTGTTTTTCCTCAGACTTAAGATATAGGGAAACAGGATCCTCTTTCCCTTTGTCTGGTTTCTGTGCTTTATGTGGTCCGGGGGCCACAGATAAATATTTAGGACTCAATAGCATTAAGGAAAAAGTAGGACATGACTGAGCAACTGGTTCCAAATCGGGAAATGAGTACATCAAGGCTGTACATTGTCACCCTGCTTATATAAGTTATATGCAGAGTACATCCACGAAATGCCAGGCTGGATGAAGCACAAGCTGGAATCAAGATTGCCAGGAGAAATACCAATAATCTCAGATGCGCAGATGACACCACCCTTATGGCAGAAAGTGAAGAGGACCTAAAAAGCCTCTTGATGAAAGTGAAAGAGGAGAGTGAAAAAGCTGGCTTAAAACTCAACATTCAGAAAACTAAGATCATGGCATCCTGCTCCATCACTTCATGACAAACAGATGGGGAAACAATGGAAACAGTGAAAGACTTTATTTTGGGGGGCTCCAAAATCACTGCAGATGGTGACTGCAGCCATGAAATTAAAAGACGCTTGCTCCTTGGAAGAAAAGCTATGACCAACCTAGACAGCATTTTAAAAAGCAGAAGCGTTACTTTGCCAACAAAGGTCCGTCTAGTCAAAGCTATGGTTTTTCTAGTAGTCACGCATGGATGTGAGAGTTGGACCTTGTGGAGAGTTTCTGGCCAAAGTGTTGGAGTTTCAGCTTCAGCTTCAGTCCTTCCAGTGAATATTCATGGTTGATTTCCTTTAGGATTGACTGATTTGATCTCCTTGCAGTCCAAGGGTCTCTCAAGAGTCTTCTCCAGCACCGGTTCATTCTAGCAGCAGCCTCAAAAAAGTACAGGAATTGGAGCCATCAGGTATCTCTGAAGGTAGAGATATAATTGAACTAAAATCAGAAGATCTGGGTGAAAATTTTTAATGGAGCAGTTATAAACTCAGATTCCATGCAGCTGGAAGATTGCCATTCCCTCACCCCAGGAGAAATCTACATATTTACTAGTGGAGAAACACTAGCTTGGGGACTCCAGGAACACCTGAGGGTAAGGGAAGCCACCGGCAAACAAGGAGGTTAAGTGAATGCCACAAATTCACTTATGAATCACTTATCTGTCTCCCGCTCTGCTTCAGCAACACTATTAGCCATACTGTTGTTACAAAAATGTGTGGGATCCAGCTGCTCGCTGCTCGCTGCTTAAAAGCCAATAAACAGACTAGGCTTGTGGAAAGGAAAGTTTGCTTTATTTCAGATACCAGCAACTAGAGGGGAGTAACAGATGTCTGACCAAAGACCTACTCCCGCACTGACAAGCAGGGTGTAAGAGCTTCTATAGACAGAGGAAGGGGGTTACATGCAGAAACAGCACAGTCAGCTCTTGACAGTCATCTTGAAATAGGTCATGCAGTGTTCTGATCAGTGTCATCGGGATTGTTTTAGGTACAGTTAATCTTCAGTTCCAGGGTCAGTTTATTTCCATTTCCTTGAGGCCAGTCTTCAGAATTATGGCATGTCATGTCATGGCTACAGTCTGGTCATCATGTAGTTAACTTCACCTGGTTGGGGTGGAGGGCGGTTTCAGTATCTATAAAACAGTTCATAGGAGATGGCTCAGAATATTATCTATAGCCCTTCAGAAGGAACTAAAGATCCTTGACTTTGCTTAATCACTACGTTATTATTATTTGGTCTCCTTTGACTGTTTTCCTTTGTTTCTGCATTTTCTCATTTCTCTGATAACACTTATTCTTTGACTAAAGTTTTCCGTAGACAAAGGGCAGGCAGAGAACATGGAGGGAAGAATCATCGGTCCTGTTCCGTTTCATTATTCCACTCTGAGAAGCCAATAAGAGAGTACAACCAGGCCACCAGTTAACCAGTTCCGCCTCTCTCAGTTTCCAGCTTTTTGTTGTCTTAAATACAAAATGTGAGCTAACAACCAAAATTCACTAGTCAGCTGAAGAAAGCCTTCAAGATGGAAAAACAGAACCGAATTAAAAAAATAAATAAAGGATCTCTGAGGACATGGGGAGCAAAATAAAACTTTTGAAAATGCATAATATTAACGTGTTTGCAAAATAAGGAGAGAGATACTGCATCTGTGGGAAAATAGGAGTGTGTAAAAGTAAGAACATCCAGGAACTTCGCAGGTGGCTCAGTGGCTAAGACTCCGTGCTCCCAATGTAAGGGGCACCAGTATGATCCTTAATCAGGAACTAGATCCCACATGCCGCAGCTAAGAATTCGAATGTCACAACTAAAGGTCCTGTGTACTACAACTAAGACTCAACACAGCCAAATAAATAAAATACAAATAAATATATATTTTTAAAAGTAAGAACATTCAGAAAACAGAAAATCTGACTTGAAAATTGAAACATGACAAAGTAAAAAATGTAGCAAAATTGGAAGATAAACCAAGAAAAAACTTTAAAAGTAGATGATAGATAATATAACAGATATAAAATAGAAGGTAAGTGACAAAATTATAAAATAAGGTCAGGAGGTGTTGTAAAGTAATTAGCCTCCAACTAATAAAGATAAATGAAAAAAAAAAAAAAAAAGGTCAGGAGGTGGACGAGAGTTAAGATAAAATAGTTTTTTGAAAGCATAAGGGAGAAAATTTTCAAATCTGAAAGAAAGTTCCTAAAATTAAGGTCATTTGTTTCCAGATCAAGAGTTCATTGAGGGGTCAGAACACTAGATGAGAAAAAGACCCACTCCAAATCCTGTCATGATGCCATTTCTGATCACTGGGAACCAAGAAAAGATTCTAAACATTCCCAGCAGCAAAGTCAAAGGTTGTCAAGGGAAGTTCAGTAAAAAGTAATCTCATTAGAATGGCATCCAGACTTTCAACAGCATTGCTGAAAGCCAGAAGTCAACAGAGAAATAACTTTAGAATCCTGAGAGAAGTCATTTCCAATCTAGTATTCTGTACCCAGCAATCTGGTTTGAGGGTTGTTTCAGACACAGAAATCTCAAAATGTTTATGTCCCATCCATCTTATCAGAAGACACTGGAAGATGCACTCCATCAAATTGAAGGGATAAACCAAGAGATACAGGAAATGAGAAGTCACAGGGTGACAGATCTAGAAAGCATCAGGTCTGCCTAGGAACAAGGCAATGGAAGGTTTTGAGAGGTGGCCCTCTAACAAAGAGATGGACTTAGTACATTTTTCTGATGTATTTGAAATATTGAAGGAGAGATACACTTCTGGGAGAGCATTTGGGAGTGGATGAGCAATACAAAATTAAGTAAACTGAAACATTAACTCTAGTAATAAGTTACATTAGGGAGAAATTATAATTTAAAAGTCACAGGTAAATAGTATATTCAGGATTATAATAATAGCAAATACTGATCTAACCAAAAATTATGATAAATCTAAACTAGGCTGATTGCAAAGAGTCAGACATGACTTAACAACTGAACAACAAAAACAGCAAGGCAGATGGGCAAGGAGGAGGATCTTAGTCAACTCAGACTGCCATAATAAATGCCATAGACTGCATGGCTTACACAACAGGAATTTATTTCCCTCAGTTTTGGAAGCTGGACGTCACGATGAACGTGTCAGCAAGGTAAATTTCCTTTTAAGACCTCTTGTCTTTGCTTTCAGGCAGCCACCATCCAGCTCTGTGCTCACATACCCTCCTCCTTATGCAAGTGTGTGAGAAAAAAGCTGTCTGGTGTCTCTTCCCGTAAGGGTGCTCATCCTATCGTGAGGGCCCCACCCTCATGACCGTATCTAATCCTAATTACCTCCTCCAAACTCCACCACCAGATAATATCACATTGGAACTTAGAGCCTCAACATATGACTTTGTGGGAGACACATACAGTTCCTAATAAAAAGTGTGCTTAAGTGTTTATATTGGACATGTGTTGTGGGACAAGGAAGTGGGAGTGAAAAAGCTAAATCTTTCTCCTAGTCAGCATAGCAGGTAGTGTCACAATAGAACATAGGTGGTCGTCCCCTCTAAATAGGATCACTTGAGGAGGGTTTATTTGCAAAGGAATGGATGTAGGGAACTCACAAGAGAGAGTGCAGTAACCCGGGGCTTAGAAGCCATTGCATTGTTACCAGCCTTAGGCTTATAGGGATGAGTGGAAAAGTGCATGGGGATCAAAGTCTAGAATGAGAATCTAGATTGAAAGAGTTTAGAAAATCTCCTGTTGAGGACACAGCCTGCTGGATTAGGTGGTCAAGGAGGGAGTCAGGGGAATAAATGTTCTGATCTCACAGTCTTTTCTCTCTCTCTCTGATCCCCTCTCTAGGTTCTCCCAATAGGAGAAACACAAACTCATCTGGAAGCCAAAAGGCCCATTCATCAGCCCACTGATGTGGTCCATACAGATGAGTTTCTCTGAACGGACAGCAAGGAGAAGGGTAGAGAATAGATCCAGAGGACACAAGGGAGATAGCCAACACAATAAGAAAGCCAAAAAACAAAGAGATCATAGGCATGATCCTCTTATGTACCCAGCAGAGAATTCTCAGAGTTGAAAATAGTTGCCTTTGTGAAATAAAAATCAGAAATTAGGAGATCAGGGTTGATAACTGCTTTATATATGAGTGAGTGAGTGAAGTTGCTCAGTTGTGTCCGACTCTTTGCGACCCCATGGACTGTAGCCCACCAGGTTCCTCTGTCCATGGGATTCTCCAGGCAAGAATACTGTAGTGGGTTGCCGTTCACTTCCCCAGGGGATCTTCCCAAATCAGGGATTAAACCCAACTCTCCTGTTTTATCTTCTAGTTTTGCTTCCTTTTGGTCTTTACCCTGCTGGGGTCTTTGGGAACTGTGCATATGTGTAACAGCATCTACCATACCTCTTCATTTTAGCTTAGGCTGGATTTGAAGAGCCAAAACAGGAAAACACTTAAGGAGACCTGAGACTCTCACAGAGAAATAAATTAGAGCTGCTGTTTCTTTTAGCTTTGCTTTCCTGTTCTTTATTATTATTTTTTAAATGTAATATCTCCTTTTATCAACCTTCATCATTTCATACTGTAAGAAAGTGAAATCACTAAAGGCAAATAACCTTATGAATCTGCTGAGTGTGAAGAGAAAAGGCCAAGGCATAGATGGATGGATTAGGAGGGAGACACCTAACTCTAGGGGTTTACAGTTGGTAAAAACTCAGGCTTTGTTGTACAATAAGTATCATTATGTGTTACATAATGACTGGGTACTGATTATAAACTTTGTAGAACAATTTGACTTTTACAAACTAAATGTAAATTTGACAGAAATAATTTTTAAGTGCTTTTTGGATTTGGAGTGAGAAAATCATTGATAACCTTTTGCCATGTAATTTCAGTTAAGTGTTGGGAGCTGAGGTCAGATTGTAGTGGGTTAAGGAGAGAGGCTAAGACAAGTGGGAGATGAATTGTAAAAGGCAGCCAAATGTTATCAATCAAATGTTTAAATAATGTCTTTAATAGCTAGTCTGTTAGTTTAGCTAGGTCACAGGTATGGTGCATGGATTTGTGTTTTAATGAGCTCTGCGTATTGGGCCCACATATGTAATTCATGTGTCTAGTATATTCATGTGAAGTTTTAGGATTCAGAACATTGTTTTGTGCTTTTAGTTATTAAAATGGTTTCTGGCTGTTATTTCTTAACCTGTCCCTGAAATAATACCTTACCTTTGACATCCGTTCCTTCTGCTCTATTTTCTTTGAACACCTTTGTACACCTTCTCAACTCAAAGTCAAAATTTGAACCTTCTTTGACCTCTTCTTTCAATTCTAACATGTCCTTGCCAAATGCTATACGTTCTACCTATTAGACGTTTTCAGCTCCTTCTTTCCACCCTGGCCAACCCTGACAGAGTGTAAGCCATCAGGATTTGTTGTATGTCAGTATGAGACTTAACTCCTTCTGTAAGCCTGTAAATTCCATCTCCAATAGGTCCCTTTGTTAAATAATTTTTCCTGGTCTTATTAAAGACTATTCTTTCAGCCACAGGTCTTATTACTTCCCCTTTCTCGAGCCAAACACTCCTTTGGTGCTTACCAAGAGTTCCACTCTCCAGGACTGTGTTGACATTGCCGCTTCTGCTTGCAGCACCTTCACTCTCTCATTTCCTCTGTGTACTGAATCGTTCCCAGTCTTCAGGGCCCAGTTCTAATGCCTTCTCATTCTTGAATTGGCTTCTGAAGATGCTTTCCAGGAAGGCATGAGGTCTGTTTCCAACCACTACCACCACCCACCCACCCACCACCGTCTCTTTCTCTGAAAGAAATCCTTGTATTCTAATCCTTGGGGTGTTTCACTTAAAAGCAACTTGAAGAAAACTTCCCTAATTCATCCTTGTTTACCCTGAGCAGCTAGCATGGCATCCTGTACATACACACACTCAGTACATTTGCTGAATTTTAAATGAAATAGCCGATCAGTATTTTTCCTACTTTATTGATATATAACTGGTATACCAAAAATTTCACATAATTAATGTATATCTTTTGGTGTGTGCTCAGTTGCATCAGTCATGCCTGACTCTTTGCAACCCTATTGACCATAGCCCACCAGGCTCCTCTCCCCATGGGAATTCTCCAGGCAAGAGTACTAGAGTGGGTCGCCATGCCCTCTTCTAAGGGATCTTCCCAACCTAAGGATTGAACCTGCGTCCCTTATGTCTTCAGTATTGGCAGGTGGATTCTTTACCACTAGTGCCCCCTGGGAAGCCCGTATCATTTGGTCAGTTTGACAAATTTATACGCTTATGGAACCGTCACCAAAATCAAGGTAATAAAGATATCCATCCCCTCCAAAATTTTCCTTGTATCTCTTTGTTTTAGTTTTGGCTTTTGGTAAGATGACCTAACATGAAATCTACCTTCTTAACAAATTTTAAGCACATGACACCTTATTGTTAGCTATAGGCTTTATGTTGTATGCAAGATCCCTGAAGCTTACCCATCTCGTATAAATGTAACTTTATATGCATTGAACGATTCCCCTATTCCTGTCCCTCTGCCCCTTGGTAAAGGGGCAGTCAGACAGTCAATATTTGACTTTATGATATACTGTCATTTGAAAGGCAAAAAAGAGCAGTGATCTTAAGAACTGCTGTCATAATAAGACCAGCTAACTTCAAACCCCAGGTCCCAGGAAGACAGGAAAATATTATATGGTTCTTAAGAAAAAGATAGAGTGTAGGGGAACTGAAAGGTTCTATTAAAACTGAGAAGCCAAAAACCTGATATTGTGGCCGCCACATAATTAATGTATGAGTACAAAGGTATTGGGGTCAGATTAACCTTAGCTAAAATCTTGCCTCTGCCCCTACGGGCTGCATTTTCTCAGAGTTCAGTTAGCTTCTTTGAGCCTTCTTTCCTTGGTTTCCTTCTTGGCAAAATTTACACAATAATGTTACCTACCTCCCAAAGTCATTCATATATTTAAATGAGATACAGGCATAGATCATTTTATTGTGCTTTGCTTCATTGCACTTTGCAGTTACTGTGTTTTTTACAAATTGAAGGTTTGTAGCAACCCTGCATCAAGCAAGTCTTCTGACACCATTTTTCCAACAGCATTTGCTCATTTCATGTCTCTGTATTTTGGTATTTCTGTCCATATCACAAACCTTTACATTATTATTATATATACTATAATGTTCTGTGATCTCTGATCTTTGATATTACTACTGCACTCACTGAAGATTCAGATGATGGTTAGCATTTTTTAGCAGCAAAGTATTTTTAAATTAAGGCTGTACATTGTTTTTTAGATATAATGCTATTGCACACAGTATAGACTACAGTATAGTGAAAGTATAACTTTTATTTGCACTGGGAAACCAAACATTCATGTGACTTGCTTTAGTGAGATATTTGCTTTATTTTGATGGTCTGGAACTGAACTCATAATGTTGCCAAGGTATGCCTGTAATACACATGAAGAGTTTTGCAGAATGCCTGGAATACATCATGTACACTTTGTAAATGATAGCTTCTTTTTTTTATTATCAGTGTTGAGAGCTGTTAGGCGGTTGTCAAGAACACTCACCAGTTTTAATCTAACAGAGCTGGGTAGTTCTTATTAAAAGTGATGAGGGAGGGGACTTTGCTGGTGGTCCAGTGTCTAAGATTCCTCACTCTGAATGTAGGGGCCCAGATTAGATCCCTGGTCAGGGAACTCATCCCACACATCACAACTAAGAGTCCACATGCCACAACTTAAAAAGCTTCTGTACAGCATAGGAAACAGTCAACAAATGCAAAGACAATTTGCAGAATGTGAGAAAGCATTTGCAAACTATGTATCTGATAAGGGGTTAATAACAAAAATATATAAATAACTCTTATAACTCAATAGGAAAAAAAATAAGAGGTAAAAATGGGTAAAGGGCCTGAAAAGATATTTTCCCAATGAAGACATTCAAATGGCCAATAGGTATATGACAAAGGCATTTAATATCACTAATCATCAAGGAAATGCAAATTAAAACCACAATGAGATATCATTTCACACCTGTTAGCATGATTAATACCAAAAGACAAGAGTTGACAATGGTTGGAAAAAAGAGAACCCCTCTTGCACTGTTGATGGGAATGTAATCTGGTCCAACAATTATGGAAATAGTATAAGATTCCTGAATCTGGGTATATCAAAAAGAAATGAAGTCAGTATCTTGAAGAGATATCTGCTCTCCCATGCCCACTGCAGCAGCATTCACAATAACCAAGATGTGGAAACAACTAAAGTGTCCTTCAACAGATGAATGGATAAAAAAAAAAGTGGCATATTGCTAAAATAAAATGAAGACGGCTTGAAAATCCTTCAGGCAGACAAAACCATTTAAGCCACATAAGCAAAACTCAAATGCAGCTTGTTTGATGTATGTAAGCAAAACTCAAGTTAATTCTTCCTCCACTATTTCCAGTTGCTATAAAGTTAAAGAATTAGTTCTGCTGACCAGTTTTATAGTAATAGCTAATCATTATTTAGTATTCACAACATGAAAGACACTGTGCTAAGGACATACTTCATCTCATTTAATCCTATTAGCCTTGCAAAAGTAGCTTTTGTTATCTTTGGTTTGTAGATAACAGTAATAATGATCATTATAGCTCAAACATTTTTGACTGCTTGGCATGGCCTAGCCACTGTGTTAAACCTTCAATATAGATTGCCTCTCTTTATCTTTATTAATAACACTATGTGGTAAGAACTATTTTTAATCCCCATTTTTTAGATGAGTAACTAGAAGTACAAGCAGGTTAAGTAACATGCCCAAGGTCATACAGCTAATAAATGAGACAATTCAGACCTCTGGTCTCTGTGATTCTAGAGTTCAAGCTTATTCCCCTCAAAAGCCTGACCCAAGTTCAGGTACAGACATATCTCTGTGTAAGTCTCAAAGTTCCTCAAAATCAAAAAGTCCGTTTTCCCTCTTGATAGCTCCAGCAGCAATTTCCTTCAATAAATCTTCTGTTGCCTGACTAGCATCACATTTAATGACTTTGTTAATCTCCAATTTGAATTTCCCCTTACCTGTTTTAACTACCTCAAATGATTTCTCCATGTAATGTTGTCCCTGAGGCATTGGAAAATATATCATTTGAGAAAAAGTTATGTAAGATAATATACAAAATATGTTTAGGGTATTATCTTAGTTTCCATTGAGACCAACCATAGCACAATACATTAGACAGGATTAATATATTTCCACTTTTCCACTTGCAAGTATTTATTGGCAACCTCCTCTCTGCTTAGCACTGTACTTGGCATTCTGACCTCTCAGATCCATGACCTCATTTCCCACCAATGATTCTTTACTCCTTCTCTCTTTAGCCACTAATCCCCATGGCCATACCTGGTTTGGCCATCACAATAATGTCAATGCTTTGGACTTCCCTGATGGTCCAGTGGTTAAGAATCCACTTGCCAATGCAGGGGACACAGGTTCGATCCCTGGTCCAGGAAGACTGCAAATGCTGCAGAGCAGTTGAGCCTGTGCACCACAGCGAAGAGTAGCCCTTATCACCGCAACTCGAGAGAGCGCACACAGCAACAAAGACCCAGTGCAGCCAAATGCTAAATAAATAAGTGTTTTTTAAATGTCAAAACCTCAACCTTCAATTAATGCGCTCCTCTCTCTGATCATCTTGTTCTGTTCTTTTAGACATTCTCATTCTTATGCTTCCTCACTCTAGTTTTTGACCCTACGGGGAACTTCAGTCCATTGACTCTACCACTTTTTTATTATCCATCGATCATCTTGTGTCTTCCCTTCTCTTTGAGCCCACCTTATATTACACAGCCTTATCATGACTGCCTTTGAAACACTGTTAACTTGCTTGCCTTTCTCTTTCTCCATACTCCTTGTTTGGCAAGTTGTCAACTGGCTAAACTCAAATATTTGCCAGGTATCCACACCAGCTCCTGAGTTTTTAAATTTTTTGACTGCACCATGTGGCATGTGGAATCTTAGTTCTGCAACCAGGGATCAAACCCTTGTCCCCTGATATGGAAGCACAGACTTAACCACTGGACTGCCAGGGGAGCCTCTCTCCCTTTACAACAGAGTGGGGTTCCTTCTCTCATTAGAGGTTGGTCTATTCATCTTGCCTGCTCAAGCAGACCACTGCTGGTGTGAACCCCCAGTTTCTTGCATCTTTACGTTCTCCCCACTGGATAAAGCATAAAAGCATCTCCCATTATCTTTCATCTTTAAAATAAATCTCTTGAGCACACTTATTTATAGCTTCAGCCCCATTTGGTCTGTTTCACTTCAGACCAGAGGTGTTCATGGTCAGCATCTCCACTTCCACACTTCACATTTACTCTTTAACCTGCTCAGTTATAACCCCATCTCCACCACTGCCCTGAAACCACTTTTATCTGACAATAAGGGCAGTGTTGTCAGATCCAGTCTTCACTTTTCTGTTTTGATTTTCCTCCAAATTGCAAAGGTTTGTGAAATGATGAACTAGCTCCCTCATGTTAGAAATGCTGTTTTGTTCTGATGGTGCTAAAAGTCATGTGGGATCTTAGTGCCCAAACCAAGGTTGAAACCCATGCTCTGTCGTGAAAGCGTGAAGCCCTAACCACTGGACCAGCAGGGAATTCCCTCTATTTATTTATTTGTTTTTTGACATCTGGGAAAACACTCTTCTGGTTTTCCTACCATCTCATTGGCTGTTCCTTCCTCTAAGTGTTTTTAAAAGGCTTCTCTGCAGTACTCGAGCATGTTCTAGGGATTGTTCCTCAGCTTATTTCTCTGTCTACCTACACTTGATCCTTAGGTGGTCTCATTCAGTCCCACAGCTATAAATGCCATCTATATGCCAGTGATTTCCAAATCTCTATCTCTAGACTAACATGTCCAGACTCCTGTATCTAGCTGTTTACGAGACATCTCCAGTTGGATGTCCAATCTGCATCTCAGATGTGACGTAGGTAGAGAACTCTTGATTCTACACCAGTTATTCCCAGTCTAGCCTTGGGTAAGCAGCACTACTATCCACCCAAATTCTTGGGTCAAAATCCTAAAGGTGGAAACTTCCCTGGTGGTTCAGTGGCTGACTCTGCTCTCAATGCCTGGTCAGGGATCTAGATCCCATATGGCACAACTAAAAGTTTGTGTACCATAACTAAAGATTCCACATGCTGCAGGTAAAAGATCCTGCATACTGCAATAAAAAAAGATTTCATATGCCACAACTAAAGATCCCGCATGCTGCAGGGAAGATCAGAGGTCCGGCATGCTGCGACTAAGACCCAGTGCAGTGAAATAAATAAATACATTTCCAAATACATTGAAGTGAAATGTCTATAATATTCAAATCTACAGAGACAGAAAATAAAGTAGTGATTTCCTAGGTGTCGTGCATTGAAAGATGGCCCCTAAAATGATACGGCTGTGTCCTAGTCCCAGGAGTTTATGAATATGATGTTGTTGGAAAAGAGTCTTTGCAGATGTAATTGAGAATCTTGGGATGCAGGCATCCAAGATTCGCCAGCTGGGCCCTAAATCCAATGATAAATGTCTTTATAAGACAAGAAGAGAAGACATGGAAGAGAGAAGGCCATGTGGAGATGGAGACAGAGACTAGAGTGATGCAGCCACAAGCCAAGGAATGCCTGAAGCTTCCAGAAGCCAGAGAGGTAAGAAAGGGTTCTCCACTTGAGCCTTTGGAGGGAGCACAGTCCTGCTGACAGTTGACTTCTGCTTTCCAGAACTATGAGAAAGTAAGTTTCAGTTGTTTTCAACTATCGAGTCCTGGTAATATATAGGGCTGCCAGGTGGACGGTATTGATGAATGACTGCCAATAGGGGGGAGGTTTCTTTTTGGAGTGAATGAAAATGTTCTAAAATTATAATAATGTTTGTATAACTCTGAATATACTAAAAAACCATTGAATTAAGGCACCAAATGGATGAATTTTTTGGTATATGGAGTATATTAAAAAAAAAACTGTAAAAAATGTCTCAGAGTTACTTTTTCACTCTGAAATTTAAAAACTAAAGATTTCTTTATGCTCAAATCTAAATCCACCAGCAGATCTTTGGGCTGTCTTCCAAAATGTGTCTCAAATATAACCACTTCCCTTTATATTTATATCCACGGCCACCATTTTAGTTCTGGCCTTCATCTCTGGACAATATAACCACAAGAACCTGTTTCCTTGGTTCTACTCATTTAATCCCTACTCTTTAAAGCAGATAAAATGGTTCTCTTACAGTGTAAATCCAAACATGTCACTCTCTTGCTTAACCCCTCTCTACCCATCCCCCATGGCTTTCCTTTGTACCTGGAATGGAATCAAAACTCTTCACTAGGGACTTCCCCAGTAGTCAGGTGGTTAAGAATCCCTCTTGTAATGCAGGGGGCACGGGTTCAATCCCTGGTCAGGAAACTAAGATCCCACATGCCTACACACTGCAACTACTGCTGTGCACCACAACTATAGAGCCCATGGGCTGCAACGAAAGATCCTGTTTGCCACAACTAAGACTAGAAGCAGCCAAATAAGTAAATATTAAGAAAAAAAACCCCAAATACCCCTCCACTGAGTTCCAGTGGGTCTTCTATGACCTACTTGTCCTCTGTCCACATCTGATACCTCTTCTCCTTACATGTGGCCTTTGCTCCACACTTTATCTGCACAGATCTCCCTTTAAGATCCTAGTGGTTTAGTCACCAAGTTGTGTCCAACTCTTGCGACACCTTGGACTGTAGCCCGCCAGGCTCTGCTGTCCATGGGATTTTCCAGGCAAGAATACTGGAGTGGGTTGCCATGTCCTTCTCCAGGGGATTTCCCAATCCAGGAATCAAACCCGCATCACCTGCCTTGCAGGCAGATTCTTTACCAACTTAGCTATGAGGGAAGCCCCTTATGATCGTAGGACAGATAAATCTTGTTTCTGCCTCAAGGCTTCCACACCTGCCATTTCTCCAGCATGTTGCACTTGGCTTCCCAGTTTCCCCACCACTGTCTTTTTGTCAAAACCATTCTGACCACCCTGTATAAAGTTTAATTCCGTTCAGTCGCTCAGTCATGTCCAACTCTTTGCGACCCCATGAACTGCAGTATGCCAGGTCTCCCTGTCCATTACCAACTCCCGGAGTCCACCCAAACCCATGTCCATTGAGTCGATGATGCCATCCAACCATCTCATCCTCTGTTATCCCCTTCTCCTCCTGCCCTCAATCTTTCCCAGCATCAGGGTCTTTCAGGTGATTCAGCTCTTCGTATCAGGTGGCCAAAGTATTGGAGTTTCAGCTTCAACATCAGTCCTTCCAATGAACACCCAGGACTGATCTCCTTTAGTATGGACTGGTTGGATCTCCTTGCAGTCCAAGGGACTCTCAAGAGTCTTCTCCAACACCACAGTTCAAAAGCATCAATTCTTCAGTGCTCAGCTTGATTTATAGTCCAACTCACATCCATACATGACCACTGGAAAAACCATAGCTTTGACTAGACGGACCTTTGTTGACAAAGTAATGTCTGCTTTGTAATATGCTGTCTAGGTTGGTCATAACTTTCCTTCCAAGGAGTAAGCGTCTTTTAATTTCATGGCTGCAATCACCATCCACAGTGATTTTGGAGCCCAGAAAAATAAAGTCAGCCACTGTTTCCACTGTTTCCCCAGTTGACTCTCACTCATGTCACTTTGTTTTATTATTTAGCAGTTTTTATCTAAAATAACCTTGTTCATATAGTTAGATACTTTTTATAGTCTATTTCTATATTAAAGATAAGTTCTATGAAAATAAGGACTTTATCTGTCTTGCTCGTTGCTAAATCCCTGCTCCTGCCACAGGGCCTGACAAAACAGATGCTCAATAAATATTGCAGATGTGAATAAATGAAGGATACAAATCATATTGCACAGCCTTTTGCCCTGAAGATGCTCACAGTCTGTCAAAGAGCTAAGACATACTTGTACTCTCCTGAAAGATTGAACAGCATGGGACGTCCCTGGTGGTCCAGTGGCTAAGACCGTGTGCTCCCAGTGCAGGAGGCCAAGGTTCAGTCCTGGTCAGAGAACTAGATCCCACATGTCACAACTAAGAGTTTCCATGCTGTGACTAAAAATCTTGCATGCCACAACTAACACCCAGCACAGCCGAATAAATACATTTTTAAATAAAGATTGAACAACAGTGTAGAAGTGAAAACTGCCAATATGGAAATAGAATTATATTCCATTACTTTACTTTAGCTTTAATAACACATCACTGGTGGTCCAGTGGTTAAGACTTTGAACTTCCACTGCAGGGGACACAGGTTTGATCCCTGGTTGGGGAACCTTAGTTCCCACATGCCATTTGGCATGGCCAAAAAAAAAAAAAAAAATAGAACACATCACTAAAGTGAATGGATTGGGGCTTGCAATTACCTCACTGAAAAGTTATGGTGAGATCCAACAATCCCACTGCTGTACATATACCCTGAGGGAACCATAACTGAAAAAGACACATGTACCCCAGTGTTCATTGCAGCACTGTTTACAATAGCCAGGGCATGAAAGCAACCTAGATGTCCATGGACAGATGAATGGATAAAGGAGTTGTGGTACACATATAAAATGGAATATTAATCAGCTGTTAAAAGGAATGCATTTGAGTCCATTCTTATGAGGTGGATGAACCTAGAGCCTATTATACAGAGTGAAGTAAGTCAGAAAGAGAAAAACAAATATTGTATATTAATACATATGCATGGAATCTAAAAAGATGGCACCGACGAACCTCTTTGCAGGGCAGCAATGGAGACACAGACATAGAAAACAGACTTGTGGACACAGTAGGGGAAGAAAAGAGGGGTTAATTGAAAGAGTAACATCAAAACATGTATATTACTATATGTAAAATAGAGAGCCAGTGGGAATTTGCTCTGTGATGCAGGGAGCTCACCCATATGAATGCTGATGGCTGATTCATGTTAATGTATGGCAGAAACTAATACAATAGTGAAGTGAAAGTCGCTCAGTAGTGTCTGACTACTTGAGACCCCATGGACTAAACAGTCCATGGAATTCTCCAGGCCAGAATATTGGAGTGGGTAGCTGTTCCCTTCTCCAAGGGAAGATCCCAAGCCAGGCATCGAACCCAGGTCTCCTGCATTGCAGGAGAATTCTTTACCAGCTGAGCCACAAGGGAAGCCCAAGTATACTTGAGTAGGTAACCTATTCCTTCTCCAGGGGATCTTCCCGACCCCGGAATCAAACCAGGGTTTCCTGCATTGCAGGCAGATTCTTTAACAACTGAGCTATCAGAGAAGCCAATTATATTGTAAAGCAATTATCCTCCAATTAAACATTTAAAAAGTGATGGTATGACTGGATATCTAAAATAACAACCTTTATCAATAAGCAATAAGGGGCTTAGATGAGTGCTATCAATTCATATTGACTGCTGAAATTCTTCTCCAATAAATATTCACTTTTTTTGCAATCTGTAATTTGTCAATGGCTGGAACCCTAAAAACTAGCTTGATAAATTGTTTGCAACCTGGGGTATGTTTGTCCAAGAAAATTATTCTCAGTGGTGACATGTCAAGCAAGGCAAAAAAAAAGTACTAAATTTAAGACCAAATTGAGTTCTGTACTGATATATCAGGTCCCCATGATTCACACTGCTTTTATTTTTTAAAAATCGACTATAGACTCCCAGAAAATTACTTCTTGGCAGCATCCCTTACCTTACCTTACCCTATTCTCTCAGGCTTCCATGCTTTAGTTTTTTAGTTCTTGCCTTCTCTTCCTTGCCACAACATTAGGCAGTATAAACTGGAGAGGGCTTCCCTGGTGGCTCAGATGGTAAAGCGTCCGCCTACAATACGGGAGACCCAGGTTCAGTCCCTGGGTCGGAAAGATCTCCTGGAGAAGGAAATGACAACCAGCTCCAGTATTCTTGCCTGGAAAACCCCATGGACAGAGGAGCCTGTAGGCTACAGTCCATGGGGTCACAAAGAGTTGGACATGACTAAATGACTTTACTTTCACTTCACTTTCTGTAAATTCAGCAGAAGGTAAGAGGATGACTTAGTTGGGGTGCTTCACAGTTTCTCATCTGTATTCAGCTTCAGTGAAGGAGTTCATGAAATTTTTGCCAAATACTCTGATGGATCCCCATCAACATTGCAGTCATCTAAATCTCAGCCTGGAGAGAAGAATTGACTTCACAAATTGCAATCAGAACTTTCACGAAACGTTAAAATGAACAGTGAAAGTGAAAAAAGGGAAAGTGTTAGTAGCTCAGTTGTGTTTTCGCGACCCCATAGACTGTAGCCAGCCAGGTTCCTCTGTGCATGGAATTCTCTAATCAAGAATACTGAAGTGGGTAGTCATTCCCTTCTCCAGGGATCTTTCCAACTCAGGGATCAAACCTGAATCTCCTGCTTTGCAGGCGGATTCTTTACCATCTGAGCCACCAATAAATATTCAATATTATGTACATGAATGGATTGTTGGAGCTGGGTGTGAAGATGAAGATCACATAAGCTGAACCTTTTATGTCTCACATAAAAGAGAAAACTGATATGGAGAGACTAAATAACTTATCCAAGGTCACACAGTGGTACAGCCAAGGTTCCAAGTGACTGCTCTTTCCAACAGGGGACAGAAGAATCCACTTTGATGGTTCTCTCACACTGCAGCCAAGGGACTGCTTTACAGTTCTCAATAAACATTTGTTGAATAAATGAGACTTTCACCTTCAAGTTCCAGCCTTGTTTTAGTCCATAAAATAAGGTATTTATCCATAAAATAAGCTAGACACATATTTTCATGACTCAAAACTGACCCGTGATGAATTTTGCTCATTGGTTCAATGCAGAGGGTCTTCTGCCCATTTTCTTCCCCCCCCACTGCCTAAGTCCATGGATGAAATTTAGGAAGTCCATAAACTTTAATGGGAAAAAAAATAACATCTTCATTTTCACTAACCTTCAACTGAAATACAGCAATATCTTCAATTATGGATAGAGAAAACAAACCACGGTATTATTCACATTGACCACCCAGTAGTAATCACAGATGTTTTATATTTTTCATTATAATTTTTTCAGCTATCTCAAAATATTGTTTATACTCAACATTACTTAAATGTTACAGTAGTTATTGGGCCCAGCATGGATCATGTTATTTAATATATTTTTAAAGAATCACATGTATTACTGTATCATAAATTTGTTTTTATAACTCTTCAGTAGACATAATAATGGTTCCCCAAATAGAATCAGAGACATAGAGAAAAGCCTGGTGGTTGTCAAGGGGATACTTTGTCAATACTTTGGCCACCTGATGTGCAGAACTGACTCATTGGAAAAGACCCTGATGCTGGGAAAGATTGAAAGCAGGAGGAGAAGGGGATGACAGAGGATGAGATGGTTGGATGGCATCACCAACTTGATGCACATGAGTTTGAGCATGTTCCAGGAGTTGGTGATGCTGCAGTCCATGGGGTTGCAAAGAGTCGGACACAACTGAGTGACTGAACTGAACTGAACTGGCAAGGGGAAAAGGAGTAGGAGAGGGTTGGATTGAGAGTTTGGGATTAGAAGATGCCTGTGTTCTGCAACAAGAGAAGCCACTGCAATGAGAAGCCCTTGGCACTGCAACCAAGTCCTGCTCACCACAGCTAGAGAAAGCCCACACGCAGCAATGAAGACCCAGTGCAACAACAATAATAATAATAAGTAAATAATTTAAAAACTAGTTTCCATCCTAACCTTCAGAATGTGAATACATCACCCTACAGGACAGAATGAACTTTACCAATGTGCTAAAGGATCCTAACATGGTTAGATTATCATGGGCCATGCAGCTGGACCCCTTCTAGTCACGAAGGTGACTTTTTCCTTAACAGGGAAAAAGAGAGGAGAGTCAGAGCAATGGGGCTCTGACCATGGAATCAGAGGGATACAATTGCTCGCTGGATGTCCTGAGCCAGAGAATATGGGCAGCATGTAGAAGTTCAAAAGGCAAAGAAATAGATTTTCCCCTACCTAGAGCCTTCGGAAGGAACACAGCTGTGTCAACACCTTGATTTTGGTGTCACAAGACCTGCTCTAGGTCTCTGACCTCCAGACCTGTGAGAGAATAAATATGTTGTTTTAAGCCATCGGGTTTGCCATAATTTTTTACAGCAAAAGGAAATCAATGCAACATTTCATTAATATGATCATTCATTGCAGCTATCTTCCTTTGTAATTTTCTCTGCAGTTTTTTTGGGTTTAAAACATTTTAGTTCTGCCAGTTACTAGCTGTTGTGACACAGAGCAAATTATTTCCCCTCTGTTTCCTCACCTGTAACATGGGAATAAAAAAAAAATCTGCATGCCAGGGTTGTTGTGAGAATTAAATGTGACAATTTATGTAAAAATCATAGAGCACCAGGCTCATAATAGGAACCCAGCAAAACATTCTTTCCATTGTTTGTTCCCCCAAACCCTAATGATTGTGAATTTCTTAATGAATTTCAAGATAGTAATCAGGGTATGGCATTATGACATTTTCCAGACTCGAACAGTGTTGTTAAGTCTTCATTGTAGCTACTGCTAAAAATATCTAGGACCAAGTTGCTTACTTTGACTTTGACCTTGAAATAGTCAAATACTCAGTGTGTTTAGAAGCCTAGTTCCTCTTTTGACTAGCATTTTCTGAATAGCTCTGGGCAAAAAAAAAAATTATTGTTTCTATTATACCATTGCTTCCTTCCTTTGGAGTAACCTTTGGTATATAAATTCAAATATAATTTATAATTGAGATGGTAATTAAGACAGAAGGATGTGATTGGGTATTTTCCCCAGAAAGCATGTGCAAGAAACATTACTGTCTTAATGATTAAATTGTACTTAATGAACCCCATATTCTGCCAATGTTTGAAGTAGTCTCTTGTTGTTAATTAGGCACTTTTGAAATCCTTAGACTTTGGATGTCTATTTGATATCGGGAAGGCGTGACATAGTAAGTAGCCAGATTATCCAAGTTTCAAAGCTCAGTGCATTAGAAATCAATAAGTACTTATCAAATCCCTGCTTTTATATTAGTTCCTTGAGGACGGGGATTTTGTAGTATTCTTTCCTCACATTTTTGGATAATTTGGACAAATTAGTATGTATTACATTCAGTGATGTCTTCAAAAATTTTAAAGCCAGATAAGAAAACCCCAAATTGCAAACAAATTACTTTTGTAGTTTCCTTTTTCTTAGCATAGTTTTCTATAGAAATATGTGTATCTTATTTTTGAGCCATCTCTCTCTTTTAAAAAAAATTATTTACTTATTTATTTTTGGCTATGCTGGGTCTTCACTGATTTGTTTGGGCTTTTCTCTCGTTGCAGCGAGTGGGGGCTACTCTTTGTTGCAGCGCGCAGGCTTCTCACTGCGGTGGCTTCTCTAGTCGTGGAGCATGTGCTCTAGAGCAGTCTTAGTAGTTGCAGCACATGGGCTTAGTTGCTCTGCAGCATGTGGGATCTTCCAGGACCAGAGATGGAACCCATGTCCCCTTCATTGGCAGACAAATTCTTAACCACTGGACCACCAAAAAAAATCCATACCTACCTCGGGACTTCTTGCTATGAGAAAAATAAAAGCCCATTTGGTTGAACCAGTATGGGGAGAGGTACCTTCTCCACCAAGGTTTCAGTGGGTTTGGGTTAGGGCTTTGGAAAGTGAGTGAAAAAGTGAAAGTCACTCAGTCATGTCCAACTCTTCATGACCCCATGGACTATACAGTCCATGGAATTCTCCAGGCCAGAATACTGGAGTGAGTAGCCTTTCCCTTCTCCAGGGGATCTTCCCAACCCAGGGACCAAACCCAGGTCTCCTGCATTGCAGGCAGATTCTTTACCAGCTGAGCCACAAGGGAAGCACTTTGGAACCTGCATCTTTAACATGAGCTCTGAGTGATTCTCAGAGCAGAAATCCAAGATCATCCTGAGGAAACTCTGCTTCTGCAGGTGTAAATAGGAAATTTAGTGACGACTGGGGAGGATGTCAGGAAGCATTTAACAAGAGGCTTCCTGTGTGGTGTTTTGGATCTGTCAGGAACCCTCTGGCCCTTATTAATTCCTGAATATTCAGGAATTAAGAGGAGAGGCTCACGCCTTTCCCGCCTTCCCGGGGCTGAGGAATCCAGGCATTTCTCATTACGGTGATAAGCACCCTCTTCCTTTTTATGAGCCACACGGTAAAAGGTGACTGTTTGCAACTCTCTCTTTGATAGGGATCGTCTTATGTTTTGTAAGTCTGGCATTTTAATTTTTATCTTTGCTGAGAATAACCACCTTGTAAGACAGTATATATGCACACACCATGTTGATTAAAACACCTTTGCTCCATCAGAGCTTGGGTCCCCGTGTCTTTCTCTCTCTCTCTCTCTCTCTCTCTCTCTCTCTCTCTCTCTCTCTGGCTAATTCCTTGGAGCACGGAGGCCCGCTGAGCTCACTTTCTTGCCCGGGCTTCTGAGACCTTCTCAAGAAGGCGCACTGTGCCTTCACCCACTCCAGAGGATGCCTGGTGCCTACGTGCAGCAGCGCGAGCCCTGAGAACAGGACTCTGTTGGCTTTCCGCGTAAACCAGGGGATATCAGCCTCTTTCTCTTTCTTATCGTCGACTCCAGACCACCAGGTTCCAGTCCATTAAAGGACCAACAGGAGGAGAGGAGAGAAGTGTCACAAACTTAAGGTGTGGTAGCAAGTCAAGTTACAAATTACCAGGGACACAAAAAAGCTTACAGATGATTATTCAGGCTTTAGATTGTAATCCACCAACATGATCCCGATATTTTCTAACTTATGAGATATCAAGGAAAAGAGCGGTTGTTCAGTCATTCAGTCAAGTCAGACTCTTTGTGACTCTATGGACTGCAGCACGCCAGGCCTCCTGTCCTTCACTATCTCCCAGAGCTTCCTTAGACTCATGTCCATTGAGTCAGTGATGCCATCCAACCATCTCATCCTCTGTCACCCCTTTCTCCTCCTGCCCTCAATATTTCCCAGCATCAGAGTCTTTTCCAGTGAGTTGGCTCTTCTCATCAGATGGCCAAAGTGTTGGGGCTTCAGCTTCAGCATCAGTCCTTCCAGTGAATAATCAGGGTTGATTTCCTTTAGGACTGATTGGTTTGGTCTCTTTGCTATCCAAGGGACTCTCAAGAATCAAGTTCTCAAAAAAAAAGAGAATTCGGGTAAAACTGGAAATCAGTTTTAGCAGATGCAGTAACTTCAATCCTCATTTAGCTTTATTATGAAATCCTATTGAGTAGTTGAAGTGAGAGCATTTTCCTCCTAAGAATGGTTGCTCTATAAAATATTGTCTTGGGTGAGCCCATACCATGAAATATAAGACCTATTCGATTTGCCTAAGTGCAGTTCAGCAATTCCCTTTCTAAGAGGCAACACTGAGTATAATAAATGGATGCCATCTGTGTCTAAATAAATCAGTGATTTTAATTGTCAATGTCAGGATAAAAAAAAAAATTCTAATTTCCTTCTTCCTGAGAGTTTGTTATTTAGAGACATTAGCCCTAGCCCTCATTTTTAACCATGACAGATCACTTGCTGAAACAAATCCAAACAAATAATAGTCTATTTCTCCAGAAGAGATACTTATGTTAATGTTCCTTTTTGTTATAAAATAGCAAGCTCCTTAATGAGTTTAAAATTGGGCTTTACTGAGACATAGTATTAGAATTCTTAAACCAAAAAATTTCAAAGAGTGTATGTAACAAATATAATGTCAATGGAGTTCATCTTATGCAGGAGTCAGGCATTTAAATGTGCCTAAAACACTCAGGTGTAGACATAAATTGACTTTGGAAACCTCTTAAATCCTCCATGCAGTGTAGCACCAAGGGCAGTTGTCTCTGGTCTTTAATGACATGCATGTTTAATACAGGATCTATCCTTTCATACTTTCAGGACTAAAAAGGAAGAGTTGAGAAGAACTGACAAAAGCAGCAGGTTGAGGTTACCCATAGCTCTGAATCCCCAGGGGATTCAGAGGAAAAGAGCAAAGTCATGACCCACCAGGGGTTCAGTCTGGTGGGGAAGACAGACCGGAAAACAAATAGGGTGACTGCTATGGGAGAGTTATGGACTAGCTGCACCATGGACCCTAAAGGAGCTGAACTGAACCAGAGTGAAAGGGAGGCAGCCAGGGCAGATATCTGAGAAGGTGCTGGCATTGCAGCCATTTCACAGCACGGCGTAAGCACAGCTGTGTGTGTTGTCCCTGAAAGCAGGAAAGAGGCTGAGGTCATCCCCCAAGCCTGGAGCACTGTGTGCTTCATGAGATAGGCCTGATATTCGGTAAGAGACAGATAAGGCCCATGGCACAAAAAGCCTCAGAGACAGTGCCAAGGAGTTTTAAATGTATTCTAAAATGAATGGGCAGTCATTACAGAATACTAAGCAGAAAAATGCACTGATTAGACATCTGTGTGAAAAAAATGTATTCTGATCAAATTTGGTGTCTATGTTCATTTCTGTAATGAACTTAGTTTTAGAACCACGGCCAGGGGATTTCCCTGGTGATCCAGTGGTGAAGACTCCATGCTCCCAATGCAGGGGGCTTGGGTTCGATCCCTGGACAGGGAACTAGATCCCACATACTGCAACTAGAAGATCTTGCATGCTGCAACTAAGACCCTGCACAGCCAAATAAATAAATATGAAAGAAAGAAAGAAACCCTGGCAGGAATTTCACCTTCTAACATGACCACTCTGAGCTCTTTATATTTCCTCTGCAATTAGCACTGCAAAATGAAGATGATTTCCCAGGCAACCTTGTGTATTTTTCTGACTTTCTTTCTTTGGACCATTCTAACCCTTGGAGCCTTCTTTTAGAACCCAAGAAATTAAATTAAAAATAATTTAATAGAATCTATTTATCCACTCCTTTTCATTCACTTATTTCCCTTAAAAGTCTAGTTTTTAAATTAATTAATTAAAAAAAATTTTTTTTTTTTTTTTGCTAACCTGGGTTTTCTTTCCTGCCTCTGGGCTTTCTCTAGTTGCAACGGGTGGGTGTTACTCTCTAGTTGTGGTGGGCAGGCTTCTCATCACAGTGGCCTCTCTTTTTGCTGAGCCTGGGCTCTAGAGCACAGGCTCTAGAGTGCCAGTTCAGTTGCCCTGAGGCATGTGGAATCTTCCAGGACCAGGCATTGAACTCATGTCCCCTGCATTGGCAGGAGGATTCTTAACAGTGGTTAAGGTAAAGGTAGATAGTTGTCCAGGTCAGAAGTGAAAGATTACACTAATAACAGGAATAAGTAAATTTATATAGTGTCCTGAAAGGGGCTATTCTAAGTACTCTGCATTTCTTGACTCATTTAATTCTTAGAGCAACCCTGTAAAGGAAGCTGGTAGCAGTAAGTTGTACTACCTCTTTTTGTTTGTTCATTTTATTAATTTATTTATTTCTTCCCCATCAGCAAGTCCCCAGGGCTAGCTTTTAAGTGAATCTATATAGGGGGGAAAATGTGACCAGGGACCACCACTTCGTGCTTTAAATGCAAATGACAACTATTACTGAAGACAATGAAAGATTAGCCCAAATCTCTAGTCCTTGGGGCAGTATTTCTATCATATGACAGTTTGTATTAGTCTATACAAAGGAAATTTAGAATCAAAACTGGTTGTAAAGGAACCAGTTTGGAGGACAGAAATCCTGAACAATTATTCCATTTGCCCAGAGGCCATGCACAAGGATAGCCTGCCTATCAATATTTGTTTATCACATAAATCTGTGGCTTCCCTGGTGGCTCAGCTGGTAAAGAATCAGCCTACAATGCGGGAGACCTGGCTTCTATCCTGGGCTGGGAAGATCCCCTGGAGAAGGAAAAGGCTACCCACTCCAGTATTCTGGCCTGGAGAATTCCATGGACTGTATAGTCCATGGGGTTGCAAAGAGTTGGACACGACTGAGCGACGTTCACTCACCAAATGTAAGGTCACAAGTAGAAAAACCTTCTCTAACCTGAGCATACTTTAAAATAGAACTCAAGGGACTTCCCTGGTGGTCCAGCGGGTAAGACTGTGTGCTTCTAGTGCAGGGAGCGCAAGTTCGATCCCTGGTCCGGGAACTAAGATCCCACATGCCACATGGCCAAAAAAATGAACAAACAAACAAGCAATGAAAAACCCCAAGTTTAAACTGTAATGTACATCTTCATTTGTTTCTCTCTTAATTGGGTATGCAGCGTAGTGCCATAGTTGAGAGCAAAAGCTATAGAACTAGACTAACAGGGTGCAAATTCCAGCTCTGGCTTCTGCTGTGTGATCTTGGGTATGTCACGTGAGTGTATGCTCCTTGGTTCTTTGTCTTGTTACAACAAAAATTTGGAGTGACGGACATTGAAGCCCCCTCGGCGGGTCACAGCTCTTGGAGGATAGACGGTGTTATGGCTCTTAAATAAATCCATGTTACATCTCAGTGTTATAGCTCTATTTATTTAGATAATAGCAGGAAAATCCATCTTCGAGGTGTGCGGGCATGTCGATCCAAAGATGCGAAGAGAAGAGCACCCCATCTCGCGGGGGAGAGAGAGAAAAAAGGGGAGAAGAGGGCTTTGGCTCCTCTTTTTATATGTTTCTGTCCCTGGACCCATCTTATGTAAATTGGGCTTAGGCAGGAGTGTTGTTTGTTTTACCTGGTCCTCGGACCGGTCCTCGGACCTTCCTTTGTTCTGTTTTCTCGGGCTTTCCCTTCCAGGTCTTTTAGCCACCGCCATTTTAGACTCTTTTTCCCTATTCTAACTACCTTAACAGGTACATCCTTTAACTTTCCATAGCCTCATTTCCTCATCTATAAAAACAGTAGTACAGGACTTCCCTGGTAGCACAGCAGATAAGAATCCACCTGCCAATGCAGGGGACACGGGTCCAATTCCTGGTCCAGGAGGATTCCACATGCCAAGGGGCAGCTAAGCCCTTGCACTGCAGCTACTGAACCCATGCTCTAGAGTCTGGGAGCCGCAACTACCAAGCCCACGGGTTGCAACGAACGAAGCCCTAGCACGCATGCACACATGTGCCTGGGGCCTATGCCCTGCAACAGGGGAAGCCACCACAATGAGAAGTCCGTGCCCGGCAAGGAAGAGTGGCCCCCCCTCACTGCAATTAGAGAAAGCCCACACAAAACAAAAATAAAAGACCCAGCACAGCCAAAAATAAATAGGTGAATAAATTAATGTTTTAAAAAGTGGTACAGGGTTGCTCTAAGGATTAAATTAGTCAAGAGATGCAGAGTAATTAGAACAGCGCCTTTCAGAACATTTTATTTATTCCTGCTAGAAAGGGTTATCTTTCACTTCTGATCTGGACAACTATCTACTTTACTTTTTTAAAAGCCTGAAAACTATTTTTAATGGCACAGAAAAAATTCTAAACATGTGACTATTTGCATAATTATTTTCCTTAAAATCAAACTAGGCACTGTGCAGTTGAACATATAATAGATTTTTCTAGGATATATCCCCCAAATACTAATGCTTGACCCTGTTTAATGATCTCTGATAAAATGAGTTCGTATCAACAATATTTCAAAACAATCCTAACATCCTTGGGTGAATGAAAACTGAATAAAAGATACTTTATTGAAGTATAGTTGATTTACAATGTTATTTAGTTTCAGGTGTACAGTAGAATGATTCAGATATATATAGCTCTGAAAAAGATATATAATATAATATGTATTATATTTTATATTTTTTCACATTATTTTGCATTATAGGTTATTACAAGATATTGAATAGAGTTCCCTGTGCCATACTCTACATCACTGTTTATCTATTTTATATATAGTATTGTATATCTGTTAATCCCAAACTCCTAATTCATCCTCTACTTCCCCTTTGGTAACCTAGTTTGTTTTCTATGTCTGTGAGTCTGTTTCTGTTTTGTAAATAAGTTCATATGTGTCAGTTTTTAGATTGCACATATAAAGCTATGTCATATGATATTTGTCTTTCTCTGTCCAGTTATATACATAGTACATCTTCTTTATCCAGTCCTCTGTTGATGGACACTTAAGTTGCTTCCATGTCTTAGCTATTCTAAGTAGTGCTGCTATAAACATTGGGGTGCACGTATCTTTTCAAGTTTGAGTTATTGTCTTTTCTGGATATTTGCCCAGAACTGGGATTGCTGGATCATATGGTTTTTAATGGAACCTCTGTAGAGTTCTGCATGGTAGTTGCACCAATTTACATTCCCACAAACAGTGTAGGAGGGTTCCCTTTTCTCCACAGTCTCTCCAGCATTCATTATTTGTAGACTTTCTGATGATGGCCATTCTGACTCGTGTGAGGTGATGTCTCATTGTAGTAAAATTGATTTGTAGTGGAAATCATGCTCTGAGAACAATACTGGTGGGCAATAATAGCATCATTGGGTGACAGGTCCAGACACATGCTTTCCATCCTGTTAGCCAAAAGAACAGACTAGAACAGAGAATTTCCTGATTTTAAACTTTGACTTTTCTAATCTATGTTAAGGCAACCACCAAATGTATGGAAAATATTACCAGTTGCTTAACAGCAGTATTCTCTTTTGTGATTGTTGAGTACGTGTATAGTCACATTGAAAATTTATACTAATTATAATTAATGTACAAATTATATTAATTTATATTATAGACTTCTGTTACCCTTACTTTATCCTAGAGGCCTAAAAACTTTTAAATATGCACACATCTGTCATTCAGATTGAAGGCCCCAATGTAAGTTTTTTTTCACTTTTTTTTAAGCTATATATGTGCTGGTATCATACCACTATATTACCTATATTATAAACATACGCTAAGATAGAACTTTACAAAGAATGAGTTAAAATATTTGTTAAAGATCTGCATTAGTTCCCTGTTGCTGCTGTAACACAAACTTAGTTACTTACAACAACACAAATTGTATCTCTTATGGTTCTGAAGGTCAGAATCTTAAGATTGAGGTGATGAGGCTGTAGACTTCAGAGAATTCATTTCCTTGCCTTTTCCAGCTTCTAGAAGCCACCTACATTCCAGCCCCTTCCCCACATCATTCCAGCCTGTTGCTTCTGTTTTCCCATCTCCTGCAATGTACCTTGATCCCCCTAACTCCCTCTTCTAAGGACCTTTGTTATTACATTGGCCCACCCAGGTAACCCAGGAAAATCGCCCCATCTCAAAATCCTTAATTACAGCCACAAAGTTCCTTTTACTGTGTAAGGTAACATATTCACAAACTCAGGGAATTAGGACTTGTTCCTCTTTGGGTCCCATTCAGCACACCACAAGTCTGATGTTCCTAAAATCTCCTGTGTTGCATGAACCTTGCTGTAGAGATGACCAGTCTGGACACCCACTGGGGGGCTAAGCTGGGGGAGCTTCACCGGAAGTCCTCCTGGACCATCCTGTTTCAGGCTAGTCAATCCTGGCAGGCTCTGAACACATATTTGTTATTCATGTAATTTGTAATACCCGGGGTGGGGTGGGGGGGGAAGCAGTAGACACACAAAAGGAGGATTGATTCTCTCTAGACCCTTCCCCAGTGTACACACGTGAGAAAAGATGTACAAGTCTGTGGGGACTGGATCTCTGAGCACAGGATGAATCAGCTGAAAGCCTGGAGGAGCAAATTTGAGGGGTGTGTCCTGGATGGGGGTCAGCATCTTCCATGGTTCCCATCACCTTCTGAATGAAAGCCAAGAACTTCCAACTGCTCTCAGGCCATTCAGGATCAGACCCTTGCCTCTCCGTCATCCTCTCCCTGAGCACCCCCTAGTGGTACTTCAGGCGCTAGCACAATCAAGGTCCCTTCAGTTGTCCTGTCAGTCACACACGTTCTCTTTGCCCCAAAGACCTGCCAGCACAGGAACTCTGAACAAAACTCCTCCTTTAAGGAATTCATCCTCCCTCGCTGCCTCAGTGAAACATCCCCTCAGACTATGATTTCTCTTCTCTACCCTCTTTGTAACATTAGCAACTCTGTATCTATTCTGGTGAAGATGGAGCTACATAATTTGTGGAGCTCTGTGCAAAATGAAAAATGAGGGGTCCCTTTGTTAAAATATTATTAAGAATTTTAATGGAGAAGGAAATGGCAACCCACTCCAGTATTCTTGCCTGGAGAATCCCTGGCGGGCTGCCATCTATGGAGTCGCACAGAGTCAGACACGACTAGAGTGACTTAACAGCCGCAGCAGCAGCAAGTATTTTAAGACAACAACAGCAGTGTTAAACCAAGGACAGGGCCCTTTTAAGCCCCTGGCCAAGCGCTGTTGTACAGGCTGCATACTTGTGACGCTCGCCCGTGACCCACTGTGGGTTCCCCAGGCCTAGGTCAGGGCCCCCTGCACGTTGGCACAGAAATACGACTGTACTGTACACGCACAGACAAACGGATGAGCTTGCAGCTGCTTCACTGCAGTCTGACTCCATCAGCACATGGCCTTCTTTTCTCTGTATGTATCTTGGTGCATCATCTTTTCTTCTTCTCTTGACTGTGCCACGTTGTGGAACCTTAGTTCCCCAGTGAAAGCAAAAGTTGCTCAGTTGTGTTCGACTCTGCGACCCCATGGACCGTATAGTCCATGGAATTCTCCATGTCAGAATACTGAAGTGGGTAGCCTTTCCCTTCTCCAGAGGATCTTCCCAACCCAGGGATTGAACCCAGGTCTCCCACATTACAGGCGGATTCTTTACCAACTGAGTTATCAGGGAAGCCCCAGGTTCTCAGGTTAGTTCTCCAACAAGGAATCAAACCCATGCCCCCTGCAGTGGAAGCATAGAATCTTAACCACTGAACTGCCAGAGAATTCCCCTCTTTTCTTCTTCTAAGGACAGCAGTCATTGGATTTAGCACCCACCTTAATCCAGGATGCCCTCATCTTAATTATCACATCTGCTAAGACCCTATTTCCAAATAAGGTTACATCCTGAGATTCCAAGTGGAGGTAAGTGAGGGGGAGGGCACTCACTATTCCACCCACTTCATTTGCTAGAAAACCTTCTTCAGAATGTGGCAAGAATCTTATTTACTGATAGGTATTTAATAGTGCATATGACTTCTAACTTAATTTGTATTTGCCACGAAAACTTAAAGGAGTCATAAGGCCACACAAGCTGTAGCGAGGCATGCATAATAAATAGACCTTAATTATAACCTGGAGAACTAAAAAAAAAAAAAAAAAAAATTGGATGCGATCATGTAACTAATAACAGTTATGATCAAACATCTTGGAAATATGAAAACTAACAAAAAAGGGTGGGGGAGGAATAGGATAACACATATTTATTTCATAAGAAAAGTAAGGTGAAATCCAGAACTGCTCCTTTCTCTGCCAGGTCTGTTTGTAAATGACTGACCTAACTGGCTAGAGTTTCCTAGGTAGTTCCCCTCCTCCCTGGAGAGACTAGGGGGAACTCTAAGAGTTTAGAATGTCTTTGGGACTCAGCAGTTGATGTAAGTGTTGCTATAAGGGTTAGAAACAATGTATCACTTTGTACATGTTAAGTAGATGGGGATCTGAGAGAGGCCTCTTGAGGGTTTCATGAAAATAAAGTGTTGACATTTTGCAGTTCCTTGCTGAACCATTATTTCATTAACTGTTTAAACTATTATGGATGTATGGAGGGTTTAAGGAATTTTTTTCAGTTTCATTGAGGTATAAAATAACAATAAGTAAAATTGTAATGAGCTTCCCAGATGGCTCCATGGTAAAGAATCCATCTGCCAATGTAGGAGACTCAAGAGACACAGGTTCAACCCCTGGATGGGGAGGATCCTCCAGAGTAGGAAATGGCAACCAACTCTAGTATTCTTGCCTGGAAAATCCCATGGACCGAGGAGCCTGGTAGGCTACAGTCCATGGGATCACAAGGAGTTGGACACAACTGAGCACACGCACACACAAAATTGTAATATATTTAAAGATGTACAAAATAATTATCTGATATATGTCTACATTGTGAAAGGATTCCCACAATCAAATTAATTAAAAGCCATCACCTCATACACTTTTTTTTTTCTTTTGGTGAGAACACATAAGATCTACTCTGTTAGATGACATTAGGTCCTCAGAACTTAATCATCTTATAACTGAAACTTTATACACCTTGATCTTTATCATCTCCCCATTTCCCCCCCACCTCCAACCCCCTTGGGACCACCATTCTGTTCTGTTTCTGTGAATTCCCCTTCATTATTTGTCTGGATTTCACATATAAGTAAGATCATATAGTATTTGCCTTTCTCTGTCTGCCTTATTTACCTTAGCAGAATGGCCTCCAACTTCATTTATATTGAAAAAACAGCAAGATGTCTTTCTTTTCTATGCCTGAATAATATTATTGTGTGTCTGTGTGTGTGTATCATATTTTCTTTCTTTCTTTCTTTTTCATTTATTTTTATTAGTTGGAGTCTAATTACTTTACAATATTGTAGTGGTTTTTGTCATACATTGACATGAATCAGCCATGGATTTACATGTATTCCCCATCCCAATCCCGCCTCCCACCTCCCTCTCTACCCGATACCTCTGGGTCTTCCCAGTGCACCAGGCCTGAGCACTTGTCTCATGCATCCAACCTGGGCTGGTGATCTGTTTCACCCTAGATAATATACATGTTTCGATGCTGTTCTCTCGAAACATCCTACCCTCGCCTTCTCTCACAGAGTCCAAAAGTCTGTTCTGTACACCTGTGTCTCTTTTTCTGTTTTGCATATAGGGTTATCATTACCATCTTTCTAAATTCCATATATATGTGTTAATATGCTCTAATGTTCTTTATCTTTCTGGCTTACTTCACTCTGTATAATGGGCTCCAGTTTCATCCATCTCATTAAAACTGATTCAAATATATTCTTTTTAATGGCTGAGTAATATTCCATGGTGTATATGTACCACAGCTTCCTTATCCATTTGTCTGCTGATGGGCATCTAGGTTGCTTCCATGTCCTGGCTATTATAAACAGTGCTGCGATGAACATTGGGGTACACGTGTCTCTTTCAGATCTGGTTTCCTCAGTGTGTATGCCCAGGAGTGATATTGCTGGGTCATATGGCAGTTCTATGTCCAGTTTTTTAAGGAATCTCCACACTGTTCTCCATAGCGGCTGTACTAGTTTGCATTCCCACCAACAGTGTAAGAGGGTTCCCTTTTCTCCACACCCTCTCCAGCATTTATTGCTTGTAGACTTTTGGATAGCAGCCATCCTGACTGGCATATAATGGTACCTCATTGTGGTTTTGATTTGCATTTCTCTCATAATGAGTGATGTTGAGCATCTTTTCATGTGTTTGTTAGCCATCTGTATGTCTTCCTTGGAGAAATGTATGTTTAGTTCTTTGGCCCATTTTTTGATTGGGTCATTTATTTTTCTGGAATTGAGCTGGAGGAGTTGCTTGTATATTTTTGAGATTAATCCTTTGTCTGTTGCTTCGTTTGCTATTATTTTCTCCCAATCTGAGGGCTCTCTTTTTACCTTGCTTATAGTTTCCTTTGTTGTGCAAAAGCTTTTAAGTTTCATTAGGTCCCATTTGTTTATTTTTGCTTTTATTTCCAATATTCTGGGAGATGGGTCATAGAGGATCCTGCTGTGATTTATGTCGGAGAGTGTTTTGCCTATGTTCTCCTCTAGGAGTTTTATAGCTTCTGGTCTTACATTTAGATCTTTAATCCATTTTTAGTTTATTTTTGTGTATGGTGTTAGAAAGTGTTCTAGTTTCATTCTTTTACAAGTGGTTGACCAGTTTTCCAAGCACCACTTGTTAAAGAGGTTGTCTTTTTTCCATTGTATATCCTTGCCTCCTTTGTCAAAGATAAGGTGTCCATAGGTTCGTGGATTTATCTCTGGGCTTTCTATTTTGTTCCACTGATCTGTGTTTCTGTCTTTGTGCCAGTACCATACTGTCTTGATGACTGTGGCTTTGTAGTAGAGCCTGAAGTCAGGCAGGTTGATTCCTCCAGTTCCATTTTCTTTCTCAAGATTGCTTTGGCTATTCGAGGGTTTTTGTATTTCCATACAAATTGTGAAATTATTTGTTCTAGTTCTGTGAAAAACACCGTTGGTAGCTTAATAGGGATTGCATTGAATCTATAGATTGCTTTGGGTAATATAGCCATTTTCACAATATTGATTCTTCCAATCCATGAACACAGTATATTTCTTCATCTGTTTGTGTCCTCTTTGATTTCTTTCATCAGTGTTTTATAGTTTTCTATGTATAGGTCTTTTGTTTCTTTAGGTAGATATACTCCTAAGTATTTTATTCTTTTTGTTGCAATGGTGAATGGTATTGTTTCCTTAATTTCTCTTTCTGTTTTCTCATTGTTAGTGTATAGGAATGCAAGAGATTTCTGTGTGTTAATTTTATATCTTGCAACTTTACTATATTCATTGATTAGCTCTAGTAATTTTCTGGTAGAGTCTTTAGGGTTTTTTATGTAGAAGGTCATGTCATCTGCAAACAGCGAGAGTTCACTTCTTCTTTTCCTATCTGGATTCCTTTTACTTCTTTTTCTGCTCTGAATGCTGTGGCCAAAACTTCCAAAACTATGTTGAATAGTAGTGGTGAGAGTGGGCACCCTTGTCTTGTTCCTGATTTCAGGGGAAATGCTTTCAATTTTTCACCATTGAGGGTAATGCTTGCTGTGGATTTGTAATATATAGCTTTTATTATGTTGAGGTATGTTCCTTCTATTCCTGCTTTCTGGAGAGTTTTAATCATAAATGGGTGTTGAATTTTGTCAAAGGCTTTCTCTGCATCTATTGAGATAATCATATGGTTTCTATCTTTCAATTTGCTAATGTGGTGTATTACATTGATTGATTTGCAGATATTAAAGAATCCTTGCATTCTTGGGATAAAGCCCACTTGGTCATGGTGTATGATCTTTTTAATATGTTGTTGGATTCTGTTTGCTAGAATTTTGTTAAGGATTTTTGCATCTATGTTCATCAGTGATATTGGCCTGTAGTTTTCTTTTTTTGTGGCATCTTTGTCTGGTTTTGGAATTAGGGTGATGGTGGCCTCATAGAATGAGTTTGGAAGTTTACCTTCTTCTGCAATATTCTGGAAGAGTTTGAGTAAGATAGGTGTTAGCTCTTCTCTAAATTTTTGGTAGAATTCAGCTGTGAAACCATCTGGTCCTGGGCTTTTGTTTGCTGGAAGATTTCTGATTACAGTTTCAATTTCCTTGCTTGTGATGGGTCTGTTTAGATCTATTTCTTCCTGGTTCAGTTTTGGAAAGTTATACTTTTCTAAGAATTTGTCCATTTCTTCCAAGTTGTCCATTTTATTGGCATAGAGCTGCTGGTAGTAGTCTCTTATGATCCTTTGTATTTCATTGTTGTCTGTTGTGATCTCTCCATTTTCATTTCTAATTTTGTTAATTTGGTTCTTCTCCCTTTGTTTTTTAATGAGTCTTGCTAATGGTTTGTCAATTTTGTTTATTTTTTTCAAAAAACCAGCTTTTAGCATTATTGATTTTTGCTATGGTCTCTTTAGTTTCTTTTGCATTTATTTCTGCCCTCATTTTTAAGATTTCTTTCCTTCTACTAACCCTGGGGTTCTTCATTTCTTCATTCTCTAGTTGTTTTAGGTGTAGAGTTAGGTTATTTATTTGACTTTTTTCTTGTTTCTTGAGGTAAGCCTGTAATGCTCTGAACCTTCCCCTTAGCACTGCTTTTACAGTGTCCCATAGGTTTTGGGTTGTTGTGTTTTCATTTTCATTCGTTTCTATGCATATTTTGATTTCTTTTTTCATTTCTTCCATGATTTGTTGGTTATTCAGAAGCATGTTATTTAGCCTCCATATGTTTGCATTTTTAATAATTTTTTTCCTGTAATTGAGATCTAATCTTACTGCACTGTGGTCAGAAAAGATGACTGGAATGATTTCAATTTTTTTGAATTTACCAAGACTAGATTTATGGCCCAGGATGTGATGTATTCTGGAGAAGGTTCCGTGTGCACTTGAGAAAAAAGGTGAAGTTGATTGTTTTCGGGTGAAATGTCCTATAGGTATCAATTAGGTCTAGCTGGTCCATTGTGTCATTTAAAGTTCGTGTTTCCTTGTTAATTTTCTGTTTAGTTGATCTATCCATAGTTGTGAGTGGGGTATTAAAGTCTCCCACTATTATTGTGTTACTATTAATTTCCTCTTTCATACTCATTAGTGTTTGCCTTACATATTGCGGTGCTCCTATGTTGGGTGCATATATATTTATAATTGTTATATCTTCTTGGATTGATCCTTTGATCATTATGTAATGTCCTTCTTTGTCTCTTTTCACAGCCTTTATTTGAAAGTCTATTTTATCTGATATGAGTATTGCGACTCCTGCTTTCTTTTGTTCTCCGTTTGCGTGAAATATTTTTTTCAAGCCCTTCACTTTTAGTCTGTATGTGTCCCTTGTTTTGAGGTGGGTCTCTTGTAGACAGCATATATAGGGGTCTTGCTTTTGTATCCATTCAGCCAGTCTTTGTCTTTTGGTTGGGGCATTCAACCCATTTACATTTAAGGTAATTATTGATAGGTGTGGTCCCATTGCTGTTTACTTTGTTGTTTGGGGTTCACGTTTATACAACTTTTCTGTGTTTCCTGTCTAGAGAAGATCCTTTAGCATTTGTTGAAGAGCTGTTTTGGTGGTGCTGAATTCTCTCAGCTTTTGCTTGTCTGTAAAGCTTTTGAATTCTCCTTCATGTCTGAATAAGATCCTTGCTGGGTAGAGTAATCTAGGTTGTAGGTTATTCTCTTTCATTACTTTAAGTATGTCCTGCCATTCCCTTCTGGCCTGGAGGGTTTCTATTGATAGATCAGCTGTTATCCTTATGGGAATCCCTTTGTGTGTTATTTGTCATTTCTCCCTTGCTGCTTTTAATGTTTGTTCTTTGTGTTTGAGCTTTGTTAATTTGATTAATATGTGTCTTGGGGTGTTTCGCCTTGGGTTTATCCTGTTTGGGACTCTCTGGGTTTCTTGGACTTGGGTGGCTATTTCCTTCCCCATTTTAGGGAAGTTTTCAGCTATCATCTCCTCGAGTATTTTCTCATCACCTTTCTTTTTGTCTTCTTCTTCTGGGACTCCTATAATTCGAATGTTGGGGCGTTTCACATTGTCCCAGAGGTCCCTGATGTTATCCTCATTTCTTTTGATTCTTCTTTTTTCCTCTGTGTTTCATTTATTTCCACCATTTTATCTTCTACCTCACTTATCCTATCTTCTGTCTCCGTTATTCTACTGTTGGTTCCCTCCAGAGTGTTTTTGATCTCATTTATTGCATTATTCATTTTTAATTGACTCTTTTTTATTTCTTCTAGGTCTTTATTAAACATTTCTTGCATCTTCTCAATCTTTGTCTCCAGGCTATTTATCTGTAACTCCATTTTGTTTTCAAGATTTTGGATCATTTTTATTATCATTATTCTAAATTCTTTTTCAGGTAGATTCCCTATCTCCTCCTCTTTTGTTTGACTTGGTGGGCATTTTTCATGTTCCTTTGCCTGTTGGGTATTTCTCTGCCTTTTCATCTTGTTTATATTGCTGTGTCTGGAGTGGGCTTTCTGTATTCTGGAGATCTGTGGTTCCTTATTATTGTGGAGGTTTCACCCAGTGGGTGGGGTTGGACGATTGGCTTGTCAAGGTTTCCTGGTTAGGGAAGCTTGCGTCAGTGTTCTGGTGCATGGAACTGGATTTCTCCTCTCTGGAGTGCAATGGAGTATCCAGTAATGAGTTTTGAGATGGGTCTCTGTGTTAGGTGTGACTTTGGGCAGCCTGTATGTTGACGCTCAGGGCTATGTTCCTGCGTTGCTGGAGAATTTGCGTGGTATGTCTTGCTCTGAAACTTACTGGCTCTTGGGTTGTGGTTGGTTTCAGTGTAGGTATGGAGGCTTTTGGATGGTCTCTTATTACTTAATGTTCTGTGCAGTCAGGAGTTTTCTGGTGTTCTCAGGTTTTGGGCTTAAGTCTCCTGCCTCTGGATTTCAGTTTTATTCTTCCAGTAGTCTCAAGACTTCTCCAACTATACAGCACTGATAATAAAAGTTCTAGGTTAATGGTGAAAAGATTCTCCCCCGTGAGGGACACCCATAGAGGTTCACAGAGTTACATGAAAAAGAGGAGAGGTTGGAGGGAGATAGAGATGAGCAGGAGGAGAAAAAGGGGGACTCAAGAAGAGAGAGACAGATCTACACAGTTGTCTGTTCCCAGAGTGTTCTCCGTAGCCCAGACACCCACAGAGATTCACAGAACTGGATTGGGAAGAGAAGGGGAAGGGAGGAAATAGAGGTGTTCTGAAGTAGAAAACGGAGAGTCAAAAGTGGGAGAGAGTAATCAACACACTCCTGAATAAAAATGGGATCTGAATACTGGATTCTTAAATGTCCACAATTTATATCACATACTGAAAAACAAAGATTAAAAATCTAGAGTAGAGGTTAGACTCTTAAAAATACAATATTAAAAACAAAAACACAAAAAAATTTTAGAAATATATATGAAGTTCAGCTTAAACATAGGACCTCTCTCTTTTTTTTTTTTTGCAAGGTTATAGTGAAATGAAAATGAAAATTAAGGAGTAGTAGAGGAGTAATAGAGGACTTTAAAAGAAAATGAGAGAAAAAAAAGAAAAAAAAAACAAGAGAAAAATTTTTTTCCTAATTAAAAAAATCGTAAAAATATATGAAAATGAAAGTTAAGGAGTAATGGGGGAGTAATAGGGAATTTTAAAAGAAAATAAAAAGAGAAAAAATAAAAAAGAAAAGAAAAAAAATTTTTTTAATTAAAAAAAAGGTAAAAATATATCTAGGAATTTCTCTGGAGCTGTTGCGGTCGGTGTGGGTTCAGTTCAGTTTCAGATAGCTCCTCGTTCCAGCTTACACTTCTCAGTATCTATAGGCCCCTTCCGGTGTAGTCGGTGTTATCTACAGGGATTTTTAATCTTTGTTTATTTCGCTTCTGTTTGCCGTCTCTTCAGTGTCTAATTTCCGCCCTGACACAGGCGGGCGGAGGTGGTCTCTTGTTCAGGTTCGCTAGTTCTGTCACACTGCGGGGAGGGACTGGCACTGCTTTCCCCATCTACGCTGCTCAGGCTCCCGGCTGCTCTATATGGAGCGTGGCCCTGTGTTGCGTGCAGTTCCAGTTTTCGGGTGTATTCCACAAAAGCACGGACTCGGTTGCACCTGCGTTTTGTGCCTTCCCCGGCCCGAGCAGCTCAGGCAGCCAGGAGCTTGACGGGTGTACTCTCCCTGGGTGCGGTGCGTCTTCTCCCCTCCGCAGTCCCAGTCTCAGTTTCCGCCCGCGCCAGTCGGGTGCGTGCGCCTTCTCCCCCCATGGCCCCCGCCTCAGTTTCCGCCCGCGCAGATCGGGTGCGTGCGCCCTGTGTTTAGCCGCGACCCTCCCGGCGGATGTCGACCATCCAGAATCTCAGGAAGTCTTTGATTAGAAACTGGAGGCCTGTTTGCAGTGTGGTAGGGGATGCCGTCTTTGGGGCCGACTTTGCCCCTATCCCCTCTCCCCTGCCTCTTGCCTCTGGCGGGGCTGGGCCGGTCCGCAGCCAACTAGCTCTTCTCTGGACTTGCTCAGACCCTTTGTTCTGCGAATGGCCGGCAGTGTGTTCGGGCCGGTTAATTTTCTCTCTCTTTTGCTATCCCACAGTTTAAGTTGCTATCTCACAAAAGCTCCCTCCGATTGCCCTCAGGGCACTCAGGCCCAGTCCTTTCCCTAAGCAATGCCGCCCGCTCCTCTCCGTTCCGCCCCCACTTGCTAGCGGTGGATGCGGGAGTCTGGGGTACTTTTCTGCTGGGAGTTGCTTTTAGGCATGTAATCTGTGGGTTTTATTTATTTTTCCTCCCAGTTAGGTTGCCCTCTGAGATTCGAAAACTTCCCCCAGACCCACCAGTGCGAGGGTTTCTTGGTGTTTGGAAACTTCCTCTATTAAGACTCCCTTCCCAGGACAGGTCTCCATCCCTAGCTCTTTTTTCTCCCTTTTTATCTTTTATATATTTTGTCCTACCTCCTTTCGAAGACAATGGGCGGCTTTTCTGGGCACCTGATGTCCTTAGCTAGCGATCAGAAGTTGTTTTGTGAAGTTTGCTCAGCGTTCAATTATTCTTTCGCTGAATTTGTAGGGGAGAAAGTGGTTTCCCCGTCCTATTCCTCTGCCGTCTTGGCTCCTCCTCTCTGTATCACATTTTCTTTATCCATTTATCCACCAGTGGGCAGTTAGATTCTCTCCATATCTTGGCTATTGTGAATAAAGCTGTAGTGAACATAAGGGTTCAGATATCTCTTTCCAATAGTAATTTCATTTCCTTTGAATATATACCCAGAAATGGGATTGCTGTATTATATGGTAATTCTATTTTTAATTTCTTGAGGAAACATCGTACTGTATAGTGATTGTATCAGTTTCAGTTCAGTTCAGTCACTCGTGTCTGACTCTTTGAGATGCTCCGGACCGCAGCACGCCAGGCTTCCCTGTCCATCACCAATTCCTGCTCAAACTCATGTCCATCGTGCTGGTGACACTATCCCACCATCTCGTCCACTGTCATCCCCTTCTCCTCCTGCCTTCAATCTTTCTTACCATCAGGGTCTTTTCCAATGAGTCAGTTCTTTGCATCACGTGCCAAAGTATCAGTCCTACCAATAAATATTCAGGACTGATTTCCTTTAAGATGGACTGGTTGGATCTCCTTGCAGTCCAAGGGATGCTCGAGAGTCTTCTCCAACACCACAGTTCAAAAGCATCAATTCTTTGGTGCTCAGCTTGCTTTATAGTCCAACTCTCACATCCATACATGACCACTGGAAAAACCATAGCCTTGACTAGACAGACCTTTGTTGCAAAGTAATGTCTCTGCTTTATAGTATGCTGTCTAGGTTTGTCATAGCTTTTTTTTCCAAGGAGCAAGCGTCTTTTAATTTCATGGCTGCAGTCACCATCTGCAGTGATTTTGGAGCCCCAGAAAATAAAGCCTGTCACTTTTTCCATTGTTTCCCCATCTATTTGCCATGAAGTGATGGGACCAGATGCCATGATCTTAGTTTACTGAATATTGAGCTTTAAGCCAGCTTTTTCACTCTCTTCTTTCACTTTCATCAAAAGACTCTTTAGTTCTTCTTCACTTTCTGCCATAAGGGTGGTGTCATCTGCGTATCTGAAGTTATTGATGTTTCTCCCGGCAATCTTGATTCAAGTTTGTGCTTCATCCAGCCTAGCATTTCTCATGATGTACTCTGCATATAAGTTAAATAAGCAGGGTGACGATATACAGCCTGGACGTACTCCTTTCCCAATTTGGAACCAGTCTGTTGTTCCATGTACAGTTCTAACTGTTGCTTCTTGACCTGCATACAGATTTCTCAGGAGGCAGGTCAAGTGGTCTGGTCTCTTAAAGAGATTCCCATCTCTTAAAGAATTTTCCACAGTTTGTTGTGATCCACACAGTCAAAGATGTAGTCAATAAAGCAGAAGTAGATGTTTTTCTGGAACTCTCTTATTTTTTCTATAATTCAACAGATGTTGGCAATTTGACCTCTGGTTCCTCTGCCTTTTCTAAATCCAGCTTGACCATCTGGAAGTTCACAATTCACATACTGTTGAGGGCTGGCTTGGAGAATTTTGAGCATTACTTTACTAGCATGTGAGATGAGTGCAACTGCGCGGTAGTTTGAACACTCTTTGGCATTGCCTTTCTTTGAGACTGGAATGAAAACTGACCTTTTCCAGCCCTGTGGCCACTGCTGAGTTTTCCAAATTTCCTGGCATATTGAGTGCAGCACTTTCATAGCATCATCTTTTAGGATTTTGAATAGCTCAGCTGGAATCCCATCACCTCCCCTAGCTTTGTTCATAGTGATGCTTCCTAAGGCCCAATTTAAATGTACCAGTTTACATTCCCACTAAACCTGTATGAAGTTTTCCTTTTCACCACACCTTTGTCAGTGTTTGTTATCTCTTGTCTTTTTCATAATAGACATCCAAACAGGTGTGAGGTGGCATCTCATTGTGGTTTTGATTTGCGTTTCTCTGATGATTCGTGATGCTGAGCACCTTTTCTTGTTCCTATTGACCATTTGGATGTCTTCTATGATAAAATGTCTCTTCATCTCCTTTGTCCATTATTTAATTTGGATATTTGATGTTTTGTTTTGCTATTGAGTTATAAGAGCTCCTTATATATTCTGGATATTAACTGGATATTGCAAATACTTTCTCTCATTCCATAGACTGCCTTTTCATTTTATTGATGGTTTCCTTTTGAATGCAGAATATTTTTAGCTTTGTTACTGAACTCAGGTTCAAGGGCTTATCGCTCAAGAGCCTAATAATGAGAGACAAGTGTTGGGTAAAAAGAAAGATACCATTATTGAGGAAGCTGGCAGTCCTGGGTGAAGGTGGACTTGTGCCCCTGTAAGTAATTCTCTCAAATCCAGGTTTTGTTTGGAGATTAGACAGGGAAAAGAGGAAAGGGCTATATTCTGGGGAGGGGGTAATATTTTGTTTTCATAGATGATTATTTCCATCACGTGGTTCTAAGTAGCTGTCACCTCTCAGTTGGAACATTATCTGAGCCACAAGTCTCTGGTTAGCTGGCCCTGGTTTTAACCAGTTTGGGGTCTACATGCTTGTAGTCAGCATACAGTTAACTTCTTGCTCTGGGGGTTTCAGTACCTGCAAAGCAGCTCAAAGGTTATGGGTCAGAATAAAATCCATGTGCCAGGAGAAACTAAAGGTCCTTGACTTTGTTTAAGAGCTAAACTATTATTATTTTGGCTTGTTAGACTATTTTCATTTGTTTCGGCATTTTCTAATTTTTCTGATTAAATTTATACTTTGCCTAAAGTATTTTGTACAGACAAGAGGCAGGCAGAGGACATAGGATGGGGGCGGAAGGGGCAGTCTGTCCTGGGAAGGCCCCATAGGGTCCTGATCAGTTACAGTTTTATGTAGTCTCACTGGTTTAATTTTGCTTTTGTTGTCTTTGCTTTTATTTATTTTATTTTTATTTTTGACCATGTCTTTAGGCTGGAGGGGTCTTAGTTCCTGGACCAGGGATCACACCCAGGTCCCCTGCAATTGAAGTGCACAGTCCTAACTACTGGACCACCAGGGAATTCCCATGCCTGAGGCTTTACTGTCATGCCCAAAGAAATCATTATGAAGAACAAATGTCAAGGAGCTTTCTCCTGGGAATTTTATGGTTTCAGGTCTTACATTTATGTGAAGTGAAAGTTGCTCAGTCATGTCTGACTTTTTGCGACCCCATGGACTATACAGCTCATGGAATTCTCCAGGCCAGAATACTGGAGTGGGTAAGCTGTTCCTTTCTCTAGAGGATCTTCCCAACACAGGGATTGAACCCAGGTCTCCCTCATCCCTCAGTAAAGGCAGATTCTGTCCTAGCTGAGCCACCAGGGAAGCCCTGGAATCAAATTCCATGAAAGGAAATTTATGGCCTTAGGTCTTACATTTAAGCCTTTAATAATTTTAAGGTGATGTTTGAATAAGTGTAAGATAAGGATCCAAATTTATTCTTTTGCACATGGATATTCAGTTTTCCCAAAACCATTTATTGAAGAGAGTGTCTTTTTCCCATTGTGTCTCCTTGGCATCTTTGTTGAAAATTAGTCAACCATATATGTGTGGATGTAAGGTTTTATCAATGCATTCCTTGTAAAATTCCTCATATCTCAATATGTGAAATTTTCTTCCATTAGCAAGAAGCCTGGGATCAAAATTTTAAAATGGAAAATCTGAAAATATTTAGGATGGGGGAACTGAGAGAGGATTGAGGTGCTAAGGGGCCAAGCTAAAGAGAGAAACAGCCCCCACACCCCCAGAGTGGGTTTGTCTGGGCAAACAGAAAGACAGGGAGGCTCCCCAAAGTACCCTGACCCACCAAGTGTGGGGAGACTCAAAAGGCCACGCAGATGCAGACAGTTGTAGTCACAGCTGACCGGAACCTTCTTAACCCCATACTTTGGCATCATCATAATTTTGAAATTATGTCAAAATTCCAGGTGCAAAACTACAGCCCAGTCCTCAATGGGAAGATTCTATCAGTTGGGAGAAAGGGAACCTTGAGGATAGAAATTAAGTTGAATTACAGAAAATAAAGCAGCTCTTGCTTGTTTTAAACATAGTGGATAAGTATCAGGGGCCATTCATGGCCAAGACAGGGAGGCTCTCCTATTTAATTTTCTCTCCTGCACTGATGTAGTTGACACAGGGAAGGGTAATGCTGGATTTTTCTTTTCTTATTTTGGCTTACACAAGAAATGTAAACTTTTGGAAATTCCTCGGCCAGCAACCACTTGGTTTAAAATTTTCTTTTGAAAAAATTAATTAATTTGGCTGTGCTGGGTTACGTAGGACCTTTGTTGTTTCATGTGGGATCTTTCCCGATTAGACTCTCTAGTTTCAGCACATGGGCTTCTGTAGTTGCGGCCCAAGGGCTTAGCTGCCCCATGGTATATGGGATCCTAGTTCCCTGACCAGGGATTGGACCCGAGTTCTCTGAATTACAAGGCAGATTCTCAACCACTGGGCCACCAGGGAAGTCCTAAAAATTTCTTGATAAAGGATCCAATCACATTGTCAGAGAGATTACCTATTAGACTTTTTTTTTTTTTTTCTATTAGACTTCTTAGGACAAATGGGTTGAATGACAGGAGATTCTTCAGAGGAGGGCTAAGGTGAGCCCTAACTATCAGATGTGTGTCTCTGCCTGCCTCCTGCATGCACTGCCTGTGCTGCTGACGTCTGATAACCAGGTTGCCCTTTCATTCCTTCCCTTCTCTTGACTTAGAGTGATCGATGTTCCTGTCCTAGAGCAAGTTTCTTCTTGTGGGATATTTCTTTATGCTGTTCAGCCAAAATGAGAGGTAAACCTGAAAACTGGGAGATTCCTGAGTTTGGAGAGTGAATTTGGCATGATTAAGACAGGAAGGCTGGAACATAGACCAGCAATTTTGGGCTTTTGTGCTTGTTCTTCCATTCTAGCAGTTTAATGAGTGCTGTGTGCTTTTAGTGAGTTAGAAGAGTGTGTCTTAGTCAAACTTGTATTGAATGTGATTTTTCATTAGATACTCTACTGTAGACTTTTTTTTTTAATGTCTAGGATATTTATGATTATATGTGCTACATTGTTGAATATATTCCTAGCAGAAGACAACTTCCGTTTTAACCACACATTATCAAGAACTGAATCTTCTGTTTAAAATTGTACCTATCTGGGGACTTCCCTGGTGGTCCAGTGGCTAAGACTCTGCACTCCCAATATAGGGGGCCTGGGTTCTAGCCCTGGTCAGGGAACTAGGTTCCACATGCCACAACTGAAGATCCTGTGTGCCCCAACTAAGACCTGGCACAAATAAATAAATATTTTTTAAATAAAAAAATTAAATTATACCTGTCTGAAGATTAAAAGAATTTTCTGTACTCTAGTTACTGATGTCTTACTTTTGAAACCTGGTTTCTCCTCCACAAACAGTGTCCTTCCAGCGCTCAGCACCAGAGAACACATTCATGTCATCATGTGACAGCTGGCCTGCATTTCTGTGTCAAGATGCCCATGAGTCAGCAGTCAGCCATAGGAGTATACTTCTCAAACCTGAACAGCTAGCTAGAACTTAACCACACACAGAAATGGATTGCAGCACATAAGTGTATCCCACTAACCCCCAATTAAATGTATTCTCTTCTTAACCTGCTCAGTCCCCAGACTGCCTGCAGCCACTTGAAGGTCACTCTTCAAGAAGCGAAGTAGGCCAGGAGGAAAGTGGCATGGAGTAACACAGTGATCTTAACCATTTGTGGTGAAGACATCTCTACTTGTGCAAATTTTACCCAAACACATGACCTTATGAAACAGTGGTGAAGGGTCCCATGCAAGGCCTTTGGAAGGGGCCTGTGCAAGTGAAGGAACCTGAGCTTTTAGCTTCATTAATGTCACAGTAAATCTGCTTCTGAGAAAAGGAAGCTCACTAGCTGCTGCTCTGCTTAGAGTGAGTCTTGTGTACCCACCTTAATTCAGCTGGCAAGGTGGCTACACGTCTGCTCATCTAAAGCAGAACAGCCAACTCTGAAATAGTCATTTCTCTCTTATTATTTTGGCCATACTGCACGGCATGCAGGACCTTAGTTCCCTGACTAGGGATCGAACTTGTACCCATTGCAGTGGAAGTGCAGAGTACGACCCACTGAGTTGCCAGAGAAGTCGCTGAAAAGTCATTTCTCCATGAAGTTATTTGCTATGCACCATCTTGCCCAGGCACTGTGCTGACAGTCAGGACAGAAAGAAAATGTGGACCCCTGTTCTTGAAGGGGTCACTGTCCGGCCAGGTGGATCTCTGTACTCGGTGGCATGTGCCACATGTGAAAAATGAACAGCAACTTTAAGGGCCCCCTAGAAGAAGCAGGAGCCCCTCCAGACATGAGGGTGTGGCTGAGGGAGGGAGGGAGCGTGTTAGGGAAGGTAGGGGAGGTGATGCCTGAATTGAGTTTCAAGGCGAGGAGGGTGCAGGGGGAGATGCAGGATAGCACTGCCCTTCAGTCTTCTCCCTGGGCTGTGATAGGTCATCCTAAAGCCGACAGGTGGATGGACTGGCCAGGTGCGTAAGAAGCATCCATTGCACAGGAGGAAAGCAGGGAGTATGTTCACAGAGCCCTCACTACAGCCACACAAAGGAACTGAAGCAATCCCTCTGGTCTGTTTTCCCATGAACACACCCCTGCAGAGACCTGGTAACACATGTACATTCAGACTAAGTGTTCACCGGCACCAGGCTTTTAAGCCAGCAACTCTAATCTTGAGAGCTCTAAACTTTGTATCTACATATTTTATTTACAAATTTTGGAAAAGAGTTATAGTACTAATGTATTTTGTACTTTATTAAATACATGCAGATATAGAAATTAAAGATATGAGATATAAAAAAAATTTGAAATTTGAAAAGTTTAGTATTTCTCCTTCTCTCCCACTGGGACCATCTGGCATACTCATGCAGTGTACTGCATCATTTTGGAGCCTTCTGAAAAGCAGTGTGGTCAAATTGTTCTTGGAAGCAGTATCGGGAGAGTGGTTAAAAATGTAGATGCAGGGACTTCCCTGGTGGTCCAGTGGCTAAGACTCTGCACTCCCAATGCAGGGGGCTCAGGTTTGATCCCTGCTCAGGGAACTAGATCTTACAGCCTTTTAGCAGCAACTAAAAGAACCCATGTACCACAACTAAGACCCACACAAGTGAAAATGTAGACTCAGGAGCCAGCTGACCTTTATGCAAATCCTGGCTCCACCACTTCCTCTCTGTGTGATAATTTCAATATCCTTCTTTTTAAAACACAAATAAAAAGAGTACACACCTCATTGAGTTCTTGGGAAGGTTAATTAAAAACATTGACATCGGTGCTTGGCACATGGTAAGCACTTGTTAATTATTATTTTCCTCAGTTCCCCTATTTAAAACAATTTAAAATCTTTTGCTTTACACTGTCCTTCCAAAAAAAGAAAAACCAGATGTGAGAAGGAGAGAGAAGCCTGGAAAGACTTCCTGAAAAAGGCGATCCTCAATCTGAGTTGGAACTTTCAGAAACACACTGGAGTTTGCTGGGTGAAGGTGAAGGTAAACAAGAGTCAGCTCAGCCTTTTCTTAGGTAAACTGTACATTTTATGAACACTTTTTCCATAGATGCTATTCTTGTCTCTTAGGTCTCCTTCCTGTCGTTCTTCTAAACTCCTCTTCAGAACTCTTTGTTGTTTCCAGGGGCTTTTTCGCCTAGTGCCTTAGAGGAATGTCAACTTAATGCCTGGCTTTTGCTCACTCTCCCTTCTGCGTTCTTGGTTAATTCCATAATCAAACACTAAAACCAACCCCACTTCCAGCCTCCGCAGCTGTCAGAGGATGGCAGTCCCAGAGGGGTAGGCAGAAGTCCACGCGGCAGACACTTCTTGTTTCCTCTGGCTCTGCCCTACTCTTCCTGCCCCGGTGAGCTCACAGAGCCTGGCAATGTAGTGCCTGTCTTGAAACCACAAGGATGAAAGGATCTCACTGAGGCTGAGAGGGAGCCTGGTTAACTGAGGATTTCGCTGAGCAGCTACACCCGCCCTGGGCTGTTACATTTGAAATTTATACACCTCCCCGCCTGCTATGGAGCTGCTGTTTTGGGGGCTTGTGTTACTTGCCTTCAAATACACTCACACGTCTGGATTAACCATGTCAATAAGGGATGTCTAATAGAGATTAATGAATAAAGGCCTATTGGAAAGCATAGGCTCCTTGAGAAGTCGGAAAAATCCAAACCATCTGAAACCCAGGAATTCAGACACTTCAACTGCTCTGGTACTGGTTATTGCTGCCATCTAGTGGCAATATTTTGGAGCTAAAATTCTTTCTGGCCATGAACTATTTTCACCTGCAGATTTTTCTTCTTTCCTCATTCACTCATGTTCAGTCTACAAATATTTTACGAGGAAGTACTATGTGTGGTGAGACCTCTTAAATACAGTAAGGAATATGATAATGAGAGGAAATTAAGTTTCTTGCCTCTTCAAACATACACATCTGGGGGAAGATAGCCATTAATCAAATTTAAAGATGAAAAAGTATTGGGAAGGGCTATAAGAGAAGAGCGTGTGGCTATGACTATCGTTGATAAAGATGTGATTTGTGCAGGAGATGCTTGTCCAGCACATCCTGATATTTATTTCTGAAATCTCAGGGAATAACCAGCTTAGGAAGAGAGTGAGAGCAGTCCTGAAAGTGAACTTCAGCAAAGGGAGGGAGTATGTTGAATACAAGGGAATAAAAGAAGGCCATGCATTTAGATATACTCAATACTAGGCATTCTGGTTTCTGAAATGAGGCTATGTTTGTGAATTGTAGTGACGACAGAATTACTTTATCTGAGCATGAACTTAAAAATGGATCAGCTAACACACAGGCCTATTAGCTCCACCACCACCAACAGAATACATATTCTTCTTTTCAAGAGCACATGGAACATTCTCCAGGATAAACCATATACTAAATCATAAAACAAGCCCTGATAAATTTAAAAGGATTGAAATCATACCAAAGTATGTTCTCTGACCACAGTGGACTGAAATTAGAAATCAGTGACAAGAGGGACTTCCTTGGTGGTCCAGTGGATAAGAAGCCACACTCCCAATGCAGGGGGCCTGAGTGTGATCCCTGGTCAGGGAACTAGATCCTGCATTCATGCTGCAACTAAGAGTCTGGATGCCACAATGAAGATCCAGTGGATCACAAGTAAGACCCAGTGCAGCTAAAATGGATTTAAAAGAGACTAAAGAAGGAACAGATTAAAAAAAGAAAAAAAAAGATGACAAAGAGTTGGACATGACTGAGCAACTCTTAAGTGTCATTGAGGGAGAAAGGCTATTAAGTGTAAACAAATAAATAGCAAATCAGGGGCTAAAGAAGGAATCACTGTGTTAAACAGATATAACGGAAGGGAGACAGTGACACTTCTGAGTGTTTAATGAAGGCCTCACAAGAAGATAACCTTCAGACAAATCTCCTGGCATTCCATCTTCTGGGGAAGGGCATTTCAGCAAGTGTAGAGGCAAAAGCACAGGAAAAAGTTTGGCCTGGTTTAGAAAGCGAAAGGAGACCGGTGTCCCTAGAGTGTGTTTAGCCTTGAGAATAATTTCATCTCAGGCTGAGATTTCGGTGCAGCAGGAGACTAAGGGAAGGCTTTCTCCAAATATAGGGCATCTTTTCAGGTTCACATCTCTCTTTTGATCGCTAAACAGCATGGAAGAGAGTGACTGAATCTTCCGGAGGATACCAACTAATTTGAAGTTTATAAGTCGACAGTTCAAGTCGACTAAGTTTGTAAATCCTTCTTGTTACTAATTTTCTCATAGGCTGGAGCAAGTAGTGGTTGACCACAACAAAGATGGCGGCGGCGACTTCACACCCAACGGCGACCCCGACGCCATTCGTCAACAAGGGAGATAATGTAATTTAGTTCCGGCCTGTCTGTTTGACGTCACTTCCGGCCCCGCCGGCGTTGTGCGCGCTTTTCTTCCTGTTTTATGCGTGGATGTGTAGAGGCAGAGCAGAGGGAGTTTCGTGGAGGGAGTCGGAGAGAATGTGGGGCCAACAACAACATGGAAGGGGCAGGCGGGAAGCCCACGGCTGTTGTTGCAGTTGTGACTGAGCCTCGATTTACCCAGCAATACAGGAAATATCTCGAGAAGCAGAAACTCCTGGATCGACAACACCGTGTGAAAAAGCTGCGAGATGGCACCGTGGCGCTACCGGTTCTGAGAGAGGCCCTCCTTGAGCAGCATCTGCGGGAGCTGAGGAATCGTGTGGCTCCAGGCAGCACCTGTGTGCTGACGCAGCTCCTGGATCCTGTTCCTTCAAAGAAGGCCCAGAGTTACTCACCTGCCCAAAGGCTGTGTCTTGAGGTGAGTCGCTGGGTAGAGGGCCGCGGAGTGACGTGGTCGGCCGAGTTGGAGGCTGACCTGCCCCGATCTTGGCAACGACACGGTGACCTCTTGTTGCTGAGTGAAGACTGTTTCCAAGCCAAGCAATGGAGACATCTGGAACCGGAACTCTGGGAGACGGTTGCCTCGGCACTTGGCGTCCAGCGTTTGGCCAAACGAGGGCGGGTGTCCCCGGATAGCACTCGGACTCCAGCAGTGAGGATGCTGCTGGGCGACCACGGCTGGGTAGAGCATGTGGATAATGGGATTCGGTATAAGTTTGACGTGACCCAGTGCATGTTCTCCTTCGGAAACATCACTGAGAAGCTTCGTGTGGCGTCGCTGCCCTGCGCCGGAGAAGTGCTGGTGGATCTCTATGCGGGGATTGGTTATTTTACCTTGCCTTTCCTAGTTCATGCCGAGGCTGCTTTCGTCCATGCTTGTGAGTGGAATCCCCATGCGGTAGTTGCTCTGAGAAATAACCTTGACCTCAATGGAGTAGCTGATCGATGCCAAATACACTTTGGGGATAACAGAAAACTGAAGCTATCAAACGTTGCGGACCGGGTGAATCTGGGGCTGATTCCCAGCTCTGAAGAAGGCTGGCCCATTGCCTGCCGAGTGCTAAAACAGGACGCTGGAGGCATTTTGCATATTCACCAAAATGTGGAGTCTTTCCCAGGGAAGACTCTCCAGCCTCCTGGAAGCAGTGAGATGGAAGAGCATTGGCCTTCTCCTCAGCAGATTATCAGCACCCAGTTGAAAAATGGAGCTACCAGTGATTCTAGGAGGAAAACACTGTCAGTGGCCACCAAGCCAGAGTGGCAGAGGTGGGCCGAAGCTGCAGAGACTCGAATTGCCACTCTTCTTCATCAGGTGCATCGAAAACCATGGAAGACACAAATCTTGCACATCCAACCAGTGAAATCCTATGCTCCCCACGTGGATCACATAGTCCTGGATTTGGAATGCCGCCCCTGTCCTCTAGTTGACTAGAGAAGGTGGATCCTGAGACAGAAGGATCTACTTGTGAGTGACCCTGAAAGCATCAGCTCAGGCCGGGTCTCACCCCTCTTGTCTCCTGGTAATCTAAAATTTTGTGACCCTGAAAGCAGGCCCTCAATACATATAACTTCCATTAGCACACTACAGAATGAGCCACATACGTGGGAGAAAGCAGTGTGGCTCATTAAAATGAGAACTGTCTGCGCAGTTACAAGTTCTGAATTCTGACCTTGGCTCTGTCTGTCTGATCCAGGTTTTAATATTCTTTTTGGCCTAGGATTTCCTCATTTGCAAAATGAGGTTTTCCATGTATGGTTTTACATGCTTATTACCTAATAGACAGTTGTACACAGGGCATTAGTTATTTTAAAGTGGAAGACACAATGCCGTTTTCAAAATCACTGCAGCTGTCATGTGGGAACTTGCCTGGAGTGGTGCCAGGATGGAAGCAGGGAGATGGGTGAGCAGGGCTTCTGTAGTTGTTGAGGCATGAGATGATGGTGGCTTGGACTAGGGTGGTGGCAGTGGGAGGAGAATGGACTTGAGAAATAAAATCGATGGGTCTAAGCAGTGGCGTCCAAAGCAAGACAGAGTGGTGCTGCTTGGCTGTTATGACTGACTAAATTAAGGAGGGATGAAGACAACAATTACTCCAGTGTACTGACTCAGTTCCCTACTTTAGCATGCCTAAATGAGTGTGTGGGGAGCAGGGTGGGGAGAGTGTATCTTAAGTTAGGTTTATTGTGGTAGAGAAAGTGTTAAAGAACGACTACATTAAATGATAGGAAAACTAGATTTCCAGCTGTAGCTTGTGCAGTAGCTGCCAATTGCTAGATATTTTTTAAAGTTTGAGTTAAAATTGAGGAGCTTTACAGGCCGCAAATTCCCTTTCCATCTTCCTTCCTGGCAACATCAGGGCCAGCATAAGGAGCCCTAAGGAATGTCGGAGATTGTGAGTTTTCCAGGCCTCACCTCGGTTTACTGTTGAAATGACTAATTGTAGGGAGTCAGTTTACCTTTGGGGTGACTAATAGTTAAGAATCACCTTTCAGAGCTTTGTTTTGGGGCACTTTGAAGCCATATGGGCCTGTTTGCCTGATGAAAGAAATACAGAGAAGTGTGGCTTGGGAATTCATGGTGGCCTAGTGGCCCAGGCTTTTACTACTGTGGCCTGGCTTCATTCCTTGGTCAGGGAACCAAGATCCCAAGAGCTGTGTGGCCTGGCCAAAAAAAAAAAGCAAAGTGTGGCTTTCTCAGGATTGTGATTGTACCTGGCATTGGGCTGGGCTACCTGTCCTTCTCTTGCAGTGGTGGCAGTAAGGACAGGATTGCTGCTGTGTGTTATTCTGCAAATATTAAATGCCTGCTGTCCACAGGAGCTAAAGAAAATATGAAGAGACATTAGATGCTGTCTCTGAGGAACTCCCAAGCTAGCAGCAGACCTTACACAAATGCAGAAAAAGTTGGGACACAGGATGTGTCCATGTGGGTGATAGTTGTGGGAGTGTGAAAGTGGGGAAGAAAAGCTCTGAGAATTGAATGGGGAGGTCTTCAGAGAGGAAGTATTTGAAGTGGCTCTTAAAAACTGGGCAAGATTTTGTTAAGTGGAGTTGGTGTGGAAGCAGGTGCTGCTTGAAGAGACTAACAGGTGCCAGTTTGCTCCGAGAGTGTTTGGAGCGTTGCCAGTAGATTGGTTTGGAACAGCAGCAGCAGTGAGAGGCATGCTGAAGATGAGGGTTGATATAAGGATTAAAAGGAACAGTGTCTGGTGCAGGGCAGGCCCCCAGGGAATTCTGGCAGTCACGTGATCCTGCAGAGGGCGCCTGGATTCCATTCCCATCCCACAGAGCAGCCTTCCTGGGATTGCTTTCATCACTTCCTCTTTCACACACTGGGTTTCTTCTCACATGGGTGCCTACTACTTTCTCTCCTCAAGCTCAAGATGGCAGGCTGGGGCTTGAGCCAATATGGGGAGGGAGGTGGGAGAGAAACTGAGGAATGAGTCAGGGAGCCACCTGCCCAGGGGCTAGGCGCTGCCTTCCTGCTGTAAGGTGTGGGAGAGGCAGCTCACGTCAGGTGCACCCAAGTGAATTCACTCACCTTGTTCTGCATACCAGGCCCGGAGTATTAGTGGGAAAGGGAGACATGTGGCCTCTGCCTTCATGGAATTCAGGTTCACTCATTCATTTCCTGGCAGGTCTACCCAGAAGTGTGACCTGAGGCAAATCGTGAATCTTTCACGATTTCGTTTCCTCATCTGTAGGTTGGAGTTAACAACTGAACGTGTCCTGAAATGAAGGTGTTTGAGTTTAAATGAGTTAACATATGGTAATTGTCATCACAGTGACTAGTATATCATGAATATTTCCGTCAGTCTTTGTGTCAGGGTAACTACCATTTCCCAGTTCGCCCGTGAATGATTGCTACACGTCTGCTTTACTTATAGCAGAAGGTTCATATTTTGAAAACCATTCACTGGCTAATGAGGATGTTCTGTGAATTCTCCACATCAGGCACTGGGTAGAGGGCCAGGGACACAGCTAAGTCCTGCCTACATGGAATCACCATCTGGTGACATAGACACGGGGAAACAATGTCAGTACCATTACTGAGTGCACATACGGAAACAATTGGGCTTTTACAGGCATACGTCGGGAGGCATCTCCCACATTTGGGGATCTGGGTTGTGGGGGGTGAAGAGGGTGACTGGGAAGGTGGGAGCAGGGATGCCTAGGCTGAAAGTTCCAGAGTGAGCAGGAGTTGTGTGTGAATGGAAGAAAATAAGAGTCCCTTATCCTTTTTCTCCAATTGAGTATATCCATTTACATTACAGTTTTCTCCAAGCACTTGCTGGATGGCCTGACCCAGAAGAGACGTCTAACTGAACCAAGGAAAGACTAAAGGAGTCAGGAGGCTCACAGAGTCCTTATAGATTCAATCCAGGAATTTACAGAAGCGCTAAAGCTTTCCTTTGCAGGTGTCAGTATTAGTTGCTGATTAATGCTCCCACTTGATGGAGAAGTTGTGATTAAAAAGCAATGATTTTATCAAACTCTTAACCATGAACTGTATTCATTAACTCCATAATTTTAATAAATTATATACTTGGATTAATATACCAGTATCATGTATAATTTTAAATATGCAAATTTAAAATGATAAACTAGTATGTAGAAAAGTGTTGGTTTTTTTTTTTCAATTTAAACACATCTTTAGTGATTTTTTTTAAGTATAATGGATGGCATTAGTTTTAATAATTATTCCATTTTGCATAATACATTTGATATACATTAATGAACTACTTGAATCAGGATTTAACTGGAATGGAAATACAGGGCTTATGAGATCATTTTTCTCTTAGAAAAAGCGTTTTTAATTTCAGTTTTTCCCACCCTGAACACACATATGAGAAGAAACTCAATATATGTCATTCTGAACAGCCTCAGGGTGCAGCCACTTCACACTGGACAAGCCATTAAAATAGTCATTTTCAAGCTGAACTATTATTTTAAATGATTAAAACTATTTTCATATTTCTAAGAACATTTTTGAGTTTTGTTCTGGAATACAGTTAAGTTACTTGAACAGTTTGATCCTTTTGAATCTTGTTTTTGAGCATTTGTCAGAGCAGCATTTAGTCTGGGATGAATTTTTTTCCATCATGAAGCAAGACCTTTCTTCATTCTTTGACTGATACCTTGTGAATTAGGACATTTGCCACTCTTACCGGTAGGAACAGGAATTACCCAGCACCCTGTGTGTGTGAGCTCTGAGTATTGTCTCCTGTAATTCTTTCGGATGGTTCTTCTGTTGGCCTTTGGTAGTTTCCTATCACGTGGGCTGGTCATTACTCAGCTGAATGCTTTTAGGGCCTGGTCAGCAGATCTCTGGAGTTCTCTCTGTGTGTGCCTCTCTGCTTCCTGGCATTCTACCTTGTGAACTCTATAGTTACTTGGGCTCCCAGGACTCTGAGTCCCATCTCCTCACCACAGGGAGTCTGCTGGCCTCCCCTTGCTTCTTGTGCCACAGCCTAGAACACTTCTCCAGGCAGTGGACCGAAGCAACTATGTGGCTCACTTTGTTTTCCAGCTCTCGTGGACATTGCCCCCTTCATTGCCTATGTCCAGTGGCTTGCACTGTTTCATAAATTTTGACTAGTTTTTTTTTAACTATTTAGAAGTTTACAATAATTGTGTTTATACATAAATGTACAGCTTTCACAATCATTGCAGAAATTCACTCTAGCAATAATAAATATACATAACGCACTTCAGTTGACATGTTTCAATATGTAAAGCACATAAGAATTTCTTGCTACAATTATGTTTTAGCAGTGACATCTTTCTGATTAGATATGATAACTTGCAAGATTTCTTGACCAATGATCACACACGATTTCAGAGAGGCCAGAAACAGTGAGAAAACAGGTATCTGCCTCTGGGTATTTAAGAGGTCAAGGTTGAATCAAAAGCAAGCAGAAAATATTGAATATGAAGCTAAAACTGAATTTTGGTATAACATGTTTAGGCAGGTAGATGTAGATGGATAGACTAATTGAGTTTTATTTTAAAATCAAAGCTATGCATACTCTTATTTAAAAAAAAAAAAACAGTTCTGAAGCTCATTTCCCTTCACTTTGTCTACTTTCAACATGCTCAAGTGGGCCTATGTACCAAAGGAGATTCAGGACCTAACCTACATGTACCAACAGGAGCCATGAGTCTGGAACTGGGCCTGAGGATGTGGGGTCAGAAGCAACTGTGTTCACACAGGACAGAGAGCAGTACCCACCCACCCTCTGTCATGATATAGTCTGGAGAGACCTGGACCATCTGAACCTTTCACAGAATGTCACTATTACATTCGTGACATCATTACTACTTGGGCCAGATATGTAGGTAGCATATTGTAGTCCCAAGGATAAGAAATAATCACTAGTAGGAACCAGCATCCTTTTTTTTTTTTTTTTTTTTTTTTTCCAGCATCCTTTTTACATTGGTGAAATTTTTAAGGTCCGGTGGTCTGCCTGAATGTCAAGATGTCTCCACAATAAAGAATGAATTTTTGCATTGCACTCATTTTATCAGTATTACTCTGCCACCAAGGAAGCACATCCAGCTCCAGTCTTCTTTGTGGGAATTCAGAACTGGGAATACTGCTTGGATTCATACACTGGGTGACTGAAAGGCTGCCAGTTTTCGGGGGGATGCAGAGCACAGAAAGGCTCTGTAGCAGGCACAGGCTGCAGTGTCATCAGCTTTCATGCATGAGCCATTTGATACGGCAGATTTTCTACAGGACAGGAGTGCCTGGTAAGCAAAGCAGTCATAGGAGTTTATGGCAGACTCCAATTGGAGAATCCCAAGGTAGACTTCTAGTTTCTGTAGCAAGGCCAAGGAATCTGCAGTGGAGAACATGTCATTCACAAATGGCTCCTTGCCTGCTGATGGGCCTTGGTAGGAACTGAGCATCTGGTGGGGCATCAAGCGACCCGATAGCCCAAGTTGCCCTAAGTTTTGTCAGACCCACCAAGTCAATCCATCGTAAGGTGGAAGTGGTATTCCTGGGATTGATGACAAGTACGGCCAGGGGAAATTAGGTGCACAGGCAGGCAGCCCAGGCTCCCATGTCGTACTTATAAGTTTCGCACCACGGTCCCTCCCACGACTCACAGCTGAGGCTGCTTGAGAGGCTCTTTGTCTAGCTGACGGAGGCCAAAAAAGCCCAAGCTAACTTCACAGATTGGTTTGTTGGGATATGGGTTCAAAATGAAAATGGGCTTTTGCTGCCCTACAGTCCTACTCAGTGCTGTTAAGTGGCAGGGGAACCTGGGGCAAGTATTCCTGATCATCCATTTTGTGTGGAAAGGGAAGTGGCCTGAAGTAAGAACAGAGCTTCTTGGCAAGTGGCAAATAAGATGGCTAGGGGATTAGGGGCCTGGAATGAAAAAGATCTGGGACTAGGAAGCCTGGAGAAGAAGGAGCGGAGACATCTATGGGCTAGGGCATGTAAGTAAAGAGCTTTGGGTTGTATAACAATGCCTACTGGGGACAGTCCACCGCAGTAGAGGCACTCAACAACCAAGTAAACAGGTGTGGCCAGTTAACCAGCAGCTGCGTCACCAGCTAACCCAGTACTGGCATAATCGGCTCACGTACATAGTCATGTCCAGAAATGCAGGTTATTGAGAGGCCAACAACATGGTCTCCACTCACTAGCTGGCCACTCCCTCATGTTCAGCCCTGAGCGCCTCGTACATCATCTGCTTGATAGCAAGTTGATTACACTGGACGCCTATCCTGGAAGGACAGTGATTGACCCTGACCAAATCTTCCCATCTCCAGGTATGGGTTTGCCTTTCCTGTCCACAGGGTGTTGGTCAGACTACTTAGCCAATGATTTCCAGTGTTTGATCCATCAATGTGTCCTGCACAATACTGCCTTTGACCTAGGGACCCGCTTTACAGCAGGTGGTGTTTCAGTGGGCACATGGCCATGGGATTCACTGGTCTTGATGAGTGTGTCTGAAATTTAATGAGAAAAACTATAAAGTAATTTAGGATCAGAGATTATTTCTTAATTAATTCCCAAGGTCTGAGATAAAGTTACAGTATGTACTCATCCTTTGCGGGGGGCTATCAATCCCTACCCTTCCTACCAGCACCCCCATCTTTCATTCAGAGGAAAAAATACATAATACATGGGGGGTGGGGGGGGGGAAATCCTATGTGCTGGTTTCCTATGGTTTTCTTCCGCTAAGGGAGCTGCTTGTGTCTACCCTCTGGTGCAGCTTCCGTACAGATGCCTGTGTGTGTGCTCAGGGGTGTCTGACTCTTTTGCAATTCCAGTCCCCCAGGCTCCTCTGTCCATGGGATTTTCCAGGCAAGAATATTGCAGTGGGTTGCAATTTCCTTCTCCAGGGGATCTTCTCCACTCAGGGATTGAACCTGCATTTTTTGCGTCTCCTGCATTGGTAGGCAGATTCTTTACCACTGTGCTACCTGGGAAGCCCTGGGTACAGATATATAATCCAATAAGCTTGACCAATTGCATGGTCACTCTTGGAGCTTGAAATCTTGAGGAAATAATTAAAACAATTCTCTAATAAAATCTTTTGCTTCAGATAGCCCAGAATCAGTTCCTGTTGCATGTAACAAAGACTTGGCTGATGAAAATATAAACTGAAAATTTAAATTAAATTTTACACATTCTACATCTAAGGGCTCTTTAGACCTACTGAAAGGCTTTTGAACCACTAATGTCAAATGAAACAATTTTATTTTTGAACATGGGTAATTTATTAATACACATTATTGTTCTGGGTAGACTCAGTTTACTATATACATGAGCTGTGCAACATTCAAACCAATGCAGAAGCTAGAGAGATTAGATTCAGTGAATTGCAGCTATTCTTTGAAAGCTTATCTTTTATCTTCAAAATTCCTAAAATTTTTCTAAAAACTACTTCACTCATATAAGTTAATTTTAAGGCAGTATTTTAAAGTCCTTGCCAGGATCTTATTCAAACCTTCATTTTTACAGATGGGGAAAGTGAGATCTAGTGAGTTTAAAGAGACTTGCTTGAAGTCGTATCTGAAAGAACAACTGTGCCACCACCCTGAAAGTTCTGGTCCCAAGGTGGTATTTAGTTTTAATTAGAAATTCTTACACTAATAAAAATCTGTGCATCAGATTTAAATCAGAAACTGTTAAAACATGGATAAGAAAGTGTACGGGAGAGACAAACACCTTTTCCTAGGTTCTGTGGCTGGGGTCCTGGAAATTAAACTGATAAAATAAAAATTAAAATTAACAAGAGAAAAAGAAGAGTTTATTGACTCACGCGGTGCACAGACGCCTGGGAGAAGCTAAGTGTTGAGTAACTCAACGAGGTGGCTACAGTTTTGGGCTTATACACCATCTTAACAAAGAACCATGTATTGTAGAGAAATAGATAAAAGGAAAAGGGGTTTAGGCTTTCAAGGATGGCAAACTCTGGGAAGGTAAACATATGGGGAAAACTAATGGAAGATTAGGATTAGTTTAATAAGGTTTGAGGGTGTTTTGAGTCTGAGCTGTCCTCTTGGTAAGGGGGCGGGACACAACTTTACCAGTAGAAATTTACGTCTGATTTTTAGGCAAATGGAGGACTTCCCTGATAGCTCAGATGGTAAAGAATTCGCCTGCAATGCAGGAGACTCCGGTTTGATTCCTGGATCGGGAAGATCCCCTTGGAGAAGGAATGGGCTACCCACTCCCTTATTCTTGGGGCTTTCCTTGTGGCTCAGCTGGTAAAGAATCTGCCTGCAATGTGGGAGACCCGGGTTCAACCCCTGGGTTGGGAAGATCCCCTGGAAAAAGGAATGCATTCCAGTACTCCGGCCTGGAAAATTCTAGGCAAAGAGTCGGACACAAGTGAGCGACTTTCACGAAATTAAGATCATTTAGGGAAATAGAAGGGGTGACTGCTGAGATGGAGAGCTTTTTGTTCCTGCTGTGTCTCAACTATCTTCAGCTTAAAATAATCATGTCAAAGTGTCTTATTTTGGTCTTATGTTCTAATCCCCCACAGAAACATTAAAAAGTACGTTCTCTTCCGCCTTGAGAAGGGATTGCCTGGGTGTTCATACCTCAAAGATGTGACCTAAATACCAAGGCCAGAGGTCTTGCCCTTTACAGAATACTAATGTGGCCAATTAGTGTCCGCAGTTCCGCCCAATCGGGTAGGAGACAGGAAGGATAATGTGCAAAGGTATGTTTTTCTCGGTATCGCTTACCACACCCAGCCCAAACCACAGCGTCTGCTCCATAACCCGCGAGCAGCGACGCCTGCAACAGAACCCCAGGCGGCCTCGTAGCATCTTCGCCGGAAGGTCGGCCACTCAGACCCGGCCTGTCCGTGGAGTTGAGTGGCTCTGGCGGGCGGCGCCTTTTGGCTTTCCAACTCCCAGCAGCTCTGAATCATGTTTATGGGACGTTTAATGGGCTCTATTAAAGTAACAAATAATTCCCGCCCACGGAAGCAGGGAAATCCACACTGCCCCGACGCTTCTAGGGGTGAGGCGGCTACCCGGAGGTTGCGCCACTAGGTGGCGCCAAAAGCCGCGAAGGCGCAGAAACCATGGCAACGAGAGGGACGTCTGCTACGCCGAGCGTGATGACTGCACGAGGAGCGCCCCTAGCGCCGGATTATGACGCGAGCGTCGGCGCGCGGGCTCCGCGGTCTCGCGTGACCGCGGGCGCGGCCTCCCGGTTTGGCAACAGCAGCAACGGCAGAGGCGGGCGGGCGAGGTCAAGATGGTGGCTCCGCGGGCGGGGGAGGCGGTGGAGGGAGGAGGAGCCAGACCGTAGCCGGCCGGAAACACCTACACCCGGAGGCCTCCCGGGAGCCGCCGCCGCTGCCTCAGCCGCCGCCTCCGCCGCCTGCTCCAGCTCGAGAGACGCGAGCGGGCGGCGGGGCGGGCCGTGAGAGAGACACGAAAGGAGGGAGGGAGGGCGGGGGCGGAGTCGCCTGCCTTCGCCTCCGCCCCCGGCCGCCGTCCCGGGCCCTGCCCCGTGCGGCCTTGCCCGGCCCGCCCAGCCCCGGTGTGGCAGCGGCTCATGGCGGCGGTGGGGCCCCCGCAGCAGCAGGTGCGGATGGCCCATCAGCAGGTCTGGGCGGCGCTCGAAGTGGCGCTCCGGGTGCCCTGCCTTTACATCATCGACGCCATTTTCAACTCCTACCACGATCCCAGCCAAAGCCGGTTCTGCATTGGACTCCAGATCTTCCTCCGGCTCCTTGGTGAGGGGAACGGGGTAGGATGCGTCCGGGGACTGCTCAGCCAGTCGATAAGTGCAGGAGGGGGAGGGCGGCTGTGCGCAGGTGGATGGGGGGGTGGGGTGGGGGCGTGTGTGTGTCAACTAGTTTCGTTTACCCACCACCCCGAGTCGGGGGGGGGGGGGCGGCGTCTTTGTGGGCCGGGCGGGAGGAGGAGATGACACTTGTGTCGGGGTTGACAGCAGAGTGGTCCTCCCGGCGAGTCAGCCTCCTGTTGGTTTTTGCCTCTTGCGTGAGGGTGGGGAGGAAACAGCGATGTGCGAGCATGTGGCCCTGTGCCTGCTGCTCTCTTGGGGAGTGAGTCCTGTCTCACCGCGTCCTATGGACAGCCTTGGAAAAACAGCACCTCTGCTTACGTTTTGCCATCTCGCCTTGTGTGACCTTGGGCTCGTCGTGCCAAGGCCTGGGCCTCAGTTTCCCCCTTTCCAAAATGCGCAGTATTCGTGTGTTGTCTGAATGACACCCACACGAAAGAGAATGTCAAGTCTTGAGACTTGCCAAAGACCTTCATGAAGAAGGTGATACTTGGTAATGAGTCCTAAAATTTTAGAGGAGAAGTTATTGAGAACAGTTATAAAAAGGTGGCTAGAAACTGATGAGATTTATGAAAATCAGTATCTTCGTTATATAACAGTGGAGTGTGAAAAGCATGTTGTACTTCATTCCCCGTTTTCTCTTGCATTGCCGGAGTGAGAAGCATTTCTGTTTAAGTTTTTAAGGAATTGAAACGTGGCAGATTTTGTTGATGAAGTTATCAGGGTGTCAGGTTTTAGTGAGGTAGTTCTTTTAAAGTGTTGCTGAGGGCGAGCGGATGGTGAGATCCTTTCTAAGCCTGTCTGAGTTAGAAGCCATCTGTTGCTACTTTATTCTTTTAAAAAATAGTTTTCAGCGATAAATAACAATCCTTGACATTTTTTGATACTTTACTTTTGCAGTGCATTTTCACTGGTATTATCTAACCTGACTTTCAAAAATCCCTCAAAGGAAGTTGGGTGGTGTTACGAATAGTTTCATTTTACAGGTGAGGAAACTGAAAGTTCTAGAGGTTGATACACAGCAAGATCCTAGTCTTAACGTTGTCTTAAGACATCAGGGGTGCCTCATTTTCTTCCTCAGTACAGCTGTAATCCAGATACAGAATGGTATAGTAATGATCATAACACTAGGCCTTAAAACTAACAAATGTGAATGTGATGTTCCTTAGCACAAGACTTGTCAGTAACGTAATCCCACTTACTGCTGCAAAAATGTGATGCCCTCATCATTTGTAGCAAAAATGGAGCTGTGTGATTTCCAGTATATTGAAATAGTGAATTCATTATATTATTCACCTGAAACTACTGTTTTCTACCACAATATAAAAAGAGAATTAGCAATCTTAATGTTTTGTACTTAACATATTTTGTTTAATCCTGATATTTGAGGGGGATAAAAATGAAGTTAATTAAATAATGTTACAGTGAAATTAATAAGAACAGGGACCTGTTGGGAAAGCATTTTATTCCTGTCATTTAGAAGTTCCTCATTATAATAAGGCAGTTGCTTGTTTCATTATATAAGTAGAAAGGTGGTCCCAGCTGAACTCATGACTGCCAACCCCCCCCCCCCCCACCACCACCACACACACACACACCTCTACACCTTAATTGATGACATGATAACATACATGCCTGTAGTCAGTACTTGTGCTGATTCCTGGGGTGGGGAGACTGAGAAATGGAGAACATTGATCATTTCTATTCCTGAACCCCATAGGAGAAGAGAAAGTTTGCTAGAGAGTAGAAGCTAACAGACTCCTAGAAAACTTCATGAAATTCGAAATTACCCAGTTCTGTTTTGGGCAATAAATAACAAGTGTAACAGATTTGAGGGTGGTAGGAGGGGCTTTCCCTAGTCTGCTTTGAGAGGAGGCAGGAGGCCAAGGAGAAGGAGCCAAAACAAACCCCAAAAAACCCCAAAACTGGGTTAGAGAGGATTCACAAAGTCATTCTGGCAGCAGCGTAGCCAGTGCCTTGAATGTTCTGGCCTGTACACCAGGTGCTTCAATGCAGGGTGCTCATGGTTGAGCGTCAGGCTAGGGAGCTTTAAACGAGTATTTTCTTTGATTAACTCTTTTGTAGTTCAAGAACATTGAACTGGTATTTTCTTTGTACTATATCCATGCTTCTTATTTTTGTAGCAAATGATGGAAGTTAGTATTTGACAGGTTAAATAAGAATGTGACTTCTGTCAAGTTACTTACCTGCATGCCTCTTTTCTTTACCTTTTTGAAAATGAACCATAATATTGTATCTCTCTTATAGAGTGTTAAGGGCAATAAGTAAGGCTATATGCTCTTATAACAGTATCTGGAATCTAGTAAGGAACATTTAATTGTTAGATACTGGTAAACATGGTATTAATAGCTTTTAAACAAAATTTTTATACTTCAGTTAAGACCATACTACTGTGTTACAGATAATTTGGTTTTTGGAAGTCATCAGCAAAATGTTGGTGCTGTTTATTTGAAAATTTTGATCTCAGAATGTTCTCTAGGTCAGACTTTATGAAAGATACAAAATATTTTCCAAGTCTATCTCTTGGCTGCTCCTCACATTGTGTGTATTAGTCACTCAGTCATGTCCAACTCTTTGCAACTCCATTGACTGTAGCCTGCCAGACTCCTCTGTCCATGGGATTCTCCAGGCAAGAATACTGGAGTGGGTTGCCATTCCTTCTCCAGGGGATCTTCCTGACCCAGGGATTGAATCCAGGTCTCCTGCATTGTAGGCAGATTCTTTACTCTCTGAGCCCCAAAGGAAGCTCCTCACATTATGACAATGTAATTATACTAATTTATCATATTTGTAAGAATAATAAAATTATTAAAAACTGGTTTTGGTGGTAAAAAATTTCACCCTGAATAAAAATAAATGTCCTAAATATTTGAGGACCATTCATTGAAGGACAGGAGAGCCTGGTGGGTTGCAGAGAGTTAGTTTCGACTTAGCAACTGAACAGCAAAACAATGAAGGATCTTGTTTGTTATTCAAAGTGACAGGTTTGTGTGTAAAAGATACCCAAAAATGATTGAAATCAATTGTTCTCCCTGATTAGTTTTTTAATAATTGTAGACCTCTCTGTACTACTGAATATAAATCTCAAAATTTGTCAGTCTAACTTTTTTCTTTAAGGTGGAATTGTCAAGAAATTGTCAAGATGGAAATCTGTTCTGCATCCAGTTTTATTTATAGTGTCTAAAGAATTTACTCTCCTACAAGAAACTGTTACTACTATGTTTTTATTTGGTATCAAACTAATATGAGGCTTCTGCAGGTCAGAATACAAAGCATCTCATTTTGGAGATCCAAATTAGATCATATCATAATATATTTAATTTTTAAGAATATTAAGCTATTCTTAGGAGGTGTTAAATGCTAAATGAAATGTAACCCAGTGCAGCGTAATGCTGAATTAGCAAATCTAATTCCAAGGCAGAAAATGTAAGCAGAGGAGTTTGTTTTAATAGTATTACTCATATAATGACAATTCATTGGCTTGGAAAGGCCTTTCTAAACATAAGAGAAAATCCAGAAATTACAAGGGAAGTTTTGATAAATTTGAGTACATAAAAATGAAATACTTCTTGATGACAAAATTCTTTTTCACAAAGTTTTTTTTTAAATGACACACTAAGGGTGAAATATTTGTGTCATATTTAGTTGAAGTACTAGTAAGAGTTTTACTCTGCCAATAAGAAAAATATTTACTCCTGGAGGAAAATAGGCCCCAGATAAGCATATCAGAGTAAATGAAATGCACAAGGTCAATAAGCAAAACAAAAATTACTCAGCCTCATTTATAATTAAAGAAATGCAGTTAAAATTTTACTTACAAGGTTGGTAAAGAATTCAAAGTTTGAATAAAAACTAGTTTGGCAAAGATATGGGAAAATAGATGATGTTAAACAGTTTTGGTAAACTGTTATTTCTATGTAAAGCCACTTGGCACTGTTAACTGAAATTAAAATTCATTATACCTTTTGACTCACGATTCTAGTTGTGAATATTTGGCCTGAAGATACAGTTTTAGAGAAAATGTGGGCAAGAATATTTGTTGCAGCATTGTTGGTAATAAGAAAACAAAAATTGTTAATCTAAATCTCTGTTGAAAGAGAATCTATTCATATGTGTACTAGTTACAGCCATGCAGTGAAGTTGTTGCAAAAAGTGACTTACTTTTGGTGCTGTAGAAGGAACTCAGAAAACCTGTGACTGTAAAAACAAAGTGAAGCAATTTTAATTATTGACTGCATTGGGTTAGCCTAGGGAGTCTGAGCAGATACCATTGACATTTTGGAGGGATAATTCTTTGGTGGTGGGTGTGGCGCGATTGTGGCCAAATGATTAGTGCAAAATCTGATTCTGGTTGAGAACCACTGAGATGGACAACTAGACCAATAAATAGCATCGAGTTGAAAGCCCAGAAACAGACCACCTGTGTATGTGGAGAAACTTGATGTGTTTCAGAGGTAGAGTTGAAGTACATTTGAGGTAAATGTGGATTGTTCAATTTGTGGTCATTTAGTTACTTATATGGAAAAAATTACATTGAATCCTACCTCACGTCAACATATAAATAGTTCAAAGTGGATTAGTATCTTAATGTGAAAAGCAGAACTTAAAAAAGTTAGAAGAAAATGTAGAACTTTTTTGTTTTTATCTTAGAGTAAGGGAAGTTATTTAAAAATATATAAATGCCAATGTATGAAATAATAAATTCAGTGATATTAAAATTAAAAACCTCTTAATCAGAGGGAGCATCAGAAAGAGATAAGAGCAGCCCCACATCTGGAGAAGATGTTTGCATTACAGATAGTTACAAAGAGTCTGTAGTCAGAATATTTTTTAAATGACTATTTTCAGCAAGGAAAAACAGCTCCATAAATAAATGAGCAAAAGATAAACTGGCATTTCACAGAGGAAGGAACATGAATGGTCAATAAGTAAGAAGATGCCCACTGAGTATTCAGAAATGCAGGTTTTTGAAAAGGTTGAAAAAGACTCTGTTATTATAATGGGATCTCCTTTGGATAAAAAGCAAAAAGAAGTATTTATCCATGAGTGTGTTTGTTTATGCAAAATTTGGTTAATTCTTCATTTAATACCTATAGGGTTGGACTTCTAAAAAAATCATGTTCATATGTTTTTAATAAAAACATACTTGTTAAAATTAAAAACAATTTATCTTATTAATAAAAGTATCTTTTTTAAAAAGTTTGATAGAAAAAAATTTTTATGCTATAGTTTGTCAGGTACATCTACAGATTAACATTTCAAGATGTTTTGTTTGTTCTACATTTCATTGCATAGGTTTCCCTTGGGAGTAATAAGGCAGTTATAAGATTTATTTTACTATTGTTTCACTTTTATTCTGTCAGGTGTTGAAATGTTTTTCCACAGCTTGCTTTAGGTTATATATTAAAGGTATTGAAGGTACCTGGGGAGTTGTATTACTATTATTTCTTTCCAGTTTTTAGTCCCAAACTTCCAGAATGGTTAATGGTGTGAATGGACTTTACACATAAAAGAGTTAAACATTTTGTTGTATGATGTACATGGTGGTTTGTTTTTTTTTGTTTGGGCTTTGTTTTTTTTTTTTTTGGTCTGCTTGTTTTGTTTGCTCACTTTTGGTAATCCAAATTGAAAAGGCCCTGAACTCTTTCATGAATTGAATTCATATATAGCTTCAGAGCACCTGAATTGATTCGGATTCCTGCCTCTTTTCCTGCCTTGAACACTTTAGTAAAACTCTAATCACTGGAGAACCAGATCCCTAAATTGTGATGATAGTTCTATTTGCCACTGTCCCAAGGTGATTTTTCCTTGTAAAGCAGCATTTATATATAGCCTTGATTACTTATTGCAGGTCACTTTTAAATCCTAATGAGGACTCCTGTCTAGGAGCTAAATTTTCTTAGGCCTACAGGTTAAATATCAAGAGTTGAAATGTCTGGAGTTGTGAAAATGAAACAAAACTTCGGTGTTACTGACAACACTTCCTGAAGGCCTTGAGAGGGAAGAGTTCTTGAGAGACTTGGAAAGTTGACTTACGTTTTTCCTGTGAAAATGAGAGCCGATTCTGTATTCCATACACAGGAACATGAGTATCAAGGAAAAATTTAAGAACCTCATATGCATGCAAACTTTGGGTGAGAATTAAAATCATGTTATACTATTCTCGAAATGTTTGTGGTGGCATGCATGTGCTCAGTTGTGTCTGACTGTTTTCGACCCCATGGACTGTGGACGGTAGTCCGTGGAATTTTCCAGGCCAGAATACTGGAGCTGGTTGCCATTTCCTACTCTAGGGGAGCTTCCTGATCCAGGGATCAAACCGGTGTCTTTTGTATCTCCTGCACTGGCAGGTGGATTCTTTACCACTGAGCCATCAGGAAATGTTGGTCATTATTAAATCTTGGGGAGTGATTTTGATCAGGAAAGAGTAGTATAAGATTGTTACTTACAAAGAGATACCCAGTCTTTGAAGTTGTAGTCTCACTGCCTTATTGCCTGTCATATTCTCTTTTTTTCTTTTGGTACATTGCAGAAAGCAAAATGGCACTTTTTATCTGGAAGTATTTCTAAAAACCCAAATCATTCCTTAGTCTGTGTGTAAAAATAAGCTTTAGTGGTGGGGAAAAAGCTATTAGAATAAAGTCTGGTTATAAGTTATAGCAAAATTCATGAATATTGACAGGTAAAGATTAATTTACCATGTTGTGAATAGCAAGTTAAAAATAATTTACAGTTCCTACTTAACTCTCTTCCTTTTTAAAAAGTAGCATAAAGTAGAACTGAAGTTATCTTGATTTAATTTTGACTTATTTTAGATTAAGTTTTGTCTCAGGAGAAAACTACTGAGTTTTGTTTTTCTGTGTAGAGAAAGTAAGATTACATATGGCATGTGGTGGCTGAATAAATTCTATTTTCTGTTACATCCCATGGTAGGGGGTTTCTCATCCTGTTAAAAAAAAAAAAAAAAAAAAGCCCATTTTCTATTGAAAGGGCCATTCCCAGCTGACAGCGTTTTGGGAGATTATTAGTGGTCCACTTGCTCAGCAAATCGGGTAGTTCTTGCACGGAGGTCAATGTATCTACCTTCCAGGTGATTGTTCCCTTTTGTTCTGTTTCTCACAAATGACCTGACAGATTGGCCCAAAATAAAATTTGTGGGCAGTCATCATTTGGAGGAACTTGGCTCTTGCTTCTGACTGCAGTGGGTTGTGAAACACCTCCGTTGTAACGTGCATTGTCAGTCTTGGTTACATACTGAAGTCACATGGGGAGATGGATGTTTAGTTTGGAGTTTGTCACTTTTTCTGTACTCCATGGCTTGATTTCTCAGCTTTGTCTTGTCATAGTTTTTCATTTCCAAGTGGGCTGTCTTTCATGGTTGCCTTTAAAAATATAATTCAGAATTCAACAGAAATGTTTATTTCCCTAGTGAATACTAATTGGACTTTATTTTCTACAAAATACTTTGGGATCCATAGATGTAAAAGTTCAGATCCTTGCTTGCTATCAAGGACACATTATATATTAGGGTCAGGTTATTATAAACTGGGGCTTTCCTGGTAGCTCAGCTGGTAAAGAATCCACCTGCAATGTGGGAGATCAGGATTCTATCACTGGGTTGGGAAGATCCCCTGGAGAAGGGCATGGCATCCCACTCCAGTATTCTTGCCTGGAGAATCCTCATGGACAAAGGAGCCTGGCGGGCTACAGTCCATGGGGTCACAAAGAGTCAGACATGACTGAGTGACTAAGCGCACACACACAATTATAAACTACAATATCAGGTAATGTCTGAGTGCCTGTAGGAAGGGTAGGATTTGGACAGTCAGGGATTTGGGAAGTTGATGGGGCCATCCTGCTAGGCAAAGAGAAGAATGTAAATATACAACTGTAATTACAGCAGAGAAGAAGGGGTGTGTTTAGGAAAGAAATCTGAAGTGTTGGTTCCTGTGTTGAGAGGAACATTATTGATACTTTATAGCAAACTGGGTCCTTGAATGTTAGAACAAGACCTGTAGATTTTAATCTGTAAGAGCTGCTGCAGTATTTTGAGCACAGACATGAAGAAAGGCAATTTGGTGGCTTGTAGTTGGATTTGAGTGAAAGAGTTTTTGAGACAGACTAATAGATGGGTGTCACTGAGGAAAAGGGAGATATAGGTATTAGTAGAATTTGTCACTAATATCAGAGTTTGAGGATGGGGGTCTAGAGGTACAGCTCAAAGAATAATAATGGTATCTCTGACTGAAATTGGAAATTGAAAGGAAGAGCTGTTTGAGGTGAGTTTAGGTTTAGGTTTTAGAAATTCTGAGTATTGTAGTTGCAGTGCAGAAGTAGAAATAGGTGAATATTTGGATGTGGTTTCTGTAGTTGAAACCTTGGATAATAATGTTTATTGTAATCTCACTTAAAAATTTGTCAGAGCACCAAGAAAGATGGTGTGTGTATATGAGACTGTATATTGGTGCTTATGGAGTTGGGGAGGGGGGGAAACTTACTAAAATACGTTTTGGTTTTCTGAATGCTACTTTAGTTTGAAGAATAATCAGGATGACTGTTTGAAGAAAGGGCTTCCCAGGTGGCGCTAGTGGTAAAAACAAAAACAAAAACAAAACCATAAAACAAAAAACCCACCTGCCAATGCTGGGATATGTAAAGAGATGCGGGTTTGATCCCTGGATCAGGAAGATCCGCTGGAGGAGGGCAAAGCAGCCCACTTCAGTATTCTTGCCTGGAGAATCCCATGGACAGAGGAGCCTGGCAGGCTAGTCTATGGGGTCACAAAGAGTTGGACACGACTGAAGCAACTTGGTACACCCACCCATTTGAAGAAAAAGATTCAAACATAAGGAGAAAGGAAACTTAGAGGACATGTTTGGTATCTGTAGCAAAGTATGTACAGAAAGTGAATTTGGACCCAAGGGAGAATTCTCAGATTTAAGCAGCAGGAAAAATAAGAGCCAGCAGGAGTTCACAGTTTAAGTAAAAGGAGGAAATAGGAGTAACTATAAATGTAAAACTTAAACTTGACATCCTAAAGAGCACTTTTAAGAAAAATCTCAGATTTAATAGGAATAAATGTTTTCCATTTTGCTTATTTTTAGTGTTTTTGTAATGAAATTATCTTAACTTTTTTTAAGGTTTTCTTCAAATTTTTTTACATTATCAAAGTGTGATAACACATTTACAGGAGACTTGGAAAATACAAAACAAGGTTATATATAGTTCAATTACATATTACAATTATTTTTTAAGTAGATAAATTAAGATTTTTAGTTGGAGTTTCAATATCAAACTCTCAAAAATTAATAGAATTAGTATACAGAGAAGTAGGATATAATAGACCTGAAAAGCACTGTGAACTAATTCAACATAATTCAGATTTATACAGTTTTCACACGACAATAGTATACAAATTCTATTAAGTTCCCATAGACTGTAAACTAGGAGACACTGGAACATATCCAGGGGCATAAAACAAGGTGCAGAAATTTCATGGTCCAAAGATATTGAGATCATATGGAGTCTGTTCTCTTATCACTGTGGAATTATGTTAGAAATCAGTATCAAGGGATATTTGAAAATAACACATATTTTCAGGTGCAATGTGACATTCACCTGGAGAAACCTTCCACCTACCCATTGAAAGCCTCAATAAAGTTAAGCTGAAAAAAACACAGAGGGTAATTTCAGAGAAGAAAGCATTTAAATGCTTTGGTATCAAGATGAGATATTAATATTAAAGATACTTTAAACAAAATCCCATGTATTTGGAAATTAAATGTCCACTTTTAAATGACAGGTGTATCTAAGAAAACTGTTTTTGAATAATTTTGAAATTACAGTATACATTCTTTCAAGTTTAAAACTTGTTAAACTGTGTATAATCACAACAATCTCATCTTGGAAATATTTTAGTAATTTGGTTTCTGGAGATATAATGCTACTTGAATTACTTTGAAAATTAGTAAATAAGGAGTAAGATGTTAAGGATATGTTTGATCTGTCCTGTTGAACTCTGATTTTACAAAACACTTACTGGCCTTTAAATTGTCTTGAGGCATACTGTTCATCAGTTTGTAAATGTTCATCCTTATTAAAGGAAGAATATCTTAACTTTTAATGGAAAAACATTCTTTAACAAAGTTTCATTCCAATGACCTCTTTCTCTCTTTTTTAGGTATATTTGTATCCAGTATTGTTCTGATCTTGTCACAGCGATCACTTTTCAAGTTTTACATGTACAGCTCAGCCTTTCTATTAGCTGCGACTTCAGTGTTGGTAAATTATTATGCTGCTTTGCACGTTGACTTCTATGGTGCCTACAACACATCAGCTTTTGGAATTGAGCTGCTTCCTCGAAAAGGGCCCTCGCTGTGGATGGCACTCATTGTTCTACAGCTAACATTTGGAATTGGATACATCACACTACTCCAAATTCATTCCATCTATTCACAGTTAATTATTTTGGATCTCTTGGTTCCTGTAATAGGCTTAATCACAGAACTACCGTTACACATCCGAGAGACTTTAGTTTTTACTTCTTCCTTGATTCTCACATTAAATACAGTGCTTGTCTTGGCAGTGAAACTTAAGTGGTTTTATTATTCCACAAGATACGTTTATCTTTTAGTGAGGCACATGTATCGAATTTATGGATTACAGTTATTAATGGAGGACACTTGGAAGAGGATTCGTTTTCCAGATGTCCTGCGAGTCTTCTGGCTAACAAGAATGACAGCTCAGGCTACAGTATTAATATACATTTTAAGAATGGCTAATGAAACGGATTCCTTCTTTCTTTCTTGGGATGATTTCTGGGACCTCATTTGCAACCTTATCATTAGTGGATGTGACTCCACACTCACTGTCCTGGGCATGAGTGCTGTCATCTCCTCAGTAGCCCACTACTTGGGTCTTGGAATATTGGCCTTCATTGGATCGACTGAAGAAGACGACAGGCGACTTGGCTTTGTAGCACCTGTTTTATTTTTCATTTTAGCTCTTCAGACTGGTTTAAGTGGGCTAAGACCAGAAGAGAGACTTATTCGCTTAAGCAGAAACATGTGCCTTTTATTAACAGCAGTCCTGCATTTCATCCATGGAATGACAGACCCTGTATTAATGTCGCTCAGTGCCTCTCATGTGTCATCTTTTCGTAGACATTTTCCTGTGCTCTTTGTTTCTGCTTGCCTGTTTATTCTTCCTGTTATACTCAGTTATGTTCTTTGGCATCACTATGCACTAAATACATGGTTATTTGCAGTTACAGCCTTTTGTGTGGAGCTCTGCTTAAAAGTAATAGTTTCTCTCACTGTTTATACGTTATTCATGATTGATGGCTACTATAATGTCCTCTGGGAAAAGCTTGATGATTATGTCTACTATGTTCGTTCAACAGGCAATATTATTGAATTTATATTTGGAGTAGTAATGTTTGGAAATGGGGCTTATACTATGATGTTTGAGTCAGGAAGTAAAATCCGGGCTTGTATGATGTGCTTACATGCCTATTTTAACATCTACTTACAAGCGAAAAATGGCTGGAAGACATTCATGAATCGTAGAACTGCTGTAAAAAAAATTAATTCACTTCCTGAAATAAAGGGGAGCCGCCTACAAGAAATAGATGACGTATGTGCAATCTGCTATCATGAGTTTACAACATCTGCTCGTATCACACCGTGTAATCACTATTTCCACGCACTTTGCCTTCGGAAATGGCTGTACATTCAAGATACTTGTCCAATGTGCCATCAAAAAGTGTACATTGAAGATGATATCAAGGATAACACAAATATATCTAACAACAATGGATTTATTGCACCCAATGAAAATCCAGAGGAAGCTATACAAGAAGCTGCTGCCGAATCTGACAGGGAATTGAATGAAGATGACAGTACAGATTGTGATGATGATGCTCAGAGAGAAAGAAACGGAGTGATTCAGCACACAGGCACAGCAGCTGAAGAACTGATTGATGACGATACTGATTAAAATAGCATTTACTGATCATTGAGGTATTCGTTTAAAATTCAGTTCATCCAGAATGGAGTAATCTGCTTCACTTCAGTGTAACCAAGCACAAAAACAGTATCAGTGTTGAATCTGTGAATGGTTTTCCGTTTACTGTGATGTGCTACTGTAAATATACCTCTTTAATTACTTCTGGTCTCTTTGGTGACCTATTTAAATTTGTGTACATTATTGTACATAGAATAAAATGTTTTCACATTTTTATGACAAATTTGAACAAATAACTTTTTAATAGATGTAATAATATGGTGCGTCAACTGTGCCAAAGATTCCTCAATGAAAGTCTGTGATGTATCCAACTCGGGACCCTAGTTTTTCTTTAAAATGGGTGCGAGAGAATAAAAATGCAAATCAGGGGAAACTATGTTAAATCAAGGAAATAAAACAACTTGGACCAGAGGATAAATTCTGTATGTATGTAGAGTATTTTGCAATTAAGGGGAAAATAGGCTGTCAGAAGTGATTGAGACTTTTTTGACACGAGATTAGCATTGTAGTTGAGCTGGGTTTCAGAGTAATGATTCAGATCAGAGACTGTGAGAGTTGAGAAGTAAGCTTATTTATAGCAACTAATCTTTGGTATAAACCAGGATGTGCTAATGGTTTTAATTTTGATGTAAAAATCAGTATATTTATTAGCCATTCTGTGTTGGCAGCATTGTCATAATATTGTCCTTTTAAACTTTTAAAGAGATTACAAAATGAAATACTTTGGGGGCTTTTCACTATTTTAAACCAAAATTAAGTGATTTTAGAAAATTCTGATCTGACTTCATGGGTGGTATGCAGTGATATGATACCTCTTTAGACAACTTCCAGAGAATTCCTTTATTGAAACTTAAGTTTTATCATGAAATTTTATATACATGGTGGGAAAATGGGAGACACATATCAATTACATATCAGGAAAAAATGTTTTAATAGTGTTGTTATATAGTGTATTGGCTAGTTCCAGTGGATCTTCATCTCTTACTGCTGACATTATCTCCAGTATTTGACTAAAACAAAACAAAAATAGATGGTTAAATTTCTAAGTAAATATTCTGTTTTAAAGATATTTATCTTTTTTCACATAAATGAAAAGATACTGTTTCAGCATCTTTAGCATAAAAAGCCTAACAGTATGTATTAAAGTTTTCAGCAGTGTTAACAGAAAAGTTTAACTGCTAGGATATTTAAAACAAAGCAATTAGAAATAAATTTCTGGGACAATCTTGCATGTAACTAGAGCCAGGAACCAGGTTCAAGTAAATTATAAAGCCAGCCCATATTATGTGTCCCACAGCTGTGGAACTAACCAGTGAAAATGATGGGCCCTTTTAAATTGGGGGTCATGACACATTAGTGGGTCATGATTAACTTTTAAAAAATTAAAAGTACATTTGCATTTAGTAAGGGAAATAGTGTTCCATTTTTGTTTGGGTTATATTTACATATGCAAATGTGTACCAAGTCACACAGTGTGGTATTGTGGGGATAGCAGTCAAGAGTTTGAAAGCCACTGCTTAGAGAACTAGTTGTAAAGGGCAGCAAGAAACTGCCACATCATCAGCAGGAAGTTAGAACACGGTACTTGGAAGTGCATTGGGGGTCGGGGGGAGAGAGGCGCTTTCTCTTCCTGTAGGTTTTGCCCTGCAACAGAAAGGTGCCCGTCTTTCACTTTCTTTGCGTAGAATGATGGTAATTATCAGCAGTGTTTTCTAGCAATATTGCATGTAGACAGAATATTTCTTATGCATGAATTAGAAAATTCAGTCAAATTAAACATTTAAATATTCTTTGTCTTAAGCTTTTTGTTTCCCTTTATGGGTTTTTAAAATATGAACACCTAGAGGAATCAGAGACAGAGATTAGCAATTAACTGGAACTTTTAAGTTCTGTAATAGTGACAAATGCTTTGTTTAACATGTATTGAATGAAGTGACTCTGAAAATTTTTATCTGACAAAATATGCTAAAAGAAAATCTATTAACATTTAAAGTGACACTAAAGACCCGGTTTTCTCAGCAAATTACAGAGTTTTCTTCTATAGACTGCTTGGAACTGGAAATTAATACATAATACTGAGAAATCAGTATGATTCCTGCCACCAGTCTCCCTTCCAATCTTTTCTCCACATGGATTGATTGATACTAGTTCAATAGCTTTCCTACTTAAAATCCTTTGGGTCCTGATAAAATCTAAACCACAGATGGTGGCACATGGGCTGCACTCTCTGGCCTGTCCTCCCTATCACTGAGCATCCTACTTTCTGCCACACTGCGGTCACTGTTCCCAGCTCTTCCCCAGCCTGCCTTCACTCAAGCTGTGTGTTTATCTCCGTCTGGCCTAACTCCCAGTTCAGCTCAGTAAACAGTTGAAATGTCACTTGAGTTACTTGAGTGCTCTATTTCCCCTCAGGGCAGGCAGCTGCTCTGTCCTGTGTGTTCCTACCCCATAACAGCACTGCTGTCTTGGATTATACTTACTATCTGCTTGTTTGCTCCAGGAGGATCTTTGTCAGGCTTGTTTAATGCCTTACCCAAAGTGCCTGGCACAGTGCACCTACTTATCTGATGGGGTGAGGGTGGGAACGGTCTTGATTCTTTCCTGTGGCCTCAGTAACCTGTATCTCCCATGATACTTGACAAGAGCTCCAGAATGTATTTCATGGAATTTACAGTCTAAAGTGGGGGGAGGGGGAATCTCTATTCAAAAAATTAAAACTGTTAATAGATGCTAATTAGTATTCAGCATTAGACTAGAGGCATGTTTATTTCTGAAATGTAGTTTAAAATTTTTCAGTTTGCAAATGTTGATTTTCCCAAGGAAGTAAAATTCTGTAAAGTTCTGCACTTTTTTCCAGTTGGAAAAAGGAAATCCTTTCTAATATTTGTCCTTTTGTTCAGAGGCTTAAAGAACAGTGTTATTTCTTAAGTTTATTCAAGCTGTGAAATCATTTGTGTCTCCTGCTAAGATTGCTTTTATAATCATCAGCAGGAAACCTGCAAGATAACAGAACTTAAGCCAGGTAAGGTAATTCTATCTATGGAGAGCTTTAAGAGCTTTCCCCCTCCCTAGAAAATGACAAATGACCAGAATCACTTAAAAGTTCTTACTGCTATAGTAAAACCACTTTGGGTTGAGGGTATGGGAAAAAAAAAAAGACAAGCTGATACAAATTCCTCCAAATCACGACATTAAAATGGTCTTTGATAACATCATTTGGATTTCATCTAACTTTAATTCTGTCCCTTGAATTCATTTTGTAAACAGTGTTGGTGATTGACTTTAATATTCTGAAGGCCCTGAAAACAAGATACTTACATTATATGACAGGGTTCATTTCTGTCTTTCAAACAGTGCCCGTTTTCCCACTTCTTTTTGGTAGGAAATGAAGTTTTTATATATTTTGATCCAGCATGTGTACTTTTGACTCCACACCAAGGTGCATCTAAAGGTAAGCAAAGAAAGATTCTCAAAGAGATTTACCTTTTAAAATTATTTTTGTTTTTAGTGAATATTATCAAACTATTATATAACCTATTATATATTTATAATAGGTTTATAATATATATAAACTATTATATATATTATATAATATATATAACTATTATATAAGCCATGATTCAGCTTAAATGGTAAAAGGCAACAGAAAACAGCTTTAAGAAAGTACAAGATGAAATCTTGAACTGTACAAATTCTTTTAAAACTTCTATTCACTCTTTTCCCCCACTAACTATGCTTTTAAAAAATGATCTAAAGCTAAAATAAAATACAGTAGTAACATGAAAACATTTAACACTTTTTTTGCCTCTACTGAATGTAAAACAGTGGCTTTTTTTTTTGGCTGCACAGTGTGGCATGCAGGATCTTAGTTCCCTGACCAGGGATCAAACCCACACCCCCTGCATTGGAAGCATGAAGTCTTAACCACTGGACTGCCAGGGAAGTCCCCAACTGTGCTTTGAATACTGGGATTATTTACTTACCTAACTCTCTAATAAAGAATTAAAATAGTTTACACATTTTACAACCATTAATAATTTTCATGACTTCCCTAAGGAAATATACCTGATTTCTTCAGAATGACTCAGTCTTGACTTTATTTAAAAACTCCATGTGTATAAGAAGAGCCTCGAGTTCAGACTATAGACAGAATTCTTAGCTCTGAGCTTTGTATTCTGAGAGGCAACAGGTTAATTTCTAAAATTCTTAAACCCAATTTGATTTAAATGTTTGCATTACTTTAAAAGTATTGTACAATTAAGCCATTGTATTAAAAAATTCTGAAGTTTTTGAATCCATTCTTGTTTAATAAAATAATCTCCTTAGTTACCACATAGTCTCACACTGCATTTTTAAATGCTTAGGCTTTTAGTCAAGCTTCTAGATTGAAAAAATCACTTGCATGAATATTTTTCTATTACAACTCCCCAAAGACTTTCTGACAAGTATAATTGTTGAGGTTTAAGCATGCTTTTCAAAATAAAATATTTGTTATTACTTTTCTCTAACTCTTGGGGGTATGGTTTAATATGAAAATTAAGTTCTAAAAGCAAACTTACCAGTCTCAATCATTAATTTTTCACTAGGTATTGACTTTAGAACTTCCAAATTAGCCTCAGTTTTCAGTGAGCTTTAAAAAGAAAAGTTACTTATATATAAAAGTGTATTTAATGAATAACTTTTTCATACTATAAACTTGTCTAAAACAGATTGCAAAACTAACCCAAAATCCTGAAGGAAAACTTTGGTTGGCTACAGTGGAAGTGTACTTTAGAAAAGTGTTTGCACATCCTGTCCTTATAGGATCCAGATTAAGATCTGTTCCAAGCAGATCTCACTTCAGGGGATGAAATTTTTTATGTTTATCAGTTGATCATCCAATAACTTTCTGTAACAGTCTATGTTAAACAGTCTTTTAAAGATCTTGCATTGCACCTTCCATTCCTCACCCTCCCAAATCTGGAAGCTTGTAGGATCTTCCACTACTCTATAGACATTCTGAACCTTGGTAACGTGTCCAAGCATGAAACATTTTCATCCATTTAGGCAGCTGGAACCTTCTGATTGAGATTTTCCCCCATGCCTAATTCAGGGAAAACATAGAAAAACAGGACGTTTACTCTTTCATTTTCTCTCTTCCTTTTGGGACTTTCATTAGTCAAGTTTAGGACTCCTGAATTGGTCTCCTAGGTCCCTGCTTCTTTCATACCTCTTTTTCTGGGGGATTAATTTTCATTTTCAGACTCAGATAGACTGGATTATTGGTCCCAATTCTCTCTCCTTTGACAGAATTATGTATCTGCATCTTTGCCATTTCTTGGAAGAAGGAACCTGAATCTGGCCATGGCCTTAAGACTGGCTTTAACCAACCGGATGTGGCCAGAGGCCTGGAGTGCACTTTTATGATTTACAATGGCAATCTCAGGATCTTCTGAGATTAGCATGTGCCAAGTAGCTGTTACCTGGGTGTCTAGGCACCTGGAATGAAAACACAGGGTGAAGATCTGAACCCAACATGTACCCTGTGGCAGAGAGCTCACATTATCAATTAAACCCCACCAGACTCAGACCCATGAGTGTTAAAGTTTAACATAATATGCCAGTGAGTTTTGGGATGGTTTGCTATATAATGCGATGAAGACTAATACTGTCTTTATGTTGCACTTTTTATTTCAAGACCTCATAACTATTTATGGAGTTTCAGATAGATACACAACTAGAATATATAGAACTCTCCGCCTGTATTTATTATCTAGCCCCATCAGTTATCAACTCCTGATTGATCTTGTGCATCCACTTACCCCTACTGTCTCCTATATAAGGAAAGTTGTATGGATTCAACATTTTAACACATCTCTGAGCATAAGGATTTTTTAAAAAACAATACTATTATGTCTAAGAAAAATCCAACTCTTCATCATATCTAGTATTCAAATTGTCATACCTACTTCTTTTGTTTGACCTAGGGTTCAAATGAGGGACAAATATTACAGTTGGTCATCAGTGTTCTAAATTTCTTAACCTATTAACTTCACCTGCATCTTTTTTCCCCCATGAAATATATTGAAGAAAACCAGTTGTTTGCCCTGATAATCTCCCTGTCTTGACTTCATCTGTGCGTTGTCTTTTAACAGGGTCCTGCATCCTCTGCATTTCTTCAAGGAGCTCTAAAGTGCAATCCACAATCTTGATCGGATTTAAGTTGAATTTTATTTTTTTGCAAGAATTTCATAGGTAGTAGTATGAATGATCTTCTGTCCAGAAGCACATATCTAGTTGTCCTTTAAGTCAGATGTGGATGCCCCAGTGCCTAGACTGATTAGTTCATAAGGAGTTGCAAAATGATAATACTATAATTCCATCAGTCTGTCATTTATTAGCTAGAATACCTGTATAAAGAGAAAATTCCTGTCTACTATTAGGTACTCAGTGGTAGAGGTAAATAAAAAAATCTTTTAAATGTGTTGATTACCTAAGCTTGTGGTGCTGTTATTTTTAACACATTAATTTTTCATCTTTTTTAAAAATTAAAGTTTTTAAGTTTTTTTTTATTCTTTAAGAAGCTCTTTTGTATTTTTCCTTAGCATTCTGTTCATATTTTATAGATGAAACATCTCAAATCTTTATAGGATCTCTTTTAAAGTGCTTTTCCCTAAATAGTTTCCTCTAATGTTAATTTTTCTGTTTATCTGGGTCTTTTTCTTTCTGCTGGTTCACCTCACTTATCTGATGGTCCCCTGGTTATGTTTAAGGAAGCCTGGGCTGCCCATGTTGGGTTTCCTCTGCTCGTGTGTAAATAGGACTGTTTTACTGCCAGCTCTCTGAATGGAGATTGTTCCAGGAAGCTCCTTGTGGGACAGGCCAGAACCGGGCGTGATGACCCACAATTTCACTTTAGGGTGCTGCTGCTGCTGTTGTGTCTGAGACTCTGCGACCCCGGGGACTGTAGCCCACCAGGCTCCTCTGTCCATGGGATTTTTCTGGCAAGAATAATGGAGTTGGTTTCCACCCCCTTCTCCAGGGCATCTTCCCAACCCAGGGATCAAACCCTTGTCTCCTGCTTGGCAGCAGGATTCTTTACTACTGAGCCACCTGTAATGTACTATAAAATTAAATAATTAATTTAAAATATGAAACATCTAGAACATTTACTTAAGTCTTAATTCTAGAACAAATAATTTCATGTTTCTATTTTCAAAAATGGAATTTAGTAAAAAAAAAAAGTATATATAATAAAAATAATGAACTAAAACAATGAAGAGGGGAAGGAAGTCTTACTATTCCACAATTTATTTACTGAGCTATACTGGTAGCTGAGAAAAGACACTGGTAAAAAACGCCAAATTAAAAAACTTGGAAGAAATTGAGCCCAGGGACCCAGCATGCTAGTGGACTGCATTGGGTGCCTGAAGTTTAAGTGTATATAAAAGCAGGAAAGTCACCAAGTGAGGAAGAGTATAAAGTTCTCACACTGAGTTACTTTACACCGGCTTCCTAACTTCTCTGTGTCTCCGTTTCTTGGCCTACAGACACAGAAGACGACTGTCATAGTGTGACCTTTCCCTCACAGATGGATATCACTTATGTATATGTATATGCAATGCTGAGAACATATACATGTTTTACAGGGATAAAATGATCTGAAAATAAACTGCATTGCTAGAGAAAGCTAGCTGCTGACGTCAGCAAAAAACTTTTCCATCACTGGAACACAGGATAGCAGTTTATAATTTTCAAGCTTTAATCTGTAATAGTAACATACTATTTCTTACATTTATTACTAAAATGCACAGACCAAGATCAATACAATACACATACACAAATTTTAATAAAACATTTAAATCTTTATCAGCAATTCACTATAAAACAATTTAAGGAATCTGCTTAATATAAAAGTTAAAAGCACTTAAGGACCTACCAACCATTAAACCCTATATAGAGACCCAAGTCCATCAAAGCAGCTGCTGCTTCCTTGGTACCATCAAATGAATGCACCTAAGGACATGAAGGCACAATTTTATTACAATATTTTTTCTTTAAAATCCTAAATAACCTTAATAGGCTAAGTAAAAATATAAATGCAATATGGACATTTGGAATATGGGATTTCAAAGGTGGCCACTACAGTTTTTATTTTCAAATCAAACTGTACAGTTATAGCCTGTTGTCTCCAATGTGATGAAGAAAGGAGGAGATGGTTGCCTAGAATTTCTGTCTACGGCTGTACTGAGGTCTCTGTACCTCTAGGAAGGGGACTGGAGGAGGGAGCCACATTCTAGGCAAGGCATAAGGAAAAGTGGATATGTACATAACTTTAAAATTGTAGATGTTCAATTTTTCTGTTAGAGCATACTTTTTTCCCTAAAAGAGAATTAAGAGACAAACTTTAAGATCTATAAAGAGATTGTAAGAACATCACTAAATTGTAAATTGTTACATAGTCTATATCAGCTCAGCAAGCAAAAAGGATTAAGATGGTCTTTTTCTCCTTCAAAGATAAAGCAAAAATGTTCACACTTGATATATTTGTTATTTGTGTAATCAAAACAATAAGTGAAATGACTCCTTTAAACAAGTGATGTCATGTTAATACAGCATCTGGAGTCTGAACACACTGTGGATAATGTGTTTCTCAAAAATAAAACTTAACACAGCTGCTCAAAAGGGTTGGTTCTACCTCTCAGCATTTCCAGCTGACTAGAGAGAAACAGAGCCTCTGATAGCACCAAGATAATTTGAAATACAACCCTCATAAACCACTGTAGAAAATTATTCTTTATTTGGCAATTTTTTTTAATAAAGGTCAAACAAGTTGGAATTGTTGTTGATGTTAATTTTTTTAAACTACAGCTGGCCCTTTAACAACACAGGCCTGAACTGAGAAGGTCCAATTACATCTGGTTTTTTCCAACAGTAAATACTACTATATGATCCTTTGTTGGTTTAACCTGCAGATGCAGAACTATGTGGGCAACCCGCATACATAGGGCTGACTGTAAGTTACACATGGATATCAGATGCACACAGGGTCAGTGCCCCTAACCACCACCACACTGTTCAAAGGTCAACTGTATTATCCTGGCTGTTTAGTCACTAAGTTGTGTCTGACTCTTTTATAATCAAAATTCTCCCAAGCCAGGCTTCAGCAGGACGTGAACCAAGAATTTCCAGGTGTTCAAGCTAGATTGAGAAAAGGCAGAGGAAGTAGAGATCAAATTGCCAACATCTGCTGAATCACAGAAAAAGCAAGAGTTCCAGAAAACATCTGCTTTATTGACTATGCCAAAGCCTTTGACTGTGGATCACGACAGACTGTGGAAGATTCTTAAAGAGATGGGAATACCAGACCACCTTACCTGCCTCCTGAGAAATCTGTATGCAGGTCAAGAAGCAACAGTTAGAACTGTACATGGAACAACAGACTGGTTCCAAATTGGGAAAGGAGTACATCAAGGCTGTATATTGTCACCCGCTTATTTAATGTATATGCAGAGTACATCATGAGAAACGCAGGGCTGGATGTAGCACAACTGGAATCAAGATTGCTGGGAGAAACATCAATAAACTCAGACATGCAGATGACACCACCCTTATGGCAGAAAATGAAGAACTAAAGAGCCTCTTGATGAAAGTGAAAGCGGAGAGTGAAAAAGCTGGTTTAAAACTCAACATTCAGAAAACTAAGATCATGGCATCCAGTCCCATCACTTCATGGCAAATAGACGGGGAAACAGTGACAGGCTTTATTTTGGGGGGCTCCAAAATCAGTGCAGGTGGTGACTGCAGCCATGAAATTAAGACACTTACTCCTTGGAAGAAAAGCTATGACAAACCTAGACAGCATATTCAAAAACAGAGATATTACTTTGTTGACAAAGGTCCATCTAGTCAAAGCTATCATTTTTCAAATAGTCGTGGATGGATGTGAAAGTTGGACCATAAAGAAAACTGAGCACTAAACTGTGGTGTTGGAGAAGACTCTAGAGAATCCCTTGGACTACAAGGAGATCAAACCAGTCAATCCTAAAGGAAATCAGTCCTGAATATTCATTGGGAGGACTGATGTTGAAGCGGAAACTCTGAAACTCCAATACTTTGGCCACCTGATGCGAAGAACTGACTCATTGGAAAAGACGATGCTGGGAAAGATTAAAGGCAGAAGGAGAAGGGGACAATAGAGGATGAGATGGCTGAATGGCATCACCAACTCAATGGACATGAATCTGAGCAAGCTCTGGGAGTTGGTGAGGACAGGGAACCTGGTGTGCGGCAGTCCATGGGGTTACAAAGGGGTGAACACAACTGAGTGAGTGAACTGACCGACTGAAAGGACAGATGAAAATGTGCCCGATGATAACATCACAGTAGTGTAGAAAACGTGCATATCACTAGTAGTATGAATTAGGAAGCAGAGGCTGAAATCTTGAGAAAATATACACAAAACTATCAAAGCAATGTAATGTGGGCATACAGTATGTGCTTCTTACCAGCTCCACCTTTTTGGCACAGTGTAACTATGGGATTTCATACACCTGGATCACAGCTTTGCTACAGATTGGTGAGTCTCCCTTAAAATTACATGTGAAAATTGTACATGTGAGCATTTTTCTGAGGCAATTTTCAAAAGAGTCTATGATTCAAAAAAAAAACAAAACAAAAATCACTGCTATGGATATCCAAGCTAAGTGTTAGATAATTATTTATGGAATTGAATGACCACAGCTCACAGAAGCAAACTACAGAAATGACAATGTGTCTCTAATCAGAGTGACAAAACAAATACAGTTACAGGAAATTAGTGAAGAGCTGAAAACAGTGCTTAAATTTATATTTTGCTCAAAATTTAAATGGAAAAACATTGAAGAATGGCTGAGGGAAGAAGCAGAGAAAAAGATCATGCAGAATGTTACAAGGTGTAGAACTAAATTCATGGGATTTTTTTGTGAACAGAATTCTTGTACTCTGAACAAAGTAAATGCAACTAAAACAGTGTGGTTTATATTTATACCTTATCTGGTCCATAGATTCAACAGTAAACTTATATGCCCTCAATTAATTTAAGAGAGAGCAGAACCTTAGTAACTTTATTGCTGACATCTAAATTACTTTATAGTGGCCAACCTTAATAGCCAAAGCACTTTTGTGCATCATTTATTAAAAGTAATTTCTATACTTACCACTCCACCTACACACCGATCTCTATTTCTTCTCATTATGTCTGTGAATTTAAAACAGAAACACCTTTTAGCAAATAGCTTGATTTCTGCAAATTCTTATATGAGATATTAGCTTTAGCTCACCCAAAAATTCAGCATGTGAGTTCCGACAATGAAGAAACATGGGTAATTTTGTTTGTTCTGACAGTTCAAACTGTTTTTCAAAATACCTGCATAATGCAAAAAAAATTTTTTCCTAAGAATTTTATTTTAGCATGAGAAAGATAATTGTCAAATGATTTTTAAGTTAAAGGACTTTTATTCTCTAGAAATTATAGAACAGAAATAGTGAATTCAGGCATTTAAGATACATCAGACCTAGCCAAAGGCTTTTATAAAGACTTCCTAAAAGGTTGCTTGATTTTCTGGGATTACAAAATTATTTTCAGAAATGTCTGTTAGTTTTTCCATTATAACTGCCAGGTAATTAAGTAGTTCTTTACTATCTCATTGCTGGAAGTAAAGAGCTATAAAGTTTAAGTTTACAGTGATGGGGACTGTTTCCCCATATAATTACTTTTAACTAGCTTTCTGACTAAATCCCAACAAATGAAGTGGACACCCTCCTAATACCCATGGATCCTTTCCCCAAAGCATGTGTTGGTGGCAGAAGAGACACGGCCAGCCCCTTGTCCCCAAAGCTGGCTGACCACCTCCAGGGGGAATCAACTCATTCCAGGGAGAAGCCAGGCATTATACTCAGTGTTTTTCATGTGCTGTTATACAAGAAGTTACTGCCACTAAGCAAAAAGGATTCACTTAAAGAACTAAACGCAGAGGATTTATTAAACAAATAAGCACAAAAACTGAAATACTCTTTCAGAAAAATGAAAACTACATGACAAAGTGGCAGTCCTGAATATTTTAGAGTACTTTATAAAAAGGTTTTTCAAGTGCCTCATACCATTATCTCATCTGATTCTCAAAATAACCCTAGAATAGGAAAGAGCTGATGTCAGAGGGGGTATAAGACCTTGTCTAAGATCACAACACACAATGAAGAACCCCAGGGTTGGCAGAAGGAAAGAAATCTTAAACATTAGGGCAGAAATAAATGCAAAAGAAACCAGAGACCACAGAAAAAATCAACAAAGCTAAAAGCTGGTTTTTTGAAAAGATAAATAAAATTGACAAACTGTAAGCCAGACTCATCAAGAAACAAAGGGAGAAGAACCAAATCAACAAAATTAGAAATGAAAATGGAGAGATCACAACAGACAACACTGAAATACAAAGGATCATAAGAGACTACTACCAGCAGCTCTATGCCAATAAAATGGACAACTTGGAAGAAATGGACAAATTCCTAGAAAAGTATAACTTTCCAAAACTGAACCAGGAAGAAATAGAAGATCTTAAAAGACCCATCACAAGAATGGAAATCAAAACTGTAATCAGAAATCTTCCAGCAAACAAAAGCCCAGGACCAGATGGCTTCACAGCTGAATTCTACCAAAAATTTAGAGAAGAGCTAACACCTATCTTACTCAAACTCTTCCAGAAAACTGCAGAAGAAGGTAAACTTCCAAACTCATTCTAAGAGGCCACCATCACCCTAATTCCAAAACCAGACAAAGATGCCACAAAAAATAATACAGGCCAATATCACTGATGAACATAGATGCAAAAATCCTTAACAAAATTCTAGCAAACAGAATCCAACAACATATTAAAAAAATCATGCATCATGACCAAGTGGACTTTATCCCAGGAATGCAAGGATTCTTTAATATCCGCAAATCAATCAATGTAATACACCACATTAACAAATTGAAAGATAAAAACCATATGATTATCTCAATAGATGCAGAAAAAGCCTTTGACAAAATTCAACATCCATTTATGATAAAAACTCTCCAGAAAGCAGGAATAGAAGGAACATACCTCAACATAATAAAAGCTATATATGACAAACCCACAGCAAATATTATCCTCAATGGTGAAAAACTGAAAGCATTTCCCCTAAAGTCAGGAACAAAACAAGGGCGTCCACTCTCACCACTACTATTCAACATAGTTTTGGAAGTGTTGGCCACAGCAATCAGGGCAGAAAAAGAAGTAAAAGGAATCCAGATAGGAAAAGAAGTAAAACTCTCACTGTTTGCAGATGACATGATCCTCTACACAGAAAACCCTAAAAACTCTACCAGAAAATTACTAGAGCTAATCAATGAATATAGTAAAGTTGCAGGATATAAAATTAACACACAGAAATCCCTTGCATTCCTATACACTAACAATGAGAAAACAGAAAGAGAAATTAAGGAAACAATACCATTCACCATTGCAACAAAAAGAATAAAATACTTAGGAGTATATCTACCAAAAGAAACAAAAGACTTATACATAGAAAACTATAAATCACTGATGAAAGAAATCAAAGAGGACACAAACAGATGGAGAAATATACTGTGTTCATGGATTGGAAGAATCAATATTGTCAAAATGGCTATACTACCCAAAGCAATCTATAGATTCAATGCAATCCCTATCAAGCTACCAATGGTATTTTTCACAGAACTAGAACAAATAATTTCACAATTTGTATGGAAATACAAAAAACCTCGAATAGCCAAAGCAATCTTGAGAAAGAAGAATGGAACTGGAGGAATCAACCTGCCTGACTTCAGGCTCTACTACAAAGCCACAGTCATCAAGACAGTATGGTACTGGCACAAAGACAGAAACACAGATCAGTGGAACAAAATAGAAAGCCCAGAGATAAGTCCATGCACCTATGGATACCTTGTCTTTGATAAATGAGGCAAGAATATACAATGGGAAAAAAAACAACCTCTTTAGCAAGTGGTGCTGGGAAAACTGGTCAACCACTTGTGAAAGAATGAAACTAGAACACTTTCTAACACCATACACAAAAATAAACTCAAAATGGATTAAAGATCTAAATGTAAGACCAGAAACTATAAAACTCCTAGAGGAGAACATAGGCAAAACACTCTCCGACATAAATCACAGCAAGATCCTCTATGACCCACCTTCCAGAATACTGGAAATAAAAGCAAAAATAAACAAATGGGACCTAATGAAACTTAAAAGCTTTTGCACAACAAAGGAAACTATAAGCAAGGTGAAAAGACAGCCTTCAGAATGGGAGAAAATAATAGCAAACCTAGATGCCCATCAGCAGACAAATGGATAAGAAAGCTGTGGTACATATACACCATGGAATATTACTCAGCCATTAAAAAGAATTCATTTGAATCAGTTCTAATGAGATGGATGAAACTGAAGCCCATTATACAGAGTGAAGTAAGCCAGAAAGATAAACACCAATACAGTATACTAACGCATATATACGGAATTTAGAAAGATGGTAATGATAACCCTATATGCAAGCCAGAAAAAGAGACACAGATGTATAGAACAGACTTTTGGACTCTATGGGAGAAGGTGAGGGTGGGATGATCTGAGAGAATAGCATTGAAACATGTATATTATCAAGTGTGAAACAGATCGCCAGCCCAGGTTGGATGCATGAGACAAGTGCTCAGGGCTGGTGCACTGGGAAGACCCAGAGGGATGGGATGGGGAGGGAAGTGGGAGGGGGGATCGGGATGGGGAACACATGTAAATCCATGGCTGATTCATGTCAATGTATGGCAAAAACCACTACAATATTGTAAAGTAATTAGCCTCCAACTAATAAAAATAAAGGAAAAAAGTTAAAAAAAAGGTAACATTGAACTTCATATATCAATAAAGTGTGATAATATAAAATCTACCTTTTATGAATGAAAAAAAAAAAAAATCACAACACACAAGAGGCTTTCAAGAAGCCTCTTCCTGTTCCCAGCAAATAATGACAACATCACAGGACATGACAGGGTGGAAGTTCATGTTTCCTTTCATTTCAGTGGTGTTCCCTATTTCATTAATGGTCATGCAATTTAAGCTAAACCAGGAGTTACAGACAAGGGTTTAGTTTTTATTAAGGTGTTTGGAGGAAGTTTTTCTGTTTAACTTAAATCGCCTTTGCTGTGTTTTCCTATATCTGATCTGGAAATGCCAGACAACTATTTTCCTAGAGCACCTCCTTTGTAAAACTCTTGAAAGTGTTCAATTTAAAAATCAGAAATAGAAATGTACTTCTCAAAGAAACAGCCATCCCAAAGTTGGTGGTCTATGTATTATCCATCATTTGTTTGTTTGTTTGTTTCAGATTCTCCTGGACTAGAGTAAGTAAAAATACTTTCAGTTAATTAGCATGGTGCTGAAACTTCACAGTGTAGAAAATATAAACAAACACTTGGAAGAAAAAAAATTTTAATAATTACTACTAGTCATTACTTCCATAACCTCTAAAGTAATTCAAATGTCAGCAGTTAAGTATTCTCCAGTCATTATGTAAACTTTTCTCTGCTTCTGGCTACACACAGCCACACAACCAAAACACAGAGTTACACATTCTAATGATCACCTTGGAAATAAGCCTTCCTATCACAGAGAAGGCAAAAGTACAATTTATGAAAATAACAGATGCCCAAACAATGTGCTTACAGGGATTTTATATACTTTGAGGAAAGAAAGGTTGATGTGCTCAAGCTAATAACTAGGTATTATATAAGAAAAGTAAGAGGTAAATCATCATTCCTAATGATACAAATTGAGGATAATTGGTACTTAACATCATATGACTATTGTCTTAAAAGGAAAAACAACCCACAGTGGTAACAAAATAACAGAAGCTCAAGGGCAGGAAGTGGCACCTATTAAGAGACTTCTTTGCTTCTTTTACTTAGGGTTTTAAAAAATTCAGAAATGGGAATTAATCTCTACTTGAGTTAGATTTGCTCTTTTTAGTGAAGTTTTAATTTGCTTCTGGTTGTATTACTGCTTCTTTGATTTTAAGGTCAACAATAGCTAAGGACAAGAGCTTGAAAAGTTCAACTTCACAGTACCAGTAATTATTACAGGCATATCTTGTTTTATTGAGCTTCTCAGACACTGTTTTTTTGTTTTTTACAAATTGAAGGTTTGTGGCAGCTCCACGTGAAACATGTCTACTGGCGCCATTCTTCCAATAGCATCTGCTCACTGTGTGTCTCTGTCTCACATTTTGGTAATTCCTGCAATACTTCAAACTTTTTCATGATCATATTTGTACTGTACTGTATTACCATATTTTCATGACTGGATCTGTAATCAGTGATCTTTGATCTGACTATAGTTACAGTTTTGGAGTGCCACAAACCTTGCCCATACCAGACAGCAAAGCTGATAAACAGTGTGTGTGTCCCGTCTCTCCTCCTCTCCTTGAGCCTCTCTATTCCGAGACACAACAACATTGAAATTAAGCCAACTAATGATCCTACAACGAATGGCCTCTGAGTGTTCAAATAAAAGGAAACGTTTCGTGTCTCACGCTTTCAATCAAAAGCTAGAAATATTTAAGCTTAGCGAGGGAGGCACTTTTAAAGCCAAGACAGACCAAAAGCTAGGCCTCTTGAGCCTGTTAGGCAAGTTGTAAATGCCAAGTTAAAATTCCTAAAGGAAACAAAGTGCTATTCCCCTGAATACACAAATGATAAAAACGCAACACAACCTTACCGCTGACATGGAGACAGTTTTAGTGGTCTAGATACTAGAACAAACCAGCCATAACATTCCCTTAAGCTAAAGCCTGATCCAGAGCAAGATCCCAATTAACTTCAGTTCTGTGCAGGCTGAGAGAGGTGAGGAAGCTGGAGTAGGAAAGTCTGAGGCCAGCAGAGGGTGGTTTGTGAGGTTTAAGAAAAGAAGCCATCTCTATAACATAAAAGTACAAGATGAAGTTTGGGGTGGCTGCAGCAATTCTTAAAATAAGACAACCACAAAGTTTGGTTTAAAGGGGGTTTAAGAGGAAGGGGACATATGTATATATATGGTTGATTCATGCTGATGCACGGCAGAAACCATCACAATATTGTGAAGGAATTATCTTCCAATTAAAAATTTTTTTAAAAAGTGCAAGGTGAAATAGCAAGCGCTGATGTAGAAACTGCAAGGTATCCAGAGATCTAGTAAAGATAATTAATGAAGGTCACTATACTCAACCACAGATTCTCATTGCAGATGAAACAGCCTTATGTTGAAAAAAGATACCATCAAGGACTTTCATAGCTAGAGAGGAGAAGTCAATGCCTGGCTTCAAAGAATACACTCACACTCTTGTTAGGGACTAATGCAACTGGTGACTTTAAGTTGAAGCCAATATTCATTTACCAACCCGAAAATCCTAGGATCCTTAAGAATTACGCTAGGACTTCCCTGGTGGTCCAGTGGTTAAGACTCTGATTCCACTGCATGGTGCATGGGTTCGATCCCTGGTCAGGGTAGTTCCTCAGGCCACGTGATGCAGCCAAAACAGTGGGGGGGGGGGGGGAGGGAAAGGAGAAAATAAGAATTATGCTAAAACTCTACTCTGCCTATGGTCTACAAAGGGAATAACAAAAGCCTGGGTGACAGCATATCTGTTTACAACATGGTTTACTGAATATTTTAAGTGCACTGCTGAGACAACACTCAGAAAAAGAGATCCCTTTCAAAATACTACAGGTCACTGACAATGCACCTGTTCACCCCAGAGCACTGATGGGGGTGTACAATGAGATTCACATTGTTTTCATGCCTGCTAACACAACATCCATTCTGCAGCCCATGGGTCAAGGAGTCATTTTTACTTTCTAGTTTTATTATTTAAGAAAAGCACTTGTAAAGTTATAGCTGCCATAGATAATAATTCCTCTGATGGATCTGGCCAAAATAAACTGAAAACCTGGAAAGGATTCACTATTCTAGATGCTATTAAGAACATTCATGATTCGTGGGAAAAGGTCAAAATCTCAACATTATCAGGAGTTTGGAAGAAGTTGATTTCAACCCTCATAGATGACCTTGAGGGGTTTAAAACTTGAGTGGAGGAAGTAACTACAGATGTGATGAAAATAGCAAGAGAACCAGAATTAGAAGCAGGGCCTAAAGATGTGACTGAACTGCATAATCTTATGATAAAACTTTAATGGATGAGAAGTTGCTTCTTATGGATGAGCAAAGAAAGTTATTTCTTGAGATGAAATCTATTCCTGGTGAAGATGCTATGAAGACTGTTGAAATGACATGACATAAACTTATTTGATAAAGCAGTGGCAGAGTTTTAGAGGACTGACTCCTATTTTGAAAGAGGTTCTACTGTGGATAAAATGCTACCACACAGCACTGTATGCTACAGAGAAACAGTTTGTGACAGGAAGAGTCAATCAATGCAGCAAACTTCATTGTTGTCTTATTTTAAGAAACTGCTGCAGCCACCATCCTGATCGATCAACAACCACCAACGCTGAGGCAAGACCCTCTACCAGCAAAAAGGGCCAGCAAAAAGACTGGCTGAAGTCTCAGATAATGGTTAGCGTTTTTCAGGAATGAAGCATTTTTAAAGTCTGTGAATTGTTTTTTAAGACATAATCCTATCACATACTTGACAGACAACAATACAGTGTAAACCTAACTTCTATATGCACTGGGAAACTAAAACAGCCCCGTGACTTGCTTTGTTGTGATGGTCTGGAACTGAACCCCTGATATCTCTCTGGATTGCCTGTAATTTGGCTTGATGTAAATCCAAAGACCCAAGCACTCCGGCAGTACACCTTAACCCAGTGTTACTCTCGCATCAGCCAAATGGGAGAGACACTCCATGCCATCAGCCCTACGTTCCTTAAAGCCCCCAATGATTACTTTGAAATTTTGTCTGATGTCTGATTAAATACGACTGCACAGTATCAACATTCTAAAATCCCAAGAAAAATGCCCAGAGCAAATTCCCTCCACTCAAATGAACCTAACTTTTAACCTGCAACAAAGAAAGGAGTGTAGCACCAGGTAGAGCAACTGAAAATGCAGGGTATGCTTAAAGGCGAACTTTCCCATATCTAAATCAGGCCTTTTCCTTATCTACTTGCTTTTCTTTTTTTTCTTTCTCTTCAAAAAAAAAAAAAAAAAAAAAACTTTTCAAAATCCCCAAACAAAAATGATAGCCACTGTCTTCTCTTAGGATGGCAATATTTCTAACATTTATTCAGTGCTGACTCTTTGCCAGGCACAGCACAAGGGACTTCACATACTAAGTGTTAAGAAAGGCAGGCACAGTATCCCTGTTTAAAAGATGAGGAAACTGAAATTTACAAAGGAAAACACCAAAAGACAGGTATGATTCAAACATAAAGATCTGCTGATTCAAAAGGTCTTATTTTTACTATGTTATCTATTGCCTTCCCCCCCCCCACCCCCCCCAGATACTTTGTCTACTGCATAGTAGCGGGTTTTTGGTGTTTTTTTTTTCTTTTGGTCTTGCCTCCTTCCTAATCCATTATACTAATTTATTTTCTATTTGTCTCTTCTCATACATCATTTTCCTGACTATACATTTTTACTTTAAAAAGCAAAACAATAACTGCGTACTAGTAATTGTGTCAGATGGACAACTGGCATATGCAAGCACAGACCAAAATCTAAATTCTTCAAACAGACTCAACAGTAAAAGCTGAATTATAAACTTTTTATCCATGATGCCCTATAGGAATCAAAAAGACGCTTCCCTCATTATTAAAAATTCTGTGCACATATACATGGTGCTCAGAATACTGTGCTAGGTGGCATAGGAACTAGAACATGCAGAAGGCTTGGTCTGGGCCTTTGAAGAACTCAGAGACACTAATGTGTTGTGGGAGTGGAAGGGGTTAACACAAACCCACTTATTACAGTGTGAGAAATGTTGCAACAAGGACAGAGTGCTATGTGGCAGAGAATAGGGGTGATGCTGTTAGTACACCCTATGGGAAAGGAGGAAGCAAAGGCAGATGATACAGGTATCTGTTTCTATGACAATAATCCAAATGCAATTACTACTGGTGTGTCATTTTTTTAAAAAACTGTCATTTGATCTTTTGTAAGAAAATGAAATCTCAAACTGAACTGCCCATCTATTTAAAATTTCTATGGTACTTTAGTTTGTCCTTAGCTTTACCTGCTCTGGAAGAGGGCCTCAGTCACATCCTGTCACCTTAGCAAAACCATCTGACTGCCCCAGAAAGTGAGTCCTTCCCTCTGCTGTTCACATACTTTCTGATAGCTTTTCCAGCTATCAGAAATTATTTTTATTGTTTATTATTATATTATAATATATATAATTATATTATTATATTTATATATAATAATTATATTCTATATAATTATTATTTTATATTATTATATATAATAATTATATTATTTATATTATTATAAATTAAATAATTTAATTATTTATGTCCTCCACCGTCTGTAGAGGCATAAGAACCAAGTCTTTTTTTTTAAATTTTATTTTAATTGGAGGATAATTACAATATTGTGATGGCTTTTGCCATATTTATTCTTCTTTGTATCAGACTGAGGAGACACTTGGTAATCATTTACTTAACCAATGGAATTCCACTCTCTATTACAGGACAACACCTGGACAACTGGCATGTGTGCTGAAGCATAAACTATACATTGTTGTTCAGTCGGTGAGTCATGTCTGACTCTTGGTGACCCATGGACTGCAGCCTGTCAGGCTCCTCTGTCCGTGGGATTTCCCAGACAAGAATACTGGAGAGGGTTGCCATTTCCTTCTCCAGGGGATCTTCTCAACACAGGGAAGATCTCGAATCTGAGTCTCCTGCATTGGCAGGCGGGTTCTTTACCACTGACCCACCACAGAAGCCCATGAGCTATGCACTGCTATACATATACCGTTTTTAAGTTCTGATCTTAAGATGATGGTGAAGTATCCGCAAAGCAGATACTATCAATGCTTTCATGTAACACACACACAAATCAGGTTTAAAGCGTTTCGGCTGCATATTAGAATCAGTTTATGTCATCTGGATAAAGTCATGGGCAAGAAATCTTGGGGGACTCTGCCACTGCCCTTGATGATCACACCACACAATCTGTTCACTTCCCAAGGCTCATCTTGAGCAAAAACAGCCATGAAAGTGGAGGTATTATGACCAGCGGGCTTAACCTAAGAAACTATTACAGACAACTGATCCTTTAAGTGTGAATATGTAAACTTTTAAGGTTAAGCTAACTGACCTACATGGTATTCAGGAAAGGTACAGAGATTTAGTAATCCTACCAGTAATCAGTCAATGTCCCTAAAAAAACACAGCAAATAACATGCTACCAACTAAACAGCTCTGAAAGGCTCTATTACCGTGAAGCCTGAAGGGAAGAGTCCATAGAACAGTGCCCCATCCTGCATTGCGTGGCCATGATCCTCCAGGAATTCTGGACCCTGGAGCCCAGGGTACAGCAGGCTCACTGCCAACCTGCCCCTCTCTGTGGGGACTTCACATGGGCCAGACACACTGCGACTGTTGTGTGCAGGCAGGGGAGGGGGCAGGAGGCAGTACACTTCTGGCAGGTGTAACTTATGAAGTCCCTTCAGGCCATCAAGCACTGGCTTAATCAAGACCATATGACAGAAATGGTTATTAAACATTACAAGCAAGCTAGATAGTATCTTAAGAGAGAATCTGATCCAGACTCCTCTGTCTTGTTTGAGAACCTAAGCAGGATGAAGGGCTGTTTATTCTTAAATGCTCGAGGAACAGATATTAGACCTTATTTATAGTTTTGTATACTATGAATTCCCAGCAGGTTCTGGCACATACTACTCCATAAATATTTACTGAATAGATGAACACCTAAATTAGCCTCCTCCAGAAGCTCATTCTGTTTTACCATCTGATAATTAATACACTGTACCTGAAACTCAACAAAATGCCTAGGTCCTAAATTAAGCCCATGACACAATTCTTCTTTTCGGCCTTCAACACAACCCAACAGTCTGGCAACAGGAACTCCAACCAACAGCTACAGGCAGTGGTATTATAGGAGGTCTCTGAGGCTTGCGAGCTTGGAGTTTTCTTAGAAGACAGCACTCTCACATGGCTCCTACAAAAGGATTCTCAAGTTCCAATCACAATATCCAAAGCCCAACAAGTGTGAAATATGCTTTTGTAGCTTTGGTAATTGACCCTATACTTTTTAAAAAATATCTTTTACTCTTAACTCATATGCCCCACAACTGAATTTATTTCACTGGAATGGTTCATGTATGAATGCACTTATTATCAAACAAACAAAAATCAAAAGTCTAGCATGTAAAAATCATCCCTGCTTCTAATACATTAGATGGTTAAACTGATAGGGAACCGCATTCTTCTACCCCTCACAAACTCCATACAAGCATGCATGGAATCTGCTTCACTTAACTTCTTATATACAAAGGAAAAAAAACAAAAAGCCCTGAAGTTTAACCTAACTACATTCTGAACTGATAAAAACTGTATAAAAACCACCCTTAAGATTTTACAAAAATTTCTAAAGACAATAAATTTCCTTACTTGAGCTGAGTATCTTTGGGACAAAACTGTAGTCGGTCAAAATCTTGAAAAGATAAAAGAGAATCAAGAATTACTCATGATTTGTAAAGAACAAATCAGCTATCTTCAAACTGAGTCACGCTAATGGGATAAGTTGACACTTACCAAGTCCACATTCCCCTATTGCTACAACTTTCCCCTTGTTATTTTCAGCAAGATTCAGTAACTCCATCAGGTAATGATCAGGGTCATTCTTTTCGAATTCATCACATCTTGTAGGATGACACCCAACGGTACTGAAAAACATATCTAGCACAAAATAATGCTTAGGATTATTTTCAAAGTATTTTTTCCATATTTATATTTAATATGAAAAAAGAACATCACATAATTTCAACTGGTCCATTTTTAACAATACCCATAAACCAGTCAATCTATCGGAAAAGCACTGGATTAATCACATAAGAATTTCTGGAATACTAATGCCATTTTTGGACATGAATATGATAACTGCTTTAACATGCAGAAGAGTGGAAGAACCGAGAACTTTTAAAAGCCTATCTGTTTGGGGATAATGAGTAAGGAAGGTAATATGGAAGTAATATTATGTATGGAAGGTAGGATGGAAGTGTTAATATTCTTATACACATCAAAAGCCTCTGGGAAGATTTTTTTTAGGACTTTAATCACTAAAAAAAAAGTGTCAATGAATCCTGAAGTATGCATTTTCAAAAGATTTCAATAAATAACAGCTTTTAGTGAATAAATCAGTATTTTGAAAAATAACATGGAATGCCTAATTCTTTAGTGTCAAGCACATGAAGTATGCTCCCAGCCCCTCCCCAGCAAAAACAAACAACAAAAAGGTTAAGTAAATAAATGCCAGATAAAGGAGGTGTTTTATGTTACTAGGGTTCTTGTAGGAACCAACTCCAAAACTTTATGTACATACACCTATACTTATTTAGTCTATAAAGTGAGCATATGAAGGGTTATATACTATATTGTTACTTGCATTCCTGGGGCCTTGCACAGTGTCTCTAATCTGCATGATAAATATTTTAATAAGTGATCTTTTATAGCTTAAGTTAAAGAGCTATTTGCTTTTTATTTAAAAGCAACTCATATCTTAAACATATTACAGTATATACACAAAAATTCTGTATTGGGAATATCTGAGGTTAAATTCTATGCCTAGTGAACTTAATTCTCATTAACTGAAATCTTAAAACAATTCTTATTAAATACAGGAGGGCTCATCTGATATGACAATGGGCACTTTGAATTTTTTCATCTTCATCATGTCCCACTGAAATCAGTCTATCTTCCTGCTGTGTCTACAGTCATGATCTGCTGTATCTGTACCTGAGGCAGTTCTCAGAAAGACTTCTTCAAAATAACTTAATTCACATTGTGGGAGGTAAAAGTAATATGAGGATACCATTTGTTTGTGCCAAATGCAGTGCATCTTTACTGTCTTGTAGATTTCCACCTGTAATCATAAACTGAAACAGAAAGGAATAAAATAAGTCCACTTTAACAGGGTGTCAACAAGTTTCCCAAATGTGCTTTCCTGCTTTTTTTTCCCAAAATGCTTCTCTCTCTTCGACTGTCACACACCAACCTGCAGAACTCACCTGGTCACTTTTTTTTAAAGATTACTGGAGCACCTGGTCACTTTTTAAAACTGAGGTTTATTTAACTTACAAGCAATAGCTACTAAGTGCCCTGATATCACACTATGGAACTTAAATCTTTTTATATATGTGTGTGTATATATATTTTATTTACTCATTATTTTTATTTTTGGCTGGGCTGGGTCTTCATAGCTGTGCAGGCTTTTTTCCACTTGTGGCGAGTGGGGGCTACTCTCCAGTTTTGGTGCCCGAGTTTCTCATTGTGGGGGATTGTCTTGTTGCAGAGCTTGGGCTCTAGGGTGTGTGGGCTCAGTATTTGCAGCTCCCAGCTCTAAAGGGCATGCTCAACAGTTGTGGTGCAGCAGTTTAGCTGCTTTATGGCATGTGGGATTTTCCAGATCAGGGATCGGACTTGTGACTTCTACATTGGCAGGTGGATTCTTTACCACTGAGCTGCCAGGAAGCCATATGGAACTTAAACCTTATTCCCTGTGCGCATGTGTGGGCTAGCTTGCTACTTTAAAAAATACCAGTTAAAGAGAAATATCTATTCAAACAATTTGACAGAGCTAAAATTCATTTGCTTAGAACTCTCTAAAACTGGTAGGAATTCTCCTGATTATCAAATTATTACCATAAAAATTAAAGTGTTCTCTCAGTTGCTTGAAATGTTATACACAGTATAAAAGCTAAACATGGTGAATAGAGATGGATCTTTTTGATGATTGCTTACTTCTAACCAAAGCTAAATTATGTTATAAAATCAACTAATATTTGCCTCTTAAGAAGCCTGGTAATTCAGATGGGTTTTAAAAAACTTCCTCAGGAAGACTTGGCCATTTACTACATTTCTGATTGCATGGAAGAACCACCCACAAGGTGTGCCACTTAAACTGATGAGAACATAGTATTTTGATATTTTATTTCATTAACTTGCTAATATGATAATACATATCACAAAATGCTAAGTGTGGCATTGGCTCTTTCTCATCTGCAGTATTTTAACCAAAATTTAGGGTTTTTTTTAAAAAAAAATCATAATAACAAAAATGAAACGTTACCTTTTTAACACCAATTTGAACAGCTCTCTCTATTACGTCCTGTAAGTCATCTGTAAGAGATGAAGCCCACATTAAAAATCTGGTAAATAAAAACTCACTTATAATTTAATTACCCTATATTGAAAGAAAACATAGAAATCACAGTTACTAAATCAAAGTCAAATCAATACCATTTGATAAGTGCTTATCATATAATAAGACCTAGCAATATCTTTAAAAAGAAAAAAAAAAGCAACCCACATAAGGCAAAATAGGTAAACTGTACTTCTGTTTTGTTGACCAAAAGGGTGAAAAGTCTATTTGGGTTTATGGTTTGCTTTTTTTTTTTTCATTTAGAAGCTTTTATTTCAGTGATGAAAAGATGCAGTAAATGGAAACTATCCTTATTTACAACAGACATGCACCTCTACCTGATACTGCTGTTAGTTTCTGACTGGCCCAAATCTTAATTTTCTCATCTAGGCACATCTTTATAAATTTTTTTGGACCCTGATATTCACTGTAAGTTAACTTTCTTCCTTGTGGCAGTTTAGTATGAAAATTATGTTCACTGGCTAGCTTCCTTTAACTAAAGGCCTCTAGACTCTCAGGCAACCTGTCCTAGCTTGAGACCATACTTTATAGATATATTTAAGTGAATCACAGTATAAGGGAGGGAGATAATCCAGAAAGTTGGAATGTACTGTATGAACATACCATACATTTTTGCCATCACCTGTAGTCAAACACTAGATAAGGAGGCCTACAGTTAAGTACCAAATTACTCTTCCCAGACTGCTGCCCTGAGACACAAAGATGTACACTGGTATCCCCAGAAATCTGAAATGAACCCACACAAAAAGAAAGTTAACAGATTATTACCTATGTGGTCCCACTGTCAAATTATAGAGCAATTCCATTATTAAAATTATAAGCAGCAGTTAACGGGACTACGAGAAAAGCATCGTCCCACATAGAGTAATATTCATCTAGTAGTTTTTCATTCATCTATCAGTTGTTTTCACAAGATTAGCATTAAAAAAACACAAACCCAAACACATTTAACCCTCAAATCCCCACCCACACCAAACACTGGTCTTTGTTCATTCTCAGAGGACAGGACGTCCCAAGAGTGACGAAGGTGGGAGCCAATTCCCCTACGGCCTTTTCTTCAACCATTGCATCAACTGCTCTTCATTTCTTCAACTACCTTCCTTTTCCAAAGAGGAATGCTGAGGTCAGTCAGAAAGGCTTTCTGAGAAGCCTGCCCTGGATTTCTGTGTCTGCTCCAGTCGTTTCACGATGAACCGGCTTGTATCAATGAAGCGCTCAACGCAATTTACGAGACAAGCCTCAGCCCGACTGTCCAACTTTGGTCCAGGCTTGTCCACGCACTTCTCCCAGCAGAGTTCCGTCATCTGGTGCACCAGCTGCTGAAAGCGCTGCTTCTGGGTCTCCACCTCGATGAAATGCCGCAGCTGCGGGTCGACTGAGCCCATACCCGCCGCGGAAGACGACGACGAGGAAAGATCCATCCCAGCGCCGCCCCGCGGCCGGAGACCGCGCAACTCACCGACCTTCACGTGCCTCCGCGGCGGAACCGGAAGCACTATGGCTTGCCTTTTATGCACGTGCTTATCTCAGTTTCTATGTTCAAAGTTGTAAACTTGATAACATTTTGTGACAACAGCTATTTTACACATGTTCATGACCGTGGTTTACCAATATAGCTGATATGGGTTTCACTTTGTTTATAGTTTTAGCCAAGATGCACAATAAATCCTTTAATATTTCAATTTTAAGGGTGGGTTAAGCTTTTTATGCTCTCCCTTGGGTCAGAAAATTTGTCTTCATAAATAGCTTACCAAAAGAAAAGTTTACCTTGATGCTTTTGAACCCCTCTATAAATTCCTCTGAACATAGGATCTGTCAAGTTGATACCAACATCTGTGGAAAGCAAAAACAAAACACATCATCATGGAGGGCCTCTATTTGAAATTTTTACTTTAATAAAAGGTTCAGTTACTAACCTTTTCATTCACACATTCATACAAAATCTAAGTGCCTACTGCTTGTCAGTCACTGTGCTAGACACTTGGGATACCAAGATGAAAGCCAGTAGTCCTGCTCTCAAGAAACTCACTGCAGAACTGGCAAGGCATACTCCTTAATAGCCAATTAAGAACTTACAATTAGAGGACTTCCCTGGTGGTCCAGTGGTTAAGAATCTGCCTTGCAATGCTAGGGATGCAAGTTTGATTCCTGGTTGGGGAACTAAGATCCCACATGCCATAAAGCAATTAAGCCCACCGGCCACAGCTAGAGTCAGAGATTCAGTATGTCACAACTAAGATCTGACACAGGATCTTAAATATTGAAATAAACAAGTTTGCTTTTTTAAAGAAAGAAATCGTAAGTAGACACTAGCACTGTGGGACACACAGGAGGACCACCCAACTTAGTCTGGTAATTAGTCCAGAAGAGGTTTCCAGAAAGAAGCACTTCTTGAACCGAATCTTCAAGGATAAGTTGGGAGTTACCCAGCAGAAGATAGGAAACTGCAGATAAGAGGAAGCAGCAGAAACAAAGCATCCGGGGTCTGAAATAACACAGTGATCGTGGAGAAAAGTGCAGAGAGGGGAGTGACCAGAAAAGAGCAAACTCAACCATGTTACAGACGCTTGTCTTTAAAACACCAGATGCACCAAGAAGCACTGATGGCTTCCAAGACTGGTATTCTAGACCTCTCGTTCTGGTGTCTTTGTAGAAGGTGGGACCTGAAGGGGGCAAATGGAGTCAGAGTAGTTCATCTGGAACCAGTCAAGAGTTCCTATTTGCAATGCAGAGAACCTGAATTACAAGTGGAGATGCAGAGAGGGCAATAAGTTATTTTCTTTATTCACCCAATAGTTATGAAGACCCACACTATGCCAAAATATTATGTAAGGAGTTAGGGGGTACAGAAATGAACAAGACCTGTCACTTGGTCCCAGCCTTCTAGGAATTTAGTCTATATAGGAACTGGAAATAAAATTTGTGATATAAAATAAGATGGTTTGACAGAAAACAAAATTCCGTACATTATCCTTCAATAAAAAAATAAATTAAAAAAAAAAACAAAAAATAAGCTGGACTGTAAGCAACATGAGGCAAGAAGTGTTTATCTTCTTCAATGCTGTATCCCTAGAAGCTAGCATAATGGTTGGTATATAGTAGGAGCTTTATACACTTTTAAGCCTGTAAATAATCACTTTACAGCTTTGAGCTTCAGAGTGCCAAGAAGGAGCACAAACAGTTTTGGCAAGAATGATGAAAAAGCCTCACAGAAGATCTAGATCTTGTAGAAAGCTGAAGCTTAAAAGCTGACAAACAGAAAGGGCATCCCACACACAGGTGTGTGTAGAAGTCTGGAAGAAATTCATTGTGCTATTGAGCAGAGGTTCACAGTGGAGAGTGATTTTACTGTCCCTCTCTTCGTTTGAGCTGTCCCCTCCCTGCCAACCCTGCTCCCAACATCCAGCAATGTCTGTGTTCATTTCTAGTCGTCACACTGAGGGGAGTGCTCCTGACAGTCCCTAAGAGCCCCCAGCTGGTTGATTCCCCAGGATCAACCTGAGGTTGAGGTAGTTGTTACTAATTACTGCAAGCTGCTCTCTCACTGGTTCATCTGATGGGAGTGGGCACAGAGGCTACTAAATGGGAATCTTCTAAACCTCTGCTTTTCAAACGAGGGTTATTCCAGAGTATGTAACACCCTGAGATTCCCTGGAGTATCAATTTTACTTTGGAAAATCTTGGGGATAACCTAGCTTTTAATTTTAGAAGGGCACTATATTATTTCAAAGTTAAACACAAGACATCCAGAGAAATTCTGTAAATGCATCAAGATTTACATACCACTGCCATCACCCCATCACCCGGGGGTATATCCTTCACTCTGGGTCCTTAAGTGACCTTTGGTGGGTGAGTTGTAGAGCAGGAGGGCTTTCCTGGTGGCCCAGCTGGTAAAGAATCCACCTGCAACGCCTGAGACCTGGGTTTGATCCCCGGGTTGGGAAGATCCCTTGGAGAAGGGAACGGCTACCCACTTCAGTATTCTGGCATGGAGAATTCCACGGACAGAGGAGCCTGGCAGGCTACAGTCCATGGGATTGCAAAAAATCGGACTGAGCAACTTTACTTTTTAGAGCAGGAACTCACCAGCACTGAAAAGGGAGCTCCACTCCATTCCAAATTTTATTACTTTGCAATGATTAAGCATAGATTCTTATTACTATTCAGACTGAGGAGATGGTCACTTGTGGTATGATATGCAGACAATGTCACAGAAATTAGTCTCAAGTATAACCTAAGACACAATGTGGAAGTGTCTCCTAGGAGGAAGCAATATTTCCCATAAAACACAAATACTTCTGCTTCCTGCCCTCCTTCCCCAGATTAGAAACAGGCAGCCATTGGTTATGCGCTTTGAGAAGGGGGTAATGTAGGATTACAACCTGGCTATAGTCAGCTTTCCTAAATAAAAATCTAAGGTTGCTTTTATAACACTGGCTTAATTTTTCTATTATTAAAAAAAAAAAAAGTTGGCCACACCTTTTGGCTTACGGGATCTCAGTTGCCCAGTCAGGGACTGAACCCCAGCCATGGCAGTGAGAGCGCTGAATCCCAACCACTAGACCAACCAGGGAACTTCCTCCACTGGTGTAATTCTTCATGCAACTGCTGCATGTAAAGCTTGTTCATGGAACAACTGTCCATGGGTCTAAAAGGTTGTTTTCCAAAGTACTGCTCATGAGTACTATAGGCAGAAATTTGTGTAGTGGGTCATAGGCAGAACTTTTTAAATGGCATGGAATAAACTCACATAACAAAGATAGAATGCATAGTATGATCCCATTTTTGTTATAAAGAGACACACATCTAATATGTTTGCCTATTTTTATGTCTCCATATGAATGTAAAAACTATGGAAGGATATAAATTTTAAACATTGTTTACCCCTGGAGAGTGGAAATGAAGAGCATACAGAAAGAAATACTTTTCAATTAAACCCACCTTCTGTAAGAAGTCTTCTCTAGCTTATCTGGTTGAGATTCTTTTATCAATTTTCTTACCATCTATACTAAAATTACACATCTTCTTTTACCCACTCATTCATACTTCCACTGAACAGTCACTGTACTAAATAAGCCCCTGGGAACAAAGACAAATACCACCAAGCATCTGCCTTAAAAGAGTGTAGACTAATGGGAAAGGCAGATACATAAGTATTTTAATTGTAAAATAATGTGGTAAAGGGGTAGGTAAAAGTCAACCAGGCAAGAGGATATGAGAGACAGCGGGGACATTATGGTCCCAAACTGCGACTCTAAAACCTTTTCAGAAGCAAGAAACAGCACCTCCAAGTGTTTATAGAGCATAAAAAGGATGAGGCCGGAAAAGTGGGCAGGACCAGACCATAGGAAGGCTTTGTATGCTAGGCTGTGTGCTGAGTCGCTTTGGTTGTGTCCGAACCTTTGCGACCCCATGGACTGTAGCCCACCAAGCTCCTCTGTCCATGGAATTCTCCAGAGAATACACTGGAGTGGGTTGCCATTTCCTTCTCCAATGCTACGTTAAGGCACTTCAACTATCCTGAGGACAGTAACTAAAAGATCTGAAGCAGGAGCCAAATGTAGCTGACTTTTTTATACAGACCACTCTGGAGGCTAGGGAAAGGATTTAAAGAGACATAACTTGAGGCAAGGATTAAGTTTTTATGACAAACACAAAACTTTTTAAAAAGTGTGTTTCCTTTTCTTTGTGGAGTGTTTCGTGGCTCTCACCCCATCTACCCCATCAATTACATCACAGACTGTAATAAAGAGGCGGAGAGACACCACACCTGCAAAGGGTCTACAACCTCTGAGGACCTACCTGTCCCCCACCCCAGGCTCTCCCACGGTATTTTAAAAAACCTCTTTCATGGCGCTGTAAGGTGCCACGCTCCTCTGCATTTGTTTGGACTGTACATACCTCTCCAGCCTGAAAACTAACTGTACCACTAGATTTTTTATAATTCCACATACTTAGCACAATCTTTGTAAAAAAAAAAAAAAAAAAACTGCCCAAAACAACTTAGATCTAAGTTTATAATCCTAACCTCTTTGAATGCAAGACATTTCCAACTGGCCAGTAACTGGCTCCACCTGATGTCCTGTTAAGATTCTCACATTTACCTAATCCAAATGGATTTCCTTACATCGCCCACCCACTGCCAAACTAATCAGGCTTCCATTTCATATTGAGGTATTTATCCCAACCCTGAATCATGTTTACTCTCCCTTACTTGTCATAAACACTCAGCTGCTAAATGTGCATCTGTACCTCTCCCCCATTTCTCTCCCTTTTCCAATGCCCTTGCTCAAGTTCTGATATGCTTCCCTGCCTCTCCCTGTGACCTACCAAACCTACACAAAGGCTGTCATTTTCCCACGTCAAGTAGCTAGAAAGTTCACAAAGAAGGCGCATGCCCTGCTTTACCCACTGCTGTATCCCACAGCCCAAGGCTCCCAATGTGAAACTGGCACCCAATGATTTACTTAAGGAATGCTCCTTGTCAAAAGCCTCCAGTGAACCTCTATGCATAGTAAAATTAAACTCAGCAACACATTCAAGTCCCAAGTCAGCCTTCCAATCCTAGCTCTTACAATGTCCGCGCCCCCCCATCGCCCCCGCCCCCCACCTTTCCTGAGTGCCTGGTACTAAATACGCTTACTCTTTTAGTCCTTGTCGAATTCTCCCTCTCTTGTTCTACCGATGCTGAATGGTTAGTGTACTTGCCAAGTACAGAACTTGCTTCTCTTCCCATTGTGTGTGTCTTCCAGTTTCCCCACCAGGTGTTGGTGCCAGCAGATTAAGGGCAGGACCTGTGTTCCTAGGCCGGTGCCTGGTCCACCAGAGGCCTCAGTAACTGTGATATGAACTACGATACGAATCAGTGAGTGAACGCGTCCCTTGAAGCCATACCCCATCCTTCTCTCCGCCAAACAAACGGTAAGGGGTGGGAGGTGCACGGAGGCTACAGGAGAATACAACGTCTGGCTTTGAGTTTTTTAGTAGTTTTTTTTTCCTTTTTATTGAATACAACAATGTGTTGGAAAGAGCACAAGTCATAACTGCGAAGTTCATCAATTTTCACAAATAAGCATACCAGTGAAGCCAGCACCAGACTGAGCACCAGAGCATTACCAGCACCCAGAGGCCTCCCCGCGCCCTCTTCCGAGGAGTGCACTTTCAACCCGGCAAAGAGCTGGAGAGCTCACGTCCTGGGCCCTCTAGCAGCGGTGCGCGACGCCCGGGAATCGAAATGCCCCCAATTCTGGCAAACTCTTACCCACGAATTTGAAACGACTCATGACTGCAGCCCCAGGTTCTCCTCGACGGAAGCGGAAACGGCCCTGTATCGCCCCGCCCTTCCAGCAGCCCCGCCCCCTCGCTGCTGACATCCGGTTTCCCGGGAGCCCCCGGGGCTGCTGAAGGTGAGCCGGCTGTTATGGCGTTCTTGTCTTCGGCGGCCTATCTGACCCACCAGCAGAAGGTGCTCCGGCTTTATAAGCGGGCGCTGCGACACCTGGAATCATGGTGCATCCACAGGTGGGATATGGGGAGCCAGGGCGTGGGGAATTGACCCCGGGGGCTGAGAGGCCCTTGGTACCGGGCGGCTCAAGGACTTTGGGGACGGGGTGGGAACACGGCCCCTCGCCCCCATAAGCCCGCCTCTAGACCCGTGTTCGAATGCGGAATTCATCGCCCACATCTGGGAGACCTTGAAGACTTGTGTATCTGGCTCCGGGCTCAGTTTTCTAATCAGGAAAACGGACACGGTACCCACGCAGAGGGTTGCATAACAATTAAGAGACAGGAAGTACCACAGATGGACTTTGTTGTCCCTCCAGCGCTCACTCAATAATAGCTTTCTTCCTATTGTAACCTCTTCCTAATATTGTTAGTAATAACAAGTGCGTTCTTTTGTTCCTCGCACTCCTGGGAGTTAGGGGTGATTTAGCCTTATTTTATAGATGAGAAAAGGCAAGAGAGTAAGTTGCTCAAGGCCCTGAAGCTGGTAAGTGGCCTAGCCAGGGTTAAAACTCAGGTGTCTTAACTCCAAAGCATCATCATCACCCCCACCCCACTCCCATCAGCTTTCCTCTTTATAGCTTCATCCAGTCCTTTTTGTCAGCTTCATCCCACATAATTCTTTACCTCCCGCATAATTTTCTTCTTCCCTCTCTTGTCCATCTGGAACTAGTCTTAGAACACAGTCTTAAAACACGGATTTTTGTGATCTAAGTGCAATGCATGCTGGGGTAACCCAAGATGTATGAATGCAAGACCTCTACTCCCTTAGAATCATAAAACCTAGTCTAAGGAGAAGGGCTTCTGAGGAAAACTTCTAAGCAATAGGAAACTGAGCATATCTGGAAAAGCTGTGAAGGGCATCCTTGAAGCCCAGATTTTATATATTTGGGATGATTGTAAGTCATCAACTTACTTCTCTTTGCTAGGCAGCAGGATGGCGAGGTTCAAGGCTGTAGGGTTCATTACTTTCCTAATTTTTTTTTATTCATGACAGAATTTGCTATACAGGTTCTATGCTGGCTGATGAATAAATAAATGTTAACAAGGCTTTTTTCTTAGCTGTAGCAGTTTGTGGATTAATGGGGAAGATGGACACATGTAAACAGCATAGGGAATTATCAGTTTTATAAGATGAAGCAAGTCAAGCCATCAAGAATTCAGGCAGTGCTGAACTACATCTGGGAATATTAATATTAGCCTTGGAGGAAAGGATAAATGTATTTACCATGATAACACTAACTCAGCGTTCCTTTAAATCTCCTAACATCTTTTTCTCTGTACTTTCCTGATATTTTTTTTCTTCCATTTGCCTTCACAGTGCTATTTGTTCTGCATGGGTCCATTCTAGACACTTGGTTATTGCTGTATATACCTGTGCAGCCTCATCTATTGTTGGGACTTGTCTCTAGAGCTGTATTTCTAGCTATTTGTTAGATTACCTACAGTATGCTGAAGCTGAACTTACTTTTATTTTCACTACCTCATTTTGACTCTTTTCCCAAATTCCCTGCCTCAGCTAATGGCATTACTAGTAATATAGTCACTCAGCTTTAGGTCTTAGTAGTATCTTCAGGTGCTCCAAATTTACCCCTCTGCCACAGATACACACGTACATACTTATATGCCATGTACAACTGGACACTGATTTTTGTAAAGTCTCTTCCCACTGTAATAATATTAGTAGTTGACATTGAGCACTGAGGATGTGCCCAGCACTGTGTGAAGTGTCTTTATATGTTTTAGTTTATCACATCTTTAAGGACAGCCTGAAGATACAGATAATGTTATTAACACCTTAATGGAGAAGGAACCCATGGCCTAAAGACTTTAAGTAATTTACCCTAGATCAGACAGCTAGTAAGTGCAGAGCTAAGACTCAGTCTTAAGCAATCTGATTCCAGAGCCTGCTCTCATAAATTCGTAGTTTAAATGTTTCTCTCCTGTCACCATCCATCACTGTGGCTTGCTTCAGGCCCTTATCATCTCTGGTCTGAATTATCAAAGCCCTGTTATTACTCAGCCATAAAAAAGAATGAAATAATGCCATTTGTAGCAACGTGGATGACCCTAGAGATGATTATACTAAGTGAAGTAAGTCAAACAGACAAGACTAATATCATATGATATCACTTATATTTGGAATCTAAAATATACAGATGAATTTAATTATGAAACAGACACACAGACAAAACAAAACTATGGTTATCAAAGGGGAAGTTGGGGTGGAGGTATAAATTAGGAGTTTGAGATTAGCAGATACAGACTATTGTCTATAATAAGGATCTGTATAGCACAGGGAATTATATTCAGTATCTTATAATAAGCTATAATGGAAGAGAATATGAAAAAGTGTATGTATGTATAATTGATTCACTTTGCTGTACACCAGAAACTAATGCAACATTGTATATCAATTATTGTTTTAAGAATTTAATAAAAAAATTTTAAGCCCCATAAATGATCTCTGCATCTATGGCAGCCCACTCCAGTATCCTCGCCTGGAAAATCTTATGGACAGAGGAGCCTTGTGGGCTACAGTCCATGAGGGTCGCAAAGAGTCAGACACGACTGAGGAACAGTTTCACTGACACTTTCTAGAACCTGACCAGAACTTGTGTAAGGTCATGCAGCTAGTGTCAGATTCAGAATTTGAACCCAGGTCTGTTCTGAGCCACACTGTGCCACTGTGTAATACCTGCCTTCCACATCTGTATCCAGAATTTAGCTCAGTGTCTAGCACAAGGTAGGAGGAAGTTAAGTTAGCTGTCATTCGATGAATTGAATGATCCTCCTATAGAGGAGATGGGGAAAGAAGTTAGGCTGTGTTTATTAATACAATAGTTTTTTGCTGCTGGTGTTTGAGGGGGACTGCCAAGAAAGCTGTCATAATGATGTGGCTGCTCCATTGACAGGGTCCGGGGAGGAGCTGGGAAGATGCATTACTCACCTGGGAGGCATTAGTGGAAGTACCCCTCTTGTCAGATAACTGTCAGATAGTTATACTTGCTGATCGAGTAGATTACATTTCTAATCTCCAGAACCCATTTTGGTTTAAGGGATAAATACCGGTACTTTGCTTGCTTGTTGAGAGCCCGGTTTGATGAACATAAGAATGAAAAGGACATGGTGAAGGCCACCCAGCTGCTGAGGGAGGCAGAGGAAGAATTCTGGTATGGTCAGCATCCTCAGCCGTACATCTTCCCTGAGTCTCCGGGGGGCACCTGCTATGAGAGATACGAGTGTTACAAGGTAGGTGAGGACCACAGGTGTGTCAAATTTCAGACCTCAGCCCCGGAAACCACTCACCTTTTAAGGGCAGCTAGATTTCTTTCTGACAGTTACATGTTTTTTCAGTGTCAGTTTCCTCTCTCCCAGATGCTATCAAGACTTTTCTTTCCAAACTCAGAGCCAGGGTCTTGCAGTAAACATTTTGACAAAGGAAAGTGCTTAAGGAATGGGTCAATAACTCATTTTTGGATCTTGAAGTTAAGCAGTTTTAATTGGTGCTTAGTATTCTAAGTGGTATTTCCAAATAACATAAAGCCACATTGGATGTTTAGAGAGCTTGGGTGGGGGCGGGGGGGGGGACGATGCCAGTTCTCTTTGGACTGACCTTGCTGTTTTTCGGTCCTAGATTGTTTCAGTCTAAGGTGTTCTCCTTTATTTTGGTCTTCTGCTATGTATGGCTTAGTGTCAGAAGCAAGTCTGGAACTTAGAATTGTTATAAAAATACATTGATTTTTGTCTCCTGAGAAGGCCCTCCCAGTGACATGTAAATGTGTCTTGCGGAATGACGCTGTGATTTCGCCTCCTGACAGGTTCCCGAGTGGTGCTTAGATGACTGGCATCCTTCGGAGAAGGCGATGTATCCTGACTACTTTGCTAAGAGAGAGCAGTGGAGGAAACTGCGGAGGGAGAGCTGGGAGCGGGAGGTGAGTCCTGCCTGTGCTTTCTCTTTGAGGTGTGTTCAATACAGCGTTTACAGCCATCTTAGAAATCGGTTAAATGTGCTTCCTGGTCTTTGGGCTCTTCTGTTCTTTAATTTTGCTTCTCTTCTCCTTCCCCTCCATAATCCTTTGCTTGACTTTATAATCTATTAACCTTCTCCACCAGCGCCTTGGGTGTTTTTCCACTCATGATGACTGATTTATGTATGTATTTAAAACTTAATTCATTTTTTGGCTGTGCTGGTAAGATTGCTGTGAGGGCTTTTCCCTAGTTGCAGCAAGCAAGGGCTACTCTCTAGTTGCTGTTTGCAGACTTCTCATTGCAGGTGGCTTTTCTTGTTGTTGAGCATAGACTTGAGGGTGTGTCGGCTTGAGTAGCTGCAGCTCCCGGGCTCTAGAGCACAGCCTCAATAGCTGTGACACACGGGCTTAGTTGCTTTGTAACATGTGGAATCTCCCTGGATCAGGGATTGAACCTGTATCTGCTGCATTGGCAGGTGAATTCTTCACCACTGAGCCACTAGGGAAGCCCTGATTTATGTTTTAAAAAATTCAGTCTGTGGTAGTGTGAAAAATAAATTGGAGAGGGCAAGTGGAGAAGGGAAGAGACCAGTTTGGGTTATTGCAGTAGTTTAGTCCAAAGACTACACAACCAGCGCTAGGATCGGTACGGTGGATGTGGAAGGAAGCAGCTTCAGGATGTTGTTTGCAGGGATGTGAAGAGGGATTGGATTGGGGTGGGGGGTATCGTGTGGAGTGAAGGACAGGGAAGAATCAATGATTTCCAGGTTTTAAGCTTCAACATGTGGAGTTTGGTGGTGGTGTTTATTGAGATAGGGAAGAGAAGAGAAAACAGATGTCAGGACAATCAGGTGTTCGGTTGTAAATGTTTAAAAATCTTAAAGTTGAGAATCCTATGAGACATCTGATGCAGGTGTCAGACAGTGATTGGATGTGCAAATTTGGAACTCAGAGGAGAGATTTGGGCTCAGAATAGAAATGTGGGTGTTATCAGTTGTTTTAAAAGCCACAGAAGAGGGAATGGGGGCCTCTTCCCGGTTCCCTCTCCACAGCAGAGGAACTGAATTAAGTGGAGGCCGGCAGAGAGCCACAGAAAGGTTTGAGATCCTTAGATCCAAGAGAAAGTATTTCAGGAACAGTGGCCAGGGTCAGTCATCTTTGATGTGGTCTAGAGTCCTGGAAATAACATCGAAAGGTGTTAATTACAGAGAGGGCATTAGTGGCCCTGACTTGAGCTTATCTTTCACACAAAGATTGATCGGAAGGTGAGGAGGAGAAAATATGAGGGAGAGATGACTTGAACATTTGCTGAGGAGAACGAAGAAATGGGGCAGTAACTGGAGACCGAGAGATTACTTTCTTTTAAAATAAATAATGATGCATACATACTGGTGAGATTTGGGGTGAGGGAGAGTCTGGTAATGCCGAATCAAGACGGAACAGGTACAGAAGGAAAATTTTTGAGGATCCCGAGCCTGTGTGGGGGCCTTTGAAAGGAGAAGGGATTCTTCCTCCATTCTTATTGGACAGAAGCTGTAGGTAAATACTTTTGGGTTAGAAGTTTAGATGGTGGGGAAATGACAGACTTTCATGTGCAGGCTTCTCTTTTTTAAGTGAAATAAGGAAAAGCCAGGGAGTGGGCAAAGCATGTTTGTAGAACATGAAAAGGTGTGATAAGCGTGGGCAGAGGATGAGTTTGCTGGAGAGGAGCAGCAAGATTGCTGTAGGGTGGTGAAGGCCCCTGTGAGGCTGGGAATAAATGTGTAGTAACTCCAGTTTGTTTCAGGAATTTTTTTTTTCTCTTTAGCAATACTAAGCTGTACTGGTGCAGGCCTGAAGGTAGATTGTGTGGCTGTTCTCTGTCAGGAGCGACAAGGAATTGAAGTTCCTCCATAGGGAGTGATTTTCGTGATGGAGTCTAGCTGGGTCAAGTAGGGACGTACACAGGAGACTGATGCAGAGAAGGGCCAGTTAGGTGGGAGAATGTGGGAATTGGGAGCCTCTGTGAGTTCAAGAAGTTATGTTCAAGGGGCCTTTAAGTAAATGAGCTGGAAGAGGACACTGGTTACTGGGATATTGGGTTACTTGAAGTCATGATTTTGTGATCAAGGAGGGCAGTGTTTTCTAAGAAGTATGTGAGCATTTGAGAACTTGAGGTGTGTTTGTTCATGGAGAGCAGCAGATTCATTTTGCAGTTGATCGCTTTGATAACCTCTCCCCAAAACCTTCCTCCTTTACTTATTCCATCGACATTGTTAAACAGCACATTTACTGTAGCCCAGGTTTGCCACAACCCAGAATTGGTTTTCTGTAGGGAGGTTCAAAAACCATGGCTCTGGAAAGTGGGTGCCTTGGCTGTCCTCCTCTATTAGGACAGTGGTGATCTCTGAGATTCGCTGGAACAGGGGTAGCTAGGCAGCAGGGGGCAGGACTGAGCACATTTGTACCTGATTGCTATTTGGAGGGCTTTTAAATGAACATCCCTAATGTATTCAAATTGAGGTTTCTTAACAGTGCTTTCGGAGACCACTTTGCAGAGACACGAGAACATGCCGAGGGGAGTGGTCAGTTGAAGGGGCCATAAGGGGAACTTGAAGTAGTAATTGTCAGGGTTTTGCTTAATGAGTAGGAGGTGGGGTAGAAGGGTTTGTTCTCAGCTTTGCTGTTTTAGAATGGGAAAACCTTTGAGGAGAACAGCTTTTGCGTCTGAGTTAAAATACGGGCATAGAAATAATGCAGTTCTGTATAAACAGCCCTTTTCTGTAGTGAGGATCAGTGTCATGTGACAGAGTAGAAACGACGCTGACACTGCTCCACAGCAGAGATCGGACTATCAGTTTGACCCCTGTTCTAATTGTTCCCTCTTTACCGCTCTTTTAGGTGAAGCAGCTGCAGGAGGAAACCCCGGTTGGTGGTCCCCGAACTGAAGCTTTGCCCCCAGCCCGAAAGCAAGGTGACTTGCCCCCTCTCTGGTGGCATATCGTGACCAGACCCCGGGAGCGGCCCATGTAGAGGAAGATGCCTCACAGTCACGCTCGCAAGTGAGATGAGTTAATAGGACACACACTTGCCCTAATAAAATAACTCCACCTGGTATGACTGACGTGTTCTGAGGAGTGACATGCTGGATGATTGGGCCGCTGTCATTTTCTTAGCAGTTATGCATATAAAGAAAAGTATGTGAAATGTAGTCGGTCAGATGTGTTCTGTTCATCCCCATTAAGTCATATTGGTAAATATGCTATCAAGGGAAAACTACACAGCAGAACCAGATACAAGAGTTAGTTGAATAAACTTGAGCTGAAGGCTTAACTCGGCTGTAACGAGTGGAAGGCATGAGAGGCTAAGAGAAAGCAGGCCAGTAGTGAGTGTGTATGATAACTTTCCTGTTTCCTAGATTCCACTCATGGAATTTTAGCTTTGATTAAAGGACCACTCTTAAGCACACGTTCAGCAAAGAAGCATGCAGTTTATCGGGTTCTCAGGATTGGAGTTTGGTGGCTGGGGTTAAAGCATTCGATCTGAATGGCACTTTTGTGACAGTCGTTTCAAAGGCAGTTTCCCAGCTTTGCTTCCTCTACTGTAGCTTGGATTGTCTGCAGACACAAAGGTAAGGGTGGCAAAAACTAAATGAAGTTTTTGTTTTTTTTTCTAAAGGTAAAGCCATTTAAAAAATTCAACCAAACCCAGCTAGTTTCAGTTCTTGGTAACTCACTGGAACTGTTAATATTAAACTCACTGGAACCTAACACTTAGGTCAGGCAACTAAGTGTTCTTAGGGTGCACAGAAATGATGTCAGTTTTCTAACTAAGCTTGATGTGAGTTTCAGCCCGTCTTCTAACATTTGACCAAGGCCTCAGCCTGAATTTTAATAAGACTTGAAATGCAGGGCTTTTTTTTCTAGTGGTTCTTTATTTATAATGTAGGCTGAAGCAACTGTTACAAGGTAGAAGGGAGACACGTTACACAATTGTTATTTATACAAGTTTAGAACAAAAAACTGCACAGGGAGAGGTCAACTCTCAGTACAAACTAGCAACTAAACCACAATAATTTACCTTTAGAAACGATTTCTTTATTTTTAGCTGTGACACTGCTTTTACAATATGCAAAAACACAAACAGAACTACCCAAGGTGTTTTGTCACATTCTTTCTACATTGAATTTGGCAACATTTTATATTAAATTTATTCAGATTATACTAACGTTTAAAAACTAAACAAGTGAAAAGCTGTACCAAGGTACAGTTACATCCATTTATTTCAAAGGTTTAAAATACCACTTTTATCTAACGTAATTACCTTGCAGTGATTTCTGCTTTTGCAAAAACCATCTCAAGCATCATATGCACAATGCATCAGCTACTTTTAGTCATCAAGATTGGTGGGCTAAACCACAGGCACTACTGTTGCTTATATTCTGTAAAAGGAGCTTGTTTTTCAAAGAAAAAAAGCTTAAATAGTTTCTAATAATCATGCCTTTGCTTTAAAGCCATAACATAAAATGTCCTTGAGCGATCACAGCAGTGTTAAATGTTAATATATAGAACAGTGACTATACAGGTACATTTCTTTCGCATCCAATGCAGTTATGTATTAAAGCATAAGAGTATGTAGCCGAAGCTTGCCACCAACAGAGATCCACAGGCCCTGGGAGACCCACCGGGCTCTTCTCCTTGAGAGGTTCGATCCCAAATGAGCACTTTGAACTGACCCCACTAAGAGGCCGGCCTTCTTTTTCTTAAAACACCATCACAGTCCCCAGATGTGATCCTTTAAATCTACAAATCTCTGTTGGCTTTAGGGGATGGGCATTATAACAAATTTAACTTTCACTTAAAAAATAAAAGACAGAAATCCATTCCAAAAAACATTACCTAGGATACAAAAGAGGACAGTATAGTGGTCAGATTCCAGGTGACAAGAAAGAAATCCTCCTCTCTGATGTTTAGTATGAAGCCAGTTAACTGCCACTTATTTAAAAGAAGATAAGAAAAACAAGCCCCCAGATTGGTAAACACATTGGCAAGTTGCTAGACTCCAAGCTGGTTACCCTTGTTAAATCCGCTCGAGTTTTTTCAAAATATTTGGGCTTTTCAACGCACCCAGCCTGCTGGGCACAGTTAAGTAAAAGGCATTTGCTATATCTAAGAAATTCCCTGCTATCATTTTTAAATGTTTTCACATTTTTAAAACTGCCTTACCATTTTGGATGCATTTGGACTCAATGAGAGTGGGTATAACAGACGAGTAACTGAAGTGGGGGTTCTGTGTCTACCCGGTGGCCGCATGCACAGGACTGGAGTTGGGTGCTGTGTGCAGTCAGGAGGAATCGTGGGAGAAAGGAAGTCCTTAAACACCCTACAGAAACAAACACTGCAATCCAGTATGGCTTATTCGGATGCATTTACCATGAAGCTACTAGAAATTTCAACCTACAAGGCTACCCTTAAATGTAACAGGATCGGCTATGTTGACAGTGTGCCCCTCCCCGGACCCTCCCCCCAATCCCAACACAGTCTACCATTTCCAGAGTTACTTCACTCCAAATATTGCTCATCAGCTGACTCCCGCATTTCTCATCCCGAAAGTAGTTTGCTTGGATAAGGATTTTTACTCCTTATCCATTTTGTTTGTACATTAAAATAACTTGAATTTGCTCCTAAGCCAGACTACTACAATGCATCTACAAAAGCTTGCAGGAAAACAAAGAAAAGAAAAATTGCTAAGTATAGTTATCCTTTCTTCTGAACTCACTAACCTTGTGGTTCCCCTGCCCGACCTCCCCCCGCCCTTATGCATTTAAAATTTTACAAAGACTTGTAAAAAAGTTAAATGGAATTTGGCACCTTCAGAAAAATCAAAAGAGAAACTTAAGATTAAAATGTGCAGAAAGAAAACTGTTGATATTTACAAATTAAAAGATCAAGGTTATGTCAGTTACATATGTTACTTTTAATTCTTATCTAAAGGTGTACTTTCAAAAGAGCTGTGTTCTGAGTTGCCTACAAAATCTTTTGATTATAGATTGGAATGGATCAAGACAAATTAGGTCTTATTAATTAGACAGTTCATTCCCCACTGGCAGCATTTCTTGAGAGCCTAAGAGAAGCGCGGGGCTGAGCGGTCATTTGTCGTGGTCTTCTTCAGTTTCACGCCCCTTCGGATGGCATTCAGCATGTCTTCTCCTTGCGGGACGTCCCTTGGGCTCAGATCTGCAGGGTCGCTCTCTGGAACCTGGCCTGGGGAGGCAGTGGCACTTGGGGGATCCTGGTCTTCGGCCTCGCTTTCTGGAATCGCCTGTCTGTGCTCCTCGGGGATGCTCGGCTTCGGGCCTGGAAGAGGGGGGTTGACGGAGGCTTGGCCGCTCCACATTGAGGCGGGCACGCTGGTGCCACCCTGGGGGCCCTCACCCACAGACGGTGACTCTGGGCTGTGCTCACCCCGCTCCTCGGGCCCATCTGGAGGGGCTGGCAGCACCCCGGGGAGGTCTGGGACGGTGGGGGTCTTGACAGGGATCACGGGTGTCTTGATGGGGATGGGACCAGCTCCTATGGTCCCCCGGCGGACAGAAGGCTTGGTGGAAGGGGTCCGTCGGATGGTGGCAACCCCTGGGGTGACCATAGCAGGTCCGAGGGTGGTGGGAAGGCCCGCGGTCGAGGCCGGGCGCTTGGCTTGGAACATCCTTCGATAGGACTGGCTGATGTCGCTGTTTCTTGGGATGGTGGAGGATTTGTCAAACTCCTGCTGATCAGCCTCCTGGTCACCACTTACAGAGAAATAATCATAATCTGAAACTGATTATAGGATGCGATTAGAAATCTCCAAGGTAATGGCTGTGCTTTTTCATTCTCTGTGTTGGGAGGACAGAAGGCCCCAGAGGCCAGGGACTTCACCCGCAACTTTATCCCAAGCCTCCCTGGGTTTCCAGGCCCCCACCATCTAAGAACTCCCTAACGGGGATTGTCATTTTGTTCACCAAGGGAGCCCTGAGCACCCAGAGCAGAGCTGGATACAACAGGCCTGCACTCAAATGCCGCTGAGCTGGGAAGGACGCAAAACTGGCTCCCTCTGGGAGGAATAGAGAGGGTGGAAGGAGGAAATAACCTCTCCAGCCTGGAATATAATGTGAGAAACAAACCCCACATGGACCATACAGACCTCCCTCATGATCAGCTCACTAGTGCAAAGACTAGAGAAACAATGGAACTGGCAACGAGTCTCTGAGACCTATGCACAAAGACAGGTTCCATCAGTGCAGTGTGCTCACCTCCTCCCAACACAGGGTCACGTGGGAATGGGAGGCGTCCCGGCCGAACACCTCAGAGTGCGTTTCTGAACAGCGGCACTCTGGCATCTGGGCCAGGTCAGTCCAGGGGTGGGGGTGTGGGGGTCTTTGGGCTGGGCTGTATTACGGGATGTTTAGCAGCATCCCTGCCTTGTCTGCTAGGCGCCAGTAGCACCCCCTCCAACTGTGACAACTAGAAATGTCTCCACATGTTGCCAAGTGTCCTCTGGGGAGCAAGACGGCCCTCCACTGAGACCCACTGTCAGAGACCTCGATGGAGGACTGCCAGCAGGCTTGGCCAATGCAGAGATCTCCTAGCAGCTGCGATGCCATCATGCTGGCCTTGCGGCTGTCTGGGGAGACGGGTCAGACAGGCGGTTCATAGAGAACTTGGCTGGAACAGGTTAGGAGTTTGGGCTTCAGACTCTTGACAGATCTTAGCTTCAAACTCTAGCTCTGCTTCTTATTACTTGTGTGAACCCTGGGCCTTAGTCTCCATGTATGTAAAATGAGGATAAATATACACATGGGCTTCCCAGGTGGTGCAGTGGTGAAGAACCTGCCTGCCAATGTAGGAGGCGGTGTTTGATCCCTGGGTCTGGAAGATCCCTTGGAGGAGAATATGGCAACCCACTCCAGCATTCTTGCCTGGAGATTCCATGGACAGAGAAGCCTGGTGGGCTTCAGTCCATGGGGCTGCAAAGAGTTGGACACGACTGAGCATGCATACATGTTATAGACGTGGCTGTGACAAATAAATGGGACAATAAAGTGCTTAGTCTGTTTTTGTCTGTTTAGTGGCTCAGTCATGTCTGACTCTTTGCAACCTTGTCCACAGGATTTTTCAGGCAGGGATACTGGGGTAGGTTGCCATCCTTCTCCAAGGGATCTTCCTGACCCAAGGATCAAACCTGCATTGGCAGGTGGATTCTTTACCCTCTGAGCCACCAGGGAAACCCAAAGTGCTTATTATAAAGTGCCAAACACAAATGATAAAGTACCATTAACAGCATCTTGTGTTCACATTGGGAACTGCCCTGAACCCTGAAGGTGAAGAACAAGCGAAGCTGTGAAAGTCTGGCCACTTCCTTGGATGGCAGCTACCTAACAATCACAGGCAGAGCCCCCCCGAGCATTCTAAGATGCTCAATGGTGTCTGGACGGACGCCTGCCTCCTCCCAGGAGGGAGGGCCCCCCATCCTCACCTGACACTGCTCAGGAAGCCTGGCTGGAAAGCCTAGGCTGCCTACCTTGGGAGGGGATGGTGTCCTCGGAGCAGCAGGGGGTGGTGGTCTGGGTGCTGTAACCACTGGAGCACTGAAGCGAATCCCGGCTGCTCCTCTGGGTGTCCAGCTGGAGGCCCCGAGACAGGGCCAGTGCCAGCTCCTCACAAGCCTCCACCTCCTCTCCAGGCTGCAGTGGGAGGAAAGAGACGAGCCCCCAGGGCCATGAGTCCCTGTCTGATAGCCCCAGAGCCTTTCTGCTCTTCCAGTGGGGCCTTGTCTGGATCCTACTCTGTTCCCATGACCACCACTGGGTCTGTGGGCCCAGGAGGCTGTCAGCTTGCTTGGGCCCTACCCAGGCTCTAGAAAGTTCTAAAGTCTAACTCCCATCCGAGACCTTCCCTGGGGGCCTTCTAAATGCCATAGACCAGGGAGTCGGGGAAAAGGGCTCGGGTCCCTCCAGCCGCCGGCCAGCACATGTCCCCTGGCCTGGTGTGGAGGGCCCCGGCCAGCCGAAGAAAACAAGAGCGTCACCCTGGTGGCGGCCGACACGGTCATGCTCCTTGGCCTCTGGGCCTCCTCGGTAGTGGCGGGGGCACCTCCTGCCGCAGTGGGGCCTCCTCCGCTGGGGTCTGGCTCTCGCTTCTCTTTGCGGCGCTGAAGGGTGTTCACCAGAGGCTGATCGTAAGGTCCTGGCTTGGCCCAGTCCTGAGTGGAGCAAGCGTGGTCAGGTGCCAGAGCCTCGGCCTCCACTTGGAGGCCAGAGAACCCCCCAGACAGCTGCCCACCCACGGAAGGCAGCTGGTCCCCGCGGGGGAGCTCACGCTGGGACAGACCAGCAGCCCCTTTTCCCTTCACCCAGTGCTAGCAGAAGGGAATGGACAGTCCTTTGGGGACCCCCTGGGTACCTCTCCTTTCCTCATATCTGCCCAAGGACAGAAAACCCACAACTGGGCAGGGAGCCTGGGGGAGACTCTTACAGCCACCAAACAGCTGACCAACTGCCTGCCGTGTCTAAAGGCACCAGCCAGCGGACAGACATCCCCAGGGACTAGGCCCTCCCCCATGTCTGAGGGAGCCCCTGGCCTACGGGCTCAATTGATCACACTTGCACAGCCTGGCCACCAGGGGGCACTAGAGAACGTCAGACACTTTCCCTGAGGCGGACCCTCACTTCAGGGAAGCAGCCCCAAAGGGCACTTGGGGGCGTGCCTTCTGAGGTCCTCACAGAGGAAGGGAAGGTCCCTGGGTTGGAAGAAGGATTCTGAGGAGTCTGAGAGGTCTGCACCACTTGCTCAAAATGCAGGCTGCCTAGAGGCCTACTATTCCAGTTAGGGACCTCTCGAAATATCCTCTGGGCGTCAATTGTACTTGCTAGGAAATAATATAAAAACTTCTTTTTATATTAAAGCAATGTTTATTGCTTTGAAGCAATGTCTATTGGTTTATATGTCTTAATATAAACCATTAAGACTGAAAATAAAGTCTGCATGTACTTGAAGATTTAAAAAGAAAAAAAAGCCAAAACCTATCTGGGGTCATGGTTCTATTACCATGCCCCGATAAGGGACTCAGGGGAACAGTCTGGGGTACACAGTCCCCGTATCAGCGGCTCCCTCAGGAATCCCCCAGGAGGGCAGAACCGGGACGTACACTCAAGAACCAAACATCCCCACCGTGCTCCATCTGGGTCTACTGGGGCCTAACCGGGGTTAACTGGTGTCTCCTACGGCCCCTCCAACCCCAGCTCCGCGTGGACATCTCTGCCTCAGCGCTGCCTGCTAGCTGCTGGTACCCCTGGGAGAATTTACTCAGGGAGGAGGTGTTATGGGGAAGAAGGCAGAGTGTGAGAGGAAGGGGTTGAGGGGCGAATCGGGGTGAGAATCATGGGGGCAGAAGAGGGGTGAGCACAGAAGCAATGAGGGACAGGGGAGAGGGCGGAGAGACACAAACCTTCCAGCTAGGGATCTGAGATGACGGGAACATGCCGGGCCCAATGGTGTAATAATGAGCGTAGTCTGGAAGATGGACAGAGGTGACCCGAGGGAGCAGGCGGGAGGCGGGCAGGCAATGAGGGAAAAGGCTCGCCCCTACGGGCCCCACATGGGACTCACTTGATAAACTATAGTGAGAAAACCCGTTAGACAACTGGAAACAAAAAAGGGGGGAGGAAAAAAGGAAAAAAAAAATTAATACAACAGGATGAACGTGGAGGTACAAGATGGCATTGACATTCAAGGGACAGGGGAGACCTGAGTATTTACAAATAAATGTCAGGGACTCTGCTGCTCATGGACAGTCCATGATGCGAGAGAAGAGCTCCAGGGGGCACAGAATGCATGTTTATCTGACACCAAGCATTCAGTGGGGGAAAATACTGTATCTACTTTTAGAATAGTTTGGAAATGATCGGTGTCCCTAATGTGCAGTGATCAATGGTCTTCGATTATTCCACTAATAATTTCATGGTGATGGTGATATGCTCATCTCATTATGCAGCTTTCAAAACTCAACACCATCAGCTGAAGCTGTTCGTTCCAGGTTTCCAAATCATCAGAGTGTTCAGGAGCAGATTCTAAATTGGGGCAAAGAAGCGGGGGCTGCAAACGAAAAGGCGGGAAAGCACACAGCCTCTGACGCAGTGGAATGTCACATCCAACGACAGGGTGACGAGGTGGCCACGGCGGGTGGGGTGCGGGGGAGGGGGAGGAGGAAAGATGGATGACCATCCATGTGCTGGGAAGAAGCCTTCACACCTCCGAGTTCCCCATACCCCTTCCTCTCCCTCTGGGTGACCGCAAGGTCACTGCTTCAGGAGCCAGGCACCCCCTCCCGAAAAACCCCTCAGTCTCGTCCCTCCCTCTGTCCCAAGAGGGGCCGCTCTTGGTGGAGATTTTGCATTTCTGGGTTCCTGCGGCTGGGCGGGAAGCAGCTGGCAGAGGGGGTGTCGGGGGAGAGGCTGGGACCCCAGCCGGTCACCTTCTCCGTGGACGCCCAGGCGCCCATGGTGGAGCCTGAGCTGACCGAGGTGGGCGAGCTGCACTCGCTCACCGACTGGCAGGTTTCCGAGGCTTCGGAGGAGGCCGAGCTGGACGAGTTCTGCAGCCGGGAGGGACCACGCGCAGGGACCGCGTGCCGCCACAAAAGGACACCCGTAAAAAATAAAAAGATGGGGGAGGGCGGGGGGGGGGGAGGAAGGTCACGCAACAGAGAGAGAGAGACAGACATGCACAGAGAGAAGGATGAGAGAAGCAGAGTTAGGGTTATTTCCCCCCAAAGCTGCGCCCACACAGAGGCTTCCAAGCCCTGGAAAGGAAGCGTGACGCCCAGTGAGACCCAGACCTGCCGGACTGTGGGGCGCCCGGGACCCTGACGTCGGGGTGTGTGTAGTGCATGGGCTGCGTGCCTGGCCTGGGTCACGGTGCGGGGCTCCTGTGTTCCCCAGGGCACTTCTCCCTGTGCCACCTTCCACGTCTCTCGGGTGCCCGGGTGTCACTACATGAGGACTGACCGCCCAGCACGGGCTTTGGCTCCACGTCTGCCTCTTGTTTAGTCACTATGCCACGTCCGACTCTTTTGTGACCCTGTGGGCTGTCGTCCGCCAGGCTCCTCTCTCCATGGGATTTCCCCAGGCAAGAATACCACAGTGGGTTGCCATTTCCTTCTCCAAAGGATCTTCTCAACCCACATACTGAACCTGCGTTTCCTGCATCGCAGGTGGATTCTTTACCACTGAGCCACCAGGGAAGCCCCTTGTCTCCTCAGAATGGCTCTAATTTCCGGATTCTCTCTCTCTCTCTGTCACATGCAGCCTCTGGATCCCCAAGGGGTGGTTTCCAGCTGTGAAGCTGTATCCTCACAGGACATGATTTTAGGTCTTTCTGCCTGGGGGGTGATTTTGAGGCTGTGGGCAGTCAAGTCCAGTGGTTAGGGCAATGTTTCTAGTGGCCGTCATTGGGAGGATGAACCATCCGGTAAGATCTGAGACATCACAGAACTGAGGTCTGCCTTGACAAAACATCTCTTCAGGCTGATCTGATTATAAACCTCCAGTCCCTACCCGTCTCCCAGTGTCAACCAAGCACCTGCTCCCAGGTCCTAAGCTTCAGCCGAGGCAGAGACTGCCTGTTAATTCATCATTCCATCTTGACATACTGGTCCTGTCCTGGCATGTGGCAGGTGCCGAGCAGTGCTGAATGGATGAGTGACAATGACCATCTCTTCCATGTAACTGTCCCCCCAGGGGGCATGCTCTGGGCCCACCCAGACATGTGCTTTCAGTTTTCTTCTGTTAACTGCAATCTCATCCCATCCATATAAGCAAGTCTGAGCCTCTTTACTCTCTCCCCAGAAGTGTCCCTGTATTCACTGGCAAGGAGGCCAGACTCACGTTTCTGTCCCCCAACTTTCACCCACCAAAGGAAGGTTTCTCCAGCCTTGCTGTGTGTGTGTGTGGATCAGGCTGAATGAAGCGAGGTCTCAGCCTCCAGTCATGTCAAGGGGAACAAAAGGTGGGCTTGTTGGGATTTACTTAAATCTGAAAGCTGGTGCTCCCATCCTCCAAGAGCAAGGAACCAAAAAGGCATTCCATGTGCACACGGCTCCTCGGAGCCAAAGCAAGGGCAGACCCCACACTGGAGGTCCCGGCTGCTTCCCCAGCTCAGTGTTTGGTTAGCAGTCCAGGATCTGAAGTCTGAAAGTTTGAAGTCCTTTTTCTACCACTTCCCAGGCTAGGAACCATGGGTTTGATCTCTCTAAAACTTCGTTTTTCCTCCCTCTTTAGAATAGAGATCAATAATATCTATTGGATGAAGATTAAATGAGATCACGTGTGTGTGTATCTATGCATGTAGTGCTTAACCAACTGTAAACAAAAGCCAGTTACCATTATAATTTACCAGAACTACTTATTTTGGCTCCTCTAATTAAAATAAGTTCAATTTGAAAAAAAGAAACAGTAAAGCACCCCAGGACTACAGGTTCTTATTTCCTTTGACTACTGCTCATTTTTTTCTGAAGAGCCCCTTGAGTGGATGGAGTGGACGGTTCTAGGCAGGAGCCCTGCTGCAGACGTGGCCCCATCTCTCCTGGGCACACGGGCACAACTTGTAAAGAGCAGAGTGGAGGACAGTGGGAGAATCCTGAATACATCCTGCCACGTGGCGTTCATTTACACCCGTGCACCTGAGGGATCGCCCCGCTTACGGATGTGTGCTCCCTTTCTCCCACCCAAATAAAGGTAATAAAACTTCCCCTAGGAAACTACACCCTCTGGCCTGTGTGAGGTGTACAATCTCCTCAAATTTCCCCTCTGCCTTCGAAGCAGCCATAATGCCTTTTTCAAGAAAAACAGAATTCTCAATTAAATTCTGCAGCATCCCTGAGTTTACTCAAACTACCCTAGAGTTGCTTAGCCAAGCATTTATCTTAGGCACTGGCTTTCAGATTTAAGTAAATCCCAACAAGCCCACCTTCTGTTTCCCTCAACATGACTGGAGGCAGAAACCCCGCTTCATTCAGCCTGATCCACACACACACAGCAAGGCTGGAGCGCATGGCCTCTTTTTTTAGAAAGGGGTGTCAGTGCATGATATTTTGTTAATGCATCAGCTGATTAAAAACACACACAGAATGACACTGCACATTAGAAAAGCCTTTGAGGAGCTGCAAATTCCTGCTCCCTCTCTGACCATGCTCACTCGAGGCTCACGAGACATGCAGGTGCAGTTTAGTGCCACACGAGACAGGACCTCTTAGACAGTGAGCCAAAGCGCCCCAGCTCGGACAAGTAGAGGACTTAAAGCTGCAGCTCCTAGCTCCGAGCATTTCTGTTTAAAATTGAATCTCGACCCTAGGAAGACAGAGAGATGCAACAGTGCCCCAGGGGACAGCTGTGAAATGCCAAAGGCGGGGCTCCAGGCTGAGCGGCCCTGGGTTCGCCAATGTCAGACGAATCATGCGAGTGGCTGTCTGGCTCCCAGAACATGACAGATGCTTCCTTGACGTGGAGTGCTCCCCAGAACACTCTGCTAGGGGCACCTTACGGCCAGGGTGGTGCAGAAAGGCCACTGGACCAGTTGCTAACACCCTTGTTTCAGATCCCTGACTAGAGGTCATACAACTGTGCCACTCGGGCAGGCTGCTTCACATCTCTGAGCCCATTCCCCCAACAAAAGAGGGATAACGACACTGAGTGGCTGCTGGCAGGACTACACAGGTAACAGGCAGGCGCTCCTAGGATGGTACCTGGCACACAGGAGATAGTTGTTGACTGTCAGGCAAATTGGATACCTGGATGAACAAGACAAGCACGTGACCTTCTGAATCCAAAGGATCTCGGGCCAAAGGCTGTGGTTGCTCTCAAAATATATTATATAGGGTTGACCAAAAAAGTTTCTGTAACGTCTTACTTTGGAAAAACCCTAACGATCTTTTTGGCAAACCTAATATGCAATGGGCTCGCAGTCACCACGCTCCCCAGCAGATGGCGCTGAGGGGACATCCTGGATGTTCACGTTTCCTGGTTGGTATGCTGTGCTTACCAGTCTAGAGGCTAACCCACCGACACAAAAAAGGGACCCAGCGAAGCAGGTGAAGGGTGTTCGATGCCCAGCTCCTGCCTTCTGCTCTTCTGCACCCACTGGGCTGGGCATTTAGTGCCATCTAACCCAACTGTGTTCAGAGACTCAACACCTTCCCTTCTCCCAGGAGGAAGGTGCCAACAGAATTACCTGCATGGCCACTGAAGATACTTTCTTATTCTCATCCTCATCACAAATTGACATAAGGAAGCTGAAAGTGCCAAGGAAGGGCTCCGAGGCGTTGTTCAACAGCAGAACCTCTGTCCCCTTGTGCAAATGGGATAATGACTACATCATGCCAAGCTAGGCACAGGGACGCCAGAGAGTGGCCAAGACGCTGAGTCTGTCTACATAAGTGTGAAAACTCTCCAACGGCGTGACAACCATCACCCGCATGGTGATCATAAGCTTTGAGTGAGTGAAAGTCACTCAGTCGTGTCTGACTCTGTGAGACCCCATGGACTGTAGCCCGCCAGGCTCCTCTGTCCATGGGATTCTCCAGGCAAGAATACTGGAGTAGATAGCCGTTTCCTTCTCCAGGGGATTTTCCCCACCCAGGGATCGAATCCAGGTCTCCTGCATTGCAGGCAGATTCTTTACAGTCTGAGTTACCAGGGAAGCCTGATCATAAGCTTTAACCCCCACTTACCTTATCTCTCCCTTTAGGGGATCAGCTCATCTAAAGATGAGAAATTAAACCAGAGGTTCCCCGTGTCAGATGACCAGGGTCTGTCCAAGGTCTCTGGTTCCAGCCATCAAGGCTGATCCAGGGCCTCAGGTGTGGCGGCCGCTCCTGGGGCCAAGGGCACCCTTACCTGGTTGGGGGCCTCAGGCGGCATGGGGGACGGCGACTTGGACTGGAAGGCGTCCTGGGAGATGAAGCCTGAGTCGTGGGAGGACACGCTGGACAGCCGCACGGGCGCCTGCTGGGCCAGGCTGGAGCCGCGGTAGCGGTAGTGGGAGCTGGGCGAGTGCGAGTGGGAGCCGTGGGAGCCGCTGGACCGCGAGTCGCTGCTGTTGACGCTATTCAGGCTGCTGCGGGGGCAGCGGGACACGACAAGGGTGACGGGGAGAACGCATCACGCAACCAGCCCCTGGCCCCAAGAAGCAGCACAGTGTGGAGGCATGTTTTCAAAACACCCAATCATTAATCGAGTAAACAAAAGGTCTTTTCACTGTGAGCAAGGGGGGGAACCAGCTGTGGAGACGTGGTTCTCCGACGGTGCAATGAGGCATCTTTAGGATGGAAGGCTGTGATTTTAAAGAGCCAAGTGCTGCCCAGCTCTGCTGTGTCACCGACCAGCAAAGCCAGGGGACTCGATGTCTGAGGCATGAAAAAGGTTCATATCCTCTACTCACAAAAACCACATGAAGGCTTCAGCATGACCTAGTTGGAGCACCCAAATGTCTTCTTCAGGTGAACCATCTGGATCAACCTGGCCAACCATCAGTTGGCACCAAGAGATTTCTCAAGGTGATTGCATCCTAAATGTGCCTCATTCAAGATACCCGTATGTGAGGCAACTCTGTCTGTGTTCATGTATTTTACATTTTATTAATATTAACAAAGTTGGTGGTTTAATGAATGGCTTGACCCTGAAGACAGGTACTTCTCTGTTCAACTATCTGTGAGCCCAGCAAACAGAACACCTGGCAAGAGGCAGGCAGCTCTTCAGGGACTAAAGGTCATCAATCGAAGCTGTTTGCTTCCAGGATGGAACAGTAAACAGGATGTCGGAAAATGACACTTGCCCTCTGGACTTCTGCCTGTTCCATTTCCAGTCGTAAGCAGTATGTCCTACACTCTGTCTAATCACTCAAATTATGAAACCCAGAAAACTGAACAAAGTCTCCTGGCCCAAACAGGCAGAGCTGACAGATAAAGGGCAGCTGTAGCAGCGTCAGAAGGCATGAAATAAACAACCCAGACTGGGATTAGAAGACTTGTGGTTTCTGCTCCTAACTCTGCAAGAGATTCCTGTCAAATTTCACAAACTCGGCCAGCTAATAAGATAGTCAAGGGCTGACTACCTTGTTCTGGTGTTCTATACTGGAGTGACTTGGTGCTAATGTTCCAACAGAGGAGATCAAGGATAATTATCATGAGTTTTGCTTCCCTGCCCTGCCCGTCAGCCAGAACAGGGCATGTGGAGACTGACAGCAAAGCTCATGGCAATTTCACTAAAGCAAGCTCAGGGCTGGCGGTGTCCATGTGACAGGATTTTCTGTTGACACTAAAACTATAGAAAGAGACTCACGCAGCTTTGTTTTATACTAACAAGATACAGTTTTCTTCGCTACCAAACAAAAAAAAAATCCTCAACAGGAAAAAACCTCAGGAGATGTGTCACACACACACAGAGCACAGAAAAGATGACAAGAAACCACCCACCATCCTCGGGCTGCAGAATGTCAGGCTGTAGCATCTCAAGTCTGAACTTCCTGCTGCCTGTATACTGCACGAGCTCAAACATGAAATCAAAGACACACAGACACACGTGTGTAGACAGAGATTCCCACACTCCATCCTGTTCTTTACTCTCAACGCCAAGTCACAGGAAGAGGAAATCCATTCGGCTTGGCAAAGTCAAAGAAAAAGATCAGCAGGGAGAGTGTACCAAGAAGGACGTGATGCATGAGGGTGTTTCTACCCTCACGGGAAGAGAATAACCAACTTGGCCATCAGCAAGTAAAGAACGGTCTTGAACAGCACGCTGCCAGGGAGCAGTGTTGCTGACCGATGGCAGGACTATTCTGACGGACCCTGAGTCACCAAGTTAACAATAACAGTGATGGTGGTGGTGGGAGAGGTTAACAGATCAAGGATTCTATTCACTTTGTGAAGCCCTGAGACAAAGACTGGGGGGCGGGGGTGGCAAATGAAAGCAGGAGCCACTGTCACTGCCTTCATCTGTTCTGGCCACAGCGAGTGGCGTCTGCACGAGAATCGACCCCTGTTCACCCTTTGGGAGCCCATGTGGTTCCTACTCTGCTAAACAGGAAAATCCAGTGAGAATTCATAAAATGGGGAGATTTGTACCATGTACCCTGAGAGAGAAAGCTGTGTCTACCAATTTAAGGTCTGATGGGATTTTTCCTTCTAACCCAAAATTAATTCCAAAACTAAAGAGTAAGACCAGAATCATGATGGGATCCTTTCACCCAATCGCCATTTCCTGTTTAAAATGCACTATTTCAGAGCCCAAGACTGGCTCCAACATTCACAATTAGTGTAAAGCAAAATGCCACATCCCCAAGACAACAGCCCAGCCTGGCTTCACCTACCTGCAGACACTTGACTTGCGGGACATGGTGGTGCTCGGAGAAGAGGGTGGGGTCTGGTATGACCAACTGTAATCAGAACCTTTCAAGTCCAAAATCACCTAAGGGGACAGAGCAGGAGGGTCAGCAAAGTGCTGAGAAGGGAAACGTCATCCATCAAATGTTAACAACCGTCATAACGTCGAAATTCCACCATCATGGAGGAGTGGGGATCAAAGAAAAATATGTTGTGAAGTTTTCTTTTCAATGGAAGAATCATAGTACCAATCCATCAGTGTCATAATCCTTTTTCTGAGACAAGCAAAGATATAATTAATGGGGAAGGGAGAGGAAAACCACAACATACCTGTCAAAAAAGAAAAAGATTTACAGTTACAATCCACAAGAGACATTTACACCAAGGTTAGAATTTATAGGGATTTTGTTTACAGCACAACACAGATGATAATGCTTTTAGGATGTGTTGATCTTACACAATGGACATGAGTTTGAGTAAACTCCAGGAGTTGGTGACGGACAGGGAGGCCTGGAGTGCTGCAGTCCATGGGGTCGCAAAGAGTCGGACACTACTGAGCGACTGAACTGACCTTATATCTTAGCCACTTGATAGTTACTCATGTCCCCATCTGACCAATAAAACCTGACAGAATCAAGAACAAACCAGTTCTTTCATAATGACTCCTACATTTGTCTCCCTTACTTGACAAAGAGCTAGTTGAATGTAAGCTCTAGTTTCTATTCACATAGTAGGTGCTCAATAAATATCTGCTTACTGAGTGAATGAATGCCTGCAGGCTATAGTCTAATAAAAGCAATTTTGCAAGATGGAAAATATAAGCTCCCAATTTGTCTGCTGAGCTGGCTCCCAAGGCAACAATAAGAATTTCATATGAAAGACAAAAGCAAAAGCATGTGATTTTTCAGCTGTTGCCCTACTGAACATAGTATTAATGTCACATGAACCAAATGAATCAACACAAAGTCACCTTTTTCATAAGTGAGATCCTCATTCATTCCTTACTTAGAATGGGAGAAATCCAGAGAGAATGATTTACAGTGATAACCAAGAGACCCCACCGTCATGTTCCTAGGGGAGTTTACCTCTAGAGGGTCAGCAAACACATGATTAAGAGCATGGGCTGAGGAAACTGAGAGCTTGGTTTAAATCCCAGTTCTACCAGTAACTGCCTGGTTAAGTGACTTTTATCTTTCAGTGCTTCAAGGTCCTCTGTACAATGGGGATAATGGTGGAGATTCACAGAGGAAGTCTATGTAAGAGCTCAGAGCAGGGCCTGGCACACAGTAGGTGCTCTATGATGACCTGTGAGGATGACAGCCACATATCACAATGTAAAACACGGTACCATTTCAGATGAAATATTGCCACAAGGAACCCTCAGGACCTTGAACCTTCATCTCTTGGGTTTGTTTTGAGCACCTATCCCAAGACGCCTACCTGTTCACTTGAGGAGGGCAGTTTGTGAGGGTCCATGGTCAGGCTTTTCAGATCTTCTGATATGGTCTGCAGGTGAGTGATTTCCCCCAGCATTGAGATTTCTTCTTCCTGAAAGTAATTTACAACCTGTTACTGTGCATGATTCACTTTATCATCTGGATCCAGCTGTTTTTCTTAGGGACACTATCTATACTTTCAGCTTTTCAGAAGAGGAGCACAGGGACTGATACATCTGTGCTGAAGCCATTTACCAGCCCTTTCTTTGGGGAAATGGAGAACAAGAAATCCGCCATAACCACGGAGAGACTTGTGTGCTCCGCCGCAAACACACGGGCCTTCCTAGAAGTGTCTGGGGGCCGGCACCCCTGCTGGGGGCAGGGGTGGCAGTCTGCCTGTTGTTGGGATCCTGCAGTACAGCCCCCTCCGCAAGCCAAGGCGTGCCCGCCCCCTCCCCCTGGAAGTCAATTGGCTTCAGCAGATAACACCATTTGGGGATATTCTGGTCCAGATTTGAGAGACCGAAGTGACTGCACATGTGTGTTCATTGGAGGTTAACAGCCCTGTCTTTGTTTTTTTCCATCAACTTAATCAATGGCAAGTGAGGCAAACTATGGACTGTGGAGGAATGACATCACCAAGGAGCTAAGCTGGGGTTGTGGGCCTAGGTAAGAACGATTCACGGGAAAGCACTACGCTCAGGGGAACAACTCCGATCTGGGCATTTTGCATTTTCATTAGCCTCAAGAAAAGCTCCAGCAGAACTTTTCAAGGCATACAACTGATTGACTTCAAAAATAAATCTGCATGGATTCACTGAGGCTTCTCCTCTATTAACCTCACAGTCACTCCTTGGCACTCATCTTGGTCACCGGGTCTCGAAATCAGCTGGAGGACTTGTTTAAAAAGCCCAGATGACTGGGTGGGGTTCCCAGCCCCAGAGCTGTGGATTCAGTAGATCTGGGTTGGGTCTGAGAATGCCCATTTCTAACCTGTTCCCAGGTGACGCTGCTGGTCTGGGGACCAACTTTGGGAACAACTCTGTGGGGCATCTTGGGGAGAAAAAGTAAGCGGAACCACCAGTTTCAGAATACAGAGAGGGCCGTGCGGCCATCAGCAGCTTGCAGACAACTGGTTCATAAACGTGACTCCACCATCATGATTCCTGACACAGGGCGGCTTCTCAACGCCTCCAGATAAACAAGGAGGGTCTCCTCGGAACTGGCAGTTTAAGCCTTCTGGAACTTTCCACTGACTCACAATCACAGGCCGCAGCATAGAAATGAAGGTGCAGAACCGGCCGCGTTCTTCGATCAAAGCCTTCCGGACAGCCTGCTTCTCTGTTTCTTCCAACAGGAGATACTTGTCATTGACGTCTTGGAGCGCGCTGTCCAGCTGGGGCTGGATGTCGCCTCGCCCTGCAAACGAGACAAAGCCCGGAGCTTGGCTTGCTGAAACAGCAGCTCCTGGAAGCAGTGTCCTCCTCCCTCGGGTCCCTGCTGGAATGGAAACCACAATTCCCCGGGACTTCTAAAAACTCATTTATTTATACCCAGAAAGGATCTGAAGAAGCTGTTTTTCTAGGATCAGCCATTTCCAATTTCCAGTGCCCAAAGGGGATGCTTGTCCTGGCTTATTTATGACAAGTAAAATGTCCTGGGGTAACATCTCCTGACTTGCATTCTGAAGAGACTAAGTTATGAAGAACAAGGTGAAGGCCTGTGGATGTTTCCAAAAATGGACACAAGCTGGCTTTGTTGGGTCATGCTCAATGAAAGAGCCTCTGTCTGAAAGAGAAGTCTGTCCCGGAACACAAAGCGGGTGAGCATCAGCTCTCCTGGCTCTGGGGGCCCCTGGGACTCCTTGGCAGCTAGTTTCACTCCCTAATGGAGAGTCCTGAAGGCCCTTCCCTGTAGGACAAGCCCAGCAACAAAAAGACCCGCAGTCTAGAGCTCTGCTGGTGGAGGACTGAAGGGGGCCTGAGCACGGAGGCTGGCCCATGCCTGGGAATCACCTGGCCCCACCCACAGACCCCAGGTATGCAGAAGCACCCATTTTGAGACTTTTCAACAACTCAAGAACGTGGTGAGGCAACTGTCTTTGTAAATAAAGTTTTATTTGCACACAGTCACGCCCATTCATTTACAGGCTGTCTATACCTGCTCTCATCACAACTGCTGAGTAAAGTTCTTCTGACACACACCGTTTGGCTCCTGGACTGAGAATATTTACAGAAGAAGTCTGCATAAACATGGATAAACCTGGGCAAATAGACACTGTGTCAGAAGGCATGGCTACTGTAAATCTGATCTGAGGACAAGAAGGTGACCATCAGGAGACCAGCTCGTGAGCTTCCACACTGGGCTCCCAGGCTCACCTACCACCTGAACCAGAAAAAGAAATCTCTAAACTCCTTCCAGACAGAGGCATGGACTCTCCCAGCCTAGCCTACAGTGAAATGCTCTCTGTATATACAAAAGTACTCGATAAGTGTTTAACAGGCGTATACAACAGTACTCAACAGATGTTTAATAGGTGTATACAACAGGTACTCAATAGGTGTTTAACAGGTGTATACAATGGGTATTCAATAGGTGTTTAATAAGTGCACACAATAGATACTCAATAGGTGTTTTAAACAGAATGTTACCATGGAGGGAGCACTAGGGCTTCTCTAAGCCAACCTGCTCCAGTTCAGAGGAGGGGAGAAGGGGAGGACTGTCCAGGGCTGTGCAGGGACAGACAGTCAGACAGCGCCCCCGCCTGACCCTCTGACACTGGACTCCTCCTGCTCCTCCTCCACCAGCTGCCTCAAGTCGAGGGACTGGATTCCACCCGCCACCTAGAAAGGGACCTGACCAGTCACCACATACCCTCCTCTTTAAGAATGCCCCAGAGGACACTTAGATGCAATGTGTTATTTGGTTTGAAAAAGTACAGTGTCAGGGAAAACTGCCTTGAATGTAGGAATATATTCTGTTATTTTCTCACAAGCAGATGAGAAAGCTTCCTCTGGAGCCAGAAAGGCAGTCAGGCGTCAAGAACATCCAACTAGCAAAAGTCACTGGATTTTTGGCAGGGGTTAAGTTCTAAGTTAGCACAAAAGGGGAAAATCAGGGACAAAGGTCGTCCCTGAAAATGCCTTAGATGGCATTCCAGTACAGTCAGTGGTCTGTACATGGAGTTCTCACTGGTCAGGTGAGCACACACGTGCTCTGGGTGCAGCTAAACACGGTGTTTAATTCCATGTAGAGGGATTTTATCCAACAATTATGTGAGAATTTGCTCTGAGAACTTTTTAGGCATATCAGCTACCATCCCTCCCTGACCCCGATAATTCTACCTGTTCTTCCAGTTTCTCTGCCAGGGAGCCAGTTTCACACATTACCCAGTCGCACAGTCATAGGTTTCATGAGTTTTTGTGGACAAGAAACTTGTCAGAGCACCCTTTCATTCTCCAGGGGGACTTGCAGGGAGGCGAGTGTGCGGGCACCCCAGTCCCATGAAATTGAGAATTTTCTCTATTCTTTTTTCTTTTTTTTTTTTTTTACTGGGCTGAACAGCAGGCAGGATCCTAGTCTCCCAACCAGGGATCGAACCCATGCCCCCTGCAGTGGAAGCACGGACTACTAACCACTGTTCTGCCAGGGAAGTCCCAGTGGTTAGGACTCTGCACTTTCACTGCCAAGGGCCCAGCTTCAATTCCTGGTCAAGAAACTAAGATCTCAAAAGCAAGGCACAGCCAAAAACTTTTTAAAAATAAGTAAACAAAATGCTGGCTTGTGCAGCTGAATCCACACACACTGACTGTGTACATGATATAAGCCCTTTGGTGATGAAACTCCCTGTTTCTCTACCACCTGTCAAACAGCCTGGCCAAGCCTGCAGTGAGGCCACGTGGTTGTGGCGGGTCCCAAGGCCTTCTTGTGAGCCTCTCAACCTCTCCAAGGATGCTCCAGCTGAGGAACCATGGAGGACCACGGACCAAGTCAGCATGTTCTTAACTCCAGAGGCGGAAAGTTTAATTATGGTAGCAATTTCTTTCAATACTAGTCTGTAATTATAAGAAACTGAGGAAATGGGTATCTTTACTTCCTTTCACAAGTTGTAAAGCGCACATCTATCTGTGATTAATGACACTGATTTCTAAAAATACACTGACATAGGAAAGCAAAGTGACTAGAACCAAGTGCTACCTAATCTGGTAAATATAAATTTAAATCATGAGCAACTTCATTATGAAAAAAAAAAAAAAAAAAAAAAAAAAATTTAAATCATTCTATGATTAGCCAAGTTATTTTAAATATGTATTATGTTATAATTAAAGGACTTTCAAATTATAGTATTCTAAAATAAGTATAATCTGTAAAGATTGCTATAATTATAGACATAGTGAATACATTTCCATGTGGGATATATCATAACCTAGAAACACAATGTTTATTTCTTAAATTCAGTAACCACAACATATATTTATTAAAAAAAAAAAAAAAAACACCGTGGAAGAAATTATTCCATGTCTCAGTTGGAGATACTGGTTCTTACAGTCATCTTTTTAGGTCCACAAATTTGGAGTTGTGTTAGCACTGATTTAACACACAAAAGCCCATTCATTTCCCTCCCATCGCAATGTTCGGAGAGCCACTGCCGATGACTGCAACAGCTCCCACGTGGACCTGACTCTGTCTCCTATTTCATCTCTGCCCTGCCGCCCTCACTGTGCCACCTCCATCTCTCACCTGGACAGCTCCATCAGTCCCTAAGAGGTCACTCTGACCGCATTTGGACGAACATGCCTGGAACAGCCCTGAATTACTTTCAAAATGCAAATCTTATCACTTTTCAGTAGCTCCCACTGCTTTCAACAAAGTTCAGTGGGGACTCCCCTGGCGGTCCGGTGGTTAAGATTCCACACTCCTAATGCAGGGAGCATGGGTTTGATCCCTGGATGAGGAACTAAGACCTTGGATGCCACCGCACTGTGCAGCCAAAACAATAATGTCCTGAACATGGCCTGTCCTGCAAGACACGCAGAGGTCAGCTTCTGAAACCACTCTCAGTTCCCCCCTCCCCTCCTCTCCTGTGCCCACTTCCCAGGCACTGCTCCAGGGTCTGGCTCCACCCACCTAAACATCCCCTCTCCCTCTGCCCCAGCTGTCAGGCATCTGTTCATTCTTAGGTCACAGTTCTTCACAGAAGCCTTCCCTGAACCCTCTGTGGCTAAATTCTCATACTTAATTCTTAGAGATTCCTTCTACACAGCCTTCACGACCCTCCTCCCAGTTCTCATTTCATCTTTACATCTCCAGTTCTTCCACGGATGGCAGTCACCCCTGGTGATCAGGAAGGCCCACGAGGATAGAAACCACAAATATTTTTGCCCAGCAATGTAACTTCTACCTCAGCACACCTGCCTGCAAGTCAGATACTCAAGTATTTGCAAATGAATGAGGCCTTGATAGGAGCTTCCTGGGTGGCTCATCGGTAGAGAATCCCCCTGCCAGTGCGGGTGCCGCAGGAGACTCCGATTAGATCCCTAGCTTGGGAAGACACCCCTGGAGGAGGAAATGGCAACCCACTCCAGTATTCTTGCGTGGGAAATCACATGGACAGAGGAGGCTGGTGGGGTACGGTCCGGGGTGGGGTGGTCACAAAGAGTTGGACGTGACTGAGCGCGCATGCATGAGGCACTATATAATAGCACGAGCTGAGTTTGCTTACTGAGTTTGTTCAACCATTGTGCCCTTAAATGGCCTAACACTGGAAAACGAACAAATTCCAGGGCTGCCCATCAGCCAAAAGAAGAGAGGGCTTAAGCAGGCTTTCCAGACAAAATTCCTGAGTAAAGCACTGCTTGTGGCCTTTTCTGTAAAAAGTCATCTCAGTCTCGAGAATTTTTTCCCCTGCGAGTTTCCAGGTCTTGGCTGGATTCATGCTGGAGAATTCTGGTGAATACAGCCAGCAGCCCCTTTACTTTCCCCAACAGGGGAAATCATATGATTATTCTCTTTACAAAAAAGTGCTCCTGGGGCAAAAGCACTATTAATAGGCACCATGTCATGGACCAAAGCAGAACCCTCAAAGGAGAAAAAAAAGAATTCATAAGTAGGTAGGGAGAATTCACAAAGCTTTCTGGAATGAAACCAAGATTCCATATTTTCCCAACATTTACATTTTCCTTAATCTTTACAAAAACATTCAAGGCAGGAATTACCACCCCCATTTGACAGAGGGGTAAACTGAGATTAGGGTGGCGTGCAAGAGCCCCTGAGCTAGGAATGGGTGCAGATAGATGCCAACTCTCCGTCTTTCCCATTCAAAAGCCTGCATTCTCCATAGCTTCATGCTCATAGCACACATAAGCCCTGCGATTAGAATCCCATAAGATGACTTCCATATGTCCCTGACACACTCATGCAAATACTACATTTCATCTGAAGATGCCTGCTTTTTCATGTTTATACTTTAAAAATTAAGATTTATCTTACAGTCAGTAGGAGTCATAGTTTACACAGCATTTAAAAATTTTTTTTCATCATTGAGAAAATAATAATGCATCTTACCATTGATGGCATCTGCAGTCAATGCAATAAGGGATATAAATACTGAAATACAGGATATAATTTCAGAGACAGACATGCAAGATGATGCTGGAGATTAGAATTTGGAATGAAAAACGCCCCCTTTCCACCAAAAGGTAGCTGTCTTTATTATTCCTACGTACGTCATCTTCTACCCTTAATATCCTGCAGCAGTTTTTGATTGATTTTTCCAAAGCAAAACCAACCAGAGATCAAAAGAAGGAGAGATGTCATCAGACAAGACTGGAAGCTTTTGGGCTTGAACACTTTCGAACAAACTCAATTTCCGCTATTCTTTCAACAGGCTGTGCCTCAGTTTCCACTCATCTGTTAAACATAAAAAACAGCACCGAGTTCACATGGTCGTGAAAGCAGATGGATTCATTCACATAATGCACTCACCACCAGACCCAGCACATGGTGAGCTTTAGGAAGTGTTAGGCGCCATTGGCAGTAACACAGCATCTTTAAAGCCCTCCTCCTAAACCCTGGGCATCTCTGCAGGAGACAGCCTACCTCCATAATGATTAAACGCAACAAAAACTCTGGCACAGTGAGCTCCAATGAATACACTGACATGCCTGTCAGGGACAAGGAGACTGCACCCACCTTGGCCCCACCTTGCATCCTATGGAGCTCCTCACCTGGGGGTTCATTTCTTTCCTTTATAGTAAACCAGCAGCCCTAAAAAACAGTGCTTTCCTCAATTCTGTGGGTCATTCTAACAAACTGTCAAACCTGAGGGGGTTCATGGGAAACCCTAAATTTGAGGTTGGCTGGGCACACAGGTGGGTAGCTTGTGGATCTCACTTGTGGCTGGTGACTGAAGTGGAGAAAATCTTGTTCTTAGCCCATGGGGTCTAAGCCCACCCCGGGTAGTTAGTATCTGAACTGATGTGACTTGGCGGACACCTGGTTGGTGTCAGAGAACTGATGTTAGAACACAGATGCCTTTGCGATCCTGCGGATAGCTTGAGTACAGAGGCCACTTGTACCTCCATAGCCACCAAGGGGATCAAGCCCAGAGGAGGCCCTTGATACCTACATCCTGAACGTGCAAAGACACACTCGGCTCACAGGGCTCCTCTGTGGCAATCATGGAGAATTTATGAATGAAAGAGAGGCACCAGAAGTGAAACAATTAACCCTGTAAAAACTGTGACAGGCTCGCAACTTGAGAAAGGCAGGACTATACCCCCATTTGCCCATCTAGCCCTGCACCACACCACCCGCGGGGTTAATCAACACCATGGCGTGTGGGGGATGGGTATTTCAAGCACGTCATCCTTTTTACCTTCTGGCAAAACTAACACCAAGAAAAGCACTGGGCTCCTGTTGTGTCCTCCCCCTGCCCCCTTAAAAGCATCTTCCCAGCTTCTAAATGCAGCCACAGGGAAGCCAGGTGATCTACACCTTGACAAAGTCTCCTCATGCACAGGGATATTTCTCTGCATCTCTTTTGACTCCTGCAATCAGCCATTTGCAGCCAGAGTCACAAGCAAGGCATCTGATGAGCTGTAGCAGGCCAAGGCTTTCCCGGAGACCAGCTCTGCAAAGGAAAGGAGCTCACAGCTCTGGGCCTCGGGTGGATCTGCATAGTCTGTTTATAACCTAGCATTCCCAGGTATGAAATATGAATCCCCTGGCCTCCAAAGACTCCACACATTTACCACATGTGCAAGAGTCCCCTGCGGGAGTTTCTTGGGTTAGATTCCCACATCTCTACCGACCACAGCCAGGGACAGCTCACCGAACCACACGGGGTCTAAAGAGGAAAGTCTGACCACTGTTGCTGTTAAGACGGAGGGCGTCAGGCTGCCCCTTTGGCATGCTTTTCCCCATCAGCCTGGTAGCCCAGGCTGGCACGGCTGGCCGTACCCACTGGCCTCTCCCTTCTCCCTGCTCATTCTGCTGATGGCTTTACCTGGCGTTTCCTGGGCCAGAACGTATGTCAGGCCGCGGCTCTCCATTGCTGACTCATTAAAAAGTCCTCCCCTGTCCACTTCACACAGGTTGTCCCATCGAGTAAAACTGTACCCATTCAAATATTTCACAGGTTCCTATCACACCTTTCCCAAGTGTGGAAGGAAGCAGTGACTCAACAGTCTTCCCTGCTGTGTTATGTGCAGTGGCATCTAAAAGTCCAGAGAGATCTCAAGGCTACAAGTGGTCATACAAGCCCTGGAGGGCCTCAGGGATCACCTGTCTGCATTTACAGCCACCCCCTTGCCCTCAGAGGGAACTTTTCCAGCTTTGGTTCCAATAGAGAACAATCGTTGGTTTTGGCTCAAGGTACATGTTTCCCAATTGCACTGATGTGGCAATCTACCCCTTCCAGGCATGCTCACTGGAGGGAAGAGGGAAGTGGAGAAAACAGCCTAGAACCATGGACCAGCTCTTTGTGGCCCCTCATCTCAGCATTCAGGAAGGATTTTTATTTTGGGGTGTCATTTTTCAGAGAGCTGACATGCATCAGAGGGAGGTGGTTAGAGAAAACATCCAGGGGAGACTTCTGGTGCTGCTGCCTCCTTCCAGGGCTGGGTCTCGCAGTTCGGATCGCCAGCAATTCGGGGCAGGCCACCTCCAGCTCCAGCTCACTCCAGTCACTCAGGAGGCCCTGGGGGGACAATTTCTGACCACGCCTGGAGGCACACCCAAGGGTCTCTTTGTGTGGGCCACACCACTTTCTGAGCGGTCTGCTTCTTCTCCATCTCCCCTAACTCGACAAAGGGAACAGAGCCTCTGTACTATGCCTGGCAAGGAAGCCAGGTGACCCACCAACAGATAACCCGGACTTCAGATTTGTAGGTGGGAGCGCCCTCCGGGCAAGAGGACTCCCAGGGCTACTTGTCCTCAAAAACTGAAGCGGGGGTAGGGGGGCGGTTGGAGGGGGCTGAGACACACTCAGCTTTTACCACTGAGCAGGGAGAACCATCCACGCATTGACTGCAGTTTCTGGGGCATCAGGGGTTTCTGCCAGTTTCGTAAGTGCAGAAGAAACCAGCAGGAAATGCAAACATTCACCCTGATGCGGCCGGGGCCGTGGAAACCACTGAGCCAGTGAAAAGGATTCGGCATCACTCCAGTGTTCTGCTTTCTCCACGTGGAGGAAAAGAAGGCTGATGGGGGGAAAGTCAGTCTAGAATGGGATGTGATCAGAAATGGGGCTGAGTAATAGAACCATCTGGAGGCAGGTAGCTGAGGATGGGCAGTGGGGGTCACTGTGGCTCGCAGTTCACCCCTAAAGCTGACTCAGGGTCACACATTAAATGCCCCCCACCCTGCAGCATGGTCACCCTTCCTTTCGGTTCTGGTGCCCGCGTGTAAATGATGATGGCTCACACCCTTCCCTGAACCTTGAGCAGCCCCTGCCCCATTCTCCACCAGCCGATCCCTTTTCATCTTTCTCATCACCTGCCCACACCAAGCATAAATGGGTTCCTTGCACCTTGCCCCAGTGCCGCACCCTCTGCTGATACTCATCACGGCGCTGAGCACACCAGACTGAACTACGGTTGACCCTTGAATAATACGGGTTTGAACACACATCCACTTGCACATGGATTTTTTTCAGTAAATACAGAATCGGCATCCAAACCCACGGGTTCTGCATTCGCAGACTGAACCAACTGTGGCTCGTGTACTGTTTACAATCCTTGGTGGAGTTCGTGGATGTGGAATCGCAGATATGAAGGGCTGACTATAGGACTTGAGCATCTCATGGTATGCGGCAGACTCTGGAACAAATCCCCTTGAAACCCGAGGGACAAATATAACTGGCTTGCCTCCACTAGAGTCTCCGTTCCTGGAGGGAGCAACGTACCCCTGTCTCAGTACACTTCATTGAGTTATAAAGGTCTTCCCTGTGCGGGCCCTCAGTTATTGCTCATGCAGGATTCAAGATAAATACTTCTGAAGGATTCAATGTAAATACTTCTGACTTGACTGAAAGAAAGTTCCGTGTGTGTGTGTGTGTGTGTGTGTGTGTATTCTTTTGTTAAACCAAGACATTTTAACTATCATGAAGTGTTGTTAAAATACACATGTCCAGGTTCCAAAATTATTTAAAACTTGTAAAAGAAAATTTAAGAGGGCTTTAAGTCAAATAGCTTTCTTACATCTTTACGCCCAAGTTCACTGCTATGATCGTATGTCACTGTGGCTTAGCTCTGGGAGACAGCCCCTGCGAGAGAGAGAACTAGAGGGGGCTGCAGGGACTCTTCCTAGGATAAGCAGAATCCAAGTCACAGAGCCAAAAGGCTGTGTGGTTCCTTCACTCATCCGTAATCCCATTGCCCATCATTTAAAACAAATAGCATGCCCCATTTATTCCATAGACGAACTCACGCCAGGCTTCCAAGCAAAGGTTTTCATAAAACTCTGTGTCCTCAAAAGACCACATATTATATGATTCCCTTTATAAGAAAGGTCCAGAATAGGCAAATCCATATAGACAGAAAGCACATGAATGGTTGTCAGGAGCTGAAGGGGAGGGAAAATGAGGCATGACTGTTTTAAATGGCAGAGGATGTCTTTCTGGGGTGACGAAAACATCCTGAAATTAGTAGTGATGGCTGCACAGCATTGGGAATGCACTCAAGCCAATGAAATGTACACTTTAGAGGGTTAACATGGTCCATTTTATGTTATATGAATTTTAGCACAATAAGCAGAAGGGGAACTGTGTCTTACCTTCCTCCCAAAGGTACACGAAGCTGTGGCATAACCACAGCATTGAGGACTGGAAAGAATTATCACTTTTAAAAAGTGGGGGACATTACCCCAAAGTCACCATGACGGGAAGGGGGCAGAATTGTGTCCCCTGAGAGAGCAGGTCATCCCAGCCCCACCTGCCAGAGGGGACCGTGTGGTTTGGGTTCCTCGTAGACGACAGAATTTAACGCAAAAATCTCTTTAGAGCTGTTCAGTACAAAGGCTCAGAGAACACTCAGGCACACTCAGGCAAGAGAAACCACATGGACAGCCCACAGACAGACCTTTCCAAGACAGAAGGACAGCCACGAGACGCCGAAAGCAACCTGAAGTTTCAGTAGCGCCGTCACCCACAGAATGAGGGTCAACATTTAGTCAAGAAGAATCACTGTGATTATTGAATTTGAAGATCTGATACCTTTGAAATGAAACATTCCACAAACTCTGCTGAAATAAGAAATACTTTTGATTTTTTTTTTAAATAAATGATTGGTTTTGAAAAAACCAAATGGTCCTGGGCAGACTAAGTTAAAGATAGTTGACAAGCTTAATAAAACCAAATCCGATTTGGGAATTATTTTGAGAAGTTATTAAGTATAGCTCTCCATGTTTTGTTTGTGATGTAAATACACACATATACACTTAGATATGTATGTATACATGTATTTTTTTCCTGTGGAAATGAGGGTTTAAGTCACTCTGTATTTCTTTTTTCCATGAGTCTAATACTGAATCATGAGGATGTAAAGACTCTTAGAATGTTAAGCTAACCCGTTAAAGGGTCAAACTTCAAAAAAAGAAAATGATTGGTTGAAACACACGCACACACAATTTTCTTAAAGTTACGGAAGATCAAGTAGGCACCATTGATGGCTCTGAACTGGGAGGAAAACTGGAGCAACCAGCGCAGGTCTGGACAACCACGGAAAGCCCACAGCAAGGACCACGCCGTGACCAGCCACCAGAGTCAGCATGAGAGACTTACCGAGAGCGTCCACTGGCAGGGGGCACACGGTGAGAAAGTGCAGGATACACAATTGACACAAAAAGGAAAATAATAAAGTCAAACTGGTATTCGGGCAGCAGTCTTACCTGTGTTAAAACAGTCCATGGCTTGCCACGGAATTTTACATCAGGGCGATTAAACCCACAGCCACTGAGAGCTGCAACCCAGGTTCCCCCCCCCGCCTTGCTAAGAGCCTTTACTTCCCACCTAAACAGACATCTTCCTAGTTTGTAATCGTCAGTCCTAGAGAAGCCAACAAGGTTTTTTTCCTTAGAAAGAGAGAGGAAGAATATATTCCTGTAAGAAGTCAATTAAGATGCTTTCACAAGAAAAGCTTTCAGGTGTAATTTACTGTAACTCGGAAAGTCACTGAGGAAGCCAGCATCCAAAGTTCAAGCTGGGGTGAAAATGAAAAAAAGAAAATTTTTAAAGAACTTAAAACTTTCACATAACAGTGAATAATATGCTGATATGGGACTCTGGGAGTCTGTTTATTAGGTTTATAAAATCGGCTCTGCAGTCTCTGGTGAAAGATGACACATTCAACTATTTCAATGGTCAGGCTCAAGGGTTAACATATTAAAATGTTCCAGCAGTTTCCTCCCTCAATGTCTCTGATAAAAGTAGTTGTAGATGGAAATGGAAGGCTTTACCATAATTATTTAGGTAAAATTAATGACAATAAGAGAATTAATTAAATGAGAAATAAGGCTGCTGACTGCATGATGAGGTGGCAGAAGTGGGCAAATGGCACAAAATGTTTCTCATTTCGGATCTGCTCTTACTTCCGCCAGTTGGGTTACAGCCAACTCTAGGACTTCAAAAGCCAAGAGATGATGTCAGGTAGCAGGGCCTGACGAGGGTTCAAGAGACGCCACTCAGAGCCTGGGCTTCTGGGTGGGCCCCACGCCACTTTTCCACCCTCCTGCTACCTCTGTCCTGTCGCCCTGACCCAAGACGGACCCTGCCCCATGCGTGGATCCCTGGCCCTCGCCTGGAACTTCTTGAGGGCAGGGACCCTCTCTCCCTCCAGCCCCCCAACTCCCACCTAGGTTTACGCCCCATAGGTATTCAAGAAGCCTGCCTTCCACAAAAATAGGTATATTCACCCATGGCTGGAGCAAATGTCAAGTTGTTTTAAAACAATTTTAAGATAAAGTCTAATCAAGCCCCAAAAAACATTAAACACTTTTTGACAGTGATATTTAAATACCTTTAGGCTATAAACTACCATTATCTACAGGATAGTATTAAAGTGTCAAATACAGAATGTGGCAAAAGGTGATTTAGCTGCAGAGTGAAATTTAAGGTAAAATTAGTAGCAAGCGAAAATCACATCCCATATGTGTCTATGTCAAAGGGAATGCCAAATCCATGGTTAAATGCATAAAGGCATTTAAATGTTGAAAAGAAGAGTCAGAAGAATTTTTAGATCAAAGATCACAGTTTTGCAAAAAGGAATGACATGAAGCTGCTCAACAACTGCCTGAAAACACATTTAAAAGGAAGTGATTATTGGGCTGTATAAACCAAATTTAGTTCTATCAGGACAAAAAAAAATGTGTTCAAACTATCCTAACACATGGTGCAAATCTCAGAAGGATCTACCAACACTTTATAAGCCAAGAGTCTAGGAAGCTACCACTTGAAGGAGATGAAAGCGATAGAGAGGCATCTTAGCAAAAAGGAAAACGTCAGCTAACCAGACCCCCAAAAATAACTGAGAGCCTCAAATAACCAGATTTCCTCCAGCCCTTAACTTGCAGTGCTTCTAGTCCATTCTCAGGTCATATATCTTCTAGAAGAGCCCTTCATAATAAGAATTCACTCAGAAGGATGACTCTGGTACCTCCTAGGAAGCTCCAGTCACCCCAGAAATACACCAATGTGATTTTTAAAAGGCACTTACATAATTCAGAAGAAAAAAAAATTTTATAAAGGAAATAAATAAAAATAATTTTCCAGTTGTTCCCTGGATCAACTAGAAAATCATCTGGAAAACTCTAAGCTACTGATCTGATTTGGCTTAGAGACATAAGAACACCGTCATGGCTCTGTTGTCTGAAAAGAACACAGTGCCCAAGACCATCAGCTATAGGACTGGGGTTGACAAGATGGATCAGAAACCCCTGATCACAGCCTCCACTGTCTCAGCCTTCAGGTCCAAGTGCCTGAATAATCAACTAAAAGCTGATTATTCCCAAGTCCCAGGACCAGCAGCATCTTCTCACGTAATACAGTCCAGCACCCTATGTTTCCTGACTTTTTCCAGCCGGTGCCTTGATGGGAAGCTTGTTATCCTCTCCAGACAGCCCAAGCGGTGCTGGGCAAGTCTAATTGCCAGAAACTTCCTTTTATGTTGCATTGCAATCCACCTATCAGGAATTCCCCGCAGGTCCAAATTCCGCTAATTGGACAATGCCAGTGACTTTGAGTGACAGAAAAAGACTGTTTCAGTCTCCAGGCAGAATTCAGATAAAAGGATTATCACTGCAGCCAAGAACTTAAGGCCTCTGAAAAGAAAATTCTGGAAGAGAGAGAGTAAAACAGCTACTTTTTCCTTACCTCAACCTTTCCACCAAACTCCCAAATCTTTTTCAAGTCCATAGACTTGGACCCTCTCTGCAAAGCCATTCAGCTCTCTTATCTCAAAGCTGGCATGGTGTCAATTAGGTAGAGTTCAGCTCCAAATTTTTAACAACCTGTTCTTCCAAGAAACCTCAGATACAATGGAATAGGGTGACAGTTTTATTTACATTTACCTCTAGACTCACTAAAATGTTCCTGGCCACAAAACCTATTCCAGTTGTGGAATACTAGCTCCCAGGTGCCTAAGTTAAAATGGAAATTGCAGAAGCACCAAGAACAGGAAAACACATCCAAAAGGAACAACTGGGGCCAATACCAATTGAAAAACTGATCATGAGTGAAAATCCTACTGCCTTTATATTGAGATGGTCTCCTGGTTATTATAAGAACCGGGGCGCAGGGGTGGGGGTGGGGAGAGACGACTTTTAGCTTGAAAAGTCTGTCCTATCCTCACTCCTCTTCTACCAAAGTGTCCCATCTCTCCCAATGTTTCTTTTAATTCCAAGTGAGAACCACTTCTTAGGAAAGGGGAACTTTGGTTTTGGAGATGTCTACCTAAAAAAGTTGTCTCAAACAAACGCTAAAGACTACCCACCCACAGAGCATCCTGATGGAGAGGGGGAACCATTTTATCAGCAAATTCAAAATTGTGTATTGCGAAGAGTCTAGAGGGAATGTTACATTCTCAAGTTTAAGAGTCCCTATACCTTGTTAGGTCTTAATAAAATGCTTGCAAAGTGCATGTAGCTAGATTGTTTTCTCTTCAAACTCCCAGTTCAAGCTGGAAGAGCAAAGCTGGGTCACGGATCTGATAATTAACTGGTCTGTAAATGATGATCGGCTAGGGGGAGGGGTCTTACACCAGCAGTCTCACTTTCCTTACCTGGCTCCCACCCTCAAGAACACTCATGAAAAATCTCCCTATGTAGGCATGATTCCCAGGCTCCCACTGCAGGCTTTTCTAACATATTCACAAGACTTAATAAAGGGTTTTGGAGATTATAGGCTATGAAGGATGGAGGAGAAAATTACATAATTTCTGCAATAATTACTATAGAACATTTGCATAGAGGTTTTTATGTACTATCCCAAGGCTTCCAAGAAATTTATAGGTCTCATCACAATACACGATAGACATGGAAACTGTCAAATTTTGGAGATCAGGTTGGGGGAGGGAACAAGTCAAGTACAACTTTGTATCTCAAATTAATAGATACTCTGCACTTGGGGACTTTGGTCCTGATAGATTCTATTAGCTCCTATCTGTTCACAGGACCATTATATGTAAGGAAGTCTGACTGAAGACTTTCTACTTCAAAGAAAAATCAAGCACGTGTTCATTTTTCCCAAAGCAACATATATTAATGGCAGAATTTGTAGAGTTACCTTTTTTGGCTTTCTTCTGCAGTTTCAGTGTATCTGAGGACTTCTTTTTTATCTCTTGGCGAGCTTTTTTATATTCTAAGAGAGAGAAGAATATTGAACAATCTTACCATTTAGCTCAAGAGAAAACATTTTAGTAACAGCCATTACTTTTATTGCTGAAAGCATAAACTCTGACATGCCATAAATAGCTTTATTGGAATACGAAATGGTAAAAAATCTTCTGATGCCCTTTTACAGCAAAGGGGTTATGAACACGAAAACTGACAAAATGCACCGGGCTCTTTTCCTTCAGTATTCATTCATACCAGCTCTGAGAAAAGATGGCATTTGGGAAGACTTCAATAAAAATGCTAAAATTCACAATTTCTCAGCATAAGTATCAGGAAATACTTCCAGTATTATCTACTTTCCCAAGGCCCAAATCTACAGGGCTTCACTCCAAGAAGAATCCACGTGGATAGATGCTAGCCAGATGCTACAATTCAAAAATGAGCATCTCAGACTACAGGAGAAACTAGACCACATGGGAGAGAAGTGGGAAAGGCCTGGCTGCCTTACGTTCACATTAATACTGAGGCTGGATGCTGTGGACCCAGAGGAGGGGCAGCCCACATGACCCACATCCACACCAAACACTTTTCTCTTCCCCCACCAGCTCATGCCCACTCCGAACTTTCCCATTTCTGTTGTTGGCATCTCTGTCACCCAGGCACGAATATCTGAAATGACAGTTGGCTCTGATACTTCTCTCCTTTGCTACCCTCATAGTCAATTAATCACCAGTTTGACCAGTTCCCACAAAGCCATCCCAGTCCTTTCCTTCCCTCCCACCCTGAGCCTATCAGAGCTCTTTTTTATATGCTCTTGGCATCTATCAGAGCTCTCTTTTATATGCTCTTGGCATCACTGTTAGTCAACCTTTTCCAGTTTCATCCCTCAAACCCGTCCACACGCTTTCCCTCCACCATAATCACTGCAGGCTGTACGATGCTCGGAGCAAGGTCTCCTGACCCTTCCATGCCACCAGCACCCCTACCCTTTGGTTCCAGGAAGACTGACGGGGTGATGACTGTCTGGACCACTCAGTCCCCAGAGCTGGCACATGAGGTTCTGAGACCCACCGGTTGAAGATACATACAAAGAGAATGGCCAGTTCTGGGCAGGAGACCGAAGGCTCCTTAAAAGTTTGGTTTTCAAAAATCATTAAAAAGTTTGGTTTTCAAAATGTGCTGAAACACCTGAAGTGTGAGTCTCTAGCATTTAAGCCTGAGGTTACAATCACTTTGAATTCAGCTGATCACAACTGACGCCATGGGATGAGGACGGCATCCCCTGAGAGACGCTGCATGCCCCAAACCCAGCTCTGAGCCCTGCGGTGGGATCACTTCCCATCCTTCACCCTCCAACACTGAGACGCCCACAGGAGTGGCGGCGGGGAGGGGTCCTCCAGGTGACATCAGTGACGCGGGCATAGGCACTAGCAGCAGCCGGTGACCTGCCATCTGAGACTGACATGTGTTAGCCCCGTACCTTTCGCGTGGTCTTTATCCAGCTGGTTGGCCACTTTCTTCCATTCTTCCATCTGCTCTTGAAGTGGGTTTATCAGACAATCGATTAAAGCACTTGCACAAAAAGACAAAGAGAAGGAGAAATTACACAGATATAATCTGTTGTCAAGGTTTACACTCGGTTGTCAAAACACACCTGAATCACAATTACCTGAAGCAGGACAAGGCAGCACCCTAAGCCCAAGTTCACCTCCAAACCTTCCAATTTCACAATGACTGTGTCCTCAGGATGCTTTTCAATGACTGTTAAGAAGCTGTACATGTGACTGGCTGGTGTGACCCCTTCTCATCACCTTTTTTAAAAAATTCCAACACTTGTATTCACAATCAAGGTTGCAGACCAAAGGGGTCATGCCCCTTGCTGCACAAGGGAATGAGCTGGAGAACTTTAAAAAAGACACCTGGGCCTCACCTAATACTTGATAAAAACTTGGGGTGGGGCCCCAGAATTACTTTAAAAAAAAAGACCCACGTGATTCTGATGTGCTTTCAGGATAATGAGTTGTGACTGCAGACTGCGGACAGCCTAGAGAGGATCAGAGGGACAAGGGTCTCCAGGTCTCCTTCTTATTTTGTGCAGATTTCCAAAAAGATCGCGGTTAGACAAGTGGAAAGACAGCACCCCATGGAGAGAAATCATGAATCATGGGACACAGGGTTTTCTGTACAATGGAAGGAAAATCAACCCAAGCCTACATAACAGCAATGTTGTCGAAAATTAGAAAATGCCCATAAATTGTTTGAATGATGGTGGTGAGAACTATGACAAAGGCAGTACTCAGACTGCTTTTTGATCCTGGGCCTGCTGAAAATCTCCAAGTTCTTGGTATGACCTCCCCACTTTCTAACCAGGGTCTCCCGGCAGCTCCCACCCTCGCACGTCCTCCTCCAGCCTCACTCCCTCCAGGTCTCCATTCAGCTTGTCCTTCTGAACAGCGATGCTCCCTGCCCAGCCTGTATCCAGCAACCACCACCCACCCCACCCCACGTGTTTCTCCCCCCATCATTCATTACCGCCTGACAGTCTGGCAGGTGTCTATAGCGTCTGCGGCGTAAGCCCTGTGAATGCAGAATGTGGTCCTAGTCAGGGCTATGCCCTGTACACCTAAGACGGTGCCCGGCACATAGTAGGTGCTCAATACACGGTGGCTGATGGAACTGGCATCTCTTCATCACTACGATGGGATGAGGGTCACAAGACTGGCCCGAGGGTAAACAAGATGATGGGTGCGGAAGGAGGTGCCATCACGGGGCGTACGTCCCGGGGGCGAGGAGGGGAGGAGGAAGTTCGGTTTTCTCACCAGCTCCAGTGAGTGCTTTCTGCTGTGTGGACACCGTGTACATCTGTACAAGAGCCCTTCAGGATTCCCACACTCATCTGCCAGGGGCTGAGACCCCAGCCCCATACTGCAGCACACTAGTGGCCAGCCCGAGATTCAAACCCAGGCCTGGGTGACTTCAAGACTAGGCGCTTGCTGCTACACTTGGCAACCTGAGATGGCCCTGCAAGAGGGTCAGAGGGCTTCCGCCTAGGCAGCCTCTCACACAACATGCAATTCACAAAGCAGACTCAGCAAGACTGACGATTACGCTGATCTGTTGGAAGGACGTCCCACTCTCACTGGAACACTGGCGACTCCAAATCCCCATGCCAGCCACTGTCATTTCTACCCATTGTGGACGCACGTGAAACAACGAGGCTGGCAGTGTGGAAGCTTCTGCGAGCCACCACTGCACTCCTAGGTGGGTCTGGAGGATGCACTCAGGGCCTGGGTAACGGGATGGCATGCACACCCCACTGTCCAGTACTGCAGCTTCTTCTCCTGGGAGGGTCCTGTAGGGCAGGCCCAGAGGTCTCAGTGGGATGCCTGGCTCCCCACACTGATGGAGGGAGGAGAGACACATAGAGAAGATCCCAAGGTGGGGGGTATGGGCTCTGCGAGGCGGGGACCCAGGCCATCCGGTTCTCCACCGTATTCCCAGGGCCCAGACCAGTGCCTGGCACATAGCAGTGTTAGTCGCTCAGTCGTGTCTGACTCTGTGTGACCCCGTGGACTGTAGCCCGCCAGGCTCCTCTGTCCATGGGATTCTCCAGGAAGGAGAAGGAAACGACACATAGCAGATGTTTGGGGACTTTCCTGGAGGTCCAGTGGTTAAGAATCTGTCTGCCAATACAGGGAACACAGGTTCAATTCCTGGTCTGGGAAGATGCCACATGCTACAGGGCAACTAAGCCTGTGCCCCACAACTACTAAAGCCCGCGTGCCTAGAGCATGTGCCCGCAAGAAGAGAACCACCACAACCAGGAACTCGCGCTCAACAACTGAAGACTAGCCCCCGCTGCCGCAACCTGAGAAAGACCACATGCAGCGACAGAGACCCAGAGACGCCAAAAATAAACAGATTTAAAAAAAACTGGTTCAGTGAGTGTGCAGCGTGACAGGCTGTGATGAGAGACAAGCTGTGGGGATTTCACGTCACCGGGAAACCCGTGCTGTTCAAGGCAAGTGATGCTCCTCATCAGCGCTTTCTTAACCTGAAATCATCAGGGGTGTCTGAGATCTGGGAGAAACATGGTCCTCACCTGGAGAACTGCCTCAGCTTGGCTTCTATGCTCCGATGCCGCATGCACATCCTGGTCAGGGCGGATCCGATCTCCCTGGTGCCACCTGTAAAAACAACAGAGGCAAATGTGAGGGACAGGAGACAAGTCGAAATCACTGAGATCCTTAAAAGAATGAAAAAATTGAAAAACTAGCCAGATTTCACTGCGCTATAACCCAAGCCACTGTCTTTCAGACTTCTCACCAGGCTTGTGCACACAGACATAAATGTGTGTGCTTAGTCATTCGGTCATGTCTGACTCTGCTACCCCATGGACTATAGCCTGTCAGGCTCCTCTGTCCATGGGATTTTCCAGGCAAGAATACTGGAGTGAGCAGCCATTCCCTTCTCCAGGGGACCTTCCTGACCCAGGGATCGAACCCGGGTCTCCTGCATCACAGGCAGATTCTTTGTTGTCTGAACCACCAAGATATATATATATGGCTACACATCTTGAAATAATTACCAAAATAAAAGCTACCTTTACTATATGTAATAATAGCCTCTAATATTTTCTATTGTTTTTTATTATACCGACTGTGACACAGAAGTTGATTTTACAACCCACTGGGTCAAAAATACTTCTCAAGGAAGATGCTTAAAATAGCATCTGATATTTAGGGAAAAGCTGTAGTTTTGTTTTGTTTTCCACTTTTGGCAAAATCATCCCCCTAGCACTATTCAGAACAGCGAGTGAAGCTACTGCATAAAGTCACATATTCTAGAATTCAAGCAGTGTAGAGAAGAGCGGGGCTAAAGCAAAATGAAGCAATAGAGAATTTTTTTTTGATGGGTTTGGGTAACACCAGCGTGAAAAGTCCTCAAACTCAGCCAATGTCAAAGTACATTGAAATACGGCTTGGTTTTTCCCAAAATTCTTGTCATACTTTTCCCTTCAGGCACACCCTTTTCTAAGATTATTTTTGAAGTTCCCTTCCTTCCTCCTCTTAGAAACAACATTTATATCAGCATTTACTTGGGCGTGGAGGAGGGGGAGACAAATAGTAACTACAGATGGTAATTCTGCACCAAGCACTGGAAAGCACAATTATAAATGTTATGAAAACACTGGGGCTCATGAAATCAGAAAGAAAAGTGTCCCCAAAATCACTATCTTTTTTAAAAAAATAGACACGATCTTCAAGGGAAAGCCACAGGAATTTATTGCCGGTTTAACCAAGTCAACTTAATAGGGAAAAAATTCCCTCCTTCATTAGTACTCGTGACATTATTTATTATGGGCTGTATTTTCCTCTCTGCCTTCTCTCCTAGAAATGCCAGTGTGCTGCTTCACGTCCACCTATTTTCCATTTTATTCTGCAAAACTATCAGGTTTCCAGAACCAAAAAATAGTAGTAATGGTGATAAATATCTGATATTTCTATATTTTATTTTAGCCTGAAAAGAAGCCTCTGCAGCCATTCTTCTAAAACAGGGTTTCTCAGTCTTAACACTATTGATACATAGGCGCAGGTCCTTTCTTTGTTAAAGGGTGGTTCACAGCATTCCTGGCCTCAACCAGCCAAAAGCCTGTAGCAGCCCCCGCCCCCAGTTTGTGACATCCAAAAATGACTCCAGACAGTTCCGGGGGCTCCCTCGGAGCAAATTCTCCCCTAGCTGGCTAAGTACTTCTGGAAAGGAACCTGAGTGAGAATTAAAGGTCGTCTGAGGCTGACTTTCTAAATGGGCAGAAGGGTAAACTGCTGCCCTATAGTTCCTGGCATCTCAATTAGAACCAGTGGCAACCGGACCATCTACGGCCGCTCGCACTGCTCCACCAGGGAGAACCAGTAGAGGGCGCCGTTATCACACGCGCCACTTGTCTGGGCGCCCTTCAGGTTCTTAGGAGCAAGGACTAGGAACACTTGATCCCCAGAAGAAATCTCTCCTATTTTTCCAGGGCCTTCATTTGATTAAAAGTTAATGACCTGGCGACGCAGGGAAACTGGCGCACTCACTCACAGCTGGTAAGAGTGTCAACTAGTACTTTTCTGGAGGAAAATCTGGCAGCGTTTATCAAGACACGTCTTAGAAAAACAAGCTCCCATTTTGACCCAGCAATTCTACTCGGAAAAATTTTATTGGAAGACACAAGAGTGAAAGCAAATCCTTACCTATGAGGATAGTCACTGAAATGTTGTTTACCATAGTAAAAACAAGAAACAACATCTTGTTCTAGGGAGCGGGCTGAATAAAACCCTAGGATGCAGTCACATGACGGAAAAAGCACGCAGTCAGCCAAAGTGCTGGAGAGATGCTTCAGGTCCCAGGAAGGAGGTCGTTTGTTAGAGCTGAGGAAGTGCTGGGCCCCAGGTGACTGCTTTGCACATGTGAACTCACTAAGTCAGCTCACCTGGTATGCAGCTGTTCCTATCACCCCCACCTCACAGACAAGGAAAGCACCTTTGGTAATCTGAGCAAGGTCACGCTGCTAGTAAGGGGGATTCCAACCCAGGCCAAACCTCCAGAGTCTGTGCATTTATCCATTCAGCACATGGCACTTATTACAGACAACGGGAGATGGGAAGCGGAGCTAAGAGCCCAGAACACCCTGCTAAGCTAACTTATCTACACTCTTACAGGTATCAGGGCTTCACGGTTCAGCTCTGTTATTTCGGTTCCCGAGCCTATAACTGTCCACAATTGATACCACGGGGACTAAGCTCTGGTCTTCGCTAAGCTGCTTCACACGTGACCGAGAGCTGTGTCACTGATTACCCACGCCTCAGTTTCCTCAAAACAGAATGCCATGGTTGGAAAGGATCACCTCGAAGCCTGGCTCCCGAACTCCATTCCTTTGGTCCTGGATTTCTGTTAGCTTCCCAGATACTTTCACAGATTGCCACTGGACATTTATCATCCCCGGGAAAGCCCAAGGCTTCCCGGAAACAACTGAACTGCGGTGTGCTAACAAGCGGTCCTTCACAGGCTGTGTGCACCCCTCCACTCTGCTCCGCAGCAGGGGTCCCCAATCCTTTTGGGCGCCAGGGACTGGTTTCATGCAAGACAATTTTCCACAGACCAAGGGCGGGGTGGGGGGGTGGTGGTGGTGGTTTGGGGATCATTCAAGTGCATGACACTTATTGTACACTTTATTTCTAGTATTATTACGTCAGCTCCACCTCAGATCACCAGGCATTAGATCTCAGAGGCTGGGGACCCCCCTGCTCTGTGGCACCCAGGCTTCCTGTGAGAGGAGGAAATGAAGAACTGCAGAGAAAAGTCCCAAAGAGCAGCCTCTCTGTCCAAGGGGCAGGAGGGCAGGAGACAGGCAGCTAACCTCCTCCGTGGATGCCAGGACCCAACGGTCAGAATGACTGCGGATCTCCGCCACTCGGGCCCCTAAAAATAGCTCTATCTGTGGATGTGCTTAACAATGTCTTCTGCTCTTCCTGACCCTTGCTAAAACTTAAAAACAAAAAAATCAGCAGGTTTGAAAAGCTTCAGAGGAAACTGGCTCTAGTTACAAAGCCAGAACAGACATCTGGACGAGCTCCGAGCTGACAGTGAGAATATTTATGGAATCAAATGACTGAGATGGTCTCGGCAGCTTGGGAGTGAGGACAAGATCTTACTTGTTTCTGCTTTCCCGGCACCCGGCACTGGGGCTGAACGAAGGAACCAACACGGACCGTTTTGGAGGGCAAAATGGTAGCATTTTTGGCTAGGTAGAGACAGGATGAGGGAATGGGTTTGCCTTTTGTTGAATGCATAAATATTTGGGTATCTTCTCTGTGCATACAATAGAAGATTCAAAATCAATACAAGATTCTTATTATGTTATCAAAGGTCTATACTGATTCAAGGTCAGCCTGGAGAAACAATGGTGTATTCGCTTTGGCTTTTTTTTTTTTAATTGGAGTATAGTTGAGTTACAACGTTGTGTTATTTTCTGGTGCACAGCAAAGTGATTCAGCTATGTATATACATGTATTCTTTCTCAGATTTTTTTCAATTACAGTTTATTACAAGATAGTGAATGCAGTTCCCTGTGTGACACAGTAGGATTTTGTTTATCTGGTTTTTATTGCTTCTGTAATAAATTACCACACATTTAGTGGCTTAAAGCAGTACCCATTTATTATCTTACCATCAATTTCTCCAGGTTAAAATCAAGGTGGTGGGACAGCTTCATTCCTCTGGAGGCCCTAGGGGAGAATCCTTTTCCTTGCCTCTTCCAGCTCCCACAGGCTGCCTGCACTCCTTGGCTCGTGGCACCTCCCTCCACCTTCAAGTCAGTAGTAGCACCTCCACTCTTCTCTGACCTCCACTTCCATCCTCACATCTTCTCTGGCTCTGATCTTCCTTCTTTCTCCTTAAGAGCTTTGTGCTGTACTGGACCCACCTTAATAACCCAAGATAATCTCCCCATCCCAAGATCCTTAGCTGAATGATAAGTGGAAAGCCCCTGTTGTGATGTACAGTAACATATTCACAGGTTCTGGGGTTGAAGGCATGGATGTCTTTTGTTGGGGGGGGGCATTATTCTGGCTACTAAAGATGAGTAGGAGTTGTTAATTTGGAGAATGTATGGGGCACTGGGGTCCTCTGTCAGATGATTAACTGAGACATGATCTAACTCCATCCGCTCTGGCAGTTCAGGGACGAGACAAGAGACTGAGACGTTGCTGGGGAAGCCTTTGGGGAAAATACCCTTGATCTTAAGATCAACACACACAAGAGACCCCACAGGGTGAGAACAGGAAGCAGGCTGCCCAGCTGCTGTGGTTCACCGTCTTTACAGCAGTGGAGACTCCTGCCTTAGGAGAAGGCACATTCTGCGGACGGAACCGAGAAGGAGCCGCAGTCTCTGGGTGAACTCACAAAGCTGCCAAATTAACACGCTGCGAGCCTGCTCTCCTGAACCTGGGGCTCCAGTTCTGCAAAGACACACATTTCCTTATTTTTAAAGCCACTTTGATTTGGTTCTGTTTCTCCCAGTTCAAAGAAGAGGGAAGGGAGCAACAGCCTTGCGCATCCTCCCTGCACTGGGAACCACCCTGTGGCCAGAAGGAACGGTAAGTCCGTCACTCACTGCTGAGGGGCGCACGAACACTTGATGGCAAGTTTTCATTCTTTTTTGTGTGATATGTCTGAGAACGTCCTCCCATAACAAGCAAAGTTTTTTTATTAAAAAGTAGCACGAAATCAGTAGGCGATTGAAACTAGGTGATGTGCAAAGGAGATAATCAGTGGAAAGAAGCAGCGTAGACACATACACACGACCACCTGTGAAATACATCATGGGCAGGAAGCTACTGTACCACATAGGGAACTCAGCTCGGAGCTCTGTGATAACCCAGAGGGTGGGCTGGGGGAGTGGGAGGGAGGCCTCAGAGGAAGGGGATACGTGTGTGTGTGTGTGTGTGTGTGTGTGCTGATTCACGTCATCGGGATACGTGTGTGTGTGTGTGTGTGTGTGTGTGTGTGTGTGTGTGGCTGATTCACGTCATCGTACAGCAGAAACAAACATGACACTGCAAAGCCTCCTTTAAAAGCCTCCTATAAAGCCTCTAGGAAAACATAAAATAACTTGGTTTCAATAAAGTTGAATAAATATATAAATAACTAAAAATAAAATAGAAATAAGTAAAAAGTCTAGAGCTTAGGTTACCAAAGTATGAACGTGGGGGCACACGAAGACACAAATTCCACATTTATTCAGTACTGCATCTGTTCCCTAGGCTGCTGTAACCAAGTACCCACCCCCTCCCCCCCGCCGCCGCTTGGCCTAAAATAACCAAAACTTACTGTCTCACCATTCTGGAGGCTAGAAGTCTGAAATCAAGGGGGTCAGCAGGGCCCTGCTCCCTCTGAAACTTGCTGAGGAAGGATTGTTCCCTGCCCCCTCTGGTGGCTGCTGGCCCTCCATAGCAGGTAGATGCATCACTCCAATCTCTTCCTCCATCTTCACCTGGCAATTTCCCAGCATGTGTGTCTTCACATGAGACATACGTGAAGGCACCCTCTTCTCTGTGTGTATCTGTGTCCCAATTTCTCTCTTCTTATAAAGACACCAGCTGCACTAGTCTAGGGTCCACCGTAATGGCCTCATCTTAACCTGATGACATCTGCAAAGACCTCATGTCCAACTAAGGTCAGATTCACAGGGACCAGGGGTTAGAACGGCAACCTATCTTTGTGGGATGGGGAATCACAACACATCCCCTAATAAGTATCTCCATGCAACAAGGATTAAAGTGACTTCAAAGATGATAAAGGTGGAGGGCCCAGCCTTGGAAGTGTTCACAGACTGGCTGGGGGGATAGCTATGAAATGGTGCAGGGAAAGTGATCTTTGCAGCAATCCTAGGAGGTAGGTACTACTGTCCCCATTTTATAAATGGAAAAACTGAGGTTCTGGAGGGTGACGGGCAGACCCCAAGGAGCCTGCAAGCCCCAGGACACCCATAGCAGCTGCTTCCCACTGTGGCTGGTCTGGAGTCTTAGCACAATCTCCTTGCCGTCTCCTGAATTAGTGTGAGGGTCAGGAAGAAGAGCAGTCAAGCCAAAAGGGTTAATCGCTTGGTTCTGAAGTCAGACAACACAGACTCAAAGCCCAGCTCCCCCATTCACCCGCTGTGTCTGTGTGCTTAGACTCAACTGTTGATGACTATATTCCCAAGAAATGATTGCCCACTGGTGTTTCCTGTCATCGCACTCCAAATGCACCGTCCATGGGTTCCAGTTGGGGATTCTTGAGAAACAATCTGAGGTATCCTAGACTTTTAAAAACCATTTTTGCCCCTAATCATTTACAACTGCCTCATCCCCACTTAATCTGATGGTAATCTACATATTTTTTTTAAAAGCAACTTGCTTTTGTCTTAGCTTTCTAAACATTCCACTTATTCAGGAACCACCAATCTTTTCACATTCATCCCAAAGATTTATATACCTTAAATAATGTAACGATGTACAACTGGCATATACAGGTTTCAGAACGCACATCTGACCCTTGATTAAGCTGACAACTCAGGTAGAAGAAATGTATGTATACAGAGAGAAGTCTACAATAAGTTGAGCTTACTTGCAGGCATAGATCGGTACATTATTACAGAAAAAATAAAGAGCCCTGGTTACATTGATGGGCCACTTAAGCAGGGCTCTGATGTAGCAGTAATCAGTCAAATCCTACAAGAAGGTGGAGGCCAGAGTAATCACCTCAGCCCTGGCTGAAGTGTCTGCCCACAGGGATGTGCTAGTCAGTATGTGACTGTCCCCAGTTCTCCCACATCTAATATCCTCCTCCAAGGATCTGGCTGAGGATGAGGCAGAGAAGGCAGGGTAGCAGTGCAAAGGCACAAAGCCAGAACTGTCCCATTAGGGCTCAGGGTGTGTCACCCCCAAACATGCCATACTGGCATATTGATTATCTGGAATTAAAGAACTTGAGAAACGGCCAGTGCAAGGGGGACACTCTGACTCTCCTTTCTGTCTCCCCGAACGCAAGAATGATGTCTCTCCTGTGAAAGGTGTGCTCCCCGCATCTGGAGACAGAAGGACACCCTTGTTGACAGAAAGAGCATCGGGGCCAAGCTTGTGTAAACAAACCTTGTTACCTCTTTCATTAATTACCCCAAGCCCAAACTCTGTTTAGATTCTTCCCTAATTGGCCACCCCAAGCCTACATTTCTTTGTCCTGCCTATTTCTTACAGATGTATCATTTCATCTTAAAAGTCTACAAGTTGCTAAGTTTGGCCATTTCCTTAGTCCCATTTCTATGAGCCCTCCACACACAGGAATTAAAATGTCTCTTTTTCTCCTGCTCATCTGTCTTGTGTCAATTTTATTATTAGTCTGGCAACAAGAACTCAAGAGGGGAAGAGGGAGGAACTGCCAATTCCCTGACAGCTCCTTCTTCCCAAACATCTTCAAAGACAAAAGTTCAAAAGGAAGTGAGTGGACCAGAGACTTCCCTGGTGGTCCAGAGACTAGACTCCAGACTTCCACTGCAGGGGGCATGGGATCGATCACCGGTTGGGGAACTAAGATCCTACATGCCATGCAGCAGAGCCAAAAAATTTTTTAAATAATAATAATAAAGGAGAGGTCCAGAAGGTCCACTTGGGGAGGATCTCCTTGCCATCAACAGTTATGCACCAACCAAGTGGTCGTTGGTGGAAGTTGAAGCCACAGGGCTGAGAGGTCCACGGTCAACTGACTGCAGAAAGTCTATCTCTTGGTGACTTATGCCTTCAAAACAGGGAGACAGGTTCTCCGGCTAACCAGCTCCTAAAGGTGTCTCCAGCCCAAGATCTCCCTCTGTTTTTTCTTTTCATGTTGCAAAGCTCGGGACAGTTGTGTCATCAGCCTTCTGCTAACAGAGACTGGAAAGGAAAGTTTCTATGAAATCCAGGACCGCTTCTGCAATGACCTGCGGCAGCTTGGAAAGCTGAGGGTTCAGTAAACTAGGAAACAGGGTGTCTCTCTCCTTCCTCTCAAGCCCCTGCTCTCTGAGCCCAGAACTGTGAAATATCAGGTGTCTTTTCACCTTGAAGGCTGACTAGAGAGCTGTCTGAGCATTGCATCGCAGAAACTGCCTCAGCACTCAGCGGCCACTGCTCTGGCCAGCCCAGGGGGTGTCCCACCCGCCGTCCCGGGTGATGCCCACGGCTCTGCACCCACCACACCAGCGTCACAGCTGACTGTGAAGCTTGGCTCCTCCTGCACTTTCCTGGCCATGCTTGGGACGCTTTCATTTCACAAGTTTAAGTGCTGGTACACAGGCTAAGAGGGCTTCCTCGGGGGCGCTGGTGGACCCGCCTGCCAATGCTGGAGACATAAGACACACAGGTTCAATCCCTGGGTTGGAAAGATCCCCTGGAGGAGGAAATGGTAACCCACTCCAGTATTCTTGCCTGAAGAATTCCATGGACAGAGGAGCCTGGTGGGCTACAATCCATAGGGTCGCAAAAGGGTTGGACATGACTGAAACAACTCAGTACACACACACACACACACACACACAGACTTCAAAAGGGAGAGGGAGAGTCTTAAAGTGCATCCTAGGTATAAACCTGATTTCCATACGTATAATTATACAAACTTGGGAAATAGAGATTTTTTTTGTCTTTCCTTGTAACATTTTGTTTCATGTGTGTGTGTGTGTGTGTATGTGGATATAGAGAAAGACAGAGGTAATAGGCTGTTTCTATAATATATACATCCATCACAGCAAGAAAGGGTATATGCTCTCTGGGCAAAACCAAGTTCAGAACACATCAGTTTATTCATACGTTTGAATGAAAATGGATATTGAATTAGCTGGGACCTATGTCCCTTTTAGTTTTACAGATGTCAAAACTAAAATTCTTACTCTTTTGTTAATGATAGATGTTTCTGTTTTGATCGTAGTGAAGTTTGCAAATTATCATGAGATTAATTTCCTCACATGCTGCAGTTTTAACCCTTCTTTGTTGAGGTTTATGTACAATCAGAGGTACACAGCATAAGCATCTGGTATTTTTTTCATATTTTTCCTGTGATTTGGGATGACTTATCTTTTTACTAGTCTTGAAGATGGCTGCTTTATTTGCAATTAAGCTAACTGTACTCTGAGACTTCAATAAGAGATTTTTTTGGTTTTGAAAAAAAATATTAAATAAACCTGAATTCTAAGAGGAAGAAGAGAACTCAATTCTGATGCCCAGGGAGGCTCAACTGTGAGGCGCCAGCCAACAAAGTCCATGCTTTATGCAAAGGTTCAGTCCAAGGAACCAAATCAAAGGCCATTAGGTGGACCCCTACGCAAGACCAACAACGGGGTCATGGGGAGCCCTGAGGACCCCAGGCTGGAGGTGGCACACCTGCTCGAAGCTCAAAAAAGCACATCTTCCCAGCGACCTCCAGGCTGGATTAGATGACCCCCTTTACCATTTTAAGAGAAATGATCGTGCGGCAACCAGGATGCTGGAGGAGAGATGAGCAGCACCCCATACTCCACAAACATCGGGGAGACACCCCTGTGGTCTGACTCCTGTGCTGTGAGAGGAAGAGACAGCCCCCTGCCCTCATGGGCTGTGGCTCATCTAAACTCAGAAGCCACAGATTTCAGGGTGAACTTCGGGCTGGGAGGTGCCTTGGAAAATTCATGAAGCAACAAATCAGCAGTGCCTTCCTGCTCAGCACCCAACGCTTGCCTTTAACAAGCAGAGAAGCCCCGGGTGCCCCCTCAGCAGTCCTGCCCTCACTGCTATTCCTCCTGCTCAGGGAAATGCGTCCGTGTCCTTCGCTGTGGCCTGGTGAGGCAGCCGGCTCCTGTCAAGGGCACCGTCATTTTCATCAAAGGTCAAAGGAGGCACTCAGACTATCCGAACATCAAACCAACAAACTGTGTTTCTCCTGGCTTCGTTAGCATTTTATTTTTATCCTTAGGCACAAAAAGATGGACCACTGGGAGAGATGGCATCATTTGATGTCCTGTATCTGTTTACATGGGGGGGAGGGGGAGGGATAAACAACCAGTTCCTGGTCTTACAAGTTACCCTGCAAACCATCTATCATTTACATCAGCCACATAAGGAGCCCCACTCAGGGGAGTCACTGGTCATCACAAATCACTGAAGACTGTCCAAGTACTTTATTATGTTAGTCCTGAAAATGGCTTCAAAACTATCCAAACATTTCTGTTGTGCTTGCGGTCAGTTGTGTCCAACCCTTTGCAACCCTACGGACTGTAGCCTTCCAGGCTCCTCTGTCCATGGGATTCTCTAAGCAAGAATACTGGAGTGGGTTGCCATGCCCTCCTCCAGGGGATCTTTCTGATTCAGGGATCGAACCCACATCTCTTGTGTCTCTGGCATTGGCAGGCAGATTCTTTACCACTGCGCCAGCTTTCTCAGTGTGCTATTTAAATCACCACAATATTCTTGCAACAAATACACAATCTGATTTCAAGGAAACAAACGAATGAGAAACGTGAGTAGTATTTTAAGCAGTGGAAGGATCTGACCCTTTGTCTTCATGAGGCGGCTTAGGTCAAAAGTGGGAAAACTTAAAAAGATTTTCAAAAATAAACCCTGCAAGCTCCCGGACAAAGGAAGTGTAACTTCCCTTTTGGTACAATGGCAAACCTAAGATGCTTCCATCTTCAAGGAAGAGAAAAACATGCAGTTTCCTGTTCAGAAACTGTATTCTTGGGCTCCTGTATATGACCGAGATATGTGGGACAATCCAGCTTGGTGTTCACGGGACACCCAATACCACGCGTGCAGCAAAGGCCAAAGAGGGTCAGTGACACATTTTGGGGAGACATCCTTGTGCCCACGCGTGGGTGGGGTGGAAGATACTGCAAACTTATCAGCTGACAATCTTTCAGTCAACTCACCTTTCCCAACTTCTCCCACTTCACAACTTTTCAAAAAGCAGAGGAAATAAGAAAAAAAAGAAAAAAAAAAGAAACCACACACAGTCCCACCGCCATCTGGCGGCTTGAGACCAGCAAGCAGAAGATTCTGGCAGGCACGGTACTGGCAGCCACAAAGACCGATATTCCTCTTCCTTTGTTGCTGTTTTAAAAGCAAAGCGAGACTGGTAATGTGGAAACACAACAACACGAACACGCTCACACTTCTAGGAAAACCCAGAGAAGGAGCGAAGGCATTCCGATGGGAACTCTGCCTGCCTTCGCCTCTGATGGAGTGGAGCCTGGTTGAAAAGCTCTGGTGGGGTGTCACCAGGAAATGCCGCTGGCTCCCCGACATCTGTCACCATGCACGCCCGCTACCAAGGTCTGCCTCTGGGGTACGGGTGCAGAAAGATGCTCCCACCAGGGCCAGGCTGGAGGGACCCCAGGACGCCAGCTCGTGCCAGCAAAGCAGATGTGGGCTGATGTGCAAAACCACACATCATTTTCTTAGCTCATGAAGCTGAATTGTTAGGCAGATAAGATGCTCACAGCCATTGATCTGAGCATTATCTCCCAGGCATTTTTCAGATAAATCAGACGGCCACTTGATGAATTTAGAGGCAGAAGAGGGCAGTTCATGGTTTTAGGGATCAGTGCAAGAGCCTGAGGCACCCACTGCCTCCAAAGGGATGAGAGCCCAGAAAGCGGGTCTGTGATGCCACCCTCGGGCTCTGCTGCTGCTGCTGAAAATCTCCAGTATCTAGAATCAGGTTTCACTTGAGTGTTGCTGGCCTAAGTGCTACTCTGTCCCTTTAAGGGGCTTCTGTAGCTCCCTGAACCACGCCAGAATGTGCTGACTTTACTATCTCTCAGGAAGCAATTCTGCTGCTTTCCAAATTATTAAGAATAGCTACCATCTACTCAGTGCTGGCAATCTAACAGGCACTTGCAAGCACAATGTGTTCAGTTTTAAAATCTCATTATATGCCTCCTGTAGGTAGCATGGTCAGATAGGAATTATTATACTCGTTTTACAGATGAGGCCAAGGGGCTCAGAGAAGTTAAGCAACTTGCCCATGGTGGCACAGGAGAAATCAGGATTTTCATCCAGGGCTGAGTTCATAGTTAGAACTGTTCTTGAGAAGATCTCGCTGTTGCTAATACGCACCAACATATTTAGCAGATGAGAAGGTAGCTTTTTGCTCTCCACCCCCATCCTGTGATTGAAAGAAAATAAAAACCTTGCCACTCAGACATCTGTGTCATCAGCCAGACTCAAACCACACTGCCACCACTTCCTCGCTGGACTGTGTGTGGGCGGGCTGGTGGGCACACGAGGCCCTGGGATCAGTGGGCACGGACTGTCTTAGCACGCATCGCCCCCTGCCAGCTTCCTGTGGCACGGAGGCACTGTTTATTCAAGCAGGGGACCCTTCCCTACTTGCCAGGAGAATCTTTCCACAGATCACCCTTTAGGCTACTGACCCATCTCAGGTGGGGCCGCTGCAGGATACTGTCCCAGAAACGGCCAGTCCCTGCTTAGCTGAACTCAGCGTCCCATGGTCTTCTATCAACACCGACATCTCATAAATCAGCACATAATGGGATGTGTGCACATCTTTGGACATAGTAGGTGCTCAACAAACGTATGTGGGACCTGGCAGACACACCAAGCTTTGAGTACTGAGCCTGTAACACCCATTCTTCCCAATTCTCTTAGTGCATCTCCCTCCTCCCCACTCTACTCCACACCAACAAGGAACCGATCAGCAGAAGATAAGATTTAAGACTCTAAGGGAAAAGAGGTTGCATTTGGGCTGCGACTCCACTGGTGGCTCCATAAAATCCAGGCAGAATTTCATTTTGCAGCTAATTTCCAAGCCAAATTCCTCTAAGATCATTCAAATGGACTTAGTACCACCTTAGTCTTCCCCTTGATTTCTATCTTGGGTTGTACCTTCCCCACTGGTTCCTGAATGACAGGATGGTTTCTGATCAAAGAGCAACTGAAAGTCTAACCCTGGTATATAGCCAGCAGGAGGCTGGCTCTTATAGCCAAAAACGAGAAAGCAGGCCTAGAGCTCTGGCAGGCAAGGAAGCAGCACTATGGCACCACCAAGGGGTCCTTGGCCAGCCCTCCCTCCCAACCTCCACCTGTTTGCAAAGGGTGGTGTGCGCGCACTCAGTCGTGTCTGACTCTTTGCAACTCCAGGGACTGTAGCCCGCCAGGCTCCTCTGTCCATAGGAACTTCCAGGCAAGGATACTGGAGCAGGTTACCATCTCATCCTCAGGGGATCTTCCTGACCCTGGGATTGAACCCACATGTCCTGTGGCTCCTTCACTGGCAGGCAGATTCTTTACCACTGAGCCACCTGGGAAGCCCACTTATAAAGGGTACAAACTGGTTATAGTACCTAGTTCCCCAATGGAGTCTCCAGGTCAAGAAGTAGTAATACAGATCCAAAAGCAATTCATTTCCCCCCGTTTCCTGAGAAATCCGCCAGCTCACAGACCAGATGAAACACAGGTGGCTCCCGTGCCCTGGACACGGAGGGCAGACGTGTGGAATGTGACTCCTTACCATGTTCTACCTCCACAGGACTCAGGGGCTTCAGCTGGCCCAGGGTCCTGCTGGTGAAGCCTCCCCAACCCCTTCCCAGATGTCCTCCTGCCAGCAGAGAAATGGCAATGTAGGATCCAAAGAAAAGAGGAGACTTGGGAGCATCCGACAATGTCCGAAGGCAAAGTGAGTCAACGGAAGCCGAGAGTGGGTCACCAAATAGCCTGGGTCTCACCCCATGCCTGGGACATTAAGAAGCCCGCAGAGAACTCAGTATGGAAGGTAGGCATGGAGTAATCTTTCTCTTCTGCCTTTTGGAGGATGAGCAACTCAGAAGCCTCTAGCATTTGCATTTAAGGATAGAATAGTGGAGGGAAGGGGTGAATAAAGGGACCAGACAATCACTAGCTCACCTCCCTGCTCTCAGACAACTATGTGCATTTTTAATGCTGTCCTGGGTGACTCAGCATGGGCTTACTACTTCTTGGGCCTTTGTCCTTCAATTCACAGGTGACCTCTAGTGACAATATCTGAGGCTCCACGGAATTCTCAGTGTTGGGGAAGATGCATGACCCATCTCTGACTCAATAGATATTTGCAGACAAAAAGAAAAACAAAGTTTAATATCATACTCTCAGGAGAGGGCGCTAAGAAGTTCTTTACAAGTAAGACTCACTTGTGGATCCACTCAGCCCCCCCTCCCCCCATATGAAAATTAAAAAAACCGGACTTCTAGATCCACAAGCTGTGAGCTCTGAGGCTTGCCTGGTTTAAGGTTCAATGTCAGCTAGGGAAAGAGCATATCTAAATGCTAATATGATAAAGAATATTTATATCAATGTTTGGCTATTCTGCCAACCTTTCAACTGAAATATTTGAGCATCTACTCAATGCCTCTTCTTCCAGGCAAGAACACACACAAAAGAAAAATAAGGAAAGAAAACAAAGAATCAAGCCCTTTTGTTTTAAGATACGGGGCTGATAATGAACCTCAAAAATCGCCATTAGGATGGAAGAGGGCCCATTAAAATGTTTGCAATATTCAGAGTGCATTTTTTTTAAGAAGATAATTACTAACAATCTCAGGAAGCTTCAGATCCCCTCATATGCTGTTAGAAAAGCCTTGGCAGGAGCAGCTCCGTTGCCATGACAACAGTCACTTGGCAGCGTGTGAAGGAGGACAAGGGACCTACCAAATGGTATTCTCAGCAGTCAGCCCCAAGATTTCTTAAAGCCACTTTCTAAAGGACCTTCGGCATCTCGGAGTCACAGAATTTACAAACTGAAGGAGGCTTTAGGAGTAACCTAGTTTTAGCTTGTCACCGTAGTTTTTCGAGCCCTTGCCTGAGCCGCCTAGGCTCAGGTGAAATATATCCAGGGCCAGAGACCTTCCTCTGCTCCACCCTCAGGGGACGAGCGCAGGGAGCCTTCCCCCACCCCAAACCACACAGTCTGTGGAGTAAAGTGAGCACAGGATTAGGAGGAGAGGGGGTTATCTGAAGAAACTTTCCCTTCCCAAACAAAGGGCTTCTTTGGCAATGGCTGCCATCATTCCATGAGGTTGAACAAAACAAGAACAGCCAGCCATGGAAGGTGGCTCCTCACAGGTCTTAAGGACAGAGCTGGTTTCTAATTCCAGCCATTGAATGCTACCTGCAAATTCCTAATTGTCACCTATATAGAAAGCGCGAACGACCTTGGGGGTATCATTAAGCCACTTGGGAGGTTGCACATGGCAAAAACATAACGATATGCCCTGTGTTCACATGCTGTATACACAGTGCACACGCATGCGTGCATGTACCCACAAACCCGTCAGGATGTGCCTCTTTTTGTTTTTTTACTTTTTGGCTGCACCTCGAAGCACGTGGTGAGGGATCAACCCTGCGCCCCCTCACTGGAAGGTGGACTCTTAACTCCTGGGCCCCCAGGGAGTCCCCACGGGTATGACTCTTTAGTCACCCCTGCAGAGCAGCATTAAGGATGGCTTCTCCAGGGCCCTGGGCATTGCTTTTAGGTGCAGGCACGTGGATTCTTGGCCAATTCCCAGGACGGTACATGTATGTAGCCCAGGTTAGGAGAGGGGGATGGGGTAAGCTGGGGGGATGGTTATCATAAAAGTGGGTGCAAGTCTGACTGAAGGGGACCCCCACACCTCACCCACATATGCTGCTAGGAGGAGCAGCCTGGCCTGCAGTGGAGGCTTCTAGATTCAGCCAACATGAAAAGGCCACCTCCAAGGGTCTCCCACCACTTCCCAGGTGCCTTTGGACAGCATCTGCATCTTTCATCAGTCACTCTGGGCCAGGGCAGCAGTACCCAGGACCGCCATCCTGAAGCAAGCTTACCTCATTTCATACAAGAAGGGAGTCAGAGAAGTGTGAAGCAAAGAATCCGTTTTTAAACTCCAGTGTGTTCGGGGCCTTATAAAGAATCCCAAAAGCAGAACTGGAAAAAATGAAAAAGGTTTGCACAAAGAGATTGTGCTCTCCTTGATACCAAACACTAATCCTCGGAATAGATTTAATATGAAAACACCACCAGTGAGCAGGGGTTGCCCCAAAAGGCTGCCATACAGCTCCCCAGGATTACCCAACCTTTTTTTCTTTTTTAAAATTTATTTGGCTGCACCAGGTGTTAGTTGCGGCCCGTGGGCTCTTAGCTCTTTTTTGCAGGATTTTTCTTAGTTGCAGCATGTGAACTCTTAGTCGTGTCACGAAGGAATCTAGCTCCCTGGCCAGGAATCGAACAGGGGCCCCCTGCATTGGGAGCTTGGCATCTCAGACACTGGACTACCAGGGAAGTCCCCCCACAAATGTTCTTAATCAGGAACGCAGCTTTCTTTTGGGGAAGAACCCAGAAAACCATCGTAATGGTACTTCATCAGCAAACTTTAAAGTCAGAGGCAGGAACTAGCTTCAGGAAGAATCAGTGTCAGTTTGGCGAACATCCCAAAGAGATGGGGACGGCCACCCCAAACCAGTGGTGACAACGGGGGATGACAAAGGCAGAGAGTGGCTCCCCAGCAGAAGGCGGAGGACGAGGGGCGGTGGGACTGGCAGGAGTAGGCTCGTTTCCTTCCAGAAAAGGAGCTGGCCCTCCCCCACCATGGGTCTGAGACCCACTTTTCCAGATGACCGCGCAGGGCTACAGGAAACAGCACAGGCACATGGCCATTAGGTGAGAATGGCTCTGCGTCCAGACAGCTGAAAAGACCAGCTTCCAGCCCTGGAGAGGCTGGTTTATTTTAGGAGAACAATTACCAGTTATTACAAAGCTGAAACTGACCTTTCAGGTAGAAGTCTTGCATCAGGAATCTTCTGGTCTCAAGTGAGAAAACAGGAAAAACAGTGACATTTGAATGACCTCAAGGTGAAAGAGTGTGTCTGGATGCATGTGTGTCTGTGTGTCTATGAAAGAGAGACAGTTATGGACATGAGTGAACCCAAGGGTAGGGACAGATGAGGGCATCTGACAATACTAAACTACTAGATTAACAAGGAAGGCTGCCATGTGCGGCTGCACAGGTCGTGCACTGCACAACTCCAGCAGCCACCATTCCCATCGGCAATGAGTTGTGGGCATCCTGCAGTCTGATTTCTATCCCAGGCAAATATGGAATGAGGTCTGAGTGGAATCTGAGTCATGGCACTACCAGCTCTGCCACCGTCATCTTTTGTTTTGTCTTTTGGCAAACTAAAATAGACAAATTCACTCTCAGCAAAGGGATAGTCCCAAACAGATGGCTGGAGGACAGAATGGGATATTATCTACTACTGAAGCCTGGTTTAAACCGAGGCTAGTACCAATGGCCCAACACGTATGTTATGTTTTTAAAAATCATACTTTAAATTCTCAAGAATTACTCAACTACGAATGAGGTTGCAACGCCCTTTTCCTCTCCCTTTTGGGTGGATGAGTAGATTTCTTTTCCTTTTGGAGAGAGGACCACTCATCTTTGTCCTCATTATGGGGATGGAAAATCATCTCTGATTTCTAAACCAACAGTAGACCTCAACTTACCAAAGAAGTGCACTTTCCAGAAAACTATTTATACTTCAGTCATTTTGGAAATAGACCTGATTTCTTTATCCCCAAAGAAACAATGTGGTGAATGGTAATTAAGTTCTCAGAGTAGAGGACAAACTGAACCCATTCCATATCTAAACCATGTACCACTGAACCTGAGCACATCCCATCACAGTGCTTCTACCAGAAAAAAGTACTCAGGTTTTTTTGTTTGCTTTTTGTAGTGCCACACGCCTTGTAGGACCTTAGTTCACAGACCAGGGATCAAATCCGTGCCCCCCTGCAATGGAAGCATGGATTCCTAACCACTAGACAGCCAGGGAATTCCCAAAAGTACTCAATTTCAACTTGGGACATGGATTTTCGTGGCAAAGAGAAAAGGGCAGAGGGAGAAAGAGGAGACTCTTGCATTTGAAAGGATGGTACTCTTGCTATGCTTAATAAATATTCTACACCCGCCACGCACAGACAGCAAGATGAGTCAATAAAGCAGTCTTTGCTCTAAAAATAGCTCCCAGGCCATGGTACAAAATGACAGGTAAATGGGAATGGATGACACAATGTGGTAAGGTTCTAGATTTGCAAAGTCAAGACGAGCTTGTCTAAGCTGAGGCAGAAGGGCACAGACAGGCTAAGACTATCACCTGGAGCGTCCAGAAGGTTGGGGAGATAAGCATTCCAGACAGAGACAAGGCAAGAACAAGAAGAAGGGACAGGGTGTGTCTGAGGGCCTCTAAGGAGTCCAAGCGACCACAGCATCACAGGCATGGGCCAAGTGTGAGATGGAGCCAACAATAAGGTCAAGCTTTGTGGGGCAACTTCACCCCAAGGCAAACAAGAGCGCAGAAAGGTTGAAAAGAAGAGGCATGGTGGAAGAGGCAGAAGCAACGCACGTCTGCCTGTGGGTGACAGATAAACAAGATGTGGTGCTCACACACAATGGAATATAATTCAGCCTTAAAAAAGGAAAGAAATCCAGTGACATGCTACAAACGTGGATGAACCTTGAGGGTATTCCATCAAGCGGAGTTAAGCCAGACACAAAAAGGCAAATACTGTCTGAGTCTACATATATGAGGTACCTAATACAGCAAGCTCATCGAGAAGGAGAATGGTGGTTATCAGGGCAGAGGAAATGGGGAATTCGTAATGGGTATGCACTTTCAGTTTGCAAGTTGATAAAAGTTCTGGAGATCTATTGCAGAACAATAAATATATTCTTAATACTACTGAGCTATATGTTTTAAGTGGTTAAGATGGTAATCAATCCATTAAAAGTCAGGGGTGAGTGGCCGAGGTTCCAGATAAAATGCCAAGTGCATAGCTACCAGTTTTTTCTATTTTCAAACTAACATAAAGTCACTCAAATCCATTGGAAGCTCTTTGATAGCAGGGCTGTTTCACGAGAAACACTTTGTTTTCATGAAAACATCTTTCACTTGGTCAGTGAAAGATGAGTGAGTGAGATGTTCCTTCAGGAAGTGCCTGCTCTCAAGCCTGCCTGCAATAACCTACTTAACTCCTGGTCACTTCTGATACACATATCCCACAGCCCTTCTGTGCACCGAATTAGTAATTTTGTTGCACCTTTCACCTGTGTTCCTAATAGAAAGCAGAGGCCTTGGCCAGTGCCCCTAAAGAACAGCAGTTCAAGGGCACAACCACCAGAGTCAGACCTGGGTTCAAACCCCAGCTCCCCCAGGCCCTACCAGTCCTCACACCTGTCCCAGCCTGCGTCCTCATCTCTACAAAGAGGAGCAACAGTACCAGGCTGCTGAGAGGACTCGGCGAGACAGCATCTATGAGACACCGGGCCAAGCACACAGTCAGCACGAATGCAGGGGCGAACAGCCTAACGCTGCACCCAGTGCAACTAATAAATATTTTTTACACTATCGTCCACTCAAAGCTATTCAACAGAATGGCAGCTGTGACTTCCAGGCCCAAGTGAAGCACTGGAAAAATCTTTCAACAAATGTTAACAGTCATATTTGGTTTATATGAATCATAACACCTCTTAAAAGCAGAGGAAGTGGCCCAGGGGGCCCTCAGAAAAAATGAGCAATAGAATCTGGACGAGCTAAAGGGCACCCAAGTCCATCAGTTACTCTTAAGCCATCCAAATACATACTCAAGGGAGCTCTATGAAAGGATGTTGTCAAACCTTAAGAAGGAAGGAAATCCTGACACAGGCTATGGCATGGATGAACCTTGAGGACATTCTGTTGAATGAACTAGTCACAAAAAGACAAATATGGCCTGATTCTGCTTACAGGAGGTGGCTAGAGCAATCCAAATCATGGAAACAGAATGTGGAGCCAGGGGCTGGGGTAAGATGAAGACGAGGAGCTGTCACCTAAGGCATACAGCTTCAGTTGTGCAAGATGGGAAAGTTCCAGAGACTTTCCCATCTGCAAGACAACGTGAATACACTTAACAGTAAGGGTTTCCTTGGTGGCTCAGTGGTAAAGAATCTGCCTGCCAACACAGGAGATGTGAGTTTGATCCCTGGGTTGGGAAGATCCCCTGGAGAAGGAAATGGCAACGCACTCCAGTATTCTTGCCTGGAGAATCCCGTGGACAGAGGAGCCTGGTGGGCTACAGTTCGTGGGGTCGCAGAGAGCCAAACACGGCTTAGTGAATAACACCACCACGCTGAGCTGTACACTGAAAAATGGCATTTTAAAATATAAACATGGAAATTGTTATATTATGTGTACCTGCCAACTACTGAAAATGAAAAATGTCAAAGGAGCTCAGCAATTTCACCTCAGCCTGAGCTTCTGCTCTGGGGATGGTTCGGGAGGAGGAACTGAGTCCAGCACAGGACTCATCGTATTGATGAGGGCATCGTATTGATGCCTTCACCAACCAGAGCAGTCTGGTGGCCTTAGGAGGAGTCCATCAGAATCACAGGATGAACCTGCCTGGGCCCCCAGGCCCTTGGAACCGGCAGGGTCCCCTGTCCCTCCCCAGGACCACTTTCTCCTCTGCCATCACCAGAGGTGACAACCTCAGGTCTTCACGACTCTGGGCCACATCTGCCTCCAACCAAAATAGGAACGCAATTTCACATTTACAGCTGTGGGCACAGATCAACCAGACCCAACAGGAAGGCGCTCGGCATACAGAGGAACAAGCCAACACTCTGCTGCGACTGTGTCAGAGGCTCTGCACTGCCCTGGGCCTGAGTCTGCAACACGCGATTCCGGGGCCGTGAGCTGCACATTGAGTGACTTTCCCAGGCCTGTGGGTGGGCTGGGAAGCTGGTGGGGCTGAGAACACGGCTCAGGCACCTTCTCGGTCGGTGCTGCTGCTGCCGTCACTGCGGCAAGTGTGCTTGGTCTCGGGCAGTAAAAACACCCCTCGGCGTTGCTCTGTTGTGTGGGCTTGGCCCACCGAGATGCTGTACGTTCTGACGTCCTGCCCACCTGCCGGCGCTGTGGATGGGATGTATAAAACAAGTAAGACCATGCCTCACCAAAGAGTCCATGGTTTCATGAGCATGCATGCTAAGTCACTTCGGTCGTGCCTGACTCTTTGCAACCCTATGAACTATATAGCCTGCCAGGCTCCTCTGTTCACGAGATTCCCCAGGCAAGAATACTGGAGTGGCTTGTCATGCCCTCCTCCAGAGGATCTTCCTGACCCAGGGACCGAACCCACGTCTCTTATGTCTCCTGCACTGGCAGGCAGGTTCTTTACCACTAATGCTACCTGGGAAGGTCTCAAGGGAGCATTAGATAAATACATAAATGGGCACCTGCTCATCACAGATATTAATCTTATGATGGAACAGAGGGACTAGAAAGGAAGAAGATGGAATAAGTGGATCCAGTAAGCACCCACCCCCTACCCTCATCCTCTAACACACTCCCTTTCTGAGTCTGAAGTGATTGCTACTGATAATATCCAGGAGAGAATTAAATTCTTTCTCAATTCACCCCTTGAGCAGTAAGGCATTGAGGTATTGAAATCTTGATTGCTTTTTCATTTCAGATTCTGAGCCCCTTTAGAAAAACAGGGATTGATTAGCAAACAATCAGATTAACTGGCATAAATCCACACCTAAGGACTAGCATTTCATCGGCTCTCTGCCTGTAGCAAATCCTAATGTCTTTCCAATCAGGATTATGAAAGCAGGAGACCCACAGCTGGAAAGGCTCTCGGCTCAGGGTGAGGGCAGGCTGTCTGTCTACCTCGGACTTAAAAGTCTGTGCTTAACGTTCTTTCCAGGATTCCTTCCCAGAATGCTGGTGGCAAAAAGATGCTTTGTAGGCAGCCTGGGTATCCAGTGAGGGCTTCCTCCCTCCTGGAAGAGGTGCTGATGTGGCTGCCACGCAGCCCATTGGCAGAGTCATTGGGCAACCAGAAGCTGCCGCCACGAGGCAGGGACCCCACACCTCTCCCCCATTTGCAGAACAGGTACCCACCAGAGGGCCAGCGGGGTCCAGACAGTCCCCATTCAGGTCGGGTGGGGCAGACATTTAGATCCCAAAGCTATTAACCCCCTTAACCCATTTACCTTCATTTTCCTGGCCAATGATAAAAGACCTAAAATTCAGTTCTTCTACTCTTTAGAAATGAGAAAACCAGAGGGGAAGTGAGAAGGTCCTTGAAAAACCATCTGGTCCTTCAGAAGGGATCCTGCCCAAACCAGAAATTTTCAAAAAAAGAAATTTTTTTTTAAGCAGCAAAATGTTGCTTAAAATGCTGTTCCAAGGGAGAAAAGAGATCTATATCTGGCCACAGGGGGTAGGGACATAAAGGGGGTCTCTGTAGACACTGGTCTCCGCCCCAAGGCTCCAGTCACCCTCCAAGAGTCCACTTACCAACTATACCACTCAAAACCAGAGCACACCCAAACTTTAGAGACTTCTGAGATTAAAAAATAATAATAATAATAATAAAAGCAGTTGGCAAAATTTACAACCACAGGTTACGGTTCTTGCTTGGGTCACCAATCTTGTGTTGGGCAATGAATGTACTAGATTTCTAATATTCATGTCAACACTATGTGCTGGGCATGACTATTCCCATCATGGATGAGGAACCTGAGGCACAGAAGCTGCAGGTATTCCAAAAGGTGGCCTAGCCCTTATCCTTCACCCTGCCCCCAATTCTGTTCTTGAAAGGGGGATTCTTTACATGTGCTATGCATATTTTCTCAGTCTTGCACAGAGTATTGTGTGAAAGTATTCCTTCCCGATGGACTGGTATCTAACACTTCGTGAAAACATTCTCAAGCTGCCTATACACAGAGAGGGTGAGTAACCTGCTGCAGGTCACTCAGCTAACATGCAAGGGAGCTGGCAGCCTGCAGATCAGGTCCTGTGTCTCCAAAGCCCATGCACCTTCCATCAGACTCACTGCTTCTCTAAGTGCAATCCCCCCCAAGGCTGCTGCTCAGGGGGAGCTGAAGAGAACCACTTGCCATCCCCCAGCTGAACCAATTTTTCACAAGCGAACGGACAAGTACTCAAAACACACTCTTCTGCTTCACAACGTTTCTGGCCTTCACTCAGGCGGAGAGGAAGCCACCGCCGCATCTTTCCACATTATCACAAGACAGGTTTCCAAAGATGATGTCAACGGGACAGAGGATGAGGGCCAAGTTTTTCTTATGTGATCTGCAGTTGACAAAACAAATGCTTCGGCAGCTGGCACAGCAGACTTGGTGACCCTGCAGAAACCACACCTGCCTTGTACGCGTCGTGACCAGGCAGAAGGGCAGCAAGGAGGAGCAGGAGCCCACGGCCACTCCTCTCCTTCCCAAGGGGACATCAAGTACAGGGTTTCCTGCCCAGCCTTCCCCAGATCAGCTCTGTAGTTGATGGCCCTGGTTCTCCAGGAGTCTCCAGAAGTCAGGAGCCTGCTCACCCTCAGCACCACAAACACAAGGGCGAGAGGAAGAGGCTTCCCCAGACACAAGGGAAAAAGAAGGAAAAGAAAACCAACCCCCCAGAGCATGAACTAACAACAGCAGGCTGAGATACGGTTCTAAGAACCAGCGTAAAAGGGAACAGATGTGATGTCGTCTCGGGCTTAACAAGGACTTCCGCACACCTTCAAAGTCATTCCACAGCAACAGATTTATCACATTCGGGGCTATGACGGCTGGAAAATGTAAAGATGCTGTGCTCTGCTCCAAATGGTTTGGACAGATGTTTGCTAAGTTGGTTGATGGCAAATTTCCTTGTACTCAGTATCAGAGGTAATTAGTATTCACGGGAGGAGGATTTCACCTGCATCACAGAGTTGACATCCATTCGAGTCAACAGACAAAAAGGCAGATCGCTGTGAATGTTCTTTTAAACTGGCACCTGAGAATCTTTGCAGAAACACACACACACACACACACAATTGGCACAAACTGCCAACACACACGCTCCAGACAACAGGCATCCTAGCAGCTTCCAAACACCCCGGCCTCCCTAAGCCCTTGTCTCTCATCTCGGTACACGCTGGGACTCTGCCCTTCTCACCAGTGTCTGTGGCCCCATGTGACCCTGTTTGGGTGTTGCCAGGACTGAGCAGCATTCCAGGAGCTCTGCCTGCAAGGGGCCCCCGCTGGCCTGATCTCTGTGTCCATCACAGCCTGTCACACTGCATCCTGCCATTGCTTCTTTACTCCGTCTCCTCCACCAAGACTAAGCTTCCTGCAGGCGGGGCTCCTGTCTACAGGAGCACATGGACATGCATGTGCTTGGCATGAGCAACACTCAGAAGACGCCTGCTGAATCGAGGGGAAAGGATGGGAGGAGGGGGAAGGTAGGGAGTTTGGGATGGACATGTACACGTTGCTATATTTAAAATAGCTAACCAACAAGGTTCTACTGCATAGCACCTGGAGCTCTGCTCAGTGTTATGTGGCAGCTTGGATGAAGGGGACTTTGGGGGAGAATGGATACACGTATATGAATAGCCAAGTCCCTTAGCCTTGTTCATCTGAAACTATCACAACATTGTTAACTGGCTACTCCAAAATCAAATCAAATAAAAAGTTAAAAAAAATAAAATATGTTGGACAAAAAAATAAAACAGTACTTATTGAATAACAGAAGCTGAGAAGTTGGGAAGGAAGAAATCACTTGAGAAATGGGGTGGGGTAACAGACGTCATTAAAGCCAATGGAAATGCAAACATATTCATACAAAATAGATTTGGTTTATCTTTTCAGATTTGTTTCAGAAGACTTTTTTTGACATCTCTAGCTGGTTAAATACTTGGACTTCCCAGGTGGCACTGGTGGGTGGTCAAGAACCCGCCTGCCAATACAGCAGACGTAAAACACGCTGGTTTGACCCCTGGATCAGGAAGAGTCCCTGGAGGAAGGCCTGGCTACCCATTCCAGTATTCTTGCCTGGACAATCCCATGGACAGAGGAGCCTGGCAGAATATGGTCCATAGCGTTTCAAAGAGTTGGACACAACTGAAGCAACTTAGCGTGCATACACACACCACGGAGTTTAGACTCTTGGAACTGGAAGAGATCATTCGTCATGTGGTGCAGAATTCATATAACGCAGGAAACATATGTCTGCTTTGCTCCCAACACACCATTAATGCTCTGTTACCCTGGCGGACATTTCTCCCCAAAGAGCCATCAACTGCAGGCCAGAGAATAACAGTACACAAACCACAGCAGATTTCTTTGCTTTCCACTGCTTCAATTTTCTTGCTGCTTATCATCTCCATCAGATGCAAAGAAACTTATGAGCTAGCGCTTGATATGCAAAGTTTGAAGTTTGTCTTTGGGAAAATGGCATAAGACAATCAGAAAATGGAAAGCTTCTGCTCAACTCGTCTAGATAAGGCACTTGAGAGGTCATCAGACCAACTCCAACTCCCAAGGGTGCCTAACAAGATCTTGGCGGGCAATGGAAGCTCAAAATATTTCATAGCTGATCTTATACCACCATAAAACCCAATGTCAACCACACACCTTCACTTTTGAGGCCCTCAATTTCTTCCCCAGAAATTCCCATCATGTAGAACAGGATGAAAAGCTTCTTAGGAGTCACCTAAAGCTTATTAAGGGCTTCCCTGGTGGCTCAGATGGTAAAGAATCTACCTGCAACACGGGAGACCCAGGTTCGATTCCTGGCTTGAGAAGATTCCCCTGGAGAAGAGAATGGCTACCCACTACAATCTTCTTGCCTGGTAAATCCCATGGACAGAGGCCGCAGTCCTTGGGGTCACAAAGAGTTGAACATGAGTGAGCAACTAGCACTTTCATTTTCATTTTTTACTTTCACTGAAACTAATTAAGTCAGCCAGTTTTATAGCAGAGTAATAATGCCAGGGACAGACCCCTGTGAGGACAGACATTTCAGTGGCAGGAACGGTGGCCTTGTGCACACAGCAATAACACTCTGAGAATCTCCAAACATCTCTTCTCTGCCTGAGTACAAAATTAAATTTAAAAGCTGAACAATGGGATTTCGATGCCTCACCGAGCTCCGACAGGGCAAATGAAACACTATCTAGAATGACTGGACAGGGAATACGGTTTCTCCTATTGAGCTCGGAGGTCTAGTTCAAAGGCCATCCTCGCCCACATTCCAGCCCCTTCCTGGCATCCCTCCGGAGAACCAAGACAAGAGGAGGCAAAAGAAAAGTAAATAGGAAAAGCACAGCCACCTTGATCATCTAGAATCCCTTTACCTGAAAGGTAACTCCTCACAAACCACCTCCCTTCAAACCCGCCCCTTTCTTCCCATTCCACACCCAAACCCACAAGGAAAGAAAACACGGGCCCCACTGCCATCACCATGACTCTGACCTTTAAATGTTTAACCAGGGATCTATTTTTTAAGAGCTAGATAAAAAGGTAGGTGATTCATTTTCAACATGAGTCACAATATCCCCAACAGTGAAATAGTTTAATTAAAAATTTAATGGCCTTAGGTTTTGTTTGAGGCACCCTTGATGGCGGGGCCGTGTTCTCGCTGGTCGTGGTCTCATGGCTGAAGGGTCGGCCCCAGGAAGGGAGGGGGCGGGATGCTCTGAACCAGAGCTGGGAGGCAGTCCTGGGGGCGGGAACACGGCCAGCACGGCAGCATCATCTTTTGGTCTTGCAGAAGCAGTGGCCTCTCATGGACTAGTCCCCATTGCTTTTCCCAGAGAATCCTCCTTAATCCTTGGAGACACATGAGGATTCTCAAGGGGGCGCTTGGCATTGAACCGTAGGGGTTCAGGATTTGGTTGGGTTTTGTTTCTCTTGGGTGATGTACTACCATGAGCTGGCCTGAGTCTCTCAGTTCAAAAGACCCTCACTGATTGGAGTCGCCAGAAAATAAGGGGAGGGGCCCTACAGTAAGGTCAGAGTACAAGCAACCCCACCCCTGTACACGAGTAACAACAAGCCGACCTGCTTGCCTTTATTGGCCCTTTCAGGGGCTGAATGAAGTCCTGGGGATTAAAGGAAGCAGTCCAGTGACAGCTAATACAGAGGAGGGTTTCATCCAAAGGATCCAATAATAAGAGATTCCCCACACTATTCAGTGTAGCTGTCACAGGGTATGGTTACCCTACTGAAAGTGTTTAACTTCATTTGTCATCAGAACTCACACAAATATTTTCCTTCTTACAAAGAACACAGGGGACTAAACTGCATGCATGTATTAAACTTGTCATATTTCCCCCAGATAATTTCCATTAAGGTGCTGATCCATCAACTTCACAGGCAGCAAGTACTGAAAGGCTAAAATTATTAGAAAATGCAATGTGAACACCATATTTTCTTTTTCCCCAACATAAATAAATCCATAGATCAAAAAAGTTTGGGGCCCTGATCTTCTCCCCAAACCACTCATCTGCATAGTGAATATCTGTTGAATTAACAAATTGGCCAGAAAGAGTGAAGCTTATAATATAGACCATCCAATTTAACCATTTGGCTTTAAAAAAATAAAGAACATCTAAAACACAGAAACACCTTCTAAAATATGTTGCCATCTTGCTCTTCCCTGAGAACATAGGAAAAAACGCCTCCTCTCTTATCAGCTCATCAAAGCTAGCAACCATGGGATTTCCCTAGAGGTACGGTGCTTAAGACTCTGTGCTCTCAATGCAGGGGCCCAAGTTCGGTTCCTGGTCAGAGAGCAAGAGCCTGCACACTGCAATGAAGATCCCGTGTGCTGCAACTAAAACCCAGCATAGCCAAATTAAAAAAAAAAAAAAAGCCATCAGCCATAGCTTCCCTAGGTGAATTGTTAACTGCAGGCTAAACCAGCTGAAAACAAAGGGGAGAGATTTCCTCCAAGTCTGCATTTAAACATGCTAGTCAGCACTCACGCACGAATCTGAGAAGGCTCATGGGTGTGCAAAGACCTGGAAGGACAAAGAACAAGGCAGCTTTGCTCCCAAGGACCGGATCGTCGAGTTGGGGGGGACGGGAGCCTGCACACACGGCTTTAACACGAGCTACAGAAGAACTCCAAACCCACAGGCTGTGTTCAGGCACCAAGGGAGCGCCATCCTCCTGAGCAGGGTGGGGCGGTGACCAGTCTGTCCCGGCTGCGGCTGCGGGAGGGCTGAAGAGAGGCAGGGCCCAAAGTTCAGACAGGAGGGACCGAAGGCAGTCCAGACTCAGGGGGGCAATGTGACAGAGAGAAAAGAAAGGGATGGCCATGAGAGGGCTTCAGGCAGCCGCACCTGTTCACCTTGAAAGTCCAGAGCGTGTGAGCAAGGCAGGACCAGGAATCAAAAGCAAGTCTGACGTCTGCGGTCCAGACAACCTCAACTGGGAGTTCCATGAACAGACGCGGAAATCAAGAGGCGGTGGTTTGGTTTGGCTGAGTCTCAGGTGCCACTGGGAGGGCCAAGCAGCCCTGTATCATGCCAGGTGTGTCGATGGCGCTGAAATAAATGTCTGTCCAGATAAACAGAGACCAACCAGCAGATGGTGGGAGGGGATTGGAGACTGACCCAAAGGGGTGGATGTGCCCAGTGCGGGGAGGTGTGAGCACGAGAATGAATGAGCCTCCACACAAAGCTGTTCCCTTCCCACCACATGACAAATGACAGATGTCTGGCAAATGCCTGGCAATTTCCTGATGCTCTCAGCTCATTGTACTTGTTTCACAGACGAATGCTGTGAACGACGTGGCCACATGTCCCCTGCTACCGACCTCAGTGGCTGGAATAGCATGAGGCCCCCAGCCTGTCAGGAGTTTGGCTGTGCGTGTTTCAGATCCAAATATGCAAATCATGCCTTTTCAGGGGGCTGGGGGAAGGAATGGCTTTCTGAGAAGGACTTGGGAGCCAGAAAGAAGAGTGAATGAGAAGACACGTGTGAGTGGTTATCCTCTTTGTCGGGTAGAATCAGACTCATGTCCTGGTTCTGCCTCCTGCTAGGTACATCACCCTGGGAAGGATTTTTTTCTGAACCTCAGTGTGCTTGCCTGCAAAGTGGGCCTTTTAAGATTCTAGTTAGGGAACACAGAAGAAAAACCATGCAAATAGCTCCACCAGGGCAAGAGTTTCTTGGCAAGGGGCAGGATCCTTCAAATCTTTGCAGTTGAACCTATCACAATAATTCTGACTCATTCTTACAGGCAGGAGGTCCAGTCCAGGGAAAAGAGTGTGTGGTGGAGAACTCAAGGCCAATCATAAAACCCAAAACTTGAGACAGACCGGTACTTTCAGACACAGACTTTTAGTTTCCCCACATAGGCGGCTTTCATGGCCAAGTTCAGCTGGTGCAGACCATCTGCTTGCGAGGCAAACTCTACCCCCAGGGACAGCCCAGTCTTGGCTCTGAGAGGGAAGGCCAGTCAAGGGACCCCACACCCTGAATACACACACACACAAGCCGCAGCTTTGAGAACCACTGTGAAAGGCACTCAAATGCCCCAGCTGCAAGTGCAGCTATGCTGTCTTCTTTAAACACATCGAGTTTCTTTTCTTTTTTCTAAATTTCTGGATGAACAGACTCCCTGGCACTGCGGCAGAACAGGAAGGCTACACATCCATTTTCATGAGCAAACCCTCATACACAGCAGGGTATCCATCCAAGAAATCCAGATGACAGGATTACATGCAGGCAATGTCCTCAGTGCCCCCTCACACCTTCCAGGGGGCTTACAGGGTCAATTTTCCACAGTCTGCACCTTCGATGTAAGCAAAATGAGCACCTGTTACACGTAGGGTACTGTGCAGAGTCTGATGAGAACAGGATGGGGGAGGCTGAGATTCAAGCCTAAGTGTGACTACTCCAGGGCCAGGCATGTTAAGCAGAGCACTGTGCAGACAAGGATGATAAAGATGAGAACAGGTGAAGGGACCAGACAAAAGCAAAACCACCCCCAATCAGAAGGACTGTGGGACAGGAAGTTGGGGTGCATGAATCTCCCAGGAGGAGAACGATTTCTCATCGCACGGAGCGTTTCTAATGTTTCGTGGATTCTTTCCCAGAGAACATTCTACACGCACAGTGCTGGGTTGGTCCAGCCCACAGACAGCTTTTCAGCTGCCTTTTCTGCCATGATGCTTGAGCTAGAAAACAGTCCCATGGTCCAAGCAGACCCAGGCAAAAGGACCCTGAGAAGCCTAAAGTTCAGAAATGAGCAACCTGAGCCACCTGAGCAGAAGTTCATAGGTGGAGATGGGGATCTAGCAAGATTCCACTCCCTGAGGCAGTGTCTGTTGGGAGGCGTGCCGCCTGCCCTTAAAAAAAGAGGTGATGAGATGTACCTGATCACAGGACAGGGTGGTTAGAACTGACCAAAGCTCAGTGAAGACAGATCAGAGTGTCCTGCAAGTTCTGTCTGGGCTATCCAGTTGCAGGTTTCTTCCTTTGGGCATGGCCCCAGCCTCTGCTCCAGCAGACAAGAGACAAAGGAAGGAGGGATGGCATCTCCACAGTGACCATCACAGGGGCTGGTGCTAAGAAAGGTCTCCCGAGGCATCTCCCGGCTACTGCGGCTGATGAGCCAGCGGTCTGCTCACAGCCCCTGGTCAGCCTGCACACCCGGGTGGGAAGTGAGCCTGTCACGGGATGCTGCTCCACTCCTGGTGTCCTCCCCACATTCCTGTTTGCCGCTCAAAGTTGGTGCAGAGAAAACCTTCCAGGGCCTTAAGAAGCTACCACCCAGTTCTCAGAACAATACCCGAGGCTGTGTTTATCATCTCCGGCTCCCTGGCATCTCTGATGGTGTCTTCATGGTGCCTTGGGGCTGTCTGAAGATCTGGAGTCTTTGTAAACTATCTAGAACTGGTTGCTCCATTAGGCTATTTAAGTGAGTGCTCAAAGGATGACACTTGAAGATCAGGGAGAGGTTGGAGGCCAATCATTGCATCAGACAACACTTCTGAGCACCACTGCATGCCCTGGGCACTCAACACTTCCCCTTCCACACAAGCCCACACGGCAGACACCTCGACTTGATAAGAGGAGACTGAGCCTCACAGAGGTTGTGTCACTTACTCAATATCACAAGCGGAGAATGTGTTGGGGCCAGGATTCAAAAGGGGGCTGTCAGGAACCAAATCCCCAGCTTCAGCTCCTCCTCTACAACACAGCTGCAGACGAGGAGAGGGGACCCGGGACCAGGAAGCAGGAAGGTGCCAGAAAGAAGTCACGGAGGGGACAGGATGGGTCAGAGCCCAAGCAGTGCTGTGGGTCCCGCAGGGACCACCCAGTGGGTCAGGTAGGGAGGTGAGAGGCCAGCCTGAGTATGTGAACTTCCTCCGGCCATAGGGACCCAGGAAAGGAGGCACTGGGAAGCCACGTGGACTGCATTCAAGCAGAAGAAAAAAAAATTCACCATTTGCTACAGACAAAACTACCCAATGGATAGAATACTAGCTGTGATGCAAGATGCAAAGGAAGCCACTAGAAGGAGCAGAGGCTACAAGAAAGAGAAGAGGCTAGAAGCTTGGCGGGGGAGGAGGCGTTTTTCCCATCGCAGGAGCGGGCCTGAGCTCCACCAGCCTCCCACCCCTGCCTTCTCACTCCCCGGTCGTGCTCCCCAGAACACTGTGCCAATTATCTCTTCCAATTAAACCACCACCACAGGACACTAAATCCAGTGACACACACCAGCCTCAGGATGCTCAGCCAGCCCTGGGCTGGCATTTATGACCCTTATTAGCAGGCGGGCTCCCACAGCTCACCCAAGGAACATGGACCATGGGTGAGCCCAGTGGGACCCCTTCCTCCATGCCCACAAGCCCCCACGGCAGGTGCTCCAGAAAACGGCAAGAAGACCCTGATGGCAGAGCCTGGAGAAGACAGGGCTCACTCACATGCAAGTCCACTGTCTTGCACCAGGAATTTATTTGGGGATTATTATTTATTTGAGGATGCTGATGGCAAAGGCAATCAACCCCAATGGGGGTTCTTTCCCCACTGACAAAAACAATTTACAGAACATCCAAGTTATAGGCATTCTGTTAGTTGCCTAATAGATTCCTAAGATCGCATGCCTACAATGGGCCAGAAACAGCAAGAAGCACCTGATGTAATTTCATCTAATCCTTGCTTATGGCAACCCTCTGAAACAAGTGTTAAGTTACCCACCCATCCCATTTTTAAAGGTGAGGAAACTGAGGCTAAGAGAAAGCTGCTGTGTGTGGGTCAGTCTAGGATTCAAATCCAAACAGCATCTAGCTCCAAAGTCTGTACTTCACGCCCCATCATGCCATGGCACCCTCTGGAAGGAACACGCGTAGATTTTGTGTCATCCTGGACTATCTACAGGAAAGTTTTATCCACCAAGATAGTCCACGAGGCAAACAGGGGAATGGGAGCTAACATATATGGAGTGCTCAAGAGCCAGGTCAAGGTGTAAGCTTTATATACATGTTAATTTATTCTTGTTCTTCCAGCAAGCCCATGAGGAGGTACTATTATCATGCCCATTTGACAGATGAGGAAACTGAGACTCAGGGCAACTAGGTCACTTAAAGTGAGACAGCTAAGAAATGCGCGAGCTGGGTACTGAGCTCGAAGGGTACCTGACTCTGACACCCAAGATCTGACCACTGAGATACACTACAGCTGGATTTTGTGTAAGCTCCTCCCCAGAACAGACCCCAAGTGCCTACACTCCCAGTCGCTGAGACAGACACAGTACCTCCAGCGTTACACAGCCTCCTGTCCTGATGGAGGTTGGGCGTGCACTCCCAACCCACAGAGAGCCTGCCCCAAGAGACGCTCTCTTCTCCGACAGCGCAGTGCAAGGTCTCCCCCGCACCCTGGAAGAATGAAGGGTTTCCCTAAGTGAATCATCCGAACAACTAAAATTCCCTCTGCGAGCATCTGTAAGTCTTCATTTTAACTGTGAGCTTTTTAAAAACATATTACACACATTACGCCATCCATCAACAGAGCCACAGACAGACAAGCAGATCCCCCTTACAGAGATGGTGCCATTCACACGGGGACGAAAGGTGACGTGGGGCTGGAGGATGAGCAGAGCACAGACCTGGAGGAAGAGGAGGAGAAAAGACTGGAAGGAAAAAAGGATGAAGGATGCCCCTGGTATTTTTCATTATTTTGATTTTCAAAGATTTACATGATTTCTCTCTGCAAGTCTAAGGAAGGGGGAGCAAACCAGACTTGATGTCCTTGGGTTACAAAGAGTGGAAGTGAGAATCAAGGAAATCCAGCCACATACCAGGTGGTGTAGACCCTTGCTATATACAAGGGGACCCATAGAGTAGCAGCAAGACCTGGGAGCCACCTGCTCCAGACCTCCTACACCACAGCCTGCATCCCACCAAGACTCTTTCTTGGTAATTCATAGGTACTTTCATGTTTGAGATGTGCTAGTCTAGTGCACAGGCTTTGGGGTCAGAAACATCTGGGTTCCAATTCCAGCAACACCACTCACTGGTCATGTGACCTGGAGCAAGCTACGTAGCCCAACAGGCCTGCTTACTCTCATCTATAAAAGCAGGACTTATTTATAGGACAGTTGTAAGAAGTAGACAAAATAATGCATGTAAAGCACTTAGCACAAAATCCTTACCGCCACCTCCCAAAAAACAGCAGTGGGCTCTGCTATTGCCAACATTTAAAGGTAGAACCCAAGTTAGCAGATACCGCCTCTCATTGCTTCCATCCTTCTGGAAACTTCTAGACATGGCACTCTAGAACCTGCCTTGTAGGCTGCAGTGTCCTGCCACTCACCACTGTGCTCTTAAATATACAATTTTACACAGCATTATCACCTAGATAAGCCGCCAACCACACTTGCAGCCAAAGATCCGTTTGTATAAGAAAAGACAAATAGTGACCAATGGCGGGGGCACCAGGCATCTCATCAGCCAGGACCCCGAGGCTTTGTTTTTGAGCCTAAAGCACCTCGCACGCTGGCACTGAGGTCCAAAGCAAGGAAGCCAGGGGATGGGACAGGCTGGCTCTTTCGGACTCTGATTTCAGGTGAGCGGCCTCAGCCGGGGGCCTTGAGGACAGCACAGGCCAACAGTCACTACCTTGACCCATGAATCTCCTCAGACACAAAATGTCCTTTACTTTCAGAGCCAGCAAACACCACACACCAGTTTCACAACAGGGGAGACCTTTGAGACACCAAATATATGCAAGCTCAGTCACTCACTCATGTCCAACTCTGCAACCCGACGGACTATAGTCCGCCAGGCTCCTCTGTCCATGGACTTTTCCAGGCAAGAATACTGGAGTGAGTCACCATTTCCTCCTCCACGGGGTCTTCCCGACGCAGGGATCGAACCCACGTCGTCTACATCTCCTGCATGGGCAGGCTGTCTTTACCACTGAGCTACCAAAGGCGCATATGAAATCAAAGCTGTCTACACAACAGGTAGACAACCTGTGCAGGTCAGAGCCTCTTCCAGGTAGCGGACATGACCCCGCTCACAGCTCTGCTTTTCCTCTGAACCTCGCCAGGCACCTGGTCTCGAGTCCTGGTCACCTGCACCCCGCCCCTCACTCACCCCATCTGTGTCCCAAGGTGTTCCTGGCTCCATCCTGTGCACACCACGCCCACAGCCCTCGGGTCTACCAACGTCTGTCTCTTCACAGCTCAAACCATTTTCAGCACTACTCTTGTCTCTGTCAACCTCCAACAACAGATCCTGCCTGCCTAGGCAGGCATGCTGACAGAATAAGACTCAGGGTTCCTCAAAGCCAAACGCAGTTAAGCTGAGGCTCCATCACTGTCCATCCACCCACTCCCAGCCTTCTGGAGTAGCCTGAGACAACAGCTCTGGGCTCGGCTGGTGGTGGTGGTTGGCTGTCCGGTTTGGTTTTAACAACCCAGGAACATGGCTATGGGTCCCAATGTTTTGGAAGACCTGGGGCTTCTTTTCTAAAAAGCTCAGCTATAAATTTACATGTAAATAGAGAAAAGTGTAACGCTTGACAGAGCCCAGCCAAAGGCCCTAACGCCTCTGTTCCTTTAAAAATCCCCCATCTCTCTCCAGCCAGAGCACAGCAAAGTCCTTATCGCCATCACCTATTGTGGGTTAGCCCTCATCTGCTATGCTAAACTGCTTGAGGCTGGACAGAGTGGTTTACTCATCTTTACACCTTCCAAAGCAACGCAAGACCCAGGAGACAGTGAGTGCTCCATCACTGCTCTTGTGTGGATGTCCTGGGCTGTTACCCTCTGTACTGGTATAGCCCTAATTCGAGGGGGACTCCACTCATTTTATGATCCTGATTTCACCTTTGTTCGATTGCTATCATGTTTTCCACCTGGTTGCTAAACAAAATAATGAGAAAGTTTATCTTGTCTAAACATTTTCACTTGGGCCAAATATTGAATAAAATGCCCTATGCATACACCAAGTATTGAAAATGTCTCCAAGGAAGGCCCTGAACACAAAGGTGAGAGGGTCTGTTTGCTGGGCCTCTTGGGCTATGAACAGCGCCCAAAGCGGCCTCAGACACAGGTTCCTGGGTTTATTTGCAGTTACTGCCAGATTTCTTTTTTTCCATCTTTTTTAATTTTTTAAATTATGAAAGTATAACACATTTACCAGAGACTTGGAAAATACAGAATAGTTAACATATAACTACTATATTATGTGGTGGTTGTTGTTCAGTTGCCCAGTCATGTCCAACTCTTTGCAACCCCACAGACTGCAGCATGCCAGGCCTCCCTGTCCCTCACCATCTCCCAGAGTTTGCCCAAGTTCATGCTCATTGCATCTGTGATGCTGTCCAGCCATCTCATCCTCTGACACCCTCTTCTCCTTCTGCCCTCAATCTTTCCCAGCATCAGGGACCTTTTCAATGAGTCATCTGTTCGCATCAGATGACCAAAATTCTGGAGCTTCAGCTTCAGCATCTGTCCTTCCAGTAAATATTCAGGATTGATCTCCCTTAAGATTGACTGGTTTGATCTCCTTGCTGTCCAAGGGACTTTCAGGAGTCTTCTCCAGCACCACAGTTGGAAGGCATCAATTCTTTGGCGTTCTGTCTTCTTTACTATATATAACAATAATATATAGTTCCACTATATATTACAATTTTTTAAGTAGATTAATTAAGTTTTTAGTCGGAGTTTCAATATCAAACTCTCAAAAATTAAAAGAATGAATATATAGAGAAATAGGAGTATACAGTAGATCTGAAAAGCACTGTGAACCAATTCAACATAATTAAGATTTATATGACCTTCACCTAACAGTAGGATACAAATTCTATTCAAGTTCCCATAGACTATAAACTAGGAGACACTGGAACACATCCAGGGACATAAAACAAAGTGCAAAAATGTCATGGTCTAAAGGTACTGAAATCATACAGAGTCTGTTCTCTGATCACTGTGAAATTATGCTAGAGAGATTTCTTTCTTTTTTTTTTTATTAAACATGTTTTGAGACTCCAAATGCAAGGAAACAGTCACAAAGGTTATTAACTCAGGGAGCTTACCTCCAAAAAGTTTTGCAGAGGGCAGCCAGGGTGACACGATCATTCTGACAGCTATGACAAATTAAGCTTTATTTGCCCAAGAGCCCTCCCTGTTCCTTTAGCTGTGATCACTGAGTCCTCATGATCCTCGCTGAGGAAACGAACACCCGGCTGTCACTCAGAGCTCGCAGATGGAGAGTCTCTGAGGATTCCTGCACAACCAACCCCTCTGAACACCAACACCCTCGCGGAGGCGCTCTGGAGAGGCGACTGCTTCACATCTTGGCATGTGGGACTCCTTGACCCACCCGGAGCTGTGTGATGGCCTCAGAGCCTCTTTAGGGGACCCAACGGTCAGCATTTGCTGTGGGCAGCATCTGCCAATGGCAACTGACTCTACTGATCTTGTACCTCTCAGGACTTGTTTACATCATTTAAAAATTCAAAGGTATAAAACTTGAAATTAAGATGAGACTTTGCTCTGGTGTGCATGGAAATGGCTAAGGAAGGCTCTTTTATTTATCTTTTAACTTTTTATTTTATACTGGAGTATAGCTGATTAACAATGTTGTGATAGTTTCAGGTGGAAAGCAAAGGGGCTCAGCCATGTGTATACTTGTATCCATTCTCTCCCAAACTCCCCTCCCATCCAGGCTGCCACATAAGCAGACTTCCCTGTGTGTACAGTAGATCCTTGCTGGCTGTCCATTTTAAACACAGCAGGTATACATGTTGATCCCGAACTCCCTAATTATCCCTTCCCCCATCGGGAAGGATGTTTTAATCTTCTGCTGTGTCCCCTGCTCTGATATCACTACAAGCTAGAGAATTAGACATTTACCCCAAAGACCAAACCATGGTCCTGCTACAAAAGTAAGCACCAGGCTCAGGACTGTCTACTCTGAAGCAAATACATTTGTTTCTGCTTTTCTAAGGAGTCATCTTGCTCCCTCAAAACAGAGTTCAGATTAAGGTGGTTAGATTTTTAAATTAATGTATTAATCTAATCCCTCCCAAGGATATATCCTGTGAAATGCAATAGAACAGGGAAATGGGATGGTTAACTGGAGAAGCAAATAGAATCAGGAGAGGTTTAGGATGGTGACAATAAAAGATATGTACACTAACAGGCAATCCCAAATGAGGAATGCACAGGGCTAAGATGTCCAAGAGGGCTGGAGTGGGTGGATAAAAGCCCAAGGAAGCAGTTTTCCTGAGATAGAAGCAGAGGACAGGGCTCTAATGTGAATGAGCTGGTGGGGTGGGGCGGGGGGAATTTGGTACCGGAAGATGAGCACTGAACACTTGTAGACCTGCAGGCACGAGGGGGTTAGAGCATTTGCAAACCCTTGGCCTTAGCCCAGCTGCTGTTTCACACTGGGCCCTGCAGGAAACAGGTGGTCATTTCCATTCACATCCTGGCAGGAATGGAATTTCTGCATCACATTTGGGCCTCAGAGTCTTCACCCAAAGCAGCGTTCTCTTGATGAATCTTTAAGTGAAGGGGTGATCTGCCTCTAAAAGTTTAAAGGGCTGGGTTTCAATAGCTACACTGTGGATGCAAGCACTTGTTCATTCATTCATTTCATACAAATACCTACCGAGCCCAAGTGTGAAAGCTGCTATGGGAACATGAAATCAAGTCAGCCTGAACTTGCCCTCAAAGAAAGTCTGCTCTCATAGAAGACTGAAGACACAAGTTAGATAAATTAAGGAAGTAAGACAGGTTTGGGAGTTTACAGAGAAGTTAGATTAATTTCAGTTGGGAGTTAGGATGGTCCTTCCCAAGTCTTATTGCACATAATAAAAATCGCCTGAGAAACTTCTCCAACAAGGTCTCTTATGAAACTCTGTGATTCCTATATATTTTTATTGCAGAAGACAGTGACTAAAAAAAAAAAAAGAAGACAGTGATTGCTTTATGGTTATCATCCTTTAAGTCAGAATGTAGCCTTTGACTATAAATCTAAAAAAGATATTAATCATATATATATATATATTTAACCTTAGAAAAATCCAAGGAAAGTTCAAATGTCATGACTACAAAAGGTTTAAAGCTTGAATACAACTACCCCTCTATCAATGGAGAAGACACTTAAGAAGCTGCATGCAAGTGTTTGTGATCAAATCCACAACCCCGAACTGGCCCCACTGTAGCACTCAGTAATGTTACTGAACCGAGCTTCAAAGGAAGCCCCAGTCATCCAAAAACAAGCTTGGAAGGAGAAGAGTCCTGTCTGAAACAGGAAAAAAGATCACACTCGGACATTCCATTTCCAAAGTTCCTTCCCTGGCGGAGATCCGTGCCCTTTGGAGCACTGTCAGGAAACCGCAGGGTCCGTGATGGGATAAACAGACACCTGCTGTCCCCACATCCTCAGGGCAGTTCTGGTCTCTCTGGAGCTCTGAGAGCACCCAAACCACAGAGCTAATCACCACCGTTCAAGCGTGGAGCTGAAATTCCCCCAAACGCCTCCCTCATAATAACCTCGGAGTTTCTAGATTAACACCCCTCATAGATGTTATTTCCTGCCACTTCGGTCAGGACACAGGAGGGTGACAAGGACCCTGAGGCCACCAAAGAATGAGTAGGAGAGGACAATGATGCTTTTCTTAATCACTAGTAATTATTGCTTTAATGTTAAAAGCAAACAAATGATAAATATCATTTTCAAAACACAGAAACAGCCCCCACGAGGTAAGGAATTTTAATTAACTGGGAAGGCCACTTTGAATCCATCAAAAAGCTGAACTGGCAATACAAATGGATGTGTTAACTGCCCATTTTTAAAATCTTTGAGTATAATTGCTTTATGAAGTTGTGTTAGTTTCTGCTATACAACAACGTGAATCATACATTTTAACAACAACAAAAAAAAAACTTCATTTTTCAAATGTATATCTAGAAATGAGCGAAGTTAAAAGGTGTTGGCAAGCAGAAATCCTAGAAACCTGTTTTAATGAAGATGTAAAATTCTCACAATGAAACCTGTAAATAAACTTCTCCAAAGTGCCATAAGAACAGATGCTGTTAAATAGACAATCTTTGATAGTATTCACTTGCCCTGTAAACTTCTTTTCTATGTAGCGTTAGGACCATTATGTCTAAATGTTCATAAACTTGGGATCTGGGAAGCCTAACTGAACCAGATTTCTGCTAAACTTCTTCCCCTCAAAACTAATAAACATAATAGTGAATAACATAAACATTATAAAGACAGAGAAATACAATAAGCCTATCATGTTTACGAGCATCTGCTATGTGAAAGGGCTTCCCTGGTGGCTCGAGATGGTAAAGAATCTGCCTGCCGTGCAGGAGATGTTGGTTCGATCCTTGGGTCAGGAAGGTCCCCTGGAGAAGGGAATGACAACCCACTCCAGTATTCTTGCCTGGGAAATCCCATGGACAGAGGAGCCTGGCATGGCAGGCTACAGTCCATGGGGTCGCAAAGAGTCAGACACCACTGAGAGCCTAACACTTTTTTTTTAACACTATGTGAAAAGACACTTTCACATATACCATTGACTAGCTAGATGCTCCTCAACTGCAGTGCTGGACAAGAACTGTTCATCCCATTTTACAGATGAGGAAACTGAGTGGTTTCCCTTAGGTCTTACCACTGGTCACACCAGGTAAGAACTCTGCTCTCTAGACTCCCAGGCAGCCCCGTCACTGTTCTTTCACCATCTCACGCCTATTCCCCACCAATCAACCAGAAGTGATGCGAGGAATGCAGCCACTCTAGGTCAGTGGAAAAACTGTCCTGTCTGATGAGATGGCTGCTTGATTATTTTAAGAATTCAGAGCAGGAAAGGACTCAGAAACTATATATATACCCCTTAAATAATTTACTTTGACTTAAAACATTCATTCCTCAATTTTGTGATAAAGGGCAAAGGTCTTTCCTTTTGAGTATGGATCAGCTGAATGGGAGGTCTGTGATCTTTCTAGCAAAAAAAAAAAAAAATCACACCCTGCAATGTCTGATTTCAGGTTCCTTTAAGGAGAGCCATACTACTTGAATCCTTCTAGATTTTAACCACCACCATGCCCCCTCTTAATTTATAGCAATGCAGCTCAACCACATCTAAAACACCAGGATTTTTTTTTTAATAAGTTGTTTTTCAAGTCTTTCCAAAACACACAAGGGAGTTTTCAGAAAAACAAGTTCTCTTCACATTCAAGATTGTGTCCATTAATATATTTCATTCCACGATACAATTACAAAAAGCAAGAACTTTGGGGGATAGAGCACAACTAAGCAGGAAGCAGAGAATTGGTCTGGAGGAAGCAGATGAGGTCGGGCACAGAGAAGGGGCAAATCACAGCCCCACCGCGGCCCACAGGGAGGGACAGAGGGCAGCACCTCTGGCCAGCCGGCCCACTGGAGGCCAGTGAAAGGGTCTGTCACACGCACCTGTAAGCACCAGGGGACACACACCAGGCGATTCCATCAGAAAGCAGAACAGCACTAGAGCAGGAGAAATGAGACCCAACGAACACGGGTGCAAAGAACCAGGACCTTAGCAAGTCCCAGGACCTCTCTGAGCCCCCTAACAAGTGGTTAAAAGTGTCTCTCTTGCGGCTGCTGCAAAAATTCAGTAAGAATAGATGGAAAGCATCCAGCCCCGGCCTTGGAACATAGCAATGCTCAATAAACATGAGCTCCTTCTCTGCCTGTGTACTTTTCCCCCCCAGAGCCTGGCAACATGCTTCAAAGTAGAAAGCACTGAAGAGGGAGGGAGGGAGGGATGGACAGATAGAAAGGACAGCCAGGTGGACAACTGGATTGGTGGCAGAACTTTAAAATCCCTTCGTTTTTGCAATTTCCCTTGGCTCAAACGGCCCCAATAAACGAATCAAGAAGCTTTATCCTGTAGCAGAGTTTTCCCCACTGGAAGATGAGTTCTAATTTTATCAACAACATGGACACGGATAAAAGGAAGAGAGGCAAGCAGAAAAGAGTTCAGAAAGTATCAGTCACGCATTCCATAAATTTACGAGCATATTTCCATGAAAGATTGCCCTGTTTCTATCATGGTTATTCCCAGAAATGTTATATTTTGGATATTATGTAAAATGATCTTAAAATTTAATTTTCTATTTTTTGCTGGAATATAGAAGTTCAACTTGATTTTTGCATATTGATTTTGTATCTAGTAAACAGGTTAAATCTATTAATTTAAGCAAATCATCTGTGCCTTCAAAAAGAAAATTAAAAAAAAGTATCAGTCCCAGATGTTAAACAAAAGAACTGGCTCACTGGTGGACAGATCTTTTTTGCCCTCTTCCTTCCAATTGTAGTTATTGAGAATGAGGATACATAGAATGTGACTTTTTTCCAAAGGGCAGATTAAAGTACAGACAACTAAATTCAGCGAAAAGATAAATTATCCACCTTTTGTTGTCAATAAATAGTAAGTTTGAAACGGAAAATAGTTCCAGAAGCACAACCATGTGGCTTGGTTTCAAGTACTTAGCATTGCATAAAATGCACAGTTAACTGGAAGGATGTTTAAGCTCTGAAATGAAACAGGTGCGGAACACATACTTTCCGAGGTGGAAGTGATATGAATGAAAACACAGGCAGAAGGAAAAGCCCTGAGCGCAACACATCTTAAGTTTTTTTTTAATGAATCAACCATTGCAAATAAGGCTTTCACCAACTCTGTAGACTTTTTTAAAACAAAAGCTCAAAGTGCTAACAAGACTTACCCAAAACACCTTGGGAGGGGACACTATATTCTGGGGAGAAAAATGTCTCAATTTTAAACAGTAGCCAAAATCAGCTTACCCTTCTCCAACAGTTTCAGCTAATTCCCTTCTTCCAACAACCCATGTGGATCTCACTAAGCTTTAAAAGAGCCAGTATTTTCTCAGCTAGTAACATACGCATTAACTCACCCAATCTGGAAATATGAGTCTCTTAAGGCAGCCTTACGTGTCGTCATTGTAACTTAAAGAAAATATTAAAACAGTCAACAGCCTCTGTTTCTCTAAGTCTCAGTGTCCTCATCTGTGAAATGGGGAGAGTAAAACCTATTTCAGACAGTAGGAGGGTATCTTGCCAAATCCTTCCAAAAGAAGCATCTGGCAATACAGAACAAAAGCCTTAATAATGCTTGTGCCCTGACTCAGTAATTCAACCTTAGGACTCTGACCTAGGGAAATAAAATATGCAAAAAGATGCACAGGAATTCTTGCTGTGGCATCATGTATAATACTGGATCCCTAGAAACAACAAAGATACAACCAACAGTCAGGAAATGGCTAAAAAAACAGTTGTATGTTCACATGCGTTAATGTTTCTGTGGCCCAGAATTATCACAATATATATAATTTAAAAATTAAAATCTGTGCCCCAAACTTAAGAGACTTTATAGGTAGTAAATAAATATATTTAAAATAATATACATTCACACAGTTAAATTATACACAAATGCACATATATACATATATGCATATTTATGGAAAAATATTAGAAGTACAACAAAATATTATGTTAGGTATTTCCAGATGGTGAAATTACAGGTTATTTTTTATACATCTGTAAGAGGAAAACTGCTTCTTGTTTTTAAAATTCTGTACCAAGAGTTTATTTTAAAAATCAAGAAGAATGTTACTAAGTTTGTGGGAGAGGGAAGGGGGAGGGGCAATATAGGGGTAGAAGATTCAGAAGTGCAAACTATTTACATAAGCCACAGGGATATATTTATTGTATAAAATGGATATATAGGCAATATTTTATAAAAACTGTAAATAAAGCATAAACTTAAAAAAAAGGTTTGTGAAGTGTGTGTGTGGGATGGACAGAAGGTACTTAAAGAGAGATCCCACAGTGTATTTTCATGAAAACCAACTGGAAGGACACCATTAGTAGCTGATGCTCAAGCACAGAGAAAAAGCGCACAGAATATGATCCCCTGAGGCCCACAGTTTGAGCTATATTAAGCCTGGGGTCATTTCCTTGAAGACCTAGGCACATGGGCATCACCCCTTTCCACATATGTATGATCATTTGTGTGTGTGGGGGGGCGGGAGCTCCCAAACCACAAACCACATTGAAATGCATGAGTAGCACATTAATTCTGCAGTATTTTGGTTTCCCTGGCAACCTTATCTCTGTCTTCTTTGATCTCAGCTACAGATGAAATCATCTTTGTCCTCCAAAGTCCCTGAGACCCACTGCCAGCACCAGAGTGGCCGATGGTGGCAGAACGCTCACTTGCTAAGAAGTTCTAATTAACAAATTTGTTCACAAATGGATACATTTGTTCATAACACAACGGATCAGAAAGAGCAGAATCTTGATGTATTCACCATTTGAGTTTCAAACTGTCTGATTTTCACATATTACCAAAATTTAATTTTAGCATCACATAAACATAATTAATCTTTTTCATAAGGGGAAGGAAAAAGGAAATTACACTTAAGTCTCCAACTTTGTTAAACAGTACTGATGTCTAAACATTTACCTACTGTCTCCACCTGGTGTCCCTTGAGCAGCCAGTGGGGTGTTTCCCAGACCTAATTTTAACAAGTGAAAGTCAAAATGAGGAAAACAAAAACCTGCCTTGCTGTGAGAAAGGCTTTGGCATCTGAACACTATGGATAGAAAATTATGGAGCGACCAGGAGATCATTTCAAAGAGGGAGATGAGGAAACTGAAGTCATCCATTTATGACCTGGTAACTATTAACATAAAAGGACTTAAAATGTTTTGTGGAAATGTGTCTGCTCCTTGAGTCATTTTTGAGGATGGCTCTGGCTAGATAAGCTGGATAAAGTTAGGTATGGCATGCACAGTCATTTAATCCTAAGCATCTAGTGGGGGTTGACCATTAGTTTGGCAGTGTGATAAGGACTTGGGACCCAAAAGTCAAAAAAATTCACCTGACTCAGAGACCCTCTCAAGTTAGTCAAAATACATCTTTCCACAAACACAACGAAACAGGGGCTCCCATACACGCAAGGTGGCTGGTGGAAGTATTCTTCCCCACAAGAACCCCAGACACTTATCTGAGAGCAGCTACAATAACATGCAGCCACTGTGAAATCTCAAATGGAAAGCATACCCCTTTACCAAATTGTTTTGTTGTTTTTTAACTATTTTCCAAATCTCATTTTCTCTGTTATAGCTCAGCATGACTTCTAATTTCAAGCCCAGGCCATTGACTTCAACTCCTTATCACGAGTGCCCAGAAAGCAATAAGAAACACATGCATCTTACTATTCTGAGCGCTTCTAAGCTTTCAGTGGAAACAGTTGCCCATGTTCCCACACAGACCAAACCCCAGCCTCCTTCTCCCTCAGCCCAGGTGGTGACACAATGACCTTTGCTCTTTTGGGTCAGACAGGTCAATGAACCTCACTTGATTTCAAAGAGACTACGGTACCACCAGGGGCTGCTAAGGCAGCTAAAGGCAAAAGAATCCCAATCAAGCCTGCTATATGTCTCCCCCGCTCTCCAGGGTTAACTTAGAAAAAGTAATGTTAAGTACTTTAAATACACTTAATGGACAGTGGTGGGGTTTTTTTAATTACATTTAATTCACTTTTTAAAGGCAGTCCTGGGCTATCTTGTCTCAGCTCCTTCAGGAGCTGAGGAATTCATTTTCTCCTGTATTTTCTTTCCTTCCTCCCAAGGTAATATTACCAAGGCTGAGCTCACAAGCTTTAGTCCTTTAACCTAATGGATGGGTCATCTCATCTTTAGTGGATTACATATTAAACAGTTTATGACCTGGAAAATGCATACTAAATATAGCTGTCATCTAATCAGCATTTCTTTGTAAATAAATGGAATAAACAGATACTAGGAAAATTTTTGAAGCTTCTAAACATCTTTTCCTGGATTACAAAGAACAACTAAGTACTGGAGTTTCTCAAATTATCTTTAGATAAGACATCTCTTACACATTCACTGATTTTTAAAACCAAGTTAAATCCATACTTTGATAATTCAGACAACCTGCAAGAAATCCAATGGCAAGATCCCTCAAAACTTAACTACTGAGAAAGATGGAATGCAGTATTTGGATGCCATAGAAATAAGATTTTCCAAATGCTTTAAAAGACTAAATGCCCCTGAGTTTTAAACCTTTCAGACTGAAAAGAACTATTAAACAGCCATTACCCAGTACCTTGAAGGAAATTTTCACTTATTTTCACTAAATAAATGTTATATTACCTACTGGATGATAGCTAATAGCTATTTTCTACATGGTTAAAAATAATCTGCTGCATTTCACAGACCTTGTTAAAATAAAAGAACTTTATATCTTTAAGAACTACCTCAAACTACAAATTCATACTATTTATGTATGTGTTACGTAATTTCTGTTCGGATACAGCCAAGATTCTGGGACCTTTGTGTAACAATTTGCTTTGGGCTTTTATTAGACATCAAAGTTTTCATGTTTACCAGTTTTTATCCTTAATAAAGCAAGCTCTAATAAGCAAAAATACATAGGTGTGTGTGCATTTTTAAGTGTTACCATTCCTTCTACCCTCATTATCATGTTTTTAACTAATTTCAAAAGTACTACAAGATAATTTCTCATTTATTCCTAGTGTTACAGCTGGTCAGTGGTAGAAAGTAGGACAATGCCAACCTTTTGAAATATAACTATGTAGTCATATCTCTGGTAACAGAACACAGGATCAAGGCTAAGGTCATGGGCATGGAAATCTAGAACTTCTCTCCCTAAAACCAGAGGATAAATGAGAGCTTCTGGAGTCACTCATAGGTCTCTGGTGTGCCCCAATCCATCCCAAACGATGGGACATGACTCCAGAGACCTCCATCTTGGAAATAATTGTCTCCAACTCACCTTAAGTTTCAAGAACAGGAAGGCAACCAAGGTGGGCTAGGGGACAGAAGCAGATTTCCTCCTTCAGGGATAGAATCCCACTTAAGGTAGGCAAGGACCATCAGGTTCTTTATTAACGTCTGAAATCAGGAGGGAGCAAGACTTGTCCCATCCCATCATCTCAAAGCCTTTTACAAACAGAGGAAATCACCGAGGACAAAAGAACACAGAGGAGTTCCCAGAGCCACTTCAGAGATGCTGTACCAATGCGTGGTGGGTGGAGGAGAGATCCCAGTGAGACGGTTTTGTTGTTGACACTGTTTAGTTTGGGGTTTTGCTTGATTTTAAGTATTTCAAAGCACCCACCATGGGCTCATTAAGTCACCCTTGACAGTGGGTTTCTGCCATTTTAGCAGTCAGGCCACGCCATGGAGAACTGCTTAAAAAACCTGATATGTGCCAAGCGGCATCAGACAGAGATTGAACAGCCTCCCTGGACACTCACCTCGTCCCCCTCCTCAAGCTCCTCGGGCCCACAAAAGCAGCTCATTGAGCTCCTCAGCTAGGTGGGGAGGCTAGCACCCGTAGGCGTGCACCCCATTTTCAGATAATACATTAACTTGGAAAGGTCTGGGACCCTGGTACCAAAGCCGGTGGGAAGCTCAGTGGCATTTCCCAAGGATGTCCAGCAGCCACCCGACACCCTGGTGTCAGATTCAGGAGGCAAGAAGCAGAAGCCACCCTCCGCACAAACTGCAGGTATGCCCAGAGATATTTCAATGCAGAGTCAGTGAGATTAAGTGAGACTCCAAGGCTGCAGGGCCTGCCATGAAACAGACGCCAAAAAGCTGTGAATACATCGAGATGAAAAATGCCCAATTTATCCAACACCCGTGGGTTCCACGTCTGCATTCGCCAAGCTGTGGGGTGCATATAGCTGGCCCTCACACAGCTTCTACAATATCCAGACTCTGTGAGAAGTCCCCCCAAGTAAGAATGGATCGTGATTTAATTACCTCCAAAAAAAAAAAAGTGACCCTTTCTATATTTGGTGAGCTCATCTGTTGTCCTTCTTCCAAAACAGTCAGGAAATAACAGTCCTAATAATAATAGCCATCTCCATTCAGACAAAACCTTAAGTCAAGAGTTGGTAGATCACACCCCGCAGGCCAAATCTGGCCCACTGCCTGTTTTAGTTAAATAAAGTTTTATTGAAACAGAGCCAGGCCCAACCAATTACCTATTTCCTTTGGCTGCTCTCCCTCAACAACGGCAGAGCTGAGCAGCTGTGACAGAGACGCTCTCAGAGTCTGAACTATTTACCCTGCAGCCTTTACAGAAAGAGTTTCCCATAACTGGCACAAAGCATTTAAAGCTCTAGGATATACATACCATTATCAGCAGGAAGCAGCCCTCACCTAAACAATGCTCTGGTGTGGACAGAGGGCTGGGGGCCCTGCTTCTTACCAGCTTTTGAGACCACATGACGCTGGCAGGCCGCAGTTCCTCTGTCTATACAATTAGGGCTGCGATACTGGCTTTACAAGGCTGTTGTGAGGCTCAGACATGAAGGCATATATAAAAAGCCCCTAGAACCAGGCCTGGTTCTTCAGCGTGCTCCATCCGTACTAATGACCCACACCAGGGCTCCCGGAGTAAGAATTTAGTGCTAAACGTGAATCACTGAAAGCAACTCACTTTTGAGTCACGAAGGCGCTTCTCACTGTGATCTCGAAAGGATCATGGACTCAAAGCACTATAGTCTAAGGAAAGGGTGCGATACTCTTTGCTGAGTCACAGAAAGTTAAAGGCTCCGGATTCTGTTCTTGTGCTTGAAGGAAAATACTGTGAACTGTTTGAGGGTGGACTCCTTCAATCCTAAATGGAAGGCCATCCCTAGGATCCAAGACTTAGCCAGCAGCCCAGAGTCCATCCTCAAACACTGTGTGTGTGACCCTATTATCAGGCAGCAAGGGGAAGAGTGGATACCCAGAGGGTGACCAAAGCACGCTGCGGGCCAGCCAGAGAGGCGAGGCGGCGGCATTTTAAAGGGCTGTGAAATCAAGCTCCTGTTGCTTCACGCTGAGGGGTGTGACTCCGGCCGGAGCACACAGCGACGACAGGGAACCAGATCATCAGGAATACGTGACCAGCTGGGTGCCGGACACAACCACATCACGACCACATCCCAGGAGCCTCTCCTCAGCCCTCTCACCTGCCCTCCCGTTTCTACTCCATCTTCTCGATGTTTGCAAACCAAAGTCATGCACGCACACAGCCTTCGACCACCTGAGACAGCCTCCAAACACGAATATGACACAGGGCGACTGAGGCTACAAAACACATCTCATGAGTTAGGGAGGACAGAGTTTAGGTACCAGTTTTAGAGTTGGGGAAACTGAGGCTCAGAAATTCAGTATGACCTGGCAGCAAAATCACATCCATCAGACTTGTTCACTGCTCCATATCCATCTCTAGGCCCAGCAAGACCTTGGTAGTTAAATCGGGTGCCCATTTCATTGCTTAGGACCTAGATCCAAACTCCAGCTCTTCCATCTGCTAGCCTTTGACTTTGGGTATGTCAATTTACTTCTCTCTGCCCAAGTTCATTCCTCTATGAAATGGAAATAACATTAATCTAGCACACAGGATCACCATTAGGCCTAAGTGAGTTAATACACAAAGACTGCCCAGGACAGTGCTTACCACTAAGTATGAGTCCATTAAATATTGGCCACTGTTACCTGCTGAATTGAATCTATCCGACTTAAACCCAAATCTTTGGACTACTTCTGCCTTCTCATTCATAAATCATTCCCCAAACACGCCTATGGCAACTTTAAAAATTATTATCCAAGGGGAGTTGCCTGGAGATCCAGTGGTCAAGACATCACCTTTCAAAAGCAGGGGCTGTGGGTTCAATCCCTGGTCAGGGAGCTATGATCCCACATGCTTTGGGGCCAAAAAACCAAAATATAAAACAGTAGCAATATTTGTAATAAATTCAATAAAGACTTTAAAATGGCTCCCATCAAAACACTTTTTTAAGAATTAAAAAAATAAAATTATGAATTAAGAAAAGCCACCTCTCAGGTGGTATGAAAGCATCAGGCAACAGGAGCCTTTTGCAAAGGACATCTGGCTTAAGCTGATAATATGCTGCAAAGCCAACTGATAGCGCCCATTGGTCAGGCATGTAAGTCTAAAACAAGAACTTGAGCGTGACACACCCGCTTGAAGAGAATTTGTCACACATGCATGTAGCACGCTCACAGAAGCAATATCAAATGGCTCTGTCTGCTTTGAGCTACTAAACACGGTCCTCGTTGGCATTTTTTGGCCAGACGTGCCTACTGTTAGGAACACGTCACATTAAAAGCATGTCTCCAGGGTTCTGCCCTCTAAATAAAGGCCACTGATGATTCCTGACTGCAGAAGGGCTCATTCCTGAAACCACAAGCCAGATAAAGAACAATGTGAAAACCTTCAGAAGCAAAGCAGTCATTTTCAGCTGTTCTGGGACCCAAGTTCCCGCTGGGTGGGTGGGCCCAGTCCCCACCGAAAGCCAGCAGGAAAGTTCTTCCTCACTCAGGAAGAACTTGCTACATGACCGAGGAGCATAGGGACAGGAAAATCCACTGGGCTTGGCTCACCTTGGTCCCCAGATTAGGGGACCAGTGATGCCCTATTCGCTGGGTTTCAGCTTTCTCGTCTCCAAGCTGCTGTGCATGCGTCCGAGAGGGAGAGCTTCTTTTGCGCTTGTCGGCCAGACCCTCCTTCCTCCTCGGGGGCAGAGGGTGGGCCCTGCCTTATCTGTCAGGGGGAGCCCCATGCAGTTTCCTTTTCCTTAAACACTCTTCACTCCCCAACTTCAAAACTCATCCAACCGCCACCTGCCTCTGAAGCTCTTTCCTGCATATTCCACCCATTTCAACCATCCCTGGGGGTTCCTTCTCATCTTTCCTCCCTTTCTGTTTACCCAGTCATAAACTCTTTAATAACTGGATGAGACCGAGAGAATACCCATTCTAATTTCCTACCCACATTTTCAAATTTCTAGTGACCACATTAACATAAAAAGAGATGGGAAAAAATAATTTTAATATATTTTATGTAACCTAATATATCTATAATATTGCCATTTTACCATGAAACCAACATACAAATTATTAAAGAGCTACTTTAATTCTTTTTATTTCCCATAATAAGTCTTTGGAATCCAGTGTGTGATTTCCACTGGAAAGTACATCTCAATCGAGACTACTCACATTTCCAAGTGCGCAACAGCCAGACGCGGCCAGTGGCTACAGTGTAGGACAGGGCAGTTCTACACCACGGTCTGTTGGCATTCCTATAGTACAAGGGCTTTCCTGGTAGCTCAGATGGTAAAGGATCCGCCTGCCATGTGGGAGACCTGGGTTCGATCCCTGGGTTGGGAACATCCCCTGGAGAAGAGAACAGCAACCCACCCCCAGTATCCTTGCCTGGAGAATCCCATGGACAGAGGAGCCCGGCGGGCTGTAGTCCACAGGGTTGCAAAGAGTCAGACATTACTAAAGCAAGCTGACATGCATGCACATCTGTATCTACACATAATTTAAAATCAAAACTGTTTTAGAAGGCAGCACAACTCTGCTTCCTCCGAATAAGCCCTAAATTTCTGAGATGTAGGAAATTCACGTTTCACCAATTCAGTCCAATGTTCCCCCTTCCCAGTCTTAACTGGGATACCAGGACTAGCATAAAGGGGAAAAAAAAGAAAGATAATCACAGGCACAACAAGCATTCCTCTTGAAAGTAGAAAACAAGCAGTGTTTCTCTTGTCTAGGGGCCTTCAGGACACACCCAGTTCCTCCTTCCACCTCCAACGGAAACAGTGAGACAGTGAACCTTTGTATCTTTCAAAAATGGATAGGAAACTACAATAACTGTCATCAAAAGTGCTTCCAAACATTGATCCCATGGGTTCTGATTTAGTGAATAACCACCTAAAACACTCTAAAGTTCTGCCCTCGTGGGAAATACCTGTAAGGAGTTAACCTCTGCAATCTTATTCACACCATGGCTTGACCACAATGAATTCTCTGCCTCACCTGGACCACCTGTATTCCAAGCTATCTGTCCCTTTGGGGGCAACATTCAAAAGGGAGTGACTGGGGACTTCCCTGACAGTCCAGTCGTTAGGACTGTGCTTCCACTGCAGGAGACACGGGTTCAATTCCTAGTCGGGGAGCTGAGACCCCGCAAGCCACATGGCATGGCAAAAGAAGAAGTAACTGACTTAAAGCCAAGACATACTCGGTTCTGTGCCCAGACACATGGGGGCTGGCCTTTCTTTGGAATGCCCAGATGGGGCACAAGCCAGATGTGAGTTGGGGAGGAGATGGGTAGGAATTCAGAAAGGTGGACCTGACAGGAGAGTCCAGACCAGTTCCTGTGCCAACAAGGGGGTAAAAACTGGGGCTGGGGCTTCCAACACAGCAGTCCTCTGTGCAGTGACTACTGAGGACAGTACAGAAAGGCTGTGGCTCTAAGTTATGCCAAGCACACTGCGCGGCTTAGTCCGCTATCTTGAAACAAAATGGCCTGCTAATAACTTTCCACAAGCTTTGTCTTTTATAAGTTTTTATTCATTACAACTATGTAGGTAGAACATCAAAGAGGAGATATGTGCTATCTTTTTAAAAAAAATTTTATTGGAGTACAGTTGATTTATAATACTGTGTTAATTCCAGGTGTGATTCAGCAAAGTGATTCTGTTATAGATATACATATATTCATTCTTTTTCAAATTCTTTGCCCATCTAGATTATTAGAGAATACTGAATAGAGCTCCCTGTGCTATACACTAGGTCCTTGTTGACTATTATATATATAGTAGTGTGCAGACGCTAACCCCAAACTCCCAATTTACTCCCCATCCCAACCACATCTCCCCTTTGGTAATCATAGGCTTGTTTTTGAAATCTGTGAGTCTGTAAATAAGTTCATTTGTATCAATTTTTAAAATTACATTCCAAATATGAGTAATATATATGACACTTGTCTTTCTTTGTCTGACTTACTTTACTTAGTATGATAATCTTTAAGTCTACCCATGATACGTGCTATCTTTAAAAAAGTACAAAACAGGCCTTCATAACATTACTATGCATAAAATACTCCTTTTCCTCCTAGGACACACAACAGGTATGAGTTTCTGTGACAATGATGGGGTAAGTCTACAGTCCACAGAACCACTAGATGTAACATTGTTGTTCAGTTGCTAAGTTGTGTCTGACTCTCCAGGATCCCATGGACCACAGCTTGCCAGGCTTCCCTGTCCTTCCCTATCTCCCTGAGTTTGGTCAAACTCATGTCCATTGAGTCAGTGATGCCATCCAACCATCTCATCCTCTGTCGCCCCCTTCTCCTCTTGCCCTCAGTCTTTCCCAGCATCAGAGTCTATTCCAATGAGTAGGCTCTTCACTACCCTGGGAGAATGTAAAAACTTAAAAAAATCTTAACTCACTGATTCCCCAAGTGCTCATTGGGAGGCAGATGGAGGCTTTGGCTACAAAAAAAAAAAAGAAAAAGTCCTCTTTCCTATCACTGATTCAGGCAAAGCAGCCTGTCTCAGGTTATTTACATTCCAGAGCTCCCAGTGCTGGGCGGATGCTTCTGGAAATATCTTACCACTCCCCTACATGAGGGTAATGAGGTATATCAGCATCGCTAACCGGCCAGCTAATAGCAGGCTCAACTCCAAAGGAAGAAAGGACAGGCCTGAGGCATTCCTGAGGACAGTTGCCAGCAAAATCCTGAGGAAGAGAATCTTGGCCAGATGAATTATTAACCTATTTTTAAGCATTTGACCCTCTTCTCCCATCCAGTCTTCATTTAAAAGAAATGCATCGTTAGCAAAGATTCACTGTCTTATGAAGCACAACAGAAGCAAAAGATCCCACCTAGCCCTCAGTCTCTGCCATTTTCCATGGTGATAACAGTGTCTGTAAATGCAAGGCTCATTTATAAATTATATAGCAGAGATCAGGAGCAAAGGATAAATCAAAATTATGAGGGGTTTTAAGAAAAACAAGAGTTTTATTAAGTATAAACATTCAAAGGTTCACACTAAACCACATGAAGCATATTCTTATGCCAACACCACCAAGAACCTTCACCCTAAACCCAGCTCAGTCACTACTAACAAGGTAACTGTAACCAGCTGGGAATCTATCTAGGTCTCAGATGCTGTCCTAACAGAGAGAGGTCATAATTCATACAACCACTCTGCGAGGAGCAACATGTGACCCACCTATTCGCAAACCTGATGACTAACATGAATAGCCTTGACGATTTACTTAACGTTTCATCAGAGAAGAAGTATCTTCTGCTCATTCTAGGAAAGAACAAGCTGAGGCTCAAACAACAGGCACAACTCATTTTACTGTGCTTTGCTATAGTGCACTTCACAGATAATGCTTTTATATGTATACATACACACACACAGTGAAGGTTTATAGCAACTTTGCATTGAGTAAGTCTACCATTTTTTGAGCAAGGTGCCATTTTTTCCAACAAAAACTGCTCACTTTGTGCCTCGATGTCCTATTTTGGTAATTCTCACAATATTTCAAACTTCTTCATTATTATATTTGTTAGGGTGATTTGTAATCAATGATCTTTTATGTTACTATTGCAAAAAAATGAATCATGGATGATCAGAGATGAATTCCACCATCTGCCATAAAAATTATTTTCTGCCTGTTCAGAACAGTTACTTCTGACATTGTTAGTGTTATTTAGTAGCTAAGTTGTGCCTGACTCTTTTGCAACCCTATGGACTGTAGCCTGCCAGGCTCCTCTGTCCATGGGATTTTCTAGGCAAGAATACTGAAATGAGTTGCCATTTCCTTCTCCAGGGGATCTTGCTGACCCAGGGATCGAACCCATGCCTCCTGCATTGGTGGGCGGATTCTTTATCATTGAGCCACTAGGGAAGCCCACTTCTGACATTAGGGCATCTTTAAATAAATAATAGCCAAATGGTATCAATTACCACACTGATTTAAAGCTCAAATTCTGTGTAGCTGAGAGTAATCATTTATTAATATTTCCCCATTAGTGTTAATCCATTTCAGTAACTTGAATCTCAGGAACGATCATAGATATGGCAGGCCTTTATTTGATAATATCAGGAAAGTTTCCCTTTAAATAAAGCAAAATGCTTGGATCACAACACATGGATCACCACTCCAGGCTTATTCCAGAAAAGCTACCTAAAAATCACACGGAGCTACTCAGCTCATTTCTCAGGAGATTAAGGCTGAGAATTATGATTTGACTTCAGAAAAAAACAGCCAGCACACTTAAATCATGCTGTTCCCACTGATTAAATTATGAAGTCCACAGAAATCCTTTGGAGGAAAGAGACCAAGCACAATTGTCACAGGATCCAAAGAGATCACATCAAAGTAGCTGGTCATCACCTAGAGCCTTTCCCTAAGCACACTGGTGGGACGACACCGGGACCATTCTCCTGCCACCTGGGTGCCCCCCTGCCCTCCTACAGACGCCCCTCCCAGCCTCAGATCCCATTTCCCCTGGGGCTCGCTTCCCAGGAGAATGTCCATCTAGACCAAGTCCCTGAAGGAGAGGACTGTCACTCACACATCTAGTCAGCATCATCAAGCACCGTGCCTGGCACACTGCTGGCACTCAAATGCCTGCTGAGTGGATGGCAGGTGGGTGGATGGATGAGTAGAGAACCTACTCAATCTAGCCTGAAAAATTAACGAAATGCTCAGAAGAAACAGGATAAACTAAAAGTACCTTGAAGACATTAGAGAAAGGAATGGGTATTTATATAAGGAACGATTAAATCAACTTCAAGCAGTGAGAGCTGTCCTGAACATAGAATTAAATGAGAGTCCAAATAAAAATCACGACGTAAGTAGAAATAAATTCACATATACACCACTAGAAGGAATAATGCCTCCTCCTGACTGTGTCTGACCATTTCCCAAGGAACTGAAACAACGAAAGCCACAGAAAATTAGAGAGAGTCTCTATTTTCACAGACTCAAAGGCTCTGCCGGCCTCGCTGTCCCCTCTCAAATGTGGCAGGTGGGATGGCCATTGTTAGCTAACCAGGCAGACCTCAAAACCACACAACTGTCCCAACGCCATCTTGAACGTCAAGACGGTCTACCCATGGACATTTTCAGAACTTTGAAAAACCCTACTCTTCTCTGGGCTCAGCTATGGGGGATGAAAAGGCACCAGGCAGCCCTGAGCGAGGTTTCAAAAAAGTACAACCATTTGAGCGATTTAGAGTAGGTTGGGCCAATGGAAACACGAGCCTTAAACAGAGGAGCATTTAAACCCAAAAAGTCAACAGAGGAGGGAAGGGGGCAAAGAACCAACGACACAAGTTTATAATTAGAAGGCATATTTTGGTATTTAGAAAGAGGTGCACGCGCGCACACACACACACACACACACACACACACACATCCTTGAGAGGGGGAGGCAAGATCAAGGCAATAAATCAGTAAATACCCCCCAACAGCAGGGATCACTGCCCTGCTCCTCCAAAAGAAAGGCATTTCCTGGGTCAGAGCTTAACCGGCTCCCACACGCCTGGGCTGAGACGCCTCCCGCTACTGGCCAAAAACAAGGCCAAGCCTTCATGTGGGGATCCTTAAAGTCATGACACTTCTGTGAAGCGAGTTTTCAGAACATATGGCACGAATGGTCCTCAAATTCTGAATGTGGTACAACCTCATGCTAGTTCAACCCTAGAAGCCCCCACAATCTTCCATGCTTCCCGTCCTCCTGGGTCCACCCCCCACCCCCAGAAATCCTGGTTCTCCCCTCTGGGAAGGGGCTTCCTTCCGTGTCCTCCTCCCCAGGAGGGCAAAAGGATGAGGGACCAACAAGAGGCACCGCTGAACTCATGCACACACGCTTAATTTGGATCATAGTCTAGCCTCTGAAAAGTGTCACCTCTCAGCCCTGAGGCCATTTTCAATCTACAGAGAAAATGGGAGACAAGGAGGCACCCCATCTGTGAACAGGAAAAACCAGAGCCAGCCACCAAGCAAGATGTCAGAAGGCAGGAGGATGAGCTTGGTCATTAAAACGTTTATCACTCAGAACCTTCACCCTCCGAGGAAAAAAAGTTTCTGTAAGAAAAACTCACTAACTCATCTATATTTTTAAAAACACAGCTGATTGCCTTTCCCAAAACCAAAGGGGAACAGTGCAAAGTAAAAAGGCTGGGACTCTATCACCCATAAAACCTACCACCTAGAAATAACTCGAAAATTAGATGTGTCAGTTTATTTCCCCCAGGTTTTTTGTTGCTGTTGTTCTGTAAACAGATGGATATTTGCAAACAGTTCCTGCCTGCACAAGCTGGTTATTACAGTATCTAGACAAAGGGCAAGCTTCAAGATCCCCAGTTCTCACCAAAGCGCTCATTCTTAGAAACAGAAGCCACGATTGTCTCAGGCTAGTTCAAAAAGAACCATGCAGTTGGGCATATGCATGTGACCATCACACAGGAAATGGTTAGGTAGTGGGATCCTAGCAAAACCACTGGGGCAGACACCGCTGAGCGAGGACACAAACCAGAGCCTCTCCTGGCCAGGTAACACGTGCAAGATGCAAGCCTTCCTTCCTGGCCGAGGCTCGCCCTTCACAGGTGGAGCTGGGGGTTGTGTCAGGGCACCTGGGCACCAGCGCAGACCCATGAAGGATTCTCTATTCATCAAAACCGCCAAAGATGTTTTAGTGATGAGCCTGTTCACAGTTTGCACAACACACATTCAGAACCTGTTAAACCTTCTTTTGCAAGTGTCGGTTTGCACATCCGCCTCCCAGGTTAGACTAAGCAATCCCTAAGGTTTGGGGCTGTGTTTCATTCATCTTTGCATCCTCTGTGTCTAGTTGGTGCTCAGGAAATGTTTGCCGAGTACGTGGGCAAACCCATGAATACAAGGAGTGAATGGAAGGGCACGAAACTTCGGTTTCCTTTTACATTAGAGAGAAAGGGGCAGGCTCCATTCCAGTCTTGTCTGAAGGTTCTATTCTTTAGTCTCAATGGGAAGGTCGGGGTTGGAGTTTTAGCTCTATTTATCCTGTTTGCTAACACTGACAGTACGCCAGGGGTCCCTCCTGGGTGAGCTGGGTTCCAGGTTCACGGTGGGGAAGGGAATAACCTCAATGCTGTTGCTACCCGGTACCTTTTCTATGGCACCTGGGGGAAAAAACCAGGATCCAGTGATGCCTAAGAAGGAACAGAAGCTGGTCTCCACACTTTCTAGGATCTAAGAGAAAAAGGGACCCCCCTCTGCCCAGAAGGGCAATTCCAGGAGGAACAACATCAGTGGTGCTCAGCACTGTATTCCGGGGTCAATCCCACAACAAGTGTTCAATAAACACTCTGAGTGAAAGATAAAAGGTGCAGGGGACCCCAAGATACATGGAACTCCACCTCTGCCCCAAGGAACTTTGAAAAAGTTCCTTAGTTTCCCATCTAAGGCAGCAGATCTTGATCTAAGCATCCATCACAATTACCTAGAGATGGCGAGCCTTTCCAAAACACTCAGAAGCCACGCTCTCCCCTGGACCTTCCGAACCACCTCTGAAGACGGGGTCTGGCGAGTTTTCAAAGAGCTACCCAAGTGATTTTGACACATGGTTAAGAACCTCTGCTCCAGAGAGTAAAAATCAAGCTATTATTATATTTATAAATATTGGAGGGCAGGCATGGGGGAGGCACAGGTTAATTTTTTTTTTTTTTTCCATTTGTAAGGACCAACACCTCCCTTCCCGCCTTCAGCTTTTCTAAACCTGACAAGTACCTGCCATGACACAGAGCGGGTAGAGATCCAGGGCATCTCCCCAAGGGTCCAAGTGATGGAGCCGTGACCCTGAGCCACTTCGGACCCCAGAGGCAGCAGCCCTCTTTAGCCAGATGAAGACACTGGATGCCAGGGCCCCGACCCGACACACCTTCTGGGGCCACTGTGGCAGGAGCTGACCATCTGGTCTTCAGGACCCAGGCCGTCGGTGCTGACCTGCACCCCGAGGTCTGCGAGCATGTCTCCTCCACCCACAGCCCCAGACTCCCTCTGGGGAGTTAGCAGCACGCTAACTGTGCTTACAGTTCTCAAGTCACTTGCCCAAACCTAAGTGAACAATGCACGTCTATTGAGAAACTCATAGCCTCAGGTGCCCTCTGCTTCTAGAAGCCTCGTCTAAGAAAAGCCAAGGACACTCGTCCCTAGAGTGCAGAAAACCCTAGCAACTGGTGTTCGCTGGCAGGTCCACAGCCCACTCCTCCCAAAGCCTCTGAGAGCAGGACCAGGAGGCCAGTGGGAGCCTGAGCTCCTATGGGCATGATTGGCCCCCAACCATTCACCAGCCCGAGCCGTGACTCCATCAAGGTTAAGAGCAGTGCTGTCCCACCCTCCCCTGCCCCCATATGCTCCTTAACGCAGTGGACTCTGTGCATTCGTTTCCCTTTCTCGGCAGGGCCCATGTGGCCCCCTGTTCATCCACAATCAAGAGCTGCCTTCCTCCTCCTCCAAGGACCCTCAGAGTATCACCTTTGCTATTTTGCTCTGTCCAGTGCCTTTTTGTAAATGACCTACTATGTATAAAGCACAAGAGATGGAAAGATAAATAAGATGCAGCCCCATTCTCCAAGGGCAAAGACAGAACACATAAAGTTACGGTAGAAAAACAGGACCAAAGAGATAAGCCTGGGAACTGGGGCTGAGTGAGGACCAGAGGGTGCCCAGTCTGGGTCCAAACCCAAGGACGAGTCGCTGACGGCCAAGTGGTGTTTGCAGAGCAGGAGCAAGACACAGAGGGAGCCCTGCTGATCTGCGGGAAGAAACCAGACACCTGAGTGTGACCAGTAGGTGCGGTGGAGGTGGAGATGGCAGGCAGGGGCTAGCACTACAGGGCCACCCTCTCTTGAATCCCCCAGGTGCCACCCACGCTTTTGCTAGGCTTTTCCCAGGGGTGGTTTCATGCCATGGAGCCACAGACCTTATTTCGACCTGTCATCCCGGGGCAACCAAGTTTACAACTCTAATTAAAGTCGCCTGAGACCCGGGCGTGGCCCTTTCCTCCCAGCAAGGCCTGTCACTACATAAAGGCTTCTCGACCACAAAGGCCAGAGTCCAGGTTCTCGACACAGCTTCCCACTGGCCTGTAATTTGGGAGCACCCAGGCACTCTAGCCTGCAGCCGACCATTTATGGTTACAAAACATCTCTCTAATGGTTGGGAGTGTGGAGATCAGAGTGCAGGGCTAAGGAGAGATTAGAGGCCAGGCTCTGCAATTGAGCCCTTTGCCCCCCTCGGGCTTGGGAGAGGTTGGTGACCACTGGGTTGCAGCATGCCTAAAAGCACCCACGGTCACAGCCCGCAGTAACACAGAATTACAGGCAACAAGGGCTCCTGCCCTTGTTCAGAGACCTGACCAGTCTGAAATCTGCAAAATCTGCAGAAAGAGCACTTCCTTGGGAGCTTTTGCTTACCTCAAGTCATTAGTCACTGCAGCCTCCAGGCCTGCTTCCTTCTCTGTGTTAACACCACCGTCACCGTCACCACAACAATCTGAGTTACTGCTGTTTGCCTGGCACTGTCCACGAGAACCCTAGGAAGCAGATACTGTATTCCATTGATTCCAGAACAATCCTAGACTCAGTTCTGTGGCCAATCCTTTTTTGTCCCACACTTTTAACATCTCTGAAAGGCATGTCACAGTTTCATTGGCAGGGTTTTTTCCTGAGTGGTACAAAAAATTGAAGTTGCAGCTTAACTGAGGTTATCTTGGGGTTGAGGAAGTTTCTGATTTTATCGTGTTCTTCCCGATACAGACAGTGAGAAGGGAGAAGGTAAATGACTCACCCTGATGCAAAGTTCTGTTACCAGGTAATCTGTTGGGTGTCTTTCAGCATGGAAATCATTTGAATGTGCATATAGCCAAGAAGCAGAGCTGCCTTTCAACATTAAAAACAAATATTAGCCCCACAAAGTCTAAGGCATTTTCCTCTCTAGGATTCTTTAAAGATTCCTCTGCTCAATTCAATAATCTGCACGCCAGTTAGTTCTAATTTTTCCCCCTCAAGCTACTCAGGGAATACTGCCTTCCTCCCCTTTCCCAGCTCTATAGACCTTCATTCATAAAATTTCATCCGAAGTTCATTCACTTGCTCAGCCTCGTCTTTGGGTCTCTGCTGACTTTGTCTCTATACTGCACCCTCCTCCAGGAAGCCTTCAGGGATTTCTTTCTGGCTACACTTTCTACTTGTCTCCGGCCTCCTTGTAGGGTCCTGTCTTCCTGCTTGATGGATGGGAGAGCTGAGGGAGAATGAAGGGGGTCACACATTTCAGAATGAACCCAGCAGGCAGAGGGTTAGAAGGTCAGTTGGTAGAGTCTGAACTTTAATTAGTAGCAAAAGGGAGCTATGGAGGGTTTCCAAGTAGGGAAGTGGGGTGATCAGATCTGAACTGCTGGAAAGAAAATCCACCAGCGCATGGAGGTTAGCTAGGAGAGGAGAAAGAAGACTGGCTGGGATACCACTGGTGGAGTTCAGGAGAGATGGAAAAGAGGGTGAGAATAAGAACAGAGAGCAGGGTTCCCATTTCAGGAGCAAGGAAATCTTCCAGCGAACCACAGATGGAAATCAAGTCTTGAGAGCTCTATAAAAAGGAAAGAACAACAACTCAGGGAGCAGGCTTGGAGGAGAAGACCGCCTCCATCTCCTTCCCTCTTAGAATTTGATTTTAGTTTGTATGTTGGAGGTGCAGACAGGACACCTGTGGGTCACTCTTCCTGGGAAATCTGGAATGTCCTCATCACTGATGAGAACTTCAGCAGAACAGAACAGGGAGCCTCATTCACCCAGACTCCTCATCCACTCTTAGCGACAGATCATGGAATGCAGGATACATTCACTGAGAAAACTCATTTCTGTAGATGGTACCAATTAACATAACAGATTCTTAGGAGATGTCCAACATTTAAGACAGCAAACCCTCTTGAGATGCGATATGGTAGAAAAGATGCCATGGAGCCAAAAATCCCACCTTCAGATCTCAGTTCTTTTTTTGGGGGGGGGGGGCGGATGGAGAGAATGGGGAGTTATTGTTTTGGGTACAAGGTATCAGCTTGAGAAAATGAAAAAGTTCTGGAGGTGGGTGGACAGCAAGGTGAATCTACTTGATGCCACTGAACTGTACACTTAAAAATGGTGAAAGTGGTGGGAATTCCCTGGCAGTCTAGTGGTTAGGGCTCTGTGCTTTCACTACAGGGGTCACAGGTTCAATCCCTGGTCAGGAAATTAAAATCACACATGCTGTAAGGTACAGCCAAAAAAAAAAAAAAATGGTGAAAGTGGCAAATTTCATGTTATATATATTTTTTACTTCAATAAAAAATAATAGCCCTGCAAGGTGTTATTATCATTTCTCAAGAGAGAAAACTGAGGCTTAGAAAGGTTCTGTAATTACTACAAGCTTACATAGATGCTAAGCTGCGGAGCTGAGCTCCAAGGCTTTCACCCCCACTAGCTGACTCTACAAGCAAGATGGCAGCAGCGGAGGGCAAACAGCCCAGTGAGCTCCCCCAAGGCCGCCGAGGGGGCTGGAGAGAGGATGCGTGACGGTGTCTCCACTCTCCATCTGTAGCACGATCAACCCCACAAGTCACAGCTTGTCAGCACTGTTTTATCCTGCTCTCAACCTACAAACGTCTTCATGGAGCAGGACACTGTAGACAGGAGGTGTCCCCAGACCTCCTTGATCCAAAAGACACGAAGTTAGGTGGCCAACCTCAATTAAGAGCGACAGCCAGAATTTGATCCCATCTCTTCTCCAGTCTCAACCTCCCCTTTCTCTTGCCTACCCCTACTGGGTCTGCAGACAAAGTCCTCATTTCCTTGGTGAAATGAGGAAATTTATAGGGAATTTCTTCTAAAATATTAAAAATAAATTAATTTTTATTAAAAAACTAAAAAATTCCTCCCCGTTGGCCATTATGTTTCAGCCATTCTGTTTAGACCTAAAAGGTCAACTTGACATATATACTGACACCCGTTAACAGCACGCCAGATTTGGTTGGGGGGGGTGGGGTGGTGGTGGAAATCAATACCTTTGAATGTGACCAGAAAATCAAAATGTAAAGATGTCTAAAGCAGTCAAATTGAAATCCAGGTCTCAGTGTATTCAACCAATCAGTCAAAATCGACCACCCTTTTGAAGACAATTCCTCTACCCAGAACCCAAACTCCATTCTTAACTTTATCTTCAGATCTCACCTGCTCTGAGCTCTCATCCAGCAAATTCTACAGAGCTTATCAACGTGTGACTCACTTTGTTCCTATGACGTAAAAGAAAACACCTTTTGGTACACACAGGCCCTTTCCCATGCAGCTACGGGTCTTCAAAGATGTCTTGAATGTACCAGCTTCCCAGCCTAAGCTGCTGAATGTACACAAGCCTTGTGATTGAGACAGACATTTTTAGTCTATCTGGCTTTCAAACCTTGTTTCAGAGTGGGTTTACTGCCACTGGATTTCATTTTGCTGCCCTTGAAACCTTCAGCACAATCTCTTAGCAAACACCGGCAGCAAAATAAGACCCTCACCACCCACACACTCCCAAAGTGCAATCCTTAGGAGATGGTGATAACACGGTACAATTAGAGAAGGTTTCAGCCCCACAGTTTTAGATTTTCCCTATAAATACTTACTCATTTTCTAATTAAACAAACAATTAGTAGAAAGCACAGCCTGAGAAACTGCGTGGGTGTCACTGTCTTACTACTTGGAGACTGTGTGACAAATGATGCTAGCCAAGGGGCAAATAGTGTTTGGCTCCGAATGTTTGCACAAGCTGAGATGACCCACCCAGCCTGTCTTTTAAAACATAGCTTGCTCGAAATCTGAAATATACACACTTAATACTAGACATCCTAAGTGGAAAACAGTCCCTTTAGATATAGCCTAGATTTCTCGGACTGGGAGGAGGAAAAAAAAAAAAAAGAGCTGGCTAGGGAATACATTCAAGGCAGATTTTTTGTTTTATTAGAAGCTACAGTTACTACAAAAGGGGCTTTTCCAAGGTGGTTCAGCGGTAAGGAATCTGCCTGCCAATGTAGGAGATATGGGTTCAATTCCTGGGCCAGGAAGATTCCCCTGGAGAAGGAAATGGCAACCCACTCCAGTATTCTTGCCTGGGAAATCCCATGGACAAAGGAGCCTAGTGGGCTACAGTCCATGGGGCCACAGAGTCAGACATAACTTAGCATCTAAACAATAACAGTATTGCAAAAGGTATCAGACAGAAATGAGTCAAAGAAAATGAATCATATAGTTTTGGCTGTTTTGTTTTTCTTTACAAATGTTCAGTGTCTCTGTCTACACAAACTCAGGGATACAAGGCAAAGTGATGACCTTTCTAGCTCATGTGCTAAAATGCGTTCATTCCACTTGACTAAGCAAAGTTCATATTTGTTCTCCTTGGTTTAGTTCTGGCAAAAGAAAATGGATAGTTACAACAGAGAGCCTCCCTCCACTACATAAAGGCAGATGGTAGGAGTCTCCCTCATGCTCTACTAATAGTATCCAAATATCACCTCCACAGAAGGATGTGTCTGCAAGCACAAGCTATTTTTAAATTCATTCATTTAAAATTCTGGTCCATTCATTCATTCAATCAATCTTTACTGAGCGCCAGGTACTGTGAACACAGAGGTACATAAAATTCTGCCCTCACAGAGCTTACATGCTAATGGAAAAGAAAAGAGATGAAAAGAAGTCATGCAAGTAAATTAAAATTCCATATAATTATCAAACACGGCAGTGAACCAGAATGACTGGGGGAAGGAGAGTAAAGAAGAAGGGTGGAAGTATTTTATCTGGACTGGTTGGAAAGTCCTTCCAAGATCACATTTGAGCTGAAACCATACAAAAGTCTGAGGAGGGACATTTCCAGCAGGAGGACCGGCAAGTACAAGGATCCTGGGATGGAAAAACATTTTGCCAGTAGGACTGAGCACAGCAAACTGGGGTGGATCAAGAGACAGTGGGGAGGAGGGCAGAGATCAGGACGGAGGGGGGCACCCCATGCAGGCTGTGGTTAGGAACTTCTGACTGTGTTCTCAGGTGGCGCCAGTGATGAAGAACCCACCTGCCAATGCAGGAGACACAGGTACGATCCCTGGGTCGGGAAGAACCCCTGGAGGAGGGCATGGCAATCCACTCTAGTATTCTTGCCTGGAGGGTCCCATGGACAGAGGAGCCTGGCAGGCACCAGTCGAGGGGGTCGCAAAGAGTCAGACGCGACTGAAGCAACTGAGCATGACTGTGTTCTACCTGCGAAGGAATCTCAGATACCAACAAGGAGGTACTGATTAAAATGCAAATGTACGGGTGCTCTCAGCAAACTTAATACACTTAGACTTGATTATCTGAGAGGATAAAAATAAGGAAGTGGGCTTATGATAAACACCATTTATATAACACCCCAGGGCCTATCAATAGCATTCACTGCATCTCATTTGAAAGGTTATACTGAAGACAGGGAGCAGCAGAGGTCAAGGACCAGCTCCTAATTACTTGAAACCGACCTGTCCCACCTCTAAAGTGGTTAAAGAAAATAACTGTAAAGACTGCAGAGGAAAGAAGGTGGCTTTCGGGCTCTTCTCCCACAGAAGACTTCAAATCATTTCTTTAACACGGCTTCAGATACAGACCCATGAGTCCAAAAGGCCTGGTCGTCAAAAACCCAAGACAAACAAAACCCACATGTGTCATTTTAAAATACAAGACACAGGCATCCTTCATTTTCCCGGGGGTGTGTGTGTTCTTGAAGTGCCTTCTCATCCCTGTTGCTAAGCTCATCAGGTCTGGGTTGCCCCACCACCATCTTCCTAAACTAGGCTCCCTTCCAAGTGTATCTAGACCTCCTTAGACACTTCTCTGCCACTATACTCCTTCCCCAAGAAAGCCCACCACGATCAACACCCATTTTCTTTGTAAACATAACTTAGGAAGAAGAGACTGAGATCCTCCAGTCATAAACATCGTGATCAAAACTATTTGTACAAGAGAAGAAGACAAACAAGAGCTCAATTTCTGCTCTGTTCAGTGGCTTTACCGGAAAAATCCCAACTGACACAACACACGCTAAGGGTACATGTCTCCGCACCTAATAAGCACTATTCTGCAGAAGTTTTAAGGGAAATTAAGCAGCCAAATCCCCACTGCATCTTTAGAGATGCCACCTGGAATTCATGCTTTATCATTATCACAGGGAACACGAATGAAGATGCATTTTTTTAAAAACACATGTGTGGAGTAACAAGATGCACCCAGACTGTAAGGAACACAAAGGCAGCATTAAATCATCACATTATTTTCTTCCACTTAAAACTATGGAGAAGGCATCGTGAGAAATGAAGCCTTTCATTCACCGTCTGGGAAAGAGAATCAAGCTGACTTCTAAGGGGTTGGCTAAAAAGTTCGTTCAGGTTTTTCTGTAAGCTTGTATGAAAAAACCAAAATGAACTTTTTGGCCGACCCAATACTTCCTTTCCTCTTAAGTTAAACCTCAAGAACCCAATCCATGCCCTTGGCTCTGGGATTAAGTAGTCAGGATCTCCTTCTGGGACTCTCCAAGCTCGAAATGAAAAGCTCCACACTGGACTGATGTGTTGTGTTAGTAAGGCGAGGTTGGCTTTAAAGTGGTTCTCAAATACGTAATGACAACTCCAAAGAGGTGAAGGAGGGCAGGCCGGGGAAATGAAACACCAAGAGGAGACCACACACATTCCTCCTCCTGCAGAAAAGCACCCCTTAGAGGGCTGCATGGGGGTCAACGCTGATCACGAGCACACGCGTGACCCAGAAACAAACACGCAGAGTGAGCCCAACACGAGCCGAGATGCCAAAATCCTGCGTCAAAGTCCCCAAGGGAGATGAGAGAGAGAGGGCTGCTGTCAACCCCGCCACCCTGTGCTATTTTAAGCACCATGACTTCACTCTTGTTTGTTCTGAAGCAGCACAGATGGCTGCATCAATTTCTGTTACTACAGGAAGATAAGGAGACCGAGGCTTGAAGAAGCATCTTTCTCTTGCCTCCTGTTAGGGCATGAAGAAGCTGGAACTGTGATGTGTCAGCATAGCTGAAAGCACTGTTGCTTTTCTTTTCTTTCTCCCTTTTTGTAAAGTCTAAGAGCATTTCACGAACATTGCCATATTTCACGGAACCAGAGGCCGGATCTACCTGAAAAATGGCTCAAGGTGAACTGCTGGTAAAGCACTTCAGTCTTTCTGGTTTTATCAAAGCTACCCAACTGCAAGAGCAGCCCCAGCCACCCTAGACACGGGAAGGCTGGTCCTCGTCAGAGAGCAGGAGGGGAAATGCCCACAATTCAAGCTGGAGCGCCACTTAAGGTCACGGGGCCTCCCACACCAACTCTATACAAATATACCTCTAAAGGCACAAGGCTTTTTTCCTTGAAGCTTGCCAAAAATCTTAATGAACCAGACTCTATTAATACAAGGGGCAGGTACATATGTGATAGAAAACATTCATTACACCTCTCCCAGGCACTGCACATCTTATTAAGAATTCCTAATGATCCTCTTATATTCTTAATAATTCTATTTTAAAAGAAAGTAAACCAGCTCAAAGAAGTGGGAAAGAACCAGGCCAAAAATACACAGCAGAGCAGAGTCAGAGCAAAGACTAACCCGTCTGCTTCACAGTGGGGACTGTCAAGAAACTTTATCTTTGAGAGAGGCAGACTTGAAGCTTCAGGAGGAATTCTGATCCTTCCCTCATCTGTCCAGTTCATCAGCTTCTGCCATCCTGCCAGCAACCATCATATGGAAACAGTGAAGACGGACAAGAAAACCTAGGAGCCAGTTCTACAACTGCCACTTCCGAGTGACATGACCTCGATCAAGTTCCATCATCCTCGAGCTTCGCGCTCCCCATGTGCAAAGGTGTGTGTGGCTCTTCCTCTGTTACAGCCTGGAAACCAAGGACACGGAGGACTGACAATTCCTGGCAATTCAGCAAGTGTACTACACACGGTGGCAGTGATACCAGTCATGTGGGTGCATATGTACGTGTGTGCATATATGCTTTTATTGGAAATGAAATCATAATAACATAAAATTACGTTTTTTAAGTGAAATTGATGTCACATAAAATTAGCCCATTTTAAAGTGAACAATTCAGCGGCATTTAGTACATTCACAGCATTGTGCAAAAACCACCTCTATCTAATTCCAAAGTATTTTCATTGCCGCAAAATAAACTTCCCGTGCTCAGTCTCTATTTCCTCTTCCCACCAAGAACTTGTTTCCTGTCTCCGTGGATTTATCTATTCTGAAAACTTCACATAAGCAGAATCATACGAGACCTTTGTGCCTGACTTGTGCATAGTATGTTTTCAAGGTTCATCCAAGTTGTAGCAAATACCATATTTCATTCCTTTTTATAGCTGAATAATAGTTCATTCTGTGGATATACCACATTTGCTATCCATTCATCCCAGGATGGACAGCAGGGCTGTTTCCACGTTTTACCTCATGTGAATAGTGGTGTTATGAATATTCATATAGTGGGCTATCTCTTAAAGCACTTCTGTAATACATTTAATTCTGACAAGTCTGTGAGGAAGACCTTGGTCATATGAATGATATTTAAGGTACACTGCTTTCATTCATTTATCACACTCAATACCCCCCACACTCTTTTTTTCATCAATAAAAAGGACTCCTGGGCATATATCCAAAGAAGATGAAATCTCTAAATTGAAGAGATACAGGCAAGCCCAATGTTCAGTGCAGCACTATCTATAATAGCTAAGACTTGGAAGCAACCTAAATGGCCATCAACAGATGAATGGATAAAGTTGTGGCATATATATACACACACACAATGGAATACTACTCTGCCATAAGAAATAACAAAATAACGCCATTTGCAGCAATGCGGATGGACCTAGGGACCATCATACTACGTGATGTAAGTCAGACAGAGAGACAAATATCATATGATATCACATATGTGGAATCTAAAAAAGTGCTATTTATAAAACAGAAATAGACTCACAGACATAGAGAACAAACTTGTAGTTACCAAAGGGGAAGGACTGGTGAAGGATAAATTGGGAATTTGGGATTAACAGATACACACTATCATATAGAAGATAGATAAACAAAGACCTACTGTATAGCTCAGGGAACTATATTCAACATCTTGTAATAACCTCTAATGGAAAGGAATCTGAAAAAAAGATACATATATACATGTATAACTGAATAAACTTGCTGTACATTTGAAATTAACAGAACACTGTAAATCAACTATACTTCAAATAGAAAAAAGACAAAAATGGCAAAGGACTTCTGAGGCCAAATCAGACACACAAGAACTCTGTGTGGCAAGGAAATTAATTATTTGTCATTAATAATTTATGTAAATTTTTATGTAAATAAGTTTATGTGATTTATGTAAATTAATTTTTAAAAAATTCATTATAACTGAGCATGTGTAACAGGACTTACACAGCGGGACATCATTCTTAATGTGCAGAAAACATAAAGGCTGTAAAAAAGATTAAATTCCTTAAAGAGTAAAGATACTGCAGTAAAAAAGTAGATTAAATCCTTTAGAAAGTAGATGGGAGAGAATGAATGTCATCCCTGGCTCAGCCCTTCCTTGCCATCTCATTCAGGGCCTTCAGGACATGTAGCCCTTCCTTCGAGCAATCACGCTGGCACTTCCACTCCTGTTCAGAGACTTTCAGCTCAAAACCCTAAGCAAGGCAGGCAACCCGTGGGCAACCGTGAAAGCAAGGGACCCTCACACACCCTACTGCACTTGTCCAAGGCTGGTCCAATGGAAAGACAATTTGCTCAGATCTAAACAGGTGGCTCGGTGGTAAAGAATTGCCTGCAATGCAAGAGACGTGGCTTCAATCCCTGGGTCGGGAAGATCCCCCGGAAGAGAAAATGGCAATCCACTCCAGTTTTCTTGCCTGAAGAATCCCATGGACAGAGGAGCCTACAGTCCATGGGGTTGCAAAGAGTTGGGATACGACTGAGAACTGAAACTTTGGCAAATTAACAGGGTCATTGTTTGACTCCCAAGACCACTCCTCATTGAGACAGGGAGACCCAACACCTTGTCAGTGTTAAGACACTCAAGTTGTCAAGAAATAAGTCTCAGTGCCCTTGAATTCTTTGTTCATCCAAGGTTTGGGGCTTCAGATGCAGCGTAAAGTGAACCCCATCACAAGAAGGGCAAAATGCAACCTCACTCTAGGGAAGAACCCTGCCTGCTGCAGGCCCCCTGCCCATGTTGATTAAGAGAGCTTGGCACTGTTCACTGTGTCCTGTCAAGCACTCGTCATTGTAGCCATAATAAAGTCAGTCAGATGAACATTCTCATACTGTGATGCAAAGAAAAAAGCTGGCTGTTCGGACTGTTAAAGGTACTGGGTTGAGACACAGAAGGGAAGGGAGTGAGAACCATAAGAATCCTTTCGCTGAACTGTATCAGAACCTTCCTTCTCATGAGGCTTTCCCTGGCGATGCAGTGGTCAAGACCACCACTGCAGGGGGCGTGGGTTCAATCCCTGGTCAGGGAACTAAGATCCCGCGAGGTGGTGTGGCCAAAAAAATGTTTTTCAAAATGTTTTAAAAAGAACCTTTTCTCTTGCTGTCTCCACAATCGCCACTTGTTAATTTTTTTCTTTTGTCTTCTCCAGTCTAGATCCCGAATTTATGGATATGCAAATCAAGGGGGGGAATTTTTAAGAGATTCAAATTTTACCCAAAGCAGGGGAAAAGTAAAGAATAATATTTTCTACCTTTACTCCCATCCCCTACCCCTTCTTCCCAAGCTACTTTGCTTTCAATCAGCAAACTTGTCTGCAAGGGGTCATTTAGTAAATATTCTAGGCTCTGCGGGCCGGTCAGTCTCTGCTCCTTCACTCTACCGAGGCCGCACAAAAATGTAGTCACAGATCGGCTGTGGACAGAAAGGAGCTGGCTGTGTTCCAATAAAACTTTATGGATGGACTTCAAAATCTGAATTTCACATTAACTGTCACATGTCACAAAATATGCCTCTTCACATTTTTTCCAATTATTTCAATTATTTAAAACAAACATCTTTAGCTCATTGGCCAGCAGCAGGCAAGATTGGGTACACAAGGTTACAGCCTACCAACCCTTTAAATTATTGATGCCAGCTTTTTAGGGATGCAGTGTATATGATTTTCTCGCTTTTCTTTTACTTTAAGAGGAGAGGGAGGCTCAGAGATCCGCGTAAAGCAGGACAGGACCAGGGAAAGGGAGGGTTACAACAGTATATTCCAGAAAGAAACCACATACCTCTGTTATATAAATCCCAAGACAGTTTGAAAACTCTTTTAATCACCTCTTGGCAGAGGACCATGAATTTTAAAATGTGTCTTCTTACTTTTGAAAGTTAAAAGTTTCACTCCCTTCTCTTTGAAAAAGTAATATAAGAGACATTATGTTATCTGAATCAGATCAGCAGGTACTCACTAGATGCCTCTGTGTGTTCACTGGTCACACTGCTGAATATGAAGGACATCAGAAAATCTCTCTTCTCCTAAAGGTCTATTGGGGGCTTAGCTGGTGTCTCAGAAGATAAAGAATCTGCCTGCAATGCCAGAGACCCAGGTTCAATCCCTGGCTTGGGAAGATCCCCTGGAGAAGGGAATGGCTACCCACTCCAGAATTCTTCCCTGGAGAATTCCACGGACAGAAGAGCCTGGCGGGCTACAGTCCATGGGTTGGCAAAGAGTCGGACACGATTGAGTGACTTACAGTTTCACTTTACTTCAAAGGTCTTTGATCCCCAAGAGCTTTCAGGGGTAGAGCCCCAGTATGGAGGCGACAGATTAGGGTTGATCCCTCCCAAACCATGATGCCAGTTGATTCTCCCTTTGATCCACTGCAACAATTTTAGAGATGATGTTAGCTCAGGGTTAGCAGCATACACGTTTATAAAAGCAACAAAGTTAGCATAGTCCTGTAGGAACAATTCCAGGCTTTGAAATACTGATTTTGCCATAGCTCTGTGACCCTGGGGAAACTAACGAACTTCTCCAAATCCTTCATCCTATAAGAACAGGCATAAAAGTAACTTTCTCAAATAATCCCAACACGCTGGTGCAGGGTCTGGTAGGCACTAATTCATCCTCTCATCCAACAAAGGTTCAATGAGCCCCTACAATGTACAGGGCCCCCAGAACACAATGAACAAGGCAGATCCAGTCTCCAACACTGGGACTTACAGACCAGTGGTAACTCATTGTTTTTTTTTTTCATTAAAAACAAACATGCATGCCAAAAACACTCCTTAAGCTATAAAATGCCTATCTTTCCTTCATTTTCTCTTCTTTTAATTCTATTTCAACCTGCAATTCTGAGAGTGACACCAGCTTTGGAATAATCACAGACTCAGATCAACACATAAGGTCTGTCAGATATCTGCCATTTTTGCGTGAGTTTAGGAGACCACGGACATTTGATGAGTTAAATGTCCCTAGGGACTTCCCTGGGGTCCAGCGGCTAAGACTCTGCCTTCCAGTGCAGGAGGTGTGGGTTCAATCCCTGGTTAGGGAGCCGAGATCCCACATGACTCACGGTCAAAAAAAAAAAAAAAAACCGAATAGAAAATAGAAACAATATTGTAACAAATTCAATAAAGACTTTAAAAACGGTTCACATCAAAAGTCTTAAAAAAATATAAATATTCCTGATTGAGGCTATTCTTAAGAAATCCTACAGCAAGTGCTAATTCATGGTTGTGCCAAGGCGAAGTCTGAACCCCTTCTTGGGATCACGATATGCTGCCCCCCCAAGATGCCACTTTCGTGTCAGAAATATCTTAAACCAAAGGGATTTGAGAAACGGCAGGTGCAGGAAGGACTCACTGACCTCAGAAGGAGGCCAGGAGGGATCCGACCAAACAGACCTTGCTGTGTTTCCCCAGCAACTACCCTCCGCTCACTCCCTTAGGGGCCGTCATGTTTTCCCACGACTTTGCACTCTTCATCAAACTAACTATAAAAACACTCAGGTTTAACCGTTTCTCAGGGTCTTCATTTCCCTACAAAGTCTCTTGTGCCACATAAAACTTACATTAAATAGATTTGTATGCTTTTCTCTTGTTAGTCTGTCTTGCATCAGGCCAATTTACAGGGCCCCAGCTGGAAAACCTGAGAAGGTAGTAGAAAAAGACATTTTCCCCTCTCCTAGAGAGGCAAGGGTGGTTTGGGAGGGGCAGTCGTTTGGCTAGTGCGTAAGCTAAGCCAAGCACCGGCATCTCAACTCATATTTGTTCTCCTCACTTAACAAATGGTTGTATTTAATCCCTGCAATTGCTCTAAGAAGTCAGTATAACCATATTTATTGGCCATGTGTAGAATCTGAAAGTAACTGCACACTGGAGACTTTTTTAGCATTTCAAAACCCACAAGGATCTTGTGCTATCACCCTCCAATGTTCAGGGGTGAAAGCAATGATTCCTGACCTCAGCTGCACTTAGAATCAACCTGGGAGCTTCAGAAAATACTGATGCCCAGACCCCACTTTTGATGAGCTAAATCAGTCTGTCTGGGAGTGAGGCCCAAACATTAGGATTTTTTAAAGGCTCCTCTGAATCTCTGGGTAGAAGCTGGAAAGTGATGGCCCATGGGCCAAATCTCACTGGCAAACTCTTAAAAGTCAGAAGCTCTCCCATAATGCTCAAATTTCGGTTGCATCCACAGCTGCGTTGCCCAACATGGTAGCTGCGAATCACATGTGGCTTTTTATAAATTAATTCAATTAAAACAAAATTAGGAATTCGATTCCTCAGTCATACTAGCCCCACTGCAAGAACTCAAGGGCCACATGTGGCTGCCATATTGGATAACACAGACACAGGACATTTCCACCATCACAGCGCCGTTCACAAAAATCCAAGAATCGAGGCCCAAATTCCAACAATATAACCCTGGTCAGAGGGTCATTTGCCTGTTCCAAACAGGGTGCATGCTCTCTTGTTGGCACGCTGGCTACATTCATTCATTTACATGAACTTCCCATCCCTTAGATATCATATGGAAACCCTGCCTAGACATTACCCTGCTAAATATAACCTGCCCAAGGGCTTGATTAGACAGGTTCAAAGTCTTCACCTCTAAAGCCTAACGCCATGGCTTGTGTGTTTCCTTTCTCCTTCCCTCCCTCCATCTCCTGGTTTTTGCTAACCAGGAGGGTTAGCAAGTATAACAGAGTCTACCTGACAAGTGACCCTCTGGCTTTTGGAGTTGGCCTCTGCATGGTGAACATGCACTTGTCTTACATGGTTCCCTGTGCTTTCAGAGATCAGATTCATCCCCTGTCTACCAGAGAAGATTCAGGAACTCATACTCCAAACACCCACAGAAACAGTCCCTTTCTCCTTTGAGAGACAGGTGTTAAGGGACATGCATTCTCTCCCATTCTGGGCCTGAATCCTTGTCTAATCTGCTTTAGAAGTTCTTTCCAGAAGCTGGCCCTATCCTCCAACCATGGAACGTGCTCAGACTATGTTGGCTGAACCAAAGAACCAACTGCCATTTGGTAACAATGGAAAACCTGGATGCAATGCAAAACCCCACAATATCAGTCAACTTGTAACTCCTCCATATCCGGGCTCAAAAACGAACTTCAGAGAATGCCAACAGAAGATTTATAGATTGTGAACATCTCAAAATTACCCATACTTTCACAACAAGGCTTAAGTGAAAGAGCCTGGAAAGCTGTGTAACTCTTCAATGGGCGAAAAATTCATACAACACTTTATACCTGGATTTAAGCAGGACTAAACCCAACAGTCATCCTCAAAAAGGGAATTAAAACTTCACACACCCACTAATTCAAGATTTAATTAAAATCTCCTCTAACCACTGCCAAGACATTCTTTACATTTAGTCTTTTATTATCCTCTCCAGAACTTTTCTTTTTTAGGATCTAGGGTTAGCAAAACAGTGAGTCGGGTTCTCCCGATTGCTATTTATACACCAAGCCTGGGAAACACACAGGGAAAATGAAGAGTCCTGTTAGAGTTTCAGTTTTCAGCACAAAAAGCATGAAAGACAGAATGGGCCCCTTGGAGGGGTTTTTGAATGGCAACGTTTTTCCCACTGGCTCAGACTACATCCTAGAACATGGCGCTTCTCCCAAGCAGAACAACTCAGTCCCCAGCTCAGTCATCAGGCATTGAGACAGAGTACCAGGATTCTGCCTGTCTCTCTGTTGCAAGACTCAAAGTCAGGCGGTCTGGACCAAGAGAGGGATAAGCCACCTGCAAAAGGCCTTCATCCCTCCAGACATCAAACCTGCAGGAACCTGGGTCACCCAGCTGTGGCCTCCGCTCTCAGCTAAAAGTGACAAAGAAGGAAGACTTGTGCAAGGATGTGCTCAGAGAGGAGGCCCTTACTCCAAGATAAAGGTAGGAAGGAGGATTATAAGAAAAAACAAAGGCTATTTATATGCCAGATCTAGGGTACTTAGCTTCCAGAATCCAGTAACATTTTTATTGTATTAATAGTACATAATACACTAATAGTATATTATTACAATACTTCTATTATAGTCATCTCTTTGAAAAGACACCCAGGAACTGACCACCAAAGTTCTCTTCATAGAGAAACTTGACAAGCTGTTACATGCCTCAGAGAACAAGAGAACATTCACTGGGGCCAGGCACAGGTTTCTACCCAATGAATGAAGGGCACGCCCCTCAGCCAAGCAGGAGAAGCTGCAGGAACTCCAATCACTACCTTCACGGCCTTTAACACCCCGCCATGGTGGTGGTGTAGTCGCTAAAATATGTCCAACTCTCAGGCTCCTCTGTCCATGGGGTTCCCCAGGCAAGAATACTGGAGTGGGTTGCCATTTTCTTCTCCAAGGGATCTTCCTGACCCAGGGAATGAATCTATGTCTCCTGCGTTGGCAGGCAGATTGTTTACTGCTGAACCACCAGGGAAGCCTCCAATGCCTTGCTATCTGCATTTGTTCTTATCCAGCCCTCCTTCCTACAGGAGGAAAGCTAAGCCAGGCCACAAAGACCCTGGAGGCCAGAGTGGTGGTTTCCTTAGACCACAGCAAAGGGGCTCCCGAATCACAGGAAAGCAAGTCCATGATCTATCCAAGGCCACCTGGGGATGCAGCCACAGAGCACAGAGGAGGAAGGTTGCCCCCCACACCCGTGCCCACCCCCCGTGCAGTGAACTCCAAAGGTCAGTGTTAGAAACAAAAAGGAGAGTTATTGTGTTCAGCCTCCTCCCAAGTGAAAAGCTGAACTCTGGAATCCTTACAGACTGCAGAGCTCAAAACAACACAGGGAAGCAGTGGCATGATTAAAAAAAATAAATAAAGCAAACGATATACTCAAGTAACTAACCTTCCACGTGGCATCACCAATCCTCTCTCAGCAGAGAGAAGAGCCGGCCCCAAGGCTCCTGCATGTGGTTACGCTGGAAAAGCTATTTCAGGCATGAAAGGGACTCTTCTGCACCATTCCCAGTAAAAGTGAAGCTGTTAGTCTCTCAGCCGTGTCCAACTCTGTGTGTCCCCATGAACTGTAGCCTGCCAGGCTCATCTGCCTATGAAATTTTCCAGGCAAGAATACTGAAGTATTTCAAGAATACTGAAATAATGAAGGGCTGCCATCTCCTCCTCCGGGGGATCTTCCCTAACCCAGGGATGGAATCCCAGTCTCCCACATTGCAGGCAGGTTCTTTACGGTCTGAGCCACCAGGGGAGCCGCTGATACATAGGAGCTCTCCTTATTTATAACAGCAGCATCTGAAGGCGACTGTGGACCAGGCTTTGGACTCTGCCCTTTACACATCTTCTCAAAGACTCTCCCCCTGCATAGGTGTCCTTAGCAAGTCCAATTTACAGATGAGAAAACTGACATACACAGAGGTTAAGTAACTTGCCAAAGGCCATGTGGCAAAAAAAAAAAAAAAGCAGCCTGTGATTTAATTCAAATCGAAGGTTCTTTGCCAGCGTGCTATGCAATTTCTTAACTCTAACAACAGGGCAGTATGCGCACCAGAATAATTTACTGTCTTCTCCATTTCACGCTGCAATGATTTTTGTGGTCGTTTTCATGTGGAATGAGAGCAGGGTGGAGAAGTCATTTATCAACATGTGCCCATCACCATCAGAGGCCATCAGCAGCCAAGTGCAGCCTCCCTCACGCTGGGCTCAGCCCTACTACATGATAGATTTTCCCTGCAGCCTCAATTCTCATGGGGCAAGGATACACCAGAGAGTGGGCTGGCACGGCTACTCCTGGCCCCTGTGATGCAGAAGGAAGCAAGTGAGGGCATCAGAAACTGTCTCACTGAGATGGTCAACCAATGGCTAGACAGACACACTCAGGACTGAGGCAATGGAACACAGTGGAGAAAAGCCTGAAGGCTCGGGAATCAGACCCCAGCACACCTCCTGCAGTGGGAGGAACAGAAGCTGCCCTGTGAATATGGTGGGTCAGTGATGCCACACAGTGAGGGCTCAGCACTCGGCGCCCGCCCGATAGCAACCCCATCACCTCCGTGACCAAACCAAGAGTGAGCTTCAGCTCCTTGGAGGGCAGGCCACAAGGTGACCGAATCCTTGGGGTTCTCAAGTACTGATCATCTGAACAAATGGAATTTCGCACCTGCCAACAGCAGAACACTTTTGAGAATGGAAATGATCTTTTGGTTTGTGGCCATGGCCAAAATTTTGAGACCTCAAATGCAATCACAAGGGTAGAAACAGCCGCAATAAAACCAAAACCTTTCATTATGTTTTTTTTTTTTTCCTAGACAGATGAACTGTAGCTATTTTGCATTCTTTTCAGCTTTTTTTTTTTTTTAGTATTTGATACCATGGCTATTAAAAACAATCTCTAAAAAGTCTTTGTTTGAGCATCAGAATGAGACAGCTGGGATACTGGCATGAGGAAATGTTCAATCTTGTCATTCTGCAAAAGGAATTCATATTCATAATTAATGATGCTTTTGTCTATGCCAGAAAGAAAATCTAGAGGCTCAACTATGCTTAAGTAAATTCTACCCAAGCCAACTGTAATACAATTTTATAAATTATAGAGTAACAAAGAAAAACAAGATTTTGTGACTTGTGAGAATAAAAGGATTAACAAGGCAGCCATTCTTCAAGGACAAAATTGGGGTAAAAATGTTGATTTCTGAAAGGATAGTTACATTTCCTTTCTCCTCTGTATAGGAAAGAGTAATCAAAAACTTTAGCATCCTAAGATGTGACATCATTACATGTATTTGAAAGACTCAACACCTCTTTGTTCCCAAGTGCACCAGACAAGCACACCACCAGGTACAGAACCAGTCCACCATTACTAGCCCAAAATGTAAACTAAAAAATTACCAAGATGAGCAGATAAACTACAAATTACCTTTGGTTTTAGAGGCATTTCTATGGCAATATCAGTAGAGAAGAAACCCCTTAAATGAATTTCCTTAAAGATAACTTTTCCTACTTTTCCCATTAAAGAGCCATTGAAGAAATATACAAACACAAGTCAAATTTAAAATAAAATCTCATTTCATTCATTCAACAAAGTTTTATATTTAGTAACAACCATGTTGCTGTTTAGTCCCGAAGTCATGTCTGACTCTTCCGCGACCCCATGGACTATAGCACACCAGGCTCCTCTGTTCATGGGATTTTCCAGACAAGACTGCTGGAGCGGGTTGCCATTTCTTCCTCCAGGGGGTCTTCCTGGACCAGGGATCGAACCCATGTCTCCTGCATTGGCAGGTGGATTCTTTACCACTGAGCCACCAGGGAAGCCCAACCAACGTTAGGGGCTGAGGAAATGATGATGAATAAAACACGGAACACTGCCAAGGCGGGTGCCAGAGGAGGGGAAGGGGTTGGGGGCAGGGGGCGATAAATGTTTAATGGGCCTGGGTTTTGGTTTTTGTGGTGATATATACCTCCATAAAATTTATCATAATTATTTTTAATTAAGATTTTACTTATTTAAAGCAGTTCAAATGTCCACAGCAAAACTGAGGAGAAGGTACAGAGATTTCTTATATATTCCCTGTCCCAAACACACATAGCTTCCACAACCGTCAACATTCACCAATAAAGGGGGTACATTTGTTACAACTGATGAATTTTACACAGATACATCATTACCCAAAGTCCATAGCTTAAACTAGGGTTCACTTTGTTGTACATTCTCTGGATTTGAACAAATATTTAAGGACATGTATCCATTACATGGTACCACACAGTATTTTCACTGCCCTAAAAATCCTCTGTGCAGTATAAGCACTTTTAAGGGTACAGTTCAGTGGCATTCAAATACACTCACCTAGTTATAGAACGAGCACCACTACCCTACCCATCTCCAGAACTTTCTTCATCTTGGATTCAGGGTCTAATTTGGGGTGATGAAAGGACTTTTTCCATGGGGTCACAAAGAGTTGGACACGACTGAGCAACTAAACTGAATTGATGGGCTTTTTGCAAACAGACAAGGGTGATGGTTGCACATTAATGTTAATGTACTGAATGCCACTGAATCGTTCACTTTAAACTGGCTAATGTTGTGCTATGTAAATTTCGCCTCAATTTTTTTTTTAAAAAAGGAACAACAGTGCCAGGCATACCACCAGCTCACTGTTTGTTGATGAATGAATGAGTCCTCTTCTTGGAGAAGCTCACGGGTTGGTAGGGGAACACTGAGAGGGCAGGAGGAGCCCAGGTTCAGGGCTTGGAGCAGAGCAGGGCAGCTCCTAACCCCCTCTGAGGACTGAGAAACGCATTACCAGGGAACAGACTGCCAGCGAGAAACCCTAAGGGATCAGCTGGAGTATGTGGGGGGAGAGAAGGGAGAGGAAGATTCCAGGCACTCCGAAGGTGACGGATTCCCTATCCTTGGGCATGAGAGAGACAACTAAAACACTCAACGTTCATCACACAAACTGGTAACTATGTCAGGTGATGAGTCTATTACATTAATTAACTTGACTGTAGATATCATTTCACAACATACAATATGTGTATGAAGTTATCATGCTGTAGAACTTATTAAAAAATCTCACTGTAGTACCAAAACATACACAATTTTCACTTGTCAATCATACTTCAAAAAAGTAGGAAACATTTTACAATACGATGTTAAAATAAAAATCAAAATTCATTCATGTTCCTGTAATACCTCAAATCTAATGAACAGTATAATAATTATTATTATATATGTAAGATGTGGACAGTTTTATGCACAACTCAGCATGGTGGTCATTTCCCAGATGAAACCATGCATGGACCGTCGAATTTCTAATATCCTGAGTTATGAATAATTTAAAGCCTAGCTTAAATGAACCAAGCTGTTTGTGACTGCCTTAAGAAAAAGCAGAGCCACAGGTCCATTAAGCTGTCAAAGAAGAACACCTAAGCGGTCTTGCTCAGTGGTTCTCCACTGGGGTCATTTTGCACCCCAGAGGATATTCAGGAATGGCTATATATTTTTGACTTTAACAACTGAAGGGTGGAGATGCAGTGATGCTGCTGAACAGCCTTCAACGCACAGGACAGCCCCACACAACAAAGGATTACACAGCCCAAAATGTCTCTAGTGATGGATTGAGATTCTAAATTCCCAGGTGATTCCATAAATACAACTGATCTCAGAGATGGAAAGAGGGTGGATTGATGGGTCCTGAAGAGGGGATACACACACGCCAGGCTCTGCGGCTGCAGAGTTGTATGGCATTTTAACCACAGCACTTCAAGTCACCATCCGGTTTCCCCTGTTTGCAGAACGGGGTTCCTACTACCTTCCTCAGTGAGATTGAGCAGCTGAAGGGCTAGTTGAGAGCCTCAACAGGTAGAGGGCCCTCAGAAGACCCTCAAGGTCAAGGCTGGACTAAGATCTCAGCCGCCTGCAATAGTCAGACTCCAAGGTACTTCACTGTTTCTAAACAGAACACATTCCTGATATTTGCTTTATACAAACACATTTGGAAGAACAAACACCAGAGCACAAAAGCATCCATCTAACAAGGTTGGAGGCAATTTTATTATCCTTCAATCTCTGGAAACAGGAGTTGGTTGATAGGGAGCCTGACGCCGAGGATCGCTGAGTCTCCTGCACAGACATGCTGTAAGCCCACCTGTGGCCCCTAACCGGCAGGATCGCCACCACCCCTGGGAGGTCAGGGGGTGTGTTTACATGGCTCATTATGTCCTCCAGTTCCAGTATAAGCAACACATCTTGCTTTAAATCGTACTATCCGAATGAAGTACTGCTCTCGTAATCAGCGTTCCCTTTCAACAAGCACAGATGGCTCTCACGTGCTTAAATGGCAAATCGAGGGCGAAAAGCCGGACGAGCTCTCCAGGCTCTCAGATCTGGTTCTCTGGGTAGGTTCGGAGAGAGAGGAGTCAGGGAATGGAGGAGAGCGGGCACACACCAAGAGCTGAAGGTCTTTTGTCTGCCATCAAGCCCCCAGGACAAACTAAATGGGCTCAAACAGAGTCTGTGGGAATAAAGCCGAGTCAGCCTTACATGCCCCAAGGAGAAGCCGCAGGTCAGCAACACAGGAAGAAGGTCTCCTTTTCACTATCTCCTCCACAGTTTCTTTGTATTTTATCAGGTACCTTTGGCCATATTCAGGGAACGGTTCTGCCCCACTGTAGGTGATCACATTAAAAGGGTACATTTTAAAGATCTCATTCTGCCTTAGCTAAAATAGTATTTTCTTTTCTATTCATAATCATTCAGCTTTTCCCCCTCCCCTAATTTCAAAGGTGGTGGGGAGTGGGGAAGAAGCAGCAATGCAGCTGACTGTGAGATGCACTCAAATGCAGCTCTGAAGGCAAGCACCATCCAGCGGCTCCATATTGGTTTCCATGGTAACCAGGGTCCCTGGGCCCTGGCACTCACAGCAGGAAATGCTGCAGATTTCCAAAGCAGTATCTTTTCACTAGACATAAGATGTCCCATGGCGATTTTAAACATTTGGGAATCGAAAAACACTCCGTGTGTGTGTGTGTGTGTGTGTGTGTGGACTGTGTGTGTACGCATGTAGGTGCGCACGTGCACATAGAAAGATACAGTCACAAAACTAAGACAATGTAGATGAAAGAAGCCTAGCTATTATTACAGATACATATGCTTCTGTCAAACATAACAGATTATTAAATATAAGCAAACAGGCTGTCACACACTTACACACACATACGAGTTAAGGGAAAACAAAATCATCTTTCATAAAGAACTGCAATGGAAGTGGAAAACTGCTTTGGAAAACCAGATGACCAAGGATTCCACATAAACAAGCCAACAAAAATCTAGACTAATGATAACCAACTGAGAGCCCAGGACAGAGCTTTTTCCCATAGCTCATGATCTTTTCCCACTTGAATGGTCTCAAGAGGCAAAATTAACAAGTGGGCCAGGAGGCTTTCAGGGAAAACATGGGACAGAAAGCCCTGCCATAGAGCGAGAATATCCCCTTGTCCCTCTGTGAGCGAGAAGCCTCAGGCAAATGACTTCAGCTCACAGTCTGCCCTGTAAAAATGAAAAGGTTGCACTAGATACTATATGGTCTAGAACAGACCTCTCCACCTTCTAAAAATCAAAGACCAAAGCCTTATATTAACAACGCAACAGACTCCAGGTAATTCTCATGTCAGGCCACAGATATGTTTCCAAAAGTAGTGTATAAAAATCAAATTTCTTTAAGATGTACCAGGAGAATTCACTGCCCAATTCCTAGTGACAGAAGACCTTTTGAACATTCTTCATCTCTTATCTGAGCAATTTCCCAACACCAGATCTTTCCTCCAGCAAAGCACACGAAAACAGCTAAGGTGAAAATTTTAGTTCATAGCAGCTTCCACATTTGGTGCATGTTTTCAGGCTGGGGCTTCATCAGACCAGAGGGGAGGCAGCTACACGATCAGGCAAAATAGACTCAGCCTAGAAAAACACTAGTTTGACAAGTCCAAGTGTCTTCCAATGCACATTTACACTCCAAATGGTTATTTTTACAACCGGCAGAACAAACTCTACGGCAAACAATCTTCTACAAGCATTGTTTAAAAAAAACAAAAAATGCCTCATATATATGAATTGAAATAACTGCACTTTTTCATGAATGGTAATTTATGTTTTATCAAACGTGACTCTGTGTGTGTGGTTAGCAGGATGGGGTGAAGGGGCATTACTTATTTAAGCCAAAATGAAAAGCAAAGGGAAAGAGCTAGGGTCGGGAGGAGGGTGGGAGAGTCCCCACTGCCCCAGGCAGACAGACCTGCAAGCAGCTGGAAGGACGGAGCTGCTGAGTAAACCACTTCATTATGCAAACTGCCTAAGAACACAAACAACCGTATGCACGGACCGACTCAGTCACCCATAAAAACACACATCCCCACCACGCTTGGACCTTCCTCCCCACTGCCGCTGCGGCCACTACCACCACGTAATTCACCAGCGTTTATTACGGCTGCTGGGGTTAAACAGCACAGTACACATCATAATTCAAGCATCGCCAGGGCAAGGAAGACAAAAAGAGGAAACACTACTGACTTCAAGGGGAGCAAATGCTTCTCTTGGTTAGTGGGAGGATGAGCCTTAACCGGACACTCGACCATGGGTGTGGGATTCTTCCATCCCGAGCTCTCCCTGGTAGAGGATTTTAGGATGCTGGGGACATCCTGCCCTGGACATCTGGGATACAGGTACGTAAACGTGGGAGTCAGGTTAGCGCCCTGCTGGTGAGCACACAATAACTGTTCAGTGTCATTTTGAGAAGATGCAGTGAAAAGTCAAATACCATCTAGACGGGACACAAGGAACCACAAGGAAACAGCCCATCTCTGGCAACTGTTGCTACCCAACCAAAGATCAACAATAACAACCACCTGTAGAGTGGAGACCAGTGCTGCTATCAGGGATCAGTTTTAACATCAAGATCAGTGAGGACGCAGAGGAGGGATTTTCATTTCAGCAGTAGTGATGTCAGTTCACTATTCCAAACTTCCTGAAATACACAAATTTGCCCATCAGATACATAAAGTCCCCATCTCCCAACTCCTTCAACCCAAAAATGAGGGGGAGGACAGAAAATAAAATTTTCTTTTAGAAGTTTATTAAATAAAAATACTCAGTAAATATGTGGATCCCTTTGTTATTTCTAGTCCTTACCTATAGTGTGATTTGTAAAAGAAAAAAATGTTTAAAATACACATGCCACCTTATCGTGCTGGACTCAACACCAAGTCTGAGTATCATATAAAACAAACCAAAAAATAACTTCAAGAAAATGGAAAATGGCTAAGACAAACTTCATATTCATAGTGCCATTAAAAAACAAAAACTGTTTTATCCTAAACAGAATATGCAGGAATAAAGGTATTGTGCTAAAGAGTTAAAATACTCAAGGTCTATCAGAGTGGACTTGCCTGCAATGCAGGAGATCTGTGTTGGATTCCTGGGTGGGAAATATCACTTGGAGAAGGAAATGGAAACCCACTCCAGTGTTCTTGCCTGGAGAATCCTGTGGACAGAGAAGCCTGGCAGGCTGCAGTCCATGGGGTCGCAAGAGTCGGATATGACTTAGTGACTAAATCACCATCAGAGGAGTAAAACACCAAAATGATGAAACTCAAAGCAAAATGTACATTTATCAACTCATTTTAAAAGGCATTACATCTTTTTACGTCACCACTTACTAGGTTAATGATAGCTCCTTGAAACTGTATTTACATAATAGGCATACAGTTTTAGCTAGGTTACATATTATTAGAAACAGCAATAATTCACAAAAGTTACTTCACACTTCATATGATTGAAACTCATAGGTATTCAGTATAAATATAGATGTACATACACATACTCAAATTTGGAGTGGCTTGAGGGGCTTTAAGGAAGTTACTGAGGCTGCTGCTGTAGTCGCTGCTTTTGCGACCCTATGAACTGCAGCCCTCCAGGCTCCTCCGCCCATGGGATCTCCCAGGCAGGAATCCTGGAGTGGGTCGCCATATCCTTCTCCAGGGGAACTTCCCAACCCAGCGATCTAACCCACGTCTCTTGCATCTCCTGCATTGGCAGGCGGGTTCTTTACCACCCAGCCACCAGGGAAGCTCTGTTCATGAGGCTACACTAAAACTATTCCAGGTTTTGGTCCCCCCAGAGCCCTCAGCAAAGTCGTAAGCATATCAAGGGTGAGCTCTGCATAGAAACCAATCATCCTGGAACACAGAATTTGTGTCTGTCATTTTAGGCAAGAAACTTCTAAGACCAATCTAATGTTTTAATTCTTTCAACTAACAACACACACACACACACGTGTGTGTGTGTGTGTGTGTGTGTGTGTGTGTATATATATATATATGTTATATAGACAGGTTGTTATATATGTTATAGATATTGGTTGTATAGATACTATGTGTATAGACAGACACAAACACACACATCTTCACTGAAAGGATTACAGCTATAAAGCCCAATTATTAAAGGACTGTTTGATACAACCTAGCATTAAAATTGTTCTCTGCATTCATCACGGTTAAGAATATTTACAAATAGTGAACATATAACAGTGAGGTGGACACTCAGTCTTGGCTACCTCTGAATCCACTTATTCAACCCTAAGTAACTTTTTGATGAGTCTACAGTCTGTTAATATGGATTCATTTTGCCAAGTTATTTCAAATAAAGGAGATACACCAATAGCAATCACCCTTCTCAAGTTCATGAAAATTACTTAAATGCACTTGGAAGGAGGCAAGAAGCAAAAGGCTAACCTAATGTCTTGAAAGCTTAGGCTTCATCACAAAACAGTTTTGTCAAGCTTGTCCCTTTTTTCTGCTCCCATAAAGAGCCTTTTTGGACACATTTTTCCTAATCAGCCCCCTTCCTCATAAAATGTTAATTTCACAGATGTGTGTAGGTTTGCATATGTATTGTATGTATATCTGTACCTGATATATAAAAAGGGTAAGACCTCCTTCCCTACTCAAGATCTAATTACCCCCTGCCCCTTTAGAACAATATCTTATCCATTGTGAATACATGAAACAGACATGCTATAAAAACAAGTGGGAAGCATTCACTGTTGGGAATTATTATTGCTTACATGCCTGTTTAGATTCTTCTACCACCCACTGACCCAATGCCTCAGAAACAGCACCTCTTTGCATTCTTTACCAGGTACCTAGTAAACTCTCAACATAATAGAATAAATAAATAACAGAATAAATCAGGTGACTCATAAACTAGTACATTTACTGCTAAAGGCAAAATAAGCCTTTCTTTGTAGACATTGTTATAGCCCTTACATCCACGCTGTGTTACATGGTAGCTACTAGGTATATGTGGCTGTTTAAAACTAAAATTTAAAAATCAGAAATTCAGTTCTTCAATTATACTAACCATGTTCCAAGTACTTGATAACCTCAGGTGGCTTCTGGTTATCATACTGGACAGTGAAAATGTCTAACACTGTCATCACCATAGAAAATTCTATCACAGAGAATGGCCGTGGCCCAACCTAAAAGCTCCACAAGAGGCCAGGACCACATTAGGGTCACTCACCACAGCGCACGCAGGACACTTCAAGCTCTGGCATAAAGCAACACAATTAGAAAGAGACAAACAAGAAATGAGAGGAAAAGGGTGGCTTTGTCTTGGCCTTGCCAATTTCCCGCTTTAATCAACTACAAATATTCTTATTTTTCATAGCTTTGTTCTTATTCCCCATACCCACCTAGAACACAGCAATGAGAATTTTCAAAATGTTTAACTACCAGCAGAGCAAAATTGGCTTCGGGCTTCCTCAGAATAATTCATGTGAATCAAAATCAAGAGGTCAAATTCAAAACTGCAAAAATGAAAGGCAATAGAGTTTCTAGGTCACTGTCAATACAGTCTGCCCAGATTCATGTTTTAAAATGTCAGAGAATACAGCTGCTGGTCCATCCACTCTGTAAGCAAGATACAAAGTACTTCACTTCATCAGTTTTTATTTAACAAATCAGCAACTGCTTCCTGGGCATCTATAATGTGCCAGGGTTCCAGAATATTAGAGCTTGGCATTAATTTTACTTAGAGCCTGTGTAGGGTTGTCAAGGTGCCCCTATGAGAACCATATCCAGACTCTGAGTAAAATTCACACCAGCCAGTTTTTTCGTAATACTTTGAGGCTCCTAATGCTTTCTGCTAGGTTCCTTTTGCTCCCCAATACTTCTAAAGCCTCAACTGGAATAAGATCATCAGAAAAATGAATACATTATCCTTGAATGTTTCAAAACCATAAACTTGGCTTTTAAAGAAAAATTACAACTGAGCTGTTTCCTCAAATACTCATAAGGGCTCTCCTCTTTTAAGAGTCGTTAAGGACAATAACCAAAAATGATTAAGGAACCTGAACTGGACTATCTGAGTATAAAACAATTTTAGTGATCAACAGCCACATTTAGAGATCAGTAGATTGCAGTTTTATGCCTTTTTCTTTTTAATTAAGTGAATGAAACTGTCCAGGTTTCTTTAAGGTCATCTTCAAAGAATATGCAGTTCCAGGCCCATGAAAAAGTTTTTTATGACCTATTTTGGGGCTTCCCCGTTGGCTCAGCAGGTAAAGAATCCTCCTGCAATGCAGGAGACACAGGAGATGCAGGTTGGATCCCTGAGTCAGGAAGGAAGATCCCCTGGAGAAGGAAATAGCAACTCACTCCAGTATTCTTGCTTGGAAAATCCCATGGACAGAGGACCCTAGTGGAGTACAGTCCATGGGGTCGCAAAGAGTTGGACAAGACTGAGCATGCACAAACACAATGACCTTTTTTATTGTTATTTTTTCAGTTTGTGGCTGAGCAGCTTCCTAGGTAGAAATCCTGCCTTAATTACATGAAAGAGAGTTCAGGTCTGAAACACCAAAGTCAATCCAGAAGTTAAGAGTCAATGAAGTCTCAGTTAAACAAGCTCATTAAAATAAAACTTGTGGGCAAACAAAACCAGTATGGCTGTCTCTTGGAAATAGCTTGCTGGCACTTCCTTCCCTAAAAAGGAAGATTTCCCCTTCTTTTCCAATTCCAGACAAGAGCAGACAGCTGCCACGCATCCACCTGCCCATTTCCTGTGACCCCCATCATGGATATGCTGGGCCCTCTTCAGCAACAGTGAATTATAATCACATAATCCAGAGACTCAACCACCGAGAGGGGTCCCAAGATTCAAATTCTGAACTCCTAAGTGGAATCTGGCCAAAGACCCCATGTCACCAGGCTCCAGCCTCCAGAGATGACAGCCTTCCTCACCCAGACCCACCGAGGACTGCATGCAATGTGGTCTGCACCTTCCTAAATACCAGATACTTATTAGCACTTGGGTACCTGGACTCCTCAGAGAGGAGCAGGACCCAGACCCTGCCCTGGAGGTGGCTGAGTCTAGCGGGAAGGATGGTGACTACACAAGGAGGTGGGGAGACCCCATTTACCCTGGGGACAGAGGGAGGGGGTGGTGAGGGCAAGCACTTCACAGGTAACCTGACTCTTAAACCGGCTCTAGGAAGATAAGCCAAAGATCCTCAAGCATCTAAAGGGGGTGGAGAGGGGGTGGGCTGGGAAGGGCACCCTGGGTCTGGAATTCACAAGTGCAAGAAGGAAGGGATCAACAGTTTAAAGGGATGCAGGGAGCCAAGGGCATTTTTTTGTGGGTGGAACTGCCGGCCGTGGGCAGAGAAGTCACTGGGCAGGTGGGTAACAGCAAGATGGCGAGAGGCCTTATTCTCCTGCGAAGCCTTCGAAAATCTAAGGGGTCTAAGCTCCACTCAATTAATCAATAATCTTCAGGCAGGACTCTGAAATCTGTCCTTTTTTTTTGTTACTTTTTATTTTATACTGGAGTATAGCTGATTAACAACGTTGTGAGTTTCAACTGAGCCATACGTGTATATGCATCCTTTGAAATCTGTAGTTTAAAACAAGCTTCCTAAGTAATTAAGATCCATCAGTGACATAAGGAGAGCATAGCATTTATCAAACTCTAGAGTAAGGGCTTCCCTGATGACTCAGATGATAAATAATCCGCCTGCAAGGCAGGAGGCACAGGTTCGATCCCTGGGTTGGGAAGATCCCCTGGAGAAGGCAATGGCACCCCACTCCAGTACTCCTGCCTGGAAAATCCCATGGACGGAGGAGCCTGGTAGGCTGCAGTCCATGGGGTTGTGAAGAGTTGGACATGACTGAGCGACTTCACTTTCACTTTTCACTTTCATGCATTGGAGAAGGAAATGGCAACCTGCTCCAGTGTTCTTGCCTGGAGAATCCCAGGGACGGGGGAGCCTGGTGGGCTGCCGTCTATGGGGTCGCACAGAGTTGGACACGACTGAAGTGACTTAGCAGCAGCAGCAGCAGAGTAAGGGCTTCCCTGATGACTCAGATGGTAAATAATCCGCCTGCAAGGCAGGAGGCATGGGTTCGATCCCTGGGTTGGGAAGATCTCCTGGAGAAGGGAATGGCAACCCACTCCAGTATTCTTGCCTGGGAAATCCCATGGACAGAGGAGCCTGGCGGGCTACAGCCCCTGGGTCACAAAGAGTGAGAGATGACCGAGAGACTAAGCACGTAGTAAAAAACATCACGTATTTTATGAACCACAGCCACTCTATTCACTTTGAGTCCTGGAGACAGTCTTCATCAGTTCACAGAACCTCAGCAATCTGGGCTCACTGATTAAAGTCCACCTCGGATTGTCTGGACCTCGCTGGGTGCCCTAAAAGCTCCAGCTTCCATCTGCCCTCCTAATGCACACACTGAGGGTCTCTTCTAACCTTCTCATTCCTTGTCATCTGCTTACCTCCACTTCCTTTGTCCCCCCAAGCAAAAATCAGAAACTGTAAAGATAATATAGAAAAAGAAAATTTTGACTGTCCAACTTAATTTGTATTTTAAGATTTAATAGGGCCAAAGCGAGATTTTAAATTATAGAATGTTAGAGCCAAAAAAAGATTACTTGCAACTATCTAAAGCCCTACTAGATCCTGGGAAAACCCCTTTTACAAATGTGGAAATCAAAGCCTGAAGAAGCGAAACAAAATCACTCAGGGTTACAGAGCTGGCCAAGCAGAAGACAAACACAGCATCCAACTTCCAACCGAGTCGTCACTTCAAGGTGCTACATAGATTGGTTTCTTTTCAATGCAATCACGATTAATAAATTTAAAAGCAAACTTAAGGGACTTCCTCGGTAGTCCACTGGTTAGGACTCCACGCTTTCACTGCCAAGGGTGTGGGTTCCTGGTCAGGAAACTAAGATCCCACAAGCCATGCAGACCCCCCCCCCAAAAAGCAAACTTAAGTTTATACTAAACCCAGCAGCTTCTTACATAAAGCATCATAATTTAGTTGTTAAAATCCAGACTCTGGGCCAGGCTCCAGTCTCCCCATTTCCAAGCTACATGACCTTGGCTGATTTAGATAAGCTCTCTTCACCCAGATTTCATCATATAGAATGAAGATCATAAGCACTGACCTCAGAGAACTGTTCTGAGAATAAAAAGACTCACTGCATGTAAAGCATGTAGGACAGAGCCTGGCCTGTGTTAGGCATTCAACAAAGGTGATTAGAGACCATCCAGTCGGCCGGGATCCATTTCCTTCCTTCTTAGAATCTTAAACTCCTCACTCTGGGTCTGGTGCATCATCATCTCAACATCCCAGAGATGGCTGTTAAAGCTATAAAGTAATTACAGAAGCATACAGAGGCAGCCAGAAATGAAAGTCACCCAGCATTATGCTCTCCAAAGGCCCATGCTGACACCAGCAAATGATGCGGTGGCCACAAAGGGCCAGTGCTGACTAAGACGGAGCATTTCATCAGCAACGTGGCCCTGCCTTGCAGTGAGAGGGGTGGGTAAGGGCCTGGTGGGCACCAGGCTGCACGCTTACAGGGAGAGGAACACTGCTCCCCAGTACTGACCACCAAAAGCAGAGAAGCCTCCTCGCACCTTTGTGCTTTCTCTTTAAGTAACTCAGACAACTGTGCCCCAGTCAGTTCAAACCACTCCCATGACAGCCCATGTGCCGGTCCATCATGGACACGAGGAAAATGGAGACCCTGCTTCACAAAGTCAGACATTCTTTGTATACCAAATGCCAAGACACTAATTCTCTGTGGCCAGTAACACGCAAACAGGTATACTTTCATACTGAGCACAAGCTGTATATTCATTCCAGAATGCAAAGATCAACAAAATACAGAACTGTATGTATTATGGTGTTAACTCTTAAATTCCACTATAGTTTAATTATTAACCTAAACATACACATTACAGTAGCAGCTTGTACTCTTTTAAAAAAAATGAACAAAACAGCTCTAATTTATTTCCACATTCATAAATACTTAACTATAGTAACAGGACTAGATTGACTTTGCTGTCATAATGACTAGCGTTTAAAAGATTTTTCTAAATCAATTATTTTCACAGCCAATGCAAAATATTTGCTAAAAAGGACAAAATCTTTTCAGAGCCATTTCCTCTGGGAAACAATATGGAATGCTAATATTTTGGAAACCAGAGACCCGCTAGTTTGAGATTCTGGATGCCTTTTCAAAAGAGACACATAAGAATAACTGTTACTCCCTTCTCTTACTTAAAACAAGGGCTTGAAAAATATTACATCTAAAGGCACTAAGCAGGCTTCTCTGGCAGTCGAATGGTTAGGAACCTGCCTGCCAATGCAGGGGACGTGGGTTTGATCCCTGGTCTTGGAAGATCCCACATACCACGGGGCAATGAAGCCCCTACTGAGTCTGTGACCCCTAGAGCCCACGCTCTGTAACAAGAGAAGCCACTGGAATAAGACTCCTGAGCACCACAACTAGAGATAGCCCACATGCAGCAACAAAGACCCAGCACATCCAAAAATAAATAAACGCACTAAGCAAGAGACTGGACTTTCCACAGTGTGTAGATATCAAGCTGCAAACTGTATTAGAGCTGCAGCCTATAATGACTGTGAGCCAAAATACATTTGCTGCTGACCAAAACAGCTTGAAGCATTTTTTAACAGATTCTTCATTTCCCTGGAGATGCATACAACCATTAAAAAGAGATTACCCATGGATCTCTAAAAGCATGTACACATGGGTATTAACTGCAGTGTAGTGTGTAACAGTAAATAAGTGGAGATAATCTAAATATCCCTAAAGAGAAGAATGATTAAACTGTGCTACATCCAGACAAGAAATTCCATTTGGTGGCTAGAAAGAATGAGGTAGATTCTCTAGGCACTGACATAGAAAGATAATTATAATATACTGGGAACTAAAAATACAGGAACAATGTTTCTTATGGGCCACCTTTTGAAAAAAGATCTTAAAAATATTTTTATTCTATATATCAATTTACATATTGTTCTATGATTAATTTTTCCTGCTATATATATGTTTAAGAATGCAAAAAAGTCTATAAATGACACTAAACCCCACCTCTGCAGAGGGTACTCGGAGGGTAGACTTTATATACTTTGTTACATAACTTTTTTTAAACTGAGAAGCATGTTCTACATTTTGCAATTGTTAAGTAAAAAATTAACTTAATAAAACTAATTTACATTTAATTGAACATCAGATGTGCCTTCAAGTTTCTCTCTTATCGCCATAAAATATACCTTTCTTTGTGTCAACAATACATTTTTTCGGTCATGTGAGCTCTCACACTCCCACATTTAATAGAAAGTTATTTCCTTCAAATGCACATAGATTCTAGACATCTTGAGATGCAAAGTACTGTGGTATCACTAAAAAATGACCTGAAATCAGATGGTTTAAAAATAGATCCAAGTAGGGATCTTGTTCACTGCGACATTATTCGTCTCCTGTCAAAGACATCGCCTCTGAACTCCTTCTCTACCTCCACCAGCACCACAGAGAGGTTAGTCCGGTTTCTTTTCCCACAAATAATGGTTTTTCCTCCCTTCAACCATGAGAACTTGCAGGCCCTTCAGTTTCCCACCAAGAACCCTTCTCGGCGGCAACTTCTGCAAAAATCCAGGTTCCTATTGCAGGAAATTATGGACAATCATAGAATACCTTTCTATTCCATCCTCTAGGTTCCACTGAGTAATTAAACATTAAAACTTAAACTTATGAATCACAGAGCCTCAAAAATGAAGCATCAGATACTTAAGTTTTCATCAAATAATAGAGAAATTCTTTAAGAAAGACACATTCTGATGGTCATTCTAGAAAGACATCCTTATGACTGGTGAGTCCAGTCCCAGATGCTGCTGCAATGGAAGAAAATATGATAAAACAGACCCAATAGCACTAACAGCAGTGAACACTGGCATGAATGTCATATTGCTTTTTATACTTGTATATTCTAAAGATTTTATAACAAACACATATGTGGTATGCAGAAAGTTTTTTTAGGGGTCTTAAAAAGATACTGGTTAAGACCCCGGTCAAGCTGACAAACCACACAAGGAAACAAATGCTCTGGGTCTCCACCAGATTCTCCCAGGGAACCTTTGAAAACACCGCTGGCATCTTGGAAATGAGGAGAAACATTACCTCTCCTGGGAGAACTTTGACTCCCTGAGCTGAGCTAATTGCTCACTTTTCCATATTCCCCCAGCACTCTGTTCTACCACTATTACCATATCAAACATATTATTTCTACACTGAGATTCTTGATTTGCAGGTAGCATTCCCCCCACACTGAAAACTACAAGCCCCTCCAGGATGCAGAATATAACATGCTGATTTTTGTGGTCCCAAGACAGTGCTTGAAATATCAGAACAGTCCTCATTGCAAATTTACTTCAATATTTAGTTAAGTACCTGTGATAAATGAGAACATACTGAAGTCCGCTAGAGGTACATACCCATCGTGGGCTTCACAGGTTAACTCCTGTGTGACTGGGAGCAAACCCACCCAACACTAGCCCCTGACACCCACATTTTCCAATGTCATCACGATGGTAACAAGAACAGATCTGTAACTGTCAGTAAACAAGCAGACTCAGAAAGAAGGCAAAAAAAAAAAAGAGGCAGAAGAGATTCTCTGTCTCGTAATGAAATGGGAAGCACCCTCCTTTGAACAGGGGTCTCTAGGTTATGGGTAATGTCATACTTCTAATGATGGTGCTGGGTAGAGAAAGTTTTACTTTCTTCTCTACAGACCTTTCACAGGTTATAAAAATTCTTTTCCACGATTCAATAGTCACTGAAACCAATACAAATTTTCAAAAGAATTCCCTTTGTTCACTGATTTAATAAACACACTTTAAGCATCTACTGTGTGCCAAGTGCTATGCTCTGGGAAAGTTCAGACACGCACCAGTCACAGCACATACCTTGAGGGGTTTGCAGTCAAACATGGGAGACACATACAACACAATAGGATGCTACTTATAATAGGTTTCCTCCTTTTATGGGAACCCAGGGAAAAAATGGTCTAACCCATCATTCTCACTGCTTCTCATTCCACAAGGGAATGAGGAAAATCTTAAGATGATACATATGAGGAAGGAAAGACAAATTGCAAGCAAACACACAGCTCAGGACTCTGCAACCAGCACGTTGTTAAAAGTGATGGCAAACACATCAAGCCATCTCAGGCATAAACACTGGTTCCTTTTGTTTATTTTTCCTTCTTCTCATGCGTTTTATTATCTGAAGAACGATTTGCAGCATCTACTATGCAGAATCCCCCAGAGTTAAAAATATATATATTTTAAAATATGAGTCAGCTAAGCTCTGATAACTTAAGCTCTATCTTCATGTGAAGCCGCCGAGGGTAAGCGCCCACATGCTGAATGCCATCCCTCCATCTGCTTACCACGTGTGTTGGTGGCCATGTCAGCCACTTTCTGAAAGGCGTCCAAGAAGGCAGCTGCTGCTACTACTGTTGTCCTAAAATGCAAACAGATAACAAAAGCATGAGGAATGTCTCACACCAGCACATGTGTGATAGCAAAAGGACTGGAATCTCTGCCAGGGACTGAAAGTCACCCTCCAAGAGGGAAAACCTGACTGGATACAGACAACCATCGGCTTCATGGAACCCTTTTTTTTTTTAATTGGAGTATAACTGCTTCACAATGTTGCGCTGGTTTCTGCCATACAACAACATGAATCAGTCATTGGTATGTGTGTGTGTGTATATATCTTTATATATGTGTGTGTGTGTGTGTTTCCCCTCCCTCTTGAACTTCCCTCCCACCCCTACCCCATCCCACCACTCTAGGTTGTCACAGGGCATGGGGTTGAGTTCCCTGTATTATATAGCAACTTCCCATTAGCTACCTGTTTTGCATATGGTAATGTATATGTTTCAAAGTACTCTCTCAATTCATCCCACCCTCTCCTTCCCCCACTGTGTGTGGACCTACTTTTTAAAGAAGACTTTACTGCACTGTATTGGGGTACTGCACTGTACCCCAATAATGTATGGCTTATGCAGTACTAATCAACAAATGCTAACTATTCTTCCTACTCCATTTCACCTGATGGTATAAAATTATTAACAAGTAAAATTTCACAAAGAAGGAAAAGACAGGTGTTTCTACCTAAAAAGAAAAACATATTTAAAAAATATATAAGTGGTATGACTGAAAGATACTTTAGAGCAGGAAAACAATATAGCTACATGGATTGGTAGAAGGGATCCTGAAGAGATCTAGGTTAAACAATTCATCTTAGAGATGGGAAAACTGAGACCATAACTACACAGTGATTGTCAAGATCACCAGTTCATACCACAGCTGAAACTAGTAGCCCAGCATGACTTACAATCCCATGTTCATCCCACTATAGGATCCCAGCTATGTGACTTTCCCCCCTAAATCATGACTGTAGTGAAACCGACATACTATTTTTTCAATGTTAGAATGCTATCTCAACAGCATCTCCTGAATTCCTAAAAGCTGAGAACAAGGTTCTGAGAACCCTGAGAACAAGGGTTACTATCTCATTTACTTTCCTAGAAGTTGTCTTGAATTCTTCACATTCTCTTAAGCACTGGGAGACGCCTTGAGCACTTTGTGATCTACTGGTTCCTAGAATCATGGTCCAAGATGTCATTCAACAAAGTAACCACCACTGCATCCCAGGGCTGTGAACAACCAGGACAAGCAGGCCAGCCCCAGGCTCACTCACAAGAACACTGTACAACAGAGTTTACAGCCTGATGTTAACGTCCAAGTAGTTCACATCCGAATACAGTCCTTATAGAGCATCCCTAATAATGCAAAGTTGTGAAGGAAGAAGATGAGAAAAAGAAAAAGGACTAAAAAAGAAAGAAGATGAGAAGAAGGATTTAAAAAGGAAGTTCAAAATGGAGGAGAAAGAAAAAAGAGAAAGAAATGACCTTTAAGCCTAAGCAAGGTAGCTATGGAGCAAAAGGTTCTTGGAAGGTGCTAGAAGTGGTCCCCAGGAAAACCAGGGGCAACAGTCCCTTAGAGTCCAGCTTCAAAATGAGGCCTGATATTTTCCAGTAGAGCAGGAAAACATTCTGGTCAAAAAAAAAAAAAAAAAAAAACAACCACACACACAAAGACATACACACTAAACAAAAACAAAAACCCACTTCAAAGTGCATTTCTTGAAGAGTTGGCACCAACTGCAAACCATGGAAAAGTTAGCTTTACGCTTTGAGATTTATAAACAACTCATTCAAATTTATAATTAATATCTGACCCAACAGCTGGATTTACTCTCACTCAAGTCAAGGCCAATCTTCCAAATGAGCCAGCTGTAGAGGTGCCTCAAGTATTACACGGTCACCAGGGTTCCCGTGGAAACAGACTGTGGTCAAGTGTGAGGAATTAAGAGCTTTTAAACACTGCCTTCCGATGAGCCATATTTCACGGACTGCTTTTGTCACAGGACATCTTAGCCCTCTCTGATGGCGCAGAGCAAACATGCATCCATCAGCAGGAGAAAGGAGTGATTCAGCTTACACGCTCCAAGAGTCGGCCTCTTCTCTGGTTTTATCCTTATCCACTCTCTTAACACAGAAAATTAAACCACGGGCTTGAGGTTCCCATGGTGCTCTCAACCAGGTAATAGTAGCTTGACAAAATAAAGAAATGGTCTCTGCCTCATGGGGCCTATTATTTAACGTGTGTGTGTTTGTGTGTGTGTGTGTGTGTGTGTGCATGTGTGTGTGTGTGTGTGTGTGGCTTCCCTGGCGGCTCAGAAGGTAAAGAATCTGCCTGCAATGTGGGAGACCTAGGTTTGATCCTGGGTCAGGAAGATCCCCTGGAGAAGGGAATGGTAACCCACTCCAGTTTTCTTGCCTGGAAAAACCCTATAGACAGAGGAGCCTGGTGGGCTACAGTCCATGGGGTCACAAAGAGCTGAACATGACTGAGCAACTAACACTTTATATATATAATATGCATATTATATCTATACAGGGTTGGCCAAAATGTTCATTTGGGTTTTTCCATAAGCTGTAACAGAAAATCCTGAATGAACGTCTTGGCCAACAGCAATATATTATAATGTACTTTGTACCAGTGGGGATTAGATTGCTTTAAGTCTTATTCTGTATGTTTAAGACAGCCAATCAGGTAATTATTTTAAGCTTTAGCTGGTTCATTGGTAAAAGGAGAAAAGCATCTTTTCCCTGGTCAACCCTGAAAACCTGCCAGAAATTAAATGAGGCCAGATAAGAAGAGGTGTGGGGGGTAGGGGTTGTACTTACATGTTTTACTACAGGAGGCAACCTCCTACAGGATGGAGACTAACCTATTTGAAATGAACCATGATGGCGGCAGAGTTGGGGGAGAGGGCCTTACATTCTGAGAAGAGCAAGTTGGATTTGATCCAGGACAAAGTAATCACAGGTTCTTACGCAAAGAAATGGCAAAGGACTCAACAAGTGGCAAGAGGGCCATATTCTGAAGCCCATGGTCCACTCATGGCTCTGGAAATCCCAGGCCCCATGAAGCTGAATAATGGACTGGGAAATTTCCACATCTCTCAAGTTCTCTCCTAATCTACAGGGGAGCCACGGAATGCCCAGTCCTGTGGCCAAAGTTCTGGGCAGGAACCCCTGAGGTCAACAGGCAAAGTCCTAAGAACATCATGTTACTCTTCCCTCCTCTGTCTGCCATCCACATAGCTTCTCATCCCAGAAAACACCTACCTGTTTTGTTCTCTGGAAAACCATCCCCGTACACCCAAGCCAACCCATGTCATCCCCATAGCCATGACCAGGGTCATGAAAACAACCTCTTCTTCAAATGTGCAATCACACCCCACTCCCCACTGATTTTAAAAGCATACAGCTTTAACAAGATGTTGCCATATTTCCTATTGTATATCAAATGATGTATTAACAAGCACATGATGAGGCAATTATAACAGCCCTTTAGAGCAGGTCAGCATTAGATCTCATTGTTTTAAAACAGCTTTATTGAGATATAATTTGTATACCATAAAGTTCACCCTTTTTAGGTGTCTAAGTTGACAATTTTTCAGTAAATTCAGAGTTATGCAAACACCACCACAATCCAGTTTTAGAATATTTCCATCACCCCAACAAGGTCCCTCATGGCCATTTGCAGTCAACCTCCTTTCCCACTCCCAGCCCCAGGAAAGCACTAGTCTCCATCTGTCTCTACAGATTTGCATTATATAGACAATTCATGGAAATGGAATTATACAAACTAAATTTTAAGCTCTGTAAGAATAGGCAGGAAGCAGAATGAACTGTGGAGCCAGACTGCCTCAGTTCAATTCCCTGCTCTCTCATTTACTAGCTGCGTGAATTTGGGTAAGTTATTAAGTTTATCCCTGCCTCAGTTTTCTCATCAGCAAAACGGGATAACAACTATACTTACCTCTTGGAGTCATGAGATTTAACTGTTACCATGTACCTGGCACGTAGGGAACACTCTCTATATGTCATCCATGACTACCTCACATATAACTAACTTCTCATTTGACTCTCAAAATTCCAGTGGAAGGAGGCAGAACAGATATGAGTTGCTTTTACATACAGGAACCAGTGGTCAGGACACACGGCAAAGCCAATTGGCAAAGCCAATGCATGCTTCTCCACCTGTAAGACTTCCAAAAGTAACCCTAGTTCAACTCTTGGGTCCCCGTTCTTGTATCCTTTGTCTAAGGCTGCTGCCACTTTCTTGGAGATGACATGCTTCTACTTACCGAAGCTGGGACTGCAGCTTTCCAGCTTTGTTAATGAAATCTTCCCAAACTGGATAGCTCCCCTACAATAAAACAAAGCCATCGATCAGTAAGTCCAGTGTGATAGATATCTGATGAAGACACTGATAACACACCCAGCTCCAATGATAGGTGGGTCCAAATTCTAAATATGTGGAACATGTAAGACTCTACCCTGAACCACCTGATCATGACTCTGGCTGTTCTCCTTATCCCAGAAGGCAGGGAGGGGGGAACCAGAGTGTTTGCAGCTCCTCTCCAGGTCAGGAGGCTACTGGCAAGCATTAGACGGTAAGGAGTCCTCCTGCAATGTGGGAGACCTGGGTTCGATCCCTGGGTTGGGAAGATCCCCTGGAGGAGGGCATGGCAACCCACTCCAGTATTCTTGCCTGAAGAATCCCTATGGACAGAGAAGCCTGGCGGGTTACAGTCCATGGGGTTGCAAAGAGTTGGACACGACTGAGCAACTAAGCATACAGCACAGCGTTAGTCTAGCAGAATCTCAAGGTTTGGAAGTTACCTAAATATAGCTGCTGAGCTGATGGCTTGGGACCAGCATCTACATACTACACGGTTACAGGTGGCTCCCCAGCATATTGCAGCTAACAGGACACTCGCCACCCTCCATGGCAACCTATCTACATCAGCCAAGCTTTCCTTTCTATCCACGCAGTCTTACTTCTAACCTAGGAATCCACAGAGTTAAATCAATCCTGCTCCCACATCTGTCTTTTCAAAGAACTAAGGACAGCCAGCACATTCATTCACAGCATTCCTTCTTTCAGCTCCCAACCACAACTCCATTTCTACATGGGACCCTGTCTCACATCCCCACAGGGTCTTGGGGATATTCCATCACATGTCTCTACTCTTCTAAGTATGGTGTGTGTATGTGCTTAGTTGCTCAGTCGTGTCCGACTCCTTGCAACCCTATGGACTGTAGCCCACCAGGTTCCTCTGGCCATGGGATTCTCCTGGCAGGAATACTGGAGTGGGTTGCCATTCCCTTCTCCAGGGAATCTTCCCAACCTAGGGATCGAACCCAGGTCTCCAGCAATGCAGATGGATTCTTTACCATCTGAGTCACCAGGGAAGCCCTCTAAGTATGGTGCTTGAGACAAACTCTAAACTGCAGGAGCAGTTCTGGCTGGGGCAAACCAGAGTGGGGTCTTACATAACACATTAAATGGATACTAAGATTAAGTAATCAACTAAAAGTCAATGCAAAATAAACCCAGAGAAGAGGAAACCATGGTTAGAGAAGCAGTGTCTGGCACCAGATCATTAAAACATAGAACTCAATGGACACAAATTTGAACAAACTCCAAGAGACAGTAAAGGACAGGCAAGCCTGGCATGCTGCAGTGTATGGGGCCGCAAAGAGTCGGACATGACTTAACAACTGAACAACAACAAGATCAGGTAGCCAGCTAAGAGTCAACGCAAAATAAACCCAGAGAAGAGGAAGCCATGGTTGGAGAAGCAGTGTTTGGCACTGAATCATTTAGACATAGAACTAACCCTAAACACCTGGTGGATTACGGCTGTAGGATAGAATGTAAATGTTATGAACCTCGACAAGGTAAAAATAACATGACACCTCTTGATTTTGTCATTAAGAAGAGAGGATGGAGAAACTGTAATACAGTGAATCATCTCATTTTTTTATTATAGAAGCCCCACCAATCCCCAGGGAGCATAGAACAGTGGGGTCTTCTGTGGGAGCTGTGGACTTCTGTAAATACACTAAAATCTTCCAATTAAAGCTACGCCTAGGAAAAAAGAAAAGAAAAAATAAGTCCCATCAAAATAGACTAAAACTGAAACTGAGTTAAAACATAATGATTTCAGCTTTCTAATTTTTTCCCCTAATAATTTTAATAACCTCTTTCCCCTTACTCTTTATTTCAGTTATTATTTATTTTTATTGAAATATAGTTGATTTATAATACTTTGTCTTTTTTTTAATTTTAAATTTATTTTTTAATTGAAGGATAACCGTTTTACAGAATTTTGTTGGTTTCTGCCAAACATCAACATGAATCAGCCACAGGTATACATATGTCTCCTCCTTCATGAACCTCCCTCCCACCTCCCATCCCATCCCACCCATCTAGGTTGTTACAGAGCCCTGGTTTGAATTCCCTGAGTCTCACAGCAAATTCCCATTGGCTATCTATTTACAGGTAATGTATGTTTCCAGGTTACTCTCTCCATACATCCCCTTACTCTTAAGAGCACACTTTCTTAATCTTGCCACCACTGACATTTTGAGCTAGATAATTTTTTTTTTTTGTCAAGATGAAGGTGGGGGGCTGTCTTGCGCATTACAGGATATTCAGCAGCTGCTCCAACCTCCATTCACTAGACGTCAGTAACATTCACAGATGTCACTGGACATGACAAAATGCCCCCAGACATTTTTCCTACAGGGCAAAATCACCCCTGGTTAAGAACCACTGCTTCAGAGGAATGTCTGAGAAATGAGTTTCTTCTGGTGAAGAAACAGTTATCTGAAGCTCAGCAATTTCTTCAGTATTACTTAATTTCAATTTCAGTTCTCTTAAAGTAATTAAATAATTTTTACTTTGAAAATATCTTGCACAGAATATCTGTTCTAAAAGTGTGTTCATTTATATATTTTGAGTCTTCTGGACAGCAAGAGGATCAAACCAGTCAATTCTAAAGGAAATCAACCATGAATATTCACTGGAAGGACAGATGCTGAAGCTCCAATACTTTGGCCACCTGATGCAAAGAGCCAACTCATTGGAAAAGACCCTGATGCTAGGAAAGATTGAAGGCAGGTGGAGAAGGGATGACAGAGGATGAGATGATTGGATGGCATCACCGACTTGATGGACATGAGTTTGAGCAAGCTCCGGGAGTTGTTGATGGACAGGGAAGCCTGGCTGCTGCAGTCCACGGCGTCACAAAGAATTAGACATGAGTGGCTGAACAACAATATATTTCTCGAGCTATCAAGTCTGTCTGAAAACATGCAGAGATGTCAGGAAAACCATCTACCAAACATTAAAATGGAATATTTCTGGGAGCTGAGATTTGGACCAATGTGTTGTTTTCCTGTTTGTACTTTCCTCATGGCTATAGTTTCCTGGGTTTGTTTTTTTTTTTAATAAGGGTCATACATCATTTTTATGAAAACAATGTAGTCACCACTACACTTAAAAAAATTTAAGATCAAATTAGCAGTTCTGGCAATAACAGCACTGTGAATTTACAATCCACATAGCCCCTAAAGTCTGTTTCACCTGGGCTGCTAGATCACATCCATCAATTCTGCATCTGTGCACTGGGGACCTGCTTGGCCCAATTGCACACTCTAGATTTATTCCTCCAAGCGGCAATGTGCTCCCATGGGACGCTGAGCTGCACCAGGCCAGGGATTCTGCCTGACTGGCTCCTGGCAGAAGTTCTTTGGCATCTACATCTGAGCTACTGACACCAACACTCATGCACATGTCTGGTCATCATCTGCTAAACCACTTCGCCTCCATCCCACCTCTGTGCCCCAGGGGGTCTCTTCAACCCAACAGTATAACTTTATTTGCTTTGAATGAAACCTCTAAGGGCTCAGGCTACCTTTCCAGGCCCATTAAGACATTATGGGAAATCCCACCTATAGCATTTACCATTTTGTTATCAATACTACATATGAACATGCCTTCTATTAATATATCTACATCCAGGTAATTAGGGGTATGGACCAAGATCAGAGTCCTCTGGCTGGGCACTAGAGATCTCTGTTCAGATGCACTTCAGCATCCTTCAGAACATGAGAGTGTTACCAACCAATTACAGCCTCATCTAGCCAGTCCTTCTCTTTCTGGTCGACAAGACAGCATGAGACGCTTTACAAAAAGCCTGAGTTCACAGACACTGAGCATCAACTTCTAGTCAAAGAAACTATCATCTCTCATCTGCACATAGAAGGAGATGAGAACTAGGTCCTCCTCTCTCCAGCACCAACCACTCCTATCCATGGAACCCCTGCAGAAGGTCACTGAGATGATCCACAGCGTTTAAGAAAAGGGTGAGACATATTCAGCAAGAACACACCAGAACGGCAGGATCCATGTGCAGGACCACCAAATCCTGAGTTCTAGCCATGGCCCTGGCAGTGAACTATGTGGGGGGAAGTCACTTGACCTCTCAGGTCAGCTCTTTAAAATGATTAACAATAAAAAGTTATAATTCCATCACCATTATTGAACACTGACATCACGCAACACTGAAAGAATGTAGGGAAGAAATAAGGAACACAAACGCCAGAGGCCAATCTTTAGGCTAGAATCTGAGCTCTCCCACCTGCTGCATGACGGCAGGCAGGTAGTCCAACCTTGGCATGGGTCAGTCACCACTACCCCAGGTTGGTGCAAGGAGGAAGTGAGGTCAATCATCCCAAGTGCCCAGAGCAATGCTGGGCATTCTGTAAGGGCTCAGTAACCTTTGACAGGTTTGATCCAAGTGTCTGCAGGCTCCCAACAATCTCCTTTGGGGTGCTGGGAGAGATGTTTACAACTCTCCAGGTCGGAACTTCCCGGGGTGTCCAGTGGTTAAGACTCTGTGCCCCCACTGCAAGGGGGTGGGGGTTCGATTCCGGGTCTGGGAACTAAGATCCCACAAACTATGCAGTGTGGCCAAAAAAAAAACTCCAGAGGTCAGATGGTCCATACAGGCTGGAATCCCTCATTCTCAATCCTAAGAACAGCCCTGAACACGCATCCTACTCTGAGTTCACCTTAGTTAAAGCAGACATGGAAAGAGACAGCGGGATACACAGGGTCAGTGTCTCTGCCGTTCCTAGTACAAGGCGGATGGAGTACTCAAACCCCAGACAAATGTGCCTGAAAACCACTAGAGCCACTTTAAAAATGACTTACCTGCCCCCACCTGGAGCCTCATTTCAGTCTTTACCAAATTAGCAACAAAAGGAGGGTCCCTGCTGCAATTAGGGGGTACAGCACCCAGCTCTCCGCCTACGAACACCCACTCTGCCAAAAGAAGCCTGCCAACAGCCACTCTCTCCTGACTTAATGATATTTGACAGTCTAGATATTTGACAGTCTATCAAAGAGTATCAGGCCCACCTGTTTTAGGCAATATATAATTTAATGGATTCTAAAAAAAAGAAAAGAACTTCTAAGAACAGAAGACAAAAAGCTCCTTGTTGAGAAATGTAAGTGTGTAAATGTTATTAAAATTTAAAAGGCAAGGTGATGTTGGGTTGTTCCAGATTTTTTTCTTTTTAAGTTTCTTTCAAGGAAAAAAAACGTTTCTACCCACCTGAAAGTAGTTTTACTACAAAAATTCAAAAGCTTGGAGGGAATGAGGAAGGAGGGAGAAGGGACTTGGAAAATGAAAAGGTAACTGAGAGAAAAAAGCCCTGGGTTGTTCTAGACAATAAGACTGGGTGAAGGAGAGCAGACTCAAATTTCAGAAGAAATTTGCCAATCAAGACCCCATATGCACGGAGAGGGCTTTTAGAAAGCCAGTCCAATGTGGTCCTTAATTTTCTAATCTGCACTGCCTACCAAGAAATCCCAGAAAGCTGTCTCCTGACATTGTGTCTGGTGGGACTCTATTCACATTTAAGGAACCCCCAGGTTCCTAAACTGCATCCTCTAAACTATGAGAAAGTCTCAACATAGACCCCACTGTGAAGTTCACCAGAGAACACAGCCAGGTTTCACAGCTTTCCAGACAGACCAAAGTCAAGGAAAACAAGACTCCTGCCGAGCACCTGGGTTCCGCCAAGTCCAAAGTCACGGGCAAAGGGAAACGAGACTCTCCTTCTGGAATCTCCTTCTTGAATTCCTTTGGGGGTGCCAGGGGATGGGGGGGGGGGAGGGCAGGGAGGTTTTGAAGCCTTGGCAGTTTGTTGAGAATAGAATTCAGATCACACCAGGTTCTGGGAGAAAGGAGAGACCCCTGTGGCTGGAAACTGCTGTGTTTGCAAGCATGCGGATGACTCTCTTTAGCAAGCTGCCTGAATATGCCCACTTCCTCCAAGGAGAGAAACGGGGCCTGCCCGAAGACAGGCTCTAAGTCTGCAACCACAGGCAGGGTGCCCACCACACAGACTCCCCACCCCGAACCCTCACCCACACCGGCTGTGGTCTCTTCTATCCTCCGGGGGCATTCAACAATCCGGAAAACTCCTACTCAGCCATCAGCACCCAGTTCAAATGTCACCTCCTGCAGAGCATCCTGGGGCCGCGCCCCCTCCACTTCCCTCACATCACACAGCTCACTTCTCTGGGCCTAGGTTTTCCCCACTGAACTTTGGGTTTGAGGACAGAAAAACAGAGGGAGGAAGGGAAAGTATTTCCAACAAAAGGGGCAAAGACAGGGAGACGGGGAGGACACATGTGGGCTCCTCCAAGGGACACCAGAGTGGCACGCTGATGCTGGGAGAAGCAGGAGATGGAAGGACGGACAAGGAGAGTCGGGCAGCTGTCTAGGGGAAGGTCCAGGGTTGAACTACAAATGGGGCTTCATTCAAATGGCAGGTGACATGAATCCCAAACCAGTACGGTGACAAGAGAATCTGGCGACCCCATCACATACCTGAAGGCAGCCTGGTCCCTTGGGGGGTGGGGAGGAGAATAAAGTCATCTTCTTACTTCTGAGAAAAAGGCCTACCTATCTCGGTCAACTCCCCAAGAGTTTGGTGGCCACTTAAGCAAACAGGCAAGTGGGCTGCCCTGGGTGTGTGCTAAGCTGCTTCACTCGTGTCCGACTCTTTGCGACCCTGTGGACTGTATAGCCAGGCTCTCTGTCCATGGGATTCTCCAGGCAAGAATGCTGGAGTGGGCTGCCATTTCCTTCTCCAAGGGATCTTCCCGACCCAGACTTGAGCTCTGGGGACACCGAGTTCCAGTCCTCTCCCCCACTTATCCCACAGCCAAACGGCTGGGCAGGCCACTTGCTGGTTTGGGGTTCTATTTGCTTTGTATTAAACAGAGGCCCACGATGGCATCCCACACGGAAAAGAAGAAAAAAACTGTAACTAACCGACCCGGCAAGTTAACAGTACCCCATAAATAATGCAGCACTGCCTCTCCCAGCCCAGCCCACATGACAGCGGAACCTCCTGGACAGCTGAGGGAATCAGACAGCAGGGCTGCCACTTGGGGAACACAGAGGAGCCCGGAGCCTGGGTTGGAGAAAGGGCCATTTGACAGGAGCTAGAGACTGAAGGGGACTCTCAAGGGGAGGGAGGATTTGGCTCAGCTGAAAATGAAATAGGGACCAGCGGGGACAGGTTACAGGGAGTCAGGTTCCAGAGAGAGCTGGCTGACCAGTGGCTACGGCTGATGAGAACCCAAGTTTTAGATATATGACTGGACAGGTCATCTCCCAAGCCCCTTTTCACCTTGACAAGCGCCATTGTCACCACTGTCATCATTACACATCACCACGTTCTGAACAGTTGCTAGATGCCTGATAAAGAGATCAGCATGTCTCCAACATTAACTGACAATCCTATCATCTGGAGATCCTGCAAAAATGCAGATTCAGGTGGAGAGGGAGGTGGGAGGGGGGACCGGGATGGGGAATACATGTAAATCCATGGCTAATTCATTTCAATGTATGACAAAAACCACTGCAATGTTGTAAAGCAATTAGCCTCCAACTAATAAAAATAAATGGAAAAAAAAATGCAGATTCTGAATCTCTTGGTCTGAGCTGGGGCCTGGATGTTTTATCTTTCATCTAAGTGACGCTGAGGCTGCCGGTCCATAAACCACACTTGGAGGGGCACAGCTTGATACACACTCTTACTACGTGTTCAAAAAACCCCATGAGGCAGGTGCTGCTGTTATCTCACAGCTGAAGAAACCCACGGCCAGAGAGGCTGCATCTTAGCACTCTAGGCTGAAATGTGATCCCTGATCTGCCCGTCCAAGCACTACCCTGACTCTGGAAAGAGCAAGCAGCAAGATATACAGACCCGGCCCTAGGGCTGCAGGAAGCCCAGTAGGCAGGTTGGGTCCTGCTTTATATCTGGGTTCAGTAGAAGCCAAATAATTGATGCTTTTGAACTGTGGTGCTGGAGAAGACTCTCGAGAGTCCCTTGGACAGCACGGAGATCAAACCAGTCAGTCCTAGAGGAAATCAACCCTGAATATTCATTGGAAGGACTGCTGCTGAAGCTCTAATACTTTGGCCACCTGATGGGAAGAGCCGACTCATTGGAAAAGACCCTAATGCTGGCAAAGACTGAGGCAGGAGGAGAAGGGGACGACAGAGAATGAGATGGCTGGATGGCATCATCGACTCAACGGATATGAGTTTGAGCAAACTCTGGGAGGTAGTGAAGGACAAGGAAACCCGGCATATGGTGGTCCATGGGGTCACAAAGAATAGGATACAACTCAGTGACTGAACAACAATCAGAAGCCCAGACAGAGCGGGGAGCAAGGGCTCCCCAAACATATAACCCCTGATTGCAACTGCAAAGGACCTGGGAGAGCTGTAATGTCACCCTAGAAAGTCAGGATCCTCAACGATGTGAAAAAGAAAACATGAAAGAAAAGCCTCTTGCGCAGAAACTGTCACACACCAGATAGACACACACCGGAAATATTCAGTCACCACCAGCAGCAGTGTGATTATGGCTGATTCTGTCGCGTCTTCAGGTTTCCTGTGGACACTGGAACTGATCGGCTTCTAACAGGAGGTGGGGGAGACTGTCCCGAGCATCTCTCCAGGATTCCATCCCCAGCCCTGCCACCAGGTCCCTCCCCAGGGTGAGTGTGAGGGGCACAGTCCACAGCATCCCTCCCCTTCTTCCAGGGACACCCCTAGGTGAGCTCAGCCTTCAGGGAAACAAAAACAAAGCTCCAAGAGAAAGTTTCTGACCAAAGCAGGAGCACCTCTGGACTCCACGCTTCTTGAAGCACAAGGCAGGAATCTGCGACTTCCAGGAGTGGGTACCTGTCACAGCTTTGTCCCCAAAGCCACCCTTCCCCACCCCATCTGGCAAGATGAAGTGTTCCCTAGGTCCTCTCATGGAAGGCGCTGCGTAAGCCCCTCCATCATAAAACCATTCCTGGGCTTTTATTTTCTGATTGGGGCTTGCCTAATCCACTAATTACCCCTGTCCATCAAGTGGATGACAGCCTTGCAGATAATCAGCAGTTGCTTCCTTACACACCCACCCTCACCCACCTACCCAAGCTCACCAGCAATAAAATGCCTGTGAAGAGAACCTCACAGCTCTGTGCACACTTCACGCTTCCCATTTCAACAGATTTCCCCTCCCACCAAACTCCACAAGCCCCAAAACCCACCCAGGCTGCTAGGAATAACACCGGGGCAGAAACCACGAAAAAGGGCTGTGCCTGTTACGTCTACAGTCATTTACTCTTTTTTTAGTGTCTTTCCACTGAGTGTCCATCTCTGTGCCTGGATAGAAGGCCCTGATGAGCAGCCACACCCAGTGCCTGAAAGGATCCGTGTGGTCTAGTAGGTGGAGTCAGGCTGCCCAGCTTCAGATCTCCCCAGACCTACATGACTCAGTCATCCGGTGACACTTTATCTTCATCTGTAAACGATGACCATGGTAGTCCCCTCCTCAAAGGATCCTAATGAGGGTAAGTCAAAGAAAAGGAGGGCGCAGAAGGGTGACTAACACCTAGAACTCCAGAAATGCTGGCAACTGCCATTTTAATGAGTCACGTACAAGGCCACCCAAACTTGGACATTTAATGAGCACCTACTATGCACAGGTTGGGCTTCCCTGGTGGATCAAACGGTAAAGAATCTGTCCACAATGCAACAGGCCTGGGTTCAATCCTTGGGTCAGGAAGACTCCCTGGAAAAGGGAATGACTGCTTACCCACTCCAGTGTTCTCGCCTAGAGAATTACATGGACAGAGGAGCCTGGTAGCTACAGTCCATGGGGTGGCAAGAGGCAGACACGACTGAGCGACTTCATTACTACACACAGGCACTGGGTGGGGCTTAAAAGAAGCAGAGTGTTGAGGGATGCTGCCGTGTAAGCCACTGATCTGGAGGGCACCACACTCTAGATATAAAGCACTAGAAGGTGCAATTGGTACAAATTTCTGGACTGGAGTGATTCCTCACTGGGGTCTTAAATGACTGTAGCCCACCAGGCCCCTCTGTCCATGGGACTTTCCAGTCAAGAGTACTGGAGTGGATAGCCATTTCCTGCTCCAGGGGATCTTCCTGACCCAGGGATCTAACCCACATTTCTTGGGTCTCCTGCATTGGCAGGCATATTCTTTACCACTAGTGCCACCTGGGAAGCCTGGAAGAAGAGGGGGAAAGAAAGGAAGGGAGGAAGAATTCCCTGCAAAAGAAGAAGAATTAGCCAAGGATAGAAGCATAGGAGATCATGCTACATTCAGACATGAGTCACTTTGTTCACCTGGAAGACATCCCGGGAAGGTGTGATTTGGGGGACGAGAGTCGGGGGGAAGAGCAGGGAGATCCCACCCACTCCATGAGCTGCAGAGGAGGCTTGTGGTGGCTCAGGGAGGCCCAAGAGCCACCCCCACTTCTTCTCACCCAAGGAAGACTCCCAGCACAAGCTCCCAGAGACTCACCACCAGGGAATGCCTGCTAAACCTACAGATGCCTGCACCCGGCCCCAAATCAACACAACCAGATCCCTAGGGGTGGGGCCCAGGGGTCTGCACTTAACACATTCCCCAGGGGACACTCATGCTCTGATGGCCGAAATCACACACAGATCTGAGACTCATCAGTCTAGGTAACAGGCCACAGCTGTCTGAGGCCTTGGATACTGTGGCCTCAGCGATTTCTCAGTCCTGATGTACAGGCCATGCTCCTGTAGGAGTAATCCCCGGTGATAATCACCTGCACAGGAGAATGTGGACAGACACATCTTCTGAAAGGCATTTGGCAACGGGTTTCAAAAGCCTTGAACGTATGTGCCTTTGACCCAGGATAAATCTTTCCGGGGAAACCACCAATGTAAATCAAGGTGTAACTGCAAGGATCTATTTGCTGAAGAGCTGCTCATGGTGAAAAACTGGACATAGCCTGATCACAAATCACTATGGAACTGGGCTCCTGACTCAGGGCCTTTGCACATGCTCTTTCTGGGCCTGGAACATTCATTATTTCTCTGATGTCCACAAACTTCATAAGTTATCACCCAAATGTCACCTTCTCTTTGAGGTGAGGCTTTCTCCAACCACACTATTTAAAAACAACCACACGGGGCCTGCTTTATTTTTCCCCATCACACACACTCCTTCTAAAATACAACACAACTGACTTATTCAGTTTGTCTGTCCCAGACACCCACCCCTTGTCCACTAGAATGTAAGACCCAAGAGGACAGAGACCTGAGTCCATTTTGTTAACTACTGTGTCCTCAGCACTTAGCTTCCCAGGTGGCTCAGAAGGTAAAGAACCCACTTGCAATGCAGGGGACGTGGGTTCAATCCCTGGGTCAGGAAGATCCCCTGGATAAGAAAATGGCAACCCTCTCCAGTATTCTTGCCTGGAGAATCCCCATGAACAGAGGAGCCCGGCGGGCTTCAGTCGATGGGGTTGCAAAGAGTCGGACAAGACTGAAGTGACTCAGCACACACACACACCTCAGCACTTAACACTGAACCTGGCCCACAGCAGGTCCTCCAATAGGTGTCAACTAAATCAATTAACTATGAACAAAACAACAGACCACCACACAGCCATTAAAACTAACCCGGCTTCTAATTACAAACACGGAAAGTGTTAAGTGAAAAGCTAAGTGGAAAAAGAAATTTCTGGCAGGGCAAAGGCCGCAAAAGCCTTCCTCTAAAAGGTGTGTCCACAACCCACTTTGGAATCAAGTGGTTATGGGTGACTTTTATTTTTTACTAACCTGAGGTCTTCAGGTTTTTTTTTCTTCCATTAACTTTCAATTACTTGCATAATCTTAGAGAAGTAATCCCTTGAGAAACGCTCTCAAAACATTTGCTAAGGCTTCATGCTAAATGTAGGGGAAAGCTTTCTTCTCCGCGATTTAATTAGGGTGTCCCTAATTAAGGCCAGCCCAACATCAAAGAGGCCAGGTTCCCAGGGACCCTGGCTCCAGGTCTACTCCTGGTGGCAGGATGACCCCCCTCCCCCAGCAGTAGCTCGGAGCAGCCCAGGGCCTGGATGCCAAGGGCTTGGCCATCAGCTGTCTCCTCCTGGCCCTGCTCCCCGCTACTTGTTTCCTATTGGGGTGCTTCATCCAATTATCCAGGCCCCAGATCACATCCTGCTGGAGAGCGGGCTTTGAAGGTTCAGTAAACAATCACTTCAAAACAAAGAAGGACCATTAAACCAAACTCAAAGACTTCCTTAATGGCCTCGCACTCAGCTGCTGGCGGGACTGGAGCAAGCCGGGCCTCAGAAGTGAGACTTAGAGGTCTTCCTGGGGACTAATCTCGCCACCACTCCAGCCGCCTCGCCTCCACGGCCCCCCTTTCCTGTTGTGCAATCCTGTGGACTGCAGAGCTGTTACTGGGGAGACCCTGACGGAGGGTGGGGGGTTCTCCAGCAACACAAACATGTGTCATGCGGTTGGCACCTCGGACAACCATGTCAGACCCTTGCGCACCACACCCCGCCTGCGGCCCACACACTTCCTTCTGTGGACGAGTCAGCGGCCCCCCCGGGGTGAGTCCACCACCCAACAATTTCAGGTTGTTGGCTGGTCCAACCCCCTCTTGAAATAAAGGGAGGCCCCACTGAGCCTCTTGAAGCAGCTCAGAGGAGGGCCTAGATTTTTACTGCTTTATCTGGTTCGTCCTGAGTCCTAAAGTTATCAGTAGGACGATGATCAAAGCGATCATTGACATATACCCACTAGGGAATCTGAAAAGGAAATCCTAAAATGCTGTAAGAGACAGCTCAGCCCCGTGGATTAAGGGCACAGACTCTGGAGCCAGACTGCCTGGGCTCCACTCCCAGCTGTACCTCTCCTTAGTTGTATGATGGGGGCAAATGGCTTACCCACTCTGCACTTCAGTTTTCCATCTGTAAAATAGGAATTATGGCAGGAACTCCCTCACTGATAGACGCATTTGTAACTACCTTCCTGGGTTGCTGGGAGGATTAACAGAATCGTAAAGCACTAATATAAGGCCTGGCTGTACCATACAAATGCTTGTTAAGTAAGGAAAATAAAACCAGGGAGGGTTTTGTACCTGTACCAAAACCCTCCCCCTGGTTCTGTCCCCCAGCTCCAAATGAGAATCAGAGGTCTTCCCCTGGCCCCTCTCAAAATCTCATGCTGACATCTATTATGGCACTGATCACACTGATTTCCAGTTACTTATCTGTTACTCCTCTAGACTAAACAACTTCCGGGCAAGGTCATGGGTGTATTTCTACCCACCCCCACCGCCAGCAGTGCCTGGCAGAGAGCAGGCACTTTGTCATATCTATCGAATATGTGTACTGCATTCTCTCAAATTATTTACATGCTGAAAGTTGAAAAGCATTTCACTCTTGTCTCGACTGCATTATCAAAGCGAAGGGACAGGTTTCTTGTATTTTCTGAAGCATCTGAGTACCACTGTGGGCAGGGTACTCTGCTAGAAATTGCCAGCAGATTTCTGGGTTCCCTTGTGGCTCAGCTGGTGAAGAATCCGTCTGCAATGCGGAAGACTTGGGTTTGATCCCTGGGTTGGGAAGATCCCCTGGAGACAGGAAAGGCTACCCACTCCAGTTTTCTGGCCTAGAGAATTCCATGGACAGTCCATGGGGTCGCAAAGAGTCAGACATGGCTGAGAGACCTTCACTTTCAGACATAAGAGCATTTTATCTAGCACTCATTTCATGCTAAGCCCTTTACATACACTTTCTCTTTTAATCCTCCACAACTTGAATAGGAGACTATTACTCCACCCATTTTACAGGTAAGAAAATCAAGGCTCAGGGAACAAGAGTAACATGCCCAGAGTAATAGAGCTAGGAAGTGGCAGTCCAAGAGCAACCACTTAAGGCAGCATGCAGTGAGTACAGATAGAATCAACATGCATGTGGAAAAATGCCCAAGAGTGCCTGATGTGGTAGAAAGAGGAGGATGGAGAAATGAGCGACCTTTCTGGTGAGGCCTTGAAGGATGAGAAAGATCTCAGTAATTCAAAATATGGCAGAGAAGGTCCTCCAAGTGGGACAACAGCAACAATGAAGAGCACAGGAAGTGTTCAAAGAAGCCAGGGGATCCAGGTTGGAGGGCACTGGGCACAGAGCAGGCCCCTCCACCAGAGTCAATCACAGGGAGGCCCGAAGGCCTGGCTAAGACAGGTGGGCCACAGACAGCTAGCAGGCAGACAGTGAAAGTGAAAGGCGCTCAGTCATGTCTGACTCTTTCCCATCCCATGGACGATACAGTCCATGGAACTCTCCAGGCCAGAATACTGGAGTGGGGAGCTATTCCCTTCTCCAGGGGATCTTCCCAACCCAGGGATCGAATCCAGGTCTCCCTCATTACAGGCAGATTCTTTATCAGCTGAGCCACCAGGGAAGCCTATCCAGAATACTGGAGTGGGTAGCCTACCCTTTCTCCAGCAGATCTTCCCGACCCAGGAATTGAACCAGGGTCTCCTGCATTGCAGGTGGATTCCTTTCCAGCTGAGCTACGAGGGAAGCCCCAGTAGGCAGGTAGGAGGAACCCAAACATGGCCCAGCCTTGGGAAGGGACAGAAGCCAGTACAAAGCTGTTGGTAAAATGCAGACTGGAGGCAAATGAGGCCGCCTCTCCTGGTGTTCACTCCAGAAAAAGAAAGCGCAACTCAAACAAGGTGGACAGGAAAAGACGACAGTTACAAAGCAACTGTCTCCCCTTACACTGGTGTAAACATCTCTTAAAAGGCATTTTTTTAATAAAGCATTAAAGGCCCTGAGGACCTCAGCCAGGCACCCAGGCCTTCCCTACCTTTATCTACAGAAGATTTGCAAACAGAGAAATGCCAATAGGCCCTGCTGAGCCAGATGAGGTTATAATGAACTCAGGAGTGATTTATATACTTAGCAAGAAGAAAAAGAAAAAAAACAAAAACAACTCAACTTCTCCATTTCCTGCAACTTCATTTGCAAGTTCTAAATACAGCTCAGTAAAGGGTGGGGTCTTGTTTGCCCTAAGAAGTGGTGGAGATAATTATTGATTTCAAAACTATGGAATACTTCATTTCCAAATACGCAAGACAGAAAATAACAGCAGCCAACATCTGAGTGCATGTAAGTCAGGCATGGTGCAAAGCCTTTTACAAGTACAATCTCATTTCAGAATTGCCCCAACAACATTATAAAGATGGGTATTTTATAAGACCCATTTCACAGAAGAGGAAAATGAGGCTCAAAGAGATGAAGAAATTGGCCCACAGGATTTAAAACCAGATCTCTCTGCCATTTCCTTCAGGAAATGGCAATCTACTCCAGTATTCCAGCCTGGAGAATCCCATGGACTGTATACTGCCAGGCTCCTCTGTCCATGGGGTCATAAGAGTTGGACACGACTTAGCGAATAAACCACCTCTCTGCCTCCAAGCTCAGCAGCAGCTCCAGAATTTCCATAGAAGGGGTTTAGAGGCAATGGTGTGGCCAGAAGGAATAGGATGTGGGCAGGGAGCTGTGCTGCTGAGCAAGCAGTTTTCACTTGGATGTCATGTTATAGATCCGTGCTGTCCAATACAATAGCCACTAGCCACATAAGACTACTAAAACCAATTGCAAGTAAATAAAATTGAAAAATCAGTTCCTCGGTTGCACAAGCCACACTTCAAATGCTCAAGAGTCACATGAGGCTAGTGCTTACAGTATCTGACAATTTCCACGACAGTATACAACCATTCTCGACAAGACTATCACAGATCAACTAAAAACACCCAAGGATTCTAAAGATGCTTTTTTTCTGTTGCTATTTTTTAAAATGTATTCACTTTAATGTTGTTTCACTATAAATTTATTTTTATTAATTGTAGTAAATACACATAACATTGACCATCCTGAAGCCCGGTAGCGTTAAGCAGATTCTCATTGCTGTGTCACCATGGAAGACACTTTTACTCAGGCAAGGTTGAGAAAACATGTCGAGGGCACTCAGATTGTGTATAGCTGGGGGTACTTTTAAAAATCCTAAAAAAAAAAGAAATCCTAAAGCCCAGGGTGTACCTGAGAGGCACTGAATCAGACCCTCTGGGGAGTGGGTTCCAGGTATCAGCATCTTATGGCTCTCAGGGAATCCATGGGATGTAACCATGTCTGTTCTACCAAAAGGGGCACAGAACCGCCTCTTCCTCCTCCAGCCAGACCCGCCCCTCAGGCCCCCTGGAGACCCATGCCTGGGGGAGGTGACCAGGAAGTGAGGCCCAGGCAAAACCCACCGTCCACCTCTAGGACTTGGGAGGCGGCTGGTGCTGACCCAGCTAATACTTTCACTGCTGTCCAAATTCTTCAAGGGAAAGAAAGCAAATAAAAAGACACAGAGCTCAGAAGGCACTCCACTGATTTTTTTTCCTCCACCCACTGAAACTAGACAGGAAAAGAAAAACCACTTAGACACTATGATGGAGGTCATATATGCCGAGAAATCGGCACAGAAGGGAGGTTTCCTTGGTGAATTCCATCAACGTCCCCCAAACACAGTCTTGACATGGCTCGACCGATCAACCCAACTGGAGGGTGACAGGGAAACAATTCAACACAGAAAGTCCTTTTACAAGAGAGTTCCAGGAATGGACACAAAGTGAATTCAAGGCAAGGTGTTCTCATTGAGGAGTTAACTCAACTTTGGGTGAATTTACTCAATTCACGTAATTGAGGGTACCAATGAGCATAGTCACCCAACCTCAAGGACCAATGGGCTCCATGGACATATAAAGCGACCCTCTGGCCAGTCATGGAGAAGACCATAGGGGTTTGTATGAGGACAAGGACAGAAGCCAAGGTTGGGGGTGACTTTACCTTCTAGGAAGCCTTCTAGGGGGAGGGGAGGAGAGAGAAAGACAGGTTGTATCAGAGAAGACTGGTAAGTAGGAGGAGCAGGGAAGCCACAACATGTTGATATATTATATATTAAATCATTTCCACAAAAGTGACAGACAGATGGGAGCCTCCCACCCCCATCTCCACTCCCTGCACCCCGAGTCCTCCCAGTATCTCAACTCAGGTTCATACCCCCAGGCTGGCTCTGGGCTACAGGAGCTGCGATGTGACCCCAATTCCTTGCTAGGGTCTCCTGTGGGACTCAGGCAAGTGAAACGCTGCCTTCTAGAAACTAACACACAGCCCCCTCTCTACCTTAGGCATGCTCTAAAGAGCTCCAGCTTCAGGGTCAAATAGACCAAGGTCTGAATGCCAGTCTACCTCACCAGGGCGTTAAACAAATGATCAACTCAAAGCCTCAGTTTTCTCAACTGCAAAGCGGGGGTGATGTGAGGATGACAGGAAATCCTGGCACATAATAGATTCTCATCGAGTCCCTTCCAGCCCCCTGTTCACTACATGCAATAAATACAGTTGCTGTTATTTGGTGGCTAAGTCATGTCATCTCTTTGCGACCTCATAGACTGCAGCCCCGTCAGGCTCCTCTGACCATGGGATTTCCCAGACAAGAATACTGGAGTGGGTCGCCATTTCCTTCTCCAGGGGATCTTCCCGACCCGGGGATCAAACCTGAGTCTCCTGATTAGCAGGAGGATTCTTTACCACTGAGCCACCAGGGGAGCCCAAATAAATACAGAGCACCTGTATACCAGCTGGCACCCCAGACCACCTTAAATTGAGAAGCAGCAAATGACACAGCCCCACGCCAAGGTCTTCCCTGGGCTAAGAGGTAGGAAACATTGATAATGTGGGGGGGGTTCATTTTGCTTTGGGGGGGTTTGTAACATGTAACATGTGTGTGCATGACACAGACTCAGAAGAACCCTTCCACAGTCTCCAGCTCATTCAAGGAAAAACCTTGGCAGTCAAATACAATGGGCTTCCTCAGTGCTCATCCAATTAATTTATTCCATTTGTCTCTCCAGTTTGCTACTTAATAAGGACATATCAGCAGTGCAATCTGAAAATCTGAGTTAAATGGCTTCAGGCATCACAGTTCCCTTTCAGGGTCCCAAATGCGTCCTGTCTGCTGTCCTAGGCAGCTGAACCTGCCCTGGAGCTTTCGTTTGGCTCCAGGAGAGGTTATTTCTCTGTTTTTGCAAAGGTGTGGGCTTTAGGGGAAAGTGTCCTGAAGGCAGTTCCGAGAAGTAATGGCAAACTCAAAATGATCTCATTTTCCCATACCCGATCGGAACATCTAAATGGTCTTGCTATAGAAGGAATCTGGCCATCTCTTGCCCATCCCTGGGAAGATGGAAAGGGCCTAGATGAAAATTACAGATAAAGAGCCTAATGAATCAATAGTTTCAACCTTTTCACCCTCCAAGCACTTTAAAGACCTCAAGTGAGCTGGCCAAATTGACAGTTTTAGTTTTTTTCCTTCTCTCTACCCCAAGAGGCAAAAAGAGTTCGAAGGCTAAAAGGTCAGCAGCAGAGTACGCGTGGGACATACTTGTACTAAAAAATTATTCACTGTCTCTCTGAAATACAAACTCAACTAGGGACCCTGTATCTTTACTTGCTGAAAATACACCATCAGGCTCAACACTTGTGATGACACCAATGCTTGATCAATACTGTAGGACCGTGAGTACACGTTAGTCTGAGAACTAAATGATGGGACTTTCCTGGCAGTTCAGTGGTTAAGTCTCCACACTTCCACTTAGGGGACATGGGTTCAATCCCTGGTCAGGAATATCCCACATACCACATGGCAAGGCCATAAAGTAAATAAAATCACTCTCTTAAAAAAAATATAAATAAAAATAGGAAAAAAGAAAGAACTAAGTGATAGCTGAACTGGGCAAAATTCAAAGTCAGCCTACCGTCCATGCAAACTGTGACTAGGAATGATCTCCTCTCAACTGGGGCATTATCAACTAGGATCTCAGAATATCAAGGTTCACAGAATCAAACAAGTTCTAAACAATCTGGTTAAATATGATGCATAAGGGCTTCTCCCCACTGAGTCACTCAAGCCAAGACCAAAAAATAAAGACTTCTTCTCAAACCGGGACAAGAAAAATTACACCTGAAAACCCTAGGAGATTGATCTACAGAGAGCAAACCCTGTATCTCTGAACAGGCACCATTCCGGGCAGTTCCCTGCTGCCGGTTTTATGACATCTTCACTTCTCCTCCCTCTCCCAGAGGCCTACACAGAGGAAGCTGTAAAAGCCTGGGCAAACACAGCCATTTGCTAAGAGAAAAAGCAATGTGGGGCCCATCTGTACTTTACAAGGGCTTGGCTCGTCTGTCTTTGCATGTCACCATTTACAGAGCAGCCCACCTCACTCAGAGACCGGGCCACTGCTGGAGGCCTTGGCTGGACTTTCAGTATCTTTCTAGAGAAAACTTGTTTTTTTTCCCTTCTTTGGAAAGAGTCAAAAGGAAGTTCGACAGGGGCTGACCAATGTCCTTCCCCAGGCTGGGCGACCAGCCCCTCCTTCATGGCCACCATATGGAACTGTACTGGACAAGCAGGTCTCCAAGGGCCGCCTTGGCTCCTCACCGCCCAGCAAAAGGCCTTCCACACAGCAGGTCTTCAACAAACACTGAGGAAGTGAACCTCTGTCTGACAGCAAGCCCAAAACAAAACAGTAAGAGGGGTGGGGGAGAAAACCCTGAAATCATTATCCAGCCCTGGATCCACTGTTCACATTCTTGATCTTGTGATAAGTAAGGGAAAATATCATGATGTGTCTTCGAACCACAGAAGATTTCCATGGAATTCAAGAAGTCCCGTTAGCAGGTCTAATTTTATGTAGAATTTAGGAGGGGAGCATACTGGTGGCAAACAGAGGTGGCGGGCAGTGTAAGAAAACTGAACAAGGCCCCTATTCTGCTTGGCACAGGTGCTGGTAACAGGACACCCTTGTCTAAAGTGAGACGTGGGGTGGGGAATTCAAGGTGGGGTTGGGTATTCTTTCACCCCCAGTCACATTATATAACCCCAAACACTCTCTCCAGCCCAGTACAAAGTTCTCCCTGCATTCGGGCCCCACACAGCTCCTAACATGCTGACTCTTGAGCAACAAAGCAGAGGAAAATATGTGATTTTAGCATCCAACTTCTTGCTTTTTTAACTAAGTTAATTATTAAAAGAAGACAGACATCAACAGGGTGAACTGACCTCAAGTTTGGCCAGGGTCTCCTGGTCTTAGAAGCTCTCCAAACATCACTGAATTCTACATGCCGGTTCAATTACTTAACTAAAAAGATTTTCAAATACAAATCTCAGATCAGTATGTTGTACACCTGAAACTAATGTTATGTGTCACAGCTCAATTTTAAGGAAAGCAATGGCACATATGTGCTGTTTGAAGCATTAGCTTTGTTTCTTGGGACTTGGAGAGAAATTCCAAAAAGATTTCAGGATCAACCAATGTAGTCGACAGGGCTGAAACACCAGAAGTCAGTCATCTGGTCTTCCACAGTCGCTTCCAAGCTACAGTTCCCCTAGATGAACCGCCGATGAGCCCATGCCTCCAGCCACATGAATCCTGTCTCTCCTTCCCTCTGGGACCAGCTCACATCAGACGACTTGATTTATGTGGAAAGGCAGCCAGTAAGCGATTTCGCACACTACCATTCATTCGTGGCCACCAGAGTAGGGTGGAAGAAAGGGAAAAAACACAAGGTTTCCTCTCAAGGAATCAATAAGTTATTTAACAGCTGCTGTGGGATCCCAGTGGAAGAAAACTAAGGGTTTCTTCACTGCTCCCATCCCCCTGAAAAGGATAAACCACACACCCTGACAGCCCAGGACTTAGCCAGATGAAGGATTGTTAGAAGAAAACAGAAAGAATCCTCCCCAGCTTTTCCATGTCTTGAGGTTCTTTGGTTTGGGAAGATGGATGGGGTAAGTCTTGAAATTACTCCATTTTCTGTTGTTTTCTTTTTTTTTTTTCCTCCAAAGAGGAAATTGACTCCCTTCCTGTGTTGCTGTGCATTTTGGATAATCAAATGCTACTTTAAAACAAAAATTTTTTTCCTTACTCTTTCCTCACCCCACTTCAACATCACTTCTGAGAAAATAACCTAAAAATGTTCTCAAGATGGCATTCCAAATGAGCTTCCAAAACGTACATGTGTCCTTCACAGAAAACAGAAAGGGGACCACAAGCGTCGTAAACCTATCGTGGGAGTTCAAGATAAAAGGAGGATAAGCAGGTCCTTAGAAAGACAGCCCACTTCAGATATTAAACAGTGATTTTTATTGCTGACAACTTCGTGCATAAGCATACCACACAAGGCTACACGCCCAAATTTTAAAATTTCCCTTTAAAATGTCACTGCCTTCTAATCCACGAAGAAGTCTTTTCCAAAGAAAACTCCATGAAAAACACTCTGCAACTGTCTTAGGCATAAACAATCATGGAAATTAGACACCCCCCCCTTTTCCCCTTATTTCTCTACTCCCCAAAAGTCTGAAATTCTGCAGATCCCAAGGCATGTTTTCATCTTCCACTCCACTTCACTTCGAAAACCTCTGACTGCCAAAACAAAATAAACCTTTAAAATAAATGCCTTCCCAACAGGATGTTGAACAAACCTGACTCAATTCAGAGAAAGAGCGGAGGAACCGTAAACTACAGATCCAGCACTCAAAGGGTATTAAGTAAGTCTTTATTTTTAACTGGAATCTTGTGGAAGAAGTACACCACCTTAGCACCCACAAATTGGCCTCCCCGGCCAGAAAGTACTGCAGGGCAGCCAGGAGACACCAGGTGGAAAGCATGGGCGCCCGCCCTGAAGTGGGTTACTTTCTGAAGGGCTTTGGGTTTCAACCCATAAGAACGGAGCCTGGATTCTGGATTAATGAACAAAGAGGAGAAAAAAAATCAGGTGTGAACACACTGAGACTGCAGTGGGGACGTGGGTCAGGTCACTGGGCCTTTATTTTACAGAGGGACTAGAAACACCCATTTCTCTCCTCCAGAACACAAAGGTAGTTCTCCCAACCCATCTCAAACTCTTCCCCTGGTGATCAGAATCCCCATGTGCCTCCAACCAAATCTTGTTTGATTACAAGGCCTGTAGATTTCACTTAACAAGAAATATCCCAGAGTCTACCAAGGGAACCAAGCTTTGTCTCAATTATTCAATGGGGGCTGGGGGCAAAGGAATGAAAGGGCTGTCTTTTAACAGGACATAATCCATCTAATTCCAAGGGGCTGGATTAGAGGCATTCCTGAGCAAGCGGGGTCGCTGAACAGAATGCTCCACGAATGTCAATTTCTGACAAAAGGCACAGGCTCTGCAGGAGGATTTCAAAATGGATCAGACCAGGACGCAGGCACCTTGGCAAAGTTCACCCTGGCTGAGTGGCAGTTGGCGCTAAGAGGGGAAAACAGGCCATGACAGCTGAGCATTCCTTCCCAAAGTCCATCTCCCAGTCCTCTCCAAACCTTACATTTCAACAGACAAAAGCACCTCCAGGCGCGCAGGCAGCGGCTGAAGAGGGGCTGTCCACACCCACTCGCTGCACAGCTTTCCAAACCTGCCCACTCGTTTTGGAAGCCGAGCTTTTAATTAAACACCACCTCCCCGGATCCGTTGAGGCAAACTGGGGCTGGGCTAGAGCCAAAGAGAAGCTCCCTAAATACACATGGAAAAAAAAAAAAATTCCCCCCACCGCCCCCAATTCCCACCTCCAGCCAGCTCGTGCGGCTGGTTATATTTCCTTTAGATTAGTAACACAGGGCCCTGGTCTATCTCTATGCACAGAAAATCCACATTCAAGGATCAGGTTATCCCCAATCCCACCCTTCGCAGGAAAAAGCCTGGGTGTTGTTCCCCGCCCCCATCACACACACACCCGCGCGCGCGCGCGCGCGCGCGCACACACACACACACACACACACACACACACTTCACAATCCTTCCAAGAGAAAACCTGGTGTCTGCGCGTTAGGCGGGTGGGGGATACAGTTGTTTAAGGTGCCCCAGTGCCGCCTTCGGGCTGAGAGCCTCAGTCTGGGGACGTGGGGTCCCCCGCAAGACTGCTCTGGGAACTTCTGCTCCACGCCCCAGGGGAGGCCGAGGGGAGGCACGCAAACCCTTACCAGCTTTGGAAGAGCCTAATTAATGCCTAATTTGCTCAGATCGCCCCCAGGTGGACCTGAAAGCCCACGAGGAAGAGGGAGGTCTCCCTCCCAGTCTCTCGGGCTGGGGGGCTCCTTCCCACAGCTCGGCAGAGCCCCTTCCCTCTCCCCACCACCGCGCCAGGCGCCCCCTCCCGTACCCCGGGGAATCAGGTGTCCGCCCAAGCATCCACCCCCTGCGGGTCGCAGACACTCAGAACAGCGACAGACAATGGAAAACTTGGAGCCAGGGCCCCGGGCCCCCAGGGAAATAAGATGATGCGGTCCCCTGAGACAATGAGCGGGAGAGGGCAGCGACCATCAGATACCATTCCCCCACCTCCCCACCCCCACCTAGAGAAGCCGCCCGCTAGGTGACCCAGCAGAACCCGGAGCGGCGCCCCGGGTGAGCAGGTGACACCCGGGCCGGAGCGCTCTCGCAGGTGGCCGGCGGCCACGGCGCAGGCAAGGGCCGGGCGGCTGGCCCGGGGCGGAGGCGAAGCCGCGCAGCGAGGTCAGAGCGTAGCGGCGGCCGCAGCCGCTCACCCAGCGTCCTACCTTCATGTCGCTAATGATGGTCTGGAAGAGGCCTCCGAGCGCGCTGCATTCCTTCTCAATCACAGCCTCCATTTTCCCGGCGCGGGCAGAGGGGCAGGACACACACTCGGAGCCGCCTGGACTGTGTGCCGGGCCGGGGATCGCTCACCCCGGGAGGAATTTCACCCTCTGAGTGACCCACCTCCGACTCGCAGCCTCTTCTGCAAAGAGGACGAAATGCCCGAGATCGACTGTTCTCTGCCCAAAATAATACTAAAAATTTTAAAAAGCCAAACCGCTCTGTAGGGCGCCTACAGGCAGCACTCAGCTCCTGGCCTTAAAAATGCCCGGAGAAGACTGACAATCAGGCCACCACTGGTGCCCACGACAGAAAAGGCAAAGCCCATCTTGAAGCAGAGAAAATCGCCCGCTGACCCGGGGCCACCGCCATTTCAAAATGCAAGATTTTCTAATTTAACCGATGTTTCTGAAATAAACAAAAAAAAATCGCCCAAGAGCAGAGTGGGTCTGCTCGCGGAGCCCTGATCTGTTGCTCGCAGCCGCGGCCGCCGCCTCCTTTTCTGTCCTGCGCGCCCAGCCCCGGCGCTCGCTACAGCTCGGCTCCTGGGGACGTTCGCAGGGGCGCACGCGCGCTCGCGGCCTTGCGTCCGCGCGGAGGCGCGGGGAGGGCGCGAGCACGGGGCCGCGCGGCCGCTGCACGCGGGCGGGGCTGGGAGCGCGTGCCCGGGAGGCGCGTGGGGCGCCGGCCGCAGAGAAGAGCGGGCAGGCGCGCGGGCGGTGCGGAGAAGATCCAACCCCCGCGGGAGCCTCCTCCGCCAAGCACCCGCCCCCCGCTTCCCCTGGGCCGCGGGTCGCAGAGCCGAGAGGGAGTGTCAGCACGCGGCTGGTCTAGCGCCCACACCACAATGGCTGCGAGCGCCCGGCACGGAGGTTGCAGCCGCCGGCCCCGGGGACTTGCGCGGTGGCAAGATTAGCGCAGTACCTTGCAACTAGGGAGCGCTCGGTAGGGCGGGAAAACTGCCGCTACTGCTGTTGCTGCTGCAGGCTTCTAAGAGGCCCGTTCTCTGCTAGCAGGACTGCAGAGCCAAGTCACGATTGCAAGCAGCCAAATACGTAATTAGGGAGAGTTCGGGGGCGTATCCTGCAGCGAGATGCAGAGTTCAATAAATTGCAGGATTATGGAAAAGTAGATTGATTTTGCCATTGCAAAATAAATGGCATTGCGCTTCTGTGTCCTGCTCATCAGTTTATGGAGATTGTTGGCTGCCCCTGACTTGGTCTGTGGTTTTTCAGACGCTCTGAGGACATCCGGGTGGTGGTGTCACTGCAGAGAGCCCCGCTGGGAGTTTTAACCTGGAAACAGCACCATTGAACTCAGGTTGATTTGGGAGCTGGTGGTTTGTTTTCCCAGCTCCACCGCCTAACCACGCAACCAGTTCTGTCATTTAGATCAACACCAAATAGACAAGGAGGAGGGGAGACAAATTAGTAGCTTTGCAAAGACCTGAAAACAAGCCCCCAACTCTGGGCTGTTCCCTTGACTCTTGAGCTGTTCCTTTGAAGCACAAATCAGGAGGAAAAGAAAATAGGTGGGAGAGGGTAACAAAAGGAACTATGTGCAAAATGCTGTACAGGCTCCTATCGGACTCAAATAGGAAAAGATCTGGCTTTGAAAACTGCATGAACCAAAGCGATGCATGGAGCTGAATCTCACAGCTGTAGAAGATAATTTTCCTCTGGGCCACCCTGCCCCATTCTTAGTCGTCATCTCCCTCTCTCCACCCCTGTTCCCCAAGTCATGAGTGTTACTGCTAGAATTAACTCATCTCTTGGGCAACCCCCTGGATCCTGTCCCCAAGGTCACTGGGATGCATAACTCTCATCTTTACCTTATCAATAACCTTGACACATAGTTTGCTTTTGATCATTATCATTATTATGATTTTAATATTATTAGTATTATAGTGATCAGAATCACTGATTGTAGGGCCAGATTTCCTGGGTTCAAACTCCAGGTGAAAACCTATATGTGGTATGAGCTTTGGCCATACCAAATGGGCCTGTTTCTTCACCTGAAAATGGGGATAAAGGGAGTGTCAACCTCATAGGCCTGTTCCGAGTTTTCCCTGCACTATTACACGTAAAGCATTTAGACTAGTTCCTGGCCTACAGTGAATAAGCACTCAGTAAATCTCATCAACAGAAATAGATTCACTGCAGCACTGTTCACAATAGCCAAGATGTGGGAACAGCCTAAATGTCCATGGCAGTTAAATGGATAAAGAAATGTAGTCTATACACACAATGAGATATTAACCTTAAAAAGGAGGAAATCCCAGGATTTCCCTGACTCTATGCTGCCAATGCAGGGGGGTGCAGATTCAATCCCTGCTCGGGGAAATAAGATCCCACATACCTCGAGGCCAAAAGATAGATAAATAAACATTTTAAAAGAAGGAAATCCTGCATTATGGAACAACATGGATGAAACAGGACATTTCACTAAGTGACAAGACACAGCTAAGTCAGAGGACAAATACTGCGCGATTCCGCTCATATGAAGTGTGTAAACTTGTCAAGCTCATCACAGTGGAGAGATAAGAATGCTGGTCCCCAGGGGCCGGAGGGTGGAGGCATGGGGAGTTTCTAATCAATGATCATGAAATCTCAGCTACGCAGGACGAACAACTTCCAGAGGTCTGTTGCACAACACTGCTTATAATTAACCATGCCATATTGTACACTTTAAAATCTGTCAGGTGGGTAGATCAAATGTGAAGTGTTCCTACCACAATAAAATAAACTTTGAAAAAGTAGGGACCAGGGCAAGGTTGATTCTCACCCTGGTCCCAGAGTGCACGTCGCAAGCCTGTAATGTTGGCATGTTCCACTGACATGGCCGAGGGCCTGCTGTATACAGTCTGGGTGTTTTACCTGTATTATATCTAATCATCACTGCAGCCTTGAGAAGAAGGTGGTCAATCAAGCCTTTATTTTACTGTTGGAAAGTGGCAGGCAGGACTCCAGCTGTGGAGGTCTGACTCCCATGCCTGAGGGGTCTTTCTACCCAGTCTCCAGCCCTCCTGGGCTAGAGCCCCATGCCTAAGCCCAAGGACCCTGTGGCCGGCTTTCCTGCCACATGCCTGCATTTAGATGCCCCCAAAGCGCCAACTCTATCAGTATTTTCCAAAGCTCACCCCTTTTGCCTCCTTATTATTTGGCTCTGTGCTAGCCTCAGATCTGAGAGGCAGGCCCTTGTCTTTCACAACTAAGTGAAGCATCCCAAATCACCTTGAGAGGGAGTCTGGGAGTTTCCACAAGGCAGGAAAGGCCTGGAGGTGAGATGACAACACTTGGCATTTTTAATAAGGTGAGTCTGAGAAACAGAGGTATTATGAGCAGGAAAATAACAAATCAGACTGTCAACCCCTACATGACATGCTTTCCCCATGTTTGAGCACCCCTCTAAGTTTTTCTCTCTTCAAAACACCCAACACTCAGTGAGTAGGCATCAAGATATTATTAACATGCAATTCATCCCAGGAGTATTTGCTTGTTTTTTAATAACTTTTAGGAGGAGGAACACAAAGTAATGAATCTACTGAAGGAATTTCAACTCCCCTGATCTTGGGAAGGAGAGTTGGGAAGGCAAGGAAGTCTTCCCCAAGCAGTGCCCATCACCCTCCTTGTGGACTGTGGACTAGGGTGTGCACCACCATCTCCTGGCTCTGTAACCTCGGGGACCCTATATGATCTCTGCAGTCAGCCTCTTGGGAGTTCCTAACCCGTGGGCCTATTACCCTGTAATGCCTCACACCGCAGTTCTCTTCCCTCCCAGACGTGAGTCCTAGCCTTGGGTGCATGAGCTGCACAAGGGCCTGGTGTGGTTCTCAAACTTGGCAATTGACATGCCATGGGGGAATTTTAAAACACCCATGTTTGGGTTCCACTCCCATGGGAGCCTGATTTAAGTGGTCTATGGCCTGGGCCTCAGGACTTTAATTGAAAATCTCCCAAACAAGTCTAATGTACAGCAAATTTAAGAACCCTGATCTAAGGAAATTGAACAGAAGATACCCATGCCCAGGTCCTACCTCTAAATAACTAAAGTAGAGTCGCTGGGGACTGGGATCCAGAATCTTTTTAATGTATCATACAGATTTCATTCCATCTTCCTACAAGGATGTATAGGCACGTGTGTATGTGTGTATCTTGTCACTATTTGCCTTACATAAATGAGATCACATCACAAACACTCACACACACGTTTCTGGATCTTGTAAGTAAGTTTTATTAGCACCTCTTGCTATCAGCAATTCCTGGAGAAATCCCTCCTGTTCAGCTAATATTGTCCTACTATGTTCTTTAGTTACTTTCACTTTTTGTTTTTTAAATTTTGATGAAACTTCAGGTACAGAAATAGTATAAGGAGAGTGCAGGGCTTCTCCATTACTCTTCATTAGAGTCCCCAGATAATAACCCATTATGGTATTTGCTCCAGGCCTAGGTGTGGTTTACAGCCTTCTCAGCTGATTCTAATGTGCGGCTAGATTGTGTGTGAGGCCCCTAGTTTGCTGCGAGACTTCAGGCAATGTTAATAAAACCCCTGATCCTCGTGAGGGGTCTTTGCATTAGAGGGAGCTGTGCGAGGTAGTTGAGCGGATAGGCTTAGAATCAGACTGCCTGGCTTTGAACTCTGGCTCATCCTCGTCCTTTCTGTGCCTCAGTTTCTTTATCTGTAAAACAGATCATGGAAATACAAGGCTTAAGGCTCTATGAGGCCTGAATGGCGTTCCTTAGTCTAGTACTTGGTATATAGTAAGTACTCAATAAAGGCTAGTTATTAGTATTTTTGAAAATATTTTGGCCATGTAGCATGCAGAATCTTAGTTCCCTGACTAAGAATCGAACCCCAGGCCCCCTATAGTGGAAGCTTGAGAGCATAAGCACTAGAGCGCCATAGTTATAATAGCATAATAGCTAGCACATAATATAATAACTAGCACATAGCATAATAACTAGAGCACTCGAGTTATTAACATATATTAATCAATAGTATGGCTCTTCTATGAAATAAAATTGGTTTAATCTCACTCTCATGACCTCTAAGCAGAACTCTTTATAAGCCCAGAGCCACCAAATCCCTTGAGGAGTTGTCAGCACATTAAAGGCTTCCCTGGTGGCTCAGTGGTAAAGAACCCACCTACAATGCAGGAGTCAGAGATGTGGATTCAATCCCTGGGTCAGGAAGATCCTCTAGAGGAGGGCATAGCAACCCACTCCAGTATTCTTGGCTGGAGAATCCCATAGACAGAGGAGATCGGCAGGCCACAGTCCATAGGGTCACAAAGAGTCAGACACATCTGAAGGAACTTAGCACGCACACAGTGTATCAAACTGTCTCAAATGTAGAGTCAGAGCCCCTTTTGAAAATGAAACGAGCAAGAGTGAACAAATCATATCTGTGGCAATGACTCACCTTGAGATGTTTGGGATGTGTTTGTGGATGGTGGCCTGGGAGACACTCAAATGCAACCTCAGTGTGCAGAACATGTCACAGGGGCAGGAAACTCATGAAAGAAGGTATCGCTTCATGAACTGATTGGCGGCCAGGCCAAATAATGCTGGAACAGTAGGGTCACGAGCCCATGCCCACAGGGGTCAGGCAGCACACCTGAGTGAAGCAGGCCAGGTGTAAGTTCACCTGGTCGGGGAGACTGTCAAGCTCTGAAGAGCAAGTTCTCCTTCCAAGTCCAGCTGTTCCCCAGTCCAAGGCCAAATGGGAAAGTGAGCCCTGAATTTCCACATGTTCCAGTCCTTCTGGTAGAGCTGAAAGCTTGGACCTTGATGAGAAGTTTGCCCAAATCAAAATATTTTAAAATTTCCCTGTTTTAGAAACTCACCTGGAAACCAGTGTGCAGCTTCTGATCATGGGACTCAAATACAGTAATTCCCTTACTTAGGAACAGCTCTGTTCTGGGAGCACATTCTTTTTCTTTTCTTTTATTTAACATATTTTTTAAAATTTATGTTTAACTGAAGAATAATTGCTTTACAGTGTTGTGTTGGTTTCTGTCAAGCATCAGCATGAATCAGCCATAGGTTTACCCACGTCCCCTCCCACGTGAACATCCCTCCCACCCCTCTAAGTTTTTACCGAGCCCTGTTTGAGTTCCCTGAGTCATGCCGCAAATTCCCATTGGCTGGCCATCTATTTTACATATAATATTTTACATATAATATTTTACATAATATTTTACATATAATGTATGGAGTTATTCTCTCCGTACATCCCACCCTCTCCTTCCTTCCCCTCTACCCAGTCGTGTCCATAAGTCTGTACGTTCTTAAGTCCAACTTGTTCATAAGTCCAGCGAAGTTAGCCTGGGTACCCAAGTAACACAATCAGCTCCATAGTACCATACTGCAATAGGTTAGTAATATTTTTAACAAAAATAATCTGTACATAAAAAGCAAACAAACATAAAAAATACAGAAAATGCTTTAAATCTGATGGTACAGTACCCTGAAAAATACAATGGTACAGTACAACAACTGGCATATAGGGACCTCTGACATCCTTCTCCTTATTTATATTCTCCCAAATGCCTGCTGACTACTCACCTGGCTTCTGAGTAGCCTTGATGTTGAGAACGGGGCTCCCAGGGGAGTTGATATCCCCATTGCATTTTTAGAACAAGAGTGTCTCAGGCCTGACCACTTCTTCTTCTGAAGCTTAGCTTTTTCTGTTCTACACAACTCGGATGAGACAAAGGAACATTTTGTATGTAATACATGAGTTCTGGTTAGAGTAGCAATAAAAGAAGATGAAAACCATATTATTTGAGAACACCCTATCTTTAACATACCATGCGAAGCAATTGAAAAACCATCTAGTTATTTCTAATCAATCAGAGGCATCTGAGTTGACCTAGAAATGGAAAATAGTACACATTATACAAAACCCAACATTTTGTAATATAAACAGTCTGAAAAGGGGACTTCCAGTTTTTGAAGAGAGGCAGATTCTATAACCTGAAAGCCCTCCAGCTATAGCCATGAAGACACTCAAGGTACAATGTAACCAGAATCCTTTCAAATACATGGCAGAGCTGGCATGAAACAAAGGAAGTCCTCAGAGGCTGGAAGCAAAGAGGAAGCTGACAACCAGCAGAGAATATGTGGAGCTGATGCCTCCATTTCCCTGGGAGGAGCCCTTGGTTTCAGTAATCCAGGGGCCCAGATGTTCACCCACAAAGGGGGATCAGAAAAAGAGGCCCTGGACCCATACCTCCTCCATGTATGAAGGATGCATAACTGAGAGCCCTCAGCAGAGTCAGGAAGCCCCCTCCCTCCTGCAACCACCCCCCACAATGGCACAGCTTCAAGGACAGGTGGATCAGGAAGCAATGTATCTAGCAGGACAGGTAGCCGATGCAAAGTGTGATAGCCTTGGTTTAGGCTCTGGGTAGGGGGCCAAAAAGCGTACACTGAGAATGTGCAACCTGAGGTCTGCATCACAGCTGCATTTGGAGTTTGAATTTCTTTTACCTTGAATAGATCCAAAATGCCCAACATAAGAATTAATGTGAAAAACTTGTTACTGGCCTAAAATAATCCCGAGTAACCCAACAGAAGCAACAGAGAAATGGTTCGATAGGGACCCACTTTCAATCAAGTCCTCATAGGATTCCCACAGATAAAGGCCCTGGAATGAGTTCAGAATTCAAAATTATACATTACATAAAGGAATAGATCAAGAGTCAGCAGACAGGGACTTCCCTGGTGGTCCAGTGGTTAAGAATCCGCCTTGCAATGCAGGGGACACGGGTTCAGTCCCTGAGTCGAGGAACTAAGATTCCAAATGCTTCAGAGTGACTAAGCCCAAGTGCTGAAACTACTGAGCCCATGTACTGCAACTAGAGTGTATGGGCCGCAAGGAAAGAGCCCACATGACTCAGCAAAGATCCCATGTGCCGCAACTAAAACCAGACACAAAGAAAGAAAATGTCAATAAGAAGAGTCAGTGGACATAACTAATATCAAGATTTAACCCAGGAGAGTTAAAGATAATCCAACAGTCTGAGAGATAAGTATATCTAACATGGTTAAAATAAAGGAGGAAACAAAAGCACCAACACGCTGTGAAAAGAGGAAAAGCACTGTGAAAGAATTACATTGACTGACTAGTAATAAAAACTAAAATCATTGAAACTACCATGTGTATTTGAACTTTGTATGGACAGGTTAGGAAGCCGAATAGACACGGAACCGAAAAGAGAATTTTTGATCAGAAAGATCAGAAGAAAGCACGCAGAAATAAGAAAGTAGAAAATAGAAAAAAAGAGGTTAGGAGACAAGGACATAAGGAGAATAAAGCTTAATGTTAGAAAAGGAGGGGAGGGGAAAACAGATATTTCAAGAGACATTGGCTGAGAATTTTCCAGAGTTGATGAAATACATAAATCATCAGATTTAGGTAGCACATCACATTCTGAACAAGATAAACTCAATGAATATATATATTCTTATAGTGAAAAATTGTAATTTCTGCTGTATACTCATTTCCTTCAAAGTGTTTTGAAAAAAAACTTATAATAATAATAAAAAATAAAACTGTTTTTACTGAACATCCTTGCTGCTGGAGAGTGTAGTAAAATCACTTATTATCAGAACTTACTATCAGGATTAACCACCCTCTGCAGAAACTGAAGGAGGGCTGGTGCAACGGCCCTTTGGAAGAGATAGTGGTATCACTGTGCTGACCACACTTTTCTTTGTCAAATTTCTCTTTCAGGCTGTTTATCTGGAGTTTTGTATCAGCAGGGTACTGGCAGGAAACAGATGGCCCAGTGCAACTGAAAATGGAGGAAGTTTAAGAAAGAGACACGGGCAGGGCTGGAGGAAACCAGTGGGACTGTGCAGTTCCGGGGGCCGAGGCAGGATGCCATGGCCACTCCTGGGACTGAAGGGCAAGGAGAGCTGGAGCCTGGATCCCAGAGAGGCAGCCGTGCAGAGAGGGTCACCTGGTAGGAGCTGTCGGCTTCAGCAGAGTGAGGCAGCCAACCTGCCCTGCAGGGACCAAACCCCAACAGAACCAGGACCCCTGGTTTGCCCAGGGGAGTTTGTTCACCTCCATTCTTCTGGTCATCGCAAACGCCCTCTTCCAATAACACAAGAGAAGACGCTACACATGGACATCACCAGATGGTCAATACCGAAATCAGATTGATTATATTCTTTGCAGCCAAAGATGGAGAAGCTCTCTACAGTCAGCAAATACAAGACCGGAGCTGACTGTGGCTCAGATCATGAACTCCTTATTGTCAAATTCAGACTTAAATTGGAGAAAGTAGGGAAAACCACTAGACCATTCAGGTATGACCTAAATCAAATCCCTTAGGATTATACAGTGGAAGTGACAAATAGATTCAAGGGATTAGATCTGATAGACAGAGTGCCTGAAGAACTATGGACAGAGGTTCATGACATTGTTCAGGAGGCAGGGATCAAGACCATCCCCAAGAAAAAGAAATGCAAAAAGGCAAAATGGTTGTCTGAGAAGGCCTCACAAATAGCTGAGAGAAAAAGAGTAGCTAAAGGCAAAGGAGAAAAGGAAAGATATACCCATTTGAATGCAGAGTTCCAAAAAATAGCAAGGAGAGATAAGAAAACCTTCCTCAGTGATCAATGCAATGAAATAGAGGAAAACAATAGAATGGGAATGACTAGCAATCTCTTCAAGAAAATTAGAGATACCAAGGGAACATTTCATGCAAAGATGGGCTCAATAAAGGACAGAAATGGTATGGACCTAGCAAAAGCAGAGGATATAAAGAAGAGGTGGCAAGAATACACAAAAGAACTATATAAAAAAGATCTTCATGACCCAGATAACGATGATAATGTGATCACTCACCTAGAGCCAGATATCCTGGAATGCGAAGTCAAGTGGGCCCTGGGAGGCATCACTATGAACAAAGCTAGTGGAGGTGATGGAATTCCAGTTGAGCTATTTCAAATCCTAAAAGATGATGCTTTGAAAGTGCTGCACTTAATATGCCTGCAAATCTGGAAAACTCAGCAGTGGCCACAGGACTGGAAAAACAAGGCAATGTCAAAGAATGCTCAAACTACTGCACAATTGCACTCATCTCACACGCTAACAAAGTAATGCTCAAAATTCTCCAAGACAGGCTTCAACAGTACATGAACCATGAACTTCCAAATATTCAAGCTGGATTTAGAAAAGGCAGAGGAACCAGAGATCAAATTGCCAACATCAGTTGGATGACTGAGAAAGCAAGAGAGTTCCAGAAAAACATCTAATTCTGCTTTATCGACTACACCAAAGCCTTTGACTGTGTGGATCACAACAAACTGTGGAAAATTCATCAAGAGATGGGAATACCAGACCACCTGACCTGCCTCCTGAGAAATCTGTATGCAGGTCAAGAAGCAACAGTTAGAACTTGGACTTGGAACAACAGACTGGTTCCAAATAGGGAAAGGAGTAGGCCAAGGCTGTATATTGTCACCCTGCTTACTTAACTTATATGCAGAGTACATCATGAGAAATGCCAGGCTGGATGAAGCACACGCTGGAATCAAGATTGCTGGGAGAAATACCAATAACCTCAGATATGCAGATGACACTACCCTTATGGCAGAAAATGAAGAAGAACTAAAGAGCCTCTTGATGAAAGTGAAAGAAGAGAGTGCAAAAGTTGACTTAAAACTCAACATTCAGAAAACTAAGATCATGGCATCTGGTCCAATCACTTCATGGCAAATAGATGGGGAAACAGTGATAGACTTTATTTTCTTGGGCTCCAAAATCACTGCAGATGGTGACTGCAGCCATGAAATTAAAAGATGCTTGCTCCTTGGAAGAAAAGCTATGATCAACCTAGACAGCCTATTAAAAAGCAGAGACATTACTTTGCCATAAAGGTCCATCTAGTCAAAGCTGTGGTTTTTCCAGTAGTCATGTATGGATGTGAGTTGGACTATAAAGAAAGCTGAGCACTGAATATTTGATGCTTTTGAACTGTGGTGTTGGAGAAGACTCTTGAGAGTCCCTTGGATGGCAAGGAGATCCAACCAGTCTATCCTAAAGGAAATTGGTCCTAAATATTCATTGGAAGGACTGATGCTGAAGCTGAAACTCCAATACTTTGGCCATCTGATGTGAAGAACTGACTCATTGGAAAAGATCCTGATGCTGGGAAAAACTGAGGCCAGGAGGAGAAGATGATGACAGAGGCTGAGATGGTTGAATGGCATCACTGACTCAATGGACATGAGTTTGAGCAAGCTCCCGGAGTTGGTGATAGACAGGGAGCCTGGCATGCTGCAGTCCACGGGGCTGCAAAGAGTCGGACATGACTGAGCAACTAAACGGACTGTCCGAGTCTTCTTTCTCAGCAGTATTTCAGTTTAGACAGTAATTATTTGATGGCTTGCATAAGGGAGCTTGTTGATACAATCCATAGCATCAGCTTCCTGGGGGAACCAGGCACAGTAGCCAAAAATGGAGAGCTAGTGAAGGAATACAGGTTTAGCATTTCCTGCTTAGCAGTACAGTTCTTTAAGAATAGCTTTGTTACCTTGAATAGCCAAAGTAACCTTGAGAAAGAAGAATGGAACTGGAGGAATCAACCTGCCTGACTTCAGACTCTACTACAAAGCCACAGTCATCAAGACAGTATGGTACTGGCACAAAGACAGAAATATAGATCAATGGAACAGAATAGAAAGCCCAGAGATAAATCCACGAACCTATGGTCACCTTATCTTCAACAAAGGAGGCAAGGATATACAATGGAAAAAAGACAACCTCTTTAACAAGTGGTGCTGGGAAAACTGGTCAACCACCTGTAAAAGAATGAAACTAGAACACTTTCTAACACCATACACAAAAATAAACTCAAAATGGATTAAAGATCTAAATGTAAGACCAGAAACTATCAAACTCCTAGAGGAGAACATAGGCAAAACACTCTCCGACATAAATCACAGCAGGATCCTCTATGACCCACATCCCAGAATTTTAGAAACAAAAGCAAAAATAAACAAATGGGACCTAATGAAACTTAAAAGCTTTTGCACAACAAAGGAAACTATAAGCAAGGTGAAAAGACAGCCCTCAGATTGGGAGAAAATAATAGCAAACGAAGCAACAGACAAAGGATTAATCTCAAAAATATACAAGCAACTCCTCCAGCTCAACTCCAGAAAAATAAATGACCCAATCAAAAAATGGGCCAAAGAACTAAACAGACATTTCTCCAAGGAAGACATACAGATGGCAAAAAAACACATGAAAAGATGCTCAACATCACTCATTATCAGAGAAATGCAAATCAAAACCACAATGAGGTACCATTACATGCTAGTCAGGATGGCTGCTATCCAAAAGTCTATAAGCAATAAATGCTGGAGAGGGTGTGGAGAAAAGGGAACCCTCTTACACTGTTGGTGGGAATGCAAATTAGTACAGCCACTGTGGAAAACAGTGTGGAGATTTCTTAAAAAGCTGGAAATAGAACTGCCATATGACCCAGCAATCCCACTTCTGGGCATACACACCGAGGAAACCAGATCTGAAAGAGACATGTGCGCCCCAGTGTTCATCGCAGCACTGTTTATAATAGCCAGGACATGGAAGCAACCTAGATGCCCATCAGCAGGCGAATGGATGAGGCAGCTGTGGTACATATACACCATGGAATATTACTCAGCCATTAAAAAGAATTCATTTGAATCAGTTCTAATGAGATGGATGAAACTGGAGCCCATTATACAGAGTGAAGTAAGCCAGAAAGATAAAGACCATTACAGTATACTAACACATATATATGGAATTTAGAAAGATGGTAACGATAACCCTATATGCAAAACAGAAAAAGAGACTCAGATGTATAGAACAGACTTGTGGACTCTGTGGGAGAAGGCGAGGGTGGGATGTTTCAAGAGAACAACATCGAAACATGTATATTATCTAGGGTGAAACAGATCACCAGCCCAGGTTGGGTGCATGAGACAAGTGCTCGGGCCTGGTGCACTGGGAAGACCCAGAGGGATCGGGTGGAGAGGGAGGTGGGAGGGGGGACCGGGATGGGGAATACATGTACATCCATGGCTAATTCATTTCAATGTATGACAAAAACCACTGCAATGATGTAAAGTAATTAGCCTCCAGCTAATAAAAATAAATGGAAAAAAAAAAAGAATAGCTTTGTTATTGGACTTCCCTGGTGGCACGGTGGAGAAGAAGAGTCTGCCTACCAATTTAAGAGACACAATATAAGTGTTCAATCCCTGGTCCAGGAAGATTCCACATGCCACAGAGCGACTGAGCTCATGTGCCACACTACAGAGTCCACACTCCAGAGCCTGTGAGCTGCCACTTCTGAAGCCCACATGTTTAGAGCCTGTGCTCTGCAACGAGAAGCCACCACAATGAGAAGCCCACACACTTCAGGAGAGAGTAGCCCCTGCTCACTGCAACTAGAGAAAGCGTGCATACAGCAACAGAGACCCACTGCAGCCAAAAATGAAATAAAATAGCTTTCTTATTCACATACCATTAGATGTGCCCTTTTCAAGTATAAAATTTTCTGATTTTTAGTATATTTACAGAGTAGGGAAACCTTTGCTACAACCAATTTTAGGACATTTTCATCCCTTCTCAAAGTCACTCTTTGCCCATTAGCATCACTCCGCATTTCTCCTCAACTTTCCCAAGCCCAGCCTCGGGGACCACTCATCTACTTTTTTGTCTCTATCAGTTCAGTTCAGTCACTCTTTGCATCAGTCTCTTTGTGTCAGACTCTTTGCGACCCCATGAATCACAGCACGCCAGGCTTCCCTGTCCATCACCAACTCCAGGAGTTTACTCAAACTCATGTCCATCGAGTCAGTGATGCCATCCAGCCATCTCATCCTCTGTTGTCCCCTTCTCCTCCTGCCCCCAATCCCTCCCAGCATCAGGGTCTTTTCCAGTGAGTCAACTCTTCACATGAGGTGGCCAAAGTATTGGAGTTTCAGCATCAGCATCAGTCCTTCCAATGAACACCCAGGACTGATCTCCTTCAGGATGGACTGGTTGGATCTCCTTGCAGTCCAAGGGACTCTCAAGAGTCTTCCCCAACACCACAGTTCAGAAGCATCAATTCTTTGGCGCTCAGCTTTCTTCACAGTCCAACTCTCACATCCATACATGACCACTGGAAAAACCATAGCCTTGACTAGACAGACCTTTGTTGGCAAAGTAATGTCTCTGCTTTTTAAGATGCTATCTAGGTTGGTCATAACTTTCCTTCCAAGGAGTAAGCGTCTTTTAATTTCATGGCTGCAATCACCATCTGCAGTGATTTTGGAGCCCCCAAAAATAAAGTCTGTCACTGTTTCCCCATCTATTTCCCATGAAGTGATGGGACCATAATCTTAGTTTTCTGAATGTTGAGCTTTAAGTCAACTTTTTCACTCTCCTCTTTCACTTTCATCAAGAGGATTTTTAGTTCCTCTTCACTTTGTGCCATAAGAGTGCTGTCATCTGCATATCTGAGGTTATTGATATTTCTCCCAGCAATCTTGATTCTAGCTTGTGCCTCATCCAGCCTGGCATTTCTCATGATGTACTCTGCATATAAGTTAAATAAGCAGGGTAACAATATACAGCCTTGACATACTCCTTTTCCTATTTGGAACCAGTCTGTTGTTCCAAGTTCAGTTCTAACTGTTGCTTCCTGACTGCATATAGGTTTCTGAGGAGGCAGGTCAGGTGGTCTGGTATTCCCATCTCTTGATGAATTTTCCACAGTTTGTTGTGATCCACACAGTCAAAGGCTTTGGCATAGTCAATAAAGCAGAAATAGATGTTTTTCTGGAACTCTCTTGCTTTTTTGATGATCCAGCGGATGTTGACAATTTGATCTCTGGTTCCTCTGCCTTTTCTAAAACCAGTTTGAACATAGATTTGCCTATTCTACACATTTCATATAAATGGAATCATAAAATATGTGGCTTTTTATGTCTGGCTTCTGTCACATGGCATATAATGTTTTCAAGGTTCATCCATGTCACAGAACATGTCAGTACTACATTCCTTTTGATGGGAGAATAATATTTCTTTATATGGATATACCACATTTTGCTTATTCATTTATCAGTTGATAGATATTGGAATTGTTTCCACCTATTGGCCATTACGAATAAAGATACTGTGAATAACTGTGAACGGGTTTTTTGTGGACATGTATTTTCAGTTCTTCTGGGCATCCCCCCTATGGTGGAATTGCTGAGTCATATGGAAAATGTATCTGTAATCTTTTGAAGAATTGTCTGTTTCCCAGTAAGTAGATTTATACTCCTTATAATTCATAACATTTTTTCACAGCATGAATTAGCTCTGATGGAGTCATTGTCTATTTATAATGGTGACATCATCCGTCCACATCAAGATAGTTTCCTGCTATGTCATCCCCAACTAGTCACTGATGGAATAGTAAACCTATTACCCTGCATTTCACTCATAGTAAATTGTTTCCTGAGGTTTCTAATAGCATAATTTTAGTGATTTTAAAACTTATTTTAGAATAATCCCATTGCTAAAGTGCTTCTAGTACTAAGACTCCCACGTAAACACATTTCTACTATAGCCAATTAATATTCTATCTGTACATCTGTCTCTTATGAGTTTGGTTAATGGGAATCTATCACTAAGTCAGTTAATTCTAGATTCACTGGCAAGGCCAAGATCCTGGATCTATAAATCTCGTTCTGATGAGTTTGGACAGCAGAGTACATAAAGTGGCACAGGAGTTAGGCAGACCCGGAAGTAAGAGGCTGAGCCCGGGAGCTTGGCATCAGCAGTCTCTGCTCCGCCCGCTTCACACATTTAAGTGACATAGGTGGTCCAGGGCTCCCTCTTCCTGCAACCCCACCAGCATACCTGCAATTTCAGGAGGATTTGCTAGGGTAGATGCCAGTTTCCTTCTCCTATGCCTGCAACTTTTGTTTGAAATCAACACAGGGGACCTGTCTTTAATGTGGTGACATGCTAGGATGGAATGGCTATGGGTTTTGGAGTCAAGTTGAAATCCTCATGGCTTTGTATTTCAGCTGTGTCCACGAACAAATTCCTTAACCATCATTGGCAAAACACAAACTATAACGCCAACTACTAAGTCTTAAGGATAGGAGATAGTGTGGTTCTTGAGCCTAACCTGTAACAGACACTGGGAAGAGGGCACAGTCTCCTTAACAAGACACTGCTGGCATCCCCCCTTCAGAGTCCAATAAGGGAGGCTTTGTTTGGGGTAACAGAGGTGAATTTCAGCCTCTGAGCTGGGAGACATTTATTCAATTGTTGCAAAGCAGTTCTGCCTGCTTTCTTTTAATAATGGGTTTGTTTGCTTTTAATAATAAGAACCAGACCCAACCCTCCTATTTTCTGAAGCCTGTGAGCAAATGGATGCTTGTGAGCTGGAACTCGGTAGCAATCTTTGCAGCTGCAAGTGGCCAGTGGCCATGGGAAACAAGTGAAAACAGGTTGTGTATAGGGAAACATTTCATTTGCAGAGGTAATGATATTTACCGCTGATCCTATCCAGCAGCTTCAAAGGTGGTGGCAAGCATTACCCAACTAATGAGCCCAACACCCCCGGTTCCCTGTCCCCAAGGCAGGAATGATGCTCCGTAGTAATCTCCCCAGTGATGCCCATCAGGAGACAGAGGCAGAAGAGAGGACTTTGTGATTCCGGGGGAGTCACAAATCCTCTCTGGGTCTCAATGTTCCCATTTGAAAAGGAGAGACTTGTTGGCTCAGACGGTAAAGAATCTGCCTGCAACGCAGGAGACCCAGGTTTGATCACTGAGTCGGGAAGATCCCCTGAAGTAGGAAATGGCTAGCTACTCCAGCATCGTCTGGAGAATTCCATGGACAGAGGAGCCTGGTGAGCTACAGTCCATGGGATCCCAAAGAGTCGGGCGTGACTGAGTGACTAACACCACTACTACTACTGGTCCCTTCCAGGTGAGGTTAAAGGTGTCTGCCGTGTGAATGGCAGGCTGAACTCAGGCTCTCTCTGGATTCTGTGTCTGCTTTAGATATAGGTATAAATGTCTGTCTCTGTGGATATGTGTCTCTCTGTTTGGGAAACAGCTGGAAAAAGAGATTAGGGAAAGGATGGGTGCTGTTTGCTCCAGGCAGTGACTCAGTGAAAGAAGAAAGTGACTTCTTAGTCTTAAACCTTCCCATGCCCCCCACCTTGTTGTACATATAAATGCAAACAGCTGGAGTCCACCCATCACTGGACAAAGCAGGACAAAGGCTACCCATCACCTCATCTTCCCTACAACTGGGGCACTTCCCCCCTCCATTGCTTTGATGCATTTTACCCTAAAGCTATTTTAACCTAAACAGATTGAAGTAGTAGAGGCCTGCCCATCTCACATCTCCTATATCTGTATTTTCTAGAACAAATTCCAACCCAATCATCAAATGAAAACACATTTCCACTAAGTTGTTCTCCATAATCTAAATTTTTTTCCTGATAGGGAGGTTAATACTGTAAAATGGCAATCCCTTCCCTTGTAGGTCATAGCTATTTGAAATATTTCCTTTACCCTGAGTTGGAATCTTTTCCCCTTACTGAAACAAATCTCTTAGGGACTTATAATCAAGGCACTACCTTTCCTTAAACCTTGTCTCTCAGAGGAGAAACTTAAATAGACACACAGTTCATGTACTCTTTGGCCACTGTCTCGATAGCTGTTATTATTATAAAATTATATTCAATATGTTACATAGAATATACCATATTTTATGTATATATTTATATATTCTATAATATAATTTCTGTTTATCCTTTAATATACCTTATAATATATAATAATCATTTGTAAGCTAGATTATAAAAATTCAAATTTACAGAAAGCAGTTCTATCAGGGGACTCATTCATGAAAATGGAAAGATCCTTTATCAAGTAATTCCCCCCAGGGGCCCTTAAATAGCAATCTACCCCCATCCCCACCCTGCATTTCCATTCGATCTGTAGCAATCCCATTTAGCTAGCTGCATTACTGGACCCCCTCATTGTGTAAAGGAAGGTAAATTGTGTTGGTAACCATTTGGCTCTCTCCTTTTTTTCCAACTTGCAACTAATTCATTTGGCCATTAATAGGGCTTTCCCCCAGAGGCCATTTGATCTGTTTGGAGGATGAGCAGGGAGTTTGGACCCCCTTCTCCAGTTGCTATGCTTTCCAGAAGCAGACAATCCAATGGGACATGGTAGATATGACAGAAATGATTAATTGAATAACTCACTTGAAAATTGTGTATCGCTTAAAAGACCTAATAGCTGATCAGGTAAGACTCCACGCTGTATCCTGACTGAGAACAATGCCAGCAGGGGAAAAAAAAAAAAAAATTCTTGAAAGACTCTTATTAATGGATTCCTTAAAATGCTGGAAAGATGATTTCAGGCAATAACATTTCTATCATCTTGATAATATTCACTTACATTTGCATAACTCTGCACAGTTTACAAAACATTTTCCCAAACGGTGTTGCCAGGAAGATGGCTGTGAAAGAAGTAAGCTGGACTCCAGAAGTGGATGCGGGCTTGGAGCTGTTGACGTCCCAAAGGCCCGGGGCTAAAAGAGGCAGGAGTTACACCAGAACCCGGGGCTTTTAATTCAGAACCTCCTCACATGGCACAACAAACCATTCCCTGGAGCACTAAAACCACCTCGTTGAACTCTCACCCAGGAGAGAAGGGCATGCCGACTGAGTACTCTGTTCCAAGCCTGGGAAACATCTGGTCTTTGTGGGGGCGCAAATTACAGACAAGATTGCTACCCACAAAAAGGCAACTAAGTCCCAGGATACATGCCCAAAATAGTTTTATGACATTTTAGAACTATAGATTCCTTTTGTGGCCCGTGAATTTACTGCAAGGGGTCCATACATCCATATGAACCACCAAGCCTCATGTATTGAGAGACTGAATATATAAACAATGGTCAGAGCACATAAAAAAGTAGAACTTTGACCTGCAACCTGCCCAGGAACCCAACCCTTTATCTACAATAAATGACTCAGGTAGTCAGCCTGTTAATAGTCAAACTTTTGCAGGCAGCCAGTTTGCTCTTTCCAGTGACAATCCAGGAAGCTAAACACTAATTCTGTAAAAAAATCAGCCCCAAATGCCCAGGACTTGATTAATAAATGACAGCTTCTGTAATTTTGTGTCCCTGCTTCCAGCTCAGGACCAACCAGAGAAAGCTACATATGTACCCCTAACAAGTAGGATAGCCTGCTTTCAGTTAGCCTGGAGCTGCCTCAAGCCAACAGTCTCCAATCAGGGCACACCTGAAGCCCTCCAATTCCTCCCACCAGAAAGTTCTTCCACTCCCCTGCCTGCCTTTCGGTTTCTGCAAAATGCAAGTGACCATCTTGTCTCTCCCTTGTTGTAAACAGCCTTTGCTTTTCTCATTTGGTTGTTCTTCCTTAATTTCCAGAGATAGTACATATATCACACCCTTCGAATAGCTGTAGCTGCTGTTGTGACATGCAAAGCACAAATGCATTTAGAATGCACAATGCCTATTATGAGGAGCCTCTGAAATGTTATGTTAAAAAGATGAGGTCTGTCTGTAAGTACTAGCTTGAAAAAATACTAAGTCTAAAAGCAAGTTGCAGAACAGTGCGCATGTTACGATCCCAATCTGCAGGCATAATAAAAACTGAATGATTGAGAAATGTCCACAGTAAATTGCACATGAAATTTAACAACAGCAGCAACAACAAAGGCTATTTTTGACCATCCAGCCCTCACAATAACCCCACAATGTGGGTTCTATCACTAACCTCACTTAACAGGGAAAAGAACATGTGGAGGCCTGTACCAAGGTCACAGGGGTGGAGCCCTGTACCAAGGTTATAGGACAAGAATCTCTGGAACTGACCAAGCCCCATAGCAACTGTTGCCAAGAGCCTGTGGATCTAAACTGGCCAGTTCCTTGACTATATTACATAAAGCGAAAGCGAAAGTCACTGTCGTGTCTGACCCTTTGCAACCCCACAGACTATAAAATCCATGGAATTCTCCAGGCCAGAGTACTGGAGTGGGTAGCCTTTCCCTTCTCCAGGGGATCATCCCAACCCAGGGATCGAACCCAGGTCTTCCGCATTGCAGGTGGATTCTTTACCAGCTGAGCCACAAGGGAATGTATTTTATATTACATAAAATACCCACCCAATTTCCCACCCTATAGCCTAATGCCACCATTCCAGTAGGATTTCTCTATCATTGGGCTATAAAAGCTGGCTACTAGACAGTGTCTCCCACTGTAATTAACTTTATTCTCCTCTCACTCTGCCTCATGTCTGGAAATTCTTTTCTAACCCGTGCACAAACCTTGACGGAATAAAGTTTAGGAGAAGCCAAGTAGTCTCCTTATGTTCATGAAACCAGCAAGTGGTGGAGCTAGGGAGTGAGTCCTGGTCCACTGGACTCTACAGTTTGCCTTCTGACTCACTGATTTTTAATTCTGGTTGCCATTTGCCGCTGTAAACCTTTGTGCTGCTTGGCCATGCTATGTCTGACTCTTTGTGACCCCAGGCTCCTCTGTCCATGGGATTCTCCAGGAAAGAGTACTGGAGTGGGTTGCCATTTCCTACTCCAGGGGATCTTCCCACCCCAGGGGTCAAACCTGTGTCTCTTATGTCTCCTGCATTGACGAGCGGGTTCTTAATCGCTAGTACCACCTGGGAAGCCCAGCCATGCTATAGGTGAGACTAATGTCTGTTACAATAGTGTACTGGCTTTTGTATTTTAGTTTGAGGATCAGAGTTCCATTGTAGTTGTGTTTTGAGTAAGTTTCCATCAGGAGAAAAGAAGCTCGATCAAAACCTGGGAGCCTGGGTCCTAGTCTAGACTCTGCCACCAACTGCACATCCACCTCCTAGATCAGTTTCTCTCGGTGTTTCCAATACATGCAGCCCTACCCCTCTCCTTCCTAGTTCTCAGGCATTTGTCATTACTTGCCCAAGGCTAGCCTGCTCAGCCCCTCTGCCAGCAGTAATAAAAACAACAAAAACAGCTAAAGCATGCTTACTGGCAGACAATGTTCTGAGTACATCATGGCTATTATCTCATTTGATCCTTACCGTGACCCCGTGAGCGAGATGCCAGTAGCACCTCCTTTTTGTAGATGGGGAAACTGAGATATGGCAGTGTTAGGGTAACCTTGTTCAAGATCATGTAGCTGGTAAGATGGAACCAGGACTTTTCACAGGTGATTTGAACCTGTACTGCTCATGGCTACAACTCTACCCTCTGCAACATCAATTTTATATGGATGGGACTTCGCTGGTGGTAGTCCAGTGGCTAAGATTCTGTGCTTCCAATGTAGAGGGCCTGGGGTTCAATCCCTGGTCAGGGAACTAGATCCCACATGCCACAGCTAGGAATTCTCATGCCATGAGGAAGATCAAAGATCCTGCATGCCTTGACTAAGACCTGTCGCAACCAAATACATAAATTAATAAATAAATATTTTGATAATCATATATGGGAAGAGGCCACAGTCATTTGTGCCCCACTGAATTCCCAGCATCTACCTCAAAGCTGAGTGCCTAAACTGGTCTTCATGGAATGAATGAAGATTGAATGAATGGCTTCTATTAATATTTCATCTGTACAGGGCCTAACACAACATCCCATATACACTGGGAGTTAATACTATTCAGTGTCCCTGATTGAGTTTATTCCAAGTTATTGTTAACAATCTAAGAGAAAGACTTTACTACACACAGTCATTTGTCCACCCTGCCCCCACTAGACTTATGTTTGTATTTACTTACTGTATAACATGTCTTTTGTTATATTTGGACATCCTGTAGGATGAAAAGATACATTTGTTTCAACAGATGCTAGGAAAAAAAAGTAAAGAAAGATCATTTGCTTACTTCCCACTCAGACCTATATCCATTATTCACTCCTCTTTCCCTTTGGGTGTGATGTTTTTACTTCCCCTTCTAAGTGGCTCTGTCCAGAACGCTTCCAAATAGCCATCGCCTGAGGGTCCCCTTCGCTACCCTCTCTCTGAAGATCACCCACTTCTCCTTGACACCGTTTACAGGCAGCGGTGCTAAGTTTACAGGCTTGTGAACAAGCTGCTCTAGGAACCCAATTCACACACAGTGAATGCAGCGGGATCCTGTTCCTTGCTGGCTGCTTTTTTTGGATTGCTCATTTCTCCGGCATGGCTATAATAGCTTTTACAGACATCTCCGGGGATGTGGACTATTTTGCATTTGTAAGCCACCTTTATGGAAACGGCCTCCAGGTTCGACCACTTACTCAGTTGGAGATGTGTCAAGGCCACGTTCATCAGAAAGTGAAAGTGTGAGGCCAGTGTGACATTGCGAGTGTCCTTGGGGTACTGGACATTCAAATGGGACTTCGGTGGGGCTGAAATAATGTTGGGGGGAAAAAATGGATTTTTTTTTCCCCCTGCTATCACTTTAAAGCAGGGAAGGGGGTTAAAGGGAAGTACAGTTGTTTGAGGGCCGGTTTAGAATAGAGGAGAGGAAGGAAGTGTGAGGTTTGAAGGTTGGAAGATTTTGCTCTTCCAAAGCCAGGGATCCACCCAAATCCCAATTACCATTCTGGCGCCTCTCTCTGGATGGTCGGGATGACAGGCAGAGATGTCTCTGAACTATCATTTGGCCCCCTTCTTTAAGCTAGGCACTCTTTCATTATTTAATTTTCAGAAGATTGCTATGAGAACATTGTTATTCATTTACTTTGTAGTTAGGGGAACTCAAGGACATGACTTGGCCAATGCCATACTGCTAAGTGACTGAATCACTGCTCAAGTTCAAGGTTGCCTGATGCCAAAGCCAGGCTTTTCCCACTGTGCCACCCAAGTACTGACTTGTAAGGCAAACAAATCATGACATAAGGGCCTGTTACATTTCCTCAGTATCTTAGACATCCCTCTTCTTGTTGTTTTGGGGGTTCTCCAGGCTGCGTCCCCTTGGTGTCTAGTAGTAAAAACCCCTCTCCAACAACAAGGAATGGTGCTTTCTCTTGCGGGAAACTGAATTCTCCACAACAGATAATCTTGGTGCGGAAGGATGCCCCAGAAGATAAAGCAGTTGATGGGAGGTACTATAAGAGGAAAGTCCCTCGTGGAGAGGAAGAGCGGCAGCAGGAGGAGCTGGCCAGACACTTGAGTCATCCGGGTGCTTAACCTCGGAAAAACCTGAGGGGGCCCTGCTGTTTGCTTGTTTCCATGGCTCCCCACCCACCCCCCCAGCAGAGTTCATTTCCTCTGGGGTGCTCCTTTTTGCTTTGGGCATTCCTTTCACTCGTCAAATATTTGTTGAGTGTTTCCATGGGTTAGCACGCAGATAAGATCACATTCTACTGCATATAGTAATAGAAGCATACGTGGTAGCTTGCACAACACAGTTCATCTCTCTCATGTCCAGATCTACACGTTGGCCATGCAGGACAAGTATGGAGGCTCTGTGGTGTCATCAGGGGCTCAGGTCCCTGTCTTTCTGCTCCTCCCTCCTAGCTTGTGGCTTCTTCCTCAAGGCCACCTCATGGTCCAGGACAGCTGCTGGAGCCCTTCATAGGATGGAAGAAGGAGGAAGGGTGGGGTGGGGTGGGGGATGCAGAAAGAGGCCCTTCCCAAATGAATCAGCCCTTTGAAACAGCCTTCCAAGAAATCCCAAATAATGTTTCCACCTGCATCTCATTTGCTAGAACCTATTCACATGGCCACATGTGGCTGTAGGGGAGGCTGGGAAGTATCGCTGTGTTTTGGAGATGGTTGAACTGCAATGTGCATGGCTAAAAGTGAGGACTTACCAATGGAAGAATGGCTATAATAATAGACCAGGAATCAGCAAACTACAGGGCTTTCCTGGTGGCTCAGCAGTAAAGAATCTGTCTGCCAATGCAGGAGACAAGGGTTTGATCTCTAGGTCAGGAAGATTCCCTGGAGAAGGAAATGGCAAACCACTCCAGTATTCTTGTGTGGGAAATCCCATGGACAGAGGAACCTGGTGGCCTCCAGTCCATGGGGTCGAAAAGAGTCAAACGTGACTTAGCGACTAAACAACAACATCAAACCATGGCTCACAGCTGAATCTGGCCTACTGCCTCGTTTTGAAAATAAAATTTTACTGGAACTCAGGTTCGACCTTCTACATATTGTCTATGGCTATTTTTGTGCTACAACAACAGTTTAGGAGTCGTGGTAAGACATGACCTGCAAAGCCTAAAATATTTACTATCTGACACTTGACAGAAGTTTGCTGACTCCTGGAATAGACAAATGGCAAAGAGGAATAGTGGACAAATAGCCTACAGCCAGGCACTGGGCTCTGCACATAGATGTGGGTTCTGTTCTCAAGCAACTTACAGTCTAGGGAATTCGAAAGCCAGGTAAATCCCTAATTACGATACAATGTGATGAGTGGGATAGTAGAATTCTCTTCAGGGTGTTCTGGGACCACAAAGAGCATCTAAAATGGACCATGGAGATGGAGGTCAGGAAAGCATTCTAGATGTGCCAGAGGATGAAGAGCTTGCAAAGAGAGAGAGAAAGGACTTCTGAGCAGAGGGGATGCAGGAGCAAACACTAGAGGAGTGAAATGCCCATCATTAGGCATTCATCACACTGCAGCTCAAAGTTGCCATGAGTCTGTTGACTTGGCTGTGCGCTACATCTTTGTTGCGTGTTGCATAGGTGTGTGTAGTGCCTTGCAGGGGCCTCCAGATGCTCTTCAGTTAGCTGCTTATATTTGCGTCACCTGTGATCCTGTTAAACTAATTCCTGGGGGCCCTGGCCCACTGAACCAGAATTTACCATGGGTGAGGGCAGGGTGGAGAGACACTGTGTTCCATTTCCAAGATTGGCAATCACTAGGTAAAAGCAAGTTCTTTGGATTAAAATTCCAGCTTCACCCCTGCTGAACTTGCTTGAGCCTGGACAAGTTGTTGAGCTTTTCAGAGTTTCCTTCTTCATCCATAAGAGCAGGGACAACATTGTGAGCTTGTAAGGGGTTTTCTTCCTTGGTTCTGTGGACATTCTGAGCAGGATCACTCTTTCCCGTGAAGGATTGTCTTGTGCATCAGAGGGTGTCTGGTCGCATCCATGACTCCCCACACACTGGGTTCCTGTAGTATTCATCGAGGTGTGACAATCAAAACTGTCTCCAGACATTGCCCAATGTTCTGCAGGGACGCGAAACTGTCTCTACTTAAGACCTGATGAGCTAACATAATGATTAAATGAGATAACGTATGTAATTTGTGTAAGTAGTTAGGAAGCATGATCACTATTACCATTATTGTCATTGGTGCTCAGAAAACATTAGTTGAAGAAAAGATTTGTCTCAGGTTAAAAAAAGAAAAAAAAAGAAAATATTATTTGAAACAACGAACGCACGTCATGGAAGAACAAAAATCTCACAGAAACTGTGTCTGGTTTTAGGTTAGCAAATGCAGGATAGGACTTCTGAGCCATGACTAACAAGCTTTTCTGTGAAACCCACCTGTTGTGAATCCACGTTATTTTAGGAATGTTGGCCGAGAGGCGTTTTCAAGTGAGCTGTCAGGGACATCTGTTGTTTTGTTGCCTCTTTCCCCAGTTTCTTGATTTAGTTTCGGGGGAAATACCCACTCCCACTGTCGGCCACATGCTTTGCATGGAGTTGACCCTCCAGCCATGAATCATGGGGAAGATCACTCTTCTGGCCACAGGGTTTGGTCCAGAAGTGGGAACAGGGCTCAAGTCAAGGCCCAATCAGAGACACCACCCACCCCAACTCCCACCCCACCAGGAGTTTGCTTGAACAACTCCAATGATGTGGTCTCCAGTTCCCACTGGACTTGACCATGAGAGGTCCTAAGAGCTAGATTGCAACTGGGAAGGAAGTTGGTGTCTGAGGACAAGGCTGTCACGTGGAGGAGGGCAGAGCTGAGCAGGGAAATGTGGAGAAGCTGAGCTCCGTGACTTTGTCTGAACTCCTATATTCAGCTTTGCCTGGAGCCCAGTTTCTTCACTGACTACTTGTGTTCTTGAGCTAATAAATTCTATCTCTGCTTCTTAGTTTGGGTTAGTTTTTCTGTCGTGAAACCAGAGGACCCCTCCCTTCCCAACAGATACTTGATCTTGATTATATCAGGTGTAAAACACTTTGTGAGTATATCTGCACATTTTGAAAAACAAACTTCGAATCAGCTAGAATGCTTTGGGTGACGAAAGAAAACCCAACTCTAAATGGCGAAAGCAATCAAGGCAATTCATTGGTTTGGCCCTAAAGATGCCCAGAAGTGTGTAGGCTGCGGACCTGGGCTCCAGCTCCATGTCTCCATAGCTCGGTTTAGCGATCCTCCTTGTGCTGTCTTGCTTTAGGCTAGCTATGCCAGGAGCAAAAATGTGGCGGAGTTTCCTGGCCTTGTGGATAAGTGTCACCAGAAAAAGAGGAAGAGTGTTCTCAGCTCGAAACCAGCAAACAGAAGTCCTGGCTTTACTGTGGTTAAATCAGCACAGATCGTGTGCTCAGCTTTAAACTGGGGCAATGGGCAGGGGATCTCCCAGGTCTGCGGCCAGGACCTGAAGCTAGACCTGCGGATTGGATCGGCACCAACCAGAACTCAGGGCTGCTATCTAGTGGGGAAGGGTCATGGGTGCTGGGAGGCACGCCCACTGCTCAGTCTAAAACAAGAAAATATTACATGTCAACTAACATCATCTTTTAGGGACACCTTTCAGTTTTATCCTTGAATATCAGCATTCCTTCTTCTGGGCTCTTTCAGGATTTGCTTTGTTGATATATTAGCAATTATATCACTGCTGTTAGAATTGCTTGTCTATTTCCCCCCTAGCCAATTTGGGTAGAGACCAAATCCAACATCTTTTCTTCAGTGCAACTCTGTACTAAGTGGAGGGTTTTCTCTCTCTCTCTCATAAACTTTGGCTTTATTTGCCAGTTCCAGGAAGAATATCTCAGTAGTGATCTTCATGGCACCAAGGGGCTCTCTTCTGAATCAGACCCACAGCTGATAGTTTGCCCAGTATGGAAGCTGTTGTTTTCCAGAAAGAGCTCTTTGATTAGCAGTACAACTAACCTATCTTCAATCATCTGTCCATGAACTTCAGTTCAGATATTGAAAGTCTAGACCTGAAATAAGGGATAAGTGTATTAAGCTAGTCCACTAATTGCTTTCGTTTAACAGGTGTTTTGTTTTGTTGTTTCTATTTTTCTCAATCTGATTAAATTTGCTCCTCCACGCAGCAAGGACAGAATTTCAAGCTCAGCTGGCCAAGAGTCTAGGATCTCTGAATTGTAGTTCTATGACTAAAGTTCGAATCTCTCTTCCACACTTCTAGTTGTATGACCTTGGACAAGTTTTCAACCTGACTAAACCTCAGTTTTCTCATCTGTAAAATGGGGATAATAGTATTGCCATCTTATAGAGTTATTTGGAAACATAAATAAATTAATATCTGTAAAAGTGCTTAGTGCAGGCCTAATTCATGAGAAGAGCTCAATACTGGTAGCTGTTAATTTACCAGCAACTGATGTGTTTTTCTTTTCTTTTTTTTTTTTTAAATAATTGAGTGTATGAGTTTTGGAAAATCAGACAAATCTACCATGGCAGCAATCTTCATTTGGGAAACTAGTACAAGCATTGCTCGTTACAAGGCTATTGTAAAGAGCATACAGTAGGTGTTAACTAAACGTTCTCCCCAGTTCACTTCTAGCCATGCCCGTTCCATCACCGAAGAGGAGAGAGCGCGTCCTGCCTTTTTCCCAACCCTCCCATCAGTGGAAGAGGTATTTGAGAACCTAAAGGTTTGTTTTACAAATAATTAGGAATCTAGGGCAAAGAAACCCTGCCTGGCTTAGAGCGACATTATGGTTGAGATCTGATAGTCACGGACTGAGCAATCCAGCCCCTGTGGTTCCTGTTTCAACCGCTGCTTTCAGACAAACCTGCAGACAGTAAGACCGAAACTTCAATTTGAACAGGAGAGGGAAATGTATATGGGCAGCTGCAGAATGTTCTGACTTAGGTCCACGAAACACAATGCTAGTCCCTGCAGGGAAACCCTGCTGCATTTTTTCTAAGTTAATGAGTTTCTTCTCCCTTTTGGATGCTTCCCATTACCTAAGTGGGCTTATTTTTCCTAGGACGCAGACCACAGTTGAAGATGGCAGTTGGCACATTTGGAACTTACTAGCCCGAAAAAAGATTCCCAGCCTGAAATACCGCTTGGATTCCAGACAGTGGTTTATGCACTAGTGGGTGTGTTTGGGGATGGGGGGGATTTCTATTCTCTCCCGTTATTCTTTTCCATATTCCAGGCCCCTAGTGCAGTACCTGACACAGAGGCTGGGCTTAGTAGATGTTTGACAAGTGAGTCAGAGGAGGAAGTCAGGAACTAAACAGGTCAATGTACAAACAGTGAATTCTGACCAAGGGTGTTTATAGCCTATTGATGACTAAGAATTTCTAGGTTGGCCAGAGGTTTGTTTTGACATTTACTGACTTGTGTTTACAGCAAGACCAAGGGGGAACCTGTTAGGGCCTGTTGGTCGTAGCTTTCAGTTAGGATAAGGGGCGGTGTCAGCCCAGGCAGAATGACCTATGAGCTTTGGGTGTAATTGGTGAGTGTCCAGAGCCAGCCGGTTCAGCTCAGGGATAGAACCACAAAACTACGGCTGCCAAGTGCCTGTAAGGTCCCTGCATTTAGGTTTGGGATTATGACATTGTTTCCTGGCCGTCTAATCATCCCCCTGAGCATAACTTCTGTCTGCTACAGCATGCTGGGGGTTAGGTTCAGAGGAGGTTGCACCTGGAAGGGACCAGTGTTTTATCGACAGGCCTGCTAATTGCAAGCATCAGAATTACCTGGGATACTGATTCATTTTACATGAGAAAAATGAAGCCCAGAGAGGGTGAGTGATTTCCCCAAGGTCACACAGCTAGTTTGCAAAAGATGATTACACTGTGGTATCATTAGAGCTGTACTCTGTTTTATATGTCATCACAAAGTGTTTTCATCTCTATTCTCTTATTTGGTTTTCTCAACTCCTTATGAGAAAATGGAATGATTTGCTTTCATGTTAAAAGGAAATGCAGTTTTAATTTATATTTCTGTGTCAGTAGCCAGACACGACCTTCTCAAGGAAGGCACCACTAGCCTATATAGAACCTTTTTGCAATGGCACGGGTCTGACCCATGTGACAGAGTGAAGGATGGACTTGAGCCCCTACTCTCTCGGTTAAATGGCTTGGGCAGTTTCCAACCTGCACAACTGTGCATGGCAGCCCTGCTCTCCAGGAGAGGAACTTGTCTTATATTTTGCTTTGAACTCCTCAGCGTCTAGCACAAAGCTGGGCTTATACACATTGAAGAAAGGTGACTGATTTGCTCAAGGCTACCTGCTTGATCAGTAGCAGAACTGGAACCTTTGATTCTAGCCATGGCCTCAGGCGATGTCATGCGGGACAGAGTAAGCATTAAGCTGGTGTGCTGCCGGTATTCCATCTCTTGGGGAATCGGCCAGTATAATTCAGTTCACCAGAAATAAAGCACCTTGGGGTGACCCCTGAAAACCCCTGCAAAGGCCGGATTTATAGTGCCCCACCCCAGATGTGAGTATTGGGAAGTGTACTCAGAAAGCGACTCATGACCTCAACCCTTTAAGAATTCAAATCCCATCCTCTGTGTTGGAAGAAGCTAAGAAAAATGCCCATATCAGGAGCAAAGCCTCCTCCAGCCCTCCATTCCTGTCTCCACCCCCTTCAAATGTATAAACACCTGAGGAAGTTTCCTGGGTGGCCCTGCCTGGCCCATAATCATGGTAGTAATAAGCATACCCTCTTTAGCCTTTACATTACACTGCCCCATGCTGTCACAGAGAGGTGACCAAAACCTTTCCATGGCTCAGGAGTGGTACCTTCTCTGCTTCAGCTATACATAGCAGCAGTTGCCAACTTTAATCAAACTCTTCTCAAGGGCCAGGCCATGGGTTCAAGGCTTTACTGGTTCATCTTATCTCATGCCCACAATTGCCCTGTGAAGTAGGCATTATGATACAATCATATCATTTTACAGATGCATATCATTTTACAGATGAGGAAACGGAGAGTCAGAGGAGTTAAGTGACCTGCCCAAGGTCACACAGCTAGGAAGTGGTGAAGCCAGGATTCGAACTCACACCCCAGGGTGTCTGACACCAAGCCTGTGTTGCTGACCCTAGTGTGACACTACCCTCAGTCTTATTTGGTCGTGCACCATCCTAGGATGCTGGGGAAGACCCTGTCCTTTGTAGGAGTGTGTTTGCTTGGCTACATTTATTCGAGCTTTTTGTATGCCTAGCACCATGCTAAATAGCTCTTGTGGGTTTACATACTTTTCCTTTTAATCCTCAAAACAAACCTCAGAGTAAGTATCATTGCCCCCACTTTCCTTGTGAAGTCAAGTTATCCATTCAAAGTAAAGGTGGAATTCCAGGCCTACTTAACTCTAAAGCATGTTCTCATTCAATAGGCTAGTGGATCTCCAAGTGCGGTCCATGCTCCACCATCATCTAAATCTGGGGTAAGGGAATGCATGAAGAAATGCAAATTCCTAGGCCACATGCTAGGCCTACAGAACCAGGATCCCTGACAGTGGGGCCTGGAAATCTGCATTCCCACAAAGTACCCCAGGGTTGATTTTTTTCCCCTTAATTTTTATTTTTTAATTTTTTGGCTGTGGAACATGGCTTGTGGAATAGTTCCCCACCCAGGCCCTCAGCTGTGAAAGCTCAGAGTCCTAACCACTAGACCACAAGGGAATTCCCCCACCACAGGGGTTTCTTATGGACATCTACATTCAAAACTCATTTCCCTATCTCGGTGCTGTTAATGTGTTTACATTTGAAAATTCATGGAGGGACTGCCCTGGGAGTCCAGTGGTTAAGTATTCTCCTTTCAATGCAGGGGATTTGGGTTCTATCCCCTGTTGGGAAATTAAGATCCCATGTGCCTTGGGGTAGCTGAGCCCACAACTCCTGAGCCTACACACTCTGGAGCCCCTGGGCCATAACTAGAGAAGGCCTGCAATACAATGAAGACACAGCACAACCAATAAGTATATAAACAAATAAATTCACCCTTTAAATAGAAAATTCATGAAGTTGTATGTTTCTGATTTATTACTTTTCTCTACGTCTGTTATCTCTTAACAAAAAATTTACTTTAAAAAATCCCCTCCCGTCTAAGATCTCATCTCTTTTCTACGAGCACTTTGTCACCTCTACTTGTCCATCTCACACATTGTCACATTGTCATATTTCCAACATTGATTCCCATGGGGGTCCCTCGGCGCACCGGGCCAGATAAATCAGGCTATGAGTGTCCTGGAATCACCCCTTCCTGCCTAAGGCAGTCACACAAAGGTTACCAGGCAGTTCTCATTTTCTTCTCTCCAGACAATTCCTCCAAAATAGATCACCCAAGTGCCTCACTCTGAAAACTTCCATCATGTTCCTTCAACCCCGAAACCCAAATAGTTCAAGCTGGTCCCCTGGGGCCTCCTGCTGCCTAATAACATTTCCACCACCAGGTCGTGGTGGGAAGGGGGTCCTGAGACACCTCTTTGGAGGCTTATTCTGTATGAGTCACTCTGAGACTAACATGCTCATCTGTTCTTTTTCCCTTAAGACTGGGTGAGGGTTTTCTCTTTTCCTGGCCTCTGTTGTCTTCTGGTTCCTTGACAGAAACCACCTCCATCTGAAATTCTCTTACTTTTCAACCTCTGTTCATTGATTCATTTATTCTTGCATTTACTGGCTTATTTCTAGACCTTTATTAAGCATCCATGGGCTTCCTTGGTGGCTCAGACGGTAAAGAATCCACCCACAGTGTAGGAGGACCCAGGTTCGATCCCTGAGTTGGAAAGATCCCCTGGAGGAGGGAATGGCAACCCAATCCAGTATTCTTTCCTGGAGAATCCCGTGGACAGAGGAGCCTGGTGGGCTACAGTCCATGGGGCCACAAAGAGTTGGACACTACTGTGCAACTAACACTTTCACTTTCAAGCACCCATACATACCAGGAAATCTGTTAGGGACAAGAATTTAGAAAATCAACAGGACAGGGCCTCTTCCCTCATGAAGTGTAAAGAGATTCCAAATCACTTCTGACAGAATCTTTTGGAGTTTCTTCTTTTAATAAGAGTAATATTTGTTGATGAGGACATTGCTGCTAAGGGGCGGGGGGCAGACGGTGGTTTTTGAAACTTTTTTCCATGGCAGATGCTCTGACAATCATTTTGGATGTATTGCTTAATTCCTTCCACACCCCTATGAGGTTGGTACCATCCTTACTTTCATTTTACAGATGAGGATATGTAAGTCCAGAGAAGTTGAGTAATTTTCTCAAGGTCGCACAGTTTGCAAAGGCTAAATCAGAGCTAATCTGAAGTCTGCCCCCAGCAATAGGCCTCTCTGATAAACTCTTTGAGACCTCAAAACCATGAAATAAGAAGCGGCAGAAGTGCAAGGAAAATGGACTGAAACCAAGAAGATGAAGGAGAGATGAGAACCAAGAAGACGAAGGAGAGATGAGAAACAAGAAGACGAAGGAGAGGTGAGAAACAAGAACCCAGTAAGAACAGCGTTTCACTCTAGTTGGCTCTGGACTGTGGGATTCTGAAATGTATGTTGGCTGTAGACGCGTGGGCCCAGTGGTCCTGGATCTGTCCTGTCCAAAAGATAGCATTTTCCTCAAATCACAAAGCCATAAAATCTCAGGGCTGGGGGACTTCCCTGGTGAACCAGTGGCTAAGACTCCATTCTTCCACTGCAGGGGGCACGGGTTTGATCCCTGGTTGGAGAACGATGATCCTACATGCCGTGTGGTGCCGCCAGGAAAATTAAGAAATAAATAAAAATCTTCAGGGCTGGGAGGGATGTTGATGTGGGGTCATCAAACCCCACCAGAGGCCGAATCCTTTTACAGTTTTGTCAGCAGGTGCTCACCCAGTCTGTCCAGAATACCTCCAGGGATGGAGACATCACTGCCTCCTGAGAGCTTCGTCCGTTCATTGTGCGTGCTAAGTCGCTTCAGTTGTGTCCAACTCTCTGCAACCCTATGGACTATAGCCCGCAGGCTCCTCTGTCCATGGGATTCTCCAGGCAAGAATACTGGAGTGGGTTGCCATGCCCTCTTCCAGGGGATCTTCCTGACTCAGGGATTGAACCCACATTTCCTATGTCTTCTGCATTGGCAGACGGGTTCTTTACCACTAGTGCCTCCTGGGAAGCCCTTCCATTCATTATATATTTTTTAAAAAATAATTTTATTTATTTGGCTGTGCTGGGTCTTTGTTGCACTCGGGTTTTCTCTAGTTGCAGCAAGCAGGGGCTACTCTCTAGTTGTGGCGTGAGAGCTTCTCACTGCAGTGGGTTCTCTTGCTTCAGAGCGCAGGCTTTAGAGGGTTCAGGCTTCAGTAGCTGTGGCTCCTGGGCTCGAGAGCAGAGGCTCAGAAGTTGCGGCACATGGGCTTAGTTGTCCCACAGCATGTAGGATCTTTCCAGGCCAGAGATCGAACCCATATCTCCTGGATAGGCAGGCAGATTCTTTACCACTCAGCCACCAGGGAAGCCCTCCATTCATGATAAACGCATGTAATGAATGGCTTGGTTTTTCCTACTCAACATCCCTTCCTTCTTTGGTAACAGCATCCCAAGTTTCCTTTGGGCATCTGCCCAACACCATTTCAAGTGATCTTACTAGAGGCTGTCAGTCAGCAAGAGGATGGGTATATGATCCCCAACTAGGCCACTCTGACTGCTTCTTGCTGGAATCTGTGTCTGGTACCAAGAGACATAGGGATAGAAAGCTGACAAGGCCAAGTCACAGCAAAGAGAAGCCACCTACAAGGGCTCCAGGCAGCCCTAGGGCTCCTGACCTTCTTCAGCCTTCCCTTCATTTCTGTGAGCAACTGCATCCTTCCATTAAATCCGCTTTTCCCCTTGTTCCACTTAGAAGCCAGAGTTGGATTTTGATGCTGGCACCAAAATGCCTTAGCTGGTAAATCCTCTTGATTTTCCTTTGTGTTATGTTGCATTATTAAATTAGTTTCTTCATCATAAATGTAATTCATGCCCTTGGTTTAAAAGCATTTTCAAATGCAAACAATGGTAATTTCAAATGGTGTATCCTACTGGTCCCTCCTACCTGGAGGTAGTTTAGTTCAGTTCAGTCGTTCAGTTGTGTCCACCTGTTTATGACCCCATGGACTGCAGCATGCCAGGCTTCCCTGTCCATCACCAACTCCCAGAGCTTGCTCAAACTCATGTCCATCAAGTTGATGATGGCATCCACACCCTGGAGGTAGCCACTGCCCAGTTTCTTGTGCTCCCTCCAAAATTTCTGCTTGATTTATTAGCTCCTCTAACTGTTAGACAGTTCTTCCTTGGACTGACTTGAAATCTGTCAGCCTGAGGCACCCATTCATTTGCACACGTCCTGGGTTTGGGGAACCACAGAACAGGTTTCACCAGCAACCCTTTGGGGGGTTGGTGATTCTCAGACCACAGGCCCAAGTCTCCCCTGGAACCAGATACTCTCAGTGCCTTTAGCCATCAGCCATGGAGCCCCATCAAGAGGAGCCTTACCATCCTTGGCCCTCTTCTTCTCAGTTCACACTACCTTGCTGGATCTTTCCAGAACTAGGGCACCCGGAACTGCCTATGCTACTCCACAGTGGTCTGACTCAGGAGAGCCAAACTCCCAATGCTGCCCTTGCCTATTCTTTCTCCTGTTAGAGGCAGCCTGAGATGCCCCAAGTTACTTCTGCCTCAGCCTTGTTACCCCATTGACCTTACTGTCCCCTAACACACACACACACTAGCTAAATCACATCTCCTTGATTCTGAATTTCCACTATTGGTTTTTTGAACCCAAGGACTGAAAGCAATCCATAGCCACATTCAAGTCTCTCTAGTGTTTAGATGCACATTAAAATTGTAGGTACTTGCACTATTCTTTTTAAGATTTTTTTTGACGCAGATCATTTTTGAAGTCTTTATTGAATTTCCTGCAATATTGCTTCTGTTTTATATTTTGTTCTTTTTGGCCATTAGGAATTGGGACCTTAGCTCCCTGACTATGGATTGAACCTGTACCCCCTGCACTGGAAGGCAACGTATTACTCACTGGACCATCAGGGAAGTCCCAGGTCCTCAGTCTGTGATGTATTCCTGATAAGGTCCCTGTCCCCGAGAGAGTCTATCCTGAAAGCATAGTCTCACTCCGCGTAAGCTGAACCTCTGCACAATGAGACACAGCCCCAACATCAATGTGGGAAACAAAAGCCTTAGGTTTCAGCATACCTTGTGGTTCACCAAGTCTCCTGGGAGGTTCTTTGAAACATTGTTCAAAAAGTAACCCTAAGCTGCAAACCCACAAATAGGGACTTCATTAAATAAACTGAACATATAATGAAATATCATGTGGTTATTAAAGATCATGCGATGATAATGTTAGAAGCCATTGATGCTGTATTGTTAAGTTTTTAAGAAGATTATAAATCTCTTAGGGGTAATACAGTCCCACTTTCCTAGTTATTTAAATGCATAGAACAAAGACTGGAAGGATAGACGCAAAAGTGTTAACAGAGGTTACCTGTGGGTAAAGAGATTCTGAATAATTTCTGTTTTCTTTTTGTCTTATCTGCAGTTTCAGGTGTGTTTCTATTGTCAACACTACTTTTATTAAAAAACTGTTTTATAAGGAGAAGCATGGCATTGACTCTGTATAGAATGATCCAAGTATTCCAGGGAAGTCCCTATTTCCCCCTTTTGATGCCTCTGACAACAAAGCTTATTTGTTGAAGGTATATGCTCAAGTGTGTAATCCTTAAATATGTTTTAAAGCACTAAAAAAGAAATTTTATGGAAAATTGTTTCTTTTTAAAAAAACATTTATCTATTTTTTTATTGAAGGATAATTGCTTCACAGAATTTTGTTGTTTTCTGTCAAACCTCAACATGAATCAGCCATAGGTAAACATATATCCCCTCCCTTTTGAACCTCCCTCCCATCTCCCTCCCCATCCCACCCCTCTAGACTAATACAGAGCCCCTGTTTGAGTTTCCTGAGCCATACAGCAAATTCCTGTTGGCTACCTATTTTACATATGGTAATGTAAGTTTCCATGTTACCCTTTCCGTATATCTCATCCTCTCCTACCTTCTCCCCATGTCCATAAGTCTATTTTATATGTCTGTTTCTCCACTGTTGCCCTGTAAGTAAACTCTTCAATACCATTTTTATTCCATATATATATACATTAGAATACGATATTTATCTTTCTCTTTCTGACTTACTTCACTCTGTATAATAGGTTCTAGGTTCATCCACCTCATTAGAACTGACTTCAATGCATTCCTTTTTATGGCTGAGTAGTATTCCATTCTGTATATGTACCACAACTTCTTTATCCATTCATCTGTCGATGGACATCTAGGTTGCTTTCATGTTCTAGCTATTGTAAATAGTGCTGCAGTGAACAATGGGGTACACATGTCTTTTTCAATTTTTGTTTCCTCGGGGTACATGCCTAGGAGTGGGATTGCTGGGTCATATGGTGGTTTTATTCCTAGTTTTTAAGAAATCTCCATACCATCTTCCGTAGTGGCTGTATCAATTTACATTCCCACCAACAGTGCAAGAGTGTTCCCTTTTCTCCACACCCCTCTCTAGCATTTACTGTTTGTAGACTTTTTGATGATGGCCATTCTGACTGGTGTGAGGTGATATCTCATTATAGTTTTGATTTGCATTTCCCTAATAATGAGCAATGTTGAGCGTATTTTCATGTGTTTGTTAGCCATCTGTATGTCTTTGGAGAAATGTCTGTTTGGAAAATTGGTTCTTATAACAGTGATTATTTTCTTTGTATACTGTATCTGTGATTTTTACCTAAGTAATCTTACTGACTATATGACCATTAACATACAGTTGACAATATTGTAGAAAGGTTGGAGTCATCAGTAGGTACAGGTTCTATACTCAACTCTTTCAAGCTGTGTGATCTTGAGAAGGTAGTTAATCTTTGTGGGCCTCTCTTAGTATATATCTCCCTGATGGCTCAGATGCTAAAGAATCTGCCTGTAATGCGGGAGACCTGGGTTCAATCCCTGGGTTGGGAAGATCACATGGAGAAGGGAATGGCAACCCACTTCAGTATTCTTGCCTGGAGAATTCCATGGACAGAGGAGACTGGTGGACTACAGTCCATGGGGTCAAAAGAGTCGGACACGACTGAAGGACTAACACTTTCACTTGCTCATTTGTAAAATGAGAGCATCTTGAAGATTCTATCAAGAAAGAGCAGAAAAAGAGCTCTTTAAATCCAAGCCTTCATTATTTTCAGGACTGCAGGTAAGTCTGTGCTGTCCCCCAAGGAAGTCATTCTGGTCACTATTATCTAAGGATCCATGCAATAGTTAACATTGTGGATTGGCTAATGGCTTTAATATGTTCTGAGAATGGAGAATACAAGGTAAAATTGCTTTACCTGCCCCCCCCCCCCCCCGCTTTCTTTAGATGAAATTTGGAGACATGACCTGTCAAATCTTCCTCAGAAATATCCCACCAATACTGCATCTTCATCTCCATCAATATGACCTCAGCCTAAACCTTCTTGCTGATTATCCATTCTTTAGTTTCTCCTCTCTCAGAGGTGTCCTCCCCAAACACACAAGCATCTCATTCTCTTGATGGAAAACCAGTGAGCTGTCTGGTGCCTGCAGGATCAAGGCAGACACCTTGGCCTGACCTTCACACAAGGTGGCACCCTCTCCTGTCTTCTTCCACCAAAAACCCTGTGCTCAGCCAAAGAGAACTTCTTACTGCTGTGCAAGGAAGCCATACCCTCTCATCACCGTGCATTTCCAAATGTTGCTCCCTCTGAGTGGATTGTTTATTCTCATCTTAGCAACCCACAATCATCTTTCTATGTCCTGGGGACTTGATGGTGTATATTTAAGAGAGAAGTTGCTCCTGTCCGCACACTACCTGCACTGTGCCTGGCAAATGGTCATAAGAAGGTTCTCAATGAATGCTATTTTAATGGAAGGATGGATGAACAAATGAATGAACCAATGGATGAGTCTTTGAATAAATGCATGAACCAACGAGTGAATGAATCAATAAGTAGATGGTTGGAAGGATGAATGAAAGAGTGAATGAAGAAGTGAAGAAATGAATGAACAAATATGCAAAGGTAGGTAATAAATTCATAGAGTTTTAACAAAGTTAGACTCAGAGGTCAGAAAAGAAGAAAGAAGTGGAAGATGAAAGACAAGCTAAAGGCAGGGGCTGGTAGCTGCTGCTCTCTTCTGTTTCTCTGCAGCTACTGAAAGAGCGCTGATGTTGCCCTCGCTTCTCTCTGGCCTCAAGCTCAACTCTCCTTCTATCCTAGGTGCCCTTGCCCTTGGCAGTCTGAGAGGAAGCCAGCCCTTTTCCTGGACATGTCCTGCTCAGGCCTACATGATGTTCTCAGGACCGGCATGAGAGCACTTGCCTTCTGTGACTCTTGCAGGAGGGAACGAGGAGGAAGATGCTGGGGAGATGAGTTCCAGGGTCTCACACTGACAAACAAACAGAAGAAAGGCAATTGGTTTTCTTTCCTATTAATATTGTGAAAGTCTTGCAGCCACTCCAAGGGAGCCAAGGAAGCTTGGGATGTCATCCTGCTGGTCCCTGGAAGGGTTTCTTTGCTGATAGCCTGTTCTCACCACAGGAGGCTCCAAGCCTGTGTGCATTTTCACACTTGCCTGCATTTGCAGCTTAAACTTGACCCCATTCCCTATCACGACACTAATCACTGCCATTTATTGAGTGCTGAGCATTTCCCGTTTATCATTTCATTTCATCTTTACAACCATCTATGCAGTAGGGACTCTCATTTTCATTATACAGGTGCAGAAATTGTAGTTCACAGAGTTAAAGAGCCTGAGATCAGTGACCTGTATGTATTGAAGCTAAGATGCAAATACAGTTTTGTTTGACTCCAAAGTCCATATTGTTAAGTGGTATATTGTACAGCTATTAAGATTTCTTCAAGGGTGTATCTGAGGATCCCAGCACAAAACAGATGCGTGCTCTAACAGAGTTACAGGACTATTTGTATGTATTGTCTTTTCTCTTTAAACAATTTTTAGACAGGGTCACGTTTTCTTCTTTATATCTACCAATTAATTTTGGATAGTATGCTTGACATTGTGACTGATACGTTTTAGAAACTCTGGACTTTGTTTTGGTTTCTTTTTAGCCCGGCTGTCGAGAAGTCACCTTTGTGTCTGCATAATTTAGTCATCATCAATAATCTGGGCAGAGGTTATGCTCAGACACCTGAAGCCTATGAGCCTCCTACCCTCTGTTGCTCCCTGTATTCACTGGGTCAAAGTCAGTTCTCAAGATTCCTTGGCTTTCATTTCAAACTTCAGAGTTCTTACATACCTCTTGTAGGAGCATAAAGTTGAATGTTGTTTTTCTTGTCATCAAAATCTGAAAATCCTTGCATTTTAATTTGAATATTTAACCCATTTTCTTTTACTATGGTTACCGAGGCATTCAGGCTTAAATCTACCATGCTCCCTTTCTGCCGGGTTGGCTCTTGTCTCCTTCAGGTAGGAGTAGCTCCTCTTTCATTCAGGGATGTCTGGAGACCTCATCTCAGCTCTTCTCTAACCCTTTTGTTTCCAGGCTCTCCCCTACTAAACCTCTAGCTGCTCCATTGCTTGCCTTGAGCTGGGACAACAAAGCTGTGAGTTTTGCTGGCCCACTCCCACCCAATCCCACCACTTTCAGCTGGGAAAGCATTGCCTCCTCATTCAAATCCATCCTCTGCTGGCGTCAAAGTTGCTGGTCTCCTTGGCCAGTTCTGGGGTGATACAGCTGTGAAAGTGGAAGTCGCTCCGTCGTGTCCGACTCTTTGCAATCCCGTGGTCTATACAGTCCATGGTATTCTCTAGGCCAGAATACTGGAGTGGGTAGCCTTTCCCTTCTCCAGGGGCTCTTCCCAACCCAGGGATCGAACCCAGATCTCCCAAATCGGAGGCAGATTCTTTACCAGCTGAACCATAAGGGAAGCCCAAGAATACTGGAGTGGGTAGCCTATCTCTTCTCTAGTGGATCTTCCTGACCCAGGAATCAAACTGGGGTCTCCTGCCTGGCAGGTGGATTCTTTACCAACTGAACTATCAGGGAAGCCCTGATAAAGCTGTATTTCCCCCCTACTGAGCTGAAAGTGTCTTGAATAGGAGTAGCCAGAAGAAGGCCAGAGACTTTTGCTGTTTTCATCTGCAGTGCTAGTAGTTTTTCAAGAATAAATACTTCTAAACATTTTTTTTGCCTTTAGTTACCTTTCAGTGCCCCAAAATGGTTGTTTATATTCCCCATAATTTTGCCCAGTTTATTATTGCTTCTTTGTGTAGAGGGGATTGCTTCCTTACTCTACAGTTATTAGAAGTCCTTTCCCACTCTATCTTTAATAACACATTTGGATCTGAAGTCTCCTTTGCATTGCTCCAGATTTCCTTAGTTATATCTTCTCCAATCCATTTCCTTTCAACTTTTCAGAGTTCTTACACACCTTGTGATCGGTCGCTCAGTCATGTCCAACTCTTGGTGACTCCGTGGACTGTAGCCCGCCAGGCTCTTCCATCCATGGGATTTTCCAGGCAAGAATACTAGAGTGGGTGGCCATTCCCTTCTCCACAGTTTCTTCCTGACCCAGGGGTCGAACCTGGGTCTACAGCATTTCAGGAGGATTGTTTAATATCTGAGCCACCAGGGAAGCCCTCAGAGTAGTGTAAAGTTGAATTTTGTTTTTCTTTTTATCACCTGAAAATCTTTGCATTTTAATTGACATATTTAACCCATTTCTTTTAATATGGTTGCTGGTGTGTTCAGTTTTAAATCTATTATGCTATTATTTGTTTTCTATGTGTCATGTTTTCAGTTTTTTCCCCTCCTTTCTTCTTCCTTATTACTTCATTTTCCCTCTATGTCAGCTTGTTCAGTTATATATTTTTTTACACAGTTACTCTAGATATTTCAATGTGCATCTTTGACTTATTACTGTTAATAAAAAGGACACGTTGACATAATGCACTTTTTACCACTTCCCAGAAAACACAAAGACCTTAAAGCACTTGATTTCCATTTCCCACCCCGTCCCTCACCTTTGTGTTCATATTATTCCATCAGAATATCTGTATATGACCTGGAGCATACGCATAGGTGCTTAGGCACTCAGTCTCTCAGACCCTATGGACTGTAGCCCGCCAGGCTCCTCTGTCCATGGGGTTCTCCAGACAGGAATACTGGAGTGGGTTGCCATTTCCTTCTGCAGGGGATCTTCCCCACCCGGGGATCGAACCCATGTCTCCTGCCCTGGCAGGTGGACTCTCTACCACTGAGCTACCTGGGAAGCCCATGACAGAGCGAGGGCATATACCAAAAAGTTAGCATTATGACCTCTGGGTGGGGGTTGGGGGTGATAGATTTTTTTATATGCATATTTTGCTTTTTTCAACAATAAGCCTGTATTTCTGTCAAAAAAAATTTTAAGAAGAATATTTGTCATGCAGTCGCATTAAACCAGAGCGCTAGCTCAGCTGCTCGGCAGACTCCCGCGTCTCCACTGAACAGCAGGGTGAATCAGAAGCGGGCTGGGCTGTGAGTGAGGGGAAAGCCTTCGGGCCTGTGAGGTTGTGCAGTTCAGTCAGGATGAGGAGTCGGCGCGGTCCAGTCGAGGCTTGCTCACCAGAGCTTATCAGCACGGTCACTAGACCCAGGGTGATGAGCAGCCTCTGGTTGTGGACGTGACAGGATGTTGTGCAATGATTGGGCAAACCCAGAGCCCTCTTTCCTCAGCCAGTGAACGCTGCCAGCAGAGTTTGGGCCCATATGAAGGAGGGAATTAGGCACAAATCCACAGGAGCCTCTTTTCCTCCACACTGCCTTCTCAGCCCTGGCTTTGGTCCAAGTCACAAGCAGGCCAAGCTCAGGGCTCCAGACCTCCCCTGCCTGCCTCTGATTCCCTGCGTCCATCCTCTCGAAACCCAGCTGTCTTCAGGTCCCAGTTAGTTATGCAGAGCTCCGCTCTGTGCTAGTTGACAAGGGGCTGAAGAAGTGAGAACACTGCTTTGTGTCTCTCGAATGCTTTTGAAGTACTTCCATCCTAATTATATTTTCTGAGTCGTACCACAAGAGAATATAGAAAACACCATATGTGAACGCTTTGAGTTCTGTACCATCACACTTATAAAAGGATCTGCATCTGTACTCATCCTCTATTTCCTTCCTGGCATCACAGAGGAAGGATCTCTTCTGTAAGAACTTCCTTCATATGAACTCTGGATCCTTTCCTTGCTGATCTTCTCAAGAACCTACTACATTTACCTTCACCTTCATTGTTCTCCTACATTTCCCACCCCTCCTTTGGCTGGATCCTTTTTCCCAGCATTCAGTTATATTATAGTATCTCCAGTGTTTAAAAGCAAGCCCTATCAATCAATCAAAAGGCAGAAATTGTCAGATGGGACTTAAAAAAAAAGAATATTCAACGATATGCTGTGTATAGGAGACAAACATTAGTTCAACATAAATACTGAAAGAAAAGGGTGGAAAAAGATATATTATGCCAAAAATAATTGTAAAAGAACTGGTTAGCTATACTGATATCAGACAAGATAGCCCTTAAAAAAATGTCACTGGAAGAGGGAACTTTCATAATGATAAAAGGGATGGTACTCAATAAACATTTATTGAGTAAATGAATATACATGGCAGAATGGAATCTCCTTTCAGAGGTGAGAAAAACAGAGGCCCAGAGAAGCCTGGAAGATGTTGAGGTGCCAAAAGGTAATTATTTGGTGATCCAGGTCTTGGACTTGGATCCTTTTCCTCTCTACTAGGCTGCCTCTCTAGCCACAGTGATGATGACAAAAACAACTCTGTACTGGCATTATGTGCTTTTAATGTATTAATGCACTTAATCCTCAGAATTAGTCCATAAAAATATATGGGGAGGATACTGTTATCTCCATTTGCTATATGAAGAAATAAAACCAAAGGGGGTTGAGTAACTTGCTCAATATCACCCAGCTAATAATAGGCAGAACCTAGATTTGAACCCAAGCAATCTGATTCTAGAATCTATTGATTAACCTACCATACAATGCTATGTCAATAAATTAATCCTGTTAATAGGTTAGCTCAATAATGTATAATTACATCTCAGAGAATGACATCCAGCTCAGCTCAAGATTATGAGTCCGTTGCTGTTATTTAGACGCTATGTCAAGTCTGACTTTTTTTTTGACCCTATGGTCTGTAGCCCACCAGGCTTCTCTATCCTTGGGATTTCCCAGGCAAGAATATTGGAGTGGGTTGCCATTTCCTTCTCCAGGGGATTCCAGAGAAGGTAACATTTAGGTAAAGTCCTAAGGATTGGTTGCAATTAGCCAGCCAAATAGAGAATTGTATGTGTAAAGGCTTGGACAAAAGACATAGCAGGATATATTTGAGGGACCAAAAGGAGAACAGGGCATGAAAGCATTGAGATCAAGTGGTAAGACACCACATGACAGGACAAGGAGACACCGTGTAAGAAGACCTCAGAGTGTGTATAACCATTATAATGATTTTGCTTCTGCAGGTTACAAAAGCTAAGCCCAAACTAACTTATATAATAAAGTTTCTGATCTAACATTATGAGAGCTTCAAAGTTGGGTGGCTTCAGAGTTGGTTAATTCAGTGGAGCCAGAATCTTCAGCTCATTGCTCTGTCATTCTCAGCATGTTTCTCCTCATGGTCACAAAGTGGCTGCCAGCAGTAACTGAAGCAACAGACTCCCTTACTGATTAAGGACAATTGATAATTACCAGAGATTGCCATGCATTGGAGGATTAGACAGTTCAAATCCCCTTTGAAATTAGAAGTTAAGTGTTTACTCGAACAAGTAGAGGTGCTGTTGGGAAGGGGAGAATGAATATTATTTAATATGTAAGCAACAAATACTATCCACAACATGATATTAGAGTTTGGAATTTTTCCTACACTCAGTTGAAAGCCACTGGAGGATTTTGAGCAAGTCTTTGCTCAGGAATGGGGTGGTGGAAGGAAAGATAGTTTCCTGATTTTCTCACTTGTAGGGACAAACCTACTGTTTCTGTCTTCCTCTCTTCCCTCCCTCCCCCTCCCCTTCCTTCTTTCCTTTCTCTAAATGGATGAATGTTGTCATTTAGTCAGTAAGTCAAGTCTGACTCTTATGTGACCCCGTGGACTGTAGCCCACCAGGCCCCTCTATGCATGGGATTTCCCAGACAAGAATACTGAAGTGGGTTGCCATGTCCTTCTTCAGGGGATTTTCCAGACCTAGGGATTGAACCCAGTCTCCTACATTGGCAGGTGAATTCTTTACTACTGAGCCACGAGGGAAGACCAAATGGATGGTTAAGTTGGGTGAACTCTCCTTTTTCTTAAAGATTCAGAGCCAGATTTCCCTATTGGCTTTTTATTCCGTTGAGAAATATTCCATTTCCTTCAAATTGGGAAGCACTATAACTCTGAAAATCTCATGAGTCTTATTTTACAGCTTTAATACCAAAAAAGATTAATTTGAAACTTTTAAAAATGTGTTACCCTTGCACTTTAAGTATGCTTTGTTAAATGCCCGACACATGATATATGCTCAATAATGAATGAAGACAATGAAATTGTGCTACGGTCTTGTCATCCTAGTGGCAGGATATATGCTTTCTGTAAGACTTAATATGGTGGCATTAAGGCACTCTCATCAAGTCCAGAAAATTCATATTATTTAAAACATTTCATTCCTTAATATTTCTCTCAAAAAAAAAGAAAAACACTAGACAGGCAAAGTTTAAACAAACACTGTAACTCTCTTAGGGACTTGAAAATATGACTAGTGAGAAACATATTTCAATCTCTTATCAGTAACTCTAATTCTCATAATTCTTTGCTTTTGCCTTCTTTTACACCCATAAAATGATAGCTTTGCCATGTGCCCTGTACTGTCTATGTCTGATCTTTTACCTAGGAGATCTCCCATGAAGTAAGTTCTAATAAGATCTCCCTTCACAGACACAAGAACTAGGACTTCTACATGAAATAAATGGCTTTTCCAGCATCTTACAGCTAAAGAGTGGAAGATTCAGCCTTGGAACCCTAGGTCACACTCAATCATTTCTCTTTACTTCCTTGGTTTATTTATTATAGAAACTGTGTACAGACCATTCACTTACCAATTAAATTTTGGTCAAAAGTAAATTTTCAATGATTTGCCTTTAATCTCACACAAATTCAATAACTATGCATTGAATAGCTACTGAGTACAAAGCATTGTGCCAGATATTATGGTGCAGAGGGCATATAAAATGCAAGAACTGGGCTCCTTCCTGCAAAGTCTCTAGAAAGAAGCTGAGGATGGTATGAAAATGGTCTATATCACTCTAATGCAAGACAAAATGAACCAAGGTAGAAATTTTTTTTTTTTTAATTTTTATTAGTTGGAGGCTAATTACTTTACATCATTACAGTAGTTTTTGTTATACATTGAAATGAATTAGCCATGGATTTACATGTATTCCCCATCCCAGTCCCCCCTCCCACCTCCCTCTCCACCCGATCCCTCTGGGTCTTCCCAGTACACCAGGCCCGAGCACTTGTCTCATGTACCCAACCTGAGCTGGTTATCCGTTTCACCCTAGATAATATACATGTTTCAATGCTGTTCTCCTGAAACATCCCACCCTCGCCTTCTCCCCCAGAGTCCACAAGTCTGTTCCATACATCTGAGTCTCTTTTTCTGTTTTGCATATAGGGTTATCGTTACCATCTTTCTAAAGTCCATATATATGTGTTAGTATACTGTAATGGTCTTTATCTTTCTGGCTTACTTCGCTCTGTATAATGGGCTCCAGTTTCATCCATCTCATTAGAACTGATTCAAATGAATTCTTTTTAATGGCTGAGTAATATTCCATGGTGTATATGTACCACAGCTTCCTCATCCATTCGTCTGCTGATGGGCATCTGGGTTGCTTCCATGACCTGGCTATTATAAACAGTGCTGCGATGAACATTGGGGTGCATGTGGCTCTTTCAGATCTGGTTTCCTTGGTGTGTATGCCCAGAAGTGGGATTGCTGGGTCATATGGCAGTTCTATTTCCAGCTTTTTAAGAAATCTCCACACTGTTTTCCATAGTGGCTGTACTAATTTGCATTCCCACCAACAGTGTAAGAGGGTTCCCTTTTCTCCACACCCTCTCCAGCATTTATTGCTTGTAGACTTTTGGATAGCAGCCATCCTGACTGGCGTATAATGGTACCTCATTGTGGTTTTGATTTGCATTTCTCTGATAATGAGTGATGTTGAGCATCTTTTCATGTGTTTGTTAGCCATCTGTATGTCTTCCTTGGAGAAATGTCTGTTGAGTTCTTTGGCCCATTTTTTGATTGGGTCATTTATTTTTATGGAGTTGAGCTGGAGGAGTTGCTTGTATATTTTTGAGATTAATCCTTTGTCTGTTGCTTCGTTTGCTATTATTTTCTCCCAATCTGAGGGCTGTCTTTTCACCTTGCTTATAGTTTCCTTTGTTGTGCAAAAGCTTTTAAGTTTCATTAGGTCCCATTTGTTTATTTTTGCTTTTATTTCTGAAATTCTGGGATGTGGGTCATAGAGGATCCTCCTGTGATTTATGTCGGAGAGTGTTTTGCCTATGTTCTCCTCTAGGAGTTTGATAGTTTCTGGTCTTACATTTAGATCTTTAATCCATTTTGAGATTTTTGTGTATGGTGTTAGAAAGTGTTCTAGTTTCATTCTTTTACAGGTGGTTGACCAGTTTTCCCAGCACCACTTGTTAAAGAGGTTATCTTTTTTCCATTGTATATCCTTGCCTCTCAAGGTAGAAATTAACAGCAGGTGAACATTCTACTATGTGCCAGGAGCTGTGAATACTTTATTTGCATGATCTCATTTAATTTTCTAATTAAAGACTCAGACTCCTTGATAACTCACCCAAGGAACACACGTAGAAAAGTGGGAGACCCCAACAAAACAGGGTTTGAAAAAACCTTTGCCTCTAACTCCAGCCTCAAAAAAAATGGAAGCTGCAAGAAATGAAAAGGCCCTTGAATTTAAGGGGATGAGAAAAATCACAATTGAAGAAGAAATGACCTTTGGAATTGTTCTTAAGGGAAGACTGACAAGGGGATCAAGGAGAGAAGGCACAGCAGTGGAGGGAATAATGTCAGCAAAGGAAAGAGTAGGACTCAGGCTATGCATTTGAAGAGTGGCACCTGGTCCACTGAAGGGAAGATGTGATGTGCAGATGAAGGAAAACACTTAAGAAGGTGGATTGGTTTCCATTAGGAGGACTTTCTCTTGACAGGTGTTGGGGAGATGAAGGCGTGGGCAGGTTAGTGATGTTAGAGCTGCGTTTTCGGAACATTAACTTTATGAGCTTCAGGCTGACTCATCGCTGATGTTACTTCTGCTGTTCTGGCGCCCAAGCTGCTTTTTCTCAGCTTCTCCTTCTCCCAAGCGGGGAAAAGAAGACACCTCCAAGGATGAAAACAAATGCTGTTCAGTGTGGATCCCCACTGCTCCCTCCTTGAACAGTGTCTGCCTCTCATTCTCCCCTTTAAGTTGAGGAAGGAACATCCTTCCTTAGGGAAAATGGCTAATGAACCTACCAAAAAGTGTTTAGATCCACTAGTAATAGAGAAATGCTAATTAAGATCAAGCAAGTTAGCACCAAATTACTAATGACTTTTAAAGCTGATAATACTCAGTTTTGTGAAGATGTGAGGTAGATGGTAGCGTGCCATGCTTGGCAAGATGTAAATTGAAGGATGTTGTCTGAGAATTCCACTTGTAGGAATTCATGCAAAGGGAATCACCAAACATTAAGACAAAGATTTGTACCCAGAGAGGTTCATCACAAAATTATTGAAAATAGTTAAGAATTTGACACAATACCTTTTTTTTTTTTTTTTTTGCTGTGCCATGCAGCATGCAGGATCTTGGTTCCCTGACCAGGGATTGAACCTGAGTCCCCTGCATCGAGAGAATGGAGTCTTAACCATTGACCCACCAGGGGAATCCCTAGAACTTGACACAATTCTGATGTCTGATCTGAAAAGAAACTTTCAGTAAAACAAGGTGCCACCACATAAAATTAAACAATATAATGATGACTACTGTAGAATTTGGAGAAGGAAACGGCAACCCGCTCCAGTATTCTTGCCTGGAAAATCCCATGGACAGAGGAGCCTGGTGAGCTACAGTCCACGAGGTTGCAAAGAGTTGGACATGATTGATCAGCTGAGCACATAATAAAGTCTAACTGAAAAATAATTTCAATCATATATGTTATACTTAAAAACTTAAATTTCTCTCTCTCCTTTCAACTTGAGCATTGCTGGTATAGCTAACATCCCCTGTTTTCCTACATCTGTCTCTTTCTTCCTCCTCTCCAGAGTAACCACTACTTTGAGTTTGAAATGTGTCCATAAGAGCTTTACAAAAACACTTTCCATGTGTGCATAGAAAATACACATCATTATTTTGGGTACTGTGTTTCCTGGTATTAGGCTAAATGTGTAACGCTGCAACTTGCTTCCCTTCCTGATAATGTGTTCTTAATTATGTGGGAAAATACTTGTGGCATACCAAGTGGAAAAACAAAGGATGGTATTCTACAAACAGCACAATCGCAAAGATCTACACCTGATCTCATGCTTAAAGAAGAGACTAAAGAGAATGTGCCAAAAATACTGGTAGTTTATTATCTAGCAGGGCTGTGGGATTTAGAGAAATTCTTTTTTTCTTTATATTGGTCTGTTTTCTTCCCTCAAATTTAGCACAGATTAATTTTATAATCAGAATAAAGTTATGAAAAACATGTTGTTGTTTAGTCACTAATTAACATCAGACTCTTTTGCGAGCCCATGGGCTACAGCCCACCAGGCTCCTCTGTCCACGTGATTTCCCAGGAAGACTACTGCAGTGGGTTGCATTTCTTTCTCCAAGAGATCTTCTCAGACCTGGGATAGAACTCATGTCTCCTGCATTGGTAGGTGAATTCTTTATCACTGATCCACCAGGGAAATCCCATGAAAAAAATATATAATGGGTCAAAAATGTTCCTTCACCTATCTCCTCCACATCCAAGGAGGAATTTTACTACTTTATTTTCAAGAAGAGGAGGAAATATAAAACATGATGCCACAAAACTCCTAGAAGAGACTATAGGCAAAACATTCTCTGACATATGGCAATGTTTTTTTAAGTCAGTTTCCCAAGGTAATAGAAATAAAAATAAAAATGAGCAAATAGGATCTAATCAAACCTACAAGCTCTTGCATAGCAAAAGAAACTATAAATAAAACGAAAAGAAGACCTACAGAATGGGATCAATAAATGACAGGCTATAAACGGCACGTGTTTAATTTCCAACATTTACAAACAACTCTAAAACTCAACAACAAAAAAAACCAAACAACCCAATTGAAAAATGAGCAGAAGACCTAAATAGACATTTCTCCAAAGGTGAAATACAGATGGCCAAAAGGCACATGAAAAGATGCTCAGCATTGTTAATTATTAGAAAAATTCAAATCAAAACTACAGTGAGGTACTACTTCACACCTGTCATAATGCCATCATTAAAAAGTTTACAGATAATGATTGCTGGAGAGGGTGTGGAGAAAATGAACCCTCCTATACTGTTGGTGGGGATATAAGTGGGTGCAGCCATTTTGGAAAACAATATGGAGGTTCCTCAGAAACTAAAAATAGTATTACCATGATCAGCAATTCCACTTCTGGGCAGATTTCCAGACAAAACTATAATTCAAAAAGATACATGCACTCCTATGTTCACTGCAGCACTATTTAAAATAGCCAAGACATGGAAGCAACCTAAATGTCTATCAACAAATGAATGGATAAAGATGTGGTACATGTATACAATGGACTACTACTCAACCAGCAGAGACATTACTTTGCCGACAAAGGTCTTTCTAGTCAAAGCTATGGTTTTTCCTGTAGTCATGTATGGATGTGAGTTGGACCATAAAGAAAGCTGAGTGCTGAAGAACTGATGCTTTTGAACTGTGGTGTTGGAGAAGACTCTTGAGAGTCTCTTGGACTGCAAGGAGATCAAATCAGTCAGTCCTAAAAGAAATCAGTCCTGAGTATTCATTGGAAGGATTGATGCTGAAGCTGAAACTCCAATACTTTGGCCACCTGATGTGAAGAACTGACTCATTGGAAAAGACCCTAAAGTTGGGAAAGATTGAAGGCAGGCAGAGAAGGGGACAACAGAGGATGAGATGGTTGGATGGCATCACCGACTCAATGGACATAAGTTTGAGCAAGCTGTGGGAGCTGGTGATGGACAGGAAGACTGAGCAACTGAACTGAACTACTCAGAGAAAAGAAAGAAATAAAGCCACTTGCAGCAACATGGATACAAAGAGATCATCATACTAAGCAAAGTATAAGTTAGAGAGAGAAAGACAAATACCATATAATATCACTTATATGTGGAATCTAAAACATGCCACAAATGAATCTATCTATGGAGTAGAAACAAAATCACACACACACAGAGCAGACTTGTTGCCAAGGGGGTGGGGGTTGGAGGAGAGATGGAGCTGGAGGTGGGGATTAGCAGATGTGAGCTTTTAGATATAGGATGGATAAACAACAAGGTCCTACTGTATAGCACAGGAAGCTATATTCAATATCCTATGATAAGCCATAATGGAAATTAAAAAGTGTGTATGTGTGTGTATATATATATATATAAAACGGAATCACTTCATTGTATAAAAGAAATTAATACCACATAGTAAATCAGCTATACTTCATTAAAAATATTTTTAAGAATATCTAAAGGAGGGACCCTCCCTTCCCCCATTTCCCTCCATGTGTCTCATAGATGGTGGCACAGATTTATAGGCCTTTTACTTAGAAGAGCTTTAGCATTTTTGCTGTGAGAATTTCAACTAACCATGTTTGAATAGAACATCCTGGACTAGAAATCACCACGCTGGATGCCACTGTGTAAATAGTGCTTATGTTTAACCAACCTCCCAAGTGGTTTTGAAAGACGTAGTTGCCTGGTCCCAAGTCAAGGCAGATAGGGCTCAGAGCACGAGGAAGCACATCCTCACGTGCCCACAGGCCTCCAGGTCTCCTCTGACGCCCTCCATCAGTGATCTCATTGGGACCAGTGTACCCGAGTCGTGTCTGTATTCCTAGTGTCCGGGACAGTGTGCAATTCACAGCAGGTACTCAGGGATGAAAACAGGAAGATAGTCAGGAAAATTGAGAGAAAAAGAAGTAAGACCTTGAAGTTATTCCTATCCCCAGGAGGCCTTTAGAGAAAGGTGCATCTGAAATTCAAAGGGCATTCATAAGACAGGCAAAAAGCAAGGCCTTGAGAGCAGAACCTAGGCCTTCAAAAGGAGTGCAGACAACAAAGGAAACTATAAGCAAGGTGAAAAGACAGCCTTCAGAATGGGAGAAAATAATAGCAAACGAAGCAACAAAGGATTATTCTCAAAAATATACAAGCAACTCTTGCAGCTCAATTCCAGAAAAATGACCCAATCAAAAAATGGGCCAAAGAACTAAACAGACATTTCTCCAAAGAGGACATACAGATGGCTAACAAACACATGAAAAGATGCTCAACATCACTCATTATCAGAGAAATGCAAATCAAAACCACAATGAGGTACCATTACACGCCAGTCAGGATGGCTGCTATCCAAAAGTCTACAAGCAATAAATGCTGGAGAGGGTGTGGAGAAAAGGGAACCCACTTACACTGTTGGTGGGAATGCAAACTAGTACAGCCGCTATGGAGAACAGTGTGGAGATTTCTTAAAAAGCTGGAAATAGAGCTGCCATATGACCCAGCAATCCCACTTCTGGGCATACACACCAAGGAAACCAGATCTGAAAGAGACATGTGCACCCCAATGTTCATTGCAGCACTGTTTAATAGCCAGGACATGGAAACAACCCAGATGCCCATCAGCAGACGAATGGATGAGGAAGCTATGGTACATATACACCATGGAATATTACTCAGCCATTAAAAAGAATACATTTGAATCAGTTCTAATGAGATGGATGAAACTGGAGCCCATTAAACAGAGTGAAGTAAGCCAGAAAGATAAACACCAATACAGTATACTAACGCATATATATGGAATTTAAAAAGATGGTAATGATAACCCTATATGCAAAACAGAAAAAGACACACAGATGTATAGAACAGACTTTTGGACTCTGTGGGAGAAGGCAAGGGTGGGATATTTTGAGAGAAGAGCATTGAAACAAGTATACCATCAAGTGTGAAACAGATCGCCAGCCCAGGTTGGATACATGAGACAAGTGCTCAGGGCTGGCGCACTGGGAAGACCCAGAGAGATGGGATGGGGAGGGAGGTGGGAGGGGGGGTCGGGATGGGGAACACATGTAAATCCATGGCTGATTCATGTCAATGTATGACAAAACCCACTACAATATAGTAAAGTAATTAGCCTCCAACTAATAAAAATAAATGAAAAAATAAATAAATAAAAAGAGAATTAAAAAAGAATAGTGCAAAGCACCCACTGTGTGCCTCTGGCTGTGCCAGGGCTGGGATAGAGTGGTGAGCAAGGGGACAGGTTCCCTGTGCTGTTATGGAGCAGCTGAGGGAGGGGGCCAGGGTGGGGGCGACAGAAGCAAGCAAGTCAACAGATAACAGAGCAGACAGTGAGGAGTGCCGTGGAGAAAACCGAGCAGCGTGATGTGCTAGTGAGCGGGGGGCAGGAGCCAGGCGGTGGTCTGGACCAGGTGGTCAGCCACTGCTCTGCCTCAGAGCAAAGCCCTGAATCCCGATGCCCCGTTCTGCCTCTGCCTGGGTCAGCCTCAACTGAACCGTCTCGACTTCTCTCATTCATTCATTCATTCTAGGCTTCCTTGAACTCTGTTGTCAGAGACCATGCTTGGCGCTGAGGCTACAAGAACGAAACAGCATTCATTCTGGTCTCTGGTCTCCTGAGCTCACAGTGGGGCAAGGTGACACCCGATGGCAAAGCCATGTGACCTGAGCTCTAAGGAGCCCAGGTAGTGTGATGAGGGTGGAGATGGGAGGAAGCCTGCAGTGAAGATTTTCATGGAGGAAATGTGGGCCTGAGGCTAAGAGTTCATGATATAATGAAAAAAGAAAAAAGAGAGAGAGAGAGAAGTGTCTAGGAATTGCCTTTCTTCTCAAAAGATCTAGTGGAGGAGCAGTGACCCAGAGAGCAGTCCCCTCTGTGACTGCCCCCAGGCCGAGAATGCAGGATGCTCCCTGCCCAGCTCCCACATACATGCGTTCTTTGTACTATTCTTGCCACTTTCCTCTGAGTTAGAAACTATTTCAGTAGAGTATGCTTTTTAAATAATCAAATATAAATAACATTGGAATTATCTATTTTGGAGCTTTTAAACCTCAGCTGCAAAGAAAGGACACCTGCACCTTTATTAACCTCAGGTGATTCTTGCTTACACCATTCCTGCTTTACACATCAATACAGAATTCTTTTTCAAAATGCACCTAAGCATCAAGAGAAAAAAGAAAAATATCAGATTTAAACAAAGATTTTTTTAGTAAAACAAAGTGTCACAGTGGTTTTTCTTGATACACACACACACAATTTATAATTAATCATAATTATTAACATGTTTAGCATTATTTTGTGTGATTCAGCTAAATAAAAGTGCCTCACTTTAATCAATAGCTGCCAAATGCAGGTTGCTTCCAGCTTTCCCTATAATTGAGTTATATGAACAGATTTCATTACATCTAAGGACTAATTGCTTATAAAATATATCACTGTTATTTTAGGGATCATTTAAGAAAGAAAACCACATCCCAATTTCTGAGATGTTGGAAAATGTTCTTTCGGATTTGTAAAGTAAGTCCTTTTTCCTAAATGCCAAGGAGAACTGTGATCTGATGGCTCAGATTCAGGTCAGAAAATGAGGCTGCCTGGGGCCCTGGGTGATGGGCGAGTTACTTAACCTTCCAGGATGATTCGCACGTTCTTGGGGATTTTTCAAAACCTAAGAGTCATTATTAAATGAAGATAATAATACCTTTCCCGACCAACTTGTTTTTCACTTTTACTAATGTTTACTAACCGCTGAGGTTCTGTGTCATTCATGGTGTCTGCACATGAGAAGCTTGCATTTTAATGGGAAGACAAGCAAATAATTGTTCTGTCTGGGGAAATCAGGTCTGACTGAGGGAGTGGAAGGAGAGTGGTGGGAGGGGGAAAGAGGACGCTGAGGAAAGGAGTGGGGTGGGGGTTGGGGAGAGAGAGAGAAACTTGATTTTGAGGGATTTATTCATTGAGCAAATATTTATTCATCTTCTAATTATGCTAGATGCTGGGGTAGAGTAGGAATTTATAAGACATGTATGGGAAAGGGGCATCCCAGGCAGAGAGAGCAGCAGGAGTGGTGAGGCAAACGGACGGGAACAGAAGTGTCTGGTGTGTTTCAGAAACAGGAAGTGATCCATAGGATGTGTGTGCCTGCTCAGTTGCTTAGCCGTGACCGACTCCCTGCGACCCCATGGATTGTAGCCTGTCACGCTCCTCTGACTGTGGGATTATCCTGGCAAGAATACTGGAGTGGGTTGCCATTTCCTCTTCCAGGGCATCTTCCTGACCCAGGGATGGAACTAGCGTCTCCTGCACTGGCAGGGGGATTCTTTACCAGTGAGCCACCTGGGAAGCCCCCATAGGATGTGGGATGCTGGTGAAGGAGATGAAGCAGGAGATAGGATATTATTTTCCCTATTTGGTTTGTGAGGAAACAGGTTCAGAGAAGGCATGCAATGTTCTAGTGTCGCTCAGCCAGAATGCTGCATTGTGTTGGATTTATCTGTTTGTCTGGATAAATCATCTTTCCCCAGTAATGGGCTCCTTAAGAGGAGGCATCATTGTTTATTCCAAGTTCCTAGTGCAGTGAAGCCCTATCATGGATGTTCAATATCTGTTTGTTGAATGAACGAATGTGTGAATGAATGAATGTGTGAACTACACAGAATGGATGTCAAGCCCCTTCCCACAGCCCTTGGGGCTGGGTGAGTCTAGCCTCCTGGAACTGTTTACAGCATTTCTGTCCAGAATGAGGTGTTTTCTAAAAACCTCACTGCCCAGTTGCCGATCCCTCCTTGCCCAGATTGTGTAAGGAGGTGTCTTCACTGGTCTAACCACTCACTCTCTAGAAAAACCCCTGCCTCTGGGAAGACAACCTGAGTGGGAAGGACAGCCAGTGCCTTCTCGGATCTCAGGGTAAGCACAGGCAGCCATGCTCCTGGAAGTGCCCCCTCCTATAAGACTTCTCGAGCAGTGACTCTGGGGAGCTGGTCCAACCATGTAGGCAAATCTTGTTTCCAAGGCAATCTGCTTAATGAGGAGGATGAGTAAGGGCTTTATGAACTGTAAAAGCCTGTGCAAACAGGAGGGGTTACCAGTTGGCTTTACTACTGACCTTGTGGAAAGAGAGTTTTAAGAGGTACCTTAGTCATCGTGTCATCTGTCCCCTGGCCTTCCATTCACAGATGAGGCCAACACAGCCCAGAGAGAAATGATTTGGCCAAAGTCACCCAGGGACGAGGAGATGAGAGGTGGCACATGGATAAAAAACCTCAGATGTCAGGCTAGCCCAGCTGGGTCAAATTGCCAATTATTAGCTAGGGTGGGGGTGGGGGAGGCTTGGGCAAGTGAACTGACTCCTCTAAGCATCAGATACCAGATTCCTCCTCTGTAAAATGTTAGTTGTGTTAGTTGCTTAGTCATGTCTGACTCTCTTCGACCCAATGGACTGTAGACTGCCAGGCTCCTCTGTCCATGGAATTATCTACTCAAGAACATTGGAGTAGGTAGCCATTCCTGTCTCCCGGGGATCTTCCTGTCCCAGGGATCAAACTCAGGTCTCCTGCATTGCAGGCAGATTCTTCACCATCTGAACCACCAGATAAACCCAACATGGAGGTAAGAATTATTATTTTAAGGGTTGTAGGAAGGACTAAGTTAGGTAACAAATGGCTAGAAAGACCTTGTACATACAGCAATGTAGAATTTGGTGAATAAATGTTAGCTCTTATTCTATTATTTGTATCATCATCATTATTACATACTGGCAGAGCTGGGCTAGGATACAAGAACTTCCAACTTCTACCTGGACTCCTTGAGCTCAATGAGATATCAGGACCCTACCCCCTAAAGCTTATCCTGGTTTTATTCACTCATCACATATTGAATGGGCACCTCTTATGTGTTGGTCAAAATGCTAGTTGTGGAGTGTACCTGTGTGTGGAGAGGATGGGCCAACAATAGGCAGAGGGTATGAAAATGAAACAAACATAGTCTCTGCTGTCAAGTTGAGTGTGGCCTAGGGAGGGGGTTTCACCGGTGGGAGGGAAAGAAGGAAGAGCAGATATCTATTATGCATAAGAGGCAAACAACCTTAGAAGGTGGAACCAATTCTGGAAGCCACTTTTGGAGACGGAGGAACCATTTGGAAAGCTGGGTGGATCTAAGATGGCCCAGGATCTCCTGGGGTCACTTCAAAACCCTAAACAAGGACAAAACCTTCACTCTCACACACACACACCTATACACATGCATGTACGCATGTGCGCCCGGCTCTGATGGTAGGAACCCTTGGTCAGCCTGTTCTATCCTCCAACCTGGGGCATGGCAGACCCAAATGGTCATGGGGAACTCAGGGAAAGCAGGGCTATCCCGTTGCCTGCTTCAGCTCTCCAGCGTCACCAACTCTGTGCTTCATTGTACAAAACAGCGGGTGTCCGTGGAAGAATCAGATCAATACAACGCCTCTGCCCTTGTAAGAAGGGAGATAATGTCTGTGCAAGGGCTGGAAACAAGGTTTTAAGTGAAGGCCCTGGGGCAGGTATCTAGGAATTCCAGGTCAAAATCAGATAGCATCCAAGTCAGGAAAACCTCCAAAAATGAACATGCAGCAGGGTTTGCTAAAAGCAGCAATGAAAAATGACTCAAAATCAAGAAAGATGGAGCAGAAATAGTTTAATGGAGCTGAGACCCAAGAACTTTCATAGACTTATCTAATTTATTCTTTACAACAATCACATTTTATAGATAAAGATACTCAAACTCAGAAAGAGTAAGAAACCTGCCCCAGATAATTGAGGATGGAACCAAAACTTAAACCAATACCCAGAAGTTAACACACATGAGAGCAAGGAGTGGGACTTCCCTGGTGGTCTGGTGGCTAAGACTCTGTGCTCCCAATGCAGGGGGCCTGGGTTCCATCCCTGGTCGGGGAACTAGAGCCCACAGTCTGAAACGAAGAGTTCACATGCTGCAGCTAGGGCCTGGCACAGCCAAATAAATAAAAATAGTTTGTTTATTTTTTAAAAAAGCAAGGGGTTCTGAGCTGATGACCCAACAAACCAGAATCATGAGAGGCAAAAAGCAAGTTGTCCACAAATCGAACTCCAGTGGGTCACTCAGAAGCCTGCTCTAATCTCAACACCTTCTGCATCCAGTGATCAGTAAATGGGAGCTGATTTACAAGAACCCTCTCCTCCCACTCACAGCGCTGACTCTGCCTCATCTATGTTCTCAGGCATCCTTCTCAGCTCACGCTCCTTCCCACTCACCCCAGACTCTCCCTAGCGAAATGGCCTGAGCCCAAGTGGTCCCTTGGGAACCCCTCCTTGTTGGGGGACCTCCTTAAGCCCTGCCCCAGATGAGCAAACTTCCTTACCTCTTCCCAAGAGGCAAGTCTTACATGTCTCCTTTACCGGAGGGTTCTTATGGCTGATTGTCAGCAAATTGTTCTTACGTGGAGGATCTCTGATGCATATATGAGGCATTCCATCTGCTTTCCCACTAACGGAAGAACCTGGAGGGACAGAAGGGTCGATTTTCAGAAATCAAGGGGCCTTCACTGCTGATCTCCAGTGTTTGCCCGCAGTGTGAAAAAAGTGAGACCCAGCTAAAGTGGCCATCCTAATAGTCAATTACTCCACAGAAGACCCAGAGAACAACGGGTTTTAAACACACACGGTGTACAGTTGCTCTCTCCACTCCCTAAGATCTTACACATAAAAAAGAGAGGACATTCAGTCCAACATTAATGTAAGTTGAAAGGTCATGAGTGAATTCTACCTTTTCCTTCAGGCTATTTAATCTTTTATACATTTTCTACAATGCCATAATTTCTAATTTTAAAATTAAGATAAAAAGTAAAAATAAAACTCAAAAATATACACAGCTGACCCTTGCACATCGGGGGTGTGCATTGCATGGCTCTGCCTCCTTGTGAACTTTTTTCCAGCAGTAAATACTGCATTAGTACACAGTGCAAGGGTGGCTCAGTGGTAAAGAATCTGCTTGGGATACAAGACTGCCTGCAATGCAGGAGGTGTGAGTTCGATCTCTGAGTCAGGAAGATCCCCTGGAGAAGGAAATGGCAACCAACTCCAGTATTCTTGCCTGGAAAATTCCATGGACAGAGGAGCCTGGTGGGCTACAGTCCATGGGGTCACAAGAGTCAGACATGACTTAGTGACTAGACCACCACCACTACCACACAACCCAAGGTTAGTTGAATCCAGGGGAAAAGGCAGGCAGGGGAAAATCTGGGTACACAGAAGGTGGTGAGTCCTAAGAAGGCTTTCTGGAGGAGGTGACAGTTGAACAGAATTCAACAAAATGAGTAGAGTTTGCCAGATGAGAGGAGTAGGGAGGGATGGAGGAAGGTGTTTCAGGCAAAGGCCAGGAGGTGTGAAGGCCATGGGGGGCCATAGCAGAGAATGAACTATATTTGATATTCCAAAGCCTTATGAATGCTGTGGGCATCAACATACGTCATGAAGGCAGCAGGCACTACGTCATGAAGGACTTAGTGTGGACTGCCAAGTGCTTGGACTTGGTTTTGATGGCAAAGGAGACTTTAAGCAGTGTGACATGATCATATTTGCATCTCAGCATCTTTGTTTGGGATGGAATTGCTGGGCGTGGGGGGACGGGCAGCAAGATTGGGAGGCCAGTTAAGAGGGGTCTGTCTCATCAGCCTAAGTTAGAGATGATAGAGAAGGCCTCAACAGAGCAATCAAAGTATGGAGAAAAAGCAGCAGATTGGAGAATTACTTAGAAAATATGCAGGATTTAGTGGTGGGCTGGGGCAGTAGTCTCCAAAATTTGTTGTAAATGGAACAGACTTCTTCTCCATGTTGTTATTGTTGTTTAGTCGCTAAGTTATGTCCAACTCTTCTGCAACCCCATGCACTCCAGCCCCCAGGCTCCTCTGTCCATGTCTGTGGGATTTCCCCGGCAAGAATACTGGAGTGGGTTGCCATTTCCCTCTACAGGGGATCTTCCCGACCCAGGAATTGAACCCACGTTTCCTGCTTTGGCAGGCAGATTCTTTACCACCGAGCCACCAGGGAAGGCTTCTTTCCCATAGCAAAGGTTTAAAAGAAAGTCAAATACGTGCTTGGTCAGCCTCTCTTGAAGCTAGGTCCTAAATCAGTGATCCTGACCAGTGGAGTAAGAAAACTGCTAGGATATGTACCTCTCCTTCTGCTGTTTGTGACTATTAAAATGTCTACAATGTGATGTCTGGAACTGTGCAACTGCCTTGCAAACATGAGGTAGAGGTGGTAGGGAAACCTAAGGAAGTCACTATTCTGCAGATGGTTGAATCAAAAGATGGAAATTACATGCCTGGGTCCATGGGACCCTGAATTAACTAATTCTAAATGCTTTCCTCTGAATTTCTAGATGCATGCAATAATGCAGTCCTCTGGTTAAATCCCTTTCAGTTAGGTGTTCTTTTCTTGATGCCAACAGATGCAGTGGCTGTACAAGCAGGTTGTTTGACTTAAGTGGTGGTGGGGTTTAGGTGTAGACATATCAAGTGTGAGTTACCCACCAGACACCCAAAGCACAGTTGGGTATATTAGTCTGATAGTCAGGGACTATTATGGTAAGAGCTGAAAAGTAGTCATTGGATCTGATGATTACAAAGTTATTAGTAGCTTTTGACAGGACAGCCTCAGGGAGGCAGCGGAAGCAGAGAAGTCAGATTGAAGCGGGTTCTGGAGTGAATCAGGAACAAGAAAGCACAGATGGTGAATACAGACTAATGTTCAAGACGGTGACTCAGAAGGAGAAAGATGGGTGATAGCTAGAGGGGTTCACACAGGCTCAAGATTTTTTTCCCTCTTTAGATGAAATTCACAGGACATAAAAAAAAATAACCATTTTAGAGTGGACAGTTCAGTGGTATTTAGTTCTTTAACAATGTTGTGCAACCATCACCTCTTTCTAGTTTCAAAAATCTGGATTCCGCGCCGCTCCCCACCCCCCCTGCCTTTTGGGAATTGTGAGTAGTGCTGCTATGAACATTTGTGTACAAGTGTTAAACTGTTTTCAATTCTTTCCGGTATACACCTAGAAGTGGAATCACTGGGTCATATGGTGATTCTATTATTATTGAGGAATCAGATCAAGTTTTTCTCATCTGTTTGTTTTGAAGAATAATGGAAGAGACTTGAGCGTGTTAAGGGGCTGGGGAGCAGGGGTCCCCTGAAGAGGAAGACACAGAGAGGGGAGCTGTTTATGGAGCAGGATCTTGGAGCAAGTGGGATGAAATTAAACTCTAAGTGGAATAAGAGTGCAGGCGGAGAGATTGTCAGGGACTGTCAGAGATTGTCACTGGGGAGCTGGGATAGTCATTCCCTGAGACAGGAAGGGAGGTGACCATGAATGTGGATATAGATGCCTTTCGAGGCAGGAAGTGAAGATGGAAGACAGCTGGTGGTCTCAATGTTCTTCACCAAAGTGAATGGGAGGTTGCAATAGCAGGGGCTTTGGAGGCAGGCAGACACGGACTTGAACTTTTATTTGCTGCTCACCACCTCCCCCCCTCCACCCACCCATCAGGGGCCAGTTAGTAGCCCTGAGCCTCAGGTTTCTCTTCTGGAAAACAAAAGACCATGCTCCCCCCTGCTGGGGATTCCTTAAGAAACTGTGGATAAAAGTATCCAACAGGCGGGAGGCTCCATGCTGGGCAGCTCTCCCCATTGTTATTGCAGGGGTGAAAAGAATAGAATAGGGTTGGAACAGACAAGGAGGAGGAGAGAAGGTGTGACTGTGGATAAATAAAAGCCTCAATGACTGGCACAGAAAAGACTTACCTGGGAGCCGTCCTCAGGTTGACAAACTCATTGTGAAGACAGGATATAAAACATGGAACTTCAGCCACAGTGAACGCAGCTCTGGGTGCCAGGGTGGTGGAAGGTGTTGCCCATTTTTGGCAAGGAAAGGACAGGAAGGCTGACAAACAGGGGCAGGGGAGACCTTGACTGCCAGGCAGAAGGGTTGGGAGTTCTCTTGTAAAGTGACAGGGAGAATGAAGTTTCTTGCCCCACGGGCACAACTTCTGATCCAACAAGAACAATGAAAGTGGAGGGGCTTGAGGAAGTTCAGGTTGGGGGCCCCGTGTCTCTCTGTGTATCCCTGGGGGTGACGCTCTGGGGTCTGCCCCAGGCAGGGAGAGCCTTCCTGGAAGAACACCTTCAGGGCTTTGTTCAAGGGCTGATAGAGGTCACCAGGTGAACAGAAAAGAGACCGTGATGGCCTGGTCCTCAGTAGGTCTGGGCCTTGGTTTCCCCACCTAGACAATGCTGGGCCTTTTCCGGCTCATAGTGAGGCTGATGGCTAAGACCCCAGAAAGACACGGCTGGGGCTGGATGCCATGGCTTGCAGAGTGCACTCACCCTGCTGCGGAGCCCGGCATCCACTATGCAGCCCCCTGCCTTCCACCAGGCTCCTCTCTGAGCCCTGCTCCTCTCCACCTGAATCCTGCTCCCCTCAGCTATCTTGAATTAAATATGCATGCTCCACTCACCTTCTCTCCTGCTCTCCTGAAGCCCCCACTGGAGAAATCTTAGCCATGACTAGTGGTCCAATTGCCTCTCCTGAGTTACATGGTTAAGGTTTACTGGAGTCCTTTGGCAGACATGGTTTAAGGCCCATGGGTGAGTCTCCTGGTGGGAACGTGGAAGGAGAGCTAGGGAGGGCAGGCTGACCTAAAATGTGCCCCACATCTGCTTCTCTATCTCTGCCTTGATTCCAGCATGAAGGACGACACAGAAACCGAGGAGGGACTCTCGCTTTTAGAGAGCTTAGGAGGCTCCCCAAGGCACTGTTATCTAATTCGGTCCTCCTGACAGCCCCGAAAGGTAGGTTTGGCAGACGCGAGCAGTGATTATAGGTGTAGCAGATAAGCGGGCCGGCCTTAAGGACACTCAGCTGGACAGGAATCCTGGCCTCGCCCCTCACTGTGACCCGCCCTGTGCCTCAGTTAACTCCTCTGTAAGATGAGGTTGATGATGATGAGGATAAGACGCATTTCATGGGGTCGTTGTATTAGCTGAGTCAGGACACGTAAAATGCATTCTAAGAACTAGAAACGTGATTAATATCACCATCCTTCTTCTTGGTCAAGTGAGCATCCCGGTGGTCTTTCTGGCTGGGTACCTGGGAAGAAGGCTGTACCCATACCCTGGGTGTCTGCTCAGCCCACCCCCTACCCCAAACATTGCTTTCCTTCCTTGTGAGGCTGGGGTACATGCCCAGCCACCTGGCTGGACTCATAGATTAAACCAGGGGCAGCTACGTGACTCAGGCTGGGCCAGTAAGACCTTGTCTTGGGAACTCGGTATTTTCTGGAACAGTCATCAGCCTGGGGCAGGTTCTTGAATCCAGGACTTGGGAATTGAGGGCAGAAACGATGCGCAGAAGCAGAGAGAGGGAAATAAAGCCAGTGCAGGGAGAAACATAAAGAGGATACCCGTGGCAAGAGAGAGGGAGAGGCAGGAGGGACGTGCAGGGACAGAGAAGTGGTCCTTTGGCCCTGCCCTTCCTGGTGCGATAGAGGATCCGAGGCCGGTGGGTAAGGGGAAGGCTCTAGGGCCAGGAGTCTTTGATTTGAAATTCCCCACCTGTTTCTTTTTGTTAAGCATACAATCTTGGACAAATAACTTAAACCCCCTGCGCCTAGCTTCCTGGTCTGCCTGCAGGTGCCATACAACAAAACCCTACCTTTTAGTTATCACGTCTGCCCCCACTGGTCTATGAGTCCCTTGGGAGGGTGTGGCCTCGAGTTATATGAGTTCTCATCAGAATCCCAAGTCTACCTTTCAGTAGCTTTAGGATTCGAGATATCTCTTTAACCCCTTTAAACCTCACTTTTTCATCTGTAAGATGAAAATGTACCATTCTCATAAGGCTATCACACTGCTGATAAGTGCTTCACCAGCTGTGGGGATGGGGTAGTTCCTGATTTGTAGCATTTGCTGATTTCCACAAATATTCCCACCACAGCCAATTTTAAGATACCAGTGTAACATCTTTGAATGGGGAGTTGGAAAGAGATGTGCTTTGTTATATGATATTTCCACTGTCCAGATACAATAGATATAATTTGACCCTGGAGAATAGTTCAGGTAGTAAAATAAGTAGGAACTGAAGAGTCCTCGATTTTTAGGTCGTTTGTCATTAATGTAAACTTATTTAATAATTATGGGTTAACATAATTTAATTTTTAATAATTGTTGTGTTTAGTAGCTGGATTGCAAAAGTCTTGAAAATTTAACAATCAGCCCTTGGAGTGAGTCCAAGCTGCCTTCTCTCCCAGGCTTTTAATGAGCTATGGCTCAGAATGGGCTTAGAAGAGAACCCAGCACATAGAAGTGCTCAATAAATGGTATCCTATGTGATTCTTCTCAGTTCTTTTATTACACAACCTAAGATTGGAAAGTTTTTTCCTCTGGAAAAATCAGGGAAAACACACTCCAAAAGCACCTTTTGTGAACTGAAGGTCACTTTGTTTAATGAAGCAACATAGACTTGAGGTTTGAGCACTGTGATTTACTCATGAAATGGCTGTGCTTGGCATAAATACAGAACTGAGACCAAGAAAAGAACTGAAAAATACTGGGTTAAATAGTTGATGAAAATTTGGATTTATCCTGACGTTGCATGTGACCACCGGAAGTTGGAGGCAGTTCCTCAGTAGGGGCTGGAGAAGTAAGAGGAGAGATGCCTGGAGCAATGCCGCGTGCAGTTAGAAATAACAACCTGTAGTGTTATGGGAATGCAGGCCATAGAAACTGTTATGCTAAATGAATAAGAAACAGGGTGAGATCTGGAAGACGGTAATATTCTACGCATTAAATGCACAGGAACACACACATGTACACACAAAGGAACATTCCATAATTTACGATGATACCTACATATGTGTATCTGCCAAGATCCAGGCAAGATATAGATGGGCATTCACATATTATATAATAGGGGAGTTAACACAAGAACTATTTACAGAGGTGGGCGCAGTGTTAGCAAAAGCAATCCTCAATGGGAAAGTGTCCAGGAGCTACGAGGAGCCCTGGGACCTCGCTGCGCCCTAGACTTGAGGGACCAAGTGAAGTGAGAGAGCTCCCTGGAGGGGAGCACCCCGCAGAAGCTGTGGGATGTGGCCAACGCCTGCTCCCACCAGAAGACCTTACTCCCTGGTAATTAAAGGGGACAGACACTCCGGCTTCTCTTTCCTGCCACCTTCTGACTCTCCAGAAGGTGCTGTTCACTGGCCAAACCCAAAAGAGAAGCCGGGGGGCAAGCAAGCTGTTAATGTTCACCATCCCGATGAGCCTCCAGGGGCCTGGAATGGACGGAAAGAAATGTGGAGTGGGTCTGGAGGTGGAAATGGAAGCTGCCCAGCACCATCTTCCAGGATGGATGTGAATGGGGGACGGGGCCAGGGAGCAGGTAAAGGAACAAAGTTCTCCGTCCTGCTGTCGAGGATAATCATGTCTTGCATGGAGGAGTGTAATTATCTCAACTCTTCTCAACTGAGGTCTCAAAGCAAAAGCAAATCTGGTATTTGGGGAAAGGTAACAGCCATAATAAAGAAGCTTCTGGAAAGCACCCCTTTCCCTGGTGCCATTTGCATTGTAATCCAGGCCTCCCCTTGTGAACTCAGGGCTGGAGAGAGAATTGACTCCTTGTGTGAAAGAACGGGCTGGTCCAGGAAGGGGCCCAGGGCGAGGACCGTTTGATGGAAAACAAAAGCAGAAATGTGTGTGTGGGCAGGAGAATGGGTCTCAGGGGTATTTTTTTAAAATTCGTGTTTATCTAGAAAAAGGGAGCGAAGAGATGGAGGCAATTAGGAAGGCATGGTATTTCTCTAGTAAAAAAAAAAAAGAAGAAAAGAAAATATAAATACGTGCAAAAGGAAAATATCTGGCAGGCAATGCATTCAAATGTAAGCAGTGGATGTTTCAGGGTGTGGATTATGAATCATTTATTTTCTTTCCTCTATTTCCTGATTGTTGTAAAGCAAACCTGAATTATTATGTAATGAGAAAGGAGGTAAGTAGAAAGGGTAATAATATTTTTGCATAAAGTTAATAGTTGAGGATTGGGATTGATGATATTTGAAAATTGTGCCACATTTCTTTCCTCCGCTCTCTCTCTCTCCTCCTTCCTGAGCCTCCAGGTTCAGTACACATCTTTCCTGCTCAGGGGAATGGACCGATTCCGCCATTTGCAGGGCAGGGTCAGAGAGGTGACTTGGTCGACAGGAGAGTCATCAAAATGATTAAATAATAACTGCCACTTGGGAACATTTCCTGCCTTCTACCAAGACGCTGAGTAGGGATCAAAACATAATCCTGCTTAGAATCTGGTCCTTATATTAGATTCCTGGGGCTGCCCTAACACGTTACCACAAGCCAAGAGACTTAAGACAACAGAAACATCTCACAGTTCAGGAGGCAAGGTACTGGCTGGGTGGGTTCCTCCTGGGGGCTCTGAAGGAGAATCTGTTCCACGCTTTTCTCTTAGCTTCTCGCTGGCAGCAGCACCTAACCTTCCTTGTGTGCAGTGGCACGACTTTGATCTCTGCTCCACATGACATGACCTTCTTCCCTGTGTGTCTATAGGTCTCCAAGCTCCCCTCCTCTTTTTTTTTTTTTAACCTTTATTTATTTGATTGCATCAGGTCTCAGTTGTGGCATGCGGACTTCTCTCGAGTTGTGGTGTATGGGCTCCAGAGCCCTCAGGCTCAGTAGCTGCAACTCGCAGGCTTAGTTGCCCTGTGGCATGTGGGATCTTAGTTCCCTGACCAGGGATCAAACCTGTGTCCCCTGCATTGGAGGGCAGATTCTTAACCACTGGGCCACCAGGGAAGTCCCTCCCCTCTTCTTCACCAGGCATTGAATTTTAGGGCCCATCCTTATTTGGTATGACAACATTTAACTTGGTTACACTTATAAAGACCCCATTTCCAAATAAAAACCATATTACAGGTAGCCAGAATTAAGAAGTCAACATTTTAGTGGGACCCAATTCAACCCAACCCACAATAGTGCGACTTGCCAAAAACTCATAAATTGCCTTAACAGAGAAAATTCATTCTTGGGAACTTTCCTGATGAAATAATCAGGAATATTTTAAAATGAAGTATAGTATAATACAGGGAAGTGCAGAAATCATGTGTTCAGCTCCATGAATTGTCGCAAAGCAACACACCCATCTAATCAGCTCCTAGACCAGGAAGCAGCACGTGACCCTCTGCAGAAGTCTCCCTCTCGTCCCCTCCTTTGTCCCCAACACCACAGAGGCAGTGTGCCTATTTCTGAACTTAACACATGTGAAATAATGTAGAGTCTACTGTTTTGTGTCTGGTTTCTTTCACTCTACCTTGTATTTGTGAGATTCATCCATGTCCTGTGTAGCAATAGTTTGTTCAATACTAATGGCTCTGAAGATGCCATTATGTGACTGTTCCACAGTTTACTGTTGATGGATATTTGGGCTCTTTCTGTTTTCCTTTTTGCTACTGTAAATGGTGCTGCTGTCAATACTCTTGTAGATGTCTTTCTGTAATCTATGTCCATGTCTCTGCTGATTATTCACCCAGGAGTGGAAGTACTGAATTACAGGGGAAGTGTATATTCAGCTGTTGCAGGTTCTGCCCAAGACTTTCAAAGTAGTTGTATCAATTTACACTTTCATCAGCAGTGTTTGAGTGTTCTGCTTTGCTCTCTCTGATCACCAACATGTGATATTTTCTCTTTTAACCATTCTAGTGGCCGTTGGTATATTTTAAAATAAAATATTTAATGCAACATGCCAGGCCCATGCCAGGCTGCGCTGGGTCCCTGGGAGGTGTAACATGAATAAAACGTGGCTTCTTCTGAGAGGGTGAGCCCACTGACCAGTGGGAGAGAAGACCCCTGAGCAGGTCATCCTGGCTCAGGATGGAGTAGGAGAAGACACACATTCATACCAAGGGTAATGATCTTCCTGCCCAGCCCCATTATTGTCAGCAAAACAAGGATAGTGGGACTCTAGCAGTTCCTGGCTTAGGATTCTGAGACAGTTTCTTGACCTCTCTGAGCCAGGGGGTGCATTGGGTGGTTGGTTTGATGTAGCTCAGGGTCCAGCCCTCTGGTGGTGGTTCAGTTGCTGAGTCGTGCTGGACTCTTGTGACCCCATAGGCTATAGCCTGCCAGGTTCCTCTGTCCTTGGGATTTCCCAGGCAAGAATACTGGAGTGGGTTGCTATTTCCTTCTCCAGGGATCTTTCTGAGCCAGGGATCGAACCCACGTCACCTGCACTGCAGGTGGATTTACCACTGAGCCACCAGAGAAGCCCCCTAGCCCTCTAGACCCCACCAGTCAGGAAAATCTGGAACCAACTCAGGGTAGCACTCCTGACACTTCGTTCAATACTTACAGAGCCTCTACACGGTCTTGGATTCAAGACATAATTTGGAGTCTGTACCACCAGGACTTATTGACAGATTGGGTGTGGTTTATGAAGATACAGAGGGATCAAGAATGACTATTTATGGTCTGAATTACTGGGTGAATGATGGTGCCACTAACTGGTGGAGGAACAGGTTTAGGGGAGAAAATCAGGAGTTTTAAGCCTGATAATTTTGGCCACCTGTTGTGAAGAATTAACTCATTGGAAAAAATCCTGATGCTGAGAAAGATCGAAGGCAGGAAGAGAAGGGGATTACAGAGAATGAGATGGTTGGATGGCATCACTGACTCAATGGACCTGAGTCTGAGTAAGCTCTGGGAGTTGGTGATGGACAGGGAAGCCTGGCGTGCCACAGTCCATGGGGTCGCAAAGAGTCAGACACGACCGAGTGACTGAACTGAGCTTTATGATGAACTTTCGGATGACTATTACTTATTCAAGTGGGGATATCAATAAGATAAATGGATACATGAGCCTGAACTCGAGAGAGGGATTGGGGCTGGAGAGGACTTGAGAGCCCTCAGCATATGGATAGTGTTTATAGCCACGGGACCAGAAGAGAATTTAGGGAGAATGTGGCTGGACAGGAGAAGGGAGCCCCAGCCTGAGCCCCAGGTTCCTCAACATTTAAAAACTGGTCAGAGAAAAAGCAAAATCTCAGCAAAGGAGACTGAGAAGTTTGGCTTTCTGTAAAAGAAAAACTTAAAGAGTGTTTGGTTCTATGAAAGCCCAAGGAGAAAATGATAGGGGAAGAGAATAACCAACTCTGTCAATTTTGTTTTTGAGAGCTTAAGTTTTCAGTGAGAATGAAGAACTGATCCTTGAATTTGGCAATCTTAGGTTGTTGGTACTTTGATAAGAGCAGGGTTTTTTTGGAGGGGTTGGGGTGGGAGTGGGAACGATGTCTCAAGCTAAAGGAGGCCTGTCGAGAACTTGTTGAAGAGAGACTTGAAGTAAGGAGCAAGTGGCTTACCTCTTGGTGGTGGTTTAGTCACTAAGTCATGTCCAATTCTTGTGATCCTATGGACTGTAGCCTGCCAGGCTTCTCCGCCCATGGGATTCTCCAGGCAAGAATACTGGAGTGGGTTGCCATTTCCTTCTCCAGGGGATCTTGCCAACCCAGGAATTGAACCTGGGTCTCCTGCATTGCAGGCAGATTCTTTATTGACTGAGCTATGAGGGGAATACCTGTGTGTATATTATAATGTAAATCACCTTGTGGTGGCCATGCCTATCTCCCCTTCCAACCAGGCAGCTCACTATGCCTTATTCATCTCTGCCTTTGCAGTGCTTCATGCAACACTCCTGACACACAGTAGTAGCCCGCATGCGTGCCACGTCCCTTCAGTTGTGCCTGACTCTTGGCCACCCTATGGACTGTAGTCCACCAGGCTCCTCTGTCCATGGGATTGTGCAGGGAAGAATACTGGAGTCAGTTGCCATGCTCTCCTCCGGGAGAACTTACTAACCCGAGGATCAAACCCGCGTCTCCTGTGGCTTCTGCATTGCAGGCAGATTCTTTACCGCTGAGCCACTGGGGAAGCCCTGACACATAGTAGATGCTCACTGAATTGCTGAAATAGTGTTTTTAAATAAGATTCTGGGTCCAACTCCCAGACCAGCCAGGTACCACGTATATAGCCTGGGCACGTCATTTGAGCTCTTACGTTTCATCTATTAAATGGGAAAACTGAGAAAACAATATTAGTCCCACAGGGTTATTGTGAAAATGGAATAAAATTGCCACGTGAAAATTTAGAGCTTTGGTAGCTGTGGCTCATCAAACAAACGTGAGTTAGGGTTATTATGAGCAGATGACAGAGAATCCACCAGACTCCAGCTCTCCGAGACACCTGGCACATTGTCCCCTGAAATTTTACTTGCAAAATCAATTCAAATTGGCTTCAATACAGACACTTTCTCATGAACTGAAAGTCAGCCAAAAGACACAGAACAAAGAGCTGCAGTAATTGTTAGCATCTCACACAACAGGGCCGTGTTTACCGGAGATGCTGGTTTTAGGATCAACCTTCTCGGAGGAGGTCTTTCATGCATCGATTAGGGAGTTTCATCCCGCAGAACTTAAATAGCATTTCCCTAGGAAACAAAATTGAAGGGATTTGCCAACATCCATTAGAACCAGGAATTTACAAATGGATTTGAAGGGCTGGACGTCTGTTCATCGAATTTCCCCTCCCAGGACCAGCTATGGGGAGCTTCCCAAGCATTGCGAGGAAGCCCGCTGTCTCCTATATTTACCCTCTGTGTGGGCTTTAGCCTCATGTTCACCATCGCCATTATCAGAGCAGCATTAATTTACTGAATCCAGGTGTTTCCTCTGGGCTTGACGCTTTGCAGACATAATCTTGTTTGCTCTTTACCACTTTACATTGACAGAGGGTCAGTGATGATTCCCACTGTATAAGGAGAGGCTCAGAAAAGTTGTCTCGCTCATGTTTCACAGCCAGGAAGTGGCAGAGAAGGGATTTAAATTCAAGTCTTCCTTACAAATTCAATTTCACTGCTAGTGATCAGTCTCTTCAAATTGCCTGTTTCTTTTTGATTCACTCTTGGCAGGTTATATGTTTCTAGAAATTTGTCCATTTCTTCTAGGTTATCAATTTGTTGCATATAAATGTTGGTAGTATTTGCTTACGATTTTTTGTATCCCTGTAGTATGGTTGTCTTTTCTCCTTTTTCATTTCTTATTTTGTTTATTTTGGTCCTCTCTCTTTTATTCTTGGTGAACCTGGCTAAAGGGTTATCAAGTTTGTTGATTGTATGAGTCTACAATCAACAAAAAGCTCCTCCAACACTATGCTAGTACTTTTAGTGGCTGCATCGGATGGGCAGTGGGTGGGACCCATTGTTTTTGGTCCAGATGAGACCATAACTGATGGCCTCCCAGGAAAAACCAGGAAAGGAATAGTTAGATTGAGTCTATTCCTAACTGAATAGTTAGATTGCGTCACAAAAAGATTGAGACTTGGCCTGAGGTAGAAGGATAAGAGTGGTCTTGCTTAAGGAAGGTCTGTGGGTATGTCTGGAAGATTCCAAATAGGTTAAATGCTGGACCCCCAACAAGAGATTTTAGGCATGCAGTGTGACAGTGTGACATTAGAAGGTGGGCTTGCCAAGAAAATGGTAGGTAATGTACTAGGATCTCATATTACCTCATTTAGTCTTCAAAACAAGAAATTAAAAGATAAGTCATATTCTCCTTATGTTTGTATGTATGTACATATTGAACATGAATTATGTGAGGGGCTTCATGTTTGTGACTTCCAGCATTCACATTTACATGTACAAATGCAAAAAAGACTGGAAAGGAGTACACAAAATTTTAATCATTTAACTTTTATTTTCCTTCCATCTTTTTATTTTCTAAATTCTCTCCATATATTTCTTTTTATGATCAGAAAACTGATATGACTTTTATCTATCTGGTCATTTAGAACCCATTTCACAACCCATTTAGAGGCTGTGAGAACTGAGGTTCAGAGCATGACTTGCTGGGGTTGCAGTGTTAGTAGATGGCAGAGCTAGGAATTCAGACTCAGGTCGGGCCAATTCGCAGCCCCAGGCAGAGTCAGGGCTGGGTGTGAAGCTTCGGTTGGGGCTCGGGGCTTTGTCTGTTTTGGGCACTGGACTCCCTTCCTCTCACCCCCCATGCACACGTGTCTGCAGGCCTCCCCGCCTCTGGTCTCGGACAGAGCGGGCGTCTCACCTTCCTCCCCTCCTCGGTGTGAGGACAGTCAGCTATTTGTCCTGCAGCCAAGGGCAGCCTGTCAAGGGCTCAGACTCGCTTTACTTCCTGAGCAGGGAAGTGGCCTAGCTCTGTGGAAACCATCAGTCCGAGGGGGATGAATTTAGCTGTCCTCCCTAGTTGGCAGCGGGGAGGTGGGCAGGGTCCTGTCAGCCAGAGGAGGCAGGCCCAGCTCCAAAAGGGCTTTTGTCTGAGGCTGGGCCCCGGGCCAGAGTGCCATTCTTCGGTGGAGGCTGCCAGGCCACTGCTGAGAGGGGCACCTGCGGGCCAGGGAGGGAAGGAGAGAGAGGCCCGTCTTTCTTCCAGAGAGAGGAGAGCTTGGGGTGAGGATCGGAGGGCAGAATCTGCTGCTTGAGGGCCTCTGGGGTGCCGAGGTCATGCCAGCAGGTCTTCATGCTTGAAAAGAGAAGCCAAGACCCGGACTCCCACTGCCCAGAGACGTGGACAATTCACATTTCAGCCTCTGTTATGGCTGATTAAAGTCCCAACAAGAGGAAAGAAATCCATTCCCTCCATAACAGGTTTCATTAAAAAAAAAACAAGTGAGTTGAGTTCACCGACCGCTCTAGCAGGAAGAGAGGCCCTGTTTTAGAAGTCTCCTCTGCTACGTCTCCCGTCAGCACACAGTCACCGTTCCCGGTGGATGCCGGCCCTGATCTCCTCCTGAGGAGGGCGCAGCCCTCCCTGTTGCTGTGAGTGCTGGTGGCTCATGCTCACACCTGCCCCCTTCTCTGCAGAATTGCCCTCAGCCGTCAGGGACCGTCTTTCCCTGGAGGTTACCCTCCCCCAGCCCTCCACCCTCCCAGCCGCTTGTAGTCGGTGACTGACACAGGGTCTCAAGGGCCCTGGTCTGCGGATCAGTTTGTGCTCCAGAGCCCCCCGTGGGATCAGGCTGAGGCTGGGCTGACTGAGACCACATCCTTACCCCGCCCTTTCTCTGGCCTCTCCTGCTTCTTTCACCTCTGTTCTTCTAAGGGTTCTTCCTTTACAAATCTCACACACAAGAATCCCTGTATTAAGTTCTAATTCTAGAAAACCTGAGCTCAGACACCCTTTTTTCATTAGTTTATTTCTGTAAACAAGGTACTGAAGATCTACCATGTTATAGATACGTTTGTAGGTGCAGGGAATACAGGTGTGAACCAAAAAAACGTGGCTTTGCCTTTGATGATCTTATATGGTCTAGCGATAGGAGACACATACTAAACAATCACACACAAAAAACACAATTATGACTGTAATTAGTATTATGTATCAACAGTATGAAAGTGAAAGAGGAGAGTGAAAAATCTGGCTTGAAACTCAAAATTAAAAAGACTAAGATTATGACATCTGGTCCCATCACTTCACGGCAAATAGATGGGAAAAAACGTGCAAGATTTTATTTCCTTGGATTCCAAAATCCCTGCAGATGGTGACTATAGCCATGAAATTAAAAGATGCTTGCTCTTTGGAAGCTGTGAAAAATCTAGACAGTGTATTAAAAAGTAGAGACATCACTTTGTTGACAAAGTTCCGTATAGTCAAAGCTATGGTTTTTCCAGTAGTCGTGTGCAGATGTGAGAGTTGGACCATAAAGAAGGCTGAGCACTGAAGAACTGATGCTTTTGAACTGTGGTACTGGGGAAGACTCTTGAGAGTCCCTTGGGCAGCAAGGAGATCAAACAAGTCAATCCTAAAGGAAATCAGCCCTGAATACTCAATGAAAGGACTGATGCTGAAGCTGAACCTCCAACACTATGGCCACCTGATGAGAACAGATGACATATTGGAAAAGACCTTGAAGCTGGGAAAGATTGAAGGCAAAAGGAGAAGAGGGCAGCAGAAGATAAGACAGTTGGATAGCATCGCCGGCTCCGTGGACATGAATTTGAGCAAATTCGGGGAGATAGTGGAGGACAGAGGAAACTGGCATGCTGTAGTCCACGGGATCGCTAGGAGTTGGACACAACTTAGCGGCTGTACAACAGCAAGAGTATACAGTTATGAGTAAATATGACTGGGAAGTTCTAGTAATTTACCTACTGTCTCTCAGCTCCTATGCTTTGCTCTACGATGTTGGGCCTAGTCCTCTGTGAAATACTGATACATTTCCCATGTGCCTTGCTTGCTTTATTTTTGCTAGGTTCAGCTAATAAAAGGCACCAGGAAGAAACTGGAAGGCAGAAGGAATGGAGAAGGGATTCACTTCCTGAGTGCTCTTGTTCTTGCCAATCTTTGCATCTGGGGGGAGTCTCCCTTTCAGAGGACTGAGTTCTGCAGAGCCCGCTCTCCACCGTAGCAGTAGATGCTCCCCAGGACCAGTCTGCAGTGTCTATTCAGATACACTAGCAGTAGCTCCACGCATCTAGGTTCTGGGAAATTCATCTCTTTCCTGTGATCCCTAGTTCTAAGGTTGGCAATTGCTTCCTGCCATTTTTATCCCTGGGCTGCCTCAGTATCCCTTTTTGCTCTTTCAGTCCTGTAACATCTGTATAACCACACCCCCTGTATTAAATTCCTTCTGGTTGAAATACTGGGATGGTTTCTATCTTCCTACCCAGAGTCTGACCTATATATGGAGTACTCAGAAGGAAGCTCAATATGGTTGTCAGGCTGGGAAGAGCAAATATTTCCAAGAGTTGGCTTGAACAGGGACACAAGAAGCAGATTCCCATGTTGTATCATTCATTATCTGTCCTCCTGTGATCACTCCCTAGGGCCACTTCCCTTTTCCACCTCCTCTGGATCCACGTGACACACGAGAAGAAAAACGGATGGCGACTAGGACAGTAAACAGCACTCACTAGCCGCCACCTGGGCTGAGGAACAGGATTTAGCTGTCTACCGTCTTTGAACCTGGATATTCTGTGCCATACAGCCAATTATCCCGTGACTTTCTGTTTGTTCATACATTGATTCGTTCAGCACTTATCTTGTGCCAATCTAGCGCTAAGCACGACACTTGCGTGACGTCAGCTCTCCCAACAACCACACGCCGTGGTAGGTGCTGTTATGATCTCCATGGTTACAGCCCTGTGAACAGGGGTACAGATCACACAAGTACCTTGTCTGTTGCTGCCCAAGCAGAGCCTGGATTCAAAACCACGCGTCTGGCCCCAAAGCTAGTGTTTTTCACTGTGATGCTGTAATGCCCTTGTTACAAAGATTGTCTATTGGATAGTGGGTCTCAACTGTTTGTATCTTCTTTCCCACCAACAATTTTTTTGTGTGTTTGAGGGTGGTGAAGATTAAAAGTGAGGTGGAGGCAGGTATGTGGTAAATAACTTGCTCACTGTCACATAGGTAGAAGAGTCAGGTCTCAGCCCAAACTCTAGCTGTTTGCAAAACCTAAAGTCTGTCCTTTTTCTTCACTGTACCACCCTGTGCTGTGCAACCTCAGATATGCCGATGACACCACCCTTATGGCAGAAAGTGAAGAAGAACTAAAGAGCCTTTTGATGAAAGTGAAAGAGGAGAGTGAAAAAGTTGGCTTAAAGCTCAACATTCAGAAAACTAAGATCATGGCATCCGGTCCCATCACTTCATGGCAAATAGATGAGAAAACAGTGGAAACAGTGACTGACTTTATTTTTCTGGGCTCCAAAATCACTGCAGATTGTGATTGCAGCCATGAAATTAAAAGACGCTTACTCCTTGGAAGGAGAGTTATGACCAACCTAGACAGCATATTAAAAAGCAGAGACATTACTTTGTCAACAAAGGTCCGTCTAGTCAAGGCTATGGTTTTTCCAGTGGTCATGTATGGATGTGAGAGTTGGACTATAAAGAAAGCTGAGCGCCAAAGAATTGATGCCTTTGAACTGTGGGGCTGAAGAAGACTCTTGAGAGTCCCTTGGACTGCAAAGAGATCCAGCCAGTCCATCCTGAAGGAGATCACTCCTGGGTGTTCATTGGAAGGACTGATGTTGAAGCTGAAACTCCAATACTTTGGCCACCTGATGCAAAGAACTGACTCATTTGAGGAGACCCTGATGCTGGGAAAGATTGAGGGCAGGAGGAGAAGGGGATGACAGAGGATAAGATGGTTGGATGGCATCACCAACTCCATGGACATGGGTTTGGGTGGACTCCAGGAGCTTGTGATGGACAGGGAGGCCTGGCATGCTGCGGTTCATGGGGTCGCAAAGAGCGGGACACGACTGACGATTGAACTGAACTGAACTGAACTGTCCTTTTCCTTCAGTGTACCGCCCTGTGCTGTGCAGCCTGTATACTCATTTGATCAACAGATCTTTCACCAAAGTCCATCTCCTTTGCCTGAAGACAGGGCAGATGTTGAAGTGAAATTTTAGGGGTCAGAATTCCCTGGAGGATCAGGTGGGGCTGTTGAGAAAGAGGAAGTTCTGGGTTCTTGAGGAGACAGAGCCTCTGCCCAGGGCTCCATGCAGAGTTGAGCGTGTCATCCACTGCAGGCTCCGGTGTAGACCATCCACTTTGTAGGATGTGTGAACAACACTCGTGTGACTGTGAATGGCAGCCCGGTATTCGCCTCACAGAAAGGAAGAGGCCGGAAGAAGGTTGCAGGTCAGTTATCCATCCACCAGAATGGATGTCCTGGGAGGTTGCCCTAGGCCCTGTGGGCACCTCTTGTCTCTGCTTTCAAAGAGGCTTGAGTTCATTTATTAGGGGAAACCGAGCAAAGGAAAGGTAACACTACAGAAGAAAAGGCTGGAGGGGGCATAAGAGAAAGAGCACTGAACTGTACTGGTCTTACAGGCTGGCTCTGACCCCAACCAGCCTTCTCAGTTTGGGTTCAAGTTTGGTGGTTTCCCTTGCTGCCTGGTCAAGCTTGTCTTCTGCCCTCAGCATGAGCTTCAGCCTGAACTCCACGTGATCTGGTTTTTCAGTCTGAGCCCAGCATCCTTCCCTGGGTAGCGCTTTAGGGTCTGTTTCAAGCCCCTTCTCTGACTCTGGCTTTGTACTGTGAGCACCTAAGAAAAGGGGGGATATTTTGAAATCCTAAGGTCTTACTGATGCCCTGCAATCAAAGCACATTTTCCGGGTTTGGTTGTATGGCCCAGACCCAGCTGGGCGGGCCCACACAGGTCACCTTTCCCTCACGATCTTGTGGGTAAAAGGAAACTATCTTAGGTCAGTTTTTTCCAGAAGCAGACCCTGAGCCAAGGACTCGAGTGTAACCGGTTCATCGGGAGGAGCTCCCAGGAGAAAGGAGAAAGGGAGTGGTGGAAACAGGACCGGAAAGAGGAAGAAGGTAGGAAAGGGTGTGATTTCAGCTGAAGTCCCAGCCTCGCCCACATCCCCCGGGGGGACTTGAGCACAAATTACACCTCAGAGTTTGTCCCAGCTACAGAAAAAGGAGCGTGCCTTTGTGCCCTGATGATGCCTGCCCATTACCTGAGGGCAGTGCTGTGAACAATGTCACAGGTGTGATCAGTTTGCCTACAGGGTGGGGGATGGGTACAGAGAGTCTGTTGGTCCAGGGACCTGGGGCTGCTCTGCGGGGCACCAACAACGTCCATCACAGTTTCCATCTGTTAACTTTCTCTTGAAAGGGCTTTCCTGGTGACTCAGCAGTAAAGAATCCACCTGTCAATGCAGGAGACCTGGGTTCGATCCCTGGGTTGGGAAGATCCCTTGGAGAAGAAAAAATTGGCAACCCACTCCAGTATTCTTGCCTGGGAAATTCCATGGACAGAGGAGGCTGGCGAGCTAGAGTTGATGGGGTCACAAAAAGAGTCAGAGGTAATTTAGAAACAAAACAACAACAATCTCTCATTCCAAAAAGTGATCACCAAGACGTTTCAAAAAGTAGGAGAGCAGGGAATTTAGTTCACTAATGTTTCCTTTGCTGTTGTTATTCAGTTGCTCAGTTATGTCCGGCTCTTTGCCACCCCATGGACTGCAACACACCAGGCTGCCCTATCCTTCACCATCTCCCGGAGCTTGGTCAAATTCATGTCCATCGAGTCAGTGATGCCATCCAACCATCTCATTTTCTGCCATCCCCTTGTCCTCCTGCCTCCAATCTTTCCCCAGGATCAGGGTCTTTTCTAATGAGTCAGCTCTTCACATCAGGAGGCCAAAGTTTGACCAATGTTTCTTTGGCAAAATCCAAATTGCTGACCTTCTGTCTTGCTTCTGAATTTCAGATTCTGACCAGCCCAGATGGTTTCCTCTTTCATTTCAGTGTCGGACTGAACAAAACCCAGCTAGATTGATCTTACAGCAAAAACAAACTAACACAAAAGCACAGCATGCTTCGCTAAGCCAAATAGAAATGATTTTTGCATAATCTGTTTTTTTTTTTTTTCTGGATATTGCCACATCTGCTTCCCTCCAAACCTTGGTAATCAAGCGCTGATTATACAGCAGTCCCATCAGTGGGTCTTTGTTGAATATTTTGAAGGTACACTTCCTCCTCAAAAAGACAGCCTCTCTCTACTTACTGTCAATAGCTGATGCAGGATTCTAAACAAGGCACGGTTCAGGCACAGACAACTTTTAGGTTAAAATTTTTTAAATGCCATGTAAATAGCCCATCAGAATTAAACTTTTCAGTGTGGGAGTGCAATTTACAATTTACTCTTCAAACATAAATTAACCCCCAAAGGGCCAATTTTTTAGACCAGTGGTTTTCCACTCGGGGCAGTTTTGCCCCCAGGGGACACACGGCAACATCTGGAGACAGCTGTGCTTGTCATAACGGTGGGGGAGGGGTGTGCTGCAGGCATGAATGGGCAACGCACAGAACAGCCCCCACGGCAGAGAAGAACCCAGTCCCAAATGTCACCAGTGCTGAGGCCGAGAAACCCTGATTTTTTTTTTAAAGAGACTGAATGTCCCGTTTCATTTATTTGTTTGTTTTTGGCTGCTCTGGGTCTTTGTTGCTGCCTGGGCTTTCTTCAGTTATGGTGCGAAGGCTTCTCGTTGCGATGACTTCTCCTTGTTGAGCAGCATGGGCCAGGAGAGCGGGCTTTAAGAGTTGAGGCCCATGTGGTTAGCTGGCGCAGGCATGTGGAATCTTCCCGGACCAGAGATCAGGCAAGTGTCTCCTGCACTAGCTGGTGGATTCTTATCCACTGGACCACCAGGAAGTCCTGGACTGTTTCATTTCGTGTGAATTTTGCAATGATTCTCTCCATCTAGGCCTGGTGGTTCAGACAGTAAAGAATCTGCCTGCAATGCGGGAGACTTGGGTTCGATCCTTGGTTTGGGAAGATCCCCTGGAGGAGGGCATGGCAACCCACTCCAGTATTCTTGCCTGGAAAATCCACGTGGACAGAGGAGCCTGGCGGGCTAGAGTCCAGGGGGTCGCAAAGAGTCAGACATGCCTGAATGACTAAGCACAGCACAGCGCAGGCCTATTTTCAGTCATTTTGAAGTTCTCCAATCGCAGTGTCTGAATATTTTTGAGCATCAGTTGTGAGTGAAGTGCTCTCCCAAGGGCTCTTGTATTGACTTTTGTATGACTGAGTTAGTAAAACTGATTCACTTAGGGATGTTGAATTCTCTGCATCTGAGTTTTCTGAATCCCAGCATCGGGGCAGGTGACCAGCGCAATCATACAGGGCCCTGCACTCAGTAGGGCGTCCTGTGCTCGGGGCTTAATACTCTGCAGCGGTTGTCTTCAAATTCTTAAGACTTTTGTCTTGGAATCTGTGTTTTGGTAGTGAAGTTTGATGGGACAATGATATGTGCCCCAGGGTGGAGACTCAGCCCACACCGGGTCCTGGTACCTCGCACCTGCCTGGATGCCAGATCTTCTGACTCCACCTAGTGACCACTGCTGCCCTTTGCCCCTGGTAAGGAAAGAGAGCACATGGAGTTGGGTGGGGTGTGTGCCCTGCACGCTCCAAGTCAGGGGCAGGACCCCAGGGGCCTGTGAGGATCTGCGATGCCCCAGAATGTGACACGCCCAAGAGAAAGTGATATTAAAGAGCAAATGAGAACCACCATGTGTTATGGACTGAATATTGGTGTCTTCCCAGAATTCGCATGCTGAAGCTCTAATTCCCCAAGGTGGGGCCTTTGGGAGGTAATGAAGTTTCGATGAGGTCATAAGGGTGGGGTCCCCATGACAGGATTCGTGTCCTTATAAGAAAAGGAAGGGGGACCAGAGCTCACTTTCTCTGCCATGTCAGGAAACAGCAAGAACGTGTGAGAATCAGGAAGGGGGGTTCTCACCAGGATTCAAATCTGCTGGCACCTTGATCTTGGATTTCCCACTTTCCAAATCTTGGAGAAAATACATTTCTGTTATTGAAGGCACCCAGTCTATGATATTTTGCTGTTAATAGGCCTGAGCAGACTAAGACACCATGACAGGTTGAGAGAGAAAGAGACAGCGGGAGAAAGTTAAAAGGTTTTTCTCTTGTTTTTTCAACAAGATGGCCTAGCAATTTCATTTTGCATGGGGTTTCATGAATTACGTAGCTCTTCAGTTTCTTTCTAAGCAAAACCTTCCTAGTGAGTCTGAGATACAGGCAGTCTTCCCTAGTGGTGTGCAACCAAACCTGTTTTTGGAGGAAACTTCATACCAGATTACCGATACATCTATCACTGAATTTCTTAATATGATAGTTATTAAAGACAAATGAGAAAGTTTTAGCATTAGCAATAGTTTGAGTTTTCTTTCACATCATTGGGGATGCAGTAGTAGGCAACTCATTTTGAATCTACTGGACTTCTGGCTTCTCTCCTTTTTTTTTTACCTTTGGCATCTTTGGAGCAAGCCTTGTGTGCCTTGAAGAGAACTTTCTTGCCGAGGCTTGGTGGAATGCCTAAGGATAGGTAGCTTGATCTTCACTGCACTTTCAGAAACAGCAGTATTTTGTGCCTGTCTGCTAATTAAATTTATTTAGAGCAGAATGTCATCTCTTATTGGCTTTCATTGTAACCTGCCTCCTCATGGTGAGTTTGTGTTGGAACCATGTAGAGTACCTACCCTCCCTACCCTAGCAGATTTCTTCCGTGCTTCCTGCTAACTGCTCTAGCTCAGAGTGATGGCTGCCTAATTCTAAACTATCGCTGGGCTCTCCTGTCCTCCATGCTTGGTGGGTATTCCGTCTGGCCTGCATCAGAAGCCTGGTTTTAGCTCCGGGACTCTCCCTGCCATGGGCACCTTGCAACTTGCTGCTTCAGGTGGCACCTGGCTCTGGGGAGATGCAGGCCCTGGCCCAACACAGGCCTTGGCTCTTGCCTGTCTAAGCCCCTGGATCCTGCTAACTCTTCTAGAATTTCATTTCCAAGTCTCCTCTGGCCTGGTCAACCTCCTGGCCACACACTCCATCTCACTGTCCTGTCTCTGTGACTCACTCTCAGAGTGCACTGTGGCCCCGAGTGTGGACGCCCAGGGTACAAGAGCTATGGCAGAGAATGCCACACTGTCTGGGGAGGTCTCTTTCATCTCCCCACCCCCTGACACCCCACTGTCCCAGTACCTTTTCTTTGGTGTCTCTGAGCCAGGCCTGCTGCCCACAGCCTGTGGTTGGGAAAATATGTAATGCTTTGGGTTCTGGTTTATAGATTTTAGGAACTAGTGGGAAAACCTCAGTTCTCATATGTGAATAACTTAGAGTAAATGTTAAGGCTGAAAACGCTTTTTTTTTTTTTTTAAAGCAAGTAAAAGAAGTCAACAGTAAAACGCTGAATGTTAGTCTTTTAAATATGTCATCTGGTGGTACCCACCAATGCCTCAGGGTATTATAACTATAATGATCCTAAGTTATCACAGTAATAACCCACATGGTATTTTACAGGTTACCTATATTATATTTCATTTGAGCCTCATAGAATACCATTGGCTAATAATTACTTTGTGCCAGGTACTATTCTATGAATTTTATGTATGTTAATTCCATACTAACACAGGGAGGTTAATAAACTTGCCCACAGTCAGACAGCTCATGAGTGGCTTAGCTAGGACTGGCATGCAGACTTCCTAGTTTCAAACTCTGTGTTTAATGATAAAGCTATAACTGACTCATATCAACCCAGGAAGGTACATTTTAATTATTTCATATGAGGGATCTGAAGATAAAAGAGGTGAAGTGACTTGTGTGGGAGAATCACTGCTGCCCTTTTTTAAGGTGGTGGCTTGGGATGTATAGGGCACATCATCTGAGTTTTAGCGGTCGTGTTCTTAAGGCCAATGGGGAAATGCCTGAAAGGTTGAAGGGCATCATGAGAGTGGGTCTGGAAATCCTGGTGGTAATTTCCTGAGTCAAGGAAATCCCATTTCTTGTTCATTTGGCTGGCATTCTGATGCTTTTCTGAGCATCTATTGAGAAGCAATTAAGTTTATACTAATTAATACTTTTGAAAGCCAGATATTGAACTAGGCATGGAGGATACTGAAATGAACAAGTTCTGGCCCCTGCCTTCAAGATGCTCATGGTTTAGTGGGGAAGATCAAGATAGAGAAAATCAGGTCATTATTAATGATGGTTTAATGTGTTGAGTGGAAATTATAAGAAGATGCTGTAAGATAACAGATGAGGAGGTGTGAAGAATCAAGAGAGAATGGTGCAGTTGGGGGAACACACTAAGAGGAGATTTTCTAGCAAAGTGGCACTAAGGCTTAAAGTGTGAGTTTGCTGGTTGAAAAGAAGGTGGAAGTATATCTGCTTCCATGCATTTTTTTTATAATGTATCAATTCTCCTTCCAAGAATAACTGGAAATGCTAGATTACAAATCAAGCAATCAAGCAAAAATAGCTATTCAAAAGGACCAGAGAGCAACCAAGATAACCAGGACTTGAGAGAACGAGATTATAGACAGAAGGGAACTGTAGGGAAATGATTGACATTCTATACCACTTTTACCCTTAAGGCGTTTGCAGTTCATCAGGAAAGTCAATTAGAAGATGAGAGCTAGAGATCTAAAAATCTAAGCAAAATTTTTGTCCATCTTAATACTAAGGAAATTCTGCCAAAGGAGTTCTGCCAAAAAGGAAAGGCACTGGTAAACAGACCAGATTTTTAATGAGACCACTGAAGGTCCAAGTCCTAAGACTAAGGGCAATTGGAAATAGATCAAGCCTTACAAAGAAAACTCACACTCAAACCAACTCAATTTCTTATTGGATTGAGGTGATCTATTCTTACCGCATCCAAGAAGGGCAATAAAGCCTCTCTGGAGAAATATAACATCCAGATTATCTACAAATTTCCAAGAGAATGCCCAACTTTTAATAAAAAAGTTACCAGATATTCCAATAAAAGAGAATCAAAAGGTCAAAGCCCAGAGGAAAAAAAATAAGACAATAGACATGGACCCACAGATGATCCAGATATTGAGATTAACAAGCACAGTCTTTAAAATAACTGAAATTATTTCAAGAGAATGATGACAAGGTGAAGAATTAGTTCTACAAGAACAGGCAAATAGAAAATCTAGAACTGAAAAGTTCAATAAATGAAATCAAGAACTTAATAAATGGATTTAATAGCAGATTTGATATGACAGAAGAGAAACTGCAGAGATGATAGTAGGAAGTATCCAGCCTTAAGCACAAAGGAAAACTACGTGAACTACAGAAAAGAAAGAAAGAAGCATATAAGATGTGGTAAAAATATCTAAAATGTAAGCTGCTGAAGTACCATAAGAAGAAGGGAGAGAAAAGGGAAAGAAATATTTGAAGATAAACAGGCTGAATGATTTTATGGGATATTAATTACTTTAAGTCCATTATCTCATTTGATCTTCATGGCAGTTTTGTGAAGCTTGCCAAAGGATATTATTTACTCATTTTACATTTATTATTATATCTCAGAGAGGCTAAGGTTCTTCACTCATTTATTTAAAATGAAGTCTTTCATTTACTCAGTAAACATTTATTAACTGGCATAATTTGTAAGCTTGTTATATAAAGCAACAAACATCTTGAGAAATAATAATGTGTGAGTAAATGTAAATGAATTTTTCTTATTTTTAATTAAAAAAGAATAAGCCATTTAAAACCAAAAATGTAGATTTCTAAAGTACATGTGGAAGCTTCAGTGTGACAACAACAGAAGCACAGAAGACAGAAGGGAGAGAAATGAAAGTATACTCTTATCAGATCCTTACATTGTACATGAAGTTTTATAACACTATTTAAGAGAGAATGTAAGTCAAAGATACCTAATATAAAAGCTAGACCAACCACACAAAATATATTGAATAATCAAAAAAAAAAAAGCAAGAAAGGAGGAAAAAAGAAACAAAGAACAAATGGAATAAATGGAATATGAATAAGTGGTTGACTTAAACCCAACTATATCAATGATTATATTAAGTGTAAATGATCCAAACACTCTAATTCAGAGGCAGACATTATCAGACATAGTTTTAAAAATTCAGCAAAATGGGATAAATTTAAGAAAAAAAAAAACAAAAACAACCTGACAATTCCAAGCATAGGCAAAAATATGGAGTAGCTAGAATTCTCATCTATTGTCAGTGGGAAATGGTACCGCTTTGGAAAACTGCTTGGCAATACCGATTAAAGCTAAATATATATATGCCGTGAAATCCAGCAGTTCTCAGCAGAAATGCATATATATGTTCACCAAAAAATGTTAAAAAAAAAAAAAAAAAGCTTATAGCAGCACTTTTGTAATAGCTGAAACCTGGAGAGTATTAATATTTTCATCAACATTAGACAGAATAAACTGTGGAAAGTTTACACAATGGAATATTATATGACAATAAAAAACCCAAACAGCTGCCATATGCAACAACATGGGTGAATCTCACAAAATAATGTTAAGTGAAAGAAGCCCAGACGGGGCTTCCCTGGTGGCTCAGTGATAAAGAACCTGCCTGCTAATGTGGGAGACGCAGGTTTCATCCCTGATCCAGGAAGATCCCACATGCTCTGGAGCAACAAAGCCCATGAGCCACAACTATTGCGCTTGTGCTCTAGAGCTCGGGAGCCGCAACTGCTGAGCCCATGTGCTCTAGAGCTTGCGCTCTGCAACAAGAGAAGCCACTGCAATGAGAAGTCTGCACACCACAACTAGAGAGTAGCCCCCACTTGCTGCAACTACGCAGAGTAGCCTCTTCTTGCTGCAATTAGAAAAAAGCCCATGCAGCAGCAAAGATCCAGCACAGCCAAAAGTAAATAAATGAAATTATATATATAAAAGAAGAAGAAGCCCAGATAAAGACACATATACTGTATGATTCTGTATAAATAAAATTCAAAACTGGGCAAAATGAATCCATTTGGAATGAAGTCAGAATATTGGCTGCCTTTTAGGGGCTGGGACCTGGGAGAAGGCAGGAGGGAGGCTTCTGGGACTGCTGATGTTATTCTAACCCTTTTTATGTACAGTTGTTTCTTGAGTATGTCAATTCTGTAAAAGCAAATCAAGCTGTAAATTTAGAACTTGTCCACTTTGTTGTATTCATAGCATATGTCAATAAAATGTTATCTGTTAAAAAAAAAATTGTGATGAATAACATTCCAGGCAGGGGAGAGAGTGTAAGCAAAGGTGTAGAGGAATCAACCATGTGGTATGTGGAAAATTACAGGTGGTCGGATGCTGTTGGAGCATAAAATGTGAGGTAGGTTATAGCAGGGTTTGGGGAAGATGTTACCACGGCAGTTTAGTGCCCCATAAGAGTGTGGACTGTCTTCCAAGGTCAATTAAAGGCTGGAAGAGTCTAAGCAAGAAGTGACATATAAGATTTGGAATTTTTAAAAAATCCTAATGTGAATTGGCAAAGAGGGACAAAAATAGGTGCAGAGAGACTAGGTAAGATGCTCTTGCAAAAATCCAGATGAGATATGATGAAGGACTGAATCAGGGCAAGGTGGTGGGGATATAAAGAGAATACGACTTCAGAACTATTTAAGAGATGATATTAGTAAGCCTTTACTGGATGTAGGGGTTGAAGAAAAGTAGACTTGAGGATGATTCCTAAATTTGTAACACACAGGACTGCATGACTGGTGGTTCCACCGAGTGAGGCAGGGAACATCCAGGAGTTCAGGGCAAGGGCAGAAGACTAGTTTAGACAGTGTGGACAGGTTGACTAGATAAGGCGGCTCTCACATTGAAGGGGATTCTTGGGGAGTTATTTTGAGGTCCTCTGTTTCCTGGAATTGATGACCCATTTAAATGCCAAGTCTCTGATGTCCCCTACAATTACCGTTTGGTTTTCTTGCCACTGTCGTGGTGCACATTCAAGACACAAAGCCGGAGTTGTCAGCAGCAGATCCAGTGGCACGGCCGCCCTGGGGTCTGAAAGACTTCATCTCGCTTTCCTCCGCAGCTCCAGACAAAGGCCGTCTTATGCACCATCTATTTCAGTCGTTTTTATGAGTGCCGTGGAATATTTTCAAGCTATCCCTTTTAAGCATTATCTCTTGGCAGTTAAGAAAATAGATCCATTGCAAGCACTGGGGTTTCTGAAAAGGGGTTTAAAAATAGCTCAGGGCACCAGACAGCTGCAGCTATTGGGAAACGGAGCCCTCCGCTTGCACTTTTGCCGGTTTCCATTTCAGCCTTGCAGCTGGAAACCGCGGGCTCTTCCTCTGCTGGGAACAGATGGAGAAGGAGGAAGGAATGGACCAGGACCCTCTCTTGACTCGAGGTCACACTTGGCCTATGTGAATCCTGAGAGGTGCTGGGGTAGTGGAGAGTGGTGGACTAAACTCTTGGGTCTGAAAAAGCCTATTCAGTATTATGATATATCTTTATATTTGGAAATGAAAAAAAATAAGCCTATTGGTTTTGTCATGTAAATGATAGGAAGAAGATGGGATAAAATTCTCTTGGCCAATAGGGATAGACAGAAAAGGTGTTGGCAGATAATGCTTTATGGGCAGTTCTCTCTGGACAAGATGTTGTCACCATTCCCATCTTACAGGTGTGAAAACTGAGGAAAGAGATTTTTGAGGGACCAGTTCCCGGTCACAGAGCAGGGGGTGAGGGAGGCAGGTTTGCAGCACAGACTCCAGAGCCCCCACTCATAGTCATTGCTCTAGACTGCCTTTCACTGGGGATGCATGAGATTTTAACTCCAAAGGGAACATGCTCCAAAGGAAATATGCATGTTTAAGAGAAGAAAAAGCCAAGAATTAACATGAACGAATCTCTGTTCTTAGCATCAGCTCTACCATGATGCCCCTCAATAAGCGTTTGCTCAGTAAATGAATGACTGCATTTTAAATAAATGAACAAAGACCCTTAGCCTTTGAAACTCCAATTCTTCACCTGTAAAATGGATATAATAATATCGTTTGTCTGCCTTCACAGAATTGCTGTGAAAAGATCAAATGAGATAATGGGCTACTGAAAGTAGTTTAATACCCTGGAAAATTGTTCAGCAGTTAATTCAACCAGTGGTTACTGAGCACCTACCATGGAGCAGGCACTATTGTAGGTGCTGAAGTAAGTGCATCAGTGCGTGAAGTAAGTAAAGTCCCTGCTTATTCTCTATCACGGAGAGATGGGAAATAAACAGGAAACCTAGTGAGTAGGTAAAAATTCTAGGGACTTTCCTGTGGCTCAGTGGTTAAGACTCTGAGCTTCCAATACAGGATGCATGGGTGCTGATAAGGGTCCACATGGGGTCTCACCGATAAGATGGCTCATTATGTTGACCTTCCAATGTCCCTTTATGCTACAGCTGGGACGTGGACCTTGAGGGGGTCTTGGCTTTAGACATGAGCAGGTCCGGTGGCCTTCTTTGCTGCATTTGAAACAGGGTCCAGGTGGCTTCCTGTCTTTGTTGGTTGATGGAGGTTTGGAGCCATGTAGGGCAGTAGCTGAAAGGTGGTATTTGGCCTGATCTCGTTGGGCCTTCTCTAGCTTTGCCTGTTCTTCCTGGTTATTGAACATCTGAAAAGCTAAATTTAAAAGGTCTTGTTGAGGGGTTTGAGGGCCTTCTTCTGCCTTTTTTAGTTTCTTTCAGATATCTGGGGACGACTGGGAGATAAAACGGGTGTTAAGGACAATGGTGCCCTCTGCTGAAGTGGGGTCTCCAAAGACAGGAAGCCATCTGGGTCCTGCTTCAAAGGCAGCATAGAAGGCCACTGGACCCGCTCATGCCTAAAGCCAAGTGCCCCCCCCCCACCCCCCGCCAGGTCCATGTCCCAACTGTGGCATAAAGGGACATTGGATGGTTGACATAATGAGCCATCTTATCAGCGAGACCCCATGTGGACCCTATTAGGTTCCAATCAGATACCTGGTTGGAAAACTAAGATCCCACAGACTGTGAGGCACAGCCAGAAAACTGGAAAAAAAAAAAAATTCAAAATAGGCTATCATGGTGTATACATGTAGGTGATAAGAGCTATGGAAAAAAGAAAAAGTAGAGAGGGGTGATTGGGGTGAGGACAAGTTGCAATTTAAAATCAGGTGTTCAGAGTGGACTTCACTGAAAGGTGACACCGTGCTGACATTCAGAGGTGAAGGCGTTGGCTCTGCAGGCCCCTGGGTGCCGCGTGTGACGGGTGGTAAAGTGAAGTTGTGCCTCCCGGGGGGACCAGGGGAAAGAAGTGGGAGAGGAGATTAGGGACTTGACATGGGGTGGGGCGGGGGAGTCTCAGGGTCTTGTCTGCATGTGAATTTTCACTGTGAAAGAAGTGGGCACGCACGGAGGGATTGACTCAGAAGAGTGACACAGCCTGGCGTGGGTTAGAGGGATCACGCTGGCTGCTGGGTTGAGAAGGGATGTAGATGGTAATGGCAGAAGTGGGAATGTGAGACTAGTTAGCAGGCTATTCCAGCAATCCAGAAGTGAGGCTGGGAGTGTCCCCTTCTGGATACTCTTCGAAGAAATGGAATGACCGTGCCACAGAAGCCAGATGGGGAAAGCGGGTCAGAGATGAGATGGTGACCACACACAGCAAATACTGCAGACAGGTCAGTCTGTCCAGCCCTGTGACCACCCATGAGATCTGGCAGTGTGGAGGTCACCGGGGACCTTGACAAGGGCTGTCTTAGCAGAGTGATGGGCCTGAAAGTTGACTGGAGTGGCTTGAAGGAAGAATGGGAGAAGAGAAATGTTTAAAAAATTTTTTTTTTTTACTTTTAACTCTGACAAAATACACAAAACATAAAACTTACCATCTTTCTTTTTCAGTTCGCCACCCAGGGATCCAAGCTGCATTCTCAGCAGTGAAAGCATGGTGTCCTAACCACTGGACCACTGGGGAATTGCCCTAAAACTGACCATTTAAGCCAAGCTTGCGTGTACAACTCAGGAGTGTTAAGGACATTCACACTGCTGTGCAGCTGATCTCTAGAACTCTTTTCATCTGCACACATTAAACAGCAATTTCCCATTCCCCCAGTCTCCCAGACCCTGGCAACTACCATTCTACTTTATGAATTCGACCACTCTACATAATCATACAGTATTTGTCTTTGGAATCATACAGTACTGGCTTCTTTCACTTAGCATAATGTCCTCAGTGTTCAGCCGTGTTGTAGTATGAATCAAATTCTTTCCTTTTCAGGGCTGAATAATATTCCATCAGATGTATATACCATATTTTGTTTATCCTTGCATTCATCAGTGGCCATCTGGGTTGCTTCCACTTTTTGGCTACTGTGAATAATGCTGCTACGAACATGAGTGTGCAAATATCTCTAAGAGACCTTGCTTTCAATTCTTTTGGGTGTATACCCAGAAGTGGAAATGCTGAATAAAGCAGAGAAAAGTTTTGTTTTGTTGCAAAGGGAAGCATAAAAAAAGAAGTGCGGGTGTGTAGCTGGCAGCAGAAGTAGGGTCACAAGAAGAGGGTTTTTTTCTTTTTGGTTTAATATGGGAGAAATAGCAGCATGTTTTCAGTTGATGGGACTGATGCAGTAGAGAAAGAAAAATTGAAATGGAGAACTGCTCGAGTACTGTTCTAGCGGTGGTGAGGGGGACTGGATTTCATATACAAACAGAAAGGCTTGGGGCTACAGGTGGGAAGGCAGAGTCTGTGGAAACAGGTGCAGAAAGGGTAACAGATTGGTGGCTGGAATTTGTGGCCATGCTGTGGTTGCTTCAATGTTCTCAGTAGATTAGAAACAAGACTGCCAACTGAAAGTAATATATAATAATAGCTACCAACTCTGAGTTGGGCTTCCCTTGTGGCTCAGCTGGTAAAGAATCTGCGTGCAATGTGGGTAGACCTAGGTTCGATCCCTGGATTAGGAAGATCTCCTTGACAAGGGAAAGGCTACCCACTCCAGTATTCTGGCCTGGAGAATTCCATGGACTGTGTAGTCCATGGGATCGCAAAGAGTCGGACACGACTGAGCGAGCGACTTTCACTTTCTTTCACCAACTTTGAGAGTTGAACACTATGCTAGGAGCATTACTTCAATATCTGTAAACTTCACCCTTAGCAAAATAACAGCTCAATTCACAGATGGCGAGAATGGAGATTCAGAGAAGTTAAGAAACTTGCCAAAGTCACACGGCGAATCAGACAGGCACCTGTCTTCTCTCCAGGTGTGCTTGACTCTGAGGTTCATACTTTGCTACACAGTCTAACATGTTCTCATTCTCTAACACCTGGCCTGTCAGGAAACTAAAACACTGATCTTCTGAGACCCAGGGCTCCAGGTTCCCTCCTCAAAGCAGTGACATATGTTTAAACTTTTTATTTGATTATCTTTGGCTGTGCTGGGTCTTCTTTGTCGTGCACGGACGGTCTTTGGTTGCAGAGAGTGGGGCCACCCTCGAGTCGTGGTGCGGGGTGTCTCACTGTGGTGGCTTCTCCTGTTGCAGAGCCCGGGCTCCGGAGCGCAGGCTCGGTAGTTGTGGTGGACAGGCTTAGTTGTCCGGTGGCATGTGAGATCTTTCTGGACCAGGGATCGAACCCATGTCCCCTGCACTGGCAGGCAGACTCTTAACCACTGGACCATAAGCGAAGTTTCTTGACATGATATTTCAACTAAATATCCGTATGAGATTGATTTGTTGGAGGTGGGAAGGTAATGAAAAAGAAGCAAAAGAAAAGGGAACAATTCTATTCTCTTCAGTTCGGTTCAGTCGCTCAGTTGTGTCTAACTCTTTGCAACCCCATGGACCGCAGCACGCCAGGCCTCCCTGTTCATCACCAACTCTGGAGTTTACCCAAACTCATGTCCATCGAGTCAGTGATGTCATCCAACCATCTCATCCTCTGTCATCCCTTTCTCATCCTGCCCTCAATCTTTCCCAGCACCAGGGTCTTTTCTAGTAAGTCAGTTCTTCACGTTATATGGTCAAATATTGGAGTTTCAGTTCCGCATCAGTCCTTCCAATGAATATTCAGGACTGATTTCCTTTAGGCTAGACTGGTTGGATCTCCTTGTAGTCCAAGGGACTCTCAAGAGTCTTCTCCAACACCACAGTTCAAAAGCATCAGTTTTTTGGCACTCAGCTTTCTTTATAGTCCAACACTCACATCCATACATGACCACTGGAAAAACCATAGCCTTGACTAGATGACTTTGTTGGCAAAGTAATGTCTCTGCTTTTTAATATGCTATCTAGGCTGGTCATAACTTTCCTTCTAAGGAGTAAGCATCTTTTAATTTCATGGCTGCAGTCACCATCTGCAATGATTTTGGAGCCCCCCAAAATAAAGCCTGTCACTGTTTCCACTGTATCCCCACCTATTTGCCATGAAGTGATGGGACCAGATGCCATGATCCTAGTTTTCTGAATGTTGAGTTTTAAGCCAACTTTTTCACTCTCCTCTTTCACTTTCATCAAGAGGCTCTTTAGTTCTTCTTCACTTTCCGCCATAAGGGTGGTGTCATCTGCATATCTGAGGTTATTGATATTTCTCCCAACAATCTTGATTCCAGCTTGTGCTTCATCCAGCCCAGTGTTTCTCATAATGTAGTCTGCATATAAGTTAAATAAGCAGGGTGACAACATACAGCCTTGACATACTCCTTTTCCTATTTGGAACCAGTCTGTTGTTTCATGTCCAGATCTAACTGTTGCTTCCTGACCTGCATACAGATTTCTCAAGAGGCAGGTCAGATGGTCTGGTATTCCCATTTCTTTCAGAATTTTCCACAGTTTATTGTGATCCACACAGTCAAAGGCTTTGGCGTAGTCAATAAAGCAGAAATAGATATTTTTCTGGAACTCTCTTCGTTTTTCGATGATCCAGCAGATGTTGGAAATTTGACCTCTGGTTCCTTTGCCTTTTCTAAAACCAGCTTGAACATCTGGAAGTTCATGATTCACATACTGTTGAAGCCTGGCTTGGAGAATTTTGAGCATTACTTTACTAGCGTGTGAGATGACTGCAATTGTGTGGTAGTTTGAGCATTCTTTGGCATTGCCTTTCTTTGGGACTGGAATGAACACTGACCTTTTCCAATCCTGTGGCCACTGCTGAGTTTTCCAAGTTTGCTGGCATATTGAGTGCAGCACTTTCACAGCATCATCTTTTAGGATTTGAAATAGCTCAACTGGAATTCCATCACCTCCACTAGCTTTGCTCATAGTGATGCTTCCTAAGGCCCACTTGACTTCACATTCCAGGATGTCTGGCTCTAGGTGAGTGATCACACCATCGTGATTATCTGGGTCATGAAGATCTTTTTTGTACAGTTCTTCTGTGTATTCTTGCCACCTCTTCTTAATATCGTCTGCTTCTGTTAGGTCCATACCATTTCTGTCCTTTATTGAGCCCATTTTTGCATGAAATGTTCCCTTGGTATCTCTAATTTTTTCGAAGAGATCTCTAGTCTTTCCCATTCTGTTGTTTTCCTCTATTTCTTTGCATTGATCACTGAGGAAGGTTTTATTATCTCTCCTTACTCTTCTTTGGAACTCTGCATTCAAATGTGTATATCTTTCCTTTTCTCCTTTGCTTTTTGCTTCTCTTCTTTTCCCAGCTATTTGTAAGGCCTCCTCAGACAGCCATTTTGCTTTTTGACATTTCTTTTTCTTGGAGATGGTCTTGATGCCTGTCTCCTTTACAATGTCACGAACCTCTGTCCATAGTTCATCAGGCACTCTGTCCATCAGATCTAGTCACTTAAATCTATTTCTCACTTCCACTGTATAATCGTTAGGGATTTGATTTAGGTCATACCTGAAGGGTCTAGTGATTTTCCCTACTTTCTTCAATTTAAGTCTGATTTTGTCAATTCTATTCTCTTAGAATGAAGTAATTTTAAGGCATCTCTTTTCATTACCAATCTTGCTCTTTAGAACTGGTTTGGAAACACCAGTTCTCTAAGCCTTAGTGACCAAACTGCTCTCTTATAATGACGCTTTGAATCAACTCATCCTTGTTACACGCACTAGGAGGAAAATGCTAGTATTGTTTCCATCTTACAGATGAGAAACCTGAAACCTGGATTTCCAAGAAAATACATTTGGAAAATCACAGAGATGTCATTTGAATCCAAGTCCCCAGCTTCAGACTTTGTGCCCTTAACCTCTCCACTCTTCTGGTGGTGGGACTCTCCCCCCAGGGCTTCTGGGCTAGCCGCTTCCTCTTGGCCCACTTTTCAGATAGCGGGCTCTGGCCCCTTCACTCCTTCAGTTTCACTGTTTTGGTGACTCAGGCAGGGGCCTTCTCTTGCGGTGGACGGGCCTGCCGTAAGAAGACTGACCCAGGCTGAGGGGACATCCCCCAGCATGGCCACTAAGGCACGATGATAAGAGCTGTGCTCTGGATTTAGTTAAATCCCAGTTGAAATGTCATGCTGTAAAACAAGGACCATACTTTGTTTTCACAGGGTTGCTGCGATGATTCTAGATGCAAACTTACAGCTGTTGTTCCTCAAAGAAGGTTCAGATGGGAAAGCTTCAGACAACATTAAGGTGACTCATTACAACTCAAAATGAGATCTTCTCTAGACAAATGATCTCATACCTTTCACTTCTAGATATGTCTTCTGCAGAAACACTGGCTCATGGCCCAGAGATTTTATTTACAAGGAAGTTCATTGCGGCTGTGACCGCGATAGAAAAAGATGGGAAACAACCTGAATGTCCCCAGACAGACAAATGGCTAAATATTGATACATGTTATGGTACCACCATACAGTGGAATACTGTGGAGCCAGTGACAAAATGCCAAGGTTCTAGAAGGGCCAACAAGAAAAGAGCTCCAAGATACAGGGTTAAATGAACAGAGGAGGTCTCAAACCAGTATGATTTGTCTTATATTTATGAATAGACTGATACATAAGGAATTAACACCCGTTTGCTAACATTGGGTGTCCCTGGGGCAGGGAATGGGATTGGGGGGAGGACAAGAAGGGGCAAAAGAGAACTCTCAGAGACTTTGTAAATACATCGGTCTTTTAAAACTTTTATAGTGATAATGTATTTGTTCATTACTTGTACACCCAAATAAAGCTATCAAATAGTACCAAAAAAATCACCTAAATGTGAAATTTCAGGCACCAGTAAATGAGCTGGCCCATATCCACTGGGACCACATCTCTCTGGGTTCTGTTGGTTCCACTGCTGCCTCGGCCACTAGCTGTGTGACTTTGGACAAACTGCTTTGGTTCCCTGGGCCTTAGTCTCCTCTTGTAATGATGAGGGTGAGCTAGAATACCAATTGTTAAACATTTTTATTGCTAGCTTCCAAGCATCGGACCTCTTTTTGTGAATGCATTCTTGTGTGTAGAAGCCCCAAATATGAATCAGCCCAACCACTTGTGTCCTTTCAGGGCTGACATTCTCTGACTCTGGTTGAATGCAGGGAGCCAAATCCACCTGCCAGACCTGTGCCATCTCTCAAGTGAGTGGAAAATAACTGGGCGATTTGAAGTGACCCACGAACGTGCACATGTAACTCTAGCAAAATATTTCCCTGAGCCTTAAGCCCACATGCTGGAAGCTGCATGATAGCTCAGGAACTGTTCGGGCTCCAAGGAAACCATTACTGTTCCTAGACAGTTCTGTAAGGACCCCTGGGTCTTTGCAAGAACCATCCATGGTTGTTTTTCAGGGGAATCAGGTCCCGGGTTTCGGCGCCCAGACCCCCCTCAGCCCCAGCCCCAGCCCCTGACCCAAAGTTATGGCTTTGAGACAGCAGCAGGAAGACGAGGCCACAGAGGGAAGGGAAGGGGCGAGAGGAGAGGTCAGGTGCAACACACACCACGCTGTGAAATACGAGGAAGGCTCCTCAGTGCCCCTCCCCAGGCCTGAAAGGCGCCATCTCGGCTCTGAGACTTGACTCCAGCCTCCTCTGGCTGGAACTGGTATGATAAGGATCGTCCTGTCTCCTTTGGAAACAGGGCTGGAGCCCTGCAGTTCTCTGCCTCATTAGAGCCCAGGGACGGTCCCGTTCATGTCCTGAGTTATACTGAGTGGCTCATCACTCCGAATAAAGCCTGGGCCTTGTGTTCATGGGATTCTATTCCCAGCTGGCCCAGACTGACCCCCAAATCAGAAGAGGTGGGGACACAGGGACTGGAGTCAGATGTGGAGACAGATGTGCAGGGCCGTTCATTCAGTAGGATTCCTTCCTGGCCCAAGTCTTCTCCATGGACAGAAGCCAGCATCTCATACCTGCCCATCTGTGGGATGGAGAGCTAGGCACCTGGGTGAATGACCATTTAGAGCCCAAGGCCCCACTCCCACCAGGGCACACCAGTCTGGGGGTCAGGAGACCTGGGTTCATGCCCCAGGTGGAGCACTTTCCCTTTCCATGGTTCTCAGTTTCTTTTTCTTTCTTTCTGCTGTTTTTTTTTTTTTTTTTTTTTTTTACAGCATATTGGATTAGCTACTTTTTAAGGTCTCTGACAGGCCTATCAGTGACTCTAGCTCTAGACTGTAAGAACCTCGACAGAGTTCTGCTTACTTAGTAAGAAAAATGGAGTGAGCTATAATGCTGAAGTGTGTGGCCCCTGGGATCAGACTCCCTGAGTTTAAATCCTGTCACTCCTTTCCACAGTGTAACTTTGGAGGTGAGGTTTTCAATCTCTCTGAGCCTCAGTTTCCACATTACCACAAAATGAAGGTAAGAATTGTAATTATGTTACAATGAGGAATGCAAGAGAGAATCCCCATGAAGCTGAGAGCCAGACACTGTGAATGTTCAACAATTCTTCGCTTATTATTTTGTATTTTTCTGGTCTATTATGGTGCCAAGATCATAGCAGGTATTGGCTAAAATTATTTCTAGATAAAAAACATCATATCTTACCTACCAGAGATTCAATTATGTGTGTGTGTGTTCAATTGCTATGTCATGTCCATCTCATTGCAACCCCATGGACTGAAGCCCACCAGGCTCCTGTGTCCATGTGATTTCCCAGGCAAGAATACTGAGGCAGGTTGCTGTTTCCTTCTCTGGGGGATCGTCTTGACCCAGGGATCAACCCTCATTTCCTGCATTGCAGGCAGATTCTTTACCACTGAGCCACCTGGGAAGTCCCGAGATTCAATTATACTACAGGCCAAATCAGGTACCCTGTAAAGTTCATTCATTCATTCAGTACCAATCGATCAATATTCATTGAATGTCTTAGGTATGGCATCCTGGACTGAGGATGCAAAAACATCAAGCTTTTACTCTAGAATTCACTCTGATACAATCTTAACACAGAACACACCTTACTGAGTGAGAAATACCTGTACAGCATTTATGGAATTCAGAGAACTGTCCTGGTGTCACTGGGGATTCAATACGGTGACTCATTTCCCACCCACAGTTTAGAATTTTGAAGGGAAGGAAAAACACATACTTGTGAAGCAATCAGAAGTGAATTTCAGGGCCTCCTCATATGATCCCCAGTGGTGACCAGTTTGTACATTTGTGTTAAGTGCTGAGCCTGTGTGTGTGAGGGTCGGGACCTAAAGCTTTCCATGCAGGATCTCATTCAGCCTTGTGAGGCAGTCACTAGGGCTAGCCTCACTTCACAGGGAAAGGCAGAGAGAGAGACTAAGAGACTTCTCAAGGATCACACGGCTGGCAAGAGGCAGAGGCCTGTCTTTTCTCATCTTACCCATTGGCGTCCATTTGTGTCCATTTGCTGGGGCTGTCTTTATAAAGACTTCCCTGGTGGCTCAGCCTGTAAAGAGTCTGCCTGCAATGCAGTAGACCTGGGTTCGATTCCTGGGTTGGGAAGATGCCCTGGAGAAGGAAATGGAAACCCACTCCAGTATTCCTGCCTGTGAATCCCATGGATGGAGGAGCCTGGCAGGTTACAATCCATGGGGTGGCAAAGAGTCAGACACGACTGAGAGACTTCACTTTTGCCTTTATAAAGTACCACAGACAGGCCACTTAAACAACAGAAATGTGAGGTCTCACAGTTCTGGAGGCTGGAAGCCCATGATCAAAGTGTCAGTGGGGCTGGTTTCTGAGGTGGACTGTGAGGAAGAATCTGCTCCGTGCTGGAGAGGAAAGTCCTGGGGGTGCCAGCCACTCTCCCCATTGGGATGCATGAGCTGTATGGAGACAGCAGGTCACCTTCTGCATATCAAGGTGTAACTGCAACAAGAACGATAAAACTGTGGCTACTGATTGATCAATTATTATACTCCAGGCACTAAGAATTTTGCACGCATAATCTATTTATTCTGCATAGCAACCTTAGGAGACAGGCATTAGTTTATCATCTCTTAGATGAAAAAAACCTAGATTCATAGAGATTAGGTTCTTGTTCAAAGCCACTGACCCCAACACTTAATCAACACGGTGTCTGGCATTTAACAATTATGAAACATTAGTAAATATTATTTTACTACAGGGCCTCCTTTCCCATGGAACTTTTTGGGTTCGAATAATACCCTTTCCCTCTCCCCTCTATCCTGGTTGATTTGGAACCCTGCCTGGGCCTGACTGGTTCATACCCTGGGGCTGAGGATGAATTACAAGGACAGTAGCCATAGGCTATGTGCCTTTGGAACGAAGCTGGGCAGGGCCGTGGAAGAGGAAGCCTGCACACGAGGGCCGGCCCCGTGCAGTTTTCCCCGAAGCTGTGGGACCTTCACACGCTCCGCTCCCTGGGCAGGTCTGCAGTGAGCCCAAGGTTTTATTCTGGAAGTTGCTCCTGATGTTGCTGAAGAAAACACCATTGTTTTAATTGTTCCAGAAAGTGGGCTGGGACAACCTTTCCCAGGGACTGAGTCCTTGGGCAGGGACAGGACAGAGGCCAGAGGGTAGCAGGAGGAGGCCCCAGGCTGGAGGGACCCAGCTGCCTCTGGGGCTCTCCAAACAGTCTTCTGATGAGAAAAGTAATCTCATCAGTTATTAATTTTTAAAACCTATACACGTGTATTGGAGAAGGAGATGGCAACCCACTTCAGTATTCTTGCCTGGAGAATCCCATGGACAGAAGCGCCTGGCAAGCCCCAGTCCTGGGGTCACAGAGAGTGAACATGACTGAGCAAGTAATACACATACAAGTGTATAAGAGAAAAAACAACAGTTCACACAATACTAGTCCTTGTGGTATAAGTTTCCACAATTCTGTCCACAAATAAAAATTACATACACCTTGGCCACCTGATGTGAAGAACTGACTCATTGGAAAAGGCCCTGATGCTGGGAAAGATGGAGGGCGGGAGGAGAAGGGGACGACAGAGGATGAGATGGTTGGACGGCATCACTGACTTGATGGACATGAGTTTGAGCAAGCTCCAGGAGTTGGTGATGGACGGAAGCCTGGTGTGCTGCAATCCGTGGGGTCACAAAGAGTCGTACACGACTGAGCCACTGAACTGAACTGATAGTCAATAAAGGGCTTCCCTGTGGCTCAGATGGTAAAGAATCCACCTGCAATGTGGGAGCCCTGGGTTCGATCCCTGGGTTAGAAATATCCCCTGGAGAAGGGCATGGCAACCCACTCCAGTATTCTTGCCTACAGAATCCCCAAGGACAGAGGAGCCTGGCGGGCTACAGTCCCTGGGGTCGCAAAGAGTTGGACAGGACTGAGCGACTAAGCACAGCACAGCACAAGGTCCAATAAGAAGGATCACATCATTCTTCACCAACTCTGCCATTTAATGGTATGGACACATTATGCTTTGTCTATATAGGATGCAGTTTGGCTTAATGGCTGTACAGTGCTTCATTGTGAGGAAAAGCATAGTATATTTAACTGGAATTTATAGACTTTTATATTGTTACCTATTTGTGATTCTTTCTAATAATACTGAAATAAAAATTCTTGTACATTAAGTCTTTGTCTTCTTGCTCAATTATTCCATTGGGATTAAGTCTAAAAAGTGGAGTTGCTATGTATCCAGAAAAGATGAAAATTCTAATTTAAAAGACACATGCACCCCGATGATCATAAAAGCACTGTTCACAATAGCCAAGACATGGAAGCAACATAAACGTCCACCGACAGATGAATGGATAAAGAAGTTGTGGAATATATATATGTGTGATACACAATGGAATACTACTCAACCATAAAAGGAATAATTTTATTTTCAGCAACATGCATGAACCTAGAGATGATAGTAAGTGAAATAAGTCAGAAAGACAAATATCACATGATATCACTTACATGTGGAATCTTAAAGAATGATACAAATGAATTTATTTACAAATGATACAAATTTATTTGTAGAAAACAAAGTTATAGTCACCAAAAGGAAAAGGAGAGAGGGAGGGAAAAATTAGGAGTTGGGGATAAACAGATACATACCACTGTATATAAAATAGATAAACAACAGAGACCTACTGTATAGCACAGGGAACTACATTCAATATCTTGTAATAACTTGTAATATCTTGCAATAATGCAAAAGAATCTGATAAAGAATACATATATATATATATATATATATCTGAGTCATTTTGCTGTATACCTAAAACTAAGACAATACTATAAATCAACTATACTTCGATTTAAGAAAAAGTGGAGTTGCTGGGTCAAAGGATAAACATACTTAAAACAAAAATTTCAAAGGATAAATATCTACTTCCAGGTTGACCGCTCTAAGTTTTAGATATGGTAATATACCCACAACCCAATTTGAGACAACCTGCTTCTTCTCCTCTGCCCACTAAGCACTGTACATTGCACATCTGTGTGGTATTTTAAATTACATTTTAAAAAATCATGAATGAGGTTGACCATATTTTCTTCCTTCCTTTTTTATTTTTTATTCTTAAAATTTTGGACAGCTGTATTTTCCTGTTGTTGCTGGTGATACTGTTTTTCTACTGGGGTATACTCATGGGACCTTGAGGAAATTATAACCTTAGCTTGTATTATTAAGATGGAGATCTTTGCATTGTAGGCTTTCACCTATCTGGGGAAAAGGGAACAGTGACCATAAGATTCAGAGGTCAGTTGTAATCATTCCTTTATTAATTCAGGGCAATTCATTTATTTACTCTTTCATTCACTTGGAAATTATTTCTGTAGTCATCCATTGCTCTGGTTTGCTCATTAATCATTTTCTCAAGTAGATATTGAGCATCTGCTGCCCTTGAAATGCCAGACCCCCTGGGGGAGCCCAGGGAAACCTGCTGTGGAGACAATTCTTCCTGCCTAATGGGGATGTCAGTCCTGTAAACGGTGCCTTAGGAATTCCACACCAGCAGAGTGGAAAGAACAGTGGGAGAGGCTGTAATCCGGGAGGTCCTCCCAGAGGTGGCATTAGAGGATTAGAACATTGGGTGTGGGAAGATGCAGAAAGGATCCCAGCAGGGAAGCAGAATGAGGGAAGGGAGAATTTCACAGGAGGAGAAAATGAGACAAAGACAGAGGCAGGAACTTAAGACTGGCAAGAAGGGGGCTGGAGCAAGGGTGCTTCTTAAAAGCAGTCAGAGGGAGTAATAAGGGATTGGGACAGTGGTGTGTGCCATAGTGTTGCACGTGGATTCTGTCATGTAACCACCACTTGGGAGCTGGGCTAGGGCACGGCTGTCCTTAGAAGAGGATTCTCACAGCAGTATGGATGGCACGTTGTGGGGAAAGAGATGCGGCAGAAGGCTATGGCAATATCAAAGGTGAGAGATGAGGAGAGCCTGAATTATCCTGCTATCCTGGATGGCACTGGCCCAGGGGTCAGAAGAAGTGGTCTGCACCTCTCACTCTGTCTCCAGCTTGTCTATTAATATCAAGGGAGGGGCTTTCAGAAGGGTCAGAAGACCATCTCTCAGCAGCACTCAACCCAGCTCTGCATCATACCACCAATCCCCAGAGTTTTGTGGAACACCCGCTGGTCTCAAGGTCCTCCTCCATTTCATTCGTGCTCAGTCGTGTCCGACTCTTTATGACCCCATGGACTGTAGTTCGCCATGTAGTCCATGGAGTTCTCCAGCAAGAATCCTCGAGTGGTTTGTCATTTCCTTCTCCAGGAGAGCTTCCCAACCCAGGGGTCGAACCTGTGTCTCCTGCATTGCAGGCAGCTTCTTTACCCATTGAGCCACACCTCCTCTAGGTGTGGGGACAAATAGTGAGGAAGGCAGCAGGGGTAATGGCAAGACGGCCCACAAAGTATTGTCGGAGAAGAAGAAATAAGTTGTTGAAGTATTCTCTTTTTTTTATTGCCTTCATTCTTTTTGACAGCTGCCAAGCAATTCCATCTTAGGATGCCTCCATAATTTGTTTACTTATTTCCTGACGAGTGAACATGTGCAAAGTTTTGTTATAAACACCGTTGCCGTGGAACCTTGTGCTTTGGATCTTGAGTGCCAGGAGCACACTTCTGCTTCAGACTGTGATGGCTTCTACTGAACTGTCCTCCCCGAGGGGTTCTCTTTATTATTCCAAGGACTAAAGTGAGTTGCAGATCCCTTATGCCACAGCTAAGGCCAGGTGCAGCTGAATACATAAAAAAATACTTTTGAAAAATAAAGTGAACTGCAGGGAAGTTATGCCACTTGCTCCTGGGCTATATAAATGACAAGATTTTGTCAGAATTTGAGTCTAGGTGGGTCAGTCTTCAAACCTCTGTTCTCTCCATTAGTCTATGCCATCAATGCCTGAAGCGCTTTCCATTATGATCCCCCAAATTTATTTTTTACTCCCTCACCCCAGAGCAACCAGCAAGAAAAAAAATCTTACAGTGAAAGACACCTGTTTGGGAGACAGAAAAGAAATGGGTTGGGGGTGGAGGTAGGAGGACTGGAGTTCCTCTCTAGGGTTGGCATGGGGAGGGGGACAAGGCACCTCCCAAGACAAAAGCCAGGGTGGTCACGTAAATACCATGAAGAAACCTGAGTCTCTGAGATGTGAGGAAGGCAGCCCAGCCTAAGAGGAAGCCCTGGACAAGTCCACTTGCTGTATTTAAAATGGATAACCAACAAGAACCTACCATATAGCACAGGGAACTCTGCTCAATGTTATGTAACAACCTAAATGGGAAAAGAATTTGAAAAGGAATAGGTACATATATATGTATTAATATAACTGAATCACTCTGCGGTACACCTAAAACTAACACAACATTGTAATCAATATAAAAGAAAAAGTTAAAAAAAAGAGAGCGAGCGAATGAGAACCCTGGCGGCTTACCAGGAGAAATGGAAGGTCCCTGACATTCAGCACCTTCATCCAGGAAAGAGGCGGTCAGCTCCACCTCCTTCCTATCAGCTGTTTTACCTGGGGTCCTTCCAACATCTCTGCCCAGAGCAGTGGTGATGAGTAACCTGAGCGCTGGTGTCAAAAGCATGTGTCCTGAGTCCCGTGGGTTCAGTTACCCTTGCTGGCTCCTCTCCCTTTCTGCTCATTAACCAAGCCCCCCACCCCACCCAGCCTTCCACATGCCATCCTCGTGGAGACGTGCAGTGACGATGCATAACGCTGGGAACGTTCCACAGTGAAGCCGAACCTCTGTACACTGTGTCGTTTGGGATGAGGGGTTGAAGTCAGACAGCCAGGGCTCAAATTCTGCACCTTTGTCTTTGAAATCTAAGGCAAGAGACAGCCTCTCATCGTCCACAAAACAGGGACGACAATAAACCTGGTCACAGGATGGCTGTGTGGGTTAAGTGAAATTGTCACTGTTTTTCATGTTCCAGACTCCCCAGGTTGCTGAGGTGACAGCTTCTGACACTGGGCACAGAGGTAAAAATAATGACAGCACTGGAGGGATGCGGACCACATGCCAGGCAGAGTTCTAAGTCCTCACATGGCTTGTATTAGCTATCTAGTGCCCTGTAACAAATCCTCCCCAAATGCAGCAATAGATATTAGACATTATTTTACTGTATTTCACTCACACAGTTTTTGTGCATTAGGTGTCTGGGTGGCTCTGGCTCAGGGTCTCTCGTGATGTTACAGCTGGGATGTCAGCTGGGGCTGTGTCATCTGAAGGCTTGGCTGGGTCTGGAGGGTCTGTTCCTAAGACAGCTCCCTCCCACCTCTGACTTGCTGGTGCTGGTTGCTGAAGCGTCGGTTGCTTGCCCTGTAGACATCTCCAGAGCTCTGCTCAAGTGTCTTTACCATGTGACATCTGGTTTCCCTAGAGCAAGAGCTCCCAGGAGAGCTGGAAGCTGCCATGTCTTTGATAATCTAGTGTTGGATGTCACACTTTGTCATTTCTGCAGGATCCTACTGGTTACGCAGTAAGCCCATTGAGTGTGGGATGAGGCTAAGGATGCGAATAATAGGAAGCGAGGATCCCTGGGACCATCTTGGAAACTGGCTGCACATCTATTAACTCATCTAACCCTGGAGATGGGTTCAGGGAGGCTTCGTTAGTTAGAAGAGACAGGTGAAGAAGGAGGTGCTGCAGGGAGGAGACCCAACTTTCAGAGGTTCTAGAGGCAGCGCTCCACGCCAGCATCAGCAGGTGAGTGTGGTGACCCTTTGTCCAATAGTAGCAAGGTCTCCAGTGAAGAGGCCCAGTCAGGGGTGGTGCATGAATTGTTCCTGGCTCTGTCACTTCCAAGCCAGTCTTTCTGGCCCTGCTGGAGATTCTGTGAGCTACTAAATACAATACACTCAACTGCTAAACTAGGTGAAGGTTCTAGGACTCGCACTGACTCATAAACAGTTCTGAGTGCAGGGGGCATATCATTCTTGTAGGCTGATTATAGTGAGTATGAGGGGGCAATAGTGAAAGATGATGACCCCAGTACCATATCACCTTAGCATAAACACAGCACCAAGAATAAAGGAAATGAGTGTCTATTTCTATTTTGTAGTGATCAGAAGACAGTAGGAATATTATGTCTAGAGGCTATTTTTTTAAAAGAAGGGCAGTGACAAAATTAAACATGCCCAGAGGAGAGATGTCAAGATGGTGGGGGAACATAAAGCATATTCCCTGAGATAGGGGAGATATTTTCCCTGGAGAGGAGAAGATATTGAGGAGTCACGGAAGCTGTTTCCAATATGTGAAGAGTTCCCTTGTGGTGTCATAGTGCAGAGGGTTGGATGGACTTAGGTTCAAACCCTGGTCACGTCCTCTATGAGACCCTGGACATGGGCCCTAATTTCCCTGAGTCACTTATGATAATACCTGGCACACAGCAAGAGCTCAGTAAGCACAGGGCCCCTGCCTTGGCACCAGTGAAGGTATAAGAAGCAGATCTGCATTAGGTCTGAATATGGATTACAGGCAGTGAGCACCCTGTTCTTGGAGGAATCCAAGCACAGGCTGGATGCCCTCTGGACTGTCTACCCTCACCAAGGCCTTTAGGAAGGCTGTGTTCCAAGCTTAGCGTGTTATATACATTTTCTCACCTATTCCCATTTGTAGTCTTACTTTTACTGATGGGGAAACTGAGGCTCATTGAGGTTAAATAGCTTGGCAAGAGGCAGTGTCAGAATTTGCGCCCAGCTTCCTCTGACTCCACAGTTTGTGGTACCATTCTAAGTCTGCTGAAGGTGGAGGAGGGAAGGGAAAGGGGTGTAAGAATTGGGGAGGGCAAACAGGAGGTATTGGCACAGATGCCCTCTAAGTCTATAATTCCGCTTGCAGACGCTTTGGTTTCCTCCAGGCTGTGAAATAGTTCGCGGCTCAGGCCAGACTCCCAACCCCCTGCAGAACGTCTGGCACACACAGCACCGACTTCTCTTCTGGCTTCTGCACGCCTGGGAGGAGAGAGGCAGTGCAAGGGCCGAATGCTCGCTGAATGCCATGGCCGGCCCTCACAGTGGGGCCCCAGCGGCCAGCATTGTGCAAGCAGGAGAAGCAGGCCCTGGAATCCTTTCTTTTCCGGAGAATTTATGTGCAGGACAAAAGGAGCCATTATCCCCAGGGCTGCCACAGCGGCTGCCCAGGCCTGAGGCCCAGGTGTCACATGCTGTCCCCATCTCTCAGTCTGCCTTCTCCCTTTGTGTGCGGGGACACAGAGGCTTGGCCTCTGCTCCCTTCTCTGACACTGCCCCAGCTCCCTTCAGGCTTTGAACCCTGGCCACTGCTTTTCTACAGTGAACTTGAATCCTCAGGAGACTTGGAGAGACCACAGCCATCTGTGCAGGTGATGAACTGGGCTCAGTCTTGGGATGCTGCTGCCTCTGCTGCCCCACTCTAGCACATGCCCAAATCTGGACCCCAGTCCTTGTGGGGGGATCTGGTGCTCTGCATAGTTTTCACCAGGCTCCTCCGTCTGCACTTCTATGGCACCTGGAGTTGACGCATTTCCACTGTTGCATACCACAGGTGATGTGGTGTGCTGGTTGCAAGAGAGGCCTCTTGGGTCAGCTCCAACCTTGCCACTTACCAGCGGTGTGGCCTTGGGCAAGTCACTGACCCTCCCTGGGCCTCAGCTTACTTGCCTATGAAACAGGGATGATAGGGCTGCTGTCAGGATGGTGTGAGATCTCACCTGTGGTCAGTAACGCCCCTGGCACTGATGAGCACTGAGTAGACATGGCTGTTACCCTCATGCAGCAAAGCATGGATCCCATGCCCTCTGTGTATTGGTATCTAGTCTTGACTGCTGGAGACACAAAGGAGAACAAGAGAGATACGGTTGTGCTGCTCAGGGAAACCTGCAAAACAGGAACCTGGGAGACCTCAGCCCCTGGAACACAGGAGGTGGGAGAATGAAATAACATGGATGAATGAATGAATCCATGTTGCAATTTGTAGCAACATGGATGGACCCCAGAGTTTCATACTGAGTGAAGTTAAGTCAGACTGAGAAAGACAAACACCGTATGATATCACTTAAATGTGAAATCTACAAACATGATACAAATGAACTTCTTTATCAAACAGAAAGACTCACAGCCACAGATAACAAAAGTATGGTTACCAAATGGGAAAGCAGGAGGGAGGGCTAAATTAGGGATTTAGGATTAACAGATATATACTATCATAAACTAGATAAACAACAAAGTCCTATTGCATAGCATAGGGAACTATGTTCAATATCTTGTAATAACCTATAATGGAAAAGAATCTAAAAAAGAACATATATATACATATATATATGTGTGTGTGTGTATATATATATAAAACTGAATCACTCAGCTGTATACCTGAAACACTGTAAATCAACGATACTTCAGTAGCATAATTTGTAAACTAAGAAGAACTAGACAAACAAACCAAGAACAGAAACCTTCTCTTGAGGCCATACCCATCTATACCCCAGTCTCCTCTTCCTTTTCTGGAAAGTTTCCTCCAAAGACTGGCCTATCCCCAGACCCTACCTCTTCTCCTCCCACATTCCCTTCGACCCTCTCCAGATTCCTTTCATCCCCACTAAACTAACATAATCAAGTTCCCCATGATCTCCACTTTGCTCAAACCACTGGAAAGTTTGCATTCTCATTTCACTAAAGCTTGAATTGTGATTTGACCAGCTGATCACATCCTTATTGTACCAGTTTTCTATGACTACCATAGCAAATCACCACAGACTTAGTGGCTGAAAATAAAGCTAATGTATTTATTTGATAGCTCTGCAGGTTAGAAGTTGGAAGTGTGTTAGTCGCTCAATTGTGTCCAACTCTTTGTGACCCCTTTGGACTATAGCCCGCCAGGCTCCTCTGTCCATGGAATTCTCCAGGCAAGAATACTGCAGTGAGTAGACATTCCCTTCTCAGGGGATCTTCCCTACCCAGGGATTGAACCTGGGTCTCCTGCATTGCATATTTACCATATGGTGCGTGGGGCGGGGGAGAGGGGGTCTCATTATGCAACACAGTCCAGGCTGCTGCATACTTGTCTGGAAGCTTTAAGGCAGAATCTACTTCTTTAACTTTTTTCAGATTCTAGAAGCTTCTCTAGGCTCTCACATTCCTTGATTTGTGGCCCCCTTCCTCCATCTCTGAAATCAGCACCACTGAATTTCATCAACCATTCTTCTGAAGCCATATCTCCCTCTGACCTCAGCCAGTAAGGGTTCTCTGCTTTTAAATGCCCACTCGTACAGTAGAGAATAATCTCCCCATCTCAAAGGCCAAACCTGAATCACATCTGTGATGTCTCTCTGCCAGGTTAGGAATTATACTCACAGAATCCAGAGATTTAGGATGTTGATGTTTGTCTGTAGCCATTATCCTACCTACCACACTGATCCTTCTCCTTCTCCTTCTTTTGACCGTACCACACAACATGTGAGATCACAGTTCCCCAACCAGGGATCAAACCCACGCCCCCGTGCAGTGGAAGCACAGTCTTAATCACTGGACTACCAGGGAATTCCTGATTCTTAAAAATTATCTTCACTTAACTTCTAGAACTTCACTTTTTCCTTGTTTCTCCCCATGTTAAAGTGGTTTCAGCCTTCTTTATTGGATCTTCCTTCTCATCTCAACTCTTAAATGCCCAAGGAGCCCAGGCCTCAGTCTTCAGACCTCTGTCAGATTCACTTTCCAGGGATGTCACTCAGGCTACTTGCCCTCCACATGTCCTCAGCCTCTTACCTCCAATTCTAATTTCTCTCTTGAGTTCCAGATTTGGAGACTATTAAGATATGTGCTTGACATCCCTTTCCTGGCTCAAAGGTGCCTCAAACTTAATATATCCCAAGTTCAACCCTAATTTTTTCCCAAATATCTTCTCCCTTCTTAGCTTCCTCATCTTAAGAAAAGACACCACTATTTAGCTCAGGCCAAAAGTCAGGAGCCATTCTTAAGAAACTATACTTTCTTGCACTCTTTCTAGGTTAACATCAAGTCCTATTGACTATTCCTTCAATACAAGGCTGGAGTCCACCCGTCTGTCATCACTGTCACCGTCAGCTTGCTAGACCAAGCCACCTCTTCTCACCTGGGTTACTGCAAAAACCTTCTAACTAAGAGCCCTGCTTCCACCCATGTCACCCATCTCCGGCCATCCCCACCACTGTTTCTCCACACAGCAGCCAGAGTGAAACTTCTAAAATGGAATAAAAGCATCCCTTTCCTTTGCTCAAGTTCTCTGGCTGGTAACAGTTTGCCATCCCTTCAAGTAAAAGGCAACATCTTTAGTATCTCTCATAGTCTGTGTGACATGTGACCCCTACATCAGTCTGATCTCTACTCATATCCATGATCCTCTCATTTTCTGCATCTCAAACTCATCACACATCATCCTGTGTGTTACCAATGCAGTCTTTACATGGCTGCTCCTTTACTTGGAAGGCTCTTTTCTCAGATTTCCATGTGGCTGTTTTATCACTGCATTCAGGCCTCTGCTCAAACACCATCTCCAAAGAGAGGCTTTTCTTGCATTACTTTCTTTGTTATCATATGTCTACTATCTTTCTTCCTCACTAGAATATAATCTCCATGAAGGCAGGTTCTCCAATCTCTTACTCAGGTCTGTACTTGCAGCACCCAAAACAGAACCCAGCATATAGTAGGCACCCAATATGTCTGTCACCTGAGTGAGTGAATGAATGAAAAGAGAGACTTCCCTTGGGGAGAAATAAGTCACTTGCATGGGGAAGACTCCCTGTCCACATGCAGGAGTCAGAGATGGAGGCAAGGCCTCTGAGGGAGGCTGTCTCCATGGCAACAGAAGCAGGCCGGTGGCTGCTCTTGGGGGAAGGCCAGAGGAGGCTGGCGAGCTGATGGAGTCTGGCGGACCCCAGTGGAAGCAGAAAGTTGGTGCCCAGGCTGGCATCCAGCTCAGACAGTGAGACTCCTTCCCCTTCTGCCTCACTGCTCTGGCCTCGGCAGACCCAGCAGATGGGCTCCCAGCAGGGGCCTGCATCTCAGTGCGCCACAGGCTCTGCCTGTGCAGGACAACGGCCCCAGCTTCTGCTCTCCTGTAACACAGGTGCCCAGGACCATGGAATCCTGTCTAGGGAAGCTCGAAGGAACCCCACCATGTAGTCAGGCTGTAGTTGAGGGTACAATAACCATGCAGCCAGGAGTAGAAACAAGAACAGTCAAATCAGAGCCCCCAGCTGGCCCCTCACTGTCTGCCAGGAGAATTACTTAGCTTACCCCACCTCAGGCTCACAAAAGCAACCCAAGGAGGAAGAGACTACTGATCCTCATTTTAAAACTGCGACCTGAAGGCCAGAGAGGTGAAGGCACTTCTCCAGAGTCACCCAGGCCAGACGTGCTGGAACTGGGGCTCAGTGTCCCTTCTCCACCTGTTCTTCTTTTGTGCCCAGCACACAGATCCCTATGGAGTAATCAGGCAGGGGACCCCACCTGCACCCTCTCCTCAGGCTAATAACAGAAATCGTCTTTTCCCAGGCAGCGGGCTCCACCTTGCACCTTGTCCTTTGCATGTTGTTGATTCCAGGCCATTTTGGAATTATATTTTGGTTGTTATTTTGGTAATGAATACACATCATTAATTCTTTTGACAAACGTCCCTGGAACCCCCACTCTGTGCCAGGTGGGCAGCGATGAATAATAAATCCACTGCTTACTGAGAAGCGTTTTCTCATGCCAGGCTCTGTTCTATGTATTCTGCATAGACAGACCCTTTCAGTTCTCACGATGACCCTCTGGGGTAGGAAAGGTCCTTGTCCCCGTTTTTCAGATGAGGGGACTGGGATGCATCAGGTTAGCGAGTGGCAGAGCTGGGACACAAACCCATCCTAAACTCTTCATATACCAAGTGATAAGGCCTGAGAAAGACAGGAATGAACACAGGGCTGGGGGTATACGGAGGAGGGAGTAACACATTTAGCAAAGTCCCCATGATAGGGCTTCCCTGATAGCTCAGTTGGTAAAGAATCCGCCTGCATGGCTGCTATCCAAAAGTCTACACGCAATAAATGCTGGAGAGGGTGTGGAGAAAAGGGAACCCTCTTACACTGTTGGTGGGAATCCAAATTAGTACAGCCACTATGGAAAACAGTGTGGAGATTTCTTAAAAAGCTGGAAATAGAACTGCCATATGACCCAGCAATCCCACTTCTGGGCATACACACCAAGGGAACCAGATCTGAAAGAGACACGTGCACCCCAATGTTCATCGCAGCACTGTTTATAATAGCCAGGACATGGAAGCAACCCAGATGCCCATCAGCAGACGAATGGATGAGGAAGCTGTGGTACATATACACCATGGAATATTACTCAGCCATTAAAAAGAATTCATTTGAATCAGTTCTAATGAGATGGATGAAACTGGAGCCCATTATACCGAGCGAAGTAAGCCAGAAAGATAAAGACCATTACAGTATACTAACACACATATAAGGAATTTAGAAAGATGGAAACGATAACCCTATATGCAAAACAGAAAAAGAGACTCAGATGTATAGAACAGACTTGTGGACTCTGGGAGAAGGCGAGGGTGGGATGTTTCAAGAGAACAGCATTGAAACATGTATATTATCTAGGGTGAAACAGATCACCAGCCCAGGTTGGGTGCATGAGACAAGTGCTCAGGCCTGGTGCACTGGGAAGACCCAGAGGGATTGGGTGGAGAGGGAGGTGAGGGGGGGACCAGGATGGGGAATACATGTAAATCCATGGCTAATTCATTTCAATGTATGACAAAAACTACTGCAATGATGTAAAGTAATTAGCCTCCAACTAATAAAAATAAATGGAAAAAAAAAAAAAAAATCTGCCTGCAATGCAGGAGACCCTGGTTCTTTGATTTCTGGGTCAGGAAGATCCGCTGGAGAAGGAATAGGCTACCCACTCCAGTATTCTTGGGCTTCCCTTGTGGCTCAGCTGGTAGAGAATCTGCCTACAATGCGGGAGACCTGGGTTCTATCCCTGGGTTGGGAAGATCCCCAGCAGAAGGGAAAGGCTACCCACTCCAGTATTCTGGCCTGGAGAATTCCATGGACTGTACATGGGGTCCACGGGGTCTCAGAGAGTCCACTGGGGTCGCAAACAGTCGGACACGACTGAGCGACTTTCACATGAAGGGACGACGAAGGATGTGAGGGACTTCACTAGAAAGACAAGGACATTCAAGAGAAATACAAACGTCCAGACAAATGTACACAGGCCTTAAAGGTACCGAGTACCTTCATACACACGATTGCTTGTAAGCTCCTTGGAGGTAAGATGAAGGTCTTGGTTACCTTTGTTGAATTTTTACAAAATTAAGTTTTCTCTCTGCCTTGGCTCCTAGCTTTTGCGAGAGAAACCGAAGACGTAAAAAAGAACCGTACATTTGTTGAGCACTTGCTCGGGCCACACCCTTCCACGAGTGCACGTCACTTAAGGCTCAGGACACGCATGCGTGGTGAGCAGACGACTGAGGCACAAACAGGAAGTACAGCAGTGTGCCGCCCACTCACTTCCGTCCAGCTTCGGAACCCAGTTTATGGCGTTATCTATGGTACGAACGCCATTGGTGCTTCTTTTATCTCTTGAGGTGGCAACTGTGAAGCCAGTGCAAAGGTGTCCTGTGATGTCATTACTTTTTCCTCCAGAGCAGTTCCGTCCCCTCCCCTCCTTCCCCTTGACCCACCAAGACCCTGATCTTTTGGTAAAGCCACGCGGTTCCTCACGGGACTCAGTGATGCTCTGAGCAGAAGAAACTTAGCCGGAGGCAAAGTAATAGGTAAGAAGTAATTGATTTATTTATATAATTAGGACACTTGTGAAGGAAAGAAGTGGACAGGCAGAGTGCTCTGCCCTGAGAACTGAGTGGGCTATATTTTTGTAATGAAAAGTGGGGAGGGGGAGAAGACCACTTTCTTCCTTTTTCTGAGTAAAGATGTTGCCGGAAAATGGGACACCAGAAGATGGTCATGTCTCAGGTCTCAGACAAGTTCCTGCGTAGGGCCACCAAGTGAGGAAAGAATTTAAGAGCAAGCCATAGTCAAGTGAAAGCAGGTTGATTGAGAGAGATACACATTCCATAGGCAGAATGCAATGCATTTCAGAAGGCAGTCAGCCCCCAGATGTGATTTGGGGTTAGTTTTTATGGGCTGAGTGATTTCATAAGCTAAGGAGTGGTAAGATTATTCCAACCATGGTGGGGAAGGGGAGAGATTTCCAAGAACTGAGACACTGCCTACTTTTATGGTCAACCTTGGAACTGTCATGGCATCTGAGGATGTGTTGTTTAACATACACTAATGTATCATAATGAGCATATAATGAGGTTCAAGGTCTATTGGAAATTGAATCTCCTACCATCTTGGGCCTAATCGGTTCTAACCAGTTTTTGTCATATCCAGTTTTTCTCAATAGCTATGACATTCTTTTGGAGAAGGCATTGGCACCCTACTCCAGTACTCTTGCCTGGGAAATCCCATGGACGGAGGAGCCTGGTGGGCTGCAGTCCATGGGATCTCTAGGAGTCGGACAGGACTGAGCAGCTTCACTTTCACTTTTCACTTTCATGCATTGGAGGAGGAAATGGCAACCCACTCCAGTATTCTTGCCTGGAGAATCCCAGGGATGGGGGAGCCTGGTGGGCTGCCGTCTATGGGGTCACACAGAGTCAGACACGACTGAAACGACTTAGCAGCAGCAGAATCATGACATTCTTTTAGGATTGTGCCTGCCTCATTCCTTCCTGTGTCACTGGGACCTAATAGTCCTCTTCCTTTCAGAGCCATGTGGGTGATAGGACTTTCAAAGGAATAAGCCTTTTTTCCCCAAAAAAGTTTATTTTCCCTTTTTCTATTTCAAAGTGCTGTGTTTCATTGTTGAAAAAATTAGAAGATTCAGAAAAGTCCCCTTTCCATTATGTGACTGGGGGTAAGCCACATTGGTGATGAGCCTCAGTTTCTATAAAGTGTCAAAGGGGAATCAAAAATATGTATCTGGAGTGCACAGAGTTTATATACATACATCTTACTGCAGCACTGTCTGTGTTCTTGAGAAGTCAGAAACTAATTGCATGTTCATTGATAGGGGACCAGTTAAATGTGGTATATTCATACATGGTCCATGAAAAAGTATGATATCAGTGTATATTTGTTGATTTAGAAAATTCTTGGCTTACCATGGAGTGAGTAAAAGCAGCATTATAGTAGATGTAATGGATATTTTCTGCTTGCTTCTTCCATCTCCTCCCCGCTTGTCTCCACCCTGCTCTGTGCCCTGGACTGTTGACCTCTTTGGGCTGCTGCCATTGTGCTTCCATGCCTTCTAGCTCTGGCCTGGTGGACCACTGGGAGGCACTGACACCTGGGGGGTGGTGGGGAGGGAGGTCAGGTATTTATTCCTCTTGCTCCATCTCTGTTGGTTTTCCAGGGCTGACTTGTCTATACTGGCAGGTTGTTGTTGTTCAGTCCATAAGTTGTGTCTGACACTTTGTGGGACACAGCAAAGACCCATGGACTGCAGCACACTAGGCTTCCCTGTCCCTCACTATCTTCTGGAGTTTGCTTAAACTCATGTCTGTTGAGTTGGTAATGCCATCCAGTCATCTCATCCTCTGTCACCCCCTTCTCCTGCTCTCAATCTTTCCCAGCATCAGGGTCTTTTCCAATGAGTTGACTCTTCACATAAGGTGGCCAATGTATTGGAGCTTTAGCTTCAGCATCAGTCCTTCCAATGAATATTCGGGGTTGATTTTCTTTAGGATTGACTGGTTTAATCCTTGCTGTCCAAGGAACTCTCAAGTGTTCGCCAGCACAACAATTTGAAAACATCAATTCTTTGGTGTTCAGCCTTCTTTATGGGCCAATTCTCACGTCTGTACATGACTACTGGAAAAATCATAGCTTTGACTATACAGACCTTTGTTGGCAAAGTGATGTCTCTACTTTTTAATATGCTGTCTATATTTGTCATAGCTTTTCTTCCAAGGAGCAAGCATCTTTTAATTTTGTGGCTGTAGTCACCTGCAGTAATTTTGGAGCCCAAGAAAATAAAATCTGCACCTGTTTCCACTTTTACCACATTTATTTTCTATGAAGTGATGGGACTGGATGCAATGATCTTAGGTTTTTGAATGTTGAGGTTTAAGCCAGCTTTTTCACTACTGATGGGTACATTTCCTAACAGGCAACCCTCTCCACACAGCTTTGGTTTGCAATAACTAGTCCTTCCCTTGGCCTTCAGACCTAGTGGTGATAATAGGTCTTTCCTGTTGCTGGCCCTGATATACTACAGTGTTCCTTGCTAGTATTCTTAACCTCTGTCCCTTTATTAAAAAACTCTCTTCAGTTACTCATGTGGATGGTTCATCTATTTCTACCAAGAGCCTAACTAACACATAATATAATCCCATGTAAGTAAAATTATATCCATTTATATTCCAACATCCCTGGTGGTTCAGATGGTAAAGAATCTGCTTGCAATGCAGGACACCCAGGTTTGATCTCTGGGTTGGGAAGATGCCTTGGAGAAGGGAATGGCTACCCACTCTAGTATTCTTGCCTGGACTTCCATGGACAAAGGAGCCTGGCAGGCTATAGTCCATGGAGTTTGCAAAGAGTCAGACATGATTGAGCAACTAACGCTTTCACTTTAATACTCCAATAAGGGAAGTCTGGAAGGAGATCCTTAAAAACACTGCATCTCAGTGTGGTGGGATTTTTTCCTTCTTTATACTTTACAGAAATTTTTAAGCTTTCCTAGAACAGGCAGGCATTATCTTTGACTCTAGAGAAACAAATGAACAAATGAAACAGTTGTCCTAAAGGTCAGATAAGAGCAGAACCTGAAAGATGCTTTGTATGTTGGGAGCTGCTGCTCAGTCTTCAAGTCCCAATGAGTGTGACCATGTGTTCAAAGATACCTAGGAGATTTGTATTGAGACTTAATTCCCTCCAGAGAGAGACAGATTTCCCTTTAGAAACAGGGACTAAAATAGAGACGGACCAGGCCAACATCCCTGGATCTTTAATTTTGGAGCATCTTGGCAAACAGTTTTAGATCTGCTCTTCTCTGCCTCCTCCTGCTCTCAGGTCAGCGACCCACCAGCCTTTCCCTGGCTCCCACTACATGTAAAGGCAGAGGGAGCCAGATGAAGCCCAGGGCAACGAAATCACATCAAAATTGGCCCTCTGGTCTCCTGGGTCGGTGTGTCTCTGCCTAAATGAAAGAGAGAGCTTCCAAAGAAATGCCTCCTTTTTTCATAGAACTTGGCAATGAATTAGTCATTGTTCATCCGGGCTGTGTGAGCCTTGGTCCCAGTAATGGTGCTAAGACATAAATCACAACTCTTTGCAGATGGGGTTGAAGAGGGGGCCCAGGATAGCTGTGAAGAGCTGTTCTTCCAACCCAGGAAACAAACAAAAAAAAAATCCTTGTTTTCAAGCGGCTGGGAGGGCATTTTGGGCTATTTATAATCTGCTGCCGAGCTAAGGCATTTTTGCAGCTGGGCCCGGGAGATAATCAGCACAGTTTTCTTCTCAAGCCAGGTCTGCAAAACAGACCCGTTTCTCCTCTGGTAGCCCACCCACCCCATCTGCCCTGGGCCTCCCCAGCCCGGCCTCCCTTTCTCGGCTTCAGTTTCCAAGAAAGCAAAGGAGTGCATTTAAAAGCAAAAAGGCCAGAATACCTTGGCTCAGAGATGAAGGCAAGGATTGTGACCTGCTGGCAGATGGATTTGCCTAGAACAAGCCTGCGGAATGTCCATGGAACTTGGCACAAAGGGCCTTTCAAAGCTTTGGGGAAGGGGTACATGCCCCAGACTCTGCTTCCTTCTCCCAGAATTGGCTCCAGATAGAAAAACAGGTTTCTCCAGGGAAAGCAAATTCCAAAGCACTCCCATTGTATGTCTTGGCAGGAGAGTGAGTGTAGAGGCAAAAGCTTGGGAATGGGTCTCAAAAGACCTGCTCCTAGTCCTACTTCCGAGTGACTGCCTAGCGACCCAAGGCAAAGCGCTTCGTGTCTCTGAACCCTGGTTACCTCATCTATAAAATAGGGGGCTAGGCTCCATGTTTTTACACTTTTAAAGAGAGCTCATTTATAAAGCAGTATTGTGTAGAAGTGGAATATGTAAGACAGATACAAGCAGGGTAACTGGTTGAAGTGGTCGGGGGAGGGGAGGTTGAGGTTGGAAGCCCACTCACTTAGCCTCCTAGTCTGAGGTGATGGATGAAGAATGTCAGGAGCTTAGGGTTCCATATGAGTACGACCATTTCTCGCTTGGTGGTCTCTTACATTGTAAGCTTTGAAACTCATTAAAAAAAGAAACTCATTCATTCATTCTCCACAAATACTTACTGAGCTCCTACAACATATCAGGCTGGACTTGGTGTTGGGGATAAAAAGATGAATAAGAAAGCCATGGGACTTCCCTGGTGGTCCAGTGGCTAAGACTCTACACTCCTGATGCAGGTGGCCTGGGTTCCATCCCTGGTCAGGGCAACTAGATCACATATGCTGCAACTCAGAACTTGCATGCTGCAACTAAGAGATGCTGCCTGCTGTAGCTAAGACCCAGCACAGCCAAATAAATAAATGTTTTTTAAAAATTGAAAAAAAAAAGCCATGTTCTTCCTTATGAAGCTTGCAATCTAGTCAGGGAGTTTACATATTGGTTAATAAAATAATTCAGTCAATATTGATAGTGATTATATATGTTTAAGTTATATGCATATACATGTACATGTAATATACAAAATAGATATATATCCCAGTTGAGTGGTGTCCTCTTCCCCAAATTGATATTATTCCCAGAACCTCTGAATGTGATATCATTCAGAAATAGACTCTTCAAAGATAGAATTGGTTAAGAGGAGATTGTACTGAAGTAGTTTGAGCCGTGAATCCAATATGATCAGTGTCCTTACAAAGAGAGGGGAGGACACACAAGGTCATGACCTGTGATGACCGAAGCAGAGATGCAGCTGAAAGCCAAGGATTGTTGGCAATCAGGGAACTCTGAAGAGGTAAGAAGGACTCTTTTCCCTTGAGCCTTGGAGGAGCTGCTGACTCCTTGATTTTGGACCTCTGGCCTCCGGAACTGTAAGAGAGTAAAATTCTGTTGTTTTGAGCCACCTAGCTTGTGGAATTTGTTGTAACAGCCCTAAAGAAACTAATACAAATACAGTTGATTCGTATTCTATGCGGTAGCTATGTTTTATAAAGTCACTATAAGCGCCAAATTGGTGAATCCTGAGCCACTGCTCTTGCAGGTGTTGTAGGGGTAGGCTCCTGTGAGTCTCAGCCAGTCAATACATAACCTTGTTTTATGTGTGCTTCCATTCAAAGGCATCTTCTTTAATAAGTACTGTTGAGTCATTTGGGCTTCCCAGGTGGTGCTAGTGGTAGAGAACTTGCCTTCCAGTTCAGGAGACATAAGAAACATGGCTTCAGTCCCTGAGTCAGGAAGATACTCTGGAGAAGGAAATGGCAACCCACTCCAGTATTCTTGCCTGGAGAATTCCATGGACAGAGGAGCCTGGTGGGCTATCATCCCTGGGGTCACAAAGAGTCGGACACGACTGAAGCGACTAGCTCTCATGCACACACATTGAGTCATTGACATTGAACTCACACCAATAACCATAGAGCTCTTAACTGAATGAATCTTATCTAACAGGCATCTTTTTTTATAAGGCGCTTCACGGCCTTCTGTGCTTGGGACACTAGACAGCACTTTGGTATAGCGCTTGGGGGCCATTTTCAACAGGGAAACCACCAGCTGAAAGCCCTCAAATGCAAAAAAACATGTCACAAAACTGACTGCAGAAAGGACCCACGTTTAGAGCCCGAAACAAGAAGCAGGGTGCCGCCTGGCTGGACTTCAGCTGGGAAGATGGGCATTGGGGGACTCAAATTTTTTGCTGCTCTGTACATGCCTACAAATGATATCAAAAACACTGGGACTATTGATCTGAGGGTTGCAAATATATTTTAGGGAGAAGGCAAATTTAGAAATACAGAATCTGCAAATAGTGAGGATGGACTGTGAACACACACAGGCATACATTTGCGTGTGTGCTCAGTTGTGTCTAACTCTTTGCAAGCCCATGGACTATAGCCCGCCAGGCTCATCTGTCCATGGGATTTCCTAGGCAAGAATATTGGAGTGAGTTGCCATTTCCTCCTCCAAGGGATCTTCCTGACCCAGGGATCAAACCCAAGTCTCCTGCTGCTCCTGCATTGGCAGGTGGATTCTTTACCACTAAGCCACCTGGGAAGCCTGTCCATGGACTATACAGTCCCTGGATTTCTCCAGGCCAGAATACTATAGCGGGGAGCCATTCCCTTCTCCAGTGGATCTTCCCAAACCAGGGATCAAACCCAGGCCTCCTGCATTGTGGGCAGGTTCTTTACCAGCCTAGCCACCAGGGAAGCCCAAGACTACTGGAGTGGGTAGCCTGTCCCTTCTCCAGTGGATCTTCCCAACCCAGGAATCAAACAATAAAACTGGGGTCTCCTGCATTGCAGGCAAATTCTTTACCAGCTGAGCTAACAGGGAAGCTACACACACACACACACACACACACACACACACACACACACACATTCAAATTATAAGAAACACTGGAAAGGAAAAGAATAGAGTGAGAGATTGCACTTAGCTGACGTAGTCAGATAAATGGTGACTTTTTAAGCTGAGACCTGAAGGTTGAGGGGAGCCAGGAGAGGAGGGAAAGATGGACCAGCAGAAGGGGCTGCTGGTAAGAAGTCTTGGGCATGAAAGAGCTCAGTGCGTTTGAGTGAGGTGGATGCATGAATGTTATGGGCCAAGGGTGGTCCTTAAAGTGCAATGGGCTGCTCTGGGAAGTGTTTTGAACCGAAAAACAGAATGTCCAAGGCAGAGCTAAAGTTCTCTCCAGCTACTCCACAGATTCACTGGAACAAAATCTGGTTCCTTCCACTGGCTAATCTGAGAAGTAAATTTGTGATGCTCTCAAATTCTTCTCTGGATTTATGCAGGGATATATAAATGCCAAGCAAAGTGTCACGGTGTGGTCAGACCTCAGTTATTCTACACATAATGGCATTTAATTTTAACATCAGATCTACCAGGAATTTTGTGGTGCCTCAAACCAAGGGAGTAAGACTTTATATGACCATTTCAGCTTGCACCACAGCAAAGGGGAGAGAGGTATTTTTAGCAGGGAGACCTCTCAGTGCCCCTAAAACACGTGGGAGGCACTGTCCTGCCCCGCCCCAGCGTTCAGCGGGCCGGGCCTGTCAGCTTTCTCCCGGGGCAGGGCAGGCCGCGGTCACCCATGCTGCCAGGAATGCCTGGCCAGAAGCTGCTTCGGGTGTGTCCTTGAGCTCCCTCCCCTTCCCGTGACCCCGGGACTGCCGGCTTCCTGGCCCTGTGAGATCCTCTAGAAGCAGGAAGGAGCCTGAGCTCAGCGTGAGGCTGCTTTAGTTTACTTCACGGCTTTGCCACATGCCCTTGAACAGCCTGGGTAACCTCGCCAGGCCTCACTTCAATGTGTCCGCCTAACAGGAGTTACCATCCCCCTCCACCCCCACCAGACCCCACCAGAAGAAACAGGATGACACTTCTGTGGAGACACTTGGAACTCGTTGGCACGTTGCGCTATATGAGTGGGAAGCCCCGTGGCCTCCATTTTCTCTCCTTCCTTGAGGAGACAGTCCCCTGTTAGTCATGGAGATGGTCTTGAGTAAGCATGTGCCTTGGCATCTGATGACTGAGAAAGCCCCTCGTGCTCTCTCATCACATTTTCTTCCTCTTCTGTGGCTTACCAACACTCCCTTCTGTCGGACATGCTGATCAATGATTATGAGTCAAAAGGAAGAATGACAAATCAGTGATTTTTCTGGTCTGGTATTTAGAGAGAAAATTCAACCCCAAAGTGAGCTACTCCAGCCACTGAAAGATGAAAAGAAAGTAGGTAAACTTTAAAAAGAAAAAAAAGGTGAAGAGGCTCTTAGCTGGAAACACTTAGTCTTTTAATATGAAAATTGTCTGCCTGCTGAGGACAAACTGCCTCTGTTCCTCAATTTCCCTCAACCCTCTGCCTCTTCAGTCTGCAAGGGGGTTGTAGGACCCATGCTGGCCAGGAACTGAGCTGTGGTCCCTGACCTGACATCTTCCTGTGAGACCCTGGGCCAGTCACTTACCCACTTGGGGGCCTCCCTGTCTGCGAAGGGTGAGTTCAGACAGCTCAGGCAGCCTGCTGGGCCGTCTCCACTTCTCAGAGCAGGTATTTTATTGCATTCTTTTGTGCTTAAGGACTCTAGAATTAGATCCCCAAGTGCGCCTGAGAAACATTTACTCCACAGGAGCTCACGCCAAGTAATGAAAACCATCAAAAACAACCAGGCAGCTTCTGTCCTGAAGTCACCTCTTGCTGGGAGGTCCAGGAGCATCCCTTCCACTTTCCCTGAACTCTGCTTCCTGCCTTGCCCACAGGGCCATGCCCCCTGCTCCTCAGAGCCCGCGTTAGCACGGGGATTGAGGTCAGACCTTGTGTGAAACTGCATGGGGAGAGGACCCTGCTTAGAATGCAGGACGGAACCCCTGGCCTCGGATGTCAGGAGCAGGTCTCCTGGCTGGAACTCTCCAAAGGGCTGTTGCAAGCCTCCAAAACTCAATTGAGGTCTGAGAAAATGAAGTCACCTCCACGTGCAGGTGCTGAGTGGTGGCAAAAGGAAGACTGAGTTCCTGCCTGAGAGTTCCCACTGGGGGAGGCAGAGGAATCCGCCCCCACAGAAGGCAACAGGACACAATTGGATAAAGACAAAGTGCTAAGAGAAGGCAGGCAAGAGGCTCAGCTAAAAAGTGTGCCCATAACGCCTTTATCGATCATTTCTCAACTCTTTTTTTCTTTTTTGGCAGTTTATGAAGTTTTTTCCCACACATAAGAGCTCATTTGTTCCTCACAAGCATTCAGGGAAGCAGACAGCAACTGCTTTCTCCTCCTGTTATAGGGGGAGGCTAAAGTCTCACCAGGGGTGTTCCTACAGGAGATGCACAGGGTTACTAATAGTCACATGGTAAGCATCTCTTCCATTGATTAAGTACCCCCTCCCACCCCCCATCCCCTCCCACCCCCCACTCCCTACCCCTGATGCCAGGTCTGTGCTGAGCCGTTGACAAACCTGATCTCTTTTAATTCTCACAATTGTGTAAAACAAGTCTTGTTCCTTTCTTTTCTTTTTTTTTTTTTAAATTGCAATAAAATACTCCTATGATAAAATTCACCATTTTAACTGCCTTTAAGTGGCATTAAGTACATTCATATTGTTGTACTACCATCACCACATCTGTCCACAGCACTCTTTTTATCTTGCAAAACCAAACTTTTATGTCCATTCAACAGCTCTCATACCTCTCACCTCCCAGTTTTTATATTTTTGTGACCAGCTTATTTCACTTAGTATAATGTCCTCAAGGTCCATTTATGTTGTAGTGTGTGTCTGAATTACTTTCCTTTTTAAGTGAAAGTGAAAGTCGCTTAGTTGTGTTTAATTCTTTGCGACCGCATGGACTGTAGCCCACCAGGCTCCTCTGTCCATGGGATTCTCCAGGCAAGAATCCTGGAGTGGGTTGCCATGACCTCTGCCAGGGGATCTTCCCGACTCAGGTATCGAACCCGCGTCTCCTGCAACTCCTGCATTGCAGGCGAATTCTTTATCCGCTGAACCACCAGGGCAGTCCAGGAGTCAGGAGAAGGGGTTCCTAACCTAGCACAGCCACTAAACAGACCTCTTCCCCTCTCCTCTGGGCCTTTGTTTCCTCACCTGTAGATCAAGGGTTTTACTTTGATCTACATGGTCAGTGGGTCTTGGAAACATCTAAACTGTGACCTCAGTGTGATGTTGTGAAGGCTTTGGGTTGAGCTGTCAGAATGTCTGGGCTGAAACCCTGAGACTGCTGCCTGCTGGCTGTGTGACCTTGAACCTGGGGCTTGTCACCTCTCCAGACTCTGGTTTTCTCACTACTGAGAATGGTGTATACTAACAGAGCTTGCATCATGGGGCTGCAGTGAGGATTAGGTGAGGTCGAGTACCTGGCATAATTAAATGCTCACTAAATGCTGGCTGTTAGTTTCTTCTTATGATCATGGGAATGAATGCTCGTTCGCTTCTTGACTTCTAGATGAGAGCCCAAGGGTAGTGATGAATGGTATGGTGGAGTCGAAGGTCCCTCAGCTATGAACCTCGGGTTTCCCTCTGAGAGCAGGAACAATGATCACCTACCTTGAAAGGTTGTGACGAGTATTTAATGAGGTCATGACTGTAACGTGCCCAGTACAGTTACTGGCACATGGTGGTTTTGGCTGATTTGGTCACTGAGTTGTGTCCGACTCTTTGTGGCCCCTTGGACTATAGCCCGCCAGGTTTCTTGGTCTATGTGCATAGTGAGGGATTAATCAATGGATACTGGTGATAGAATTATTCCTATTTTAAAGGTTTAGAAACGTGTTTCCTCTCATAGATTGTTGGGAGGCATGTAAATAGATGTAACACCTGTGAAGGACAGTTGAGCAGTAGCTTTCAAAACTACAAGGCTGTCTGCCCCTTGACCCAGCAACACCACTTCTAATTGCATAAAATAGTCAGTAAATTATATATGTCCAAGGTTATCCATTGCAGCACTGGTTATAAATGTCCATCAGTTTAGGGCTGGAAATAAGTTAAAATGTTATGGGTTGGAAATATACAGTCATGAAAATGATAGATGCAGTTCTCGTTTGAATATGAAAAGATCTCTGAGATTGTTAGTTGAGAAACTTAAGGAGCAGAACACTGTGCCTCACCATACAAGGCTTAACACTTGTATGAAAAGGAATGAGGGGAAGTATGTAATCATACAAGCCCATAAGTGCTTATGTTGTTATTGTTGTTCAGTTGCTAAGTCGTGCCTGACTCTGTGACCCCATGAACTTCAGCACGTCAGGCCTCCCTGTCCCTCACCATCTCCATGAGTTTGCTCAAGTTCATGTCCATTGAAATGGTGATGTCATCCAACCATTGCATCCTCTGCTGCCCTCTTCTTTTGCTTTCAATCTTTCCCAGCATCAGGGTCTTTTCCAGTGAGTTGACTCTTCCAATTAGGTGGTCAAAGTATTGGAGCTTCAGCTTCAGCATAAGTCCTTCTGATGAGTAAATGCTTGAATGAATGTTAAAAAAAAAAAAAAATTGTGGAAAGCTTCATTGGAGAAGACCCTGATGCTGGGAGGGATTGGGGGCAGGAGGAGAAGGGGATGATGGAGGATGAGATGGCTGGATAGCATCACCGACTTGATGGGCATGAGTTTGAGTACACTCCAGGAGTTGGTGATGGACAGGGAGGCCTGGCGTGCTACAATTCATGGGGTCTCAAAGAGTCGGACACGACTGAGTGACTGAACTGAACTGAACTGAACACAGCAGGCACTGGATTCCTGAGAGATAAGAAGAGGGTGAATTTTCACCGTGTCTTTTTATAATTTTTGTAACCTTGAGAATGTGTTAGCTATTCAAAAAATTAAGCAGAGTGAAGTTTTATTAAGGAAAGAATACAGGAAGGGAGGGAGGAAAGGAGGGTGGGAGGGAAGGGAGGGGATGAGGGAGAGGGAAGGAGGGAGAGGAAGCTGTCACCCAGATCCTGGGCAGAGTAGAGTCATCAGGTAGGACTGGAGAAGAGCAGGCCCGGCCCAGCCGAGGAGGGGCCCGACGTGCTGCAGATCACAGCTCCCTGGGGCTGGTTGAGCTTGAGTGACAATTACGATAAGGGGACACTGACTAGCCAGGTAGAACCTGGTACTGGGAGAAGTCCCGTGGCCCCACAGGCAGACTGTCTCTCGGCAGCAGTGTGACATCAGGGCTGCGGCTCACCCTTGTTTTCAGCAGCTGCTTCCACTCTCGTGGCCCCACCTGGGGTCCCTACCTGCTCCCGGAGAAGAAAACACAGGCTTAGCCTGCTGGCACTCCTCTCCTGAGAAAAGAGCGCAGGCAGGAAAGGAGGAACCTACTGCCATGTTTTCCCTCTCATTGTCTGATTTCTTAAATTAATTAACATGGCAAATGTAAGAGCCAATGTACAGCGTTTTCCAGAAACCAGAAAGTCTTAAACACAGGAAAGGCAAAGACGGTAATATCCATTCCCCAAATCAGCACCCCTCTGCTCTCTCGGATGAATAGAGATTTGACTGTTGTCTAGGCATTATAATAATTTCTTGTCATTGATGGTATGAATTTGGAGCTGAATACAAAGTTGTATGTATAGATGTATATTTTTTATCATTTTCTCAGCATTTGACTTTGTACACATCTTTATGCCCAGGCTTGGGCATATATTAGTATTGTAATAGTATCATTAATACATATGAGTTTGCAAAAAATTCATGGGTATATCCATAGAAAGTAATAACAGATATAGTAGTAGTAATTTTGTTTGTTTTCACATCCTTTATCTCATTTGATCTTCAAACACCCCATAAGGTAGGTATTTATTCATCACTCACTGAGCACCCATCATGTCCAAGGTGCTGTGCTAAGTCCTGATATTTCAAAGATAAAATGACATGGCCGTGGTCATGTCAAAAGTTCTCCTCTAATCACAGAGACCAACACACAAGCAGGTGTGCAATTAATGAAATATATACAGGATGATGTGAGAGCCCTGAGAAGGGGCACCCAACCAAACCAAATGGTGGGGAAAAGATCAGAAGAGATTTCCAGGCAAAATGTGGTCTGAATTGAGACTAAAAAGGTGAATAGGACATAATCAGGCAAAATCAGGGAGCCAGTTCACCTTGGACAGTTAAAATAAGTCTTTATGCTTTTGGAGGAAGACATGGGGAAAAAGAAAGGGAGCATAGAAGAAAAATGGATTAAAAGGAATATCAAATAATCAAGTTGTATAACAGGAACTAACATACATTGCTGTTGTTTAGTCACCAGATTATGTCTGACTCTTTTGTGAGCCCATGGACTGTAGCCTGCCAGGCTCCTCGGTCCTTGAGATTTCCCAGGTGAGAATACTGGAGTGGGTTGCCATTTCCTTCTTCAGGGGATCTTCCCAACCCAGGGATCTAAACTGCATGTCCTGCATTGGCAGGAGCATTCTTTACTACTGAATCACCAGGGAAGCCCACCTTATATTCTCAATAAAAACTGGAAGGAAAAATTAAAAATAAATAAAATTTAAAAAAGGAAAGAAAGAAAGTCGACTAGTTGGGAAGTCAAACATGGTAGTTGCAAAGAACACTTGGTAATTTAAAAGTCTTGAATCCTGATTCTGTTTGGACCAAGATATGGGACCCACTGAGTCAGCTGTCTTAAAGGGACCACTAGGTTCCTAGCATTTTTCTCCCATGAACTGCTGCCAGATGATGGGAGAAATTTGACTCAGTCTTAGGTGGCCATGCCTGATTTCATGTTATACATTCCTCGGGAAATTGTCAATCCAAGACCTATTCTTTCATGCAGGGCCTTTATTTACTGGTTTGGCTTCCTTCCCCGGGGAGTGGTCTGTCTGGTTCTTTCACCCCAGACACACCAGGGTTGATTCCTCACACATCTGGCTCAGCACCACCCACAAGTCTCAACAGGGCCCTGCAAAGCGCCTCTGACTTCACAGCCCGCTGTCCCACGCCCTGGGAGGTGGGCTCCGTCTGGGCTCGCTCGAGTCTGGGAACTGCGGTCTGGGCGGACAGAGCTTGCTCAGCTCAAACTCTCAGAATTGGGCATGAGCTTTAGCCCGCGGTGCGTGCAGGCAGCGGGAAGGAGGTGAGAAAGGGAAGTTTGTCTTTGCTTCCCAGGGGAGTGTGAGCAGCTCTTAGAAAGTGAGGGTGCTGAGCAAAAACCTGGCCCGGGTTGGTGGTTAAGAGGTATCCTGTGTGAGGGTCTCTGAAGCAAATCTTGAGAAGAGGGTTTCAAGTGCAGGAGACTCATTGAGAAAGTGCTCCCAGGAAAAACCACAATGGAAATGGAAGATGTGGGACAGGGAAGGGCAAGAAGATAAACAAGGAGAGGCGGACCTTGAATCCAAAGGACCTGCATCCTCTGGAAGGATGCAGTGATTCCCTGCCAAGTCCCAGGCTCCTCTTGCTCCCAGAAAGGGAGCCCTGGAGTGTAAGTTATGTCTCCAGAGTCTGTGCCACAGGAGAGCAGGGCCCTCACACACCCACACTTAGGCCTTGGCTAAAGGCTGCCTCTGGATATGAACTCACAAGCACTTCCTGTGGGCAAATAGCCCCAGTAGCCCAAGGGTAGGCCTGGACAAGAGCCTCCGTCCAGACAATCAACAGAAAAGGGGGATGGAAGCTGGGAGACTTCCAGAGGCTGTAACACAGGGTCAAAGGGTCAGGTAGCATCAAACTAAATTATATTCCTGTCCCAGCCCTGTTTCTACGTTTGTGACCAAGGGCAAATTATTTGAGTTTTCTCAACTGTAAAGTGGGGCCACGCATACCTCTTTCACTGGAGTGTTGTGCAGGGTGTACAAGACAATGTGAACACAGTGTTTAGCACAAGACCTGGCCCGTGTTCATAATTACAGTGTCTAAATGCAGCAGGTGCCCTTCTGGGAGGGTTTGACCCTGGAAGTTCTGCCACCAGTCAACCTGAGCTCCAGTGCCTGTGCTGCTTCTCTTGACCTTTTTCTCCCTCACTGGGAACGTCCTCCTTTCCCTTCTAGGAAACCCACCGGCTTCACGGCCTCTCCAAACCCTGGCCAGGTGAAGTCTCAGGACCTGATCCCACCCACCGCCTAGTTGCTGCCTCACCTTGGCTCTGCTCCCCCGAAGTGTCAGAGCCAAGTACTTAAAGAGCCCAAGTTCCGGAGCCAGACAGCCTGGGCTCCAATCCTTAGTATTCTAACACAGAGTGTGCAACCTTGGCAAAGCGCTCAGCCTGTCTGCACCTCCGTTTCCCCATCTGCCTCATGGGGTAACAGTCACCCTCCCTCTTAGCTGGTGTGAGGCGTTGGTGAACTAATGCACGTGAAGTGCTTACAGCACAATGCTGAATGCCTGTCGGCTTGTGTGACCATGGGCATGAGAAAGTCCCGTGGGTCAGATCCTGCCTTTGTTTACTGCCCTGATGATCTTGGGTTTATAATTTCCTGATCAGCCCCTGCTATCTCGCCTTCTGGGTTGGGCACCCACCACCCTCATTGCGGGCACTCCCAAGGCCACTTCCTTTTGGAGCCCCAGATGGTCAGCATGAGAACAGTCACAAGCGTGTGCACAGCACTTTCCCGTTTTCCACGCAGCACATGGCTGATTTGACCTGTGCCTCCTTTTTAAATGAGGAAACCGAGGCCCAGAAAGATTAAGCAACTTGCTGAGTCTGCCCAGCTCCTAGGCAGTGAAGCCCAGACCACCACTTATCGGGAAGAACCAAGTAAAAGAAAGATTAGGGGGTCACACAGCTACCTTTGACATGTAAAGAGCTGTCATGAGGTGGGTAGAGACACTTATGGTGTGGCCCTTGGAGGTGGGACTAGGACTGGTGAGCCATGCTGGGACAGGGCCTCCAGGCCCAGGCAACAAGGTGGGGGGTTGTCTGCAGCGAACTTAACGATAAAAACTCATGAAAAGTCGATATGTTTTTATTAGCATTGCACAAGAGAAATTCTAAGCAATTTTAGTGATAAAATATTCTCTACTGCTTGATTCATGACTGTCAATCAGGAGAAATTATAGAGAGTCGAGTTTCAACTCTTGTAAAGAAAGATCTTTCCAACAGGCAGGAACGGAAATATATTATCTTGGGTTTGATGAATTATCCATCACTGGCAGTATACAAATAGAGGCTGATACCCACTCTTACCATTCAGTAGACCACTGAATTCAAGGAGTGGGGGGTCACCTTAAATGTCTTGAAGACATCATGTGATTCCATGAGTATCTGTCAAGAATGACAGTGGCGTGACAGAAGCAACTCTGCTGAAGTTAGAAAAGGGTCTTTGAGTGAAAAGAGGATATTTGAGGTCTTCCCCACTAGGATGTGAGAAGCAATGAGATAGAAATATTCCAGGGCCATCTGAGCACTGATGCCCTCATGAGCATAGGAAATGAAACCACTTTAAGGGTCTGGAAAGTGGGAGGTTGAGTCTCTGGTTACTAATGGTCAGAATTTGGAAGGTCGTGGAGAAGACCCAAGTACATAGACCCCGACAGGAGCATAATCGTGTTACGTTAACCTTGGACAGATTACTTACCTCTACATAGTTACCATCTTACTGAATTGTAAGTATTAAATAAATTAATAGAGTTACATGTATTCCCCATTCCAATCCCCCCTCCCACCTCCCTCTCCACCCGATTCCTCTGGGTCTTCCCAGTGCACCAGGCCCGAGCACTTGTCTCATGCATCCCACCTGGGCTGGTGATCTGTTTCACTATAGATAATACACATGCTGTATATTACATCAGCCATGTAACTCCATGGCTGATTCATGTGAATGTATGACAAAACCCACTGCAATGTTGTGAAGTAATTAGCCTCCAACTAATAAAAATAAATGGAAAAAAAATTAATATGTATAAAGCCTTTAGTACAGTGCTACGTTAGATACACGCCATTATTACCTTTTCTTAAAAGGCCTACTCTAATGAGCTATAAGCTTCTTTCTGCTCTATGTGTTACTGTGAACTATCTCTTCCAGGAGGTCAGGATGAAGTTACTGATCCCATCCCATCTATTCCATCTCCTTAATAGCTATTAATGCTTTTCTTGGAGCCTGAAAGTTGGTTTTTTTTCCAGTATAATACCTCAGTGTCATTAGAATGTGTTTAATATTACAGATTATTTGCTCATTTATTTTTCATTCTTTAAATACTTACTGGGCATCTAGTTAGCGCTTAGAAATCAATATCTGAGGGATAGAATGGTGAGTAAAAACAGGCCAGATCCTTGTCCTCACAGAGTTCACAATCTGATTGGGATGGGGTGGTGGGAGCAGGTGCAGGACACACATAAGTTATAATAGTCAGAGGGATGCAGGTGAAGCTACAGTTGCAGATGCTTCAAGAAAGGCAGACAGCGCTGCAAGCCTGTGAAATTTGGCAATACCCTGACCTGGGGTGGAGCGTCCCTGAGCAGGTGGTGCCTGAGCCAAGTCTCAAATGCATGTGTGTTAGCTGGAAAGTTAGGAAAGTTCCAAGTGTGTCCTAGCATCCATTAACTGTCACTAACAAAACTCTGCGATGGAACATCCAGAGCACAGCACACACAGCACTGACCTGTGTCAGGCACTCTGATGATGACTTTACGTTGTTATTTCATCTCAATGTCACATCAGCCCTTTGAAATAGAGACTATTGTCCCACCCATTTTACCCATGTGGAAAGTAGGACTCAAAGGGGTCTAGTAACCGATGCAAAGTCACACATCTTATAAGCAGGATTTAAATTCAGTTTTAATTGCAGTGCTTGGGCTTTTAACTTTGAGGGCAGAATTGTCTTTGTATCTAAAGCCTAGAACTTTGCCTGGCATGTAGTAGATGTCAGTAAATGCTGTCATATAAATGCTAAACTGAGTAGCTTTATATTGAGGGGAAAGAAGGGCTCCCATGTAGGGGAGAAGCTTGACTGGACAGTATGCTGGCTGAGGGCTGAGGTTTCAGGAGGAAGGAATTTCAATGGCAGAGCCTGCAGGTGGCGATATGGCTTGAGTGGGGACACCGCCTGAAGGAATTCTCTTCTTTGATAGGTAGTGAGCTCTTTGGTCATTAGGAGTATTCAAGTGCAGACCGGATGAACACTTTGACTACCTCTGAAAATGTAGTAGATCTAGATTATCTTTCATACATATTTCCATTCTCAGGCTGATCTAACATAAGTAGTATTCTCCAAACAAGCACCTCAAATGTACCAGTTCTCAAAGCCTAAGTGAAAACCTAAGTTGAACACGGGTAGGAGGGTGGGTTTGCAGCCACTGAAGGAAACCCGACAGTGTGACAGACGTAAGGAAGGACAACTATCACCTAAATATCAAATGACTTTCAAATCTCAGCCCTAGACAGAAGAGGCGGTTGGGAGTTCCTGGGACAGTGCATTCAGTTGGTGATCGTTTTTTTCTTATTCGGCACTCAGTCTTTTAAAATTGCTTTTTGCCTGATCATTGCTTTTATTTCATAAAGCAGGGCATTTGGTCAAGCTGGTATCTAAGGGGTTGAGGAATAAAAGATTATTTTCCTCTCCTGCCAAGAGATTGTCCTTCGGCTCTGGCAGGGGTGGATCTTGGCAAGTGCTGTGATTTCAGTCCATCTTCCTCATGCAGGTTAAGTGAGCGTTGCCAGAGGCCACGGTCCCAGGCCTTCTGTGGTTGCAGGGTCTGGAGATGTGGTTTCTGGGAAGGGGCATCTGAACCTCACTTTCGCTTTCCTAGGGCTCAGAAGGTTAAAAAAAAAAAAAAAAAGAATATTCAAATCACATTTGCAAATCCCAGATCTTCAAAGCACAGAAACAGAAACTGTGCACTGTGAGCATGATCTGATCCTGTCCTCAGAATATTGCCTGAGGGGTGGCTACAGGTGAGTCAGCTGTGGGTGTGCTGTGCCTCAGGTACAGCTGGGACATGGTAGAGCCTGGAGTTCTGGTCTCCTCAGAAGGAAACTGAACGTAGCAAGTAGGATCTTCATGCTGTTAAGAATGGGAATCAAATTCTAGTTCCATCACTTTTGGATTGTGTGGCTGTCAGCAAGCTTTTAATCTGTCTGTGGCTCTCCTTTTGGAAAAAGTCTTCATTTCAGTTCTTGGGATACTGTGATTCTCGTGGTCTTCCCTCTGGATTTCTCATTGTTCTTTCTGTTCTTTTCTGTTGGCTTCTCCTCTCATACATTGGATGTTGTCAGTCCATTTTCTGTCCTCTTCTCTGTATTCTCTCCGCTTTCACAGTCTCAGTCACTGTGGTATGGGAAAGAGCAAAGAGAGGCTTGCACACTGGCCCTTTAATTTTCCATTTGAACGACACGCTGCTTGTGCTCCTTTTTCAATGGACAGAGCAAAGCCCTGGTCCATATATAACTTCCAGATAGATGTGCCCTAGAATGAGAGGAGCCCCCGGAGAAGAGAGCATCGGGTATCTCTTTTGGAGTCGTGTTATAAATGCATCAGAGTCCTCGACTCTGCTTCTGCCTAGAAGATTTACAAATATATATTTCTTGTCCATTAGAAATCTTACAACTAATTATGCTTCCTGCTTTGCTTTGGCTGCTAGGAAGTTCAAAGCCAAATTTGCTCTTTCCCTCTAGTAATTTTACAGGAACTATGACATAAAAGTTTATGTTAACCTTGTGGCTTTAATTTTAATTTGTGTTCTTGTGTTTTCCTTTGTCTGCTATAGTATTTTTAACAATTTTGTTGTGCAAATGTGCATATGCCGCTCAAATCACTATTTGAATGAATCAGGGTAAAACCAGATGAATGCACACACACCTACTACATATGCATACAGCATACCACACATGCACCATACCACACATCCCACACATCCAGTAGTTCAGCCTTCATCCCTCAGAAGAGACCATAATAATTGATCACTGGGTATCTCCACTGGATGTCCTACAGGTACCTCAAATGCAATATGTTCCAAACAAAATTTATCTTTCCCCTAAATGGTCTCCTTTACAGTACTTAAATTCCTCTTTCCACTAATAGCTTAACCACGTGTGGACGATTGAAAAAACCTAATAACCACTCCACGCTGTATCCTCATCTTATTGGTTTCTGTTTCACAGTTTCTTGACATCCAGTCAAATGAGTCATTGCATGCTCTCCAAATAAGCCATGTGTTTTTCCATTACCGTGTCTTTGCTCATGCTATTTCCTGTTAGAAAGGCCCCCCACCAACTCCCCACCTGTAGGAATGCTTCCATGCTTTAAAACTCACCTCAGCTGTCTTTTATAACATCTGATCCCATCAGCCAACAAAAGGAGAGAATCCTTTCCTCCCAGTCTCACTGACTACATTTGGCTTGATCGGCCTTACATTGTGCATTTCTCATAACTTACTTTAGCTTCCTAATAGTTAGGGAGCTCCTTGGGGGGCAGAGAGCATGTCTTACTTTGTTTTTTTATTTGCAGCCCCAACTCCTTCTGGCTCAGGTTTAAATTATCTTGAGATGGAATTTCATCACAGGTGGACTTGACTACCTGTCAAACAGGGGCAAGTGTTTGCCTGGCTCCTCCCTCTCCTTCACCCTGCACATCTGTGGGCTCTTTAAGCACCTCCCCCAACATATCCCACGTTTGTCCTCTCTTCATCATTTCCGCTCCCTTGGCTCCAACCCCATCATCTCTCACATGGGCAGTTATAGAAACCCCCTAACACTTTTTCCTGTCTTCAGTGCTGATAATTCTGAAATACATATCCCTCCCTAAAACTTATAACTTTTCAGTAACTTCCCAAGGTCAATGAGATAAAGTTCAAGCTTCTTTCACGGCAAAAAGAGTTCTACATAATCTAGCTTCACTCATTTCTCCGGTTTTGATGCTTTTCAGGATCTATACTTTTTCTGGTCATGCATTCCTTCCCAATCCTACTTAGAAAAACAGCACCAGCCATGCTGTGGGCATTTATTGTTCTGTCTGCTCATTCCTCCTTTCCTTCTTTGGGTAACATTTCCTACCTTTCTAAGAACATAGGTGGCTTGTGAGCCACAGGTAGAGGACTTTACTGTCTTCCCCAGGACACAGTCCAGTGAGAGCCTTTCTTGAGGTTTTCAAAGTGGAGTTGGATGCAAGGTTTAGAGCTCAGAGCTGCCAGGTTACACCCTGTGAAAGTAAAGATAACAACTCAAGAGAGACAAGTAGAAACAAGATAGCGGGAGCAAGTCCTTCACACAACCCTGGCCTCTCTGGCTCAGGTTTCCAGGCTGATGCCAGGCTTCCTTGCTTAATTCTCCTTTCTAGTCCATGAGCCTTCATCGTATGTAAGCATGTGGTTAATCTTTCTCTTCTCCACTAAACTGTAGGCTCCCTGAGTGCAGAAACTATATTTATTGTGCTCTTCACTGTCTCTCCAGCACCTAAATTAATATTTATTAATTGAAGGGGAGGTCTGTGGAGGAAGGGTAGAGGGGTATTACAACCTACCAGGTAGGCTCCAAAAGGCCCATTCAAGCTGGACTTTGCATTGACAGGTACATGATTCACTAATAAAAGAAGGACATGCCTCATCTTCTTGTGTATTCTGTGTAAACAAGTGATCAGTTCAAGGTAAGATTTCTCTTTCTGGTAATGGACTGGAATCTTGCACTTCCCTCCATAATGGTCAGTCGGCATCTCAAAAATATAATATTGAGGGAAGGGAATCTCACGTTATTTGTGAGACTTGAGTTTAGTTCCTTAGAATCCTCCTCCAGCTAGGCACCAAGTTCTTAGGGTAGGTGTATGCCCAAGTGAACTGGAAACACATGTCCATGTGAAAACCTGCACACGAGTTCATGTTCACAACACCGTTACTCACATCAGCCCTAAAGTGGAAATGACCCAGTCCTGTCAGCTGAGGAGCGGATAAGCAGAGTACCTATACCATGTAATATTATTCAGCCATGAGAGGAATGAAGTGTTGGCACATGCTACAACATAAATGAACCTTGAAAACACGATGGTTGGTCAAAGAAGCCAGCCGCATGTGTTACATGATTCTATTTTTAGAAGCTGTCCAGAATAGACAAATCCATAGAGACAGAAAGTAGATTAGTGGTTGCCAGGGGCTAAGAGGAGCAGAAATGAGGAGTGACTGTTAGTGAGTATGGGGTTTCTCTTTGGCATGATGAGAAGGTTCTGGAATTAGATAGCAGTGATGCTTACACAACCTTGCAAGTATACTAAAACCCACTTAATCACATGCTTTAAAGGCTGAATTTTATTATATGTGAATTATGCCTCAGTGTTTAAAAGTTCTTAAGTACAAAAAGCCTGACACTTTATATTTTTATATTCTATATAGACTCCCATATCCTTACCTATTTTGACCAAAGCTTGATGCTAGGATTTTGACTTTTGGTCAAGGCTTTCTAATGCAGTCTTGCTGCACTGAGGATATGTTAGGTCTGGAGAAATGTGGGGAGAAAGCTGCAATGAAGGGCTGTTTAGCAGTCCATAAATAAGAAAAATAATGCACCTCTGTTGGAAGGAATGAAAGGGAGATCCAGAGCTCTCATCATCTCCTCCCCAGCAGCATTTGCAGCCTCAGCCCCACGACCTGAAGATCATTAGGACTCACCCATCATGTATCTTGTTCTTAGCCCTACTTATTAGACGCCCTCCACAAAGATCCAAATTCCCAGGTATCACCCACACTCTGCATAGTCCTTGATTTTGCCGCATCTCCCATCTTCCCACTTCTCAGTGCATCTTCTGAAATCCAGCAGAATCATAATCAGCAAAAGATTTTGTATCATCAGACCTTTTCTCTCTTTTTCTTACCCTCTTACTCTAAACATGACCTGGTGATTCCCTGGGAACCGGCAATCTGAAGGTCGTGAAAAGATAATATCATTCACCATCCTCCTGGTTGTAGTCTTCACCAGACCTGAGTGACTTGCCATAATTTCCTGAGTATTCTTAGTCCACTGTCATTCTCTCCATCTCTGCTCCTAACCTAACTTGTGGTGAGTTCAGTGTCCCGGTTGATAAATAATGCTTTCAGTGCCCTAGCCTCTCAGTTTCCTGATGATCTCTCCTCCAGGGACCTTATATCTCAGTTTTCCACTGCCATAGTCATACCCTAGAACTTAATCGTCAGTATTTGCAACTCGACTACAATCTTAATTTTATCCATCCCTCTCCCTAATCACATCTCTGATCTTTCCAGCTCACTCTGTCTGGTATTCAATGTTAGCAGCTTTTCAGCATTGTCAGGATAGAGTTAGTCACTCAGTCATGTCTGACTTTTTGCGACCCCATGGACTGTAGCCTGCCATGCTCCTCTGTCCATGGAAATTTCCAGACCAGAATACTGGAGTGGGTAGCCATTCCCTTCTCCAGAGGATCTTTCTGACCCAGGCATTGAATCTGGGTTTCCTGCATTGCAGGCAGATGCTTTACCATCTGAGCCACCAGGAAAGCCCTGTTTGGATAGGGACTGGTAAAATAAACCATAGTTTGCTGAAAAGAGAGCATTTGCAAAGACTGACTCCAGGGTCAGACAACCTAGGACTTTACCCTACTCCTGCTCACTCTGTGACCTTGGGATAACTAACCTTGCTGAGCATCTGATTCCTGTGAAACAGTGATGACAACAATGACCCAAGACTCATGAGATTGTTTGAAGATTAGATACTGTGAAGTGTCTAGCATAGTGCTAGACCTATATGAAATTCTCAATAAACTAGTATGACTATATAGTAAACATTACGTGTTTTGGTCAGTCTCGCAGTTGTTCTTTTCCCTACAGGAATAGCAACCCAACTTTACTTGAGAATCAGCTGTTTTCTTGGCACTGGAAGTGGCTAATCCCTAATCCAGCTCCACAGGAAGCCATGTGAACACAGTCCTGGCCAGTGGGAGCCTTCCGGCCCCTGACCATAGTGCAAAGTGAATTCAGGAATGGGCACACGACTAAGCTTGGACAGTTAGAGAATCTTCAGGGACTTTTTGTTGGAACAGTTGGGACAGAGAGGCCCTCCACTGGACGTGGGGCTGGGAGGACCTCAGCAAAGCCCACCTGAGAGTGGCCTATTAATAGAGGCACGTGGAAGAGAGGGACTGAGCAGGCTGAGATCTTAGTCCAGCCGTGTTTAGAATCTGCCTCAGGACTTCGTTACATGAAGCAATAAATTCCCTTGATGGTACCTAAGCCAGTTTGAACTGGGCCTCTGTCTCCCTCAGAGTTCTATTAGATTTTATAGTGAAGCACTAGTTTACCATCAAAAATGATGACATTAAGCCACACTGGGACACAGAGAGATGCTTATTAAATACTTTTAATTGAAAAAGCCAACTTAGAGTACAATAAGTTATCAATGAGAGTCAGTGAGATTTCATCTTGTAAATGTTTACATAGCTATATAGAAGTCTGGAAAGCTCTTTGACAATAGGTTAGCAAAAGATTTGTGTTAACAGTTACATATGCTATGTAGCTTAACTATGGATGGTGGGGCTGTAGGTAATTTTTATTTTCTCTTCTTTTTTCCCCCTATATTATATAATGTTTTAACAGTGTACATAGATTATTTGTTCAATTTGTTCAAAGGAAGTTTCCCAAAGGAGGGAAAAAACAGCCCGCCCTTGCCACACCTGTAATCAGAGCATTAAATTCTGCCTGTCCTAGGGGCCTCTCTCAGGATCCTTCAGGGTGTCTGGGACTAGGTGAGCCTGTTCTGTGGGTTTGTCGCTCCTGGGTGTGCCAGGCCTTATAACCTTGAACTGATTAGAGTCACAGAAACACCATTTACAAGTTTAAATGGTTTCAGGGAAGTTGAGAAATTCCGAGTTAATCAACTGTGTCCTCTCGGGAAAGGGGCGAATAGAGGGATATATGTACAGAGCTTTCAAAAGGAATTAATCGTGCTTTGCGGGTTGAGTGTAGTGGTTGGAGGGGCTTTGGGGATATTTACGTGTGGTATTATCCGCAGGCACTCTGCAGCCTCTTCACTGCTAAATCTTGTATGTTATCAATTTCCTAGGAGGGAAAGATGGTTTTGCTCACACTTTGAGGGTGGAGATGCTCAGGATCCAGAAATCTCAAGTGACTCATTGAGGGGTGCACAGCAAGAACTGAATTGTGATTTAGTGTTCTTGGTTCTGTGCCCTGTCTGCATGCCAATCTTTTTCTTTATGGGATGCTTCAGACGTGTGCAGGCTGCCTCAGACAGGACAGATCTCCCTCCTTCGCCTCCTGTGAGCGTATTTTAAAAATTCATGTCAAAATAATTTTCTCTGGGTTTTTCCTTTTAGGAACACTCACATTCTCTCTTAAGAGTCTATTCCTGTCTATGCCCTAACTAAGAAAGCTAGATTCTCATGTGCCTGCCAATGTCTCTGGCTCCAAATTGTGATTACTGCCTGGAGAAGTTGCTACATTGTGCACATGGAGGAGGGTTCACATTTTGGGAGTGTGGCAAGCCTTTCCCTGATGGTTTAGCTCCTCTCCATCCTAGGCATCTCCCCCACCCCCATCTCAACCCACTGCTGTCACTCATCCCCTCCTGTCTGTGCACAGTGCTCCAGCCCTTTGCCATGCAAACTTCCTGATGCCAAGTGGTGATTCCATGCCCAGGACACTGTCCTGGGCTCTTCTCTACCTGGTCATCCTGCACTTTAGCGTCTAACTTACAGAGTGCTCACTTGGTGTCAGGTTGCTGTTCTAAGGCTTGGCAAATGTTGACTCCTCACAGAAACTTAATGATGCTGGTACCATTATTATTATCCCATTTTACAGATGAAGAAACAGAGGCCCAGAAACTTGCTCACGATCCAGAGCCAGCAAGTGCTGGAGACAGAATCTGAATCCAGGCAGCTGGCTCCAGAGTCCACTCTCTTAACCACCCTGCTTTGCTCGTCTCCTACAGATGCTCTCAGCCTCCCCCTGTGAAGTTGCCCTGATCCATGTTCTGGGAATTGCCCTCATCCTGCTCCGTGCTTCCAGAGCACTTTGCTGGTCCCTCAAGGATTCCTTGGTCTTTGGACAGGGTTTTTAGTAGCCTTGGTGCCCTACCAGCAGGGAGCTTTGTAAGGACTGGAATTTGATGCGTCAGCCTTGGTATCCATGGCATTCTTACTTCAAGATCCTTTCCAGCTGTTTTTTAAACATCGGAGATGTGATATTCATGTGAACTAAAGTGAAATGAAATTTAGTGAATTGGAAGGTCCTATAAGGACTAAACCCTTAAAGAAAAGTCTTGGTAAGATGTGTCCATAAAAAGTTTAACTTAAGCACAAAAAAATTGCATAATTCTCATCCATTCAAGAGCTGATTATTTTCTTTTGAGGATTATTCATCATCTTGCTTTTCATTCCATTTCTTCCAGTCTTCTAGACATGTCATGCTATGAGAGAATCACCCATAGGAGACAGAGAGAGATGAAAATACTTTGAGTCATAGCAGCTCCATTCTTGCCAGTTCTGTAACTTTGAAAAAGTCATTTGCGGTTTCTCCCATCCAAGTACTAACCAGGCCTGACCCTTCTTAGCTTCTGAGATCAGATGAGATCGGGCACTTTCAGGGTGGTATGGCCATAGACATCACTTGAGCTTCCTGAATCTTATTTAGGTCATAATTATACCTAGTAACCTGACACTGCGTGTAAAGCAGCTGGCCCAGGGCTTGGTTGATAGTAAAAACTGCATAAATGTTGACTGTTGTCATTAACTCCATGGCTTGGCTAGCAGCACCAGGAAAAAGGAAAAGAAGCAGAAGTCTCTGATATGCTTCTTAATACTCTGGGAAAAGGGTGAAGGAGTATAAAGTGAAGATGGTTGGTCAAAATAGAGTGGCCATAATAAAGACTTTTCTTTCCCCTTGCCGCCTTCAGTTCCTTCTTAAATAAATAGAAATGCGAGAAAAATATCTGCAGCAGTGCAATGTTCCTGGAAGAAACAATTGCATAAATTCAATTAAGACTGTATTTACTCATTTAATGCACAAAGTATCCACTATGTGCCAGGTACTGAGCTAGGTTTGGAGTTTCAGAGCCATCTGAGACATAGACCCTGTCCCCAAGGATCTCCTTCCCGGTCTGGTGTGGGGTCTGATATGTAAGTGAATGACTCAAAATCAGAGCCAATTCCAAGGACTTTCTTTCATAAAATTTCTTTTAGAAAATTTTTAGAGAATTTATGGGAATATATGGAGAAGGAAATGGCAACCCACTCCAGTATTCTTGCCTGGAGAATCCCATGGACAGAGGAGCCTGGTAGGCTACAGTCCACGGGGTCACAAAGAGTCGGACACGACTGAGCGACTTCACTATCACTATGGGAATGCAGAAGAAGGGCTATCTTGAAGAAAAGCTTTATGTGGGAAATTCAGGTTTAAATTGGGCCTTACAGGGAGTCAGAGTTCTTGGTTGCAAGCAACAGAAAGTTTCTCTAGCTGTCTCAAACAAAAAGGAGGAAAGTGTAGGAAGGAGATCAGGAACTCCCAGAAGTGTTAAGAGGCTGACATGACCAGATTTGGAAAATAGTCAGAATCAAAGGAGCTGTGGAGATGAAGAATATGACTCCCAGCAGAGATCACTCAGGAGGAATGGGCTCCTCTGGCTTTGATGCTGCTGAGACGGTCCTTGGTCACTCTCTCAAGATCAAAGGCCCAGGACAGCATGTATGACAGGCCAGCAGAGTCACGCGATCAGCCGCTGGGCAAGCCGAGATGGTGGTAGAGAAGGTTCTAGTACCTTTGACTGAAGCAGGAGTCGGTCATTCCTCTCCATCAAGCCATCCACATGGAGAATTCCCCTGGGGAGATCAGCATTATGATAGTAAGCGAAGCTGGGAACCAGACAGCAGACAAAGACTAAGGTCCTTTATGGGAGGTAGGATTGTTACAGAAAGTGGCAGGGAAGGAGAGGCAGGCCAGGAACAGAACAGAATCTGCAGGGGGAAGGGAGGAGAAGAGTTCAGGGCTGTGGAGGTAATGGGAGGCACGTCAGCGCCATCAGCTTACGTGGGGTGCGATGCCGTTAAGAGTTCAATAGACAGGCAAAGGTAGGTAGCTTGAGCTCAAATCACAGAAAGTCTTATAAAAGCCACAATAAAAAGTTGAACCTTATGCTAAAGCCAAGCTCCGGGGGCAGACGTCTTTTGAGAAAATAGGCAGACATGCCTGGAAGAGAAGATTAGATTGAGGCTGTGTTTCTAATGTGTTTTCTGCCTGTTTGCATGGTGCTGACTGCCCTGTAACAGTAGCAGCAAAAACTGCAGGAGAACTTTGAGGGAAGAAAATGAAGCATCGCAGCCAGTGGAATCCCCCACCCATCAGACTCTAAATTCATGAGTTTTAGTAGTTGGCCCTGCATTCTGGCCTCTGGGAAAGGGGTGGAGGGGCATGAAACCCAGGTTTAGCCAATCAGGGTAGCCTACTCCCATCCCACCATGTGATTGGCTTAGACGCAGACACGACCCAAGTCCACAGTGTCAGCTGCAGTGACTTGGCATGCACTGGAAAAGAGGAAATCTCTTTATGCAGAGTTGCTAAGTGGGTATAAGTTACACTGGAGCTGCTGCTGGCTGCCAGGCCCACCTCCCTGGGACACTCTGCCAAATATTGAAGCCAATACAGAGGAGCGTGGGGCTGGGGTGGAGAGAGGGATTGCTGGAATTCTGGATCCAGACATACCTGACCTAGATTCCCCAGAGATCAGTTTCCAGCTTCTGGAACCAACACATTCTTTCTGGCTCCTTCTCCTTTCTTTCTTTCTCTCATTTCTCTCTCAATGAAGCCACTTGGAGTTTTTGTTGTTGTTACTTGCAACTAAAAAAATCTGAATTCATAAAATTATCTCTCACAAAAAAAGGGGTGGAGTCAGGTGAGTGAAGGAGGGAGGCCTAAAGACTGGCTGAGCCCGGGAGACAGATGTCTGAGGCACCATAGCCGAAAGCAGAATCTGGTTCATTTGGCCCCTCAGTCTTGGGCATTTAGATAGCTTTTTTGGCCACAGAGTTTGTGGGATCTTAGTACCCTGACCAGGGAACCAAGGATCAACCCACACTGCCTGCATTGGAAGGGTGGGGTTGTAACCATGGAACTGCCAGGAAAGTCCCTAGATAGTTTAGAAAACACAGTTTATGTCACCTTCTAAAAGGGGTGCTCGAAGTATCTAGTTGCCTTTTTCATAGTACTGTGATGGATTTTAGCAGGTTATCTTTCTCTGCCATATTCTTTTAATGAACATGGAAAATTCAATGTTAACATGGAGAATAAATTAATAACTGGAAATTCAAGCCACTGGGGGGAGATAGAGAATGAGATCACTCTCCCAGTGCGCCTCAATTCATAGCACTTGGGAAACCCCCCCCTCTCAATTTTCATTCAGGTCAGAAGTTACAAAATGGTGGCCCATGATCCATAGCTGGCCTATAGATGCATTGTTTGGCTTACAAAATACTGCAAAAGAAAAAAAAAAAAAAAAAAAATTCACCAATGTTTAGAAGTCAAGAGACTTTACATTTCTGGATTCTCTTGAAAAAAGTGGAAAGGTCTGTACACACTGGACCCATTTTGCCACTTGCAGCTCTAGGCTGCCTGGGGGAGCAGTTGCCCCATTCAGTCATTGGGAGGACCCCAGTTTGCCACAGGCTCCACCCAGCTGCTGTGTTCACTTAGGTCACCTGCCTGACACCTGTAAGCATATTGATTCATTGGAAATATCTCAAATTCTCCCTGACCCTTAGATTTGGCTGAACACTTGCTTCTGGGTTAATTTCACTGTTGTTGATAAAATAATTCCCTGGGGCTATGAAGAGACAAGTTCAAAATCCTGGAGGGTTCATCCTGTAACACACACACTAATAAACATCTTTGGGTTGGAAGCAAAAGTGAAGGACTTGAGCAGAAGAACTAGGGAAATGATGCCCTGTTTTCCTTCAGCCGTGTAATTCTACACCCAAAGAATAGAATGGAGTCACAGTGTCTGACTTCAAAACCCAGCTTTACCTGTCATTGTCTGTTTGATCTTGGTCAAGTTCATTACCATGGCTGTGCCTCAGTTTCCTCGTTGTACAAAGCACTAAATTCTCTTTGTCTGTGAAATGTAATACATTCTCATTTCAGACTTTATGAGTTACTGTCTGTTGAGTTATTCATGGGTTTTATTTACTTATGAGTTACTCGTGAATGAAGATTAAACGAATTAACACTTTAGAACAGTGCCTCGCACATAGTAAACACCTGATAAATGTTAAAGTATATATATGTGTTATATAGTATTTATATATTTATATGTAAATTACATATTAATGTTAAGGTTTTCCTGGTGGCTCAGATGGTAAAGAATCTTCCTGCAGTGCAGGAGACTTGAGTTTGATCCCTGGGTCAGGAAGATCCCCTGGAGAAGAGAATGGCTACCCGGTGCAGTATTCTGGCCTGGAGAATTCCATGGACAGAGGAGCCTGGCAGGCTATAGTCCATGGGGTCACAAAGAGTTGGACACGACTGAGCAACTAACACTTACTTTTACTTACTTATACTTACTTTTATGTTTATAGAAATATCATTTGTCATGAAAAATTTATATGTTCTACATATATTTGTACAAAGTATATTTCTGTGAATAAATATTTTTTACGATCAACTCCATTACAAAAGAATAAAGTATATGTTTTAAGGGGGAAATGATTTGGTAGAAAACTTTTGCTTAGAAAGCAATAAGACAATGACAAGGGGGGAGGAGCCAAGATGGCGGAGGAATAGGACGGGGAGACCACTTTCTCCCCTACAAATTCATCGAAAGAACATTTGAACACTGAGCAAATTTCACAAAACAACTTCTGATCGCTAGCAGAGGACATCAGGCGCCCAGAAAAGCAGCCCATTGTCTTCGAAGGGAGGTAGGACAAAATATAAAAGATAAAAAGGGAGACAAAAGAGCTACGGACGGAAACCCGTCCCTGGAAGGGAGTCTTAATAGAGGAAGTTTCCAATCACCAGGAAACTCTCACACTGGCGGGACTGGGGGAAGTTTTCGGCAATCTAACTGGGAGGAAAAATTAAATAAGGCCCACAGATTACGTGCCTAAAAGCAACTCCCAGCAGAAAAGTACCCCAGATGCCTGCACCCGCCAGCAACAAGCGGGGGCGGAACGGAGAGGAGCGGGCGGCATTGCTTAGGGTAAGGACTGGCCCGAAGACTCTGAGAGCAATCGGAGGGAGCTTTTTTAAACTGTGGGATAGCAAGGGACAAAATTAATCGGCCAGAACACACTGCCAGCGGTTCCCAAAACAAAGGGACTGAGAAACTCCTGAGAAGAGCAGGCCCACCCCCGCTGGAGGTAGGAGGCAGGGGGGAGGGGAAAAGGGCAAACTCAGCCCCTGAGAAGCCACCCCCTCCCACACTGAAAACAGGCCCCCGCTTCCTATCTAAAGACTTCATGAGACCCGACTGGCGGCGCGCGCTGGGGCTGCGGAGGGAAAAAGCGCGCCGTACCCGGGGAGATTGCGCCCAAGCCTCTGGCTGCCTGGGCCGCTTGATGTGGAGGGAAAAGGTGCGCCGCACCCGAGGAGAGTGCGCCCAAGCCTCTGGCTGCCTGGGCCGCTCGCCGCGGAGGGAAAAGGCGCGCTGCACTCGGGAGAGTACGCCCAAGCCTCTGGCTGCCTGAACCGCTCAGGCCGGGGAAGGCACAAAACGCAGGCGCAACCGAATCCGTGCTTTTGTGGAGTACCTGAAAACGAACCGCACTCAACGCAGGGCCCGCTCCATATAGAGCAGCCGGGAGCCTGAGCAGTGTAGACGGGGAAAGCACAGACACCCGTGAGCGGGGCAAACCCAGTGTGGCCGGAACACGGTGAGTGCTATCCACACGGAGCGGTATCTGTCTAGAGTCCCTCCCTCCCCATAGCAGGACTAAACTGAACTAGCGAACCTAAATAAGAGATCAGCTCCGCCCACCTGTGTCAGGGCGGAAATTAGACGCTGAAGAGACTGCAACCAGAAGCCAAATAAACAAAGGGAACCGCTTCAGAAAGGACCAGTGCAACAGATTAAAATCCCTGAAGGTAACACCGACTACACCAGAAGGGGCCTATAGATATCAAGAAGTGTAAGCTGGAAAGAGGAGCTATCTGAAATTGAACTGAACCTACACTGACCGAAAAAACTCCAGAGAAATTCCTAGGTATATATGTATATATATATTTTAATTAAAAAAATTTTTTTTTCTTTCCTTTTATTTTTTATTTTTTCCTCTTTTATTTTCTTTTAAAATTCCCTATTACTCCCCCATTACTCCTCAACTTTCATTTTCATATATTTTTATGATTTTTTTACTTAGGGAAAAAGAATTGTTTTTTCTTTTTCTTCTTTTTCTTTCCTATTTCCTTTTAAAGTCCTCTAATACTCCTCTATTATTCCTTGATTTTCATTTTCATTTCACTATAACTTGCCAAAAAAAGAGAGAGAGAGAAACCCTATTTTTAAACCAAACTTCATATACATTTCTAAATTTTTTTTGTGTTTTTGTTTTTAAATATTGTATTTCAAAGAGTCTAATCTCTACACTAGATTTTTAATCTGTTTTTCAGTATGTGATATAAATTTTGGACATTTAAGAATCCAATATTCAGTTCCCATTTCTATTCAGGAGTGTGGTGATTACTCTCCCACTTTTGACTCTCTGTTTTCTACCTCAGAACACCTCTATTTCCTCCTTTCCCCTTCTCTTCCCAATCCAATTCTGTGAATCTTTGTGGGTGTCTGGGCTACGGAGAACACTTTGGGAACAGATAACTGCGTAGATCTGTCTCTCTCCTCTTGAGTCCCCTTCTTCTCCTCCTGCTCACCTCTATCTCCTTCCTCCCTCTCCTATTCTTCATGTAACTCTGTGAACCTCTCTGGTTGTCTCTCACAGTGGAGAATCTTTTCACCATTAACCTAGAAGTTTTATTATCAGTGCTGTATAGTTGGAGAAGTCTTGAGACTATTGGAACAATAAAACTGAAATCCAGAGGCAGGAGACTTAAGCCCAAAACCTGAGAAAACCAGAAAACTCCTGACTACACAGAACATTAAGGAATAAGAGACCATCCAAAAGCCTCCATACCTACACCAAAACCAACCACCACCCAAGAGCCAATAAGCTCCAGTACAAGACATACCACGCAAAGTCTTTAGCAACGCAGGAACATAGACCTGAGTGTCAACATACAGACTCTCCAAAGTCACACCTAACACATAGACCCATCGCAAAACTCATTACTGGACACTCCATTGCACTCCAGAGAGAAGAAGTCCAATTCCACACACCAGAACGCTGACACAAGCTTCCCTAACCAGGAAACCTTGACAAACCAATCGTCCAACCCCACCCACTGGGTGAAACCTCCACAATAAAAAGGAACCACAGGCCACAAGAATACAGAAAGCCCACTCCAGACACAGCAATCTAAACATGATTAAAAAGGCAGAGAAATACCCAACAGGTAAAGGAACATGAAAAAAGCCCACCAAGTCAAACAAAAGAGGAGGAAATAGGGAATCTACCTGAAAAAGAATTTAGAATAATGATAATAAAAATGATCCAAAATCTTGAAAACAAAATGGAGTTACAAATAAATAGTCTGGAGACAGAGATTGAGAAGATGCAAGAAATGTTTAACAAGGACCTCGAAGAAATTTTAAAAAGTCAATTAAAAATTAATAATGAAATAAATGAGATCAAAAACACTCTGGAGGGAACCATGAGTAGAATAACAGAGACAGAAGATAGGATAAGTGAGTTAGAAGATAAAATGGTGGAAATAAATGAAGCAGAGAGGAAAAAAGAAAAAAGAATCAAAAGAAATGAGGACAACCTCAGGGACCTCTGGGACAATGTGAAACGCCCCAACATTCGAATCATAGGAGTCCCAGAAGAAGAAGACAAAAAGAAAGGCCATGAGAAGTTACTCGAGGAGATAATAGCTGAAAAATTTCCTAAAATGGAGAAGGAAATAGCCACCCAAGTCCAAGAAACCCAGAGAGTCCCAAACAGGATAAACCCAATGTGAAGCACCCCAAGACACATACTAATCAAATTAACAAAGATCAAACACAAAGAACAAATATTAAAAGCAGCAAGGGAGAAACAACAAATAACACACAAAGGGATTCCCATAAGGATAACAGCTGATCTATCAATAGAAACCCTTCAGGCCAGAAGGGAATGGCAGGACATACTTAAAGTAATGAAAGAGAATAACCTACAACCTAGATTACTCTACCCAGCAAGGACCTCATTCAGATATGAAGGAGAACTCAAAAGCTTTACAGACAAGCAAAAGCTGAGAGAATTCAGCACCACCAAACCAGCTCTTCAACAAATACTAAAGGATCTTCTCTAGACAGGAAACACAGAAAGGTGGTATAAACGTGAACCCCAAACAACAAAATAAATGGCAATGGGACCATACCTATCAATAATTACCTTAAATGTAAATGGGTTGAATGCCCCAGGCAAAAGACAAAGGCTGGCTGAATGGATACAAAAGCAAGACCCCTATATATGCTGTCTACAAGAGACCCACCTCAAAACAAGGGACACATACAGACTAAAAGTGAAGGGCTGGAAAAAAATATTCCACACAAACGGAGACCAAAAGAAAGCAGGAGTCGCAATACTCATATCAGATAAAATAGACTTTCAAATAAAGACTGTGAAAAGAGACAAAGATGGACACTACATAATGATCAAAGGATCAATCCAAGAAGAAGATATAACAATTATAAATATACATGCACCCAACATAGGAGCACTGCAATATGTAAGGCAAACGCTAACGAGTATGAAAGAGGAAATTAATAGTAACACAATAATAGTAGGAGACTTTAATACCCCACTCACAACTATGGATAGATCAACTAAACATAAAATGAACAAGGAAACACAAACTTTAAAGGACACAATGGACCAGCTAGACCTAATTGACATCTATAGGACGTTTCACCCCAAAACAATCAACTTCACCTTTTTCTCAAGTGCACACGGAAACTTCTCCAGAATAGATCACATCCTGGGCCATAAATCTAGTCTTGGTAAATTCAAAAAGATTGAAATCATTCCAGTCATCTTTTCTGACCACAGTGCAGTAAGATTAGATCTCAATTACAGGAAAAAAATTATTAAAAATTCAAACATATGGAGGCTAAACAACACACTTCTGAATAACCAACAAATCATAGAAGAAATCAAAACAGAAATCAAAATATGCATAGAAATGAATGAAAATGAAAACACAACAACCCAAAATCTATGGGACACTGTAAAAGCAGTGCTAAGGGGAAGATTCATAGCATTACAGGCCTACCTCAAGAAACAAGAAAAAAGTCAAATAAATAACCTAACTCTACACCTAAAGCAACTAGAGAAGGAAGAAATGAAGAACCCCAGGGTTAGTAGAAGGAAAGAAATCTTAAAAATTAGGGCAGAAATAAATGCAAAAGAAACTAAAGAGACCATAGCAAAAATCAACAAAGCTAAAAGCTGGTTTTTTGAAAAAATAAACAAAATTGACAAACCATTAGCAAGACTCATTAAGAAACAAAGGGAGAAGAACCAAATTAACAAAATTAGAAACGAAAATGGAGAGATCACAACAGACAACACTGAAATACAAAGGATCATAAGAGACTACTACCAGCAGCTCTATGCCAATAAAATGGACAACTTGGAAGAAATGGACAAGTTCTTAGAGAAGTATAACTTTCCAAAACTGAACCAGGAAGAAATAGAAGATCTTAACAGAGCCATCACAAGCAAGGAAATCGAAACTGTAATCAGAAATCTTCCAGCAAACAAAAGCCCAGGACCAGATGGCTTCACAGCTGAATTCTACCAAAAATTTAGAGAAGAGCTAACACCTATCTTACTCAAACTATTCCAGAAAATTGCAGAAGAAGGTAAACTTACAAACTCATTCTATGAGGCCACCATCACCCTAATTCCAAAACCAGACAAAGATGCCACAAAAAAAGAGAACTGCAGGCCAATATCACTGATCAACATAGATGCAAAAATCCTTAACAAAATTCTAGCAAACAGAATCCAACAACATATTAAAAAAATCACACACCATGACCAAGTGGGCTTTATCCCAGGAATGCAAGGATTCTTTAATATCCGCAAATCAATCAATGTAATACACCACATTAACAAATTGAAAGATAAAAACCATATGATTATCTCAATAGATGCAGAAAAAGCCTTTGACAAAATTCAACATCCATTTATGATTAAAACTCTCCAGAAAGCAGGAATAGAAGGAACATACCTCAACATAATAAAAGCTATATATGACAAACCCACAGCAAGCATCACCCTCAATGGTGAAATACTGAAAGCATTTCCCCTGAAATCAGGAACAAGACAAGGGTGCCCACTCTCACCACTGCTATTCAACATAGTTTTGGAAGTGTTGGCCACAGCAATCAAGGCAGAAAAAGAAGTGAAAGGAATCCAGATAGGAAAAGAAGTGAAACTCTCTCTGTTTGCAGATGACATGATCCTCTACATAGAAAACCCTAAAGACTCTACCAGAAAATTACTAGAGCTAATCAATGAATACAGTAAAGTTGCAGGATATAAAATTAACACAGAGAAATGTCTTGCATTCCTATACACTAACAATGAGAAAACAGAAAGAGAAATTAAGGAAACGATACCATTCACCATTGCAACAAAAAGAATAAAATACTTAGGAGTATATCTACCTAAAGAAACAAAAGACCTATACATAGAAAACTATAAAACACTGATGAAAGAAATCAAAGAGGACACAAACAGATGGAGAAATATACCGTGTTCATGGATTGGAAGAATCAATATTGTCAAAATGGCTATACTACCCAAAGCAATCTATAGATTCAATGCAATCCCTATCAAGCTACCAACGGTATTTTTCACAGAACTAGAACAAATAATTTCACAATTTGTATGGAAATACAAAAAACCTCGAATACCCAGAGTAACCTTGAGAAAGAAGAATGGAACTGGAGGAATCAACCTGCCTGACTTCAGACTCTACTACAAAGCCACAGTCATCAAGACAGTATGGTACTGGCACAAAGACAGAAATATAGATCAATGGAACAGAATAGAAAGCCCAGAGATAAATCCACGAACCTATGGTCACCTTATCTTCAACAAAGGAGGCAAGGATATACAATGGAAAAAAGACAACCTCTTTAACAAGTGGTGCTGGGAAAACTGGTCAACCACCTGTAAAAGAATGAAACTAGAACACTTTCTAACACCATACACAAAAATAAACTCAAAATGGATTAAAGATCTAAATGTAAGACCAGAAACTACAAAACTCCTAGAGGAGAACATAGGCAAAACACTCTCCTACATAAATCACAGCAGGATCCTCTATGACCCACATCCCAGAATTTTAGAAACAAAAGCAAAAATAAACAAATTGGACCTAATGAAACTTGAAAGCTTTTGCACAACAAAGGAAACTATAAGCAAGGTGAAAAGACAGCCCTCAGATTGGGAGAAAATAATAGCAAACAAAGCAACAGACAAAGGATTAATCTCAAAAATATACAAGCAACTCCTGCAGCTCAACTCCAGAAAAATAAATGACCCAATCAAAAAATGGGCCAAAGAGCTAAACAGACATTTCTCCAAGACATACAGATGGCAAAAAAACACATGAAAAGATGCTCAACATCACTCATTATCAGAGAAATGCAAATCAAAACCACAATGAGGCACCATTACACGCCAGTCAGGATGGCTGCTATCCAAGAGTCTACAAGCAATAAATGCTGGAGAGGGTGTGGAGAAAAGGGAACCCTCTTACACTGTTGGTGGGAATGCAAATTAGTACAGCCACTATGGAAAACAGTGTGGAGGTTTTTTAAAAAGCTGGAAATAGAACTGCCATATGACCCAGCAATCCCACTTCTGGGCATACACACCGAGGAAACCAGATCTGAAAGAGACATGTGCACCCCAATGTTCATTGCAGCACTGTTTATAATAGCCAGGACATGGAAGCAACCTGGATGCCCATCAGCAGACTAATGGATGAGGCAGCTGTGGTACATATACACCATGGAATATTACTCAGCCATTAAAAAGAATTCATTTGAATCAGTTCTAATGAGATGGATGAAACTGGAGCCCATTATACAGAGCGAAGTAAGCCAGAAAGATAAAGACCATTACAGTATACTAACACATATATATGGAATTTAGAAAGATGGTAATGATAACCCTATATGCAGAACAGAAAAAGAGACTCAGATGTATAGAACAGACTTGTGGACTCTGTGGGAGAAAGCGAGGGTGGGATGTTTCAAGAGAACAACATCGAAACATGTATATTATCTAGGGTGAAACAGATCACCAGCCCAGGTTGGATGCATGAGACAAGTGCTCGGGCCTGGTGCACTGGGAAGACCCAGAGGTATCGGGTGGAGAGGGAGGTGGGAGGGGGGACTGGGATGGGGAATACATGTAAATCCATGGCTAATTCATTTCAATGTATGACAAAAACCACTGCAATGTTGTAATTAGCCTCCAACTAATAGAAATAAATGGAAAAAAAAAAAAAAGACAATGACAAATCTCATGAGTCCCTGGGCATTGCTGTTATCTGCATCAATTTCTTGTCCTTCACTAATTACAATCCCTATAAACACATACTTCTGGTAAGAGTGTAAATCACTACAAGCTGTTTTTTAAATGCAATAAAACATCTTCTTTAAATGTAATAAAACACTGAGGTTACTGAGGGGGATAATATAAAAGCCCATCATGGTTTTCATGTCTCTATCAAGGCAGAGTTTGAGTAGTTGAGCCAGATTCATACAAATAGCTTTTTTTTAAAACACAGAATTGATGTGTTCCAGTAAACAAGAATGCATAGTAATTTCTGTAATGAATTCCTTTTCTTTTCCCATTAGTAGCATCTAATAAAAATGAGGTATGTGTTCCTAGGGTATAAATAACTCATTAGTTTTGCTCGAAATTAGTGCAATGCTTTGTGTCCAGGTGTCCTGGCGTTTACCTGTGTGGAGACAGGAGAGACTCTTGGAGCCCTTAGAGTCAGAAATCAATGTCTTGGGTTCACCATCTCCACCATTGATTGATTGATTGTGTGATCTTGGACAAATGGCTAAGCCTCAGTTTTCTCATCTGCAAAGTGACAGTGATTGTCTTCCCACTTCCAAGGATGATTGCAAAGACTAAATGAGATGATTTGGAAAAGGGGAATTGGTTGTTTTCCATGTGAAGCCTATGTTGCTGTAATTTTCCTTTGAAGCACGTTTATGATTTTAGGATCCTATCAATCATGCATTGCTTTCCCTTATTTCATGGGTAACAGGAATATCTCCCTTGCCTGGTAACAGACTGGCAATGACATAACTTGAAGCACTCATCCCACCCCTACATTTTCTTTGTTCTTTAAGTGCCAATAATGGTGTGATGTATTAAGGCTTCTCTTTCATATGTGATGTTTGGGGATTGAAAAAGCTGAAGTTTCGGATATTTTTTAAATGTATCTTTTATTATAAAAAATTAGATGAGTGAGGCTGTGTTGGAGGTTATGTTCCATGGGAAGTGGGGTCCGAGATGGACATTTGCTTGCATGTGGGGTGTTTTGGGGATCGGTGCCTGTGGGGAAGTGAAAGGAGCAGAAGTGGGTGAAGGGAGAAGTGGGGCTGTGGTCCATGACACGACCTCAGCCCAGCCAGAGGGGCCGGACAGTGATAGCTCTGTGTTAAGCAGTCGAGGTGTGCAGGCTGCTCAGGGAAGGAGCTGTGAGCTGCGCAGGTGAGGAACCCTCCCCGCCTAAGGACCAGTGCAGCAGCGGGGGTGGGGAGTGGGGAGCCCAGACGAGCTCTTATCAACTGGTACACCTCGAGGGCCCCAAAGTCCACCCTGTGCCACTGAGAGTCTGCTTAATATAAAGGAGCAGTGAATGGGGTCAATTTCAGCCCCTGCCACTGTCACCTGTCCCAAGATAGCACCTAATCCTCACGCCCCTGGCCATCCCTCCTCTAGTCCCTTTCCTCCATCCCAGACCACCCTCACCCTCCACTAACAACCCTGCTGATCTGATTGGCTTACCTGGGGGAGAGACAGACCCTCATGCAAATGGCCTGAGCCCCTGGACACCCCGCCCTTCTCAGGCTGTGACTTGTATCTGTCCACATGCCTTCCAAACTGGGAAGCCTTCACTGATGGGATAGGCCCCTTCATCGTCACAGAACTTGCTTCCTGCCTTTTTGAGCACCTGTGACTTACCAGCATCTCCCACATTTTTGGCCACTTCTTCCTCATCTGGTTTGATTTACATAATGTGGTCAATACTGTGAACCAGGGTGACACTCTGAAACGTCTGGACAGCCCAGGTCACTTTGGCATATGTTAGCTCCGTCCTCATGCTTGTTTGGCATGGAGTTTCACTCCTTCCTGTGAGACCAGATTGTAAATGGAGACTGGTGTCCATTTCAAATGAATGCAAACTACTTTTCATTCTCCTTTCTAGCAAGGATCAAAAAGAATGAGTTCGCTAGATCAGTGGCAACATACTGTGTGCCTGAGAGCATGTAGTCTAATCTAATTAAGCTCCTGCTTCTGATGTGGCGGTTGCAGTTGAGGTTACTATTTTGCAGGAGGCCACTGGTGTCCTCCGGGACATATCTGGCTTTGGAAGTGTCACGGTGAGAGTCAACTGCCTCTCAGCCTTTGGGTCTTTAAGGAGGCGGTAATCTCTGCTCTCCTCCCAAGGACACAATGTTATTTTGGATTAACCATGTTGGCTGTGGGGGAGGGCCAATTTCAAAAGCTTCCACTGGATCTTTCCCACTATAATAGCTCTTACTCCATAAACCAAGGAATCACTGCGGATGCTCAGTGAACTGCCAAGTATAGCAGTTTTTTTCATTACTTATTTTTAAAATTTATTTTTATTTTTTATTTTTGGCTGCTCTGGGTCTTCTTTGCTGCGTGTGGGGTTTCTCTAGTTTTGGCGCGTGGGGGTTCCTCTCTAGTTGCAGTGCATTGGCTTCTCATTGCAGTGGCTCCTCTTGTTGCTGAGCATGGGCTCTAGGGCACTCAGGCTCAGTAATTGTGGTTCATGGGTTTAGTTGCCCCATGGCATGTAGGGTGTTCTCGGAACAGGAATCAAACTGGTGTCCCCTGAATTGGCAGGCAGATTCTTAACAACTGGACCACCAGGGAGGTTCCCAAGTATAACTGTTAAAATTACATATCTGGGAACTGACCACTAGGTTTGCCTATGGATCCGTTGGACCCACAGTTAGCTGACTCAGTTTATTACCTGGTCCCCGTAAGCCCCAGATCTCATGAGGGACCAGCTGCTAATTCAGGTCTCAGATACCATTAACTTAGACCCTGTGTCCAGCAGTCCTTGAAATATTTGGATGTTTGCCTTTCTTCAGGGTAGGATTACTTGAGTAAATGACCATAGGTGTCCATAGCTCTGTATGGGTCACCCTTAGCGTGGTCAGCCATCCTGGTTTTCCCAGGGCTGTCTCTGTTTAAACACTGAACACCCTGCATTCCTGGACATCCCTTAGTCCTTGGGCAAAACAGTCACCCTAGACTCCCCCAACCCCCTAGGAGGCACTGCCACTTTACCACTGATTATAATAATTGCATCCATTTTTTGTTGGCTAAGCATTACCTGGCCTTTATTATTTTAGAATCTCTCATCCCCTGGAAGCCTGGTTCTGTTACAGCATCTCCTGTGGTCAGCTTGGGTCTTCAGATGAGGGTCACCACTGAGCTTCTCAGAAATGCCAGTGATCCTTACACCAGAGCATTTCCTATCACTTTGCTGGAGCGTCCTATATGCAGCAAGTCTTCAGACCTTAAAAGTGGATCCCTTCTAGCATGATCACTTTTCTGAGATTTTGATTCTTTCTTCCATATCTGCCATGGCAGTCTGGCATTTCTGTGTGACTCGTGTTGGCTGTTGCTTTTCCCAAGCTTCCAAGGGCCATTCTAGTAGTATGCTGGTACCATCTTTTGTAGTTTGATGGATTATTAAATCATATATCATGATAGGGTGTGCTCACATTGATAAACTCCACTTACCCAACCTGATATTCTGACCCCCTGTATCCAGCAGCATCAGAATCCAGTCCTCACTGTCTTGCATCATGCAGCCAGTTCACTGAGTGGATAATTCCATTTCTCCCTTAGTTGATGCAGGATGCCCCTGTCTGGTTTATATTGTGACCTTACCGTAAGAGCTGCTGGTCTAGGGCTAGGAGGGAGGCGGAGGTAGACTCAGAGGAGGGCATGTTACACGACGGGGAGGCCTCTGAGTCATCTTCTGGGTTGAGGGGTTTGCCTTGAATAGGGAGGAGTGGGCAACTTCTGAACAGGCCAGAGGGCTCCGGGTTATCTGAGGATTCCATATTTTCAAATACATCAACATCAATGTTCCTATCTCGTCTCTGGGTCCCATTCTTTCATATCAGAGCCTGACTTTGCCATAGTAGATCTACCTTATTTGGGAGTTTAACCTTCTTGGGAGCTTGACTTCTTTTATGATTAAGCCCTGGTCCTTATCCTCAGCTCCATCTTCCTCTTGGCTGCGAGAGATGAGAGTTTCTTATTTGCTGGCAAGAGGCCCTCTGGCTTTCACATTTAGCCTTTAATTGCTAATAAATAACCATTCATATTTTATCTTTTTTTTTCTAAAGCATTCATTTTCTCTATCAACATCCATATAGTTCTACTTTATTGTGTTTATATTAATTACTATTTCCACATATTTCTCAACCTGATATGGTGTCCCCATGTGGTGAACCATCCCATTTCGCAGCTGGGACCGTGTTAACAATTGCATTGGTGCACATGTGCCAGGGGGTCATGGCTCCACCTTCCCCCAGGATGGGGCTCTTAGAGGCTCTTTCCTAAGACCATTCTTCAGACTGTCCTGGCACAGGTTGTCCCAGTTGGATTCTTTGGGAAACAGACTCTCAAGTGGAAACAAGTTGAAGAGCGCTCTGGGGGTCAAGAGCTTCCAAAAGGAAGAGAAACAAGTAGTATCAGGCTAAGGGAGATGGTGGTCTGTGTACATGCAGTCGCCACACAAGCCTCAGTGAATCCGCACGGGACTCTCAGGACCTGAAAGGGTCTCGGCACTGGGATAAGAGTAACAGGCATGATTCACCTCTGCGAATTGACCAGTCACAGGATGCAAACTGCCACCAGAGTGGCAACCCTTTTTATGCAGGAGGGGCTCTCAGCACTCACCGTATCTCTGGGAGTGAGGGTCTCAGTCCATAACGGAGATCGGGATGGAGCCTCGTGGCCTCCTGTTTACCAAATATGCTGAGGATTGGGCGGCATGTTGAGGAAATCTGTGAAATGTGGAAGTGGATAGGTTCTCAACTGGATGGGGCTTCCAGGTTCATCTACTTGCACTAACGTGCAAGTCACCGTGGTTGTAAAAGTGAAAAAACTACATCCTCATCGCCCCTGCCCAGCATTGTCTCCGTTAACTTGCTTGGAAATTGTTTAAGGTCAGTCTCATTTGCAAATGTAGATGTGGAAAATAAAGCCGAATGGGGAAGATTACATATTGCAATTGAAGAAAATGCAGTTACTGGTTGAAATTTTCTATTTGGGTTCTCAGCATTGACTCCATTTGGATTTCCCAGGGCAGGGGTTTCCCTGGTCCACCTTGATTGGCCATCTTGGAGAGGTGAGATCACTGAACCGTGGGGGCATGAGACTTAGGTTCTCTGGGCAACAACAGCTTTGGAGAATATCCTGGATTGAGGTAATGGGGTCAGAAAAACACCTATAGGCAAACTCCCTGTTGTGTGTGTGCTGGCAGCATCTGGAATCATCCAGGTGGTAGGGTGGAGTGCCGGGGTCCAGCCTCGGCAGGATCCAGGGGATACCCTCAGGATGAACGGCGTCGGCGAGGGAGAGAGAGAGAGAGAATGACCAGACGGGGGTGTTTGCAGGGTCTGGCAGAGTCTGGCAATGCCTTACTTTTTACTGTGGCTTTTATACCCTAAATTAGTACATTTCTAAGGGGAAGATAGTTTAACATTGCATCAGCTTGTTCTTCACGAAACCAGGGTGTTTTCTGCATACTTCTTTGTTTATGAGGGTCTTATACATTATCTTCTGGCCTTGGGGCCTATTAACATTTTATGCAAGTCAGGTGAATGAAAACCTATTTTCTGTTTCTATGGTGACCTTAACTGAAATGTAGCAGTCTCATAGGGCAACAGTACAGAGTAGAAGTAAACCTTGTTAACATAAAAATTAATCCTTCTGTAGAAGTTGTCAGTTGCATTTATCTAAGAAGTTTACCCCAGACTGACTCTGCGACTTTGGTGAGGCAGCCTCTACCTAGCACTCCTGGCTGACAATTAGCAACCATCTCATTGTTACTACACTAGGGCTAAGCTCTTATTTTTCTAGATCTATAACTATATTAACAATGGTTTCTATAACACAACCTTAGCATATTAAGAGTAAAAACACAGCAAGCAAATGTTAACCCAATAACCACCTTTAGAATAATTTTTCTTATGTTTTCTAATAGGACTCCTTCACCCCTCAAAAATGCTCTGTGTCTATTAGGGCTTTTATATAATCAGGCTCTTTATGCTATTTTTTGATTAGGATATTATAAGCAATCATGCATATTAGTACCAAGGGCATAAATGCATTTGGCTAACAAACTACCAGCAAAGGAGTTTAAATTAAAACACTCCTTTCACCCTGGATAATCTCATAAAATACCACCACCTGGGAAACTGATTGATTAAAGTTCTAAATTGATTCTTATTTGGCAAGAGATCGGGGAAGGCCTTCTGCCTGTGTCACAGAAATTAGGGAGTAGTCTATTGAGGCAGGCATCAGAAAGACAGGTATCATCTTTAAGGTGAGCGCTGGGGGCAGCTTTTCGAAATCCCTGAAAACCTGATCTGCCTTGCCTGTCAGGCTTTCTCCTTGTGACCTTGTCATGGGTAGGGTCTCATGTGTTGGCTCCCAGCAGTGGCGCTTGGAGAGCCTTAGCTAGTGCAGCAGGTCAGCGCCTGCACATGACATGTGGGTCCCATCAGCCTGCTCTTGAGGTGGGCTTTGGGGTAAATCATCTCAGTGACTGAAACAAACAAGTAAAAGCCTAGTTCACTCGCCAGTTGCTCCATCTTTATCATTTTGCCGGTGTGGACAGAACTTTGCTTCTCGCCCAAGAGATTCAGCTCCTTCCGCAATCAATCCCATCAGCTACTGTCCCTTTTCTCAAGCTGTTAATTTCTTCATCTGTGTCCTTCCTTCACCCTCACGGATCCCTGCCCTTCTCCACAGGTCTCAGCGACATAGAGTGACAAGACTCTTAAGAGGAAATGCTTCCCCATGTTAGGCTTCATTTTCTGCTGATAATTTTTCTGTGTCCCCACATTTATATAGAATATATGTTACACACATTTGCTATGTATTTGTATACTGTCTTATAGTAAACATATTTATATAGTATTAGGTAGCAATTTTAAATTTACACCACATGCCAATGCAGGAGATGCAAGTTTGATCCCTGGGTGGGGAAGATCCCCTGGAGTAGGAAATGACAACCCACTCTGGTATTCTTGTCTGGGAAATCCCATGGGCAGAGAAGCCTGGCAGGCTACACAGTCCATGGGGTCTCAAAAGAATCAGACACAGCTTAGCGACTAAACAACAGATATACATTGTTATAAATAAATGATGTTATATATTATTATAAATAACATGTTATAAATATCTATACATCCTATATCATATTTATTTTTGACCCCATGACTGCATGCAGCTGAACTCATGCATTAAATCTCACCCAAAGTGTCACTTCCTCCTCTATGAAGTTGTCCCCAGTGTCCCCAGGTTGAGGTATCCTCTCCTCTCTATGCTCAATGCACTATGTGTGCACCTTCCTGAACACTTATCACAGTCTTTGAATCATTTCCTTGTTTTTCCATCTTTTTATCACTGGACCAAACTCTTTCCAATTACAGTTGTATCATTTCAATCAGATTACTCAGTACTAGCTGAGTCCTAAGTCCTCAGAACTCTAATGACACTCAGTAGAGTTTTGGGGAAAACATGAAGTTAGTACACTGCTTGGCTCGTTAAAAAGGTTAAGCAAACACGTTGAATGAATGAAGAAGGAACACGTTAATAAATGAACATGGTCTGGGCTGAAAGCAGAGCCGCCCCTCAGGAACACTTGCAGGGCCCGGGCAGGAGGACGAGTTGAGGCCCACTTACCATATGTCTAAATAATTCAAGTCACAAAACAAGCTAGCTAACAGACTGTTAAGTAAAATGCTGTCTCTTCTTCCCTTGGCACATACATCTTTACGATGAAAAGTTGAAATATACATGAAAAGTTATGCATTTTGTGTGACTAAAAGAAGGCAAATACCAAAGATGTCTAAATATAATTAATATTGAAAATGTTCAGGTATTAATTTGAGGGGCTGATGGTGTTGAGATAATAAAGGCATATACATAATTCATAAATTCTTACACAGCTGGTCTATACCATTTATTTTTCTTGCCTTCATTTCTGCAAAAGCCCTGGGGTTAAAAAGCAAAAGCACTGGGGTTTTTTGTTTGTTATAATTAAGTCTCACATAATGTATGTTCTAGTGACAGTAAGGGCAGATTGCATTTTTAAAAATCCTCCTATATAGAATTAATTTTTATACAGAAATTAATTTCACCTTAGACAGGCACAAAGTTTTATGTATAAGAATATTCTGTGCAGCAATAGTATATTGCAGTTAGTGTTTTACAGTGACAAAAATAGAAACAAATGGGCCCATTACTATGGGAATGGTTGAATAGATTTTGGCATAGTTAAACACGTAATATAGCCACTTAAAGAAATAAATGGAAAAAAAAGAAAAAAAAAGAAATGAGTCATACTAGTTGACTTGGAGGGATTTCCATGAGATAGTTCCAGGGAAAGCCATATGTAAAGAGATGTGTATAATTCATCTCATTTCTATAAAATAGTCAATGACAAAAAGCTATGCATGTATGTATATTTTTACATATTTATATATGGTTTAGTTGAAATGGAGAAAAATATAGAAGGAATCACATTAATAGTTAACCTGGATTTTTTATACATGTGTGGGAGGGGGTGGTGATGCAGGTGTGAAATGGATGCAGATATGGGCTTTCCTGATAGCTCAGTTGGTAAAGAATATGTCTGAAATGTGGGAGACCTGGGTTTGATTCCTGGATTGAGAAGATCCCCTGGAGAAGGGAAAGGCTACCCACTCCAGTATCTGGAGAATTCCATGGACCGCATAGTCCATGGGGTCACAAAGTCGGATATGACTGAGCGGCTTTCAGCTTCACTTTCACTTTCATGAAAAGAAAAAGTAAAATCTGGTTGAGAAAATGCTCCATGCTTTATTTGATCTCCATTTTTCAATATTCTGTATGTGTTTGTATGAAGATAGGACATCAGGGGGAATTTTATGTCTATATTTACTGATATGTAAGTATAATAGACATGTAATTATCCAGAAAATTCTGTGATATCCTTCTATTTCATTCATAGCAAATAAAGTAAAAACCCTGTCTACATGTGTCTATGCTTTTAGATGGATGAACAAAGAGATGTGGAAAGACATGTGCCAGGCCATGTACTTGTACCAGGGACTAGACTACAGGACAGAACAGGAAAAAAAAGTTTTTTCTTTACCAGCACAGCTGGTGAAGAATCCACCTGCAATACAGGAGACCCTGGGTTCAGAAAGATCCCCCGGAGAAGGGATAGGTTACCCACTCCAGTATTTTTGAACTTTGTGGCTCAGAAGGTAAAAAATCCGCCTGCAATGCGGGAGACCTGGGTTTGATCCCTGGGTTGGGAAGATGCCCTGGAGAAGGGAAAGGCTACTCACTCCAGTAATCTGGCCTGGAGAATTCCGTGGACTCTATAGTCCATGGGGTTGCAAAGAGTCAGACACGACTGAGCGACTCTCACTTCACTTTTTATTTGTTTATTGTAGTTGCTGTATGTTACAGATGTAAAATATAGTGACTCACAATTTTTAAAGCTTATACTCCACTTGTAGTTATTATAAAGTATTGGTTATATCCCCCACCTTTTCCAGTATAGCTCATTTTATACCTAATACTTTGAACCTCTTAATCCTTTATCTTGCCCCTTCACTCTTCCTACTGGTAACCACTAGTTTGTTCCCTATATCTGGGAGTCAGCTTTTTTGTTATATTCACTGGTTTGTTGTATTTTTTCAGATTCCGTAGATAAATGATATCATACAGTATTTGTCTTTCTCTTATTTAATTTAGCATAATGCCCTCCAAGTCCATCCATGTTGCTGCAAATGGCAGTTTCATTCTTTTTTATTACTGAGTAGTATTCTATTCTATATATTTATGTATATATAACTACTGAAGCTGCTTCTTTATCCATTCATCTGTTGATGGACACTTAGGTTGCTTTCATATCTTGTGAATTATAAGTAATGGTGCTATGAACATTAAGGTACATGTGTCTTTTTGAATTAGCGTTTTTTTTTTTTCCAGATATATACCCCAGAGTGGAATTGCTGGGTCATATGGTAGTTCTATTTTTAGTTTTTTGTGACAACACCAAATGTTTTCTACAGTGACAGAACCAATTTTTTAATACATTCCCACTGACAGTGTACACGGGTTCCCTTTTCTCTGTATTCTTGCCAACATTGCCAACATTTGTTATTTGATCAATGGAAGAGGATAGAGCGCCCAGAAATAAACCCACGCACTTCTGGTCAATTAATCTATGACAAAGGAGGCAAGGACACACAATAGAGAAAATACAGTCTCTTCAATAAATGGTGCTGGGAAAACTGGACAGCTACATGGCAAAGAATAAAATTAGAGCGTTCTCTAACACCATATACCAAAATAAACTCAAAATGGGACTTCTCTGGTGGTCCAGTGGTTAAGACCCCATGCTTTCACTGCGGTGGGGCTCAGGTTAGATCCCTGGCTGGGGAACTAATATCCTGTATGCCACAGGGTATGGCCAAAACAAAGCCAAAAAAAAACCTCAAAATGGATTAAACATCTAAATGTAAGACTGAATACTCCAAAACTCCTAGAGGAAAACATAGGCAGAACACTCTTTGGTATAAATAGCAGCAGTATTTTGGGGGATCTGTCTCTTAAAGCAAAGGAAATAAAAGCAAAAATAAACACTTGGGACTCAGTTAAACTTAAAAGCTTTTGCATAGCCAAGGAAGCCCTCCTCAAAACAAAAAGACAACCTGTTGAATGGAAAATTTGCAAATAATATGACCCATAAGGAATTAATACCAACATATATGAATAGCTCACATAACTCAAAATTTTAAAACACTGATTAAAAAATGGACAGAAGACCTGAGAAAACAGTTCTCCAAAGAGTAAATGCAGATGGTTAGCAGGCGCGTTAAAAGATGCTCAGCATTGCGAGTTTTCAGGGAAATGCAAAGCAAAACCACAGTGAGGTGTCACCTCACACCTGTCAGAACGCCAACATCTGTTTCGTTTTACTGATTACAAGAAGTATACAAACTTTAACATATTGCTTTTATAACTTGAGAAATAGCACATCGGATCTTTTCTAAGAAATATGGAAGTCCTTGGAGACCTGGGCCTCATCCTGATACTGCCATTTACTATCTCCAATTCCTCAATGTTGTTCTCTGTCAAATAGGGACAGTAACAGTATCCAGCAAATAAATAGGAAGATAAAATAGGTTAATCCAAGGAAAAGTTTAGCACAGTAGCTAGCAAACAGGAAGCACTTCCTTAAGGTTTTGCTATTATTATTACCATTACTCTCATCATCACTCTTCCCCTTTCCCTCCTACAAGAAGAGTGTTTGAACCAGATGTAGGGGGCTGGCAGCTGGAGAACATAACAGAAGCACTGATGTGTGAGTTGCTAAAGAGGCTTTTTATAAGGCATCAGTGTGGCATATAACCACACTGCTGGGTGGAAGGAAGCTGTTAAAAGCACCAGTGTGGGGTCACATGAAACTAAGTATAAAATAAATGAAAAATAAGTTTTACACATTTGACTTTGGGACCTTGTAAACATTTTATCTTATTAGGAAATTAAATTTTGATACTTCATTTGATATAAAACTAAATTTAAAAAGCAATTCATAAATGTCAAAAGTGCAGTGAAATAGGTGAACCTAACTGTGCATCTAGTTGGTGGTATAATTAGACAGGAACTAGTTCTTTAAAACTCACTGATTTGACTATACATCGTGTGTGAAATATACTCTAAGGACAAAAATAACTACAAAAACTGTTTTAGCTGCTTCTTGGGACCATATTTTTGGTGGTAGCATTTGAATTGATATTCTGAGTCTCCTAAGGTAAACAGGAACTCACACTCAGACACACCTTCTCTCCCACCCACCCCAATCCTGTTGCATATTCACTAGCTGTGTGAGTTGGATAGCATGGCCACTTAGTCCATCTACTTCTTTTCACCAGATCATTTGACAGGTGTTACCCCTAGAAAATTCAGAATAAGTCTATGTGCAACCCATAAACATGGTCCCTAGAAATTCATGGCATAAGCTTATAGTGACCATGATTTCAAAATTAGGTTATTTTAGTTATGGTTTTTTTCCTTGACTGAGTGATGACAGGGTAAATGATTGAAATATGATGAGTGTTCTCATTGGTTTTCTCACCCTCTGCTCATTAGAGAGGATTCTTCTAACTTGGAGTTCAGTTCAGTTCAGTCGCTCAGTTGTGTCCGACTCTTTGCGACCCCATGAATCGCAGCACACCAGGCCTCCCTGTCTATCACAAACTCCCGGAGTTTACTCTAACTCAAGCCCATCGAGTCAGTGATGCCATCCAGCCATCTCATCCTCTGTCGTCCCCTTCTCCTCCTGCCCCCAATCCCTCCCAGCATCAGGGTCTTTTCCAACAAGTCAACTCTTCGCATGAGGTGGCCAAAGTATTGGAGTTTCAGCGTCAGCATCAGTCCTTCCAATGAACACCCAGGACTGATCTCCTTTAGGATGGACTGGTTGGATCTCCTTGCAGTCCAAGGGACTCTCAAGAGTCTTCTCCAACGCCATAGTTCAAAAGCATCAATTTTTTGGCACTCAGCTTTCTTCACAGTCTAACTCTCACATCCATACATGACCACTGGAAAAACCATAGCCTTGACCAGACGGACCTTTGTTGGCAAAGTAATGTCTCTGCTTTTTAATATGCTGTCTAGGTTGGTCATAACTTTCCTTCCAAGGAGTAAGTACCTAGGCCCTGATCCTCCTCCATCCTTCAAGGATGACCTTGTCTTGCTAGACCAGTTCTTGGGCTTTTGTAATGGGTAATTTTAAGATGATGGAAAAGACAGGAAGATAGTAAGATGCACATGGGAAGAAGAGCTAGGAGTCATTCATGGGGGATTGTTGAGAACAGGTGCAACTGTGGTGTGTGGAGACAGTGGGCTTTAAGGAGAGAAGGTAGCTGTGTCTGATAAATATAGGTTATTGTGACATTCACTGTTTGAATGAACACTGTTTCTCTAACTGGACTTCTAAACTGGACAACACAGATCATGACTATATAAATGATACAGTTGCAATGAACAGAGACTTATACCAGTTTCTCAGTAAAGCTGGGAGAGGATTTTAAGGACACCGAAGGGTTGTAATTGGAATGGGGCATGTCTGAAACAGAAACAGCTCCAGGGACAATCTTCTGACGGGCTCCACGGTCTTATTCATAGGGGCTCCTCTGCTTCCTGCATTGTTCTATTTTCCTCACGCCATTGGATGGCCTCCTCTCATTGCACCTGGCGTGTGCTCCCACATAGCCTCTGTTTGTCCATGGCTCATATGACGGTCCTGCTCTAATACTGAATTTATGCCTTACACGGGGGAGTCTGATGAGCCCAGCTCATCTTTGTGAGTTGGCCCATTCCATATGTGGTAACTGAGTCTATGACTTGGCGGCCTTGGGTATATAGTTCTAATCAGGTTCTTTCAGAAGTGACAGCCTTGGGCTTCCCTGGTGGCTTAGTGGTAAAGAATCCGCCTGCCAGTGCGGGAGACAGCAGGTTTGAGCCCTCTGTGGTCTGGGAAGATCCCACATGCCGTGGAGCAACTAAGGCCGTGTGCCGCAACTATTAAGTCTGCCCCAGAGCCTGGGAGCCATAACTGCTGAAGCCTGTGCATCCTGAAGCCCAGGCTCTGCAACAGGAGAAACAACCACAATGAAAAGCCCAGACAGGCACCACAACCACAGAGGAGCCCCCGCTCGCCACAACTAGAGAAAACCTGTGCACGGCGACAAAGACCCAGAACAGCCAAAACTAAACTGTAAAAAATAAATTTAAAAAATAAAAGTGACAGCCTCACTTGGAAGAAAATACAGTCTCGGTGGCTCTCCCCTGAGCAAGGCTGTTGGTGGCACAGTTTTTCCTTGAAGGGCTGTTATATGTTGGCAAAATGAGAAGTGATGGTCTGGTCCTGGTTTAATGGAAAGTGCAAGTGTAGATTCTGGTCCAGGCTCTTTCTGGTGTTATCACTTTGAATTTCATGAACTTCTCTGTACCTCAGTTTTCTCATCAAGATACCTCCCCTCTCAATCATCACAGAGTTTTTCGGAAAACTACGTCAATCATATGTGATTAGGATTGGAAAATTTTTTGGTGCCTCGCAAATATAATAATACTGATATGTTTCTTTAATACATTACAAGGTATACTTTTTTTTCCATTTTACTACTTTTTTGCTTTTTATTTTTATTTTTTAAAATTTATTTTAATTGGAGGCTAATTACTTTATAATATTGTAGTGGTTTTTGCCATTTTACTACTTTTAAATCAGACTATCTTTCCATTTACGCCTCAGAATTGATGCCAACATTTAATGCTATAGTTTTTGTTGTTACCCCAGATGTTATGAAGCCATTGGCATGTCTTAGAATCAATGGGTGTTTTACAGTAGATACAATCTGTTAGTTTTCTATCACTGTGGACCACAATATAGCAGTTTAAAACAATGCCCATTTATCCCATCACAGTTCCTGTCAACTCACCTGGGTTTCTCAATTCAATATCTCACAAAACAAATCCAAGTGTTGGCAGCCAGGGGTTCCTCAGAGAATTAAGCCCAAATGCCCCAAGGCACTGGTTGTAATGTATTCACTTCTCTTTTATGCATCTAGGGTGGGACGGGTTGTGTACCATGCTTACTAGAATAATGAGAATCCTCATCAGAATCAGAGAAAATTGGTTCTGATGGGCAGCTGTGGTGGAGATCAGGTGGCCTGATCGGTTGCTGGTGGTTGCCATGGGTGCTGGTGAGGGGAGTAATAGTGTGGGTGCCCTGAATTTGCCATCACTGCTTTCCTGCCTGCAAGATTTGGTGCATCACCATTGCAGGTCAGCCCTCTCCTTCAGTATCTCCCAGGTGGTTGATTCTGAGACCTTCACTGCAGTGTGTTAGAGAGAGTGTCCTTCTAATAACTGATGACCTAAGAAGTATCTTCTCCCCGCTGCCCCCCCCCCCAACACGCACACACCTTGCACTCACTTTCTAACTTTCAGTACAGTTCAGTCACTCAGTCGTGTCCGACTCTCTGTGACCCCATGGACCGCAACACACCAGGCCTCCCTGTCCATCACCAACTCCCAGAGTTTACCCAAACTCATGTCCATTGAGTCAGTGATGCCATCCAACCATCTCATCCTCTGTTGTCCCCTTCTCCTCCTGCCCTCAATCTTTCTCAGAATTAGGGTCTTTTCAAATGTCAGCTCTTTGCATCAGGTGGCCAAAGTATTGGAGTTTCAGCTTCAACATCAGTCCTTCCAATGAACAGCCAGGACTGATATCCTTTAGGATGGACTGGTTGGATCTCCTTGCAGTCCAAGAGTCTCAAGAGTCTTCAAGAGTCTCAAGAGTCTTCTCCAACAACACAGTTCAGAAGCATCAATTCTTTTGTGCTCAGCTTTCTTTATAGTCCAACTCTCACACCCATACATAACCACTGGAAAAACCATAGCCTTGATAGATGGACCTTTGTTGACCAAGTAATGTCTCTGTTTTTTAATATGCTATCTAGGTTGGTCATAACTTTCCTTCCAAGGAGTAGACGTCTTCTAATTTCATGACTGCAATCACCATCTGCAGTGATTTTGGAGCCCCCCGCCCAAAAAGTCAGCCATTGTTTCCCCATCTATTTGCCATGAAGTGATGGGACTGGATGCCATGATCTTAGTTTTCTGAATGTTGAGCTTTAAGCCAGCTTTTTCACTCTCTTCTTTCACTTTCATCAAGAGGCTCTTTAGTTCTTCGCTTTCTGCCATAAGTGTTGTGTCATCTGCGTATCTGATGTTATTGATATTTCTCCTGGCAATCTTGATTCCAGCTTGTGCTTCACCCACACCAGCATTTCTCATATACTCTGCCTATAAGTTAAATAAGTAGGGTGACAACATACAGCCTTGATGTACTCCTTTTCCTATTTGGAACCAGTCTGTTGTTCCATCTCCAGTTCTAACTGTTGCTTCTTGACCTGCATACAGATTTCTCAGGCAGCAGATCAGGTGGTCTGGTATTCCCGTCTCTTGAATTTTCCACAGTTTGTTGTGATCCACACAGTCAGAAGGCTCTGGCGTAGTCAATAAAGCAAAAATAGATTTTTTCTTCTGGAACTCTCTTGCTTTTTCGATGATCCAGTGGGTATTGGCCATTTGATCTCTGGTTCCTCTGCCTTTTCTAAATCCAGCTTGAAAATCTGGGAGTTCATGTACTGTTGAAGCCTGGCTTGGAGAATTTTGAGCATTACTTTACTAATGTGTGAGATGAGTACAATTGTGTGGTAGTTTGAGCAGTCTTTGGCATTGCCTTTCTTTGGGATTGGAATGAAAATTTACTTTTTCCAGTCCTGTGGTCACTGCTGAGTTTTCCAGATTTGCTGGCATATTAAGTGTAGCACTTTCACAGCATCATCTTTTAGGATTTGAAATAACTCAACTGGATTTCCATTACTTCCACTAGCTTTGTTCATAGTGATGCTTCCTAAGACCCACTTGACTTCACATTCCAGGATGTCTGGCTCTAGGTGAGTGATCACACCATCATGATTATCTGGGTCATGAAGATCTTTTTTGTACAGTTCTGTGTATTCTTGCCACCTCTACTTAATGTCTTCTGCTTCTGTTAGGTTCATACAATTTCTGTCCTTTATTGTGTTCATCTTTGCATGAAATGTTCCCTTGGTATCTCTGATTTTCTTGCAGAGATTGCTAGTCTTTCCCATTCTATTATCTCCTCTTATTTCTTTGCATTGATCACTAAGGAAGGCTTTCTTATCTCTCCTTGCCGTTCTTTGGCACTCTGCACTCAAATGGGTATATATTTCCTTTTCTCCTTTGCCTCCAGCTTCTCTTTTCTCAGCTATTTGTAAGGCCTTGTCAGACAACCATTTTGCCTTTTTGCATTTTGGGGGGGGGGTGGGTCCTTGATCACTGCCTCCTGTGCAACATCATAAACCTCCATCCATAGCTCTTTAGGCACTCTGTCAGATCTAATCTTTTGAATCTATTTGTCACTTCCACTGTATAATCAAGATTTAGGTCATACCTGAATGGTCTAGTGGTTTTCCCTACTTTCTTCAATTTAAGTCCGAATTTGGCAATAAGGAGTTCACAACCTGAGTCGCAGTCAGCTCCTGGTCTTGTTTTTGCTGACTGTAGAGAGCTTCTCCATCTTTGGCTGCAAAGAATACAATCAGCCTGATTTTTGTATTGACCATCTGGTGATGTCATAACACAGAGTTCTCTTGTGTTGTTGGAAGAAGATGTTTGCTATGACCAATGCGTTCTCTTGGCAAAACTCTGTTAGCCTTTGACCTGCTTCATTTTGTACTCTAAGGCCAAATTTGCCTGTTACGCCAGGTAGCTCTCGACTTCCTAATTTTGCATTCTAGCCCCTATAATGAAGAGAACATCTTTTTGGGGTGTTAGTTCTAGTGTTAGTAGAAGGAATCAAACAAAGATCACACCCCTAGTGCTAAAACTGAAGGCTCTGGTGATCTTTGGGCAAATCATGACTGTATATCAAAGTGTTGCCTTGCCTTTAGTGGGCACTTAATACATCACTGTCAGTAGTGAGAATGTCTTGACAACTTCAATCAGATCAACATATATCAGCCCTCTTCTTTAACTAAAACCAGCACTAACAGTCAAACTTATTCACACCACCCTCTTTCATAAATACCTGGAGTATTTGTTTTTGTATGTTCCACTAGTGTGTGAGTTACTTCAGGAAAAGTGACTATGGATTGTTTTCCATTTCATTCCTATTACCTGGCATAATAGTCACCTCTGAGTAAGTTCTTAATGGGATGAACATATGAATGAATGAATTTACTAAGTACCTTCCAGGTACTCAGGACCAAATAGCTTTGTTTTTGTTTGTTTAATAGAATCCAAAGGTGTGATCCCTATTCTCCCTTCATCATCATAAGATAGTTTGGTGGCAAGGAGAGAGGAAAAAAAAAAAATGTGGGAAGAAGGTAAGTGAGTTACACCAGGATATGAGAGGAAGCAGATAATGCTAGTGATTGTTCTTGTCAACTTAGAACAGGCAGGATATAAATACATGTTATAGAAGAGGAAATTCAAGAGAGACACAGGGAAACAGGTTCGAGATTTTGAAAAATAGCACGGTCAGGACCTGCTTACTCAGAGGCAATTAGACTATGACCCAGGGCAAATCATGCTTCACTTTACTGTTATTGTTCAAGTGAGATGAAATTTCATAAGCCCAGAAGCCCCAGCCCTTCCTGCCTATTTCGTTGGAGCACGAACTAGTAGTTTTCAAGGGGTGAGTCTTGGGTTAAGGCTGAATGCTCCCTCGTCATAAGCCCAAATTAACAGAGGCGAGTTCTGTCTTTCTTCTCAGTGACTCCAGTCCCCCATCCCATCTTTTTTTTTGCTAAACTTTAATTTTAAAGGCATTTATGGTACATAAAACCTTCAATTATAGCTTTTCAGTAGACATACCATGGACAACTTAAAATTTATTTACTTATATTTATTTTTAAAGTAATTGCTTTCATCTAGAAAAAAGTAATTGCTTTCATCTAGTAATTGTGTTCATTTAGTCAACACAGAGCTATATTGAGTTCAGGAAAATTACTCCCCTTGCTCATGGACTCTTGCAACCAGAAGAACTCAGAGTTCTTCAGCTGTTGTGTGAGCTAGGTGGTTGCTACCCCTGGATCACAAGATGGGGTCTGCAGATTGTGCCTCCAAACACTGCTGGGGTTCAGAGGCCAAAGCTTTGCAAAGGAAACTGTGGGCCTGATGGTGGTATCTAGTTGAACTTCAGGACCAACAGATCAGGGTTACAATGGGAAACCCAAGTGCTTGGCCACCAGGGACCTAGCAAGCTTGGCAAAGTGCAAGAAGAAGACTCAGAGAGGAATTCTCCACCCACTTTCTTGAACCTTCTATCTCAGCACATCCCAGTTGCCCGCCTTCTGCATTCTAGCTCTGGAAAATGTAATTGCCTCCTGTTCTGAAGAACTCCAGGAAAAACTCACCCTTTTGGTCATTCTTGTTTGCAGGGTGCACGTCATGGCTAGCAAACAGCGTGCTTGCCTAGACATGTTACCCTCTTGGATAGGAGGAAGGTCTGTGCATTTTGGGTGGCACTAAACTTACTAATCTAGTAGTTTAGACCGGTACTCAGGCTCCAGTCCCAGAGTGACTGGAGAAGGGCTCAGGAAAGCTTGCTCAACTGGCTTCTGGTGCTAAAGAAAGGTTTTCCTAGAAGGGATGCCACAGTAACTCCTCTGACTTCGGGACCAGGCAGCCAATGCACAAGAGGATAAGTGAGGGAGATTATGACAAATGCAGTCCGTTCTCTGTCCACAGACTTTGTTTTCGGTATTTGTTTATTTTTTAATACTTATTTACTTGACTATGTTAGTTCTTAGTTGTAGCACACGGGATCTTTCGTTGTACATAGGTTGCACATGGATTCTTAGTTCCTTGATCAGAGATCAAACCCGTGTCCCTTGTATTGCAAGGCAGATTCTTAACCACTCAACCACCAGGCAAGTTCCTTGAGTTGTTTGTTTAAATCATGGCCCAGAGAAATCCAACGCAGCTGCAGCCCATCTTTGGTTACTAGGCCAAGAGTTTGCAACACTCTACCCATTGCAGATTGGTTCCCCTGCATGGCCTTGGGTTGGGGTGGGGCTGGGGAGGGAGGTCAGACCCCCACCCCAGGGCCCACACCCCAGTCAGTGACTTTGGACAATTCCCTTGTCTCTGAACCTCAGTCTCTTCATTTGTAAAATGGAGGCAAGGCCTACCTCATAAGTTCAGTGTGTGAGGATGAGGTGAGACTCTATACTAAGAGTATTTGCCTTTGTGTCTGGCACACACTTAGAAGTGGCAGTGAGCCCACGAGCTAGGTCCATACATCGATACAAACCAGCCTCATGTCTAGCCAGACTATGTCTGAGGTCAGCCTCAGAGCCTCAGTTTGCACGCCTGTCTCCTCACCTCCTGACCCAGTCCTGGGTCTCTGCCTGCGAGCCCCCAGCTTCCTTTCCCTCCTGTGCTCACACTTGCTCCTGGGCCCCAGCTGCAGGTTCAGCTTCTTGGCTGGACTTGGGGCTCCCTCCCTGGAAGAAGGTTTGTATTTGCCCTCCAGATCTCCCCAGAGGCACCTCAGCCATCCTTTCAAGAGTTATCTGGGCTGGAATCAGCTGTGCTACCTCCTGAGTTCTGAGGTGCCCAGGCACATCTCCCCACGGGTGGGGACAGGACTGTGAGATGGGGAAACGGACTGAAGGGTCAGCATCGAGGGGCTCTGCTCACGTGGCTGATTCTCTGTGGCTCCCAATCTTCACAGATGCTCTCTCCTTTCTCTTCTTCCATGAGCACACCCTACCCAGGCCACTGGTCTCAGCAAAATCCATTTCCCAGAGCAGCTGCTATGAGTGAATATTTGTGTCCCCCACTCCCCAAATTCATATCTTGAAGCCCTAACCCACAAGGTAGTGCTATTTGCGGGTGGAGCCTTTGGGATGTAATTAAGTTTAGACAGTGTCATGAGGGGGTCTTCCCAGGTGACGCTTGTGGTGAAGAGCCTGCCTGGCAATGCAGGAGACTTCAGAGACGCAGGTTTGATCCCTGGGTCAGGGAAGATCCCCTGAAGGAGGGCAAGGCAACCCACTCCAGTATTCTTGCCTGGAGAATCCCATGGATCGAGGAGCCAGGCGGGCTGTGGTCCACAGGGTCACAAAGAGTCAGACACAGCTGAAGCGACTTAGCACACACGCACGAGGTCAAAAGGGCCCTCATCAGACAACGAATCTGCCGCACCTTGATTGTGAACTTCCCAGACTCTGGAACTGTGAGAAAGCAATGCTGGTTGGTTAAGCCACCCGGTCTCTTAGTGTTTTGTTACAGTAGCCTGAACTAAGACAACAGCTTTCCTTGAGTCACAATTATGAGCCTCCCCTTCAATTATATTCTCTCAGGAAATATACCATATGTGTTTTTTTCACTGCACTTATTATAATATGTATTTATACATATTTATTATGTTTTGGTCAAGGTTTTCTTCCCCTATATTTGTTAGGCTATAATACATTAGTATATAGAGATATATTATAGGTGAGAGACCCCACAAGACATAGCAGAAGTTTATTTTTCTCTCAGGTAAAACCTGCAGTTGGCATAGTGGCTCTGCTCCACAGAGTCACCTGTTTTGCTATCCCTAGGGTGTCCCCTCATTTATGTGGCCCCAAATAGCTCATGGTAGTATCCTCTTTCCTGCCAGTGGAGGGGATGGGAGGGGAAGGGGCAGTGACACCCTTTCCCTTTAAGGGCTGGAGCACAGTGCCTGACGTATATTGAGCGCCCTGTAAATCACTCGTGGTCCTGATACTGCCCTGTCATGCCTTCCCCATCCTAGAACCCATCGCAGAGAGTGTCAGTCACCATATGTAAGTGGATACCTACAGAAACAGGGCAATACATATGCTCCAATGAAGTCGCGCAGCATTTTCCAAAGAACTGGTGTCTGCTCATTCTCCTTCCGACTTCTGGTTCCTACTCTGTGGGCCCCTCTTTCCCAGAAAACAGTCTCTTCTTCCTGGAGAGGACAGGCTAAGGCCTGTGAGGGTACTGGTGGCTGATTTTCAGAAGTGAAGCACCCACACCCAGTTCAAATGTCACCTCTTCTGCAGCCTTCCCTGACCCTCTTCCTCCCACTCGCTTCCTGCCCAGGAAGACCTGGAAGAATGAATCACTTCCTCTGTACTCTGGCTGTTCCCTGCCCATTTCTGTTTCAGCTTTTATCCCACTGGAAACAGGGGGAGAGCTTGGGCTGGTTCCATCTGGTGTCACCCAGGCATCAGCCTCTGAGGCTTGTCCTTGTACCCTCAACTGCTGGGAGCCTTCCACCATTAGAGGGGGTCGGCTCTGGGACTTCCCGGCAATCCAGGGGTTGACAATCTGCCTGCCAGCGCAGGGGGCATGGGCTCGATCCCTGGGCTGGGAGGATCCCACATGCCGCAGGGCAGCTAAGCCTGTGAGCCACAACAGCTGAGCCTGCGGCCCTAGAGTTCATGCTCCACAACACGAGAAGCCGCCACAACTAGAGGGTAGCCCCTGCTCACACGTGCAGGAAGACCCAGCGCAGCCAAAAATAAATTTTAAAGAGGGCTGTCTTCATAAGATTAGTCAGATTGCAGTTGAGTAAAGTCTTGAGGGCACACACGGGTGCCATTTTTGCTGATTAACAGAATATGCTGTTTGCTAATAAGTTCAGAGGCCAAGGAGAAAGACAAAGAGTATTGGTGCCCAGCACTGGCCATCCACAGTGCTCAGAGGAACAGAGGCGGAACAGGCTGAAGAGACTGCTCAACTTTCCAGGAGCCCCCTGGTTCTGATGCTGGATACTGTGTGCTGGGACAAGACAGCTGGTTCTAGAACTCCGGCTCCTCCACATGGTCCCTCTCGGATGAGAGCTTTCACTTTGGGCTCCACGGCTCCACTGACGTCCCCCCCTTCAGCGTACCCCAGAGACTCACTTCCAGGCTCCGAGGAGGAAGAAGCCTTACCCTGTCTCACTCTGGATTTCTAAGCCTCTAGTCTCCTCAAGCACAGGCTTTTGGCCAAACACTCAGAACCTTTCTCGCTAGGCCTGTGTCATCCCTGTGTTGAGGCAGAGATGGAGCCGTGTTCATTTGCCTGAAGGAGAAGGGGTCACAAGGCAGCAAGCAGCAGGAGCGGGTGCCTGGGGGCAAATCCAGGCTAAGACGTCAGCGGTCGTGTACCTCCTCCAGCTGTCTCGCTGTTGTTTGTGCTCCTCTTCCTCGCTAGACTGGAAGATGCAGGATGCAGGCCGGAACTGTGCATTATTGTTTTCACATTCAAGGCCTGTGTTAGGGCACCTTTTTGGTAAATATTCAGTGAATAGTCTTAAATCTATATGACAATTCTTTGTTGGAAAGTGGTCATCACTTATATTTGTAAACACTCTCCAGATGTCTTCATTACTTTGTCTTATCCTCAAAGACAATCTTAGTAAAGAAAAGTGGGCACTATTATTCCTTACCTTATGGAGACCAGGGAATTAAGAGACTTGGCCTAGGGTCCCCTTATTAGGTAAAAGCAGGGCTGAGACTGAGACCAAGTTCTGCTTGCTTCAAGGCCCATTTTCTCTCCGTAGGTTAAAGGCAGGAAAAGGGAGACAGAAAGGGTGTGGGCTGTTATTGGACCCCTGGGACTCCTGTTAGCCTGCTCAGCTGTCCTTTGAAATAAAGTCCCTTACCTTAGGGTCAGGTTGAAGCCTGGGGTCAGAGAATAATCTAGAAAAGGATGCTCAGGCTGAATAACACACCCCTTGGTCAGAGTGGTAATGGACAATTGAATCCCAATCAGCCTTGGCCCCTTGTTTGGTCCCCTTATTCAACATTCTTAAAAATTGTTGAATACCTGAAAGAGCTTTTGTTTATTTGGGTTGTACCCATCAATATTTTCAGCAATTGAAGAATTGAAGCTGAGTACTTTTAAAAATATTGAAGATTAAAATTTAGCATAAAGTTCATTTTACATTTTTACATCCATCTTTAATGTAAAAGAGGTTGTTGTTATTGTTGTTTGTTTTTTCATTTGTCTCCAACAAACTTCATCTTCCCATCCCTGATGAGTGAGTCACAAATGAAAGGGGGCTCGGAACCCACTTTGGGAATTGTAGGTAGAGATTTGGGAAGTCCTCAAGCTCAGACTTCCCCACTGGGTGTGAGATATATTAGAGGGTAGGTAGGTCTGCTTGTCCACAGGACCATGGAAGCAGGAGAGAGTGTGGGGGCCCTGGGACCTCTATCCCAAAACAGAAGTTTGGAGACATCCCCTGGGAGCCAGCAGAGATTAAAGAAGGCTAATCCTCATCCCTGGGAAACATTAAAGGTTTGCTGAGGTCAGCAGGGTTGAACCCCCCCAGCCTGGAGAGGGAGTGGTTAAGAGATTGAGGAGACTGAGACCCGCAGACAAGAGCTGCAGGTGAGGGCCCAAGGCTGGTTGGGATTCAATTGTCCATTACACTATCTGGCTTAATGGAAGACTGCTGGACAGCCTCAGCATTTAGTCTTTTCCAAATTTTTTTTTTTTAGTTGCAGTACATATGGATGTGCAACCTCTCGCAGCTAGGTGGTAGGAAAAGGAAGGAGTGTTTTAACAGCCTTTTCAAATAACTTTGGATGTTCCTCTTCCATACCTACAAAACTTGACAAGAGGAAGTTTCCTAAAGATTAGTTGCAATGTGGAGTCTGAAATTGTATCAATGAAATGTTCATACTCTGTTGTATTAAAACTCATTGATCTTTGACCAGTGCTGATCTGTACCATTGTGCACTGGTCTCTGGGAAGCTATTAGTGTATTGATTTGTACCGCTCCTCTTACATGAAGGCACATTTCTTTATGAAATATCGAAAAATCACATCTATTAATATTACCTGGAGAAAGAAAATGGCAACCCACTCCAGTACTCCTGCCTGCAAAATCCCATGGGCAGGGGAGCTTGGCAGGCTACAGTTCATGGGGTCACTGCTGATATCAGAAAAGTCTAAGTATTGGAAAACTCTCATGCCACTCATATGGCAAGTGAATTTTTCCCCCCCAATTCTAATTTTCACTCAAAAGCTCAAGTTTTATCAGCAACAAAAATTGTCAGTTGCTTTCCTTTGTGTGACAGGGTTACTTTGTTTATTTGTTAAGAAAATGTCTGCCAAATACCTACATCTGAATAACTATACCTTAATAGGCATTCTCTCAAGTACAAAATTGCATTCCATGGGGGGAGAAAAGAGAACAGTTTATCTTACAACTCAGATATCTGTGGAGGATTGTCTCTTGCATGAGATAACCATCTTGCTTTGGTACACAGCAGAAATGCTTTCTGTGTAGTTCCCATTCAATCCCGCATGAGTGTGAAACTGGCTGTTTCTCCCTCTGTGAGTGCATGGGGACGAAGGACACAACGACAACCGGTATGGTAGGTGCCACTGCTCTGATTCGTGCTAAGGTACCAGCAGTTTTGCGCCCCTTTGCTTTTGTACCATTAGCTCAAATGTCAACACAGCAAAATGGCAATTAACATTGTGGTTTTCTTAAGGAAATAGCTTTGACCTTGAAGACCCTCTGAAAAATGTCTTCGGGGTCCTGGGAGCCCATGAAACATCCTTTGATGGTTGAGAACCACTGCCCTCAAGCAACAATTAGCTGTAGAAATCCAGAGTCAGCTGGTAGAGAGAAATAATCATTCCTCTTGATCCCAGGAGATTCGTGTCTAGTCCCAGCCCTTCTCTGGGTCTCAGGTGTCTCTTCTGTAAAAGGGGATAATAATGTCTTCCTTATAGAGTTGTTGTGAGAAGTCAATCATGATGATGCAGTGAAAGTGCATTTTTGTGGATAAAGTTCTGGGAAAAGAAAAAGAACTAGGTTCTTTCGGAGTCTCTAAGCATCCTTAGGGGAAGGGAGAGGCCAGGCCTAAAGTCATGTTGCCAAGATGGCCTCTACTATGCCCACATCAGTCAAGCTAGAAGGGGAAGGAGCTTCTCCCCATAGTGCACCCTCCAGGGAGTGGAAAGGACCTTGAAACCTCTCCCCTCTCCTACTCCTCGGCCCTCACTACCCTTGACTCTCAAGTGGGCCCTCAGGTCTACCCAGCAACCCTACATTTATTTCATCGGTTTGCTCTTCCACAGTCCAAGACAACCACAGGACAAAAATTACGGGCTCCAGAGCTAAGCAAAGAATTCTTGGACTTGACACTAAAAAGCACAGTCCTTAAGAGGAAAAACTGATCAATCAGACCTCATCGAAGTTAAAAGAGTTTGCTCTGTGAAAGACCCTATTCGGATGAAAAGACAAGCTGCACCCTGGGAGAAAATACTTGCAAGTCATTTATCTGACAAAAAGCTTGTATTGAAAATATATAAAGAACTTTCAAAAATGAACAGCAAAAATAGTTAGAAAATAGAACAGAAAATGAGCAAAAATCACTAAACATTTCACGGAAGAGGGTATATAGATGACAAGCAGGAATATGAAAAGATGTTCCTCATCACTCCCAGGTGGAGCTAGTGGTAAAGAATCCTCCTGCCAGTGCAGATGTAAGAACGCGGGTTCCATCCCCGGGTCGGGAAGATCCCCTGGAGGAGGAAATGGCAACCCAGTCCAGTATTCTTGCCTGAAGAATCCTATGGACAGAGGAACCTGGCGGGCTGCTGCTGGGCCACAGTCCACAGCTTTGCAAAGAGTCGGGCACGACTGAAGCGACTTAGTACACATCATTGCCAGTAGGAAAACACAAGGTAAGACCACAATGAAATATCTTGGTTGTGACGTTTTATAGTTTGGCCAAGATGTTACAATTGAGGGAAAGTGGGTAAACAGGACCTCTCTCTATTGTTTTCTTGCAGCTGCGTGTAAATCCACAAGTATCTTGAAATATTGGGGTGGGATGGGGAGGGAGATGGAAGGGAGGTTCAAGAGGGAGGGGGTATTTGTATACCTATGGCTGACTCATGTTGAGGTTTGGCAGAAAACAGCAAACTTCAGCAAAAGCAATTATCCTTCAGTTAAAAAATAAAAAAAAAGAATAATGTGATCCAGGAATGGAAAAAGCAAATTATTTACTTAAAAAAAATGGATAGATGATGTCACAGCCCAGCTCAAAGAGTTTCCTGTCATACCTAGAATAAATCCAGACTATTAATCATGTCTAACAAGCCCTACAGGGCTTGGCCCCTGCCTCCAATTTTACTTCCTACCTTACTCTTTTCCTTACTCTTTCCTTGGGACACAGCATATGATCCTTTGAGTGTCCAAGCTTCTTCCTGCCTCAGGGCCTTTACACTTGACGTTTCCTCTGCTGGGAGCCCACTTTCCCCACATTTGCATGATTTCCCCTCATCACTCAGATCTTGATCAGGTCTGATCAAATACCATGCCTTAGAAAATCCTTTCTCAACTACTCTACCCAAAATAGCACCCATAGTCTCTTTCTCATTTTTCCCTTGACAGTTTATTACATATGGATTTACTTATTTGCATGCTTCCTGTCTCCCCAACTAGACTGCAGGCTCGATGTGGTAGGATAGGGTAGGGTTCTTGCCTATATTTCCCACTGCAACCCCACAGGCACGGCACATGGGAGCTGCTCAGTAAATCCGTCAAGTGAATGAATGAATATAAAATGGCAAATTGATGTAGGTAAATGTCTGCTTTGCCACACATTACTCTGTACTGAGCTCTCCTTACATTCCTTCAAAGCAAATCTGCTGAGGCCTGGGAGACTAATTTTTCCATAAATAGAGCTAGGTTTGAGTCTCACTCTGACATGAGGGTGGCCATGTGGATCTGAGCAAATCGCATCAGCCTTTTGTGTCTCCTTACTGAATCTGAAATGAGGATGGTCCTAAGGAGCCTGGGGATAAGAAGATGTCAGTATCTCTTTCCTAAACCCGCACCTCCTCCTGGTTCCTGTCTCAGCACATGATACCACCGTCCACCCACTCGCCCAAACCAGGAACCTGGATGACTCAGTCTCCGTGCCTTCCTTTTTCACTGCCCCCACACGCAAGCAGTTGCCAGGTCTTAACTAGTCTTCTCGTAAACCTCTCCCACCATTCTTCCACTGCTGTCTTTTCTCTAGTCATCATCTCTTGCCCAAACTATTGCAGTATCCTCCCTAATTGGTCTTCCCCTTATCATCCATACCACTGATGAAACAGCATTTCTATTTTGCAAATCTGATTATATCAGTACCTTATGTAAAACCCTTAAATCATGCTCCATCACTTTCCGGATAGAGAGCAGGTCCTTTACCTTAGCACTGATCTAGCACTGCTCATCTCTTAATCCCATTGCCCTTCCCTCCCTAACACTTCCTGGAAGCTCCAATCACACGCTGAAACAAGCCCTTGTCAGTCCCCTCTCCCTGACTTTGCTCATGTTGTTTCTTCTCTCTGCACTTCCAAGACTGTCAGGGCTCAGCTTGGCATCACCTAGTGGCAGCCCTGACTTGCCAATCTGCTCAGCATCCCTCTCTACTTCCATGATAACCCACACCTGACTCGATCACAGCACAGGGCCTAACACACAGTAGGCCCTTAATAAGTGTTTATCAAATGAGTCATTAGTTAATAAGAATTATAAAGAATATTACATGGAATTAATATTAAATGCAAAAAATCACCCATTTTCAGAGCTCTTCCAATCCAGTGGGTGTTGTTGACCTAACAATGAAGTCTGGATTCAAAGAGACGTGGGATTGAATCCCAACCTACTAGTCGAATGACTTTGAGCCTTAACCTCAACGAGGAAAATAATGGGACTTCTGCAAGGTGTTGCCATGAGCATTAAATGAAATCAAGCAGGCAAATCACAGAGAATACGAAGCTTGGCACACAGTAAGCACCCAATATAGTGTATGAGTACAGCTCCCTCTAGTGGTCTTGGCACAAGAAAAGGAGGGGAAAAAAAAAGAGGATCAAGAGGCACCAGGGGAGTGAGGATCAATGAGAGTGGACAGAGTGAGGTCTTCGTCTGAAGAGCAGAAAGGGAAAGGGGCAGGAAGCAGCTTGAGGGAGTGGATGCCACCTTTTGCAAACCACTAGAGCGGCTGAGGCTGAGGGGACTGGATGGACAGTCCCAGCCTGCCGGTGGAGCTGAGAGCACCGCGGTATCTTCCAGAGTTAGAAAAAGTGGAGGAAGGGTTAGGCTCATCTCCAACTTATGGCCATCCTGTCTGAAAGCTGTTTCCTTCCACCCTGTGCTGAAGGGTGAGTGCTAAAAGGAAAGTCCACAGAGGTCAGTCTGGGGCCTATAAAGAGCCCTGGATTCAGCCTGGGTTACACTCTGGGTGAACCCATTATCAGCTGTGTTAACATCAGCCTCCTCATTCAACTTTTCTGATCTTCAGTTTGCTCATCTGTAAAATGGGGATAAACTAAATACTTTCAAAGATTTAAGGGGTGAGATAAAGATGGGAAATGTTTAGTGCAAAATAGTCTAAATCGTAATTCCCTCCCTCTCATCCAGCTTGCTCAGTTTTCATTTAGTCTTAGCACACTGACCTAGTATTTTTTGTAGAACTTACTTGTTTATTCTCATTTCTGTCTACAAGAGAACATCAACTTCAGGAAAGCAGGGACTTTGTTCAGCGTCTTGTTTGCCACTGTAATCCCAGCACCCCAGCAATGTCTGGATTGGATAAATGAACAAATGAATTCTATTCACTTAATCTCTTCCACTAGAATGTAAGGGGGCTTCCCAGGTGACTCAGTGATGAAGATCCCACCTGCCAATGCAGGAGACACAGCTTCAACCCCTGGGTCGGGGTTGTCAAGCCACAGCCCCCAGATCGATAATCTCCATAGAGCACATTCTGTCCCTGTGCTCACCCCTGGTGACAAACAGGACCTGGCGTCAGCAAAGCACGAGGAGGAGGTCAGTTCTCCGAGGAGTGGGGGCGAGATCACTCTGGAAAGGCTTCATGGCGGAGGTGTCTTTAAGTTGAACCTTGGGAGATGTGTCTGCCAGACAGACCGGATGGGGAAGGGTCTTGGGGAAGGAAAAAAGCTTGAACAAAGAGCAGCAAGACCCACTGGTACCTTTGAGTAGCTGTGGGAGCCTCTGGGGTGGGTCCGGGTAGAGCACGGGTAGTGCTAAACGCAGAGGGAGGCAGAGCCTGAGTCACAGAGGACCCCGTGGCCGGTATGAAAGTGTGCACTCTGCCCGAAAGGTCAAGATTTGGGGAGTTATTTTAGGGTTCTGAACCAGAAAGTAACATTGGAGCAGGCTTTCCCTTTCAATGACATGTGACTCCAGATAAGATACTTAACCTCTTCGTGCCTCAGTTTCCTCTCTGTGCCTCAGTTTCCACAACTGTGAAATACAGATAATGTATCTTTTTTTGTTGTTATTTTTTAGCTTTTGGAGTTAAAAAACAAAACCCCTGTCTGGGCCCTTCCCTGGAGCTATCAGCGTTCCTGGGGAGACATGCTGTGAGAGGATGGAGCGCCACCAGTGGACCTCACCTAACTCTCCTGGTCACTGATCGCTGGGGCGACAACCCCACAGAGGTTGGTGGAGAAGGGCAACTCCGTCTCCGGCCCCACGGCGGGCCCTCAGTGGCCGGCTGTAGCTCCGTTTGTCTCCGCATGTTTTCTAGACCACTGCTGTCTGAAATTGCATGGAAAAGGGCTATGAGCTCAAGTCTCAGCTCCTCCTTATCCCAGCTCATATCCTGCTATGATGGAAACCTCTCAGGATTATTCCTTCTGACTATAGTTTCCCTCTGGTGGTCTTTGTCGAATGAGCCTCTAGCACTTCCTTCTACCTTGCTGGCAGTTTTCCTGCTCTCCCCTTGTCACTATTGACATTTTGGGCCGGATCTTTCTTTGCTGTTGGGACTGTGCATTACAGGCTATTTAGCAGCATTTCTGCCTCTACCCAGTAGTTGCCAGTGGTTCCACCCCCTCCAGTTGTGACAACCAGAAATAACTCTTGCCGTTGCCTAATGTCCCCTGGGCAGTCTCCACTGCTTGTGAGTCTTTGAGGGCAGGGTTCATATCTACTTTGGCTTCTTATGTCTTCCAGTGCCTTGCACAGCGCCTGGCACCTGCTCAGTGTTTACTCGGTGACTGTGAGATGAGCTTACTGTGTGATGGTTCCCGTTTGTAGATTCAGGGGACGGAGAGCTTCGTGAGATGGGGATGTAGAATGTCTCCCTCTGTTTTTCTTCCTCCAACTCAAGTGTGTAGCAGGCCCTGGGTTTCTCTGTCGCTGCAAAGACTTGTGCCCAAACTCTCGTTTCCAAAAGTGCATGAAGGTGAACAGGGTTTGAGAATAAAATGATTTTCCTCTGGATTTCCTTTTTTTAGTTATTTGACTGCAGCGGGTCTTAGCCATGGCAGGTGGGATCTTGGGTGCCTCCTGTGGGCCCTGTTCACCGGGGCGCATGGACTTTCTAGCTGTGGGACACAGGTAGTTAGAGCCTGTGGGCTTAGTTGCTCCCCGGCCTGTGAGATCTCAGTTCCCCCATCAGAGGCGGAACCCACATCCCTGGCATGGCAAGGCAGAGCCTTACGCATGGACCAACCACTGGGGAGGTCCCTTTCCTCTGGATTTAGAAGAGATTTCCAGAGGCTTGGACAGGAGGTAGGAGAAAAGTCTGTGAGTCCCAAGGCTGTGGCTGGAAATTGTGAACCAAGACATGTGATCCTAGGCAGAGACCCATGGGCTCGGCCACGACTTTGGGTTCCAGATGTGGGCACGGAAGTGGCAGAGCCCACCTGGCCTGAGATAAGGGACATCTGAGGGGGAGCTGGGGGTCCTGGTGATGGGTGGGATCCTCTGGAAACCTGAGCGTTGTGTAAGGTCTCAGATCCCTGGCATGAACTCTGGCGGACTCAGGAAACAGAAACTTTGAGAATGACTGAGGCAGTGTGAAACTGGAGATGAAATCAAGTTGATTATTGAAAACAAAAAGATGTCACTGTTTCTGACACACCTGACCTTCTGGCTTGGTTTTTGTACTAAGTGTGAAAGGACAAAATAATAATAGCTAGTATTTATTGAGTGCTTAATATGTACCAGATACGGTTCTTTCAGATTTTGGTAAATTGTCTCTTTTTAGTTTTCGGGGCATCCCAGATGGTTCTAGTAGTAAAGAACCTGCCTGCCAATGCAGGAGACAGAAATGCAGGTTTGATCCCTGAGTCTGAAAGATCCCCGGAGGACGGCATGGCAACCCACTCCAGTATTCTAGCTTGGAGAATTACATGGACAGAGGAGCCTGGCGGGCTACAGTGCATAGAGTCCCAAAGAGTCAGACATGACTGCATGCATGCATGCATGCGTCCTCTTAATTTTCACAGTATTCGTATCCGTAGGCTCCACTGTAATCACCAATTGAGGGATGAGGCATTGGTGATATAGTCTAGCTGGACAATTTGCTGCAAGGTTTAGCCCTACGTGGTGGAGGCAGAATATGTAATAACAATAGCAAACACACGTAACACTTATTGTGTCAGGCACCATATCATGAGCTTTACATGAGATGATTTACTTAATCTTTACTGCAACCTAGTGAGGTAGGTATCACCACTCCCATTTTATAGAGAAACAAATTGAGATATAAAGATTAATTTGCCCACATCTCCCAGCTCATATTTGGCAGACTTCGAATTTGAACTCGGAAAGTCTGAGTACAAAGTTGTGTGTCCAACCCTAATGTGTTTCTGAAACTCCCAGAAGAATGCAAGCCCTTAACTGTACTCTGCTGTGTGGGCACCTGGATATTCACAAATGATCAAGTGGTTAAACAGGCTTTTTGGGAGGAACCAGAGGGTGGTTAGAACCAATATGTCTCATGTTCCAGCAAAAAGAATCAGGCGAAGCTTTGAGTTGTTGGCTGAGCTCTGGAATTTTCAAATAATACTGAACTGGAGATCATGGCACCCAACCATCAAGTCAGTAGCTTTCTTTATCTCTATATTAGGGAGAGAATGGCCATGATATTCTTTAGACTCTGGAGAAAATTGGTTAAAATGAAATTTTTTTTTTTTCCTTTGAAACTGCAAGACCAGTTCTTTTTACATATGCAATTAAAAAACAGCTAGCTTGTTAAAATGGGCTTTCCTGGTAGCTCAGATGGTAAAGAATCTGCCTGCAATGCGGGAGATTTGGGTTTGATCCCTGGGTCAAGAAGATCCCTTGGAGAGGGAAATGGCAATCCATTCCAGTATTCTTGCCTGGAGAATCCCATGGACAGAGGAGCCTGTTAAAAATGACTGCCGAGGAAAAAACTTGAAGGTAACCTTTGTCAGGGCTTCTCTGGTGGCTCAGACAGTGAAGAACCTACCTGCAATGTGGGGGACGCGGTTTGATCCCTGGGTTGGGAAGATCCCTTGAAGGATTCTATGGACAGAGGAGCCTGGCAGGATACAGTCCATGGGGTCACAGAGTCGGAGACAAAGCGGTTTAACACATGATAGGGACATCAGTGCTGATCTGAGGCTTGGTAACTGAGCTTAGCAACTCCTTGTAATATGTCTACCAAAGAAATTAGCCATCTGTAGCATACTAAGAGGAGACTCCAAGTCACAGAGGAACAATGGAAGGAACTGAGAATGTTCAACTTTGAGAAATCTGAAGGGAACACGGATGTTTTCAACACCCCTGAGGACCTGGGGTCAGACCAACTAGGAGTCAGGCTCTCCTGATACTTGCCGGTTTGTTCTCAGCCACCCAGAGCGCTTTGGGTCATGCTTGATCAGTTCGTGTCTCATAGCAGGCTCCCCAGATACAATGGGCAGACTTTGTTTAGTCCCTGATTTTGAACTAACAGTAAACACTGTTAGTTGGGATCTTTTTTCTGGGATTTACATTGGGATCTTTTTTCTGTTTGTTTTTGTTTTAGATAACCAGAAAAATATAAACATAGGAATGATATTGGGTAATAACAAATTCATCTTATTGTTTAATAGGTGTGATACTAATATTGCAATTATGTGAGAAAATGCTCTGTCCAACCCCACCTACTTTTTTTAAGGTGTACTTTTTAAAAAAACAGTGAGATAACTTACTATGTCGAGTTTGCTTTAAAATACTTCTGAAAAAATAGATTGGCTGGATGAAACAAGTGTGGCAAAGGGTTGATGGTTGTTGAAACTGGGTGATGACTCATAGTATCCTGTAGTCTATATGTCTTCGTTTGGAAGCTTTTTATAATAAAAAGGAACAACTGTATTCATGTGTAATTTTTACCCATAGATATTTTGACAGTTAAGGAAGATGGGTTAAGTGACCAAATTTGATGCTGAGATTTCTTAATGCTTCATTTAATAGACTCCAGTAGCCAACAAATAGAGAAGGCATTGGCACCCCACTCCAGTACTCTTGCCTGGAAAATCCCGTGGACAGATGAGCCTGGTGGGCTGTAGTCCATGGGGTCACAAAGAGTCAGACACGACTGAGCGCCTTCACTTTCACTTTTCACTTTCATGTATTGGAGAAGGAAATGGCAACCCACTCCAGTGTTTTTTGCCTGGAGAATCCCAGGGACGGGAGCCTGGTGGGCTGCCATTTATGGGGTCGCACAGAGTTGGACACGACTGAAGCGACTTAGCAGCAGCAGCAGCCAACAAAGGTAAAAAGCAGAGGTTTGGGTCTAGGTCACTCTTACACTCATTTCTACACTTGCTTAAAGCTCACTTTAGGCGTTTTATGAACACATCCCAGGCAGGTCAGGGAGCATTCTCTAAAGGAACTTTGTCTCAAGCAAACTGCCCCACCCATTATTTCCTTATCAAGTACATCTTCATTCATGGTGACATAAAGGTTTCTTGGCAGATACATTATCCCCTGAGATAATGCCTCTATCAGAAGCCAAATTTAGGATGGCCCTCAGTCCCACAGGATAAGTCAGCCATAGGACTGGAGGCCTTGAAAACCTGGCACTGAGTCACATCTTGCAGTGGTCTTCATTGAGGGCAGACATTCTTAGTGCCTTTGACAGAACTTTGCATGTAATAGTCACTCAGACACTCCAGTTACTGCAGATGGAAGTCCTTGATTTTAGATATACACAACAGTGTTTATAGTATGGCAGCTTTGGTATAATAAAGGGGGCAATAAATATTAGTAAATATACATATAAACATGTATAAACACAAATGTATTTTCAAAAAGAATGAAAGGATAACCCCCAAACTAATGAAAATGGTTATTGCAGAGGGAGGGAGGGAACAGGATAGAGGGATGAAATTGAAACTTCTTTGGCAGTACCAGCTGTTCAGTATGTTTTAATACATGATTAAGAAACAAAATTAAACCGGAGTTTGCTCAAACTCATGTCCTTTGAGTCGGTGATGCTATCTAACCCTCTCATCCTCTCCCACCCTCTTCTCCTTTTATCTTCTGTCTTTCCCAGCATCAGGATCTTTTCCAATTTACACAAGTCTCAAAATTATTAGACAAGTAAAAAGCAGTCTCTAAAACCTGAAAACCACTGAAATAAATAATCCTGTCTATATACCAAGTTGGTGACATAGCCACACAGAGAAAAGAATAACTTGAAAAGACATTAAACTCAGTGTTTTTAACTGTATATCCCATGTACAGCAGTCTTTAGCCTGGGGTAATTCCCCCCTTCCCCAGTGGCTATTTGGCTACATCTGAGCGGCACTTTTTGTTGTCAGAACTGGAAGGTTGCTACTGGCCTCTTGAGTGGGTAGAAGGTAGAAGCTACAATGCACAGGGATATTCCTAAATAAAGAATATATCATAAAGGCAAGAAGAACCAGAAGTTACCTTTTCAAGATCACACTATCATTGTTCTACTGACAATATAAGGCATTGAAATGATCATAGGTACCTTCTAAAGGTACCTATAAAGCACATAACTGATTATGTCATTTGTCATTAGGATTCAAGATTTTGAGCATAAAAGAGATACAAGTACAAAATCAAAGATATTAAGTTAAAACCCTGTAGTCTTAAAAAATATATATTTACTTTTGAGTGTTACTTGTGGCACACAGAATACAGCATGTGGGATCTAGTTCTATGACCAGGGAAGGATCCCAGACTTCCTGCATTGGGAGCAGGGTAGTCTTATCCACTGAACTACCAGGGGAGCCCCCAAATTCTGTAATCTTCCATGTTCCTATGTCTGGTGATTCAGTGGTCCTTGGCCTCTCTCTCTCCACTGGGATCCTCCAAAATGGGTTTTGGACTGCTCACAGCAGAATGGTCTCAGGGTGTAGATGAGCTTCTTACAAAGTGGCTGGCATCCAAGAGGCAGAAAGCAAGGCTCCCAGGCCAGTTTAAGGACTGTGTCTGAGCATGGCACAGCGTTGCTTCCACTGTGTTGTGTAGTCAAAGCAGTCCCAAAGCCTCCTGGCTTCAAAGGGGTGGGTGGTGAAACAGGTCCCATCTCTTGTTGGGGGGGAGGACGGTGGCATGATGGTGGCACAGAAGAATGTGCAGGATGGGAGATGCTGCGTGGCCAACTTTGAAAACCACGATCCGTCACAGTAAGTTGGTAGATGATGACCCGCAAGGCTCAGACTCCCCGCACTGGTGGCTACAAACAGGGCTTCTGGGTCCAGGCACCTCAAGGAACGGCAGGTTCCCAACCCCCCTGACCAGTTCCCTCACCTCAAGCTGCCAGGACTCTGTGATGGTAGGAATGCTGGCGAAACTTGCCCGGGTTAGAATAAGCCCAGAGGACTGCAGAGCCGACTGATGGAGAGAGAGTGGGGGAGAGGGGTTTGACAACAACATGTAGGCGTCCCTAGTGGGGGCCCTAAGGAGCTTTAGCAAACACTCAGATTTTGTCCCAAGCCTGGCTCGGGCGCCACTGTTCAGAGTTCTCGGCCAGAACTAAGGATGTTGTCTTTCCACTTCAGCCTGTTTATCTGGCTGGGCTGCAGACAGCCGCACTGAGGTTTGAGACACAAGGGTTAGGTGGAGCATTGTTGGGGGGCGGTCCGTAAGTAAAGTTTGTAGGCTAAACCTATGCCAGACCAGATTGTGGCTATAGTTCTTTGCACATGAAATGAATTGGAAGGAAATAGACAAAAGCCTAGTTATGGTTTCCTGGGGAATTTTATTGCCTGGAAAACTACCATTCTGCCCTTTTAAAGCCCTTGACCCCGAAGGGGTCCTTGACCCTGCAGGTCTAGGCTGGAGCCTGGACCTGCAGGAGGGAACTGTGTCTCCAAGGGGGATATGACCTTGAAAGCTATTTGAGATGAACCAAGCAGAACCTTTCAAAGGGAAAAGTCAGATGCCACAGAATGTGTCAGCCAAGGGTGCTTCCCCTGGAGGGCAGAGCCAGGGTGGCCAGAGCGACCCACCAAGCAGTTTACTGGCAGAGTTGAGAAGTCTTTCCTGTCCTGGCCTGGTACGATCTGACCATTGCTGCAGCCCAGCGACATGTGTGTTTTCTTTTCACCCCGCTTCTGAATGGGACTTATCACTGCAGTTTTCCTGGTCCTATGCAGCCACTGTATATTGGGTGCAGAAGAGCTGGGGGGAGACCACTTGTCTCTTTAAGTGGTAGTACTACCATGAGCTACACCTGGCTCTCACTGTTTGTTGGCGCAGAAGCTCCTGGTCTTTGAGCTGAATCAAAGCACTTGAGATTTGGGGCTTGTCTTTCTTGTACCACGGGGGAGATGTGTCTCTGTGTGAGAAGTGCCTGCAAACACTTGGTGGCCAAAAGCGTGGATGGTGGCAGACATCCTTGGAGTAGGTCTAGATCCTGGACTAAGACCTAGACCGGTGCTAGGTCTCCCCTTTATGTAGACTGTAAGGCCCTTGATTTTTGTCCGGACACCTGGCCAGCATGTTTCCAGCCTCTCTCGCTGCTAGGTACGGGCAAGGTCCTGAATGAAAATGAGCAGAGCAACCTCGAGGTCATGCCCTTCAAAGGAAGGGGCTTATCTCCCCTCCCCTCCCCTCTCCTCTCCTCCCCCCACCCCGCTACTGGCACTCAGAAGTGTCTGGGAACCATCTTGGACCAGGCACTCTAAGGGTGATCCTAGGAGGGGCCAATCTATGTGTCAAAACTTCAGAACCTATCAAAACTGAGCAGACCAGAAGTCATATTCTTTTCATTTTTGAAGCTTTTATAGATGCAGTAACTCTGGCAAAGTACAGAAATTGTATCCTATAAAAATTACTGTGGGGGTAATGGATACATGTGGGGGAGAATGGGTACATGTATATGTATGGCTGAGTCCCTTCTCTATTCACCTGAAACTATCACAGCATTGTTGATCGGCTGTATCCCAATACACAATTTTTTCAGTGTTAGAGGAAATTAAGTTTTTTAAAAATTACTGTAATACTGGAAAGGTATAAAAGTGTTAACCTTGGGAAGTTATTAAAAGATGAGAATGAAGAAAGTAAAGAAACAAACTTAAATTCCTAATATTAGCTCTTCTACCGATGATTTTAATAATGCAAGTGTATTAGTTTTTCAGGTGGGCTACGCTGATAGGTGACCAGTGAAAGTGACTAAGTTGCTCAGTCATGCCTGACTCTTTGCGACCCCATGGACTATACAGTGCATGGAATTCTCCAGGCCAGAATACTGGAGTAGGCAGCCTTTCCATTCTCCAGGGGATCTTCCCAACCTAGGGGTCGAACCCAGGTCTCCCACATTGCAGGCAGAGTCTTTACCAGGTGAGCCACCAGGGAAGCCTAGGAGACCTTTCTTGTTCTCACTTTTGCTGCCCATTTCTAAAGTTCCTCATAGAGTTAGCCAAAGATGCAGCATGTTATCAGGGGTCATCAAGAGTTGGATACGTATCTAAACACATCTGTAGTGCAGCGCTTACCCCCACGACCCCCACACCCCCCCCCCCCCGAAAACGTGTGTCCCTCTGGAAATAGTGTGTTCAGGGTAGGAGACTAACAGAGTTGAGGAGGTTATTTCCATAGTCTCTGCTGTGGGAATATCTTGCTATGGGATTGTATCATTATTTCAGGAAGACTCTATGCCAACCAGCTATGCACTCAGTTGAAAATATGCTCATGCATGCATGTGTGCTAAGTGGCCTCAGGCTTGTTCAACTCTTTACAGCCCTATAACTGTGGCCCACCAGGCTCCTCTGTCCGTGGGATTCTCCAGGCAAGAATACTGCAGGGGGTTGCTGTGCCCTCCTCCAGGGGATCTTCCCAACCCAGGGATTGAACTCGGGTCTCTTACGTCCTCCTGAATGGGCAGGCAGGTTCTTTACCACTGCTGCCTGTACTAGTACGTGCGTGCTAAGTCTTGTTCAACACTTTGCAACCCCATGGACTGTAGCCCACCAGACCCCTCTGTCCATGGGATTGTCCAGACAATAACACTAGAGTGGGTTGCCATTTCCTTCTCCAGGGGTTATGCCCGACCCAGAGGATGGAACCTGAGTCTCCTGTGTTGCAGGTAGATACTTTACCGTTAGTGCCACCTGGGAAGTCACAGATATGTTCAGAGACCTCCTAAGTTTTTGAGCTGCACATCACCAGCACATCCTCTCCTCACACAGAGGAGGGGAAAGCAGAGTAGTTTCCCTCACATCTATGAGCAGTATCTGCCCCTGGGCTTCCCGGTATCTCAGGAAACATTTCCCTGGAGTATAATCATTTCTGTAATCAAAGCGACATGCTGTGCGTGTGTTGTTTCCTACGTAAGGTGTTTAGAGCATGTGAAAGAATCTCATTTATTAGATTTGCAGTCTTAATCATCTGTTTATATAACAGCTTGATTACAAATTTGTAGTCAGTGTTTAAAAGTCCGGGGAAGTGTAATGTTAAATTTTTAGGTTTTGGTTGATTATGTGTAAATAGTGAGTAAATATTTAGAAATGTGAATGCTGAATATTAGAAGAAATGTTGTTTTAGAGGTTAATGAGTTAGTATATGCACTGAATAAAAGACAGGTGAAATTTTCTGTTAATAGTCATTTAAGACGTTAATGCTATGCCTAGTCAAAAATAAGGGATATAAAAGCTAGTTTATTAACTTTTATGAGTTTCAGTTTCCTTATCTATACAGACAAGGGGTTGGACCTCCCATCATTGCTAAGGTTTTCTCCATCTCTAAGATGCCGGGTTATTAAAATTCAGAAAGTCTTTTGCTCATGTTTATGCCAGATTTTTTTGTTGCCATCTCAGAACAATCAACAACACGGGTGAATGGAAGTTAGATCCTCCACAACAGCTTATAATGCCAGCATGCTTTCAATTCTTTTATATCACAGCTGCCTCTGTGTAAATAGACTAAATAGACTGTCAGCATTTCATCAAGGCACACGTCTCATTGATAGGTTTGCCAGGCACACTCACACTCAAAACCCAGCCCGTCTCACAGGTAATTACCAGCTTCACACATCTTGGCTGGTTTCAGTCAGTTTTCTTATGCTGTGCACCAGCTCCCCACAGCAGTGGAGGAGAACAAACAGCACTGCCCACTTATGACATTTTCCATCAGAGTTTTGCAAAGGTCAAACATTTGAATAGTGCTTTGCTGTTTACAGAGCAACTTCCGTTTCTCACAGTTACCCTCGTTTTATAGACTTAGAACTAAAACTTGGAGGAAGTTAAGTGACTCCTCAAAATCACATGGCTAGTAAGTAGCAGGGCAGGGCTCACACCCAGTCTGACTTTAGGCACATTGGCTTTTCCATAAAACTAGTGAGAGCAACAAGTGAGAGCAACATCTGTGTCCCACATAGGGTGGTCATGAAAGTTGTTTTCCCACTTGGGAAAATAGAAACACCGAGTAACACTGATTCCAGTACCTCCTCTCCACTATATTTGCTCTTAGCCAAGGTTGACTTTAAAGGCTGGATAGAAGGGAAAAAATGCCCATGGTTTCCATTAAAATGTATCAATCATTAAAGAGAACTAAGAGGAGCTCCAAAAAATGTTGATGCCTTTCTTCCTTCTGTCTGTGTCTGGTGCTTGACTCTGGTATAACACCACTGAGGAGTGTGTTTTTCCCTCCCAACTGTTAACTGCCAGCTATTAACTGATAACTGACCATGGTTGCCTTGCTGATGTCACGCCTGGTCATGTGACTTGCTTTGGCCAATGAAATGTGAGCAGAAGTGACATGTACCTGGAACCAGCAGAAGCTTTAAAGAGCTAGCTACTCTCTTATTTCCACTCTCTCTTTTTTCCCCCGTGTCATGAGATCAGCATCTTCTAGTAGGACAGGCTAGTCCTACTAACTTGGTTCCCTAATGAAGATGTGGAACAGAGTTTCAGGGAACCTGTAAAGATCAAGTAATGTGATAAACCCTCATCGTTGTCAACTACTGGAATTTTGGGCACCATTTGTTATTGCAGCATAATTTACACCGAGTCAACAGGTTCAAGCATTTATGCCATTGTGTTGCAAATAACTGTCACCTCCAAGGGACACTAGGCTCCTCCAGCAGTTAACCATCTTTCAATCTCAGAGCCCAGCAGAGTGCCTGATGTATGATAGGTGATAAATGAATCTTTGATGATAGATGAATGGGTGGAAGGAGGGATGGATGACCAGCAGGATCTCAGTATGATCCTAAGAGTTTAAAATGGAGCACAGATTCCTCAGGCCAGAACTACGCACTAATAAAACTCACATGGATACTGACGTGAGCTCTGATTTCATCAATTCCACTGCTATCCAAAATAATCATGTAGGACATAGCTGATTACCTTGAATTGTAATATTCTAGCTCTTACCATCCAAATCTGCATTTCCTAAAACTTCATCTCTATTTCCTGCTGTCTGTGACTCCATGATTTAGCAACTTCTGTTGACTAAGCAGTAAAACTCAGTAGGAAACCTGACAAAGTAGCTATCTGCTCTGACCTCCCACCCCCCATGCCACTCTGAGGCAGGTTCAGGTAGCAGCTCTGGGCCCAGGTACTCGCCAAGCAGACAGTGATGGTTCCTGTTTCTTTCACTCCCTGCTGTTTTCTGCATGACCCCATGCTAACAGTAGAGCACAGTAGTTCATAGAATAGTCTTGACAGAATCAGAAGGGCCTTGATTAAACCTTAATTACACTATTCACATGGCACTGATGCCATTCGGAATTCTGGAACTATAATGACCCTTCAGGGTTGTCCCGCGTTCAACCAGCAGGCTGTCACGAGCAGGCTAGTGTAGAGAGATCCTTTTCTTGAACTCTTTCTTTCTCCTCCAAACCTATTGTCACATTTACAGCCATTCAGCCTGTTTGCCGTGACTTGGAGCTCAGAAATGTGGCTGCACCATAGCCTGGGAGCCTAAATATGCAAGCTGGAAGAATTTTTTAGGAGACTTCTCTTCTTGTTCCTCCTCTAGTTCTGACAGTAGACCAAGGCATTTCTTCAGAATCTGCTGTGAAAAACCTGACCTGAAGCTGTCAGGATATGTCAGCTGTCACCTGCTGTATTGTCCTTTAGAGTCCTGTCAAAGTCCTTTAGAGTCATCAGGAACTTTTCTTCCCTGACACCTGCCTCCTAAATTACAACCCAGACAGCTCTGCTGTTCCCAGGGGAAGGAGAAGCAACTATTCATCCAGTTCTTTTCCTTCCCACCCCCAAATGATCAGTTTCCAGCATGTTTTTCTCCTCTGGAGCGTTGTTCCAGGTCACGGCCAGCACCTGTGCACTCATCCACCCCCTTGCTCTGAGGAATCTTGTTGACAGAATGTATACAAGACGATGCACCCTAATGCAGTGACTAGGTGTTCCTCATGGTTGACACCTTGACCTAACTAAAGTTGGCATTAAGTTCTTCAGACTTTGCCTTTTTTCTTTGATGGTTCCACAGAGTTGTATGAGGAAGCTGTTCATGCAGAGTCCCTCAGAGGTTGCCCCCTACTGGAGCTGGTGTCTCTCTGGACCCCTCTCACCTGCTACATCCACTGCAGGCAGACATGCTAGCAGCTGGATGAGGGAGAGGCTCAAGCCTCACCGGGGACCATCACCCTCCCTGGAAGCCACGAGGAATCATGCCACATGTTAGCAAGTGGCAGAGGGGATAGGCTGGTGAAAAGTAGGAAAGCATAGAAGGTAATGACTACTGGCCTAAAACAAGTCTGTTTTTAAAAAAAAAATTTATATACTTATATTTATTTTAGCTGCATCGGCTCTTGGGCTTCCCAGGCGGCTCTAGTGGTAAAGAACCTGCCTGCCAATGCAGGAGATGTAAGAGATGTGGGTTCGATCCCTGGAAAGATTCCCTGGTGGAGAAAATGGCAGCCCACTCAAGTATTCTTGCCTGGAGAATCCTATGGGCAGAGAAGCCTGGTGGGCTACAGGAGCCTAGTGGACAAAGAGTCAGAAACGACTGAGCGACTAAGCAACTAAGCGCAGCATACACAGCATTGAGTCTTGGTTGCAGCACATGGGCTATTTCATTGCAGCAAACAGGCTTCTTTCTTTAGTTGAGGTATGTGGGCTTAGTCGCCCTGTGACCTGTGAGATCTCGGTTTCCTGACCAGGGATTGAACCTGCATCCCCTGCGTTGGAAGACGAAGTCTTAACCACTGGACCACCAGGGAAATCCCCACAAGACTGTTCTTCTAAAGCTTATTCAACTTAAATGTTCAGGAACTTCATTGGAAATTCTGATGATGACAATGTTTTTCTAAGAAACAGAAACACAAATCCAAGAGGCAATTGTCAGGATGGGAATTCCATGACTTGTTTCTTCAGGTGGTTTCATTCTTAGAAACATGGGGAAGGCCCGACATGGATGCTAAAGTGGGTGCAGGAGGGAGAAACCTAATACATTTACTATGTGCCAGACCATTCTCAGAACTTTCCCCATATTAATTCCTTTAAATCTCCTTCATCTCCACTTTCAGTGTTGGGAAATGATGGACATCAGGACTCAGCAAGAGACAGCAGTGCACTCTTGTGTGACTGAGAGGGGACAAACCTTTCCTAGCCCATGGAGTGTCTTTTGTTTGTTTGTTTTTTTAAAGAAGTGCAACAGGAATGTGTTCTGATAGATGCCTTTGGTTCCCTTTGCAAACACAGCTATAGAGAGTGGGCCCAAAATGGTGACGGGGTTGTTGCTTTCACTGCACTGGTGATGGAGAGTCAGTTAGGGTGCCCCACACGCTGCCACGGCCAGTTACCCCGTCACGTCGTGGCTTCAGGATGCCTCTGAGCTTTTTGAGGGCAGGCAAGCTTGCTTCAAGGTTCCAAATAGCTAAGCATCCCCAGAGTATGTTACTTTGGGAAACAGGAGGGAGTTGTTACCGAACCAGGCTCCTTTGCCCACCTCACAGCAAGCCAAACCCTGAGGTTTCTAGCTGAAAAAGAGTTTATTCACAAGGTAGCTAAGCAAGGAGACAGGAGAACAAGTCACAGATCCACCTCCTGAAAGGTGAGGATCTTGGGATTTTATGGGCTAAAGAAGCAGGCTGGTCTTTGACATAGGGAGAGTGGGTCGGAGGAAGGGAAAGTGGAGGTAATTGGTGTTCTGAGGAGAAATACCTAGTTACAGCTTTCTTTCTGGGATGCATGTTCAAAAATAGAGACACTTAACATGATCTGAGGATGGAGTTTTAAGCCCTCTGACGTCAAAAGTTCACACATTGGATGACTACATAGGTCCAGTTGTGGGGTTCGTGGTCCCAACGAATCTTAGCTGGCTTGAGCTGGGGCAGAAGGTGACTCCAGTTTCCTGGAAAACAACTTAAGCCTTCTCCTGGCCCCATTATTACAGTGAACCACTTGTCAAGAGGCATTGTCTATAAGGGTGGTCAAGAAGTCTGGTGGTATACTACCTGGGCTACATGAAGCTTGGAGGGTGTGCAGTTTAAGAAAGGAAAAACAAAGCAGGCTTGATTAAAGACAGGTTACAAGCAGAGGGGCTTTAACATGCTGTTCCATTATCTGCTATTCTGTAAGACACACACAAGGACTTCTATTAAGGCACCAGCTTCTGTTAACCCTATGGGATATGGTTTCAGAGTCTGCACTTGTATGCTAAAACTATAGGCTCAGAGGACGGAAGATACTGTTCTTAGATGAACCCAAAGAATTCTGACCAGGGTCATGCTGTTGAAACTGATAGGCTGGGTAACAGTGGAAGATAAACTTAGCCAAGCCGTGCTTAATTTTCTTCTCTGTCATATCTGGCCAACCTATTTTGTAGGGTGTCTGTGAGAATCAAATGAAATAGTAATGACAATGATAAAAGAAAATACTTACATAGTATTTATTAGGTGCTGGACATTGTTTTCAGCACTTTTACATGTATGAACTTAAAATAGTAGTAAAAATAAATAAAATAGTAGTAAAAAATGTAAAAATTATAAATGCATTCAGCAAAGGCTATGTGTTGGTATTAGAAATATAATTACTAATCACTGTTATCATTTACTCTAAAAAACATTTATTTGGCTGCCCCGGGTCTTAGCTGTAATAGGCAGGGTCTTTAGTTGCCGCACACAAGCTCTTAGTTGTGGCATGTGGGATCTAGTTCCCCAACCAGGGGTCAAGCTCGGGCCGCTTGCATGGGGAGTGCAGAGTCTTAGCCACTGGACCCCCAGTGAAGTCCTTGTCATACACTTTGGTATAAGTGACTATATCCAGAAGCAAGCTCTTTCCATAACAGATATTGCAGTGACCACTGAGATGTTGATGGTGACCAGGAAACAAATGACCTAGCCAGCCAGATGGGGCAATCTGTGCTCACTCTAGGAAGCCCCATGGTCTTATCCACATGGTAGAACCTGCCTTTCCCAGTCGAAGAACATGGACACTGATAATACGCAAGCTGCTCGCTGCCCAGCTCTCAGACTATATGTTATTCACATTGTCCTCTCCTTTTTCGTCAGCCTCTTACTCTCTGTCCTGCAGAAGCCATGTTATCTCTTTTTTTTCTTCCTTCTCCATTGCATCTTCCTAGTACTGATCACCTTTCTCGAGCTTTGGGGTCGAAACTGATTAGACACAGTGGCCCAAAACAAAGAGAGAACTGGTTCCTCATTACTTGACCCAATCAGGGCTGTTTTTTTCTCTTTTTTTTGAACTGTGTTGCTCATAACTGAAAAGGCACTTGCATTCAAAAAAAGAGACAAAGATTTATGTCTCCTGCCGAAGAAAGAAGATGAGCAGGGCAGCGTCCAGAGTACAGTGCCCAGGAAGAGGGGTCTGCCTCTCCCTATGGTTAAGGCCACCATTCACCCAAGTATTCCTGAGACTGTCCTGCTGTCCAGTTATTGGCTCAGAATAATCCTTCATAGAGCTGCTTTCACTTTCTAAAGTGTGTGCGTTTGGGTGATAAATCATATGGTTACTTTACTTATGCTGCTTCCTGAAGCAGTGCAGGACACATGAGAAGTGGGGACTGGAAGACCAGGGCTCTAGACCCACCTACACCCCTGGGCCATGGGCCCGGGCAACTTCCCTTACCCTCTCAGAACCTCAGTTTTCCTCTCTGCAAAATAGACATGGTTCCTGCTCCGTTCTCTTCGTAAACTTGAAATGAGGAATAAATGACATACTGCTTTAAGAGCACTTGATCAGCTTTGCACTGCACGCAGTTCTTTTTATGATGACAGTATAGATCAGTTCAGTCGCTCAGTCGTGTCTGACTCTTTGCGACCCCGCAGACTGCAGCATGCCAGTCCTCCCTGTCCATCACCAACTCCCTGAGTTTATTCAAACTCATGTCCATGGAGGCGCTGATGCCATCCAACCATCTCATCCTCTTTCGTTCCCTTCTCCTCCTGCCTTCCATCTTTCCTGGTATCAGGATCTTTTCCAGTGAGTTCTTCACATCAGGTGGCCAAGGTATTTGAGTTTCAGCTTTAGCATCAGTCCTTCCAATGAATATTCAGGACTGATTTCCTTTAGGATGGACTGGTTGGATCTCCTTGCTGTCCAAGAGACTCTCAAGAGTCTTCTCCAACACTACAGTTCAAAAGCATCAATTCTTTGGCACTCAGCTTTCTTTATAGTCCAACTCTCACGTCCATACATGACTGCTGGAAAAACCATAGCTTTGATTAGACAGACAAAGTAATATTTCTGCTTTTTTTTGGCAAAGCAATGTCTCTCCTTTTTAATAAGCTGTCTAGGTTGGTCATAACTTTTTTCCCAAGGAGCAAGTGTCTTATAATTTCATGGCTGTAGTCACCATCTGCAGTGATTTTGGAGCCCCAAAAAATAAAGTCTGTCACTGTTTCCCCATCTATTTGCCATGAAGTGATGGGACCAGATACCATGATCTTAGTTTTCTGAATATTGAATTTTAAGCCAACTTTTTCACTTCCTCTTTCACTTTCATCAAGAAGCTCTTCAGTTCTTCTTCACTTTCTGCATAAGGGTAGTGTCATCTGCATATCTGAGGTTATTGATATTTTTCCTGCCAATCTTGATTCCAGCTTGTGCTTCATCCAGCCCAGCATTTCTCATGATGTACTCTGCATATAAGTTAAACAAGCAGGGTGACAATATACAGCCTTGACGTACTCCTTTCCCTATTTGGAACCAGTCTGTTGTTCCATGTCCAATTCTAACTGTTGCTTCTTGACCTGCATACAGATTTCTCAGGAGGCAGGTCAGGTGGTCTGGTATTCCCATCTCTTGAAGAATTTTCCACAATTTGTTGTGATCGACACAGTCAGAGGCTTTGGCGTAGTCAATAAAGCAGAAGTAGATGCTTTACTGGGATTCTCTTGCTTTTTCAATGATCCAGCGGATGTTGGCAATTTGATCTCTGGTTTCTCTGACTTTTCTCAATCCAGCTTGAACATTTGGAAGCTCACAGTTCACGTACTGTTGAAGCCTGGCTTGGAGAATTTTGAGCGTTACTTTGCTAGTGTGTGAGATGAGTGCAATTGTGCAGTAGTTTGAGCATTCTTTGGCATTGCCTTTCTTTGGGATTGGAATGAAAACTGACCTTTTCCAATTTGGTGGCCACTGCGGAGCCAGTATTGATCAGGAGCAATTATTTCATTCTACTTTCCAGTACCTCGCTAGGAAGTCTCTCCTTTATGCAGGTGAAGAGAATCCATTTTAGAACAAGGACTGTCTTAGGTAACAAATGACTTGTTCTGCACACGAAATTGATATTATGCAGATGGCATATGGTAAGGGGCCACAGCCTTTGTGGATCTCCCCTACTTTCTTCCCTCCCCAACCCTGATAAATAATCTCCATTGAATTCATCGCAAAGAAACATGATTGATTTTTCTGGCTACTAATAACCAAAGAATCTTATGGTCCACATCCTTTGTCTGAATCCACATTCTTGATCATTTGGCCTGATGTTTCCTAAAACATTTATTCTTTTGTGGCAAAGAAAAAGCCCCAACACTCATTGCCCGAAGTTGGCAATCTGAACACAGGACTTCCGGATAAAATTGCTTTCTAGTTCAGAACCCTGCCTTCACCTTTTTACCCGTACGTGCTCCCCACAGAGATGACGGCCAAGGGGCTGTGAGGCCTGTCAGGGGCATGGCACGCTTCCCTGGGCAGCTCCACTAGGGCTGGGACTCACGAGGCTCCACTGCTAAGAAAGGAGACCTTTCACCATGCGTGGACAATATCCCCAGCTTTGCGTGCCAGAAACAGGCAGGCACCCAGGGCATCAGCTTTTATTTTATCTGTGCTTTCTGAACAGTTAGTGGCCCAGAGCCATTAGAGACGGAGAAGGCAATGGCACCCCACTCCAGTACTCTTGCCTGGAAAATCCCATGGGCAGAGGAGCCTGGTGGGCTGCAGTCCATGGGGTCACGAAGAGTCGGACACGACTGAGTGACTTCACTTTCACTTTTCACTTTCATGCACTGGAGAAGGAAATGGCAACCCACTCCAGTACTCTTGCCTGGAGAATCCCAGGGACCGCTCCGCCGTGGGCTGCCGTCTATGGGGTCACGCAGAGTCGGACACGGCTGAAGCGACTTAGCAGCAGCAGCAGCAGCAGCCATTAGAGATGTCATTTGTCACAGTATAAACTTTGCAAAGGAACACAAAGAAGCAGAATGAAGAGAGGAACAAAGAGCTGTTAAGAGATGCTTCTTCTTTAGATCTTTCAGTATGCAGTTTTATGAAGTTCTTAGGATTTCCTCAGCAAGTAGAGCAATTCAGTGAATGAATTCAAAAGCTTTAAAAAATATCTTTTCAGATTATTTCTTCTTCTCTTTCTTTGGATGTGAAAGGGAGATGAAGAGAAAAGAAGACACATTCATTCCATTCAGTAAATATTTATTGAGCTGCCAGTTACGTTTCTGATGCTGGAGATATAGCAGTAGTTAAATAGACAAAGAACTGCCTCTTGCAGTTGACATTCTAATCGCAGAGAAAAATGATAAGCAAAGAAACAAGTACAGAACAGAATGATCGTAAGTGACTGGGGTGCAATTTTTAGGTGGGAGGTTGGGCCAGGAAAGGACAGAGTGGGTAATAGCTCCCTGCTTCTAGTGTGACTCTTTTCAAACTAAAGTACTTGGCCTTCAGCCAATGAGCTTCATATTCTTTCTGGAACTTCCGAGGAAGAACTCCTTTGCCTGAGTCCCAAACCAGGCCCTTGATACACTAAAGGACTTTAAAAAATCCTCTCTCAAGACAAGAGCTTAGCAAGGAACACAATTGTTGTCTTGCAGCAAAATCTTATTTTTGAATGTCAAAAGCTAAATGTTATCCCAGTCTATCTTTTTAGTCTCTCAATAATAAGTTGTATATCACCTCAAGCAGAAGAATGGCTCAGGTGAACTGGAATAAGGAGAGGTAAAACACATAAGCACACAAATAATTTGAAAGATATCACACTCTCATGATTACTAAGCTCCTACGAGTGCCAGACACTGTGCCAACACCTGACGGAACAATGTAAATAAAACAAGGTGCTTTGCCTCAAAAGTCTAATGGAGTCATCTGTAAGATGAACAGTTGGGACCAGATTGGTGTTTCTCAGTGTTATTTGCATCTGAGACAGGACAATATTTTAGTATGTCAGTTCAGTCACTCACTCGTATCTGACTCTTTTTGACCCCATGGGCTGTAGCATGCCAGGCTTCCCTGTCCATCACCAACTCCCAGAGCTTACTCAAAACTCATGTCCATCGAGTTGGTGATACCATCCAACCATCTCATCCTCTGTCATCCCCTTCTCCTCCCGCCTTCAATCTCTCCCAGCATCAGGGTCTTTTCCAGTGAGTCAGTTCTTCACATCAGGTGACCAAAATATTGGAGTTTCAGCGTCAGCATCCATCTTTCCAATGAGTATTCAGGACTGATGTCCTTTAGGATTGACTGGTTGGATCTCCTTGCTGTCCAAGGGACTCTCAAGAGTGTTCTCCAACTCCACAGTTCAAAAACCTCAATTCTTTGGTGCTCAGCTTTCTTTATAGTCCAACTCTCACATCCATACATGACTGCTGGAAAAACCATAGCTTTGACTAGATGGACCTTTGTTGGCAAAGTAATGTCTCTGCTTTTTAATATGCTGTCTAGGTAATACCAAGCCATCCTGCACTTGGTAGGGAATTTAGCATTCCTGTTCCTTGCTGTCTTAGTTTGCAAAGGCCTCCATAACAAAAAATATCTCAGGCTGGATGGCTTAAACATCAAAAATGTAATTCTCAGCGTTCTAGAGTCTAGAAGTCCAACACCAAGGTGTCTACTGTTTGATTTATCCTGAGGCCCTTCTCCTTACCTTACGGATGGTCATCTTCTTGCTGGGTCCTCCCATGGCCTTTTCTTTGGATGCTCACATCCCTGCTGTTTGTCCCTTATTGTAAGGACATCAGTCCGGTTGAATCAGGACCCCACCTTTATGAGCTCATTTAATCCAAATTACCTACTTAAAGGTCTGTATTCAAATATAGTCACACCGGGGGGTTAAGATTTCAACATATGAACTTCGAGGGGAGACAATTCAGTTCATAACACTTGCTCAAATAACTACCGGTAGTGCCAATCAAAGATAACCAAAGATATTCCGATCTATTCACAAATGGATCCTAAGAGGATGGTCTACAATATTGAGTATTTTCATAGCTACTTTACTTGATTATAAATGCCTGTTTACCTACCAGTTTCGGCTATCATCTGATGACAGGTGAGATGAGTCTTTGCAAAAAGCGCTTTTTATTTTTTGGCCATGCTGCATGACTTCTGCCATCTTAGTTCCCCAAGCAGGGATCAAACCCAGGCTCTTGACGATGAAAACCCTGAGTCCTAACCACTGGACCACCAGGGAAATCCCAAAAAGTACTTTCTGAACCAACTCCAAGAGAAATCCAGTGCAGTACTTCTTTCATGAGGTAAAGCTGATATCACCTCTCTTTCAGAGTTTGCTTATCCTAACTTAATACACTGTGAAGCACGGGCAGAGAGACTTAAAGAGTTATCTATATAGTCCTCCCTAGATTGAATAGACTTTTTTTGACAAATGAATATCATAAAAGTCAATAGCACCTGTTCTAAGATCTAAAATGAAAAGGATTTAGTGAGGAATGTAGAGGGAAGACGTCTCAGGGGGATTAAAAAGTGATTTCTAGATAGAAGAAGGCAAAGCATGACCCTCTAACTGAGCTGCAGTTAAGATATTAGACATGGTAACCAGGAAGTCTTTTGCATGTGATTTCCATATTACTACCATGTATTGGAGTAGGAGATGGCAACCCACTCCAGCATTCTAGCCTGGAGAATTCCATGGACAGAGGCACCTGTCAGGCTGCAATCCCTGGGGCCGCAGAGTCCTGAGTGACTGAATACACACCCACATACACGCACACTCTGAGTAGTTATAGTGCCAAGTATGGGAATATGAGCATTCCACATATGCTATTATTTGATTTACTATTGTTAAAAATCAACTAAAATAGGGTATTTCTACAGCTCCTCAACTCTTCCTCAACCTCCTCCCCCCTTCGCCTTCCATACACACACCTCTTGAGCCAACTGGGAGACAGAGATACCGAGAATAAGAAATGAGGATGCCCTGGCCTCTGGAAGTGATGGAGGGAGAGCTGAGGCCTGGACACATTTGAGAGCTGTTCAGGAGGTAGGATCAGCAGAATTTGGTGACTTTGGGTTGGTTATGATCTGAGGAGTGAATAGTCAAAGTTGGTGCTTGGAGCAGCTTTCTGCCTGGGGATGGCATTCACTGCAGAAGAATATCCAGGAGAAAGAAGGCATGGGTTCATGACTTTGAAAGAGATCTACAGGGCTGCCATTTCGCAGGACAGACTTTGTTGAGGGCCTCTACTCCCTCTGCTCCCTTTTATCTTAAACTCTTTGTGTCAGTTTCCTCAAAATGCAAAAAGCTGGACAACTCACCCCTTCACCATGCAGGATGGCTGTGAGGATGAGATGAGAGAACAGATATGCCAGTGTCTGGGCCACAGAAAGCATCGCACAGATATTCTTCTCTGCCTTCCTTCCTCCTGCCAACTCTGGGTCTGTGATTCTACAGATGCTACTCATCCTGACCCGTGAGTACATCAACACTTCTAGGGATGGGCTGAGAGACAAAGGGTAAAATGAAGAGGCTGGAGGAGGTAACATCTCGTAGGTGGTGGTTGTTTATTCGATAAATCGTGTCTAACTCTTTGCAATCCCATGGACAGTAGCCTACCAGGCTCCTCTGTTTCCCAGGCAAGAATGCTAGAGTGGGTTGCCATTTCCTTCTCCAGGGGATCTTCCTGACCCAGGGACCAAACCCGTGTCTCCTGCATTGGCAGGCGGATTCTTTACCATCTGAGCCACCGAGGAAGCCCCAATATCTAGGAGGGGTGATATTGGTAGATTGATCTGAAGTTAAGAGGGCAGGTGCACAGTTGGAGATAGGAGACTGGTATCTGAGAGAGCAAGTGGAAAGGCGTCTAGAAGAAATTCCCCTGCTTTCATAGTTCTGACTGGTAACTACTCTGCCTTCCAGCATTTGGTGTATTTAGAAATGAATCAAGTGCCCTTTGCCATAGTCCAGGCTTCATAATGTGTACTCACACCTCAGATTTCCAGATGGTGTCCTTCTGGGTTCCTGAAAATTTTGAGGCCGGTTTTGCAACTTTCTACATTATTCAGCTCTGTGGCTATAAAAGAGAACTGGCCCTAAGAACTGGCATTCTCATCTGCAGCCAGATTGAGGCCTGCTTCATCTTGATCCTCTGTCTGCTGGAGGGTGACTGGCTTGCAGTAGGGTAGGCGCCAGAATGGGAATCTTGGGGACAACTAACCGTAGAGAAAATCTGGCCAAAGAGGAGAAGGAGACTGGTGTTTGGCACCCAGCAAAATTCTCTCTCTCTGTCTTGTATTTAATTCCATATGGTTCCTATTAGAGAATATCCATGTTTATAATCCTTTATTACATTCAGATTTTACTTTTGTTAAATCACATTGCTACAAATATCACGTTTGTTTGCATCAAGATGCAAGATTATACTGGGATGTGTTAATCTGCAGCATTATTTAAATTTTGTGGCAGTCTCACCAAACAGCTGCCTCTGGAGCCACCTGCTGACACAGTTTAGAATTCTGAGCATTTAACATGACTAAGGAAAGAGCATTCCAGGCTAGTATGAGAAAGGGACAATCTAGACTCTGAGCTGTTGATCCCCTTTACTTGCTCTACCAGAATAAAATCCATACAGACATTTCTTTTCCTTCACAGCCCAAACACCCATCCCTCCCACCCACTTTGAAAAAAGATGTTGCAGTTTCTTTGGCATCTGTTTCAATAAAATGGTCCTCTGCCTTGGAAATTTATGGTTTTTGGCTTCTGATATCTTTGGCGCTCTGTGCCAGCTCATACATATTTCTTAAACTGAGTCTCTATTTCATTAGATTCCACCCTGGAGGTACTGAGTCATGGACACTTGGAGCAGGGATTATTTCAGTAGATATTCTTGGCACATATTCTCAGGCCAAATAATGCAGGGATGAGTGGGAGGAGAGATTATGAAAAAAAAAGGAGCCAAAGATCTGCTGAGAGCACTGGAAAGCTCACCACTAAAAATAAGTAATCCTCAGACCTGGGAAGATGTGTTCATCATACCCAAGTCACTGTGGTTGAGGTTTGATCTCTTAGTTAAGAGTCAAAAATCTTGTATGTGAGGCAAAGAACTCACTGATTAGCACATCATGCTGCTTGTTATGACATGGCCTTGCCCCATCTGCCAATTAGAGATTCCGTCTTTTAAACCACCTTCTAGTTTAAATATCCCTGCAAAGGATAAAACCTGACAATGGACACTTTAGTATGAGCTGCTCTGCTCATATAATCAGATCAACAAAATACCATATATCCTGGGTGGCTTAAACAACTTTCAACAATGTTGAAAGTCTGAGATCAGGGTGCCAACATGTGGCTGCCTTCTGTGCCCTCACATGGTATGGCGTGAGAGGATGTGTGATGAGGGGCAAGAGGAATATCAGTCTTTGGTGTCTTTTCTTAAAAAGGCATTAATCCCATCATGAGGGTCCCATTCTCATGACCTCATCTAGACCTAATTACTTCCCAAAGGCCCCACCTCCTAATACCACCACATTGGGTGTTTAGGTTTTCAACATATGAATTGGTGGGGAGGGGCACAGTTCACGCCATAGCAAGTATGAAGTTTATCTCTCAGACACATGAGTATTCCTGGGCTGTGGCAAAGAGCAGAGAGGAGTTTCTTCCTCTGGTGGTTGTGGTGGTGGTGATGGGGATAGTGGCAGAGAATCAGCAGTGGTGGGGCACTTTTCACCATCTGAGGTGATCGGAAGGATGCAGGGAAGAAGGATTGGATTGGTTCCTGTTGTATAACAAGAATTTGGCTGGTCTTTGTCCCTGGGTCCTGGAAGTGAGGAGCTTCCCAGGTGGCTCAGTGGTGAAGAATCCGTCTACCAATGAAAGAGACTCAGGAGACATGGGTTCAATTCCGGGGTTGGGAAGGTACCCTGGAGGAGGAAATGGCAACCCACTCCAGTATTCTTGCCTGGGAAATCCCATGGAGAGAGGAGCCTGGCGGGCTACAGTCCATGGGGATGCAGAGTCAGACATGACCGAACACAGGCACACACACAGGCTTGCAAAAGACAGCACTGACTAGAGCTGTTGGAGGACAGTGAGGAGAGTGCAGTGTCCCCTCAAAGGAATGTTTCTAGAAGGAAGCAGTGTCAGAACTCCTGAAAGAGGACTTGGGAACCAAAACATACCGATGTGCTAAGAAGGCAGAGGTCATTGATGATCTTAGTGATTCATTGTTTTTTTACTACAGGAGAAATGAGTTAAAAGATGAGTGGGAAATGATAAAATGGAAACAGCAGGCGTTTAAAAAAGAAAAACTGAAGGACTGTTTGGGGATGGTGGTGGGAGAGTCAGGAGTTTAGTTGATAGTGGAAGGATCCCATGAAGGTAGGGAGGAAGGTGACCGGCAGTGGAGGGCTCCTTTAAAATGCCAAGACCAATCCTCTGTTGTAATTGGAGGGAAGGAAGAGACGCTTGCACTGCAGACTTAGATTGATGCGGGGAGATGAAGGGATTGATTTCTAGTTTCTCCGTAATGAAGGAGGAAAGCTTGTTTCACCAAATATTATTCACAGCGTTGCCTCGTAAACTAGTTGTTTTATATGTGGATGGATGCCTTCGCTCCCTGTTTCACAGATGGCTAAATATACCTCCCAGTTCACAGCGGTGGGAACAGAGTCGGCGCTTAACAAATACTCGATACTCGCTTCTTTTTAATTCCAATGATGATGAGAAATCTGATGATGCCCCGATGGCAAGGAAAAGTATCAGCTCCAACTGGTCCCCTATTATAAGGTACCTGATAAATGTGAGGTATGAGAATCAGAGTCGGCAAACTTGTCCACAAGGAAGAGGAATACCACCGGTACACTCCTTCTTGTCCGGGACCCTAAGGGTTAAGATCAACGAGCGCCAGCCATCACTGTTTTCTAGAGAGGCTCCGTCAAGCCCACTGTGGGAGAAGGGGGGACTTCCTGTTTCTGACTTCCGGGTTTGAGAGGTTAGGACCCTAGGTTGGTGGCGTTAGAAGTAAAGTGGGCTCCTAGTCCCGGGCCTGCGGGGGGTGTGGGACGCCTTGTTGTAGCCCCCAGAACAGTGAGTTCCTTCTCGGGGAGGGGGACGGAGCCGAGGGTTTCGGGCCGGAGGAGCGGAAGCTGCGTCGCCCAGGCTGCAGTGTTCATCCTGCAGAGGACGGCCGCTGCTGTGAAGGGCGAAGGCCCAGCAGCTCCAGCAGCTCCGGCCACTGCGCCTCCCTCCCCTGCAGCGTCCCTGGAAGCACCGTGTCGACTGGAGACGATCTGTTTCCCTGGAACTCTTCCGCAGTGTACCCGACCTGTGCTCCCTGCCGGCGCTTTTTAAAGCTAAACTTCAGGCAGTGCATTTTCTTTGGGAGTCTTTAAGCCGAAGCACTGCCCCGTTCCTAATCACCTTTTTGCTCTAGGCAGTAAAAACAGCCTTTCTCTGTGGCGTAGCATCTTAAGGACAGCCTTTTAATAGAAACTGTGGCCCTAAGTTTGCTACTGTTTTTCTGAGCCAGTGTTCCTGAGGGCTCCTCTGTTACCAAAATTAATAAGTTTCTTAGCCGGTAAAATGGTAGCACGGGTATCTTATGTAGACTTCTGCTTCTTTTGTAAGGACTGTGAGAGAAGTATGTAACTCGGGTGGTAAAACATTCCATTTGAACAACTTTTTTTTTTTTTTTTTTTTGAGTTCAGGTGTATGTTTTTTCCCCTACACAAACATTGGACATACTTGTAATTTAGAGAAGTTTCATATATATTGAAGGTGCTTAGAGAATGCCGCTTCTTTTGATATAAGGTCTAGGGATATAAATTGGTTTTCTAAAAATGCAGTTAATATAGGAATTCCCTGGCAGGCCAGTGATTAGGGCTTGGTACTCTCATTCCAGGGCCTGGGGTTCAATCCCTGTTGGGGGAACTAAGATCCCACAAAGGCTTGTGGTGCAGGCAGTAGGGGAGGTGCTGGTGATGGAAGTCAATATATTGCAAAATAAAAGTCCTGATCATTTGCTGGTTGGAATTATGCCCAGTTTCTGCTTTCTTCTCTAGTTGTTTACTGTAATAGACAAGAGTATTAAATTCAGTGTCCAACAGATTTGGGACTGAATCCTGCTCTACCATGTTGCGGTTGTGTGACTTTGGGAAAGTTTCTTAATGTCTGTTTTGTTCACCTATAACATGCTGATACCTGTTTATACAAGGCCAAGACCATATATAGTTGCCTTCCAGTCCCTAAAGTAGGTCAGGGGTTGTAATTGGGTCCAGAAGATAAAGCTTAGGCTGAAAGGGATATTGTGATTATGATAGAGAGTAAGAGACAAGGAAGAGGTCCCTTGTTAGCCTCCCTTTTATAATTAGAGATTATTGGCTGTAATTATTTTAGCTCTACTTCATCTTAATTTATTGTTACTAGTCAAGTAAATCCTAACTTAATGTTTGGAATTCAAAGGTTTCATCATTCTGTCAAGGACCCACTTATTCTTTGTAAACTAAACAGTTTCTCTTTAGCTGCTTCTTATTCCTGCATATTCCTAAATTCTTACTATTGGTGCCTTTTCCAAAAAACGACTTCAGTCTTTCAACCAAAAGTGTTTCTGAGTTCCAAGTGGACAGTGTTAATATTTATTCTATTTTTAAACCTTGATCCTCAGACTTTATTGCAAAGGTTTAATTTTTAAATTATTTCCCTGGGAAAGGTAAATCAGGTTAATGCTTGCTCGTGAATAACTTGAATCTGAGGTTAGATTTTCTGAAAGGATTTCCAAAGCCCATGTTTCTTATGTTCAGTATGGTCCGCAGATCATTAAGTGCTTAACAGTTGTTGTGTTGCAATGGGCGGAAAGAAGAAAGGAAGGAGAAATGTTACAAATGCTTTTGAACATAACTTGTTTCCTTCTACAGGATTTCTGATCCCTAATCTGACTGATCATTGTGATGGAACAAGAGCAAAAACTACTGGTCTCAGATTCTAGTGGCTTCACAAAGAAGGAGAGTTTGAACAGCACTTTTACAGGTGAGAGATCAAGAAGATGTGCATCCTTTGGGAATTTTTTTTAAGACATGCTGTAGAATGTATAGAAAGATCAGGGCATTAGAATGAGACAGACTTTAATTTGATTCCCTTGATCTGTCATAAGCTATGAAAACTCTTACAGCCTCAGTTTTCTCATCTTTAAGAAAAGTGAATGATAATATGTGTCTTGCATATTTTTTTAAGATACTGATATACTATATACAAAATTACCGTTCTTAATAAGTAGTGGGTATCATTGCTATTTCTTTGTTTGCTCAGATTTTAACTAATATTTTTATCTAGTTTTCACCTCAGATAGTGTTCTATTCACTTTGTCTCTTACTTTTTAAAGTCTTCTAGAATAAAATTCAGTTAATGTATTTTTATTAATATTTTGATATCCACCATGGCAATTGGTGAGAACTGACCAGACACTTCATTACTGTTTTTATAAATACAAAAAATTCACCTGCTTCTGATGAACACATTGAGTAAAAGAAATAAAACTAGCTGTAAACACTTTTTTTCCCCCAACTAATAATTGTTTAATATTCTTCTGGAAACACTTTTTAAATCTAAAACATTTTACAAGGTTGAGTTTGTTATTCCCTCTCTTCCACTATAATTCAGAATTTCTTCCCCCTGGCAGAGACTAGGGAATGTTTAGAGTATTTGTTTATTCCTGCAGGAGATGAAAGTAAGAATAATTTTAAAACTGTTGAATGCAGTAACTCCAAGGCAGATAAAGAGAGAGCCTCAAAATGGTCTAGAAGTGATGACCCAGAAAATTATAAGGATGAAGACACAAAAGAAATACTATTGACAGGGTCCCAAGGAGGTAAAACTGAATGTGATGATTCCTGTGAGAAAGATAGCAACTTGGAGAATCAGGGAAATTGTACAGAAAAAGAGGAGGAACAATGCAATCACTGGGGATGGAACCCAGGAGAACATACTGGGTCTGCTGGCCAGCAGAGCCCATCATTTGGGGACAAACCCCACAAATGTTCTGAATGTTGGAAAAGCTTCAGTAATAGTTCTCATCTTCGAACTCACCAGAGGACCCACTCAGGAGAAAAACCTTACAGATGTTCTGAGTGTGGGAAGTGCTTTAGTAACAGCTCTCACTTGATTCAGCACCTGAGAACCCACACAGGCGAGAAGCCCTACCAATGTGGTGAATGTGGGAAAAGCTTCAGCAACACCTCCCATCTTATTATCCATGAACGAACTCACACGGGAGAGAAACCCTATAAATGTCCCGAGTGTGCAAAGAGTTTCAGCAGTAGCTCTCACCTTATTCAGCATCACCGATCACATACAGGTGAAAAACCATATGAATGTCCAGTTTGTGGGAAATGCTTCAGCCATAGTTATGTGCTTGTAGAACATCAGAGGACCCACACTGGAGAAAAACCTTATAAGTGCCCTGACTGTGGGAAGAGTTTTAGTCAGAGCTCTAGTCTGATTCGCCACCAGCGGACACACACTGGTGAGAAGCCCTACAAATGTCCTGAGTGTGGAAAAAGCTTTGGTTGTAATTCTACTCTAATCAAGCATCAGAGAATACATACAGGAGAAAAACCCTATCAGTGTATAGAATGTGGGAAGAATTTCAGTCGAAGTTCAAACCTGGTTACACATCAGAAAATGCACACAGATGACAAAACCTATCAAAGTTCTGAATATGAAGAAAGTTTGAGTCAGAACTATAGGCTGATAGAAGAATGCAGAATTCAGCCAGGAGAGAAGCCATATAAATGTTGTCAGTGTGGAAAGAGTTTTGGCCTCAGCTCTCATCTCATAAGACATCAAAGAACACATACAGGAGAAAAACCTTACAGATGTTCTGAGTGTTGGAAAACTTTTAGTCAGAGTTCCACCCTGGTGATTCACCAAAGGACACACACGGGAGAGAAACCTTATAAATGTCCTGACTGTGGTGAGTGCTTCAGTCAGAGCTTTAACCTTATCAGGCACCGGAGGACCCACATGGGAGAAAAACCTTACAAATGCAGTGACTGTGAGAAATGCTTCAGCCGAAGTGCCTACCTCAGTCAGCATCGGAAAATTCATGTAGGAAAATCTTTCGAGTCTCCTGAAGGGGAAGATTTTCCTCATGGATGGACTTGGAGAAACTATTCTGGGGAAATAGCACTCATCCCTTCATTTTCAATACCAAGTTCACCTCCTTCCTGAGTCCTAAAGTCTGTTTCTTTTTCTTTTCTTATCAAAAATTATAATTAAGATGTTCTCAGATCACACTGTTGCAAAATTTGTTTGGTTTGTTTGGCAAAACATGTGGGGAAAGTCAAGTTCCCAGCTTAAAGTTTGGGAAGACCCAGATTATCAGGTCACCAGATTTGCCCAGTGAGAGATACTGCCAGTGATGGAGAGAAAGAAGAATATTTTTTATTTAGGGTAAGGCAGTAATAGTTTCAAAGGAAAACATGGAGAGAAATCCTGGGAGACTAAAGATGAGATGGTCATTGAATCTTATATCCTGTTGCCTGACTGGGTGGTGACAGATTATTGCTGTCCTATGGGTTTGCCCAGAGAGAGATTTTTTTGAACAGATAATGTGATTTCCTGGCTGTTTTGTTGAGTCTTAAGGAAGAGAAGACTAATTTTTTTCAAATATGTTATTTGCTGAAAGTTAACTTTTAGAACTGCATTGTTCAGTACAACAGCCACTAGCCACACATGGATAGTTAAGTTTAAATTGATTAAGATGAAATTTAACATTGAGTTCTTTAGTCATGTAAACCCCTTGCTGAATGCTCGGTAGCCACTGGGGGCTGCTGTTTTAAATATCACAAAAAATTCTTTCGAGATCATCATTCTTGACAGTTCTTGTAAGACTGTAGGAAATGTGCTTTGGGGATTCTGTTCTCCAAGAAGAATTACAATATAGTCTAGGAGTAGATAGAGTTTTGAAGGCACTAGGTCTAAAGTTTCACCATTTTGATGATTGTATGTTTTAGATTCAACCATCTCAGTTATCTAGAGATATGATCCCATTGTCTTGGCCAAAGTCAGATTAGTAGGTAGGATTCATAATTCTGTTTTGAATTTTTCTGTCAAGTGGTCCTTTTCCCTCAGTTTTCCTATTATATAATTCTTCATCAGATCAAAGACATTGGGTTCTTTTTCTCTTAATTAACTCACTGAGTCTGAGCCAGTGTCCAGGGACAGTTTGCCACTGGAGCCCCAGATTCCTAAGTTCCAGTCTTGGCAGTTTGCTTCTGCCTCTTGATGTACATGGTGTATGGATCTGGTGACCAAGACACTGTCCTCCCTGTTCGTTTGTCCAGTGGGAATGGTGTGCTGTAAAGGATTAAGATATCTCCTCTGTCCCCGCCTCCATTTTTTCCTGCCACTGTAAAAAGGTAGATGTGTAGGAAGGTCAGGACTTGCCCAGGATTTCATCTTTTTTTTTTTTTTTTGGAGTCAAAAATATGTTTTTTGAAGCATAAGTAGAGATGTATACTAGGAATGTGGAGCCAGAAGCAGCCAATTGCGGCGGGGCGGAGGGCTCTCTGGCTGGTGGGCAGCTGAAGTCCATGGGGGTTTTCTTTCGTGACTGTGGTGCACCTGGTACTGGCAAGGCGATGGTGTCTTTGTATATTGTTTTGGGATTTAAAAATGAGTCAAAGCTGATAATTAGTGGTATTCAAGAAGTCTTTGGGGGTGATTTTCTGCTTTCAGAAAGGGGGAAAACCTTATGGGCATCTTTGGCTTTAGTGTGACTCTTACTCAAGCATCCTGTTACCTTTGTATGTTAGGCAGTGTTACCCCAGTTGTCTTAAACTGTGGTATCTGAGGATAAGTGTTTACAGTATTCTTTTTTTAAAATTTATTTATTTTTTAATTGAAGGATAATTGCTTTACAGAATTTTGTTATTTTCTGTCTAACCTCAACATGAATCAGGCATAGTACACATACAGTATTCTTTGTTGTAGACAACTGAGAGTTTGATGTTTGATGAGAGTCTGATTAATGATCAATTGCAAAGAAGTAGCTGTTGGGTTGGTTCACAGTCGTGGAGCCCATTATGTGTGGCAAGTAACCATTCTGAACTTGGTTCCTCATCTGTAAAATAGAGATAATGTCTACATTGCATGGTTTTGGTAAGGGTTAAATGAATGTTTGCAAAGCAGCTAGCACAGTGCTTAAAATATGGGTCTAAATAAATGGTAATTATTATTAATTGAAACAAATTGAAAAATATCCTCCATACATTTTCAGAAGCAGCAGTCCAGCCCCAAACTTTCCTGCTTGTGGATTCTTTATGATCAGCCTCAGGAACCCCAAGGAATAAGGTATTATAAAAGCACAAGACTAGTGTGTTTTAAGTCTGCAGACTGTCGAAAGCACTTTATTTGATTTGGCTAATTGAATTTTGTTGTTCACGAAACAAAGGACTCAGTTTAAGTCAAGAAAGAACAAAACAGCAAATTCAATTTTAGTTAATTTGCATCTGAAGAGATTAACAACTGTATAACTTGTGTCCTATTACTGTCCCTACACTGTTTTATGACTGCCCACAATTATATAAAACCTACTTCACAAACCTTGATAACTGTAGAAGCATATATGTTCACATTTTAGATGGATTTAGATGGGCTTCATTAGTAAAATAATTCGGCAAGAATCTCCTTGAGTTGAAAATTTAGAAAACTGAAGAGAGATTTGTTACTTAACAATGGAGCATTTAATGTAGTCAGATGTAATCCTGTTTGATGCCTTTGCCTCACTTTAATGAGTCAGCAAATAGGTTCTTTGTTTAGCTCTCCGAAAAGTAAATATTCTCTGTATTCTCTGTTTTTCTTGCCAGCACAAAGGATTCAGCACCTGAATAAATAAAGCATTCTTATTAACAAGTGATGTTTCATAGTTTCTTTTCAATTAAAGAGAAGACTCCTTCCTGTATTCATTTTTTCCTACTCAGAGTAGGGGCTTAGATATTTTAGCCCTACAGTGGAATGGGGAGATTAATGTTAATGCTTATATTCACAGATGTGGCAGGGAGCTCACTCCCCAGTTGCTTTATAGCCCACCAGAAGTATGCAGGCGTAAATCTCTGTTGTAGTACCCGAGATAAAAGTGTGCTTCCCCTCTTCTGGGCTTCCCTAGTGGCTCAGAAGGCTAAGCGTCTGCCTACAATGCAGGCGACCCAGGTTCAATCCCTGGGTGGGGAGGGTCCCCTGGAGAAGGAAATGGCAGCCCACTCCAGTATTCTTGCCTGGAAAATCGCATGGACCACAGACCCTGGTAGGCTACCGTCCATGGGGTTGCAAAGAGTCGGACATGACTGAGCGACTTCACTTTCACTTTTTCTTTTTTCCATTGTTCTAAGCCATTCAAGTTTAATCTACCAGATGGTCTTCTCCTTGGTGCTGTAGAAGTTTCCTTACTGATGAGAAAGAGAGGATTATAGTCTATGTGACAATTGCTCCTATACATTAGTCCCCACCTTTGCCAGTAACCATTGTAATGACAAACTCATTGCTTTTTATTCTCTATTTGAGTTTGTGTAATTCCTTTCAAGCAGCATAATCATTTGTTCAACAAAAATTTACCCGATACCTAATATGTGTTTATCAGAGGTCATATAGCAGTGGGAGGCAGAGGTAAGGATAGACTAATAGAAGGAAAATATGCAGCCTTTCAGATAACTCCTTTCTCCTTGGCAGTTCTTTATGCTTATTATGTTGACCCCTCCATCATCAGATTTAATAATTGGATAGTCTGATGACTTTGAGATAACTATAGATCAAAGTGGGTTAGATTTGCTCTGAAAATACAAGCTTGGTGAAGTTTGACACAATACTTGTTTTGCACGTAGTAGTGCTTATTACTGAGTAGTTGTCATATGCTTTTATGTTTTATGCTAAAGTCCTAGAGTATGTCCTTCCAGGATACGTGTTTCTACTAGACTGTGAACTCCTTGAATCAGAGAATGGATTTCATTTTTGTAATCCTAAAGCCTGACACAAAACCTGACATGTGAACTGTTTATTGATTGGTTTTGGTTGAGGGGTATGCACCAATGGATAAAGTCTACTGAGTTAGGTTGTACATGCTCAGCATGACCCCAGGTCCCTTTAACACCATTGCTTATCCAGTCCACAGAAGCTGGGCTGGCTTGGAAATGAAAGTGGCTGCCTTAGGAGGCTGGGTCTGTCATCATAGTAACCCTAGAGGACCCTAAAATGTCCTAGTCGTTCAGAATCCTGTAAGACCTTGGGCTTCTGACTTAGACTGTCTAGGAGAGGTTTAAAGCTTGTTTCAGCTTCATGTTTCAGTTACTTACTGTCTTTGTACTATCTTTACCTTGTAAGATATGGTAAGTAGTGAATGAGGTGAGGTACCTATATCATAAATGTTAAGGACATGATGTTTTCCTTCCCTGGTCACCTATTTGCTCATAATTCTGCCAGGTATAGGCTCTGATCATGGAAATGTTTAATCATTTCTTGGATTGATTGTTTCTTAGTTTCTAAAATAAAGATATTAAGAACATTTAGTTCATGGGTTTGTTATGAGGATCTGAGATAATGGATGTAATACGCTTGGTGGTGGTTTAGTTGCTAAGTCATGTCCAACTCTTGTGACCCTCTGGACTATAGCCCACCAGGCTCCTCTGTCCATGAGATTTCCCAGGCAAGAATACTGGAGTGGGTTGCCATTTCCTTCTTAGCATTGCTGATACCTAGTAATCACTCAACGTTAGCTGTTGTTACCTTCATAAAGTGGCTTGAGACCACCATGGGTCTTTGGATTATATTTGAAGGATTATCTCAGAGACATGGGTGTCCCCTTGAGCCAGTAAGATGGTGCAATCCTTTAGTTTTGTTTACCCCATGAACATGAAGGGGCAAAACTGGGAGTGTATATAGTAAGCTGAGTATGTAGGCTAATAAAGTAGCATATCATTATTGTCAGTTTAGTTCAGTTCAGTTGCTCATCATGTCTTAACTCTTTGCGACCCCATGGACTGCAGCACGCCAGGCTTCCCTGTCCATCACCAACTCCCAGAGCCTATTCAAACTCATGTCCATTGAGTTGGTGATGCCATCCAACTATCTCATCCTCTGTCGTCTCCTTCTCTTTCCTTCAGTCTTTCCCAGCTTCAGGGTCTTTTCAAACAAGTCAGTTCTCCGCATCATGTGGCCAAAGTGTTGGAGTTTCAGCTTCAGCATCAGTCCTTTCAATGAATATTCAGGACTGATTTCCTTTAGGATGGACTTGTTGGATCCCCTTGCAGTCCAAGGGACTCTCAAGAGTCTTTTCCAACACCATAGTTCAAAAACATCAATTCTTTGGTGCTCGGCTTTCTTTATAGCCCAACTTTCACGTCCATACATGACTATTGGAAAAACCATAGCTTTGACTAGACGGACCTTTGTTGGCAAAGTAATATCTCTGCTTTTTAATCTGCTGTCTAGGTTGGTCATAACTTGTCTTCCAAGGAGCAAGCGTCTTTTAATTTCATGGCTGCAGCCACCATCTACAGTGATTTCAGAGCCCAAGAAAATATAGTCTGTTACTGTTTCCACTGATTCCCCATCCATTTGCCATGAAGTGATAGGAACAGATGCCGTGATCTTAGTTTTCTGAATGTTGAGTTTTAAGCCAACTTTTCACTCTCCTCTTTCACCTTCATTAAGAGGCTCTTCAGTTCTTTGCTTTCTGCCATAAGGGTGGTGTCATCTGCCATAAGGGTGGTGTCATCTGCATATCTGAGGTTATTGATATTTCTCCTGGCAATCTTGATTCCAGCTTGTGCTTCATCCAGCCCAGCATTTCTCATAATGTACTCTGCATATAAGTTAAGCAGGTTGACAACATAGAGCCTTGACGTACTCCTTTCCCTATTTGGAACCAGTCTGTTGTTCCATGTCCAATTCTAACTGTTGCTTCTTGACCTGCATACAGATTTCTCAGGAGGCAGGTCAGGTGGTCTGGTATTCCCATCTCTTGAAGAATTTTCCACAGTTTGTTGTGATCCACACAGTCAAAGGCTTTGGCATAGTCAATAAAGCAGTAGTAGATGTTTTTCTGGAATTCTCTTGCTTTCTCAATGATCCAGCAGATGTTGGCAATTTGACCTCTGGTTCCTCTGCCTTTTCTCAATCCAGCTTGAACATCTCGAAGTTCAGGGTTCACGTACTGTTGAAGCCTGGCTTGGAGAATTTTGAGCATTACTTTGCTAGTGTGTGAGATGAGTGCAATTGTGTGGTAGTTTGAGCATTCTTTGGCATTGCCTTTCTTTGGGATTGGAATGAAAACTGACCTTTTCCAGCCCTGTGGCCACTGCTGAGTTTTCCAGATTTGCTGGCATATTAAGTGCAGCACTTTCACAGCATCATCTTTTAGGATTTGAAATAGCTCAACTGGACTTCCATCACCTCCACTAGCTTTGCTCATAGTGATGCTTCTTAAGGCCCACTTGACTTCACATTCCAGGATGTCTGGCTCTAGGTGAGTGATCACACTATTGTGGTTATCTGGGTTATGAGGATCTTTTTTGTATAGTTCTTTTGTGTATTCTTGCCACCTCTTCTTAATATCTTCTGCTTCTGCTAGGTCCATACCATTTCTGTCTTTTATTGAGTCCATCTTTGCATGAAATGTTCCCTTGATATCTCTAATTTTCTTGAAGAGATCACCAGTCTTTCCCATTCTGTTGTTTTCCTCCATTTCTCTGCATTGATCACTGAGAAAGGCTTTCTTATCTCTCCTTGCTATTCTTTGGAACTCTGCATTCAAATGGATATATCTTTCCTTTTCTCCTTTGGCTTTTGCATCTTTTTTTTCCTCAGCTATTTGTAAGGCCTCCTCAGACAACCATTTTGCTTTTTTGCATTTCTTTTTCTTGAGGATGATCTTGACCACTGCCTCCTGTACAATGTCATGAACTTCCGTCCATAGTTCTTCAGGCTCTCTATCAGATTTACACTTGAATCTATTTTTCACTTCCACTGTATAATTGTAAGGGATTTGACTTAGGTCCTACCTGAATGGTCTTGTGGTTTTCCCTACTTTCTTCAATTTAAGACTGAATTTGGCTTAATGAACTCCATAAGGGAGTCCATGACCTGAGCCAGTCAACTCCCAGTCTTGTTCGTGCTGACTCTATAGAGCTTCTCCATCTTTGGCTGCAAAAGAATAATCTGATTTTGTTATTGACCATCTGGTGATGTCCATGCGTAGAGTCTTCTCCTGTGTTGTTGGAAGAGGGTGTTTGGTATGACTAACGCGTTCTCTTGGCAAAACTCTGTTAGCCTTTGACCTGCTTTGTTTTGTACTCCAAGGCCAAATTTGCCTGTTACTCCAGGTATCTCTTGACTTCCTACTTTTGCATTCTGGTTACCTGTAATGAAAAGGACATCTTTTTTTGGTGTTAGTTCTAGAAGGTCTTGTAGGTCTTTATGGAACCATTCAATTTCAGCTTCTTCAGCATTACTGGTCAGGGCATAGACTTGGATTACTGTGATATTGAATGGTTTGCCTTTGAAATGAACAGAGATCATTCTGTCATTTTTGATATTGCATCCAACTATTGCATTTTGGACTCTTTTGCTGACTGTCACGGCTACTCCATTTCCTCTAAGGGATTCTTGCCCACAGTAGTAGATATAATGATCGTCTGAGTTAAATTCACCCATTCCAGTCCATTTTAGTTCGCTAATTCCTAAAATGTCACTGATTCCTAAAACTTTTGCCATCTCTTGTTTGACCGCTTCCGATTTGCCTTGATTCATGGACCTAACATCCTAGGTTCCTATGCGGTTTTCCTCTTTATGACGTCAGACTTTACTTTCATCACCAGTCACATCCACAACTGGGTGTTTTTGCTTTGGCTTCATCCCTTCTTTCTGGAGTTCTATCTTGACTGATATCCAGTAGCATTCTGGACACTTGCTGACCTGAGGAGTTCATCTTTCTGTGTCCTATCTTTTTGCCTTTCCATACTGTTCATGGGGTTCTCAAGGCAAGAATACTGAAGTAGTTTGCCATTCCCTTCTCCAGTGGACCACGTTTTGTCAGAACTCTGTTGACTAAAAAAGATGTACAACTTGAGAGTTGTGAGTCAAGTTTTATTTGGGGGCAAAATGAGGACTGCAGCCCAGGAGGCAGCATCTCAGATAGCTCTGAGAGACTGCTCCAGAGTGGCAGTGGGGGAGAGTCAATATATCAGGTTTTGGTGAAGGGGGAGTTCAATACTATGAAGCACTCAATTTACAAAAGGTTTTTTGTTAGTCATGAGGGTCTGATGTCACCATGAAGGGATTTTAATGCTTCTCTAAATATGAAGAGATGTAAGGATTGAGATCATAAAGTCTGTTCCTAAAAACATCCAACTATTTAAAGACCTGTCCCACTAGATTCCCTGGTGCATAGAGTGCCTCACTCCACCCTGAACTCCCTCAGGGATTGTTGAAGGTCACCAGCTGTAGCAACATGGTGTTCAGTCTCCGTAGAGGCAGATGGCAAATGCCTTTGTTGTTCAGTCATTAGCAATCTTCCTGGTAAGTGCCAATTTGTAGTTGACATCTCCATCATGACCCATCCGTCTTAGGTGGCCCTACATGGCATGGCTCATAGTTTCATTGATTTGGACATGGCTGTGGTCCTTTTGATCAGACTGGGGGCACTGAGTATAGCAGTGCCTGCATGGGGCCTTTTGAAGGAGGTCGCCATTATCTTCATCACCTCCACCGTAGTTTGGCCTCAGGTCAAACAACAGGGAGGGAACACATTCCTACCTATCAACAGAAAATTGGATTAAAGATTTACTGAGCATGGCCCTGCCCATCATAACCAGATCCAGTTTTCCCCACAGTTAGTCTCTCCCATCAGGAAGCTTCCATAAGCTTCTTCCCTGATAGCTAAGTTGGTAAAGAATCTTCCTGCAATGCAGGAGACCCCAGTTTGATTCCTGGGTCAGGAAGATCCCCTGGAGAAGGAATAGGCTACCCACTCCAGTATTCTTGGGCTTCCCCTGTGGTTCTTTACCAAGACTTGGCCTGCAATGCGGGAGACCTGGGTTTGATCCCTGGGTTGGGAAGATCCCCTGGAGAAGGGAAGGGCTACCCACTCCAGTGTTCTGGCCTGGAGAATTCCATGGACTATACAGTCCATGGGGCCACAAAGAGTCAGACATGACTGAGGAACTTCACTTTACATAAACTTCTTATCCTTCTCCATCATTATTATAATATGGCAGATACTTGGGCAACTGCTGCCTTTTCTGTTTAAAAATTATCCTTCCTTTCACTCCCCTATCTCTTTCATTTCATCTTTGTTCTCTTTTACCTCTCTCTGGCCCTAATCTCTCCTGCCTTGTCCATCTGTATTCTAACTCAAACAGGCTTTTTCCTGCCCTTTATTTTATTCTCCTTCCTTTTTCCTCCTTCCCTTCCCAGTGAAGTAGGAATCAAGTCAAGGCTAAGGGTGGTTGAAATGTTTTATTATAAAGATAACAGATGGAAACAAAATCTTGGTAATCATGACATTGTGGACATGTAGTCACTTACAAACAGAGGTAGCTTATGCGTTCCAAGACAGTTGAGTTGCTGATCTAATATTGCTTGACTAGTAAAATCAGTAGATATTCTAGAATTTGACACAGTGAAGGATTAAGTGGAAGCCTTGGGTGCAAAGTGATCATGATTAATTTTGACCCATGCTAAGTCATACAAATATATGGTTAAAGAAAATATTAGCTGATGAGACTGACAAACACTGATAAAAAAATTTCCCATTAAAAAATAGCTTACCTTCTTCTCATTAAACTAATTGTAAAATATACAAAGAACTAAAGAATCTGCCTGCAATGCAGAAAACCGGGGTTCGTCTCCTGGGTTGCGAAGATTCTCTGGAGAAGGAAATGGCAGCCCACTCCAGTATTCTTGCCTGGAGAATCTCATGGACAGAGGAGCCTGGCAGGTTACAGTCAATGGAGCCGCAAGAGTTGGACACGACTTAGTGACTAAACCACCACCATGAAGTAGGAATATGCAGGGTAGGGAATATAGTCAGTAACATTGTAGTAACTTTGTATGGTGACCAATGGTAACTAGGCTTATGGTGATTATTCCATTGTAGGTTGTACACCTGAAACTAATATGTGAATTATAATTCAATAATTAAAAAAAGAACAATCTGAATTTTCCTTTGTGCAGCCCTAGGCACAATTCCAGTACTTGTTACTAGAAGCTGTTCTAAGAACTAAAGAAGGGCCCAAAGCCTGGAAGTAAGTCCTAAGAGGAAGAATGGTTGAGGAAAGGGCTGGCTCCGTTAGTTCCCTATTTTCCCCTGATTCAGAAAATGAAGTGCATTCCAGATCCAGTTATGCTAAGGTCAATTCAGTTTCGGCCCATTGATGAGGATCCCTTTGTTTCTAAAATTGATATTGAGGAAAAAGCAGAATGGAGGCTTATGAAGATATCCAGTCAGACTGTTCAGAAGAATAGACTCCTCATCTTTACCATCCTCCTGTCATCAACCAATCAGTGAAACACTTGTATTGTCCGCTGCAGGCACTAGTGTTTTACTAAGAGAAGAAAAAAAAAAAAAAAAAGTGAGAAAAGGAGAAAAGAAATGTGTGGTTATTGCCACTTACAGTTAGAGGTCATACCTGGTTATTTCTGCTAACCATTCTTTCTTCCTTTCTTATGTTTATTTGGCTGTGTTAAGTATAAGTTGTGGCATGAGGGATTTTCATAGCGTCATGGACGATCTTTCCTTGTGTCGCCTGGGCTGAGTTGCCCCATAGCATATGGGATCTTAGTCTCTGGACCAGAAATCAAACCCAGGTCCCCTGCACTGTGTGGTGGATTTTTAACCACTGGATCACCAGGGAAATCCCATTCTAACTTTCAAACTTCAGCTTAAAAGTAACTTCTGTCAGAACTTCCTTGACCCCTAGGTTAGTTTATATCTCCTTACCCTCTAGAGCAACATGTACTTCTCTTTCTTTGGACACACAGGACATCTTTAAGCCACCCTGAGAGGCTCAGCATTAACAAATCTGCCAGCAAGGCAGGAGATGCAGGAGAGGCATCATCTTCCGCTTGAGTCAGGAGATCCCCTTGAGGAGGAAATGGCAATCCATTCCAGTGTTCCTGCTGCAGTAATCCCATGGATGGAGGAGCCTGGTGGGCTACAGTCCATGGGGTTGCAAAAGAGTCAGACATGACTGATGCACACACGCCTGACATCTTTTAGTACCTGTTTGCTGCTGTCATTGCCATTAAATCCTATGCTGTGCTCACCACTTTACTCACACCAAGCATAGTGCCTGACACAAGTTAGCCACTTGATACATATTTACTACATGGAATTGGCTTGCGCTGTACTCTAATTATGGCTGTATGAGCTGTATTCAAGGAGAGGAAGAAGATGAAGACAAAATCCCAAATTAATATAATTGGCTCCATCATTTGCAACTAGAATTTGCAAAAGATTACCTAAGTGCTGAGGGAATGTAGAACAGTTGAGTGGCCAAAGTCTTTTTGGACAAGGTGCATGGTAAGCAAGAAAGTTTTGATCTTATGTGTTTCTAATGTGTTACAAACCAAAACATTAGTGAAAAGGGAGTTGTTCAGTTTGGTACAAAAAAAAAGCTGAAGTAGGAACGGTTGTATTCAATACATTGAAAAATGTGTATTATATACCATGTGCAGAGAATACAACTGTGAATAAGACATGGTCCTTGCCTTAAGAGCTAAATCTCTTGAAAAGGTGTAAGTCAATAATTGCAATACAAATTAGTGACTGTTGTGACAAAGAGGTAATTATGAAAACTTGAAGAGAAAGAGATGTTAATTAATTTGGGTCTTAAACAGTGGATAATTGAAGAGAGGAGGAAAAGGCTTTTTCCTGCAATAGGAATAGCATTTGAAAAGGCAAATGTGTAATAAGCCTGTCAGGCCAGATGGTGCCAACAGAGATTCCAGAGGTGATTAAGCAATGAAATGAAAAGACCAAGTGTGCTTTTTGTTTGTTTTAAAGGTTAACTAGATCTTTACCTTAAAATAAAGGAGAAAAAAATTGCATTTTGGTTAAACATCTCTAGATTCTTGAGTCAGATTTCCTGGCCTTGATTTCAGGCTCTGCTTCCTATTAGCTGTGTGACCACTTTTTTGTACCTCAGTTTGCTTGTTTGTAAAATAGGGTTAAAAATAACACCTGCCTGACAGTGTGGTTATGAGGACAAAATTAGCTACTATATGAAAAAAAAATTGTAGAATGCTGCCCATGAAAGTGTCTTTTCTTGTGATTACGAAAGTATTATTACTTTCTGCCAGTCAGGGGGTGATTTAGTCATATTTCATTGCCTTCGCCTCAGGCTTGAGTGACAAATTTTTGTTTCTGAATAAGTGCAGCCAGGCCAAGGACTTCCCTGGCAGCTCAGTGGTAGAGAACCTGCGGGTGAATGTAGATGTGGCTTTGATCCCTGGGTCAGGAAGATTTAGAGAAGGATATGGCAACCCACTCCAGTATCTTGCCTGGGAAATAGGCAAGAGCCTGTCGGGCTGCAGTCCATGGGATTGCAAAAGAGTTGGACACGACTTGGTGACCAAACAAACAGCAGCAGCCAGGCCAAGATTCAAACATACCTAAGTGATGGTTGTGTAACATTAAAGTTTGGAAAGCACAGGTATTCAGAACGTGCCCTATGCGAGGATCACAAATGCTCTTTTTGCCTTCAGGTTGGAAGTGGATTTTGGACTGTACACATATGGATAAGGTGACTTTCAAAAGATTAATTTAAAAATTACCTACATAAAAATTTTACCTACTTAATAAGAGAAAAATCCTCATGATAATTTCTAATCAAGTAGCAATAATTCTGGTGATAACTATTTGCTTCTATAAGAATCAGCTAACCAAGCCTTCTGTCATTTTAGCAATATAGGAACCCACAGTTACCAATAAGCAGTTAAGTGAAGAATTATCTTCAGGAAAGCAATTTCCCACATGTTAAACTGATTTTCTTGAGTTCTTTCTAATTCGATGTGTCTTTCAAGCAGCTGAATTTGTTGATAGCAGGGAGGAATGTCAAGGAAAGTCTTAGTTTTATAATGGAAGAAAGGTAAAGTATATTTACCTTGTATATTTACTCTGATTATTCAGAGTATTGGGGAAACAAGATTTGGAGACCAGGAGTTTAGCTTTTTTTTTCATCATTTATAAACTGTGATTTGGCCAAGTCACTTAACCTCTTTAAGTTTTATATTTGTTATTTTTATAATCCAGGTAGTTTTGAGTGTCAAATGATGCCTGTGAAAGTGTTTTGACACATAATTATTTCATTAACAGATTAAACACATTTGGGTTGAAAAATGATGACAAGTACTGTACTTGTCTAAACTCAGCAAACTGCCAGGAACTTTAAATTTCATGAAGACATTGCCCTAGCCCTTCAGAGATTTGACTGACTTTTGACTTGTTCAAGGTCCCGAGCCTGGTTAGTGGCAGCCAGAGTCTCGGTCTTGATTGCTAATCACCTAGTCTTTCCTACTACACCACTGTCATTCATCATTCATTCAATAGAGCTTTATGGAAGATAAATGCAAAAACATTGTGCTAGTTGCTGTGGGTGATTCTGATTTATCAGATGCAGATCCTCCTCTCAAAGAACAGAGAAACTAGTGGGGTAATAGCCATAAATGTATAGTCAGAAGCTGGGACGATAAGTATGAATAAACTATTATGTGACCTGGTGAGGATCGTAGTCCCTTGGTAGAAGAGGTGACAATTCAATTCTGCTCCAAAAGGCAGAAAGGATTTGTACATAAGTCTTAGGGCTTAAAATAGGCAGTCCAGGGTTACAGTAAGGTGAACAAAGGCACTGGTCTTAGCCCTCAATAAATTCTAGGAAGTTTAAGGGTTTTTTTTGGGGGGGGGGTAACAAGATCCATCTCTCACCTGTGAATCTTGCAGACTTCTGTTGTTCCTTCTAGAATGCCTGTCAAGGACAAAATTCATGTAACTTGCCAGAAGGCCTTGCTTGATTCACTCCAGGCAGAGTGAAGGACTGCCTGCCGTTTCCATGGTTCCCTCCCCACCCACCCACTTTTTCAGGGCACTTATGACACATCTCTATTTATTTCACTTTGCCCCGCACCCTTCACCCTGTTTCTGATCTGACTATAAAAAGGCAGCGTGCATAAGTGTATCTTCAACCTGGGTACAGTGACAAAGTGCACAGTTGCCTGACAATTTGGGTAAAGGGAGGGAACACTTGGCATATACTCTTTCTTCCTCTGCCAGACTCCTGCCCACACCTTCTTGCAGATTCAGCCGTGAAAGTCACGTTCTCGATGCACCTGTAACTTTTTCTACCGCCCCCTACCACACGGTAGGCACATGCCAGAAAGGCTGTGTCTGATTCCTCTCTGTGACACCTGGGCCCGGCATGTAGCGACCAGTCCACGGAGCGGCCAGATGAATGGAGACTTGCCGAGGCGGCGGAAGCCCGGCGAGGTTTCCTCGGAACCAGCTCCACCTGTTTTTGGGTAGGATCCCAGCGGCTGGGCCCGTGACACTCAGGGCATGACGCCCACCAGCCCCACTCCCTCCAGAGACAGCCCGTGCCTTCCCATCCGCCCATCCAGCGGCCGACCCCATCCCCACGCCCCCACCCGACACCACGCAACCTCGTCCTAGCGCCTCTCTGGGCGTCAGCGCGCGAGCCGCGCCGCCTGCGATTGGCCAAACACGGCATAGCGCCATCTCGGCCTACAGCGCGGCGCTCCCCCTCATTGGTGGGCGGCGGCAGGGGGCGGTGACGGTGGGCGGAACCCCGCCCTCTGGTCCCTTGCAGGGGTCCAGCCCAAACGCCGGCGACACTCGTGCGGCCGGGCGGCTATCTAGGCGCCAGGCGGTTACTCTGGTTTCTGCCGAAGCGCTGCACTGGGAGGGCTGCCGCCGCCCGCGAGGGATGCTGGTGATGAGTCGCTCGGGAGCCGCCGCCGCAGCTGCTCTCTGAGGCGGGGAGCGCCCTGGAAAGTGTCGTTCAGCTGGGTGAAGATTCGGGGACTGGTGCCTTGGGAGCCGCGAGGAGGAGGAAGTTTGGAGGTGGGGGCTACGCTTCCCAGTCCTGGAGCCGCAGTCTCGAGTCCGAGGCCATCTTTGGTGGGAGAAGGCTGCCCTGTCCGACGTCTCCCTCTGAGAGTGGAGGCCCCGGGCAAGAGAAGGAGCTCTCTCCGCGCCGTCTCAGCTCTCGAGCTTTCCGACCCGGTGAGGCCGCAGTTCCCCAGCGCAAGATATTTCTTCGATGTTTGTCTCCCTGTTGCTCTTCCGAAAGGACACCTGCTGCTAGTGAGAGCGAAGAGCAATTTCACTGCACGACAAGCCAACAACAAAATTTAATACGTTATCCGGAATTAATCTCCCAGGACTCCCAGCACTCCCCCACCCCCCATAGATGGATTGCTTGAGAGGGGAGAGTCTGATCGCGAGCTGTTGGAGATTTTTAAATACTTTTCTTTAAATCCTGGAGAACGTTCCGGTCTAAACGTACTTTTTACTAACTTATATGATTTTGTAAATTTCTCTGATTTGAATTGTAATCCCGTGACGGTGTTTCCTGGACTTTGGCCGGTCCCCCGCGCTCCTTTTTGGCAACACATTTTGGGGAGAGCATCTAAACGCCAAAACCCTACCAGGAAAAAAAAAAAATCTCCTGACGTTGATCCGGAGTCCCCGAAGAAGCCTTTTAACCATGTGGACTTTTCTCGGCATCGCTACTTTCACCTATTTTTATAAGAAATGCGGAGACTTTGTCTCTCTGGCCAACAAGGAGCTGTTGCTATGCGTGCTGGTGTTCCTGTCGCTGGGGCTCGTGCTGTCTTATCGCTACCGGAGCGGGGCCCTCCTCGGGCGCCGGCAGAGTGGCTCCCAGTTGGCGGGCTTCTCCTATATTCTGTCAGCTTTGCCTTTCATTGGCTTCTTCTGGGCCAAATCCCCCGCTGGATCAGAAAATAAAGAGCAGCTGGGGTCTAGGAGGGTAGGTTGAATTCAAAGTGGGCACGTGTATGAGTGTCTTATATTTAAAATTAGGACTGCGATCACCCAGATGTAAATACGGTAATTTAAAGGGTGAAAGGCTGCAAGTTAGATATTCTGTACAAATTCTGACATGGATGGTTTTGGTTTTTTGTTTAAGCGCCTGACTGCTCTTGACTACATCCTTGGCGCTCTTAGAAATGATGGAAAACCTTTGTTTCATTTAGTGTTGGTGGTGCTAGAGCTAAATGAACTTGGTTTGATTAAGGAAAGGTGAAATGTTCAAGTCAGTAGGACAGAATCACTGTCTGTGATGGAAAAATAGTTTTATTTAAATCCTTTGGTGAGGATTGTGTTTGAACCTGGGAAGAAAGAAGAAAGCTGCTTCAGGTAAATTCGTTGCTAATAAGAAGGGACAGCTGCCTAGGGAATGTCACAGAACAGCTGGAAGAACTGGCTGAGTAAAAATGCTCAGTGTTTTGAAGTCTTGGGCAAAACACCCTTCTCTCCCCACATCAGTGGAGCCTTGAGTAAATCAGTGTCCTAGGTTAGGTGAATAATTAATGTTTGGTCCCTGCAGAGACAGCAGAGGAGGACAATGGTGAGAGATGAGCGGGGAAAAGATTGTTGAGGCCAGAATATTTAGGGCCTGTTGGCCTTGGGTGTTTATACTTTTCCCCAAGAGCACTGGAGGATTAAAGTATGTGAGTAATGATATTTGATTTTTACTTTTTATTTTTTTAAGTCTTTATTGATTTTGTTACAATATTGCTTCCATATTGTGTTCTGGTTTTTTTGGCCACAAGGCATGTGGAATCTTAGCTCCCCGACCAGGGATCAAACCCACATCCCCTGCATCGGAAGGCGAAGTCTTAACCCCTGGAATGCCAGGAAAGTCCCTGACTTTCACTTTTTAAAAAGAACATTCTAGTTTCTGTGTGGAGAATGGATTGTAGGAGGACAAGAATGGAAGCAGGGATGTGGGCTGAGAGAGTCTTGCAGTAGGCCAAGTAAGGGATGATGGTGACTTGACATTAGCGGGTGTGGCCTACACAGTAATTCACTCCTTCAGGGTTCCAGAGCCATATCTTCTTCCCTGTATCTGCAGTAGAGATCAACACAGTTTAAGAAGAGAGGGGGCTTGGTTTAGAAGTTTTGCTCTACCACTGCTGACTGTGAGACTTTGGGCAAGTTGCTTACTTTCTGGAAGAATCAGTTACCTCTTCTGTTAGGTGGAAATGGCACTAACCTTGCTGGTAGTTAGCTAATTGATTGATTTAATGTTTGCTAAATGCCTGGTACATAACTATCTGGTAAATAGTAGTTATTTGTATTAGTCTAGGGGTAGTCTCCATCTGTTAGGATGCTTCAGAATGGTGCTGAGTTCATTGATGGGGTGGATGTGGGTTGGAGGAATGGGAGGGTAAGGGAATCTAATCCCCAGTTTGAAGTCTTTGCTACTGTTACCTGAGATGATGTCTCTCAGGGCCACTGAGCACTCGTCCAGGAGGCTGAATGCCATCTAACTGAAGAGAAATTCGGTGGTTGGAAGTTGAATTACAGCTGTCAGTATTGGTTCCGTTCTGCAAATACCCCAGGCTCTCTGTTTATTTCCTTAATACCTGGGAGTCGGTAGACTGTATTAAGTTCCCTTTAGTGCTTCGTGTACTAACCAGGCTCTGAAAGGCAACTTTCTCCAGAGTTCTCCTTCCAGGATTGTGTGTGTGTGTTTGTGTGTAACAGGGAACATGTAGGAAGAAAGGCTAATAAACAATGGCTAAAATGACAAGTGAAAGTGGCTCAGGTGTGTCTGATTCTTTGTGACTCCGTGGACTGTAGCCCGCCAGGCTCTTCTGTCCAGGGAATTCTCCAGGTGATACTGGAGTGGGTTGACATTTCCTTCTCCAGGGGGCCTTCCTGCCAGGGATCAAACCTCGGTCTTCTGCATTGCAGGTAGATTCTTTACCATCTGAGCCACCAAAATGGCAGAAGAGGCTTTAAATCCGGTCAGTTGTTCTGGCTGTTAATACTGAGAGAAAGAGTAGGTTCTGTTGTGAAAATGCAATTTCTCTAAGAGAAATGATTAAAAAAAAAACAAAACAGTGGACAGGGCCTAGGTCATTGTAGAGGCCAGATGATATTAGATCACAGAGATTTAAAATTCTAAAGGATTTTAGGTTTTATCTCCTTCCTTTTTGCCTGACAAAAATGTTTGTTCTTATTCCTAATCTGGAGGGCCACTTGTTTGACCAAGTTCCCGTAACAGTATCAGGATGGGGGAAAAGGAAAGGAAATGTGTTCTTCCTTTTGGACAACGGAGGATGAGTTGGTTAGATGGCATCACTGACTCTATGGATGTGAGTTGGAGTAAGCTCCAAGAGTTGGTGATGGACAGGGAAGCCTGGCGTGCTGCAGCCCATGGGGTCACAAAGAGTCGGACACGACTGAGCAACTGAACTGAACAGAACTTTTTGCCTGAGGGCTCCCCTGATAGTTCAGTTGGATGTGACTGAGTAACTTTCACTTTTTTTGCTTGAGGTCTTTTATTAAAACCCTTTCAAAATGACATTTAACCTTATCTTAGTTGTTAAGGTCAGAGGACCCCAGGAAGATGGTTCCTTGCAACTCTGTGTCTGAATGTATTCATTATTTGTGACTCCATATACCAACAAAAAATGCTTATTATGATACTGAATTATTCATTAAAAAAAAAACTGTAATAGGTACTGTTATGCTCAATGGGCATAAATCCCTCAAAACAGCCGTTTTTCATCTTATAATCAAAGGGATGGTTTTTACTGTCAGCCCAACCAGTGATAGTTTTAATGTTTGTTCTTAAACTGGAGGGTCACATATTTGACCAAGTTCCCTTAAGAGTATCAGGATGAAGGAAAAGGAAGGTAAATATGTTCTTAAATGTCAAGGACTAAAACTTCGAACAGGTTGAACTCCGAGGAACAGAATGAGTTATTCTCTTGGAATTGTACGTATTCTCAATTAATAGATCCCTGGCCAGAATTTGACAGTCTTTTTGTTGTATAAAAAGTGATTTTAGATTAAGATAGATTTTTCAGATGAAAATCGAGAGGGAGAAAATGAAGACAACAGTGGAAATATCTAAAGGGTGCTGAATAATTTGCAACATGAAATCATATCAGAAGCTGTACATGATTTGTATCTGGTGGATGCTCAGTATGTATATGAAGAATTGACTAATTAGGATAGAATTTTCCCTGTAAGACTTAGAAGTCCCTTGTAAACATATCTTATAATTGGCCTATTGTGTATTTCTAAATATGTGACAGCATTTTCTAAATATATTTGGAAGATGGAACATAAGTTTCATTTTACTGGGGTATTGTTATCCATTTTTGTTTAACCGGTATTTAGATATTATTGTTTTTTATATATGATATGAATTCAAAAACATAACTGTTCATTTGGTTTGATAGTATTTAGGGTATAGTTTTTACCTAAGATGCAAGCGTTCACTGTGCCTGTATAGTATTAATATGATTTAAAGACAACAAATGTGGCTACATAATTCATTTTTTTTTTTAAGCAGTGCAAAAAAGGGACCAGTATTTCAGAAACAACCTTAATAGGAACAGCTGCCTCTACCCTGACCTCTTCTCAAAACGATCCAGAAGTTATCATCGTGGGATCTGGTGTCCTCGGCTCTGCTTTGGCCGCAGTGCTTTCTAGAGATGGAAGAAAGGTGACGGTAATTGAGAGAGATTTAAAAGAGCCTGACCGGATCCTTGGAGAATTTCTGCAGCCAGGTGGTTATTATGCCTTGAAAGACCTTGGTCTTGAAGGTAGGTTCCTAGTGATTTTTAGGAGTTAATGTGGTATAAGCAAGCAGTCTTTGCTATGACTGGTAAAAGGGTATTCCATTTTATCTTCATGTGTAAAGGTTACACATTTATCAACAAATTTTCATGAAAACGAAAGCAAAGGAGAAAATAAGCCTGAGGAAACATGAAGTAGCCTTTGTGAGATAAAAGTGGCTAAAAAATTGTAATGGTCAAAGTTGAAGACTGGAAAACTTCAACTTGGAATGAGGAATGAAATTTAGTGAAAGGTGAAGTGAACTGTCATTTGTAGAGTGCATGTGATGTACCTGTTTTAGAACCTTTTATTTAAGGATCATTCATCCATTAATCCAGTGCTTTTTAAATACTCTTCATTTAGGAAGTAGTTTTGCTGTTTGCTTTGTATGAGGTGCTATACTGGGTGCCAAGGATAAACTGGCGAATAAGACAGATCAGCTATCCAGTCTTGGGGTTCAGAGTGCAAAATAGGTCCGGGAATTGAGAGAGAGCTTGCTTGTTATTTAGGGTGGGCATGATGTTGTAGTAATTATCAGCATTGATTCTGGCACTAGATTGCCTGACTTTGAATACAGCTTAGGTGCTTAAAAAGCTGTGTGATCTTGGCTAAGTTACTTAACCACCTGTGTGTTAAGTTTGTTGCTGTTGTTTAGTCTTTAAATCTGACTATTTGTGACTCCATGGACTGTAGCCCGCCAGGCTCCACTGTCCATGGGATTTTCCAGGCGAGAATACTAGAGTGAGTTGCCATTTCCTCCTCTAGGGGATCTTCCTGACCCAGGGACTGAGCATGTGTCTCCTGCTTTGGCAGGTAGATTCTTTACCTCTGAGCCACCAGGGAAATCTCTATTAGTTTACTCATCTGTAAAAGAGGCACATTTAGAGTCCTTGACTCATAGGTTATTAAGAGAATTAATTGAATTAAAGCATAAAGATAAAGCAGTCAGAACAATTCCTGGTATGTATTAAGCACTATGTAAATGTTTGCTATTTTATTCAGTGTACTGAAGAGGAGACCAGTGTAGTCAGAAAGTATTGGGTAGTGGGGAAAGGAGCAGGACTTGAGATTGAGATTGGAGAATTAGGCAGCTGCTAGTCCTGCAGGACTTTGAAGGCAGTGGAACAGGAGTATGACAGGATCCTGTTTATGCCTCCAAAGGCTTCAGACCTTTGAGAACTCTTCACAATGACGAACACTTCTTATATCCTGACTCAGTACCTACATGTGTGCATGCTCAGACATGTCCAACTCTTTGCGACTCTATGGACTGTAGCCCGCCAGACTTCTCTGTTTATGGGATTCTCCAGGGAAGAATACTAGAGTGGGTTGCCATTTCCTGTTCCAAGGGATATTCCTGACCCAGGGATTGAACCCACGTCTCCTGCATCACAGGCGGATTCTTTACCCACTGAGCCACCTGAGAAGCTGCTCAGTACCTACATACATTCCTAAATCTAACAGATTTATTTTGCTTTTTAAATACTCGCATGATTTTACCCAAGTCTACAATTCGCAGCTTGAAATTTCATTTCACAGTTTACCATTGAATTACATCCTACACTTAAAAGTACTTAAAAGCCACAGCAGTAATGGAGACCAGCTAAGGAGAGTGTGTACTTTTCTAGGATGCTATTTTGAAAGAATATGTGGATGTTGTGTGGTGAATAGACTACAAGACTGTGGTGGTGGGGTGGCAAGAGTCAGTGCAAGCAGTCTAGTGGGAGCTCATCGCCAAGTCCAAATGGCATATGATGGTGGTTTGGACTAGCACGTCAGCAGAGAATGTAGAGAGAAGTGGACAGGTTCGTGACCAAATGAAAGACAGGAATGGCTTGACTTAGTAAAGGATTGGTGTGAGGTAGAGAAGACAGGGTATTAAAAGTGATTCTTAGCGTTTTGATTTGACCAGCTGGAAGATGCAGTGTAAGAAAACCTAGAGAGGGACCAGCACTGAAGGAAGTTGGGGACCCATGGAGTTAGACACGCAGACTGTTTAGTTGAGAATATGAGTCTCAAGTGCAGAGGAACGAGTGCTTTGAGCTGGCTGGTGTGGGTATTTCAGAGATGTCAGCATGTTTGTAGTACTTAAAAGCCACAGCAGTGATGGAGACCAGCTAAGGAGAGTGTGCAGGAAAAAAAGAGAAGACAGAATAAACCAAGTCCTGGGAAACTGATATTTAGAAATTGGGTGGAAGAAGAAAGCTTGCTGGAGGACAGAGAAGGAGCCTGCAGAATGACAGGAAAGAGCCGGGAGAGTTTGGTGTCCTTAATCCAACAGAGGAAAGTGTTTCTCGCAGGAGGGGATGGGTACATACCAAGAAAGGAAAGGAGCCATGTCATGGTTTGCTAATGAACGGTCAGGTCAGAACAGTGCGTAGGAAGTGCGATGGGATTCGGCCGTTTGGAGGTTGCCGTGGGACTGACAAGGTGTTTTGGTGGAGTTGTGTAGACGAAACCTGGACTGAAGTGAATGGGAGATGAAAAAATTTGAGGCTAGAAAACTACTCTCAAGGAGTTTTTCTCTAACAGAAAACAGAAACAAGGCAGAGGTGACATGTAGATGTGAGGATACAGGAGGGGTGTTTTGATACTAGATAGAACAGGTTTGTGGGTAACAGAGAAGATCAGGTTGGGAGGGAGGTGACTAAACGGGTAACATTCATTCTTTCATTTAATGTATTTATTAAGTATCAGCTATATTGTAAGTACTGTTCTGGGTGCTGAGGCTACAGTAGTGAACAAAACAGATTCCAGCCCTCACAGAGCATACATTCTAGGTGCTCCTGTAGAAGATGGTGATAAAAGATGAATAAATAAAATTTAGAGTATATATTATGGTTATAAGTGCTTCAGAGAAGAGTCAGAAATGAGAGATAGGGAGTGTACTTCTAAATGATGCAGCGGGCGGGGGAAGGGAAAGCCTTACTGAGACGGTGATGTTCGAGGAAAGGACTGAAGGGAAGGGGTAGGAGAGCCCTAGGGCTGTCTGGAGGAAGAGAAGCTCTTTCCAGGTAGAGAGCGCATCACGGGGTGAAGCCTGATGGGGAGGAGTGAGCCTGTGGCTTCTTTGAAGAGCAGGAAAGGAGAATTGTGTTGAATTGAGTGGTTTGAGTTGGAGTTAAGGAGAATGGAGACTGGACTCCCTGCTGGCCCACTATGTGGATTAGACTTTTATTCCAAAGGGAAGCCATTGGAGAATTTCAAGAAGAGGAAGTTACTAGATTTCACGTCTTAGAAGTATGATTAGAAATCTTGTTTTAATGTATTCTTGTTGGTGTGTAGAAGAAAGACTAGATCATGAAGTGGCAAGTCAGCAGCAGGGAGACCTGTTAGGAAGTTATTGTGGAAACTGAGAGCTGATGGCTTGGACCAGGGTCATGGCCGTAGTGGGGGACGTGGTCACATTCTGGGATATATTTGGAAGGAAGAGTCAGTAGGACCTGCTGCTGCTGGATGAGATGTGAGGGGTGTGAGAAAGAGAGGAGTCGTGGTATTTAAAGAAGGCTAGATGGCGTTGCCAAGAAGAGGCCCAGGACGACTCCTGGGGTACTCTAAGGGAGAGAGGTCAGTGAGACCAGGAGCCGAGTAAGAGGACTGAGACTGAGAAGGGGCAGATAGAGAGGAAAAGCAAGAGATGGCAGGGCCCTGGGCCCCAGCGGATAGGGTGGATTGTAAAGAAGGGAGGCCCCTGCCTCTGTCCTTTTATGTTCTCTAACCACCACCCTCCATGAGAGGGTCACCAGAGACAGGTGGGACAGTACCCTGAGGCGGATTTTGTCAGCTTTATCATTGATCGTCAGGCGTGAATTTGATGAGGATGCCATCTTCCTGCCTGCCTGGTTAAGAAAGTGAAAGTGCCAAAGTCTATCATATTTGATTTCACCAGTCAAATTGTGAGAGGCAGATATTTCAGATCTTAAATTAGACCTTATTTATATACTTAAGATAACTTACCCAAGGAAAATTTTACTGTGCCACTACTGTCTACTTTTCACATGTTCTGGTGTGTTCTAAATTGGCCAGATTTAGCACTTAGAAGTTCTTCCATAATATGAGTTAAGAAAAATAAGCTTATTTCAGTAGCTGGACAAAACAAAAGTGGAAATACTAGATGGGTTTCAAACAGGTAGGCCGGTAAAGATTGGCAGTTTGCCGAGATCCAAATTGAATACACTGCTAATTGGCAGCTTCTGTGATACCTGTGTACTTTTCTCTGACTGAATATTAGCTGGAATAATTTAGAAGCCAAACCAAAAAACTAACTTACTTGGATCCTAGGTGGGATGTTTGACAAGTATTCATCCAGCTTGTCCCTGACTAGACTTTAAAGTGTAACTAAAAAGCATATCAGAAAAAAAATGATTTATTTTGATCTTAGCATAGATGTGTGGTAAAATTGTTTTATTATACAGTTTTCCTTTTCATCAGAAATGAAATCATTTTAATAGACTTAGTCCTCAATATTGTATTTTAATGTATTTGAATATATTTATAGCATGTGACTTTTAAAATACATGCTAAAGTCGACTTGCTCACAGCAACATTTCTAATACTATTATCCATTCTTTGTCATGGCTTTAAGCCTGTTCATAGTATTTTCTCAGTTAATACTTTATAATGTACCCTAGATGGATTACAAGACTAATATTACATTAAAGGGTGCTAACTTCTTCTTGGTTCTTGATAGTTGTTGCCGTGCTTATTTTCTGAAATGTTATTAGTTTATGATATGACCAGTAATATATATAATTTATCCATTTTATCATTATTTCACCAGCAACTTTGATAGATTTGGTGTCTTCTTGTTTCAGTTTTATTTCATTGATTTTTTTTTTTTAAATCAAGTTTTGAACATTGTTTTCCTGACATATTCAATGTTTCTTTGTAGTATGAATCATCTGTGTACATTTTCCCTGTTATCATTAGAGTCTGAATATTTTTCCTATGAATTTTAATGAATAAATTTTATATGTAAATATTTACCTTTTATGATATCACAAATTTGCTAAGACTGTTGTCTTCCAGAAGCATTAAGCTTTCTGAAATAGTTCTGTTAACGTCCAGTCCTCCCAATGGTGTAGCTTTATGAACACAGAAACTCATTTTCCACATCCGTGTCCTTTTGGTGATTAGTGTAGCTCTGGGCATATTACAAAAAACTGACTTTTTTTAAAAACTGTGTTGTTTTGCAGATACAGTGGAAGGTATTGATGCCCAGGTTGTAAATGGCTACATAATTCATGATCAGGAAAGCAAAACAGAGGTTCAGATTCCTTTCCCCCTGTCAGAGAACAATCATGTGCGGAGTGGAAGAGCTTTCCATCATGGAAGATTCATCATGCGTCTCCGGAAGGCAGCTATGGCAGAGCCCAAGTAAGGCTCAGCTTCCAATACCTGATGTTAAACTGTTATACTGTTAAATACTGTTTTATTCATTTTCATAAGTGTTTGGGTATAGGTTAGAGCATAGCTGTTGCACTAGAATAAACCATAAGTTAGAAGAATGTCAATTCTTCAGCCTTTGTTAAGAATATCATATAAATCATTCGAATGATGAGAACTATTGAGAACTTTCCTATGACTCAATGTGTGATTTTTACGTGGTTCGAATTGAGAGGATGTAGTCATTGTAATTAAGGTTTAAGTTCATATGTACCCATTTGGGAGTTGGAGTTTGTGGTTATGGTGCTTTTTATTAAAAGTCGGGACAGAGGAGTTAAAAGAGAAAATCCCTGTTGCATTCATACTAAGGACCTGGACTGACAGGACTGGCTGGGTGTCCCTCCCTCTCTTTTTTTGAGTTATAATTGATATACAATAGTATGTAAATTACAGATGTACAGTATAGTGATTGACAGTTTTAAAGGGCTTCTTCTTTTAATTATTAACTTATATTTACTTCTAGCCCTGTACACTATAATTGTGATTTAAGTTTTAAACATGAGAATCCTCATGTCATTGACAAAGGCTTGAAAGTGAAAGTACAAGTTGCTCAGTCGTGTCCGACTTTTGTGACCTCATGGACTGTATAGTCCATGGAATTCTCCAGGCCAGAATACTGAAGTGGGTAGCCTTTCCCTTCTCCAGGGGCTCTTCCCAACCCAGGGATCGAACCCAGGTCTCCTGGATTGCAGGTGGATTCTTTACCAGCTGAGCCAGAAGGGAAGCCCAAGAATACTGGAGTGGGTAGCCTATCCCTTCTCCAGGGGATCTTCCTGACCCAGGAATTGAACTGGGGTCTCCTGCATTGCAGGCAGATTCTTTACCAACTGAGCTATTGGGGAAGCCCTGCTAAAGGCTTAAATCCTTAATGTTGGCTTAAATGTTGACAAAGCAAAAGGAGAAATGAATTGATTAGTCTTAGAACTTGAAGAATTTGATATCTATGAAAGTAGAATATATTCATTTTAGAAAAATAGAGAAATACTTAAAAATATAGAGGAGATTGTAAAAATTATCTATGATCCTTCTAACTAGGAGTAACTACTCAGAAAAATTTGAATAAATTCCAATTCTGTGTATATTCATCAACACAACAAAACTTTTGTTTGTATGTAAAATTTTTCTGCATGTATTTTATTTTTTAATGAATTGAGATAAAACCTGTTACTTTTTAAAAATGCTTTTCTGAAAAGTCATTACATTAGTTACATACATTCCATCTTAAAAAATTAGAAAATTATAACCCCACCTAATTCTAAAACCCATTGATGTTTTTGCTTTTCGTCATTCCAGCCCTTTTTCTATGTACATGTGTGTCCAGTTTAGGGTACACTGGAGATAGAAAAAAGGAATTTTTCATTCCGTGTTTAAATTTTTCAGTTGTGCTACCAGAGAATTTGTTTATTTATCTTTTAGTGCAAAGTTTATCGAGGGCACTGTGCTGCAGTTACTAGAAGAAGATGATGCTGTGATGGGAGTTCAGTACAAGGATAAAGAGACTGGAGACGTCAAGGTGAGATGTAGCAGATATTTGCTTTTCCTGAGAGATTTTTATTTTCTTTTTCTCCTACTCCTTTAAGAGAAGTAGGCCCACAAGTTTATTATTCATCAAATGGACTGAGATCTCTCCAAACTCTGCGCTAGATTGCAACACGTTGTTCTTTGGGGCACTGCAGAATGCTGTTCAAATAACTCTGGAAACAAACTCCATGGTGTTAGCTGTGTTAAAAACTGAAGTGAGAAGTGTACCCTAGCGGAGAGGGAACTGGAAGATGCAAAAAGGAAGGATTCAGCGTGAAAGAAATAATGAGAATAAAATAAACTATTGTTGAAATAAGAAAGGCAAAAACTAAGAGACTCTCTGGGGAAATAGCTGAATAAAATAGTTTCCAGTATTTGCTTGTGTTGGTTTAGAACAGAGGAGAAAGTCAAAAGCTTATCTGTTGATTCTTTCATAGGGTAATTACCTCCTAGGAATTACACTCTAATGGGGGCAATTGCAAGGTAATATAAGTATATACATCCATGTGTACAAAAAGTCTTTGGAACCATAGCCATTGATTGAAAGCACTATGTGGGGTTAAAAAATTCTAGAATAAAAGAATGTGGGAGTCCTTGGGATTTGTAATGTGGTTCAGTTTTCTATGGGCTCTGCTTGCTTCTCGTAGTTTCCCCAGTGTACATCGAAGTGACTTAATCCCAGGTGGTTTGGAATGGTAGGACTTTGGTGGAAGGTGATCTCAAGAGGAAGAGTCTCTAAAGATGGGTCATTCATTAACCTCTGCCCACATGAGAGCTCCTTCAATAGCATTATCTTTGGGTACTCTATAATGTCCCATAATGTGTTTAAATTTGTTTATGTACACTTTAAAAGAACAGTCTTTTCACTGTGTATTTCTCACCATTTAGCTGAGTGTTCTTTGTTTTTGTTATAGGAACTCCATGCTCCATTGACTATTGTTGCAGATGGACTTTTCTCCAAGTTCAGGAAAAACCTGATCTCAAATAAAGTTTCCATTTCTTCACATTTTGTTGGCTTCCTTATGGAGGTATTGTAGAAATGCAATTGTAGAAGATAAAAGCAACTTGAAATTTGCAAGTTATTAAAAATATTTTATTTATTTTCCTAGAATGCACCGCAGTTTAAAGCAAATCATGCCGAACTTATTTTAGCTAACCCAAGTCCAGTTCTCATCTACCAAATTTCACCTAACGAAACTCGAGTACTTGTGGACATCCGAGGAGACATGCCAAGGAACTTGAGAGAATACATGACTGAAAATATCTACCCACAGTTACCTGGTAAGAAGTAGTGTTTCACTGCCATTGTAATCTAGTCTGTAAGCAAGTCTCACAAAAGACTCTCCATCTCCAATTCTCACTAAAGCTTTGTCTAGACGAGGTTGAAAGATGAGAATGGCAGCTGAAAAATTTCATCTAATTAGTCAGATACAGTGGAGCGGAATAAACTATTTAAACTAGTACATAAAAAATCTCCACAAGTCAAGAAAATAGTTTCAATGTATTTTTTCATAGTAATAATAAAAGTGTAGTTTTGTGAGTAATCATTAATAGTGGCGTATATGGTATTTTTTAAGGTAGTCTGGATAGCAGTCTAGATAGCTGAATTCTTGAAATATCTCTTATACATAATTACTTTTTGTGCTTGGTTTTTGTAGAAATGATAGCTGCCATCTATTGATTGTCTACTATGTAAGAGGTGTTTTACAAACATAATTTAATCTACACAACCACCTGAGGTAGGCATTATCATGATCCCCATTTAGCAGATGAGGAGACTAAGATTCAGAGAAGTTAATTAGCTTCTCCAAACATAAACCTTTAGTAAGGGGCAGAGCCAAGGTCAAAAGCAGGTCTGTGTGCTCATATGTCCCTGCCCTGGGAACACAAGGGCTCTAAAGTTCTTAAAGATCTTTTAGTTTTGAGTTGAGTACAGAAAGGCTTCATGAGATTTCAGACATCTTTGTTAAACACTCATTAAAATTATTTTTTGAGAATGGGAAGATGTAAGAAAGACATGTAAAAAAAATTATTAAGAATATTGATAAAATTGAAAGGAAAACTCTGCTCGCCAATTATGATTATAGCAATAGCAGATTATCCTGGATGTGAGTACAGTTGTTTAAATATTCTGGTTTTTCAAGTTAGTTTTTAAACTAAGGAATATTATTTTTTAAACTAAGCAAAAGCACTGTTTACTAACAGAATATCAGTAGAAATTAAGGTACACATGGACCAATTTAGATTTTTAATAATGACATTTTCAGCACTTCAATACATTTTCACTCAGTTAAGCCATTTTGAAGCTTTCAGATGGAAAGAATGAGTTATGTGTATTTAGGAAGAGGATAATTAATAATGTATTTTTAGCATTTTTTTCTTTTACTGTAGATTGTTTTTTTCCCCCAGTCCAAAGCATAGCTGGAGAAGACTGCCTTGTGATCAGGGAGAGAAACACTTGTAGGTTCATATTAGTTAGGTTATGGAAATTCTATTCATTGGAGGAAGGGAATAGTTTCAACACAGTCATTCAGCTCTTGTCTTCCCAGATTACAATGGAAATTGTATGAAAAGCAAATTCATTTTCTATAAAGTGGAAGCATGAAACTTTGGTACTTTCCTGGGATGTATCACAGAGATGAACTAATCTGTTTCATTCTAGATGAAGAAACTAAAAGCTCCTCAGAGAGATAGTTCTCTCTACATCTTACCCTTTTTTTTTTTTAACTGTACACATACCCTCCTGTTGTTTGTGAATTGGTGGTATATTTCATCTGTTCTTATAGAATATGAGAATAAAATAGGTGTTAAATATATACCTGTTGGTAATCATTTGGAAGAAAGGTGGGTGGTTTTTCTCCTTGTCTTATCATCTCATCTGGATTTGCTTCACTCTCTAGGTTTTTGTTCATACAACTCTGTATCTATTTATATTGATTTTTGCTTAGATTCCTTAGCCATCCCTTAGCAGGAACAACTGTGTGCTTAACAAACAGTTTGTTATTAATTAGTTCTTGATTTACCACAAGGGATATTTTTAACAACCATCACAGATGTGTAGTATGTATTTGTGTATACTTGATAAGAATATGTGATAATTTGAAATTGGAATGTTATAAACCATTTGTTTGGTGGGGCGGGCTTTATTGCAGATCACCTGAAAGGACCATTCCTAGAAGCCTCTCAGAATTCACGTTTGAGATCGATGCCGGCAAGCTTCCTCCCTTCTTCACCAGTAAACAAACGAGGTATTATCTTATTGGACCAACTTTATAAAAGATATTCCAAATATTCTAATTTAGTATTCCAAATGACATGTATGTGGTACAGAAAATAGATTATTGTAATTAGTGCACACCAAAATTAGTTTTATGATATTTATCACTTAGTATTGAGTATATGGTCACTGTTCGAGTTAATGAAAATAAAATTAAGTATAGTCCTTAATCTCGAGAAGGCAGTTTTCCAGTGAAAGATGTAAATAATTTCAGAAAACTGCTGATAAATGCTGTTATGAAAGCCCACTCTTGGTACCCCAGATTCACTGTGAAGGAGTGGGACGCACAAGGCAGGGAGCAAGCCTGTGGATTGGGAAGGGTAATTAGGGAAGACGTTGCTCTGGAGACACAGCTGGACAGTGAGATGAGGGACTTCTGAGTAGGCAGAACAATACCTGCAAAAGCCAGCTTGGCTGAGAAATGGTGGCACTTAAGTAGCTCCCTAGACCCCTGGAGCATAGGAGAGGTGGCAGTGTGGTAGAAAGTTAAGATATGCAGTTTTAATCCTATAGACAGGGCAAAGTCATTGAAAAGTTCTTTTTATGTTTACAATATCTTTATTGAGAGATAATTCACAGATCACATAGTGAATCAGATCACTCATTTAAAGTGTACAGTTTGTTGGTTTTTAGTGTATTCATAGGTCCGTGGAGCCATCACCACAGTCAAGTTTAGAACGTTTTTAATCATGCTGGAATGAAACCATGTAACCATTAGTAGCCGCTGCTGACATCGCCCCAAACCACCATTAATTTACTTTCTGTCTCTGTAGATTTGCCTGTTCTGGACATGCCCTATAAATGTGATCATACAGTGTCATCCTTTGTAACTGGCTTCTTGGAGGTTCATCCGTGCTGTAACATGCGTCAGTCTTTCATTTGGTTTAATGGCCAAATACTACTCCTTGCGTGGATATGTTACATCTTGACTGTCTATTCATCAACTGATAGACATTTGGATTGTTTCCACTTTTGGTTCATACCTGTGTATGAGTTATTATGTGGACATTTATTTTCATTTTTCTTGGTTATATTCCTAGGAATAGAATTGCCGGGTCCTAGCTCTATCTAATGCTTTGAGCAACTGCCAAACTGTTTTCCAAAGTGGTTGACCATCCTCCATTTCCATTAACAATATATGAGGGTTCCAATTTCTCCACATCCTCGACAACATTTATTCGTATCTGTCCTTTTGCCATAGCCACCCAGGAAGGTGTAAAGTAACAATAAAAGTGGAAGGTAGAGAAACGATTTCGGTAAGATCTAGGGTGTAGCATGCATGAAACTCAGTGATTAATGGTAATAAGGGAGAGCGAGGTTTCTTGATGGATTCCAGGTTTCAGGCTTAGGTATTTTGCCAGCTGTTTGCTGACATTGGACTTAGGGAAGTGTGGGGAGATAATGAGTTCATTTTTGGACAGAGTGATGTGACGGCTGGGAGGTTATTTGAGTGGCCAAGTGGAGGCCCACTGAAAACAGGAGTGTGGAGCCTGGAGGAGAGGTGTGAGCGAGAGCTGTCGATATACTGTGGTTCCTGAACATAAACAGCTGTTGTTTGCTATGGAGAAACATGTATCATAAATTGCCAGTCATAGAAATAAACTATAATGCAAAGCAGAATGAAAGCCAGTGCCAAACTGATAAGAAGAGCATGCTTTGGGAACATATCCCAGTTGGTGGAATTGGGAATGTTCCGTGGAGGAGGAGGAATAAAAGCTGGTTATAGCTAGTGGTTTCTAGTGAAGGTATTAGACTAATGCATAAAAAAACTTGGGTGAAAATTTAGAAACTACTTTTTCATAAATTAATATATATGTATTCTATAATTAGATAGTATATTGTGACATTACAGGAAAAAATTATCTGTAATTCTGCCACCTTTACCACTTTTACTATGATTGTTTTATTTCTCTCAGAGAGAAAATTAAATACATGCTTTGTTTAACTGTCCCTCTGAGTCATGGGTGGGAATCTTAGAGTCAGGACTGTAATCAGGAGGAGCTGTACCTCGAGTCAGATTGCAGAGCTTACTGCTCTGCGGTTTTGATGCAAGGGGCTGGTTTTCAGCTAAGCTTCAATCAAGGTTTATTCTTCTAAACTTCTTATGTGTTTGGAATATCTGTATTTCCCCTTAGAACCATATAGATCTCTATAATATGTAGGCAGTAAGTATTACTGTGAAATGTCAACAAATTCTTGATTTTTTTCCCTTGTAAAAGACTTGCTTTTTACACATGGCTGCCTGTACATTGCTTTTTTTGTTTTTTTTCATGAAAGAGGCCTTACACATATTTTGACATTGTCTGACTGAACCTTAGATTCACATGTGAGTTTTTTGAGGGCAGGGATCACGTTCCTGTTCTCACTGTATCCCTAGCATCTGGCACATATTAGTTACCTAACAAATAGTAATTGAATCAACTCTTGAATTTTTGCCTAAGTTAATTTTAGTTGTGGTTTAGTATTAATATTTTAATCGGTTTAGTATTTAGTATTTTCACATTCTAATTTACTAGCTGACATTCATAGTTTATAAATTATTAATAGGTTTTTTTTTTTGGAGGGGGGGGGTGTTGTTTTTTGTTTTCTTTGGATCTTAAAGGATGCTCCAGGATGATGTCATGATCTAAGTTCTCTTTTTACAGGTGTTCTTCTTTTGGGAGATGCATACAATATGAGGCATCCTCTTACTGGTGGAGGAATGACTGTTGTTTTTAATGATATAAAACTGTGGAGAAAATTGCTGAAGGGTATCCCTGACCTTTATGATGATGCAGCTGTTTTCCAGGTAAGATATTCTTTGACAAAAATGTCTCAAAATAGATTTCTTTCTGGGGCCTAAGATGAATGGGACTTTGCAGAGGAGATCTGTACCTGGGAGCATGGTCCTTAGTAGTGATTCTTAAACAGTCTTGTTCAGGATTGAGAACATGAGTTGCAACCTGTGAATCTTCTAGAATTTCTGGTTTGGAGATTACATGGGTCACTTAGCCTCAGTGATGTAACTCGTTCCTCTGGAGATTTTTACTTTTTTGATGGGAGTGTAAATGTTGAACAAGACATAATTTCTAGTAGATAGTCCTCAGGGTATCAGTTTAAGGGATTATAAACATTAGTTTGTGCTTTTTTTTTTTTTTTAAACCCTTACCATATAACAGGTGATCTTTCTCTTTTTTAGGCCAAACAATCATTTTATTGGACAAGAAAAAAGTCTCATTCCTTTGTTGTGAATGTTCTTGCTCAGGCTCTTTATGAATTATTTTCTGCCACAGATGGTAAGTGCAGCTATTTTTGAATGACTGTTACTGAATTATAGATTTTTAGCAGAGGAAGGGAACTGAATTACAAAAAGTTAGTGATTAGGCCAGAAATAGAAGTGTTTCCTGAGTTTGCCAACTTCCAAGTTGTTAAGTCCTTTTTAACTCCATCCTTGAGCACAATTTTGACTAATCATCATGTATCCACCACTGTGTGTGGGAGGCCATTGCCTCTTTAGACAACCTTAGTAACAATACCTCAGTCATGTGTCATTATTCATTCCTCTGGTCCACATCACATCACACATTCCCCAAATGCATAAGATTGTGATGGAAGACCTTTCTGACTGTGAATTAAAGGGCAAGGTAGTGTTAATCCTTTTTCTTCCCAGACAGTAGTTCAATTTCTTTTCGAAACAGTATTTTGTAAAATGAAAATGAGCTTCGTATCAAACCTAGGTTTTTGTCTCCTATTAAAATGCACAAGCAGAAGGTATCCACCTTTTACTCACGTGAAATATTCCCACTTTACTACTATAAGGCTTCTGTTTTTGTTTCTGTATGGTGATGGTCAGTCTCACATGAAGGAAAACATGACTTAGCAGAAACAGGGCTAGAGATGGAGGAAAACGTCACCTGTGCCACTTCCCAGCCGTGGCCATGTACACGTTAGTGAGCAGTGGGTTAGTGAAACGAGACCTTTAGGTTTCCAAGAATAAATGTAACTCCCAATACAAAATAAAAAGTTTTTTTTTTTTTTTAAATAACATAACTCTAATCCCATTACCTCAGATATTTATAATACAAGAAAGCTATTTCTGTGACCTGGCTGGGGCGCTAGTGATCCTTGCTTTGGTGATCTGAATACCAAGGATGACACAGTACAAATACTTCGTGCAGCCCCTCTAACTGTCATTCTTGCTAAAGGAAAAGACAACGTGTTGTGATTTGCCAGGCAAATCTCTCTTGCTGGTTGATCATGGAAGTTACAGTGACTGGTTGGACAAGAAGAGAACTAAATTTGGAGTTTTTCTAAGCTCTTCTTTCTGAGCTTTTCTCAGCTCTTGAGTTTCTTAGAGTTTGAATCGACCCATAAAACAACAGAGCTATGAGATACTGAAGGAGGAATGGGCTTTATTGGAGTAAAAGTTTACCTGTTGTAATCTTTTTTACCTGTTGTAAAGAATAATTGAGGTATACTTGAAGAACATTAATTCTATACTATTAAAAAAGGTTATTGATTATACTATGTTGTGAGGGTTTAATGAATTATTTTGAAAAATATAATAAAACTGTACAGATATAAGGCATTATTATTCACTTCATAATTTACTGCTCAGATATACCCACTGGGCATCTTAGAGACCATCATTCTGGTTTCTAGAATTGTGTTTTTGTAAGAAGAGAATGTACAAAATATTTGACATCACTTAATGAATTTACAACACAATCAGGGAGATAGCTTTTAAATAACTCGTAATTTCCAAGGCCTACATGTTTAGTAATTATTTACTAGCAGAAAAAAGTTTATTCATTTGTGAATTACTATTTAGTCTTCATTATGAAATTGAAAAGAAATCTTGGGTGGCTAAAATGCTAACACTAGATTTTTAAGAAATTAATCTATAAAGGTGTAATAAATGTTACATATTCATTTTTTTCTGACATATCATTAGCACCCCACATAAGTGTATGAGTATTTTGATTGAGAATAATTTTAAACTTTTATTTTAGATTACCTACATCAACTGAGAAAAGCCTGTTTTTTTTATTTCAAACTTGGTGGAAAATGTGTTGCAGGTCCGGTTGGGCTGCTTTCCGTGTAAGTTGTTCTGACAACACAGAGGAAACAGATACTCCAGATTTTCTTAGGACTGTGGTTTATGCTGCACTTGCTTAGTCACTCAGTTGTGTCCTACTCCTTGCAACCCCAGGGGCTGTAGCCCACCAGGCACCTCTGTCCGTGGGGAGTCTCCAGGCAAGAATACTAGAGTGGGTTGCCATTTCCTTCTCCAGGGGATCTTCCCGACGCAGGGATTGAACCTGCATATCTTATGTCTCCTGCATTGGCAGGCAGGTTCTCTACCACTAGTGCCACCTGGGAAGTTTGGTTTATGAATCACTGCTAATCCCTCTACCTGCTGCATGTCATCATTTTATTATTGATTAGTATCCCAATCAAAATGTTCCCAGAGAAATGAAAAAAGGCAGTATTCAATCCTGCGTTTTAGTTCTGGGCAACAGTGTTGATCCTGAGTTGGTGAGTAGATGAGGCTAAAACCCTTGATTAAAAGAGCAGCTTGTTTTTTTGCCTGTGGGTTTATGGCCCTGACCTGATCTATGGGGACCATGAATAATAGAGTTTATATTTAACATTGAATTCTACTGAAGTGTGGGACTCATGAAACTCAGTTCTGATGGTGCAGACATATGTAGAATTATTCTTGGAAAGTCTGCAAAGTGAAATTCCTTAAGGCTTTTCTCCTTTGTCCACTTTCTGAGTGTCAACACTGTTACCTTTGGAAAAACTGAGATTCCATAGGCCAGGCTACTTTAGGCTGAGATCTCAAGATTAATGAAAGAAAACAGTTCAGGAGGTACAATTCATATAAACTAAGATAAGTTACTGGCTTCTCTGACAGGAGTAAAGTCTAAGCAGTTTCTTGTAAGAAAAAATGTTTTAATTTGTCCCTTGACCAGCAGATACAAGCTTGTAAAGTCCCCTAAAATGCTGAGTGTATATTTACCTTTATAGATGATACACAATTGGAATCTCTTTATGAGTCAGTTTTCATTTTGGGGTCTTAATTATATGTATTTTTTCCCATTACAGATTATCTCCCAATCCTCTGGTTTTAATCGGACACTTCTTTGGCGTTGCAGTCTATGCCACCTATTTTTGCTTTAAATCGGAACCTTGGATTACAAAACCCCGAGCCATTTTCAGTAGCGGTGCTGTATTGTACAGAGCGTGTTCTGTAATATTTCCTCTGATTTACTCAGAAATGAAGTACTTGGTTCATTAAGCTTAAAGGGGAACCATTTGTGAATGAATACTGGGAACTCGCCAAGTCTGCAGTGACTTGGAAGAGAGTGTATATAGCACAGTACTCCTCCCGCTTCTGAAGTGGGAATTTTTGGACCAAGATTGGGATTAATTTGTTTTTGAAGTTATTTTGTATATAAACATACATGTAAATATATACTTTAGTTTGCAATTTCAAATGAAGGGTAAAATAAGATAGATATTTAAAAGAAATGATTGTTACCATAAATTAGTGCTAACATTGAGGAGCTGCAGTTTGTCTTTTGAATTCAGTATTTGGGATGAGTCACTGTGGGACATGCAAATAAAATGAAGAATGAACTCTCATGTCTTTTTGGTTTTTTTGGCCACACCCTGAGGCATGTGGTATTTTAATTCCCCAACCAGGGATCCAACCCGAGCCCCCTCCATTGGAAACGCAGAGTCTTAACCACTGAACCACCAGGGAAGTCCTTTTTGTCTGTTGCTGTGGTCTTCTTTATATAACTTTATGAAAAAGAAAACCAAAGTGGGATGGAAAAATGCAGAGGGAAGCCTTTTCTGTTAAATAGCTCTTGACATTGGGGAAGTTGCCTTAATACATCTGGACCTTATTTTCCTCATGTATCCCTCTATCTCCCCTCACTTATTCAATTGGATAAGGTTCTTTTCTGAGGTCCTGGAAAGTGTCACATGCATATAAAAGGGAATCAAGGGTTTTATATAAATTCTACTGGGTAACATTAATAAGCCAGGCTAGGCTTATTTCAAGAAACAGTGAACAGGGCTGTACACTGGAGTGTCTACTAGACTGTACACTGGACATACATGAGTGTATAGTGGACTCAACACGACGTACACTGGCTTGTATTGGCCTGTACACTGGCTGTATACGAGTGTGTACTGGACTGTACCCTGGAGTATATACTAGACTACACTGGAGTGTATACTAGACCATACACTGGGCTGTACACTGGATGTACATGAGTGTATACTGGGCTGTATACTGAATGTATATGACTGTATATTGGACTGTACACTGGAGTGTATACTAGACTACACTGAACATACACAGGTGTACACTAGACCATACATTAACTGTACACTGGATGTACACGTGTATACTGGACCATACATAGGAAACACGTTAGTGTACACTGGATTGTATATGACATAAAGGGTACACTGTACACAGGATTGTACACGACGTACAGCTGACAGTACCCTCAACTGTACAAGGGATGGATGGCACACAGGATGTGCACTGGATGGTAGACCGCACTGAATACTGGGATGTACCCTTGGACTGCACACCAGGTATGCATTGGACTGTACACTAGATATGTCCAGACGTGTCCAACTGTGTCCCAGATGTTTTCAGATGAGCTCCAGCTGTGACCAGCTGTGCATGTGGACTATACACCAGATGTGTCCAGCTGTGTTCCAGACGTGCTCCAGATGTGTACTGGACTGTACACTATACACTGGATGTAGACTGATGTATATTCGACTATATTCTGGATGTACACTGGACTGTAAACTGGATTGTAAAGAAAAAACAAGTACCAGCATGCATGATGTTTTTTTGTGCATCATGGGCACATATCCTTTAAACATATATATGCAAAATGCCAAGCTCTAATGACTTCAGGATTTAGTTTCTCCTGACTTTTCCTTGAGGCCCAGGTAGACATTAGTCTGTTTTCAATTTCAAGATGCCAAAAAAATTTAAAGGTTAACAGGCTTTCATTTTATTACAACTCAAAAGTGACTAATTCTAAATTATATAATGTATGGCTAAAAAACCAAGCACCCCACAACTGAACCTGGCATAGATGTACGTTTTCTACCCATAACTAATATTTTCTAAGGAGAGAGTTTAAACAGTTGTAAAGAAGTTCTCATACAAGTAACAATACTTTTGAATCCCTTGTGTTTCTATCAATTTTCCAATACATGGCCCCAAATTAAAGCCACAGGGGAACAGATGATGTCAAAACTAGTGAACAATGAAAAGATGCTTCCTGTTCGTCTGAAGAAAGGAAAGAGTGAGGAACAGATGGGCACTTGCAGCATCTGGCGTACTGCCTCCAAGTCGGTCGGCCTCACTGCTGCTGTTCAGCGACTCCCTTGTGTCGGGCGCTTTGTGACCCCATGGACGGCTGCACGCCAGGCTTCTCTGTCCTTCGCCATCTCCCGGAGCTTGCTTTACTGAGTTTACATTACATCTGAAGAGGTTATGGATATTCAGAAGAGTATCATGAGACTTGAGTAAACCCCCAAATACCATTAAAGTAAATTGTTTCCCTTAAAAGAGCAGTAAAAGATAACCAGAAATATTAAGTAACTACTGCAGATCAGGGCTAAAATGACTTTTAAAGCTTTTATAATTAACATTTCTTTTTCACCTTTTAGAAGTTGAAATTTTCTCAGTTGAGAATTTTCACTTTGCCTTGTTTTAGCAGTGTATGTGGGCTCACTGCTTGGTTTTGTGAAATTTCCCTCTAATTAATCCTACACTTCTATTTTCTGGTTAAAAATACCCTTTCTTAGAACTGGCCTTTTTATTACCAGCTGTCTTTCTTTGCTAATAAAGAAATTCTTTCTTTGGGGGGGAATTTTTCATGGAGAACGAAAAATCTCACTTCATGTAGTTACTGTGATTACAAATGAAAAAAGCAAGGGGCTTCCCAGGTGGCTCGGGGGTAAAGAACCCTCCTGCCAACACTAGAGACAAGAGATGTGGTTTAATCCTTGGGTCGGGAAGATCCCCAGAATAGAAAGTGGCAACCCACACTCCAGTATTTTTGCTTGGAAAATTTCATGGACAGAGGAGCCTGGTGGGCTACAGTCCATGGGGTTGCAGAATTGGACACGACCGAATACACAAATATAAGGTAGTTTTGAGACACAGGATGGCCGTGGATTTACTGGCTGAGCTCCCATGTGCCAGCCTCCGTGGGTGAGACTCCCAGACTCCTTACATGCTGGGCAACAGTTCACCTTTAAAATTCCTCCCTGGGTGCTCACCAGGTTGGGCTGATGAAGCTCCTGCTTCCCTCTGCTGACTAGATGCTTTTTAAAAATCCTTTCTACTATGATGGCGAAACAAAGCCTGTCATTTTTTTCTCTTCAGTATCTTAGGATTTGAGACTTTCTGATTGAAGAAATAACTTACCATAAATTGAGAAAACTGAAGGGAACCAGAGGAAATCATTAGCCCTGATTTTACAGATGATGCCAGTAGGCTGCCTTGGGACAAAATTTAACTAGTGGTGGAGTCGGGACTCAAACTCTGCCTCCTGACTGCAAGTTAATGCTGCTTTTCCTGCACTTGCTAAATGACCGATAAGCTCCACATTTCAGATTTTTTTTTGTTTCGCTTGTTCCTCTCCAGAGGACAGAGCTAACTATGTGGTCAGAGTTAAAACGCCTTCCTTAACTCTTAGCCAAACTGCCACAGGAGGGTGGCCGCTCCCCTCTCAGGGTAATTTTCACGCAGAAGTCATTTAGGATTTCGGGGGAGTTAAAAGGAAACAATGGCTGTTATAAAATTAAGGGGGGGGGCGTTGTGGGGACTTGGGTGGGCTCCTCAGGGGCTGTTGAGAAAGCAGCAGCTGAAGCTGGGGAGCCCTACAGAAGGGAGGCAGGGAAGCCCTGAGGCGTCTGGGTTGGAAGAGGACACAGCCTCAGACGGGAGTAAACGGCCACGGTACGCGCCCGCGGACTGTGTGATCTCTACACCTGGGACCAGTCTCGCTGTCACCACGTGCCTGCCAGCCTGTCATGGGCGTGACCAGGGACCCAACATCGGACCTACCAGGCTCCTTTCTTACCTTCCAGGCAAGGTTTTTTGCTGGGTGAATATGTTGTTTTTGAATAACAGGCAGAAGAATGACTTCAGGTACTGGCAATACTATTTTACTGAAAATCTGGAGTTGCACAAATAGTTCTTTAGAACATAAAACTAAGGGGATTCATACATAACAATTATAGTCAGCATTTATAAGAGGCAGTACAAAAATGTGTTCTGCTTCTACATGATATAAATTGTATATAATACCATGATTTAAACAATATTAATTATATTAACTCGTTCAGTGGATACATCTTACTCAGAATGTCTGACATTTCCCACAAGAAAGGGAAAGCAGTTCTCGAGGTGGGTTTCTTTTCATTTCCAAGTTCATCTTAGTGACGGTGGGAAGATTCAAAGATAATCCTTTCATTGAAGAAGCAGAAGTCAAAAAAAGTTACAGGACTGTTCTGAACTCATCAAAAATGAAATTAGGCACGTGTGCTTCAGCAACCTAAAAAAATGAAAACAAAAGAGTTAACTGTTTCATAGTGTAAGAAGACCAAATTCATCAGCAGTCCCTGGTAATCTGTCCTAGACAAAAATAACATGGAGTGGCGTAGTTTTAAAATGAAAATGAAATGCAGAGTAACATGAATATATTAACATATGATACCTATCATATGCTATTATATTGGTATGGTATAAAAAAATTCAAAATTTTCCATATGAAAATTAAAGAGAGGAAGACATCCTTTGGAGCAAGGTGAATCACTGGGAAATACTGGGCCATTAATTGAAACCACCACCGTCTTTTTCCAGTATTTCTACCACTGATGTTTAATTTCTTGGCACTGCAGACATCTGAAGGGGTGCAGGACAGTCCCTTCCCTAGCCCCTCCCCGCCCTGCCCCTAGACGAGACGATCCGTTGGCTCTTTAAGGCACTTGGATCTACAAAAATGCACATGCCTCTGGGAAGTACTAAGATTAGTCTCAGGTCATCTCATAATTAACTAACAACCAACTAGGAAGAACAGGACATCTAGTGCTGAAAACTGGTAGTTTTTAAAAGCAATGTTTAATTTTTTTCTGATATAAAGTTTGGTTGAGTTCAGCCGCTCAGTCATGTCCAACTCTTTGCAACCCCATGGACTGCAGCACGCCAGGCTTCCCTGTCCATCACTAACTCCCAGACTTGACCCAAACTCATGTCCATTGAGTCAGTAATGCCATCCAACCAACTCATCCTCTGTTGTCCCCTTCTCCTCCCGCCTTCAATCTTTCCCAGCATCAGGGTCTTTTCAAATGAGTCAGTTCTTCACATCAGGTGGCCAAAGGATTGGAGTTTCAGATCAGCATCAGTCCTTCCAATGAATATTCAGGACTGATTTCCTTTAGGATGAACTGGTTAGATCTCCTTGCAGTCCAAGGGACTCAAGAGTCTCCTCCAACACCACATTTCAAAAGCATTAATTCTTTGGCACTCAGCTTTCTTTAGAGTCCAACTCTCACATCCATACATGACTAGTGGAAAAACCACAGCTTTGACTAGACAGACCTTTGTATCACTTGCTAATTCAAGGAAAATTAGAAAAATGGAGAGGAGTATAAAAAGGAATAATCTCTGATCTTAATTCCCTAAAGAAAACTAAAAGTGATAATTATTTTGTATCATATTCTTGCAATTTATACATACACATACACTTAAAACTAGGATCACATAGTCTTGTGTTCTTTACCTCTACTAAATTTTATGTCCTGAACATCCTTACACACGTATCTTGGTGAACTCTTGTCAATTTTGGAAACCATGGCTGTACAACACTTCAACCATGGAGGGAACTTAGCCAAATGGGCTGCAGGAACAGGGTTATTGTGGAGATGAAGAAACAAACCACACAATCATTCGCTACTCTGGCCTCTTAAGGAATTCTCTCCTGGAGTGCCCATCCTAACTCCTGAACAGGGTGAGCTGCAGACTGGAGGAGGGCATGATAGAGGGTGAGAAGATGAGAAGGGAAGTTGTGTTCAATCATGCCTTCTCACAAAGCACTGAAGGTGCAGAAGAGGGAGGAACATCTCTGAGCCAAGCCCTGGGGCAGAGCAGGCCGAGGGGCTCAGAGGTGTCCACAGGGAATGAGCTTCTGGACTTCATTCCTTGTGAGTCCAGGGCCTTTCTTCAAACTATCTTCCTACAAAAAGGGCATTAATTTTTTTTTTTGGTCACACTGTATGACATGCGGAATCTTAGTCTCCCAACCAAGGATCTTAGTCTCCCAACCATGGCTCCTCCTGTGATAGAAGTGCAGAATCTTAACCACTGGTTCTCCAGGGAGGTCCCAAAGGGGCATCAATAGTGTTCTTTATCTACTGCTTACCCTCCGGGGTAGCTTTGTGTACCGAACATAATCCTCCAGAAACAGAAGGGCGCCCACAACGTCGGCAGGCATTTCTGGTATCTTCTGGCTGAACAAAGAACAGTCTGGATCAATGAACTGCTTTTGTATATAGACCCTTAGTCAAAATAGTGAAAGATTGAAAAAAAATGACAGATGACTAAATGAAGCCAAAGAAGAGACACATCTACAGAATCTCCTCTTGATTATTACATCGAGCCATATATTGCTGGCTGATCTTCAGCACACAGCCTGGAGGAGGGAATAGAAACTTCTCTCAATGGTCTACCTGGGTCTTTACGACGTGGCCCCTGCTGACCCTTTAGGGTAACAGAAGGAAACTCAGGACCCAGCATCCCATGCAAATACACAACTTGTTCTATCCCAGAAAAGCTGTATTTGGGGTGGAGGAGAGGAAAACTAAAGGTTTACAAGCTTTGTATCAAGTAGGAGCTTCCGTGTTTCACTTGTTTGACTTCACACCAGGAACTCAGGCTGTGCCGACAGTGGGGTGGCTCCCTGACTTCCACTGAAGGGTGGAGCCGTCCCTGGGTAAGTGGTCAAGGGGGAGGACACGGGCTCACAGGTCTGAGCCCAGCACCCACGACGGCAGAGGGGCAGGCCTCTACTTTCTTCCCCGTGGGGCTCGCTCATGGTGCTCATGACTCCTTCACAGTGGGTGCTCCCAGGGCCCCCCCCGTGACTCCTCAGCGGTGTGACTAAGGATGGGCACGCCTTTAAGTGCCCCAAACAGGAGAAGTGCCCCAACCTGCTGCACAGGGCAGGGTGAGCAGCCAATTCCCGGCTCTGCTGCTGCTGCTGCTGCGAAGTCGCTTCAGTCGTGTCTGACTCTGTGAGACCCCATAGACGGCAGCCCACCAGGCTCCCCCGTCCCTGGGATTCTCCAGGCAAGAACACTGGAGTGGGTTGCCATTTCCTCCTCCAATGCGTGCATGTGAAAAGTGAAAGTGAAGTCGCTCAGTCGTGTCCAACTCGTAGCGACCCCATGGACTGCAGCCCACCAGGCTCCTCCGTCCATGGGATTTTCCAGGCAAGAGGACTGGAGTGGGGTGCCACTGCCTTCTCCGAACTCCCGGCTCTATGGGGGACAATAAGAGGAGGAATCTGGCACGTGAGGTCTCCACTTTGTCCTGGTTGGCCTTCCGTACCTTGTGCACTGCTCCACTGTGGAGCGGATGAACTGGCCGATCAGCGCCAGGAACTGCTCCGTGTACCGGGAGTGAAACTGCTTCAGCAGGGTGAGCAGCCCCAGCACCAGGGGCGGCCAGTCCACGGGGTCGGCGGGCTTTCGGCAGACCATTCCTGCGAGGACCGATAGACCACAGGTTACACCACCGCGGGGCGCGCTGGCCTTTCGCCATGTTCATTCAGGATGAATGTTCACGAATGTCAAGACGCTGGGGCCCACATGATCTCTGGCAGATGATTATCTGGAGGGAATGACAATCCAGGACCACATTTCGAATTGGATCCAGGACTGGTGGAGGCTTCTAGTGCTCTGATGGATTCAACACCCTAGAATGGGTACTAATTTTTGTAATTACCACCACTGTTTCTTTAGGATTTTGTAATTAATGGATGCATGGTAGAAAGTATTATAGAGAGTAGCGTTTAAATGTATACATTACCATATGTAAAATAGATAGCTAATGGAAAGCTGCTGTATAATACAGGCAGCTCATCGCGGTACTTTGTGATAACCTAGTGGGGTTGGGAGGAGGTTCAGGAGGGAGGGTCATATGTATACTTAGAGCTGATTCATGTTGTTGTATGGCGGAAGTCAACACAATATTGTAAAGCAATTATCCTCTAATTAAAAAGAAAAAAAAAGAGACAGATAAAATGTTACACAAGAAAAGAATGTGCAGAAGTCAGAACAGGAGAAGGAACTATGCCTGAGTGAGTGAGTGCCAAAGCTGGCCTTGTCACTAAGGATTTCTGCCCCAATATGGAGACCTTGACCTGCCTGAATGGCTGCTTGGGGAACAGGAGACAGAGCACAATGCTGGGAAAAAAACCCCACAAAGTTGGAAACTTTCATTGCCATATTTCAAAGACTTATTATAAAGTTACAGTCATCAAGACAGCATTGGCATAAAGATAGGCAAACAGATCAATGGAATGAGCAAGAAAATACAGAAATAGTCATACTCTTAAAGGATCAATTGAATTTACATGGATATCCACACAATTTAATGGAGAAAGAGAAATCTTCTCAATAACTGATGCTAAAAATAGCTATCTTTATGGGGAAAAAAAATGAACCTTGAGCCCTATTTCACATAAAAAGTAATTTGAAATAGACCACAGAGACCTCAATGTAAAAGCTACAAGTACAAAGTTTCTAGAAAAAAAAAAAAATAGGACAATCTGTGCCCTTGGGATAGGCAAAGATATCTTAGAGGATAGAAAGGGCTAGTGATAAAGGAAAAAAATGGATAAATTGGACATCATCAGCAGTAAAAACTTCTGCTCATTAAGGTCACAAGTAAGAAAATGAATAGGTAAACCATTTTGCGAGAAAAAAAATTTATGGCATGTCTATCAAAAAAAGGACTTGTATCCATAAAATAAATAACTCCTACAACTCAGTAATAAAAAAGCTATCAACTCAATTTAAAAATAGGCAAAAGACTTGAACAGACACTTAGCAAAGAAAGATAAACAAACAAAAAATATACAAAGAATGGCCAAAAAGCATTTGAAAAAGTGCTCAACATCATAACTCATCAGGGAAAGGCAAGTTAAAACTATGAGATATCCTACATACCCATTATAATGTTTAAAAAGACTGAGATGGCCAAATGATGGTAAGTTGTGAAAATGGTACAACCACTTTGGGAAAAGGATTGGCAGTTGATTAGAAAGTTAAACTGACAGACCCCCAGATTCGGGTTCTTGTGAAGACTGGGAAAACTTATTTAAGATGCCAAAACAAGCTATCTTGATTTACATAACCTAGGCCTTGGCAATTCCAAATTACTCAATGCCCACTGTAAAAGACACTAGCTGTACTCAGAACATGAAGAGAGAATCCTTCCAAGGTAGACAGCAAAGGGGATGTTTACAACAAAGACTTCTCTGAATGCAGCACCACAGAGATTCCTTTTCAAAAGCCTGACCAAAGCATGTGTGCCTTTCTTAGATCAGTCTTGAGAACAATGCTCACCAGGTTTATAGAAAAGCTTTCAGGTACACTACATGCTGATGCTCCTTCCTCAGTCTGCTTTTTCTTTAATTTGATCCCCATCTTAACACACCGACCTGATTTATGAAAAGGACTGCAGTCAGGCACGGGAAATTTCTAAGACACTTCACAGTTTTATTTCAAGATCTGGGAATTCTGTGGCATAGTGACATGCTTCTCATAAGCAGCTGTATAACCAAGGAGCCTGGCCTTAACTAACACAGGATGAGACCAGTTAGCAAACAGTCTTAATGAAAACAAGGTATCAAAAAAAAAAAAAAAGAAAGAAAAGAAAACAAGGTATCTTCATGTGCCTTATTACAAAGAAGCATACATTCTTATTTAGTCATAAGAGAGGGAGGTCATGGATCTCTCAATCTTGAGATGAACCTTTCAGTCCATCTTGGGATAGTTCTTTACACTGATTCTGACCAACATCCAGAAAAGGATTTAGCATCAGGTAAGCACTTGCTCTGTGAAAGGTACCATCACAGGTATTTTTAAATTCTAATTGGCCCACAAGTTTAAGTATCTTGGCCAAAGTCACACAGGTGGTTAAGTTGTGAAGTCAGAATCCAAACACACAATTGTTCCCTCCATCCTACAGCCAAGGTTTACTGGGTGCCACCATGCCCTGAATTGGAGAAGGAAACGACAGACAACCCATTCTAGTATTCTTGCTGGCAGAATCCCATGGACAGAGGAGACTGGTGGGTCACTGTCCATGGGGTCACAAAGAGTTGGACATTCTAAGTGACTGAGCTTCCCTGGTGGCTCAGATGGTACAGAATCCGCCTGCCATGAAGGAGACGTGGGTTTGATCCCTGGGTTGGGAAGATCCCCTGGAGAAGAGAAGGGCAACCCACTCCAGTATGTTTCCTTGGAAATCCACGGACAGAGACTATAGTCCATGTCGCAAAGAGTTGGACACGACTGAGTGACTAATGCTGAGTGACTGAGCACCATGCCCTGCATTCTGTGGCTGTGACAAATATTGTTATGGGGGCTGTGTCTGGAATAAAGGAATGTTTTTGAATGAGGGAATTAAAAACCTTAAGGAGAATCCAAATCTTTATCCTAAAAAACTTTTGAAATAGGAAGGGAAATATTTCAAAGAAGAAATACATTTTGGAATTGTTGGTTAAAAAAAGTATATGGTTACATTTATAGAAAATACTTTTAAAGTAAATTAAACTCTATAGCAGACTTTGAAAACCTCTACTTAGATATAAAGTTTGGAGACAGAGGAAGTACCTGGGAATCTTATAAAAATAAGATAAAGTCAATGACACACAAAAAATTGTGTTATAATGCTGGATAAGGACAAATATGCTGATAGCCTTTGATAACTATTGTTTGTATCAAGTATTTTCAAAACTAAAGTAATAGACATCCCAGGGTAAAGTACCAGATATCCCAGGGTAAAGTACCAGAGGATTAGTCTCCTCTCTTTAACTATATTGTTACTCTTCATATCAAAGCTCCACAGTAAGCACAGGACACTTACTGCAAGAATAGGACATTAACCAAAAGAAGTTTCTTTTCCACCAAAATCAGCTCCTTTAAAGAAAAGAGAGAAGTAAAGGTCCCACACATTTTACAAGTTGGATAATCAACCACTGTAAATTAAAGATGCATTATACTTGGTTGATATTAAATCCACTGTCTTCATGATATTTCAGAGGCCCAAGGACATGGATTTTTATAAACATGCAATTACTAAGAAAGATCTCATATGTGACACAGCATTCTCTACCAAGAGCTGTTTGGTTAGATGTTAGTCTACCACCATTGTTCCTTATTGTAAAGAATAAATGTCATAAAGTACCTAGATTTTTGTTGTACTGTAGTTTTGGCAGCTGGGCGATCAAAAACAGAAAGTTGACCACTGGGAAGTAGGGTAAGCGCTTTGTCGTTATGTAAATCTGGAAAGAGAAAGAACAGTTTCAAATGGAAAGCTGCCACTTAATTTCAGTTTGCTCTTCTGACTACTGAAAACTAGGGTGGTTCCATTAATTCGCTGCCTTCAGAGTTGAATTTAACACCACTGACCCCCTCTCCCTCCAAACACAGCCACCTACTTGACAATCAGCCCTCTTGGGAAAGGAACAATTTTGCTTAGAGATTACCAGTTACTCCCCACTACCCACAATCCTCTTTTTCTCCCTCCAATCCTCTTAATGTTGGTTACAAAATGGGGGTGGGGGGAGGAAGATGAGCAAGAAAGTCAAGGCCAAGCAGGAAGGAGGGCAAAGAGAGGGAAAGAGAAAAGAGGCAGAAAGAAAGAAGGTCCACACAGCAGTGCATGGCTCTGCATAAGCAGAAAGCAAGCAGGGGTCCCACTGTCCGTTTCCCCTTCCCTGGGCAATGCCACAGAGCAGCCTCCGGCCCAGTTCACCCGGCAGAAAGCACAGTCAGGCCACACCCAGCCATCTTTCCCCTCCCAGTCATTCTGATTCCCTGGGAGGCAGCGGGCATCCTGGCCAGCAGCACCAGCTCTGGTCAGACAGCCTGGCTCCGTCGCTGGCTACTGTGGGGCCCTGGGAACTTATCAACCTCTGAGCCTCAGGTTCCTCTCCCAACAAGGGCACATTTCATGAGGCTGCTGTGAGGTTAAGCGAGAACACCTATGGTCAGGGTTAACACAGTGCTTGGCACACAGTAAAACGTAAGGTGCTATTTATGTTCATAATCTTACCTCAAACCCAGGTGATCATACAGATTTCAGAATTTCATATTACAAAAAAGATTTTAGGTAGGCAATACAGTCTAGGGTAACAGACTATAAGCAAAGTTATCTGTATTTCTGCAAAAACATGACAATTCACAGGAGTATAAACAGCCTCAAGTCAGCCTGGGACAGGTTCTGGCACTACATGCGAACTGGCACTAAGTTGTGAAAAATGCCTGCAGTTCTCAGAGGTTTATGGAGATCAGAAACAGCAGAAGAGAGCCTGTCTCCCCAGATTCTGACTGTGATTACTGTCAGCCAAGGAGGGAAGGGTCTTTGGGCAAGAAGGATCAAGGCCACCATTTAGGAGCAGTTCAAATACCAAACCCCAGAGAAACCTAAACCTCATCTCTTACTGATACAGCACTTGTCACTCATTCTGACAAACACTGTTATCACTTGACTCCCACAGCCCTGAGTCAGGCAGGGGAGGCGTGATCATCTTCATATTACACATGGGGAATGGGAACCCAGAAAGGGCGGAGCATCACGAGAACAGAGGTTCTGGGATTGGAACCAGGGTCTTCCAATATCAGACGGAGTGCAGGGATCTGCTACCTGGGGCAGATGGCCTTCGGTCCCACTCTATCTCCCACCACACCATTATATTACATGTTAGTAATCATGAACCTTGTTCAGTGGGTTATGGATGCCAGCTGCCTCCAGGTAGGCAGTGATTTCATATAAGAGTGTGTTATCTTCTTTGGGGTAAGGAAGTGAAGGGTCCTGATAGTGGGCTTCGATATCTGCTAGGAGAGCCCTGAATGAAGGAAAACAACAATAGTGATAAATGTTAGAGATAAACTGAATACAGACAACAGTTAACACAAGGTATGATATAATCTTCCAGAGATTCAGTGTCCTCATCTGTAAAACAAGAGCTTGCTCCCTTCAAATTCCCGATTTCCATACCTGTGATTGGTGATAAATGGGAAATCTGAACTTGAATTATGTTTTCTTTTAGAGTTCACCCAAATCAACTGCTTTCACCACTTAAATTTTTATGAGCTGACTGAACTAGTTTCAATACCTACTTTGTCAAACCACACTGACTTTGAGACCAAGAAGCATGGGTTATTTATCTTTAAGCAGGAGGCTCAAAATGAGAGCAAGCTGCTGGTCAGGTGGAGAGTGTGACTGGATGCTAGGATATGTGTCCACAGCCACGCCTGGTCATCAAGGTGCTTCTAACTCCCCTCAGGAGAATCAGTGATTCAGTTCTGTGGAAAGCCAAGAGTGGATTTTGGTGATAATTGCTTTCTCAGTCTGGCCAAGAATCTAGCAAATTATCTGATGTGTATTAAGTGATCAATACATGTTGGCTGAAATGATTCCATTAAAAAAAGAGAGACCAAGAGACAATACTGAAGCAAGAGGCTTCTGAAGATAAATTTGATTACCTATGGGAAGGAAGCCTATATTCAGAGAGCCTTCTCACTCAAAAAGGACTTAAGAGAGTAGGTGCCTGCATGCATGCTCAGTTGCTTCAGTACTGTCTGACTCTTTGCGACCCTGACTGTAGCCCACCAGACTTCTCTGTCCATGGGATTCTCCAGGCGAGAATACTGGAATAGGCTGCCATGCCTTCCTCCAGAGGATCTTCCTGACACAGGAACTGGACCCATGTCTCCTGCCTTGCAGGCAGATTCTTTACCACTCAGCCACCTAGATACTGAATGTATAAAACCGAAAACTAATGAGAACCTACTATGGAGCACAGGGAACTCTATTCAATGCTCTGTGGTGACCTAAATGGGAAAGAAAGCCAAAAAAGAGGGGCTGTAGGTATGACGTGCAGCTGATTCACCATGCTGCAGGAGAAACTAACACAACACTGTAAAGCAACTGTACTCCAATTAAAAAAAAGTATGTATTGAAGACACTGGGATGCTAACTGATGAACAATCTAGGCCCAGAGGTGGTTGTTTCAAATGCCAGCACTTACTTATTGAGGTTCTCCAGAGCAGCTGCCAGGTGTTTGGAGTCAAACCGACAAGAATAATTTAATTCATTGGCGATCTGTTGCCTCAGAATCTGCATCTGCCCAACCTGTGAACAAGCAAGAGAAAGAACAGGGAAAAGCTGATGAACAAAAAGATGACAAGCTTTTATTGAAAAGTTCACAACATTCTGCAGAAAAATTCAAGGATTTCCTGGACTGGTTTCATGCCTAAGACCAGCATCACCCCTGATGGAGCACAAGGGACCCTTAAAGAAATGTCTGCAGAGATTCTGTATGCCAACCTCAACAGAACCCTGAAGTCTAATAGTGAACCTAATAGTCTAAAAGTGAACCATTAATGTTCCTATTGTCCGTGAATTAAAGGTATGTGTTCTGAAGCTCTATTTCAGATCTTTAGAATAAGTTCTCATGTTCAGTAACCACTAATGAGAAGCCCTACTTTCTTTATCTGTCTTAAACTGAACTTTCTCAAGCCCTAAGGGTGCCATTTCACTCTAACATTTCGTCAGTATCAGTCTGCCTACATCCCTCAGGATTACAGATCATGAAATAACCTAGGTGATAAAATAACCTACATACAGTCTTCCAAGAAGGCCCTTCTAACAATGATAACCCTGAAACCAGGGGGTTCTTCATGTTTTGTTGGCACTTTGGACATCTGTAGGATGCTGGAGACACCTATGGATGCTGTCTCAGAATGGTTCTTTTGAATGTATGAAATAAAACATACAGGATAACAATGAAAGCCAATTATAACAAAATGTAATTCTCAAGCGATTAACATAACAAATTTGTTATAACTTGCTTCTCTTGTCATCCTGGCTTATGGCATGTCAGACCTATATAACAAAGAGGCCATCTAGCAGAGCCAAAGGCTTCTATTCAATTTAAGTTTCCAAATTAGAACTATGAAATGATGGGAAATATACTGTGAATTGGGCTGAGACACCAACAATTCCTGTCTCAATGAGCAACTTACATAATTGGGAACAGAGAACAGGATTACTCCAAATTCTGTGAGTAGTCTAGACTTGTCCTTTGGTATCTGATCTGATACTTTTAACCATCAGTCAGTTTTCCACCAGGATATCTATTCCTTCCTACTGTACTGTGAGTAGGCTTTCCAGGGAGACAGCCAGCTTCCTTGAACTCTGTCTTACAGCAACTGACATAAGGGTGTTCAACAAAGGGTTATTTAATGTTAACATTAATAGTATTTAATGTCTCAGATTACCAAGTGATGAGAGAAGGATATGCAAAAGATACAAGGTGTCTCTGGAAGCCAATGCCACAGTGTAAAGGCAGATGGGTGGATTCTAAAGGAAGCTGGATTTCCATCCAACAAATCACAGGCACACCTTGGAAATACTGAGTTTGGCTCCAGATCACCATAACAAAGCAAATATTGCAATAAAGTGAGTCACATGAATTTTCTGGTTTTCCAAGTGCATATAAAAGTTATGTTTACATTATATTGTAGTTTGTTAAGTATATAAAAGCATTATGTCTAAAAATGAATTTAAAAATACTCTATTGCCAAAAAAGCTGGCCATCCTTCAGAATCAGAGTGGTAACAAAGGTCACTGATCACAGATCACTGTCACAAATATAACAATAATGAAAAATTTGTAGTATTGCGAGAATTCCTGAAGTGTGACACAAAGTGAGCAAAAGTTGTTGGAAAAAATGGTGGTGACAGACTTGCTTGACACAGGGTTGTCACAAATTTTCAATCTGTACAAAATGCAATACCTGCAAAGTGCAGTAAAGTGAAGTACAATAAGATGACGTGTACCTGTAATCTCCGCATCTTACTTTCTCACTCATTTCCAAAGACACACATCTAGTCACAGTTTAAGGATAACATGTCCAAAGGAACCTGGCTTTCTAGTTTTTGAGCAGATACTTAACAACTCTAAAGGCTGAGATTAGGGCGGCAAACTGACAACAGTTCATTAATGAACTTGTCACATGAAGACAGAGGATGACCAAGGAAGGAAAACTCCTATTTCCTTGAGTGAAAGCACCTTTTGCTAAAAGGCATTTCAAAATGAGTTTTTGTCAGTGAAAGAAGCACGATAAATGGGCCAATGAAAAGCACTGTCAAGAACAGCCAAAGAACAGAGCCATTTAGAATTAATGATAAAACTGAAGTGGTGTATTTTTGGTTTTATGGCCAAAGAGTGGCTTTCTTGGGGGTAACCAAGTTACAAGAAATTAATAATGAAAAAACCATAGCATCAGCTCTCTCACAACATACCTTCATGATAGCCTCGAGATAAGCAGTCCAAATCTTCTGGGTTTTGGCAATGGCGGAAAAATAAATTTTATTCGAATTTGCTGAAAGGTTAAAATATGAGTTTCTATTTAGTAAATTTGGAAAGGCTATAGTGTTCTCTCTACCTCAGGCTCATTTTAGAACACTTACCTACAATACTTTTTAGGGGGCTGACGGCATTCATTAGGGTTTTTAAAGTCTCCTGCACAGTTCTGTCTCGCAAGATAATTTTCTGAAACATGCTGAGGAAATTCTAAAACGAGAAGGCATGATCAAAGAACCAAATATAATGAATAAAATGAAGAAACGCTCCAGTTAACTCAAAGGCGACACAGAACACAGACAAGCCTCATTCACACAAAGCTACAAATAAGAGGATGGGGAAGACACAACTTCCGGTTCCCATCAGAAACATCCCCTGCTGGGAGGAGTTGCTGGTTTCTAAGATGAAATTCACAAAAACTGTTTACCCATAAAAATACTATGCTGGCCAAAGAGATTCTAGTTTATTCTCAGTTCTTCTCTATTTAGCAGGAGTTATATAAATATGCCTGATGTCAGTGTGGGAAAGTATGAAAGAAAGGCTAAACCATCTACTCCCTTCTTCCCCAGGATAGCAGAACACACACATGGATACCCAAGGGCTTACCTGTAACTCTTTGACAATCATAAAGCACAGAAGCCTGTCTAACCCGTTCAGACCGAAAGTCCCCAAGGTGTTTTGGATTTCTGAGAAAAGGCGGCTGCTGGTCACTTCTTGATGGGTTTTCATATCATACCAAGTGTTCAGCTGGTCAATGTGACATGTCATTCTAAAACATAAACAAAAAAACCTCAAAACCCAAAAGCAGCTCAGAATTCACCCTGAAAGGATGAGGGATACAATAGGATTTGGGGCATCAGATAGGAAGAACAATGGTTTCATGATCTGTGCTTTAATAATCCCTGCATCTGGGCACCCAAGACATCTCACGGTGAATGTCCAATGGGCCAGGAAGGCAAAATTCAGTTAAGTCACTTCCTGCCCTTGTTCTGTCACCAGTTTGAATGATACATTTCCACTGGGTTGGGTAGTTGAGTCATATCTCAAGGACAAGGCTAGATTCAGTCATCAGGCTGGACGACTTCAGAGCGGCATTGCCTCTCTGGAGGGGTTTTCTGTAAAAATCCAGAGACTGGGAACAAAACAGTGTCTTGTCCCATTTCCACTTTGGTAAGAAAGGAACTTTGAATCCTTGCGCCTTGATGTCTGAGGTCATGATGACAGAGCCATTTCCTCTTTCCTCCTAGTCCCGGTCATCGACCAACGATTCCCTTTGAGACGCAAGAGTGTAACGATGGCGAAGATAAAAACCGACAACATTTACTGAGGACTGCCTATGTGTCAGGCACTGGGCCAGACCTTTCCGAGTGCTCTCAATTCATCCTCGGAATAGCTCTGTGATGTACAAGCTGGGTTTAACTTTCGTTTTACACATGAAATAACTGAGTCTTAGACAGGCCTGGTTATAACACCACACCCAAAACCACCAAGATTCTCAAATGTTCACATGGGGAACTTAAATCAATGGTGCAAGTGTGTGTTCTCAGTTGCTTCAGTCGTGTCAGACTCTTTGAGACCCTATGGACTGTAGCCCGCCAGGCTCCTCTCTCCATGGGATTTCCCAGGCAAGAATACTGGAGTGGGTTACCATGTCCTCCTCCAAGGGGCCTTCCCAACCCAGGGAACCCCTTCTGTGTCTCTTGCATTGCAGATGGATTCTTTACCCACTGAGCCACCTGGGAAACCCTAAGTCAATGGTAGAACATGATTAAAAAAACAGATGTTGAGATCCCATTTCTGGAGGGTTGGATTGGTTATGTCTGGGGTGGAATCCTAGCCTCTACTTTCTACAGGCCCCACAAAATGATATGGCCCCAATCCTAAGAGCCAACACATATCTTTATTGAAATGAAGCTTGGGAGGGAATTAAGAGAGACTCAGGAGCTAGGGAATTTTAAATTTGGAACTAAATGGAAGAACAAGATGACTTCCAGAGTGGCAGTCTACTTTCAGGCTTCAAAGTATCCTGCTTCCACCATTAGGTGTGGGCACTTTCCATCCGTCACTGACAGGCTCCCAATTTTGAGAACATACATGACATAGAAATCCCAGTCAAGCTTGATCCTGTCTGCCAGTATTAAGCTGGCACTAGGTGAGTGAGGTGGACAGGTTTGTAGGAGGGCTTCTGAGATCAACCCATGGGGACCGAGAAAGGAGGAGTCCCAAAATGTTTTGGATCATTTAATCTTTTTGGCCCATGAGTCACAGACCAAACGCCTTTCTGCCGAAGGTGATAAATGGTTTGTCAAATTTCTTAAGTTCTGACAGACAAAGTCAGCCTGAATGTGAAGGCGGTATAGAGAAGACATGTCATGAGGATATTTAACTTGCACAAAGTCAACTTCACCCACACAGCTGGACTGAGAAAGAAGAGACATCACCTTCCCTGGGAAACCACACTGGTCATTCCACTGAGCAAGCCCATGCCCAGGGGTGAACATGAGAGCAGACAGGAGCCTGCTCTCCCCTTAGTAGGGCTTAGTACCAGCTGTTTCATCAGAGGCTCAACTGCAGAAGAATGAGGACTCAGCTGGACTTACTAAGACAGACAGCGTGCAAGTCCCCACTGTGGTGCCCACCTGTAGTATTCTCAGTGGCCATTTTGATTACATGAGGTTTTCACCCAAGTGACTGTACATATAACCTGTAAGTCACTGTTGCCCTTGAATGACACAGGCTTTAAGAGTTGGGCTCCAGAGTCAGAGGGCCTGGTGCCTATTCTGGGGCCACCACTGATTAAATTCTGGGCAAGTGACTGAGCTTTTCTGTGCCTCGGTTACTTCGAGAGGCACATGGGATGAATAACAGTGTCTACCCCTTTAGACTGTTGTGATGGGTAAGCGAAGAGATGTGTGTCAGGAGGAGCGCATAAGGCGAGTGCTCAAGGAATTCTGGGTCTTCCGCAAAGTGCCCGAGGGTGGAGCTGAGAAACAAGAAAGTCACCTTAGAAGTGCAAGGTGTGAGCTGGCAAGTGCAAGGCCAGTGACTGCAATGGGGGAGTAGGTCATAAGTGACAGACCCACAGGAGCAATTTGGAATTTAAAGTTTTAATAAACCTGGTAGTCCACAGACCCAAGTAATGTTAGCTGGAAAGAAACAGAGGCATAGACTAAAATAAGAGGTAGCTGAATAGACCTTCTAATTGTTCTCATCTCTATGTCTTTGCACTGGGGTGACCTCAGTCACACTGAGGAAAACATGCAGTTCCAGAAAAAGTAAACTTAATCAACCCATGAGAAAGGCTCCAGCAATGGCAGGAACAGGATATGATTTGAGTAGATGTCAAGGATGTGATCAATATGTTAGAGACTTGCTGTCCATGAGGTTCAACGCCCAGTGGAATTGAGGTACACCTACTTTGGGTCTGTGATTCGCAAGATTTCTCTGCAGAGTCGACCAATAAATGTTACAGACTCGTCCACAGGGGTAAACTTTGGTATTGGAATATGAGTGGACTGGTACATACTTTGCCAATCTTGAATCTAGAAAAAAAAAAAAAAAAGAACCCCAAGGACATAAATATTTAGTGCATCTTTGATAAGTTAACCTAGTTATCCTTTTCTTACATAGTTTTACAAAGATAATGTTGCATGAACAGTGACTATAAATGGCTCCTTGATTTTGAAGAATAAATTTTAAAAACTGTAGTAAAAGCCTTCCAGAAATACCACATATAATATTTATTAAAAAAAGAAATAACTGTGAAAAAGTGAAGAGATTGAGGACAAGTGGAAAAAGACAGGAATTTCTTACTTTCTGTCTTACAAGATGACATGTATCAGTGTAATAATAAACATCCAAATATAGGGTTGGAGATACATAATCTTTTGAAAATGTCACATGAATCATGTCAGTTCCCTAAACTTGTGAGTGACTCCTTGTTAATTACTAAGATCAGTCTTCTGAGCTGTGACACTTAAGAATGTGGTGCTCACAATAGATGCAGAAAAAGCCCTTGACAAAATTCAACATCCATTTATGATAAAAACTTTCCAGAAAGCAGGAATAGAAGGAACATACCTCAACATAATAAAAGCTATATATGACAAACCCACAGCAAGCATCACCCTTAATGGTGAAAAACTGAAAGCGTTTCCCCTAAAATCAGGAACAAGACAAGGGTGCCCACTCTCACCACTACTATTCAACATAGTTTTGGAAGTTTTGGCCACAGCAATCAGAGCAGAAAAAGAAATAAAAGGAATCCAGATAGGAAAAGAAGTGAAACCCTCACTGTTTGCAGATGACATGATTCTCTACATAGAAAACTCTAAAGACTCTACCAGAAAATTACTAGAGCTAATCAATGAATATAGTTAAGTTGCAGGATATAAAATTAACACACAGAAATCCCTTGCATTCCTATACACTAACAATGAGAAAACAGAAAGAGAAATTAAGGAAACAATACCATTCACCAATGCAACAAAAAGAACAAAATACTTAGGAGTATATCTACCTAAAGAAACAAAAGACCTATACATAGAAAACTATAAAACACTGATGAAAGAAATCAAAGAGGACACAAACAGATGGAGAAATATACCGTGTTCATGGATTGGAAGAATCAATATTGTCAAAATGAGTATCCTACCCAAAGCAATCTATAGATTCAATGCAATCCCTATCAAGCTACCAATGGTATTCTTCATAGAACTAGAACAAATAATTTCACAATTTGTATGGAAATACAAAAAACCTCAAATAGCCAAAGCAATCTTGAGAAAGAAGAATGGAACTGGAGGAATCAACCTGCCTGACTTCAGGCTCTACTACAAAGCCACAGTCATCAAGACAGTATGGTACTGGCACAAACACAGAAACATAGATCAAAGGAACAAAATAGAAAGCCCAGAGATAAATCCACGTACTTATGGACACCTTATCTTCAACAAAGGAGGCAAGAATACACAATGGAAAAAAGACAATTTCTTTAACAAGTGGTGCTGGGAAAACTGGTCAACCACTTGTAAAAGAATAAAACTAGAACATTTTCTAACACCATACACAAAAATAAACTCAAAATGGATTAAAGATCTAAATGTAAGACCAGACACTATAAAACTCCTAGAGAAGAACATAGGCAAAACACTCTCTGACATAAATCACAGCAAAATCCTCCATGACCCACCTCCCAGAATATTGGAAATAAAAGCAAAAATGAACAAATGGGACCTAATTAAACTTAAAAGCTTTTGCACAGCAAAGGAAACTATAAGCAAGGTGAAAAGACAGCCTTCAGAATGGGAGAAAGTAATAGCAAACGAAGCAACAGACAAAGGATTAATCTCAAAAATATACAAGTAACTCCTGCAGCTCAATTCCAGAAAAATGACCCAATCAAAAAATGGGCCAAAGATCTAAACAGACATTTCTCCAAAGAAGACATACAGATGGCTAACAAACACATGAAAAGATGCTCAACATCACACATTATCAGAGAAATGCAAATCAAAACCTCAATGAGGTACCATTACACACCCGTCAGAATGGCTGCTATCCAAAAGTCTACAAGCAATAAATGCTGGAGAGGGTGTGGAGAAAAGGGAACCCTCTTACACTGTTGGTGGGAATGCAAACTAGTACAGCCATTATGGAGAACAGTATGGAGATTTCTTAAAAAACTGGAAATAGAACTGCCATATGACCCAACAATCCCATTCCTGGGCATACACACTGAGGAAACCAGATCTGAAAGAGACACGTGTACCCCAATGTTCATCGCAGCACTGTTTATAATAGCCAGGACATGAAAGCAACCTGGATGCCCATCAGCAGACGAATGGATAAGAAAGCTGTGGTACATATACAGAATGGAATATTACTCAGCCATTAAAAAGAATTCATTTGAATCAGTTCTAATGAGGTGGATGAAACTGGAGCCCATTATACAGAGTGAAGTAAGCCAGAAAGAAAAACACTAATACAGTATACTAACACATATATACAGAATTTAGAAAGATGGTAACGATAACCCTATATGCAAGACAGAAAATGAGACACAGATGCATAGAACAGAAGTTTGGACTCCATGGGAGAAGGTGAGGGTGGGGTGATCTGAGAGAACAGCATCAAAGCATGTATATTATCAGGTGTAAAACAGATTGCCAGTACAGGTTGGATGCATGAGACAAGAGCTCGGGGCTGGTGCACTGGGATGACCCAGAGGGATGGGATGGGGAGGGAGGTGGCAGGGGGGTTCAGGATGGGGAACACATGTAAATCCATGGCTGATTCATGTCAGTGTATGGCAAAAACCACTACAATATTGTAAAGTAATTAGCCTCCAACTAAAAATAATTGGGGAAAAAAAAAACAAAAAACAAACAACAACAAAAAGAATGTGGTGCTCAAATAATCCAATAAAAAATAGGCAAAGGACTTGATATTTCTCCAAAGCAGATATAACATGGTCGATAAGCACATGAAAAGATGCTCAACATCATTAGTCATGATGGAAATGCAAATCAAAACCACAATGAAATACCATTCAGACTCACTAGGATGGTTATAATTAAAAAGAAAAAAAGAGGAAATAAACAAGTATTGGCGAGGATGTGGAAAACCTAGAACCCTCATACACTGCTGGTGGGAATGAACAAATGGTGCAGGCACTGTGGGAAACAGTTTGGTGGTTTGTAAGTTAAATGCAGAACTACTAAATGACCCAGCAATTCTGCTCTTAGGTATATACTCTGATCAAACCCAGATGAACTCTTACATCTTTGGAACTCCTGAGTAGCTGATTTATAATGACTATACCAGATGGTCTCATTCTGTAGCCATGTAATTAAGTCTGCTTTCTCCTAAGGACAGTAAACGTGGAGAGGTCAGTATGGGCACAGAAACCTTTCTGCAACCCTCACAGCTCCTGAAGTTACTCTGAAGGCATTTATGGCTCTGCAGTGGTCACGGAGTTTTAGTAATTGTTTAAGCATTTGTTGTTGGCATTCCTGAGGTTTGGGGCATGTCAGAAGTGACATATAGTCAAGAATATTAAAATCTGTTTAGATACCTTTGTTCTTAAGAAGTTATTACATTCTTGTTCCACATTGTAATTTATAATACGAGATACTTCTTCCTGCCAAATCTTCAGGCCATAAATGTTGACATAGTCCTGAATATATTCAAAAGAACGATGGAATCCATCCATAGTGGCTCCCAGCTCTTTCAGCTTGGGCATCAGTTCACTCGGCTGTGTGAAAGAAGAGACAGAAACCTGTTATACTGGCACAGTCTGTCAACTGCTAACACCTACATGAGACTGTCAAGGAAATCCCAAGTGAGAGACCACAGTGACAGCTGAGGACATACTTATTCCTATCTCATTTAGAGTGAGTGGTAATTTATGCCAGGCATCCAATAAAGAGTATATTTCATTCACTTGGGAAGAAAGCCTCATATAAAAGAATATAAAAAATGAGTATTAATGATTTCTCTCATCATTTGATGACTCTAACCTTAATTAAATTGAATTTACTGATGTGATTTCAGATGTAAATTTCAGGCCTGTTCTTTCTCTCTTGAGAAAAATGATCATATTCTCTAGCAGAGCAAGCAAAAGAAAAAAAAATTACACCCTTTCCAACCTGCTTTAGGCTTAACAAATTCTTTCGACTATGAGAAAGAACCTGGAATCATAAATATCAGTTTAATTCTTAAACTTGAAGCAAAGGGCTGATTTTAAAAAGGGTTTTCTTATAATATGAATGCTTATAAGATAGGATCAAGGGTGGGATCGGTGGGAGGTAGGAGGGAGGTTCAACAGGGAGGGGACATATGTCTATCTCTGGCTGATTGATGTTTGGAAATCAACACAATTCTGTAAAGTAATTATCCTTCAATTAAATAAATTAATAAAAAACCCCACCAAAATAAAAAAAAGATAGGATCAAAAAACACATCAGCTCATTGTACTGAATATGATACAGTAGATATATGTTAGATAGGAAGAAAGGTCTTGTTCGTGTTCAAAATGACATTCTAGAACATTCTGCAAGTTGAGGTGAGGGCAAGAAAAGACTCATTCTGATGACTGGGTACCTTGGCTCGGGGGTTGAAGATCAAACCCCTATGAAGGGCAAAAGCAACACGCTTAACAAGCTCCTTCCTGATTCCATCCTCCAGCAGTTGTTTTGGATCCACCTAAATGCAAATTGAAAAGCATAAAATGTTAGTTAGGAAAAGCTCGGTCTAGAAGAAACACAGAGGAAAGACAGTCTCCAGAATCTGTAGGGGAGCATTTCCCTACCTCAATCCTAAATGATCACAATTTTATCCCCCCCTTCCTGCCCCTCTTTGATCTTGTGCAGCTCAGATAGAACTGTTAGAACCTGTCACCGCGGTAGGACTTAATTTATCTCAGCAACATTCATGATAATTTTACATGTCATTTCAAAGATGGTGGGTATGGAAAGTTTTAAATGGCCTCACATTTTGATCGTTTCATAAGAGTGCCTTTTCTTATCACCAGGAGGAGGTGGTGGATTGAATGGCTTGCACTGGAATTCAGGGCACATCTCTCATCTGGAAGTTATCTAAGGGCATCTATAATCATACGAGCAAAATCAAGCTTGGGGTTGGACCTCTGCAGATTCAACAATTATTTTTTCTCTCAGTAGTCTCAGGATGCTGTTTGTAATTAGGGAGATAAAATAGGAAAGAAATCTGGTATTTAATTTCATAGCTTATTTAGCTGATTCTTTTTTTCTATAATGAGAAAGCTTTTGTTATTCCCTAAAAGTCTCCTGTCAAATCTATAAAGCATCAAATAGTTTTAATACAGTCTTTTGAATTGTCTAAGACATGTTTCTTTTAATTTGTCAAGACTTATTATTTTAAAAAGTCATAAAGACAATTGATGGGTTCCATCTGGATTTGATGATATTTAAAATTTAAGGAAGACAACTGCAATGCAAAAGTTGCTGAAAATACAAAAGCCAGAGGAACTTGTCAGACTACACTGTGATCAGGCAGTCATCGAAAGCCAGACTAAGGAGAAATAACAGGTCAAGACCTTGAGTTCTTCAACAGACAAACTGTAAGGAAAGAAAGGAATGAAGGAGGAATCTGAGGAGTAAATCAGTCTTAAAAGACACATTTTTTTTTTTTAATGGGAAAATCTGAACTAAAGTATCTAGAGATTTACTTTTGGATAATAAAACTACAAACAGAGAGACTGGGATTAGGTCAGGGCCCGTGAGGAGGATCCTGGGGTGGCAGTTAGCTGAACTATATTTCTGGGCTTGAGAGGTGGTGGGAGTGAGTGGTCTTTATCTCACACTAACCCATCAAGCTACACAACTGTTTCTGTAGCTTTAGGCATCTATGCTGTATTTCACAAGAAATGGGTAAATTTAAATATATACAGTCAATGAAAACAAACTCAAGCAGGTAAGATGAAATTTCCAAAGAAACAGCCCTTATAAAAATAGATTTCATGAAAAAGAGTTCAGTGTTTTCACGAATCTCATGGTCTTAAGGAGCCCTTCCCATTCTCCCCAGGCGTCCACCAACCTGTGGAGTGCTCACGGGAAAGGGAAGGACCCTTTCACACAGCTCCCTCCCTGCAGTTCTGTCCACCTTCTCTGGTTAACAACAGTTAATAGACCCTTCTCTATTAATCTATGTATGTATTTGTTCTTAAATATATTTAATTAAAAAGATCTAAATGGTCATGTGGTATTTCTAATTTTTTACAGAATCTCCATAATGTTCTGATGGTGGCCATACGGCGAAAGTATCTGCAGGGGAGCAATGGAGAGGCAGACGTAGAGAACAGACTTGGGGACACAGTGCAGGAAGCAGGGGTGGGGTGAACTGAGAATAGTCTGGAAACATATGCCTTACCATACGTAAGACAGCAGAGGGAATTAGCTGTGTGACACGGGGAGCTCAACCCATTTCTCTGTGACAACCTAAAGGGGTGGGAGATGGGAAGGGGGTTCAGAAGGGAGGGGATAGATGTATACCTGTGACTGATTCATGCTGATGTGTGGCAGAAACCAACACAATATTGTAAAGCAATTATCTACCAAGAAAAAAAATGTCTAAGTGGGATCAAAATATTGGGTTGGCCAAAAAGTTCATCTGGACCAATTTAGTCCTAAGATTTATTTGTAAGACATTATGAAAAACCTGAATGAAATTTTTGGTTAACCCAGTATGTACATATATATACACTACATGTTGTATATTGCAATTGCTTTTCCACTTTACATTTTGGAAATTTCCTAGTGGTAAGTTATTTTTGAATGGCAGGAAAGCAATCCACAGTGTGACTGCAACATGATATATTAAGCCATTCTCTCGTTCATAAAATGCTTAGGTTATTTCTATTATTTTGGTTACATCTAACAATGGACATTATATGTGTATCTGTGTATATCTCACTTGTTTTAACTCATATTAACTAAAATGAGTTAGAACTCTTTGAAAGGGTTTGAAATAGATCCATAACATTCAAAGTTTACAGATTACCGAAGGCCATGGGAACCCACATAAAGCCCTGAGTTGTTAAACTGGCAGAGACAATGTAAGCTTAAAGGACGTCAAGATGACATTCCCTTTGCACTTATTGGTGACTCAGATGATAAAGAATCTGCCTGTAATGCGGGAGACCTGGGTTTGACCCTTGAGGAATGGCAACCCACTCCAGTATTCTTACCTGGGAAATCCCATGAACAGAGGAACCTGGCGGACTAGTCCTAGGTATGCAAAGAGTCCGACATGACTGAGCAACTAACACTAACATACTTGCACTAATTAAATGAAAGATTCTGGTAAGAGATTTATATTTTTCTTAAGCAGTCCTTCCTTCGATAATTATTGCTAATTACTAGGTTTTATTACATCCAATTTGTCACTTTGCATTTAAGACTAATCTGGTCCTAGGATGTATCATCACATAAAGATGAGTGAGAAGTGATAACCTGTCTGTGTACTCTCTGAATATCAACTGACTTAAACTGGCATCAGGCCTAAAGCATGTTTATTTATTTATTTCAACATCTTTAAAAATGTGTTTATTTTTTAAAAAATCAGTTGTGTACAAAAGTGTTTCGTAGTTTTTAATTCTCAAGACAAACACCCAGCCCTCCACCCCCAGCCCATCCTGTTTCAATGGTCTTTCTGGCAACCCACCCATTCTCCCCTTACAGGAAGTTAACGGCTCAGAATAGATCCTCCTATAGAATTTATCATCACTAACAGATTGTTTAGAATAGAGATCTAGAGAAGCTAACAAGCAAGATTCTTTCTCGGTGAGGTCAATGAGTATCCCTATAATGGCAGTAGACTTCCAGCAGACACCACAACAAAGCACCATCAATTGCTGAAAGCTAAAAAATAGATATTATTTTCAATAGTATTCCATTTTCTATTGGAAAAGTCTTTAAATTACATTAAATAAGTCTCTTTCCCCCCAAAGAAATAGTCTAGCTTTTATTACAATGTCTGTAAAAAGCAGGTAACAGCAAGCACACGAGGGTCATTTAACAGCACAGTGCAAATGATTTCTGAATCCACTCACCCCCAGGACCAAATTGATAAACTGTGCCTCATCTCATTATATAAGCAGCACTGAATATATACATATACATATATATTCAGTGCCTGGTTGGAATAACCAAGCAAAAGGTGACACATTCACAACTTAACATTTAGGTGATGATCACAGGTTTATGAGGGTAGATCAGTCCAAAAGAACAGTAACAGAACAAATGGGACAAGTGAGATACTGACATTTCCCTAGCTCTATGCCACAAGATTTTGACCCATATTGCAACAGTGCAAATAGAACATGTGACATAGTATGCAGACAAGGCAGAAAAGTCACACTTGAAGAAAAGGCTATTTATCAGCTAAAGCATGTTTAATAGAGTCTATTAATACTACAGGGCTAGAATGGTATTTCTTTACTACATTTCTAGAAACAACATAGTAAAGTTCTGTTTCTTTTAGGTTCATTTCCTATATTTTGTTGGATTTCATTAAAACAAATGTTATAGCAATTCAATGAAAATTCTTTAGAAAATTGGAAATGTTAAGATTCTACTGATGTCAGATAAATGGAAAAATAAATAAGAGCACCACGAACTGAGTGGGTGCATCCACTAGTCATCTGAGGATTACAAATTATAATAAAACAGCAATGATATACCACTTTAGACCCATTTGGAGAACAAAAATTAGGAAGCGGATCATGGCTAGTATTGGCCAAAATGGGGGTAGAAACACAGGAAACAAGTCATGTGAGGAGGCAATCTGGCTGTACTGAGACAAAGTAAGTACAAACGTGTCCTAAGACTCTGACCTACTCCTGGGCAGGCAGACTTCAGAGCAATTCTTGCACAGGCCTATGTGGGGACATGTTCAGAGATGCTGATCTTGACACTGCTGATGATAACAGGAAGCACAGGTATGAAAATGAGCAGCATCTGTGCCCTGAGGAACAGCTAAGTAAAGTGTGAAAATCTCTGTAGCAGTAAGAAGTAACCAACAACCTCATTACAACATAGATAAATTCTGAAAGCAATAACTAGTGAGAAATGTTAGAAAAAGATTGAGGCTTTGGAGCAGAATATGATTTAGAGAAATCAAAAATGTGCACATATAAAATAATACTACTTGCTAAAAATAAGGAGACTTGCATATTTATGGACAGAAATCAAACAGAGTGGGTGTTATGGGGTCTGGGGGTGGGTATCCAGGAGAAGAGAAAGAAAAAAGTAAGAGAGGAGCTTGCATGCAGTGGTGATGGCAATGGCCTATGGTCAGAGGTTTACCATGATCTCAGCTCTCTGCACCTGGGGTAGAGTATAAAAACATTAAAGAGAAAGAAAGGTTGTAGGCAAGGAGGAAAGAGATAGTAAGTCATCAAGTAAGCAAGCTACTCTGCCTAAGGGAATTTAATTATTTTGTTTTGTTATTACAAAAATTCAATAAAAATTTTTTTCTTAGAGTTTAGGAATTCCTGGGTATTGTGAAAAATGAGGAAAATAATGCTTTCTCTTTCTCTGTTCGTAAGTGAGTAAAATGAAAATCAAACACTGCATGTGAAATAGCAAGGGGCATAAGATGATGACACTACCCCCACAGGATAAATTACGCAAAAATCCAAATGACAGAGAGGTCTACTACCAGGCCACAGAGACCAGCATTAAGACCATTACCTTGATGATGCCGACCAAAGTTGTCTTCATCATTAAGATGCCTTCAGTAAAAATGGAAATAGCATGAGTAAGCTTGGCAACCTTCAACAAAGAAAAAGAAGTTAATGAAGTACTTCTCATAAAAGACACATCACTTCTATGGGAAGCTAAAATAATTGGTAATAGTTCTGAAAGGGCAAAGCCAAGAGAACAAGCATGTAGCTTGAAGGCACCTGCGTGTACATGTCCTGGTCAGACATGAGGCTCTGGGGTGTTGACCACTGTCAGACCTACCAGGTGACTGAGTCAGATGTTCAGTCATTCTTTACCCTTTGATCAACCATTTCCCCTTCTTTGGGTCTCAGTATTTCACACATTAGATGAAAGCAGGACTCAGTGATGTAGAAGATACCTCCCAAAATCAAAAGGCTCATGGAGACACTGAAAAGATTGACTGAGGCTATATTCTTGAGTTAGAATCAATGTGGGAATTCTGAACTTGATGATCTCAATGCCTAATGTAACTTCTGGAGTTGTGTTAGAGGATGTGAAATTGATGCTGGTTATCACATTTTCAATTTTACTCGATTTTATTTTTTAGGTCTCTAAGTTGAGGGAGAAAGAAAAGCAGAGGCATTCGGGAAGAACTACTTCTGAGACTGCTTACTTGTGGAATGGCCTTAAATATCTGCCTGTCTGAAGTGGTTTATGGAATATGGATTACTTTGTTCATGGAATATGGATTATTTCGAACCACTGATCCATGAACCAAGACCATTCAAAGGAAAAGTGACCAACTAAGTTCCACTCCCTCTGAGAACATTCAGGCAGGTGAGGCCTTGAATGATACCAGGACATTGTAGAGAATGAAGGTAAGATTGCACTAAAATATCAAAACCTGGTTATCATTTAGCGTGTAGAAAAATAAATCAGAACTGATCTGGGGGTCTTGGGGACATGGCAGGTGACACAGAGTTGTGCTATTTCATGGTTTTGGGGGTTAAAAATCAAAAGGCAGATGTTAAAGGGACACGCCACCTCATATCGTGGGCCGAGCTGAGCATAGTCCCTCAGCTTGTCTTTGTCCAGCCGGGTGGGCACTTCGATGATATCGTGGGTCTGAAGCTTTATGATCTTTAGAAGGGAAGTAAACATGCTTTCTGGAATAATCTGCAACACCTTTAGTGAAAGGGAAAAGAGGAAAAACAAGTGAACCTCCTATTTTCTCTCTTTTAGTTGACAGACGCTAGGACAACAGTAAAAAGGGTGTCCATGTATTAAAAAAAAAAAGGCCCTGCATCTGTAGGAAAGGATGCTGGGGGCTCTCACAAGCATTATTTTAGTAACTGCTCTCAGGCACAGGGCTGCGTTCCTTCAAACACGAATTGCTCACAGGAGATAAAGCTAATTCTCATAGAAATGCTGTAAAGGATGTATCACTCCCACATTATAAATTTTCCAAAAGCTGAAATTCAGAGATGTTAGGTAACATGGCTATAGAGCCTTCAGCTAGTATGTGACACAGGACAATTCTGAATCCAGGCCTGTGTGGCTCTAAGTTACACCTTAAGTTACTGAAACAAGGACCAAAATTCTCCTGAAAACTTTAAGTTCCAATTAGTCACAGTCGCCATCTGTGACTTTGAAGAAGCTACCAAGATCTAAGTTTCTCAATCTCTACACCTATAAAATGGGGGTTAATGCCATCACCATTTAAAAAATAAGTATACAAGTTCTTTGAAAGTAAAAACATATCTGCACACCCACAGTACCAGTAAGAATAAATTTATTTTCAGGTACTGAAAATTTCTGGAATCAAATTAAGAATTAAGGAAAAGTATATACAACTACTATGTATACAACAGATAAACAACAAGGACCTACTACAGAGCAAGGTCTTGAACTGAATCACTTTGCTGCACACTTGAAGCTAATACATCATAAATTAAATACACTTCAATAAAAAAGAGGAGTAAGGGAAAAGAATAACAGGTGTACTTTTTTCAGGGCCCCAAGCACATCATTTGTATTTAAAATAGCAGTTAGTTTGCCATTAAAATAAGTATCACCTTGATGCATTTCTTACCTTTCTCACATAGGACACCAATTCACCAGAATAATATTGAGACACGCTGAGAAGGTCAGGGCTATTTGCTTGATTAATACGGAGAAGGGGCAGGTCAAGGGCAGAGGCAAGCTGGAAGGAAAATAAGACACCACTGTTTCCCTGTTTCAGAAAGTCCTAGGAATCTCCCTTTCTAGAAGCGGTAACATACAATGAAGCTCCGAGGCTTCGCTCAAAAGACAGCAACAATGACTGAACTTCATCAGTTCACAGCTTCTGACAAGGTTATAATGTAAAATGACAGTTATCTGCTACGGTAGTGGCTCTCAAGTTGTGGTCGCTGGACCAGCAGCGTCAGCATCACCTGAGATCTTGTTAGAGATGCTGATTCTCGAGCCCCACGTAGGTTTACTTCATCAGAAGCTCCGGGGGTGGGGCCTGGCAATCTGGGCTACTAACCATCTTCCAGGTGATTCTCCTGCACACTCAAGTTTGAGCCACTGAGCTACAGAGGCAGCTACTTCTTTATGGAGATTGGACATTCTGATTGATGGACTACTACACTGAGTCTAATCGAAGATGATATGGCTTGTAAGAAGTGCCATTATTTGATGCACTGCTCAGAAAAAAAAAAACCACACATGCTGACAACTAAATTATGGTATGCCATCATCTACAACCTATCTCAGTCACAGAAATGTTAAAATATGAAAGTGCCCCTCAGACTTGATATATATGGTAATTTCATCAGAAGACATCGAGTAAATTATTTGTCCATTTATCACTAAATGAAATTACCTTGAGAGAAAGGCCAATCCATGCCTGTTTTATTCACCATTATTACCTAACCTTTATATTTTTAAATTTTATTTCTTGGCTGAGCCATGTGGCATGTGAGATCTTAGTTCCCTGACCAGGGATTGAACCCATGTCCCCTGCATTGGAAGCTTGGAGTCTTAACCACTGAATCACCAACAGAGTCCCCTTCCCTAATCTTTATAGGAGATCCTAGAATATAGCAGAAGCTCAACAAGAATTTTTTTAAGTGAATAAGTAAAAGGATTTTATTCATGTCTAGGGAATAAAGGATGTACATTTTTAGTATATTGGTAAAACTTATAAAAAATCAATTTCTTCATTAAAAACAATTTTTGTAAGACATTCCAACATCTATTATGAATTTAAACTTTATTTCTCCTATCTTTTGCCAACCACACGCTCATGAAAAATTTGCTTAAAGTTTTCAGTTTATAAAAATACTTAAAATTGTCCAACTTTCTAAAAGGATGAGATCTTGGACTGAATTAATGAATGAGGTAAAAATGAAGGTCAACACTTGCTTGGAAACTGCAAATGTGATCTTACTGTTACTTGCTTACCTTGAGGAATGTAGCTCTGAGTTTAGTGACCATGGATGGGTTCACCCTTATGCTCTCCTGCATGATAGATGTGAAGCTGCAAAAAGATATCAGTGGTAAGATGATGTTCACAGTGGCTTCCATCAAGGATTATCATCAGGTTGTCCACATTACCTGTCAATTAACTGCCAAGCAAAAGAAAGGTCCCCAATGATTTGCATTGTGATCAGGACCTCCTCTTTGATGTTAATGGTTCGGATCATTTGGTGGAGAAACTTTCGAGTATCAGCAAGAAACTGACACACCTGCAGATTTGATTCCAGCTGGTGAAATTCTTGAACCTGAGGTACATAAACACACTGGATTTTAACATTCTGAACGGCCTGCATGGTGTTCATTTTTCTTTGAAAACACTTCAAATAAAGCGCAATACTTAACTAATATTCTTGGCAAAATTTTAATTTCAAATTATAATTTCAGAAATGTACAAGCCAAGTCAGAAAACAATGTATATATTTCTAGAATTAGAAAATGTTCCACTATTGCTTATTCCATACATGTATAACATAATAAGAAATACTCCCATTTTCCACTTCAATATCAATAAATATATACTGGAAAATTCTAATTCTGCAGATTTGCTGGCTTGCTAAAAAACAAAATAAGTCATGCCACAACCAAGGAGTGGGCACTTGTACATTTTAAGTTCTTTTGATGAACTCTTTAATAAATAATGATTCCACAGTGTTCTGACATTTTAAACTATATAATTCAATAGGCATGCACTACAAGCCAAAAGAAATAATACAAAAGAGAAAAAGCACCCCAGATTTATAAAGTTGTTTAAAGTTGTACTATTAACTAGAAAATCCAAAAACAACCAAAATAGAAACAGCACAAGTGAGCAATTGTTCCAGAATGGTTATGGAAACTGGCATGCTAACAATGGAGCATTATACTATGCTGCTGTAATAGTGGGCATCCTAAAACCCTTGCAAAAATAAGAAAGAGCTTATAAGCAAAGGATTAACGCGCACATTTAAATTGGACAGGGTTCCAGGTGAGGATGGATCTTTTTTTTTTTTTAGATAATACAGTATATGCTTATTGTTCTGATCCTTTTGTTTATTTTCCTGGTTAAACATACAAGTTTTAAAGGTGTGAAGGCAAGATCCTCCTTTGACAGTCATTTTTCAGTAGATAAAAAACAAACTTTTCTTTTCCACAAAACATCATTTTTAAGCATATGATCATTATACAACTATTTTTATATTTGTGTATCTTTTTCTAGGTTTTCCCCCAAGGCACACATTTTTTACAAACCTAAAAATGGTGCATATAATGGAAATTTGCTTTTGCTTTTACCTCCTTATCATAGTTTTCCCAATGTCTCTATATTGTCTTCATGATTAGTTTTTCAAGACTATACACATGTTTCTGCAAGTTGAAATATCATAAATTTCACTACCATTCTCTTTATTATCATTTAGTTATTTTCCCAATTTTAGGGCACTGTATATAATATCACAGTGAATATATTCACTTACACTGCTTTTACTTCTGATTAAATAGTCTCTTAAATATGTTTCCAGGACTGCTGTGTAGGTCAAAAGTATGGTTCATGATCCAAGAACTGTCATTTAAAGACTCTCCTTACCTCTTCCAAAGCCTGTATTAGCTGCACAGTTTTTCTGCCCGCGGCGGTAGAATCATCATAATTTAGTGATAATATTTGTTTTGAAATCTCTCTGAACCAAGCTTGAAGATTTTCTATTAATATAGAAACAAGAAAAGACTACTGAAATCCTAGAACACCTGTAGCAGTGGCTATGACTTTAATAATCTTTCACAAGTCCAGTTCTGACAAAGCTTCTACTATGTTATCTATCAACTGTTCTCAGGAATTCTCCAAATTGTAACAACAAAAATGTGTGGGGCATATGACCTAGTAAAAGTGATGAAACTTTCTACACAAAGAGTTTATAACACCTGGCAGAAAGGGTGCAAAGGTGGCAGTGGGGGAAGGGAGGGGTCGGGGAGGAATTGAAGGATTATCGTAGAGCTGGGAGGATGGGTAAAGGTCTGCAGGGGCAGAGGGGGAGAGGGATTATTTATCTCTAGATGAAGAGACAGACACAGCAGAAGCTTTGGGGCAAAGAGCAATGGCACGTTTTGGAGGGCAAAGTGGGACCAACGTGTAGGAGATTGACATGTGAGTGGTGAGCTGTGAGGAGTCTGAATGGATTAGGGGGCGCCATTTGCACTCACAAACCAGCTGGCATTTCTTAAGGCAGAGACGGTGAGTGCTGTTAACACGCTCTGACACCCTCAGTGTATCAGGCAAGGGTTTAAGCGTCGTTTCATCTAACCTTCACAAAGATCTATGGAGTAGAATTAAAAGCCATTTCTCACGTAAGAATGCTGATACCTTGAGATATGAAGAGCCTCTGTGGCTTAGAGTCACTTAATGGAAGAGCTAGGGTATGCAAACTGTTCAGAGTCAAAGCCTTTGCTCTTCTCACCTCACCAAGTTAATTAGCTAAAGGGTTCTTCGTATGTCATCAATGGAATGATTTCACTTTAATAAAATCACTTAAAAGTTTATAATCTAAGTTATTTTAAGAACTGACATCTGGGTTCCCTGGTGGCTCAGTGGTTAAAAATTCACCTGCCAATGCTGGAAACATGGGTTTGATCCTTGATCCAGGAAGATCCCACATACTGAGCAACTAAACCCATGTGCCACAGCTACTAGAGTAGCCTCCACTCACCAAACTAGAGAAAAGCCTGTGCAGCAACAAAGACCCAGCATAATAAAAAAAAAAAAAGTATATAAAAGTATTAAAAAAAAGAATTGACATAGGGTGGGAGGGAGGTCATGGAGGGAGGGGATATAGGGACACATATAGCTGATTACCTTTGTTGTATAGCGTAAACTAACGCAAGATGGTAAAGAAATTACACTCTAATAAAAAAAAAAAACTGACATGACATGAAGAAAACTAGTTGCAATTTTAAACTTTTTTTTTTTTTTTGGTAAGACCAAAGGATAGCTATGCTGTAGAAGAAAGAACAAAAAATTTGGAGTCTGAGGTGATGGCTGAGATCCAGGCTTTGTCCCTTTGTTACTTTTGGCTAGTGATTACTTTTTAAAGCTTTGGTCTCTGTACACATAAAATACGGATAAAGATGTTTATCTCACAGGGTTGTAAGGATCAAACAAGAAACATTTGTGAAAGTACTTCCTAAGCTGAAATATGCTATACAGCCAGAAAAAGTACAGTATATTGTTTTGAATGATCTTTGAAACAATGCTTATATTTATAAGAATCTAAAAGAGACTAGAATAGAGAAATGTGCCTGATTTTAGACAACTTATCTGGTTAGATTGGTACTGGAGGTTCTTTGTTTTTTTAAGATACAATAGGGTGACCTGTGAAACCTGTTGCCAATTTATATCATATCATCAAAACTGGTCAACTTTTTTCAATAGGAGGGAATAACTTTCATGATCTTTCAGAAGTCTACTTCTCCCAAGAATAATAATAACCACTAACACAGATGATACCTAAGAGTTGTGTTCCAATCCTGGTTGGTTCTCCGTCACTGACACACCTGCCATCTAGTGGCACAAGAGGGGACTGCAGACTGCTTTTACTTGTGCGTGTGTGAACCCAGTTGCTCAATCTTCATGACCCCATGGACTGTAGTCTGCTAGGCTCCTCTGTCCATAAAGTTTTTCAGGGAAGAATAATGGAGTCAGTTGCCATTTCCTGCTCCTTGGGATCTTCCCGACCCAGGGATCAAAGCCAGGTCTCCTGCACTGCAGGCAGATTCTTTACCATCTGAGTCACCAGGGAAGCCTCAGTAGGAATAATAACAGAATTTAGAAATATATTTTGGATCAACCATTCAGCATCAAATAAATCAACAAGAGCCAAATACAGTAATCACAAGTTTATACTATGAACAGCAGAGTTACACTTTTTAATAAAAATCTATACTATTAACCAATTCTACTGTATAATTAACTTTATCAGAAATAAATCTGACAGTTAAAACAAATATCAAGTCTCAGAAAAAATAGTTTAATTTGTCACCTTAAAACTCAGAATGGTCTTTCAGGGGCAATTCGAAAGGATTCTATCTATACAAAAGTTAGAAGTGCTACCACAATTTTCCTGTAGTTACAATTTCCTAAAAAAGCAAGATCAAAATTGTCAAAGTAAAACTTAAGCTGCGGCTGTGTTGGGCTTCTCAGGTGGTGAATGGTAAAGAACCCACCTGCCAATGCAGGAGACACAGGTTCAATCCCTGAGTCAGGAAGATCCCCTGGAGGAGGAAATGGCAACCCATTCCAGTATTCTTTCCTGGAAAATCCCATGGACAGAGGGCTACAGTCCATGGGGCTGCAGACTGAGGGACTGAGACACACACGTTGTTTCAAAGCAGTCTGCAGGTCCCCTCTTGTGCCACTAGATGGCAGGTGTGTCAGTGAAGAAGAACCAAACAGGATTGGCGCACAAGACTCCTAGGTATCATCTGTTAGTGGTCATTAATAATGTTCTTGGGAGAAGTATCCTTCTGAGAGGATGATGAAAGTTCTTACCTCCCCCAATGCACATAAAATGACACGCTAAAGGGACTAGCTTTGTATACTGTGGTGGTAGGTGGAGGATTATGACTCTATAAAATACGATTTCTGAACCAGAGTATAAGAAGCCCCAATTTAACCCGCAATTTCTTATTTCATATGTAAGAAACCTGAAGTCGAGAGAGAATATGAGATTTCCCAAGGCAGCACAGGGCTAGGGCAGCCAAAACTAAACTTCTGATCTTCATCAGCAACATCCCAGCACACAGTGACAATGCAATAATGACTTTTTACTACGCTGGTTTCTAATCAACTGTGTACACATTTCAAACACACTGATGTTTCCTCTCTGGCAATTACCATTTTTCTCCACTCTGGTTAAGGGTTTGACTCCTGAAAAGACATCAGCAAGCTCCGTCATCCGCTCTGAGCCCTCCTTCTTGTAATGCTCCCATTTGGCCTGCTTTTCTGAAAGCATTTGCTTGAACATCTGTTGAAGAAGAGATTTACTGATTTTTAAAAGAAAATCCAGCTTAGGCATTTTACTAAGAAAGTCTGAGTCAAACCCAGTTTATTATTAAAACAGGTACTTAAAATCAACATCATTCTGATGCCATCTCTTAAGCATCACTACTTTATACAAATTGGGGGGTAAAAAAGCTAGATCATCTCAGACGGTGGCTCTCAGACTAATTTAGGCAAAGTGAGTGTTGGTTCTGAATGAACTTCAAGGTCTGGGGCTAGTTCCAGAGGCCACCTGATCCAAACCCCCAAAGTTTCTGTAGAACCTGGACACCCCAGGTGTCTGCCATTTTTATCATGCCCATGTGATGTGCTTAGTCGCTCAGTCATATCTGACTCTTTGCAACCCCATGGACTGAAGCCCACCTGGCCCCTCTGATTATCCAGGCAAAAATACTGGAGTGGATTGCCATGCCCTCCTGCAGGGGATCTTCCCAACCCAGGGATCGAACCCAGGTCTCCTGTATTGCAGGCAGATTCTTTACCATCTGAGCCACCAGGGAAGCCCAATTATGCCCATGGGGCCTTTTCAAGGAGTAAAACCAGCACAGAATTTCCTTTTGTGAACTCAAATCCCTTAAAGTCCTTAGGTCAACCTTTTTTAAATGCAAACTACCACCTTATTTAAGCCTTTCCAATGGGTTTTCATGGCTTCTAAGATGAAGACTAATATCCTGCAAGGCCCAGCACAGGCTGGCTCCTGCCCACCTGTCAACCTCGCTTCCTAACACCTTTCTGTTCTATTCTCTCCCCTCCAGCCAGCTGGTCTTTCAGGCCCTTGAACTGGCCAGGCCCTTCTCTGCCCAAGAGGACTGAGGCAGAGTCTGTCCTCCCGTGCAGTGTTCTCCACCAGGCTCCCCAGCCTTGTCTCAGCTAACTCTGGCAGGCCCCTTGCTCAGCGTCCTTCAGAAGCTCCTGCTGCCCTTCTCAGGGAGGCCATGAAAGTTAGGACAGGTCCTCTGCTTTAGGTGAACTGTGTTCCTCTCCTTTAGAGCATACACCTCAGCTTTTATTTACATTTTCATTTGTGTAATTCTCTGTTTACTATCCACATTCCTTATTATACTGTAACCTCCATAATCCGGGACATTTTTTCCCCATCACTGTATCCCTAAATGACAGTAGAGACTAAATACCTGTTAAATGTTTAATCCCGTCCTTTGAAAATAAGAATTATCTCAGACAGCTAGAATCTTTAGTTTGAATCAAACACACAGTTACAAAATCCTAATTTCAAAAAAAAAGAAAAAATTTAAGCATTAAGAAAAGATTTTGGTGGTCACTTATTCAATATTTTTACCTCTTTGAGTATAAACTCAAATTGTGCGGTATCCAATAGCAGTTGAAAGAGGATCTTGGGATTGTACCTAGAGTCTGTTAGAATCTGGTCCTTGATTTGACGAAGGCGTTTGTTGTTTGGGTCACAGGCTAGACATGGGGAGAAAAGAGTTTCCAATTTACTAAATGCATAGAAAATACCTATAATAAGTAAGATGGATTCTTAAATACTTTCATTTCCCTTCTTTTAAACATTTAAAAAGTAATAAGCAAAATGTATATAAAAAATGATGGATGGTAAAATAAATTATATTACATCTATGCTGGAGGTGGTACAATTGAACTGCTAACTATGACACTGAATCTGACACAGAATGTCATTGTGATATACTGTTGAATGAAAAAAAGCAAAGTGAGAACAGTGTTTCCAAATTTTGTGAGTATCCTGCGGTTGGTTGATTATCGACTGTCCATGGGTCAGTGCCTTTGGCACTAATGATGAGTCGAGCCTTTTGGCACTATTTCCTAAGTAGGTGGCCTCCTTGTGTCCTGTCTGTTTGAAGTTGCTTTGTGTTGGGCACTGATCTCTGCCATTCAGCTATGCACAGGTGTGCAGAAAAGATTTAACACAGAAGGCCTGAGACCGCCATCTTCAAAAAGGCCTATTTGCAAGGTTGGCTCCTGGCTGGCATTCAGGGATTTGGATTTTGGAAGGGTTCCCACCATTTTGAGAACTGATAAGAATGGTCCACCATGCTTTAACTCTTTGTACAAACAATGTGCTTTATGATGTGCACCTGCTTTCCTTCCGGGAGTCTGGAATTTTGGTACCTGCCAGGTAGAGGCTGTCTTGATGAGTCCCCCACCCCCATCCCAATAAAAAGCATGGACACAGAGTTTGTAATGAGCTTCCCTGGTTGGCATTTTACACATGCTGTCACAATTCATTGCTAGGGGAACTAAATGCACCGAGTGACTCCGCTGGGAGAGAACTCTTGAAAGCTTGTGCTCCGTTTCCTCTAGACTTCACCCCAGGCACCTGTGCCCTCTGCTGATTGCGCCTTCTATCTTTCTCCTGTTGCAAATCACAGCATAAGTACACATGCTGAGCCTAGTTAAGCAAGGAACCTGGGATGTCCTCGGGGACCACGGACACAACAAGGGGAGCAGGGTCACCACACAGAGATGTGGCACGTTCAAACCAGAAGAACCAGGCCTGCGACCATTCTCATGCTCTCTGTAAAGGCATGGCTGATACTCAGAGCTTTCTGGATTATCCACCAGCTAGACCTGGAGAGTGTATGGCTACCAGGCTAAGGTCACAAAATCAGGCAGTGACTGACCCAGGATAAGTCACCAGATGTTTTGATTTCCTGGTCAGCATATCAGTTACCAAGATAAATCATTTCAAATAAAATAAATGTGTTAAAAAAGTATATAGAATAAAAAATACTGATATTTGCTGAAAGTGATTTATGGGGTCAATTATTTATGTTATGAAAGGAAAAAATAGGATAAGGCAAAATATTTATACTTAAAAGCTACTCAGACTGCAAATAATGTCAAAACAAAGCCTTTAAGACATCTAGGTTGCTTCCAGGTCCTGGCTATTATAAACAGTGCCGCGATGAACACTGGGGTACACGTGTCTAAGCTGTGGTACATATACACAATGGAATATTACTCAGCTGTTAAAAAGAATACATTTGTATCAGTTTTAATGAGGTGGATGAAACTGGAGCCCATTATACAGAGTGAAGTAAGCCAGAAAGAAAAACACCAATACAGTATACTAATGCATATATATGGAATTTAGAAAGATGGTAACGATGACCCTGTATGGCAAACAGCAAAAGAGACACAGATGTATTGAACAGTCTTTTGGACTATGTGGGAGAGGGCGAGGGCAGGATGATACGGAAGAATGGCATTGAAACATGTAAATTATCTATGTGAAACGAATTGCCAGTCCAGGCTCGATGCATGAGACAGGGTGCTCAGGGCTGGTGCACTGGGATGACCCAGAGGGATGGGATGGGGAGGGAGGTAGGAGGGGGGTTCAGGATGGGGAACACATGTACACCCATGGCGGATTCAAGTCAATGTATGGCAAAACCAATACAACATTGTAAAGTAAAATAAACAAACAAACAAAAAAGCCTTTAAGACAATCAACATTGTCAGAGAGTTCATAGCCATTAAGGTACCAGGTCCCTCATAGCTGCTCTAGTATCACTGTGCTTGTTCAGGCTTTCTGAGTCCTCCTACCAGCATCTTAGGATGGCCGGCATGTACAGAATGACCACGCTTTACAAGCACGTATCACAGGTGTTTTTGGTGCTTCAGTTATGGTGAAGCTTGAGCAAGGTTATTTTATATATTGATTTCCAAGTTACTCCATCAGGAAAAGACTCATGACAACCTGGAGAAGTGCTCAGTTTTCATGGGAAACTGCAGAGTTCTGATTTACCAAGCATTCTCCAGAACTCCCTAGGAAGAAATATATTGGAACTGATGACATTGATCACACACCGACCATTTTTCAGCTTCAGGTTTGCCTAACTTAAAAAACAAAAACAAAACTGGAAAAAAAAAAAAAAACAGTCCAACCTGTAAGGAGTTCCATTTGTTTTTCTATTAACTCTAGTTTAACATAAAATCTGATATTAATTTCCTTTCATTTTTGGGAGGAAGCATCACTGCACATTAACAATTAGCTTCAGTGGGTTAACAGGAGGGAATATGAGAAATACACCTTCCTTTCTGCACACCATGACCAAAACACCATAAAAGCTAAATAAGCAGTTAGTTTTCCCACATATGACTCACAATCAGATAGGCAAATCATTTGTTTCTGGTAAATCCTGACCTTGTGCAATCAGATCAGATAACTGCCAGCTCAGAAATGGAAAACAGATGTGGCTGAAGATAAAAGCATAGAACTCTGGCAAGCTGAGCTGGTCGCTGGCAGGGGCACAAATCCAGGAGACCACTGGCTTCCAGAACACAGGCACGGCTATTAGGCACAGTCGTTGGAAGACAAAGAGGAGGCTGAGTCACTAGAAACCCAAAGTTGGCTTTATGATGGGATAAAGTGAGGGCTTGAGTTGTTTACATGCTTCTGAATGTAAGACTTATGGTAAAGAAGATTATAAGCTGAGTCAACGTCAGTCAAATTAGGACTGGATTTTAAGTAAAACATAAACTTGACTAGTTAAAGATTAGTCGATGAGATGATTAAAAACTTTGGCCCTGATATTCATGCTGTGATTAAACGGTAAATGGAGAGAGGTCTAGGCCAAGAAGCAAAATGATGAAAAACAAAAACAAAAGTGGAAAGCAGCATTCATGTGAAGGATTTAAGAAGCTGGTCATTTCCAGCGTGAAGAGGGAAGGCTGAGGAGAGACTCCCCATGTTTTCGAAGAGCTGAAGGATGAGGAAGTCCACCTGCTCTTCTCACTGCTGAGCACTCACAGGAAGCAGAGACAGGTGGCAGCTAGAGGCAGTGTCGAGGGCACCTTGCCCGGAGGGGCTGGGAGACGGATCTACCACGTTACCCAGGGAGGACGCAGGATCATTTGGCATGGGCAGTTTTTTTTTTTAAGAGACAATCTCACCTGAAAAAAACCAGGAGGTATTGAAAGTAGGACTAGGGTAGATGCTCTACAAAAATTTGCTGAGCGAAAAACAAAAACGAGAGCCTTGGCTTTCCAGGACTGCTGAATGGCAGCACTCTTAGGCAAAGGAGTGTGCAACTCTGGATGAGGGAGCTCATTAGTAATTAATACTGATCAAGCATTTATTAAAAATAAGTATAAGGAACTGTGTCGGCTCTGAATAAGCTCAGGTGTTGGTCCAACCTAAGTAGGACCAGTAAACCAGTGGTTTCAAAGTCATGGGCTTATGGACTCTGCGGAAGTGTTTTACATGATCTGTGAAGCTCACTTGACAGACAAAAGGGTATCCAATAGGACTAACCATGACCCAGAAAAAATTAAAATTTCATCTATCTTAATTAAGCACCCTGATCTAGCCAGTTCCTCAGCAAAGTGGGCCCACATTTTTCTGTCCTTCCTTTGGTCATTTCTCCAGTCTAGATTTTTTTCTGCTTTTTACTGTGAAATCGTACCAAGGGCTGGTCAGCTCTTGCCTTCCGTGAAGAGCCTTCCTCCACTCCTCCACCCCAAGCAATGTTTCTCTCCTGTTCTGGACTCCGGACTCAAATCCCCACCAACTGTCTGTTTTACACATCTGGCTCTTCAGTGCTGGCCTGGCCTTTTAGCTGTATTAGCTTCTTATCGCTGCTGTAACAAATTACCATAAACTTAGTGTCTTAACATGATACAAATTTATTCTCTCATAGTTCCAGAGGTGAGAAATCTGACTGGGCTTCACTGGGCTAAAATCAAGGTATCAGCGGGGCTGTGTGATTTCCAGGGGGAAACTGTTTCCTGGTCTTTTTCAGCATCTAGAAGCTGCCTGTACTCCTTGGCTTGTGGCCCTCTCCATCTTGAAAGCCAGCAGGGACCTCCTGAGTCTTTTTCATGCCATCTGTCTAGTTCTGATTCTTCTGCTCCCTCTTCCCAATATAAGGATACTTGTAATTATGCTGGGCCCACTGCGATAATCTCCTTACTTGAGGGCCAGCTGATTATAGAAACATCAACTCCATCTGCAACTTGAATCCACTTTGCCCTGTAATATAACATGCCTGAAGGGTCCAGGGACTAGGCCATGGACATCTTTGGAAGGGTGAGGTGGGAAGGCTTTATTCTACCTGTATTTGCAGCTACACTTTTTCACGGGTAGACATCTGATCTTCCCAGTCTGACCAGTGATGAGCTCCTCGAGCCTGGAAGGGAGGTGTCCTCACACTCCCAAGCACCTAACAGGACCTGCCTGGCACAGTGGCTGTTCAGGTGGGCCACCGCTTTGTCCAAACTGACATAAAAATGACCACCTTACAGAAGCAACTTGATTCTCATTCAAGGGCTAAACCACTTGGCATCACGGGGCAGATCAGGGTTTGGTACGCCTATATATGGAGTGATACACATGGTCACGCCTTTTGTGTGTTACCTGAGTCCGCCGTATGAAGCATCAGCCATCGGATGGTGACGTTGCCATCTCTCAGGCAGTTCAGAAGCCTCGGGATGTTGTCCAGGACCAGCTCCTCCCTCAAGTAACCTTCTTTCAGGAATTGATGCACTTGTGCGTGCACCCTTTCACTGACAGTAGCGTATCTGCTTGCCTGTGAAAAGGAAAAGAAAACCTGAGTAACATTTCAAAGACAGAATCACCTTGAAAGTGAATCATATTCAAATGAATCCCTGGATAAATAATAATATTTCTATATGAGACAAATAACATACAGGCTCCAAAATCACTGCAGATGGTGACTGCAGCCATGAAATTAAAAGGCACTTGCTCCTTGGAAGAAAAGCTATGACCAACCTAGACAGTGTATTAAAAAGCAGAGACATCACTTTGCCAACAAAGGTCCATCTAGTTAAAGCTTTGGTTTTTCCAGTAGTCATGTATGGATGTGAGTGTTGGACCATAAAGAAGGCTGACTGCTGAAGAATTGATGCTTTTGAACTGTGGTGTTGGAGGAGACTGTTGAGAGTCCCTTGGACAACAAGGAGATCAAACCAGTCCATCCTACAGGAAATCAATCCTGAATATTCATTGGAAGGACTGATGCTGAAAATGAAGCTCTAATACTTTGGCCACCTGATGCGAAGAGCTGACTCATTAGAAAAGACCCTGATGCTGGGAAAGATTGAAGGCAGGAAGAGGAAGGGACAACATGGTTGGATGGCATCACTGACTTGAAGGACATGAGTCTGAGCAAGCTCTGGGCGACAGTGAAGGACAGAGAAGTCTGATGCGCTGCAGTCCTTGGGGTCGCAAAGAGTCGGACACGACTGAGCAACTGAACAACAACAACAACAAAGGCAAGTGGTTTATTGGACATCTGGGGCTTTTTCCTTCTTTATTTTTTTAAAAGTTGTTTTTATTTGGCTGCACTGGGTCTTATTTACGGCACACTGGATCTTTGATCTTCGTTGGGGCAAGCAGGATCTAGTTCCCAGACCAGGCCTCCAACATTGGGAGCATGGAGTCCTAGCCAATGGACCACCAGGAAAGTCCCTATTGGACATTTTCGAAAAAAGCCCTGGACTTAGAATTGAGAGGCAAACATCTAGAAATATTGGTATGACTTTGGATTTAACCTCTGAGTACTGGCTTCTTCAGATGTAAATTGGAAAACTGGAACATTTTTTCCCTGGCATTGCTTCTCTTAACTTGGATGTAAAGAGACACAAAGGCAGAAGCTAAATTGCTTGTTCTTCCTATTATTATTGACAAAGGAGCTAGAGCAGGCAGAAACACTCAAAGGATGAGTCTGTACACACAAGAGCTTAATAAAATACACCTCAGCACATCAAAATTGACTGACCTTGTGTGGAAATCTGGTCACTCTGCTTTCCTAAAGCAAGAATTGAATGGCAGACACCATCAACCTTGTCAGGTTAGTTTAAAATAAGCACAAGATGTGTCATTAGAAGCCTCTTAAGAACTTGCAATGTCATGGATAAGAAGATGTGATTTTGGAAAGGAATTTTAGTTATGAAAAATTAATGCTCTGAGGCCGGAAAGCATGGAAACGCCACTTTCTCTAATATATTTCTGGGAAATATGCCAAAATTGAAATTATTTTGTGCATTATTTATTGAATTTAATTTGTTTGAATAAAACATGCTGAAGCTCCTTGAGTCAATATCACTCTATCCACACTTGGAAACTCAAAAACTCAGACAGCCAGGCTGAGGAAGACCATCACTGTTGAGAAGTATCAAGTATGTGCCCCATGAAAAAGATTTTGTTTTGATTCTTTTGTTTACTTAGGTATTTCCTTCTGCCTTGGTTCATCAGAGAGACAGAATGTAGCCATTTCAACTTTAAGGAGATGACTGTCTTTATTTTGGTTTTGGTGCTTACTTCACATGCCAGAAATGATGAGTATAAATTACAGTGAAAGGGTTGACTGTCTATATCCAATTACCATCTTCAACACTCAATCCTACTGATGAAAACATTAAAATTCTGGCTTCTGGGGAAAGGAGCTCTGTCCATGAGGACACAGTCTTTAAGAAGAATAAATGAAGTCACCTGTGGCCAGATGCCACACTAGTTCATCTTAGGGTGTTGAATCTTCCTTAGGACCCAAATCTCCCATTTATACAGCTCACATAAGTTAAAAATCTATAATTATCTCTTACTTCAATGTTCAAAATTCCCCTTTCATTAATCATTGCACTAAAATATTTACGCAGGCATCTTCCAAACGCTTGGGAAATCTACTCAGCTCATTTCCCACCCCATGACATAAGCATATAGTTGAGAATCCTCATGATTAATCAGAACCTACCTGTTCTCTGACATTTGAAAGGTCCAGGGTATTGTTTAAAGCCGTTTTTGCAGCTTTGTAAGGTTCCCAAGCATCTGCTAGATTAACCGTGATCCCCATGTAAATACTAATTACCTGAAAGAGGAGACCTTTATTCAGTATTTGTTAAACACCTACTCACTCCAAGGCAAGGGGCTGGGAAAATACAAAGTTATAGGAGACATCACCCACTCCTTCAAGTTTAAATGCCATTCCAGTGAAAAACCAAGACTTTTCAAATATACAGGGAAGTGATTTTACTTATGAGTGCTTAGAAACAAGAGTGACTATTACATGCTCTATTATATATATACTCATGACTATATTCATGAGAAAATAACGAAAACAAGGTTTTCTTTTCAAACTGCTGTTTGTAAGATTCCTAGATGAAGAAAAATGAAAGGGGAGAGAAAAGCAGAGACTCTGACCAGAGTGGTGGTTTTCCCAATTATTTTCATCTCAAATTTACTCTTAAAAATCAAACTAAACTTGTCTCAAAAATTTTTGTGAGAAGAGTGGCCTTATGTTTCACATTTCTTTTAAAAATTATATATAATCCCTCTTTATCCCTATTAATATTTTTCTTTAAAACTCTTTGCAGTATAGTATTAATCTCATTGGCTTTTTATGGGTCTATTTTAAAAAATTCCTTTATTTTCAGTATGCCAGGGTGTCTTCTCAGGAATATATCTTATAAATACCATGTAATTGGACTTTGACCTTCTTTAATGCTAAAAGTATTTCGAATATAGTATTATAGTCAGAACTTCTTTGTTAAAACTTAGGCAAATGAAGCCAGACTCTCTCAAAAGTTTTCCTCTTGGCTACTCATCTCCCAGCTCATGGGTATGATTCATTTGTGGACAGGAAGCATCCTCTTTTAATAGTAGGCTGTTTTTCTTGACAGTAAAGCTCCTCAATCAGGTCCCTCATTACAGATAGTCTGTGGCTCAGTAGCTGGTAAGGAGTGAAATAAAATCTGGTCCCTGAAAATGTGATCCAACTCACTATGCGTTGTTCAAACCTCTACATGCAAAGAAAATGTTTCACACATATTAAGTACACTGTCAGTTTTAAACTTTTAAGAATTAATATTTTTAAGTGAAATATGTTTAAAAAGTTATAAGCTCATCCCTGCAGTAACATAAACCTTAAGAGCCCACATTAGCTTACAGATAAAACTTATAAAAGCACAATTCCTATTCACAAAATGACAAACTAGATAAATTCTGCTAGTTTAGATTCGTAAGACAAACGCTTATGTAACTTAGTTGCACTCTCAGTAGCTAAAGCAAGATCCATTTTAACACATGGTTGTTCTATCTTGAGACTATTCATTTAAGAAAAAAACACACACACACACACACACAAAGAAAAAAACACAAATAGGTGCTCCAGGAAATTTTACTGATTCATTCCTTCATGCTATGATTTGTAATATTCTCAGCGTACTTAAAAGTAATTTTACTTAAGCGAATTTATGTCTCATTATTTCAACATTAGATTTATAGGCAAAAGGATGGAAAAAAATCAGTTCTCCAACAAGTTTATTACAGAGAATAAAAGACTAACAGCAATACTTGCCCAATTATCTGGAAAGTATTTGTCCACTATCTCTCTCATTTTTGCTTGATGGGTATGAAGAATGGAAGGTTCAAAGTAGAGAATCACATACAGCATGGCAGCCTGATTAGCCAGAGCTGTGCTGCGATGTTCTGGCAATGGGTATGCTGAGACCTGCAAGGCAGAGACCAGAACCAGGAGAGGCAGATGTTACTGACAGCTGAATTTACATGTGCGAAGTAAATGACCCAGTTCTAAGACACATGAACCTCTCAAAAGTCCATCTCTTTGAGGATCCTGAGCACTGGAAGCAATTCTCAGATTATGGCATCAGTAACCAGGACCTTCTTCCTATCTCTAGCCACATGACGTTCTCTTGACTGTCCTTGACTTTGCTGCAATTCTCTTTTCCCTTAAAAAAGAAAAATTAATTCTATATCTCTTACTGTCCAATTTTGTGTCTCTTCCATCACAGAGAAGCTCTTATAGAACTGACCAATTCTGCACTCACTGGTGCTATCTTTTACTTCCTGTTTATTCTTCAGCTCATTGGCATTTGACCTGCACCATCACCTCAATGGGGTTAAAGACCCTGATGCTGGGAAAGACTGAAGGCAAAGGAGAAGGGGGGAGGCAGAGGATGAGCTCGTTAGATGCCATCACTGACTCAATGGACATGAATTTGAGCAAATGCTGGGAGACAGCAGAGAACAGAGGAACCAGGTGAGCTAGCCCATGGGGTCACAAAGAGTCGGACATGACCTGGTGACTGACCACCACCACCTATCACCTCAATGGAATTTCCTCAGGTCACACATAACCTCACGGCCATCCATTTCAATGACCTCCTTTTAGCACTCTCACTTAAATTTGCCGAGGACTGAAATTCTCTCCTCATCTGGTTTCCCAGATGCCAGTTTCTCTTCTCAGTCTGCTTTGCCAGGTGGTCTCCCTGGCTTTGAAATGCTGCTGAGTCCCAGGGCTCCATCACCTCAAGTATTAGGAATCTCTGGCTGCGCATAGTACACATCACCGTGAGGACCAGGAGTAGAAAGGGAGGCAACTATTAAGGATAGACATAGCAATGTCGCATGGAATCTGGAGGCAGGAATGCAGTCAGGTCTCAGGAAGGGCCTGGAGCTGTGAACCAGAAAGCCTTCATTATTTCTCCCCTGGATGTGATGCTCAACTGTTTCTTCAGCTGTGGTCCATAAGATGGCAGACTGAGGTGGCCCCAAACTCCAAGTTTTGCATGCTGTGGGTAAATCCACGTCCAGAAATTGTTTTTCAGGCCCAATTCCATATTACCTGGAGACAGAGAATCTGATCTATCTTGGGTCAAGTGACCTGCCCTGGTCCAGCTGGCCGGGCAGAGGGGAGGTGCAGGGCAGGGAGGGGTGGATTCACAGCACAACCACAGCTCAATCCCTGTGTTAAAGGTCATGGCACAGGGAGAAAATCGAAATACTGCCTTGAGACATGGACAAAATGGACCACCTAGGAGGCAGAAGGGTTAACAGAAGGGTTAATGAGAGGCAGTTGAAGAAACAGCATGGGCTTTGAAGTCATAGGCTGTGAAGTCATGGGCTCTGAATTCAAATTATGGTTCTGCTACCTACTTACGTGACCTTGTGAAAATTACTTAAGCTCTCTAAGCCTTATTTTTCTCCATAGCAACATAAGGATAATGCTCTTTTGCAAGACTATTATGAAAAACAGAGAAAATTTTATATGGAAAAAACCTCCTATGATTCTGGCTCATACTCAATTCTTAATAAATGGCATCAAATATTATAGAGACCTGGCATCTGCAGGTAGCTCCTGATTTGAGCTGTATTTAAAAAAACAAACTAACTAAAAACTCTTTATGTACACTTAACATATTCATACAAAAACTAGCAGTCTACCTAAGAACTGTATAGAACAGGTGTGCTCTGTAATAGATGATATTCAGTCATTACAGGTCCAACTCTTCACTCTCTTCTAGTTAAAAAAGAAACAGATAATATATACAATTGTGCTTTCTGCAGGAAAAAGAAGTTGAATGGTAACTTTCTGTGGTATCCTTTTAGGCACCTGAATAACACACACTGGAGAGGAAAGTGAGGCTTTTCAACCCCGCTCACGCTGCCTCCTTTACCTGGGTGGCCTGAACACCCCTTAGTCATCTGCTGCAATCTTGCTGCCTATTAACATGCTTCGTGGCACTCTGTGCTTCCCCTGAGATAATACCCGTCTTGCTTTACTCTAATTCCTCTGTCTGCCTTCTTTCCTCAGCTACAAGCTCATTATGAGTAGGGACCAGGGCCTGCCTTCATCAGCAGTGGATCCCCATTACTGAACACAGGACAGCCACAGAGTGGACACTCGGCAATCATTTCTTAATTGATGCCTAAAACAACACATCTTCTTCCCAAAGATAGTTCAGATCTCATTTCCTTCTTGAAATCTCTATTTCAAGAGATATTAATCTCTTAATCTCAAATTAATATCCCTCTTTTCTGTACAATTCCAAAGCACAGCCCAGAGGTTTTAAAAGGTTTCTTGCTGTTTTTACTCTTCTGAGCAAGAAGGAAAGAAATAATTGAGGAGGAAGGTAAAATCTATAAAGAGAAAGATTTTTAAATTATACTTTTAAACTATAAAAATAGGTTTAATAATAGATTAAATTCCCACCTGGTTGTAAATATCATCAGATCTCAGCCGACCAATGACCATGCTGATGAAGGTCTCGTTGATAGGAACCCTTTGGAAGTAACTCTCAGGATAGTTGGGTGGTCTTTTGGCCCCTGGTTGGCTGGAATAACCTGTACTTCGAAGCAGCTTACAAATATCATCCATATTCGAATCAGCAGAAGATCGGGCAGCACTGAGCCATGTTCACAATGGGAAATAAAGGGCCAAACAAACCGCATGTTACAAATAAGAAGTCCAGCAAAGCAGAATTTCAGTATAAATTGACTTTATATAGTTTTAGATATGAGTGGATCAATTTATATCCTTAAGATTCAAAACTATATTTTCAAAAAGCCTGTAATATAGCAAACTTTTAAGATGGGTTCTTGTACGTATGTACAGTTTTATGTAAAGGTCCATGACCCCTTTCCCAAAATCCTTGGGGCAGGATTTGTTTTGGAAGACAGCATTTCTCAAATATAAGGAAGTAACATGATACATACATCATATATAATACTTCAGCAGGGTGGCAGATGGCATTCCATGATCAAGACACATTAATGTTTCTACAGTAAAATCTACAAACATTCACACAAATGAGATAAATAAAGACTGCCCATAGCCTCATATATGTGCCAGTCAGGTTCTGACTCCAAATTTTGGATTAGGTTACGTCTTGCTGCCAAAGTAGTTACTCTGTGTGCATGTGTGTATATGCATATATTTCTGTTGGAGCTCTTTGGATTTCAGAATTGTGGATAAAGAATGTGAACCTACACCAACATTTCATACATTTAAAAATAATTTTAAAAAATTAAGTCAAATTCAAGTGGGATATACCAACTGGTTTTTCTTGGCAAGGTGTACCTTCTACAGAGCTTTAATCAACCATCTGTGATTTTTTTGGTGGTTTGAAGTAGTAAATCTGCAAAGAGACTCAGTCTTAGACTTGAAGATGACCCCCTATCTGATGCGAGAATCTCCGTTACTGTAGCTCTGGCTGGAAACTGTCTGGTATCTCTTCAATAATGGATCCTCACAGCCTAATCAATTAGCTGTTGTACCCAAAGGGACAAAGCTGGATTGTCAAAGCTGGGCTTGATGAGCAAACCTCTTTCTTCTTCTTCATGTTACTGTTTTCGTTTTTTCAGGTACTTTCAGAAACAGAGGCAAGACCATTTGAAGCTCATTTAAAAAAATATGGATAGTAAAGGAGCTCACGGTCAAACTGATGTGAATGAATTAGGCAGCCTCACGCTCTGATAGAGCTGAAAGGGAACAGGCGAGCTGAGTAGTCTGATTTACAGCTGAGAAGGCAGAGTACCAAGTGTGGCTGCAAATACAACACCGCCCAGACAATTCCCCTCTGTTGAGGATCTGACTCTCTGCCCTGTTTATTCTGTTCTAATTTGCAAGTTTGAAAATGTTCATTCTAGCCCACGCTTCTGTAGCCCAAGTTCCTAAATAATTCCTGCTTCTTGGTTATTTCTTTCCTGAATCTTAACTATTTCTCACATTGACCTGGTGTCCAGATTTTGACTCATTATTTCAACAAACTGAAAAACGTGTGTTAGGGACTGAACTCACAATTAGTTAAGGTAGGTCCTGTTTTTAAGCGCTTATTTCTTAAAGTCACATCTCACAGAAAAATCCACACGAACTTTTTGGCCAACCCAATACAGTATTGATGAGTGAGAATTCACTTTCAACCTGGCCCTGAATGAGAACTTTTCACAATGTATCAATTTGAAAAATGACAACAGAAGGCTCACGTGTGTCCTTACATCTGCCAAGGACTAATGTTCGAAAACTTAAAAAAAAAAAATTCATGAGACTTCCCAAATCCCCAAATTTTATCTTTAAGGTAACAGAAATCCAGATTCCTCTTTTAAAAAACTGAGGTACCATCACAGACATGATAATCCATATATCTCTAATAATCTATAATAGATAAATTATCCATACATGATACATAGATTATATGATACATAATCTATTGTGATGATATAAAACACAGATTGTTATATTTCCACATTATGTATTATGTTCAGCAGTGATAAGAATCTTATCTTCTGCATTCGAGATGATATTGCTGCTGTTCATAATAAAAGAAGGATAGGAAATCTACACCACACTTTACCAAAAGCAGTGCTTTTGGAGGGCGTGGCCTTAGCTGAGGGGTACCTGTATCGATAGTAAGAGACCAGCATTCTCTCTCTAGTTTCTCCTTCAATCTTTTGGTCGATGACCAGAAGCATAACTCCGTACAAGTACAGCGCTTCACACTATAAGAGAAAAAGAGAGCAGCCATGTTCATGGGAGTACACAGGCTTATGCCGTACAGCTGAGGATGGGTAAAGGACTCCTTTGCTCTTATTTCTCCTAAAAGCTTCATATTGCAAGGAGAATGCAGGATCCTCCCCCCAAAGGGTCTCATCTTCTGTACAGATGGGCTTTAAAACATTTATGCAAAGTTTAATTTACAATGACTATCTTTCAGCTGGTCTATTTTTCATAATTTGCTTGGGATACCAAAATAGAATCCAAAGACTATGAATACCTTTAGGTCATTCATTTATTTTACAAACATTTTCTAAGTGATCACCAGGTACTAGGTACCAGGCTAGATGTCTAGGATGCAAAAGATAAAGAAGATAGGACTGTTACACCAAGGAAGTGCACATTATCCACAACTTGTAATTCTGTTCAAAGTCTACTATGTTCTAAGTTCACACAAAGACCTGCCAGTTAGATGACAGTTATCAGTTTATTTAGCTTCTCTTTAAAGAAGGATACACTGTATGTATTTGTGACTTACAGGGAAAAAAGTAAGTTTGACATTCCTGAATTTTTTATTTTAAATGGTCACTACTACTTACTAGAAGTTGTTTGCCATCTTCATTGAGAAGCACTGTTTCTAAGGTTTGCTGAATATAAACACCTTCATTGAGATCATCTAGATACCTAGAAAAGAAACCCCAGAGCAAGTTATCCACTGAAAATGAAAGGTTAATATCATTGAAGAAGGACAGTAAAGATGTTTAAAAGATTAGGCAATATACCAGGTATTCTGGCCTTCAAATCATTTGTTTCCATTCACGTGCTTTAAGAACAGGTTTGTGAGTAGGAACTCATGATTAGGGCCACAGGTTATTTATGGCCACTCCAAGTAAAAGGAACACTCCTCAGTCCTGATTTATGAATTACAGAAATCTTGGAAATAATGGCATAAGAACACGGGCTAGTTAGCTTAAAAGCTAATGAGTAATGAATCCTGAAGGGCTAGAAGGAAGACTACTGTATGGTCACACATAAGAAGGAACGTTATGGTTACCAATGCTACAAAAATTAAGTTTGTTTGTTTTTTTTCCCCACTTCTCATATTCAATAAACTAAATTAGGATCAAGACTGAAAGCCAAAGACTTGGTATAAAGCAAGATGATTATAATACTACACAAGAGCAGGAAATGATAATGAAACTCTACCATACTTAAGATGACTAGTGCCACAGGAAGGAAAAGAAAATTACCTAGGGTATAAGTTAGTAAATTTCTTAGTAACTCAGAAAGATATACATGTTCTAGTATGTCCCTTCTCCCTCTCCACTATTTACTATCAAAATTAGCTATTACTGAATCAGTCAATACCTGTTTAAGTCTACAATATATTTATGCACACTTTGAAATGCTAAATAAAATCTGGTCACAATTTCTATGTTGTTTTCCCGAAATTCTTCATCTAAATCCTGTAGCTCTGGCTTAGATTCCAGTTTGCTTTCACATAATTCTGGACCCTAAGAAGAAAAACACATCAAAGAAAGAGTCAAAAAAACAATACAATTGCGGGTAACAATTTCTAAAGAATCTTTGAAAAATGTGTTCCTATTTATGTCTCTAAAGGGATATCAAAAATTGAAAGCAGAGGAATAGAAAGTAAAGAAGATAACAGAAGCCTAGATATAAAATCCCCTTGAAGGAGATGGTCTTGAACTGAAACCACAATTTGCATGTGTTTAAGTGTGGTGGACTTCAATGTGAAATACATCATACCAAAGTTATCTTTTAAAAATTTGATTATATTGTGTTATATTAGGGCTTCTGTACAGTATGTTTATATTACTTTTCAAATTAGCTGATATTAAATTCTGTTGAAAAGCTTTTCTTTTTAACTCTTTCTCCATAATTACTTAACATCTCAGAGTCTCCTGGTTTCCAGAGAAAGCACGCTTTTGTAGAAAAGATTGGTAAGAAAAGCTTCGAGGAAGATTACCTTAAAATAGCTGAAATCAAATATGATATCTCCATATTTCTGTTGATCAGCTCGGTCTTTTAACCTGAATACAGCAGGAATAAACTCAGAGAGCCTCAAAAGTTCAGCAATGATGGCATTGCCACAGGAAACAATCCTTAGGATTGCTTGGCCACACAGGTTGTTCTCAGCCAGAAAGTCTACCATCTTGAGGAAAATCAGCTACTCTGGCCTGGCCACAGGGAATGTGTAACTGGCTTCAGAGCTGGGGTCTGTAAGTCATCAGATGAAACCAGGTCTGTTGATACATTGGCCACTCCATTAAATGACCTGCAACCAAAAAAAAAAAAAAAAAAAAAAGTATGAAAAATCTCTAATCCTTTGAAGGAAGGATGTGAAACACACACACAGTATTTTTCTTTCAAATTCACTGAAAAAAAACTATAATACATAATGACTTCTGATATGGAGGGAGAGCATTTATTTTCCACTCTGCATGTTTTCCTTGTGGAGGGACTTTGCTAAATTATTACTCTTGGTCTCTTTCTCAACACTTTATTCACTTCTCTCCATGAGAAAAGCCATGATGCGGCTGCTCCCAGAGCTTGGTAGAAGGTGTCATAAGGCATGTGTGGGTCCAAGGGAAAAGGTAACTATGTCCTAAAACTTACTAGAATTAGGTGAGGGAACAATCTTTAAAAATGCTTTTTTTCAAACATCAAGTTTAGGAGGTCCCACTATTGAGACTAATACATGCCTGAGAATTATGATAGGGTGATTCTAAACGAAGAACAAATATTTCACACTAAGCAGTGGGGAAGTTCTGATTAGCAATGTATCTTGAAATGATATCATCAAGACTTATGAAAGTTAAGTTTTATGCCCAACAAAATTGAGAGTGAAATTGCAGTAACTCTGTACTCAGTGGACAAACCAAGAATGGGTGCAAAGTTGACCAAGTGCTGTGGAAGGAAAGAATCTAAATTCTTATTGATGTTATTGATTCCTTGATTCAACTGTGGCATTACCTCATCTTGTAATCCTTGTTAAATGGATTGCTTTTATGGTTTATCTACTGTTAACTGGGTTTTGCATTATTTGTAGATGAAAGCATTCTTAATAATATAGATTCACTTGTTCAACAAATATTTATCCAGTGCCTTCTATGTTTGAAACGCTGTTTTAGGACCTGCGGCTATTGTAGTGAACATAACTAAGTTCTTGCTCTCATGAAACCTACCTACTACTGGCAGTGGGAAAGAGATAAAATAAATAAACCATGTATCAGGCTGTGACGATGCGTAAAGAAAAGCATGGTAAAGGGATGGAGTGTGTGTGATGTTACACAGTTTGTAAAAGTGTCTCTGATTAAGATGATTATTTGAGCAGAGATCAGAAGCCAGTGAGGGAGCAAGCTGGAAGGGTATCTGAGGTCTCTAAGAGGGTCCTCCCTGTTCGTGCCCTGTTAGGCCTCTTTCCCTGAGTGTGACTTACTGATTCCCTTCTAAAGAAGAGAATGTGGAGGATGTGAAAGATGCCATTTCTGACATTAGACTGCAAAAAAGACTGTGACTTCTGGCTTGAGAACCCTTTCCAGCTTATGGGTCCTGGGAGAAGCAAGTTGTCATGGTGTAAGACAGCCCTGTGGAGGGAGACCATAGGATGAAGGAGAAGTCTGCCACTCACCACTTGAGTAAGCTGGGAAACGGATCCCCCCACCCTCCACCCCGGATCTCAGTTTGTGTTCATAGCTTGACCGCAACCCCCCAAGAGCCCCTGAGCCAAAGGCACCAGCTAAGTCGCACAGCTGACTCCTGACTACAAACATTAATTAGACAATAAATGCTTACTTTTTTTTTTTTTAACTCCGTAATGGCTTATATGGGAAAAGAATAGGAAAACGACTGGATATATGTATTCGTATAACACATTCACTTTGCTGTACAGCTGAAACTAATACAACATTGTAAATTAATTATACCCCAATACAAATTAAGAAAAAAAAAGAAAAAAAATGTTTATACTGTTTTAAAGCCACTAGGTTTGAAGATAAGTTTAGATGATGATCTATGAGAAGGGCATTCCAGGAAGGAGTTACAAGGAAGTACAAGTAAGGCCCCGGGGTAGGAATGTGCAAGGAAGAACAAGTAGTTGATGTGGCTGGTGGGGAGTGAGCTGGGGACAGAAGCAGAGATAGGGGAGGTGGAGCTGGGCCCATAGCAGGGATTACGGAGGAGCCACTACAGTTACCCAGAACTCTCTCGCACAAGGGTTGTCTATAATATACATTAAGGCATAAATTATTAACAAGTCCCTTCAGTTTTCTCTGTGAAGTTTGCTTGTTGAGTCACACTGATCCCTAGTAGGCTGAATTTCAGATAATTTCATTCCACTTTTCCTACAGAAATGGTCTGGCTTGCAAAATGAGACAAGAAGAAAATAAAGTAAAATGGGAACAAGAGTCACTTGAAGTCCTCTGAAGAACACCAAACTAACCCAGGTTTCAGCAGGATGAAATTCTAGACTCAATTCAGAAGCAGGGCGCTTACAATGAACAGGTCTAACTGCTACCATTTGGATACCAAGACAGGGCAGTGTGGCCAAGAGAAAACAGCTTAAAACAAAGCAACATGACCTGCCTTCTTTCCCAACAGACAGACTCACTGGGCACATGCATGCACGTGGTCAAGGAGGCTTAGGCCTGGGATAATGACATAAGTCAAAACTCTGGCGTGTCTGTGTCTTATTCAAATCCCCTTTACCCATGAGTTACACTGAAGGCAACGTCAAGGCAACTTCACGTTTGACTAAAGTTTCTAGTGGGCCTCCCTTGTGGCTCAGTGGTAAAAAAACCCATCTGCCAAGACAGGAGACGAGGGTTCAATCCCTGAGTTGGAAAGATCCCCTGGAGAAGGAAACGGCAACTCACTTCAGTGTTCTTGCCTGGGAAAATCCATGGACAGAGGAGCCGGGCGGGCTACAGTCCATGGGGCCTCAAAGAGTCAGATGCAACTTTGCGACTAAACGACAACAAAGTCTTTGGTAAATAGCCCCACTGTTGGCTGAAAAACTGGTCCTAAAGAATAGAATTTAAGAAGCATCATTAAATATGCCTAATCATGTTGCAGTGATCTCAGAAGCAGGTGGCTTTACAAATGTTAAGATTTAGTTGAGACCAAAAAAAATCACTCTAGAATGAGGTGGGAGTAAGCATGGTAGAAGAAACTATAATATACTAATCTTCCTTTTAGAGGTTCTCCTGGTGCTAGGAATGAAGACAATTCATAATGACCACTTATCTCAGTGTAGGTTGTCTTATTATTTGCCATGAAATGAAACCAGAAATTTCACTCAATTTCCTAATTTTCTTTTCATAAGGCACCCAGAAAAGCGGCTGTAACTTCATTTTAAAGAACTGGTATGGAACTGTGATTTTTAGTTTGGAAAGTAATTCTAGGCAAAAGACAACATGCTTTCAAGAATGAAGCATGGCAGCATTATACCAACTGCCCAAGGAGTACAGAACTCAATTATGAAAATTAAAGTCCCCTGGGAAGAATCATTCTTTATCCTACACAGAGGAAAAAAGAAGATTGATCTAGTTTAATCCTTTCATAAAAACCTCATTTCCATAAAGAACGGAGCACTAGTCCCCACCCATCCATTATCAAGAATAAACTGCATTGGTGGTTAATCAAGATAAAAGCTATGGGTGCATCTCTTACAGGAAAGTTCTAAAAGGAGCCTAATCACTTTAGTTTGATTATTGGATCCTGAAACAGAATTTTAAAAAATCGGAAGGTGTTCCTTGTAGCGGACAAAGGCAATGATGGCTCTCCCTCCTCCCGGCAACATTTAGGCCGGAGGAAGCTCCACGCACTGGCAATCTATCAGGAGACCCAGTTCCCTTACCGGCTCTGGGTTTTCTGTTTTTCTAACTGTACCCACTCCGGTATTCTTGGGCTTCCCTTGTGGGTCAGTTGGTAAAGAATCCGCTTGCAATGCGGGTAGACCTGGGTTCGATTCCTGGGTTGAGAAGATCCCCTGGAGAAAGGAAAGGCTACCCACGCCAGTATTCTGGCCTGGAGAATTCCATGGACTGCATAGTCCATGGGGTCGCAAAGAGTCGGACACGAGTGAGCGACTTTCAATTCACTAGTACCACAGACAAATCAGGACCCTCAGAATTATTATTATTTTTAATGCAAAGGACTTTGGCGTGTCACAGGTGAGGCAATTAAGGGTGCAGAGAGCAGCAATGACTTGCCCAAACTCAGCCCATGGCAAAACTAGAATTCAAACCGAGGTCCGTCAGACTGTAAACGCTTCCACCAACCACTCAGGGTTCTGGAGAGTAAATGGAGGAATCACAGCGTCCTCAAGGCTTTACTCCCCGAAACCTGGAAGGATCAGATGCAGACGAAACAGCTGAACATCATCACCTCCTAAAGCGCCAAAGCAGCGTGGAAAACTGCTTCCACCTGAGTGGAGATGCAGAGTCTGGACTGCAGCCGCGGTTCCAGGAAAACCCCCAGTCCTCTTATGCCAGGCTCCCCCATCCAGACCCCACCCCACGCCGCAGAATCCCCCACGCTCCGCTCCAGGGCCAGCGCGGCCCAGCCCCGGGGCGGGGGAGGGGACGGGGGAACGTGAGGAGGCGGCGCGCGCACACTGCCCGGACTCACCTGTCACCCGGGCCGCGCCAGGGCGCACGCGCAGGGCCCGCGGTCGTGCGCGGAGTCTGCACGCCGGCCCCCACCCCTACGTCTCCGCAAGGGTCCTTCCTCTTCTACCCCCAGCCCTGATCCTGAGCCAGCCAGACCCCGGCTTCCGCCCCTGGTCCCTCGGCTGTCACATGACAGAGGGGCGGGGAGCGGCGGGGCGTCATGTGACCGCTCGCCGGCGACGACTGATGACGTCCGAGCCCGCGCTGGCCGTTTCAGCGACAGGGGAAGGGAGTGAAGGAAGGAGTTGGGGTCCGGGCGTGGGGAATCCGGGCCCAGCCGGACAAGAGCTACATCCGGCAGCCAGGTAAGGCAGGAGCGAGGAATGGCGATGGGGAGGGTGACGAGGGGTGTCGCCTCCTTCTCGGGCGCTCCGAGGGTGCCCGGAGCTGCGATCTGTGGACCTGGGTTATGGTCGTGGTTCTTTTCACGGTCACTGCCGGGAGGCTGGGGCCGTTGACCTCACTCTCCCAAGACGCCATCTCTCCATTCTTTGGCTCTAAATGTGTAGATCATGAATTATTTTTTATTGAGATATTGTTCACTTACAGTGTGTTTTAGGTGTACAGCAAAGTGATTCAGATATGTATGTGTATATATATTTCAGATTCTTTTCCATTATAGATTATTAAGATATTGAATATAGTTTCCTGTGCTTTACAGTAGGACTCTGTTATTAGTTTATATATAGTAGTGTGAGGTCCCGAATTCTTGATCTAAATAAATCTGGTTCGAGCTGGCTTTCAAAGCAGGGCCTTGGGCACATAGTTGAAATAAACTCTCCGGGCGTCACTTTACTTTTCTCTCCTCTCCTGTAAATGGTTGTGAGGATTAACTATAATGAGAGCAAAGCTTAGGGACACCAGTTCATAGCATGCTATAGGGGACATAGAAGTGGTTTCTGTTATTGATGTAACTCTTCCAGATTTTTATTGGTTGCCTATTTTGTGTGAGAGGCTGTTTTATGTAATGTGGAATATGTCAATTCTAGTTTAAGTTGCTCCCAGGGTGAAAGAGTGGCAGACATGTGAGCAAGTAGTTGTGATGAGTTTTAAAGTAGAATATGTGTGTGAGGTGGGGGAGGGGGATAGAAGTAGCATGAAGAAGAAAACAAGCAATTGCTTGTATGTATGGATAAGAGAAAGCTTCATAAAGATGTAACCTTGCATATTGAAAAAGAAGGTACAGCTCTGGTGGCTGAACTTTTGTAGGGCCCTATGGATTTAAAGGTGGTCAGCACAGTATCTCGGTTATTTTCTGTGTGCTTACCACTTGCTGTACACAAAGATGAGAGGAGTATTTTTATTTTTACATTAGCTGATTATTTGCCACCCCATCTACAGAGAATCTTACAGACCTGCTGTGGTCTGAATGTTTATATCCTCTCCCACCCCACCTCCAGTTCATATGTTGAATTCCCAAAGCCAAGATGATGGTAATTAGGCACTAGAGCCTTTGGGAAGTGCTTAGATCGTGAGGATGGAGCCCTCCAAGTAGGCTTGATGCCTTTATAAAAGAGGCCCTGTAGAGCTCCCTTACCCCTTCTACCATGTAAAGACACAGAACTAGAAAGCCTTGGCCATGAACCACAGGAAGAGGGCCTTCAGCAGAATGCACTGTGCTGGTGCCTTGACCTTGGACTTCATAACCTCCAGAACTGTAGAAATGTTTCTGTTGTTTATATGTTACTGTGTCTGCGGTATTTTGTTACAGCAGCACCAACTGGTGAAGACAAGGCCTGTTAGGGAAGGCAACATAGTATACTAGAGGAAAAACTCAGGAAGTGGGTAACCCTGTTTTAAGCTTTCTTTGAAACCATAGGTATAGAGAACAGAATAATCACTGATCCCCGAGGAAGGCTTCAAGAAGTGGCTAGTTTAAACCAAGGTTTCTGGACTACTGCACTGACATTTGGGAACAAATAATTCTTTGTTGTGGCAGGCTGCCCTGTGACTTATGTACTTAGCTGTGCTTGCATGCTAAGTCACTTCAGTCGTGTCCAACTCTGCGACCCTATGAACTATTGCCCGCCAGGCTCCTCTGTCAGAGATAGGGAAAAGCCATTTCTCTTTGCTTTTGGATCTGAATCGTTCCTCTTAATAGTTCAGAATTACGGAAAGATGTTTTTTGTCAACTGTCTGCAAGTGTAAAGTTCCATTGGAGTAATGTGAATTTTGCATTCATATGATAAGGATGGCTACTGTGTAGTAGATAATTTCCGTTTGTCCTGGATTATATTAATCCTTATATGAAGGTGAAAAAGTGAAAGTGAAAGTTGCTCAGTCATGTCCAACTCTTTGCAACCCCATGGACTATACAGCCCAAGGAATTCTCCAGGCCAGAATATTGGAGTGGGTAGCTTTTCCCTTCTTCAGGGGATCTTCCCAATCCAGTGATCGAACCTGGGTCTTCTGCATTGCAGGCAGATTCTTTACTAGCTGAACCACAAGGGAAGCCCAAGAATACTGGAGTGGGTAGCCTATCCCTTCTCCAGCAGATCTTCCAGGCCCAGGAATCAAATCCGGGTCTCCTGCATTGCGGATTCTTCACCAACTGAGCTATCAGGGAAGCCCTTAATCCTTATATACATTGTGTCTTACTTCAGGCTCCTGTTAAAAATTATCATAGACTGGTGGTTTAAGCAACAGAAATTTATTTCTTACAGTTTTGAAGACTAAAAGTTGCTGGTGTGGTTGAATACTGGTGAGGGTTCTCTTCGTTTGCAGATGGCCACCTTCCTGTAAATCTACATGAAGGACAGAAAGAGTGGGCCCTGTGTCTCTTCCTCTTCTAATGATGCCAATCCCATCATGAGGGCTCCCCCCTCATTTAAACCTGATCATCTCCCAAAGGCTCCATCTTCATATGTCATCACATTGGAAGTTAGGCTAAACATGAATTTTGGAGGGCACAATTATCTCAGTGTTTACCATACTTGAATTATGTGGGTGTGCTTCATAAAAATATCGTTTCCTCAGAGTGTCCACTAGAGACTGATTCAGTAGGTCTGAGATAGTATCCATTAGTCTGTATTTTTAGAAAGTATTTCAACTGATTCTTAAGATCAGACATGTTTGAGAAAACTACAAAATTTAATTTATCCTTACTATAATGCTGTAAGATAGATGTGCTTATCTTCGTTTACATGGGGTGGGGGCGGGGAGGAACCGAAGATAGAGAAGTTAAGCTGTTCAACCAGAGTGATGCAGTTTTGAGTGGTGTGGACAGGTGGAATTTCCAGGCATTGGTGTCCAGGGTCCATTTCACTTATGCACTATTCTGTATTGCTCCTCACAGTGATGATTAAGTCAATGGTGATATTTGTTCTCATTTTAAAAGATGATTTGCCAGGCATTATTCTGAGTGTTTTGTTAAACAAGTGAACTCATTTAGTCCTCCCAGTAACCCTTGATACTGGCACTGGATCATCCTCATGTTACAGAAAGGAAAAGGAGAGCATTGACAGGTTAAATAATTTGTCGCAAGTTATTCAGTTACTTTAATGGCAAAATCAGGCTTTAAACTCACATAGTCTGCCTCCAGAGGCTACATGTTGAACCCTTACTGGAGTTGTTAGTAGTTAACTCCTGCTAGTATTGCCCCCATGTTTTACTGTCTAACGTAACTAATGTTTGTTTAATATAAATGTGTTTCATGTTTTCTTTAAGTAAAATTAATATTTTAGGAAGATATGTCCTGTTCATACCGTGACTAGCCTAACCCCTAGTATGTATGTATGTATGTGTGTGTGTGATGTTATATACATATTATACTTTGATGATTGTATTTCTAGAATGGTGCTGCCCAGTGCAGTAGCCACTAGACACATGTGGTTATTTAATTTTTTTTTTGCATTGTTTCTACATAGCAGAGCATTGACAAAAATAATAATAGGTAACTTACTTGATAAGTTTGGTTTTATAAAAGATATTTGTTGAACAGAGATCCTCTGAATAGAGGCAAAGATAGGTAAAAATATTAGTGATGAAATATTTACATAATCTATCTGAAAAATGAGAATAGAATAGAAAACATTCTCCATTTAGAAGTATTACTTCTGAACTTCACAGAAGGTTACTTGTAGTATTTTACAGTTTTTAAAAAGAATGGTCTTCAGAAAAGACACATTTGAAGGTGTCAACAGCGTCACATTCATAAGAATGGCATGCAGTTTTGAAGAGAATTTCAGGAAATTCTATGAAAAATTAATAAGAGCACATTGAGATAATACATCTTCAAAAACACCCATGTCGTAGCATTAAAGACAGATATGGCTAATAAACTGATTAAAGAATGTGACTATGTACCAAGAATAATGATTTTATTTTTTTTAAAGTTGGGTATTGCTATAAAAAGACTTCTAAATCTGTTTCAATGAAGATATGTTACAATTTTTTTTAAGTGTAGTTGACTTACGGTATGGCTATTTAAATTTAAATTGGTTATAATGAAATAAAATTTAAAACTCAGTTCTTAAAAAAAAAACTACAACAACAAAAACTCAGTTCTTCTGTCAGGCCCCTGATGCTATTGTGACCATCAGTAATCGCTGCTAAATAATAATCACACACTCATGGTGGCTTCCATATTGGACAATGCAGACTATAGGAAGAACATTTTTGTCATGGAAGAAATAAGTTTTTTTAGATAGTGCTGTTCTAGACAATTTAGACTTATACTAGAATCAAGATTGACCTCCCAGATAACTGAATACTTGAACCATATCATTTGATCCTTGCAGGGTTGTGTTTTTTTGAACAACAGCTGGTGTTGTAATAATAGGTGTACCCCCAAATCTAAATGGCTTTGCAAAACTGAAGTTCTTTTCAATTTCCTTCATGCATGGAACCTGACTGGTGGGCAGTTTTCCTCCAGGCAGTGATGTGGAAACCTCGGCTCCTTCCATTTGGTGATTCTCCATCTTCAGTATGTGACTCCTAAGGTCATTGTTTGTCTGTTTCAAGCTGTAAAATTGGATGGTGTAGAGAGAGAGTTCGGTTTTTATGCCAGGGCCTGGAAGTGGCTTCTAATTCACTGGCTTGAAATCAGTACTAATATGTCAGATAAGTTAAAAATTGCAGGTTTTGAAAATTCTCCCTTATTAAACGATTTTATCGCTGCTGTTTTCTTTTTTTGGAAAAATGCGTCATATGAGCAGTCTACTCTTTCTGAGCCATTTTTGTTTTAGGTTTTGAGGAACTGAGCTCTTGTTGAATTCTTTAGAGAATCAGGGAATCTTTTGGAAGTGGGTATTATTCCTTCTTTAAAAAATGAGAACACTTGCCTTCCCTGTATATTAAAAGGGCAGATATTGTTTGGTGGCCCAGATGATGGCACAATGCTTTGATATACTTTCAACGGCTATAGAATAGTGTAGCATTTGTAGAGATACTGGATACACTCATATGGATATTTCTAGTGGTTCTGTTTTCCTATGCAGTTATTATTCTTATTCATAAATCTCATTTCACTGTGTTTGAAAACTTAGGTAATAATTTCAAGATGCCGGGGCGTTCCACTTCAAGTTCAGGTTCAGGTTCAGCCGGTTTTATATCCTTCAGTGGTGTAGAATCTGCACTGTCCTCCTTGAAAAACTTCCAAGCCTGTATCAGCTCTGGAATGGACACAGCTTTTAGTGTGGCTTTGGATCTCGTGGAAACTCAGAGTAAGTAATAATGAAAGCTTCTTTCTTTTGTATCTGTTTTGAGGTAACCCTGTGCGGTGGCATTGCTCTAGGGATGTGAGATACCACTCACCTTTTTGGGTGAGCTTGGGACACTCATTTAACCCTCTGGGCATCTGTTTTCTCATCTTGTTGTATGTATACTGCATAGTAATGTACTGAAGATGAGATGAGATTGACTCATTTCTATGTGTTCAAACCCTTATGTTCAAACCACTAGAAACTGCACTAGAAATTTATGTGCTGAAACATGCAGGTTTCTGATTTCAAGGAGCATACAATCAAAAGTATGTGATATTTGTGAACTGTATGGTATATAGCATTGTGATAGTTATTCTTCAGTAATTTAACTATATTTTGTTCATGCTTAATTACTCAGTAGACAGACTAAGCTGATGCTAGGGGTACTGAAAGGAAGGCCTCTACAATAAAATGAGAAAAGTTCAGTTTTCCTAAACTTGAACACAATTTTTTGACCAGAAGATCTAGGAAGATGTTATTTGCTTTGTTTGATTTAGATTTGTTTTTATTTTATATCACAGAAAGAAGCGGGGGAACAACATAATGTTTCTGCCTTCTTTTTACTATCACTGTTTTTCAGCAATTTGATTGTGATATGCCTTTCTTTGTTTATTCTCTCTGGTGTTCTTTGAGCTTTATGGATTTGTAGACTCATGGTTTTGATCAAATTTGGAAAAAATGTCTGCTACTATTTCTCTCCCTTCTCCTTCTGGGGCTCCAATTACATGTATGTTAGACTGCCTGGTAATGTCCCATAAGTCACTGAGGCTTGGGTGATTTTTTTCAAGTCTTTTTTTCTCCTTGGCTTCAGTATGAATAGTTTCTTTTGCTGTGTCTTCATGTTCATTAGTCCTGTCTTTTCAAGGGTCTAATGTGCTAAGTCTATCCAGGGGACTTTTAATTTCAGAGACTTTTTAGAGCTTTAGAAGACATAAAAAAGAATGAAATGAAATCTAATTTTTCTCTTCATTATGCTCATGTTTTCTTATGTATTCTCGAGCACATGAAGTGCATTTATAATAGCCTCGTCTGCTGATTCTGTCAGCTCTGTCCATTACTGCTTGAGTACATTATGTTGTTGAGTTTCTGGGATTTGTCATCTTCCTTTGAAGAGTATTGACCTTTGTTTTGGTTGGCAGCTAAGTAGTTTGTGAATTAGGTTGATCCATTCCAGACTTGTTATTAAACTTCGTTAGGACAGGTCTAGTGTCGTTTTCTCTTCTTGCGTGGCTCAGTGGTAAAGAATCTGCCTATAATGCTGGAGACACGGGTTCAGTCCTTAGGTGGGGAAGATCCTCTGGAGATGGAAATGGCAAACTGCTCCTGTATTCTTGCTAGGAAACTCCCATGGACAGTGGAGCCTGGCAGGCTAGAGTTCATGGATTCTCAAAGAGTTGGACGTGACTCAGCGACTGAGCTTGCACATGGTGTAGCATCACTTAGGGTTGACTTAGCTTTTAGGAGGAATCTGTATAGATTCCTGAAGGGCTTTCTCTGCATGCCTCCCTCACTGTGCTCTGTCTTGCAAAACCCCTGATGCTCAGCAGCTTGAACTCCGGTCTCTGTCTGTTGGGGCCTTCCAGACTGTTGTGCTCCACTTAGATTCTCCCTCCTTTCTGCAGGGAGGAGAGCAGTTAGAGGACTTACCTCACTTGATTTCGCAGGAATCCCAGTTCTGCCCTGCCTGTTGTCTCAATGCCTGAAAGCAATCATTTCATATATTTTGCCTGGCCTTATGGTCACTCATGGCAGGAAGGTGAGTTCCATACTAGATATTCATTCACAGAAGGCAGCAGAAGTCACCCATCTTTGTGGGTGTTCTCTAAAGGTCTTACCCCTGTCCAGCCTGATTTGTAGTCTCTTTTGACGCTGATGGAGATTTGGCTTTGGTAGGTAGTCCTGGGGAATCTCATGGTAAAATCTTAAACCATGAGAGAAGAGCTGTTACATAACCTCCGGAGGGTTGTATCAGTTTTTTTTTCAGGGTTTGGTTTGAAGATTTCTAAGTGTTTTTAATACAAACTTCATTTTTTTTTAATAAGAGGTATATTTTGATGCAAAATGCAACATCTTCTGTGTCATTTAAGAAGGAACATCAGCATCACCTTTTGAAAGATTGATGTTCTAAAGCAGAGATTGGCGAAGTTTTTCCATCAGGGGTCAGATAACAAACAAACTCTGTGGGCCATGTGGTCTCTGCTGCAGCTACTCCGTTGCAGGTCTGACAGTTACTATGAAAATAGTTTTGATCCTGTCGACCTTGTGGAAGGGTCTCGGGGACCACACAGCTGGTTATGGTCCTGAACTGGAGTCCCTGTGAGGAGGACTTAGGTGCCAGGAGAAATTCCATACAGAGAGGAGGCCTAGAATGACCCTCACTGGAGTGATTGAGCAAACGCTTGTTAGGAGAGCAGTCTTCACGTGGCACCAGACTGAGGTGCTGTCCAAGGACCCAGAGAGTAGAAAAACACCCGGCATTTAAGTAAATTTGATGCTCACTCAGTCTCCAACAGTAGATGTAAGATTTCTTAAGAGGGCCAAAATTGCCACTTAAATGAAGGACTTAAAATCAGCCTGATGTGGGCTTTAGTCCCAGTTACAGCCTTAGTTCTATAACTTGCTCAAAGATAGGTAATTTTCTTTGAATTTTGAACTTATAATTTTTTATCTGTGAAATATCTGATTCTTGCTGAATATGTGAGGAACATTTGGAAGAAAAGAATAAAAAAGATTCATATTTAAATTGCCCAAGGGTTCAGTACATGAGAAAATTTTGATGGAGAGCTTTTGGATTTTACTGCTCCATGCTGCTTTCTATCTGTGCCTTGCTGAAAGAAGCAGAGCAGAAAGACTTCAGTTATTAAGGTCAGGCAGGTAACTGAATGTCTGTTGAGCTATGCCAAGGTACAGTGGTGGTGATGATGGCCATACTGCTCAAAAGATAAGAGGTGGATTTGGGACACACATCAAATGTGTGCAGGTGCTGTGCTGTTTTCTACAGGTGCTGTCTCACTTGGTCTGAGCTGTAATCCTGCAAAGTAAGGACTATTGTTATCCCCACTGTGAGCCACTGAGGCTTAGTGAAGCTAAGTACCTTCTTAAGGTCACACAGTGACTCAGCAGTGGAAGTTGAGATTTGAGCATAAGCGATTTGACTGCAGAGTTTCTGCCCTTAACCATTACACTTTATTGAAAATTGACTTTGTGCTTCAATTGGCATTTGCAGCAGTTGGATAATATTGAAGTAACATTTAGTGACATTTAGCCCAGAAAGTTTTGGTTATTTTGTTGAGGTTGACAGTATCTGATTTTCCTTTCTTCTCCCTCTCCCTTTTCCTCTTCTTTTCCTTCTCCCTTTGAAATTCCATAGTGAGGTTGCAGACTTTTTCTGAAACAGCTCATTGGCTTTTGTCCTTTTCTGCAAGTGGAGTTTTCAACGACTTCCCTTGGACATTTGTGCATTTCCTGGGCTTTAGCGTCTTCTGTTTACAAAGGCAGAGTTGAGTGTGGTTGTGGAAGGAAGTAGCTGGGATCCTTTGGGGTTATTGTGCTGACCTTGGACTGTCTATTTCTGGACTCGTAATGGCAGGAAAATCAGTTCCTTTTTGGTTAAACGATGGAGGACAGGTTTCCTCCCCTTGCAGCCAGAGCATCCTAACTGATAAAAGTGATACGGTGAATTGACTGAATGATAGTCAGTTTTCTTTCTTGTATCCAGAATTTGTATTCCAGCTAAGAATCATCACCTTTTTAAACCTGATTCCTTTTCTTTTTCACACCTCACTCCATCCAGGCAAGAAACAGAGTTTTCACTTTGTGACAGTTACTTTAGAATTAGTGATGAATAAAGAACAGCTGATTTATATTTTATGCCATCGATATTAATGTCTGTGATGTTACCTGTCATATTTGAGGCTTGGTTTTGCATGGTTAGCTTTTCAAGAGTTGATTTTTTTTCTTTTAAGTGATAGGTTTGTCATTTAAGCCGTGGAGTAAAGGATGGTATATATACTTGTGACTCTGTGAACCAGTAGTCATGTTGGGCATATATCTCTTGATTCAGTTTTTTTAGTTCAAGCATATAACTTTTAAATTGTAAATAAATAGATACTTATTAAAAATTAGGTTCCCCCCCCCAAAGAAGAGCATAATATTAAGCTGAATTTAAAGGAATGCAAACAACTAAATGCATTGTGGAACTTCTCTTAATGAATCCCAGTTGTTTTAAGTTATTTAAAGTAACCAAGTTCTCCTCTAAGACCTACACAGAAAATAAACAGTTCAGCAAGGCTTCGTCAGACCTGCTTTTCTCTTGATTACTTTATAATATAGTTGCATCAGAGCGGATATAAACAGTGGACCTTTTTTGCAATGTCTGTTATTATTAGGGGATGTTATCATCAGTGTGTTCTCCATCATTCAGTCATGTCCGACTCTTTATAACCCCACGAACTGTAGCACGCCAGGCTCCTCTCTTCATGGAATTTTCCAGGCAATAATACTGGAGCAGGTTGCTATTCCCTTCTCCAAGGGATCTTCCCACCCCAGGGATGGAACCCATGTCTCTTCCATCTCCTGCATTGGCGGGTGGGTTCTTTACCACTCTGCCGTTTGGGAAGCCCTTTGGTGACTCTTAATTTAAAAATCACCAGTGTTTTACCACCTTGGCTTTTCATGTGTTCCCTTTTTTCAGGTGGGCCCCCTTAAGAGGCCATAACCTGATATCCTGATAACAATTAATGCTTTTTCTTAAGGTGGCTCATGCGGTGAAGAATCTGCCTGCAATACAGGAGATCTGGGTTTGATCCCTGGATTGGGAAGATCCCCTGGAGGAGGGAATTGCAACTGACTCCAGTGTTCTTGCCTTGAGAATTCCAAGGACTAAGAAGCCTGGTGGGCTACAGTGCATGAGATTGTAAAGAGCCTGAGCGACTAACACTTTGACTTTCTTGGGCTTGGCTTCCTTGGTAGCTCATCTGGTAAAGAATCCACCTGCAACTAATAAAAATAAACGAAAAAAAAAAAGAATCCACCTGCAGTACAGCAGACCCCGATTTGATTCCTGGGTCGGGAAGATACGACGGAGAAGGAATAGTTTGCCCTCTCCAGTATTCCTGGGCTTCCCTGGTGGCTGAGCCAGTAAAGAATCCACCCGCAGCGCGGGAGACCTGGGTTTCATTTCTGGGTTGGGAAGATCCCCTTGAAAAGGGAACAGCTACCCACTCCAGTATTCTGGCCTGGAGAATTCCACGTACTGTGTAGTCCACAGGGTCTCGAAGAGTTGAACACGAGCAACGTTCACTTTCATTGTATTTTTGTTTTGTTATGTGTTTGGCCTTTCCTTTGAACTGGATTTCCTTGGAGCATAGACCTCAGGGTGCACTTAGGATATTTTCAGAGACTGGGACTGTCAAATGTTGGATGGATATCAATATGTTAGTAAATGGCTTTTAATGCAGTTCCTTAAATACAGATATTTGGATTCAAAATGCAGAAAACTAAATTGCTTTCCCCAATTAGAAATTGAGCACTTTTGTTCATTGTTGAACCTAATTTTTGAATACTGTGCACTTAATTTTTGTGTCAGGACTGATTAATCCAGTAGTGCTCAAACGTGGGAGGAATTACCTTAGAGGGCTTGTTAAAACAGATGCCTGGGCCCCAGTACTAAAGTTTCAATAGGTCTAGGACAAGCTGATGTTGCTCCTCCATGGGCCAAGAACCCTGGTCTGATCATTATTTGCCCTTTGACGGGAAGCATACACCACTAGGTGGCACCAGAACACTTGTTAATCAGGTTGCCGTTGGGCCCTTGCTATGTGTGTTGATTGCAGGTTCAAGATTGTTTAGAAGGTATAATCACTCAGTTACTGACATTTCATAACTTGGAACCCGAGTTATTCTGTATATCTAAGCATACCGAAAAATGTGTTGATTCTATCAGAACAACAGAAAGGTAGGGCTATTAAGGTTAAGGTCACCTCTTCCAGGAAGGAATGAGGACTATACCTCTCCATTCCACTGGCTTTATTTCTGTTTATCCAGGTTACTCAGTTCATTTACCAGAGATAGATGCTGGCCCTGTCATAGAATAGAAGAGTACATCTCATATTTATTACTTACCATTCTACCTTAGTGAATCTTGTTGTTGTCAATAACATTTAAAAACCACTTTCAAAAGATTTATATGTACTGTAAATATGAACAGTAGGTATAACTCTATCGGTGGGCCAACTATAGTGGGACAGTTTGGGGATGTTAGAAAGTGTGAAATGTGTTTTCCTTTCCTGTTGCCTTCCTTAGTCAGAAAGCCGAGTTGTTTCCTTTTTAAGACCCACAGAGAGGAAAGTTTGGGCCGTCGTTGGCCTCACCTCACCTCGTGTTACTGTGCACTGTCACTCCATAAATTTCCAGCCATTCCAACACCTCCAGATTCTCTTTCTTCCCCTGACTCTAGCAACCTGAGAGTTGGCATGATTTCTACACATGATGGAATGTGTGGAAATAATTGCTTGCTGTGCTCTCCTGTTTGCTAAGCTCTCCCATCCACATTGGGATGTTACTTTTTGAAACAGTAAATGAGTCTTAGTTTAGTTTTTAAAACAGAGTTTGTATAGTACCTGAATACTGCCTGGGTTTTTCTAGATGCTGGAGAACAGTCTTTGTGTTGATTCTCCTTTTTAAAAAAATCTTTGAAGCAGAAGCATGGGTTTGGTTTCAAAGACCTAACAGGTATGAAAATGACTACTACAGAAAAAACCGAAATGGAGTCGCTCGATCAGATTTTAAAATCAGACTGGCACTTTATCATGTATCTTTGATCACTGAAAAGAATTAAGACTATTTTAATTTTAGGAAAAGGAGACAGTTCATAGTAGAAGTAGAACAGACTTTAGAATCATTTTTGAAACATCAGGTCCTTTTTAAAAGACATAAAAGTTTGTCTTTCAGTAAGAAAGGAGGTTTTATTAGATTGGTGATTAAAAGATGAAACCAATTTGATTATTCTACAGAAGATATTTATTATCCAGATCCATTTCTCCCTCTTTATCTACTTTACACCTGAATTTACGTATGTGTGTGCTACATAAATGTAAAGTATTATTTGTATGTAGCAGCACTGTTCAGTAAAAATATGTGAGCCACATGTTTAACTAAAAATTTTCTAGTATCCTCATTACAAAAAGTAAGAAAAAAGAGGAGGCAATAATTTTAGTAATATTTTATTTAATCTAATGTTGTCTAAAATATTATCTCAACATATAATCAGTATGACAATTGAGTTAATTTTTCACTCACATTCTTTTGTTAGTCTGGACTAGCCATGTTTCAGATGCTTAATAGTTCCATGTTAGAAATGGCAGTTGTAATAGCAGCAAGTATAGAGGGCATTTCAGTTTTCAGTGACTCTCAGAGGACGGCAGAAAATTGTAATGGTAGTTAAATCAGTTAGTTTTGCATATTTTTTAAAGTGGTTTTGGTGAGTATTCACATTAAACCAGTTGGTAAAATAAAATAATATATTATCTGTTGATTTTTTTTTCCTCTCTCTTTTTTTTTTGAATCTTTTTTTTTTTTTTAGAATTAGTCTTCTACCACTGGTGAGATTGGTATTTTAGGTTTTTCCCAAAATTGTTTAACTAGCTTAAAATTACTTACTTCTGCAGATCCTATTAATATTTGTTTCTGTTTGAAATGTCACATGCTGATTTGACTCCACACCTACAGTATTTTCATATTTTGTAGTTGATGTGTTAAATTAGTTTCTTGCTGGTGTTGAGCAAGCTCGAGAGGCTCAGCCTCTTGACTTCAGCAGCCAGAATATTCTGGTTGCTGTAAACCATTAGGCCTGTCAGCAATTGACCTTGGAAATGCTAATTTGCTTGTCCCTGGGTGCTGCTCCGGGCACTGGCTTTCTCTCTGTGGGTGGGAGTTATGAACCCAATTTGGAGAAGAACTAGAGGCCCTTGGGGCAAGTTCCAAAACAGATGTGCTTCTTGCTTCACTTTTGCATGTGACCAGCTCGCAAGAGGCATTCCTTGCATGAATCTCTTTAAAGGCATTTTTGAGTTGGCACTTTCGCCTAGACTGAAGTTGAGAGGAGGCTTCATTGCCAGTTGGACCTGCGCTTCCTCTTATTCTAGCAGCATCTGGGCCATAATGAGGTTGATTAAAAATGATCTCATTGCTGTTTCATTATTGCTCTTGATGGGATTTTACTTAGGATAACTAACCTAGCTTTCTTTTAATCCCCTCCCAGTTAATTGCCCTATTTTTTATGGCTAAATAGTATTCTACTCTTTGGATATACACATCCTATGTGCACTGATAGACATCACATTGTGGTTATTAGTAAACTGTTATTTGTATATTATTAAGAAATGCTGTTCTGCACATTTGATTTGCATTTCCCTGATGAGCAGTGATATGAAACTTCTTTTCATGTTCTTTCTGGACATTTGTGCATCTTCTTTGGAGAAATTTCTGCTCACATCCATTGCCCATTTTGTATTGTATTTTGTATTGTATTATTTGTTTTTGAGTTGTAAGAGTTCTTTATGTTTCTAGGTATCAGTCCATTATCAAATAAATGATATGTAATTTTTTTTCCCATTCTGCACGTTGTCTTTTTATTTTCTTGATAGTAGTCTTTGAAGTGTAGAAGTTTATTTGATGAAGTGCAATTATCTGTTTTTTCTTTTGTTGTCTGTGGTTTTGATGTCATACCTAAGAATTCATTGCCAAATCTAAGGTCTTGCAAATTTATTCCTGGTTTGTTCCCGGGAATTTTATAGCTCTAGCTATTATATTAAATTTTGAATGAATTTTGTGTGTGGTTTGAGTTAGTGGTCCGGTTTCATTCTTTCTCATGTAACTGTCCAGTTATCCAGCACTATTCCTTCTCCACTGAATAGTCTTGGCTCCTCTTTCTTGAAATGCAGTTGACCTTTGGCATACTTGATTATTTTTGGTGTCTCAATTAATTCTGTTCCGTTGATAGGATTCTGTAGCCTTGTCCTTATGCCTGTGCCTCAGCGTCTTGTAGCTTTGCAGTAAGAGTGAAGTTGGGAGGATGGTCCTCCCACTCTGCTCTTCTTTCTAAAGGTTGTTTTGGGTCTTCGGGGTCTCTTGTAATTCTATATGAGTTTAAGGTTCAGCCTGTCAGTTTCTGCAGAGAAGACAGCTGGGATTCTGATGGGACTGCATTTATTTAGATCTTATTTAATTTCTGTCAACAGTGTTCTCAGAGCATTAGTTTTACATTTCTTTTGTTAATTTATTCTAAAGCATTTTATTCTTTTTGGTGCTATTGTAAATTGAATTATTTTTTTAATTTCATTTTCAAATTGTTCATTGCAAATTATGAAATACAGTTGATTTTTATTTGTTGACCTTGTATCCCGCAACCTTGCTGAACGCACTTATTAGTTTATATGTATATATATGTATACTGTGTGTATATGTGTGTATTTTTAATGGATGTGGTACGATTTTCTTTATGCAAGATCATGTCATCTGTGAATAGAGATAGTTTTATGTCTTCCTTTCCAGTTTTTTTATTTCTTTTTCTTGCCTGATGCTAGAACCTGCAGTAAATGCTGTGTTGAATAGAAGTGGCAGAAACAGGCATCCTTGTTGTTTAGGCAACCCCATGGACTCTAGCTCAGCAGGCTCCTCTGTCCCTGGGGTTTTCCAGGCAGGAATACTGGAGTGGGTTACCATTTCCTTCTCCAGGGGATCTTCCTGACCCAGGGCTTGAACGCGCATCTCCTGCATTGGCATGTGGATTCTTTACGACTAAGCCATTTGGGAAGCACAGCAGGCATCCTTATTGTGTTCCTTATCTTAAGACAGAAGCATTCAGTGTTTTCGTCATTGAGTGTGATGTTCTCTGGAGAGCTCCCTTCCTCCTGCAGTGTCCTCCAGCACTACCTCCATTGAGAAAGTGTAGCATTCTGCTCACTGTAAGGAGAAATGCTTAAAGCAATTTCATTCATTACCACAGAGCATGTATGAAAAGATAAGCTCTGAGCTGGGAGAGGCCATGAACTGATTAACTGGCACAGCACACAAATGAGTAGGTAGAAGAAAACTTCCAAAGCGCTGTGAGCACAGTGTGTACAGTGAACAGTGGGGCACTGTGGGCTTAGTAGTAAATTCTCGCTGAGGACCTTTAGGGGCGGTTTCATGCAGAGGATGATGACCAAAAGATGAATAGTGGCTTCTGTAGGGTGGGAGAGGGTATCTCTGAGGAAAGCAAAGGTGAGAGGTGGTTCAAAGAGTTTGGTGTCAAGATCTCTGGGAGGTCAGGGGTTTTACCCTGAGTGGACGCTATCAAGTTAGCCTGCCACGGTTGGATGGATGCTGGCAGAGGGCAGGAGACTCCTGAGTCTGAGACAGAGGCCTTTTCTGTGGTACATCAGGCCTTGTGAACCTAGCTCCTGCAGGCTCACTCCCAGTCTGAGTCTTCTCAGGGTTGATTGGGAAGCGCTCCAGGGTGATACTGCAGTGGGCTTGTGTTGGCGTTGAGCAGCCTGAAGCTTGGGGAGCTCACATGTTTTTAACAGGCAGTAAACCTGCCTGAGTGTTGCTCTGGAGTGGGACTCTTGCTCTGTCTTAGTCTTCCAAAGCTTTGTTCACCCTGCTAACATCCTTGAAAGATAGTCTGGGACAAAAGGGCAGTTCATGCTTCCGCACATTGTGCAGAGAGGTGTGAGGCACATGAAGAATTGCTTCCCAATACCTGATAGATCCAGGGAGGTGCAAGTAGTTCACCTTGAAGACTAGCTGCAGTTTGGTCCTTCTCAGAGTTTTAGCACCATGTATTAGAGCTTTAGTACTGTTACACCAAGATGATGTAGTACATTTCATCCTGCAGTAGTAAGGCCTTGGTTACTGCCACTTTCCTTCCTTCTTTTCCTTTTTGCCCAGTAGGGCAGTAGATACTTTGGTTGGCTAGGTAGAATAATTTAGGACTTCTAAGAACCAGGTCTGAAAGTTAATAGCATGGAGACTTGAGGTTTTGGCTTCCTCATCTGTAAAATAGGGGATAATATTGTCCTTATATCTAATGAGTGTTTGATTGTGGGCCCACAAACAGCTCCTTTATTCCCACCTTATTTAGGGTTGATGTGAGAATTGAATAATATGTATAAAATGCCCTCCACAATACTTGACCCAAAGCAGTCACATTTTATTGGTCAGTTACCTTTTTTTCCAAATTTTTGAACACATCCTCTCATTTGTTTGCTTGTTTTACTGTCAGTTATAGTTTTTATTCAATCTACAAACAGCTCCACAGAGCTGTTTTCGTTAGATTTTTTTTTAAATTGAAGAATCATTGATTTACAATGTTATGTTAGTTTCAGGTCAATTACTTTTTGACCACTGCAGGTAAAAAAATGTTTTTGTTAATAGTTATTTGGGCCCTTTGCAGAGGGGAATGATCCTTTGGAGCTCTTGGTTGAGAATTAGTATTGTATAAAGTAAATACTGTACAAATTTAATATTGTACAAATAGCCCTGAGTTAAAATGCAAGTTCTGTTACCTACTATCTGTGTAACTATAAACCAGTTACTCAGTTCTTTGAGCTGCTTTTTCTTTGTGGGTAAAATAGGGCCAATATCTCCTTTTCACAGTTGTTCCTAGTTTGAAACAGTTTATGCACTTTGTCATGCCCGATGTACTTTTCACCTTGGCTTGTCAGCCTGTAAACACTTACTTTGATAATAAAGAGAATTAGTGAATAAATAGCTGTAAAGTATGTACCTTCCCTTTGGAATGAAGAATGACACTGAGAAGATGTGTTGTGATGGCCAAGTGTATGTGGGGGAAGGGAATGGGGGGGGTGGGCATTATCTTCTCAGTAGAAACAAAATGACGTCTGTGATGGTTTCTGAAGCAGGAACGTGTTCTAGTTTCAGAAAAATTAGTATGGGATTTAATTTCAAGCACAGAGGATCAGAGCACCTTTGGGACAGACTGAAATAGATATTTAAACTGGCTGCAAAAAAAGATTATATGGTCTGTTACACAGAAGATGCAGTTTTTGTTAGTGCTCTCTACTCTTAGAACTTTCCAGAGTCCTTGGGTTATTTTGGAGTTTGTTGAATTTCAAAGAATTACCCTGTATCTGCCTTATTTTTCCAGGGTGCACTATGCACTTGTATTTAGATACTTAATAATTGGGAAGGAAAATAACAATAATAGTTTAGTAATGAACCCTACTAAATTCATATATCAAATCCCTAATAATACCCAGAAGCCTTCTCATAGATCCAGATGAACTCAGAGATTATCATGTGAGTCCAAGAGTTGTTTCACATGATTGACTGTGAAACAGTTTCTCTTCTTTATTCTTTTCCCTTTTGATTAACTGATGGTATGTTCCCGTAATTTCCCATTCATCCAGTTATTTAATGATATTAATATTTGCATTTTCACTCCAGTGATCTTGTTTTTGCTTCTCATCCTTACTGTTCTCACCAGTGGGGGACCTTTGCAAAACATAAGCAAAATCCTTCACATTTTAATAGTTAGAGCACAAATGAAGCAGATGACTGCCTTGTGAACAGGGGTTTTAATAAACTTTTGTTCTGTGTTTATTTAATGGATTTCATTGGTCCCAACCAATGAGCACTATGGGAATGGGTTTCTCAAGAACCTTTAGAAAGTATACTTGCCAAAATTTGAATTTCCCTGTTTAAGAGGTGACTGATTTAACTTCTCTTTTTCTTTAAGACTGCATTTTAACTCTGGATCTGGAAAAGAAATGAAGTTTTAAGAGCTAGGATAGGTGCTCATATGCTTATTAGAGGTTTGACTATTATAATTGGTGTTTGTTTTAATTCTCTGTTTATAATGTGGGAAGTGGTTTCCTAGGAATGAGCTGAAGGTAGACCAACCAGTCAGGAGGCTGTTCGGTCCCAGGCATTAGGTAGTAGTGACTTGGACTAGAAAGGTGGTATGAGGTTGGTGAGAAGTAGACAGATTCATAAGAGACAAAGGGGGGATAATTGATGACACTCAGTGATCTACTGAATATGGAAATTGAGGGAAAAGGAAGAAGTCAGTGCTGATACTCGTTTCTGACTGAAGCATTCCCCATTAAGAGCCTGGTGTATTATTTTGCTATTTCTGTGGAACAGCTTACCAGAGACTTAGTGGCTTAAAACAACACAATCTTATTCTCTGATAGAGCTGGAGATCAGAGGTCTGAAGTGGGTCTCCCTGGGCTAAAATCTCTGTGTCCGAAGGGCTGTGTTCCTTGATGGAGGCTCTGGGGAGAGTTGCTCTCTTGCCTTTCTCAGCTCCTGGAGGCTGCTTACGTTCCTTCCATCTTCCAGCATAGCGGTGCCAGTCCGGTCTTTCTCATCCTGCATCACTGTGACATTGACCCTCGTGCTCTCCTTCACTAATAGAGAGCCTCGTGATAATATTGTTAATAGGTGTACCCAGAGTAACCCAGGATAATTTATCTGCCCTTCTCAAGGTCAGTTGATTAGCAACCTAAATTCCCTCTCTCCATGTAATGTACATACTCACAGTTTCTGTGGATTAGGAAATGGAACCTTTTTTGGGGGGGGGACCTTTATTCTGCCTACCACAAATGGGAACTCAAGGACTAGTGTTTTGGGGGAAATGAATTCAGCTTTAGATATGTCTCCAAGTGGAGATGACCACTAAGCAGTTGGTCTTTGAGTTTGAGGTCAAAACGGTAAGTATTTGGGAATAGCCTACCCAAGGGAATTGAAGCCGTGCAATGTGTATTTGTTACTTAGAATATGTGAAATGAGCAGAGGGTCTGGGCCAGCATCCTGGGCTCTGGGTGAAGCTACAGACAGATGAGATAGAGGTGGGGCTGCCAGGGGATAGGAGCACATCTGTCAGGATTTGGTTTCAGGGAGGTGGTTCTATTTTCATCCAAAAAGGATGCTAAAGCATCTTTTTAAATCTCCTATTACAGATCAGGAAACTGAGGCCCAGAAATACGAAATAACTTGTCTAAGTTGAACTCGTTAACAGATGTACTTCTTGATTCCTTCTTCAGTTTGTCTGCCACACTGTATCCAAGTCCATTTAATCTTTTCAATTTGAAGATGGTGTTGAGAAAAGATTTCATGTGCGTGTGTGTGTGTTTCATAGGTGTTCTGAATACCAAGAAAGTAAGTTGTAGTAATAATGTTATCTGGCTAGTCCCTTACTTACATGCAAGTAAAATTCTTTACACCAAATAGCAGTTAAGAATTACTTTTTTTTAAATCATGTAGACTTTTCTAAATGCAGCTTCATCTCTTTTTGCAGTCTCCCTTTCTCCTCATTTGGTTGTTCTATGCTCTCTGTCTCTCTCTTTTAAATAAACTTTTTATTTTTGAATAATATTAGTTTTACAGAAAGTTGTAGAAAACTCAAAGAGTTTCTATATACATTCACACAGATCCCCTATTTGTTGAGATCTTGCATTCCCATGGTACATTTGTCAGAACTAAAAAACAACATTGGTACTTAACTATTGACTAAACCAAATGGTACACACCAAACTTTTCAGATTTCACTAATGTCTTTTTTTTCCAGACATTGTCCAAGATCCAATCCCGGCTGTCACATTGCATTTAGTCACCATCTCTTTTGTCGCATCTTAGTCTGTTTCTTTTTTTCCCCATTTTTTTTTCTTGGTTTTTATAACCTTGACAACTTTGAGGAATCCTGGTTAGATATTCTGTATAATGTCCCTGAATTTGGGTTTGTCGTAGTTAGAGTGAGATTATGTGGTTTTGGCAAGAAGACCATGAAAGTCAAGAGCCCTTCTCATCACGTAACACTAGGGGGTACACGTCATCAACATGATTTGCTGTGATACAGATTTTTGGCACCTGGCCCCAGGAGTGTTTATCAGATTTGTATACTGTAAAGTTACTTTTTTCTCCCTCTACATACTATTCTTTGGAAACAAGTCATTAAATCTACCCACACAAGTGAGGAGAGTTAAGCTCCACCTCTTAGAGGGACAAATATCAACATACACTATTGGGGATTCTTTTTTTTTTTTTTTTTTAAATTTTATTTATTTGTTTATTTACTTCTAACTGCACTGGGTCTCGCTCGCTATGCACGGGCTTTCTCAAGTTAGGCAAGCGGGGGCCACTCTGCAGTCACAGGGTGTGGCGACTTCTCCAGCTGTGGAGCACGGGTTCTGGGGCCCTCGGGCTCAGTAGCTGCGGTGAACAGGCTTAGTTGCTCCACAGCATGTGGGATCTTCCCAGACCAGGGATCGAACCTGTGTCCCCTGCCTTGGCAGGCAGATTCTTAACCACTGGGCCACCAAGGAAGTCCCTGGGGATTCTTTTGTAAAGAATTGTATTACCCCTGTCCCAGTTCCTAAATCATCTGTTTCTCCAAGGTGTCTGGTTCCATTTATCAGAAATTCATATTTAGCAACTAAGATCTGGGCTCTAGGTATGCTTGTTGGTGGCACTAGTGGTAAAGAATCCGCCTGCCAGTGCAGGAGACTCGGGTTTGATCCCTCAGTTGGGAAGATCCCCTGGATGAGGCATGGCAACCCACTCCAGTGTCCTTGCCTGGAGAATCCGATGGACAAAGGATGCTGGTAGGCTACAGTCCCTGGGGTCACAAGAGAGTCGGATGCTACTGAAGCAGCTTAGCATGCACCAGAATGTCACTGCTTCTAGGCCCTTTCAGCAGTCAGAGATAGGAAGTGTATGCATGTGTACTAACAGATATGAACACATAGCTGTCATTGTTTCTGTATCTGTCCATCTGTATCTGCATTAAGGTATCCATGTGTTCATACTGATGTCTTGAACTCTTATCTAGTATCACATGCTAAAATTGTAGTCTTCTTCCTTTGCTTATCTGTACCTTCCCTCTTCAACATTAAGAGACTTGGTTCCCACTGTCCACCATCCAGATACTTTATTTTGTAAAGCAGATTCAGAATTGTTAGACCATACCTTCATGATGGACTTTATAAGCTAGCATACAGTGTTTATGTACAGTTCTTTTTGTCTTTAGTATTAACAGTTTTTAGTCAAAACACCATTCAGGGTTGCTTAAGTCAGCTCCTTTCCCCTCCAGCTTTCTTCAGTGAGCTTATGTCAGATATCTGTAATGCAGGTAAATTCCTCTGTCATAATCTACATTCCATCCCAGGATCCATCAGACCCTGACTGTTGCTGTGTTGTGGTTCACGTTGTTTTGTATACATGAAGGTTTTGTGAGTTAAATTTGTATGGGTTTTGACATTCTAATCTCTGTCTGAAAATGTATACTATACTGAAGACATGTTTACTAGCAGCAGTGTTGGAAGTGTTATTCTGAGACCAAAACTGGGAATGAGACCATGGTCAGTTTTATAGGTCGGCAGTCAAGGTTAATGAATCTTCTGTGCTCAGAGGTCGGAAAATAGTCCATGTATCAGGAACCTTCAGTCATCACATGTTTGGAGGTGTTGGGGTTTAGAGGATTAGGCATATCTCAAATACAAGGTAAAGAGTTATATTATATCACTCAATCAGGACATAGATATTGGAACTTACAAGTGATGGCAAATGAAATCTACATAAAAGGACATAGGTGTATGTGTACACAGCCGACAGGAGCAACATGAAAGTAGCTGCAGTAAGTTCTGAAATGGAAAGAATGCTTGGGGATTCTAAGTACTTGAAGGGAGAGGTTCTGTCTCTTTGAAATCCCTACAGAAATGTTTCTCAAACTGCCATCCTCAACAGCCTGTCATAGAAACTACTGGATGCTTATTTAAATTGCAGAATTAGAGTTCTAGAAGCCACGCCCAGAAATCTGTGTTTCAAAAAAGCAGCCCAAGTAGTTCTGATTCCTCCTGAAGTTTGAAAACTTCTGCCCCTTGTAGTGAGAGTGGGATGCCTTGAAGGAAGTAGCTGTACCCTTGTGTTTACTAAGTGAATTCCACGTACGCCTTCTGATCAGAAAGCTGATTTTGCAAATAATATTAGAAAAATACCTAATGCTTATTGAGTGTCCATTCCGTGCTGAGTGCTTTCAGTAGAGTAGCTTGTTTAGTTTCTGTGCAGAAGATACTGTTATTAACAGAAGATTAATAAAATTAAGGTTTAGAAAGTTTGAATAACTTTGACAAATAATTCTTTACTGGTAGGTTCAATTCAAACACAGGCATTCTACCCACAGAGCCCATGTTGTTAGTTACATTTGAAATCTTTGCTTTTGGGGGTTCATGCCATGCATCTTTATAGCTTCAGAGATAAATTAGCCCATCTAAGAAAGAAGAAGAGACTGTTAAAGTCACACTGCCATTTTGGTGCTTCAACAACTAAAAGTTTACATGTGTTCATATTTTATTGTTCATATTCAGCTCTCAAAGAAGTGGTGTTACAGTGATATTCTTGAACCCTAAGAAGAGGAATGTATCCTAGAACAATTTTAAAACTGTTAAATGATGCTTAAAATAATATGACAATGTCACATTAATGTAAAAGTACAGTACATGGAACATAAGAGTAAGATCACAGATGTATAGACTTTTACACCTGAAATGGTGTAAAAGATCATCAATTCCCTCTTAAAACAAGGGAACTGAGACCCAGAAGATGAAGTTATCAACTCCAGGTCTCTGAGCAAATTACCAAGAGACCCAGTTGTCCTGATTGAGTTCAAGATCATGTTCTGTTTCTTAAGTATCTTTATGAAACAATTAAAAAATTTGTAACTGGAATTGTTTTTAAAATCCATTCCATTTAGTTGAACCTGATTAAAAGTTGCATAGATGTTCACTGGGGGATGACAATTTATGGCTGAAATTAGAAGCAAATCTAGTAAATTTGGAAGGAAAGTTGGATACATTTACAAAAATAGATGTTTGAGTAAATGACTGGGATACTTAAGCAGGAAAGTTTGTTTTAAAACAAAGGCTTTTGTGGAAGGTATTATTTATGCAATCTTATATTCAGTTCTGGTTTTCTAGCCTAATAAAGTGGCCTAAAATAATTCAGGAGTATAAAAATAGGAAAACAGCTGGCTGAGTTCTAGATTTGTTGAAAACATAGATTTGAAGAACAGTTCCTTTTTTGTCTTAAAATTCTTTGAATTCAGAAAGAATCTCGGAGAAAAGCAACTTGCTGTTTTAACGGTAAAACATATATTAGAACAATGCACCTCTGGGACTTTCCTGGTGGTCCAGTGGTTAAGACTCTGCACTGTTTATAATAGCCAGGACATGGAAGCAACCCAGATGCCCATCAGCAGACGAATGGATGAGGAAGCTGTGGTACATATACACCATGGAATATTACTCAGCCATTAAAAAGAATTCATTTGAATCAGTTCTAATGAGATGGATGAAACTGGAGCCCATTATACAGAGCGAAGTAAGCCAGAAAGATAAAGACCATTACAGTATACTAACACATATATATGGACTTTAGAAAGATGGTAACGATAACCCTATATGCAAAACAGAAAAAGAGATTCAGATGTATAGAACAGACTTGTGGACTCTGGGAGAAGGTGAGGGTGGGATGTTTCAAGAGAACAGCATTGAAACATGTATATTATCTAGGGTGAAACAGATCACCAGCCCAGGTTGGATGCATGAGACAAGTGCTCGGGCCTGGTGCACTGGGAAGACCCAGAGGGATCGGGTGGAGAGGGAGGTGGGAGGGGGGACCGGGATGGGGAATACATGTAAATCCATGGCTAATTCATTTCAATGTATGACAAAAACTACTGTAATGATGTAAAGTAATTAGCCTCCAACTAATAAAAATAAATGGAAAAAAAAAAAAAAGACTCTGCGCTTCCACTGCAAGAGGTGTGGGTTCAATCCCTGGTCAGGGATCTGAGATCCTACGTGCTGCTCTGTGCAGCCAAAGATTTCTAAGAACAATGCCCCTCAAAGTTTCCCAGACTTCAGAATCCGCTTTGTGTACAGTGTTAATCACTCAGTTGTGTCCGGCACTTTGCAACCCCATGGACTGTAACCTGCTGGGCTGCTCTGCCCATGGAATTCTGCAGGCAAGAATACTGGAGTGGGTTGCCATGCCCTCCTCCGAGGGATCTTCGTGACCCAGTGAAGCCACCTTCACTGCTGAGCCGCCAGGGAAGCCTGAGGACTTGTTAAAATACAGATTGCTGGTCCCCACCTCAGCATTTCCAGTTCAGCTAGTTATCTGGTGTCAAACCTGAGAGTTTGCGTTTCTAGCAAGTTTTCTGGGGAATTGCTGATGCTGCTTGTCAGGCAACCACACTTTGAGAACACTGAATTCGAGAAAACGATTTATACTGAAAAGCAATCATACTCTGGTGAGGTAATTATAGACTAAAAGCTGGTTTCTTTGGTATCTGTTACATAAAAGATTTCTGTTGATTCATGTTTCTATACTTTACTAGTAAAACCATAATGATGACAGTGAGAGACATTAAAATGTTGTGAAGTCCCATCTGAGTCACTATGATAAAATTAAATTATATTAAATGTGGTTTAAATTATATGGTTAAATGTACTTTTTTGGTAATGTAGTTGTCTGAAAATTAGGAATTCATGTGTGGAGTACATTAAGGGAATATTTAAATTTATTTATTTTGGGGTACACTGGGTCTTTGTTGCTTTGCTCGGGCTTTCTCTAGTTGCAGAGAGTGGGGACTTCTCATTGTGGTGGCTTCTCTTGTGGAGCATGGGCTCTAGGCACATGGGCTCTCAGTAGTTGTTACTCTTGGGCCCTTTCAGCAAGAGGACTCAATAGTTGTGGCACCTGGGCTTCTTTGCTCTGAGCCATGTGGGATCTTCCTGGACCAGAGATCAAACCATGTCCTCTGCATTGGCAGGTGTATTCCTATCCACTGTGCCATCAACAGTGTTTTAATTTGCATTTCCTGGATGACCAATACTGTCAAGTACATTTTCATGTGCTTTTTTGGCGTGCACCTCTCGTGAAAGTGAAAGTTGCTTAGTTGTGTCCAGCTCTTTGCAACCCCATGGACTATACAGTCCATGGAATTCTCCCGACCAGAATACTGGAGTGGGTAGCCTTTCCCTTCTCCAGGGAATCTTCCCAACCCAGGGATCAGACCCAGATCTCCTGTGTTGCAAGCAGATTCTTTACCAGCTGAGCCACAAGGGAAGCCCAAGAATACTGGAGTGGGTAGCCTATCCCTTCTCCAGCGGACCTTCCTGACCCAGAAATCAAACTGGGGTCTCCTGCATTGCAGGTAGATTCTTTACTAACTGAGTTATTAGGGAAGTCATACCTCTCCTGAAGTGTCTATTCAAATATTGTTTCCAGTTGTTTGGTACTGTTTTTGTTTGTTTGTTTTGAGAGTTCTTTTTATATTCTGAGTACAGTTCTTTATCAGATATATGATTTGTGAATATCTTCTCCCTATCTGCACTCCTGGCATTATTTCAAGAGCAGAAGTTGTACATTTTGATGACTCCAACTTATCCATTTGCTTCTTTATGGATTGTGCTTTTGGTTTTGTATCCAAGAAATCTTTGTCTAACCCAAGTTCACAAAAATTTTCTGTCTGATTTTTTCTAGAAGGTTTATGGTTTTATGTTTTATACTTAAGTCTGCAATCCATTCTGATTAAATTTTTGTGTATGGTGCAAGGTAGGAGGTGTACATCAAAGGTTTTGTTTTTTTCTTTTTGCATGTGATAGACAGTTGTCCCAGCATCACTTGTTGAAACGATATCCTTTCGTCTTCTTTGTCTGATCAGTTGTCCATAAATGTTGTGTATTGTTACTTCTTGTCTCTATTTTGTTCTTTTGGTCTGTCTTTATCCCAATACCATGCTATCCAGATTACTAAGTTTTTATTACAAGTCTCGAGATTGGGTAATGTCAGTCCTCCATCTTTGTCATTTTCACAGTTCTTTCAGCTGTTCTAGGTCCTTTGCATTTCCATATGAATTTTAGAATCAGTTTGTCAATTTCTACAAAAGGTCAGTTCAGTTCAGTCATTCAGTCATGTCTGACTCTTTGCTACCCCATGGACTGCAGCACGCCAGGCTTCCCTATCCATCACCAACTCCCAGAGCTTGCTCAAACTCATGTCCATCAAGTCGGTGATGCCATCCAACTATCTCTTCCTCTGTTGTCCCCTTCTCCCCCTGCCTTCAGTCTTTCCCAGCATCAGGGTCTTTTCCAGTAAGTCAGTTCACATCAGGTGGCGAAAGGATTCAGCTTCATCATCAGTGCTTCCAATGAATATTCAGTACTGATTTCCTTTAGGATGAGCTGGTTGGATCTCCTTGCAGTCCAAGGGACTCTCAAGAGTCTTCTCCAACACCACAGTTCAGAAGCATCAATTCTTTGGTGCTCAGCTTTGATGCTCCAGCTCTCACATCCACACATGACCACTGGAAAAACCAGAGCTTTAACTGAATGGACCTTTGTTGGGAAAGTAATATCTCTGCTTTTTAATATGCTGTCTAGGTTGGTCATAGCTTTTCTTCCAGAGCAAGCATCTTTTAATTTCATGGCTGCAGTCACCATCTGCAGTGATTTTTGGAGCTCAAGAAAATAGTCTGTCACTGTTTCCACTGTTTCCCCATCTATTTGCCATGAAGTGATGGGACCGGATGCCAGGATCTTAGTTTTTTGAATGTTGAGTTTTAAACCAGCTTTTTCACTCTCCTCTTTAACTTTCATCAAGAGACTCTTCAGTTCCTCTTCGCTTTCTGCCTTAAGGGTGGTGTCATTTGCATATCTGAGGTTATTGATATTTCTTGCGGCAGTCTTGATTCCAGCTTGTGCTTCATCCAGCCCAGCATTTCACATGATGTACTCTTCATATAAGTTAAATAAGCAGGGTGAGAATATATAGCCTTGATGTACTTCTTTCCTGATTTGGAACCAGTCTGTTGTTCCATGTCTGGTTCTAACTGTTGCTTCTTGACCTACATACAGATTTCTTAGGAGGCAGGTAAGGTGGTCTGGTATTCCCATCTCTTGAAGAATTTTCCACAGTTTGTCATGATCCACACAGTCAAAGGCTTTGGCATAATCAATAAAGCAGAAGTGGATGTTTTTCTGGGACTCTCTTGCTTTTTCTGTGATCCAGCAGATGTTGGCCATTTGATCTATGGTTCCTCTGCCTTTTCTAAATCCAGTTTGAACATCTGGAAGTTCTCACTTCACGTACTGTTGAAGCCTTGCTTGGAGAATTTTGCACATTATTTTGCTAGTGTCTGAGATGAATGCAATTGTGCGGTAGTTTGAGCATTCTTTGGCATTGCCTTTCTTTGGATTGAAATGAAAACTGACCTTTTCCAGTCCTGTGGCCACTGCTGAGTTTTCCAAATTTGCTGGCATATTGAGTGCAGCACATTAACAGCATCATCTTTTAGGATTTGAAATAGATCAACTGGAATTCCATCACCTCCCCTTGCTTTGTTCATAGTGGCGCTTCCTAAGCATCCTTGACTTTTGCATCCTTTGCATCCTTTGGATACTTTGCATCCTTGACTTTGGACTCCAGGATGTCTGGCTCTAGGTGAATGATCACGCCATCGTGGTTATCTGGTTTACTAAGCTCTTTTTTGTATAGTTCTGTATACAAAATGAGCAAGGCAGAGGCTAACAAGAGTTTTGCCAAGAGATCGCACTGGTTATAGCAAACACCCTCTTCCAGTGACATAAGAGAAGACTGTACATGGACATCACCAGATGGTCAACACTGAAATCAGATTGATTATATTCTTTGCAGCTGAAGATGGAGAAGCTCTATACAGTTAGCAGAAACAAGACCAGGAGCTGACTATGGCTCAGATCATGAACCTCCTTATTGCCAAATTCAGACTTAAATTGAAGAAAATAGGGAAAACCACTAGACCATTCAGGTATGACTTAAATCAAATTGCTTATGATTATACAGTGGAGGTAACAAATAGATTCAAGGGTTAGATCTGATAGAGTGCCTGTAGAGCTGTGGATGGAGGTTCGTGACATTGTTTAAGAGGCCATCCCCAAGCAAAAGAAGTGCAAAAAGACAAAATGGTTGCCTGAGGAGGCCTTACAAATAGCTGAGAAAAGACGGGAAGCTAAAGGTGAAGGAGAGAAGGAAAGATGCTGATCTGAATGCAGAGTTCCAAAGAATAGCAGGGAGAGATAAGAAAGGCTTCCTCAGTGATCAATGCAAAGAAATAGAGGAAGACAATAGAATGGGAAAGACTAGAGATCTCAAGGGAACATTTCATGCAAAGATGAGCACAATAAAGGACAGAAATGGTATGAATCTAACAGAATCAGAAGATACTAAGAATAGATGGCAAGAATACACAGAAAGGTGTAGAATACAATTTCTACAAAAGGTCTGAAAATTTTTTGTTCATTTGTTTTGATTGGTATTGTGTGCCCTGCAGCCTGGAAGCTCCCTCTTGATAGTAAGATGGGCTGTTATAGGACCATATGTGTTTCCAGTCACTGTCCTTCCTGCCTCCTTGCCCATGTCTGTTGTCTTGCCAACAGCTTTTCATTTATTTTCACTTTGAATTTTTGGAGTGTCTTAGGCAGAATAATAAATATTCTCATGATTCTATCTTGGCCAGAAGTGGAAGTACTGTGGTAGGCTTTGATAAACAAGAGTAACATCTCTTGAGAAGGAGAGTTGGTAACAACACAGGAGGAGAAGTAGAGCAGGAAAGAATTTGGAAAGGGACGTCATTAAGGAAGCAAACTGCTAGTATGAGAAAGAAACAAGAAAGATTGAAACTAAGGTAGCTGTAACTGGCAAGGAGATAATAGTTGAGTTAAGCAGACAGAACTGATAGAACTCGGTAACTAGTTAAATGTGTCTGTTAGTCACTCAATCGTCTGCAACTCTTTGTGACCCCACAGACTGGAGCCCACCAGGCTCTTCTGTCCGTGGAATTCTCCAGGCAAGAATTCAGGAGTGGGTTGCTCTTCCTTCTCCAGGGGATCTTCCTGACCCGGGGATCAACCTGGGGTCTCTTGCATTGCAGGCAGATCCTTTACCAGCTGAGCCTCCAGGGAAGCCCAATACGGAAGTTCAGTGTGGAGGATGCTAAAGGGAAAAGTCAAGATGACTTCAGGGGTTAGGTCTTGTATAACGTTTATTTCTGTTGCGGTGCAGAGACTGGGTGCCTGTGTGTGGGATGTGATTGATTGGGCCCTCCCATTTTATAAATACTACTGCAGTGTTCCAGAACCAGTTAGTTACTCATTTAATATTAATAGTTCTTTATTTCTTACTTTGCAGTTCACTGTTGTTGTCATCCAGAAACCGATACGTTAGTGGCTGATAATTCCTATTACAGAAGTAGCCTACTTCATCCAGCAGAGTTCTCTAAGACACTTGCAGTCAGTTTAAGTGTTTATAGATGACTCTTTCTTTGATAAAGAAGCTTTTAAAGAAGGCAAGACAGAGACAGTATTTGGAGTCACTACTGATGTAAGTCAGGTAAAGTGAAGTGAAAAAAAAGAAATCTTAGAAATGATGAGATAACTAGTGAGAAAAATAGGAATCATGGTATAAAATCTCAGAGACATGTTTTCAGGATCTTGCACTATTCGGAGTTACAGACATAAGGAAAGATGCTGATTAGCTGGTACAGTTATTAAAATGTGTGTGGTAAGTTATGATAGACTTATTTTTTGGAGCTGTCAGTGATTGAAGTTTAATAGATTGATTTGCTGTTGTTTTTATGAAATCAAATGTATTTGATTTTCTAAAAGTAATTAGCATAGAATTTATCCTCCAACAGACAGGGTTGGGGAAGGTAGTCGTTCCCTCCTTCCGTAATGCTGGCCCTTCCGCTCTTAAAGGAGTGTTTCTCAGAAGAAAATACTTCTCATTTAGACCAATACTTGACAGGTAAGTGAGAGAGAATTTAGTCCCTGTCTCCATAGGTCTTATGACCTAATAACTTCTTATCTCCTCAAACTTACATTTATAGTTTTTGTGGACTTAATTTTTGTTTAATTAAAGTGTTCCTTAAGTAACTTTCTATTTTAAAGTAGGCTGGCCCCATTTGTATTTTTTCCTTGGTCTAAATCTATTTGAAGTGGGTATGGCGACAGGCTGGTCTAAGGTGGTTGCTCTTCATTACCCTCATTTTGAGTAGCCGTCTCATTTATGGGCTTGCTAGTTGTTTTTGTGCTTGCTCATTCTAGTTTTTTCCTCCATTCCTCCCTCCCCTGTGGGTTGTTTTTTTTTTTTTAACTAGAGTGACTGCCCTGGTATGGTAGGGATGGTTTCTAATCTAATGGGCATAGATCTTAGGAAGACATTAGACAAAGTCTTATGACATGGAAATGGGTTATGCCCAAAGGCTGATGACTATTGAGGTAGTTAGGAAAATGGTCTCTATTACTTAATCAACCCTGATTTGAGTCTTCTCTTTGCAGTTTGTTATTCGTATGATGTTGGCTCGAAGTTCTTTACCTCTCTTGAGCTTGGTTTTTTTTTTTTTTTTTTTAAGTTTTTTCCTTTCATCAAAAGAGGAATGACAGTGTCTTCTCCACAGTTATTGCAAGGGTTGAATGAAATGATGCATGTAAATTGCTACCATTATGTCTGACATAGACAATGCTTAATAAATGTTAACTATTATTTCATTTAACTTCTTGAAAAAATACTAAGAAAGAGGGATCATAGAAGATAGGGGAGGCTACCTGTTACTTAGATAACATTTTAAAATTCAGAAAGACCTCCATCTCCTGAATGAAATAGAATGCCAGGTTTCAGAAACATGAAATCTGACAGTCTTACATTTTGAATATTAGATGGAAAGATTCAGCAGTACTAAAATAGGAAGGGAGAGGTCTACTTTAATAGCAGTTCCTGTTGAGGTTTTCTCTTTTTGTTTTTTTTTTTTTTTACAAAGTCAACCCAGGATCACAGTGGTACCCATGGAATAATAGTATTATCATAGTCTTAATTGGTTAACGTGTCGTAATTAATTTTTTTTTTATTCTGGAGTCCATCTTTAAAAAGGAACATGGGTACATGAAGGCAGGAAATTGAGGCTCAATTATTTATTCTGATGAAGCAAAGACTTGCAGAGTGGGAGAGACTGAGCAGCCACCTTCAGTAGTCTTCCTGTCTTTGAAGGACTGTAATCTGGGAGAGTTGACTCTGTGTGGCCCCAGTAGGTGGCTCTTCTGTAGCTCTGGAGTTGAGGACCAGGGTTCAAGTTCTACATCTGACACTGAGGCATGACTTCAGTGACATCACTTAACCTCTCTGAGCCTCAATTTCCTCAACCATATAAAACAGAGAGTAAAATCACTCCATAAGGAGGTTATGAGGTGTTAATGAGTTAATGTGTGTGAAAGAGCAATTCAGATTTATGGTTGTCATTGCCTCGAATTGTTCTAGAATCAGCGCTGAATCAGCTGTCTTTGGAATGATTCTAATAATTAGAGCCATTTGATGGAGAAACAAGCTTTCACCTAATGCCAAGGCCACATCGTCACATGAGGGCTTTTTAGAAATTTCTCTGTAGAATAGAAATTTGTAAGAATCCTTTGAGCAGATATCGGGTGTTTACCTTCTTTATTGCTCTCTCCAGGGCACCGAACGCCATGCCAGGCACATGGTCTGTGTTTGATCGGTGTTTGTTCACTGAGCGAATGGAAATTTCCCCCTAACACTCACATTGTGTTCTTTGTTTAGCATCACTCTTTCCTTATATTTAATATTCATATTCTTCTCCCAGATGTTCTTGTTTACCTTTACATATTTTAAAATGGATATTTTGACAGTAAACTGAAGCAGCCACTCATAGTTCTTTCTGTTCAGGCACATTTACTGAAGACTAGGGCAGAGAGAAAATATTGATGTAATTGTCAGTGTGAGGCATTGTGAGAGCTGTTTTTCTACAAGTTTGGCCATATAATAAGATTTCTTGTTTCTCTACTTCTGTAAGTATTTTCAGTAAGTATCTGCTTCTGTAAGTATATATAGACACTTTTAAGAGAGGACGCCTTATCCATCCTCTCTTAAGAATCCACAACCTTATACATAAAATATTTCCGTGGGATTACATTCCCAAGAACCTCATAACAATGGTTGCCTCTGAGGAGGGAATTTGGAGATTGGAGACACCACGTTACTGTACTGGTTGAGTTTTTCAACCATATGTTCAGTTAATTTCTTAACTGTATACTTTATTACTTTGAAGAAGTGAGATGACCCAGAGAGAGGAGGGGGGGGTGGAGAAGTCGCTCAGTCATGGCTGACTCTCTGCCACCCCTTGGACTGTAGCCTACCAGGCTCCTCTGTCCATTGGGTCTTTCTGGCAAGAATACTGGAGTGGGTTGCCATTTCCTTTTCCAGGGGATCTTCCTGACCCAGGGATCGAACCCAGGTCTCCCTCATTGCAAGCAGACGCTTTACCGTCTGAGCTACCAGGGAAGCCAGGAGATAACCCAGTGATGCATAATTCAGTAGATACTAGGCCATTTGAATAAACTTTTCAGAGAATTTCTGCTTATATCTGTTTGCTGAGTTTTTCATGGGACAGTTTGTCTTTTTCTTGCCACATTGTATTTAAAAAAAAATTTTTTTTCCCCCAAATAGATACTGGTTTAAGTGAAATAGAAGATTTTACTTGGGGAATATTGCAAAGTACACGAAAGCTAACTGTAAGGTAACCTTCATTTACTTAGAGTCCACTGTGTTTAAGACATCCTGTGGGGTGCTTTACCTACATTTTCATTTAATTTTTTCAGTGTTCACATGATGTTTAAGCCCCGCTTCCTTTCGTCTTTGCTGCCATAAATTCACGCAAGAGCTTTGATATTGAACCAGAAGTCAAAGCCAGGCTTTGTTCTTTAAGCCTCCTGAGCCTTCTTCAGCCCCCACACTATTATCTAAAACTTGGGCACAGCTGAGGACTTGAAAACCGCGAGAAATGGTAGCCACTGAAACTATGTTGGCTGGGATGCTGCTGTAAATATTACATACTGCCTTGAATTAACTGTTTCTTTCCAGTCTGCTGGGGATTAGACAGGAACAAACGGACAGGAAGGGCATAGGGAAAGGATCTCAATTGTGTAAAAGGCAGATTTGACCTTAAAGATCAAGGGCCTTACAATAGCTAGCCAAGAGAGGTCTATGGATATGTTTTAAAATGATAGATGCCCGTAGCCTGGGATTCATAGTTCTTTTGTTGACTGGTAAAGACTAAGATTATATCCAGAGATTGAGTTCTAAATTTTATTCTTCATAGAATTTACTTCAAGCAATATTTTGAATTATACCTTTATCATGGTGGTTTATAGATACTAACTACACATCCTAAGGAATATTTATCTATATAATGAAAGGTGGTCGCCATTGCTTTGGTGAATTCTTTTTTTTTTTTGGAGAATTCTTTAAGTCAGCCTCTCTTTCACTTTCTCTTACTCTTAAAAGAAGGTAATGTTTAGGAGAATTTCTTAGACCAGAGAACTGATTTTTCATTATTCCATGACTTTTGCATGAAGTGTGTTTTACTTATTTGTGCGTAATAGTTCAGACACTTTTGCACATGCCTTCCATGCTCTTAGTCAGACCTGAGGTCAGATCCTAATTCTACTGTTTATTAACTGTGTGACTTGGGACAAATGATTTAGCCTGAGTGCGCATCAGTTTCCTTGTCTTGAAATGGTATTTACCAAGACCTCATTTACTCTGTTGTGACAGAGGATGAGGAGTGTGTTCAAAGTGCCTGGCACATGGTCATTGAAGAGTTAATCTATGTCTCCTCTGTTCATTCTCAGGGTTTTTGTGTGACTACTTAAACTTTATAGAGGTGGAGAGGACCGAGGGCATTTGTTTAGCCTCTCCACAAACCGGTGAACATCTGATGCACACTAACGCTTCCAGACACAAGTCACATTTACCCCATTACCTGTTAAACCTTTTCTCCCTGACATGGGCAGTGTTAGCCACTCCTGCTTGCTCCAGAGTGTATCCACCTCTGCCTGGCTTGTAGTAAGTGCTTAATAGGCATTTGCTTATTAAGCATTTGCTAGCTGAGTGAATTTTCTGGACAGTAGTGTGTGAGTGGGTGGGTGTGTGGGGATGGGGGATTGTTGATAAAGCTTCTCATAGCATATTGTAGTCTTGTGGGTTTATATTAGTGCTTTGGTCTCACGATATCCAAAACAGCTGAGAGAGTAGAAGGGATGAACTTCACTGGATACTTTTTAGTTCTAAAGGCAAAGTGCTTTCAGCATTTAGACTAACTACATTTGTAGTGTAGTTACCCATTCTGTAATTATTATAATGGTAGATAATATTTTGTGAGTGCATACTGTGGGCCAGGCCCTCTGCTAATCAGTTTAGCTACATTTTCCCACATAGTCTTCATATTAGCTTTATGAGTTAGGTTCTGTTATTGTACCCATTAGACAGAAGAGGAAACTGAGACTCAGAGTTATGTGCCAAAGACTACACAGCTAGCAAGTAACATAACCTGGTAACCTGGATTTGAATGTAAACTGACTCCAGAACTGTCTCACTGACTTACTCTGTTATACAACTTCCCTCTTCTGTATTACTATGATAAGAAAATTGTATAGGTGGGTAAAGATGATTGTAAAGGTCAATATTTCACAAAGATTTCCCCGATATTCCCTAAGCTTGTGAAAGAAGCAGTTGCTTACCAGTTGGTGTCATAAACTGTTACACTCTTCACTATAATTTCTGGTGGGAAGCAGTTATGTAATGTGGATTCCATTTTAATTTTACCACAGGAGTATCTGTGAGGAGGAATAATGGTGACTAAAGTACAGTGCAGTGAGAAGTAACCGAGTTTCTATTAAATATTGCTCAAGCAGTGAGTAAGTCATTAAATTCGACTTTTGATGAATATATAATGATTGCTTAATACTGGGCTGCCAGGAGCAACACATACACACCCCAACTCCTAGAGGTAGGTGTGTGTGTCATGTATTAATGTGTTGCTGGAGATAGCTGGAGCTGTGTTTTAAAAGAGGAAGGGGCTTTTTTCCCCCCCACAGAGGGAGGAAGAGGCAGCCTGGATTATACTGTCATTTATTTGAGTTTATCCAAAAAGAAGAAAAATTTCTTGCTTACAAAATAATGGAAGAATCAAGTTTTAATTTGAAGAGATTAGGAAATATTTATTCCCTATTTCCTGTTTCAGAAAGTAAGATCTCACTACTATATGTACCACCTGTTCTAGGAAATTTAAAACATAAATCAGGCCATTCTCTGCCTCCTTTCCTTCCTTCCTCCTTGCCAAATGGACACATGTACTTCATGGCACTGAATGTTTATCAGATCCTTCTGAGTGTGTGGTTCATGTTGATCTGGAGTCAGCAACCCCTGAAAAATACTGAATCGCTGCTTTGTCTTGGTATTTTACTAATAAAATGCATGGTGTTGAATTTTATTCAACTCTATATAATTGGTCTTGTTCCTGTTCAGACATGTCTATACATGACTTGGTAGAATAAAAAAACACCTGATTCTGCAGTATTTGTTTGTTTAGGACAAAATTTCAGGAAACAACTTGAGCATGGGCAAAAGTGCTGTTGAATCACGGGCAGAATGTTGGAAGGGATAAGTAGGTGAAATTTGTCTTGAGGGTGTGCCTCCCAAACACCACCCCCCCCCCCCGCCCCCGCACACACACACACGTGTCCTTGTTGTGAAGGTAAAGGGGTCTTACGGACCAAGAAGGCCTGAAGCATTTGGTTCTGTTCTGGAGACTAGGGGGGATTCTAGAACAGGACCCTGGGGCTGGAATCATAGAAGAGAGATCTGGTGGTATGGGAAGGTGGCCTAGAGATGAGCTGGGATGGATGTGCTAGGGGACGGAGGAGGGCAGGAGTCTGCTCATTCATGTCTGTATCACTGAAGGCAGTTCTCCTGAAGACTGGAAGGACAGTGAGGGAACTCATTTGACTCTGGGTGCTGTGTGCTGTCAGACCTTTCTCAGCCGTGCTTCCCAAACCTTGGGGCTAGGCCCCTGGGAAGAGAAGTTACTGCTCTCCAAGGTGCTGCTTAGGCTGTGGCTTGGGAGGGGCCTTGTTTAGAGTAATTGGTCACGAAGCTGCATCTCTTAGCAGCATCACTTCACCTTCCATTCTTGCTGAACTGGTCACTGGTGTGAAAGGAAATCTTGACCAGTCTGTTGACCATGCCCAGCTGGCCTTGGGGAAGCCAAGACAGAGAATCTTCTCTATCCCTATTTTTTCACCAGTGGCCAAGAAAGTGGTATTATATGGAGTGAATAAGGTGGGAATAGACCCCAGACAATCTTGGAACTCACCCGGGATAAACTCTCATGACTGTATTGTGCCGCATCAAGAATTACCATATTGTTAAAGCCTTGCAACCTACATTGTTTAGCCACAGAGAACCTGGAATTTGTCTCACCTGAGTGTGCTGACATCTGTAAAAATAGCCAGTTGGTCTCCTCCCTTCCTGTTCTCCCTGAGACCTCTCTCTTCTCCCTCACTTTGCCCCAGTCTTTTACTTTTGAGACAGCCCTCATTGATTGCTAGTTTTCATACAGTTATTTTGCTTTCATACTTGGTTCCTGTCTCGGCCATCATCATCTTCTCATTGAGATCTCATAAATTTTAAGTTGAATTTGATTGCAATACTACATCACCCATTTCTGCTTAGTGTATTTTATGTAACATGTAACTTCAGTGCCTTATCCGACACTTCAAGAGAGAATAGTATGGTTATAATATTGCTGTTAGTGCATTCTGACATTGGGTAACAGGTGACGTGTCTAATGATTAGCGTGGCTGCCGAGATTGCATAATTACAGGTTTGTGTGACTTTAGGGGAATCATATACAGGGCAACTGCCTCCATTCAGATAAACATTAGATAAATATAAGAGCACTTCAGCCTAAAAAGAAGCCCTCCTTCAACAGTTGTCACTATTTTTCTAGGGTTTACCAATGAACAGGTAAAAACAAAATGAAACAGAAACTGTATTTAAAGAATGGGCTTCATTCTGTGGTCCTTCCTGGTCTACATAACACTTGGTCAGTTCTTCGAGTTCTATTAGCAGTCCATAGTACTTATTAGCAGTCCTTAGTGTTTGGGATTGTGCTGAGCCAGATCACGGGGGTATGAACAAGGTGGATTTGCAGGAGGCCAGCCACTGTACTGGCGTACTTACAGGAACAGTTGTAATTATCTGTGCCCTCTGGACTTAATTTGCAGGGGCAGGAGCAGGGGGACATATTTCAGCTAGTTTTTGAAGTAATTTCTTGGAGCAGTTTCTTAATTTGTGTGCCAGATGTGTTACACGGGACTCACCAAGTCTCCAGGAGACCTTCCCAGCTATTTAATGGCTTGTAAATGAATGTTCAAGTGTATTGCCTAGGTTCACTTGATTAACACAAGCAAGAGTTGATTTTAATACACTAATGCTCTTTCAGTGGCACATCTAAGAAGTGCTAGACTCCCAGACCCCCGCTTGGCTAGGGAAGATGGTGGCAAGAGTATTGGAGGGGGTTGCGATTTCCTTCTCCAGGGGATCTTTCCGACCAGGGATCGAACTCAGGTCTGCCACATTGCAGGCAGACACTTTACTGTCTGAGCCAGCAGGGAATCCCCATCAAAGGCTTGGAGTAGAAATGGTTTTGACCCTGGGCTCCACTCAGCAGTATGTCTGCGTGTGAAACCTTCCCAGACTCTTCCCTCCCCTGAAACAGTCTCTGCTGCTGCCCTGGCGTGGCTTCCGCTTCCTGCTCTGTTGCTGGTGCTCTTGGCCTGGTTTCCGTGGACTTAGCAGCTGCTCGAAGAGCTGACTTAGTTACTCTCTGAGCATTCAGTCGGTGACGTGGTTGCTTTTATAAAACCCTTCCAATTAGCCTTGCTGATGGGAAAGATCACTCTCTTTACCAGTGTTAAAACTTCGTAAGGGGAAGATCATTTTCTCTTTGTTACCGATTTCCCCTTCCAAGGAATTCAGGAAAGCTTTTCCTCGACCAGGCCCAGTCACATTTGAATGACCTTGGCCAGTGTCCTACTTGGAACAGGCCCCTCAGAGCTGAGATGAAGCTAGCTGGGGGCCATGACTTTCTCCCCAGTCCCCTCACCCCCAGGATTTGTTCCCTAGATATTCATGGAGAGGTTAGAGGCGCTTGGTCCTTCTCATGTTGAAGCACCTCTTAGCACAGGGAGGCTAGTACACATACTTTGCAGCTGGAAGGTCTGCGTGCCGAGGCCTGACTGCCATTCACTACCATGTGTTCTTGAATGAGTTATTACTTCAACTGCATGGTGCTTCACTTTTCTCATATAAAGTGGAGATAAAACTACCTTTTTCTTAATGTTGCTGTGAGGTTTAATATAAACACAGTGTGCTGAGTGCATCTTGGCTCATAATATAAGTGCTTACTAATTATTAGCTACAGCTATTATTATTACATACATTTTTATCATTGCAGTTACTTTCCAGGCTTGCAGAGGTGTGGTACAGTAATATTTTCCTCTCTGAGCTATGTCATTCAGTGAATTTTAACATCATTTTTGTAATGCCCCTGCTCCCCACCCTGCTTTGGGGCCAGCCTTTTTCCTATGGAAACATCGCAATGAAAATAGAATAGGCAAATACATTTATATTACATATCTTCTTTACATTTGAATCACTTGAATATCAGGGCAGGACAATTTTTAGTTTGGTGAAAATTTAATTTTCAAATTTATTATATGATGGTTGTATAAGAATATTGTTATTTCTTTGTTGGATCCCAAGAACACTAAGGCATTGTTTGTACCCTCAAATGGATTAAAATCTGTTTGGAAAAATGAGACAAATTCATATAGGAAAACAAGATTGCTTATGGTTCAAAGTGCCAAAGTATCAAGTACAGTTGTTAAGGTAAATTAAATGAGATCCTTCTATGCTGGTAGAGTTTAAAAGTAGGCAAGGCTTGATCTCAGCCCTTGAAGGGTGAGTTAAGATTTGGCTGGTGTGGGTTTTTAGGAAGGGCTGTTCCTGTAAGAGTGGGAGAATTTGGATAGCGGAATTATGGACCGTGGAATAAAGAATCAAGGGGCCTCTAGCTACTCGGTCCCTCTGCCCCTCTCCATTCCCCAGCGACGTTTTAGTCAACAGCCCACTCCATCATGTGTTTATCCCTCTTTTCCTCCTGAGTTCTTTGGGGCTTTATTTAGTCTTTTTCATACAACACTATGCTCTTTCCCCACCTCAGTTCTTTAGTAGAACAAGACACATTCCGTATACCTTTCTTTGCCTGGTATTTCTGAAGCATGAACACAAATAAAAAAGAGGTTATTATTGTAATAATAAGGGAAATGGGGGTTAACAACTGCTTGATATGGATGTTTCTCATGGTCTCCCTTCCAGATGCTGTTGTGGGAGTCTCTTCTAGTTCTTATCTGCTGTCTCTGGTCTCTCCAAGCCCTTGTCTCCAGCAGGTCAAAACATTGACTTAAGGCTGAAGTTATCTGACTGAGCATCACTTCCAGGCGTGGCATGGTTCTGGTCTTTTCAGGAGTAGCTTCCTGCTCTTTTCTGGTGTTTTCTGTTTGTTGCCTCGGGCTGCACTATTCATCACTTAGGTTCGTTAGCTTGTCCCAACATTCTTGAGCCTTAATGGAGGCTGCGTGTGCCCAGTTGGCCTCCTTAGATGCTTCCCCTAGGCTTCATGCCATCAAATCCTGGCCCAGCCATCATCACTTACGTTCTCCTTTGCAGGGACGGTCTCCTTGGCCTTGTATTTTAAATTGTTATCTAATTCAAGTCTTACTATTATCCATGGGCCCTTAATAATAAGAGCATCATCCTGCTTACTTTGCAAACTTGAATGTCAAAAGCACATTTCTAAGTGCTTTCAAAAATTAACTCAATTCCAGAGGAAGGTTGCCAATGTTATATCAATTCCTGCTGCTTTAAGCCCCTGACAGATTTTTATTTCTTATATTTGCCCCTGATAACATCCTTTAGAGAGTTTCAATTTAGGTTGAAGTTTCCATTAATTATTGAATTTTTTAGAAAGCAGTTTATGCTCTTAGTCTTTGCTCAGGTTACCAGCTTTACCCATTCTTTTCAGTGGTCCCAAAATAAGAATGCATTACACATAAAATACACTGATTTCTTTAAGAAAACAAACAAAAAAAACCCTGCACCATTATTTCCTTTAATTAGATAAAGCTTGTGTGAAACCAGGGGCCTACTTCTCTCTTTTTAAAAAGATTTTCTTTTTTCATATTTTTCATTATTTTAAATGAGAAAAAACTAAAAAAAAATTTAAAAACTAAAAAAAACCTAAAGTATAGGTCAATTCCAAACTCCTAACCAATTTTGCTGAAATGTAGATATATACAGTAAAATACTTAGGTAAGTCACAACCCATCATCATTAGGATATAGATTGTTTGAAATTCTCTTTCTGATCATCAAGCAATTAATATGATTTTTAACAAACAGTTGCTATATTATGGCAATAGAGACACGCTGGTACCAGCAATGGCTAAGCAGCATGTCTCTTTCATTGATGTTTGGACATTTTTGAATAGTCTTACGATTTTATTTGGTATATGACTTGAGACCTTTCTCTTTTGCCATTTTGTTTAAAATTTGTATTTAATTTTGTGAATGTAAATACAGTTTTTTTCTTATATAAACCCTGCTCCTTCCCAATCCTCAAAAAGAAAAGCAAAAAACTTATATAGAGGTATACATATATTCTGTGAAGTCTGGGTGTTACAAGCCAAGAGATACTCTACTAAAAGCATGTTAACCCAGGAGATATTTTAAGGAATGTGTTTATTATTGACGATTGTAAAACTAAAGCGTAATTTAGAAGTCTAGGAAATAATTTCTTAACAAGCCAAATGTAAGTGGGTTTTACGTTATTTTATAACTTTGAGCTGGACAGTTGTATTGTTCTTCAGGGGAGACAAGGAATACTGACATTGGTCTGAGTTAGAGTATTTGAATGAAGAGTCTTAGAGTGTGTGCATCCCCAAATGTGATTTAAGGACACCAGTTTTATTTGCATTTCTTTCAGGTTTTTAAATGCTAACATTTTTTATTATCCTGTGTTCTCTATCTTTTCTTGATCTGTTAAATTGTGTGTCTAGAGCTTGGGGAAAATTTTTCTTTTAAGCACTTTTAATATTATCTCATTTTTCTAGTCTACTAGTCACTTTTTGTAACCCTCTTGTTCCCTGAGGGTTTTTTAATTTTTAAATACAGTAAGCATGGTTGTTTCGTGCTCTGACCAATACCTGAAATATTTCGGGATCTATTTCTGCTGTGGCTTGTTGTTACAGTTTTTCAGAGCCATGTTTGTTCTTTCTCTCTCTCTGCCCTCTGTTCTGCTCCGTGGCCAAGGCCAACCTCCCTACAGCCTGGAGGAGCAGGGTGGGCTTATTACACTAGTTCATCTTTATTCTGAGGAGTGGGGACCTTCAAGTTACTAGGGGAATGTATGCAACTTTGGTATCCTGTGTTCTGCTTCTGATTTGGCCCTGGTTTTTCTTACTATGTTGTGACTTTTGTTTTTAAGGAGATCTCTTTTTTTTCCTGTTTTACCCAGTCATTTTAGTTGTCTTCAGTAGGAGGATTGGTCTGCATAACCCAGCCTACCATTACTAGAAGTGAAAAATCTTCCTTATTTGATCTTTAACGATACTGAAGTTCATGTGCAGATATATAACTGGGCTGCTTTAATGGATGATGGAACTGAGGCTGAGAAAAGTGTAGTGGTTGATTTCAGACCGTCCAGGTAGGTGGCATAGCCTGAGACTCATGTGTCTGAGTCTACATTTCCACCTTCGAGCCTTTTTCTGTTGGCCATCTTCTTCAAATTTTGAATGAACCAGGTGTATATTGAAGACATTTTAAAAGATGTAATACTTTTGCAAGATCATTTACATAGACCATTGACTAATAATTATGTTGGTATAGCTTTTCCCAGATACGGCATTTTAAGTGAAAAACAATTTATTTCCCTTTTATTTTTCAGCTGAAGTGAGTAGTGAATACAGCATGGATAAGGCAATGGTTGAATTTGCAATGATGGATCGGGAACTAAACCATTATTTAAAGGCTGTGCAATCTACAATAAACCATGTAAGTTTACACCACTCACCTGGTTATATTTGGTTACAAGTGACTGACTTAGAAATAGAAACACAAAATCAAAATTCTTCTCTAACCTTTAATATTTTCTTATCCTTTCTGTGGTAGCTATTAATCTCTTCTTAATCAGGAAGTTCATAGAATAGGAATCTTAACTATTTTCCTAAATAGGTCACCTAGATTTAATTAGGATATTACAGTTTCGATTTCCTTGCATTTTTTTGGTCTCAGATTTTATTAGTCAGCCCCCTTTGAGTGTGAGTAGCTTCTTATAAAAAACTAAAAACTGCATAGAACTTGTTTTTATTGTTACATTTGTTTAAGCATACAATTTAGACCAGGTTTGGTTACTCATTGTCCAGCTGTAACTAATATGTAGCTATTGCAAAATTCATAGAATCAGATAATAGGGAAGAGTTTTAGAGCAAGTTTAAAAATAAAGCAGCTTGGCATTTCGTTTTTTTCCAGAAGCCAAACTTAACTTTGTTGGCTCCGGCTATCACAGGAACAACACATAAAGCAGTTAAAGGTGGGAACATAGCAACATCCTTTTCGGCAGTACTGTGTTGAGTAAGAAATGAGCAATATGATTGCAGTAATGTTTCTGAGAAGTGCTTTGTCCTCTGAGCAGTGGAAACTCCCCTTTGAACTGATTTCATATACCTGTGTAATAGGATGTCTTATACTTCTGGTTTCTTTATTTGCTTTTTGTTACTTATATCTATGGGAAAATTCTAAAACTCAAATATTTTACAAGATTAGCTGCTGTTCAGTGGAAGAGAAATTTTTGAATATGATTTAATGCTTAAGCTATATTTAAGTGAGTATTACATAGTTATATGTTTGTGATTATATGCCGTTTTTCTGAGTTTTTTCATCTTTAAAATTTTGTTTTCTCCTTTTTTTCTTTTGATGGTTAATATTTACTGAGTGTAGCATTTGTGATTATCTTAAGAATGTCTGTTTATATCCAAGTAATACACTCATTCAGCTTAGACAGTTCTGGTGTTTCTAACCATCGTGACTGTCTTTGGACTGTGAATATTTCTTCCATAGGAAGATATGAAAATGGTATCATATCTGGTCTTTGAAACTGATAGCAATGATTTTCAACTCCTGCTGACCCCTAGGACCAGCCAGTCCCTACCTTACACTAAAGAGGTTCTGATTTCACCAGTCTGTCTGGAGCAGAATTGGGGTACCTGTATTTTTTAAAACCCATTCTCTTATGTATCCTAGGTTGACAATCAGTGCCTTAAAAGAACAAGGCTGTTTTTATAGAATAAAGTGAAGTGAAGTGAAAGTCACTCAGTCGTTTCTTGACTCTTTGCGACCCCACGGAGTGTAGCCCGCCAGGCTCCTCTGTCCGTGGAATTCTCCAGGCCAGAGTACTAGAGTGGGCAGCTGTTCTCTTCTCTAGGGGAACTTCCCAACCCAGGGATCGAACTTAGGTCTCCCACATTTCAGGCAGATTCTTTACTGACTGGGTCACCAGGGAAGCCCAAGAATAAAATATATTTGCTGCCAAAAATCAGAGTTAGACCTATGTATGGGCCGGTCCAGCATTGACCCTTGCATTCTGTGGAGGTTATTTGATAGGCGTTTCTGCTTTAACCTTGATGTTTTGCAAAGGAAACAGCACAGTGTACATTATAGATAAGAAAACAGATTTTAAAAGTTGAAGTTAATGTGGATTTTTTTCCTATTAAACCTTAGAATTCACAGATATACATGATATTTTTATATAAAGAATTGGACTTTCTCCCCTTCAAAAAACTGAGTCACTCATAAAGGGGAAAAAAGGAAAAGCAGCCCTCCCCTCACACATTTTCAGTAGTTAACAGCACTTCTTTCATCTTGAGACTTCATTCTGTTATCCCCACCCTACTAAACAGGAAAGATGGTGCTTGGAGTTTTATCCAGCTTTTCAGCCCTAACCTCAGCCTGCACTATGGAGCAACTTGGATTCAGTGATTCTAATGCTTGTCAGGAAGGTCCCTGATCTTTCATAAGAGGAGAGCATGTTTAGTTGCAGTTTTTTCTTATGCAAAGTTGTGCTTTCTGTAGAAGCTTAATATGAGACCAAGAATAGGAAATCATAATTTTGTAAGATTTCTAAGACCTAAAACCATATGGAGACATAATGGGGATATGACCATTATTTTGAGGGAAATATTTTATCCTCTTTATATACTATTCACTCTTTATGCAGTATGGAGTACTATCTTACTGCCATTTTATTTCTTGTTTTGGTGAGGGATAAAGAATGAATAGCAGCTTGAAATGGGTCAGAATGGTATAGTTCTTTAGCAATAGAAAGGGTCTAGGGGACAGAAACTGTTACCACTCTGGTGCTCCCATTTTCCAAGTTATGATCATGGGTCAAGAACCTTAACCTCTTGGAACCTCATGGTCTTCATCTATAAAAGTCTTCGCCTGCCTGTTTCATAAGATTATTGTGTTAATCAGATTAGATATTGTATATCAAACACTTTGACATTCATAAAATTTGATAGAGGTTAAGATAGTGTGTTATTACAAACCTGGATTTCCAAACACACTCCTGAGAAAGGTGGAACAGGATCTTTCTTAAAAACAAGTACTTGGCTCTCTTTATTTCAGGGCTTTGAATTAAAACTTTTATTGGCTTTAACCTGACCTCCTTTGGAATCCAAGAATCATATGGGATTAGATTTTAGTTGATTGAGTTACAATATGAGGTGTTTATGATCTCTAAAACAAAGAAATTGTTTTAAAGCAAATTATTAAGAAAGAATGGACTTCCCTGGTGGCTCAGTGGTAAAGAATCCACCTGCCAATTTAGGAGATGCAGGTTTCATTCCTGGGTTGGGAAGATCCCTGGAGAAGGAAATGGCAACCCACTGCAGTATTCTTGTCTGGAGAATTCCATGGACAGAGAAGCCTGGTGGGCTACGGGGTCACAAAAGAGTTGGATACGACTTAGCAACTAAACAACAACAACAATTAAGAAAGAATAGAGATAATAGGAACCCCTATGAGTCCTGTTTCACTTCTGCTCCCTCATAGGCTTTTAGGAATTACAATACTGCCATTCCTATATCCTTTGCCAAGATTCTGGTCCGCTGTCTGGTCTTTTCTGTTTAAAAAAAATTTTTTTTAATCATCAAAGAGCATTGGAGTTTCTTATTTAAATGAAGATCTCTCATTTGCTCTCATCTTCACAGAATTCTGAAGGTTATAAACCTCTGAAAATGTTTTCGAAGTTTACTTTGGAACCTTAAAGGTGTGGCTCAATTTACCAGCCATGGCTGGGAAGTCCCTTTGGCTTTTAACAAAGCACTCAGATTGCCTTTCTTTGTCCTTTGAGAAAATAGAGCTGCTATTTTCTACAATGCTTGAAGATTTTATTTGGAATCAGTATTTATTTCAGTGCTCTGAAACGTAAAAAAAGAAAAGAAGTAAAGGCTTTGTCCCAGCTGTTCTGTAGAGGGAATATGACTGCAGTGAACACTAAAAAACCAAAATCCCCAGGCAGTCCGTAAGTCGTTTATAAAAACCTTCAGGGTAAATGGGTTATACACCTGTCACAGCTCTTTAAAACATGTTAAACCACAAACAATTTCAGTAGGAACTCCGGAGATTTTCAGTCATGAGACCACACATGTGATGAAAGCTATAAAATGGCACATAGATATGCTATGATCCATTTACTTCTTTTATCACTGTGACTGCTAAGGAAAAACTTTTCTCAGTTTCATGTTGAGAACAGAGTAATGTTCTGAACATTAGCTTTTGATGACCTAATGTTCCCTTTCTTGATTTCTAAGCTTTTATTATTTGAGTGTCTTGAAGGGCACCATTGGCTGGCTTTTTGTTCTCAAACGTTCACTGAACACATGTTTTCTAAACACCTATATGCCAGATACTTCTCGGTGCTAGAATCTGGAGGTCAGTCAACAAAGCCCACATGACCTCACCTTCAGAATGTCTGAAGTCTAGAGAGGGAGACAAACATTTAACAAAGAGCAGTACAGTCATTATTTAATGATTGTTGTGCTGTGTACTGCAAAGGGAAAATAAAGTTTTTAAGGAGAGTGATTAACTCAGGGCGCATAATATCTTCTGGGCAGTGGGTTGGTGGTTAGGGGACTCCTTCCTGATAAAGTGATATTTAATCTAAGATGCAAGTCTGATGAGCTTCAACATGGGGATCATGACATATAACTTCCCCTGTCTGTGTGACTTTTTGCATGAAATGGAAGCATCTCTTTTTTTCCCTTCTCCTTGATGTCAGAGTTTCAAAGTGCCTTGATATATCCGAAGACCTAATTTGAGAAAATTGTCAGAGAAAGCCTGCTTTTATACATAGAAAGGTTAAAGTCTGTAGAGTAGCCGAGTAACCTACCTAAGGTTGGTCAAGGGTTCATTCATCTGCAGATGTGAGTGCCTGCCATGAGCCAGGAACTGTGCTTATTAGTAAAGCAGGTTATGGCAGTAGGCGATTTATTAATAAGAATAATTTCACTGCTGATACTCTGCTTCTCAAGCCATTTTACTGGTTGCAGGGATTATCCCTCTTGAAGTGAGACTCTTTTATCATGTATCGAAAAGTGAAAGTCGCTCAGCCACATCTGACTCTTTGCGACCCCATGGACTACACAGTCCATGGAATTCTCCAAGCCAGCATACTGGAGTGTGTAGCCTTTTCCTTCTCCAGGGGCTCTTCCCAACCCAGGAATTGATCCAAGGTCTCCTGCATTGTAGGCGGATTTTTTTACCAGCTGAGTGACAAGGGAAGCCCAAGAATACTGGAGTGGGTAGGCTATCCTTCTCCAGCGGATCTTCCCCACCCAGGAATCGAACCAGGGTCTCCTGCATTGCAGGTGGTTTCTTTACCAACTGAGCTACCAGGGAAGCCAATTCCATGATCAGGAGCCATTATTCCATGTGTCAAATAAGCAGTGGTAATACTGTATACTGTGTACTTCTGGTTCTGGATTTGTGTGATGGTTTTAAACTAAACTTGGAGTCCATCTTGTGGGCTTCAGAGTCCAGAAGGTAGGCAACAGCTTGATCCAAAGAGTCCTCAAATTGATTCTCAGTTAAGTTTTTTTCAAATATGAGATGATGAAGAGTCCAACTGCTATTGTGGGGGTGGTCTCTGTAACTTTTTTATAACCTTAATTCTCATAGTGAAAAAGGATGCCCCCCCCCGCCCCCTGCCAAGCTAAATAACAAATGGCCTAAGAGGTTCCTATTAGTTACAGATATTATTAACAGTCAGTGGTGAAATATTCATTTTCTGTGCTTTTTTGATGAGCAGTCTAAACCTGGAGTTTAGTAAAAATAGCTAAAGCTTAAGATTCACATTGTACTTTGCATTTTTTTAAATCATGATACTTAATTGTGTGGTTTTACTGTAACAAACTTCAAATCTTAAAGGAAATGTCATATTTTACCCATGTAAGCTTCTTTCAGTATGTGCTGCTTGAACATCTTACCTTATGGAAGACCCAGAGCATTTGTATATTCTTCACCTTCCTCAGCTGCTCTCTTTTGTGCTACACGCATCTTAAAGATTATCTAAGTTATGAACGCATTTATGTCAGATTGCTACCACATATTTCTTGGCGGTTTTTATTTTTTTTTAAATTTTATTTATTTATTTATTTTTCCATTTATTTGGCGGTTTTTAAAATCAGTTTTTTATAACAGTTCCTACCAAGTATAGAGGAGGAGGCTATTTGTCTTCTTAACCTGAGAGGGGCAGTTAGTTGCTGGATCGGCTCACTTGGGTTGTTCCTTATAAACCTGTTCATGGATATGCCCTGTGCACTGTGGCTTTTTTACTTGATAAGCTAGCACAAACATTTTATCTGCTTTTGAAAGCTAGTATGTTGAGAGTTAGAAGAGTGGAAATATACCTCGTGTAAGTTGTTGAAACCAACACAATCTTAGATATAATAAAAGAACAAGATGGGTCAAAGGTATAGCTTACCTCAGCCTTGACATTATGCAACTAGTTTAGAATGTTTTTGACATATCACTTCCCACTGCCTCCTCACCCTTCACCCTTCATCACCTGGTAAACTTTGCCTTTTATAGATCTTATTTTAAAGTTACTTTAACATTCCCTTTAACATGAAATCTTATGGGGTATCTTGTAAGTTGGGAGTTACTTTTTTGGTTATACCAGATTTGGGGAGCCTTTCTCACCGAGAAAGCTAATGATTTATACTATCTGAAGAAACTTCCAGGGCAGAGGATGTGATTTATTGGCTGTGACCACTTGGTGACTGGCTGTAAGAATGCACCTCGCACTGTGACTCATTGACAGAGGTAGAAGGAGGGATTGTAACGCTGGGGCAGGAGATTCCTGAGCATGGGAGAAATGACTCTTGTCAGGTAAGGGATGACAGTGGAATTAGTGAAGAGCTCCTAGAACCAGGTGGGAAAGTACTGCGAAATCCTCCACTCGCCCTCCAGAACAGTGTGTGGTGCCTTTCCGTCCACATTAACAAAGGCTCCTCTCATCTCTAGGGACGTTGCCCAGACGTGCTGATTAACCTGGGGAGAGAAGTTGATGTAGAGGGCTTCCCTCTTGGCTCAGTGTTGAAGAATCCGCCTGCCAAAGCAGGAGACACGGGTTCGATCCCTGGCCTGGGAAGATCCCACATGCTGTGGAGCAGCTAGGCCCAAGCACCACAACTGTGGAGCCTCTGCTCTAGAGCCTGGGAGCCCCGGCCGCTGGTAACCACGTGCCGTGGAGCCCGCGCCCTGCAGCAGGAGGAGCCGTGCTCTGCTCGCTGCGGCCGGAGAGCACGCCTGTGCAGCAGCGAAAACCCAGCCCAGCCAAAGAAACGCTGATGTGGGTGTTCACTGTTCGGCCTCTTGGCTCTGCGATGTGTCTCTTTCTGTGATTGCTGGTAATTAATTTCTGTTCCATTGCTCTAGAACTCCCTCTGCAGTTCTTCCTAAATTAAGGTTGTCTTTAGTAGCATTGTGTCTAATACGCAGAAAGAGTAGATCTGGGTATAGTATTTCACTAATTGAGTTGCCTCTATAGGAAGGAATTGAGATATAAAACTCTTAGATTCCTATGTAGCTACTAATTGGTGAACTTTCTGGTCTGTGTTGTATTAAGACTGATTATCATGGATGGTTTATAGAAATCTGTCTTTGTGTTTCATAGGTATCGAGTGTTGGATTTCATTCAGAGTTCTCAAACATTTACACTCTACTGGGCCTTAACGTGCCTCTCATGCAGCATTTTCAAGTTCATTCCATAGTGCTAATTAATCGGGATGTGAATAAGTATAATAGGAAAAGAAGGATTTTGTGGTCAAATAAGTTTGGGGAATGCTTGATTAAAAGAATTTCCTCCAAGACTCTAAAGCCTTTAAGATGCTTTTGTGCATTGTGATTCTCCAAAGGAGGGTATTTAGTTATTTCCTAAACTTGTTTGAAAACCTCTTTGGGGAAGGACTGATACTTTACCGAACCCACTTTGGAAAATGCTTCTATTGTCTCAATCCCTGTTTCTTACAGAGGAGGCTGACAGATGATGAATCCAGCAGTATGTGGTACAGATTTCATGGCATCCAGGGATCTAGGGAGTACCTCAAACTCCCTACCTGAAGTGGACCTACAGGATGTTTCTATGCAGAAAATCAGGAATGGGCCAGACCTCTGAAAAGACTGCAGTATTCCAACAGTGGAAAGAGGAAGGAACAGCTCTTTTTAAAAACATGCAGTGGTTGCTTGGCCATCAGAGCCTCTCTTTGAAGCAAGCAAGACCCCATGTGTGGGGTATTGATTCACAAAAGTGGGGGGAAGGAGATTTTCTCAAGGAAAGGAAGAAAGGAAGGGTTAGTGTAGGCAGAAAGGACACAGCAGCAGTGTGGCCAGGGAAAGCACATAGACTCTGAAAACCTGGTTCAGCACAACCCTCAGTGCTTGTTGAACACCTTCGCCTCAGTGGTACTGGGCAACGCTGACAGCTAATTACTTGAATTCTTTAAATGATGTGAATAGTCTTTAATACAGCAAGCTCTTGCTCATTTCTGACATTGGGCATAGTCTGCATTTAGCATCAGACCCTTATTTTAGATAATCACTTGAGCCTCCTTCCACATCAGATTTTCACCATACTTGGTGAGTGTTACAGATCTTGAGATGTTGGCCTTTCCCCACTATTTGGTGCTTATGAGCATGGGCTCACTGCAGAAGAGATGGGAGAATAGACTGAGCCACGGAATTGATCACCAAATGCTGAGACTCACTATAAAATGAATGCATTTGCCAAGTTTGGAGTTGAAACAGCTGCTTGTTTATTAATCTCATAATTAAGTTTTCAGTTAGTGCCAGTAGTATGCTTAGTTTAATGAATATATAAAAGCCTCTTGACATGTGTATATAAAGTAGGCTACAAAATAACATTAACAGTGAAATAGTTTGACACAGATAATACAAACATGCTTAAGAAATTCAGAGTAAGGGAAAAGAGCCTTTGCTTAAATTCTAGCTTTTCTACCCTTTAAGCCTCAATCTCTTTTTAAGTGAGGGTGATCAAATACAGGTCAGAGAGTTCTGGAAACAATGAAAAGTGATAGCGTGAAAGCAGAAAAAGTTCTGTCAAGGCTCATTTATAAAGTTGCTCAGAGAGTTCTGGAAAGGAGAAGTCATTTCTTTTGATCAGATTTAAACAGTATCTGAAGAGGAAATTTGAGTTAACATTTAGAGACCAGAGTAGGCAGCAGGAAACCATTGGGAAAAGCCAGAGTTGATTATGTCCTTGAGATGTTGAAGGAAGGCCCTCTTTCCTTAGGAGGAGTCTTCTGGTAATGGGGGCAGTGAGAATGTTGGGGGGAACTTGGTGCTCATAGTGTTGTAAGCAGAAAGGATGGGATGGAATCTGGGGGACCAAGCCAGTGAGAAGCATGGTGTTTGGCCAGTTGGATGTGAAGTCCCTTGGTCAGTAAGTCTACTTTGGTCAGCAGCAATGAAGAACAGATTGTGTCCTTTAACATTTGCTAATTAATGGCAGAGGGGGCCCTACTAGATATAAGGACCAGCTGTGTGTCCTGTGCTCAGTCGTGTCTCTTTGTGACCCCATGAACTGCAGGCTGCCAGACTCCTCTGTCCATGGAATTCCCAAACAAGAATACTGGAGTGGGTTGCCATTTCCTTCTCCAGGGGATCTTCCCAACCCAGGGATCAAACCTGTGTCTCCTACTTGACAGGTGGATTCTTTACCACTGTGCCTCCTAGGAAGCCCTATATAACATAATATGAAGATGCTATAGCAAGGACCAGACAGCCAAGTAAAAACTTTGGTAATTCAGGATTAACATTTGATGTTTCCTAAAGTAAACAAAAAATTACTTAATGATGTAAGCAAGATAGTTCAATAAATAGCATAATTATATACCCATGTGCATAGTTCAGTTCAGTCGCTCAGTCGTGTCCAACTCTTTACGACCCCATGAATTGCAGCACGCCAGGCCTCCCTGTCCATCACCAACTCCCGGAGTTTACTTAAACTCATGCCCATCGTGTTGGTGATGCCATCCAGCCATCTCATCCTCTGTCATCCCCTTTTCCTCCTGCCCCCAATCCCTCCCAGCATCAGGGTCTTTTCCGATGAGTCAGCTCTTCGCATGAGGTGGCCAAAGTATTGGAGTTTCAGCTTCAACATCAGTCATTCCAATGAACACCCAGGACTGATCTCCTTTATGATGGACTGGTTGGATTTTCTTGCAGTCCAAGGGACTCTCAAGAGTCTTCTCCAACACCACAGTTCAAAGGCATCAACTTTTCGGCACTCTGCTTTCTTCACAGTCCAACTCTCACATCCATACATGACCACTGGAAAAACCATAATCTTGACCAGACGGACCTTTGTTGGCAAAGTAATGTCTCTGCTTTTTAATATGCTATCTAGGTTGATCATAACTTTCCTTCCAAGGAGTAAGCGTCTTTTAATTTCATGGCTGCAGTCACCATCTGCAGTGATTTTGGAGCCCCCAGAAATAAAATCTGACACTGTTTCCACTGTCTCCCCATCTATTTCCCATGAGGTGATGGGACCAGAAGCCATGATCTTAGTTTTCTGAATGTTGAGCTTTAAGCCAACTTTTTCACTTTCCTCTTTCACTTTCATCAAGAGGCTTTTTAGTTCCTCTTCACTGTCCGCCATAAGGGTAGTGTCATCTGCATATCTGAGGTTATTGATATTTCTCCCAGCAATCTTGATTCCAGCTTGTGCTTCTTCCATCCCGGCGTTTCTCATGATGTACTCTGCATATAAGTTAAATAAGCAGGGTGACAATATACAGCCTTGTCGTACTCCTTTTCCTATTTGGAACCAGTCTGTTGTTCCGTGTCCAGTTCTAACTGTTGCTTCCTGACCTGCATATAGGTTTCTCAAGAGGCAGGTCAGGTGATCTGGTATTCCCATCTCTTTCAGAATTTTCCACAGTTTATTGTGCACAGAGAGAAATATTTCTTCAGTTACATTTCCACCATTAAGTAGTGTTTGTTAATTAGTGTCCATTTGAACAAATAATTGGGAGAGAAAAATGTGTTGGATTTACTCCTCCGATATATCACTATGTACGGGTTATCAGCTCTATTTCAAATGTGCAATCTATGTAAACTGTTGACAGATGAAAGAAGAGAATGTACATAAGTGGAGAGGATGTAAATGCGTGTGAGTTTGCAGTTGTGCTGGTAAGGAGAGCTCTTTGATCCCGCAGCGAGCCAGTGCCCAGTGAATTGTCAGAGGAGATGACGAGAATTTCTTTTTACTGTTTCTCTCTTAAAACATCAAGCTTCTAGCAATAGTGACTTTCATTCTTTTTTATCATGACCAGCCTGATATTTTAATCACTTGAGCTTTTTGATTTTTATTTCTTTTGAGGCTTTTTTTTTAAAGGAAAATTAGTGTCACATATTATAGGATTCTTTTAAAATAGTGAAAATCCTTATGCACACTTCTGATAGGCTAGAGTAATACACCAGTTTAATTATTTCTTCTCTCCTTTATTTGATCTTAAAAAAATCATTTAATTATCTTCTAATTGAAAATGCTCTTTATAAAGACCATGCCCAGGTAGCTCAACTGGCAGAGCATCAGACTTTTAATATGAAGACCCAGAGTTCAAGTCCCTGTCCAGGTGCCAAAATAAATTAAAGAAAAAAAAAGACTTTCCTGTTGGTCCAGTAGTTGTCACCACATTCCCATTGCAGATCCACTGCAGGAGGTGAGGATTCGATCCCTTGTCGGGGAAGTAGGATCCCTCATGTTGTGCAAAGCAGCTCCACCACCTCCCCTGACCCTCCAAAAAGACCAAGTCATTGTTACTTAAACTTGGAAGCAAAACCAGGAATAAATTTAATATGATTGCATCACACAGTTGATTTCCAGATGTCCTGACTTGCCTGCTTTTAACTTTCCCCTTGACCGACACCCAAGGGTCTCACATGCTTCAAGTGCCTTCCAGTTGCCTCATCTATTTGTGATTCTTGGAATGTCACTGGTACCAAGGAGCAAACCCACTCCACCCATCAGGTTACTCTCTGTCACCCTGAGGATTATTTTAGCCTCCACCATGACACAGAAGCCAGTAAAGCCACATGAAGTACTAAATCGGAGCTCTAAATGAACTAAATCCTGGGTGTATTCAGAGCATCCCTCTTACAAAATCAGAAAATAAATATGGCTCATGAGGTGTGGTTACACTGTGTCTTAAAAAGCCTCAGCAAAAACAGAAAAAGCCTCAATTTTTTTCTTGGAATAAGTTCTTAACCGTATTACTTAAAGCACCCATAAGTAATATAGGTGAAGTTAGAATGTCATGCGATATTGTCTATAATAGGAATGGTATTGCTCAGCCAAAATATGGAATTAAGATATTTTACCTTTGTGAAGTGCGTCCCCATTACAGTAGTAAATTGTTTGGTGTTACTGTTCTGGTTAATTGTTGTGGTTTTGTCTATACCTATCTACTGAAAAGTTGTGTTGACCTTAAGCAGGTTTGAAAATGAACTCAGTAGTATCTGCCGCTACCTCTCACAGAGCGATTTCTTGATTCAGAAATAAGATAACCTGTGCGAAAGCACTTGAGAGGTAAGAGTGCTGTATAATGGCGAGGGCTCAGCGCTCTGGCCTCTTAACTTTTAGCTTCTTTTCTCATCATGAAAGTGTCTGCCACATGCTGTTTAAACTGGTACACTCTTCTAAACCCCTAAACTCAGAATAAATGTGCTGCCATTTATAGGTGGCTTGTGCTTTGTTGCCTCACGTTTATTTTCTCATGCCACAGCTTAAACTGGAAGGAAAAAATGTGTAAGTTTTACATTCACTTTTTGTCCTTAATTTAGTCATCTTTTTGGTAAATGCTTATTTCTGCAGAAATCTCATGTAACAGTTCAACAAGTGACTAATGCAGATTGGGCTTGCTTAGTCTCTGAGTCACTTTTTTATGAAACACTTAAAGTTGAACATCGATCGGTAACAATGAGGAAATAATATGAGACAATTTATACTTTCTGATCTGATGGTTTTAGTGACTAACTCATCAGGCAACACTAAAGAAGAAAATTAATGAAAATTCACAAAGCCAGATGAAATTAGTCTAAAAGTCAAGTCTCAGTAAATCACAGTCACCTTTACCACTTTCTCCCCCTTTCTCAGCAGTTGGCATTTCATTGATAAGAGTGTTGGGCTGGGAAATAGAGATCTGACTTCTCATCCTTGTTCTGCCAGGCTGTGACCTTGGACAAGTCATGGAAACTTCTGTGTTTCAGCTTCCTCCTTTCTAAAATGGGAGTTATCACAATATTTGCCCTACACACTTCACTGGGCAATTGTAGATAAAATGAGATTATAAATAGGGATGTGTTATTATAAATAGGAATGTGTTTTGGCCCTCCCTCCCCCAAAAAGTGAAAGGTGGTATATAGTTAGTATATCCTGACTGTCCCCAACTAACATCTCATATCTGAATGGCTACAGTCCCTAAGAGTGAGAGAGACTTCCTGAATCTGCCTCAGAGGATCAGAAGGGAGTCTCTGTTAGCTGTTGGAGCTGGAAGGAGATAAGACACATTCCCAGTGTTTGGATTTCTGAATCGACTCATGGAATACAGTTTCCCCTAGAACATTCAGTGGCTAGGTTTCCAGGCTAGCCAATTTTTTTTTTTAATGATTTAATCATAAATAGTTCTTTGTAATCCAATTTCCATAAAACTATAACAAAGCCCATTTGTGCTCTTGGTGTCAGTTTGGTGTTTCAGATGTTCTGGAGGACTTAGCCTAGTGGATGAAAGCAAATTAACTTCTCCTCTGACTTTCCCAGTTATTTGATATTTGTCTACAGGCTGTTGTTAGTTTGCTTAAACCAGGTTTAGAAATGATCAGTTTCTTTTCTCCAATCCCCTGGCACTTTGACTAAAAGAGTCTGCAGCCAACTTAATTTTGCCCCAGGTAAGGGGTGAGGAGCCCTCTGGAATCCCTGCTCCCTTTAGTGATCACAGAAACCTCCCAAGTTAGCTAAGGTAGATGCGATGGACTCTGAGCCTCCTCGTGGCTCAGGGACACGCTCGGGTCGCGTGCTCAGTCTCAAGAGTCGGGACTTGAACCTTGGTTTTTGATATGTCACTCAGAGCTCTTTTCATGACATCTCCGTGCCTCAGGACAGGTGTAGTTCACTGAATTCAGTTTCCTTTGGGAGTAGGAGTGTTTTTATCTAGTCTTGGTTATAAAATATGCTTATGATCTTACACACATCTTATTGTAAATTTCCCACATGTAAAATTTTAGTCTAAATGAGTAGTGATTCTTCACACTGCCTTGACATGCACAGGGAGGGAGTCTGTTAGTATTAAAGAACTGCTTGAGGAATATTGTTATATGGAACTGTTATATTAAAAAGATGAGATTCTGTCTTTCCATAGTAACAGTGAGCCTAGCTAGCATTTCTGTAGTGCTTGCTATATGCCAGGCAGTACTCTTAAGTTGTATTGGTTAATTCAGGTTGAGAAACATTTTCCTTCTTGCCAGCTTAGACTACAGATTTGCTCATGATCAGTTTTTAGAAGCAGTGAGGGGGAAGTCTCTGTGTGGAAGAAGGCAGGGAAGTGGTCAGTAAGTGGCATTTCATGGAACATGTAAAGGGTATCTCTCTGGGGTAGTGGAAAGAATACCACAGTTGGAATCAGATACAGGTTCATCCTTGCTCTTCCACTGCCTAACTGTGACATTGGTCCTCTGACTTATCCTCTAAAATCTTCAGTTTTCTTATTTGTAGGAAAGAGGATAATGATATCTCATGGGGCTTTTGCACAGATTAGGTGCAATAATGTAGGTCAAGCACTTAACTTCATGCCCTCACAGGAAGTGAGGCTTCATGAGAGAATGTTAATTGCTTCTTTTTTTTTTATTAAAAAAAAAAAATGTTGGCCACATCACACAGCATCCAGAATCTTAGTTCTTCCCCCTACCCTGCCTCTGATTTGGGGAAATAAGAACCTCTGTCCCTGAAGTGGAAGCGTAGAGTCTCAACCACTGGCACACCAAGGAAGTCCCAATTGCTTCTTTTAATCTCTGCACAAGGTGGTTGAGAAATTAAATTGGAGAATGGACTGTAAAACCTAGTTTATAATTTTTTCAAAAATATCATCCAATTTAAAGATGGTATGTATAGAACAGACTTTTTGACTCTGTGGGAGAAGGCGAGGGTGGGATGATCTGAGAGAATAGCATTGAAACATATATATTATCAAGTGTGAAACAGATCGCCAGCCCAGGTTGGATGCATGAGACAAGTGCTCAGGGCTGGTGCACTGGGAAGACCCAGAGGGATGGGATGGGCAGGGAGGCGGGAGGGGGGATCGGGATGGGGAACACATGTAAGTCCATGGCTGATTCATGTCAATGTATGGCAAAAACCACTACAATATTGTAAAGTAATTAGCCTCCAACTAATAAAAATAAATGAAAAAAAAAAGATGTTATTTTCCATTGACTGCTGCCTTCTTGAGTGCTTCAGAGTAAATGTGCAGGAAATCAAGGAAAACAGACTATGGCTGGAGAATCTGGATTTTACAGGGTGGCCATCAAGTCTGGAACATGGGTGAATACATGGTAAATGGCTTAATGGTGTCCCCTGTTAAGAAATTGTACTGCGTGCTTTACAACATGAAATTGTATGCTCTCAGACCTAGGAGCCACCTTGCAGTTTACTTTATCACCTGTTTGGTGTTCGGTCCAAGGAAGTTATTTAATCTCTCTGGGCAGTGAGAATCAAATTATATAAATTATTCTAAAAAGTGCTCTGTGTGCTATGAATCACCTAACTGGTTTTTGTTTTGTTTATTATTTTTTCTTGTGGTACAGTGGCTTTCGATTAGATTATAATAGAAGTCATTGTCATGTGCTCAGAAAATTTTTCTCAAGTGACAAAATGTAAGGGGAAAGTCAGTTTGATAGCTTTAGTAATAGGAAGTCATTTCAAATAACAGGAAGCTGTGTGAATTATAGAGAAAGCAAGAACAGAGAATTTGATAGGCTTCTAGATGAGATTGAATGGACCAACCTAAGAAGGAGCTTAATGAACCACTGGATTATTAGTAATTCCACGGTCTTTATTGTGTTGGATAAGATATAAATGAGAGAAAGAGGCAGCCTGATATCCTTGAATTCCTCATTCTGTGCTATAGACACAGGGTGTGATATAAAGACAAGGGACCTGAAATCAGACTTACCGTCTATCAGAATGTTAGGAGATAACTTATGTTTTTTTTTTTAATGTGGTATTCACAAAATAGATATTTTGCTTTTTCAGACCTTATAGTCACATAAACTAGGTTTTCTGATGGATGCTTGGCAAGAACAGAGGAAAGAGCGATGAGTATGTCTCTTTCTGTTTGGTTATAACAGAAGTGGTAAATTTGTTCCTTTGGTTATTCAGGTCTTCTAGTACATGGAGGGTGACTAGAGGACCCAGGAAAGACATGGAACGTGAGCAGGAAGTCCTCATCATCCTTCATCAGCAACCATGTAATGGCTGGGGGCACTCTGCAATGGCCCAGGTGCTGAAGGCTGGTCTTTCTGGTCTTGAATGTTTATGATACTGAGCATTGTCCCAGTTTCCTCCCGGGTCTTTTCCTTTCATCAGGAGAGAGAGCACCACGTTTGTGTGTCCCTCCCCCTAGCATCTCCCCTTCACATGCACTCACACATACAGACTGGAACAAGAAATAACTTCTTTCATTGTTCAGATTCTAAAGCAGGATAAGCTTCTCTATCACCAACCACTGCTGAGTTGAATGGAAAAGTTTATCTAAATGAGTGTAAGAAAATCAAGTTCCCCATTAGTTAGGACTTTCTTTGGAGCCTTGATTTTGTTGGATATAACACAAATAATGAAGCTTCCCAGGGGGCTCAGCAGTGAAGAATTCACCTGCCAATGCAGAAGACAAAGATTTGATCCTTGGGTTGGGTAGATCCCCTGGAGGAGGAAATGGCAACCTTCTCCACTATTCTTGCCTGGGAAATGCCATGGACAGAGGAGCCTGCCAGGTTACAGTTTAGCAACTAACGACAGCAACAAACATAAGCAGATAGGGAAGGGACTATAATATAGGCTTTGTGCATTGAGAACTTCATTGAGAGAATTCCTAAAGCAAAGAGGCTTTGAAAGAAATTATGCTAGAAGGATGGAAATAGTTTAGATATGAAAAAAAAAAATCAGTGGTATTTGTTTTTGTAAAGCACTGTATTTTTTTCCATTACAAAAGCAAGCAAGTTGGATATAGTTTTCCCAGTTCCACCTACCCCCATGTCCTTGAGGAGGTGAGAGCAAGAAAGGATAGAATGTTAATCCTTGACAGGAAAGCCTATGCCATCGGGGAAACTTCTTGATGACTATCATTTCATCAGTGTCGAAACTAACCTGAAAGTAAGTTTGGTTGTCCAAAGGTCTCCTTAATCATGTAGTTAGAATGTTTCATTTGATAAACATTACCTGGCTTATCGTGTTAAAAACTGTTGGGAAAAATTTTGAAATCACTGGTCGATAGATTTGGTTTCTACAGAACGTTTATTTATATGGGGACTGCTCCTGAGTTTAAGCTGCCCTTCTTAACTTAACATCTGTATCACAAACTTATGACAACTGTGGTAAATATCTTACTGACACAGTTTTTTGTGTAATTACTAAGATATGCTTGTTCATGCACGCTCAGTCGCTTCAGTCATGTCTGACTCTGTGACCCTGTGGACTGTAGCCCACCAGGCTCCTTTGTCCATGGGATTCTCCAGGCAAGAATATTGGAGTGGGTTGCCATGCCTTCCTCCAGGGGATCTCCTGACCTGGGACTCAGACTTGTGACTCCTGCATCTCCTGCATTGCAGGCAGGTTCTTTACCCATTGAGCCATTTGGGAAGCCCAAGATATGCTTAAAAGGTTCCTCTGACAGGCTTTGGGGAATTTCTGCGTTACAAACTGCATTTAAGTGGGGAGAAAGGGAACACTGGGAGAGGGGAGGAAGAAAAGAACAAAGTCTATAGTTTTAAGTGCCTCGTATGTCTGACAGTGTACTAAGTACCTGGTCTATATCACCGTGTATCCTCACAAAAACTGGGTACAGTGGGAACTTTAACATCCTTGCATAGATGAGGATGCTGAGGCCAAAAGAATTGCAGAAATGGCCCAAGATTCCACACCTGGTGAAAAATTCAGAGGACATTGTTCAGTCGTTCTCTTATTTGACTTCGACTTTGCTACTGTGGAGGACTCCCTTCTCCCTAAATTGTTATGTGCCCTTAAATTTCATGACAACACATCTGATGTGTCTTACTGCTTTCAGCCACACTCCGTAGTCTCCTGGTAGACCCCGCTTCACCTCTCCAGCCGTGAAATCTTGGGGTTCCTACCTGTTCTTAGACTCTCTCCTTTGCACTCTCTTCCTGAGCTTTCAACTTGAATTACTGTCTTTGTGCTATGTGTATGCACTCATTTGGGTCCGATTCTTCGTGACCCCGTGGACTACAGCCCGCCAAACTCCTCTCTTCCTGGGTTTTTCCAGGCAAGAATACTAGAGTGGGTTGGCATCTTCCCAACCTGGGGATGAAACGCATGGTTCTCTCATCTCCTACATTGGCAAACAGGTCCTTTACCACTGGGCCACCTGGGAAGCCCATCTTTATGCTGCCGAGTCCCAAATCCTTATTTCCATTCCAGATCACATGTCTGAGAATCACACACGTCATCTCTTTGATCTTTCTGCTTCAGCATACCCCTTCAATTTGGCATGGCCCAGAGAGTTTTCCCCTTGATTTTCTTCAGAGATTCTGTAACTTAGGAAATGGCAATATCCTACACCCAGTGGCCCACATCAGAAACCTGATTATCATCATCATTCCTCCTACTTCCTCATAACTCTCATTCCACCACCAGCTTTTACTGACTCTCAAATGATTTTCATCCCCATTTTCATAATCTCTAGTCTCCCACGGAGAGTTTGCTGCAGAGAGTTTTGTTTTCTTCTAATATGCTTTCTGGGCTTGCCAGGTGGCTCAGTGGTAAAGAACCTCTGCCAGTGAAGGAGACATGGGTTTGGTCCCTTTATTGGGAAGATCCCCTGGAGAAGGAAATGGCAACCCACTCCAGTATTCTTACCTGGGAAATCCCACGGACAGAGGGGCCCGGCAGGCTACAGTCCATGGGGTCACAAAGAGGCAGATGTAACTTGGCAACTAAACAACACAACAAATACGCTTCCTATCTAGTAGCTCAAGACCTCTGTCTAAATTGCAGGTTTGATTATTTTACCTACCTTTTTCAGTTATTCCTTATTACCCTCAGGGTTAAATTCAGATGTCTCTACCAGTTGTATACCCCTGCTTAACTTGGTAGCCTCATTTTTTGCCATTCTTCTGTGCTATTTCCAGGAATGTTCTCTTGCTTCTGGGCTTAGTACACATTCTTCTTTCTGGTAGAGGTGCTCTTCTGTCCCTTTCAGATCCCTGTCACCTTCCTGCCCTTCATAAACTTAGTCTGGCTCCTTCACAGCCCTGCCTGACATCACCCTGCCTCTGTCCGCCAGATGTATCTTGTGTTCTCATAACACCACACACTTAGTCATCTTTCATAGTGTTTATAGCTATAACCCTATCTTTTCTCCAAAACCATGTCTCAGACATACAACTGTCTCCTTTTCATTCCCACTTTATTTCATTCCCATAGGCATTTCGCATTTAACTTTCTGAAACTAAACTCTTGTTTTTTTGTTTTTTCTCCAAAACCAGCTGTACTTCCCGACTTCCCCTTCTCAGGAAATGGCATCTGTACCATTTCATCTAGTCAGGCCAAGCCCAAAGTTGTCCTCAGTTTGCTAATATTTCACAGCCCACATCCACAGGGTTCATCAATAAACCCTGTTTTTCTACCTTCAGAATATGGTTAGAATCTGACCATCTGTTGCTTTTTCTGCTGTCATCCTAATCTGGGCCAGCAGATGCCTGCTGACTGGTTTGCTTCTAAGTGGTCTCCTGCTGCAGCCCTTCTTCCCCAAAACCTGATCTCATCACAGTAGCCAGAGTGATCCTCGAAAAAAGGAAACCGGATCTTCTCAGTCCTCTGCTCAGGCCTTCCCATCTCTCTTAGAGCAGGGCCTAAAGGCCACCCATTGGCCTTCCTGGTCTGCCTCCGCCCCACAACTCCATCTTCACTTCTGATTCTATCTCCTTCTACTCCCCCCTGCCCTTTTTACTTTTCTTCAGGTCTCTGTTCAGATGTCATCTTTTCAGTGAAGCCTTCCCTAATCATCCATCATAGAGGAGCTCACTCACCCTGTTAAATTGTTCTCCATAGCACTTATTACCATCTGGCTAATTACATCTTTTCTGACTGTTCTTCTTAACTAGAGTGTGGAGTCCATGATGGCACAGTCTTGGTCTTTTGGTCTCTTTTGTTTCCACTGTATTCCCAGCATTTACGCAGTGCATGACCTTTAGTGGACATTCAGTAAATCTGTAGGGAAATGAAAGTGAAGTTGTCATGGATTTAGTAGTTTTGCAAACCTGACAATCCAATGAGCTGCACATCCCATACTGATGAACATTTTGAGTGCTCGTAGTTACACCACTCCTTGGCCTCAACTTCCCAATCTGTAATATAGGGATGTTCTTACTTCTTGGGTTGTTTATTTGTTTGGGAAGATAAAATAAAATAGCTCTGTGAAGTGCTTAGCTCAGTACCTTGCCCATAATAAGCTATAAATTGAAAGAAATTGTTGCAACTGATACTCTGCTGATTCTTGTCAGAAGACCTCATTTAATTGCGTGTCCACCAGGTTTTAAATTCAATTATATCTTAAACTTACTCTTGTGACAGTAAAGATAATGTGGTTGCCAGAGTTGAGGGGAAGGGATGAAGGAGGGGATTGGGTGAAAGTACACAAAAAGTACAAACTTCTAGATGTGAGACGAAGTTCTGGGGATGTAATGTAAAATAATAACAACGATGACAATACTAGTTAATAATAATAGTGCTTACTGAGTGCCAGAAATTCTTCTGTGAGTCAGTGCTTTTCAGTAGAACTTTCTGCAGTAAAGGAAGTGTTCTGTATAAGCACTGTAGAAAGGTGGCCACTAGCTACCTGTGGCTTTTGAGCTCTTGAAATGTGACAGCGTGACTGAGGAACTGTTAGGTTGGTGCAGAAGTAATTGCAGTTTTTGCACTGTTGAAATTTGCCGTTTGATATTGGAATATATTCTAAATAAATGTAGTTATGTTATATATCATTTTAATACGCATTTCTCATTTTATGTGTTTTTGTGTGAATGACTTATTACTTGCTGTTTATATTTATTTTAGACTACGGAAATGATGTTAGACAAAGCATATTGGAACAATTTTCTTATTGAGTTCAAAATGGGTGGGAAAGCAGTGGAGACAACTCGCAACATCAACAACACGTTTGGCCCAGGAACGGCTAACGAACATACAGTGCAGTGGTGGTTCAAGAAGCTTTGCAAAGGAGATGCAGCCTTGAAGATGAGGAGTACAGTGGCCAGCCATTGGAAGGTAGAGACAACTATTGTGGGCTGTCATCGAAGCTGATCCTCTTACAACTACATGGAATTTGCCGAAGAGCTCAGTGTTGACCATTCTACAGTCTTTTGGTCTTTGAAGCAAACCGGAAAGGTGAAAAAGCTCAATAAGTGGTGCCTCATGAACTGACTGGAAATTTTTAAAAAAATCTCATTTTTTACTGTCTCATCTTATTCTATGCAACAACAATGAACCATTTCTCGATCAGATTGTGGTGTACGATGAAAGCGGACCAGTGATGACCAGCTTAGTGGTTGAACCAAGAAGAAGCTCCAAAGCACTTCCCAAAGCTAAACTCGCATCGAAAAAGGGTCATGGTCACTGTTTGGTGGTATGTTGCTGGTCTGAATCCTAGTGAAACCAGTATATCTGAGAAGTATGCTTAACAAATCAATGACATGCACTGAAAACTGCAATGTCTGCAGCTGGCATTGGTCAACAAGAAGAGCCCTATTCTCCACAACAATGCCTGACTGCATGTTGCATAACCAATTCTTCAAAAATTGAATGAATCAAAAATTGAATGAATCATGCTATGAAGTTTTGCCTCATCCGCCATATTCACTGACCTCTCACCAACTGGCAACTACTTCTTCAAGCATCTCAACAACTTTTTGCAGGGAAAACACTTCTGCAACCAGCAGGATGCAGAAAATTCTTTCCAAGAGTTTGTCAAATCCCGAAGCAGAGATTTTTATGCTACAGGAACAGACATAAATTTCTCATTGGCAAAAATGTGTTGACTATAATGGTTCCTATTTTGATTAATAAAGTTGTGTTTGAGCCTAGTTACAATGCTTGAAAATTCACAGTCCAAAAATGTAATTACCTTTGCACCAACCTCATAAATTTTTAATTGTATTTAATTTTAATTTAGATTTGAGTAACCGCATGTAGCTAGTGGCTGCTGTATTCGGATTCCAAAGCCCCACAGTCTTTAAATGCACTGATCCATTTAGTATCCGTGACAGTGTGGAGACCTCTGTCAAGTTGGATGAGGAGATCAGGTCTCCCAGAGGTTGCCTGAGGCCTCTCGGCTCGTCTGAGGCAGAGCTGGGCTTTGAAGGTTCAGTCCTTGGGTGATCTGGATGCGGGGCCTGTGCTGGCACCTCCTTGGGGTCGGTCTCAATAACCGAAGTCTCGCAGGCAAGGAGTCAAGCTGATGTGTCTGTGTTCTTCCTGCGTGGAAGCTGAGAAAGTGAATTTCTGGTTCCTGCCCTAGTGAGGTATCACTCGTAAAGTGGAAAATTCCCCAAAGGGAAGTTTCCTAGATTCTCAACCAGTGAGCTTGGCCACTCAGTCTCTGTATGCACTTTCCTTCCAGACTTAAACTTGCTAGCAGTGCAACAGTAGGAAATTGCTCCATTCTAACATGTTGCAGCTCTCTCATAAAAGTGAAAAATATGCTCTCTCTTTCCCCCATACAACATCTTAAGTGTCTGTTTCCAAGTCTAGGATATTTGGGACACACTTACTCCTTTACGTCCCTGCTGTTCCATTATGATCCTTTGTAACTAGTGAGCCACCAGCTTACTTTTTGTAAAATAGAAACAGGAAAAGAAAGGAAAAAATTAGTTAAAAACATAAATTTGTGCATGCCAGACCAAGGAAGAAATATGACTGGATACTCAGCTTTAGCTATTGATCCTGAACCCATGGTTGGTAATTTGACTCCCTTCTCTAGTACCTGTTGTATATTCTCTTTGCCCTCAGTAGGCTCTCAAATGATGTAGGTTTTTATATGACTACAACAGCACTTACTGGGGTAGATGAGTTCTTGGTGATTCTGTCTTTATGGAGTTGCTTTTGACTCTCATTATCTTCAGATAATGACGTGGCAAACCTAGGAGGTAGTCCAGGTTCCAGACTCACACCTCCTTTTCCTCACTCTGTAGCAGTGATCCTGTTTACCCTTGGTAATTAAGATTCATTGCCCCAACCAGTTCTGTAACCTCAATTTTTGTCTGTCTGGTCAGTGTCATGAGAAGCTCAAAATTGCTAGGTTGCTGTTTAAGCTCCCAAAATCACTGAAGGCATTGTTGAGTCCCTAGGTGAAATCTCTTCTCTTGGATACTAAGACTGTTAGACCTGCAGAACTCGAGTTGTAGTCATGGGAGAAAAAAAAATGCAAGTCGGTCATTAGGTGTAAGTGAGGGAGGGGAAGATTCACAGCTAATTCAACTTTTGTCCCTTGGTTGGTGTTCTGGTTATTGGAGAAACAGTCTCATATATTATTCACTGGTTACCCGCATGCTGGGGAACATTAACCTCATGGGGTATTGTTTCCCCAGCAGCACTGGAACTGGATCTTCAGCAGATGATCTAGCATTTTTAGGATATCATCTTTCTGGATAATGGGGTACTTGGGAAGCCCAGTATATCCCATTATCATCAACCAATTGCTGTCCTTTTTTTATTTTAAAATCTTGAGTGAGATACTGTAGTGATAAATAAGGCATTGAATAATTCTGTAGATTTTGACAGAGGCTTAGTGGACAGGAATGCAATTTTATTAAATTCAGAATAAATGTCTTTTCATATGAGAACTAATAAATGACCACTGAAGGTGAAGGATATCTGCCTGAAATCAAGTATGTTTTCATAAAGTTAGGATGAGTTATGAAAGTTCATTTTTAGTTGGCACTTGGAGGCACATACAAAGCAAAATTAAGTTGAAAGGAGGTTTGAATGAGTTGCAGTCATTTGTCACTGACTCAGTATGACCTTGGGCAAGACGCTTAATCACCGTGAACTGCCCATTTCTCACATCTGTCAAATTGGGATAATGATACTTGTGCATAGAAGGCTTTGAACCACTCAGATGAAAGGTTTTGTGCAATTGCAACGTGTTTGTTAATAACAACAGTAAAAATCCTCATCTCACTCTCCCCTCAGCCTGACCTGTGTTTAAATTGAGCAGTACATAAAAAGATTGCCTGTGAAATGATGTTCTCGGCATTTGTGTTGTTGCATGCTCTCCTAGCATCTAATGCATTTCCTTCACAGCACTTCTCACAGCTGATGATAGGGTATTTGACTCTTTGAATAGTACTGTTTTCCTCCACTATACCCCAAACCCCAAGAGTCCAGCAGGAACCAGGTTAGTCTGTTTACTAAGGAATCTCCAGTGCCTAGCACAGTGCCTGCATGCTGTAGGCATTTGGTAAATATTTATTGAATAGATGAAGAAATAGTATAGGTAAATAATGGCTATTTCTATAAGTTCTGCCTAAGAAAGAAAGAAAAAGAAAATAGAGAAGAAAATAAAGCAAACAATAACAAAGCCCAGAAAGGCAAATCAGCATTTTGGTTCCTTCACCCGTCTCCCCACACCCCCCCTTCCCCCCCCACCATATTTAAATCCTGTAACAAATATGTCATTCCTGTTGGTCATAGTCTTATAGTGGGATTGGTGCCATGAGGAATGATTGGAATGATTTCCAACAGCAGAAATGTTTAGTAACAGATGTACATAGATGAGGTTGCCTCATTCAGCTGCTGTCTGTGGGACAACTGTCTATTCCAATAGGACGTGTCCATTAGAACTAGACCAATGGCACTTTCCCACAGGTTTAAATTTATTTGTTTTCAAATTTTTTCTGAAAGGCTTGAAGAGGGAAAGATGTTTCCATGCCCAGTAATGGTGTATTACAACACCTCGGCAAACTGAGACGTCCATTCAATGTGTCATAATGTTCAACAAGGAAGTGTTCCTTCCCTCTTAAGTGTTTCTGTCAAAAGTCAAACTAAATAATGGCACTAGGAAACTCACTCAACTGCAAATAATTGAGTCCAACAGAGTTCAGTGCAGGTTGTGCAATTGACAACAGAAACTGGCCTGAGATGAAGGGTATCATCCATGCTGGTCATCATTAGTGTGTGTGATATATGTGTTGTGGTGGTGGTTTTTTTTTTTTTAAGGTCATGGGCAGTATAGTAAAGTCTCTAGAAAACATAATGTGTCTCCTTTGCAGTTAGATTGTAGTCATGAAAGCATAGTGATTCGTAGCCTGGACATGCCTTTCAGTGAAAACTTCTGCAAGCTTTTTTGCTATATATAGGTGGAGACAGGGTTAGCCTATATAAATTTACCCAGTGCATGACCAGTTGGGTTGTTGGTGTGTTGTAAGTTTGGGCCAGCCTCTATAAATGTCTCAGCAATTATGCTAAGTACATATGCTGCCTGGTATCCAGTTGGGACTCTGTAAATATTGGTGAATGAATGTTCTAGGACCAGTTGAGACAGTTCTCTCTGGATTCCCAGCATGAAAGTAGGTCCCACAGCCTTAGATCATGAATTGGAACTTGGGATAGTTAGCATACTAAGCAGAACACAAAGCATGTTGCTTCTCACCACTGTGTACCAGCGATAAGCTTCTCAAGGCTGTGTGATGTCCAAAATATAAATCATCAGGTATATGTTCTTTTGGAAGCCAGACATCTAACAGTGGCTGTTTTGGAGAGAGTAAATCCATCTTGAGTCTTTGTTCAGTTACAAGAATGACTAATTTTATACTGGATTCTCACATGATTCAAAAGTGTGTGAATGACTCAGCCCATTAATGTCCTTCACTCCTGTGATCTTCTCTTCCAGTGAAATAATAGCTATAAGGCAATAATGATGATTGGAGAAGGAGACCTTGACTTTGCCCTGTAGCAATAAAATGACACATTTTGAGTAATTGCATATGTGTACAATATTGTTTGAAAGAAATGAAGTGTGTGATCATCATATAAATATTATAAATTTTTGTTTAAAGCATGCTGAAAATAATATGTAGTTTCAGGATGGGTAAAGACCACAGGTTTGCCTTTTGTTCCTACCTTTATTTCTTTTTCTGAAATGAGCCTCTGTCCATAGGGACAAGCCACCAGGGACCTGACTTCATTGTACAGTCAGCTCCTTAATTGCCTTCCCTGGCTGACACAGGACAAATGCTAAAGTCACAGGAATGTTGGGTTCCAATTAAATGTAGCTAGACGTTCTCAAGTGCTTTTGAACTCAAGCTGAGCAGTTAGTTGGAGAGCCTCTGGAACATTTGGCAACATGTGTTTTGTCTTCACTGTTCCATCATTTTGAAACAATTCATTCAACAAAAATCTGTGTATTTTGAAGTCAGCACTTTGTGCATATCTCGCTCTTGCTAAAGTCCCCAGTGACCCAGTCAGCGAGTCCAACGGACACTTCTCAGTCCTTCTTTAGCTTGACTTCTGTGCAGCATTTGACAGATCTTGAAACATCCTAGACTTTTGGGACACTGTCTTTTGGTTGTCCTCTTAATTCTTTACACTTTTTATTTCTTGACCCTTCGAACTACCCCATAAATTCAGTATTCTCCTGAGTTCTTGCCTTACTCTTTTTGTTTGTTTGTTTCTATTTATTTCCTCTCTTTGGTAATCCCATTCATATCCAGGTTTCCATTAAAATCCATGCCCTGATTTCTCTATGTGGGTATTCATGTCAGTCTGTGGAGCTGCAGGCCTGGGTATCCAGCTACCCTGGAGATACACATAATGATAATCACAACAATAACACCTACTCCTCACTGACTGTTCTCTGTGACAGACAGCTCAGCAGAGCTGTATTGCTTCATCCCAACTATTCCTGTCCGCAACATCAAGAGGGAAATCCTGTTACTATTTTCTGTCTACAAGTGAGGAAACTAAGGTTAGATGCATTTAGTAACTTTTCTAACATCATTCGGTTAGCAGAAGAGCCTCGTTTGTAATCTCAAGTCTAGAGCCCAAGGTTTTCATTAATACTTGGGATTAGCATGTCAGAATGGAATCCTTTACTTTCCCCTCTCTTCCCCACACTCTCCTTTCCCCGTTATTCTCTGTCCTGTTTGAAAGGACCATATTTCATCCCTAAAGTAGATGTATGGGGATTTCACTTGATCCGCAAAGATTGTGGATCACAGTAGTACTTTGCTTTTTTGTGTCTAAAGTATTGACATCTTGTTTGCATTAATAAGGTTAGGTTAGGTTTCAAATTCCTGGCTTCAGGCTGATAATGTATTGTTTGCTCTCTATGTTGTTTTAAAGACCAGAAGAAAAAAAGACCCCACAGAAGTCTAGATTTGTGACTTGCTGTCACATGGCAGTGGTCCCCCAGAGCTGCGGGCGCTTCGTCTCCCCTGGGGCTGCCGCTGCTTCAGCACGGCGCTCGCCACTCCTCTTACCCTGTACTTCTCAGGGGTTTCCTCAGGTCTGTGCATGTGCGGCCCTGTGGGCACTTAGGGCCCCTGGTAAAGACTCCTGTGCTTCTTTCTGCAAGTGGTCGTCTTCCCTCTCTGGTTTTTGCCCTAGTGCTTGAAGTGAAGTGAAAGTTGCTCAGTCGTGTCCGACTCTTTGTGACCCCATGGACTATACATACAGTCCATGGAATTCTCCAGGCCAGAATACTGGAGTAGGTAACCGTCCCCTTCTCTAGGGGATCTTCCCAATCCAGGGGTTGAACCCAGGTCTCCTGCATTGCGTGTGGATTCCTTACCAGCTGAGTCACCAGGAAGCCCCTAGTACTTGAAGGATTTCCTCAAATGAAATCCGTTACTTGCTTTCTCTTAGTGTTTCTGATTATGTTCCCCCACTGGTTCCTTCTCAGTCCACAAACATGTTGAAGGCTCTGTGCTAAAGTTGGAAGGAAAGAATTTTTCAAAAAATTAATATGTTCTGTGTGCCAAAGTTAAACACAAACATGGCATATTTAAGTCTTCATGGCATTAACGGCGTTCCTGATGTCTGATTAAGAGGTGAGAGAAACCCAAGGCCTAGAAGGATTGTCCCCAAATCCATAGCTTAGGGACCCAGACCCTCTCAGGGTCCATATTCTTTCTCCTCCATCATGTAACACACTTTAAGCTACTGTTGACGAATAAACAAGTGTCCTTTGCTGTCTCTTTCCCGTGATCTGCTTCCCATCTCTTTCTCCTTCCCTTGCTGCCAAACTTGATTCAGTTGCTCATACGGTACCCTCTTCTCACATCCCTAGAGTAGAATCTGCTATCTCTGTAATTCACTAGTTCATCAGCGTCATGTGAGCCCCTGCTGTAACATAGATGGTGAACTGGGCACCATGAACTGATGCTTGCCTGAGAGAAGCTTTGCAGGCTAGTAGGTTGAAACAGGTAAGTAGTGCAGTGCAGTGCACCAGTGCCTGGTGATTAACCCCAGTGGTTGCTTTTTAGCCCATATCTTCCTTGAGCTCTCCTGCACCATTTTTTCCAAAGGACAAGCATCTCTTAAGGAAATTCTCTCTTTTCTTTTCGTTTTAGACTTGCCTTAACTCCTGGTTTTCTTCTCTTTTTTTCTCAGAATTCCTTTTGCATTTCTCTTCTTTTGCTTCACATGCTCTCATTTTAAAGGTCTCTCCAGCTGCTTACTAGATCTTTCCACTTAGATGTTGTCCAGACGCTCAGGATTGCCCTTTCTTTCCTCAAGAAAATTTTATTCAGTTAGTTGCTCATATTAAAAATCTTGAAGTCATCATCAGTTTCGTGTCTTCCTCTCACAAAATGACTCAGTAATTCTGCTTCAAGAATAGCATTAGAATTTGATCAAGTTGCCAGCCCCTCTGCCATTAGTTAGCATAGTCCAGTAACTTCTTTTTCCTTTCCTGTCTTAGTGCATCCTCGATGCTTTAACTCTAGCAATCTTTTTTTTTTTTTTTTAAGAAAGAAAATTGTCATGGTGTTATCACTTTATTCGTAGATATTTTAATGTCTTTCCCTGCTGCCTATCAGATCAAGCCTCACTTTCATAGCCTGGCTCCCAAAGCTGTTCACCATTTACTCCTGGTCAGCTTTTCTGGTCTTCTCTCCTGTTTAGCTACACAGAGAAGGCACTCACTTGATAAGTGGGTGCTACTTAAAAACATGACCTTTTCTTTCCAGGACAATATTAAATTCCCATTCTGTTAAGTACAGTGTCTGCTAAGTTTACTTCTCGGTTAGTTTCTGTCATTTAAAAATTATAATGGCATAAAGATTAACAGTCTGTAGGGTATTTTCAAAATTCTCTCTTAAAATTTCTTTAACCCAGTGTATGAACTGAATTGTGTTCTCCCAACATTCATATGTTGAAGGCCTAACCTCTCGTATCTCAGAATGTGTTTGGGACATAGGGTCTTTAAAATAATCAAAGGTAAAATGAGGTCATTAGGGTGCTTCCTTTTAATGTGGTGACTGGTGTCCTTTCAAGGGAAGAATATTTGGACACAGACACGTACAGAGAGGAGAACGCGTCACGGGGATAAGATGGCCCTCTACAGATCAACCCTGCTTGGTCTCAGATTGGCCATCTTGGTCTCAGATTCCTAGCCTCCAGAACTGTGAGAAGATACACTTCTGTGGTTTAAGCCATCTAGGTAGTGTTACTCTGCTATGACAGCCTTATCAGACTAGTACACCCAGTGACTTAAAACTCAGGTTTTAAGTCTTGTACCCAGGCAGTTTATCCTTAGGAGAAGGGTGGACTAAGGCTCTGATAGAGCCTCTCCTCCCCCTCAGTCTTCTTGGCGGTATTTTTATGTTTGTCCTAGAAAAAGAGGGCCATCCTTACTTTTTTTCAAATTAGGTAACTATGATCAACTAACAACTCAAAGAATGGCTTTTTTCTTTCCTCATTTGGGATTCTCTATCTCTTTATCTTGAGGATACAAACAATGCAAGAAACCATTAAAAAATAGAATTAATCCCTATTTATTCCATTGATTTAAACAGATAACGAGTTAATATTTTCCAGGCTCTCAGTTTGAGAGCTGGAATACAGTAAGTTCTCTTTGCAGTGGATAGCCATGCCAACTCCAGCATCAAGTTTCCAGAGAAGGTATTTGCTGCAGTGAAACTGTGTGCTTTACTGCAGTTCTCTAGAGGTTCTGGCTGCAGGGGAAGAAAGCACTCTGAATCGCTAAATTTGATGTATTCAGGTTTTCCTAGTCACACTTCAAATTGCTGCATTGTCCACTCCAAAATGCCTCCATCCCCTGCCCCCACACTTTTCTACCGAGCTCCTCAGCAGTCATTGTATTTGATCTGGGGAGATTAAGTATGTTGAGTGGGTTAGAGACTTTGTTGGAAACTGCATTTACTGATATCTGCTCAGATTAGCTCTTTTCTGATCATGGAAGATAAAATAATAATTTCATACTAACCAAAGACCTTGAGAAGACCTTCACATGTATGCTTTTATTTTATAAATCCAGAAAGGGAGCCCCTTGTTCTTTTCTAAGAACTCATCATTTATTTTCTGTGTCTGCTCTGTGCCCTCTTCTTGCCACAACCTTGAACTTGTCTCATCTTGTTCTCTCCAGTGTAGGGATGGAGACTAGCTAGTCACTGGGTAGAAGTGCTCTTATTTTTTTGATATTAGTCATTATTCAATTGATTGTCTTTGTACCTTGTTTCCAAACTGAGCTTTATTGTTTAGCCTTAGAGGACTTACTTTAAATGTTTAATTACATATGACTTGTCACTAAAGCCTTGCCATGTTTTTCACACCTCTCTGATGATGGATCCAGCACTGGTTGAGCTTCATCAGTACAATGAGAAGACAGTCAGTTCCTATACTCTTGTACTTTACATATAGATTTAGATATTTTGATTTCATACTTAATTTTCATTTTTGATTTGTCTAATGCATGGCATGCATAGCAATTAAGCAATTGAAGAGTATCTAATTCTTTTGTCCATGGCAGAAGATAATCAAAGCAGAGGACTTACAGATAATCTTTCGACTTTGAGTGGTAAAATATGATGCTTTCAACATTTTTGCATGTTTGAAAATTTTATAATAAAATATTGGGAAGGGGGGAGAATAAAGATTGAGAGGTTAGCCTTGAACAGAATAGGGGCACTTACTCCTGGTGACTGCAGATGGTGGAAGTTCAAGGTTAAAGTCTCCACTCATTTTGTGAAGGAGTCAGTCTCACCTGCCGGGGCCAAGGACCAGAGAAGAGGAGTGCTGGAGAGAGTGCAGGACAGACTCGAGAGGAAGGAGAGGGGACCGCACAGACCTAAAAAAGAAGGCGCCGTCATGCGCGAGTTCCGGTGAAGGTGGAGGACACAGTTGCGCAGTAGTTGTCTGGATATGGCAAGTCAGCAGGGCAATGAAGGGATAGTGTAAGAAGCCAAAGGGTAGATGGGGTAAATGAGTTTCTCTGCTCTTCACTAGCAATCTGTGTCTGAAACAGGGCCCTGTCTCCCTGGTTCTCTGTTGAAGGAAATTCTGTTTTCTACCTCTGTATTTTTATTTGAGTAAAATGAGAGAAAAATACTGTTACAAGACTGTGTCATTGTTAACATTTAACTACAGTAATTTTATCATCCTCCTCAGGTAAAAGAAGAACGTTCAGAGAAAATACCTGATCTAAAATTATTAGTGGAGAAGAAGTTTTTGGCTTTACAGAATAAGAATTCCGATGCAGACTTTCAAAATAACGAAAAATTTGTCCAATTTAAACAACAGCTGAAAGAACTAAAGAAGCAATGTAAGTCAGCATGCTTTGCTTTGGTTTGGCTTTTTTAAATTAGGGAACTGACTGGATGAACAGTCCGAGAAAACTGATTTTTATAGAGTTTGCTTATCTGCTTGGCTTGATCTTCTTTCTAAATCGCTTTTTTATTGTTGTTGCAATTCTGTATTTTGTCTAACTTTTGGTTCAGATCAGCCTGTCCATTTCTGAAAGCCAACGGTTTCCACAAAGTGCTAGGAAAATTCCCCAGCAGGTAGAGAAAGTTACACTGTTATTGTCCCACTGCTGGGGAAGAATTTGGGAAAATAAAACTAAAAGCTATTTTATTAAAATAGCAAAGGCATTTTTCAAATTTTAAACTGCTGTGCCAAGCTTTAAAATAACTGTATCTTGATTCTAGTTTTGCTATTTTAGAGTAGTAGGAGCACTGTTTTCTCAAATATGAGACCAAAATTCTCTTGAGCTCTTCTATCTTGGTGGTTGTATAAATTCTGTGATTTTCATTTTTTTTTTCTTTTTTGCCTTCCTAGGAAACTTTATTATACTCAGGTTTTTAATGCACATAATTTTAATGAAAATGAGAGTAGAAAAATTATTAGTTATACCCCAAAAATCTTGAAGACAGTATTGGCAGAAATATATGTTTTTTATACAGTGAAGTACATGTCATTTTTTCCCTCCCTTTTTCCCCATATAATCCACATACCAATTTTATGTAATTTTAGTTTTTACACTAGCATCAGTTGTTGTTCTTTAGGTTTGAGGCTCTTTTATTCCTTAGAGAATTGAAGCAAGTAATTTTTTTCTTAAACTTTGGTTTCATATCACTTTCATTTGCATATACATGGGACAGGAATGCATGATATAAGATAAATTTACTTCATGTTCATATTTGTATTTAGCAGAAGGATTCCTATTTTTAAATAGGCCTTCTTTTAAATATAAGCATTTTCTTTAAATTGATGCTGAGATCTCAAAAAATAACTGAGGAAGCAGCTTTACTTTTGTCTATTTTACAAATAACTTAAGTTTCACAATTTGGAATGTTTTGCAATCGCGATGAGACTTTTGCTTTTACTGTAAATTTAAATAGTAAGCATTTTTCTCCACATTTCAAATCTGTGTGTTTTGTTGTTGTTGTTCTTCATTGAACAGCACAGCTACCGAATCTCTCTAAATTAATTTGTACTGTTTCCCCAGATGGATAACAATTCTCCAAATAGGTAATAATTTGTTAATGCCTTTCTGGTCTAGATGCTAGTGAATTGAAGTTTTTGCTCTGGTCAAAAGAACCAAATGTATTTTATTTTTCTTCTTGGAGACAATAATCACAAATTATGGCAGATTTAGCATCTGATCATAATTCTTGATTTTTTTTAAGATATATTTTATAATACAGATTAAAGGACAAATATTCAAAAACAGAAATTTCTTCCCACTTTGTTATTGTTTACAAAGCTATTATTCTATAAGAGAAAACTATAAAGATCTTTAGAATCATATACTCATGTGGAAGTGCCTTCTAATAGTGTGTATTCAACAGAATTATAATTACTATAATTATAATATCATTTCTTTAATTCTCTCTAAAATGAAGAATGAGGGAGAGGTTTCCCCAGGCCAGCAGTATACATCATTTGTCTGGACAGTTAAACCTTACTACAGAGTAAATTTATATTTAAGAAAACTTCCCCCCCCCCCCAAAAAAAATGTCCTTATATAGGGTTTCCTTACATATGGTAACACTAGAATTAAGAGAACTTTCCTTTTATGTCTCCTAAAGTAATCTTTTAAAAAGTTTTAAAATATCAAATGGTAGAACAAGCAAAATATTAATACTCTTTTAAGATACTCTGTAAGATGTATATACTTTACTTGCAAAAATGTGATTTTTAGTGCAGTATTATTAGGGCTATCAATTAAACTGGTGCCATGCTTCCTGGATTTCATTTCTTTAGATATAACGCTAGTGAGGATGCTGGTTAGCACCAGGCTTGTACAGTTTTGTGGAGCCAAGTCAAAGAGACTATGATTTATAAAGAAGCTGGTGAATCTGTTTATTTTGAGAGCTGTTCTGAAGGCAAGAAATTACAATAGTAATTTTGTGGGTTGTTTTTTTTTTAAGATTGGAAAAGACAAGCCAGAAAGAGAGATTTGAATCTAGTTACCTATTTTGACAAAGGCTAAAGTATTTTTATGGTCTGCACATAGTAAAACAGTTCTTTCAATGAAAATAACCCCACATTTTCACCAACTTTATTATACAAGAACGTAAATTGCATGGAATTACATTTTACCAAATAAGGATTTAATGAAAGAAGTAAAGGAAGCTCTTAGGTGGGGGGAAATCGAGAAGGAGACTGAAATCACGTCTGTCTGGTGCCCTGACCTGAGGAGCTGCCCTCGTTTCTCAAGGCGACTCTGCCTACAGCAGTTAAACCTGCTGCAGCTCAGCAGCTGCTTCTCAAAGTGGCTGGTCTCAGGAATCCCTCACATTCTTAAATTTACTGAGGGCCAGGGACTTCCCTGGTGGCCCAGTGGTGAAGCCTGTGCTTCCAGTGCGGAGGATTGAGGTTCCATCCCTGGTTGGTTAGGGAACTAAGATCCTGCGTGCCATGGGGTGTGGCCAGTTTATATATGTGTGTGTGTGTGTGTATATAAACAGCATATTTTTTAAAATTATTTTTTATTTAGGGCCCCCAGACAGCTTTTTTTCTTTTCATGGGTTGTAGCTTTTGGCATCTAAATAGAAATCAAAACTGAGGAACTTAAAAAATATTAATCCACTTAAAAAATCAATCATAAGTCCACTGTATGTTAATATAAAGAACATTATGACATATAACTAGGTATTTTCCAAACAAAGAAAAATTATTGGGAAGAGTGGCATTATTTTACATTTTTGCAAATCTTTTCAATTTCTGGCTTAATAGAATGCAGCTGGGTCTTCATATTTGCTTATGCATTTGATCTGTTGTGCATTGTTTTGATTGATGATTGAATTTTTTTAAGTGTTTTGGTTGAACCAAAGAAAGTCCAGCTTCACACATAGGTAGTTGGACTTGCTGAAAGGATCTTGCAGACCACCTGAAATTCTCACTTTGAAAACCACAGATTTAGGCCAGGGGTCAGTACGTATGGTCCCATTGGCCAAATCCAGCCTACACCCTGTTTCTCTGTGACCTGCAAGTTAAGATTTTTTTTTTTAATTGTTGGGGGGAAAAAAGTCAGGTGAAGAATAATACGTGATGTGAAAATTAAATAATTCAGATTTTTATTAGAATCTAGACACATTCATTCATTTACATATTGTCTATAGGTGCTTTACGTCATAATGGCAGAGTTTAGTGGTTGCATCAGAGACCATCTGACCCACAAAACTTGTTTTTACCATCTCTTTCCTGAGAACATTTATGACTCTTTTCTAAATGGTAATTAGAAATAAGGGAAGGTATTTTTGTTGTTAACTTTAGATTTTTTTCTGTTGCTGCTGCTAAGTCGCTTCAGTCGTGTCAAACTCTGTGTGACCCCAAAAACGGCAGCCCACCAGCTCCTCTGTCCCTGGGATTCTCCAGGCAAGAATACTGGAGGGAGTTGCCATTTCCTTCTCCAAAGCATGCCTGCATGCTAAATCGCTTCAGTCGTGTCCGACTCTGTGTGACCCCATGGACAGCAGCAGCCCACCAAGCTCCTCTGTCCATGGGATTCTCTAGGCAAGAGCACTGGAGTGGGTTGCCATTTCCTTCTCCAAGATTTTTTCCTAAGTACCATGCATTTGTCACCTTGTGTGCCTGCTGTATATGAATCTTTGCAGCTGGTGCTCTGAGATCAAAATAAGGCAGATTTCCAGGACCTGGAAAAGATAATATATACAATTCTGGTAGAGCCATGAAAGCAAATATCCAAGCAAAAGCAAAGACAAAATGTCAAAAACAGGTATTATACAAGTGGGCCTTAATGGAGAGAACAGGAATGCAGATTTTATCTGTGTTGGTTGATAGGGGTTGCCTGGAACTATGTGTTCAAAATGCTTTGGAGGCTGGGTTCAGGCCTAGCAAGAAAGAGTGTGCTGAAGGATTGTGGGAAAAGAAGAGAGACAGTGCAGATATCTGGTATTTACCATCTCTAGAATGTAACAGCAGCAGATGAATTACACTCATTTGAGGATAGGCTTACTCTAAAGGTCACATACTTCAGTTGTACACAATAAAGTTTTTTAGTAGTTATTTGTGTCTTGCAGTATTGCCTGGCATTCGATCCATCTTCTTTGGGCAAATTGTTTTATGTGTGGGTACCCAGTGTCCTAAGTATTAGAGAAACTATGCCTGCCTCAACTTCCTAGGATTATTACCAAGGTTAAATGAGATAGTAGATCTTTGCAAACTCTGAAAGTTTGCTTTACATTTAAGTTATTATTGAGAAAGAGCTAGTAAAGCATCGTGGTAAGAATGTGAGTTTAGCAGCCAGAAGACCTGGATCTGAGTCAATAAATAAGTAGCCTGATCTCTGTACCAGTACCACCCATTTTTCTTAGGGCTAATTCTTAGAGTCATACAAATCAAGACTGTGATTGAAGATAATTTTTATATTTGGTGGCAGTGATGATAAATGAGCCAGCAAATAATTTTCACAGAAGAGAATTCTGTTCCCCTAAATGGTAATCATGGTCTTACTAACCCAAGTTGTAAAATAAACAATATGACTTGGTTTAGGGCAGACAGAACCAGGCCTCGTTGGATAAAATTATTTTAACTTACCTGAACAATATATTCATATTGTAATATTCTCTCTTCCTTGTCTCTTTTACTTAAACAGTTTACACTATTGCAACTCATGTTTTCCTGTGATTTTAATGTCAGGAGAACTTAATTAGACTATGCAGACATCTCTGCATAAATGGGCTTCCCTGGTAGCTCAGCTGGTAAAGAATCTGCCTGCAATGCCAGAGACCCCAGTTCAATTCCTGGGTCGGGAAGATTGCTGGAGAAGGGATCAGCTACCCACTCCAGTATTCTTGGGTTTCCCTGGTGCTCAGACGGTAAAGAATCCACCTCTAATGCAGGAGACCTGGGTTCAATCCCTGGGTTGGAAAGATCCCCTGGAGAAGGGAATGGCAACCCCCTCCATTATTCTGGCCTGGAGAATTCCATGGGGTTGCAAAGGGAATGGCAACCCCCTCCATTATTCTGGCCTGGAGAATTCCATGGGGTTGCAAAGACAAGAATCCACCTGTAATGCAGGAGACGTGGGTTCAATCCCTGGGTTGGAAAGATCCCCTGGAGAAGGGAATGGCAACCCCCTCCATTATTCTGGCCTGGAGAATTCCATGGGGTTGCAAAGGGAATGGCAACCCCCTCCATTATTCTGGCCTGGAGAATTCCATGGGGTTGCAAAGAGTCAGACACGACTTTCACTTTCTGTGTAAACACTTTGTCAAGTTCTCAAGTAATTTTGCTGATGTCCTTTATTCACTTACCAATTATATAATTAGGAGGCATCAAAAGTTTTAGTGTAGGTCAGCAAGGCAGAAATTGAGGGCATTTGACAATAGTTCATACTTAGAATCCTTTACAATTTAAAAGCTTCACTTTGTTGTCAAAATAGAATTTACTGTGAATCTGAGAGCTTTAGTATTAAAGTAAATAATAGGAAATGTAATTTTGATGGTACCTTTAAATGTTAAAAGAGCATGTCTTTTTTTAATGCAAATTTGCTAATCTGAAGATGTTCACCACAAATTTAGCAGTATATTTAGGTCATATATGAGATACGCAGAATACAAGATACAGAGATAATTGAATCCATGTGTGAAACTCAGAAGTCAATTTAAGTGATACATATATCTGGACACAAAAATCATTATCACTTCTCCTAATACCATTTTTCAGTGTGTGTGTGTGTGTGTGTGTACATACACATAACATAGGAATTCACATTATAATCTTGTAATTATATGGGTTTAGAAAATAACTGTGTACCATCACTTGAAACATGCTCATTATAGAGCTCAAAACTGATAAAATAGGGAGTAGCCATTCACTTCACAAAAGGATTTGCTCAAAGATTCTGTTAGATAGGGAGTTGCTTAGGAATACTAGAATGCCTATACTGTTCCTTGTGGGTTGCTTACCCCATCCTTCATCATCTGTTCAAAGCCACAGTCATTCCACGTGAGCAGGGCCTTCTGTGTTTTGCCTGCTGCTGTGTTCCTGGAGGTCTAGGTACCTGGTATGTGTGGCACAGGTCCTTGATGGTCACAGGAGTCCTCAGGAGAACTGCCATATACTTGAGACCTTGTGCTTGTCGCTCAGTCGTGTCTTTTTGCAACCCCACGGACTGTAGCCCACCAGGCCTCTCTGTCCACGGAATTTCCCAGACAAGAATGCTGGAGCGGGTTGCCGTTTCCTACTCCAGGGAATCTTCCCGACCCACGGACTGAACCCGTATCTCCTGCATTGGCAGGCGGATTCTGGGAAGCCCATCCAAGAGCTTGTGCCCTGCCTAGAGGAGATGCCGGCAACCTGGCCAAATCCCTGCTGCTATGAGAGAGGGTGGACACAGTGTTACCAGATCTTCAGGTTTTGGGGAAAACCCAGAAGTTTAGCTGGTTGTTTTTCAGTTACTAAATTTTTGAAACACTGTGCAAACAGAACTGTCAGTTTGTGAGCTTTGATTTTGCCTTCTTATAATACCATTTTTCAGTGCCTTGTTAAGCACTTAACAGGGACATCAGTATTAATTTGGCCAGTTAACAGTAGATTATGATTTCTTCAGCGACAGGGATGCTTTTATATCAAGATACTTCAAAGTAAGGCCAGAGTGTGCATTTCATGCCATTTGGGAATGTGGAGTAGGAACCCAGTGGATTCTGTTGAAAAGCAGGTGGAGATTTTATGTTGAGGGGCCAAGTAGGGGAATCCCTACACCAGTTGCAGATGAACAGTGGAGTTTTAGAGAAGATTAGCTCTTTTGAGGATTGGAAAGGTGTATGTGAGTTTCGATGCCTACTGGAAGGAGAGAGGTGAGGAAGAAGCAAAGCAGGTGCTTAGAAATATGTTGAATGCATTTAAACTACAACAGGTGTTGACCAACCTGACTTAATGCTGATCCCCTTCAACCTATAAATCTCTTTGTTGTGCAATATAACTGTCTATCCAAACAACATGTATTGCTGGCCTGCAATTAACCAAAGCCCAAGACCCTTTTTCTCATTCATCTCTGTGTTCCTTTTGTTCCTTATCTAGTTAGAGCTCAGGTAATATTTATTCAACAGAATTATTCAACTAGAAAAAGAGGGTCAGAATCTAGTTAAGGTAGTCTGATGGTAAAATGTCTTTTCCCTTTGATACTGTGCCATCAGTAGAGAAAAAAAGAAGAGGAAGAAAATTGGCATACATGGCTTTGGGATCTAAAATCAGCAGCAGAGGGTTAACAACTATATTGTCTTTCACAGTTCTTTATTTTTTCAACTACTCAGAAAAGACAACATACATGATTCTGTGTTATAACCTGTTATAGTGATATGTTGGTGTAAATATATCAATGTAGCAATATGTAGTTTTTAACACCACAGCAGCATCATACTCAGAAATTGATGCTCACTTATATATGACTGCTTAGAACATTTAAGCAAACTTACAAAAGTCTAAGCTTGCTGGCTCTTCTATAGACAATTTTATCATCTCTGTGGCCCTTAGTTGATCTTCATTTTTTTCTTTAATATTGATGACACCATCACCATTCATTTGCTGGATGCCCACTGATTGTTGGGAAATGCTATAAGTCATAAGTTTCACAACAGAGATTGACTTTTCCACAGTGGATTACATCCCTGGCCTGAGGACTCATGCTTATTGAGTGAAATTTACTCCTTGTGCAAATGTTTTATTCTTTGTGTATTTGCCTCTCTCCTTCTTCCTCTTTGAGTCATTCTGTCTGATTCTTTTGTGGCTCTTTCCTCCCTTCTGCTTTCTTTGTGTTTCCCACCCAGATGGTTTCTCTTTCCCGTAGGTCTTTACTTGCATTAGGGGTAGCTAAGTGCTACCATTCCCGTCTTAATGATGAAGCAGCTTCCGAGAGATTAAGTGATATGCCCAGGGTTACAAAGCTTGTAAACAGTGGAACCAGATGACAAGAGATGCCAAGGGGAGAGAAAGTATTAGAAAGAGATGTAACTATCTTCTCTCTTTTGTTTCATAAAGTTATTTCCTAGGAAGTTTTACACTTTAAAGCAGATTTGGGGTTCAGTTGCTCAGTTGTGCCCAACTCTTTGCAACCTCATGGACTCTAGGACATCAGGCTTCCCTGTCCATCACCAGCTCCCTGAACTTGCTCAAATTCATGTCTATTGAGTTGGTGAAACCATCCAACGATCTCATCCTCTTGTCCCCTTCTCCTCCTGCCTTCAGTCTTTCCCAGCATCAGGATCTCTTCTAAGGAGTCAGTTCTTCGCATCAGGTGGCCAAAGTATTGGAGCTTCAGCTTCAGCATCAGCCCTTCCAATGAATATTCAGGACTGATTTCCTTTAGGGTTGACTGGTTTGATCTCCTTGCAGTCCAAGGGACTCTCAAGAGCTAGTGAAACTAATTCAGATCAGATTGATTCTGTTGTGGTGGAGTTTTAATCAGGGCATTAAGCTATCAGGGAGCTCTTTGGGAGTGAAAAATTGGCTTTTCTACATGCGTGTGGTAATAAGCAATAAAAGATGCCCGTATACTCCACCTTCACTCTAGAGTTTCCCCTAGTCTTTTAGGAAAATAGTATTAATAGAAGTAATAACCAGGCTTTGTACGATGACTACTATATGTGGTACTTAATCAGTGTTAGTTGAATTATTAATGCACAGGCATTGTTTGAGGGCTTGCCTATAAAAGGTATTTGTATACTTTATATACATTATTATTTATTTCTCACAATTCTGCAACACCTATACCCATATTATAAATTAGAAAATATGCAGAGAGAAGTAAGATGACTTCCCTAAGGTCATAATGCTGAAATTCAAACCCAGGTTTAGGTGACACCAGAGTTCATGTTCTTTCCCTTGTATACCACACCAACTCTTGAAGACCTTTCCAGGTTTTTTTTTTTTTTTTCCTCTTCTCTCAATTCAAGCATTTCATACATCTCTTTAAAAATTGATGTCTCCTGGGACTCTCAAGTAGTGAACAGTGAACCCAGATTATGGATCTCTGTTGATGCCCTCTGGTGACACTGGTGGAATCTGCTTCATCTGGCTGAGAACCTCTTGCTTAGTTGTGTTTAGAGATCAGGGAGTAGGGTTCCTATCAGGCCTTATATAATAGTACTTTGTGTATGCTGATATTGCTTTCAAAGCAGTCCCTAGAGAATCACATTGTAGCTGAGCCCATTTTATAAAGAAGTGAGGCTCAAAAGGCGAGTAGTTTGGTCAAGGTCACAAAGTAAGTAACAGAGTGAAACTGAGTCCTCCTTTTCTAGATCCCATGGTTTTGGCAATACATTCAGTAAACAGTGCATGAGAATGCCTTTTCCGGTGTGAATAGTTGCCGTGCTAGGGAGAAAGGAATAGGATGTTTATTACACCACAAGTTTAGAACAAATTCCATGAAATATACTTCAAGCATAACAGTAGTAATCCTATGCACATCCATCATCCCTTTTAATCTTTGCAGCATCCACGTGCCAGTGAGGAATGTGTGGAAAATGCAGGTTCTGTTTTTAGCAGACTGGTTCCTGGAGGTGACATATTTACCCAGTGTCTCAGTATCAGGAGATCAGAAGGATAAAAAAATACATCTCTGAGGAGAGGGGAAGCTTTAGAATGAGAGATGACTGTAATTAAAGTTATTAGGAAAGAAAGGCTCAGGTATCAAGGGAAGAGTGAGTCAGCAGCAAGTTTAAACAGACTGTGGACTGCGGGTGTTCTCCCCTGGTGGCTTATTTTGAGAGAGTGTGATGTCATCCGTGCCTATAAAGCAGCCTGACCCCAGAATAGGAGTAAGTGTCCTGGAGAGATGCACATCATGCTGAAGAATTGTCTTGTTGAGTGAGATACTAATTCCTGAGATTGAAAGGATCTGATTTGTAATCATTAGATGTACATAATGGGTATCCATTTGTAGTTGACATCTGGCTCCTACCAGCCCCTGAAAACCACTGTTGTTGTTGTTTTTTCCCTCCATGTAGTTTTGGCTTTTCCGGATTGCTGCATACATGGAATCATATAGGGTGTAGCCTTGTAAGTGGCTTTTTTCCACTAAAGCAGAATGTGTGTGAGTTTCATCCACTGTTTGTTGCATTGTGTTGCTATAGTAGTCCATCATATAGATGTACCATAGTTATATGCTCTTCTGTTCAGTCCCCAATTCAAGGGCGTTTCAGTGGTTTCCAGCTTGGAGCCATTATGTTTAAAGCTGTTCCAAGTGTCATGTACAGGCTTTTATGTGAATGTAAGTTTCAATTTCTCTTGGATAAATACCTAGGTGTGCGACTGCTGGCTTATATGGTGAGTACGCATTTAACTTACAAGACGCTGATAGACTGTTTTCCAGCATGGTTCCGTCCTATATTCCTGTGAGCATTGTATTACTAGTTGCTGTGTACCCTCACCAGCCCTTATATTATTTTGGTTTTGTTTTTAATTTTAGCCATTCTAGTAAGTCTGTAATGTTATCTCATTGTAGACTTAGTTTGTGTTTTTCTAATGACAGTGATGCTGAACATGAAGTTCTTTTTTTGTACTTAAATTTTTCATATAATGTTCATGTTTTTCTATTCATGTATCTCCTCCATTTATTCTTTAGTTTATCCAAGAATCATTTTAGATCGTTTGTGGCAGTGGTTCTCACTCAGTCTGTTCCTGCACCAGCAGCCATTAGCATCACCTGGAAACTTACTGAAAATACAGATTTTTCAGATGCACTCAAGAGCAACTGAATCGGAAACTCTGGGAATGGGGCTGAATTTTGACAATCCCTCCAGGTGGTCTCTAAGCCAGAGTTTGAGGACCATTGGTTTGCAGTAGTGGTGCTTACCTATCACTTGATATCAGTATCAGCTGTGAACCTTAAAAGTAAAATTAGAGTCCAATTCCAACCCCCAGAGGTTCAGAATTAATTAGTTGGTGTCTCATGGGGCTCTAGGCATTTTTTTGTTTTTTTAAGTTCTCTGGGTGGTGCTAATGTACAATCAAGGTTGAAAGTAACTTATCTACCAAAGGTTGTTTAACTAGGCATTGTAGAGGACACAGATCTGACTTCTAGTTCCAGATCTCATGTAGCTTGTTATCTAAGAGGAAAGGTCCAAAAATACACAGCATCAGTTCAGTTCAGTTCAGTCGCTCATTCGTGGCCGACTCTTTGCAACCCCATGAATTGCAGCACGCCACGCCTCCCTGTCCATCACCAACTCCCGGAGTTTACTCAAACTCATATCCATTGAGTCGGTGATGCCATCCAGCCATCTCATCCTCTGTCATCCCCTTCTCCTCGTGCCCCTAATCCCTCCCAGCATCAGGGTCTTTTCCGATGAGTCAACTCTTCGCATGAGGTGGCCAAAGTATTGGAGTTTCGGCTTCAGCATCAGACCTTCCAGTGAACACCCAGGACTGATCTCCTTTAGGATGGACTGGTTAGATCTCCTTGTAGTCCAAGGTACTCTCAAGAGTCTTCTCCAACACCACAGTTCAAAGGCATCAATTCTTTGGCGCTCAGCTTTCTTCACAGTCCAACTCTCACATCCATACATGACCACTGGAAAAACCATAGCCTTGACTAGACAGACCTTTTTTGTTTTTAATTATTTTTTTTTCATTTATTTTTATTAGTTGGAGGCTAATTACTTTACAATAGTGTAGTGGTTTTTGTCATACATTGCCATGAATCAGCCATGGATTTACATGTATTCCCCTTCCCGGTTCCCCCTCCCACCTCCCTCTCCACCCGATTCCTCTGGGTCTTCCCAGTGCACCAGGTCCGAGCACTTGTCTCATGCATCCAACCTGGGCTGGTGATCTGTTTCACCCTAGATAATATACATGTTTTGATGCTGTTCTCTTGAAACATCCCACCCTCACCTTCTCCCACAGAGTCCAAAAGTCTGTTCTATACATCTGAGTCTCTTTTTCTGTTTTGCATATAGGGTTATCGTTACCATCTTTCTAAATTCCATATATATGTGTTAGTATACTGTAATGGTCTTTATCTTTCTGGCTTATTTCACTCTGTATAATGGGCTCCAGTTTCATCCATCTCAATAGAACTGATTCAAATGAATTCTTTTTAATGGCTGAGTAATATTCCATGGTGTATATGTACCACAGCTTCCTTATCCATTCGTCTGCTGATGGGCATCCAGGTTGCTTCCATGTCCTGGCTGTTACAAACAGTGCTGCGATGAACATTGGGGTGCACGTGTCTCTTTCAGATCTGGTTTCCTCAGTGTGTATGCCCAGAAGTGGGATTGCTGGGTCATATGGCAGTTCTATTTCCAGTTTTTTAAGAAAGCTCCACACTGTTTTCCAAGCAATCTATAGATTCAATGCAATCCCTATCAAGCTACCAACGGTATTTTTCACAGAACTAGAACAAATAATTTCACAATTTGTATGGAAATACAAAAAACCTCGAATAGCCAAAGTAATCTTGAGAAAGAAGAATGGAACTGGAGGAATCAACCTGCCTGACTTTAGACTATACTACAAAGCCACAGTCATCAAGACAGTTTGGTACTGGCACAAAGACAGAAATATAGATCAATGGAACAGAATAGAAAGCCCAGAGAGAAATCCACGAACCTATGGTCACCTTATCTTCAACAAAGGAGGCAAGGATATACAATGGAAAAAAGATAACCTCTTTAACAAGTGGTGCTGGGAAAACTGGTCAACCACCTGTAAAAGAATGAAACTAGAACACTTTCTAACACCATACACAAAAATAAACTCAAAATGGATTTAAGGTCTAAACGTAAGACCAGAAACTATGAAACTCCTAGAGGAGAACATAGGCAAAACACTTTCCGACATAAATCACAGTAGACGGACCTTTGTTGGCAAAGTAACGTCTCTGCTTTTTAATATGCTATCTAGGTTGGTCATAACTTTACTTCCAAAGAGTAAGCGTCTTTTAATTTCATGGCTGTAGTCATCATCTGTAGTGATTTTGAAGCCCAAAAAAATAAAGTCAGCCACTGTTCCCACTGTTTCCCCATGTATTTCCCATGACGTGATGGGACCAGATGCCATGATATTAGTTTTCTGAATGTTGAGCTTTAAGACAGCTTTTTCACTCTCCTCTTTCACTTTCATCAAGAGGCTTTTTAGTTCCTCTTCACTCTCTGTTGGTCCATGTCCAGTTCTGACTGTTGCTTCCTGACCTGCATACAGGTTTCTCAAGAGGCAGGTCAGGTGGTCTGGTATTCCCATCTCTTTCAGAATTTTCCACAATTTATTGTGATCCACACAGGCAAAGGCTTTGGCATAGTCAATAAAGCAGAAATAGATGTTTTTCTGGAACTCTTGCTTTTTCGATGATCCAGCAGATGTTGGCAGTTTGATCTCTGGTTCCTCTGCCTTTTCTAAAACCAGCTTGAACATCTATCTGGTTAGTTATAGGCATATATAAATTACTCAGCAATTACCTAATAAATTAAATTGTACTTGGTGTCCTGGATTTGAATGTAAACTACCTTTATATATAATTCTATATCTGAGAGCCTCATTTTTGTATTCTGTGTTGTAGTTCACATTCATTCATTCAACCAGTGTTTATTGAGTATGCTGAGAATGTAGTCATGAATAAACTAGACAAATCCCTAGTTTACATTGGAGCTTACATTCTGGTTTTTGGCACCTAGGTAGCCTCTACTCACTTTACAGTCTTTAAGTGGAGTATAGTACACATCTTACTAGCTCTAAAACAAAGTAGTCTGTTCATATGCAAAATTGATAGCCTTAATAATGACCATATTTTTGTTATATTCAAGTATTGTCCTGCAAAGTTATTTGCCTTGTATTTGTTAATATTTTAGTCATGAAATCTTTTTTCTTGCTAACTTTTTTAAGCCATGTATTTAATCATCTCCATTAATAACACTGTTAAGGGCAGAGATTGTCCAACCCATGCAAAGATCCTAGAATTTGGGATCGGAAAATATGCATTGAGGTTCTGAATAATAGTTTGTGTTTTTGACCAAATAAATAGAAATTTACATTTCTGTAAAGTATATGTAATATAATAATAATGCTTCTTAGCCCCCAGAGTTGTATAGGGATTAAACCAGATATTTTTAAATGGAAAGTGAAAGTGTTTTTATAAACTGTAATATACTCCCTCAAATATTAGTTTCCTAATCTTTTTTTAACTTGCTTAAAGGCATTAACTTTAATAATTTTTATTTCAGAAGTTAAATATTTTATACTTGATTGGCAGTTGGCATAAGTCCTTAAGTACAAGGAGACAAAATGTTTAGTCCTTTTGTAAAAGTGTTAAGAGATTGTAAAGAAGGATAAAATAGACTGTCAAGTAAAGGAATGTTCTGTCATTGACAAGGGTGTGAACAAAAAATGTTGATAAGGTGACAAATCATTTTTCACAATATTGGTTTTGGCAACCTTTTCTTGATAGGAAGCAGAGAGTGAAGTGTCATGAACAGCCCTAGTCACATAGCGAGCCATGCTGCCCCTGGTGATGTGTGTTCACTATGAGCAGATGCGTTGGAACTGGCTCTGTTAATCACTGCCGTGCATGGGCCTTCACTGTCTTAGAGATTCTCTTACAGATCAGTATTTAACTGTGGAGGACCCCCTTTGTGTCTGAATCTGGCTATTTAGCTTTTCTTTCTTTTTTTGAATCCCCCAGTGACTTATTTCAAATTCCATATTTTAGTGAATTAGCACCTCTGATAATGCAGAACACAGGGCTAGACGCCAGGACCACAGACAAGTAGTTCATGTTTTGGGAGTGAGAGAAAAGGCAGCCTGGTCACTTGAGATGACGGGGCCCTAGAACTTGACTCAGAAAACTTGGAGAGACGAGAGTTGGGTGGGGACGTTGATGAAAGATGTTGAGTAGAGCTTTCCAGGGTAAATGTAGCTAATTTTTTAAAATAAAATACTGAAGTTTTCCGGGGCAGAAGAATCAGGTTGCTTTAGTTGTGGGGTGCTTTGTCTTTATCAGGAAGTTTGCGTGTTGTTGGAGCACCTACTGAGCGAGGGCAGGTACCGCGCATTGTCTCTGGCACCCAGGACAGCACCTTGGCATGGATCAGTGCGTCCTGTGTATTTGGGAAATGAATGAAGACCTATAAGGAAGGGGTTAAGGGCAGAGAACTTTTTTTCTCCCACAGGACCAATATTCCATGGCAGATCCTTTGACGCACACTTGTCCTTGGAATGAGAGCATGGGGTCAGGCGTCGTGTCCCTTTTCATCCAAGTCCCTTTGGCAGACTCAGGCAGAACCGTGCACGAAGTACAGAGTGTGGCTGCCAATTGGCTGGAGGTGTTCCCAGACTTTCTGGCAACCTTCCTTGCCCCGTTTGACCATTGGCTGCTTACTGGTGGAAAGTACTTCCTTCCTCTTTCCCTAGGGGGACACTGTTCTATGACTTCACTTCAACTGCTTTAGCAGGAAACTTACAAGTTACCCTTAAGAGTTTTTAATCCCTTCCCCAACCATCAGGCTTAAGTAACCTCCATCTCTCCTGTTATACAGTAGCATTGATTTTTCCACCCACACACAAAGCATTAAGTTGATGATGTTTCTTACATTTGAGAGTATTACAGAGTTAAGAAAATATAGTAGTTGCTTATGTAGGTATCTTTTCCTTCTGCTTCAGAGCATAACAATTTTATTTTTACATTTACCAAGAGCAAAAAATTATTCCTACCAAGAGATGTGTAAAAATGTTCAGCCAGTCAGCAAGACGTACTGTCTAGTCCCATTCCTAAAACCCTCTGCCAAGCCCTTCTCCATTTCTTTCTGCTCCTGCTGCTCCATTACTCTCAGGCTCCTGTGTGATCCCTGTTCCAGGAGTTGCCTCTTGTCAGTTTTTGCTAGAGTGAGTGATGGTTCTAAAGTATAGGTCTGGTCATTGGTCATGGTTGTCCACTGTGTGTCTTTGAAAGGCCCTCCCAACCCTCCTGGAATAAAGATTGTTCTGGCAACCAGACTTTTTTTTTTCCTTTTCTTTTTTCACTTTCTCACCACTTTTGTCTCTAGCCCTTTGATCCAGACACTTGCAGTTCCCAGGAAGTATTGTATTCTCCTTCACCTCCAGGCTTTCACACTTAGTAATCTCTTCATGAAATAGTCTTTGTACCCACCCCTGTCTTCACTTGGTTACGAAAAAGTTTACCCATCTGCCTTGATACAGATACCATGGACTTCATGGAGTCCTCCCCAAGGTAGGATCAGTACACAGCTATTACATGGGACCTTTCAGTTAGTTCAGTTCAGTCAGTCAGTCATGTCTGACTCTTTGCAACTCCATGAACTGCAGCACGCCAGGCTTCCCTGTCCATTACCAACTCCCAGAGCCTACTCAAACTCATGTCCATCAAGTTGGTGATGCCATCCAACCATCTTATCCTCTGTCGTCCCCTTCTCCTCCTGACTTCAGTCTTTCCCAGCATCAGGGTCTTTTCCAATGAGTCAATTCTTTGCATCAGGTGGCCAACATATTGGGACCTTTAGAGAAGCTTTAATCTGGTGAGGGATATCTAATGGTGAAGATTAGCATGTGAGATTATTTGACAAGAAGAGGAATTTGAAGTAAAGTTTATAGTGGCTTTGAAATAGGCTCTTTTGTTTAAATAGTGTGCAAAGTGGAAACCAGTACTGGGATACCCTATTTATAATCTGATATTTCAACATCTATGCATACCATCCTTTAAAATAAAATGTATTCTGTCCACTGCTTTAGGCGATGGTACATGCCAGCACAGACATACTGACTGAAATATATTAACTTTCTCATCTTGACTGACTCGACTCGAATAGCAAGTTCCCCTATGACCCCACCCCTAAAAATAGAAAGTATATTATTATGTTTTCAGAATTCCAGGCTTTGAGAAGCAGTAAGCTACTCTGTTTTGTTCTGATGGCCATTGGCTTACAGCTGAATTCTGATAGTCACATGAGCTAGAGACTGGAGTTTGAAGTTGGAAGAGAGGTGGAGGCCCCAGAGGGGCAGAAGTTTGGGAGAAGCATGTTAAAATGATAGGTTATAAATACCAACATTGTTGTTAATAAAATATGTAAACTGTATGTGAGGATCAAGCTTCAGCTTTGATAATGCAATGATAATTTAAGATAATTATTTAATAACTGAGTATTAAAGGTACAGAATTTATAATGAGATTCTTTAAAATGTTTTCCTGGTAATTGTGCTTTGGGGGAATCAACTCTAACAAAGATATTTCTCAGTGATATTTAATAGGAAAATTTGGAGACAAAGAGATGTTTAGAAAATGTTTTATCTTGTAATATTGAATTTTAAGGCAGTATAAGTATTGCATATGGATTCTGATCACCATTAGTGGGTAAGAAGCCGTGAATAGAAGTAGAAAAAGGTCCAAGAGACATAATGGGTCAAAATATTAAAGGGAGAAAGAGTTGTTTGCTTATTTTAGTTGAATTTCCTATTACATGCAGGAGATCTGGGTTTGATCCCTGGGTTGGGAAGATCCCCTGGAGAAGGGAAAGGCTACCCACTCCAGTATTCTGGCCTGGAAAATCGCAAAGAGTCGGACACAACTGAGCAACTTTCACTTTCTTTTTTCATGTTTGCATAAACTTCTCAGTCTTAATCCAAAAATTAGCCATATTTCAAAATTCATAAACTAAATTCCATAAAATAATAAGATAGGGAGATGGAGTTAGCTATAACTTTTGATTTTCTGTGTTTCTCCTTATTGGTAGTATTGATTAAGAGTTTGCTTCACTTCTTCTTTTGCAATAAAGTGCAGAAGTCACACCAGACTTCCCCTATCCAGTTCTGAAGCAAGAAATCCATTGTGTAGATTAAAAAAAAATTCTCATGGTGCATAAGGAAATAGAGATGACAGGTACTTGTTTGTTAGAGAATAGATTTTTTAAGTAAAAAAGCCAGCAATTACTTTTTATTTAGAAATTGTGCTTTATTGATAATTGGAATACCTTATTCTGTTATAATTAGATATACAGAAATCATTTGTGTTGGTTCTGAAGTTCAAAACTGCTGTGGGATAGCAGTTAGCGTTGTGACACCATCTAAATGTTCAGTTTTAAATTAGTGTTGGGTTTCCAACTCAGTCACCTTGTGGAATGAGCCACCCCAGAACTTAGTGACTTAACTAACCATATATTTGGCTTGTGCTTCTCTGGATTGGGGGCTTCCCTGGTGGCTTAGATGGTAAAGAATCTGCCTGCAATGTGGGAGACATGGGCTGGATCCCTTAGCTTGATGATCCTGCTACTAGTATGGCTGGGCTTGCTCACACAGTCGCAGCCAGCCGCCTGGCTGACTTGGAGGTTCTTGTTCTAGGGCGCCCTGAGTTAGGACAGCTTGTCCCTGCTCCATGTGGTCTGAGCCTCCAGCAGACTAGTTCAGGGTTTTCCACATGGTGGTGAAAGGGAGAAAAAACAGAAACAGAAGAACTCTTGCGGTTTCAGCTTGGAAATCACACAGTGTAACTTTTGCTAGGCTGTTGGTCAAAGCGGTTACCAAGTAGCCCACACTCAAGGGATGGTAGAGTGGACCCTGTTGTTTTGGTGGGAGGAGATAGAAAGTATTGATAATATGGCCAGGCTTTCAAGGAAATAACAGTTTTTAACTACTGAAACAACAGTGAGTGAGTGAGTGAGTGAGTGAGTGAGTGAGTGTGTGTGTGTGTGTGTGTGTGTGTGTGTGTGTGTGTGTGTGTTACTAACCTCTCCTTAATATGCAGCCCTCAAAATAAGGGGTAATTGAAGTAGGCTCATCTTTTTGAGTCATCCTTTTGATCAAGGACATGTTTATTCGGATATCAAAGCAACTAAAGAGATAATTTAGCATAAGTAACATTAAACTACAACTGGTTTACTTATATGATATGTGTGGAATATGGGCTTCCCAGGTGGCTTTAGTGAATAATCTGTCTGCCAATGCCGGAGATGCAGGTTCAATCCCTGGGTCAGGAGGATGCCTTGGCGGAGGAAATGGCAGCCCACTCCGGTATTCTTACCTAGAAAATCTCATGGACTGAGAAGCCTGTCAGGCTACAGTCCTTGGGGGTTGCAAAAGAGTTGGACACAACTTAGCAACTAAACAACAATAGCATGTGAATATACATTCAACAAATGTTTGTTAGAAAATGGCTGTTTAGTGCCTGGGTAAAGAATCTGCCTGCAATGCAGGAGACCTGGGTTCGAAACCTGGGTCAAAAAGATCCCCTGGAGAAGGGAATGGCTAACCCACTCCAGTATTCTTATCTGGGAATCATGTGGACAGAGGAGCCTGGCGGCTGTAGTCCATGGGGTCACAGAGTCGGACACTACTGAGCAACTAACACATACTTTCACATTAGGCTTAGTATCTGGGAATAGAGGAAAAAGAAATGTGACATATTCTTTTCTTTTCACGAAGTTTGTATTCTTACAGAATGGGCAAAATTTATATCCATTCAAATCACCAAGCATTTGTTATTGATGTGTCAGGGACTGGGCTTTCATCAAAGACTGTACACAGATGACTATGACTTAGTTCTTTTGGTGGAACAGAGAACTAGATATTTAAAATCACTGTCATTCAAAACAAAATAATATGTGCCATGAGAGAAATATAAACTGAGTGCTGCTGAATTAGAAAAAGAATAAGAGGAGGCAGATGATCCACTGCCAGGATATGTGATTCATATAATTAACACCTGAGAAGGGAGAGATCTTTGAAATCAGAGGGTGATGGCTTCATAGAGAAAATGAGTTTTGAATAAGACTTTGAAGAAGAGGTAGATATTTGAATTAAGTGAAGAGGTGAGAATTCTATTTTCAGCTTAGGATTGAGTTGTGTTTTCCCCAGAAAGTATTTAATTAAAGAGAGCCTTTCAAAGTGGCAAATATTTAAAGAGCGTGAGACAATACTGTAGACAGACTCTGTAGAAAACACTGTACTGGGAAGATGGCTGGCAGTTCTTTTCCCTCCAGTTGTGCCTCGGTTCAGTTTTCTTTCATCAGATTTTGTGTACTTTGGTTGGGAAACTGAGTAACGAGTATTTATCTTACTTTATAAGTGCTGTGTGCACTTCATTTTCACTTAGTAATGCACACTTTACTTATATATTGATTTGAAAAACAGAAATAAATATTGTGTGTCCCTGCTGACAAGGAAATCCAAAATTAACAAAAGTAAGGAAACCCCCATTGACTGATGTCAGACTGGTACTTTCTACAAGCATGCCTGGATCTATTTAAGATCTACATTGGTAGAAATTAATTGGGGAGTTTCCTTTCCTAAATTTGACAAACTTTCTGTTCTAGTTTGTTCTATTTAAACAATTTAAACTATTTAGATTAGAATTGATTAAAATGCATCTTATTGGAATTATGACTGAATGCCTCTAAGTCAGAATCCTACCATGTTTAAAAAATGCATTTTATTCAATGCTAATTGAATAGTATCATATCTAAACCAGTCACCAAAGTGGTCAACATAATTTATATAATTAATAATAGAATTTAAGAATCATGATTTTTATTTTAGTAAATCAGAGCCAATATTTCACTGTTTAAATGGTACTTAAAATATGTAAATCCCATTGTTTAGTCTGTCATTGCCTTGTCCTCTGAGAGCAGTGATGGTTGACTAATACTGTCTAACATTAAGATTACCACGTGATGAATTCATATAGATGTCTTTAAAACTTTTCTACCTTTTCAGTTATTTTTGAGTGATGAGAATTTTGAGAATTTATAATAGCTTTTATTATTTCATTTATTTTAATAGCTGAAATTTGTGTTCATTTCAAAGAGAATGTATCAGAGGGCTATTCTATATTGAAAATGAGATAACACATGAAAGTATTTTGTAAGCTGTAAAATCCTATGCAGATAAATAAAAGTGTGAGATGGAGATTAGCACTTATTCTTTCAAGGTCACACTAGTAGTTTATAGCTGAGGTTCTAGACTCACACTTTTTGAGTTCAAGTCTGGGTTTAACCCCTCACTATGTAACTATAGGTAAGTTAAAAACAAACAAAAAAACTCTGTGCCTCAGTTTCTCTGTCTATTAAAGTGGTATAAAAAGAATATACCCACTTCATAGGGTTGTTGTGAAGATTAAATGAATTAGTATATGAAAGTCCCTTAGAAGAGTAACTTGCACACAGTAAATGTTACATGTTAGCTCTTATTTTCATCACCAACATCATCACCCCGTCATGTAGAATGGGTAGATATTAATAACTGCTCTTAGATACCAGGCTAATCAGGTTTTTCTCTGTGGAGTTTTCCTTCTACTCTGTGATTTGCATTTTCATCAGAGAGTTTATTGAGGTCAAGGACTGAGTTTCATCCATTTTCATGTTCTCAGCATTGAGCATAGTTCCTGGCTTATAATAGACATTCAGGAACTGAATGGATTATATTGTATAATCACACACATGACTTTTTCAGAGAGAGGTACTCTTGGAGAAGTGTGAGAAAGTTGGTAGCATTTGGTGTCTGCATACTGTTAGTCTCTCTTTCTGATCTACCTTTTCTTTGCAGAGAAAAAATGGTTTCCTCTTGTTCCTCTTTGCCTGTCCAACCTGTCCTCCTGGAACCCTCTGCAGCCTCAAAGTAACCACTCTGGTGCCTTTGTAGGAAAGCTTTCTTGACCACTGCCACCCAAGATCAACTCTTTTTTTCTGTGCGCTGTGTACACAGACACACACACACACACACTCTCTCTCTCTCTCTCTCTGACCACTGCCACCCAAGTTCAACTCTTTTTTTCTGTGCGCTGTGTACACACACACACTCTCTCTCTCTCTCTCTCTCTCTCTCTCTCTCTCTCTCTCTCCCTCCCCCCACCCCCCGGCCCTCTTTAATGTTTTTATCTTTAGATTAGGGGATATATATGCCCATAGTGTAAAATTCACAAAGTACAAAAGACTGTGGTAAAAAGAAGGGTCTTTGCCTCCCTAAGAGGCAGTCACTGGTGCTGCTTTCTCATGGGTCCTTGTTTGAAGCGTGTGTGTGTATGTGTGTGTGCTGATGGTAGCATATTAGACACACTCTTTTACTTGATGTTTTTATTTTTAATTCACTTAATAGATTTTGGGTATTCTTCCACATCAGTACGTTAGGGTGTTCTCATTTGCGTTAATGGCTACATAGCAGCTCATCATGTTAACCAGTTCCCTGATGGTGGGAATGACTGTTTTTTATCGCCATCATTACTGCAACAAATATTCTTAATGTAAATAAAACTCCACGCCAGTAGGCCTGTATCTGTGAGATAAATCCTGGGAAGTTGCTGAGTTAAAGGATATGTGAATTAAAAATGTTTTAGTTTGGAGGACAAATTGCCCTTCATAAAGATTATATTAATTTTTTTTTCAATCAAAAATGTATGGGAGAGCCTATTTCCTACATACTGGCCAACTCAGGTGTTGCTAAACCTTTTTGGTCTTTGCCATGTACATAACCCAGGGAAACTGATTTTATTCCACTTACTGTTATCCTTAGAGTATTTCTATCTTACATATGTTATCAACTCTTTGCAATCTTGAATAATCTCATATTTTCATTGACTATGTTCCTTAACTTATAGGAGCATTCTATTTTCTGATGTTCTTTTCCATTGACATTTGCTTGACAAACCATATAGCCCAAGTTTTGACTTGGAAAATACACTTGCCCTTTTATGCATCTTTGCATTGTTTTGCCCCCTCAGTTACTTCCAGGTCATAGTGCTCTGTCATTGTTGTCCTAAATGGGCAGAATCTGTTTTTGTAGTTTATTTTATACTAGTTGGGATTCCCTGGTAGCTCAGCTGGTAAAGAATCCGCTTGCAACGCGGGAGACCTAGGTTCGTTTGATCCCTGAGTCGGGAAGATCCCCTTGGCAAGGGAAAGGGTACTCACTCCAGTATTTTGGCCTGGAGAATTCCATGGACTGTATAGTCCATGGGGTCACAAAGAGTCAGACACGACGGAGTGACTTTCACTTATATTGGTTCCTGCCTTTGTGTTAAATATTTTAATGAATATGGCCAGTGTCTGTTACTATGTATATATGACTCATTCCGAGTACTCCAACCCAGCCTGTTTACTGGTTCTGACTTTTACCTTGTCAGAGATGCTAACACAAATTCACTTAAAAGATATCAATAAGATGTTATGACTTTTTTCCTAGTAACCCCAGAGAGAGCCTTTCTGGGTCTGCTCTGCAGAGCTGCTTGAGTTAAGTGGGAAGAATCTCTTAAAAGATGGCTGTCTCGGGTAACGAGGAAGCTTAGGGACTTAGCTGAGTCAATGGAGTGCCCTGCAGAGCCGAGGCCATGAGATCCAGACGGCTCTGCAGGGAGGCCTGGTTCTTCACCAGACGGTCACATGCACTCCTCCAGGGAGCACGATGAGAAAAGTAGAGTGGGCAGTGACATTGTTAGCCAGGCTGAAGATTGAGGTGTGGGGGGATTCAGGTAAGTGGCTTAGAATCAAACCATTGAAAGTCATTGCCAGGGTATGAATTATTTTGATACTTTAGGTATCAAAATACTTTACCTGGGATTGTTAATCAGGTAAGAGACACAGTGGGCTAGAAAGTCCTGACTCAGAATCGAAATAATTTCTTTATTAAAATAGCATTTCTAACCATGCGATAGGAGAGGTCTGCTGATACAGTTGTACAGTTTATTATACACTACACAAAAGCACCTGGCTGAGGTGGCAAGGGGTGACTAAATACCAGCCTGTGTTCTAATCTCCAAGGCATGCATCCAGAGTGCCTGGAGGAAAGGGTGCCTTTTGGTAATTCATCTGCTCATTCAAATGCTCAGGGCAGGCAAGCAGAGGCTTTGTTCCATTTATCTCATGTCTTGGACTTAATGCGAAGAACATTCTCTGATCTGTTTTTAAAATCCTGGGATTAGAGTGTAATAATATTTTCTGGTCCAAAAATTGCGTTCAACAGTAAATGATAGCAACTGGTCTTAATTCAGTTCACTTTTATGAAATGAGGGTAGGAAAGAAGAGAATGTAAGTATTTGACTTTGAAAGAGTAGGCTCCTTTATGAAAAGAAGTCTTGGACATTTGTGCTCTTTTTTCTTTTTAAGCCTCTATTCTCATCCATGTTGTTTCCTGTTTGAGAACAGTCACAGCAGAGTGCATTGGGCCTGAGAAGAACGTCTTTTCAGCCTTTATTGAATTATCTCCATCCCAACAGTGTGACGAAACTCTTCCTGTTATTAATTGCATTCTCATTTGGCCAAAGGGTTAGCCATTCTGAAAAGTGATTTGAATGTCCATATCCTTCCCAGGCCTAAGCATCTCTCTTGTATTTTGATAAATGAACATTTTTATGGACTGATTTGGCTTACATTTAGTGGCATAAACAAGAGAGTCTGCATAAGGCCTTCATACTCTCCCTTTCTTTCCGCCTTCTCTCTTTGTCTCTCACTTTCTCTCTCTCTGTATAAAATGTTCCAAATCACGTAGAGCTCTGGAGGTCTGTAGGCCACATTAGCCTGAAATGTGAGTTTGGCTTGGCTCACTCACTGTTGTGATTTGACACACAGTGTTGTTTTTAAATGCATTTAGATAAGAGTTGTGCTTCTTAGTTAGTCACTATTCTGACCATTCCCTTTTGTTTTGTATCTGGTATACTTTAACTGTGTTACCTTGGTTGGTTTTTAAGTTTGCGAATTAAAATCCTTAGTAGAATATAAGTTTGCCATCCTTGCTTTACATTTAGGATTCCCTGTGATCATAGAGTTAAAGCAGGAAACTAGAAGATAGAATAAAATTCTGCCCCAGAGAGTTATTTAGAGAAGCATTTTACATTGAATAAATAATATTTTTACTTCTAGTTTTGAAATGTTTTTGAATATTATCATTTCACACTGATATCATACCCCAAGCATTCCTCATATTGAATTACCATTAACCTGGGCTGGGCCTTATAGCAAGATAAACATCAGGTTGGTAGACAGAATTAGAATACTGTATCAAGGTCTAGAATACCAAGGGTCAGTAGTAGCCCAGCCACTTCCAGCCAGAATATACACAGACAGTGAGGTCAAGACAAGTCATAAGTCAGAGCAAGGTAGACAGACTAGAAAATCATAATAGCCTCCAGGGCTCGTGGGAAAAGGAGAACCAAGATTCTGGGCCTCTAAGGACACCAGGAAATATACGAACATGAAAGGGATGAAATCAGAGTTGGCAGAAAAAGAGGCTGGAACTGAGCAAGGCAGCTAAGTGGTGGGGGCCTAAAGTCCAGACAAGGGGACTCAGGGTCCTTGATAAGGAAATAGATCACTGAGGGAGTCAGTATAGGGCATGATATCAAAGAAAGGAGTCTGCCACAGAGAAGCCTCATTTGTTTAGATTTTTCTTTTTAATTAATAGACATTTTTAAAAAGAGCAGATTTAGGTTTACAGAAAACTTGAGCCTATAGTGCAGAGATTTTTTGATATGCCCCACCTCTGAAGCTGCCATTTTTAGCATATTGCATATTTGTGTGTTATATCAGTTACAGCTGATGAACCAGTGTTAACATATTATCATTAACTAAAGTCCGTCATTTCCGTTAGAACTCAGTCTTTGTATTATACTGTTCTATGGGGTGTTTTGGTGGTAAAATATATGTACCACAAAACCTATCATTCCAACCTTTTTTCAACATACAGTTCGGTGGCATCAAGTTCACCTTGTACAGCCATCGTGACTGTCCCTCTCTGACACTTCGTCATTATCCCACACTGAAACTATGCCCATTAAATGTGCCCCTTCCCACTCCTAACCCCTGGTAACCACTGTTCACTCTGTTAGATACTTCATATAAATAGAATTGTACAATACGTGTCACTTTGTGTCTGGTTTATTTCATTTAGCACAGTGTCTTCAAGGTCTATTCTGTAGTATGTATCCGAGTTTCATTCCTTTTGAAGGCTGAATAATATTCCATTGCCTGTGTATACCACATTCTGTTTATCCATTCAGCCATCAATAAATACCACCTAAGAGCGCTAATGCTACTAATGGACTTTGGTATACAAGTATGTTTTTAACTCCTGCTTTCAATTCACTGGAAGTGGAACTGCTGAATCAAATGTCATGTATCCACCAGTGTAATATAAAGAATAGTTTCATTGACCTGAAAATCTACTTCAACTCTTCCTCCCTCCCCATCTTTGTCTCTGCTTAAATTTTAGAATGTTCCTTCTGTGATGATTTAATTACTGTTTATACTTCTCTTAATATGGAACTTTCAGGTAAAGATGAGTAGAATCCCTGGGATTAATAGAATTAGTGAAATCGGGGATCAAGGGAGTCAAAAAGCAAGAAATTCTGAAAGATTATTTTTCATCTCTTTGGCTTTTGATTGTGAAATTTACCTATACAATAAACACAGGGGTAACAAATACAGAGCTTTAGAATGCATGGGTTTCAAATAAGATGTTTTATGGGGAGAGAGTTTTATAACTTACCTGTTTATTTCAGAGAGCTATATTAAGCATCTGCTGTATGTCAAGTCTTGAGCTAGATGCTTTCCGTGGAAGTTAAGATGCCACTCATGCACGTCAGAGGCAATGTTAGGAATTTCCACCTTTTGCATTGACTGAGCAACCCCTTCACAGTTGTTCCCCAAGAACTGTGTTGCGAAAGATGTCTGTTATGTAACTACACTTGCACTAGGCTTTTTTCAGTCCACTCGCAGTAGCTTTTGAGCCCCCATTATGATTTTCAGGGGGTCCGCGTGCTCTTGGCATCTTGATAGGAGAACTGCCTGGCCAGCTTTCTGACTCAGAGTGACTGACCTTGTGCCCAGTGCTGTCACTGAAGCTGTGCTGAGGTGCTCTGTGTGGCTGTTTTCCAGACTTGCTTACTCGGATTACCATTTCTCTGTCTTCTTCAATTGCTTGCTGACCTAGGCTTTTCCACTGTACTTCTTTTGTGCTGATGCCCCATTAAAATGTAGGGGGGAAAGAGCAGGCATTTACTGGGGTACAGTGTGAAGGGGAGAGGGCTCTGTGTTTCAGGTGGCTGTGCTTGTGATAGCAGGGGTCTCCACGCTTTTTATTGTTTTCTCCTATGGGCAGGAGCACACCCTTCTGATATTTAATTACTCATTTTTATACATGGTCTGCATAATGTTGATATGTACATTATTAGTGAAACCTAGTCTTACCCCCCCTCATTGTTTAAACAAAAGTTCATTTTAAATAAAATTACAAGAGTTTGCATCCTGGAGCACATGCTTCTTACTCTGAAAACCTGGACTGGGACAGCTAGCTGTAATATTTCTTTGCTGAGCATAACAGTTAACCACTGTATACAACTGTAGCATTGATTCTGTAGATAAAGCTAAGGATTCTACAACAGCTGTAAATAGACAAGTAGCTTTAATTAGAGGGAGGTCCTAGCATCTATTCCGTAGTCACTGTGCTACTCAAGTGAGTAGCTGTCACACTTTTCCCTTTGCTAACCATAGGTTTGTTTTCTATATCTGTGAGTCTGTTTTGTAAATTCAGGTCATTTGTATCATTTTTTTAGATTGCACGTGTAAGTGATATATGATGTTTGTCTTTCTCTGTCTGACTTACTTTACTTACTATGGTAATCTCTAGATCCATTTATGTTGCTTCAAATGACGTATCATTCTTTTTTATGGCTGAATAATATTCCATTGTTAACATATACTGTATCTTCTTCATCCATTCATCTGTTGATGGACACTTAGGTTGCTTCCATATTTTGACTGTTGTTAGTAGTGCTGCTGTGAATATTGGTGTGTATATATCTTTTTGAATTAGAACAACTAATATTCTTTAGATACCCTGTGAGTGTTTATATTCCCAGACTCTGACCATTCACTGGGTATGATACTGTGTAATGATTCATTTAGTAATTGTAGTCCACATTTCCTGCTGGTTTTGCTGGATACTTTTTAAGCACGTTAGTTCCTTGTGTCTGCACCATCAGCAGTTTGTGATTCTTAATACAAAGCCAAATAAAATCCATGAACAACAATCCACTAAAGGTACTTTAATAGTACAAACTTTTATATGAATCATTAATAGGATCCTCTCTATGTAGTTGCTATTTGGGGTCTGGAGGGGCAGACAGTCAAAAGGAGATGAAAGAATAAGTTGCATTTAGTGTTTCCAGTGTTCCAAAGCTTGGATATAAATGAAAGATGATCATTTCTATTTAATTTATCTGGCTAGATTCCTGTGCCTAATGGCTGCATATATACCATAAACACTGTGAAGAAGCAACCATGGAAACACTTGTTTTCTTGTTGGGCTAAATTTACTCTGGGTTGAATATTAACACAGTGCCTGGCAGTACTTTAAAAGCAAAAATAGCTTAAGCGTGACTCACTGTGAGTCATTTACTGCTAGTGGGGCTATACTGCCTAGAGCTTGACATTGAACGAGTTGGCAGCCTGTATTGCTACATTTTTTCTAGGAACTCTGAACACATTTCATTCTTGTGAATTCGCTTGTGCAAGATATTAAATAGAGTAATATGTTTATTTTGTTTCAAAGTCAAATGAATTTGAGAATGGTGAAACTAAAGTATTTTTCTTGGGCTTTCTGGAAAAGCCAGATTCTCAGAATTCTCCTGTGGTTAAGGACTTACTTTATTTTATAAAGAATTAATCAGATGTCATGGAGATTTTGTTTTAGATGCTTGGGCTTTTCTGATCAAAAACTTCAGACTGCCATGAAACCCACTGCAAAAAACAAGCCTAAGCTTTACTACCAAGTCCGATTCATTAATTTTCCAACGTTACCTGACATGATGGATTGTGCCATTCAGAAAGCTTTTTCTTTTACTTTTTCTTACCACTTCTTTAAAAAAAAAGTACAATGAGGCATGCAGCATAGCTTGCCTGGGGTTTAGTTGGGTGTGTGACGGTAAACTTCTCTCTTATTATTAAAGGTTATATAATGGGACGTTCATTGGTTTTGAAAGGCAGACAAAACCCACCCACAAGATTTCTATTGGCCCTTTAAATGCCTTGCGTGTCTTTCCCTGGGTAACCCCTGTGGTTGAGGAAGGAGTGAGTGGCTTGTTGGCTGACTGCAGGAAAACCTCTGAAGGTTCCAGCTGATCTCATCTGGGCTGGGGTCAGAAACAGCTAGGAATCTAAAAGTGCATATATGAGGATGGTTTTCCCTTGATGTTGCAATCTTTACTTTAACATGTTTTTGTGTTTAGTTTCTGGAGTTGCCTAACAATATAATTTCAATTGAGGCTTAGTTTCAGCTCTTTTATTATGATATGAACTGTGGAGGAAGAGGATTTCTTTTTTTTTTTTTCCCTATTTAAGGGCATTATCATTTTGCAGAATTCAGTGATTTGTATAGAAAGACAGCCTAAAACCAAAATGAGCCTAAACTAATGCTTGATATTATTTTGAAATTGTTTTACCATAAAATTCTTACATGAAGAGATGTAACTCTGGCAGAGAATTTCAACATAGTTGCATAAATGCTGTTTCATATTACAACTTGTTCTCTGCTTGACTTCATTGAAATTAATAAAAGGACTCTTTCAGAAGGATCTGGTGAGTTAGCATCATGATTAAAAAAAAAGGAAAGGACTTACTCATACTGTATCCTGTGTTGCTAAGTTTTCAAAGTTAGCTATCTCGACCACACCCAAAAAGCCCTTTCATAAGACTGAAATCCACTTATTCATTTATGCTGGCTTAGAATTTTCTTCCCAGTAAAATAAAAAGTAGAAGAGCTGAGATCGGTTGTGAAGTTTCCCTGAGATATAGGTTGGTTTCATGAAGAACTAACATTTGGAAATTGAGTTGCTGCCAAATCGTGAATGTAATATGTGGTTCCTTGTTCTGTGGTTAAAGAGATCCTGTAAAGCTGGGCTTTCTGATTTGGGCCTGCTGGGTGCTAAAAATATCCCAAGGTGTTTTCTGTACCTCCAAAGGGGTACCATCACCCTGCTGTAGATCTAGAAGAGAGGATGCCAGTTCAGGTATAGCCTTCACTTATGTCTCAGTCATGTGGTCTCTCTGCTGCTGCATTTTGGCTGCATATAAATGAGTTAGTAGTTTGTATGGCTTGAAAATTAACTCAACAAGTTTTAGTTAACCAGCCTTTTCTGGGTTGCAAACTGAGGGGGCCTGTTCTAAATGAGTCTCAGCATAGCCCAGTAGCCACTCTGTTATGCAGTTACGTAGATGTGCTTTGTCCATAGAAATGTATTAATTAAAACAACATAAAGACTTCACACAGGGTCTAGCACAAAGTAGGCACTTAGTAAAAACTCATTAAATCTGAATTTATTTATGCGGCAAATATTACAGCCTTATTTGATCCACAAAGCTTTGTTCTTTTCCTTTCATTCATTCCTGTACTCAAACATTTATGAACTCTTATTATATGCGAGAAACTGTGAGATATTTGAGACAAAAAATTAGTAAGTCTTCAAGAAGTATATTCTTAACTTGGAAAGGCAAGTTATTGAATACATTAGTCATATTTTCTTTCTTTCTTTGCTTTTAGATTTGGTTACAAGGATTTTGTTACCTTGCAGTTAACTTAAAAAAAAAAAAAGACACAGTGACAATCATTGCCCTTCTTTAAGCACTTCCCGTGTAGCCAGCTCTGTTCAAGGTGCTGTGAGCTGGGTAGTGGTATCATATCCATTTTACAGAAGGGGATATGGAGCCTCACAGAAGTTGAGCAACTCGCCCAACTTCATATTCATGATTCAAACCCAGAATCTGGCTGCAGAGTCCATGCCCTTAGCCCTTACGTCAACTGCCCTTTGGTGACTGCCTTTGTTGAGGAAAAAGAAAGAACTCTTTAAAAGTAGGAGAAAAAGAGGAAGTCAACACACCAGTGATAATATGATCTCTTTTGTGAGACATGAGGTTTTTTTAAAATTGATTTTGGAATTCTGTTGCTGAAATTAAGTGGCCTCTTAACTGGGCTACATCTTTGAGAGAGACCCATCGCATATGCAGCATATGTTAGGCCATGTGTGCTGATCCCTAAAAGGAGCTGAGTCTGAAAACTTCATGTTTTTTTGCATTACCTCAGAGACAAAGTCCAGCTCTTAAACCAGAGCTGGGTTCTGCCACCCAGAGAGGTGCGGCGGGGCAGCGCCTGGAAACAGCCTGGCTGACAGTGAGGCCTCTTCCTCCAGCGGGAGGCAATGCCACTTCTCACCCTGTGGCTCTTTCAAGCTCTCTGACATCCTGTTTCTTGCCCTTTCAACTCCATTCACTTCAAACCCTCCGATTATTTTTTTTATGGTCAACACTATTAGACGGTTATTCAGAGCCCCACAGCTCTTGTTTCTTCCTTGGCTTCGTCCAAGTTCCTGAGAGCTTCAGAAGGGGAGGAAGAGTTCACCCTGTTCCCACATCCAGTCTTTCGCCAGCATCTCCCTGCGATGCAGGGTCTAAAGGTACAGTGAGTGAAGAATCTTCTCCAGGGAGGTCCTGATAGTTTATTTGTTCGTATTGTGCATTTGGGCACTTTTGTTTTTATTTAGTAAGATGCTCCCTTTTTTATTTCTCAGTTTATTTTTACAGGAAAGTGTTCTCTTAACATTGGGAGCAGATTACACTTATTTGCTGAACAGAGTTGTTTGCACGGATGCTTGAGTTTTCACTTCAAGGCAGCACTGCTTTTGGCAGTTGTAAACAAATTATTGTATTTTTTTGGCAGGGTATAAAATAACACACTTTAACTTGAGGTTGAATGCATTTCCTAGTACAGTATTAGCGTTTTCTTATTCTTCAAGTGATGATTTCCAAAAGATGATTTTTTTAATAGAGTTGTTAGTTTTTAATCCAAGTATATCCTTCTGTCCAAGTTGCCCCCACTCAGCACCCACCTATGTAGCACTTTATTGGCACCTTTGATTCAATACAACCTTTATATTTATTTGTAAAAAAGAATACATAAACTTCCTTCAAGACAACCAGAATCAAGCATTTCGTCCAGAGCTTTTCCTTGGCACATTAAACTGATATATTGGGAGGTAAGATGCTGTACTTGGGAAATAAAGGCAGTCCTACCCCAGACTCATTATAATTTTTGACTAAATATTCTTGTGACGCAGTCTCTGTGTGCTCTTTCTTTTAAACATGTCCAATCCTGACGTTTTAAAATAACATTTTATAAATTTGCCAGGAAGGGAAGGTGACCATACAATTATCAGATGGTAAATTCTAATCATGGGACATTCACGTGGGTCTTTTGTAATTGCAGACAGTGCGTCCATTGTAATTGAAGATAGTGCAAATGAGGACATGGGGTGGCTGGGAACAGAGGATTGAGAGGTGAGCAGCTGCTCTGTGCTGTGTCCCCTCGATCGTGACCAATGCCTGCAGCTCAAATCAGTTCTAGATCTTACCCTCGACGCTTGGGGGATCTTGAGGGTTTGGGAAGCCAGTTTAGGCATTGCAGGCAACTCTCATTAGTGTTTTCCTAGGTTTTCACTTCTGACTTCTGGAGAAAGGAATGCCACTTGTTGGAGAGGGAGTGGGGATGAATCTTGAGAATAAGAGTATGGTTTTGGAAGTGGAGTTGGAGTGGGTACGTAGAAAAGAGGGAGAAGCAGAGGAATAGACACAAATCGGGGAGAAACTTTGGGGAGGAAGACAGTGGAGAGGAAGAGACAACTTTCTCCCCACTTGCTGCTCCCTGTTCAACAATCTGGTTGTTTCTGCTTTCTCCTTAGCTTCCTCTTTTCCCTGCCCCTTCGATGGCTCTGCCCTCCGAGACTCGTTCTCTCATCCTCATGCCTCACCTGTCTGTGTCCTCTCAATCCCGTCTCCAGCCCACTCATGCACCTCCGTCAGCTTCCCGTTAGCGGCCCTGCCCCGCTCTGCAGAGGGGTCCACCTGGAATCACTTAGGATCTGTTTTCTTAGAATCAGCCTTGACGACCCAGCAAGCGTAACCAGCCTTTCAGGTTCCCTTCAAGTTAGAATGAAACCCTGTGCTCATCTTTTTCCATCTTCCAAAAAGCTTGGACAGTCTCCAGATCTGAGACAGAAGATAGCAGAGGACCTGCCGTGTCCTGGACATTGGGGTGGGGTTCTTGTTAACCGCATCCTCACTGGTCCTGTAGAGAACAGCGAGGGAGCGTGGGGGTTTCCCCACATCTGTGCTGCTCAGACAGGGCAAGTCACACAGCTGACAAGCAGCTGACCTGGATGCCAGTTCAGTCTCTGCCCCTCCAGAGCTGGTGCTTTGCTGCCTGCTGAATAACTAGTCAAAGGTTTACTTACTCTATCTAGAATTCAGGAAAGCTTTTATTAACATCTTCTTCTAAACTGTAGCATTAACACTTGGTGTCGAACGATGTCTACACAAATATATTGCAGTTAATATTAAAAATCAGAACGTCTTTTACTGGGCTCATAAAACTTCTTTAGTATTTGCAAATCAGGTTAAGCTTTAATTAGAATTTCTTGATATTAATCCTTTTTAAGATTACTTTTCTAACTATGCAAACGTTTATGTCATAGAAAATTCAAATAACACAAAAGACAAAAGATAAAAATCACCTCTAATCCCACCACATAGTAATGGCTTCTATATTTCCATAGTCTGTTTTTCTTATAAAACATATCCTTGCAAGATTGGAATCAGTTTTGTGTTCTGATTATTTCCCTCACTATAGTGCGAGTTCATAATGTATCTGAAAATATGATTTTAAATTGATATCTAATATTCCATTTAGGTAGCATGATTTTCCTCTTTGAGTCATTACTCTCTATTAATATTCACTCACGAGTAGTCTGTCAGTGGATGATAATTGATTTTATCAGTTTAATAGTTTAAAAATAATATCTTTTTCTTTGCACTGAGTCTGAAATATCAAAAATTTACCATTTTCAGGTCAATTCTTTGTTATTTTAAATTTACATATTGGAAGGATTAGTAGTATATTTTTCAAGTAGAAGTTGTTTTCTAAAAATTACTTCAGAAGTTGAAACAAGTGATTGGTGTTTTGTTCTGGTAAAAATTTATTCATTTTGAAAATGTTTTGATACATTTATTCAACCAGCAGACCTTTATTAAATCCCTCCCAGTACAAGGTGCTAGTTGCTGAGAATTAAGAGAAGAAGCATGCTTTCTGCCTTCAAGAAGCTTGTAATTCACACAGGTAACACAGATAAGCATAATTTTATATTTAATACAAATATAGTAGTAATGTTATAACAGAAATAAATACAAAAATAAAGCTGTAAGCAGTGCGCATGGAGAACACGAAGGAAAAGTGGTTAATTCTGGTTGGTAGAAGACTCCCTGGAAGAGCTGACATTTGAGCTGGGCCTTGAGGCATGGGTAGCATTTCATTTGAGATGGCAGTTGAAGGACATGTGAAGCAAGGGCATAAAACACAGAACCACAGAGAGCTGAGAGCACGTGTCACATTTGAGGCAGTCATGTCTCCCAGATGGGCTGGTGTTTTATGTGCCAGGGTCATGGGGTCAAGTGTAATGGGAGTGAGACAGAGGGCAGTAGTAGCATCAAACCTAGAGCAAGAAGGGATCAAACAATTGATGATTGATTAGTGTGTGTCTGGTGGCTCAGATGGTAAAGCGTCTGCCTGCAATGCGGGAGACCTGGGTTCAATCCCTAGGTCAAGAAGATCCCCTGGAGAAGAGAATGGCAACCCACTCCAGTGCTCTTGCCTGAAAAATTCCATGGATGGAGGAGCCTGGTAGGCTACAGTCTGTGGGGTCACAAAGAGTCGGACACGACGGAGCAACTTCACTGGTAGTGTGTGTCTGACTCTGTGCTACGTTCCTTCTCATTCATTGATGATCTCATTTGATTTATGTAACAATTTTGTGAGCTATTAATATCACCACTTTGGAAGATGGAAATAAAAAGCTCAAGAAGCCTAAGTGATTTCCCCCAAAATCACAAAGCTTTATGAGAGGCAGGACCAAAACTCAAACCTAGGCCTGAAGGTCATGCTTTTTTCCCCACTACAAGTGTAGAGAGTTGTAAAAACCACGTTCATGTTTGGATTTTTGTGTAGGTTGTGCCTTTGTTTTTTTTTAATGGAGTATAGTTGCTTTATAGTGTTGTGTTAGTGTCTGCTCTACAGAAGAGTGACCCAGCCCTACATATACATGGATCCCCTCTTTTTTGGATTTCCTTCCCACTCAGGTTACCATAGAGCCCCAAGTAGAGTTCCTTGTGCCATAGGGTAGGTTCTCATTAGTGATCTGTTTTATACATAGTAGCAGTAGTGTGTATGTGTCAATCCCAATCTTCCAATTCATCCCACCACCACCCCCCTTGCCCCTTTGATATCCTTTTTTTTTTTTTTTTGTATGAGTGATATTATCTGACTAATGAAGGTACTTCTAGTGGCAGAGCAAAGAAGAATTGAAAAATGATATTGCAAGAAATGAGACAAGATGGAAGACTCTTGCAGAAATCAGAGTAGGGCATGGAGAAGCTGAGCTCCTGCGGAAGTGGCAGGACTGGAAGAAGAGGAGGTGGGAGAGGCGTAGAACGGGAGCCCTTAGGAGACCGACAGTCTGCAGGCGGTTAGGACGTCTAGGTTAGTCTTCCTGACTTCTGAAAAATCACGTACTCTTTTTTCCCTTACAAAACCCCATGTATTTGGAAATTAAATGTTCACTTTTCAATGATGATTATATGGTTGTGTAATTAGAAAGTATTTATAATAGAATAAAAATGAAAAGGGAATTTACCAGAATTTGTTGCATACAGCTGAAGCTGCTTAATGCAGTTAAATACAATGTGGAGTCTTGAATATCATATGAAAACTAATAATAGACACTAGTGTAAAATTTTGTGAAATTTGAACAAAATCTATACTTCAATGATACTGTATCACTTGTTAATTTCCTGTTTTTTTTTTTTTTACAACATAGTATTTCTTTATATTCTCAGAATTGAATTAGAAGTTTCACTCCTCATTCAGAAAGAACTTCTATAATCACCAAGATGATAAATTTTCTAGACATTTAGCAGTAATGCTAGATGCCAAAATACATGAAGCTATATAAAAGTTTTGAGTGAATATAAATTAGAAAGAAGTCTAGCATTCTGTTCATGATAAGTCAAACAAGTGGAATCAAAATGTCATAATTTTTTTAGCTAGGCAAAAATTCATACATTTTCTAAAATATGCATATTATACATACTGTATACATATATGTATACAAAAGCTTTTTACCTTGGCTTGATAAAGGCTTGAAAAAGAACAACAACAACAAAAAGAGACAGAGAAATTGGAAAACATAAACTAAATGAAATGGGAGCACTGAATGTGAAATAGAAAAAGTAAAAATCACATACCCTTAATAAATACTTTTGAGTTTGAATCCAATATGAAGGTTTTCATATTTAATCCCTTCTCCTGTGGATTTTTCCTGTGAATATCATTTTAGGGATTACTGGAATTAATGAAGAAGAATGGGTGTTCTGGGAGGTTGGCAAGAAAAAAGAGTAGAATTGAATTAGAGTTGGTTTTGGACATGATGGGTCCAAGATAACTGAAACAGTGCAGTCTTTTGAAGATGCTTCATAGAAAGTTGGAAGTGAGTCCTAAAGATTGTGGAAGGAAAACAATACCAAGTTTATGTTGGTGGCTGATTGTTTTAATGTTTTATCATTTGATTCTCAACTAAATATTTACAGCATTTTGAAAATGTTATACTTGGCGGTCTAAATTAAAGAGTGAGTATTCTTAAAATAAATCTTTGTATAGCCTAAAACATGAAGGTCTTTTAGATTGTAGTTCATTCACCTGTTTAGACTTCTTAGAATATTCAGAGGTATCGGCCCTAAACAGGTCTTCCAAAGCAAGAGATTCTCCAAAGCTCAGAGTGTCTTACAAATGGCTTATGTTTTTCAGTGACTTTCTCAAAACTATAATTTTCATTTCCTTCTGGCCAACCCTCCCTTACTGAGCTAATACCTATAAAGCCTAACCCAGAATACTTTGAATTTACCAAGACCCTACAATTATATGATTAAAGACACAAATGCTGGTTGATGTTTTTTGGTTTGTTTTTATTTTCGGTTTGATTTTATTTTATTTTAATTAAGGGTACTTCAGCCCACAGAATCTTTTATCTTAATATTCAAACCATGTTTCCCTTTGGGGAAGTAGGGATGAGAAACAGCTGTAGTTCCTCTGTATTTCATGAAGTCCAATTAACTTTCTTCCTTTTGTCTATTTTCTGTTCAGTGTCAGTATCCGTATCCTTGATGAATATTTATTGAATGCCCAAGGAATAGTAGCACTATTGTAAGTTGAGCACATGCTGATGTGGAAAAGCACCTTTTCTGTTTTATTGCTTACTGGATAAAAGGCCCAAAGAACTATGTCAGGTTCACAAAATGAGTCTTTCGTGCAAAATAGATTCTCAGAACAAGTACCTGAAAATGGAAACCTTCCTGTTGGACAAAATGACAAAGCACAGTCAAATCCACGGGTCTCTGTAATCTTGCCGCCCCTCTCTCGCTTCGACGGCAGGGGGCAGCGGCGTAAGTTATGAATGCTGGCCCTTCTGTTCCGTGCGCCCTGGACACGACTGGCTGCATGGACAGCGAGCTTTTGAGGCTGAAATAGAAGATTAAGGCCTTGAACAAAATCACAGATTAGATCAGTGGTTGATAAAAATTACAGTATCTGATTTTACATCTAACACATATTAGCCTAATCTCTTGTTTTTACGTCTTCCAGAGAAATTTTGAGAAAACAAATATTTGGGACTGTTAGTCATAGAGTAAACCTCGTAGTCTCAGGATGTTTATAGTTGTCTTACAGGTAGTAGCAGGATGAGCCAGTAGACAGGAAGTGCTGTGCCACATAGTGGAGAGTTAGTAAATATGAACAAATGATTGCTGATATCCCTTCAGGAAAACAACTTGTTTCGGTAGCTTTTCAGTGAGTTCACAGTCTGTCGCTGCCGTGTCTTTGGCCAGCGTGCAACAGTATAATAATTCCAAGAGCAAAAAGTCTCTTAAGACCTTTCTTCTGGTTCTGCCATTTTAGTATTATAAGTACTCAGAGACTGACCTCTTCCAGACCTTTCTCATTCCCTGAAACAGTCTGTATTTCTTTTTGTGTTGCCACAGAACTCCGATCATACTCATCCTGACACTTTTGCACACTGTAGGTCACACCCACTAGTGAATAACGAGATGTTGTAAACAGCAACCCAATTGTAAAAGGTTGTGACCAGCATTTTATTAAAAAAAGAAAAAATACAGAATAGGGTAGATTAGAAAATACCATAGAGTGAACCGTGTATGGAAAGAGTCATGTTTCATAAAACTTCTGTTTCGCTTAGACTTGTTTGTTTATCCTGGGTTGCAGTATAAAATGTATTTCTTACTTTAGGTCATAGTTAAAAGATTTTTTTTGAAAAACACTTTGTTGCAGTATAAACCATATCATCATGTAATTGTTTTCTAAATCCATCCCCTCTGCTAGACTATGCACCTCTTGAAAAAAGGAATCACATTTTCTTTGTCTGTTAATTTCTGATAGCTGGAATAGATCTGCGTAACAGTAGATGTTTAGTGTTTGTGGAATGAATGAAAGAACTGAAATCTACTTAACTTCTCTGAACCTCATATTTTTCCTAAATTAGAATGTCACCCACCAGATCTCACAGTGTTCATGTTTAAAGTGGTTGAGATATGGATGTGAAAGTGCTTTATTGTAAGGATGATGTGCAGAATAAGGATTATCATCCAGCATAAACTTTGTTATTGTTGCTGGGCAGATAAGCTTCAGAAACTCTGAAACTCTTAAATCAGTATTCTAAAGATAACATATTTATTGCAGTACTATTAATAGTACTGTATTATCCCTTTTTAGGTTACAAGTTAGGAGACAGTCTTGAAAAATTAAGTATGTGCTTTTTCTTTTTCATTTTTGCTTTTTAAATTATGGAACAGTTAATTATAGAACATACAAAGTAGACACAGTATAAGATGGACTGCTGTGTACTCAGCTCCACCTTCTACCGACAGGCAGCAACTTAGAGCCAATTTTGTTTCATCTGCGTCCTCTCCTATCTCCTGCTTCCCTTGTTACTGTGAAGCGTTTCTTTTCTTCTCTCCCACTCCTCTCTCTCCCCCGACCCTCTTCCCTCTTTTGCTTACCTTTTCAAGTATGTAGAAATATTCTTAACATTCTTTTTTAAGATAGAGTCATAGTGCCAAGCAATGTAGGTTGGGAATTTAGACTAAAGTAATACAGCGCTGTGTGTGAATGAGCTCTTCTATGACAGGAACTAGCAGGTAAACAAGATATTTTATTTCCCAAGATTTTCATATGATGGTGACCAACTCCATTGCAAAACAATGATCACATTCCAGAGTCGTAAGTAGTTCTGGAGGCTTAGTTACACAATCACCAACTCTGTCATCTTCCTCAGAAATGTGACCTTACAGAAAAGTAAAGAGTCTGAAGCATGACAGGTCACTTTTAAAGCTTTTTGAAGTTTGTTTTCTATCATGTAAGAATCCTTAAGCTTTTGACCTCTAGCTAGGCAAGAAAAAATATCTGACTGAAACTTTTGAAATACTGTAAAACTATAATAAACTCCACTTTAAGACTATAGCCCCAGGCTGTAATATGTCACTCAGAAGTTAAAATCTACTTGGAAGAAAAAATTTTTAAGCATCATGTGTATTATTAATTTATAGTAATCTTTTTTTGGTTTTCATAATTTTGTGATTTGGGCCTTACTGTGATAAATATATAGATCCAAGTAATTTGAAACCCTAAAGATACTTAATTCTGTCAAATTTTACTTATTTAGAATTTTTCTTCCTTAAAGTCAAATGTAGAGACTTTTTTAATTTTGAACAAGGTATTGCTAAGTTTTACCCACTGCAGCAATTGAATAGTCCAAAACTGTGCATTTCTCAACTTAGTGAAAACCAATTGTTACTATTCTAACTCTGTGAATCACCAGGGTTTTTTCTCATTTGATCTCATTCTGCACAAACTACTCCATTTGACGAGTATTGTCTTGTACTGACTTATTTCCCATCAGCCCAATTATAAATTCAATATTGATGACATTTCTCCATTTTAGACCCTGACTCTATGTCCGTTTAATCCTGCCTCTCAGTGTAAACTGGAGTTAATTTTAGCCAGGTGAATGCACTTCCATATGGCCTCTCTGGGTGCCATTCTAACTCCCTGCTGTCTGATCATGGCACAACTCTCATTCATCAAGGCCACTTCCCCCCCATTCCTCTTCTCTAACTTAAGCTCTGCCAATCTTGTGGGACTCATTTCAAGTCCTACCTTTTCAAATAAGCCTTCCCCAGTAATATCTGTCTTCCTGGCTATTTTTATGTTTTGAGGGAAGAAGTATGACTTTATTTGGAAAGCTGACATACTGAGAAGATGGCAGACTAATGTCTCAAAATAACCATCTTATTGAGGTCTGGTTTCTGGCCTATTTTTAGTTCTTGATTTCCTGTGTCAGGTATATTTGCCCTTGAATATAATTTGAAAATTTCCCCCTAACTATAAAAGTAATATATGCTTCATGTAAAATTATTACATAGGATATTTGAAAGTGAAAAGATTGCTCCTGGCTTCCCAATTCCAGTCTGCAGAGATAACCACTGTTATGTGTCTTTACTGTCATATTTCTGCATAAGAGCAAGAATATACATGGCACATAGTACACACATACATGTTTATACACATGGAGATAGCTATAGATTTAGATATATTTTACACACATACACCATCTTATAGTTTTCTTTTTCCATTTGATGATGTATCTTGGAAATCTGTCCATGTCAGTAAATATAAGTGATTTCATTTAAACATGTCTCTCTATTGTGTCAAATTGTTTTATACGTATATATCTCATCTTCCTTCACAGAAGGAAAATGGAAACTCCTCAAGGGCAGGATAATTACATATTCCTTCTCTTTTCCATTCACTTATTCTTTACTCTTTGTGCATCTATTGCATATTTCGCTCTTCATGCTGTGGGAGATCAAAGACGTTTATTTCTCACAACCCCTAAGGGGTCAGGATCTAGCAGATCAGAATCTGTGTTTATCCTTAGAATTGTAACGCAGGAAGAGATTGAGAAGTGTCACCAATGTTTGTTACTGGAAATATGGCTGATTAAGTTATTTGAATAATTTTCTTGCCGAAAATTATTGAAGTTGTTGAATATATACAAGAACACATCCTCAGAGGAGCAAAGTCCTAAAACTCTAAGGAACTGTAAGGAAAAGCAAGAGTTCAAAGAAGCTTAGACAGAAAAACCTTTTGACAAAATTCAGCACCCATTTATGATTAAAAAAAAAAACCTCCAGAAAGTGGGCATAGAGGTGCATATTTCCAATATAATAAAGGCCATATATGACAAACCTACAGCTAGCATCATACTCCATGGTGAAAAGCTGAAACCATTCCCTCTAAGATCAGGAACAAAACAAGGATGTCCACTCTCACCACTTTTGTTCAACATAGTTTTGGAAGTCCTAGCTACAGCAGTCAGAGAAGAAAAAGAAGTAAAGGGAATCCGAATTGGAAAAGAAGAAGTTAAGCTGTCACTGTTTGCAGATGACATGACTATACATAGAAGATCCTAAAGCTGCTACCAGGAAACTGCTAGCACTCATCAGTGAACTTGGTAAAGTCGCAGGTTCCAAAATTAATACACAGAAATCTGTTGCATTTCTATACATTAACAACAAAAGATCAGAAAGAGACATTCAAGAAGCAATTCCATTTACTGTTGCATCAAAAAGAATGAAATACCAGAACTAACACTACTTTTTCCTTGAGGGCATTTGCTACTGCAGGCAAATTTGGACTTTGCTTGCATTGTGGGTAGTAAGACTACATAGAAACCTAGTAAATGATTAATATTAAGATTAGCATAATAATTTGGGGGTGGTGCAGAGTTTCTGGGGTACTCAGAATCCTCTGTTTATGGACCTGGTGGGAGCTCAGTAGGGTAATTTATTTTCTAAACTAGGCATTTTTGTTGTGTGTAATTTTCTGTATATGTGTTATAATTTAAAATAAAAAATTAGATGTGAGAGAACAAGTTATAAAACAATAATATGATCTCACATGTGTGTACATTATATAAATGTATATGTGCATGTGTGCCTATGTTCTATGAATAGAATGTGTAATATATAAATTCCACACATTGATAAAATACAGAAATTTAAAAATATATGTGTTTGGGAATGCAAAAGGTTATGTGTGTGTTTCATATACACAAAAAAGATGTGAAAGAGTATTCTCCAACTACCGAGGAGAACCTTGAGAGATAGAATAGGGGTGGGGAAGAAGCAAGAAAGAAATTTATTATACTTTGTGCTTCAAACCACTGTTAAATTTTTAAAATATTCATTATTATTTAGTATTTTAAAAAGACATTAAAAAGGATGGCTTCTGTTTCTGCCCTTAGATTTAAAAAAAGTGTTCCTTCCACCAGGCTCCATACCATTTGGCACAGTACCTTTTTTTTTTAATGTCTTATTCCTTGGCTAGACTGTAAGCTCTTAAGGGGAACAAGACAATTTTTATCTTTCTATTTCTTGTGTCTAATTAATCCTCATATATAGGAGAGGATCTATAAATGCTAGTAAAAAAATGAATGAATAAATGTACTTTAAAAAGAATTTAGGACTGTAGGTATCCAGTAGATACAGTGTTTCCTTAGAGTCTCTTGTTCCTTTTGAATATTATTTTGTATCTGGCACAGCAGTGGGTATAAAGTTGGCACAGTGAATACAGGTGGATTTGAATTTAACTGACACTTTGTGGAACCTGTAGGCAAATGTGCAGTCCGCCATGTGGTGCCCCTCTTGATCCCAGAAAGCAGAAAAATGCAAATACTCTCTGAAAATTAAACTAAGAAATGAACGTCTAACTGATTAAAGTCAAGAAAGGCAACGTGATCTTACAAGACATAAGGACTCTCTGGGTGCAGAAATTTGACTAACCTAATTGATGGTACTGACATCTTTAAAACACACAAACAGAAAAATGCTCAGGAGAGCATTTTCTCTTTCTCCAAAACAGAAGAAAAGAAAAACTCTTAATGAAATTGTCACGATACCTAACAAGGACTGTCTGACCAATAGCACCTGCCAGGTGGAGGCAAGCATCCAGCCTGCCTGGCAGGCAGATAGCCCCCTGTGGTACAGAGCTGAGAGCCTCATGCCATCTTGCACTGGAATCCTGCATAATTAACTCCACTTGCTCTGCTTCCGTGTGCACCAAGCTTCCGTCTGGTGATTTGCCTTCCCAAGGAGATAATGCACTATCAGGCTGATGCAGAGTCAGCATGCCTGATTCTTCTGTTGTTCACTGTAAATAATAAAGTCACCTTCTTCTTTTTTTATATACATCAGTGTCTTGTGAGTTTTGTTAGCATGAGTCTGCATTCCTGGGTCCAGTCAGTGAGATCGGGTACCAGAGTCTGCAAGGCTCATCAAGGTAAATACTACCTTGTGGGCATCTGTTGGAGCCAACTGCTGGATTTCCCAGGTGATGATGCCCATCTGTGTCATCTTGCTCCATGTCCCCTTTCCATTCCACACTTCACCAGAAAAAGTCTTCCCAGAAGTAGTATGTTAGAACATCTTAATAATGTGTGCATTTCAGCTGAAGAGTACCAAATAATACTGTGTCAATGGTAGTAGACCCTTATCCTCTGGGTGAGTATTATTGGTTTGGTGAATTTCAGACCCATTTGGGTAAATGGAATGTGTGATGTTATGTAGATGCCACATACCGAGGACCCCCAACAGCTCGTTTCCAGTTCTGGCTTCACAGCCCCTTCACTTCTGGCTCTCATCTCGTTGTCAGCATCAATCCTGGCATCATACTCAAGTCACTTCCTAACCTGGGTCTCTCTTGCAGCAGTGAAACCCAAAGAAGATGGAGGACACAGTGAGTTCGACAAGATTAAGGATAAGGATGCAAGTAGAGCAGGCAATGAACGAGGTTATAGAATTTTTTTTTTCTTCCATTCTCATCTTTCTCTCTTTCCTCCAAACAGTCCCAGTAGCATTTGAAAGGGTTTCAAAATTCCATACACTGCTATGGAAAAAATAAAGCACAAGTTCTCAACACCATGTTTTTCTGCTTACCTATAACAGAATGTAAACCAGATTTCAATAAATCATTAACAGCAATACCTTGTCAAAAAAGATATCAGAGTAGATAACAGGGCAAAACTCATACAACTCTCAAGTGAATCCTGGAATTTTTAAAAAATTGATTCTTGCATTACATAAGTACACTATCAGGTGGGACTTTGGTAAATGGAAGTTTTTCCTCTTTCTCTCCTATTCCTCCCCTGTCACCCCAGCTTCCAGCCAGAATAATTGATCGCTACATTTCACTATAAATTTAGCAAGAAGGTACCTAGAGCAATCCTCAGTTATCAATTTGATTTAAAATAATCTATATTTTATTGGTAGATTAAGACATAAAGATCTCAAATAGGACAGAAAAATACAGAATCTCTAAGACTTACTTGGTTCTTTAAAGCTGTTGTTTTGACAATCACAATTTTGTCAATTTTATACAGTGGAGTTCTGCCGCAAAATAAGGCACATGTAAAATTCATGAGACTGCTGTCTCTGTGTTATCAGAGTTATTCTTGTAGACTGATGTTAAATGAATACTATGGGGATGAATTGCTCTATAGGTTTGTGGGCCATTCCTGATTATTTAGATGCTGCTTAACCAGTCAGTAAATTTTTCAGGCTTTTTGACCAGATTTACCATCCTCTGGCTTTTATTTCCTTTGGATGAAAGATGATGATAATGAGGAAAGGGTCCATTTTTCATTCCCACATGAACAAGATGTGTTTCACAGCCAGAGACAGCCTGAATGTAAGTAAGATAAGTCGCTATACTGAGGACCCAACAGGGCGTCCATAGTGAAAGTTAGCCTGGGTAGCACTAAAACACTCAAAATCAAGCCTATCACCACCTCTGAAGTACTTGTCCTACTTTAGTGAATCAGTAACAGGATCTTATGATACAAAAGTTAGCATCTTCTAAAGCAAACCAGGCTATGTAGTATGTTACATGCTATATGGAAATAACCTCCCCTCTGCCAAAAAAGAAAGAAAAATCATATTTCCTAGTTTCATTAAATATTTAGTGAGTAGAGGCTAACCATGGTCAACATTTATTTTTTAAAAAAAGCACAACTCTCAAAACTGCCTGTATTTCTTCAGAACTTAAGTACTTATTTCCTTACTTTATCAAAGTACATGATATCTTGTCAAGATTCTTGCAAATATGGAAATACATAAAGATTACTCTAAGACAGAGGAATAGAGTGAGCCAGAGAAAGATGGTTACCTGAAAAGTGATGCGCATTTGACTTACTCTTTTCCCTGTGTCTCATTCCTCCTGAGCCCAGGCCACTGCCTGCCTTTTTTCTTTCTTTCCTTCTGTCGAAGGTCAGTGTCGAGACAGAGATTCACTGGACAGAACTGAAAAGACAGACTGCTGAGACAGAATTATGCTGAAGTTGGGCAGCATTATGGCAAGCTGAAGATGCAGTTTTCAAAACTATACAGATATCTTCAGACTTGGACCTCCTTTGTAATGAAGCCCTAACCTTTCATAGGCTGGCTACATAAGGAGCCTATATGAAATGACAAAGGAGACCGAATTTCCCTTTCATTCTCTGTTCTATCTTTCTAAATTCTTTTTCTGGCATCGTCTGGTTTTCTTCATACCTGCTACAGCCCTCTTAACTTTCTGATTCTTGTCCCTTTCCAATAAAAGATTTACCATAAGGCTTGATATAATTAAGTCAGTCTCTGTGTATGTATATTAGTGTGTCTGTGTGTTGTGTTTATGTATCTACATTTTGTTTTTGTTCATTTTTAATATACTTCAGCAGATTTCTTTCTAACCAAATAAACTCCAAGAGGGATATTTTTTAAGTTTTTAGGATTATTGACTCTTCACACAGTCTAGAAACTACTCTAAAAAAATGTTGGGTACAATTTCATGGTGTTTATGGCCTCTTAGTATTTATTTATGGATTCCACTGGTTTCAGAGTCCCTGTGATGAAATTCCAAAGTTACCTACTTCCCATGGTCACTGGTGATATTCATTCACCAGACACTCATCAGATGCCTTCTCTGTGCCAGGCACTGTGCAGGGCATTGAGATACAGTGAAACAGACATTGGCCCACATATCAAAATGTATGGTGTAGCTGAGGAGACAGACAAGTAAACACACAGTTGTAATACAGTATATGTACTGTAGTAGGAAAAGTACAGGGTACTTCAGGGAGCACATGAGATGAGTGTTTAATTCAGCTTTGAGGCATCAAGAAATTCTCTTTACACTGATACCTGAGTTGTTCTAAGTAAAAGGAATGCTATGTACAAAGTCAAGAGAATTAGAAACATGTATCTGTTGAGAAATTTGGGTTTGATTTTAAAGGACCTTAAGTTGAGGGATGGTAAGAACTGATCTGTAACTGAAAAAAATAACTGACTCTGGTGTGAAGAATGGGTTGGGAGAAGCCGTACTCGAGGCTGGGAGACTTCACTAGTAGCCAGTAGACAGTAATCGTGACATTAACTGACAATGCGAATGAAAAGAGGACGAGTCGAAAGGATGTGAATTGGAAACCACAGTATTTAGTGATTGAATTCATTCCTTCAGCAGATACTTGTTGTGCTGCTTTGAGTTAGACACTCTGTGAGATGTGGTGAACTGTAGACACCATCTGTATCTTCAGGTCTAGTGGTTGTGACCCCCAGGCCCCTGGAGTGGACAGCTCAGTGGATGGTGGGTGCTGTCCTCCACAGATGGAGCAAACATATGTCTCCAATTAAAGGTTCCCAGACAAGTGCTTCTTGAAGCTATAAATGTACCTCCTGAGATTTCAGAATGTCCCTGCAGTTTTGAATTGCTCTGTCTGATGAGAGATGCTACTGATGGAAGAATGCTTCTGCAGAAACAGTATTCAGGGAGGAGCTTGAGAGCCACTGATAGAGATGACAGGTGGAGCCCCAAAGTAAATGAGATAGATTACCCAGGAAGAGTGTATAGAATGAGAGGAGAGGAAGGGTGAGGATCGGACCTGGCAGAACAATGGAGAAAGAAGAGGAACCTGGTGAGAAAGCCAGGAGTATGTGAAGAATGTAAAGTGTGTTCCAGGATGGAGCCAGTGGAACAGAAGGGAGGAGGCGCAGTGTGGCAGCAACAGTCAGCTTCAGGGCCTATCAGATAGGCCTCTGATAACCTGAGCTTACATATTAAATGTCACAGGTTCACCACCACTTTAGCTGAAGGGAATCTACATATCATGTGTGCGGGTGGCATAGAGTGGAGTGAGGGAGAAGTTGTCATCAATATGAAAGAAGGAGAGTAACTTTGTATCCAGTTAAGTGGTAGCACTATATGCTAAAAGCAACAGAGCATCACTTTAGATATCGACAGGAAAAGGTTGTCACTCAGATTTTACAGCCAGCTGAGGCATCTTGAAAGGGCAGCCCAGGGATCATCATTGACAGTGAATGACTTGCAAAATATCCCAGTCATGTGTTTGCCCTGGGGGTGGGGGGGGGGAAATTATACGAAGACTTGCGAGAGCCAAATAAGTAGTAAGAATAAAGAACCTGATAAGGGGAAGAAATGATAGTAGGATGGTTGTTTTTTTTAAGTGGTATGCATTTAATTGTGAATAAGAGTTGTTAATATAGTACTAAGTCATAAGTCACAGGACTTCCTAGTGGCTCAGACAATAAGGAGCCTGCCCGCAGTGTGGGAGACCCCGGTTCGATCCCTGGGTGGGGAAGATCCCCTGGAGAAGGAAATGGCAACCCACTCCAGTATTGCCTGGAAAATTCCATGGACAGAAGAGCCTGGCGGGCTACATTCCACGGGGTCGCAAGAGTTGGACACGACTGAGCACCTTCACTCACTCACTCATAAGACTAATGATAAATGAGTCCTCAAAAAAGAATACTGAAACAGACTTACAGTATTGGGGATCTGCGATTACAAAATGTTTCAGTAGTTTGGCAGGCAGAGGGAAGATGGAAGAGTGCAAGGAAATTTTTTTTTTAATATTATTTTCTTATTGACATTAATTAAGAAATAGCAGGATCAAGAAAGTAAAGTCAAGCAGTGCTTGAGTAGAAATAGGATGAATAACTTCCTAATCAGTTGGTTAAGAATGAGGGGGAAAGCAGAAGTTTTGGAAGCATAAAAAACAGAATACAGTTTAAAATTAAACCTGAACTTTCCACACAGTGACTACACTGTTCTGTTAAAAGACAAGGATTTGATTTTTTTTTTTAATCTAACCATAATATTATCCTGAGGCACACCTTTAAAAGAAAAAAAAGAGAGAGAGGTTTGTAACCATAGATGCGAAGGGAATTTTTTTTTAATGGATTTGAAAAGAGTAATATGTTTAATATTATAGCAGTGAATTAAATCTGCAAAAGGAATGGCCAAAAGTAGATTGAAAGCAAAAATAACCAAAATGGACTCAGAATGGTCAAAACTGTGAATGACATTTACAAAAATAAGATTAAAAGAAAGGTCCTTTCCTCCCCAAACATAAAAATGCTACACATATTAATTGTTAAATTTTGTCAGATCTTGAAAAAAATGGATATTTTCTGTGTTAGCTAGTCTGTTTTACACCTTGGGAAAATAGGGACCATTTCCTAGTTTATTTTAGGAAACTTGGATGTCTTATGACCAAATTCCATGTTTTGTCTTTTTCTTAAAAGTTAAGAACACTTTCACTTTATATAAATCTACACTTACGTAATCTTAAGTCAAATATTAACAAATAAAATCTGCCGCATATTGAAAGAGTTGTACATATGATAAATTTGGGTTTGTTTCAATAATGTACCATTTATCATTAGAAAATCCATTAAACCTGCCTGCCAGTGCAGGAGATGCAGGTTTGATCCCTGGTTTGGGAAGATCCCTTGAAGAAGGAAATGGCAATCCAGTCCTGTATTCTTGCCTGGGAAATCCCATAGACAGAGGGTCCTGGCAGGCAGGCTACAGTTCATGGACTCAAAAAAGAGTTGGACACAACTTAGCGACTAAACAACAACATATTCTGTTAGACCTTTTTGGTCGTGATAAAAGGAAAAGTGCTTGGAAAGATTTATGAACTGAAGGATAATGTCTCTCTGTTTCTGAGACAATAAAGACAAAAGCAACTGCTTCAAACTTGCAAGCATTCAGCAAAGCATAACGTTTAGAAGATGTTTTTGAAAGTTTTATATACAAAGAACTGAAACTTCAAGGGGTGAGACTCTACTTCATTACAGTACTTAATACATTAAGTGTTTGCAGCCAGAGTTCAGTTGTACTAATAAGGCTCACGAACGTTTTTGAAGTGCTTCTTGCAAGCTAGATGTTTTTCTGATGCCTTACGTGTACTATCTCCTATACTGCTGAAAACAGTCATCTGAAGTAGGTACAGATAGTATTTTACATATTTTGCAGATATGACTACCGAGGTACAGGAAGTCTTAGTAGCTTGCCCCAGGGCGCCCAGCTAATAATTGGCAGAACCAGCTTTGCAACTCAGTCTAGTGCCAGAGTCCACTTTGCTAAGCATTATGTTGTACCAAGCCTCTTAATTTTCTGACTCACTGGATTTCTCAGAAAAAAAAAGAAAAAAAGGCTCAGGGAGGGGATAAATTTAACTTAATCTGTGTGAAGAATAAATTTGGATGATAGCTTTTCAACTCACAGCTGAAAATCCATTGAGAGTTTGTGAGGAATACTTTTCTCACCTGCATTCAGTCTTTGCTGAAAGGTCCTTGTGGCAAGTGTTTAGAGCTGAAGTTTTATTCTGTTGCCAAAATAACTCCTAGAAAAATCACTTTGAAGAATTTTTAAGTAAAATATTTCCCTGTTTACTCCAAAACAAATTAGTGGACTTTGAATGTCCCTCATTTCATCCACAAGGCTGGTTTTTCTCCATCTGTGACTAAAAAAGCGGTTTGATCAGCGTGGCGCACGTTGAATTCTTGTTTCGTACACCACTTAGGCTGGAAGGCAAATGTTTTCATCAAGCAAGAATAGTCAGTGCTTATGTTGATCAAAGCTTTTAAGCAAAAAAATTGTTTCCCTCAACATCAAAAACACCAAAACCAATTATAAAATGGGCAGAGACTGAAGATACATTTTTCCAAAGACATACAGATGGCCAAGAGGCACATGAAAAGATGATCATTGCTAATCATCAGAGAAATGCAAATCAAAACCACAGCAAGACAACACCTCACACCTGCCAGAATGGCTGATATCAAAAAGACAACAAATAATAAGTGTTGGCGAGGATGTGGAGAAAAGGGAAGCCTGTGCACTGTTGGTGGGAAGGTAAATTGGTGCAACTATTATGGAAAACAGTATGGAGGATTTTAATAAAGTTGAAAATAAAAGTACCATAAAATTCAGCAATTCCACTTCAGGGTATTTTTCTGAAGAAAACAAAAACACTAGTTCGAAAAGATATATAAACCCCTATGTTTACTGCAACATTTTTTACAAGAGCCAAGATATGGAAGCACACTAAGTGTCCATTGGTAGATGAATGAATGAATAATAAAGAAATTATATATAAACACATATATAATGGACTATTAGCCATAAAAAGAATGAAATCTTGCCATTTGCAACAACGTAGATGAACTAAGTGAAATAAGTCAGACTGAAAAAGATAAATACCATGTGATTTCACTTATATGTAGAATCTAGAAAAGAAAACAAACGAACAAACATAACTAAACAGAAACAGACTCACAGATACAGAGAACAAGCAGGTGGTTGCTAGAGGGTTGGGGTGTGAGGGGATGAGTGAAATAGGTAAGGGAGATTAAGAGGTAGAAACTTCTACTTACAAAGTAAATGAGTCATGGGGATGAAATGTACAGCATAAGGAATACAGTCAATAATACTGTAATAACTTTGTATGGTGACAGATGGTAACTAGACTTGGTGCGGCGATGCTTTTGTAATGTATAGAAATAGTGAATCACTACGTTGTACACCTTCGACTAACAGTGTTGTAGGTCAGTTCTACTTCAATTAAAATTTTTTTTGCTCCAAAATCTGCCATTGTTTTAACATTTTAAGTTTGGGATTTAAAAAAAAAAATACTTTAAGCATTAAAGGGAGGATTGAGGTGGTTTTATTTTTTTCAAGCTTATTTAAAGGTGGCATGGACTTTTAAAAACATTGAGGAAAACTACTTTAAATGTATGCCTATGCCTGTTGATATGGAAATGTAAAGATGCTCACAATGGATTTTCCAAAAACAGCATGCCTTCTACATCCTTTCAGATTTTTCTAGCCCTCTAATCAGAAAACTGAGATGCTGCAATCTTATAATACTCTTGAATTTCTTTTTATCATTCTCTTTTTTAAAGTAAACATGGTATATCTCAGTTGATAGCTGTTGAAATGTTTATAGCATGAGTCTATTATTTCCTTATAGGTGAACAGTCATTAATTTAAAATAACCCAGTTTTACTTGTTTCATTTTTATTCTCAAGAATTCAGGTTTACCTGAAATTACTATAGCTATAATTTTTTCTGATTATCACTTGTTTGTCATGTTACTTCCAAACATTTATCAGTTTTCATATTTTAAATCAATCTGAATCTTGATCTTTAAATAGTGAGGCTTATGTTGATAATAATGTTGTTTATAAATGTTTATGAATGGGCTTCCCTCATAGCTCAGTTGGTAAAGAATCCGCCTGCAATGCAGGAGACCCCAGTTTGATTCCTGGGTTGGGAAGATCCACTGGAGAAGGGATAGGATAACCATTACGATATTCTTGGGCTTCCCTTGTGGCTCAGCTGGTAAAGAATCCACCTGCAATGCAGGAGACCTGGGTTCAGTCCCTGGGTTGGGAAGATTCCAGGGAGAAGGGAAAGCCTACCCACTTCAATATTCTGGCCTGGAGAATTTCATTGACTGTATAGTCCGTGGGGTTGCAGAGTCAGACACGACTGAGCGACTTTCACCTGTCACTATATTATAATAAATGTTTGTGCAGTATGATCCCATTTTTATAAAATAGATTCAAATCTCTGACGTGCCATATGAAAAAGAACCTAAAAAAATCCCTCAGTTATTAAAAGTGTTGTCTTTGACATTGAAACTGCAAGTGATTTAAATTTTTATTTATATATTTGTTCACAGTTTTTCTGGTAAAAATATACTGTTACCTATTTTTTAAAAATTTAATGAGGGAGCAAGACAGTAAGCTATGAAACAAAGTATACAAATGTCAAAAGCTATCTTATGTACCAGCCATACCATTAGAAAGTATAATGCAGGGATTCCTTGGTGGTCTAGTAGTTAAAACCCACTTTCCAATGCAGAAGACGCAGGTTCAGTACCTGGTCAGGGAACTAAGATCCCACATCCCATGGGGCAACAAAGCCCACTTGACAGAACTAGAGAGAAGACCATGAGCTTGAACGGAAGATCCTGAATGATGCAAGAAAAACCGGGCTCGGCCATTTAAGCAAATATATAAACATTAAAAATATATGAATTTTTAAAAAGGAAGTACATGGGGGGCGCAAAATAAACAAGCAGATAATACATTCACAATAATAATATAAAATGCCCATAAGTGAGCTAAGAAATATGTAGATCTTTCCTAAAAATAAACTTAAATTTTTCTGAGGTACTTGAGACGGTGGAAAATTGTATCACAAGTCTCAAAAAGAAGACAGTGTTTTATTTATTTATTTTTCCATTTATTTTTATTAGTTGGAGGCTAATTACTTTACAGTATTGTAGTGGTTTTTATCATACATTGACATGAATCAGCCATGGATTTACATGTCTTCCCCATCCCGATCCCCCCTCCCACCTCCCTCACACCCGATCCCTCTGGGTCTTCCCAGTGCACCAGGCCTGAGCACTTGTCTCATGCATCCAGCCTGGGCTGGTGATATGTTTCACCCCAGATAATATACATGTTTTGATGCTGTTCTCTCGAAACATCCCATCCTCACCTTCTCCCACAGAGTCCAAAATTCTGTTCTGTACATCTGTGTCTCTTTTTCTGTTTTGCATATAGGGTTATTATTACCATCTTTCTAAATTCCATATATATGCATTAGTATACTTTATTGGTCTTTATCTTTCTGGCTTACTTCACTCTGTATAATGGGCTCCAGTTTCATCCATCTCATTAGAACTGATTCAAATTAGTTCTTTTTAATGGCTGAGTAATATTCCATGGTGTATATGTACCACAGCTTCCTTATCCATTCGTCTGCTGATGGGCATCTAGGTTGCTTCCATGTCCTGGCTGTTATAAACAGTGCTGCGATGAACATTGGGGTACACGTGTCTCTTTCAGATCTGGTTTCCTTGGTGTGTATGCCCAGGAGTGGGATTGCTGAGTCATATGGCAGTTCTATTTCCAGTTTTTTAAGAAATCTCCACACTGTTCTCCATAGCGGCTGTGCTAGTTTGCATTCCCACCAACAGTGTAAGAGGGTTCCCTTTTCTCCACACCCTCTCCAGCATTTATTGCTTGTAGACTTTGGATAGCAGCCATCCTGACTGGCATGTAATGGTACCTCATTGTGGTTTTGATTTGCATTTCTCTGATAATGAGTGATGTTGAGCATCTTTTCATGTGTTTGTTAGCCATCTGTGTAGAAGACAGTGTTTTAAATGAGAGAGACTTGAATATGTTTAAATTCTAATGCAAAAAAAGAAGGAAGTTAAATTTCCACACAATGGAAGAAATGATATTTTTTAAGGAGGATCAGTAGCGTTTGGTGCCTGAGTAGGTGTGGACCTTGAATAAAAACTCAGAAGTAGTGATATTTCCAAATTTTCAACTTAGGTTCCTAGGCAGAAGAGGGTCTCATTAACTAATAAGAGCTGAATAGCAACCATTTATTGAAGGCCTATTATGTATGAGACCTGTGATAGTTATTTCCATAAATTAGCTGAATTAATCTTTACTACCAGTAAAGTTATTAGCCCCACTTTTTAGATAAAGAAGCAGACTTTTTGAATAACAATAGATCATTTGACTGAAGTCTGACAGGCGGGCTGTGTCAAAGCTTGCGATTTGAACTTGGACATGTAGTCTAAAGTCTTTTCTTCATTATATACTCCAGGATGCCATCACAACCAGACAGACCCTGGAAGGAGAAGCAGGCTTTGGGTAAGGACAGTGAGTTTGTCTTTTTAACATACTGAGTTTAAGAGATTAACACAATATCAGTTTGGAGGTAAACCATGGCAAATATGGTCTGGGGAAAGACAGCTACAATATTCTTACCAGGTGGTGGTTGAAACCTTGCAAATAGATGAGATTGCCCAGGGGGAGAGAGTAAACAGCAAAAAAAAGAGGCCGGAACTAATTCTGGGAACACCAACAATTAAGTAAGTTAAAAGAAGCTAATGTATGAAACTGGAAAGGGATGGTAGATAGGAACAAGTGGGCAAAATAAACACACTGTATTTCATCAGTGTGTGTATTTCATCGGTATACGTATATTCATTGATTTGGCTGTGTTGGGTCTTAGTTGTCCACATAGGACCTTTAGTTGCTGTGTCTGGGCTTCTCTTTAGTTGAGGTGCTCAGGCTTAGTTGCCACATGGCATGTGGGATCTTAGTTCGCCAACAAGGAACTGAACCTGCATCCCCTGCATTGGAAGGTGGATACTTAACCCCTGGACCACTAGGGAAGTCCCTCTTCAGTTTTTAAGACAAGTATTTTCATGTTTTAATATCGCTAAAATTGGTATATATCTTACTATCATCTTGTAACTGGCAGCAATTTTTTTTTCTGCTTAGTGTGGAAAATAATGGTGCATTTTATAACTGAAGAAACACAGTTGACCCTCAAACAACACATTTTTGAACTACATGGGTCCACTTATACTCAGATTTTTCACCTGGGTAGAGGGGTCAGTGCCCCTAACCTCCACGTTGTTCAAGGGTCAGCTGTATTTTAATGTCGTTAATGGTTTGAAAATCAATTGTGTGAATCTGTTTCTAAATTATTTTATCATAAGAGCACATGTTTCACCTGTATGGTTTATGTAAGCAGTACCTAAGTTAAATTAAATGAACAATTACATGTGTAATGAGCAGTTCATAAGTTCAGGACTCAAGCTCTGGAGCAGAGCAGGGTGGTTCAGATCACCCTCACCTGTTCCTTGAGCAGATCTCTTTACTGCCTTGAGCCTTGCTTTTCTTTACTGTAATACAAGGATTCACAAGTGGAACTTATATCTAAAGACTGTGGTGGGGAATAAAAGTACACATATAGCACCTAATATTGTGCCTGGCAGTTGGTAGACTAACCGTCAACTGTAGCTATTATTACTGGGGTTTTTTGTATTGCTATTTCTGATGGCAAAGAAATAACTGTCCTTCCCTTTGCACCCCAGGGTAATGCCATGTCTCTTTAAGCTAGGTTCCATCTGAAATAGGCAAATATGTTGGAAAATTTTTTAAGCTTATGTGAACTCCATGTTGTCTTGTCTTGAAGGATGTTGAACTATTATCTATTAGGGAATCTGAATTAGCAGGTGTACACAGATTCTGAATGGTCTTCTCCAGTGGCTCAGGTGTAAAGAATCCACCTGCAATGCCAGAGGTGTAGGAGACGGAGGTTCAATCCCTGGGTCAGGAAGATCCCCTGGAGGAGGGCACGGCAGCCCTCTCCAGTATTCTTGCTGGGAAAATCCCATGGACGGAGGAGCCTTGTGGGCTATGGTCCATGGGGTCACAAAGAGTCAGACACAACTGAGTATGCACACATGAGCACACACAGATTCTACATTTTGTGCCCAATGTCTTGCTTATAGTTGGTACATAAAGTACTGTGATAATGATTAACCCCTCGGGACAGTCTTTCTTTCTGCTGTAAACAATAAAGATGCAGGCTTTCTGGGTGGATGTTTGGAAATTCCTATAGTATGTTTCAGATGGATTGCAAGAGTTTTGGATTTTTTTCTTTTTCTTTCCAGTTTATCTCTGATCTGTTACTAAGGATCTTGTTTTTTCTCAGTTGTCACATTGGGCAAGACGTAGTCACTGCATAAACATTGGGTAGGGAATGCAGATAATGTTATAAATATACCTTGGTTTGTCTAGTGAAACCAGCATCCCATGTGACTTACCTTTACTAGAGAATTGCTAAATTAGTGTTGTACCCTTCCTTCTGATAGCTTAAAATGAAGTTGTATAGGCAGTCTGATTTATAAACTATTTAGGAAGTTACCTTTCCTCAGCATTCTGCCACACAGGAAAGAATTCTGGGGAGTTGGGGGGAGGGGGGTCGGTGTGGAGTTCATTCCCTAGGGGAAAACTGATTTTACTTTCTTGGTAAAATGCTTCTGTGTGTTCAGTGAATTGACAATCCCCACCAATTTGGGAGGATGGGGGTATTTATAGTCATTATAACTTCTCCTATAAGTTTATCTAATGTTTTGAAAACTCCTCAGAAAGCATAGAATAAATTAAATATTTTCAAGTCTAAATGTGTGTTTCTAAAGCTATAATTAGTTTTCTCTCTGTTTTCAGCAAGCTGATTTTTTAAAAAATTTGTTCAGAATTCAACTTTTAGAATTAGGTTTGTAATTTGAAACTTATAATGTCAGATTATTTCATTTCCTTTGACTTTGATAATTTAATGATTCAAACTCAGGTTCCTCTATTGTTCACACTTGTGTTTGAGTCAGTCATGTTTAAAGATGCCTCATAACTGAGATCTTATGCATCCTCCCGTGTTCTATTTAATGGTTGGATGCATGTCAGTGCATAGCATTTGAGTCACTGATGTGCCACAGAACATTTTACTCAGACACATAGTGCATCATCAGATGACTGAATTACAATGATAGTTGTAAATGGGACCCAGCTTACAAAAGTAAATAGTGTTCCCCTTTAAAAGAAAGAAAATGAACAATGCTCATCATTCAGACTCTGAGGTTTAATTAACTGACTTGCTAAAGGAAAGAAAGTGAGCAAATAAATAGCATGTACTTCACATATATAGTAAATTATGAATTGCTTTTTTATGTAACTGACACACATAGAGTCTTTGCTGTCTTTTATCTGTGCACCTCAGGTTTTTTGTTTGGTTTGATTTGGTAAAATGAAAGACTATAATTTGATTATCTTATAATAAATCCCTCCAACTTCTAAAATGCTGTAAGACTTTCAGGCTAATTTCCTTTGAGCCTTAATCCTCTTGCTAATTGATAACTGGGTTGTCTGGAATCAGCCTCCTTGGTGCAAGTTAATGTGAAGTTCTATGATGGTAGATTGGTCCAGGAATGAAAAAATTTGTTCAGCAAACACATAGCATGACCTTGAGTTCCTCAAAGAGCTCATGGTCCAATAGAAGAGTATGGTGGTTTTAAAACATGGCCCCCCAAAGTCTCTGACACGCCTCTCATCAGAAGGTAGGACTCTAACCCTCCTCCCCTTGAATCTGGGCCCTGTGCCTGGGTGACCATACATTATAGCAGAAGTCTGTTGCATTTCTGGGCTTTCCCAGTGGCTCAGCAGTAAAGAATCGCCTGCAATAGAGGAGCCACAGAAGACATGGGTTCCATCCCTGGGTCAGGAGGATCCCCTGGATACATGGCAACCCATTCCAATATCCTCGTCTGGGAAATCCCATGGACAGAAGAGCCTGGCAGGCTGCAGTTTATGGGGTCGCAAAGAGTCAGAAACGACTGAAGAGCCTTAGCCCACATGCATGCATACATTCCATTTCTACTCAGAAACTGTATCAGTTTCTGGACTCAGGCCTTAAGAACCTAGCAGCTTGCACTTCCTGTCGCTTGGAACACTTACTCCTGGAACCCAGCTACCATGTCATGAAGAAGTCTGAATGGCCCCAGTCAAACACCCCGGTTGGAGAGGAACTAACAGCCAATACCCGCTTGTCAGTTCTGTGAATGAACCATCGAGGGAGTAGCTTCAGCGTCAGGAGAGCTGCCCTGGCTGACACTGCGTGGAGCAAAGACAAGCGCTTCTCACCAAGCCCTGCCCAGGTTGAAGATTTGTGAGCAAAATATGTGACTAATGTGTTAAGCCACCAAGATTTTTTTATCAAAACGAGGAAGTTAGCAGTTTTGAAGCAATTTAGATTTGCAGTGATGGCAACATGCACTCACAGGCACACTGAGGACAGACACCTCGTCCTTCCTGCACCGTCAGGGAAGACTCCTCAGGGAGATGACGGGTCAGCTGAGCCCTGAGTGAGGAAGGGTTAGCCAGGTCGGGGGAAAGAGCGGTGTGTTCTGGATGGAAGGGACAGCAGTGTGGCCGGAAGTGGAGGCACGGAGCAGCCTGCTGAGTACGGGGAGTTATGAGCACTCAGTAGTTACTGCAGCATAAAGCTGGAGATAGGAAGTTACTGATGATGTAGTCAGAGAGGTGGGCCAAGATTGAAACGTGGCAGGCCAACAGTGAAGGCATACTGTGACTAGACAATTTGGTTTTTCTGTTATTGTCCTAAGTAATACTGGAGCAATCTAATCAGATTTGTGTTTTAGACAGATCCTTCTACCATTGTGAAGAAAGTAGATTTAAGGGTTTTAAAACTTGGAGCAGGAAGACCAGCTAGATGATCATGGAGGAAGTATAGAAAAGGACAGTGAGAGCCTGAATTGATACTACAGTAGTTGGAGTGGGAAAGGAAAAATGGATTCAAGAAATATTTAGGGGGTTAAAAGATAAGGGCGTATTTAGGAGGCAGAAAGGATAATACTTAGGAACTATGGAGAGAAGGAGCAGAGGAAGACTGAGAATGCTAAGGTGACTGGCTAGGTGCCAGTGCCAACCGAAGGGCGCAAAGGAGAGTGTGAGGGAGAGTATACAAGTCAAAAATTAGAGGAGATTCAAGCTAGAAAGATTTGGCAGTCACTGTCACAAAGGTGGTACTAGAAATTATTAACTGATGAGCTCCAGGGGTGAAGCCCTCGGAGTACCTTGAGGTTTAAAGGATGGTCAGGGACTTCCCTGATGGTTCAGTGGTTAAGACTCCATGCTTCCATTGCAGGAGGCACGGGTTCAATCCCAGGTCAGGGAACCAAGATGCCACATGCCACATGGCATAGCCAATTAAAAAAAAAAAAAAGATGAAAAGGAGCTCACAACAGATTCAAGAAGTTCCAAGAAAGAGTTGACCCAGAAACCAAAAGAGTAGAGCTTCAAGGATAAGGTGATCTTGTGTTTCAAATGTAATCAATCAGTCCAGTAAGATGAGCATACATGAGAAGTCAATGATGACTTCAACCAGGCTGGGCAAAGCCAGTAATCAGTGGATAGAGCAATGGGAAGTAAGAAAATAGGCACAGATGGTACAGGGAAGGGATGAGAAGTAACTGGAGAAGAACACAGGGGCATGAGAAGGTTTGGTACTGGTGCTCGTGGTGGTTTTCTGTTCAGTTCAGTCGCTCGGTCGTGTCCAACTCTGCGACCCCATGAATCGCAGCACACCAGGCCTCCCTGTCCATCACCAGCTCCCAGAGTTTGCTCAAACTCATGTCCATTGAGGTGGTGATGCCATCCAACCATCTCATCCTCTATTTTAGGGGGACAGAAAATTGATAAATTCCCAAGGAACTCATGCCAGTAAAGGGGAAAAAATTGAAGAGTGATGAAGAAGAAGGCATGAGGCCTTCTTGGAAGAAGATTGGGAGATTGGGACTAACATGTACATACTACTATATATAAAATAAATAATAAGGACCTACTGTATAGCCCAGGAAACTCAATACTCTGTAATGGCCTATATGGGAAAAGAATCTAAAAAGTGGGTGTATGTATAACTGATTCACTTTCCTGTACACCTGAAAGTAACACAGCATTGTAAATCAACTATACTCCAATAAAAAGTGAAAAGAAGAAGAACTTGTGATCCATACAGTAACCTCCAGTTGGAGATAAAGGAGCAGAGGGTCAAGGACAGTCCTTTGAGGCTGGAGGAATACCATAAACGGAGATGTATGTCGTGATATACAGATTGGACAGGGTTGCCACAGGCTTTGTGGTTGGAGTGCCAAGAACCTTGGCTGGGTCTCCCCAGAGAATTGTGGGATAGCAGCATTTTAGTCCTTGCTGGTCTGCTCCTGTTAAGGCAGCGTCCACAAATTTAACAGTAATAACTATTATAAAAATGCAGTCAGTGTCTGACTCTTTGTGACCCATGGACTGTAGACCACCAGGCTCCTCTGTCCATGGAATTTTTCAAGCAAGAATCCTAGAGTGGGTTGTCATCTCCTACTCCAGGGGATCTTCCCAACCCTGGAGTCGAACCCTTTTCTCTAGCATCTCTTGCATTGGCAAGCAGATTCTTTACCACCGCACTACCTGAGAAGCCATACCATGAAGATAGTAGCTTATGTTACTATGGGCTTTGTAGTTTTTAATGTGGTGTTCTCAACAACTCTGACAGAAAGATAGGTAGATCATGTCATTCCAGTTAATAGTCTAGAAAGTGGGAATCTCAGAAGTCAAGCTCATGTGGCTAGTAAGTGGCTGAGATGATCATAGAAATCAGATTCTTCTGACTCCTAACTTTTTTCACCTGTGCCAACTGCAGTCTTAGAACTAAACCTAGGTTGGGTTCACTGAATCCAACCTCCCCTTTTAGAGATGAAGCAACTGAGGCAGCACAGGAAAGAGAATGTGGATGTTGCTCTCAGGTTTTTGGGGGGGCCAGCTCTGAGGTGGAGGTGAGGATGAAGAAGCCCACCAGGGAGTGCGCTGGGGCCTGACACCCCTGGAAGGGAGAGGAAGGAAGCAGGGCTGGGCAGAAGAAGAAGTCAGGCTGGGAGGACATGGCCTCAGCAGAAGCTGCAGGGAGTTCTGAAAATGGAGGACCCTTCAGAGCTGTCCTGAGCTGGGGGCATGAGGCCAGGCATTTATACCTTGGGGACCAGCCATTGGATGCCAGTCACCCCAGGACGAAGGCATGAGCCTGGGCAAGGTGACTCTCTTCACCTAAAGTGGTCCCCAAAGGCGGCTGAGAGTAGAGGGCTCTCTGTCAGCGGTGCTCTCAGCCACCTCATTCCTAAGGAGTGTCTTTGGAATCAGCCCCACAAGGCTTTAAATCCTGTCTCAACTGCTTCCGAGCCGCTCAATTAGCTAGTTACTGTGAGGTGGATTCTGGGTAGTTGTCTTTAAGCCTCAGGATCCTCTCCCAGAAAATAGAAAAAATAATGTGAGAACTCACCAAGCCTTAATTTCCTTATTTGTGAAACAGGAAGAATAATTGGACCATCCTTTGAGGGAGAGCTTGTTAAGAGGATCCAGCGAGGTCATAAAGTTACCAGAGTACTGGTCACGTTTAGAAAATTAGTTGTTATTATCACACCATAGTTGGGCGGCAGATACATAATACTTGCCATGAAAGTTACTCCATAAATATTTTATTTAAAAATGTTCCAGAAAGATTCAGTGACTTCCTAGAGGCCAAAGTCTGTACCAGAGCCAGAGTTGGAATGCATCATACTCTCGAGTTCAGGCTTCAAGTCCAGAAACAGGAGGAGGTCTCTGTGTGGTGAGTCAGAGTGTAGTGTAAGGGAGTGGGCCCTTGAATGTGACTTCACCTGGGAGAGTCATTCCTTAGGCTAGTCACTGGTGGGAGCCCAGTGTGCACATATGTGCTCCAGAATGGAACCAGGAAGATAGGGTGAAAGATGGGGTCAACTGCGTGGCAGTGCTGCAACAGATAGCACTGGCAGAAAGATCACAGTTTGTTCACTTTGATTCGTTGGGGCCAAATGTAACAGTATATCATACATGTGCTATGTTGTCATGTTAGTCGCACAGTCATATCTGACTGTCTGCAACCACATGGACTACAGCCCGCCAGCTCCTCTGTCTGTGGAATTCTCTAGGCAAGGTTACTGGAGTGGGTTGCTGTTCCCTTCTCCAGGAGATCTTCCCGAGCCAGGGACTGAAGCTGGGTCTTCCCATATTGCAAACAGATTTTTTACCATCTGAGCCTCCAGGGAAGCCCATATAATATGTGTATATATATATACACACACACATATATATACATACATGTATATATATATATACACACACACATATATATATACATACATATACATATATATCATATGTTACATACTAGGACTTCCCAGGTGGTGCTAGCGGTAAAGAACCAGCCTGCCAAGGCAGGAGACATAAAGAAACCCGGGTTTGATCCCTGGGTCGAGAAGATCTCCTGGAGGAGGACATGGCAACCCACTCCAGTAATCTTGCCTGGAGAATCCCATGGACAGAGGAGCCTGGGGGGCTACAGTCCATAGGGTCGCAAAGAGTTGGACACGACTGAAGCAACTTAGCATGCATGCATATACTCTATATTATATACTATTATATTTAGCCCCAGTGAATCAAAGTAAACAAACTATAATCTTTTTGCCTCCCATGGATTGGGAAATCTGGCAGATTGAAGTCCAGAGTGTCGCAAAGAGTTTGCCAGAACTAAGCAGTTAAGCACAGACACACATACGCAGACACACATATGTATTATATATGTATATAATATATATGCATACATATATAATGACTGAACAACAACCAATATATATACGATTGCATTTTTGTGCATCCCCAGCAGATCTGGATTCCAGTCCTGTGGGCTCCCTCACTTACTGGATCCTGGACCAGGGATAATTCACTCCCCTTCTCTGGGCTGGAGTTTCCTGTATAAAATGAGAATTTGGATCTAGGAGAGCCCCTTACTATTCTCACATGGTTTAACTCTTTCCTTCCAAGTATACCATACCACACAGATAATGCTACTTCAGAGCAGGGCTGTGTTAGCCCATATGTGAATGATCTTACTCATTTCATGTGTCCCAAGGAGTACTGCAGGCTGAAGGATGCCTGCAGACAAAAGAGCTGGCAAAGAAATCCTGATATTTACATTTCAGTGAAGAAGGGCAGAAAAACCTGTTTTATGTGTCAACCCAAGTACTTCATGGGCTTTGCAGATGGCTCAATGGTAAAGAATCTGCCTGCCAGTACAGGAGACCCAGGTTCGATCCCTGGAGAAGGAAATGGTAACTTCTCCAGCATTCTTGCCTGGGAAATCCTATGGACAGAGGGGCCTGGCCGGCTGTAGTCCATGGGGTTGCAAAAGAGTCAGACACAACTTAGCAACTAAACAACAACAAGCACTCCATAGTCATCACAGAATTAGGTCCTTACCTGCGATTTTTTTGTGTAGTTATCCCAATCCATTGTTTGACATTGATTGACAGTCACCATTGTACTGGATACTGTGTAGAGCAAGTGTGTGTAAGCTATACCTCTTGTTATCTGGGGAGGGCATACAAGGGTGACCCAGTTCATAGGTTGGAAATGCTTCCCTTCTTGTTATCTATCTGAAAATGGCATTAGGTGCTCAAGTGTAGTCTATATCCAACATCATAAAGCCTTCTTTGTTTCTGAAAGCATCTATTTTTCTGTTTTTCAGTTTGGCTGCTGTGAACTCTTTTCATGTAATTGGGTTTATGACTTTAGTATTTTGAAATAATGACACCTAAACTCTTGTTGGAGATTCATTGCACTGAACTCCTTTGTTTTTATCTTGAATTCTGGAAATTTAGTCAGTTACTCTCACTTGTGGATTTTTTCTTGCCTTACCCATTATGCATTTTCACAGAGCAGATATTTATTTTATCCTTACAATTTTGTATCCAAGGGATTTAAAGATTAGCTTTGAAATAGGTCAGAGAAAACCGTCTACTTTGGTTTAAAGCTAATCAGGTCAGGAAGTTGTAAAAAAGCAATTTAGAAGCTTTGGAAAAGCATTTGTGATATCAGTCTTATGTAACTTTTTGAAAGCTGCTGCCTGTATAGCTGAGTGTAAGTTAAACCTTCATTTAGTTTAGCCACTCCTCCTCCATCCATTTATTATTATTCATCCGTCCATTTTTTGTTTGTTTGACAAATTTTTGGCCGTGCAGCATAGCATACAGGATCTTAGTTCCCTGACCAGGGGGTTGAACTCATGTTCCCTACAGTGGAAGTGTGGAGTCTTAACCACTGGATTGCCAGGAAAGTTCCCATCCATCCATTGTTTATTCCTTCCTTCACCAAATACTGCTTTAGACCCAGGGAAAATGATAACAGAGAGAAATAAGACAGCCAGGGTTTACTAAATGCCAGTCTGTGCCAGGCACTTAGAAACTTGGGGCCTCAATGCTCATAGCTCCACTGTCTAGTGTAATGAGATGAGTCTTAGACTGAGGATTGGTTGTTTTCCTGAGCTCTCTGGTAAGCTCTCTGACTTTAGGTGGGACCCATTCTGTGTCCATTTCTTCATCTCTGAAATGATAGTGCTCACCCTATTTACTTTGTAGCTTTGATGTAAAAGTCAAATAAAATAGTGATTTTGAAAGAACTTTGAAAAGTTTCAGGCATTATATAAAGACAGGTAGTAATTTTGAGACCACGGTAGTGGTTATGGTCATTTTGTTGCCTCTCTGAAAAAGGCTAAGGATGAGTACTTGTTTGTTATTCTCTGGGTCTAGAGCTATATGTTTATGATAGTCAGGCTTAGCCATTTCCTTGGCAAACACAACCACCCTCCTTTCTGTCCATGGGGTGGAGGCTTCATATTGAGGTAACTGGAGGAATGATATCTATAGCTAGTAAAGCTTATTTGAAAATATTATTCAGTCCATGGTACTATATTAAATCAGCAAGTGTTAAGACTAAATGAGCAGAGAAAGGGCAATAAGGTATGAAGTGGCATCCATCTTCAAAAAGCCTAGACTTGGATTTCAGAATTCAACATGGCCAAATATAGATCATTACCTTAGTTGTTTGCCAGGCTTCCCAGGTGGCTCAGATGGTAAAGAATCCACCAGCAATGCGGGAGACCTGGGTTTGATCCCTGGGTTGGAAAGATCCCCTGGAGGAGGGCATGGCAACCCACTCCAGTATTCTTGCCTGGAGAATCCCCATGTACGGGGGAGCCTGGTGGGCTGCAGTCCATTGGGTTGCCAAGAGGGTCTGTACAGGAATGTCCACTTGGTCCTGTAATATTTTGGGGGGTCTTTTCTCTTAGACATTGGAGTGCCCACTAATCCGTGTTGGTTCATGGAATAGATCATCGTATAAGGAAACTAAAAGATTACTTCTGGCTTCTTGTTTGATTTACTGTTGGGTTTTAGGTCTACCATGTTTATGTTCTAGAATGCTATAAGAGGTCGGATCTTTCCTAGGGCAAACCCAATCCTAGATTCACTCAAGGATCCCTCTCAGATACTGGCTCTAGAGTATAATGCTTTACTCGTTGCTCTGTCCCCTGGTTCAGTGCCTAAACCAGTGCTTAACAACTTCTGCTCACTGAAATGTTAGTCACTCAGTCATGTTTGAGTCTTTGTGACCCCGTGGACTGTAGCCAGCCAAGCTCCTCTGTCCATGGAATTCTTCAGGCATGAATACAGGACTGGGTTGCCATTCCCTTCTGCAGGGGATCTTCCTAATCCAGGAATCAAACCTGGCTCTCTCATTGCAGACAGATTCTTTACCGCCAGGGTGGCCTATTCACTAAGGATATCCTTAATAAATGAAAGCCTCCATCTGCCTACCATGTAGCATTCTGATACTCTGATACCCCCAGTTAGATGGTTTTTTGAAGACAGGAGCTATACTTTGTCTCTGGTTTTGCAGTATCTGGCCTGTAATTGGTGTCCTGGATGCTGGTCAAAGAACAAGTTCACAGTCCTGGATGAGGACCACGATGTTTGCCACAAAATCAGGACTTCCCAGTTTCTCCCTTGAGTTTGCCCTGAAAGGAAGAATGGAACTTAGTCCCAGAAAGTCTGAGGCAGAGCTCAGTGGCCTACTGCAGTTGTGAAATTTCATTGAAGTTTCTCTTTATTTTTCTGTTCATTGTAGACTTTTTATCCATCTATCTTCTGTACAGAATTTGCTCTTCAGTGAAGTTTCTTAAATAATGAAAGCAATACATGATCATAAGGACAAACAGTATCATCTATGTTTGCCATCCATGGGAAGAGGGTTCATAGAACTATGAGTTCAGTTCAGTTGCTCAGTCGTGTCCAAATCTTTGTGACCCCATGGACTGTAGCATGCCAGGTTTCCCTGTCCATCACCAACTCCTGGAGCTTGCTCAAACTCATGTCCATCGAGTTGGTGATGCCATCCAACTATCTCATCCTCTGTCATCCTCTTCTCCTCCTGTCTTCAATCTTTCCCAGCATCAAGATGTTTTCCAGTGAGTCAGTTCTTCGCATCAGGCGGCCAAGGTGTTGATATATACTTCATAGAACTATATGGAGGTATAAGTGATCCCTTTATTAAGATTCTGTTTTTCTGATGTATCGCTGGGTCTTTTTATATAGTTGGGAAGAACAGAAAAAGAAAACTTTCTCTAACTGATCATTTTCCTTGCACTTGGTTTCTGAACAATTTATGGGCATCTTTGAGAATTTCAGGTCCACAGTTGGGGATACACACAAAAATAAAGTGTTGGAAGTTTAAGATTAGAAATAGGAGTAAAAAGAACAACAGTAGATTTTTTTTCTTTCCTACTGAGTCTTAGCAGGGGTAAAGGGAGTTGAGGTCAAGGAAACAGACCTTGGAATTATACTCTGATATTTATTCAGAAGGATGAGGAGAAATGTCTCTGGGGATATCATAAGATAAAAAGTCAGATTCATAAATAAAAGACACTGAATATTTTCTTTGAAGAACAGACACAGAAGCAGGACCAGGTTCCTTTCCTAAGCATATGTTCTTTTTATTGCTTTTCTTTAATGAGAATATATCTGTGTAGAGGCTTTCATCCTTATGATATTTTAATGGATGATTGTGAGAGATGAGACCAGAAGTTTAGGACCAAACTCCCAGGGTAGGTGAAAGCTAGGCTAAGAAATCAATACTTCTATCTTACAAAGGTGATATCAAACTATAGAAGAACTTTTGAGTGGGGGAGGGGCTTATTGAATTAATATTTTAAAATGTTCAAATGGTGGCATTTTGAAGAAAAGAAACTGGAGACAGGAAGAGTGATTACTTTTGTGTTAAAACAGTTGAATATCTTTGAACAGTATTTTTTGGTTGGTAAGATTAGAAATGTAAGTAAAGAGTTGCTAGGAGACAGGGCAGAGGACACTGGAAATTAGGCACTGGAGCTTGCACTGACTGTTAGAAGAAATATGAGGTTAAAAAAAAATGACCTGGAGGTTTTAGCTTGAGTACCATAGAGAATGTCTGTCCATTTCCAAAAAATGCAGAAAGAACTGTTTGGGCTTCGAAGGAACAGTTTCAAACATGTTTTCTTTGAAGCAGTGGTGTGATGAGCAATTGAAATATCCCTTAGGTTGTTGAGGATACCGACCTGGAACTGGGAGAACAGATCAAGGCTAAAAGTGAATTATTTGGGAGTAGCATATCCAGGTATAATGGTGTTTTAGCAGGAACAACACTGAAGACTGAGATGGATAAACATCCATTGGCTAAAAAGAGGAAGAAAGGTCGTAAGGAGGAATGGTCTGAGACGGAGGAGGTGCAAGGGTCCATAGTAGTGCAGGAGCCAAGGGAGGAAGTCCTTTCAGGAAGAAGGATGTGGCCAGCAGTGCCCGAGCCTGCAGGTCAAAACTAGTGCGTAATCACAGGAGCTGTCTTAAGCTTAGAAGACGAAAATTGAGATCCAAGAGGAGGAAGAGTGTCAAAAAGTAGGAAGCTAGACCACTGTGTGAACTATAACTGAAGTTAACTCAGTAGATGATGTTATTCCTGGATGACTGGTGGATGTTTAAATCACTCACATTTTATCAGTTTCAAAGACTTTTAAAAATTGGCAGATATCGGCGTAGAGATTGTGTCTTATTTTTATGTATTTTTAAGCTTCATAATTCTCTTTTTTATTTCCACAAAATATGCGCTTCTTGTGCACAGCTCTCTTTGCTCATTCTCCAAGATGGTTTACAACAGATTTGGTGCTCTACTTTGAGTAAGAGAAGCTGGTTTATATAGGACTGATTTGGTTTTCTTTGTCCCAAAGCAGGGAAGTAAAATACTGTTTTTCTTTCACTTTTTGTCCTGTATCTGGGGAGCAGACAAAACCATACCCCTTTAAAATGGCACTCCTCTGTATGCCACTCACTGTTTGATTTATTTCCTGTCCCTGTCATAACTTTGATGAAGAATTTTTCTTTATAGCAGTGGTTCTGATAGGTGTGAACATTCTGTAATCACAGCTTTCTACAAAATCATTAAGGCTCTTGTATTATGTTTCAAGTGTTTGCTTCTTGGCAATAGTTCATGGAATCTGACCAAATCTAAGCGCTTAAAGGGCAAACTTGCATGGTTGAGGTCTGCATTACAAAGTATAAGTTGGTTCACTTGAGTCTTAATAACAAGGCATTCTGCACCAGTTATCATTATCATCAACTGTATTTAAAAACATCCATCAAATTAATTGCTCAGGAGCCCTTTACCAAGCTGAGAGCGTAAAAAATAAAATGACATAACTGGGTACCATGTCTTCTGGAAGCCTCTGTGCATTCATTCATTCATTCACTTAACATTTATTGGGTACGTATGTGGTTTATGGCAGGTTGAAATAAAGGCCAGTCACTGCCCTTAGGGTTCTTCAGGACTAGTATCTTTACAAGTAACAAGAATATCAATATAGTGTAGTAGATATTGTAGTAGTCGTGGTAAGCAAAGAGATGTGAGAGAGAGAGAGTAACTGGAGGATGATAAGGAGAGAGGTTAAATTAAAAAAAAATGAAGTTGGAGGCAGTGTAGAAAAATTCCTTTATCACTTGCAAAAGAATCTGAATTTGATCCTGAAAGCAGTGGCCTGCACTGAATTGTTTTAAACAAAATCCAAGTCTTGGCCAGCATTATGTTAGGTGCGGGGGTAGGATGATGACCAGTCTTTTTAAGGGGGGAGGGGAAACTGAAGCAGGAAGCTGATCTAAGACTGTTGCAATCATTGGGGTAAGTGAGGAGGGTCTCATTTAAGGCTCTATCAGGATGGGCAAAGAGAAAGAATTTGGGGGAGATTTGGAGGTAGCAGTAACCGGCTGGATGGAGGAGATAGAGAGACAGCGTGAAGTCAAGGACAAGTTTCCAACTTAAATTCCTTGGGATGGTGGGGGGAGAGGGTGGACAAAAGACAGAGGTGTCAGCCTTTGGCTATCTCTAACAGGAGGGAGATTACAGTCACTGAGTCACGCTAGGCTGATTCAGCCCATGACATGAATCCTACCTGTTCATCTTTGAAACCAACGATGAAATGGCTTTGGCCTCTTAACACTGAGACCTTTGGAACAGTGCTGAATAGGTATGAATCAGGTTTCATAGGTGGGAACCCTGGAGTTCCTGCATTGGGGTTCTGGAGAACATATAAAAATACTTTATTTTATTGCAGTGGGATACCCTTCTGATAGTGGCTTGCGGTCCTGCTTTTTTTTTTTTTAATTGCAAGATACTTGCTTTACAATATTGTGCGGGTGTCTGCCATACGTTAACATGAATCAGCCGCAGGTATACAAATGTCCCCTCCCTCTTGAACCTCCCTCCTATCTCCCACCCCTGTAGGTTGTCACAGGGCGCTGGGTTGAGCTCCCCATGTCACACGGCAAATTCCTGCTGGCTGTTTTACATGCGATAGTATATATGTTTCCACTCTTAATTCGTCCCACCCTCTCCCTTCCACACAAGTCTGTTCTCTCCATCTGCGTCTCCACTGCTGCCCTGCAAATAGGCTCATCAGTTCAGTCCCGCTTTTTAATACTCTGTAATCATATGTTTTACATTTCATCTTGATAATGATTATGGTACTTAGCACTTTGCATCTTCAGGGAATTCAAGCACATTAAATAATCTGCATGATATCCCTGTGAGTTACTCAGTGGGGATTACTACCCCATTTTCCAGATGGGAAAGCCCAGAGAGTTACTAGGAGACTTGCCCGAGGCTACACAGGCTCACATGGACAAGACTGAACTTTGAGCCTGCAGCTGCCTTTATCTTATCGTACTCATTGTACTTATAAATTTACTGTCAGTCTTAACTTATTAGATCATGTTTGTCACTTCACTTATTCAAGAATCTCAGCATTTAGCTCTCAAAAAGGGTAGGATACAGGAAAGAGTGAAAGTGACAAAATGACTAAGCCTTGCATGTGGGGAGCAGCCGGGGGTGGAGGGGTTGCTGGGAATAGTAATTATAACCAAGTCTCAACTCTGGTATAGCCAGGGGAAAAATTTTCATTTTCCAGTGACATCCAACGAAGTTACATTTTCAGCAAACAGACCAGCCAGGCATTGTGTCAGGGAGTCTCCTGTGGCACTTTTGGTGTAACTTTAGCAATACACACAGCAGCAAGAAAACAGTTATTACGGAAATCACCTTTTTTGTATAAATGTAGAACTGTGTGGCAGGGTGGAAAGAAAACAGACTTTTCACCTCGAGCAAGACTGAGCTGGGTTGAAGCCCCTCCCAAGGCGGAGCTGACTCCGGACCAGCCCCTGTCCCACAGCGGGGAGGAAGAATTGGGTGATGATGTGCCTCGGCTGCCCGGCATGGAGCCCGACAGACAGGGCTTCGTTAGTGCTTGCTCTTATTTCATCCTCATTCAGAAACAAGAGGTACTGCTCTCAGGGCCCTTTGGTTTGTTTTTTTTTTTTCCTGTTGAATGACTGGACCAGGTAAAGTCAACTTTTGAGGAATGACAGCCTCTTAAAGAAGCCAGTGAAACATTTTGATCTTAAGTCAACTAGACACAGTATCAGCCCTTGTTCACTGACAAATATGGGAAGGTAATTTTGGTAGGTCAGTCATCAGTGGTGCCTTCCAAAGCATTATAGTCATGTTACAGTAAACTTTTTATATTTGTTGCGTCACAAAGATTTATTGAAGTGATAAAAGTTATTATGGAAAACAGTGTGCAGTAACTATGGTAACAGTTATTTGATCTCACAGTAATTAGCTAAGCATTTAGTTGCACAACACTTTCACAATGCCTTCCTGGTTAGTTCATTAAACAAAATTAGCTTTTGTTTGAACTGCCTTGCTACAGCGTCCTAAATTTGATTTTAGTTCAAAAGAGTTGGAAAGTGTATTTTAAAACTACCTTTCCAACTTAGAGTTTATGGACATATTTGAGGTTGCAACTGGTTTTTATTTAATTCTTTATTTATTCCACAGTGTGATCGTGATTCATCAGCTTATCCTGTCAAGTGTGTCTTTCGGTTAAGTAGAGAGGGCTAGGATGTGGGGTGATGTTGGAGACCAGCTTCTGAATTCTGGTCCTGTTTCTGACTCAGACTGTGGTTTGGGGTCAGCTGGTACCCTTCTCATGACTGAGTTTCTGTACCTGCGAAGTTGAAGAGCTGTGTTTCAAGTGCTAGAACCCTGAGATCTCATGAAGGTGGTCATTTCTTGATGGCTTGCGGGTCCTCCAGTGGGACCTGGAGAAGGTAGGTGCCCAGGTTTTCTCAGGCAACCCCTCCCCACGGCCTCTTCTGCCCTGTTCAACATAACTCATGCGTTCAGGTTCCTCTCTGTTTGCAAGATAGATTGTACCACAGATGAGTCACCGAAATGATGATGTCATTCTCAGAGGACTTCCAGAACTCTTGAGACCAGGCCCTCTCAAACTGTGTTCCAAAAAGGCATATCTACTCTACATCCCTCCCTGCTCACCCCCGGTCTCCAGGCAGGACATAACCCATACCGTTTGGCAGGTGAGAGACCCTCAGTACAAAGGAAAGCTTTGAGCGTTCAAGATTTCAAAACAAAGATAATGAAAATGAAACCAAAAAAATGTTATAACTTACTAAAACTGAGAGGGTTCCAAAGTAAATCTGTATTAATTTCATTTTAGTTCCTATCAACTTAGTAATTTTGTTTTTTAGTTCACTTAACTTTTTTTTGAAGACAAGACTGGCTTTTAAAAATAGGTGCTTTCTGAGTTGTGAGACAAGCTCTTCTCTCAATTAACTGGATGTCAACTACCACTTTTCCACTGGGCACATGTTTCAGGGGCCATGACTTTTCCAGTTCTGTGCCTATTTATTTGCCTCATTAGGTTGATTTCTAGGTAGTATAAATGCAGCTTTAGTTTTACCAACTAGGGTTAGAATTCTGATGATAAAAATCTGCTTGTGCTTGGTTGCTCTTGAAATTTCTTTGCCCAATCTGAAGACAAGAATAATAAGGGACTTCCCTGGTGGTCCAGTGGTTAAGAATCTGCCCTGCAATTTAGGGGACTCAGGTTCAATCCTTGGTCAGAGAACCAAGATCTCACCTGCCTCCCAGTAACAAAGCCCATGTGCTGCAACTACTGAGTCCTCGGGCTGCAGAGAGTTGGAGGGCTGCAGCTAAGACCTGAGGCAGGCAAAAATTAATTAATTAATTAAAGTAATAATAGACTGATAAATTATCCCTGGTGGCTTGAGCGCCTAACTCATTTCTTTTTTCCCCTTGTTCCCCATTTCTTTGTCCTATATGATTTGAGCATCTAAGCTGGATAGGACTCTTCACACCTCTCTTCCCTTTCACATATGCTTCCTTCTTCAAAGAATAGTATCTCTCACCCCATTTTGAAAAAAATGTGATGTCCTTTGATGCAGCTCTCATTGCAGCTTCTATGAAACTCTCCCCAATTTTCTCCCACGCTGTTCCCTATTCCCTGACTCTCTCATGTCATTTGTACCCAAATTCTTGGGCATACTTAACATTGTACATTATAACTTTGGGTGAAAACAATCTTCCTTTGTGTTAACAATGAACTACCCCAGAGATAAACCACTCTGTGTTCCTCCCCATATCTTCCCATGGGATCCAGCGTGTAAGACCATGCCTATGGCCAGCCAGCCAATGAATTAGCTCCATCTCACCACTCCCTGACTTCCTAAACCCTGGTCATCTGTATTTTCTCTTTTGTTGCCAAGCCCAGGTGGTACTCCTGATAGCTCAGATGGTAAATAATCCTCCTGCAATGCAGGAGACCCTGGTTCGATTCCTGGATAGGGAAGATCTGCTGGAGAAGGGAAAGGCTTACCCACTGTAGTATTCTTGGACTTCCCTTGTGGCTCAGCTAGTAAAGAATCCTCCTGCAATGCAGGAGACCTGGGTTTGATCCCTGGGTTGGGAAGATCCCCTGGAGAAGGGAAACGCTACCCATTCCAGTATTCTGGCCTGAAGAATTCCATGTATAATCCATGGGGTCACAAAGAGTCGGACACAACTGAGCAACTTTCACTTTCCAGGTGGTACTAGTGGTGAAGAACCCACCTTTCAATGCAGGAGACTGAGGACTTGTTTTGATCCCTGGGTCAGGAAGATTCCCTGGAGGAGGAAATGGCAACCCGCTCCAGTGTTCTTGCATGGAAAATCCCATGGACAGTGGAGCCTGGCAGGTTGCAGTCCATGGGGTCTCAGAGAGTCAGACACAACTGAGCACACACACACACACACACACACTCACACCACCCTGGATGTTTACCCTCCAAATTCTCAAATTTTGAACTTCTTTTCTCTAGACCTACAAAATGTTCTATGTATCGATCTCCAGTCACTTCAGGAAAAGAGGAAGGGACATACAATTTATAGAGCACCCCATGTGTTTTAGGTCCTATACAGTGTGTGTTAGTCATTCCCACAACCATGTGAGGTGAGTTTTAATATCCACATTTTTTTATGAGAAACTAAGGTTCAAAAAGATTAAGTGGCATAAGAAGCTAATTTTATTGGAAGACCTAGTATTTGAACAGAGGACTCACTGTCTCCAAAACCCAACCTCTTTCACTTTTTCTAATCCATTGGCTCCATTTTGATGACTCATCCCAACATGAATCCCCTACTAAGCCAGTTCGTTAAAGCAGTCACCACCACCCTGTGTTCCTTTGATCTCTTGGCCTTCTGCTGTGCTATCAGCCAGCCAGAGGTCTCCACCCGCTTTGGGTGTCCTGTCCTGCTCTAGTGCTCTAGATCTCTGCTAAAGAAGTCACATAGATTCTTTCAGACATGACTTTTTACAGAGACAGGCTGCCCAGTTTCATTTAGACAAAGAACGCCTAACCCACCCCCAGCCCCTGCAGTGCCCATGGTGACCTTGACAAACAGTCATGAGTACCTTCTCAGTGCAGCCTTCCAGGAAGCCATTACTAACCAATGAGAACTGAGATAGGAAATAAAACCTATTTGCCACTTTGATCTACTCCCTGACTTGCTGTTGCTGAGTCATTTTCCCACTCTGTTAGTCTTAGCACTAACAAAGGAACTTAACACCCTAAAACGCTCTTCCTTACTCTTGAAAAACTGGGTGCCTGATTGTTTTCTAGACACAACTTTGCTTTGCTTTCACTGATTCTTCTACATGGCGCACCATTGTGGCCCACCTTCCTCATGTCTTCCAGTCTGTAAACTAATTTGTAATTGTAGTCCCATTTTAATTGTAAGTTTCATTGAAGGCAAACATGCGTGTATTGTTCCTCATTGTATCGACAGCGCCTGATAGAGTATCTGACACATGGTAGAAACTCAGCAAGCATCTGAATAAAGAAAGAAGGAAAGAAAAATGGAAGGAAGGATACTTGGCACATATATACTGCACATATATCTTTTCATTTCCTCCTAATGACCCCAAAAAGTCAGTGTTACTATCTCTATTCCAGATGAGCAAATGGAAGCCCATAGAAGTGACTCTGCCAGTAAATGGAAGAGCCTGAGAAACATCTCTCACAGACCTGCCCAAATGTCATCTCTTTAGAAAGCCTTTTGTTTTTCCCTCAGCCAGGACTGCAGCGCCACACACCTGTGGGGGGGTCCCATTCACATAGATGGCACTGTGGATGGCGCCCCTGGAGCCATGCCATTTGGTGGCGCTCATGATAGCTGCCTCCTCTGTGTTCTCATGGTGCTTGTTGTTACTCAGTTGCTGTCATGTCCGACTCGTAACAGCCCCATGGACTGCAATACACCAGGCTTCCCTGTCCTTCATTTTCTCCCAGAGTTTGTTCATACTCATGTCCATTGAGTTGATGATACCATCCAACCATCTCATCCTCTTGTCATCCCCTTCTCCCCCTGCCTTCAATTTTTCCCAGCTTCAGGTTGTTTTCCAGTAAGTCAGTTCTTTGCATCAAGTGGCCAAAGCATTAGAGCTTCAGCTTTAGCGTCAGTCCTTCCAGTGAATATTGAGGATTGATTTCCATTAGAATTGACTGGTTTGATCTCCTTGCTGTCCCAGGGACTCTCAAAAGTCTTCTCCAGCACCATAGTTCAAAAGCATCAATTCTTTGGCGCTCAGCCTTCTTTATGGTCCAACTCTCACATCCATTACATGACTCCTGGGAAAAAAGTACATGGTACTTGAGGTCTTGCTTATAACAGTTTTCACACTTTGCCTTACATCCTGTATTAAAGTGCTGCATCCCCTACCTATATTCCATAACCTCAAGGTTATAAAAATCTTTAGGGGCCGAAAAGTGCTTTCTGCATCCGTGTCTCTCTCTTTATTGTAAATAATTTTATTTATTTATTTTTAATTTTCTTTCTCAGTGCTAGGGCTTTGTTGCTGCACAGGCTTCTCTCTGGTTTGCGGCGTGCAGGCTTCCCACTGTGGTGGCTTCTCTTGTTGTCTCTAGGGCAACGCAGGCTGCAGTAGTTGTGGCTTCCAGGCTGTAGAGTGCAAGCTCAGTAGCTGTGGCGCACCGGCTCAGCTGTTCCGTGGCCCGTGAGATACTCCTGAATCAGGGTTTGAACCCTTGTCTTCTGCATTGCAGGCGAATTCCTTACCGCTGACCAGGGCAGCCCTGTGTCTGTGTGTCTCCTGTGGGATGTACACTGAGTGACTGTTGAATGGTCAGCCGTCCTGTCTCGGGTACTGAGTTTGCACCTTTGTGACACGAGCTCTGTTAGCCACCTTCTTCTTCCCTCTGTGCCCGCTCCTCTCCGCTCAGCCTGTATCTTTCCCCCAAATTCCGGAGGAAGGCATCTCCTCCTCAGATGGCCTCTCCCAAGCTGTTCCAGTCAAGGCCATCACTCTATTCATTAGCCACGAGAGGCACAATGACTAAATGCTATTGTATTTTTCAAGAACCTCAAAAATGTTGGCAATCTCAAAAGAAAAACTGTTAGCTCCAAAACACAAAAAAGTACAGTGTCAAAAATAAGCAAACAAAACCAAATATTTTATCATCTTCATAAAATGTTAAATTTAGTGGCGATTTACAGAGAAGTCAGCAAACTGTAAATTAATTGAGTAGTTGATGGCCAAATAACTTAGAAAACAAAACTACAAAACTTCTTGCATAACTGTTTTGGCCGTAAAATTATTTTCAATTTCGGTTCTGAATACAGCTCTTAGTGTGTTTGATATGATGTTTTGGTGGGAGGGGGTTCCAAAAACTAAACTTACTTGAGATTTTAAAAATAAATTGTCTGGGTTTGCAATGCTGTGCACATAGACCTAGAAGTATTTGCTGGATTTTAATTGATTGCCATTAAATGATGGTGATTTTTTTGTTATGGGAGGAAGGAAGGAAGCATGAATATTTTATCTTTTATTCTGTTGTGTTTTACTTTATCTTACTGATGCGAAAAAAAAAGAACGAAGGGAATTCTCCCCTCTTGTGCGGAATGAGTGCCGCATTCCTACGTGCATACTGAGCAATCTTTGGGGCCCTTGAGACTTCATGAATGTTGTGTCGTAGCCCTGGTCTCAGGTTTACTTGCCATCCTTCTAGTTCCTTCTGTGAGTATAGGACGTTGAGGGAGGCACACAAGACTTGAAGGCAGAAGGCTGGCGCCAATGCAGCAAAGGGATGCTGAGTCCTGGACCTGGGAGCAGCGTGAGAGCAAAGGCACATGAGCTCACAAATGTGGGAACTGACCTCTTCCCTTACCCTTCACCGTAGGGGGGACTTAAAGTGCTGCCCTGGAGCCTGGTTGTTTTTAAGATTTCTTCTTTATTCGTTTTTGGCTGTGCCGGGTCTTTGTTGCTGCACATGGACTTTTCTCTAGTTGCAGAGAGGAGGTGGCTGCTCTTCGTTGTCGTGTACGGGCTTCACGTGGCGGTGGCTTCTCCTTTGCAGAGCTTGGGCTCTAGGCACACGAGCTTCAGTAATTGCAGCATGTGAGCTCAATAGTTGTGGCGCACAGACTTAGTCGCTCCAAGGCATAGTGGAATCTTCCCCTGCCAGGGATCAAACCCATGTCTTCTGAACTGGTAGGTGGAATCTTAACCACTGGACCACCAGCGAAGCTCCTGAACCATTGTTTTGGTCGCTGATTATCCACGACCCTGTGGACAGTATGGTAGAGATATTTCCTCAGCAGTGAGTGTTGAATATTTAAAAGGAAGGTAGAGTTTTTTCACTCTTTTGCTTCAATCAGGAGGGTTTTTTCTCCCCCTTTCTTGTGAATGTACTTCTTTCATTTCGTAATATAAATCGCCATCCCAGAAGCTGATGTTCGCTTTAACCTGTTCGAAAACTGCTTTAGATTTCACCAGCTTTCACTCATTCTGCCTAATGTTTGTGTGTTATTGATGCTGGAGGTTCATACCTAATGCTACCTCCTTACTAACTGTCCAGCAAGTGTTCAGCTCCCCGAGAGAAGCGGGCTGGGATTGGAATTGAGGAACAGTCAGCTGGAGGTCAGAGCAATAGTCCAGGGTGAAAGTGTAAAGTCTGTTACTTTCATTATGCGTTTATATAGTTATTTGGTTGTTGTTCAGTCACTAAGTCGAATGCATCAACTGGAACCACCATGAAGGGAGTTGTTTTCGTTTTTAAGTAAGTGGATTCCTGTGATCTATGGTTTCCAAAAGTGTATAGTTGCCAGTTAGATACACATGTATTTTTCAAAGGAAATCATCAAAAAGGACATTCCACTCTTATTACAAAGCTAATTTGGGGGTAAATATTTTGACAGATGTGGCTCGGTGCACCTGGGAGCTGAGAGAGCCATGGCCGAGCCCAAGGCAGTTAACGCAGATGCCGCACTGAGATAGACCAAGGGTTGTTTTTTTCTCCCCATGTATATCGCAAATTGTTGATTGTGGTGGCGTGACTGTTAACATTTTCTTTGCCACTGTCAGCAAAGTAGCTTCCTTATGAAAAATGGTCTTGTTATTTAAGAATGATAATGACCACACTAAGACTTCTCTCAAATAAATTTACAACAGCGTAGGTGACAAATACAAACATTTTAGGTAAGAGACCTACAATCATTAGAATCAAGGTGCTGGACTGGATGAATAAGGATTGCTAAATTTATACTAGATAAACCTAAATGTTTAGGGCTGGAACATTTACCAGCCATATGGCCAGAAACATGCATTAAGAGGGGTAGATTGCTACTTTGATTTTTCTCTCTTTTTTTCTTTTTCGAAGCTTAGAGTTGGAACACTAAGCAGAGTTAAATCATAACTTATAATGTATTAAAATAATCAAGTACGTCATCCAACTTAGTTAGCAAATAAACATGCACATTTAAAATGGTGACTGCTTGCCTGTCTTCTGGCAAATCGGTTGTGTTAAATAACTTTTAAAATTGTAACACTTTTTTTTCCTTTGAGCTACAGTCTTGTCTTTCATCAGCCTTAAAAAAATTTGCCCTTGTGAAGGTGGCATTGTTTATTTGCAGAGAAATGACATAGTACACCGAGCACAGTCTTCTACACACTTCGTGAATTAGCAAGCACTGGCTTGAACTCTATACCACTGAGCATGTATTTCATTTGTCACTTTTTGTTTTACTGCTGGAGTATAAATTCCTTGATGCAGGAGGCATCTTTATGTCCTCATCCAGAGGGGACTGAATAGAAGTTGGTTTATTCTGAACTTAGTCTTGTGTTCCTACTAGAGAAAAATAGGTCCAAGCATTCCCTCAGTGAAAGCCTGCATAAATTCAGTAACTGAATTTGATTTTCTAAAAAGTATTTCTAAATTGACAAAATGTCCTTTTAAAACCATTTACCTAAAATGTTCTGATTGCAACATCTGCTAAGCCTATTATGTTCTCTTATTAAACAGTTTTACTGTTCTCTGTGCAAACTGCTTATTCAAAGCAATAAAGCTGGGTTGACTTCAGACTTTCTAACAAGCAGGATTTTCTTTTTAATAGTGAAAGAAACTGCATATTTCCTATCATTATATAGAATAGTAAAACCAAAAAAAAAAAAGAAAAGAAATTCAAAAAGGATTCTGTTAACCTCCTTAAGAAAAAGAAAGTCACTATTTGAAATCTGGTGGATTTTAATATAAAATGATACTGAATGTGTAATTTTAGCTATCCTTTTAGCTCCTTAAGTGTTTTTTAGGTATTTGTTTGGGACCTAAACAGAAGAAAGTCCTTCAGTGTCTATAGATTCTTTATTTAAGGCACAGAATTCAGTAGCAATTTACTAACTGAGGAAATATTATTACATTATAAAATTCAAAACTCAGTAAGGGAAATCTCTTTTTATACTGGTGTAGTTTATCTGTAACTATATTTGGATCAGACAGACATGTTTAAGACTTTCTCAGAAGCATAGTGGCCTCCCTAACTGCTGCTCTCCTGAGTTCCAGGCTACCTAAATAGTAGCACAACTGCAGAGATCAGAGAATTTGGGGGAAAGAAAGTCCTACCCACCCAGAAGGGGTCAATGAATGCCAGTGTCAACTTTTTGCCTACAACGCATGTGACAATTGTAAGCAGATTAGGATGGCATTAAAAGAGAATCAGTTTCCACCAGTAACAGCCTTTCTTCCTTAAAACACGTGGGTATATAGTTCACTCTTTGCCCAAACTGTGCAGAGGACTCCACAACAACAGCACAGGCCATTTGACCTGGAGCCAATGAAAGGATGCTGGCCCAGTTTGTAATTTTTATGATAGTGCTGTAATGCTGGAGACATTCCAAGTTTGGAGACAGCTAAGCCGTGTTGAGAGCAAGCTGTTGGTTTATCTGCAGTAAAGATGAAATCTCAGTCACTAAATGACTAAAAATGTTAATGTACTTTACAGAAAGGCTGGCCGAGTAGTCTTATTTGGTATATTGAAATGGTGACTTAAGAATCTTAAAAGGCTCTAATGCCCTTCCAAATCTTTACACTCTTATCTAGTTTACAAACTCAGAATCGGGTAGGGGCCACGGAGGAAAATAAATGGATAAATCTGGTCCCATGGAAATTGGTGAACTAGAGAGCAGATTCCCTGTCTAGTGGCATATCTTGCCTTTTTTTTAGAGAATTTGAAAATTGGGACTTGTGAATGAAACCTCTTAGTTTTTAAATTCTGGTTGTTGAGTGGAAATTTAAAAGCAATATGCAGCCAGACAAAATTTGTCTGCAGGCTGCATGTGATTGGTGCATATTATACCTGCTTCACTGATTTCCTTGATTTGAGAGTCAGAATTTATCCTTTAGATTTGGGGCTTTCGTCTGTTAATTTTAAAACACAGCTCGAGGGGCTTCCCTGGTGGCTCAGTGGTAAAGAACCTGCCTGTCAGTGCAGGAGGCTTGCTTCAGTCCCTGGACTGGGAAGACCCCACATACCATGGAGCAGCTAAGCCTGTGCACCACTCTTCTGCCTGTTGTCTGGAGCCCATGCCCTGCCGCAGGAGCCATCACAGTGAGAAGCCTGTGCACTGCAGTGAAGAGCGAGTACAGCCAAACATTTAAATAAATAAATTAAAACAATTTTAAAAAGCAGCTACAACCATAAGAAAGTCAGCCTTTCAGTATGTCTGTGAAGACTTGGTAGTTTCCATTGAGTTCTGCTCAGCACACGGTTACTGTGCATCATCTGTGGACCACACACTGAGCTCGGGCACAGCAACGACAGTGATGCCCTACGCCCATGCCTTCGAAGCGCCTGTCTGCCGTGCCAGAGCAGGACGCCCTGTGTTGACTGGGAGCTCCAGTGCAGAGCCGTGTTAGGCAACCTTGGACTCTCCTTCTTGCACAAATTTTGCCTACATTATAGATGGAAATTATGAAAACACTTGATGGAGGCAGCTATGCTGTTATAGGAAGAAGGCCCTTTAGCATAGATGTTGAAAGAGCATGTCATAAAGCAAACTGCCTGAATTAGAATCTGGATTGTATGTCTTGATAACTGTGGGACCTTGGGCATACTATACCAGGGCTTCCCTGGTAGCTCAGACGTTAAAGCGACTCCCTGCAATGCAGGAGACCTGGGTTTGATCCCTGGGTCAGGAAGATCCCCTGGAGAAAGAAATGGCAACCCACTCCAGTACTCTTGCCTAGAAAATTCCATGGATGGAGGAGCCTGGTAGGCTACAGTCCATGGGATTGCAAAGAATCAGACACGACTGAGAAACTTCACTGGTTCACTGGGCATACTGTGGGCTTCCCTGGTGGGCATACTGTGTAATCTCTTTGTGGTCCCACAGTACATGTTCCATAAGTGAGGGCAGTAATAATATCTGTTGTAGAATTATGATGATGATGAAATAAGGTAATATTATATTTGAAGCTCTGAGCACAATGCCTAGCACATGGTCAGTTATTAACTACTGCTACTGTTGTTCTCAGAATCAAGAGAACTGATTTTAGGCACCCATTCTGCCTCTTTCAGTAGCTGTGACCAACTAGAAATCACTTAGCCTCTAAGTGAATTTCATTAAGATTAGGATAATGTGAAGATTAAATGTGATTATGTGTTATAACACATAAAGGGATACATAGATGAAAAGTATTGTTTGATAATGGGAAAGGGCTGTCAACAGCATGGGGAGGGGACAGGGCCGTAATGACATCACATGATCAATATGTAGATCACAGGGGAAACCCAAAGCCGATTTTTGCCTATTTCTCAAAAAAAAATTTTTTTGGGGGGGTGGGGGATTCTTCCACTTTGTTAAAAAAAAAAAATACTCCCTTAAGGAGAGAGTATTCCCTCAACTGTCACAACTCCTTTATTCAGCTTGCTTTAGAAGAGTTCCAAACTGTGGCTAAGGCTCGAGACGACACGCAGGTGCAGAGCTAAGGCTGTAATCTACTTCAGAGCGTGAGACACCCAGCAGAGAAACCCAGGATCTTGACACCAACCAATCCATTAGTTAGAAATGAGCAAACAGGACTGTTTGAACCAGTGATCTTTGCACCACCTCAAGATACTTAGATTCCGTCATTGTTAGGGTTTCAGCTGCCTCTCTGACTTCCCATGTTTCTAAAGACAGCGTTCCAGTGAGTTTTGGTATCTTTAAGTGTCTTGAGGAGGAAAATGATTTCATGGGTATAGGAGCACCTACAGAGTTTCTGGGCCATGCTCAGTGGATGTTACTTGAATCTGAATCTGAAGAACTTGATTGCATCACTTTATTCTGCGGTAATATTAGCATAACTACTAACAACAGCAGCAGCACAGTCCAGGGAGCACTTTCTTTTTGTTTGATGGGGAAAAAAAATAGCTTAATACAACCAGATGAAAATAGGTTGATCCAAACAGTGAAAACCCTGTTCCCCTCTTGGAGCTTGTGGAGAGAGAGCTCATTTGTGGGTACCCTTTTTATAGCTAATGTGCTAATTGGCCCAGAGATAACACCTGTGTGATTTATTTTAAAAAATCTTACTGAAATCTCTATCTCAGTAAGATTCTAGGAAAGAATAGCAACAGCTGGCCCCACATGTGCTGGAATGATGCCATGTGAGAAGGATTCTAAATATAGTTGGAATTGGAGTCCAGTGTACCTCTGCGCTGTACTACAGGGCATCGATGGAGCTAGATCTGAAGGAGCTTATTAAAATAAGCTAAAACTAAAATGGTGTGATTTGCTCTGGAAAGCACCAAATATTTACCTTAAGTAATCTCTGTTAGCAAACTTGAACAGTAACTGGTCCATTCCCACTTGCCAGATGGAGAGAAATATCAGAACTCAGAGAAGCAAAAATAATCACACAGGCCCAAGAAAATAGCTTTTTATAAGAAGTCTTCGTCACATTTGATACCTCAGAAAGGCCTTTTTCTATTTTTCTTGAATTTCATAGCACCTGAGTTAGCAGCTCTTGACATCCTAAACTCCTTCCCTCTCTTTTCCCGTCCCTTCCTTTCTTCTTCCTTTCTTTCCCTCCTTCCTTCAACAGATATTTCTTAAATACACACTCTGTGCTTAGTACTTTATTACACCCTGGGGATCCAGAAAAAAATAAAGTAGATACAGTTTTTTACTCTTAACAGAGTATTTAAGTGACATAGTGGATTTTATGCTTTAAACTTGGAGGCTTAGATAACACTGTACCTGTAAAGCTCTTAACAAATAGCAATAAATAATACCTATATGTGAAAAGAATACAAAATTCTGGGAAGTCTGTAACCACAGGTCCAATATAATAGCTACCATTTATTGAGCACTTACAATATGGATGGAGGAGCCTAGTGGGCTACAGTCCATGGGGTTGCAAAGAGTCGGACACGACTGAGCGACTTCACTTTAACAATATGCCAGGAATTCCATACACACACACACACACACACACACACACACACACTCTCTCACTTACATAATTACCCAGTGTTGTACATGCTAAGTTGCTTCAATTGTGTCTGACTCTTTGCAACCCTATGGACTGTAGTCCACCAGGCTCCTCTGTCCCTGGTTTCTCCAGGCAAGAATTTTGGAGTGGGTTGCCTTGCCCTTCTCCAGGGGATCTTTCCGACCCAGGAATTGAACCCATGTCTCTTAGTCTCCTGCATTGGCAGGTGAGTTCTCTGTCACTAGCGCCACCTGGAAGCCCTAACATTCTGAAGGTGGATGTTTTTATCCCAATTTACAGATGAGGAAACTGAAGCTCAGTGAATGAGATGGATTGTCCAAGATTATATATGGTTAATATGTAACTGAGCCAGAATTCAAACCCAGGTCTGTCTTGACTAAAACTTGAGCCCTTAACCCTTAGGATAGACTTTGAAGTTTCACTTGTCCAGGCTCCACTGCCTGTGGCACCCGAACCAAGCACTCTGCCACTGGCAATGCTAGTTCCTCACCTCCCACTGCCTGGAGTAACTAATGTGTACTTCCCTATCAATATCCAGCCTCCTGGTTTCTTCTCAGAATCACAAAGCTGCCTGAAAATCAAAAGGAATTAATCATCACCAAAAGTTGAAGGTCTTTGCTTTAACAGTTTCTTTCCTTTGTATTGATGTGACTTTGCAGTGGTAATGACAAAACCTATTTAATCAGCCATCTCTTTCAGATTTGCCCAATTTTCAGAGACTCCAAATAACATCATTAAAAGTGCATCATGCAACATATATTTGCAGAGAGCATTATATTTTACTAAACACTTTCATGTCTAAGAACTTGGTTAAACCTCACATTCTGGGCTATAGCATCACCCAGGCCTAGAGCACAGACATTGTCCCAAGTCAGTAGTTTCTAGCAAAGCCGAGACTCCAGCCCAGTCTGACTCCTTTGCTGCCCCCGAAATCACGTTTGTGTAGAGATTGTAATCCCCTGGATTGAGGAATAGTTTTCATTGTTTATTCCAGAACTTCAGGAGACACTGATGAGAGGATAAATGTTTTCTAATCCCACTAGCAGTGTTCTCTGTGGGGCTTTATTGAGCATGTAAGAAATCTTCAGATTGATAAGATTTAGAGTTTGTCTCCTGCTCTCTCTGATGTTGCTTCAAGCCCAGTGCCACCGTTTCATGCTGCTACTGCTTCCCACAGATGCCTGATCCTGTGACATGTATTGCTTGACAATTCTCCTGGCTGAAGACAATTAGAAGCTAAAATTTTTTTAACATTGATTATGTAATGAGGACAGCTTTCTCCTCTGGGACCTTTTCCTTCAGTTATATCTCTTTCCCAATATCCTTAGTCTCTCCATCTCTGCGGCTTTCCTCTCAGCCTGGAGACCCACTCAGGTCTTTCCATCTTTTTTTTTAGAATGATTGATGGATCATAAAGACAGAGAGGTTGAGATCATCCCACATTTGCTGATGCCTCTTCCCTCGCTTCCCCTTTTCCAGCCGGCTGCTTCAAAGAGTGGTCTGAATACCCAGGGACCACTTCCTCTCTTCCATTCACTCCTCCATCACAGCAACCTGGTCTCTTCCTTGGCACCAGAGAAAACCTCCCTGGAACAAATCTCCAGCTACCTGCAGGTGGCACAGATTTTTAGTCTGCATCTTATTGAGTTTCTTTGCCTCGTTTCAAATCTTTGATGACTTAATGCTGCTAGAAACCCACTGCTTTCCATTCCATCTCCTTTGTTGAGTTTCCCGACACCTCTGCCTGCACCTAAGTGAAGTTTTGTGGGATTGTGCATCTGGCCACTTGCCCTTTTTTCTAGTGTACAGACTTTCCGCGTGTCAGTTATTGTCCCAGCCCCACCTTTTTGCTGCTAGGTGACATCTCTAGCCAAAGCCCTGCCCTGTTATCCTTCTTACCCGTTGGGTGTGGAGCCCTGCAGTTTCCACGTGCCCTTTTTCCTTAGAAAATCAGCTTTTCCTCCTGCAATCTCAGTTATTGGGTCATCCAATCCAGGTGGCTCTAGTGGTAAAGAACCCACCTGCCAGTGCAGGAGACATGAGACAAGGGTTCAATCCCTGGGTTGGAAAGATCCCCTGGAGAAGGGAATGGCATCCCACTCCAATATTTTTGCCTGGAGAATTCCATGGGCAGAGAAGCCTGGCGGGCTACAGTCCGTGGGGTTGCAAAGAGTTGGACGCGACTGAGCACCACTCAAGAAAAACAAAAAAACCTGTAATCTTAATAGACTGACTTCCCTCCTTCACTCCCAGTAATCACATCTCAGTTCTTTTGCCTCCTGGGTAATTTCACTGATCTGCTCTCCCTCATGCCCTGACCCTTCCTTTATTCTGGCATTTGTCTTACGCTCTTCCTGTCTGAAGTGCTTCCCTCACTTTTGATGTCGTTGTTTCTGACACGGCCAGTTTCTTCTTATTCGTTTTTAAAGACTCATCATAAGCTTTATTGCCCCTTTACTTTATGCATATGCCTTTCTTAATGCTCTCCAGATACCACGGATCTCTCTTCCCCACCAGGCTGAGCTTCTTCAGTACAAATACTATTCCCTACTATTCCCTGGTCTTACTCATCTTTGTGCTCCCAGAGCCTACAACCTAAAACTGACTAAGACTTCAGTAAATATTTGTTGAACTAAATCAATAAAGTAGTCAGAGCACATGAAAAACATTGGGAACAGGAGCTTTGGAGGACAGCATAGGCAATTATCCTAAGCACCTTGTTCAGGCACCTTGTTCACACACAGGACTGCGTGTACATGCATGCGTTGTCAGCTGCTTCAGTCATGTCCGACTCTTTGCGACCCTCTGGACTGTAGCCCAACAAGCTCCTGGGTCCATGGGATTTTCCAGGCAAGAATACTGGAGTGGATTGCCATGCCCTCTTCCAGGGGATCTTCTCGACCCAGGAACCGAACCCATGTCTCTTGCATTCCAGGCAGATTCTTAACCCACTGAGCCACCTGGAAAGCCTGGGAGTTAACACCTAGACCCTCTTCTCTCTCAACCTCTGCCTTGAACATACTCTTTACATGCTCCTTTCTCTTAGCACAGCCCTCCCTACCTCTGCTTGCAATCTGCCTGTCTCCTGCTTATTTTCTCGGACTGAGCTTATAGACCCCAGGATTGGATGAGATGTGCCTTCTCCATGCTGGTATGTCTAGCAGTGGCACTTAGCAGAGAGCATTACGTTTTCCTGTCTCCTTGTCTGTCTTTGCCAGTAAACGGTGAGCTCGTTTTAGGACAGAGACCAAGTCTTACTCCTCTTAGTTCACAGTGCCTGACAGATCTCTGAGGAATAATGAGAGAAGACACTTTAAAAGTAGCAGATGTTTGTGGGTGTGCTGCTGTTGAAATCTCTCAAGTATATCCACCCCCTCCCCCCCTGCCCCCATCTCCTGCCCCACAAACAAAAAGCTTAAGTTTCTGTTTCTTGAGTAGGACCTTATAAAGCCCTGCATTTTAGGTGTGTTCAAATTCTGGTGTCTCCAGTTAAGAGTTGTTAATCACACAAGCTGATCAACTACTGAGCTTTAATCAAGCTTTCATTATCAAAGCCTTTTTGTTTATGAGTACAAATACACCATTGATGTTTATAAGAAGAATTATTTTTTGCCTTGCATGTTAACTGGCCACAAAAGCTGGTGGACACATGTGATAGTGTTTTTGACAGAGTTTAAAGAATGTTGGCCTTTGATGTTCTGCTCTTGAATGGAAGTGAGCCTGCTTTTTAAAATCACCGGTGAGGAAAATGGGAAACTTTGAGGCAAGCACCTTAGAAGCATTGTTAGCATTCCTAAGTATTAAAATCCAACAGATGCATTGTTTATAACACAAAGGGGAAAGCTACTTTTCTGGAGAGTAGCTCCTATGCTTGATGCTATGAAAATAAATGAGATTCAGTAGGCTCTATTAATATTTCATATTAAATAGAAATGTCTCAGTATGATTGAAAGCAAAAGAATATAACATGAAATAACTTTAGCAAAAAAAAAAAAAAAAAGCTATGAGGAAGTAAGGGTTCTTCTGGGAAAAGGGACTAGAAGCAAAATATGAAGTGGGTTTGTAGGTCTTTCTCAGACCGTAAATCTTCCATCTCTATTTCTTCCCATGACTCGGGGTTCTCTCTTTTCTGTCTCTAGACTAGCTTTCTCTGTTTCCCTTTCCTTCTAATGGAAGATGCCCATGGCATAGCCCTCTAAGCTGTATATCCTCTTTCCTTTCAACTGAAGAACTCAGATTTAATTAGAATCTCTCAGTTCCAATTCCAACCTCTCAGAAGAGAGAAGTCATTCTATATATTAATAGTATAGGCCAGAAGTCCAGTGTGGTCAAGGGGACAGATGGGATGGGCTAGACAGACAACCCTGACTACCACCCAACATCAAGAAAGCTTGAAGTGAAAAGTACAACATAGTAGCCCTTATCTCAGTATATATCATTTAAGAGCTTATTGCCTGTTTCCTCCACCTAAATATATGCACCTCAAGGCCAGGCACCATATCTTAATTTTTCTTAATCTTAACCTTCAATTATGTTTAATCCTAATACTTGGAGCAATGCCTGATAATTGATATTCAGTAAATATTTATTAGATGAACAGAAACAGATATAAGTTCTGCCTTCTATGGGAATTACAGTCTGGTAATGCAAGCAGGCAGTAAACAAGAAAATAAAAAGCTATATAGTAGTAAGCATTAAAAACATTTTTTAAAGGGGAGAGAGAGAAAGGAGGAGTTAGTGAGCAAGAATAGAAAGTTTCAGAAGGTCGTTGGTGGGTTTAAGCTACCTTAAACCCAAGGTAGCTATACTGACTTTCTTTATTCATCCAAAGAGGCCAGAGACAATAATCATAAAAGATGCCATTTTCATTTCATTCCATTTATAACTTTAATACCAAAAAGAAAATATGATTTACATTAAATCACATGGACTACAAAAAGGTTGCTATAAAGAGCTATATGAGGAATTATAAATAAACGTGATTAGTGTTCATTGATAGCTTTTAATTTTTATCTGACAATTTGTAATTGTTCAGCTGCTAACTCAGAGCTTGATATAATTTTAAATTGATTCTCTGGGATGGTACACAATTAATTAAGTGCACAATTAGAGATACATTTTGGCAAGCTCTGCAAAGAGAACTAGATTAAGATTACAAATAACCCAATGAAAGAGACATGTTCTCTAAAGAAGAATCTGGCAAGATCAGATGATACACCTAAATGTGTTTTGTGGATATGATTGAAAGATCGTATCTGGTGATCTTAGTAAGAGAGACTAAAGGAGAAGGGATCAAAGAAATGTGTTTTATTAGTATACTTGTTGCCAGTATCTAACAGAGAAAGAACTATTCCGGAAAAAAACCAACTCCCCTGAACAATAATTAACAAAGCCTTTACCTACCTATATTAAGAATAACCTACAGGTGCTTCTGTATAAAGAGCTACAGATCCCCTGTGGCTCATTATTGTATATTTTTCCCTATGTAAAGTTCATTGCACATTGGGTTGGGGTGGAGCAGATCTGGTCCATAAAGTTATTCAAGGACCCAGGCTCTTTCCATCTTGTGGCTCCCTCCTCCTGAGTCCCCTCCATTCAAGCTAGCTGTGGAGAAAGAGTGAGATTGGGCCAGGTCTCGACAACGAAGCGCACATCTCATAACACTCACACTTCATTGGCTAGGACTGAGTCACATGTACCACACCTACCTATGGGAAGTCTGGAAGTTACGAACCCAGGAGGCTGGAAGTTAGGAACCCAGGAGGAAGAGAAAAATGGGATATAGGTGATTATTCCCCTGTATCTACCACACTATCAATGTGAAGATTCAAGAAGCTGTGGAAAACATGGAGAAAGGAAAATATCATGAAAAAGCCCTTTGTATTCTAAGAAAATTTGTTGAAAAACTTAAACATTTTTTCAAAGAAATTGTCTTTTAAAAAATTAGGGATTTAGGAACTGTCTATCAGACTTTTACCACTGGTATTTTCATTGGCTTCTATAGGCCACTTGTGTGCTTCCCTCTCAGTGATGAAAATCCAGAAGAAAATTAAATGCAGACAAATTCTAAAAAGTACCGTATCTAATCAACAATGGCAGTAGTTCTCATCTTCCTGTCCAGCACACAACTATAATAGTGACATACCTAGCAAAGAATATCATCTCCTCCTCCAGGAGGGTTTTACATCACGAAAAACAAAATTTAACTGTTGGCAGGTCATGCTTGCTAAAAACCTCCTTTAGTTTGGAGTGGCATTTCCCAGCCAGAAATTTGGGAAAGATGAGATTCTGTAGTTTTACCTTTAACTCAGGGAGGGGGCTGGTTTATATCTGATACCATATGCTCCTCTCTGTGATAACAATAGTTATACCCAAATTCTGTTTCAGGGATTCTGCAAATCTAAATATAATAATAGCTTTACACTATTGAGATTTACTATATTCTAGGCATCCTTCAAAGTACTTTACAGCTTCACAGAAAGCCCTGTTCCCTGTAAACTGAGGTCCAGAGATACTGATAAGGAACAGAGCTCAAATTAAACCCAGGCAGACTAGCTCCAGAGATCATCCTTCCAAATATCGGTTAGATTAGAAGTAAAAAACAAAACACAAAATAACAACAACCACAAATGACTACCTGGGGATTTCCTGACAATAAGTAAGAAATAAGAGTACTATCTCACCTTGTGCTCAGGGATCTTGTATATATTTTTTAATATTTATTTTTTTAATTATGGAAGTATAATAACACATTTATAAGAGACTTAGAAAATACCGAATAAGGTTACATATAATTCCACTATATTTTTTTAAGTAGATAACTTAAGATTTTTTAGTTGGACTTTCAATATCAAACTTAAAAGTTAATAGAATGAATATACAGAGAAGTAGACCTGAAAAGCACTATGAATCAATTCTGCATAATTAAGATTTATCCAATTCTCACACAGCAGTAGGATACAAATTCTATTCTCCTGTAAACTAGGAGACACTGGAATATATCCAGGGACATAAAATAAGGTGCAAAAATTTCATGGTCTAAAGGTATTAAAATCATCGAGTCTGTTCTCTTAAGGGATCTTGTGTATTAATATAATATACATCAGAAGTAACCCCTGCCTAGAAAGTTCCAGATTTTATCCAGGGAGATGCAACCCAGGCAAATGAAGGGCATGAATCTTTTTGTAGCCAGGAATGACTGACTCAAATTTGGGGGAGGAGACTGCATTTTAGATGCCCCAGGTTTAATTTGGCAAGTAGCTATAGTAGTGCCAGTCAGCTTTCCCCATATTTGGTTTGCTTTTTATTTACTGATTTCAGTTGGTTATTTTTTAAATGTACTTGAATTCAATAAATCATTGAGCATCTCCTATGTGGAAAGCTTAATGCAGGGAATGAATGAATGATCGCAGGGAACCCAAGCAGGAGGAATACTTAATTACCAAGGATACTGATTAGTAGACATGGCAGGGTTGCTTTAAACATTAGTGAGGCCACCGACGTTTGAAAGCCATTATTTAGGTCTTGAGCCTTTAGCTGATAGGTCTCATACATACTGTTGTGACAGACGTGATCCTTGCTGTAGTTGGATGACCAAAGCTCCTATCTGATATGTTAATATTACTTTTTATAACAGCTTTATTGGACATAATTCACATACCATACAGTTCAGCCATTTAAAGTACACAATGCAGTGGCTTTTATTATATTCACAGAGTTGTGAAACCAAGCACCACAATCAATTTTAGAACATTTTCAGAAAGAAACCCTGTATCCATTAGCATTCACTTCCCATTTTCCTCCAACCCACTCCCAACCCCTACCCCCCATCCCCCCAGCTCTAGGCAACCACTAATCTACATTCTCTCTTTAAAAGATTTACTTCTTTTGGACATTTCATATAAATACGCATATGTGGTCTTTTGCGACTGGCTTCTTTTACTTAACATAATGTTTTCAAGTTTCATCGCTGCTGTAGCATGAATCAGAGCTCCATTCTTTTCAGTGCTGAATAACATTTCATTGTATGGATAGACCACATTTTATTTATCCTTTCATCAACTGATGGTCATTTGGGTTGTATCTATTTTTTGACTGTTATGAATAATCCTGCTATGAACATTCATGTACAAGTGGACTTACGTTTTCATTTTCATTTCTTGTGGTATTTGGGAGTGTAATTGCTGGGTCATATGGTAACTCTATGTTTATCCTTTTTAGGAACTTCCAGACTGTTTTCCAAAGCGACTGCACCATTTTACATTCCCACCAGCAGTGTGTGAGGGTTCCAATTGCTCCACGTCCTCGCCGATACTTGTTACTATCTGTCTCTTTGATTGTAGCCATCCTAGTGGTTGTGAATTGGTATCTCATTGTTTTGATGTGTGTTTCCCTGATGAATTAATATTGTAATATTTATTTTACCAACCTAAGGCAAGAGCTTCAACCTTTATGCTTTCTTATGCACATAATGGAAACTGCCTTACATTACTGGGTTGATGTTCTCAAACACCACAGTTGTTCTATACAAGATGAATGTCATTTATGGGGTTAGAGTTATGCCTGAAAGAATACAAAGTGAAATGACATGAAGTTAAGATTATGAACTCATCTGGGAAATTTGTTTTGCAGGATGAATTCATTCACAGTGTTTTGAGACCTTTATCTAAGCTACTCAAGTACTCTTATGTGACATTTGCTGGATAATCTAGACAGCACTTTGGTTAAATCCACAGTGTGATGTCATCCAGTAAACACTTGAAAGTGGAGATGCATGCCTCTTCTGGTTTTATCAGTCCAGATTAGCAGTGCTTCACAGCACAGTGAACTTCTCTCCTCTGTGATCCATCAGTCTGCGTCTCATTTTGGGCCAATAATCTGTCACCTGAAACTACTTAAAATAGGTTGGACTTTCTTGAATGTCGTGTTGCTGTGATGACATCGGGGTTTGGCTGCACAAGAAGGGAAAGCAGTGTTTTATAACTTGTGGTTGCCTCCGTATCCTTCGTTTCCAGCAAAAGCACTGTAATTTTTTAGGCTTTGCTTATATGCCTAGACTTTATTCTGTACCTGTTGTACCTTTCATCTCTTTACAGACTGAGGCTCCTACTGTGGTTATCTTTGTATCTCTGTCAAAGAAAAGAAAAATTGTGGAGCTTAGAAGGTATCAGAGTTTCACTGTCTTGATTTTGCCAATTGGCAGATATGTAGAAAGAGTGTCCACAAAAGCCATTTGATGAGAGAAGAAAAAAATTAAAAGTTGGTCGGAATTGAGAGGATGCTTTCTTCAGAGAAGGTCCTGAGATTTCTCAGAAAGCACCCCCAAAAAAGAGATCCTGATGGTAGCCTGATCATGTTTCCTGACCATAGAGAGGATGACCACAGAGATTCAGATTCTCCCCCAGTCTCTGCATGTCTGTGTCCAGTTAGCACAGTTCAGAGTAGGTCAGGAAGGAATTAAAGAGGGAAGGAAAAATAACTCAGAGTGGATAATTAATCCTTTCATAATGTATCATCATATGTTCTGCCTTCTTTGTACCTCAACTTTTAATATGCATTTTTTGTAGTTTAGTTTGGGGTGAGGTTGAGGGGGGCCTGGGAGATTGGAAGCATATGAGTCAGGCTCATGGGCAGAGTTTGACTTTTGTCTCCCACAAGGGAAAGGGAAGCAATAATGTTATACATTTATAAAGCTGGGTTTGTTTTTTGAAGCTTTAGTAAATTCTATTTTGAGCATTCTGTTACCTAAAATATTATTTTGGCTAAAATTCAAGTATTTCATGACCGAATGATAATTGATGCCTCTAATGAGGATCTCCAACTACCCCATAACCCTGCCCATGTGCCTTTAGAACTATCAAAGAAGAACTGAAGCATGTTTATAAAAGTAGGAATTATAGTTCAGATTCTTATTTTTGCAATGATTAGCTGTTGAGTATAAAAAATAATACTGGTTAGCACTTACTGAGCATTGACTATGTGCTAGGAGTTATACTAATAAGTTTACATAGATCATTTCATTTAATTCCTTCCATAGCTCTCTGAAATAGGTACTGTTATCATCTCCCCATTTCACAAACCAAGGTTTAATGAAATGTAGTGCTTGCCTTATCCAGAGCTTGTGAACCCTGAGCTCTCCAACAAGCAACTTCCCTTATGTACATGTCATATTGAGTACTATGGCCTCCCCTTTCCTCCACCAAATCACATGCTAGAAATAGTGGAGGGAGTGGAAGTGTGGGCAGTGGAGAAGAATATAAATGAATGAAAGAGATAGCAGACCTCAAATAGGGAAGCAAATTGATGAGTTTTGCTGTAGTAGAGTTTGGTTTTTTGTTTTTATTTTTGTCATGGTAGTTTTTACCAAAGCTTTTATGATTTCTTTTCCCTCTTATATTCTTGCATGTAAACATAAAGCAATAACTGCTTAGGAGAGGCACACTCAAGGCTGGTTATTCCTATAGGAAAAGGCCAAGGTGTATCTTTCATGAAACAAAAACAGATCAGAGATTTTTGTTTGTTCTTTTCTATTAAGAAATCAGAATACTAAAAGAATATTATACTGGTTTTCCTTCAGAAAGCCAAGCACCTCTGATTACCTATTTTGCATAGAAAATATAGAGTAGATATAGAAACTCAGGAAGTGTTTTCTTTTTGATTGTAAGCATAAAGTTTTTATAGTCACTTATTCAGTTGAATTACTGTGATCACTTCACTGGGCCATTTTACTGTGAGACATACTAAAATCAATGAATTAATTCAAGTCTTACATTTTCTCTCTCTCACACACACACACATACACACTTCCCACACACCCATTTTTAACAGCCTCTATTTCATACCATTCATGCTTTTTAGTCGAGGTAAATGTCTGAGTATACCATAGCTGAAGTAGCATTCCTATAAAAGAGCCTTGCCAAAAAGCAGTTCTTTTTTTTTTTTTTTTTTAAATTTTTATTAGTTGGAGGCTAATTACTTTACATCATTACAGTAGTTTTTGTTATACATTGATATGAATTAGCCATGGATTTACATGTACTCCCCATCCCAGTCCCCCCTCCCACCTCCCTCTCTACCCGATCCCTCTGGGTCTTTAAGCCAATAATCTTCTCCAGTGTAAAACAGACTCCCTGCAGTTTATCTCCCTCAGTCCTTCCCTTGTGCTATCAAGGTAGCCCTTTTTTAATCTGCTCTATAAAATCTTCACTAAGTAGTCATCTTTGATTGAGGCACTTCCTGGGACAGGCAGCTCCTTCCATTTTCAGGAAGTTCTCAATGGTGAAAATGGATTTCTTTTGTTGAGCCATATGTTGTGTTCTCTGATGCCTGCTTTTCTCAACACTAACCCTTTCTGGAATGAAACATGGTGGAATATTTTAATTAACAAACATTTATTTGTTACTTACGGTGGGCAGTTATGAAATGTTTCAAAACAGTAGTATGTGTGCTTAACCGTTGATGAGGGAGAAGAAGCATGGGCTTTGAAGTCAGATAAGAGCAAAAATAATGCTGAGTGTATGCCAGGCACTGTTGTAAGCACTTTTTATAAGTTAGCTCATTAATCCTGACCACAGCCCTCTGAAATACGTACTACTGATATCCGTTTCTACAGATGAGAAGATTGAGACACAAAGTGAAGAAGCTTGCTCAAAGTCGCTGGGCTTATAGGTGTCAGAGGCAGCATTTGAGATCACGCATTCTGGCTGCAGAGATCCCACTCCCAGCCCCTAGACTCTGTTGACTTAGTCAGAGCATCCAGTCCTGCGGCTGTACCTTCCAAGCCAGCCAGTGTAGAGACTTTCCTTAAACTGCCTTCACTTTCGTTTCCTCACCTGTAAAAATGGGCCAGTTTATTGTAAGGATTAAAGGGAATGCCATTGACCATGACCAGTGGCTCTTAACATCTGAGGGTTTAGTTTTGTTTTTTTTTTTTAAGTTTAGGCCCCACCCGGAACTTCTGACTCATTTAAATACTTTGTGGTATGTGGTTTGCTGTCACCAATTTGAGACTCATGTCAACATTGCTTAAGAATAAGCAGGGTGAGTTTTTTTCTTAATTAATCTTCTTGATAACTGCAAAATTCATTACAGCATTAGTCAGCATGGATAGGATTCAGTTTGGGGTGATATTAAAGAGTCTGACTTCATAATCCCAAGGGGGTTGTTCCTCTCAGCTACTTTAAAATGCACTTCCTTTCTCCATTTATTGCTGAAATATTTATCTGCATTGATATTCAAGGCAGTATATTTCATGAATAGCTGGTGCTAGTCACAAGGAGTGTGACATTATTTTTTCCCTCATTTTGATGGCTTCTTTACTCTGACCCAGGGAACTATTCTAAAAGTAAACCCTTAAAAATACGAATAGCATCACCTGCAAATATTTTGCAGTTTTTAATCTGTATACGGTGAGACTCAAGAGGTTATATGTATTTTGATTGATGTGGCTTCTCATCAAAAGTGCTAAATCCAGAGGAGATCCTTTATCCTTGTACTGCCTTTTGAAAGAGAAAGGAGGACCCCCTAGAGAAAATGTTACAACTTCTTTCACACATTTATTTAAGGATACTCGGGGGGGCTAGTTAATTTCATTGAGAACAGAGGGAGGACTTTTGAGTGCATGGCAGGACAGTTGCCATGGAGTTTGAGGATAGTTCCTTTGACCCCGTAGTTTTGCCCCTCATGGGCCGTAACTGGGTCACTTCAAGGGCTTTGTCATTCAGGTCTCAGTCTGAGCCAGATCAAAGATAACAGGGACCATTTGGAAGATGTCAGGGGTTTGCCTCAGCAGAGTGATGCTGTTCCGTTCAGCAGTCATCTGTGGAACATTGTTCACGAGGCATGAAGGAGACAAACATGCAGTGGACACCGTCCCCCACTCATGTGTCCGGCCTGTGGGGGAGGCAGGAGCAGGCGGTTTCAGTACAGGTCAGCAAACGGTATGGTGGAGTAAGGTACTGGTGCTTGAGGAGTAGACAAGAGGCCGACCTGGGAGAGCGGGCACGGGATGAGCATGGGGCTCATCTGAGAAGGCTTCCTGAGGCCTGCAGTGCTGAGATGAGTCTTAAGGATGAATCGACACCAACGAGGTGAAAGGGAGTGGGACCTTCCCGCTGGTCTCTGTAGCCCCTTGAGCAGTTCTTTTTAACCTAACCAGCAGCATCAGCTGCAAATAATGTCCTGACTTACTGACTTCAAACCCCATCCTTATTTGACTGTTAAAGAAAAAGTTCATTTCTGGGTCTCCTTGATTAGCTGATTTTGTGAAGTAGAAGCTATAAGAAAAAAAAACAACAAAACCCTGTGGGCCTTTTTTCCCTGAAATGAGCAGTCTGCCTTACCCATCTGGCCCAACCTTCTCCATTGTAACCTGAGCAGAATTGGCTGGGGAGTGTGCACGGGCGGGGGAGAGAGGGGGCCCTGAGGAAGATCTCCTGCCTGCATGGCTGGCAGCCCAAGGGGATTGTAAAATCAGCGAGAGCTGGACAGTAAGCATCACTCAAAGCAGTCATCAGCCCAAAGGGTTGGTCCCTTGGCCAAAAGTAAGAATAGCCACTGGCTCCCACCGGCCAGCTTACATCATTTCTCAGCTTGGTGACCTTCAGCAAATTGCTTCGCTTTCCAGTACTTTGTTTTCTCTAAAGTAAGGACTAGAAATGAAGGTGGGGATTTAATGAACTAATTCATAGAAAGCACTTGGAGGAGTTTCTTGTTAAGTGTTAGCGGACAGATTCCAGTTCTCTCAGAAAGGGACCTAAACATACCAAGACCTGTGCAGTTGAGTGAGGTGTTCAGTAACCAAGCTTAAATGCTCTGGGGGCTTCCCTGGCGGCTCAGTTGGTAAAGAATCTGCCTGCAGTGTGAGACCTGGGCTCCATCCCTGGGTTGGGAAGATCTCCTGGAGAAGGGAATGGCTACCCACTCTAGTATTCTGGCCCAGAGAATTCCATGGACTGTATAGAACATGGGGTAGCAAAGAGTCGGACAAGACTGAGCGACTTTCACTTTCACACTTTTGAATGCTCTGTGAGCTGTTAGTTGACCACACAAGGCAATTTATTCATTTATTCATTCATTACTTATTCAGTTCTTGTCTGGTAGGTGTGTCCTAGGTATTGAGCACTGTTCTGAGCATCTGGAAAAAAATGAGAGAAATCAGTCCATGCAGAGGACGAGCCCTAGAATGTTCCAGGAATGACCAACAGGTCTGTGTAGAATGAACAGGGGGAGGAAATACAGGAAATGAGATCAGAGTAGCAACAAGGGGCCGTTCTCACAGAGCCTCATAGACCTTTATAAAGACTTTGACTTTGAGGTCAGTATGGAGTGAGAACTACGAGGAATTCTAGCAACTACTACTGATTATGGAGCTTGTAGAATTGCTTCACCTGAGTTATCTGGTTCGGATCAAAGAGAGAGAGCAGATTAGAATGATGATGTAAGGCAAATGACACTGTCCCCAGGGAGGAAGCTGAGATAAGAGGGGTTAGGGAGGCTTCCTGGGGCAGTGTTCGAACCCAGATCTGTGGACTGTAATTGAATGAGCATACAGACATGTTTGGGGCTTCCCAGGTTGCGCAGTGGTAAAGAATCTGCCTGCAAATGCAGGAGACCCAAGAGACGTGAGTTCAATCCCTAGGTTGGGAAGATCCCCTGGAGGAGGAAATGGCAACCCACTCCAGTATTCCTACCTGGAAAATCCCATGGACAGAGGAGCCTGGTGGGCTACACAGTCCATAGGGTTGCAGATTCGGACACTAGTGAGCACATAGGCACACACATATGAACTTGTTTGCCACCAAATTGATTGTAGCAGAACTAACTTCAGAATCTCCTTGACATCTGCCCAGGAACTGGTTAGAAACTAGGCGCCCTTGCTTCCAAAGAACTCTGGGCATCAGAGACAGAGACTCAGAGTACACAGTGGTCACCACACAGACGTGCTTTCCAGGGACACCAAGCAGTAGGACACAGGGTTCAAGCTTTAGCCTCATACCTCCGAGTGTCTTCTGTTTTTCCAACAGACGCTATAAATGTGGTCACTCCATATTTAAAGACCCTAGTATGGGTGAATGCTTTTTCAGGGCAGGGTAGAATCAAAGCCCAAAATACCAAAGGTTCAACTTCCTGTTCCTAACCACACTGGACCAGAAAATGAGGCAGTTTTCAGAGCAGCTGTCCCCACCCGTGAACCTGTAGTTCAGCTTTGACTCACAGGAACCCATGGGAACTCAGACTCCTTACCCTGAAAGAAGTTGTTCTCAACGGAATGGACACCCCAAAGTCAGGTTGAGTCTTCCAGGCTGAACTGCAGTGCAGAATATGAAGGACAGACAAGTTTTGCTGGGAATAACATCATTTGTTTTTCAAATTGTGGGACTAAGTAAGGACCTACCCAGAAGCCTCTTAATCCATACTCAGCTATTTTGAAATCTGTGATGATTGTTGAAGGAGCTGAACTGTAAAATAAAGAAGCAAGCAGACAAGCATCACTCACTCAGTCATGTCCGACTCTTTGCGACCCCATGGGCTGTAGCGCGCCAGGCTCCTCGGGTCCATGGAAATCTCCAGGCAAGAATGCTGGAGTGGGTTGCCATTCCCTTCTCTGGTGGACCTTCCCAACCCAGGAATTGAACCCAGAACTCCTGCATTGCAGGCAGATTCCCTACCATCTGAGCCACCAGGGACGTCCCATGATAAGAATAGAGGGGATTAATTTTCCAAGAAGTATGTAAATTAGCTGCCTAATATGTGCAGATTATGTGTCTCTGCCTCCTCCAGCTATTGTGAGGGATAGATAATGTTCTGTCGTGGTACACTCTAGGTGCTCTGTCAGCCATGTATTCCAGTTGCTATACATAAATCCAGCTGTTAGTACTCAGCAAAAACCGAGAGAGACAATGACTGCAATGAAATAGTACAGGTGATGCCTGTCAACTGCTTCATCTTGTGTCAGCCAAAGAAACAGCATTCTTACTAACGTGGAAAGAGATATTGCTCAACTTTTCTAAGAGAGGGTCAAGTTGGCTTCGAGTCATATGAAACTTTTTTTTATGTTTGACTTTAGAGTTCATTCTTGAGATAAGATGTGGATTCATTGTACTGATAGATGTACAAGCTAGCATAAAGCCTTATTGTAAATTCCAGTTTCTCTGACTGATATAGACATAGGCAAATTGTTGGATTTCCATTAGTAGCTAGTGAATAGCCTCATTTTACAAATTTATTTTTTTCATTGGCATTGTTGTGATGAGTAAGTGAAAATGGGTGTATAAAGATCCTGACAAGTCATTTTATATAAGTGGTACTTCCACCCCGTTCCTAAGAAATGTGGATGTGGACTGCACCTCTGGGAGCCAGTGAAGGTTTTTAGGCAGGGGAGTGACATGATTCATGTAGGTTTTAAGAACAGTGATTTTGGGATCACTGCAGTGTGTGGGCTAAATGTAGAGAGACCTGAAACACGGAAAGAATGAGCAAAGAAATGGTGACAGAGACAAGGGCTCGAGTGAAGGCTGTGGCCGTGGAGATGCAGGACGAATCCAGGTTGGGGAGGTTTTAAAAGTAGAATTGAGAGAGTTTGAGATCTAGTTGAATTAAGACAGAGTAAAAGAATTATCAGAAGTAAAGGATGACTTTTAAGTTTTCCAGCTTATGGAGATACTGAATTAACCAGAACAGAGAATAATAGAGGGCACTGTTTTATTGCAGGCTGAAGCTTTATGCATGGCACTGAGCTAAGGCATTAATGTATCATTTGATTTAGTCATCATGCCAACTCTATGGAGTCAGTTATATTGGACTATTTTACTGTTGTAACAATTTAAACTCAGAGAAGTCCGATGCCTTGCAGACAGTCATTGTCTCCCGAGGATTTGGATATAGATTTTTCTGACCCCAAAGCCTCACTTGAAACTGCAGCAAGAAACAAGCCTTTACTCCAGAGAAGGGGAAATGGAGTAGGGTTGGGAGGGTGCAGATAAAACGTAGTTCTGAAAACGTTAACCTTGAGTCACTTATGTCAGGCAGAGATATCTTGGGGGCAGTTGGAAAACCAGGCCTGTAGCTTTGGGGAGGGGTTGGGGGAGATATAAAAATGTGGGTGTTGTTGGCGTATGGTTGGCATGGAGGAATGAATGAGATCACCCAGCAAGGGGTGTATTAGTTAAAGAGAAACAGATCCTAAGAAAATGAAGGTTAGAAGATGAATGCTCACCTAGTTTAGGAATTTAAAAACACTCATATACCTATATGCAGTGGAATTTTTTCTGACCAAAGTATAGCCCTGTGCTTTGGTATGTAAATTTGAATGCTTTTATTTTTCAATAGTTAGATATTGAGTGTTCTTGCATGCCAGTCATCATGAAAAGTTGGTCCCTGCCTTCATAGAGCTTGTAGTCTAGTGGAGATCCCTAAATAAGAAAGCAATTAAGCAATAGCAGGTCATTGTCAATTACAGTATAGGCTTCTGGATTATCATAGGATGTTCTCTGAGGGTCCTATAAAAGATTGACTCTGAAGCTAGATTTGGAAAACAGTTGCTGGACCTAAAAATAACTATAGATTATGTTTCTGAAGAAATGCTTGCGAATGTTTACAAGAAAATGTTTTCTTATAATATATACTGAAATTAATTTGCCTACAGGTTATGCAGGAAGCTGGATTTTTCAGGTGTGTAAGGCAAAAATTAAATCTACAGAAGATGATTCTGCAAGTCCTTGAGGCAGGCAGAGGCACGGTCTCTAAGTCAGTCTCCCACAGACAGTTTTTTCTCAAGTGTTGCAATTTTTTCAGTTGTGTACCAGATGAAGTAGTTGGCTTGCCGTGAGGAGCCACGTTATACTAAAAAAAAAAACCCACTTATCTTTTAATCACAGCCTTGCACTCCACACAGCCAGAGCTGCACAGTCAGAGCGGCGCACAGGGAACTAGGCCCCCGAGAGAGAGCTGGTTGCGGCGCCCCACCCCACGCCCCTTCTGGGACCTCAGTGCTCTGCCGAAGCCTGCCTGTGTCTCCTTCCCCACAATGCTGCGTCTCTGCATATAAAATGATGATGTGATGCACTCCACTGTAGCAAATATTAAGAGTCAAATGTGTGCCCTGAAATTTCTTAGATTTCTTTTCCTGGATCACTCTGACACCTGCGTAAAACGGGGAAACAGAAAATTTATTTGCCATCAGAACAGAAAATTGCCAAACCTTCATATTGTACTGTAAGTAGCTCAGTCTCAAAGCTTTTACCTTGAGATCCATTCCTCCTTTTGAGAGGTTATCTCGCCCAACCCTGGAGCCAGACTGTCTGGGTTTGAATTCCTAGTCCCCCAGTCACTGACTGTGTGACCTTGGGCAAAATACTTAACCTCTCTGCGCTTCAGTTTCCACGTGTGTAAAATGAGGGTAATAATAGTACCTCCATCCTCAGGGTTATGTGAGGAATATGTTAATCTATCTAAAGCACTTAGAACTGTACCTGGCATGTACGTAGTAAGCATGTGTACCTGGCGTATGTAGTGAACAAACCATAAAGTTTAGGTGCGAGTGTTACTGCTATATTATGCTAGTGGATGAAACAGTATGTGAAGATGGTAGCCGGGCCAGTGAAGATCAGTCTCCCCAGCCCACTGCGAATCAGTCACAGGTCAGCTCCCCTGTCACTTAGCATGGAGGGAAGAGTCCAGCATTTATTTCCCTCTTCTCTTTTAACACTGAGGACCACTGGGCCATGGCAGAATGGAGCGGGTAGTCGATTTCAAGCCCCATAGCCAGAGACAAGGAACTTTCTCTTCTTTAAAATAGAAACCTCCTTCCTTCCAAACACATGTGCAATGGTTATGTTTAGAAATCCTCCAGGAGCAATATGGGAAGCTAGCTGAAAGCATGGTGTATGGCGTGATGACTCGTGGATGATAAGGACGGTGGGCACCCAGCCAGTTCACCCTCGTGCCTTGTCTGTTCCGCAGCGTGTTCTCAGATCAGAAGGGGAATGCGACTCTTTTCTCTGGAGCCGAACTTTTCTGTCAGTCCTATCGAGCTGCCAACTGCAAGCCCCCGGTTAGCACGTTTCTTGGGCTCATTTGCCTCTAAGAGCAGCAGAGAATAAATTCTAGATGTTTAAACAGGTGGAATAAGCTCCAGCTTGGAGTCAGCTGGTCAGACCTCATTGTGATGCCACCAGAACATTTCCCTTCTAAACCTCTTTCCTCACTTGCCCTAAAATCCTCTGATACCTCCCTCCTTACAAGAACCTGCAAAGTTGGAGACTTTAATATAGTTAGTAGACCATCAACTTCTGGACTTAAATCCTAAATCCCAAACGGTGGAGTTATAAAGGGCCATTTGACTAAGCAGTGGTGTAATTTATTCCCTGGAGGATGTGTCAGATCTTGTTTCCTTTTAACTGCTTACGGGTTAAAAACCATGACTGTGGCCACAGAGGTCAGACCCCAGAGTCTGTGTGCTGGATCCAGCCCGCATATGTGTTTGCTTTGGCCCACGTGGTTGTATATACATATATCAGTTAGTTGCAATATACAACAGTTGGGAGATTTCACATAATGATCCACATTTCCAACTTTTTATTTTAAATATGCCAGACCTGACAACACTAGGTCTCCCTTCCCTCCCATGAGAAACAGTCTGCCTGAGTCAGGGAGCAGTGCCTCCACTTTGCATAGTCCCCACCTGGCCCACGTCCTTACACCAGCTCATTGCCTAACCCCAGAGGAGCTGAAATATATAAATCTCATACAGCTGGTGCCATTCTCTTTACAATATAACCCCAAATGAAAAATGAAAATCCTCATTACACTTGGTGACCCAAATGTAACAAGATGCTAAATACTGAGTCTCAGGCCTTTGCTCTCTGATTTAAGACAGAATCGCAAGTAAAACATTCTTTGTGTCATTTATTTAAAAATCACACATTTGAAAATTATCCTTGCCTGATGTTTTCCCTGCATCAGAGAGCAGTTTTTGTCCTCTAACCTTTTTCATGGTAAAACTTTATGCTGTTCTGGTTAGTACCAGTATTACAGGCTAAACGACTACCCAAAGGTGAACCCTCTGGCCTTAGTCATCTGCTTTTGGCTGCTGAGAGATTTGAGGTTATGGGCTAGCTCTGGGGAAGGGAGGGTGGAGGTCTAGAAGGGAAGTAAGATACATGTTTCACTTCCACTGAGTCATGGGGCCACAGGACATAAAGGTAATATGTGCCCAAGTATTTGTTCATTGCTTTCATTGGGAATTTCATTTGCCTTTCTTTCTGAGCTGCATGGCCAGCCCTCGCCCACAAGGTTCTACAGGCTCCCTTGCATTCAGGCAGGAATACCTCAGTTCCTGAAACCTGCCCAGTTCAAATTCTTCTTCCTTTGTACCATTTCTTTATTCTGAAGATGGAAGAGTACATTTTTTCATACCACCTGCCAGCCACCTGAGGGCAATTAGAGCATGCTCACATGAGGCCAGCACACAGCAGTTCATGAAAGAACCGTGTCATGAAAGTACAAAGCGTGGTTATTACTGTGCAGAAGTTTAATCAGTTTACAAAAATGCATTGAACACTGGGGGCTTTGGATAAAAAAGTCATATGTGCGTATTAGTCATCCATTCCATTGTCATCACTGTTTCGGTCTACCATAGAGATGTTTTATTAGTTCATTCGAATTCCCATGACTCCAATTTCACATGAGATCGTGGATTCCTCAATTGAAAAGTTTTTTGGTAGCTTTGGTAGGTCTGAAATTTCAGAATATTGAGCAAGGCCTGAGCTAAAACATGATCTAATAAGATTGGACTGTCAAAACAAGAAGCATTAGTCTGTCATTACAAGATTTTTAGGAAGAAAATGTTAAAACTCTGCTGTGAGAACTTCAGAAAGATAATAAAACAGGTTGGAAGCCATTCTTTTTCATGTCTACTCTGATAGGTGGGACATCCGCCTATTTAAGCAGCAAAAGTGCAGTGGAATGAAGTGTGATTCAACAGAAACAATAGATAGTATCTTTCTATTGGGAAACTCTAATTGCTTGTGTAATCAGTACAATGAAGCATCTGAAAATACTTGAAACGTTTTGTTTGAGCCCCAAAGGGTATGCAGAGAGACTAGCTCCAAAACACCCAAATAGAGAAGATACATCATTGGTTAATAACTCAGTTTGGAGTCAGAAGTGAGTTCCATTCCCAGGCTTCCACTGTGAGATTTGAAGCAAGTTATTTAACCTTTTTGCTCCTCAATTTTTTTTATCCCTAAAATGGGAATTGGAACATTATGGAAATGTCATGGGGATTAAAAAGAGATAATGTGTGGAGAATTCTTGGAGCAGTACCTAGCCTGTGAGTGGCCAAGAAGTGATGGTCATCGCTATTCAGTTAAACAGAAATTTGTAATCATTGTTATTTTGGATATTCAGTAATGGTTTTCAGAATAAAGGCCGGTATCATCATTTACTTCTAAGTTTTCCGTAATTGCGTTTAAATCCTCAGTTGCTCACTGCCCCTTCTCTTCGTCTTATGTATACTTACCAGTGTCTTGTTCGTTCTCTGGTCATTTTTCACTCTCTGCTGATACCATTCTAATGATTCAACACTTAAGACCCAATCTGAATGGAGGTTTAGGCTGAGTCTCGGACTGAGTCACTGATCTATTATTTTAACCTTCTGGAGGTTTTCTTTTTTTATGTTTGTTTACTTCCTGTTCATTTACTGAAGATTATAATCTTTGCATCATACTGCTGAATTACAATGTAACAAATGACTAAATATGTTTATGAAATGCCTTGTGTTTGTAATCACTTAAAATAAAGTGTTAATAAAGAGTATAGTTTATTGATGAATTTATATAGACTCCAAGGGGGAAAACCCACCACTCATGGTGATCTCATCTCTAAGATGTTACATAATCACTACAACTGAAACCTAATTTATTTTATTACCAGATTAATTGGGGGTCACAGTTACATCCTGGTAGTTACTACCTTCAGACTATCTTCTTTTCATAACTTGGGGGAGGGTTTTGTCCTGGGGACCCTACTGTAGCATTCGCCCTTGTAGAGAACTTGGATCTGAACACCCAGAGCTAGAGGCAGAAGCAGATCATGCCCTTCCTCTACCAAGTAATAGAAATGTAGAAGAAAAGCACTCTCATCATTCTGGGTGAAATTGGACATCAAATAAGACTCCCTTCAGCTCAGTCTTGGCTTCATTGAAAACCCAGGCTCTTTGTAGAGGCATAGGGGCAGGGAAGAGGCGCACGAATTGTTGCCTCGTTTTTCCCACAAATCTCCAAAGAAGGGAATCCTGTTTTCACCTTAGACTCTCAGAAGCATGGACAATAGAAACATTTCATTTGCTCTAACATAGTTTATGATGTCACCAGAAATTCTTTATAAAACGATCAGCATGAGTATGCCATTCAATTCATAAACCATGCTTTATCCGTGCTGTGTTGCGCAATATGTCAGCATTTCCCCTTTCTTTCCTGTAAATTGTAACTTTTCTGGTGATTGGCATTTAAAGTCTTTTCCTGATTAAGGAATTGTCAGCTGAAATCATCAGGGATTTCCCTGTAGCTGTTTTGAAAGAAGTCTGAAGAATTTAAGTGTTGCTTGGAAATTAAGAAATGTGAAATAGTTTGTGTGAAACTCAGTGGTGAAATAGAATCAAGATGACTGTTTTTCTTGAAAATGAGAGAATTAGAGTTGCAGACGGAATCAGAGAAATCTTAGAGATAATAAAGTCTTTCAAACATTTAATAAACCTCAATGTCTCTGTTCTGTGCCTTTCTAACGATGATGTACTTACTACATTTTAGGAGCTCAACTGAAATAGAAACATTAAAATAAAATTTCAGATGGTTGGAAAGTGATTTTTTAATTTAATTTCTTGATATACTTAGAGTTAACAGAAACCTTTTTTAAGGCATTGTTAGAAAACCTTCTGAAATATTGATCCATGTTGCATCCATAGTGCCATCAGAACAAGGGTGGTGACTGGGGTAGCATTAAGTACACTAGACAGGATGAAAGGAAAGAGATCTATTTCAGGTGCAGGGATTATGTAATGAGCTTTCTGCCCAATGACAGGATGGGGTGGGGTAAGTAGGAGACAGCTGGTGGATGTGATAAAGAGTGGGGGCCTCTTTGAGAAGAGCGGTTAGAGAAAGCCTCTCAGAGGAAGTGACTCGAGCTGAAGCAGAAGGAATCATCAGGGAAAGAGCACAGGGAAGAAAGAACTCAGCAGGTACATAGGAGAAGAAAAGCATATTCAAGGGCCCTGGGGCTGGGATGACTTGTTCCAGAAGCAGTGAGGAGGCAGATGTAGTTGGAACATAAGGCAGGAAGGGTGGGGTAAGATCTGAAAGGTAGGAAGGGGCAGCCCTGATTAAAAAAAAAAAAACAGTCCATTACTGGGTGAAAAGAATTAGCAGTTGGGTTCATTTTATGAAAGCTTCTCACTCGTGTGTTTCAGAATTATTCCAAGTCTAAATATGGCATGTCAAAAAGACTTTGAAGAAATAGTAAGGGCCTGTATGCCAAGACTGAACCAACTGCAACTTCTCAGTTTGTGTTTGATAACAAATAGGCTGTACTGTTAGCTGTAAAGTGCAGGACCTCATGACTTGCCAGCTACACCTCTCTTTTTGTCAACTTTCACATAAACTACAGACACTGAAACTAATCCTCAAAATCAGTTTTGCCTTATGACTGCTCTTCTGCATCTGCCCTTAACCCCGAGCATTCATGCTACACGTGTTCTGATAGTTTCCTAGTACCCCCAATCCTTCATGGACAAAGTGTGACACAGCTAAGTCTGATGACAAAGAAAGGGAAAACCCCACAACTTAACTATCCTTCCCTCAACAGGTAAGAGATACTGGTTTTGCCAAGACAAAATGAAAAATCCAAGGGACCCAAAATGATGGAACAACAGTTTACCAGCAATTACCACAACCAAATGGTGGGAGAAAGGGACTGATGCTTTCTTACTCTTCTTACTGAGATCTCCCATGTAGCCCTGTGTGAGCAACTTCAGTTCAGTTCAGTTCAGTTGCTCAGGTGTGTTCGACTCTTTGCGACCCCATGGACTGCAGCACGCCAGGCGTCCCTGTCCATCACCAACTCCCAGAGTTTACTCAAACTCATGTCCATTGAGTCGGTGATGCCATCCAACCACCTCATCCTCTGTCATCCCTTTCTCCTCCCGCCTTCTGTCTTTCCCAGCATCAGGGTCTTTTCAAATGAGTCAGCTCTTCACATCAGGTGGCCAAAGTATTGGAGTTTCAGCTTCAACATCAGTCCTTCCAATGAATATTCAGGACTGATATCCTTTAGGATGAACTGGTTGGATCTCCCTGCTGTCCAAGGGACTCTCAAGAGTCTTCTCCAACACCACAGTTCAAGAGTCTTCTCCAACACGACAGTTCAAAAGCATCAATTCTTCAGCGCTCAGCTTTCTTTAAAGTCTAACTCTCACATCCATACATGACTACTGGAAAAACCATAGCTTTGATTAGACAGACCTTTGTTGGCAAAGTAATGTCTCTGCTGTTTAATAAGCTATCTAGGTTGGTTATAACTTTTCTTCCAAGGAGCAAACTTCTTTTAATTTCATGGCTGCAGTCACCATCTTGCAGTGATTTTGGAGCCCCCCAAAATAAAGTCTGTGACTGTTTCCACTGTTTCCCCATCTACTTGCCATGAAGTGATGGGACCAGATGCCATGAACCTAGTTTTCTGAATGTTGAGCTTTAAGCCAGCTTTTTCACTCTCCTCTTTCACTTTCATCAAGAGGCTTTTTAGTTCCTCTTCGCTTTCTGCCATAAGGGTGGTGTCATCTGCATCTGATGTTATTGATATTTCTCCCGGCAATCTTGATTCCAGCTTGTGCTTTATCCAGTCCAGCATCTCTCATGTGCTCTGCATATAAGTTAAGCAGGGTGACAATATACAGCCTTGACGTACTCCTTTTCCGATTTGTAACCAGTCTGTTGTTCCATGTCCAGTTCTAACTGTTGCTTCTTGACCTGAATACAGATTTCTCAGGAGGCAGATCAGGTGATCTGATATTCCCATCTCTTTAAGAATCTTCCCCAGTTTGTTGTGATTCACACAGTCAAAGGCTTTGGCATAGTCAGTAAACAGAAGTAGATGTTTTTCAGGAACTCTCTTGCTTTTTCAGTGATCCAACAGATGTTGGCAATTTGGTCTCTGGTTCTTCTGGCTTTTCTAAATCCAGCTTGAACATCTGGAAGTTCACAGTTCATGTACTGTTAAAGTCTGGCTTGGAGAATTTTGAGCATTACTAGCATGTGAGATGAGTGCAATTGTTGGTAGTCTGAGCATTCTTTGGCATTGCCTTTCTTTGTGATTGGAAAGAAAACTGACCTTTTGCAGTCCTGTGGCCACTGCTGAGTTTTCCAAATTTGCTGGCATATTGAGTGCAGCACTTTCACAGCATCATCTTTTAGGATTTGAAATAGCTCAACTGGAATTCCATCACCTCCGCTAGCTTTGTTCATGATGATGCTTCCTAAGACCCACTTACTATAGAGCATTTCCAGTTATTTAGTATAGTGGAAAGTGACTAAGATTGCCTTGTGGTAGTCAAAGGCATGAGGTCTTCAAAGACTGGTAATTGAATAGGGTAGCAAACATACAGAGATTTGAGCTGGATGGGTGTAGGAGATGATTTGTTCAAAATAATTTAGCAACTAGGAGCAAAGTCTTAATGCCTGAGTGGATGTCAGAGCATCAGGCCAACTCTTCTGTTCCATTAAAAGCTCATACAGATCCCATATATCAGTAACATGCTTTTTGAGGCTTACAGTTTCCTTTCAAGGAGCCTTAGGCACTCAATCCCCCCTGAAAATAACCAAGCCCAGGTAGGTTGTCTGTCCAGGTGGTGATTGTCTGTACAACTTTGGAAGTGGGGTTGTGAACCTGGCAGTTGCTTTCTTTTCAATAGCAAATGCTATACAGGGACCTGTGGGCTCTCAAGCTATTGGGTTCCTTCATTGTGCACCATGCCTGAGCACTGTGCCAGCCATTGATGATACCACAGTTAAATAAGATGCTAGATGAGATCTAGATGGGGAAATGGTCAGAGTGTGAGGAAGGACTATAGGAGCAGAGTTGTAAGGAAAGTACTATGTAAGGGCAGAGTCAGAACAACTGATTCAGGAAGGGAGGTGAAAATCAAGGAGGGCCTTAAAGGAGCAAGTAACTCACCTGGATGTGTTTAAAGGAAGGAGATATATTATAAGTAGGCACAGAAAATAACATGAGCCAAGGCAGACACAGACAAATGACCATGGAGAGCATGTTCCTTCATCATTGACTATTCTAGTGTGACTAAAACCTTTTTGCTTTTTCCTTTTAGTGTGTGTGTCGGGAGCAGATGGAAAGAGAGTTCAGGGATAGAGGGACTGGGACAAGCAGGTGGAGAAGCAGGGGACAGAAGACTCCACATAGCAAATGAGGAATATTTAAGCTTTAGAGTCAGAAAGACCCAGAAGGCCAGTAGGTGGTTACCTCAGCACTCCAGTTTCCACATCAGCAATGTGGGAAAGCTTCTATTGAGCTTGCTCTTGAGGATAACTTGAGGTGGATAGTTTATAGCATAGTCAAGGGCTGGACTTGAAGTCAGGTAGACCTGCCTTCTTATATCACCCAAGTAATTGTGCATGTCCTTGAACCTTGGTTTTCTCTCCTGTGCAATGGGAATAGTAGTATCCTCTTCATGGACTTAAGAGGATTCAGTTAGTTAATTCATGGAAAGTGTTTATTAGGACAGTGCTGGGTACATGATAAGCATTAAATGTTAGCTATCCTCTTCCTTCTCCATCACATAGCATAGACCCTCACTGAAAGTTAGTTCCTTTCCCCTAAGAAAATATGATGGTATGCAGTTTTTCAGTTCCTTGGTAATTTATTCACTCCAGCTATGCTAAGAGAGAGCTTGACCATTTTAGCAATTGTATGTCCTCCTTGGAGGGAGGGGTCTTCCTGTCAGGCCTCACACATTTATTTTCCTTTGTTGGACAGTAGTCTCATTTTTGTCAAATGCCTCATGATGACAAGTGTCATCCCTAGGCAAATAAATAGCATACTTTCTTCTCGGATTCTGTTCTCCTAGTTTGGTGGATTCTATACAGTTTTACTACCTTCAACAGCACATGTTTTAAGCTCAGTACAACTCAGCTATAGATATCTAAGCTCAGCATTGGGAAAGCATATTGCCAAGGCTCTGCTTTCAAGTGGCTGACTGCCTGGTTGAGAAAATAGAACTTACAGAAAACTTACAGTTAGGCAATTTTATGAAGAAAGTGTGACAAGGTACAAAGTCTTTTCTAAGTATGTTTATGACCCCAGCAGTAATTACATTGGTCAGTGGGAGGGGGAGCAGGGGAGAAGTTGCTGGAGTTTTTAGGGGAGGCTCCAGAATTTAGGAACTGTCTTATAACCAACCAACATGTCTTAAAATAATCATCACTTTTGGTTTCATATCATCGCTCAATCTTCCCAGCAAACTCTAAAGATGAGTCCATCTTGGGGAAAATAAGACTGTGATTTAAAGTCAGTGATTCCCCAAAAGATCCCTCTATTATACCACTATTCTCCTCTATGCTTTGAAATTCTTGTTTGCCAAACTGTATTTACAAGTAATAATCTGTATCTTCTGTGTTTTATTAATCAAAGACAGTTGCCCAACAGAGATCTTGATCAGCATAAAAAACATGAATTCAGTATAGCAGCCTGTTACCTAATTTCAGTTTATCACAAAAAAACAAAACCCAAGTAAACTGTCTCACTTAATTAGGAGTTTAAGATTTAAACTCCTGTTACTATTGTGTACATGTGTACAGATGTACATGTACACTAGGAGGACAGAACATGTACACGTGTACATGTACATATATCCAGGAGCTATGAGAAGTCTAGAAAAAGATTGATACATACAGAAAAATATTGATAACTTGGACTACATTTTTTTTTAATTAAAAATTACTCATGGCAAAAAAAAAAAAGACCTGAGGAAAGTCAATGAGAAACCATCAACTGACCAAAGGGAAAAACTGTAATTCATATGATAGAGGGTTGATTTCCTGCACAGTTTCTTACAAATCAATAAGAAAATGAAAAATCAATTTTCTAAAAATTCAAAGGACATAAATTGTTCCAGAAAAAAAGCAGTACTGGTCACTAGTGAGCGTGTAAGAAGATGTTTAACCTTATAAAAGAAATGAAAATAAACTAACTTTTTTACCTATGAAAGTCATAAAGATGAACACATTTGATAATACTCAGTGTTCAGAGTATATGGGAAAGTTCAGTTCAGTTCAGTTGCTCAGTCGTGGCCGACTCTTTGCAACCCCATGAATCACAGCATGCCGGGTCTCCCTCTCCATCACCAACTCCCAGAGTATATTTAAACTCAAGTTCATCAAGTCAGTGATGCCATCCGGCCATCTTATCCTCTGTCGTCCCCTTCTCCTCCTGTCCCCAATCCCTCCCAGCATCAGGGTCTTTTTCAGTGAGTCAGCTGTTTGCATCAGGTTGCCAAAGTATTGGAGTTTCAGTTTCAGCATCAGTCCTTCCAAAGAATACCCAGGACTGATCTCCTTTAGGATATGGGAAAGTAGGCATACTCAAAAACTGTTAGTAGGAGGTTGATTGTAAAAGCTTTTTGGAGGGCAATTGGCAAAATCATTTGCACTTAAAATGCATTTACTGTTTAATCTGACAAAGACACCTTAGGTAATTTATTTGACAAATAGATCCATACACAAAATCAAAGGTGTATATGCAGTGAGGTATATTGCCACATTTATTACATCAGTCAAAAAGTAGGAGACTTTAGCTACTGATTAAGATTAGGCAACACATTTACCTCCACCTGAAACTTTAAAAAAGAAAAAAAAAAAATGAATAAATTACATGAAACAATATCTCCCAGGAAGTTGGATATCATGCATCAGAAAGCAGTGATCTTTGAAGACAAGAAAAGAAAATGAGCCCCCGATTGCTCCAGTTTACTGCTTGGAGAGAGTCTCCAGGCCAGAGTACAGGGAACAGAACACAGGCAGATTCCTATTGTCTCCCTAGTTGAAGGAGGTGTAGCTAAAAGTCCAAGGAAGCCAAGATAGTCTAGAGTAGAAAGCTGCACGAAGTCACAAATCTGGAGCACTGAAGAGCTCTCTCCCTTGTGTATGAGTTGAGTACAGAGGAGTGCATGCATATGACTGAATGACCCAAGGTCAGAGAAAGAACTGTCTAAAGGATTAGAGAGAACAGTGCCTGCAACTCTGTGGAAGGATGGGGATAATGTCTGTTCTCAGCAGCAGAAACAACAAAACTTCATAATTCAGGGATATTAGTTAAAGTCTCGCCTCAGTAGTAGAGTAAAATTAACCATAGATTATACACAGCTCTGAGCCTGAACAAACCTTGAAAACAAGGCCCAAAAGGACCAAACTATTTCCAATTAATTTAACTGCATCCCAGAACAAAACTCAAGAATGTTTATAAGAAGGCAGAAATAAACATCACTCCACCATGCCTGGCATCCAGTCAGAAATTACCAAGTTAGCATAAAAGCAAAACAATACAACCCATAATGAGGGGAAGAAAACTCATTGAAACTGACCCAGAAATGGCATGGATGTAAAAATAGGTATGCAAGGATGTTATAGTTGTTATGACTGCATTCATTTGTTTAGAGAGCTAGTAGAAAGATTGCCCGTGTTAAGTAAGGAGATGGATCTTTTCATATCTTTTTAAAGACACAGGTTAAACTTCTAGAGATGAAACCTACAATGACTGAATTTTTTTTTTTAATTTTTTTTAAATTTTTATTAGTTGGAGGCTAATTACTTTACATCATTACAGTAGTTTTTGTTATACATTGAAATGAATTAGCCATGGATTTACATGTATTCCCCATCCCAATCCCCCCTCCCACCTCCCTCTCCACCCGATCCCTCTGGGTCTTCCCAGTGCACCAGGCCCGAGCACTTGTCTCATGTACCCAACCTGGGCTGGTTATCTGTTTCACCCTAGATAATATACATGTTTCAATGCTTCACTGCATAGGATTAACAACAACACAGACATTGCAGGAAAAATGACTAATGAACTGGATGACATAGCCGTAAAAACTATCCAAAATCAAACATACACACACACCAAAAAGGACTTTAAAAAAATAAAAAGGGCACCAATGAACTATGGAATTTCAAGGAATCATATATATGTATCATTGAGGTTCCCAAAGGAGAAGAGAGAGATAGGAAGGCTGAAAAAAATATTTTACTAGATAATGGCTGAAATTTTCCAAGTTTGTTGAAAACTTTAAACTCATAGATCCAAATTCAGCAAACCTTAAGCACAAGAACACATGAAAGAAACTACACCAAAGCATATTATAATCAAACTGCTTAAAACAAGTAATAAAGAGAAAAATCTTAAAAGCAACCAGAGGGGGGAAAGATGCATTACATACAAAATGACAAATATAAACATAACAGCACATTTCTCATTTTAAAAAAGAAAAATACAGGCTAGAAAAGAGTAGAACAAAATGTTTAAAGTGCTGCAAGGAACAAAACTAGCAATCAAAAATTCTTAAAATATCTTTAAAAAGTGATGAGATGAAGACTTTTTCAGACACACAAAGCGTGAAAGAATTCATCAGCAAACCTGCATCACAAGAAATATTAAAGGAGGTCCTTCAAAGAAAAATAAATGATACCAGATATAAAACTGGTTCTACACAAAAAATGAAGAGCACCACTAATGATAACTATATAGGTATGTGTCAATATTTTTCCTTATTATTTTGGCCTCTTTAATTGTTAACTTTTGAAAGCAGAAATAATAGCAATGTTTATGTCAGCTGTAGAAGTAAAATATATGATAATAGCACAAAGTCCAGGCAGGAGAAAATGGAAGTATATTGTTTTAATTTTCTTGCAATATACATAGGATAATATAATAGTATAATAATATCACTTGAAGGTGGACTGTGATAAGTTAAAGATACATACTGTAATCCAAAAGTCACTAAAATGCCACAACAAAGGATTATAGCTAATAAGCCAACAAAGAAGATAAAGTGGAATCATGAGGAATACTCAATTAATTTAAAAGTTACTAACACCACTGCCCTCCCCACCAAAAAAAGGAAAAAAGGAATAAACAGTGGATGGGACAAATAGAAAACAAATAGTAAGATGGTAAGTTTGAACTCGATCATGTCAATACTCATTAAATATAAGTGGCCTAAGTATCGCGGTTAATAGACAGGGATTATCAGACTTTATGTAGAAGCAAACTCCAACTATATGGACCTATGAGAAAGCCACATTAAATATAAAGGCACAGACAGACTAAAAGTAAAAGAATGTTACCATCTTTCTAAAGTCCATATATATGTGTTAGTATACTGTAATGGTCTTTATCTTTCTGGCTTACTTCGCTCTGTATAATGGGCTCCAGTTTCATCCATCTCATTAGAACTGATTGAAATGAATTCTTTTTAATGGCTGAGTAATATTCCATGGTGTATATGTACCACAGCTTCCTCATCCATTCATCTGCTGATGGGCATGTGGGTTGCTTCCATGTCCTGGCTATTATAAACAGTGCTGCGATGAACATTGGGGTGCACGTGTCTCTTTCAGATCTGGTTTCCTTGGTGTGTATGGACTTTAGAAAGATGGTAACGATAACCCTATATGCAAAACAGAAAAAGAGACTCAGATGTATAGAACAGACTTGTGGACTCTGGGAGAAGGCGAGGGTGGGATGTTTCAAGAGAACAGCATTTAAACATGTATATTATCTAGGGTGAAACAGATAACCAGCCCAGGTTGGGTACATGAGACAAGTGCTCGGGCCTGGTGCACTGGGAAGACCCAGAGGGATCGGGTGGAGAGGGAGGTGGGAGGGGGGACTGGGATGGGGAATACATGTAAACCCATGGCTAATTCATTTCAATGTATGACAAAAACTACTGTAATGATGTAAAGTAATTAGCCTCGAACTAATAAAAATAAATGGAAAATTAAAAAAAAAAATAAAAGTAAAAGAATGGAAGCACATGCTGACACTAATCAAGAGAAAGCTGATATGACTAATTAGAGAAAGTAGATTTCACAGCAAAGACTGTTACCAGGGATAAAGAGAGTCATTTTATAATGTGAAAGGATTCACTTAATCAAGAGAACATAAAATACATTAATGCATCTAATAACAAAGCTTCAAAATTATTGAAACAAAAAGTTGATAGAACTGCCAGGGAAAATAGACAAATTTGCAATTATACTTAGAGATTTCAATAATTGATGGCCAAGTGCTCCAAAAATCAGTGAGGATATAGGAAACTATCTCCAACTTCACCAAACAAGAGCAGAAAACACATTCTTTTCAAGTGCATATGCAGTATTTACTAAAACAGACCATGTCTCAGTGAATTTGAAGGATTCAAGTTATCTAATGTTCTCTGACCACAATGGAATTAAGTTAGAAATCAATAACAGAAAGATAGCTGGAGCATTTCTAAATATTTGGAAACTAAATACTTCTAAATAACCTGTAGTCAAAGAGATACCAAAGGGAATTTTTAAAGTATTTTGAGCTAAATAAAATGAAAATCTAACATATCAAAATAAATTGAGTGCCGCTAAAGCAATAGAAATGTGTAGCTTTAAACACCTGCCCGTATTAGAAGGAAGTTCTCAAATGAATCACCTCAGTTTCCATGCTAAAAACTGGAAAAGAAGAACAGGTGAAATCAAAGGTAAGCAGATGAAAGAAAAAGAGCAGAGTGGAAATTATAAGAGCAGAGCTAGATAAAAATTAGATAATCATCAGAAAAACTCAGTGAAACTAAAAGTAGCTTGTTTGAGAGAGAGATAAACCTCCAGCCAGACCAAGGGAAAAAAAAAAAGCAAAATAAAAAGATTATATTAATTACCAGCATCTGAAATGAGAGATGTTACATCAACATAGGTACTACACATAACAGAAGATAAGTTAATATTGTGAACAACTTCATGCAAATTAATCCAATACCATAAATAAAATGAACAAATGCCTTTAATGCCTCAGACTACTAAAGCTCCCTTATGAAGAAATAGATAAATAATGCTATAAAAAATAGTGCTGTATCTATTAATGAAATTTAATTGTACTTAAAAAGAAAAACATCATTTCCACAAAGAAAACTCCAGTCCAAGGTGGCTTCATGATGAATTCCACCAGGTATTTAAGGAAGAGATAATACCAATTTTACACAAACTTTTATAGCAAATCAAAAAGAGAAACTACTACCCAACATATTCTTTGAGGTCAGCATTGCTCTGATACCAAAACCAGTTATTATAGGAAAGGTACTAATCCAATATCCCTCATAAACATACATGTAAAAATTCTAAGCAGGTTTTTAGCAAATGGAATCTGAATACACACACACACACACACACACATACACACACACAAAAGATAATACATCATGACCAAGTGGGATTTATTTCACAAATGTAAAGTAAATTTAACATTTGAAAATTGATCAGTGTAATTCACCATATTTAATGGGTCAAAGAAGATCATATGATCATCTCAATAGATGTAGAAAAAGCATTTTACAAAATCCAGTACTGATTCTTGATTAAAGCTCTCAGTAAACTAAGAATGTAAGTGCTATGCTAAGTTGCTTTAGTCTTATCTGACTCATTGCAACCCCATGGACTGTAGCCCGCCAGGCTCCTCTGTCCATGGGATTTTCCAGGCAAGAATACTGGAGTGGGTTGCCATGCCCTCCTCCAGGGGATCTTCCCAACCCAGGAATCTAACCCACGTCTCTTAGTTCTCATGCATTGTCAGGCTACCTGGGAAGCCCCAAGAATAGAAGGAACTTTCTTAAACCTATAAAGGGTGTTTGTGAAAAACCTGTGAGTCACTTCTCAGCCTTTTGGCTAAGATCAAGTGTAATATGGTGGCTTTCCTGGTGGCTCAGTGGTACAGAATCCACCTTCCCATGCAAGAAACACAAGAGACTCTGGTTCGATCCCTGGGTCCAGAGGATACCCGGAAAGATACCTAGAAAAGGAAATGGCAACCCACTCCAGTATTCTTGCCTGGGAAATCCCATGGACAGAGGAGCCTGGCGGGCTGCAGTCCATGGGGTCGCAGAAGAGTCAGACATGACACAATAGCCATATGATTCAGCCTTAGGTATATTATCATTCTTAGGTATATACAGAAGCATTGGAAACATATGTCCATGCAAAGACTTCTCCTACACAGATGTTCACAACAGCTTTATTTATAGTCATTCAAAATGAAACAATTCATATGTCCATCAACTGATAAATGGATAAACATTCTATGGTATAGCCATGGAATATAAGACTGCTTAGCAAGAAAAAAAAAAAAAACAGGAACAAACTTTTGATATGCAGCAAGGAACCAGAAAAAAAAAAAAAAAACACAGGCTATATGATTCTTTATATGAAATTCTTTACAAAGTGACCTAAAATGGCAGAAAATGGATCAGCTCTTGCCTGGAAGTAGGGATGGGAAGGAGTGGAAGGGAGGGATCACCCAGGGCACAAGGAAATTGGGGGTGCCCTATGTAGATTGTGGTGTTGGTTTCACGGATACATACCTATGTCAAGTGTATCAAATTACACACTTTATATACTAGTTTATTGTATGTCAGTTTATACCTCAGTTAAAGAGGGGAACGGAAACTAGTTAAATGTTATTTATTAGGGGACTCATTAAGTGAATTCTGGGCTTCCCTGGTGGCTCAGACGGTAAAGAATCCGCCTGCAATGTGGGAGATCTGGGTTTGGTCCCTGGGTCAGGAGGATCCCCTGGAGAAGGGCATGGCAACCCATGCCAGTATTCTGGAGGAAATGATCACCCAAATATATTATTAGATATAAAAAACAAGATGCAAAACAATATATATTAACATAGGATCTCTTTTGAATGAAAAATAGACATTGTGTGTGTGTGTGTGTGTGTGTGTGTAAGGCATTTCTTGAAGCATACACAGAAACCTAACAGTAGTTATTTCTGAGGATTGGGATTGTGGGTTGTGGACAGGGAGGGAGGCTTTTACTTCTCATTTTGTTCAGTTGTGTTGAGTTTTTAAGCATATGTGTGCATAATTTTTTTTAATAAGTTTAAAAAGAAAACTGGTTTTAAAAAAGAGAAGGAAAGAAAAAAACAAAAAAAATGGTAATTACTGATTGAAATACAGTCATCAAATGACTATAGTTACCAATTAAAAAATGCTTGTTTTTTATTCTTTCGAATCATTATAGGATGTTTTCTTTAAAGGAGATTTTTAAATATTATTCTGAGTTAAAAAATTGATTTTATGGGTTTGTCCAAAATAGCTTAAATTTTTGCCTTATTTCCTGGTCAAGTTGAAGCAAGCGAATATCATATTTCAAAAGGCCCTTTATATTGAACTAAAAAATAAACTTCTTGGTGTTGGGTGCAAGGGACAGCTATATTACAAGAAATCAGGTGCAGAATTAAGGAGATTGGACTTTTCAGGTGGCTCAGCAGTAAAGAATCCACCCTCCAAGTAGGAGATGCCTTGGGTTGGAAGAGTCCCCTGGAAAGGAAATAGCAACCCACTCCAGTATTCTTGCCTGGAGAATCCCATAGACAGACGAGCCTGGCGGGCTATAGTCCATGGAATTACATGGAATTAACACAAGTTAGCAACTAAACAACAAGAAGTACTTTTTATACAGGTATTGGGCACAGAATGTCCAGAAATAAAAGCTGTTGAAAGTAACCTTTCTTTAGGAGTATAGGTTTGAATGTTTGACCTGAAGGAGTCCTTTCTCCAATATGGGTAACCACAAAATTCACATGTATATAATCGTTGAAGGATTTAACGGCAAAATTGTATTAGGTAACTATCATGGAGCTTATCATGAGTAGGGTTAGCAAAGTTTCTCAACATCTCTAAATGGGTCCAAATGGATTATAAATAGGTAACCTGGGAACTCCCTTTGACTCTTTTGAGATTAGTATGAATTAAAGAGTTCCTTCTCAATGAAAGATTGCCATATTTGAGAACTGTCATAATTATGGGTGAGGTTTTCCAGCACAAGGAAATACACTTTTTAACTGTTTACTTTAGTAAAACTGACTTTTAAGGAAACAGCAGTGGACATTTTTTTCAAGTTTGTTAATCACTTCTAAGAGGCAGACATCCCACAAAGACCCTTCACTGGCCCTTTTTACAGATTCTTTGGTCTTTGAAAATACATTGAAACTGACTATGAGAATCGTGTCTGCAAGTAGCAAGTTCTAAACCTAATGTTAGAGACCTTCATGATGTATCTGTCTTTACAAGTGATTCGTAAACATATTTATCAGATCATGCATTAACACAAGGTGAAGTGGAGCCAAGTGTAATAATGATATTCCCCATTTAAGGATCAATTTCCATGTCTATCATATCAGCATCTAGTGAAAAGAGAGTAAGTAACATACATGTGTATAAAAGCACATGGAGTTTACACCTGTGGCTGATTCATGTTAAAGTGTGCAAGAAACCAGCACAATATGGTGAAGCAATTATCCTCCCATAAAAATAAATAATAATTTTTTTAAAAAGCACATGGAGAGCTATGAACCTGTGATTGAGCATATCAAGAGCCAGGACGGTCTGTGCTGGGCAAAGTGGTGTCTTGATGCACATTTTCACTGGAGAAAATTGAGATGCTGAGCCCTGTTGGTTTGGAAACTTGATTAGCTGCCAACCCAGAAGTGGGTGATGAGTAGTTCTCTCGTGAAAGCCCAGCTCAGGGATTTTCAAAATGTGGTCTTGAGGATCCTCCATATGATTCAGAGGTTGGTGCACACAGTCGCAACCTTATTGTTTGTTTTCTGGTGTGAATCAGTGATAGGATATCCATCATCACTGTTTCATCAGATACAGCATCAACCTTTCCATTAATTCTGGTCAGCTGGGTTTCCATTTTCTGGTGATTTTCCTTTTTAGTGGCCAGGGAGTTAGAGTCTTCAAATGTTATAGTTAACAACAGCAATAATATCCCAGGTCATCTAGTTCTAATTCTCTCATAGATGAGGAAATGTCTGGCTAGTACGTCAAGTGGGACCCGAAGTCGGATCTCCTGACCCCAGCTCAGTGCCTTTTATGTCACACCTGTCCCCTGCAACAAACAGTCTGCAGATCAAAGAAAAGTGAGGAACGTTGTTCAGACTCATCCAAGATTAAGCTGTGAGTTTAGATGCAGCGAAAACTACTCTTGAATCACGTTGCAGTATCAAGGATATTCCCAGTGACGTCCCCACCTGGGAAACCAAGTCTCAAGTGTAGTGAGATCAGGCTGACCTCAGTCCACAGCAGGACATCCTTTCTTAATAGGTTCTCTCCCTGAGACGATAAAGATGTTCTTCGAAGAGTTTGAAAACCCAGCACAGCCTTGCTGTTGCGACTTGGGTTCGTCCAGCCCAGGAACCAGCAGGCGCCCTCAGCTGTGAGCAGAGCTGCTCAGCTTGGCTCTTCCTTCAAAGCTGCTACAGAACCTTTGAATTGCCATTGTTTTTTGATATCCTGTTTCCTTTCTCTTTAGTTAACAAAAACATTTCCTTTGGAACAAATACTGTGCTTTGTTTACATTCAGCGTTAGGGATTTATGTGGATTTCCGCTTGGAATCCCTATCAGCATTCGATTATAGACAGCTTCATTGCTAGATTATCTTATTCACCAGCAGCACACCTGTCCAGCTTGTTCCAACATCCCTGGATAAACACAGAGTCTGGAGGCCCTTCTTTATCTTGTGACCCCACTGCAGTGTACAGAGGTAGCAAGTATAGCCTCTGGGGCCAGACTTAGCAGGGAGACATTGAGCCACTTTACCTCTCTGTGCCTCAGTTTCCTTGTCTGTAAAATGGGTATATTTGTAACCTGCATCAGAATGTTGCAGTGAAACACATAAAGAATAGGTTAATACACAGTGTTGCTTAGCACAGGGCCTGGAATGTGGTGAGCCTTCCAAAAGCAATGGGTGGCAGAGGTAGTGACAGTGGTGATATTAGTAGTAAGAATGGTCATTATTGCTACTACTCTCCAGACCCCTGTAAAAGAATCACAGTTACCTAAACTGTTGACTTTGGGGCCAGTGAGGTTGGGAGTTAAGAGACAAAAGTAGGTTAACTGAGGGGGAGGGATGATGATATAGGAACAGGAGGGAATGAGTAGCTTTAAGAGCATGTAGCTTTCAGAGGGATGGAAATAAAGCTGCTCTCTTCAGTTGGTAAAGAATCCACCTGCAATGCAGGAGACCCCGGTTCAATTCCTGGGTCAGGAAGATCTGGTGGGGAAGGGGTAGGCTACCCACTCCAGTATTCTTGGTCTTCCCTCATGGTTTAGCTGGTAAAGAATCCGCCTGCAATGCGGGGGACCTGCATTCAATCCCTGGGTCAGGAAGATCCCTTGGAGAAGGGAAAGGCTACCCACTCTAGTATTCTGACCTAGAGAATTCCATGGACTCTATAGTCCATCGGGTCAAAAACAGTTGGACATGACTGAGAAACTTTAACTGCACTTGCATGGGGAAAACAGAACTCACTCTGTGACCCACCAGGAGAAGCGTGGCAGTCAACTCCGCTGCCCTTTTGATAATATCCAACCTCAGGGAGGAGGCTGGTCTCAGAGGAACACAGGTCTACTCCACAGGCTTGAGGAATTCACGAGTGAGTGATAAACTGACACCTGGAGGACTCTAGATTTAAATTCCATGCCTAATGACATTCATTTCTTCAGCCTTGAATGTATACTAAGTGCTAAATAGAACAATTTAGATCTAACCTTTTAGAATTTCACATCCCAACAAGAAAGGATGGTCCACGTAGGGTGGGAAGCCTGCAGGTCTCAGGTTTGAGGAGCGGTGGGCGTCCTGACACAGGTTCTAAAGAGCGTGAGGCCTGAGCACTCGCCTCCTGGTTCCATCTATAAAGTTCAAGGTTTGACCTAGATGACCACAGGCTCCTTTCGGTTTTAATGTAATACTGATTCCACTAAAAGAGAAACCCAAACCTTGTTCCCTTTATGTGTTTAGGTATTATTTTTTTCAGTAGCAAAAAGCTGCAACCATTTTATTATGCTCACGTGTACTGTGGCTGAGAATTTGGGTAGATTGTAGTGGGGATGGCTTCTCCTTCCTGCATGTTGTCCAGGGACTTGACTGGTAACACACACACCAGTGACTGACTGAAGTGGCTGGAGGCTGAAGTCATCAGAGGCTACTGCACTCATGTCTCTTGCCTCTGAGATGGGATGACTCAAAGTATGGGCTTAGCTCTGACTCCAGACCTGAGACTCGACTCGCGTTCTCCTTGTGTCTTTGGCTTCTCAAAGCATGGCCCTGTGAGAGGAAGAGTCCTGAGAGTGACTGTTGAAATGACCAGGGTAGAAGCTTGGTCACTTGTCTAACTTGCCTTCAGAAAGCATACACTGTCACTGCCTCTGGATTCTATGGGTTTGCAGCTGAATCACTAACAACCACTCAAAGAGAAGGAAATTAGACTTCTCCCTTTGTGGGGAAATACCAAGTTTACCTTGCAGAAGAGCATGAGGAATGGAAGATATTGTTGTGATTGGTTTTATCAAAAACAGTCTCTCATAATATCCAATAAGTAGCTAATGACATTAATTTAATTGAATCCTCAAGCAAAGGAAGAGGGTAAGCTCCAAGCTTTCATGATGCCTTCATGTAATAGGAATATATCTGGCGTTGGAATTTCGCCTTGTTCAGTTTTTGACTTTGCACAGACCCTCTCAAACAGGTGGTACAATGCCGTGTTTTAAGGAAGAAAGGTTTCCTCCCAATTTTGAACACATCATGAGGCTTCTATGACTCTTGCCTCACCTGTGAAACGGTTATCAGTCCCCAGGCCCTCCCCCATAGGGTGCCTGTGAACATGAGATAATAAAAAGATTGTAAAACACTGTGTAAATGTCAGGAACTGTGTCATGGGAAAGAGTAACCTCAAACAGGGTAGGAAAACAGCATGCGAAAGATGAACACCATAACTTTTCTTCTTCCCAAGGTTTAAAAAATACATGCTTTCCTCTTTGCTTTTTAACAGAAAACAAGTGAATGTTTTTTGTACACTTTTCTACCAATACTTTTTAATAGCACAGTTTGAGGGACTACCTTCAAAATCAGACCTGTTGTAAGAGGTTACTTCAACAGAACCCAAATGGAGTTTCAGAACCCAAATCCCCTTGGAAAGGGGAAGGAATTTGGAAAGAATTTAAGATAGGCTTATTGTCCTTTTTTAAATTGAAGTATAGGTGATGTACAATATTATATAAGTTATAGGTGTACAGTGTAGTGATTCACAGTTTTTAAAGGTCACACTCCACTTACAGTTATTAAAACATATTAGCTATATTCTCCGTGTTGTGCAATATATCCTTATAGCTTATTTTATACATAATAGTTTGTCCCTCTTTATCCCTTATCCCTCCCTGCCCCTCCTCCCTCCCTCTCCCCACTGGTAACCTCTGGTTTGTTACTGTATTTCAAATTCCAGTCAGCAATGAAGTGGCAGCCTATGTAGCCTGCTCCACCTCTTGCTGTCATAGATTTATTTGTGGGATAAGATTTGAAAAGTTTAGAAAATGATGGAGAAAGTCTGGTCTCTCAGTTCAGTTCAGTCTCACAGTGGTGTCCAACTCTTTGCAACCCCATGGACTGTAGTATGCCAGGCTTCCCTATCCACCACCATCTCCCTGAGCTTGCTCAAACTCATGTCCATCAAGTCAGTGACACCATCCAACCATCTCATCCTCTTTAGTCCCTTTCTCCTCCTGCCTTCAGTCTTTCCCAGCATCAGGGTCTTTTCCAATGAGTCAGTTCTTCACATCAGATGGCCAAAGTATTGGAGCTTCAGCATCAGTCCTTCCAGTGAATAGTCAGGACTGATTTCCTTAGGGTTAACTGGTTTGACCTCCTTGCTGTCCAAGGGACTCTCAGGAATCTGGTCTCTGGGGTGCTTCTTAGAAGTTTCAATCAGCTACAGCATTCAGAAGGACAAATAATAATTCCATATTTCGTTTATTTGGCACCTTTCTCTAAAGAGATCAAAGCTGCTTTGTGGACTTAATTTATTTAATTCTCACAACATCTCTGCCATGTAAGTAGCTCCTATCACCCTCACTCTTCTGATATGAAACCCACAGCAAGATATGAAAACTGCCTTTTCAAGGGTACATTCACAATCAAACCAACATCAAGAATGGGAGTTGGATTCAAATTTTCTAAATTATGTTTTATTATCTTCTTTCTGTTTGTCCAACTTCCTCTAAGTAAAGCACATTTGTGAATTCCAGAAAAGATATACTTTTGTCTCCAATTCATAGATTCCTAGAAACCTGACCAGTTTGTTGAGCTTTGCTATTCAGTGTTAGATATTCAAGAAATTTTGACCTATTGTAGTATTGCATGGTTTATAGAGTCAAATTATACCTGGGTTTGGCTAGCTCTGTGAACTTCAGTTTTCAATAAAATGTGAATAAGGTATTTGAGGACCTCCCTGATGTCTCTGATGGTAAAGAATCTGCCTGCAATGCAGGAGACCCAGGTTCTATCCCTGGGTTAGGAAGTTTCCCCTGGAGAAGGGAATGGCAACCCACTCCAGTATTCTTGGCCTTGAGTATTCCCTGGACAAGAGGAGCCTGACGGGCTACAGTCCATGGGGTCACAAAGAGTCAGACACAACTGAGTGACTAGCAAGTTACTTGAATCAGAGTTGGTTCAATGAAATGCAATAATGTGTGTAAAATGTTTAGCATGGGGCCTGACACACACAGTAAGCCTTTAGTAGATAAGAGTGCTCAGCTCCAAAGCAAACCAATACTAGGTTCCTTCTTCCCTTGTTAAGCAGACTCTCACTAAATCGTTAAGATTTAGTCAAGCAAATCCAGACGTATTACAGGTATTTGTTTTGAAAAGAAGCTTCTTAGGCTGCTCCCACAAGCCTGCTGCCTTTTCCCTTTCTTCTTCAGCCTTCCACGCCGATTACAAGAAACTTGCTCAGAGAGGAGTTACTGCACTTTGGCTTGGATTTCTGTCAAAATAAGGTTACTTCTTGACTTGACCCCGTGAGTCCCATGAACCAACATTTGATTTCAAAATTCTTTGGGTTCTCATGCGTGTGGTAAGCTCCCATGCAATATGCTTGGAAGTGGTCCAGTTTGGGTTCTCAAGAAAGAACGAAGGATTAGATGATCTAATGGGTTTGGGAACTTGGACGAGACAGGTTCCCAAGTTGTCTGAATGGAACACTAAGCTGAAAGGCCAATGTCATTTCTCACTGCCAGTGACTTTTGTTCCCACATGGAAGCACATACAGAAGGTAGAGTGGACTGGGCCCCACTCCAGACCCGTGGAGTGGGCCTGAGAGTCTAGATTCGTTTCTAATATCATATCCCCTGTGGTCCCAGTCCTCTGCCAGGCTTGAGAACCACTGCTCAAAGCCATTTTCCAGGTGAAGAAAGTCAGACCCCCAAAGTGCTGCCTTCCAGGTCATATACATGGCTAATGGCAGAAACCTGCCTGGAGCTCAGGTCTACCTCCCCGTCAGTCCAGGGTTTTCCCATGACTCCCTCAGGCCTCTGGGTCCAGCATTGACTCAGGAGACTCAGACCGAGCTGTCTGTGTCTGTGTGTTCTCATCTGTGTTCTAGAGATAAAAACTCCTGACTTTACAGGTCCATCGCGGTGTTAAATTAGTTAAAGGGTATTCAGTTCACTTCGTTCTTCACTCAGAGTCTGTTCTGTAGATGAGTGGAAGGGTGCTAAATTAAGCCATTTTGCAGAGAGGTCTGAGTCATCTAGTGGCAGCTGTCTGTACCTCACTGGAGGTGCTTTGATCACTGTCATCTAAATGCGTGCATTAAGTGTTACACTGTCTGTGGCACCGCGCTCCAGGCTGTGCTAAGCGAGTTACCCAGATAATAGTCTCTGCCCTTGAGAACAACGCTGAGGCTGAGGGGCCTAAAGGTTATTCACACAGCAGCAGAACAACACAGATAAGAGGATGAGACTGGGCATCCAAGTGTACCAAATTCAGAGTGTAATCTTCCAGCCTGGAAGGAGCTGGGAGACATTCCAGCCTTCCTCCCTGGCTTGGGGAAGCGAAATGCCTTAGCCCAGGTCATATAGCAAGTTGGGAGCAGGTTGCCTGATTTGACCAGCCTTCTTCCCACCTCCGCATGCTGGAGCAGAGTTGTTTTTCTCAAGGGTTGGAAGGTAGCAGTGTCCATTATATTTTAATCAGGAAAGTTTGGAGTTGACATTTCTCTTTTCTTTTTTTTTTTGCTGTGGACCACTTTTAAAGTCCTAATTGAGTTTGTTACAGTATTACTTCTTGTGTTCTCTGTTTTGGGTTTTTGGCCATGAGGCATGTGGGATCTAAACTCCTTGACCCCCTGCACTGGAAGGTGGGGTCGTAACCACTGGACCACCATCTTGGGGTTGGCATCCCAAGGACATCTTGAGATGAGAGAGCTCAGGATGTGGCTTAGGGGATGATGGGCAGAGTGTGTGAGAGGATTTGGAGCCAAAAAGGATCATGAAATACCTTGAAACAATCTAGAAGGAAGTCTTGAAGCAGTGGATGAAGTTCTTGGGCATGATTTGTACCTCAGAGGAAAGTCACAGTGGGACCCTGAAAGGGAAGCCAGACACTCAAAATTACTGCCAATGAAAGGGCAGGAATGGAGCGCACTGGAGCAGTTGGGTGGTAGGAAGCAGCTCTGGATGTTTAAGAAGAATCTTTTCCCTTGTTTGTTGACAGCTGTCACATGCCAAGACCCACATTTAGCATTCTACCCCAAATGTTTTTATTCTCAGAGCAGCCCTACCACACAGGTAAGGTTTTCCGATCTATAGATGAGGAAAAACGCTCAGAAAAGATTGGATAACCAGCTCAAAAACACAGTGGTGCTGAGGGAGGCAGAAGTTAAGCTCATGTTGTCTCCTTCTGTGAAATCTGTCTGAGAATATTGGGAGGCAAGTTATGAATATCCAGCCAGAAAGTAACTAAAATTATCCCTTTTTGCCTGTGAGCAAAGAAGGGAACAATAGAGGGGATATTGAGCAGACTGAGAGGTGGGAAGCTGACACAGGCGCTTGCAGTAGCCTGAATTACGCCCCGGAGAGGACAAGTGGAACATGGCTAGAGGTTACTGATTTGACAGATCACTGACCTGGGGCCTGATAACTGAGACAAAGCAGAGGAGGACTCAGAAAAAAGATAAGCATATGTCATATAAAAAAGAGTTACTAGTGGCTTGGGGTGTTTAAGATTGAGGACTAAGCATTGCTCAACTGAAGGGAAAAGTTCAAAGTGGATACTGGTTGATGTATCATCTAAACACATAATGTAGTGGCACTGAGTGAGCTAGATCCTCAGAAAACACTATTTATGGCCCTGTGTGCATATGGCACTGTACTGAGACACTACAACAAGGAAGTGAATAGTCAGGACCAGGAAAAATAACAAACTAGGAGAGGCCATGTATCGTCACACGGCACCTTGTAATAGAGGCAGAAGCGTGGGGTGTGTTAAGCCCTGACAGGACCCCAGTCCCAGTAAGAAGGGATCATTGAAGAAGATATGCAAGAATTGAGGCAGAAACCAAAGCAAACACATCCAGTCCCCTGGAATCCAAGGGGAGACAGGGAGAGAAGACCTGGTGTGCGCTTGATAATCCATTTGCTCAAATTAAATCAGGTCTTCAGTTAAATTCTCAATCCTCACAACAGTCCTGCCAATTGAGTGTAGTTCCATTTTACAGGAGGAACCTGGTGAGGAACCTCCTGGTGATTCTGCCAGGTGGTGCCTTTCCTGCAATCAGAGAGCTAATGGAGGCTAGGTCAGATCCACCTAGATCTGACTCTGAAGACCTTGCTCCTCGTTACTACCTGAGTCACAGGTTGGGTGGGCGATGGGGCTTGTGGGGCAGGGAGGGGGGAACTGGTTATGTGCAGTCATAAGCTGTGAAAGGATGACGAGGATCAGAATGGGTTCAGAGAAGTGACAAGGATGCTGGTGGTCTCACTGAGTGAGCCTGCCGAGGAGTGGAAATGGGAGACATTGACCACAGGGAAATTCACATGGTCGGGTTCATGGTTCATTTGCCATGTGTGGCATTTTACTGTCTGAAACATGGAAGAGTAAATATTAGCTGCATCCAACTTGCTCTTTTGGAGAATGTGTTACTTGTTTGCAAACTCTTTGCAAGCCACATTTTAGTCTACATGGAAATAAGGTTGGTCTTCCACATCAATGCCTCTTCAAATAACAGTTCCAAGAAGAATACTGGCTCCAGTGTGTGGTTTTCATATTTTTAAACTAATAGTCCTGTTGGCTACCTATGCATTCACACGAGCAGAACATCTGTAAGTTAGGGGAATCCTCTCCCCCAACTCATCCAGAGATTTGGCCATCTGTGTTCAGTAATGCCCCCAGGTCTGACCTTCTTGCCCTTTTCAATGACTAAAGGGCCACTTAATGTTTGTGAGATTACGGGTTTATGTGAATTGCAAATGATTGGTAAAAAAATGATTATAATTTGGGGAAATGGGGTTAATCTGTAGGAGGATTTTGTAATCTTGAAGTATGAAAAAAAGACTGGGCAAATGTCTTATTTTAAAAGTACCTAATTTTTTAGGTTGCAAAGCACAAATAGAGACACAGACATAGAGAAAAAATGTATAGACACCAAGGAGAGAAAAGGGTGGTGGTGGGATGAATTGAGAGATTGGGATTGACATATTTACACACTGTGTATAAAATAGATAACTAACGAGAACCTACTGTATAGCATAGGAAACTCTACTCAATACCCTGTGGTGACCTAAATGAGAAGGAAATCCAAAAAAGAGGCCATATATGTATGGTTGAAAGTCACTTAGTCATGTCCAGCTCTTTGCAACCCCATAGACTATACAGTCCATGGAATTCTCCAGGCCAGAATACTGGAGTGGGTAGTCTTTCCCTTCTCTAGGGGATCTTCCCAACCCAGAGATCGAACCCAGGTCTCCCTTCTTGCAGGCAGATTCTTTACCAACTGAGCTATCAGGGAAGCCCAATATATGTATATGTATGGCTGATTCACTTTGCTGTGCGGCAGAAAGTAACACCACACTGGAAAGCAACTATACTTCAATAGAATTTTTTTAAATTTTGAAAAATAAATAAAAAGATCTAAGTGTCCATGGCATGGTAAGAGTCTGGGAAAATGTATTTCAGCCTCTGATTTAATTTCTGTTATTGTTGCTGACTTATAGCCCTTCTCCCCCTCTTAGTATGTGTCAGGTCTGAACATAATTCTTCTTTGTAATCCACTGACTCTTGTAAAATAATGCTGTGATTATAAGGCTTCCTGAACACAGTTTTCAAAATGTTAGTAATAACCGCATTGCACCTACCTGCTGTACTTGGGTAACCATCTCTGTTGCACAATTTATACTTAACGTTGGTCATAGTGAAACATGGTTTCATCACTTGAAATTCAGATTTTATTTGCTAGGTTACTGATGGCCACTTATTTCTGTAACATAAATTAGGATGTTGTGCAAGTTTGGTTTACAAGTAGGTTGACTCTTGAAGGCAACAAGTTTGCCTTAAAATTAGTGCAAGGAATCCTTTGAGTTGACTACCTAAACATTCATGCAAATCTTCATTTTTTTGGTTTTCAGATAGTGGTAAGGTTTGATAATGATTATAAGGATAAGGGATTTTAAGTGGCATGACCTCCCAGTGGCAGAACCCAGAACTTTCAGTCACTTCCCTTTCACTATCTGCCAAAGTACTGCTTTCTTCTAATTGGAAGATAGTTCTTTTGAAGACACTGTGTTTTTCTACCCTAGATGTTGGTTGGGAAAAAAAAAGATACAGTTGCCTTTTATATTAAAGCTCTTCAAAATGTTTCTCAAACAATCAGATCAGCAGAACACAAAAGTTTCTGCCTGCCAAATTTCCCCAAGTCCCCTCTGCTTGAATTTTCTTCTCACTTTTCTTTTGAAAAGCCATGTTCCCTTTGCACTTAGGAATAGCGAATCTTATTTGTTCTGACAGCAGTGTGCAAACATCTATTGCATCAAAGTTCCCAAGTGGAGGAAAAAATGAATACTGCTTTTCTGAATTTCATTAGCAATGGCAGCCAACATTTCATCAGAACCTCAGAAGCAATACAGAGAAGAAAAGAAAAATCAAGTTAGCAATTACATGGTTAGCATTATACAAGATGAAAGCCTGAATTAGAAAATCCTGAGTGTTGTAAACTCAACTTTTGAATCTGCCTGCAGGCTGTCTCTCCTTTCAAAATGCAGTGCCTCTTGTCAGAAGTAGGATTTGAAATAAAATTTGTTGCAGGAGTTGTAAATATAGTATGGATGATGTATGGAACAGGTTTTTTGATAAGGACAGAATCAAGCCATCACAATGCTTAAGACATCTTTGGATCTGAAATCAGACCAAAGGTTTTTAAGAGAGTCTCTGAAAACTTATTTACAGCTTTAGCCCTGAATTTGCAATTGACCTCAAGGGCAAGAATGAGCAGACACGCTGGGGAGAACACAGAGTACCTCATCAGTTACAACTCATCCTGGGAAATCTTGTCCAAAATGTTACGTGTAGATAATTCACATAGGGAGAGGAAAATTTTTAACAAGCTCCCTGACACCTTGCTGCTCTGCAGAGGTCACTACTTGGCAGTATCTGGTGTCATCAGGTCTCCTTATGTCCCATCCAGTCCCAGCTTCGTCTCCCAAAATGCGTCTGAATCCCTCTTGCCTCTGGGGGGAACAGGAGCTCCACCCTGCTTGGAATCCCCTTTCTTCTCTGGAAACCGTTGTTGAAGCTCATAGAACTTACCCCACTGTGTTTTAAGGGCACTCTCTCCCTGACGCCAGACAGTGAGTCATTTAGGTCAAGGGCTCTGCACGGCCCGGCTGATCTCAGTGCATGGAGGACCTACCAAGATGGCAGGCCCTCAGTCCATGGTGGTGGGCGGGTAGGCCGGTGGAAGAGGAAGAAGCACGCAGACAGCCTTTTGGGTGGCTTACATTTTGCTGCTGCTGTTGTTGTTTAGTCATCAAGTCGTGTCCAACTCTGAGACCCCGTGGACTGTAGCTCGCCAGGCTCCTCTCTGCATGGGGTTTCCCAGCAAAAATACTGCAGTGGGTTGCCATTTCCTTCTCCAGGGGATCTTCCTGACCCAGGGATCAAACCCGCCACTCCTGTGTCTCCTGTATTGGCAGGCAGATATTTTACACTGAGCCACCAGGGAAATCCCAGCTTACATATTAGGATATTTTTAAGTAATAATAATAATTCTGGGGGGACTTTGCTGGCAGTCCAGTGGTTAAGACTCCAGGCTCCCAATACAGGGGACCGAGGTTCAACCCCTGGTCAGGAAAATAGATCCCACATGCCACAACTAAGACTCGAGACCTGGTGTAGCCAAATATAAGAATATTTATATTCTTACACTGCTCTTTATGGTGTCCTGACAATGATCAATTAAATTTAATTGCCATCTCTGTATTAATTCTGAAAAATAAAGTAACAATTCGTTCTGAAAAATAAGAGAAACCCATCGTGTTTTCAGTACTTATTCCTTTTTCCAGAGTAATAATACTGGAGAAGTATCAGTAATATCAGAAAGCCTGACTTTAAGATGCTTGTATTGCGTCCTTTATTGTAATGTACATAATAGGGAACCTGTACCCATCACTTGAGTTGCTGCTCTTAAACTCATCCGCTGAGGATGGTGGAACAGCCAACATTACTTTCTCTCACCTTTTTGCCTTTGCTCATCTCACCTCTTCCTTCAGGGTTCTTTCCAGTGCCAATGTTCCTCGTGAAGTCATGTTTAGAAGCCTCACTGTAAGCTCCCCCGCCCCGCTAAACTCATGTCCATCCTAGTACTCAGCCCCCCAGTATAAAGTTTTATGTTTTCTGGTGTGTTTCAATCCCTGGCCTTTGCAACCTCCGCGCCTAGGAAACAGGCTTTGTCAGCAGACATTTACTCAATGAAAGTTACATGAATCATTCCTTGGGCTCCTAAATGAGGAAGAGAAAATAGATTTTCTTGCCATTTGACTCCCAATCTATGAGCTTGCAATACTGTAGTCTCTTCTTACGACCTAAAGTTTAACCTATTTAGGGCTGCAAGTTTCAGTGATCTAACAGCTGTGAGACTGCTACAAGACTGAAACTGGGTTAAAATTTGAAAGCTGAAGCTCTTTACAGTGTCTTGACAATGATCAGTTAAGTTTAATTGCCATCTCTGTATTAATTCTGAAAAATAAAGTAACTGAATTCATTCTGAAAAATAAGAGAAACTGTCGAATTTTCAGTACTTTTTCCTTTCTAGTTTGCTGTCATCTGTAAATCTGTTGTCAGTTGAAGCCCATTTGACTGTTTTCCATTCTCCTCACTTGTTCTCACTTTGCCGGTTTCAGTCTCCTCAGATGTTGAATCATATTTTTGGAATGAAATAGTCATAGATTTTTTTCATCATTAACTATTTTACAATTTAATTTAGAAGAGAGAACAGAATGATAAAATTAAATATGAGCGACTTGTGTGTGTCATCAAGGAACCTCATCTACTTTTGATAACAAAAATAAAATTGCCTTTTAAATAATTTCTAGCTCATTCTGAACCAGCTCTGGAGAGATGAATGGCCTTCAGACTCTGTGAAGACTATGAGAAACCCATCTTTCCCTCACTGAGGGCCCAACCAAGTTTTTCCTGACAATTAAAATTTTCCTTTTCTTAATTTCCTTCCATCGCTCCTAATTATGGCCCCTATAATTAGAGTGCTGATTACCTCCCCTGCACAATTTCCCTTCCTCCTTGATGTTCACCCTTTATGTATTTTTAGCCTGCCTCCTCTGTCAGATCCTGAATACCCTGCTGCCTTTTCCCTCCTGGGGCTGCTGGTTGAGGGCCTCAAAGCAAGTCTTAGCCAGCTGCCTCACCGTGTTTGACTTTTTTTTAAATTAATTTTTGTTACTGTATGGTTATTTTACAATGTTGTGTTAGTTTCTGCTGTAAAGCAAAGTGATTCAACTATATATATGTGTGTGTGTGTGTGTGTGTATGTGTATGTATCTATATATATATATAACAAAAAAATAAATAAGTAAGTAAATAACATATACACATACATATAGCCCCCTCCTTCCCATTTACGTCATCACAGAGAATTGAGTAGGAGTTCCTTGAGCTATGGCTTCCCAGGTAGCACTAGTGGTGAAGAACCTGCCTGCCAATGCCAGAGACATAAGAGATGCAGGTTCAGTCCCTGGGTCAGGAAGATCCCCTGGAAGAGGGCATGGCAACCCACTCCAGTAGTCTTGCCTGGAGGATCCCCACGGACAGAGGAGCCTGGCTGGCTATGGGTCTGGAGGGTCACAAAGAGTCAGTCACGACTGAAGTGACATAGTTCTACAGTAGGTCCCCACTAGTTATCTATTTTATAATAGTTGTTGTTCAGTCACTCAGTTCTGTCCGACTCTTTGTGACCACATGGACTGCAGCATGCCATGCTTCCCTGTCCTTTACCGTCTCCCGGAGCTTGCTCAAACTCCTGTCCATTGAGTTGGTGATTCCATCCAACAATTTCATCCTCTGTCATCCCCTTCTGCTGCCTTCAGTCTTTTTCAGCATCAGGGTCTTTTCCAATGAGTTGGCCCTTTGCATCAGGTGGTCAAAGTTTTGGAGTTTCAGCTTCAGCATCAGTCCTTCCAATGAATATTCAGGATTGATTTCCTTTAGGAGTGACTGGTTTGATCTCCACGCAGTCCAAAGGACTCTCCGGAATCTTCTCCAACACCATGGTTCAAAAGCATCAGTTCTTTGGTGCTGAGCCTTCTTTATGGTCCAACTCTCACATCCATACGTGACTACTGGAAAAGCCATACCTTTGACTACATGAACCTTTGTCGGTAAAGTAATGTCTCTGCTTTTTAACACACTGTCTAGGTTTGTCATTATACATAATATCAGTAGTGTATATATGTCAACCCCGATCTCCCAATTCATCCCACCCCAGGTTTGGCTTTTGTCTGAAGAGAATTTTTCACTAACGAAGAGAATTGTCCTCAGAGAAATCAGAGAGCTATGGTATAGCCTTGTACCCTTGCGATGTTGGGGTGTATGTGCTAACAGTTTGTTACCTCTCACTACTCGCTGCCATCCAGATGAGGGCCACACTGTAGGCTGGAGATTGTGCCTCCAGCAGACAGCATCATCATCCTTGGAAGCTCAGTAAGGTAGTTATTTAAGTCCTTTTCCTGTCGAGTTTGTAAAGCAAGTTCTGAGATCCTTTTTTCTTCTCGTTTTCTCCTTCCTTTCTTCCTTGGTTTTGTCCCTTCTTCCCATCTGCTCTTTCACCACCATTAGTGCTCCGTTCTGGAGCACGAGAATGTTTGCAGGCTCTAAATGGCAGCACTAGAACTTGTGCCCCCAAACGCTTTGAAAATGAACGTGATCAGCCAGTCATTCTGCTCTGCCCTTGCAGAAACTGTCTCCAGGGTTTCCCTTCCTCGTGATGTTTCTCTTCCTGCCTGGATGTGTATCAGGTCCTTTTCTCTAATGAGGGCAAAATATTTTATCTCATCTTCACTTGTACCCTAGTGAAACAGCTGAGAAGAGAGAGTGATCATCTACAGGAAATTTAACACCTGTTTCCCCAGTTTATGGTGGAACCATGTGGTACCTCGACCTAGACAACATACTCTGCCTTACAGAGCTCTTCTCTGGGTCTCAAGCTGAAACACTTTTCTGCAGAAGAACTCAGGAGTGAACAGACTGACTTGTAAGCCCCTCTTAAGATTGGATCCCAGGTATCAACACTGAGCCCCTAGCATGGGCCAGGCACTGTGTTACAGAGATGATGAGCAAAGGTGGTCCCTGTCCTTGAGTTGCTTATGGACAAGCCAGAAAGACAGTGGCAGAAACAGATACCAATGATTTAAATGGGGAGGGGGCAGTGTGGATGGGGGAGCCCCTGAGTGGGAAGCTTTCTCCAAGAAAGGCAGTGCCGCTGGTGAAGGGCTGTCCTGGGCTGCTGCTAAAAGTAAGTTCTGTATGTTTCTACATGGCCCAGCCCAGGTTCACAGCCACCTCAGCCCCAATTCTGCCTCCCTCGCGAGCTCCGTCTGAATTTGCCACCTGACCTGGAATCTGAGCTTTCAGTGAGAAAGAAAATCCGTCCTTCCTGACATCCCTGGGTGTGGATAAGGAAGAGTCGATGTTCCATGCTAAGTGTATTGTCAAGCGCTGTGAATGTCATGGAGGAGGAAGTTTTAAAAGTGTGATTTCTTCATGTTTACAAAGTGAACCAGTGACTCAGATCTATTGTACACATTGACAAGAGCTGTGTCCTAAGCTGATCCCGATTTTGAAGTCATGTGTCTTCCTTTGCATGTCGGGAGGGCTTTCTAGAAGGTGGAAAGTGGAGGAGGAGGGGATGGAGGCGTGGAAGGCAGGCTTGGTGACGGGGACTTGGGTGCAGGTGTGAGCCCCGGGGGCTCTCCTGGGGCTGTGGTGTGGGCGATGCCCCAGAGCCCGCAGCCCCTTGCTCCCGTCCTCCCCCTCCTCTTCCTTCTCTCTCTCCAGCTCTTTCTCCCATTCCCTCTCACTCTCTCCCTCATTTTTCTTCTTCCTTCCAGTTGCCAGGGATCCAACCCCCCCCCCCCCCCCCACTGGTATGTTTTCCACTCTGCTAACTTCAGACAAGACCCTGCAAACTGAAAACAGATGTGAGGTGGCCCAGAGCGTCTGTCTGTGGGTCCACGGCTCTCGGAAGCTTGACTGACTCTGTGCACTCTGCAGGCTGCGGAGCTGGTCTGCATTTTGGGTGGCTTCGCTGACTTTGCTGCTGACAGGCTTGTTAAGCCTCACTCGATTTGGTCCCTCAGGCTCTGACCTTTTTTAATTTCTTCCACATGGTAATATACTTTAGGGATTATTCCCCTTTCTCTTTTCTGTTCTTTTTTTTTTTTCTTTTTTAAACATGACTACATTGTGCCACCATAAAGGAGAATTTTTAAATGGATCAAAATAAACCTTGATATGCTTCATCAGATACATGGGAAAAGGAAAAATAAGCATATTTAATTAATGCCAGATTCCAGGGCATTTCGTAACTACTGTGCTGGATAAATCATATGGAGGAACGTATCTGATTAGACTTGAGGCCTGTTCTCATTTAGTAAGACAAATACTTCCCCTTCCCTGTGCTTTATCCCACAACGGATGTCTTCTGTGCCTCTTACCTTTTATCCTCTGAGGCTCAAAATATATCATTTATTTTGAGAAGCTTTACAAAACAAAGTATGATAATAGGTGCTGGCTTTACTCTGTTATTAAGGTCTTGCATTCACTAGAAGAATTTCATTCTTGTCTTCTCTAGAGTTTCAAAATTAGAGATGGAAGACATGATGTTATTTAAATTACATTGTGATGGATTATCTGTGAGCGATCAGATATTGAAATATTGAATTTCAATATTTTCATATATTACAATATTGAAATATTGTAACTGCCGTTAGGATAATAAATCTCAAATGTATCAGGGATGAAAATGGTGTCATAGCCCCTGTCTTAACCAAACCTGAAGGGTTGCAGTTTTAAAGTTGAGCAATTATAAATTTTAAAGTTCCCTTTTGAAACATTATGATCTCTATACTTGGTTTCATAATGTGTTCCAGTTGGACAAATTGAATAAACAAATCCATCCATCTGCATTGCCATCAGCCCTACTTACTTCTTAAATATTACTTGGTCTCATAAAGAGTACTAGATATAAGAAGTGCAAGTGAAGTAATTATTCTTAAAAAATTAAACAATGTCCTTGACTGCTCATTTACTGCCAGTTCACATATACAGTAATGTCACCAGGACATAGCGGGCTGCAGTGTCTTGTCCTATTTCCTTTCAGTCTTTTTTCTAGATACCTTTCTTTAAGATAAATTAACTATACCACCTATATAGTTTTCATTTTTTCCCACCTCATTTTCTGATGACAAAGATTGTTTTTAATTTCTGTCAGATTTTGAGTGGGGATGTCACAGTTCATGTAAATTCTCAGTCTGTCAATATCTAGATTTCCCCAGTGTTTCTCTATTATAGAAACTGTTGTACTTGAATGTCACTATGTGTACACTCTCTTTAAACCTCAGCAAACTTAAGATGATTTACACATTTTTCACAACTGATGATTATTGTACTTTTCCCTGGACATAGAAGATTTGGGGCAAGGGAATAATAGAATCAGAGATGATATAAAGACATAATGTAGAATAGTTTGTTTCTTAGAATACAACCTCTGTCATCCTGCTTTTTGGTAGTTTGCTTTTGCACAGAGGTGAAATAGAGAATGGAGAGTGGAATAACCCAGACGATGTAAAATGGTTCCCTTTCAGGGGGAAAAAAAGGTAAATTAGATCAAAGACCAGATCTAAAGATCTAAAATATTTGCCTTTAAAACAGTCTTCTTCACTGTTTTCGTCTTATTTTCACAGTCAGTTTATATATATAACAATATTCAAAACATTCTCTTGTTTTGTAACCAGTCATTCAATGGACATTTATTAAGTTTTTGCACGTTACCTGGCACCCTGAGGATAAGAAGATACATAAGAAAGAGTTCCTCCCCTCATGGAATTCACAGTCTAGTAGGGAAGATGGAGAAGTAAACAAATGATTTCAGCATCTACAAAGATGCTCTGGAGGCTAAAGGAGGAATCACCTCTGCTTTGGGGCTTCACAGAGGAAATTAACTGAATTTTTTTTTTTTTTTTTTTTTGGAAATTAACTGAATCTTGAAGGGTGGTCACAGACTGCTAGGTGAAGGGCTGGCAGAGGTGCAGAACAGCCTGGCAAGTGTGAGCTAAGGCTGTAATTAGTTTGAAATGGATATGGGGAAAGGGATTGAGGAGGGAGATGGAGACACTCTGGGCCAAGTAGTGAAAAATCTTGTTGTCTTGCTGAGGAGGCCATGGCTGGTTTTTGTTGTTGTTGTTTGGGTTTTTTTGTTTGTTTGGCTGTCCTGTGTCTTCATTGAGGTGCACAGGCTCTCCAGTTGCAGCACACAGCTTAGTTGTCCCATGGTGTGTGCCATCTTAGTTCCCTGACCAGGGCTCAAACCCGCATGGGAGGCCATGGTTTTAAAAAGATGACCAGCTAGAGTGTTAATAAAGATCGGGGAGAGACTGAGGCAGAGAGATAAAGAACTTTTGCAGAGTTCTAAATAGGAAGTGCTGGGGACTCGAATTAGGACAGCACCAGTGAGCATGAAAAGGAGCCAGAGTCAGGATAGTTTATAGATGGAGATTGGAAAGCATATGGGAGTAAGTCCCATGCACTGTGTTGGGTCCCTGGATGGGTGGTATTTACAAGCCTCTGAAATAAGAAAACTTAAGATGAACCCGAATGGGATTTTTCATCTTCTGGTGTTTACTGGCTTCATACTCTTCTGTGGATCTAAACAACTGAGAGTTGTAGACCATCTCCATGCTAGCTAATCAGTTTTCCTATCATGTGATTTTCTAGATACTTACCCAAAGCAAAGAAATAGAATGTGTGTATTCGACTATCTGCTTTTGCTTAGAAACTTAGAGATGAGCATCAAACCTTCTCTGTACTTGCATAAGACATACTGAATGCATGTACTGAATTTGAGGATATTTTCAGTGTTTATTGACCTAACATGGATATTGTATGACCACATCTCAAAAGGATTGGTTTTTTGTCCCACCAGTAAAATCCATTGGGTTCTGATTACTTTAAAACCCTCATGTTTTGACATATGACCTATTTTGATAGTATTTAAAGAAATGGAGGTGGGAATTCCCTGGCTGTCCAGTGGTTAGGACTTGGCACTTCCACAGCAAGGGCCACAGGTTCAATCCCTAGTTGGGGAACTAAGGTCTCATACTGTATAGCATGACAAAAAAGTAAATTAAGAAAGAAAGAAATGGGAGCAAATTAGTACATGACATCAACTGAGGACAAAGAGTGTGTCTAAAACAACAGTAGAAAACTTAACAAGTGCATGATAACAAGAAACGGTACATCTAATGAAAATGTCAGCTCTTCTGGAGGATGTAAGCTGAAACTCTTCATCAGTGTACTTTCAAGATCTTCAGAGGGGTTTGTTGAAAGAGCCATGGAAGTGAACACGGCCGGGAAACCTAAGATGTTGCTAGTGCTGGGTCAGCTAATACAACAGGGCTAATTTAGGTCTCCCTCTGCCCTGGGCATGGGAGGCTCATCCCATTCAGAACCCCAGTTTGAACAATTTTGTGGTTTCTCTTCGGGTGATTCCTCAGCAGATCATTTTTAATGAATATATGTTACAGGTATATACAGGTATATATACAGTGTATATATATATATATACAGATACATATATATATGTGTGTGTATATATATACACATACAGGTATACAGAGTATATATGTTACAGGTACCCACTCTATGCTAGCTCCATGCGAATTCTGAGTAAAAATATTAATCATCATAACAATATTTATTGATCACCTGCTATTTGCCCTACACCCTTCTAAGAACTTTTCACACATTAATTCATTTAATCCTCATATAGCTCTATGAAGTAGGTACGATTATAAGCTCTATCTCACAGCCAAGAAGATACAAACAAAGAAACTCGCCCAAAAGCACCAGGCTAATAAAGTAATAGGACCAGATTTCAAACCCAGGCAGGTTGTCCCCAAGTCCACATTCCTAAACACTCTAATCCTCCCTGCCTGAGTGTCATTCCCTCTTCTTATCACACCTCCCTGGAGAGCCTGGCTTAGTCATCACTCTCTCAGGGAGGTTCACCTCGATTGCTCACCCCACCTTGCAAGAGCCTCTAGGTTACTTTTGTACTTTATACAAAATAGATTTGTTATTTCACTCATTGCACAAAATGTAAGTATTTGTCTCGCCCACCACACCTGATTTTAACCCTTTTTGTTTCCACTGGCATTTCTGTAGTTTGGCACAGAGCAGGTGTTTAATTCATGCAACTTGGGTTGAGCTGGCTTGACTTGAACACACACTGCTTATCCTCAAGGAGCTTTCAGTCTACCCAGAAAAGAAATTTCATCCACATAAAACAACTGAATAATGAGGAAGTTTAAGCTAAAAGAGTATGGTATATACAGTAGGTGTTAAAGGATTTCAAAGAAAAGATATTGATTGTAGGGATTGGGTTGGGTTGACTTTGGTTGCGTTGTATTGGGTTTGGTTGGACTGGATTGGGTTGGATTGAGTAGCATTGGATATGTATAGCTTCTTTAAAATATGTAGAATCTGGGATGAGTAGAGATTATAGCTAGCCAAAGAAGGAAGAATGTTGATCAGAATGCTGACCTGAGGCAGGTGTGAGTGAAATGCTCACATTTAAGGGGGTAGCAGAGTTGTATCAGACAATGTGGCTGAAAGAGCCTCCTCTTTGACACAGATCAACTGTGAGCTCCTCAGAGAGGCTGACCCTGTTCCCTCCTGGGAGCTTCTTTCCACAATATCTTGTGTGTGCATAGCCCATACAAGACTGCTTTGCATTGGACAGACATATGTCTGTCCTGTGTGACTGAGCTCCCTGGGGCAAGGATTATTTTTTGCCAATATCAAGCATAGTGCCTGGCACAGAGTCATGAGAAAAATAACACCATGTGTGTGCTTAGTCACTCAATTGTGTTCAACTGTTTGCGACCCCATGAACTGTAGTCCACCAGGTTCCTGTGTCCATGGGGCTTCTCAAGTCAAGAATACTGGAGTGGGTAGCCTTTCCCTTCTCCAGGGGACCTTCCCAACCCAGGGATCGAGCCCAGGTCTCCTGTGTTGCAGGTGGATTCTTTACTATCTGAGCCACCAAGGAAGACCAAAAATAACAATAGCAACAAAAATTTACAATCATATACCATTGGTTTATAATAAAATATAAGTGTGTGTGTATATATATATACATATATGATAAATAGAAATTATTGGATCCTTGTATGTTCTATTCATTGTTTTAATTATTAACTCAATCTACCTTTGTTGAGTATTTTCCTGTTGAAATTGTGTCTGTTGAATTTTGCTGTCCTATGAAGGTTATAACTCCTAGGAAATTTTTAATTCTGTAGACCCTATCTGGACATCATCTGCATTTTAATTCTGCAAAAGCCATTCACAGACAGAAGAGTCTTCACTCTTAGCCAGTGTCAGAGAGTTACCAAAGCTAGGATTCCCTCAACGGCAGCTTGGCCCAGCCAAAGTGCTAGCATTCAGGACAGGCCACTTGTCCCAGGAAGAAACTGAGAACAGAGCTGAAAAGTGAAAGTGTCAGATGCTCAGTCGTGTCTGACTCTTTGCAACCCCATGGACTGTAGCCCGCCAGGCTTCTCTATCCATGGAATTCTCAAGTCAAGATTACTGGAGTGAGTAGCCATTTCCTTCTCCAGGGGATCCTCCTGACCAAGTGATCGAACCCCCGTCTCCTACATTGCAGGCAGGTTCTTTACCATCTGAGCCACCAAGGAAACCACAAGAACAGAGCTAGATACCCATTAGTAGTAGAGTGTCCAGCACACATGCACACACACACACTCATACACACACCCACTCCTCAATTTCAAGCCAAAGGGACTGAGCCTGCTGACATACTTCTTTCCATTTAAAGTCTAAGGTATGTCCAAGTTCACAGAGGCAGCCACTGGTAGCCCAAGCTGTGGGTTGCTGGGTGGGAGAAACAAGTCAGGAGTTGGCGCAGACACACATGCAGACACTGTAACTATAGAGTTTCCAACTTGGACTCAGTCTTCTTTTGCAGGGTAGGGAGGGGATCTTCTGTGTACCAACTCAACCTCTCCAAATATGCCGTCCCAGAATAGTGCAAGTAAAATAATCTGGGCAGTCCAATAAGCATTTCAAGCGAGCAGCAAATGTTTGTAGAATATTTGCTGCTAACTTTCAGGAGAAAAGTGCTCTTAGAAAAATGTTCAGACTTAATTGAAAAAGCACATAGCAATCAACTTTTATTCCCAGCTGGCATAAAACTGTCTAACTGTCAGCCAAATTTGGGTTGCCTGAAGACAGACAAGTGACTAATACTAGGGCTGTGTGTGGCCAGGCCCAAGTGTATTTTCTGACCACAAAACCATGTCTGGATTCTCCTTTGTAATTACCACACAGCCTACTATAATTGTAACACTTACATTTACTTCCTGCCTTTGACGTGGAATTCAGGGTCCAAGGCTGAACCCTGAGCTAGAATGAGGTCCTCTCTGTTGTTTGCCTAAAACCTATGAAATCATCATTGTGTGAAACGTGTGTGTGTGTATGTGTGTGTGTGGCCACATCTGTTAAATATGTAAAGTATATCCTTGTGAAAAATACTCCCACTCCTGCCTTGTTGGATGAAGCACTTCACTAATGAGATGTTTATTGAACACCTCCCACTGCATGCCAAGGACATTTTGTGTGCATGCTCTGTCTCCCAGTCGTGTCCAGCTCTTTGTGACCCAGGGACTGCAGCCCACCAGGCTCCTCTGTCCATGGGATTCTCCAGGCAGGAATCCTGGAGTGGGTTGCCATTTCCTTCTCCAAGAGGTCTCCCCAACCCAGGGATCGAACCCGTGTCTCCTGAGTCTTCTGCACTGTCTGGCAGATTCTTTACCACTGAGTTACCTGGGAAGCCCAAGGACATTTTAGAATCTGGGGAGGCCTCCTCTGACCTCGTAAGCTAAAGAAGATACCCAGACCTTCTCTACCCCAGCACATCTCTGTAAGTGCTTCTTTCTTATCTGTCTCCCTGTCTCCTCTTTTCCCGCTCCCCTGTTCTCTTCCCAGAAAACAGGTCAGTGAACAAGACAGTCAAGTCCCTGCTTTCCTGGAAGAGAACAGGGGAGGGGGAAAGAAGAAGAGAGGGAGACAGACAAGAAAGAAGCACTTACAGAGATGTGCTATGCGGTCACAGCAGAGAGATGGGGTAGAGAAGGCCTGGGCGTCTTCTTTATTAGCTCACGATGTCAGAGACGGCCTCTCCAAAGAGATAGTGTTTAAACTGACATTATAAAATGACAGGAAGAAGCAGGACAAACAAAGATCAGAAGGAAGAACATTCCAGGCAGGTTAGTATAGAAGTCAAAGATGGGAAAGAGCGTGGCATGTTCCAGAAATAGAGACAAGACCAGTGTGACCTGAGCACAGTGGGCGAGAAGGGGACTGGTCTGAGGAGCTGGCCGTGCAGGCCCCTGTGAGAAGCAGGTCGGAGTGGCAGGTTGGGGTGCAGTGTGTGCATGTAGATGGTGGTCCTAGTTGAAGGAGGGCTTCTAGTTAGGAGGCTTCTGAAGAGGTCTGGGCAGGAAGCCATGGTGGCTTGGACTAAGATGTAGTAGAAATCATGAGAAAAGGCTCGGCTTTGATTTAGGGAATATAGTTTAGAACCAGTCACCAGAACTTGCATGTGGTTTGGATGTCAGGAATGAAGGGAGAGGAATGCAGTGATCAAGAATGATTCCAAAGGTTTGGGCTTGGGGAACCAGGAGAGGGGATGACAGACATGAGGATCCAGCTGCTCACTGACGGTCACAGCTGGCCAAACATGAACCCACATCTTGGGGATCCAATCAGTGCCCTCACCAAGCCCCTCACCTTGCATCACTGGGGAATATTCGCAGACCTTTGGAAATCCTTGCTTGTTTACTTCATTACTGCTACAGCATTTTTTTTGTCTTCTCCTTTTAGTTTTTATTTTATGACATCAAAAAAATCCCATTCAAGTTACTAATCAGCCCTGATATATCCCTCGTGGGTACTCTATAAATGTTAGTTCATACCCAGGTTTCCCTCCTCAGCACTTTGTTTGGGTACTCTGGGCCTGGGCATGGATGTCGGGTGTGGGCCTGAGATCTGCCCTTGATCGGAAGCTAACAGCTGGCACATATGCTTCTGACAACATGCCTTGTTTATGTACATGGAAACACTGTGACTCATCATCTTGTCTTTCTCTTTTTAATCAGAAAAATTTTTTGAGCTCTCTTAAATAACAAACTGATTTAATCCAGTTATTTCTTTATTATAATGCTGACATTTTCTACTTTTGCCTTAAAAATATTGTGGGGCTTCAGTTTTCTTGTCTCTACAGTGGGGATAGCAGTCGAGTTGTTGTTCATGGGTGTTTGGTGAGGATTAAGTGAAATAATGTATATAAAGTGCTGAGCACAGTAGCTGTATGTAGCAGTCAATAAACTAGAGGTATTATTATTAATAAAATAATTATATGGGGGAGGGAAGGATGGCTTCCAGAACCTACCCACTGGTTTTAGTATTCCAGTTAACCACACCAAGAAAATAGAGCCATATGTTGATTTACTAACTCCCTGCATGACTTTGGACAAAACCTGTAATGTGTTTGGATCTCCGTTTTCTCAAATAAATGAGAGAATAAAAATCAGTAACCTCAATTTAAAAACTTTTGTGATTCTAGTAGACGATCTCTATTTTTCCTCTCTAATCTTCCTTTCAGTGGGCTTATCAAAAAGTTGTGTCTTTTTGTGTAGATTAGTGTGTGTGTGTGTGTGTGTGTGTGTGTGTGTGTGTGTTAGTTGCTCAGTCATGTCCAACTCTTTGTGACCCCGTGGACTGTAGCCCGCCAGGCCCCTCTGTCCATGTAATTCTCCAGGCAAGAATACTGGAGTGGGTTGCCGTCCCCTTCTTCAGGGGATCTTCCTGACCCAGGAATCGAACCCGGGTCTCCTGCAGATTTCTTACTGTCTGAGATTAGTGTAAGTGATACTTATTGCCAGATGTAACCTTTTGTTCAGCACATTATAGAATCCCAACGTTGATATCACTTTCTATAAATACAGATTTCGGATGAGGAAATGTTCTAGCTCAAGAGAAGTTTAGCTCTTGAGGCTCTTTCTCTTTTTAGACTCTCAGTCCATGGGCTATTACTCACTGTTGGCCTTCTTCCGCAGTCTCACTTTGTCACCTTCTTCTTTCATGATCACTGCTGTTGATAGCCACCTACAGCTTCTGAGCCCCCTGCTCAGCCTTCCCTGGTGCTTGGTATTGCATCTGAGTTGTGCTTTCTTGCTTCCTTTACCTTTTGAAATTTAAAAATAGAAAAAAAAAAAGAGAGAGAGAGAACCTGCAGTCTTTCACATTGTCTGAACTCTGTGATTCACCCAGCAGATTTTCTGGTGAGTTGCACAGTATAACATCTATAGTCAGAAATGTGCTATCTGTTCAGAATGAGCCCTGTAAGAAATGGACAAAGAGGTGCTTTTATTTTGACTGTCAAACACATAATTCAAAAGGGACTGCGGCAGCCCCCGGAGGAGGCTTTGGAAAGTAAATTGAAGAATCAGAAGAGCTCCCAACCCTGCCCTTTGATTTTTCTCCTTACCTGCCCAGCTTTCTTGAGCCAACCTGAAGAATCACTGGGTTGATAAAAAGACTCTCTTAAGAGTCTGACTCGTGCTATTAATACCAACGATAGGTCTTGGGAAGCCCAGAAACCCTTCATAGATCTTAGGAAAATTATTTCAGGAGCCCCAGCTCATATCACAGCAAGCATGCTAAACTTTGGCAACCTCCACATTCAATATAATTTTATTGCTGGCAACATTTTTGAACATATTTTTATCCATATAGTTTTGGTTTGGGAAAAGTTTGGGTCCAAATAAGTGATTTAGCCTATAATTGGCTATTAATTTCTGAGCAATTATCTCCGCATACTTGGGAGTTATTAAATTAATACTGAAGTCCAGCCTACATATTGCTTCCAAATGAAATATTTTTGATGACCAAATCAACCGTTAATGAAGTTAACCCAACATTACATTTTGTAGACCTTTAAAACTCATTAATTTCAGTTTTTTGTAGTAATCCTGCTTTGAATCCAATATGTGGTTTTCAAGATCTCAAACATTTTTATAGCCCCTTGAAAAGCTGAGAGGCGCCAGGCACTGTACCTTAACCACCAATGGTTAAAAGAAAATGTTCCATCCAGGAAGTCCTAAGCTCCAAGGGCGTCCCTCTTGCCTTCTTCAAGGAGTAACAACTGTTTGGGGACATTTCTCTAAGAAAATACAACAAGCACTAGTCACTAAAGCAGAAAGAAACCCCCGCCAGAAAAACCAGAGTAACTGGGGGCCGAATGCCTGAGTTTCAGTCGTAAGTTCACTGGTGACCTTGAGCAGGTGCTCCGCAGCCCTCTCCTGTCCCCAAGGGTGCTTTTCCAGAAGACACTTCATCTGGCAGAAGGGGAAGGCCAGGGCCAGCAGTTCTAGGAATTAAAAGTTGTGCAGAAGCATCTCAGCTTAAGAAAAGGGTTTCCCTCACACATTAAAGACGAGGCATTTTTTTAAACATCTGTATTATTTTCCCAGAATGAAAGGAGGAAAGGAAGGGAGAAAGGAGAAAAGGAGGAAGGACTACACTGTCACACTTGGGTTTAAAACACTACTGATCTTTGATTTCTGTGCAAAATGACAAGTTCCCTTCTTCAAAAAGAAAGGCTTTAGTGTGAGATTCTGTCAGTACCCCCATTCAAATGTCATATATTACCTAGTTTCCCTTGGTGAAGGGCAACCATGAAAAGTACATACATTTCAGAATCAAATATGTTACATTCAAAGCCAACCAACCCTACCACGTATTCGCTCTGCAGTTCCCAAAGTGTGGGCCAGGAGCCCTTTGGGTACTCGGGGAGACTTTCAGGGTACCCATGAGGTCAATATTATCTTCATAATAATATTAATATGTCATGTGCCCTTTTCACCCTCTTTCTTTTCATAGGTGAATTTTTCCCAAGGCTGTGTGATGCAGTATCACGACAGACTGGATGAATACACAGATATCAAAGCCCAACTGTCTTCTATTAAGTCGCATATTAAAGATATTTTCAAAAATACCTTATCTCTTAACTTTTTTGTTACCCTAGAAAATATAATTATTTTAAATTTTTTTAGATATCATTTATGTTAGCTTGTCATGGGGTTATTTTTAAATTTATTAATAAATGCATCTTTTAAAATTCCTCAGTCTTAATAATGTCTAACGTGGCAAATCTTGATAAATATAACCCACATTTTAAAAGTATATTGGCGTCCTCAATAATTTCTATAAGTACAGAAGGGTTCTCAGCTCAAAATTTGAGAATCCCTGTACTATCCAACAGTAATGACCATTTATTGAATGTGTCTTTGTGCCAGGAGCTGTGCAGAGCACACGAAATTCTTCACCTCTTAATCTTTGCAATGAAGTTATAAAATAGAGAAGTTAAAAAACAAAGACCTTGCTAGCCCGAGGTCTCACAGCTGGAAGTGACAGAGATAATCAAGTCCTTCTGACTCCAAAGCCACATTCCTGATGACTGAACAGTCCTCCCCCGCAGAATCATTCTCGGTGACTCTGAAAAAGTTATTTCACTGCTCCAAGTTTATTTCCTTACCAAACATGGGCAGAGCCCCATCTCCCCCTGCAGAAGAGTTAATATGCACCCTAGCACCTAGCACAGGGGTGCACACCAAAGAGACCCTGAAAATCTGTCAGCCTCCTTCCTCCCATCCATTCCTGTCCTTGGCACATTAGAGCAGGAAGACTCACCAGCTTCCCTTTTCCCCTCTAGACGGTCTTCAAGGAGACAGAGAGGCTGACAGCACAGAAGGACTTGATGAAGATATGATTGTGACTCAAAGTCAGACCAACTTCATCTGCCCCATTACACAGGTACTGTTAACACTTTGCTTCATAGAGGCAAAAAGTTCCTATTTGCTTTCTGACTTTATTTCCTGTCTGGAGTTGACGAGGGAGGAAAGGAAAGTGATGAGGGTCGAGGAGCAGACCTGGGAAAGAGTTTGCAGGCCATGATGTCCGTAGGGATCTATGAGTATATTCCTGCCCCACTGGCCAGGTGCCGTTGAGGCCTCTGGTCTCCCTGAATTTTCTGCTATGGCCCTCTGCCCTGAGAGTTATGTAGAGCCACGAGATGGGGAGGTTAAACCTCGGGAGCCCCGGGTCTAGGTGACAGCAGTGCCAAATAATCGGTGACTTGAAGAAGTTACTGGAAGCTGGTCATCATCATTCCTGAAAGCCTAATGTCTTCTTGATTACAGTTGGAAATGAAGAAACCAGTGAAAAATAAAGTGTGTGGCCACACCTACGATGAGGAAGCCATTGTTCGCATGATTGAGTCCAAGCACAGGCGGAAGAAAAAGGCCTGGTGAGTTGCTGCAGGAAGGGAAGTGGTCCTTCCCAGGGGTGGTCAGTCCCAGGCAGTGTGTTCATGCTGGAGGGGAAGCTGCTTCAACAAGTCCCCTGAAATCCATTCACCCGGAGGGATCGTATAAACATGGGAGCTGGTTTTCAGGAAACACAACACATAAGGGGAAAATTAGTAATCTGTTTGGGAAGAAGCTGAAGGAGCTTCAGAATACAAGAAAAGGAAGTTGGATGTAATTCTCATCATTAGATAACAGGAAGTTTTATAAATTTGTGTGTGCTATGCATGCTAAGTCACTCCAGTCATGTCCGAATCCTTGTGACCCTGTGGGCCTCAGCGTGCCAGGCTCCTCTGTCCATGGGGATTCTCCAGGCAGGAATACTAGAGTGGGTTGCCATGCCCTCCTCCAGGGGATCTTCCCGACCCCAGGATTGAACCCACATCTCTTATATCTCCTGCATTGGCAGGCAGGTTCTTTACCACTAGCACCACTTGGGAAGCCCTGCATGTGCTGTAGCCTGAAAGAAATAAAGGAGAACTGTGATGCTGAGAGATTTCTTTTCCCCTTTCTATATGTCCTAACCCAAATAAGAAGGAATGGTTTAAAAAAATTTTTTTTTTCATTCTGCAATACAGATAGTTTGTTGTAAAAAGTATTAAGTTGTCATTCTAAGAATTCATATCCACTGGTCTTTTTTTTGGCTGTGCCTCACAGCATGTGGGATCTTAGTTCCCAGACCCCGTGCCACCTGCAGTGGAAGTGTGATGTCTTATCCACTGGACCACCAGAGAAGTCTTGGTTTCTGTTGGTCTTGATGATCAAAATTTGATTGTCCAGGAAAAACTTTCATATCTTTAATTATGTAAATAACTTCGTGAACAGTTTAAGTAAATTCATGGATGACTTCAATGAGAATTTTCTTTTTAATTGGAACGTTTAGAGAATCTTTTACATATATATATATATATTTTAAACCCCTTTCACACACAAACACACACAGAGCTCTGTTCCTGCAATGACATAGAACCCTGAGTTGGCTAGCCTGGCTTTGACTTGGTTGGCATTTCTCGTGCTCTTATCACAGATTTGAAGGAATGGAATTGCAGGTGTGACCAATTCTCAGTGGACCTTTGATAACAGTCCCTTTGATGTGTGACTTTGCTTCTCCATCATCCAGAAATTTTCTGTTCCAGACCTAAATTGGAATTCCCCACCACTCCTCATCTGGGTGTGGATTTAGAGATAGGGCATTTGCAACTGTAGATATCTTAATGGTCATTCAGTCAAGTAATTTGCCCTATTTATTCTGGAAAACCTGCCTAATGGTTGCAAAATCAAGATTGTTTGAGTACATTTTTGTCTGTTTTGACTTTCCAGCTTATAATTGAGACGTCCCATTTCCCTAGGGAACCTTCCATTTTCCCTGTGAGTGTAATTTTCTTTGTTTTTGGACGTCTAAGCCTTCCGTGTCTCCTTTTTTTTTTTTCCTATGTTTATTCTCTGAAAAGCAAAATTTTAATTTGTTAACATAACTGCTAAGAATAGGCCTTCCCAGATAGTTCTGTTTCACAGCTCTTCTTCCTTAAAGTTTGTGATATTCTCCTCAAGTCAGATTTGGAAAGGACAGGTACTGATAACAAAGCACATTTCTCCCTAGTCCCAGGATGGGTGGGAGCAACTCCCAGAACAGGCTTGCACTGAAACACATCTTCTTGATTACATACTTTGACTTTCTAATGTCCTTTGCCTTTTCTGAATTGTAAATGATATTTGGAAGCTATTGAGTAACACCCAGCGTTTGGAAAGTGTGGGTATTTTTCTGCCATACTTTTCTTTAAGTTGGATGCAGATTCCACAAACACTGCAGATTCTCATAGCTTAGTAATAACAGTGAAGTCCAAGGGGAGGACGTCTGGGAGGTTTACAGCAAAGGTAGTATTTTTGCTGGGCCTTGAAAAATGAAAAGGATTTCAGAGAAGGGTGAAGAAGAGTCTTTCCAGCCCAGAGGCTCACCACATTCAGAGTCTGTTCCACTTGGGGAATAGTAGATACAGTTGCAATTATTGTTTGTTAGAGGGTGATGGGAAGGATGCTCTGGGCTCTAGTAAGAGGGAATTGGTGTATGTGAATTCTCTCTATTCTGTACTCATCACAGAGGACATTAAATGTTATGATTTCATTAGTTTCCTCATCTATAAATTGATGGTCATAACTGTAAATTGCCTCAGTGATATGTTTGAAATTTGAATAAGATATACAGAAAGCCCTGAAAGCACCTGTCACGTGGTAAGTAAACATTATCCCGTCCTCCTCGTCTTTCTTGCCATCATTGTTCTGTAGGGTTTTGAGGGAATATGCTAGTCAACCTGGGTTTTAGGAAGTTACTCCAGTAGCAATTTAAGGGATGGATGAACAAAGGCCTGAGGTGAAGATGTCAGTTAGGATGCTGTGGTAGTAGTTGAGTTATAGATCATGAGCGCTGGAATTGAGACCAGAGTCATAGGTGGAAGGGCATTGAGGAGAAGATGATTGTGGAGGTACGATGGACAGAATTCTGTAACTGAAAGCTGGAGGGAACAAGTGGAAGGATGACTGACATGCCTAAACGGTGTCTAGAAGGATGGTGATGTCATTAGCCAACGGAGGGGGTGTAAGAGGAACGCATTTAGGAAGGATGGTAAGAGGGTCATGCTAAGTTTGAGGTCCCTAGCAATACAGCCTGAAGTATCCTCCTCCTCCTCCTGAAGTCTCCATGAGGTGCAGAAAATGTGGGTGTTTGACTTCGGGAGAAGCTCTGAGTGAGATGTTGATCGACAGGTTATTGATGCAGAAGAATCAGACCCACACATCTGCCAGGTGCAGCTCTGGACCAGATGTGATGGCCAGCCAAGAGCCCCCAGGATGGGACCTTAGCCTGGCTCTGAGCAACGTGAAGCCAGGATGCAGCTCTGCTCTGCTTACTGTGTTCCCAGAGCACCTGATGGAGGCCCGCAAAAAAAGCATTCTGCCATTCTGAAAGGGCAATCAGAGGAAGAAGATTTCCAACAAAACAGTCTGAGACGTAGCTGGGAGAGAGGGGAGAAGAGACTAGAGAGTTGAGCTTCACAGGAGCCAGTGGCAGGGGGGCGAGGGGAGTCAGGGTTGACAGGGCCTTGAGGATGAGCTATACTGCATTTGGCAGCAAGTTGGAATCCAGGGCCTCTTCAAAACCTACCCCAGAGGTTCCTGATGAAGTATGAATTAGTGTCATCTCCCAGGATGCATGTTTGGGCGATGAGCACTTCTGGGTTCGCTTTGTTTAAAAATGTGCATGACACATTCAGTTTGTGAAATCTCAGTTTCTCAGTTCTTCCTCCTGTCGGCTCCAACTCTGACTTCCTAGACAGGAGTTCCAGGTGCACTGTGTTACTAGCACTGACTCCCTTTTACTGTCCGTGAGGTCTCTTGACACATCTCTCTGCATGGGCTTAAGTCAGAAGAAAACCGCTGAGACTTTAGCCCTAACTAAATACTGTTAGTTAAAATAATTTCCTAAAGCAGATCTCTGAATAATCAGTCTGTTTGTTATCTTACTAATAAAACTGCCTCACGATTTTCACATGAATAAGATACTTGCAGTTTTCCATGGTCATTTCTTTGCTTTCTGGTTTAAGAACAGAGACTGTATTAGCAAACAGTCATGTTTAAGAGCGTGGAGAGGACAGTTAGTTTGAATAGGAATGTGTCGTTGAACAGCAGCACTCCAGCAACGTGCTTAGAGGCCCTATTTTAACCATGAACCAACCACTGACCTCTCAGAGTCTCTGTTTCTTCATCTGTAAAATGAAAAGAGCACCATCTCACAGTATTTCAGGATCAAAGGGACAGTGGGGAATTCCAGTCTAGGTCTGCACCAGCAAATTTCTTGGCAATGGAGAAGCAAACCACTTAGAAGAAAGCTCTTTTTCGGCCTACAGAGCGCTAAACAAATAGCAGCCGGGTTACTGAGGTCGAGACTGTTCATGTTTGTATTACTTACCTCACTGCTTAGTGACACATCATTTCAGACGCAGAGGATGTAGGCTCAAGTTACCCTCTGGGTTTAGGTATGATGAGAATCCATCCTGCTCACATTTCCAGACCTGCTTTCTAGAGCTGGGTGGACCCTGGAATACTTGGGGCCCAGACCCAGGAGCTCGTAAGACCCACAATCCTGTACATTTTTGCTAATGCTGAGGCCAAGGTTCCCCACAGCCTCTGGGACTCCTGAGACCCAGGTTCCTTTGTTCAGTAGACACACGCTTGCCCACTGCTGTGCTGGAATGTTCTGCCCTGTCAGTGACCCAAGTTTAGGACTCAGCGTCTCCTCCCAGGCCTGTAGGCTTGACTCCTGCACAGTGATGATGCGAGGGCTTAAGACGGGTGTGGCCACACCTACCTAGCTCACCAGGATGTCGTGGGGATGAATGCACTAATGCTTATAGAGTGTTCTTTCTCCAGAGGAGGAGCGCCCTGATTCAGTATCACGTCATTATGAACCTTGTCTTTTCCTCTTCAGTTTAGAAACTGGTGTGTGTTTATTTGAGATGGGGTGAGAAACAAGGTTCTCCTGCATCAACCTCTTCTCCAGGAAGCCTTCCCAGAACCCTCATTCTTGCTGCACAAAGCGCCCTGTCCCCTTGCTCCCACGGCACCTCTGCATTGTGGCATGTCGGCCTCCCACCGGCACTGTAGGTGGGGCTGGCTCTTCTCCGCAAGGTTCTTGAGAACAGAAATAGTGTCATAGAGCAGGAACCGGCTTACTGAGCACCTGCATGAATTCCTGGACCCTTGTCACACGGCATCCCACTCATTTCTCACGACAGCCCTGTATGCTCCGCCTTCCTAGAAGAAGAGCCTGAGGCCCATTACTGATGACACTTGCCCAGAGTGTCACAGCCAGGAGGCTGGAGCCCAGCTCTCATTTACTCCTGAGCCTGTATTTGTGTCTCTAGGCCGTCTGGCTCCCCTGGAGAGGGTTTTTGGGTTAATGCCTCTGTCCCCCGATTGAATCCCCTAAGTGCGCTCAGCCCTCTTTGTCTGACATGGGTAACCCTGGGATGGTGTGCAGCCAGCTCTGCCGCTGAGCAGTGTGGTTAATCCCATCACACATTCTCAGAATGCTCTCAGTTACTGACTCAAACCACTGATGTCATCAGGAAGTCCTCCCCACCTCACTCTCCACTTCCCTAAAACAGCTTATTCACTGTCTGGCTATTGGTGTTAAAGACTTTGTCCTGGGGAGGGGAGGTGGGCGGGAGGCGGGGGGGGGGTACTCCAGCCAGGCAGGGCAGTCGGAGCAGATGATCAGCCGGGTTGATAAGCATTAGCTTGAGGGTCATCTCAGCCACTGAGTTCAAGCTGCATCTCCATGTCACAGAAGGTCAAGTGGTGAGAAACGCCTTTTCCAAAGTCAGGACAGCGTCTTTTCATAATCTCAGCTTATTGACTTTCATACTGAAAGAAAAAACTCACTCTGAGACCTCGGGGTGTTTCAAATCAGTGTAAAGCCCTTCTCAAGTACCTCCAAGCCACACCCTGACACGAAGCCAAGTCATCATACCTGGCGCAGTCACCCCCATCCTCTTTCACATGGTCACCTTTCTAGCCTCACATTTTAACACAAGTACCTGACCATACAGGACACATTTCAATAAATATAAATATTGTTAGCAAGCATATGATTCATTACATTGATTCATGCTCCTCTCATAGAAAGATGCCTTGGTCCAGAAATTAAGACCAAGAAAAAGTCTCTCTTCGGTGTTATACGGTTGAGCTCTCTACTGCTGGACAGATGAGACCTCACATGATCAGCTTTCTTCCCCTTCTGGTTTATAACTTTTGTCTTGTGTTTGTTATTTTTGATCTGTGCTTTTTGGAGGGTTGTCTCAGATCACTGGGCCAGAGCTCTGTGTGGGGCAGGAACCTGTATTTGTATTTTACAGCTGGATGCTTCGAACCCTTCATAGGGCCACTCACATAAGAGGGTCAAATGAATGCACGAATGCGCACATGTCTGTGTTGGAGATATGCAAGCTCTAGGCAGTGAAGGGAATGAATGCTACTGAGCGCTGAAGCTGGGATTCTGCGCCTTCTGTAAATCTGAGGATGCAGAGGCTCCAAAAGTCAAAGCGAGCTGCCGGTGGTCTCATAACAAGTGAGTAGGCATGGAGACCTAGGTCGGCTTTGACTCCAAAACTGGGCACTTTACTCTGCCCAAGTCTGGTTCATGTTGAGAAGAAATCAGGTGACTTCATCCAGCCCACTGCCTTCAGAGGAGACCACATCTAAACAGAACCATGACTCACCCACTGATTTCTTCAGCCACAGCTCTTCCCCTGAGTCCCCATCAGCCCACTCAGCCTCTCCACTGAGAGGACTGGTGGGCATTTCAGAGAGAATATATAGCAGCCAGGACTCCTGCCTAATTCCATCCCAACCTAGTTTTCCAGTTGTTTCCATGGAGATAAAGGGTACCACCAAGGCCCTTCAGCTCAGGCCAAACTCTGAACAAAGCTCAGCTCTTTGCTTTACCCTCCACATCGGGTCCGTCAGCAAGACCCCTGGGTTCTACTTCCGGCTGTATCTGGAAGCTGCACCCTCATCCAAGCTGCCCTTTCTCTCCCAGCTGCTGCATGACCCCCTCAGTTCTCTGCTTCCCCTCCGCCTGTGTCCACATTAAACAGCCAGAGTCATGTTTTCTAAATGTATGCTAAATTTCATCCCTCTCCTATCTCACCACCTCGAGGGTTTTTATATTTAAAATAAAATCCAAAATCCCACACACTTCCAGTCAAATCTCCAAATGCCCTCCCTCTTGCCCTGGGTGTTCCAGCCACATTGGCATCGCTCTTATACCAAGCAGCTGCCTCCTCAACTGCTACACATGCCAGGCCCCAGCCCCGGCCACATGCAGCCTTTGTTCTATTAATAGATAAGCCCTCCCCAGCGAGCCATGCCTGACCCCTGCTAGATAAGCCCCTTAGCTCACGCTCTCTCCCTTGACCCTGCTTTTATAGCCCTTGTGGCACTTAAAGACACTGTGCAGCAGGTTAGCAATGGTTTCTCTCCCCCACTGGAAAGTGAGTACCGTGAAGTGGGCATTGCCCTGGTCCCAGTGCTGGACAAACCCTGGCTTAGGTGGGCACTCGGTGAACAAGTGAATGAGTGCACATCAGTCCTGATTTTTTAAATGTGCCCCCCTTTTGGTAAGATGTCCACACTTAAATACTACTCAGCCATAAAAAAAGAATGAAATTTTGCCATTTGTGGCAACATGGACGGACTTGGAGGATAATTCTGCTAAGTGAAATTAGTCAGAGAAAGACAAACTGTATGATATCATTTATCTGTGGAATCTAAAAGTAGAACAAACTAGTGAATACAACAAAAAGGAAGCAAACTCACAGAGAGGACAGACCAGTGGTTATCAGTTGTGGGGGCTGGCGTGATAGGGGTTGAAGGAAAAAAGGCAGGGGCGGGGCTGGTTATTATGGGATTATGAGAAATCATCTGTGTGAAACTTTTGACAATTGTAAAACCCTATAGAATTGAAAGAATTTTTCATTCAGTTTTTTTTTTAAAGTGTGCTCTTAAATTCTTGCACGGAGAGAAGTTGATTCTGAAGGCATTAAGGTGAAGTGGCCTGACTTGATTTTCTCATCTCTCACAGTTGCCCGAAAGTCGGCTGTAGCCAGATAGACATGAGAATATCGGACCTCATCCAGGATGAGGCGCTGAGAAGAGCAATTGAGAACCACAACAAGAAGAGACGTCGCCAGTCCACCTAGGAAAGCCCCCTGCCTGCAGGGGACTCCGCAGCCTACCTCCTACCCCAGCCATCCGTAGAGAGTGATGCTTCTCAAAGCACTTCGACTGGCTGCATAGCATACTTTGGGGTAAATTTGAAGGTTTTAGTGTATTTGAAAGCATTTTTCTATGCTCCAATAAACATTCAAGTCTATTATATTGTTTATTTTTAAGTGTTCTGTAATTTTAAATAAAACTTTGATTATCTGTGTGTGTCGTATGTGTGTGCCTCCTGAGGTGTAAATGGTTCCAGTGGTATAGGCTGGGTGGTGGCGGGCTTCTCTATTTCTAATCCCTCAGACTGTTTTTTATTATAGTTTTAACAAACAAGCAAAAAAAAAAAATGTTTTTTGCAAGAGATGTTTGAAATGGAAACACATCAAAACACCCTAATTGCAAGTATTTTCTATCAGGATAGTAAAGAATAGCATGAAGGCATACAGCAAAGCCAGTTTCCTTACCTATATTTACTTTGTGTGTTGACAGTTCCAAATATGTAAATGCTCTTATTTCTCATTCTGATGAGCACGGACTGCTTCAGTAGCTGGCTTATCAGTGCGATGATAAGTGATGCCTTAATGGAAACTTTGCTGCAGCCTTCTGAGAGCCTAAAGCGTCGGAAGCAACCACATCCTGGCTGTTCTCTGCCTTGCTCTGTGGCTTTCATAAGTGCCTTCGACCCCCTGGGCCTGGGATCTTCAACCACAAAATAAAGATATTAAATAAGATGTTCTCTGCCATCCCTTCAGCCCTACAAGTCTATAGTCTTATGACCAGCAAGGTCTTTAAATTGAGTATCATTGATTATATTCTATTTATATGAAAAAGACTAATCTATTCATAGTGAAGAGACAGGGAAACCTGGCATGCTGCAGTCCATGGGGTCCCAAAGAGTCAGACGTGACTTGGCAACTGAACAACAACAGCAGCCTTTTAGCAACGAGAATAATCAACAAAACCCAACGACGTATGCCCCGACTACACTGGAAAACCCAGAAGAACTAACAATGGCTAGCATTTATTGAGCGCATAGAGTGTACCAGGCACTATTTCAAGCACTTCACATATATGAAAATATTAACTCGTAATTTCCTCAGCCTGATGAGAGGGAGACACTTATTATTCCCACTTTACAAATAAGTAAAATGAGGCACAGAACTGTGGAAAATCACACTTAGTAAGTGACTGAGCTGGGCTAATGCAGTCATCTGGGTCCAGAGTCTGGATTCTTGGGGGAGTTTTTTCCCTTTTAACTTATTGGCTGTGCTGGGTCTTCGTTGCTGGCTTTTCTCTAGTTGCAGCAAACGGGGGCTACTGTCTCATTGTGTGGCTTCTCTTGTAGAGTGCAGGTTTGCGCTCTAGCGCAAGTTGTGGCACATGGGCTTAATTGCTCCACAGTATATGGGATTTTCCTGGATCAGGGATCGAACCCGCATCTCCTGTATTGGCTGGTGGATTCTTTACCACTGAGCTTCCAGAAGCTCGGAATTCTTAATCACATCCTCTCCTCCTCCCTATTGATTTATTTAGGTTCTAAAAATATACTTCAAGTCTGCATTTAAAAATGAAACCTTTAAAACTAAAAAGAAAAAATAAAAATGAAACCTTCGTAAATAAACGAGATACATGCATTTGTGAAAAAAACATTCACTAAAATGCAGGTAATAACTGGATTTGACATCTAATAGGCAGTAATGGCCATGAAATAATAACATATGTTTGAATTTCAAAGCATAGTCTAAAATGGCAGAATTAATTTGGGGAACACTCATGGAATTCAGAAAGGAGTATGACATTCAGTTGTCTACAAACTAAGTAATTTTGAGTTTCTTAGATGCGTTATCTGAATCAGACTTCCTGAGGAAATGATGATGTTTCAGCCAGAACAAACATACTTCTCGTGGAATGTGGTTCTTTTGTGAAATAATTTGTTTCCTAAACAGATAGAGACAAGCATGAAGTGGTTGCCTAAGGTTCAATTTATATTTTCTCCAACTCTTTCTAAAGAGAATTCCAGAAAATTGGTGTAGACATTTATACCAATTAGAAAAATGCAAACACCATTCTGCTATGGAAAAGTATTTGTATCCTGTAACATTTTTTCCTTCTTTATTCTTCAGAAACATATATACTTGTCCAACCAATTAATGAATTTGAAGTTTTGTATACAAAACTTCTTTTTATCTTTCACCACTTGGTTGTCATGATCAATCTGGTATATTTGTTAAATTTCCTTTATAAGAATTTTCCCAAAAAGTGAAGCTTTTTCTTCAAATGAAATTTTGTCTTATTGAGAAACCCAATAATATACAAAAGATGAAAGGGGGCAAGCAGATGGTGGGGGTTCCATCCCTTTTTCCTAGAGGACCCCAGTCTTTTTTTTTTTTTCACTGCTGTATTTGTTTTATTTTTGGCTGCTCTGAGTTTTTGTGGCTGCCTTTTTTTCTTTCTTTTTTGTATCTTTTGGCCACACTGCCAAGCAAATGGGTTCTGAGTTCCCAGACCATGGATTGAACCGGTGCCACCTGTATTGGAAGTGTGGAGTCTTAGGGAAGTCCCAGGAGCCCCAGCCTAATCTGAGATCCCATGAGTAGCATTTGAAAACTGCACCAGACATTGTAGTGAAATCATTTCATATATGACTGGTTTAGGACTTAGACAATTGTGTGAACATGGCATTTTTTAAAAAGTGCTAGTTCCTTTAAGAAATTTCCAATTGAGTAAGTTTAAAACATGACCACAAGCTCCAAACAATAAGATAATTTCTCACTCACCATATATAGAACTTCAAACATGGAGTGTCCAGCCCGAAGCGACACCTGCGCTGCTCCCAGCTGAAGTTTCCTGTGAGGAGAGAAAAATTGCAGGGCTCGGGAACTGAGGCCTCCAGGAACTGATGGCTGGCCACACACCAGGCTCAGGGCTAAGTGCCTTAAACACATCACCTAACCGAATCCTCCCTGTAACCCTGGAGGGAAGTGTTATCGCCCCATTTTACAGATGAGGAAACTAAGGCTCGGAGTCAGTAAGTCATTAGCCTGAGGTCACTGGCTTGTGGGTGGTGCTGGTAGAGCTTATACTGGGACATAACCAGGAGTGCAGAGGGAGCACTCCAACCCACTAAGCTCCCTGTCCTGGGGCTGTGGAGGATGTCCGAATGGTCAGCAGACCTGCATTTCTATCCCACCGAACTGTGTCCCAGGTGAGTCCCATTTTCCAGGCGTTCGTGCATTTTGCATAGCCCAGTGCTTCTCCCTTCCTTCCCTCTGCAAACACACCCGACCAAGTCCAGGCCCTCCCTCCTGGCTTCCACTTAGACTGGTCTCCCACCTTGCATCTGCCACCTCCCATGTTGATCTACAAGAATGCTGATTGGATAATCCTGCATCCTTTCCTACCAAGTGAACTTTAGGCCTGGCATTCAGGATTCTACCATAGTGTAGCCCCACTCTTATCTCCCCAGCTTCAGTTCACCTGCTTTCTTATGGCAGGGTTTCTTCCAGAAGTAATGGCATATTCCTGACCAGCACATACAATTGACCTTGGGCAAGTTGCTTTTCTGCTCCAGGCCTCAGATGTGTCACATAAACTAAAAGATTTGGACTTCTCCCCAGGGTTTCTTTAAGATTCCTAAGATTCCTATTTGATGAATTGGTCCTATGCAAACACTATGGCCCTTTAGAAGGAAAACAAACTGATTTTGAAATTAGAATATATTTGAACCCAGTGTGTATATTGCATCTTTAAGTATTTATTCAAGAAACGCTTTTTAAGGCACTTTGTGACGTGTTTTGTGTTAGTCTCTTTGGATAGAAAAAGTCGTCCTGAGAGGGTTTCTTGTTCAGTTGGGCTAGACAGATATGTACAAAAATAAACTCCATAAAAGGTTATATAAATGCCATGTCTAGGGGACAGTAGGACAAAGGAAATACAGGAAAATTATTAAGTAAAAATTGAATTTTAGTAAATCAGGTAACAAAATTCAAAACAAGTTTATCAAAAGCCTGTGAAACCTTTCGGCTGGGAGATGGGGTGAGGAGGGTAAATCCTAAGTGTGGGTTACCCAGTGGTCCGGGAAATCTGCTATGTTGTGGAAATCTGCCTTCAAGCTCGTGTGAAACGTCATGAAGGGGGTTAACTGTTCTGAAAAGAAGGCAGTTAAATTTGACTGGGGACAGGAATTCTCATACATTGCTTGTGGAAATGCAAATTGGTGCAGTCATTGAAAAGTTTGGCTTTTTTTTAAAAAAGGTTACACATGAATTTACCACACAACACATTAATTCCAGTCCTAGGGATCCACCCAAAAGAAGTCAAAACTGTGTTCACACAAAGTCTTGTGAATGAATATTCACAAGCAACATGCTTTATAATAGCAAAAAAGTGGAAGTGATCTGTATGTCCACCTGATGAATGGCTAAACAGAAGCCATGGAGCCATACAAGGAAATACTACTTGTGATAAAAGGGAATAAAGTATCAACACTTGGAACGTGGTTGAACAGGAGCCAGTCACAAAGATCGAATAGTGTGTGAATCCACTTACATGAAATGTCCAGAAAAGACAGCTCTGTAACGACAGAAAGAGATTATTGGTAGCCTGAGGCTGAAGGTGAGAATGGAATTGCTTTGGAGTGAAGGAAGTGTTCTGAAACTGGATTGTGGGGACTTCCCGGGTGGTCCAGTGGCTGAGACTCCGAGCTCCCAATGCAGGGGGCCTGGGTTCCATCTCTGGTCAGGGAACTAGATTCTCTGTGGCCCTATGCCTTCCTCCAGGGGATCTTCCCAACCCAGGAATCGAACCCACGTCTCTTAGGTCTTCTGCATTGGCAGGCAGGTTCTTTACCACCAGCGCCACCTGGGAAGCCCCAACCAAGACCCAGCGAGGTTAAATAAATCAATCAATAAATTTTTTAAAAACTGTCATGTGATGAGGGTTGCACAGCTCTAGACTTAGTAAGTCACTGAATCCAGCACCTAAAATGGTATATTTTATGATGTATAAATGATTAAATAAACTGAAGAGGGGATTGCTTTACAGGAGAGAGAGAGGACGGCTTTCTTTCTGGTTATTTGAAATAGCAGGGCAGATAGAACAGCTACTGGGAACTCCAGTTCACTCGGAACCGCATGTCTATCAATATTCTAGGAAGCATTTTTGAATCTCAAAAGTTAGAGTGAAATTAAAAGTGTTCTATTCAAAGCCTCATGGAATCCAAGATTAAAAGAAGCAATGCTTAAAAAAAAAATCTGTTAAGGGTTAATGAGAAGATAAGATTAAACAATGATTGATAACAAAAAGGAACTTGATTTTACCTGTCTCTGTGCCTGAATCTCCCAGTTGTAGATTCATTTTATCCGCAGTGATCACTAACAGTAATCAATAGCTCTAATGAGCTACTTTTAAAATATTTTTTAAGTATAATGGAGTGAAAACCCAGGCTAGTTCTTTCCTCTATTCATCCTGCCTTTCGGGAGGATGAAATTCAGTCTGTAAAGATGACCCCCTATAAGCATTCAAGGGGTGGCAGAATGATTCAAACGTATAACAAGGTAAAAATTTATGACCACAAAAAGGAACATTTAGTGGGTGGGGTTTTTTTTTTCCCATGAACAAATACAGAATTTGTTTTAAAACAAAAAGGAAAAGCAAGATATACTTATGAAAGGAAGCAGCCCAAGGATCATCCTCCGTCAAAACCAGAATACAAACCAGAAGTGCAGTGCTATTAAAAAAGAAGTCAGAAGGCCGCTGGGATGTACGGGGAAAGCTGTCTGTCATTCAGAGTTTCAGGGAAGACTGGCCATCAGGTTTTGCGTGGGACCCTGAGCTGGTTACGGTCACCACAGTTCACAAGGAATTCAGAGACCCTGGTGAATTCACAGAACAGCACAAACAAGGCCCAGGATGATGAAACATAGATGCTGTGCTGGAAGGTGTTGGGATGTTTCTGCCCACAGAGAGGAAAAAAAAAAAACAACTGAGGCCTCTGTTTTATACAAAACATGGGATTTTTTTTAAAGAATTGCAAGGCAATCAACAATAAGCTCCATGACAGGACCTATTAAAAGTTCTTTGGTACTCAGAAGAAAAACTTAACTGTTAGCATCCCAGCAAAAGAGCTCTTATCCAGGAAACCATGGATGCCCTAGGAGACTGTGAATAAAATTCAGAAGGTATATGAATTAGTATGGGAAGAAAAATGGCATCTTTACTTTTACTGACCTCTACTAGGAATTTAAGGTTTTCTACAATCTTAATGTAGGCAATGAACTCCAGTAGAATTATGGATATCTGTGACTTCATCACCAATAAAAATGACGTTTTCACATAGTGTACCTGTTGCCATCAAGATGGATTTACATGTACTTTTGTCTTAAAATACAGTAATTAATTTGCTTCTCTCAATAATAGACTAACAAACTGGATTTAATTCCCACTTTTAACAACTAAGGCTTTCCAGGTGGCTCAGTGGTAAGTAATCCACTTGCAATGCAAGAGACGTGGGATTAGTCCCTGGGTCAGAAAGATCCCCTGGAGGAGGAAATGACAACCCACTCTAGCAGTGTTGCCTGGAGAATCCCATGGACAGAGGAGCCTGGCAGTTTATAGTCCATGGGGTCGCAGAGTGGGACATGACTAGGTGACTAACACTTTCACTTTAACAGTTAAAAATCTGGACAATATATAGACGAAATCGTGGTTTTCAGACATTGGAGGCTGTTCTTGCTTTCTGCCTGAAGAGTTCCCAGGCCACACAGGAGAGAAAGATCTAGCTGGATCCTGGCAGTCTGTCTGAGTTGAGGAGACAGAGTTGAAAATCAGGGGGGTGAAGTAGCTAGAGCCTGCCGAGCAGAGAGCTGCTCAGAGGTTGAGCTCTGGAGACCTACAGAGGGTCCCCCTGGCGTCTCCAGCTGAGTCATCATCAGCTCGTGCCTATGAGGAAACTACCTGAGGCTGGGAAAGAACCGCCCAGAGGATCAGCGGGAACGAAAACCAGAGCTCACATAGGCCCCGGAATGTTCCTTCTCTCACCAGCCAGAGTAGGGCAAAGTTAGCCCTGGACCAAAGGATGCCTTCATCCTGCTTAGCAGTGTTTATAAGCATGCCTCGAAAGCAAGGATAGGCAACTTTTTGTGTGAAGGGCCAGACAGTAAATAGTCTCAGCTTTGCGGATCACTTGGTTTCTGTTGCAATCACTCAACTCTACCACGGTAACACGAAAGCAGCCACGTTTGGTATGGAAATGAATGCTAGTGGCTGTGTTCCAATAAAACTTTATATCCATGTTCAGTGTGGAAATGAATGCTGGTGGCCGAGTGCCAATAAAACTTTATTTACAAAAACTGAAAATTTAATAAAATTTTTACAGGCCACAAAATATTATTCTTTTGATTTTTTTCAACCATTTCAAAATGAAAAAACCATTCTTAGCTCGTGAGCCATACAAAAACAGACAAGAGACCAGATTTTGTCTCTGGGCTATAGTTCGCCGACGTCTGATCGAAAACATTGAACTGTCTCTAATTAACTGTGTCCCAGAACAAGGCTCAAAGGTATTTAAAAGAATATGAAAGAAATTAAGAAGCCAGCACCCAACAATGTCAAATTCACAATGTCTGGTATCCAATGAAAAAGTTCCAGGCATACAAAAAGGCAGAAAAATATGATCCATATTGAGGAGAGAAATTATTTAATTGAAAGAGACCCAGAAATGATACAGATGGTAGAATTAGTAGACAAGGACATTAAAACAACAATTAAAAATGTATTTCATGTGTTTAAAAAGGTAATGGAAAGGACAGCATGTTGTGGGGAGACACGGGAGATAGAAAAAGTACTAAATCAAATTCCTAGAAGTACAGAATATATCTGCAATGAAAATTACACTGGGTGGGATTAATAGCAGATTAGTTACCATAGTAGAAAAGCCTAGTGGGGCTGAAGATATAGCAATACAGACGATTCAGTGGAAACACAGGGAAAAAACAGAAAAAACAAGGCATCAGTGAGCTGAGGGGATAGCATCAAGCAGCCTAACACACATGTATTTGGAGCCCCAAAGGAAGGAAACCAGATAGGAAGGAAACAGAAAAAATCTCTGAAAAAATAAAATACAGTATCTACTAAATCTGCTGTTAGATATCATTACTGTGTTAAAAGAGAACCATACAACTACATCACAAATTCTTTTTTTTTTGGTTGCACTGGGTCTTCATTGCTTTGCGTGGGCTTCCCCTAGTTGCGGTGCACAGGCTTCTCATTGCAGCGGCTTCTCTTGTTGTGGAGCACAGGCTCTAGGCGCACAAGCTTCCGTAGTTATGGCGCACAGACTCAGTTGCTTCACGACATGTGGAATCCTCCTGGACCAGGGGTCAAACCCTGGCCTCTGCATTGGCAGGTGAATTCCCATCCTCAATCCCACCAGGAAAGCCCATGAATTCAGTTTTTAAATGGCTCCATAACTATATTTCCTGGAGAAGGAAATGACAACCCACTCCAGTATTCTTGCCTGGAGAATCCCATGGACAGAAGAGCCTGGTGGACTACAGTCCATGGGATCACAAAGAGAGTCAGACACGACTGAGTGACTAACACTTTATTTCAATACAACCGGTTTCCTTTGTAATCTTATGCTTTTGAAAGCAAAGTTCTGACAGGGGTGGAATATTTCACTCAACCACCCAGGAGCCCAGGGCCCAGTGAAGATGTTCAGCCCCGTGGGCAATTGTACTCACCTCTGTGGTGGGCCCCTCCCGTGGTTCTGGGGCATCCTCTGGCCGCGTCTGCTGTATCCCACATCCCCAGGCCCTCACAGAGAGCCTTGTCACCTCACAGATGCTCACTGATTAGTAAAGATGGCATGGGGAAAAAATGAATGCTCTCTATGTCCTTGGAAGATTAAGTAAGAAATACGCATAAGTTAATGCAGATAAAAGTTTCTTCCAGACTCATGAGAGTTAGCATCTGTCAAGAGTTCATCTGACACATTTCACATACATTATCCCCATTAATCCTCCCAACTGCCCTGGATTCAGATAAGGAAACTGATGACCAAAGATAAAGTCCTTTCCCAGGTCCCTGAGCTTGTGAGTGATGGGGCCAGGGCTGGAACCAGAGCTTCCAAAGCACATTCTCCCGTGTCATGGCTGTGGCTTGACAGGAAAGAACTGCTGGGTGAAGTCCCTGAGGAAACCAGATCCTCTCAGATGGAGGCCCCAGATTCTTCTAACACGTGGGTCTAATGCCTTTTTATTAAGGTGAAGCCGCCATGGGCCCTCCAGGAGGGATGGTGGGTGGTGAGGAATCAGATAACCAAGAGAGGAGGTCCCAGCTCTTGGGCCTGCTTCAGCTTCTCACAACATCTTCAACTTCCAAGGATCCCTCAAGGGCCTCTTTCTTGATTCTGTTGATGAGCAGTACAGGATGGAGTCTTGGGAAGCTGTGTTTGTTTTAGGCAACACCTCTCTACCATAAAGCTCCAGAAGAGCATCCAGTTCTTGCCACCCAAAGCTACTTCTGTCTAAGAAAAGTAAGGGTTTTCCTATCTGCTATTCTTCACCCAATATGAAAAATAAGTTCCTACATCACTGAAATGAGTCTTCCACTAGATGTGGAAGTAATACTATGAATACAGCAAAAGTGTGGAAACTTCTCGGAACAGAGGGTCAGTCTTCAGCACCCCTGGATGTCAGGCCTGGCACTTTATCTCACGCCGTCCTGCCGCACTGAGCACCTTCTTGTGTCTTGTGACTCATCGTAGTGTCTTATCTGCCTCTCTTGACTGGGTTCTGAGGGTGGACTCCACATCTGAACCATGTGTAGTTCCCAGGCTTCAAGGTTTCTCCAAGTGAGATCCAGGAACATCTTTATCCAAGGATCTGAAGAGCTTATTAAAAATGTAGATGACGACTGAGTCAGAATCCTGGGAGGCAGGTCCAGGAATCTTCGTTTTTACAGGTTCTCCAGGTGATTGTGATTCACACTCCTTGTGAGGACAAGATGCACCTGACATGCAAGGAAAGACCCAAATGAACTCATGTTGGATTAATAAAGCCAAACAGAGCAGCGTGTGTGTACACACTGGAGCTATAGCTATCTAAACACCACATTTTTATGTCAAACGCTCAAAGGAGTGAGAGGGTTAGTTGCTTAGTCATCTCCCACTCTTTGTGACCATATGGACAGTAGCCCACCAAGCTTCTCTGTCTGTGGGACTCTCCAGGCAAGAATACTGGAGTGGGTTGCTATGTCCTCCTCCAGAGGATCTTCCCAACACAGGGATAGAACCTGGGTCTCCTGCGCTGCAGGCAGATTCTTTACCCTCTAGCCTTTAGCCATGTGGGCAGAAGATCAGAGGTAAATACAAAGAGTTGTACATATTTTTCTTTTTTTAAAAAAAATATCACCTGCTGAGGTGAAAGCCTGGTGACCTGCTTCATCCCGATTCCATGTGTCACACCCTCCCAGCCATTTCAGATTTCATTATGAAGACTCTTTTTTTTGGCTGTGCTGGGTCTTCGTTGCTGCATGGGGCTTTTCTCTAGCTGCAGCGCGTGGGAGCTACTCTCTAGTTGCTGTGCACGGGCTTTTCATTGCAGTAGCTTCTCTTGTTGTGGAGCACAGGCTTTCAGGGGCATGGGCTTCAGGAGTTGTGGCACTTGGGCTCCGTAGCTGCAGCTCGCCGGCTCTAGAGCGTGGGCTCAATAGTTTTGATGCAGGGGCTTAGCTGCTCCGTGGCATGTGGGATCTTCCTGGATCAGGCATTTAACCTGTGTCTCCTGCACTGGCAGGCAGATTCCTTACCACTGAGACACCAGGGAAGCCCTGCACAGACTATTTTTAATTGCCCTACTTGGTGGCAGCTGTTTATCTCTATCCCCTAGGGCCCCATATATGGTAAAGTCTCAATTAAAACAAACCAAAACCAACAGAAAAATCCTCCTGCCCGCTCTCTGTTACCAGTCTAAGTCTCATACAAACTACAAGTTTGGAAATGGACTAAGGTAGTTTCAGAGAAAGAAATCTCTAACCATCCTCAGTTGGATCTCAGCTTGGTCCATGTTTTTGGCATGAATAGTGGATTCTCCAGGAAAGTAGTAGTGTTTTCCAAACTCCAGTTCTATCTCCTCCGTTAGAGTTTTGCTATAGCCTCATAACCTGGATTATCATTTGCTTAAGTTTTAACCAAGTCACTTAAAAAAAATTCAGCCTCCTCTTAAGCAATAATATATATGAAATTGCAGTTTGATGTGCTGGGTATGTTTTAAAATTTATTAAAATAAATATGTAATTCTTGAAGTAAAAGAAATAGGTGTCTTGAAGCATCTATAATTATCCTGAGGGGCTCCCTGGGAAATTCTTGCACAGAGCAGGGCAAAGGGTCCACGCCAGGGCCCAGAGCCTTCCCACAGTCACCAAAGACCTCCTAAGAGCCTTCTTTCACTGGCTTCCAGTGCTGAAATCAAATCCCTTAACAGGACATTGACACCAGCATGAAGCTCTGGCAATTAATCATGGAACCACACCCGCCCGCCCACCCACCGCGGTTGGGGTTTCAGCAGGGACTGCAGAATGGAGGGCAGGGACGAAGGCCACACTGACCCTCGGATCTGAGTTTCACATGAGAAATGTGAGCCTGGGGAACAGGGCTTTCTGGGCCCCCAGAGCTGCCTGGCCTGGTTCACGCTCCCAGCTCACCCACTTGTTCTGTTTCCTGGAGGCAGGTGACATCCCCGCCAGCCGTGGGAGCTTGGTAGGGAGAAGCCAGCTCCTGGTACCCTAGAGCACTTGTATTCCACAAATCTGTTTTTCCTGCAGGTCTGTGTTTGACTTGGAGGCAGAGTCCTGCATCTCACCACGTGTCATAAGTGACTGTTTGATGCCAGCAAAAGAAAACAAGCTTCACGCCGCACAGAGCTAAAGGTGAGGTGACAGCTGGCTGCTGGTTGATGATTCACCCAGGTGGACGCTGAACCAGAGGCCTGAAAGGAACTGCCACCCAGGGCCCGTATCAAGTCACAGATGAGAAGCCCCGTTTGGCTGCCCCCGGAGCAATGAAGGATTGCGACACGCTTTTTTCGCTAACCTCAGCTCTGCAGGGCTGGGCACTCGGGGAGTGAGGTTTAGGGAAGTCAAGCGTCCTTCAGTGTTTTTCCCAGAACAGCTGGGCTTGTCAGAAGACGCCAGTTCCAATTTCACCCTTTCTCACTAACTGTGTGACCTCAGGTGACTCTGTGAAGTCCACTGCGTCTTGGTGGCTTCACCTGTGAGGAAGAGGTTTTTACCCTCTGCTCTTGGGGGCTGGCTATCCAGAGTCAGCGGCACAGCCCATGTAGGAACAATTAAGCGATAATGGCAAAAACCTGGCTGGATGCTGCTTGGGGAGCCTGGATGCCTGCCTCAACCCCTGTTCCTGCTTTCAAGATAGTTTGAATGCATGTGAATGTATGAAAATTAAATAATGCAAAATACCAATCAAATTTATGGTCGGTTGTCTGGGGGTTTGGACTGGGGAGAGACCAGGTATGAAGGTGGAGTGTTCATTTGTCTAAAATACACTTTCCTGGGCTTCCCTGGCGGTCCAGTGGTTAAGAATCCATCTTGCCATGCAGAGGACACCGGTTCGATCCCTGGTCTGGCAGGATCCCGTCTACCTTGGAGCAATTAAGCCTGTGAGCAGCAACTACCCAGTCCATGTGCTGAAACTGCTGGAGCCCGCATTTCCTAGAGCTTGTGCTCCACAACAAGAGAAGCCACAACAATGAGAAGCCCACACACCTCAACTAGAGAGTAGCCCCTGCCGTCTGTGACTACAGAAATTCTGAGGGCAGCAACAAAGACCCAGCACAGCCAAAAATAAAAAAATTAAGAAATAAAAGTGTAACTTAAAAAAATAATAATAATAAAATACACATTTGTCTCTTTATAATTAATTTTGTCTTTTCTAAGGACAATTCTAGAATCGAATTGTGCCACCAGTTCAGTGAGGCCAACGTAATCCTTTAGGATATAAGAGGACTGAGAAAACCTTGTGGGCATCACAGTAGTCAGAAAAGAATTTGTGGACCAAGAAGACTCACCTAGGGCTGTCTCCAACGAGGAAGGGAACAATCTGGATGGACGGGAGGGAGCAAAGATCACGGGCACCAGCAGAAGCAAGTGCCCTGTGACTGGTCCCAGGGACGGGAGTTTGGACAGATGAGAGTTTAGGTTCATCCAGAGGACTGAGCCCACAGAGTGAGCCACTCACTGGATGTGGGTCCATACCTATTGACTGTATGCAAGGCCTTTAGCAAATACTAGCAATATGAATACAAAGACTAGAACTTGGGTGCAGTTAAGAGGCAGCTCAGGTTTACAGAGGTTGGGGAAAAAGCTAAAATCATAAGCAAAAAGACCAAGGGAGAGTTAAACCACAGAACATGTAGAAAGAAGCTGTGCTGAGGGATTTAATAAAATTTCCACATCTTAAAAGTGCACTGGGTGGGGTCTGGGAAGTGAAAGATAGTCAATTGTGTCATCCTTTTCTCTCCCAAGGAAACCAACCTAGAGCTACTCAAAATGAGGGCTTTGGCTGATGGGGGCAGTGGTGGGGGAGCAGAAAGAAAACCTGACTACTCCACTCTCAGACCCAGGGCTGTGCAGGAGATACACACAGTGGAGACCAAGTTGACCAACACCTTTCCAGGGACATGTAGGGGACCGAGGGCTAGCGTCCTGGGCTGGAGTCCCCCTCCAGGGCCCCAAGCCTGGCTTTTGGGATTTGACATGAGTCCCTGATCTCTCAGCCTCCATCCCTGAGATAAAAGGACAAGAGCCCCTCACACCCTCGAGCAGAGGTTGAAAGGGTGAAATGAGTCAGGATACTGCTCTCTGTCCTTGTTGTTTATTCACAGTTCAGATAAGACACTTGGGCATGGCTATGCTGTGTTTCATAGGGGAAAAGAATGCTCTTTCTGTAAGATCCCCCGCAGGCAGCCTCCTGTCTGGACTCCAGGCGCCAAGGCAAAGTATGAAGCTCTGGGAAGGATGCAGGAGTTAGCAGACTCCCAGGGTAGCCTGGGAACCACAGGCTATGGGAAAGTGCATCCCCATTTCCAGGAGTTCCACCCTAGAGATTTACTGAAAAACTCTTGACACACATCTGCGAGTTAAAGCTTCGTGCCAACGACTTAGCCAACACCACTGCTTTGGATTTGCTAATCGGCCCTCTGAATTTGAACATGCAGTCGTCGGGATTTGTTTACTGAGCTATGTGCGTGTGTGCACGATGAGGAGGGATGTGAAAACACATACACTTCTTGGATATCATCTATTCTTGGAAATGCTAAAGCTGTCTCCTGAGGGAAACCAACAGTAGAAACTGCAGATCCCAGATCTAACAGTCTGAATCCCAGCCCCACCATTGACTAGATGTGTACTTGGAGCAAGTTACTTTACGTCCCTCAGCCTCAGTTTGCACATCTGTAAAATGGGGGTAGGTTGGTTGTGAGGATAAATAAGGGAATGTATGTAAAGTGTGAAGGCAGAGTCTGGCACATTGTAAGTGCTCAGTATATAGGAGCTGTTATAGGCAGTTTTCATCCCACAAATGTTTCTTGAGTGCCTTGTATGTGCCCAGCATCTAGGCTGTGAGCAAAACAGACAAGAAATGAGGGAGCTGGACAGCAAGCAGGTAGAGGAGCAAAATGTGTAGCGTGTGAAAGATGACAAGGATGAAGAAAAACAGAGCAGGGCCGGGGAAAGTGTAGAAGTTGCAAATAGACTAATTAGGACAGGCCATGGGCGAACGTGATGTTTTGAAAGACTAGGAAATGGTAAGGAAGTCCTAACCATGAGGATGCAGATGTGGGGGAAGTGTGGTCCAGGGAGGAAGGCCCCCACCCCCGCATCAATGCCAATGCTGCAACCCAGGCCTGCATTCCCACTGGGGGCAGGGAGGGGAGACTGGGTGCTGCCCGAGACGTTTCCCCAAGGGCTTTGTCTCAGCACCAGCTGTTCCCCTCAGGCCCTGCCCAGTCCATCTATTCTGTAGCACCTGGCTCTGACTTTCCCCATCACTCTGCCAGACAGAATGCTCCTCCTTCCCCAAAGCTCTGAAGCCTTCGCCTGTCTGTGACCTGTGCAGGGGCCACCCCATTAGCCTGGACCCTTCCTTGCTCCCTCACCTCCTCTCCTCCTCACCTGCTAGCTCCTCCTCCTCCAGGTCCCAGCCTGGCCGTCCTCTCCTCTCTGGAGCCTCTCTGGCCCTGCAAGCCCCACCCACAGTCTGCGTGGAGTATTTTGTCTCCAGGTTCCACTGCATCCGGTGCTGTTTCTCCATCCCAGAGCAGACACAAGGATGTGCTAGAACATGGGTTCCTTCCAAGCAGGGGCTGACACTGCCATGGGAGGGTGTTTGTGAAAGGAGCCCAGAAAAGTGTCCTCCCCCCAGGCACCGTCCCCTCCAGCCTCTCTTGGGAGCTCTATCAGGACCAACCCCCTCTAGGTCTTGGGTAAAACTTCACCCTTCTGGGTAACATACTGTAAGGAGTGTTTCCTTCTTCCTCCAGGAGCTTCCTGATAGTGTGGGTTGAGGGTGGGTCCTGATAGTGTGGGTCCATACTCACTGGGGGTATGGAAAGGGAACCATCCTGGGGTGGTTAATCAATTACATTCCATCAGTATCAGGGGAACTGGTTCCAGGACCCCCAGGGAATCCTATATATATGCATATGTATATATATATGCATATATATCATGGGGTAGAATTTGCATATAACCTATGCATATCCTCCCATACACTTTAAATAATCTCTAGATTATTTATAGTACCTAATACAATGTAATACTATGTAAGTAGTTGTGAATGCAATGTAAATGCCATATAAATATTTGGCAGCGGTGGCAAATTCAAGTTTTGCTTTTTACAAATTTCTGGAATGATTTTTTACCCAAACATTTTCAATCCTTAGTTGGTTGAATCCACTACCGCAGAAACCATGAGTACTGTTATCTGGTCCATGAACGAGCCAAGGGATTTTCTTTAATCACCATGGGTGACATGAAGGAAATTGCAGAGTTCTAGAATTATCTTGTCTTTCATTAATATCAAGAGGAGCCCTGAGATGAATGAAAATGGAAAAAATTTAGTGAGAGACGGCGAGAGAGGAAAAGAAATGAAGCCACGGGACACAGCTCTGTGAGCAGAGAGCTGAGGTTTACTTCACCTTCAGACACCCCCACCCCCAGGCTGGGGACCAGCTTCTGTGAGGTCCCGAACAGGGAGGGCTTGAGAGGACCCTACCCGAGCGGGAGGGTGAGGATCCAAGTGGGTGCAAATGAGTCCTGTGAAGGTCCCAGAAGGAGCACTTCTAGGTGGTGATACTTAGGCACTGATGTGATTTTTACGGGGTTTTCCTGGTGGCTCAGATGGTAAAGAATCTGCCTGTGATGCAGGAGACCCAGGTTCAATCGCTGGGTTGGGAAGATGCCCTGGAAAAGGGAATGGCATCCCACTCAGAGTATCCTTGCCTGGAAAATTCCCTGGACAGAAGAGCCTGGTGGGCTGCAGTGCCAAGGGTTGTAATATACTCTATCCTTCCCGGCAGGAGGAGGGACCAGTGATGGACTTGTGGCCTCAGAAATGGCTTCTGAGAGGGTGTTTCTGGGGCTCTAAGTTCGAACCTCAGAGGTCTTATTCCAGGAAACGCTGAGGAACCAAGGAGCGTTCAGAACCATCTTAGACCCTGGTGACTGGGTGGGGCGCCAAACACAGGCCCCTCCAGGACCAAGGCAGTCATTTCCCCAGCTGCCAGGAGCTCAAGCCACAGAGCTGAGGCCGTCTGTCTCCCCCCAGGCGGCTGCCATCTAAGGACTGGTTGACAGGGGATCACAAGGGACCAGCCCTGCAGGGCCACCCCACCCCCAGAGCCTCTGCTGCAGGGCCTTGCTCATCTCCCTCAGCCCAGTCTGCTCCCTTCGTTCCCCCTCCCAACCCACTGCCAACAGATGTGGTTCCCAAGAGCACTCCCGACAACCTACCCACATGCAACTCTCCATCTCAGAAAGTGTTTGCAGGCAACCTGACGCAAAGCAAAACGTGCGTCTCAGAATTGTCAGGTACACTGGATGTCAGTTCCCTGAGGGGGTCCCATGGGCAGTAGGGGCTGGCCTGAGAAACCATGGGAATGTCTTTGTATACCTGGGAGAAGGTGTTCAGAGGGCCACACAACTGACTTCTAAAGGCCTTTAAGGACAGAGAGGATCCAGATTGTCACAATTCCCTAGGGACTTGTGGACCCCAGAATTTCCAAGCTGTAAAAGTTCTCTCTTCCTCTCTTTTTCTTTTTCTTCTGGCATTTCTATGCAGTGATCGACAACCTTCACCATCTGGAAGTTCTTCCTTAGTTCAAACTGGAATTCCTCGTTCTGTGATATATCCCCATTTCCTCTCCCTTTTCCTCTACGGAGCAGTGTTTTTGCCAAGAAAGAAACTTTAAAGGGAACAAAGACATATGGTTTTCCTATTAAGACTGACACCCACGGCTTAGAGAGTCAGAGGAAAGAGTTCAGCATAGGGCAACGGAAATGCATTTGCATGGATGGCACCAGCATCTGAAACTGACTTTTTTTTTTTAAAGGTGTCAAAACAGTGAATGCCCCTTTTTGTCCAGCTTGTTAAATTCTGGAGTATTAAGAACACTTCCCTGGTGACACAGACAGTGAAGAATCTGGTTGCAGTGCAGGAGACCAGGGTTCCATCCCTGGGTTGAGAAGATCCCCTCGAGAAGGGAATGGCTACCCACTCCAGTATTCTGGTCTAGACAATTCCACGGACAGTGGAGCCTGGCGGGCTACAGTCCATGGAATTGCAAAAGTTGGACTGAGCCACTAACAACCCAATATTAAGAATCCTTACTGAGACCTTACTCAGCGGTGGTGTGGTACAGAGAGTTGTGGATTTGGAATCTGATATCATGATATCATGCATTGAAAACTTATTTGCCATATTTTCCTATTTGCCACCTGCTAGCAGTGTGACTGTGGGAAAGGCTCTTCGAGCCTCAGTTTTCCTTACTGTACACCAGTTACACCTGGGTAACATGCTTGTTGAGAGAGTTCAGCAGAAGGCATGAAAGAGCTCAGTAAACCAAGAAGCACTATCATAGTATGAAGAGTCAAAGACTGAAATCCAGAACAATTTCTAGAGCAAAAACTTGATACAAAGTCTGTCCACATTTTTTTTCTTTTTCAAACATTGGCAAACTGATACTAAAATTCATATGCAAAGGACCTAGAACAGTCAAACAATTTTGAAAAAGAGCGAAGTTGGACTAATATGTTCTGATTTAAAGTCCTATTACAAAGCTACAATAGTCTTTATGATTTCTTTCCTTCTACTAATTTTGGTTTTGCTTTGTTCTTCTTTCTCCAGTTGTTTTAGGTGTAAAGTTAGGTTGTCTATTTGGTGTTTTTCTTGTTTTTTGAGGTAGGATTGTATTGCTATAAAATTCCCTCTTAGAACTGCTTTTGCTGCCTTCCATAGGTTTTGAGTTGTGTTTTCATTGTCATTTGTTTCTAGAAATTTTTTAAATTTCCCTTTTGATTTCTTCAATAACCTGTTTGTTATTTAGAAACATGTTGTTTAATCTCCATGTGTTTGTGTTTCTTACAGTTATTTTTCTTGTAACTGATATCTAGTCTTTAGCATTGTGGTTGGAGAAGATGCTTGATACGATTTCAATTTTCTAAATTTATTGAGGTTTGATTTGTGACCCAAGAAGTGGTCTATCTTGGAGAATGTTCCATGTGCACTTGAGAAGAAGCAAAAATCCTCAACAAAATTTTAGCAAACAGAATCCAGCAACACATTAAAAAGCTCATACACCATGATCAAGTTGGGTTTATTCCAGGAATGCAAGGATTCTTCAATATATGCAAATCAATCAATGTGCTATACCATATTAATAAATTGTAAGATAAAAATCATATGATAATCTCAATAGATGCAGAAAAAGCCTTTGACAAAATTTAGCACCCATTTATGATTAAAACTCTTCAAAAAATAGACATAGAAGGAACCTACCTTGACACAGTAAAGGACATATATGATAAGCTTACAGCAAACATTATTCTCAATGGTGAAAAACTGAAAGCATTCCCCTGAAGATCAGGAGCAAGACAAGGGTGATCACTTTCACCACTATTATTCAGCATAGTTTTGGAAGTCTTAGCTATAGCAATCAGAGAAGAAAAATAAATAAAAGGAATCCAGATCAGAAAATTAGAAGTAAAGCACTCACTGTTTGCAGATGACATGACTCTGTACATAGAAAACCCTAAAGATAGTATCAGAAAATTACTAGAGCTAATCAGTGAATTTAGCAAAGCTGCAGGATACAAAATCAATACACAGAAATCACTTCATTTCTATATACTAACAATGAAAAGTCAGAAAGAGAAATTAAGGGATCAGTCCCATTCACCATTTCAACAAAATAATTAAATATCTAGGAATAAACTTACCAAAGGAGACAAAAGGTCTGTACACAGAAAATTATAAGATACAAATGAAAGAAATCAAAGATGACATAAACAGATGGAGAGATATGCCATGTTCCTGGGTAGGAAGAATCAATATTGTGAAAATGGCTATACTACCAAATGCAATCTACATATTCAATGCAACCCCTATCAAATTACAAGTGGCTTTTTTTTTTTTTTTTTACAGAACTAGAGCAAAAAATTTCACAATTCATATGGAAACACAAAAGACCCTGAATAGCCAAAGTCAGTCTTGAGAAAGAAGAAAGGAGATGGAGGAATCAATCTTCCTGACTTCAGATTATACTACAAAGCTACAGTCATCAAGACAGTATGGTACTAGCACAAAAACAGAAATATAGACCAATGGAACAAGATAGAAAACCCAGAAATAAACCCTTGCACCTATGGGTGTCTTATTTTTGAAAAGGAGGCAAGAATATACAATGGGGCAAAGACAGCCTCTTCAATAAATGGTGCTGGGAAAACTGGAGAGCTGCATGTAAAAGAATGAAAGTAGAACACTCCTAACACCATACACAAAGATAAACTCAAAATGGATTAAAGACCTAAATGTAAGACCAGAAACTATAAAACTCTTACAGGAAAACATAGGCAGAACACTCGATGACATAAATCAAAACAAGATCCTCTATGACTCACCTTCTAGAGTAACAGGAATAAAAACAAAAGTAAACAAGTGGGACCTGATTGAACTTAAAAGCTTTTGTACAGCAAAGGAAATCATAAGTAAGGTGAAAAGACAACCCTCAGAATGGGAGAAAATAATAGCAAATGAAACAACTGACAAGAGATTAATTTCCAAACTATATAAGCAGCTGATACAACTCAATGCCAGAAAACTAAACAACCCAATCAAAAAGTGGGAAAAAGACCTAAACAGACATTTCTCCAAATAAGATATACAGATGACTAACAAACACATGAAAGGATGCTCAACATCACTCATTCTTAAAGAAATGCAAAACAAAACTACAATGCGGTATCACGTCACACCGGTCAGAATCGCCACCATCAAAAGTCTACAAACAATAAATGCTGGAGAGGATGTGGAGAAAAGGGAACAGTGCAAGTGCTTGCACTGTCGTTGGAATGTAAACTGATACAGCCACTATGGACGATGGTATGGAGATTCCTTAAAAAACTAGGAATAAAACCACCAGCAATCCCACTCCTGGGCATATACCCTGAGGAAACCAAAACTGAAAAATACACAAGTATCCCATTGTTCATTGCAGCACTATTTACAATAGCTAGAACATGGAAGCAACCTAGATGTCCATCGACAGATGAATGGATAAAGAAGTTGTGGTACATATACACAATGGAACATTACTTTGCCATAAAAAAGAATGCATTTGAGTCAGTTCTGATGAGGTGGATGAACCTAGAAACTATTATACAGAGTGAAGTGAGTCAGAAAGAGAAAGATATCATATTCTAACACATATATATATGGAATCTAGAAGAATGGTACTGAAGAATTTATTTACAGGCCAGCAATGGAGAAACAGACATAGAGAATAGACTTATGGACACAGAGAGAGGGGAGGAGTGGGTGAGATGTATGGAAAGAGTAACATGGAAACTTACATTGCCACATGTAAAATAGATAGCCAACAGGAATTTGCTCTATGGCTCAGGAAACTCAAACAGGGGCTCTGTATCAACCTAGAGGGGTGGGATGGGGAGGGAGATGGGAGGGAGGTTCAAAAGGGAGGAGATATATGTATACCTACGGCAGATTCATGTTGAGGCTTGACAGAAAGCAACAAAATTCCGTAAAGCAATTATCCTTCAATAAAAAAAAAAAAAAAGCTACAATAGTCAGGGCAGAGTGGGATTGGTCTAACGATAGACAAATAGTTCAATGGAACTGAAAGAGAAACATACCTACACATAGATGAATAAATGAGTTTTAAAAATAAGGGTGCAAAGGCAGTTCTGTGGAGAATGGATAGTCTTTTGGGGACAATTGGGTGTCTATATGCTGGAAAATGAACTTGGCCATAGCTGTGCCATATAGAAGATTTAACTCAGAATGTATCATAGGTTTCAATGTGAAACCTAAATGATAAAATTTTTAGAGTAAAAGATATGGGAGAAAACCTCTATGTCCTCGTGTAAGACAAAGATTTCTTAGTTGGTATTTCAAAAGTATAATCGATCAGGAATTTCCCTGGTGGTCCAGTGGTTAAGACTCTGCTTTTCCAGTGCAGGGGGCAGGGGTTTTGATCCCTGGTTGGGGAACTAAGATCCCATATGCCACTTGGCCAAAAAAAAAAAAAAAGGTGTAGCCCATGAAATAAATGGATAAATTCAGCTTCATCAAGTTCAAGACACTTTTAAGAAAATGGTGGTAAGCTAACCACAGACCAGGAGAAAATATTTGCAAATTATGGATCTGATAAAGGACTTGTATCCAGAATACATAAAGAACTCTCAAACTCAGTAATTAGACAAAAAAGGGGGCAGAAGATTTGAACAGATCTTTTATCACCAAGGAAGATAAACAGATGCCAAATGAGCACATTAAAAGATGCACAATGTCATTAATCATCAGAGAAATGCAAGTTAAAACCACAGTAAGATATCATGAGTCATATATTAGAATGGCTGTCATGGACTGAATATTTGTTTGAGTCCCTGGCAAATTCATATGTTGAAGACCTAACTCCCAACATGAAGATATTTGGAGGTGGGGCCTTTTGGGAGGTAATTAAAGTCTTGAGGGTGGAGCCCCCACGACGGGGTTGGTGCCCTAATAGAGGGAAGTGACAGAGGTGCTCTCTCTCTTTCTCTGAAAAGATCATATCCATCACGATCCAGCCATTCTCTCCTAGGAATTCACCCAGGAGAAATGAAAACAGGTGCCTACACAAAGACCTGTCCACACATACTCATCGAAAATATACTAGTAGTCATCACAAAATGGAAAGAACCCAATTATTCATCCACAGTTCCCCCTGGGCAGTGGGTCAGAGGTCCAGTGCTCAGGGTGGAGGCCTCAGGGCCTCTGGCCAGTGATGTTCCAGGCACGCTGACTCCCTGACATTGAATTGGTTCAATCTTACACACCTGGACCTCAGGGACTGCCAGGCCCTCGAACAGAGGTGGCAGCTGGTGGAGGCCTGAAGCATCTGAATACCGACCTGGCCATTACTTGCTCTATGATCCCAAGATGATCCATGAGGCTTTCTGGCACAACAGAAACGTGATTTTAACTCAGCCTAACTTCCTCTGGGATTCCCCTTGACTCCTGACCCTCTCATTAGAGCCTTCCCACTCTGGACTGTGTCTGCCTTTATACCAAACTCTGCACTCTGCCTTGCTACCGAGTGGCTCCATGAGGGCAGTGACCTGCTTGTTCACCAGCAGCCTCCCCAGGAGCTGGCACGCAGTAGGTGTTCAACACGTTTGCCAATTGATAGAATCAGCCCCTCTGTGCAGGGCACTTAGCATATGACAGCTTCTTTAATTTTCTAAACAGTCTTGTAATGAGGGTCTCGCCGTCCCCATTTTAGAGATGAGAAAAGTGAGGCTGAGTAAAATGACTGAAATTATCCAGAGACACAGGGCTATGAAGAGGTGGTGCTGGAATGTGAACCCCAGCTTATTAGATTCCAAAGCTCTCGAGCCACATAGGGCTCCCCCAGCCTCTGATGAGGGGCTGATGAGGATGTGACCTCGCCTGCCCTGTGTCTGCACTGTCTGGACCCCATGAGCCAGAATCTAGAGGGTGCTTGGCCAGGCTCACCTCGCCCTGAGCAAGGGTGACCCTGAGAGAGCTCTGTGGCCGATGAGGGGGTGAGTTCCCCATATGGAGAAGGGTGTGGAGGCTGGTGGCTGGCTGGTGACCTAGGGTTCGCCAGACTGGTTCATGTTTGGGTGTGCCACCTGCGAGCCCGCTTGGGTTTCTCGCAGGTTCCCACGGAGCTTGGCTTTTTCTGGGAGGTATCTGATGCTGCTCTTCCTCGCTGGCTGACCGGGTGACGACTCCACTCACCCCTCCAGGAGACTCAGCCTCCAGCCTGACTGAATTACTCAGGGGAAGTCAGAACTCATCCTTATTTGACTAATCCTCATGTGGCAACACACTGGCCATTGTTTTTTTAGCACGAGGCAGGGCCCGAGTGAGAGCTTTCTCCTTGCATCCTCTGGGTCTGCAGGCTGGGAGTAGGGCGCTTCCTCCCTCCTGAAGTCTGAAAACCTGCATCAACCCATGTATTAGTCTCCTTGTTGTTGTTCAGTCGTTCAGTCATGTCCGATTCTTTGTGACCCCGTGGACTGCAGCACACCAGGCCTCCCTGTCCATCACCAACTCCTGGAGCTTGCTCAAACTCATGTCCGTCGAGTCGGTGATGCCATCCAGCCATCTCATCCTCTGTCTTCCCCTTCTCCTCCTGCCTTCAATCTTTCCCAGCATCAGGGTCTTTTCCAATGAGTCGGCCCCTCACATCAGGTGGCCAAAGTATTGGAGTTTCAGCTTCAGCATCAGTCCTTCCAACGAATATTCAGGGTTCCTAGGGCAGCTCTAACAAATCACTGCAAACATGTGGCTGAAAACAACAGAAATGGCTTCTCTCACTGCGCTGGAGTCCAGAAGTCCAAATTCAAGGTTCCAGCAGGGCTCTCAGAGAATCCCTCTTTAGCTTTTCCAGCTTCTGGGGGCTCCAGGTATTCTTGGCTTATGGCTGTGTCACTTCCATCTTCGCATGGCCTTCTCCTGTCGCTCTCTCTCGTTTTATTTTCCATTTATTTTTTTATTATTAAAGTATATTTGGTTTACAAGGTTGTGTTAGTTTCAGGTATACAGCAAAGTGATTCAGATATATATGTATATACAGATATATGTATTCTTTTTCAGATTCTTCTCCATTATAGGTTATAACAAGATACTGAATTTAGTCCCCTATACTATACAGTATGACCATGTTGGTTATCTGTTTTATATATAGTAGTATGTATCTGTTGGGCTTCCCTGGTGGTTCTGTGATACAGAACCTGCCTATACTTCAGGAGGTACAGGAGACATGGGTTTGATCTCTGGGTGGGGAAGATCCCCTGGAGGAGGGCATGGCTAGGCACTCCAATATTCTTGCCTGGAAAATCCCATGGACAGAGGAGCCTGGTGGGCTACAGTCTATAGGATCACAAAGAGCTGGACATGACTGAAGCGACTTAAGCATGTATGCATGCATGCAGTATATATCTGTTAATCCCAAACTTCTAATTTATCACTCTCCCACTCTACATTTCCCCTTTGGTAACCATAAATTTTTTTATGTGTCTGTGAGTCTGTTTCTGTTTTATAAATATGTTCATCTGTGTCTCTTCTTCTCTATCCTTATGAGGATTCCTGTCATTGGATTTAGGACCTATTGGGATAATCCAAGACAATTTCATTTGAAGATGTTTAATAACATCTCTAAAGACCCCTTTCCCTAATAAGGCCATTTAGGCAGGTCCCCAGTAGACAAATGTTTTCGGTGGGGGGGACCCCATTCAATCCACTCCATCCCAGAGGTCACCTCTATCAGAGACAATTAACGGCACAGATGCTTCCCCTTGCTAGGTGCTTCTCTCATTAGCCACTTCCTCTCCACTGCAACATTGCTGTTCTGTTCAGGCTCTCTCTTCTATTGCTGAGACAGGTGCAATAGACTTCTAACCTGCCCCATTTTTGTCTCTGTCTCTCAGTCTCTCCATTGCTCCAGGGGACTTTTCTAACCCTCAAATTACCCTGTATTATTCTTGTTTCAGACACATCAAAAGGCGAAGGCCAGTCTCCTTGGTGCAGTGCTAGACGCCCTGACCAGCCCTCAGCTTCTTGTCCAGGTCTCTGCCTGCACCTTCCACTCTGACCCACTAACGCTGTAAGGCCTTTAAGCAAACTGTCCTCTCACCCTAAAATGCCTTTTGCTTATGCTCATTGCTCAGTGCTCACCCGGCCAGCCAGAACCTCGGGATGGCCTCCTCCAATTCTGCCACGTGTCCTGAGCACTCTTTTGGGCCACAGCACTTGTCACCCACCAGCATCATCCACTGACATGCCCACGGCCTCCCTCAGATGAGCAAGAGCCTCTCAGGAGTCAGAAGGGCACAGCCTTTACCTCTGTGGCCACCGCCGCGCCCAGCACGAAGCTTCGCACAGAGCAGCTGCTGGTTAAGTTTCCTTGTGTGAGTGACATAGTAAGTCACTCAGAGGCAGAGACCCTGCTTACCTCATTGGTTTAACTGTGACAGCATCTTCTACTCCCCCCTCCCCCCATATATCTTAAGGTATAGAAATTGAGCCCCTACGAGGCACAGCAGAGTGGCTTGAAAGATCGTGGCTTCTGAAATCAGATATACTATACAGAAAACCTCCTCAGTCACTTCCTCTGTACAACTGGTAGGGTCACTGGACTTTTTGGAGTCTCTATTTCTTTTCTGAAAATTGGGACTAATTTTGCCTCCTGCAAAACAGTGGTAATGTGAACATAGGATTACAATCTGACCCAGAAATTCCTAGGTGTTTATCCACGAGAAATGTGTTCACACAAAAACTCATACATGAATGTTTCCAGCAGCATCATTTGTTAACAGGTGAAAGGTGGAAACACAAATGTGCATCAGTGGGTGAATGGATAAACAAAACAGTCTATCCATACAACAGAATATTACTTAGCAATGAAAAGAAATGAGGTAGAGATACATTCTACAGCATGGTGAACCTTGAAAATGCTGGGCTAAGTATGAGAAACCAGTTACAAAAGACCACGACATACGACATGATTCCATTCATTTAGAATGTCCAGAATAAGCAAATCTATAGAACTAGGGCCTGCTCCCCTGCAGTTTCCTAACATACTTTTCCCCCAAGGTTTACATAAGGGGCCCAGGGTTGGGTTACAGTGTGGAGCCTGTTGTGACCTTGGGCAGGTCACCTCTCCATTTTCTCACCTGTAAAATGGGAATAGTCAAGGCTGCCTCAACCCTCAGAAAGGTGGTCACAAGTGGAGGGATCCCAGAGTGAAAGGGCCTTAGAGCCTGTAATTACCATCTTTGCTAAGACTCCACTTCCCAGAGAAGTGCCCAGAAAGACATCTGTGCCCAGAAAATGTGACAGTTCCATGTACCTGTCTACTTGTTCCTGCATCTCCATGTCCAGCCTGTAGGTACCATGAGGGTGATGACTGGGTCTTTTTTGGTCATTAATGGATGTTCAGCCTGGCAAGGTGCCTGGCACATGGGGGTGATACAGAAATATTTGGGAAGAAAAGAAAACGTAAATGAATGTGGAAAAGAGGATCAAAAGAAGGAATCCTAATCATTCAATATGTGCAAAGGATATCTAAGCCGCAAGCCCCCTGCGGTATGGTCACTGTGTCCCAGCATCTTCCCGCCCCAGTCAGAGTGTGGCTGCTCCCCACCCACCTCTCTGATCTCCCCTCCCTGTCTTCCCTGTGGCTGCCCCTTGCCTTCTTCATTCATTCACCAGCTCTTCATTTGCTGGGCATCCACCACATGTTGAAATGAGCTCAACATCAGTAGATACTGCCAGATGGCTTTCCTAAGTTGTCCCCTTGTCTTCAATGGATGCTTGTCCACACAGCCCCACATCCTCATCAGGGCTTGATGACATTGATCCTCCCTTTCGCTTCCCTTTGTCATTATTGTTCAGTTGCCCAGTCTTGTCCAAGTCTTTGCGACCCCATAGACTGCCACATGCCAGGCCTCCTGGTTCCTCGTCATCTCCCAAAGTTTGCCCAAGTTCATGTTCAATGCATTGGTGATGCCATCCAGCCATCTCATCCTCTGGTGCCCTCTTCTCCTTCTGCCCTCAATCTTTCCCAGCATTAAGGTCTTTTCCAATGAGTTGGCTGTGTTCACATCAGATGACCCAGGCTTTCCTGAGCTCTATCTCTCAAGGTGGACGCGTAGGAGCTAGCGGCCCAGCCCTGCACAAACACAGGTGGAACTCGGAGATATTGTGGGTTCGAGTCTAGACTGCCGCAGTAAAATGAATATTGCAATAAAGTAGGTCACTCAAGGTTTTTGGTTTCCCAGTGCATATAAAAGCTATGCTTACACTCTGCTGTGGTCTATTACATGTGCAATAGCATTGTGTCAAAAAAAAAAATTATATATCTTAATCTAAAAATACAAAACAACAACAAAAAGCCAATTACAATAGTAACATCAAAGATCACTGATCACAGATCACTATGACAAACATAACAAGGAAAAAGATGAAATATTGCAAGAATAACCAAAATCTGAGACACAGACATGAAGTGAGCAAATGCTGTTGGAAAAATAACATGGATAGACCTGCTCGATGCAGAGTTGCCACAAACCTTCAATTTGTAAAAACAAACAAATAACCGTAGTATCTGCAAAGGACAATAAAACAAAGTGCAATAGATTGAGGTATGCCAGTATCTTGAGATTTTTCATCTCCAGCCCCGTCTCCTGACACAGTCTGGGAAATGGGCTTGTCCTCCAGTTAGGGGGCCGGGCTCTTGGCCCTGCAAGCTGGGAGCTGTGCTCTCCTGGGCCCCCTGCTCCTCACTCGCCCCTTCTCACACGAGGCACCCAGATCTGGGTCCCCTCCTCTCTGACTTCCACCTTGCCAGTGCCACTGTCTTCAGAGGACCCTTGCCCTCCCCTCCTAGCTGCCCTCTGCAGCAGCTCCGAAGGGACCGCCTTGCCTCCAAGAGTCCTACCCTTTTCTGTCCATTGTCCATTCCTGCGAGGTAGCTAGAGTTAGACCTAGAATCACAGAGCTGGCCATCCCTCCGGGCATGTTCCTCAGGCCACAGGACAAAGTCTACAACTTATACTCAGGCCCCTCCAAGTGTTGGTGTCCCCATTTCTTCCTACTCCTCTCTCCCTCACCAGGCTCATGTGCCTCCAAGACTCTGCCCAGCCTGAGCCCTTTTCCTGGAATGCCCTTCCCATCTCTGTGTGATATCCAGAATGCAGCTCAGCTATCACCTTCTCCAGGAAGCCTTCCCTGATCTCACCTTTCCTAGACCCATCTCAACTGGGTTTAATAGGTATCCCCTGCTCTGTACCTTCAGGGCCCCCTGCTCCTCTCCACAGTCCTCTGAACTCATCGGCAAATGACTCCAGGCAGCCTGGCTGTTCAGTCTGTCTCTATGCCCCCAGTCTGGCATGTTGAGTCCGGCAAGTCCGCAGCAGCAATGAATTGAGAGCTGAAGCCCTCTCCTCTGCTCCGGGATCTGACCTTCTGTAGGGCTCCAAAGCTAGAGCAAGAAACAGGTTGCCACCACCACCTGAGGGACACAGGGGCCAGCCAGGCACGGGGTGGTTTCTCAGGGCCAGCAGGGAGGGCATCCTTAGCAGTTAGCTAATTGGAATGGCTTTGGGCGGGCAGGCGCACGTGGGAAATATGACTGGTATGCAAGCTCCAGGCTTCCCCCCACCATCCCCCTGCATCTCAGTTTACACCGGTCTGGCTCTGGAGGGGTGGGCAGGGCTGGACCCTGACAGGCACTGTGAGGGCCAAGAGTACCTATTTTTCATGTTGTCATAGAAAAATATCCATGAGGCTTAGAGTATTTATTCTACTTTGGTCCACGGTGATGAACTGCATGTTTCATCCACAGAAGCCACACGGGGATGGCTAGGAACAGGGTGGCCGGGAGGGGGTTTAAGACAGCCTGGTGAGAGGTAGGGTCCTCTCAGCCCCTGTGGATGCTGGATGCAAGGTCTTAGGCAAATTAAATAGAGACTAGAGAGTCCTGACCATGAGTGCTTCCAGGAGGCCGGGAGCTGGCCTCTGAGCTCTGGGCTAGGGACTTGCCACATCATTCTTCCTTAAACCTCACAAAGGAGCTCCAGGTGTTGGCTGAATCATTTCAGATTCAGGAGCCTGGGTCAGAGAGGTTAGGTCAGCTGCCCTGCTGGAAGATGGCAGAAAAGACAGGGCCACTTGACTTTCAAGTTCTGTCCTTTTTAATATGCTTTTTTTCTTTTGTAAAAAACTCTATTTTGTATTGGGGTATAGCCGATTAACAATGCTGTGATAGTTTCGGTGAGCAGTGAAGAGAGTCAACCAACACATACATGTATCCGTTCTCTCCCAAGCCCCACTGCCGCCCAGGCTGACACATAACGTTGAGCAGAGTTCCCTGTGCTGTAGGTAGGTCCTTGTTGGTTATCTGTTTTAAATACAGCAGTGTGTACATGTCCATCCAAGCTCTCTTAACTATCCCTTCCCCCAGGCAACCGTAAGCTCTTTCCCTAAGACTGTGAGTCTTTCTGTTTTATAAGTTCATTTGTATCATTTCTCTTTATATTCCACACATAAAGGATGTCATATGATATTTCTCCTTCTCTGTCTGATCTACTCCACTCAGTATGAAAATCTCTAGGCCCATCCATGTTGCTGCAAATGGCACTATTTCAGTCTTTTTAATGGCTGGTTAGTAATTCATTATATATATGTAACACATCTTCTTTATTCATTCCTCATTGATGGACATTTAGGTTGCTTCCTATGGTGGTGGTTTAGTCACTAAGTTGTGTCTGACTCTTTGCAACCCCATGGACTGTAGCCCTGCCAGGTTCCTCTGTCCATGGGATTTTCTAGGCAAAAATACTGGAATGGGATGCTATTTCCTTCTTCAGGGGATCCTCCCAACCCAGGGATCGAATCTGGGTCTCCTGCATTGTGGGCAGGAAAGGAAAGTAAAATCACTTAGTCATGTCCGACTCTTTGCAAGCCCATGGACTGTAGACCACCAGGCTCCTCTGTCCATGGGATTTTCCAGGCAAAATTACTGGAGTGGGTTGCCATTTCCTTCTCCAGGGGATCTTTCTGACCCAGGAATCAAACCTGGATCTCTTGCATTGCAGGCAGATGCTTTACTGTCTTAGCCACCAGGGAAGCCCAATATTGCTTTCATGTCTTGGCTATTGTAGTGTTGCTCTGAACATTGCGGCGCATATATCCTTTTGGACCACATTTTTCTCTGGATATATGCATAAGAGTGAGATTGTAGGGTCACACAATAGCTCTAGTTTTAGTTTGTAATAGGCTTTTTAAATAAATGGGACTCATGGTAATATAGCCTTGTCAAAAAACAGACTAGTATGCATATCTGAGAAGAAGCAAAAAGCAGGCTTTGATTTTGAAGAGCTGCCATAAATTACTTCCTCAAGAAGCTGAAAGAACCACTCAGCCCACCCCACCCCAAATTCCTGTGGCCTACGCCCCTGGCCCATCAGGAAATCTCCGTACAGGTCATTCAGTGAAGGCCTGCACTCTGTGGCCAGCCTCCTTCAGGTGTAAGAGGAGGCTCCGGTTACCAGGGCCATCGGCCACACCAGTGACCGCAAGGGCCACATCACCTGGGATGTGGAAACCCAGCACTTCCTACCTTGGAACCGGGACTCCTTGGTGACCCTGCCTATAAATGGGTAAGTCCTGTTACATCTCCAAGCCTCATTTTCTAAAGGGAGGTAGGACCATCTGTTGTATCCACCTCAAACAGTGGGTGTGAGGTTCAAAGGCAGGGAAGCGTGGGAAAGCTCTTGGCGGATGGAAAGTGATGGACAAAGGGGAAGGGCATTGATGTCAGTATCACCCTCTGAAGCCCTGAATGCACTTCCTGGTTTCACCTGGCTTCCGGGAGGTTCCCTGGGAGTCTAACAATGGTTCATCGCTTAAATGAAGGACAAAGCACTGAGGTTCTCATAGGGTATTAGAAACACAGTTAATTGGGGAAATATGTAACTCCGTCAGAGGACACCTGCCCCGCCCTTTGGCACCCTGAACGACTCCCAGGTGGCTGAGCAATTTCTGGGCCTCTGAGCCACTCAGGGTTGGGGTGCCCTGTGCCCACAAAGCCCCCAAGAGCAGGACCAACTCAGCTGCCTGGGACTCCTAGGGGCCCATGAAAATGGTTCAATTTTCTTTTAAAAGTCTGAAGGAAAAAAATGAATATGTTCATCATTATATCAATGTGGTCATAAAATATAACTTATATTTAGTTATTTTTAATTTTTTAAAAAATTTAATTAATTAATTTGGCTGCAGAAGGTCTTAGCTGTGGCATGCAGGATCTTCAGTTATAGCATGTGGGAATCTAATTCCCTGACCAAGGATCAAACCCAGCCCCTCTGAATCTTAGCCTCTGGGCCGCCAGGAAAGTCCCAACTTTTATGCAAATATTCATTCATTTCATGGAGGAGAGAGCCCATGGAGGCCAAGTGCCTAAGGCCCATGAAAGTCACCAGTGAGGTCCTGACAGAGAGCGGGGACCAGGGAACAAGGCCGGTCCTTTTCTTGTCTGGGGCCACTCAGCTGGTGAAAGGGGATAGCAAAAATGGCCCCAATTCTTGGCAGGGCTTCTCACTACAGAGGCAGTCTGTTTTCCCAGTCCTTGAGTCTAGGCTGGGCCTCACACTAGCTTTGGACAACAGCTGTGCTCTGGTGTCCTGGGCTGAGTTCTGAGCAAGGCTGCCAGACGGCCTGCAGCTTGCATTCTTTTGCTTTTGGAGTCTCAGGACCACCGTGTGAATAAACCTGGGCTTGACTGGTAGGTGACAAGGGGCACAGACTTGGTTTCTCTGTCACCCTGGCCACGGCCAGCCAAGACCTGGAATCAGAGCTGCCCAACTGACTGTGAACGCTGAGTATGCCAGCCAAGATTGAGAGAAGAATGGACCAGCTGAGCCTGGCCCAAGTTGCAGACTCACAGAGCTGTTAGCTAAATAAACACTTGTTTGAAGCCACTACATTTTGGGGTGGTTTGTTATGCAACAAAATCCTAATTAATGCAACTGCCTCTGCCCTGAGGAAGAACTTTTAAATGAGGAGGGCTGGGCTGTCATTCCATCCTCTAATCTAAGTGGGACAAGACCTAAAGAGTCAGCTAGACCAGTGTTGTCCAGAGGAAGTGACAGACAAGCCACAGATGTGAGTGTGCATGTAATTTTATTTTATTTTGGGGAGTTTCCTTTTTTTAATTGAAGTATAGTTGACTTACAATGTTATGTTATTTTCAGGTGTACAGTTATATATATACATATGAAAGTGAATCAGTTATATATATACATATATATAGATACAGATATAGATATGGATATAGATATTCTTTTTCAGATTCTTTTCCACTATAGTTTATTACAAGATAGTGAATATAGTTCCCTATGCTAAATGGGAGGTCCTTGTTGGTTATCTATTTTATATATAGTAGTGTGTATCTGTTAGTCACTCAGTTGTGTCCGACTCTCCACGACCACATGGACTGTAGCCCACCAGGCTCCTCTGTCCGTGGAATTCTCCAGGCAAGAATACTGGAGTGGGTTGCCATTCCTTCTCCAGGGTAGCTTCCTGACCCAGGGATTGAACCTGGGTCTCCTGCATTACAGGCAGACTCTTTACCATCTGAGCCACCAGGGAAGCCTGTTAATCCCAAACTCCTAATTTATCCCTCCCTCACCCCTTCCTTTCCCTTTTGGTACCCGTAAGTTTGTTTTCTATGCCTGTTTCTATGAGTCTGTTTCTGTTTGGTTAATAAGTTCATTTATATCATTTTCTTACAGTCTAGAATGTGTGTAATTTTAAATTCAATAGGCAACATACTCTTAAAAATACAAAGAAACCAGGGAGATTGATTTTTATTATTTATTTGTCTTTTATTTTAAAGTGTTATTTATTCACTTTTTGGCCGCCCTGCATGGCACATAAAGGTCTCAGTTTCCTGATGAGGGGTCGAACTCGTGGCCCATGCAGTGGGAGCACGGAGTCTTGACCACTGGACTGTCAGGGAAGTCCTTGTATTTCATTTTTTAGTTATGTAGATCTACACTTATTCAAGTGGAATGACACCTACGAAACAGTGGGCTTCGTTATGCTTCACAAAGATCTTCCATGTTTTGGTGAGTGTTCTGGGAAGTAGCACTGGGCCAACCCACTGACCATCCACTTTCGCTCCCCCCGGCTTTGCTCTGAGCCATGGACCCAGCCGCGGGGATCCAGCTGGGCCTGCTGCCCTTGACGTCTGTTTTCTGTGCCTGCAGAAGTGGCACTGACTCATTCAGGTTCTCCCACTCCTGGCCAGTGGCAGCCCCTGCACTGAAACCTCAGCTCAGTTCAGTTGCTCAGTCCTGTCCGACTCTGCGAACCCACGGACTGCAGCACACCAGGCTTCCCTGTCCATCACCAGCTCCCGGAGCTTGCTCAAACTCATGCCATCGAGTCGGTGATGCCACCCAACCATCTCATCCTCGGTCGTCCCCTTCTCCTCCCTCCTTCAATCTTTCCCAGCATCAGGATCTTTTCAAATGAGTCAGTTCTTCGTACTGGGACCTAAGCCACCTCATTTAATCCTGGTGGCCACTCACACATGTTCCCGCCTTCTGGGGGCGGGCTGGCAGGGTGTCGGGAACACCTGTAAATCTGGAATCATTCCTTCCTTCCCCAGTACATCCGTCCCCACAGGCCTTCTCTTGCCTCAGAGATGTGTGGTCTCCATCACACCTGCTTCTCAACTCTGCCCGGCAACCTCCTCGGTTTCCCAAGTCCCCTCTCTTCTGCCCACAGAAGTGATTTCAAATCCCTCTCCTGCCCGTCAGCCTTCTGAATCATCTCCGCCCCAGTCTCCCACTCTTGCACCGTCTCCCCATTCCTGGCACGTGGAGGGCGGTTGGTAATATAATTTTCAGGGCGTCCTTGAGAGCTGGGCAGAGGCCCCCGACTCTTCTCTCTGCCCTGATGAGGTGGTGCTCAGACCTCCGGCTCTGGAAAAGGACACCTCACTTTCCCAAGAATCCCCCCTCCTCTCTCTGTGCCCCCTGCCCAGGAACTGCCTCCTCTCTTTTCCGCAGATACTCACAATCACTCGCTTGCATGCAGGGAGAGCAACAATGGACCACAATTAACCTAGTGTTTCCTGAGAGGAGATGGCTGAGGGCCATGAGTCATCCTCAGGGCAGTTCCAGAGAAAACTCAACCTTCCCTGGGGGGGTGTGGGTAGCGCATTCAGACCCCACATCCTGCCTCTCCCTGGGAAGAGAGGCAACAGGGTGTGGGGGCTATAAGAGGTAAAAGCTCGGGCGTTGCAGCCAGATGGATACTAACACCCCAGGGCAAGTTCTGGGCTTCCCTCACAGCTCAGCTGGTAAAGAAGCTGCCTGCAATGCAGGAGACCCTGGTTCAATTCCTGGATCAGGAAGATCCCCTGGAGAAGGGAGAAGGGAAAAGCTACCCACTCCAGTATTCTGGCTGGGAGAATTCCATGGACTGTATAGTCTATGGGGTCACAAAGAGTCAGACACGACTGAGCGACTTTCACTTTCACTTTCAGGGCAAGTTCTAACTCTGTTACCGACCAGCTGTGTGAGCTGTGACAGCTGGGCCGCTTAGCTTCACCACTCTGCGGCTGCTCTGAAAGGAGGGACCACTGAGCCTAGCTCACGGGGCTCAGTGAGATCTACATGTCTTCATGGATGCAACGGACCTGCCGCATCCAGGGCGCTCAGGAGAGGAAAGCGGTGCAGACATTGGCAAGGATGATGACAATGCAAATGACGATGATGATGATGCTGTTTGGGGTTGTGCCCTGCGGAGGCCACCAGGTGCCCGAGGGATAGCTGGGCATGTTCTCTCCCCATATCTGGTTTCTGCACAGGCTCAGGAGTCACCATGGAAACAATGGCTGCTCTGGGGGAGGTGACTAGGGCGTCCTGGGTACCATCCTTGTAAGGGGCAGACCCGCCCAGGGGATGTGAAACACCAGGCAAGTGGACTCCATGGGCTGGTCAGAAGGCAAGGAGGAAGGAAGCTCTTCTGGAGGGAAATCCCTGCTGTAGCCCCAAAAGAGAAAGTGCAGGGATGCCTCCTCTGCCATCTACCCAGGGGGTCCAGAGACTTCCCCAGTTCCCACCGAAGCACCTGCTGGCCCTGGTGATGTCACTTATTCCCTCCCTGGGGCATTGGTAGTTGACTCACACCTCAGAGGGTGTATTTTGCATGAAGATGGGAGATGCCTTATTCTACCTCAGGGTTCCCTGTCCCTGGCGTAGACTTGGGACATGGAGAGGGAAAGAGAAATTGGCAAGAAGGTGGGCATTTGAGCAGCTCTATAAAAAATGTTTATTGCGTCCAGTTGGTCATTTAGACAGCTCTGTCACAAACCCATTTTACAGAAGAGGAAATTGAGGCTTAAAAGTAAGGATTTGCACCAGTGACAGAATTTGGGCTGACCTCTGATTTTCCCTACTCTAGTGTTGAGGGAGAAATTGAACTCCAGCTTCAATCTTCAATGAAACGACAGAAAAAAAAGAAAATTCAAAAACCAAAACCCAGACACCCTCATATTCATTGGAGCTGTCCCTTTGAAATCCTAGTAATTTTTTTTCTTAAATAATTTAGGTTTTTACTTTTTTATTTTTTTAATTTTCTTTAAAAAATTTAAAATTTTGTTTATTTTTTTCTTCCTGTTTTATTGAGACATCATTGACATACAGCACTGTATAAGTCTGAGGCCTATAACATAACAAGTCTACTGACATACATCAAGGAATAATTACCATAATGGGTTTAGTGAACACCTATCTCATATACATTTAATATTAAATAAAGAGAAAAGATTTTTTTTCTTGTGATGAGAACTCTTAGGATTTATTCCCTCAACAGTATCCAGTTATAATGTACAGCAGTGTTAATTATATTTATCAGGTTGTACATTATATCCTGAGTTCTTATTTATCTTATGGCTGCAAGTTTATACCTTTTGACCACCTTCTTCCAAATCCCCCTCCCTCACCTTCCGCCTCCAGTAGTGACAAGTCTGGTATTTTTTTCTTTCTGTAACTGAGTTTGTTTTTGAAGTACAGCTGACCAACGACACTATGTTAGCTCCTGGTACACAGCATAGTGATTCAATATTTCTATACATTTCAAAATGATTACCATGGTTAAGTCTAGTTGTCATCTGTCACCATACAAAATCTTACATTATTATTGAATATAATCCCCCCACTGTACACTTCACACCTGTGACTCATTTATTTTGTAACTGAAAGTTTGTACCTTCTAATCTCCCTCACCTATTCTCACTTCCCCCCATCCCACACTCCTCTGGCAACCACCTGTTTGTTCTCAGTATCTATGATTGTTTCTGCTTAATTTTGTTTGCTCATATGTTTTGTTTTTCAGATTTCATGTGTAAGTGAAATCATACAGTATTTATCTTTACTTGACTTATTTCACTCAACATAATATCCTCAAGGTCAAACTATGTTGTCATTAATGGCAAGATGTTATTGTTCTTATGGTTGATATTCCATTGTATGTACATACGACATCCTCTTTATCCATTTATCTATTGACAGATCTATCTAGGTTGCTCCCATATCTTGGCTATTGTATAGAATGCTGCAATGAACATAGGGGTGCATATATCTTTAGGAATTAGTGTTTTCATTTCCTTCAGATAAATACCCAAGGGAGGAATTGCTGGATTGCATAGTACTTTTATTTTTAATTTTTTGAGGAATCTCCATACTGTTTTTATTGCAGCTACACCAATTTACATTCCCACATTACATTACTAGGGTTCCCTTTTCTTCACATGTGCCCCAGCACTTGTTATTTGTTGTTCTTTTGATAGTCGTCATTCTGACAGGTGTGGGGTGGTATCTCATTGTGGTTTTGATTTGCATTTCCCTGATTATTAGTGATGCTGAGCATTTTTTCATGTTCCTGTTTGCCATCTGTATGTCTTTCTACTTTTTAAAAAAACCTTTTCAGATTTTATTTTTGCCTTGTTATTTAAATTTATTGTTTATTTTAATCCTTTATCTATTCTTTAAGGAAATAAATTATGAGAGTTTCAGCTATATACCCCTTTCCTCTTCCCCTATGTTTATCTTCTTTTACTAGACAGTATCTCAGTTCAGTTCAGTCGCTCAGTCGTGTCTGACTCTTTGAGACCCCAGCACACCAGGCCTCTCTGTCCATCACCAACTCCGGGAGTTTGCTCAAACTCATAAAATTAACTCAAATGAAACTATGGGCCATGCCGTGTAGGGCCACCCAAGACGGACGGGTCATGGTGGAGAGTTCTGACAAACTGTGGTCCTCTGGAGAAGGAAATGGCAAACCACTTCAGTATTCTTGCCTTGAGAACCCCATGAACAGTATGAAAAGACAGTATTTATCTATAAGCAATTTATACCATTGTTTCATGTTTTGCAATTCACATCAATGAATTAATTAAGCACACATTACTTTGCATTTTGCTTTTTTTTTTTACTTAACAAGATGTGTTGGTGAATTATTTGGGTTGATGTGTGAGGACTTAGTTCATTTATTTTAGTTGCTATAAACATGCCCATCATATAACTAGTTTCTTTATCCACTCCTGATGGAGGCACTCTTGCTTCTACTAACTCCCTTTGAAAATAGGGCTCTAGTGAAAAATCTTTATACACACCTTCTCTTGTTTATTAGGAAGTTTCTCCAGGGTCTTGCAGTCTCCTTGAGGACAGAGATTATAGCCCTCCCCTCCCCCAACCTTGTCCAGAAATGGGCACATAGCTGATTTTGATATTTGATTGTTTATTTGTTGAATGAATAAATTCAAGAAGTTCAGAGCCACCCAGACAACACACTAAGGGCAAACTTTGCTAACTGCCTCTTTAAATCCCTTCTCCTTTCCTTGCTAATGGAACATACCTACTAAGTAGAGGATTGCCATTCTTGATGTTGTTCAGTCACTATGCCATGTTCAAGTCTTTGAGACCCCATGGACTGAAGCATGCAGTCTTTCCTGTCCTTCACTGTCTCCCAGAGCTTGCTCAAACTTATGTTCACTGAATTGGTGACGCCATCCAACCCTCTCATCCTCTATCAGCCCCTTCTCCTCCTGCCCTCAATCTTTCCCAGCATCAAGATCTTTTCCAATGAGTTGGCTGCTTGTATCAGGTGGCCAAAGTACTGGAGCTTCAGCTTCAGCATCAGTCCTTGCAATGAATATTCAGGACTGATTTCCTTTAGGATTGACTGGTTTGATCTCCTTGAAGTCCAAGGGACTCTCAAGAGTCTTCTCCAGCACCACAGTTCAAAAGCATCAATTTTTGGGCACTCAGCTTTCTTTATGGTCCAACTCTCACATCCATATATGACTACTGGAAGAAGCATTGCTTTGACTATACAGACCTTTGTTGGCAAAGTGATAACTCTGCTTTTTAACGCACTGTCTATGTTTGTCATCGGTCTTCTTCCAAGGAGCAAGTGTCTTTTAATTTCATGGCTGCAGTCACCATCTGCAGTGATTTTGGAGCCCAAGAAAATAAAGTGTCACTGTTTTCACTTTTTCCCCATGCCAGTATGAAAATGCAAAAAGATATGACACTGGATCACCAGTAGCCCAAGCCAATCATGAGAATCCTGTTCCTGCTTTCCCAGCTCCCCCAGTGGTTGGGAGTGGCCATGTGACTGGGTTCTAGCCAATGAGATTGAAAGGATGTCTGGTTGGGAATCTGTAGGAAGGCTTTGCTTTCCTGATAAAAGGAGGCTCTGAAACTGTTGGCTCTTTCCCAGAACTTTGAAGCAAATTCTTGTACTCTTGCTATGCTGAAACCACCATGCAAGGAAGCCTCAGCTAGCCTCTTAGAGCAGGAAGGGGCTGGCAAGCTATTCTTACAAAGGGCCAGATAGTGAATATTTTAGACTTTGTGGGCCATTCGGTCTCTGTCACAATTCCTGTGCTGTTGCAGCATGAAAGCAGACACAGATAATAGGGAAGGACACGTATGTTCCAATACAATGTTCTTTGCAAAATCAGGCAATGAGGCCATAGTTGGCTAACCTCTATCTTAGAGAATGAGAGAGCAATGGAGGGAGAGAGTTTCTTATTGCTGCTGTAATAAGTGACACAGCACATTTATTCTCTTATACTTCCTGAGGTCTGAAGTCCAAAACTGGTCTTACTGGGGTAAAATTAAGGTGTTGGCAGAGTTTGATCTTTCTGGAAGTTTCAGGGAAGGAGTCCACTTCTTGCCTTTTCCTGCTTGCAGAGGCCATCTACATTCCTTGGGTAGTAGTCCCCTTCCAGCAATGGCATCACTCTGACCTCTGCTTGTGTCATCACATCTGAAGAGTGAGCAGCAAATACGAGATACGTGATACACAACTTAGGCTATCTTGGACAATATAGCCCCTACTGAGCCACCAACTGCTGTCTCTGAGTGAGCCCATTAGACCAGTAGAACTGCCAGCTGATCCCAGCCCAAACTCTGATGCTAAGAAACATGAACTAATAAATAATTAAGCCACTAAGTTTTACAATGGTATTTTAAGCAACAATAAATGACTGATACAGAAATATTTGACACTAATAGTGCCACTATTTTGTGCTCTTCCCTCCTTTTTCAGCCTTGAGGGCAGATATGATATTTGGAGCTGCAGCAACCATCTTGCAACTTGAGGAAAAGACCAGCAGAATCATGGTGTGTATGGCTTTCACATCACTGAGCTGCCAGAATAACAACAGTCCTTATTCAGTTTTGAATTTCTTTTTATGTGAGAAAATAACTCCCCCATTTATGTAATACTATAATTCTAGCTACTTGCAAACGAAAGAGCATCTAACTAATATATGGCAAGGTGCCAGGCCTCTGAGGCAGCTGGGAAAGTGTCAGAGATAATTAAGAATTAAGACAGAAATCATGTTTCATGGGGGAAATTTGAAACCTGGGTCCCAGCTGTGTTCTATTTCCTTTTCTGCTATCAGCATAAACATCCAGAGAACCTCCTTCCAATAGAGAGAACTTGGAAATGACCAAATGAAAAAAGTCTGAAAGACACCTGGGTTCAGCCTCACTGATAAGATTTGGAACTCTTACGCCTTGGCCCTGTTTTCTGCGAAGAGAAGTGACTCAGGGCAGTTGTGAAACTCTGAGGCCTGCATGTATTTACATTTAGGCCCTTTCACTGCTCTGGGCAGGAAGATTTCCGGCCTGAGGTTGTTCTCTCAAAGGAATTGTTGCTGGGGCTGGGGAGTGGCTGGAAAGAGGCTGCACTTGATTAACAGCAAAGAGTCGACGAAGCACAGAGGTGAAGGCCAGGTGGTTGTTCGGTAGGAAACATCTCAAAGCAGGCCCAGGGCCAGCCCATGTCCCATTCTTCTGTTTCTTCTTCCTTTCTAGAAGGTTCCAATTCTATTTGTGAAGAATGCACTTACTTTCAAACACCTCCCCACACACATACCACACACACATACACCAGGAGTGGGTTATCTCCTTTCATCCCAGAAGCTCTTTTCTTCCCCATCTTGTACATAACAATAATGGCTCATTATTTTTGACTGCTTACCATAACCTGGGCCTGTGCTAAGAGCCTCACTAGTATTAGCTAAACAAATCTTCAGAGCAAGCCTGTAGGTGGGTTTAAAAATGTTCGTTTGACAGACAAGGAAATGAACACAGAGAGGTTAAGTGACTTGTCCAAAGTCACACAGGTTATGCTCAGTCGTGTCCGACTCTGCAGCCCCCTGGACTGCAGCCTACCGGGCTCCTCTGTCCACGGGATTTTCCAGGCAAGAGTACTGGAGTGGGTTGCCATTTCCTTCTCCAGGAGATCTTCCTGACCCAGGGATTGAACCCGGGTCTCCTGCATTGTAGGCAGACGCTTTACTGCCTGAGCCACCAGGGAAATCATAAGCAGCACAGCCAGGATTAAAATCCAGGCATTCTGACTCCACAGCTCAAACCCTTAACCGCAATCCTCTCTCACCCACAGAGGAGGAAAGTAAGGCTCAGAGAGGTTAAGTAATCTGCCTGATTTGCAGAGCCGAGATTTGCACTTGGGTCAGTCTGGCTACAGCTTCCTGTACTTGCTCTTACCCTGGCACCTCCGTTTGCCTCTGAACTCTACTGACAGCATCACCCATCGTCCCCTACTATGGAGAAATGAGCACTAGAGCTAGAGTCTGGAGGTCAGGTCTGAGTCTTACTCTGTCCTGTCCACATCTGCTGACCTTGAGCAAACCCGTACTGTTGGTGGTAAATTGAGACTTGGGTTTGCTCCACCCACCTGAGCGAACTTTGTTGATCAAACGTGATTAGGAGTGCTGGAAGAATTGGATCCACTGTGGAGTTGTTGGTGGTGTTGGCTGGTGTTTCTAACACCCCAGCCTCGGGGTAACTGTATTCCTGGACTGGCATTTGACCTGCAGTGCCTTGTTCTGGCAGCCGGGTGAGTTTGGGGTTTCCTGCTGCTGTGCAAAATTACCACCCTTCATAAAATGCTCAGGGATGGCAAGGGTTTTGCAATCAGTTATTGCATCAGGAAAACTCTCTGAATAGCGCCATTCTACCCTCTTCCCCACCCAGGTGCTGGCTCAGCCAGCTGGAGGTCAGACACCAGGGGGCGGGATAGGTATTTCCTTTCCCCCCACCCAGACAGTGCCTGCCAGACCTCAGATCGACCCCAAACACCCCCAGGAAAGTGCTGGTCCTCTGGGAGGGATATGATGAGAACCAAAGCTGGCCTGGGTGGCAGCCCCCGCCCCACCCTACTCCAGAGTCCTAAGTCCTGCCCTGCCACTAACCAGCTGTGACACAGGGCAAGCTGCACACCCTCTCTGAGCTTTGGGTTCCTTATCTGCAGAATGGGAGCCATAATTCACCTTGATCGCACAGTGAAGTCAGTGCGTATAAGCACTCTTTAAATGAAGTCCTCAGTAAGCACTAGCCATCGTCGTTGTCAGTATTACTCTATGACTCGGCCTGCTTCTTGACCTGCTTCGGCCTTCTGCTTGACCCCAGAAGCACTATGGAAAATGCACCGCGTTTCAGTCACCTCGGCTCTGCCACCATGACCTTGAGACCGTTCCTCTGACCTCTGTGAACCTCATTTTGGGGACAGGACTACACCCACCAGGTCTGCGGGGGTGGTGCTATGAATTCAATGAGAAAATGGGTCTGGAGGGCCCGGCCCAGTGCCTGGTGCAGAGGAAGTGCCCATCAATGGTGGCCTTTATCACGAGTCTGGTTTGGATGGGACCCTGAGGGAAGCGGAGCTGGGGAACAGAGGGAGCAATTGTACAGAGGTGAGTGGGGGAAGGGGCCTCCCCGGGGGCGGGCAGTGACAGTCCTGGGCCGCCAGGGCCTGGCTGAGCCCTACTTCCACTTTATTCTCTACGGTGGCATTCATCCTCGCAGCCTGGGAACATTGAGGGAGGGAGCCCTTCCAGGACACAGCACCAGGCACCCTCGGGATTTTCTCATGCCCTCCGCAGGCTCACAGGTTCCCACCGGGGCTCATAAAACATGTTTAACCCTCTCCTGCCCCAGGAGGTGTTTTCCAATCATCAGGGATTGGACACTCGGATGATACCAGGACTCCTTATTGTCATCCCTGAAGGTGACAGGGAGGTCTCCCTGGGTACCAGTGGACTGGGGTTGCCACTGTGCACCATCTCTTCCCAATTCTGTGCTCAGTGGCCTCCTGTGGGTCCTTTTGAATGGACCACAGTGGGTATTTACACCACGGAAATCTGCAAACACTGCAATGCTAAACAGGTTGTTAAACATTCACCGGCATCCGTGTGTCCCCCAGCAACTGGGAAATGAGGCTGTTGACAGAGTAAAAGTAGGACGATCTTCAGTGGAGGAAAGCAGGTGGCAGACTACAGAGATACGGGAGGAGTTGGGAGACACCCTCCCACCCCAACCTGGACCAAACTCCTAGCGAGACTGACTGGAGAAGCTGTTAGAAAGAGAACTGGAGAGTGATGATAAGGGGGAAGCAGAAGTCTAGTGAGATGGTTGTATGGACGTTTGTTTAGAGAATATCGGCAGGGGGCTGGTGGGCACAGAAAGGGAGCTGGTCTGAGAAAAGGGGTCAAGCCGCAGCTGTGGGGGTGAAGAGCAACCTTGCGGTCCATCACAGGCGTTGTCCCCGGATCGCCCAGCATCCTCCCCTCAGCTTTCTTCTCTAGAACCCAGACCTTCCTCTCCCATGAGCTGTGTCTCACACCGACTACACCCCAGGAGTGGGCCAGATTGATCCATTCTGATTGCCAGCTGTACCAGCTAGCTAGGGCTACTTGACAAAAACCACAGACCGGGTAGCTTAAACAACAGAATCTTATTTTCTCACTGTTCTGGAGCTCAGAGTCCAAGTTCACGGTGTTGCCCAGTTTGGTTTGTTTTGAGACCTTTCTCCTCGTCCTGCGGATGGCCACCATGTCTGCATATGGTCGCCCCTTGGAACGTGTGTTATCTGTGTCCTAATCCTTTCTTAAAAGGGCATCAGCCATATCGGATTAGGGCCCACCCACAGAACCTCACTTTCACTTAATTACCTCTTTTAAGGACTTTGCTAGCGGTCCAGTGGTTAAGAATTCACTTTCCAATGCAGCGGACAGAAGGTCAAACCCTGGTCTGGAAAGATTCCACATGCCGAGGAGCAACTAAGCCTGTGAGCCACAACTACTGAAGCCCGTGTGTACTAGAGCCTGTGCCCTGCACCATAAGAAGTCACTGCAATGAAAAGCCTTCACACCACAACTAGAGAGTAGCCCCCATTCACTGCATCTAGGAAAAGACCCCCTTGTAGTAATGAAGCCTCAGTGCAGCCAATAAATAAATAAAAATGAAATACTGCCTTTTTTAAGGCCCCATCTCCAAATATGGTTACAGTCTTAAGTACTGGGGATTGAGGACTTCCATAAGTGAATGGGGGGTGGGGGTGGGGTGGGAGGCCACAGCTCGGCCTGTAATAGCAGTCACTGTTCTGAAATGGGCATGTGGCCCAATTCAGGTCAACGGTATATGAGAGGATGCTTGCTGGAGGTGGAGTGGAGTCTTTGGGGAAACTTTCTTCTCACCTAAGGCAGAACACAGGGAGAGATGCTCTCTTCTTCCTTTGAAAACTGTGATGTTGGAATGTGATGCCCAGGCCTGCAGGAGCCAACAGTGAGGGCGGGTACCGGGAACTCTACAGGCTTGAGTTGGTGTATCAGCCAGCCCTGGAGTCAGCCCAAAGTTGTTCTGTGGGTTGAAGCTGGTTTAAGTTAAGGTTTTGGTTACACCTAGAAACACCCTAACTGCCATTTGAAGCAGAGATAGTTAGAGTTCCACTTACACCTCCTTTATCCACCTCCCTGGGCTCATGGTGGGACATATGTCATTTCCCGGCTTCCCCTGGAGTTAGGTGGGACCATGTGAGCAAGTTCTCACCAAAGGAATGTGAATGAATATGAGCGCAGGACACCTGCCATCTCCAGGCTGAAGAGGTTTGGCTCCTTCACCAGCTCCTCCCCTGCCAGCCAGAGGGGAGCTGGTGTGGCTGAGACCTGGCCTTAACCACGTGGATGACGTGCTAGAGCCCCAACATGGAGGGAACCTGGGCCCCTAAAACCTGTCAATCCAGAACGGTCACCTTGGAAAGTTACAGGGGAGACAGACAGTCTATGTATTCTTCATGCTTTGGTTGAGCAGTAGAGCTTTGCTTTAATACTAATACCTCATCTTTTTTTTCTAAGGGTGGAGAGAGTTTTACCAGAGCAAAGATGGCAAATGTTTCATGTAGAAGACTTTACTAAGGGTCAGAGATGGCTTCAAGCTACCCGGGCTGAAATAGACATCTTAATATCCGCCAAGTCCCCTTTGTGGAATCCATTTGTGCAAGTAACTTTCCGATAACGTGGCTTCCTGTGGGCGCCTTGTCAGGCAAAGGGAATGCGTTCATTGATCTGCTGATGAGTACGTCCTGCCGGATGCCTGCTTTTATCAATGCAGTTCTCACTGTGTATCAAGTTCCCGGAAGCCGGTCCCAGTGAATCTGCCTCTGACGTGTATTCAGACCCTGCCCGGGACAAGGTCAGGTTCCAGCCTGGTCCGTGAGGAGCTTTCTGGCAGAGCTGACCTCTCCCTCCTGTGCCCATCTCCTCGTGTCTGTCTCATTCCGCTCAGACCGCGGTCTCCGTGCCGCCGCCGTCCTCCCTTTCCTCCGCTGGGAGCTTCCGGAGGACTGGGCTGTGCTCCACTGCGGGCGTCTAATGCGATGCCTGGCGCCCTGCAGGAGCTCCGTAAGGATGGGCCGAATGAGGACTGACTCTGACCAAGGACAAGGGTCCCTTCCTGAGCCCCAGTCCGGGTTCAAGGCCCCAAACAGGAATATTCTCCAAAGGTCTTTAAACAAGTTTTAAGTTGGATTGTGTTTTCCAGGCACTAGGTATGCTCTCCCTAGAACCCACGGGTGAAATCGTACTAGTCTCACCCTAAATAGGTTAAGCAGAAGTACTTACTCTACGGTTTCCTCAAGAGAAGTGGAGAGAGAGTGTGTGAGTGAGGGAGAGAGAGAGAGACGGAGGAGCAAAGGAAGGAGGAGGGACAAATGCCTGGAGGTGGTCCAACCTTGGATTGAACCCTGGCTCCTAACGCTTCTAGCTGTGTGACTTTGGGCAAGTTACTTAGCCTCTCTGGGCCTCTCTTGCCTCAGCTGACAAGTGGAGATGATCTTACCAATCTGTAGCACTGTTGTGAGGATAAAGGACCCAACATATGCAAAGCACACAGAGTGGGAATTCAGGAGAGGTGGGTCTCCTTCCTCAAGAAAGGCACATCACCTTTAGCTGACAGCATCCTGGCGAAGGAGGCTGCCTGAATCCACAGGCTGTGTGGATGACCACCCCTCCGCAATCTTCCACAGAAAGTCTGACTTGTCTACCAGGTTTGCATAAGTCTGCAGACCCCTTGACAGCTGCCCGTACTGAACTTGCAACTGCCAGTTAGACCAAAGGGGAAAAAGACCTCCACATGGAGAGCCAGGAGTCCAGAGCTGCGGGCCTTTCTACCAAAGGGCTGAAATAGCGCTCCCACCCCCTGAAGCTCCTGTGACCCAACGTGATCCGCACCAGGCTCCCTCCGCCCTTCAGTTCTTGCCTACAGCCTTCCTCAGGAACACTGCAGGAGAGGTTTTTTTTTTTTTTTTTAAAGAAAATCTCAGAAACCAAACAGTCATATGCTCGAGGCCAGGCTTTCTTTGAGAATGAAGGAAGATGGGCTTGGCTGGCTGCCACCAGAGTGAGGGAGAATGTTTGAAGAGGCAAGATGAATTATTTCAAGATAGCCTGAAGATCTCAGATCAGATCAGGGTAGGGTGGAGTTTTTTTTTTTTTTTTAATGAGAAAAGGGAAAAGGCAGCCCAAAGGAGGCATGTGTATGTGTGTGTGTGTGTGATGAATTTTTACATGTTGAGATGACTCACTGTGAGGCATAGCTAGCAAGGTCTGAGGACAGGGGGCTTCCCCAAATCCTGGGAGATGCTCAAGGAGACTATTGGCAATTATCTGAGTTTTGAGAAAATGCCTTCCTTCCTGTCAGCTCGGCTCATGCGGATGCCAGCAGAAGAGAAGAAAGTGTCTCTGGTCAGCAGAGCTACCTGGCTGTGAGATGCAGCCTGGATTCTGCTGGCCAAGCCCTGTGCCAGGCGTGGGGTGGGTCCCCCTTCAGAGGACGCAGCTGTGTCTCTTAGTCAGCATCTGGAGGTGTCCTATGGGCTGGTGAGGTCCTGTCTGTCAGACTCCTGATTTATCCAGAACAGTTTCAGAATGTTTTTCTGGTCATCCATTTCTGTGTAACAAAACCACCTTAAAACCTAGAGGGGATATGCTTCTGTGGGTCAGGAATTCAGGACAGCCGAGGTAAGGGTGGCTCTTGTCTGCACCGAGGTGTCTGGGGCCTCAGCTGGGAAGGAGCAGGTGGCTCAGCTTGGAGGATTCGCTCCCAATATGGCTCCCTGACTCACCTGTCTGGGCTGAGACGGCTGCAGGGCGGGCTCACCTGGGGCTTTCCCCTGGAGGGTCTGCGTGTGGCTTCCCCAGGGCGGTGTCCTCGGGGCAGACAGACTTCTTAACCTGGCCGCGTGTGCATGCTCAGTCGCTTTGGTTGCGTTCAACCCTGTGGGACCCCATGGTCTGTAACCCTCCAGGCTCCTCTGTCCATAGGATTCTCCAGGCAAGAAAACTGGAGTGGGCTGCCATTCATTTCCTTCTCCAGGAGCTCGTCCTGACCCAGGGATCGAGCTCGAGTCTCTTACGTCTCCTACACCGGCAGGTGGGTGCTTCAGCACTAGTGCCACCGGGTTCCAACTGCAAGCGTCCTGCAGGAAAGGACAAGCAACACGGCCTTTAATGACACAACTGTGGAGGGCTCAGAGAGGCACTTTTGTTGTATGTGATTGGCCAAAGCAGTCCTGAGCCTGCTACAGGTGAAAGGTGCAGCAAATAACTCAGAAGAAAGTGAGGGATGTCTCTCTGTCCCATCTAAGGCAGCTGTGGAGCTGTGCTCATCCCGGGATCCAGGAAACTTCCAGCCCATCACCCTGACGAGTGCAGTTAAGCCCTGGAGAGGCCACCCGTGGAGACAAGTAATAGACGGCCAGCAGTCTTCCTTCCTCTCCCCGACAGACTCCCTTCTGCACTGGACTGCAGTCATTTGCTTATATTTCTGTTTACTCTGCCTTTTCCACACAGGCTCATTCCTGACGCTCAGGGATAATGCTAATCATAGATCAGGTCATTGGAAGAGCATTTAAATATCTATTTACTTGTGTGCGTGGGTCTCAGCTGCAGCACGTGCCATCTTCATTGTGTTATGTGGGATCTTTCACCGTGGCACATGGACTCTCCAGTTGCAGCACGTGGGCTCAGGAGTTGTGGTGCGGGGGCTGAGGTGTTCCTTGACAGGTGGGATCTTTGTTCCTGATCAAACCTATGTCCTTTATATTGCAAGGCAGATTCTTAACCATTGGACCACCAGGGAAATCCCCGGAAGAGCCTTTTAAATTTAGGCCAGTGGCAACAGTGAGTATGTGAGGAGGTGGGAGAGAAGGTCTTCGTGGAGCTCCCAGGAATCTGTCACTGGGACCAGTGCCTCTCTCTTAGACCCCAGGGGATCTGACCCTGCCCTGCCCTTCTGCCAGCTGCATCCATCCCCACATGGCCAAGGGGGTGTGCCTTATCTAGCGCCTGCACCTGCTGGCCTAGACCAAATTCCAGGTACCAGAATGGGGGAATCCTCTGCCCCAACGCCCCAAACCTGCTTCTTGGGTCCAAGAGTCACTTTTCTGAGTCTGTTTTCCCAACAAGATCTGTTGTACGTACCTCCAGGACTGTGGGTGGTCAACAAAAGGCCAAGGGCAGCACCACATGTGTGGATGTTGGCACGGCTGGGGTGCGTCCTGCAGACCCTACAGGGGGAGGACAGGAGCTAGGCCACAGGGAGCAGGCAGAGAAGGGACATCAGATCACAGACTCTCATTTTTGAGTCCATCCAGGCCCCCACAGATGTCAGGGGGAGGCCCATGAGGATCTAAGGCTTCCTGTGCTCTTAAAATTAATCATTAAAAAAAAAAAAAAGATGTAGGAGGAAACTTTTGGAGGTGATGGATATGCTAACGGCATAGGTAGTGGTGATGGTTTCACAATGTATACTTATCTCCAAAGTCATCAAATTGTATAGATATTTACACCTTTATTGTTTACCTCAATAAATTTTTTTTTTTAGAAGTTCAGTCCCTCAGTCATGTCTGACTCTTTGCAACCCCATGGACTGCAGCACTGCAGGATTCCCTGTCCATCACCAACTCCCGGAGCTCATTCAAACTGATGTCCATTGAGCTGATGATGCCATCCAACCATCTCATTCTCTGTCATCCCCTTCTCCTCCTGCCTTCAATCTTTCCTAGCATCAGGGTCTTTTCCAATGAGTCAGTTCTTTGCAGCAGGTGGCCAAAGGATTGGAGCTTCAGCTTCAGCATCAGTCCTTCCAATGAATATTCAGGACTGATTTCCTTTAAAATTGATCAAATCATCAGGCAAAGTCAGATTTGAGGCTCTATCATGAATCTTAATTTTCTATCTGTGTATGTGTGTGCCTGTGTATGCAAATGTTTGCTGGGGGAGGGTAAGTTCTTAAAAGGTAAAGATTTTTACTGAACTTAAAAAAATATTAAAGGGAAGAAATGTTTGGATAATCTTCCCCTTCATTGGGAATTTGGGTGGCATATAAAGCTGAAAGATCTAGGTTTGAGGTCAACCGGAAGAGGGTTCTCATTCTAAATGGCCACTTTCCAGCTGTGTGACCTTAGACAAGCTAATCAACTTCTTTGAGCCTCCTTGGGAAACTGGAAAATGGTGGTATTTAGTTTATGAGATAATTTTGAATGTTAAACAAGAAAACAGATATAAAGTTCTACCATATGGGAGGAACTCGGTAATTGTTCAACTCTTTTTCCAGTATTTGGAACCTTATTGTAAATACTAGTATTGTTTTTCTTAAATATGTCCTGATTTTTTTTTTTTTTTTTTTTTTTGGTGTGTTTCAGTTCAGTTCAGTTGATCAGTTGTGTCTGACTCTTTGTGACCCCATGGACTGCAGCACGCCAGGCTTCCCTATCCATCACCAACTCCAGGAGCTTGCTCAAACTCATGTCCATTGAGTTGGTGATACCATTCAACCATCTCATCCTCGGTTGTCCCCTTCTCCTCCCGCCTTCAATCTTTCCCAGCATCAGGGTCTTTTTCAATGAGTCAGTTCTTCGCATCAGCTGGCCAAAGTATTGGAGTTTCAGCTTCAGCATCAGTCCTTCCAATGAATATTCAGGACTGATTTTCCTTTGGTGTGTTTACTGGTTTAGAATTTGGAGTTAGGGAGCATAACACATGTCATGTGTGGCTGCAAAGCCCTGTATACCCTGAAGCCAAATGGTGGAATCCTGAGTCCTGGCTGCTCTGAGAATTTCTCTGCATTTTGGAATGGGTAAGTCTTCCCAGGTGACACTAGCGGTAAAGAACCCACCTGCCAATGCAGGAGAAATACGAGACGAGGGTTAGATCCCTGGGTTGGGAGTGGCAACACCACCCCAGTATTCTTGCTAGGAAAATCCCATGGACATAGGAACCTGGCGGGCTACAATCCATAAGGTCATAAAGAGTCTAACACAACTAAACAACTGAGTACGCATGCAAAAGGCACTCAAAACCTTGCTAATGGTGCTGCCAGGCACCTACCTGGGCATGAATGAAAATGAGTCAAGACTGAGCTCATCAGTAGCCTAACTTTGTCCCCCAAAATCAATACAGATTTCCCCATGTTACATAATGCAATATGTGCTTTCCTGAGAAGTTGGAGGTAAATCAGTTTTTCCCCCCCAGTTCAACTTGTCATCTGGTGAACTTCTGGTGTCAGCTCAGTACTGTACTGAGGCTGCAAAGGGACACACACCACACATACACATCAACCATGATCTTGCTCTCAAGGTACCTACGTTTTACCAAACCACACCATAAACGCGCCAAAGGAGCTTGCAAATGCATCACATGGGAGACCCTTTTATAAGGCAAAGAACCCTTTTAACACAGGAAGAATATGACCTAGTCCACATTCCTATTTACTTGCATATTTGTATCTGTCAATTTGGATTTTCATGGTAAAGGCCTTTTCTGACTCTGGCATGTGGCAAGCTGATAATGAATATTTGTTGACTAAATGCACATAGTTTAAAATCAAGGCATACTCATATTTGATCATCACATCTGTGTATGGGTAGGTAACTCATAAGGACTTTTCACATATTTGCAGCTATTTGTTCCCATGAGAACCTTGCTGGGGAGGAAGAGCAGCCCTTCTCACAGGTAAGACAATTTAAGCCTGTAAAGAGCAACTGGCAGGCTTCTCTGGTGGCTCAGTGGTGAGGAATCTGCCTGCCAATGCTGTGGGGCAACTGTTGAACCCGTGATCTAGAGCCCCCAAGCAGCAATTACTGAGCCTGCGTATCACAACTAGAGTAGCCCCCACTTGCTGCAACTATAGAAAAGCCCACACAGCCAAAAATAAATAAATATAAATAAAATAAAATTTAAAAAAGCAACAGGCTTCCTCAAATCAGTATCTGAAAAGTCTGATGGAAGTTCAGTCCAGATTTGGCCAGCAGGAAAAGCCCAGCAATAAAGTGACGACAATTTTAGCTCACTTGACCCCTTGGCTATCTTGATTGCATGCCAAGGGGACAAGTCTGTCTTCCCAGGCATCCAGCCTGGAGGCCCCTAAAACTTCAGCCACCCCCCCCCCCCCTCCTTTTTTTTCCATATCCTGTTTCCTTCCAGGGTTAGACATTCAACTCTTAACTCTGTGCCCTATTCCCCATGACCCTGCCTTGGCCCAAATGCCCTGTCTCTCATTTCAGGTCCTCCTTTTGGATGCCTCTCTGCCCTTGAGTACATGTATTTGGTTGTCACTTAGCCCTCCCTTTATGACAGACACTGGGCTGGGATGGGAGATACACAGCTAAATAAGACATATTCCCTGCCCTCTGGGACACAGCTGAGTGGACAATGCCATGAAAAAAAGCTAGATGGAAGACTCAGCAGTGCTTGGGATGACATTGACATCTGACAACAGTGCAGGGGAAATCTGGGTGGGGTTTTGAAGGATGAATAGGAGTTCATCGGGGGAATTCTAGTGGGAGAAAACAGCACAGGCAAAAATGCAGATGCATGAATTAGCAAGATGTGTTTAGGTCCCTACCAGGATCTGGCATAGGTAGGGTGCGGGTGAGGAGACAAGAAAGGTAAGGCTGGAAAGGGAAGTAGGGCCAGAAAAGAGGGTATTTTGATTTTATCTTCTGATGGCCCCTGCCAAGTTTTTAGGTCAGGGCCTGATGTGCTCAAGTTTAAATTTTAGAAAAAGTACTCTGATAGCTGTGTGGGGAATGGATTAAAGAGCTCAAGGCCACATTTGGTTTTGTGCACCATTGTAACTCCAGCATCTAGTAGGTGCACTGGCAGAGTAGGTGCTCTTGTATGCTGAAAGGATGAATGAGTACCCAGTTAGCAGTTTACTGCAGAAAGCCAGGAGAAGGCCCTGAACTAAGATCATGAGAGTGGCAAGAAGTGGGTTGACATGGGAGAGGTACAGGGTTTGTATCAGACAGGAAAACGAAACCTAGGCCAGGAAGTTCAGTGGAAAAAATTAAATTGCAGAACTAGTTATAAAGGTATTAGAAAAACAGAAACAAAAATAGAACAAAACACGGTATGGTGGGTAGCCCGGAGATGAGCAACATCATAAAGCAGCTTTCACCCTAGGGCTGGAGGGAGGAAATTGGTGTCTTTTGATTCCCAGGAGCCAGAGTGCCTAGAGTGAGCTAGGACCACAAAGAGGCAGAGGGCACCATGGTTGGGTCCCTCCAGGAGGCAGACTCAGAGATAGAGATTAGAATGCAGGAGGTTTATTACGGAAATGCCTTTGGAAGGGGAAAGAAGGAAAAGGACTGGGTGGAGAGAAGAGCCAGGCTGGAGGCAATCTCAGGGACGAACTCAGTAGACCCTTAATGGGTGGGCTAAAACTGGGATGCCCTTCAGAGCTGGCTCAGATTTGGGCAAGGAGGCTGGACCTGTTCACTCTACAGTCACCTGGCATTGGACCTCCTGGGAATGGAGTGTGAACTTGGGCAAGGTAGCCCTACTCAGTCAAGGCAATTTCCAAAACGCCCAAAAGGCACTCTCAGCGCCCCCAGCGTAGAGGGTGGGGTGGGTGCGGGTGGATAAATCCTTCAGTCCTGTAGGGAGATCTTGGCAGCAACTGGCAAGAGCCACACACAGGGGCTGGCTGAAGGCGGGTGGGGGTGGCTGGGCCACAGAGGAGGTGCCGCCACGGCCCAGAGCAGCACCTCAAGGGCCCCACTCCAGGCAGAAGAAGGGAGCATGAGAAGTCTGTGGGGGCAGTCCCAGGGAGCCAAGCAGGGGACGGCCAGGGGATGTCTCTGAGAGCAAGCAGGACTAGGACTGGACCCAGTGACAGCCCAGTAGGGGGCAGGGAAAAGGTGGATTCAAGGGGAAATGACTGCCAGGGATTCTGTCCCCGGGGATGATGGTGGCAATGTCTTTCTCTTAGAAGAGGCAGTGAAGGAGGTGCACACCTTGGACAAAGAGACTGATGGCCTTTGCTGAGTTTGGCATCCAAGTGATGATGCCCAGTGGGCAGCTCAGTCAGTTTCACTTCAGTCGCTCAGTTGTGTCTGACTCTTTGTGACCCCATGGACTGCAGCAAGCCAGGCTTCCCTGTCCATCACCAACTTCCGGAGCTTGCGCAAACTCATGCTTACTGAGTCCTTGATGCCATCCAGCCATATTATCCTCTGTCGTCCCCTTCTCCTGCCTTCAATCTTTCCCAGCATCAGGGTCTTTTCCAATGAGTCAGTTCTTCATATCAAATGACCAAAGTATTGGAGTTTTAGCTTCAGCATCAGTGGGCAGCTTAGTAGATCGTAAATAACTGGCACAGAATGAACTTGAAAGAAGGAAAACCTCGGGTGGACTCTCTTGGTTACGAGATCAAGTGCCGCCTTCTCAGCAGGCATTGGAGATTTTCTCGGATGATTTCTGCAGGTTCAGCTCCACCCTTGTAGCCAGCCTGGCCTCTTAACTTCAACCTGATCCTTCCCCACATCCTGCCTTACCTGCCCTGCCCACCCTCCTACCTCCCCACCCCCCTCACTCCGTGCAAATCTTTTACAACCCCAAATATCCCCCCAGGTCAGATGCTTTCTAGATGGAATCCTACCTAACTCTACAAATTGTAATCTCTACTTTGAGTCCTCACGAGTGCTTTAAGAGCTTGAATGCATTCAGTAGCGAATTTGACCACAGCAAGTAACTTAATCTTTGCATGCTTCTCTGTGAAAAGGGACAAAAAATAACTCCACCGGGTAGTTGTAAAACTTCAGTGTCAAGCGCTTAGAACAGCACCTGCCACGTTACCGAGTTCAATTACTGTTAGCTACTATTAATTTTCATCTTCCTCATCCTCAGCCTCTAGCTGAGCAGATGCTTCATTAGGGCTTGCTGAATGAATGGAGACTTAATATGGAAAAGGATTTATCCTTGGGGCTCGACCTGGTTTTAGAAAATGAAGCGTTTAGCAGAAGTAGAGAAGGGACTCTGAGAACAGTTATCTATGTTCGGTGTCCAGGGACTCCGAATTGACCTGGTTCTCGAAAGAAAAACGACAGCGTCTAGGTTGTTTTTTCATGGAGCTTTGTGCAGGGTCTGACACATCTCGCGCTCACCCAAATCAGGTTGCACGAGTGCATGCACACGCCCTGGCAGGACTGCCTGGGTGTAGGCAGTATCACTATCTACCCGGTCACCAAGGAACCGGGTTAGCCCCGGGGCTCTAGACCCTGCTGCGCCTGTGGAGGCTGCGAAGGAGGCATGGGGAGGGGACAGGAATTCGGCGACGGCCACGTGGGCCCCTTCCGCCCTCTCCCCACATCCTTTGTTTCCCACCGGCCGCGGCTCAGGAAGCTCTTTCTGCGAGTCACCGCGAAGGGGCGGCCGGGGAGCCGGGAGAAGCTATTTCCGTGCAATCCGGGCGGGCGGCAGGCGCGGGAGGGGCGTGGAGGTGGAGGAGAGCAGAAGGCCTAGTGTTTGCTTTTATTTCATCCAACAGAAGGTTCTATTTGTGGAAGCGAACAGACGCTGGGGATTAGAGCTGGGAGGGGGCAGGAAAAGGAAAAAAAAAAAAAAACACCGTCACATCCACTACCACGCATAGGTCTTCCCCGGAACTACCGCGTGGGGGTGAATGAGTGATTCTGGAATTCATCACCTTCTCTTTCCTCCCTTCCTCCGGCTACCGCCGGGTCTCGGCGACGCCTACGGCTCCAACCCGAGGTCCCCAGGCGCGGGGCGGCGAGGGGATCCCCCGGGGCAAAAGAAGTCACCCTGCGGTCGCAGCGAGCGGCGGGTGCAGGAGAGCTGGTGCGCGCGCCCGCAGTCCATTGTGCTCCGAGTGAATGAGGAGCGCGCACCAATCACCGGTTGCTTCGCCTCCCGCGGCCCCTCCCCTCCCGCCCACTTTCCCGGGACCCTGACGTCACGGGAACTTTTCCTCCGCCTCCTCCCCCGGCTTCCAGCGCTGAGTCCGCGGCCTGCGGGAGGGCGCGCGCCGCCTCCTGCCTAGACCAGCCTGTTGGTGGAGGGCGGGGGGGAGCGTGTGCGCGCGCCCCAGCGGGCTCAGAACTCACCACCTGCGCCGGAGCGCGCTCAGCCCGGAGCATCCCAGCCCTCGGGCCACCCCCCTCGCCCCCGCCGACCCAGCTCCACCTCCCCTTCCCGCCCCCACCCCGCTTCGGTGACTGCTCGCCCGGCGGCAGGGCCGGAGTCGTCGCAGCCACCTCATTGCACAACCCGGCTTCCCAACTGTTTACACAGCCCGGCCTGTGAGTGTGTGTGTATACAGCGTGAGTCACCGGGAGGCGGAGGAGGTGGAGGAAAAGGAGAAGGAGGAGTGCGCTGGCCGGGGTCGGTGCGGCGCACACGCTCACTCACACTCAGTCACTCTCTCCGAGCGCGTCTCGCTCGCGCACACTCACGCCGGGAGTCCAGAAGCGTGCCGGATCCCGAGCGCCGCGGAAAAGTTGCTCCGGCTTTTGCTACCAGACTTCTTGCTCTGGGAAGTGTGTTTGCTCCGTGGCTCCAGCGAGCCTACCGAATCCTGTGCTCGCCGCTCTGAACCTCGGGAAGGCCGGCCGCCTCTGCCTCTCCGGCTGTCGGCAGCTTCGACAACAATAGCGGCGGCTGCCGCCCCTCTGCGAGGCTCCCCGATCCGGAGACCCAAGCCGGCCTCCGCGCCCCGGACGCGCTGCCAGCGTGGTCCCCGCGAGCACCAGGAGCGACTCCAGCTTTGCCCCCGGTGGGGGCAGAACCAAACTCCGTCTGCAAACTCCATCCCCCGGGCTGGAGTAAGTCGCGGCGCCCGTCGCGCCTTTCCGCGCGGATCCGAGGACTTACAAAGCCGGGGCCGCCCCGGCACGGGTCGGGATGCGGGTCGGTCCCGTGCGCTCTGCCATGAACGGCGTCTCGCAGCCCCGCACTCCGGCCTTGCTGCTCGCCGCCGGCCGGGGCACCCCGGCCAAACGCCTGCTGGACGCGGACGACGCGGCGGCCGTGGCGGCCAAGTGCCCACGTCTCTCCGAGTGTTCGAGCCCCCCGGACTACCTCAGCCCCCCTGGCTCTCCCTGCAGCCCGCAGCCTCCGCCCGCCGCTCCAGGGGCCGGCGGCGGCTCCGGGAGCGTGCCGGGGCCCAGCCGCATCGCCGACTACCTGCTGCTGCCCCTGGCTGAGCGCGAGCATGTGTCCCGGGCGCTGTGCATCCACACCGGCCGCGAGCTGCGCTGCAAGGTACGCACCCGGGGTCCGGGACCCGGCGGAGGTCTCGGGTGAGGGGGGACACGGTAGCAGGCAAAAGTGTTTGGGGTCTCGCCCGCCAGCGCCCGGGAGCCGAAGGTGCCGCCAGCGCTTGGGCTTGGGGCAAGGCGGTTAAGTGGGTTTGAGCCCGGGAAGGCAGCATTTGACTAGGATCTCCTTACTGGGAATTGAGAGGTTCGGATGGAGTGGTATAATCCGAACTCGGCGGTCAAGAGGAAGTGCGGTGCTCAGTTGCTTTATATCTATTAGAGATTATTTTCTTAGCGCCCAGTTTAGTGCGTGGCGCTCCATATAAGTTGTGGAATTGAACTGGATTCCAGAGCCATGCCATTCCCCTTTTCTCATTCTCCTCGATCCCCCCGCCCCTCGTTCTGGAAGGGCGCCCTGCAGTGGGTGCCTGCTTGGAGCTTGGAGCAGCTGGCAGCTCTCTCGCCGGGGCTGCGAGGCACCCGGGCTCTGCTGTGGGTGGTCAGGGGGCGGGAGTTCCGTGTCGGGCGCAGGTCTTGGGGATTCCGGCTGGAACCCGCGCTGGAACCGGAACCCTGTCTTCCCCAGAGACCAGTCTAGGGTGGGGGTGGCGGGGTCTTCCAGCCAGGGCGGGGGGATTTGGCCGGAAAGGAAATGTTGGAAAGCCCGCACCGACTAGGAACCCTGGCTTCCATTCATGTCTTGATTTTCCGGCCAGCGATTTTCCTTTGGACATAAGGATGCCATCCAATTGGAGGTACAACTGGAAACAGGATTCCCCGAGCTCTCCTCCTGCGCCGGTAGACGCAGAACATTCCCACAGTCCATCTACCTTTTGCGAGCTGGACACCCCGGTCTCAGACATTTCTGATAATCCTATGGGCTGCTCCTTTTCACCTTAAAGATAGGTTCACCCCTCAGTTAAAGACACTCGGGTTTTCTGCAACTCACCTGACCCCCAACTTCCCTGGGCTCGCTGCTGCCACCTACTGTCCGACTCGAACGAAACTTCAAATACATGATCATGCCCAGTTTTAAAGGGGGAAAAATTCTGTTCTTCTGGGTCGCTGGGGCTAAGAGCTCTTTTGGGAGGAGCGTGAGTGTGGGCCGGGGGTGGGAGGAGGGGGGCAGCGGAGAGATTTCTTCGAGCTGGTGACAGAGCAGCCAGGCCTTAGAGATGGGGTGGGTCTGGTCATTGTGCAACCCCTTCCAGTTCCTCTGAGCAGATAATAGACGAATCCAGATGGTGACAATCCGTGTGTCACCGTTTCCAGTTGAGTCTAGGATATGAGTAACCGGACTAAACAAAAGGCCCTTAAAGAGACCAGTCAGCTTCTTAGAGGAGATGCTACCCGTGTCCTGGGTGAGGTGGGGGTGAGAATTGGAGGGGGGGAGGTAGATAAATAAACAAATGAATCCCCCCTGCCCCCAAGATCCTGTATCCGTCCTGTGGGAATGTTACCGCAAGACTCCTTATACCTGAGTCAGCCCAGGCAGGTTGCTTAGGGCTGTGTTGACAGACTTGGAGTCATTTGTTCCTTCCCAGTGATGACAGAGCTGCGTGTTCTCCAGCTCCTTGCTTCCATTTGGAAGCTGCTTGGTCGCCGCCTTCTGTGCCCTTCCTGGTCTGCAGGAGGTCATACCTTTCCAGGGACTGCTCCTGCAGATACCAGAGGCACCTCCATCAGCCCCTTGGCACCCGCCAGTGATCAAGGGCCACAGAGGGTGGGGACTTCGGGGCTTAGCTCTCTGGAACTTGTGGAAGGCCATTCAGAGAAGACTCTTTCAAACCATCCATATGGTGGTTCTTTGGATATTTGCTAGCCCAGAGCCCTAGATGCTTCTGGTTTGGGGGTGTTAGGGGTAGCTGCAACTGCATAAAGTGGGGTTGAAGAGCTAATGGGGATGTGTGCGTGCATGCTAAGTCGCTTCAGTCATGTCTGGCTCTTTGCAGTCCCCTGGACTTTGCAACCCCCTGCCAGACTCCTCTGTCCATGGGATTTCCCAGGCAAGAATGGCAAGAGTGGGTTGCCTTGTTCTCCTCCAGGGGATCTTCCCAACCCAGGGATAGAACCCCCATCACTTATGTCTCCTGCATTGACAGGCGGGAAGTCCACCTGGGAAGTCCCATGTCAACCAGAGTCCCCAGACTGAGAATTGCAGCTCAGCCCAGGAGCTGGAAGGCAGCCTCTGCTTCTCTAGCCTCCTAAGCAGGTCCACTTCTCTCTGCAGGTGTTTCCCATTAAACACTACCAGGACAAAATCCGGCCTTACATCCAGCTGCCATCACATAGGAACATCACAGGCATCGTGGAGGTGATCCTTGGGGAAACAAAGGCCTACGTCTTCTTTGAGAGGGACTTTGGGGACATGCACTCCTACGTGCGCAGCCGGAAGAGGCTGCGGGAAGAGGAGGCCGCCCGGCTTTTCAAGCAGATTGTCTCTGCCGTTGCCCACTGCCACCAGTCAGCCATTGTGCTGGGGGACCTGAAGCTTAGGAAGTTTGTCTTCTCCACCGAAGAGAGGTGAGCGGCCTCCACAGCCTCTCCTGTGCCTTTTGGAACCGAAATGAGGGTGCCGGTTGAGTAGTTGGGGTGGTTCGTTGGCTCAGATCAACATTAAGGGCTCAGTTGTCCCAGAGTTAGTCTTGAGAAGTCCTCTCTCCTAAGCAGCCAAGGCCCCAGCTGGGTTTCCTGCACCTTTGTGGATGTGGCCTGGGGACAACTTGGTGCATTTGTGGGATGTCACGTGAGGACAGGTTACTCTCCCCACTTCCATCCTGGGATCAAGTTTATTCCCCATTGTTGTCAGAAAGGTCAGTTCTTCTCTGGTACAAATGTCAGCATGACCTTCACAGCATCGATTCCTAGAGGACATTTAAAAATTCTTGTTTATACTCAGTGCCTTTTTTTTTTTTTGGTACCTAGTAAGTGTCACAGCACTGGTCAGACTGTTACATTTGCAGAAACCTCTCCCTCTCCTTCACCCCACACTTCTATTCTGTGTCATGCTTGGCCCCCAATATTTTCTCCACTTTGTCTGGTGACTTTTTAGGCATCTTGTTTGGATACATCTTCAGAAAATAGCCACTGTTGAATAAGAAATGGAAGCTGGATGGAATTGGTTGCTAAATATAGATCATGGCTTACCTCATAAAAGAACAAGATGAGTCCGATAAGACAATAATGAGACATTAAGATTCAGAGTTGAGGTTTCAGACAAGAGAATTCAGGAAGCCGCAGGAGATAAACCTTACCTGATTTTAGGAGGTGGGCCACATCGCTTGTGGAAAGATTAAGAGCAATACCACTGTGGGTGGGTGTGCACTCTCCTATTGTAGCTGTTCATGCAGGGCTCACCCACCTGTGCCATTTTAGCCGTAACTCCAGATCCTATGAAAATGTACAGGGTTGTTGAGTTGCCAGAAAACCTGACTTTGTATCTGACCTTGCAAGAGTTATTGGAACATACTGATTAGCAAAGAAAAGCAAAGTGTTGGCAATGAAGAAGTTTCCAGTTCCTGGAACACTCTCCTTTGATATGGTGATGTATTTTCTGAAACATGCCTTACACACCTCCTTGCTTACTTTTGAAATCCACCATTGCACAGGCGAATGTCATGTGCGTGGAGTTTGGCAACCCGAGGGTTAAGCAACGGCAGGCTGACGCTAGCAGTGTAAGCAGCACAGGTGCAGGGTTTTAGTACTACGGGAACCAATCAGTGGCAGCCGGTGTGGGTTGAGTCATATTTTCCGTTTACAGAACCAATGGGTATTTTACATAACGACGGGGGAGGTCAGGCTGAGGACATACTGAAGTTAGCACATGTATACTACACTCCAGGGAACAGGAAGGCAGGAAGGGAAAAAAAAAAAAAAAAAAACAACTAGACCTTTAAGAGGAAAAGGAATTGACCCAGTAGCCTGTACCAAATATTTGTGTCCTTCTCAACCAATGATTTACTGAAACAAGGCTATTTCAGAGAAACTGGGCTGGGGGGACACAGTGGCCACCAGATATTGGAGGCTCCCCACGTGGCTCTGGGCTTTGGGGGAGCCCAGGAGGCTTGAGTGGCTGGGTCTGAACAGGGAGGCACCTGCAGCTTCATCCGAGAGCCTTGACTAAAGATGTTTCAGATTAGTTGTTACCTGAACAGATGAATCCCTGTCTGGGTAAATGAGCTCAGGTGTTGCTATGCTATCCTGGGGTGTGTGTATGTTTGTGTATGTGTGTGTGTGTGCATGTGTACACGTACATGGGCATTTTAGGCGTCCTGCATCTTTCAAACCCACCAGCCGCTTTCTTTGTCTTCTTGTCCTGCCTAAGCATTCTTTGCAGTTAAATATGCCAATACACATAATTAACATTCCTCGTTCTTTTCCTAAGTCAAGGCCATTGTGGGCTGGGGCTCAGGTGGACAGAATTCTCTCTCTGTGTGTATATCAATGTGAGCAGGAGTGCTGACAATCCGTGTGCAATATCAGTGACCTTGGGCTCCATGTTCTGTAATGTTTTGTATTGCCAGGCATCTGTCCTAGTGACCCTGGCAGCCAGTGGCATGATAAGAGATAAGATCGGCTTATAGGATGCTCTGGCTCTCCCTGAAGCAGTAGGATAAGCTGTTCTTCCCCAGTAGCTTTTGGAGAAATGTCAGTATTCTGACACAGACTCCCACTACTGCAATCTGCACTTTGTAAATTGTGTAACCCCTATTAGGATATCTCTTCTAAGCTCTAGCATCATGAATAGTATTTGGGGCTTTGCATCATACCCTCCACCCCAGGCCCTCTCTCAATACTTTGCTAATTTTTATTGCAGTTTGTATTGGTTTGTGAAATCCGGAGTCCTCCTGGGTAGGCTGCAAGGCAGTGCTTACTGGATAAAGGGGTAACTGGCACTCCTTGGGCCTTTGTGTTGAGTGCCTGAGGGCCCTATTATTGGGAAGGAAGGCCTTGTGTTTCATAGCAGGTGGATCTGGAAGTAATGGCTTGTTTCATGTCTTCTCCAGAACCCAGCTCAGACTGGAAAGTCTAGAAGATACACACATAATCAAGGGAGAAGATGATGCTTTGTCAGACAAACACGGCTGCCCAGCCTATGTGAGCCCCGAGATTCTGAACACCACGGGGACCTACTCTGGAAAGGCAGCGGACGTTTGGAGCCTTGGGGTGATGCTCTACACCCTTTTGGTGGGGCGCTACCCCTTCCATGACTCAGACCCCAGTGCCCTTTTCTCCAAAATCCGACGTGGACAGTTCTGCATTCCTGACCACATTTCTCCCAAAGCCAGGTGCCTGATTCGCAGCCTCCTGAGACGGGAGCCTTCGGAGAGACTCACTGCCCCAGAGATCTTACTCCATCCCTGGTTTGAGTCTGTCTTGGAACCTGGGTACGTCGACTCAGAAGTAGGAACTTCCGACCAGATTGTTCCAGAGTACCAGGAGGACAGTGACATCAGTTCCTTCTTCTGCTAATCCCCAAACCTCAGAAACCTCATAATTCTCACACATGGCATTTTCCATTTCTAAAGATGGACAGGCCTTTCGGCATGGGGCCAACCAGACAGGCGATGGCCTGGAGACGGTGGCTGCTGAATTCACCGTGGCGCCCCTTCTTTCTCATCTTCCGGATGCGTGACTGAGGAGGTGAGCAGCGTACACTCTGACTGGCTGCCCTGCAGAGTTGTTTTCCTCAGTGAACCTTCGCCAACTATCCCTTTGTTGGATTTGGGGGTTCCGCCTCTTTTCTGGGTGGCACGGAGTATGAATATCCTGCAGCGTGTGATGGAGTGAAATGAACTTGAACATTCTAAAGGGAGAGGAAATGAATCACACAATGGCATTTTGGGCAATAACTATATTTTTAACAGGGTGACAAATTACTTGGGCCAATAAACCTGCCATCTTCAAACTGGTTTTTGGTAGCCAGGCTTTCGCTACCCCCAGCTTCTCTGATTGGAAAATTGTTTTTTTCTGGTTTGGTTTAACACTCACCCTTTCTTCATGTTTTTGGAGCAGACTGTTTCAGGGGCATAGGAGCCTGCCTGAACCATGAACCCAGAATCATCTCTCCTTTGTGTCCTGCCAAGACCCCATTTGCACTAATGCCTTCTTTCTGACCTTGAAATGAGCCCCTTCCCCTTTCACTTTAAAAGCACTTACCAGCTAACGGTGGAAGAGTATCATAAAAGATTCAAGCTCCTGGCTGTTTCAGAACTCTGAGCTCAGACAGAGAGACTGGAGACTTTTAAAAAGAATTTGAGCACTTGGAAACCATTAGCTGTTTTGGTTCCCCTCAAATATGTTAGCATTTATCCTTTCCTTTTTTCCGCTAAGACCATCTCAGGGTGGAGCATTTTGTCTAGGAGGAGAAAAATAAGAAGACTCCCCTCTCCCAAGAGCAGATTTTTGTGCTTCAGAGAAAGTAAATTTTGGATAGTCTTAGATGGCTCTCAGACTGACTTTCAGAATTAGTCTTTAACCACCCCCATGGGTCTGGTCTGCAGTTTTGCATGACAGGTTGTTAATATTTCAGCTGTGGTGTGGTTTATGAATGCATCTGTTTCATTGGTATCTGGAGTGAAATAGCAAGCCCCAAATCTTTAAGGTCGGAAGGGACTTTAAAAGTCATCTAGTCCAACTTCTTTCCTTTCTCTACCACCTCCCAATATAGAAATCCCTCCCCGCCATGCCCCAAATTCTTTCACAGGTGGGACTCCAACCTCTGTTTGAATGCTTCCAGAGATGGGAACTCACTACCTACAGAAGATAGAACAGAGAAACTGCCATTTGCATTAAAAAAACAGATGAAATATCAGTAAATGTCTCAGACAGTACTGAAATCCGGTGGTTAAACGGGTAAACCAAACATACTGTATTTTGAGAAATGGCACAAAGACAGGCAGTCACCTTTAAGGGCTACGCCTTAGGCAAACTACTAACATGCATTGTGAGAATACCGTGTATACCTCACGTACCGTGTACTCTGTACATATATTGTACCTTTTATACATTTGTTGTTGTTTTCACTCTGACACTTGTTCTGTTGTCTGTGTCTGTCTGAATAACCTGCGTGTCTAATACCACGTGAAATGTGAATGATCATTGGCAATATTACCTTGACAGAATCATGGGACTTGGAGAAGAAGGAGGACAGAGACCTCTGTCGCACTAACGCTCTCGTGGTTGCTTGAATGTTGTATCTGTGATACATGACCCGGCTAAGGACTCTGGGTTTGCTGGGGCTTTGAAACACTAGACCCTTCCTGTACATGTGTATATATGTTGAGATGGCCATTTCCAACTTGTAGAGAAATTTTAATAAATCTGGTTTCGTAAATAGGTGCAATGACTTTCTTTGGGGTCCAGTCTACCGTTACCTGGTGTAGTTTCATGCTGGGGATGCAAAGGTCGCTGGCTTCGAGCCTGGAATCTCAATGGGGAGATGAAGAAGTAAATAGCTGATGATTATAGATGACCTTTGACAGAGCTGAACCCATTCACTTTTTCCATTGAAGTAGACAAATTCTTTTTGATGGGTGAGCCCAATTTGGTGAATCAGGTTGATGAGGGCTATGGGTTGAATTTAAGAGTTGAGAAACATTTGAAGAGGCGCATACATGAAAAAGTCTTGAGTTGTAGGAATCCCTCTGGCTTATGGTCTTTCACAGACCCTTGAGAATTTGATGAAAACTGTGGACACTTATCAGAAAAACACCCATGTGTTTCCAACAGACGTCTGTTGTAATTTCAGAGGTCTACATCCATCCCTGAAGGTATCACAGGACTTCCTGTTGAGAGCCAAACTCCACCCTTTCCTCCCCTATTAGACTTTATTAAAATGGTTAGTTGAGGCCTTTTTTTTTTTTCTGTAAATGTAAAAGTGGAACTAATAGGAGGAAAGCTAAAAGCAACATTATTTTGAATCACAAATACAGAAATTGGAGTTGATTAGGTATAAAGCTTCACTATGACAAGAAAATCTATTCTAAATGAAGTCAATTAGCATCCAGAGTGATTTTTAAAAAGTTTGTAAAGTGTAACACATATACAGAAAATATAGAATTGTGTGGCTCTGAATTTTCACAAATCAAACATACTGGCCTAACCTGAAGTCAGGTCAAGAAAAAAGAAACATGGCTAGGACCCCTGGATCTCCCTCCTACCCCTCTCAGTCCCACCTGACACCCCGTCCAGGGGTTACCGTGATGAAAGTGAACGTGTTAGTCACTCAGTTGTGTCTGACTCTGCAACCCCATGGATGGTAGCCTGCCAGGCTCCTCTGTCCATGGGATTCTCCAGGTAAGAATACTGCAGTGAGTAGCCATTCCCTTCTCTAGGGGAGTCTTCCCAACCCAGGGATCGAGCCTGGGTCTCCTGCATCGCAGGTGGATTCTTACCATCTGAGCCATCAGGGAAGCTATGGGACAGAAATTTAATTCTAGATTCTAATGGTAAAAGAATAAGGATTAAGCCATCCACTCTGGGCTTAAATGAAAAGGCAAACAGAAATTACAGATGACACAATTGCCCTTTTCTAGGACTCAGGCTGAGATCACCCAGGAAAGCAGACCTATGACACCAAAGTTGCAACTCAGGCCTCATGACCCAGGAACTTGAGAAATGGAAAAAGCACAAAGCAAAGAATAGGCAAATGCCTGGGTGGTTAAAAAACGAGGAACCTAGGAGTTGAGCTAGGGTCATCCCATGAATAAGATCCTTAAACCCCGAAGTTCCTGGATCCTCAGGACATATGGTGCAACTTCTCCCTGCCCTGAAGAACCCAGGTGAGGCTCATCACAACTCCTTGGGCGCACAGAAGGCTAACACTTTGGACTTAACCAAGTTTTTTAATCTAAGGATTTCAAAACACTTTGCAAGCAATTAACGTTACAACACCTCTTTGTACTGTTGTTACATGAACCAAGTGGAGGGAAATATGTGTCAGGATTGGCTGGGATGACATGTGATGCCACAAATCCATAAATTTAATCTCTTCAAAGGTTGAGACAAATCTGGGGCAATCATAGCCGGTTATTAATACATTATAGAAGATTGGAAGGAGAGTGTGCCATGCACACTGATTGCTTTTATTTTCCCTTACGTCCTCAACATAAACTATTCAAGTGACATTTCAGTAACTGTTTATTCATATCATTCTAGAAGTTTCACTCTTTTTCTCCCCTGTTCCTTCTCCCTCTCCTTCTCTCTCTTTCTCTCTACCCTTTAATAGTCGCAGTAGCCAAGTGAAACAGGCAAGTCAACTAATATTTGCTCCATTTTACAGATGAGAAAACAGACTCAAGTGTCTTTCAGCAGCTACTTAGAAGTAAGCAGCTAAGGGCTGGGACCTGATCTTAGATCTTTGTACTCCTTGTCTAATGTTGTGACTATGTCTGCACATAGGGCCATTTAAATTCTTCTGGTAAGAATGATGATTGGAGAAGATGGTTCAAGACAAATGCTGAGACTTCAGTCCCATCAGTCTTCAAAACAATTCAGTATATCAGCTCTAAAGGTGGGAGAATTACTGAAGATGAGAGATCCATTATTCAAAAAACATATACTATTCTCCTGCTATGTGCCAGGCACTGTGGTAGATCGTCGGGAAACACATGACCAAGATGCTCCCTGAATAGAAAACTCCATGAAGTCAGGGACTGTGACTGTTCATCACTCTGGCTTCTAGCACTCAACTCAATGTCTATCACAGGAAGGTGTCCAATGCCAACATGGGAGGATGAATGAGTGGGTGAGTGGATGAGTGGGTGGGTGAGTGAGTGGTCAGGTGGGTGGGTGATGGGTGGCTGGGTGGGTCATTGGATGGATGAGTGGGTGAGTGGGTGATTAGATGGGTGAGTGGGTAGGTGAGTGGATGGATGAGTGGGAGGTGAGTGGGTAGGTGAATGGACTGGATGAGTGGGTGGGTGGGTGGATGAGGGGATGGATGAGTGGGAGGTGGGTGGTTGGGAGAGTGGATCATTGGATGGGTCAGCGAATGGATGAGTGTGTGGATGAGTGAGTGGAGGGATGTCCTCCAGCAGCTCAGAGCCTATTGGGCCTCCAAGTCAGAGAGCCAACACAGAAGCAGGAATCTTATGACTGGGGTCTCTTCTTAGCTCTGAAGCCCTTCCACTATTTGACCTTCAACAAGCAGATTCTCGACACTGGTTCTCATTTGCTCATCTTTAAACAGGAGGAAGCTCTGGGAGTTGGTAATGGACCAGGAAGTCTGGTGTGCTGCAGTCCATGTGATTGCAAAGAGTCAAAGAGTCAGACACGACTGAGCGATTGAACTGACTGAAATAGGAGTGATGCTCTTTGATTTCTTCAGCCCCTCCAACTGCTCCTCTGTAAAAACAGACTGATTCTATGATTCTGTGAAAACAGGCCCTAAGACCATCTTCATCAGAGGGACCACCAGGGTAGCTTTATGCTTCCTTTTGAAACTAGGCACAGGCAGCGTGAAATTAGGATGAAAATTTCATTCTGGATGAGAAAAGGCATTGTAGCAATGAAGATTATGGAAATGGCTTTTCAACATAACTTTGGCTGGGGGAGGGAGGTAATTTGATTAATCATGATCCTTCTCTCAACAACAACAACAAAGGAGTTTTATCACCAGCCCCTGGGAACTGCCCACATCAGAGTTCAGTGGATTCTTTGAAGATCCTGGTAGCAGTCAATGACTTAGTGGTTCCTAGCAGAGGCAGGAAAAGGGAAAGTGTTAGTTGCTCAGTGTGTCCAACTCTTTGTGATCGCCTGGACTGTAGCCCACCAGGCTTCTCTGTCCATGGAATAGGCAAGGATGCTGGAGTGGGTAGCCATTTCCTTCTCCAGGGGATTTTTCTGACCAAGGAATTGAACCAGTGTCTCCTGCAGTGAAGGTGGATTCTTTACCATCTGAGCCACCAGGGAAGCCCAGGAAAAGACAAGTTCAGTTCGGTCACTAAGTCATGTCTGATTCTTTGCGACCCCATGGACTGCAGCATGCCAGGCTTCCTAGTCCATCACCAACTCCTTGAGCTTGCTCAAACTCATGTCCATTGAGTTGGTGATACCATCAAACTGTCTTATCCTCTGATGTTCCCCTCTCCCCCTGCCTTCAATCTTTCCCAGCATTATTGTCTTTTTCAATGAGTCAGTTCTTCACATCAGGTGGCCAAAGTGTTGGAACTTCAGCTTCAGCATCAGTCCTTCCAATGAGTATTCAGGACTAATTTCCTTTAGGATTGACTGGTTTGATCTCCTTGCAGTCCAAGGGACTCTCAACAGTCTTCTCCAACACCACAGTTCAAAAGCATTAATTCTTCAGCACTCAGCCTTCTTTATGGTCCAACTCTCACATCCATACACGACCACTGGAAAAACGATAGATTTGACTAGATTGTCGGCAAAGTAATGTCTCTGCTTTTTAATATGTTGTCTAGGTTGGTCATAGCTTTTGTTCCAAGGAGCAAGGCTCTTTTAATTTTATGGCTGCAGTCACCATCTGCAGTGACTTCAGAGCCCAAGAAAAGGCAGCCAACTTTCACAGCTCAGTCTTGCTAGAAGCTTTACAGTACACATCTCACTTTGTTTCAGGAACCCTGTAAAGTGAGCCATCTGTTCCCATTTAACAGATGTGGAACACTGTGGCCAAACCGTGAGTCCAAGTTCACAGAGTAGACTGGACCTTAACCTGGGCCTGTGGCTCCAGATCTTTGCCTTTTCCAGTCCTGTACTGTCCACTTTGTGTTTGATGTGCTAGACCAGCAGCACAATTTCTTCTTTTTGGAGCAGGCATACTCTGGGAGTTGATGATGGACAGGGAGGGCTTGCTGCGGTTCATGGGGTCACAAAGAGTCAGACATGACTGAGCAACTAAATTGAACTGAACTGATCTTGTGCTGGGAGATGTTTTGCCGGGAGGTCTATAGTATTCGGGGTTAATCCTGGTTTTGGTCTAGGATTTCTACTCACTGAGATTTATCAATAGAGTGGTGATGGTGTACTATGAGCCGTGCTAAGTGCTTCACATGAATTAACAAATAGTTACCTCATAGTATCCTTATAAAGAAGTATTGGTATCACTCCCTTTTTATACAGAAAGAGACTGAGGTTCAGAGAGAATGAGGGATTTACCCAAAGTCCCCAGCATTCATCCAGAGTCCTTAAACATGAAGTCTTCCTGCCTCTTTGTTTTCAGAACCGGGAGACTTTGTAAATGATTTAGTCCTAAATGCAATGTGGTATCCTGGAATAGACAAAAGGACATTCGTGAGAAAATGAGTGAAATCCAAATAAAGTCTGGAGTTCAATGAGTAATAACGTGCCACTGCTGGCTTCTTAGTTGTGACAAATATACCGCGGAGATGAAAATGATATCATTGGGGGAAACCAAATGAGGGATATTTGGCAACTATCTGTACTATCTTTGCAACTTTTTTGTAAATTTAGAATTATTCCAATGTAAAAAGTTTACCGTAAAGAAAGATTTAGTCCACACTGCTCTCATTTTGGTGGGACACCAAGGCTGAGACTGGAGAAGCCTCCGTCAAAAGGCCACTCTTGACCCAGCTGCCGTCAGGCCTGCCACCCACCGCTCAACATCCTGGGTGCTGGCTGGTTGCTGTGCATGACCTTCTAGAAGGTGTCTGGAGCCAAATGAGGTGAATGTCAGGCACTTCCATGGAAAGTGCCAGAAACATTTTGGGCCCAGGACGTGGCATTTTGAAGAAATAGGTTCTGAGGTCTGACCTTTCAGGCGGTGACTGAAAGTGGCCCCAGCAGTTTTCTCATGTGGCCGTCACCCTTCGTCAGCACGGCCGGCTGAGCCAGGCCCATGGCTCTGCCCCTCAGTAATGACCTCAAGGCCACACCGTGAGCTAGAAGGCAGCAGAAGCAGGCTGGGGAGAGCACTGCTGAGAGGAGGACTTGGCCTCAGCCAGAAGGAGACGGCCTGTGGGCTCAGGGTTCACCTGCATGCCAAACAGCTTTCACATCCTTGCTCCACGTCAAGAGGTTGTCTGGCCTCTGGGAGGTGAAGAGCCGCCAAACCTGCTGCCTGCGGAGCCATAGCCCTCAGCAGTCAGCGGCCAGGTTCGCCCCCTCTCCAGCCCCCATTTTATGGTTGGGGAAGCCAAGGCTGAGAGGGGAAAGAGCAGCTAGTTCACAGCCAACGCTCATCTCGTATTTGAAATTTTCTTTCTCGATAGCTGCAGTTAGCGTTGGTTTCCAAGTTCCCGCTGATCAGTATCATTCTCACTTCTTCAATGGGGAAGTGAATTCGTGGATGACGTTTCACAGGTAGCCCCCAAACGCTCCTCACTATGTCTTCGACACACTGCTGGATACCCTGTGCAAATTATGAATGCAGAAAGAGAGTAATTCAAACGGCAGTGGTGATAGGAAGCCAGATGTCCTTAGTACTCTGTATTTGCCCAACATTGCCTTAGCACTTCATAGGCACGGCCTCATTCCGTTCTCTTTTTTCTTTTTCAATATTTAATTTATTTATGACTCTCCAGTTGTGGCAAATGGGCTCTGGAGATTGGTGGACTTAATTGCTCCTTGGCATGTGGGATCTTAGTTTCCTGACCAGGGTTCAAACCTACACCCCCTGCACTGGAAGGCAGATTCTTAACCACTGGACCACCAGGGAAGCCCCCTCATTTCATTCGTATAACAACTCTGTGTGTAGGGAGAGTTGGTTATTGGTTCTTATTGGTCCCATTTTACAGGTGGGTATGTGAAAGCCTAGAGAGCGTAAGTAACTTGTTCTGGTCACAAAGCTAGAATATGAGATCTCACAAGGGAGTCTCACTCTAAAGAATATGCTCTTGACATGTGGCTAATCCGCTCCCCCATTTTGGCAGATGTTCATCTTTTATATTTATTCCTACAAATAAATACAGAGTTCTATCATGTCAGTAAACCCTGGACTCTTCTGCGGAAACCTGGAGAAAGCTTTTTATATTTGAGACTTCCCAGGGCTGGCAAGAGAAAGAGTTTGAACTACAGGGTGAGACAAACCTGGTAGTGAAACCCAGCTCTGGAACTAGCTGTGTGACCCAGATGGTTGCTGTGACGGTCTCTGCCTCCGTTGCAATGATAATGCCATATGCCCCCAAGGGTGGGGTGGTGAGGATTACATGAGGTAAGCCTGTTCAGAGCCTGGTTCAAGGTGCTACCTATGTGAAAAGAACCCTCGCTGGGAAGTCAGATAGACTTGGATTTGGATCCCAGCCTTGCTCCTTCCTCACAGGGCTTCCCTGGAGGCTCAGTAGTAAAGAATCTGCCTGCCAATGCAGGAGACGCATGTTTGATCCCTGGGTTGGGAAGATCCTCTGAAGAAGGAAATGGCAATCCGTTCCAGTATTCTTGCCTGGAGGATCCCATGGACAGAGGAACCTGGCGGGCTACAGTCCAAAGGTTCACAAAGACTCAGACATGACTTAGCGACTAAACAATATTAACAACTTGCTCTGTGACCTTTAGCAAATTGCAAGGTGTCTCTGAGCCATCATTTCCTGAAGTATAAAATGGATACAAAAACAAGTGTTTTCCAGGGCTGCAGAAATGCCAGGGTGGTTGTGCTCAATGGATTACTATGAGATTGCAGTGTTTTGAGGAGTTGCTGGGTGGCAGGCAGGATGGGTGATAAAAACACAAAGGGCCTGGCCTGGAATTTCAGTCAAGATTAGTGTTCCCATTGTCATGGGAATGCATCCATGTCCTCCTCGTTCCTTTTTCATGAACGTTCTTTTCCTCCTGGGTTGCAGGCTCACCAGGTCAAAGTGTTGACTGTTCCAGGGGACAGTTTGGAGGGGAGGGCCAGTCTCAGGGAGTAGGCCAGTACCCAGACCATCAGCCTACCCACCACTTGCTGCCTGGGGGTTGCTGACGCTGGTCTTAGTCAGTGCAGGTGAGCAGAGAGCCATTTGACTTCTCTGACTTGGTTCAGCTGGCCAGCTCCTCCAGGGTCTCAGAAACTCACCTTGGGGGCCAGGGAGGACTTGAAACTGCCATTTCACAGATTCCTAAGAGACCTCACTGGGATCCCACAAGGAGAGGGGGGAGAAAACAAATTATCCCATGGCCAGTTTCTGCATAGGCAGGGGTAGCTTAGTCCCAGCTAGCAGGGTGGCAAAATGAGGAAACCAGGGTCCCAGAGGCCCAGGGTTTGCAGTGTGGCTCTAGAACTTACCCGTGGAGGGAAGGAACTCACCCACCTCAGCCTCAGTTGCCTTATCTGTGAAATGGGGTTGAAGAGAATTCTCACCTCCAGAGATTGTGCATAGATAAGATCATGCCTGTAAAACATTTCCCACATGCTTGACATGAATCGAAGTCTCAGCAAATGTTGGCTATCGATTGTTCTTGTTGTTCAGTCGTTCAGTTGTGTCCAACTTTTTGCAACCTCTTGGACTGCAGCACGCCAGGCCTCTCTGTCCATCACCAACTCCCAGAGCTTCTTCAAACTGTAGGAAGTTTTGATGCCATCGCATCAGTGATACCATCCAACCATCTCATCCTCTGTCATCCCCTTCTCCTCCTGCCTTCAGTCTTTCTCAGCATCAGAGTCTTTTCCAATGAGTCAGTACTTTGCATCAGGTGGCCAAAGTATTGGAGCTTCAACTTCAGCATCAGTCCTTCCAATGAATATTCAGGGTTGATTTCCTTTAGGATTAACTGGTTTGATCTCCTTGCTGTCAAAAGAACTCTCAAAAGTCTTCTCCAACACCACAGTTTGATCAACGGGATCAGTGATGGCCAAGAGCAGTAAGTCTATTCATTTAAAAATATGCTTAATGGTGCTTCTCATGTGTAGGGGCACAGATCTTGTTAAGATGCAGATTCTGTTCATTGGGCTGGGTGGGGCATGAGACTCTGCATTTTCGACCAGTTTCTGGGTGAAGTTAATGTTGGCCAATTAGAGAAACATGAGATTCGAACCCATTTCCAAACAGAGACCTGTTAAGTCTCAATTAAATGAGCTTATTCCTGAAAATGAGTATACGAGTATGCTAAGTGGCTTCAGTCACGTCCGACTATTTTGGACCCCGTGAATGGTAGCCTGCCAGGCTCCTCTGTCCATGGGATTCTCCAAGTAAGAATACTGGAGTGGGTCGCTGTGCCCTCCTTCAGGGGTTCCTCCTGACCCCCTGTCTCTTATGTCTCCGGCATTTTCAGGTGGGTTCTTTACCACTAGTGCCACCTGGGAAACCCAATTCAGGAGAGGGGAGTGGAGAGGGGTGAATATTATTGAGTAGCTGCTTGGCATTGGATGTGCTGAATGAATTATCTCTTGCAACCCTCACAGCGTATCTGAGGGATATTATCATCTCTTTTTTTCCCGAATGGGGAACAGAGACTCAGATGTCACGTGCTCAGGGTCACAGAGTTCAGTAAAGGACAGGACTGAGATGTGGACTTGCCTGCCTGCCTTCAATCCCATCCCCTTTCTTGATTTCAGAGGCCGCGGCCGGAGCCCGAGAACATAGCTGCAACAGGCGCTCAATTTCCTGGCTGGCAGAATGAGTGGCCTGGGTGTAAACGTCCTCTGAGTTCCCTCCCCAGCCTCCTGTTGGAAGTGTTTCCTGGTCTGTGTGCTCTCTACTCTTACTCAGCATTCACTTGGCTGTATCCCCACACAGCTTCTTAATTTGGTGCTGACGCTCTGCTTACCGACATATCCATGTCGTCCTGTCAAGTTGGGAACACCATGGGGCTGCTGGGGCCACTCATCTTCCTAACAGCTGGCCAAGCAGTGCAGTGGTGACCAGAATAAACTCGGCACCTGGGCCAAAGAGAACATTCTTCCACACCTCCAGAGATGAGCCTTTAAGCGTTCTTCAGGTAGAGAAGGCCACTTGCATCAACTGGAAGCGCTGCAGAGTCCAATTTCATCTTGGAGCCCAGTCTTGGAGTCTTAACTCTGCAGGGCCTGGGTGCTAAAGGGATTTGTTTGAACCCATGGGTGGGGAGGGCTTCCCTGGTGGCTCAGTGGTAAAGAAACTGCCTGCCAATGCAGGAGACTCAGGTTCGAGCCCTGGGTCGGGAAGATCCCCTGGAGAACGAAATGGCAACCCACTCCAGTATTCTTGCCTGGAGAATCCCATGGACAGAGGAACCTGGCGGGCTATAGTCCATGGGGTCACAAAGACTCAGACATGACTGAGTGAGTAAACAGCAACATACATGGAGAGACAGGCAGAGAAACCTACACACCTCAGGAAGACTTCTAAAAGATTCCTCCGTGCTGCAACTGAAACTTGGTGCAATCAAATAAATAAAATTAAAAAATAAAAAGGTCTTATTCATTGAGGTATAATTTCCCTTCAGTAAAATTCACCCTTGTTTAGTATACACAGGAATGAGATTTGACAAATGCTTCCCCTTGTATGAGTCCCACCACAATCAGGATTTCTGTCACCATAAAAATTCCCTTGTGCCTTTTGAAGCAAACCTCCTTGTTTTCCCATTGTTGTTGCTCAGTTGCTCAGTCATGTCTGACTCTTTGCGACCCCGTGGACTGCAGCACGCCAGGCTTCCCTGTCCATCACCAACTCCCAGGCTTGCTCAAACTCATGTGCATTGAGTCGGTGATCTTATCCTCTGTCGTCCCCTTCTCCTCCTGCCTTCAACCTTCCCCAGCATCAGGGTCTTTTCCAGTGGGTCAGTTCTTTGCATCAGGTGGCCAAAGGATTGCAGCTTCAGCATCGGCCCTTCCAACGAATATTCAGGACTGATTTCCTTTAGCATGGACTGGTTGGATCTCCTTGCAGTCCAAGGGACTCTCAAGAGTCTTCTCCAACACCACAGCTCAAAAGCATCTATCCTTTGGCACTCAGCCTTCTTTATGGTCCAACTCTCACATTCATACATGACTACTGAAAAAACCATAACTTTGACTAGATGGACCTTTGTCAGCAAAGTAATGTCTCTGCTTTTTAATATGCTGTCTGGGTTGGTCATGGCTTTTCTTCCAAGCAGCAAGTGTCTTTTAATTTCATGGCTGCAGCCACCATCTGCAGTGATTTTGGAGCCTAAGAAAATAAAGTCTGTCTTTATTTTCATTGTTTCCCCATTTTGTGCTTCATCCAGCCCAGCATTTCACATAACGTCCTCTGCATATAAGTTAAATAAGCTTTGTTTCTCAATAGCCCCTAGCAATCTTTAATCTGTTTCTGTCTCTAGAGATTCAGAATCATGTAGATATGAAATTTTGTGTCTGCCTTCTTTCACTTAGCAGAATGCTTCTGAGATTTCTTTATGCTGTTGTGTGTCTCCTAGTTCATTCATTTTTATTGCTGAGTAGTATTCCATTGTGTGGAGGGAAGCCTTTTGTTTATCTCTTTGCCGGTTGAAGGATACCTGGGTTATTTCCAATTTGGGGTTATTGTGAGTAAAGCTGCCATCAACATTCATGTGCATGTCTTTGTGAAGTGAAACTGTTGGCTTATTTGTTTCACTTGATAGGGAATCACTGAATTGCTTTTCAGAGTGGCTATACTATAATATTTTGCATCCGCATTAGCAAAGTTTGAGCATTCCAGTTGCTCTGCATCTTCACCAAGACTTTGTATTGTCATCTAACTAGTTAATTAGTCAATTAATTAATATTTTAGTCATCCCAGTAGACATGTAGGGGTAGCTCACCGTGGTTTTAAATTCCACTTCCCTAATGTCTAATGAGGTCTGGCATCTTTACCAGTGCTTATTTGCCATCTCTTCTTTGGTGAACTATCTGCTCAACTATTTTGCTTATTTTTCAATTGGGATGTTTGTTTTCTTACTGACTTGTAGGAATTCTTTTCATATTCCAGATGCAAGTTCTTTATCCAATACACGTTGTGCAAATACATAGTTCCTCTCTGAAAATAACTTGTCTTTTCATGTTCTTAAAGAATGCTTTTTGAGGAGGTGAAGTTTTACATTTTTTTAAAGCCCAATTTACCCCTTTTTGTCTTTTATGGTTCATGTACTTTCTAAGAAAAGTTTCGCCTAGCTCAATGTTATAGAGATTTTATCCTACTTTTATTTTCTTGTAAAAGTTTTATAGTTTTAGGTTTTACATTCGGGTCAATGATCCATCTTGAGATTGGGCGAACTTTCATACATGATGTGAACTAAAGGTTAAGGCTTTTTTTTTTTAAATTTTGATCAGCCAATTTTCCCAGTACCATTGATTGAAAGATCTGCTTTACTGAATGATGTAAAACTTTGCCCACCGTTCCATGTAGCATACTTTTTAGTCCAGTGTGAGTGATGGCTGAGAAGGGCTGAAGGTACGGACTGGGGGGAGCCTCGTGTAAGAAGCGGGACTCCAAGTCACGTACCAAGTAGCCCACATGGTAACGAACAGCAAGTGCCTTCCAGATGAAGTCGCCAGCTGCAAAGCAGGGCGCAGGCCAGCCGGGGAGGTGCCTGGTCCGTGTTCCTCTCGGTGTTTCTCAGAGACTCGTACTCGTCTTGCGTAAACTGCAGATTAGGAAAGCGTTAGGTAACAAGAGGGTGACTGGAGAGTATTACACACCAGTCTGGCATGGGGCCACGGAATGCAGCCTGCAGGGACAGCCGTGCCCAGCAAGTCAGATAGAGCTGCAACCGAGACGGACGGCTTCCCCTCTCCTTCCTGCAGCCGGAAGGCAGCCTCTGCTGGGTCTGGCTGTTCTCTGGAGCTTCACTGTCTCACAGCTTCTGGAGGTGACAGTGGGACAGGAAGGCCTTGGGAGCCGTGAAGTTCATTCCTCTTTAAGGAGATGAGGAAAACATTTAGAAATACAAGAGAAATGGACAAATTGACCAATATAGTTGGAGTCATTAGCATCCCTCTGTGATTGATAGATCAAACAGGCAGAAAATCATTAGGCCAGAGATGATCTAAACAGAACGGCCCATTAACCTGATGTGATTATTACTGCAGTAATACTAGCCTCATGTCATGAATTAAGAAGTGCTCCTTTCCTTTTATTTTTTGGAAAAAAATTGTGGAGAATCTGTTTCCTTTCTTCCTTTAATGTTTGGTGTAATTTACTAGTGAAAGCATCTAGAGACCCTGGTGATGTCTTTTTTGGAAGGTTTTGACTATTGACTCAATTTTCAAAATGAATATAGACTTATTAAAATTATCTTTTAAAAATAAAAGGAGGAGGTATGACGCAGAGGCTTTGCCCAGAGGAAAGTTAGCAACAAATAAAAATTCATTCTAGTCCTCCTGCCTGCATCCTGCCCCTCACTCTCAGTCCCCACAATGCTGCCCTTCCTCAGACCACTCAGATATCTGAGGCTCAAATATTTGGGAAGCATCTGCTTCGAGCTCCCAAAGTCTCCCATTTGTAGGGCCTACATGTGATCCCTGCCCTCTAGGTTTTTACACTCAAACCATGGAGGATGTGAATTCACCTGGTTAAAGGTGAAAAGGAGACTGGCCTTCACGGAGTGTCTCCTCTGTGCCAGGCACTGTGTCAGGGGGTCCAAAGGTTATTGGGTTTATTCCTGCAGCAACTCTGTGAAGCTGAGATGGCCATCCTCATTTTCTGTTGTGACAATTGGGGCTCAGAGAAGTTAAGTCATTTACCCAGGACTGCACAGCTAGTCACGTCAGAGACAGGGTGTGAACCCAAGACAGTCAGACCCCAGAGCCTGTGGACTTTCACTAATCATGTTGCCACACTATGTGCCAAGAACTCAGCCAGGGCCTGTGGGAGTCACAGAGCAAAATGGGCCTTGGGGTCACCTACAGGCCCTTGATATCTGGTGAAGGGAGAACAGATTTAACTATGATGTTGAGATAATGTAGACAGCGCCATGGGCTCCCAGGGGGTCTGGGTAGCATTTGTGGAGGAGGTGGCATGTCAGAGGGGTTCTGAAGGACAGAAGCCTGTGCTTTGCAGATACGGGGCTGGGGAAGCAGACACTGGAAAGGGAGAGAACATAGAGGGAATCAGAACGGCACATCATTCTATGGCAAGACCCGTTATGCTTTGCGAATTTGAACTCATTAAATCCTTACAGCAGTCCTAGGAGACAGATATTTTTATTATCTTTTTTTCAGGGAAGGCCCAAAAGGTTAAATAGCTTGCCTGTGGTCACATAACTGGCAGATGATAGAACAGGTAGAAACCCAGCCTCTGGAGGGAGAAGTGAAGTCAGCTGGAGTGTCATATTTGTGGGGGCAGCAGGGCGGAGGGTCAGGTTAAAAATGGAGGCTGGGGCTGGCTCCCAGGGTTCACATGCCAGGCCGGGGAATCTGGCCTTTGTCCTGCGGCCTTGGTGAGCTCAGGGAGGCCTTGAGGTAGGGAGTGAAGTCAGCAAGCTGTGTTTAGGCAGATGACTCTGGTGGAAGGCTGTGGAATGCATGAGAGGAGGAAAGGTTGTAGGTGGGCGGTGGCTTGGGAGGCTGCCATCCTTACTCTGGAGGGCACTGAGCCTGCAGCAGGGCTGGCCGTGGCAGAGGGGACTTGCCCAGCTGCAGGCTATCATCGGAGATGGGTGAGCTATGACGTGTGCTCAGACCATGAAGAATAACAGTGTGGCATTAAAGGTCGGGCTGCGTGCGCGTACCAACTCGCTTCAGTTGTGTCCGACTCTTTGCGACCCTACGGACTGTAGCCCACCAAGCTCCTCTGTCCTGGGATTTTCCAGGCAAGAATACTGAAGTGGGTTGCCATTTCCTTCTCCAGGGGATCTTACTGACCCAGGGATCGAACCTGTGTCTCTAACGTCTCCTGCATTGCAGGCAGATGCTTTACCACTAGCGCCACCTGGGAAGCCATGCTGTGTGGTGTCCATGCAAATGTCATCCCTGGCCTGGAGATCAGAACCCTGTGGGCCAGACTGGCTGAAGACAGCTTCAGGGCAGAGGACTATCTCCTCGGAGGAGGGACAGATGGAAGGAGGAAGCTGTGTACAAGGGTTTCCACTGTCTTTTTCTGTTGTTGTTGTCTTTTTTTTTTTTTCTGGCCCCGAAGCCCTCCTGGTGTGTGGGGTCTTAGTTCCCCAACCAGGGGTCCGAACTTGCACCCCCTGCAGTAAAACGTGAAGTCTTAACCACTGGACTGCCAGAGAAGTCCCGGTTTCCGCTGTCTTGCTGGCCTTATCTGCCCCCTGGGGATACTGCCACCTGTCTGCCTTGGAGGGTTCACAAGCATGCTTTGAAGGCCAAATGAAACAATGCTTGTAAAGTGCTTAAGGAGTTATTGTCTTGTGCCCACATACTGAAGGGGCTTGGTACAGCTTCCTTGAGAAGCTGGGGAGCATCTGGCAGCTGAGGGAGGCTCCTTACTAGCAGACACATTGCCTGCTGATGACCTGGAATGGGGACTGCTTTGCCCTCTACTGACCGCAGGCTCACTCCCTTTCTACAGGAGCAGTGACTGGAGAAGGGCTTTCCACCTTGGAGGAGGGGAAACCTAGATGCTCTAGGCCAAACAAGAGAACTCTCAGTCTTACTTAATTCACCAAACCTTGAGAGCAGGATGCCAGGTTGGGGGTGTGGCTGTGACTCATGCCAGGTCTTTGCCTTCTAGAGGCTCTTGGTTTATCAGCAGATACAACCCAACTGGGATAGAGCATTCCTGTCCCCTTTTAGGAAGATTGCACATCATTGGCCATGTTTAACACCCATGGGGCAGTTTCACTTTTTTTGAACAGTTATCATCGAAAAGGATGAATATGTATTACTTCTCGGTAGAAGTAAATACCTTATTAAAAGTCAATACCTTATTTAACATGATTTTCTTTTCTCTCTCTCATGACGACCAGCAATGTTCCCAAAATGGGATGCACTGTCCAGTTGGGTTCCAGAGTGAAGCTGACTAGAGGAGCAGGCAATCCTTGCTGGACACGTAGGGTGAGTGAAAAGTAAGTCTGGGTTCTTGCAAGGCACCGAGAATCAGGGGAAGCTTGTTGCAGCAGCATAACCTAGCTCAACCTGACTAATACATCAGGAAACAGTCTACCACAGTGGAGAGGTAAGTTCTGGAAATTATTGTGTTCCATGGGAACACAGAGGAGGCAAGGAGGGAACAAAGATTAATCCTGTAGAGAGAAGTCTCTGATGGTTTCTACTTTTGACTTGGTACTTATTTATGCCTTCTAATAAATTTGCAAAGTGGAAGAGTTATCCTCATTTTTCAGGTAAGAGACTTTCAATTCAGAGACGTTAAATTTCTCAGTGTCATTCAGCTTGCTATGCATGGCGATGTCATTAAATTTAGTTCTCCCTGCTACCTACACCCTATTTTCTTTTTTGTGTTAACAGTAGCTAATATATAGTATATGCAGAGTACATCATGAGAAACGCTGGGCTGGAAGAAGCACAAGCTGGAATCAAGATTCCTGGGAGAAATATCAATAACCTCAGATATGCAGATGACACCACCCTTATGGCGGAGAGTGAAGAGGAACTAAAAAGCCTCTTGATGAAAGTGAAAGAGGAGAGTGAAAAAGTTGGCTTAAAGCTTAACATCTTAACATTCAGAAAACTAAGATCACGGCATCTGGTGCAATCACCTTATGGGAAATAGATGGGGAGACAGTGGAAACAGTATCAGACTTTATTTTTGGGGGCTCCAAAATCACTGCAGATGGTGACTGCAGCCATGAAATTAAATGATGCTTACTCCTTGGAAGGAAAGTTATGACCAACCTAGATAGCATATTAAAAAGCAGAGACATTACTTTGCCAACAAAGTTCTGTTTGGTCAAGTCTATGGTTTTTCCAGTGGTCATGTATGGATGTGAGAGTTGGACTGTGAAGAAAGCTGAGCGCCAAAGAATTGATGCTTTTGAACTGTGGTGTTGGAGAAGACTCTTGAGAGTCCCTTAGACTGCAAGGAGATCCAACCAGTCCATCCTAAAGGAGATCAGTCCTGGGTGTTCATTGGAAGGACTGATGCTGAAGCTGAAACTCCAATACTTTGGCCACCTCATGCGAAGTGTTGACTCATTGGAAAAGACCATGATGCTGGGAGGGATTAGGGGCAGGAGGAGAAGGGGATGACAGAGGATGAGATGGCTGGATGGCATCACTGACTTGATGGGCATGAGTTTGAGTAAACTCCGGGAGTTGGTGATGGACAGGGAGGCCTGGCATGCTACGATTCATGGGGTTGCAAAGAGTTGGACACAACTGAGTGACTGAACTGAACTGAACATATAATACCTCTCATGGGCAAGTGTCTAATGGTGTCCTAAGAACTATGCTTGAATGAATATCAGTTAATCAACCCCATGAGTAGGTATACTATAAACCACTTTATAGAAAAGGAAATGGAAATCAAGTGACTTGCCTCATGTAACGCAGCTGACATTTGAAGCCCAGAAGTCTGGGCCCTGAATCCAGGTTCTTAACCACTGTACTGTGCTCAGCCTGGCTCTTCTATGTGGGTTAGATGGATGAACCCTCAAATAACTCCTCACTCTATGTTCCTTGCTTAGGTGATCTCGCCAACACCCGTGGCTTCAACCGTTGTATGCCAACTGTGTACTCAACAGTTCTCCTTAAGCCTCCTTGCTCATTAAACCTCCCTTCCTGAATGTCTGGTGGGTATCACAACCAGTTGCAACCCTCACAGGTCATCTTCAGACTCCAAGTTGTAAACTCCAAACTGCAAACTTCCTGCTGAAAATCCTGCCGTGTCTTCTCAATGTCTTCCCTTAGCATCGGTGCCATGGCCGTTCCTCTCCCTTTGCTGATCTTCTTTTCTAGAATATTCTTTTCTGACTGACTAACCCTCACTGTCCTTTAAGACTGAGGTCAGTAGTAGCTTTACTTATGACAGCCCCAAACTGGAAGCAACCCAAGTGTCCATCAGCTAGTGAACGGATAAAACACTGGTGGTCCATCTATAAGGCAGAACACTGCTTAGCAGCAAAAAGGACTGTACTGATACACAAAAATGTGGATGATTCTCAGAGGCAGGAGGCTAAATGAAAAGGGAAAGAAACAAAAGACTGTGTGGTTCCAGGAAGTTCTAGGAAAGGCAAAACTATAATAGCAAAACTGATCAGTGGTTTCCAGGGATTGGGGGTGGGGAAGACAGGGAAGGAGTACAAAGATACCCAAAGGAATTTTTTTTTTTTAAAGAAGGAAGTAAAACTCTCTTTATTCACAGGTAGTGAAAGTGAAAGTCAATCAGTTATGTCTGACTCTTTGTGACCCCATGGACTATACAGTCCATGGAATTCTCCAGGACAGAGTACTGGAGTGGGTAGCCTTTCCCTTCTCCAGGGTATCCTCCCAACCCAGGGATCAAAGCCAGGTTTCCTGCATTGCAGGCAGATTCTTTACCAGCTGAGCCACAGGGGAAGCCCTATTCACAGGTAATGACTATACAATCTGCAAAAGGGCTTCTAGAGCTAACAAAGGAAATTTGTAAGGTGATAAAATGATTCTAGATCATACTTGTGATGGTGGTTACACAGGCATATACATACGCCAGACTCATCAACTCACTCAAGTATTTAGGAGCACTTAAAACAGATGCATTTTACTTTTGTGAATGACACCCATTGATTTATTTTGCCACACCCCACAGCACATGGAATCCCTGACTTGGGGTGAAATCTGTGCCCCCTGAATTGGCAGGATGGAGTCTTAAATTCTGGACCAAGGAAGTACCTTAAGTTGATTTTTAAGAAGCGTTGTTCCTGGGTTCTGGCCTGGGGACGGCTTGCAGGTCTCTCATGCTATACCGCAGCACTCCTCATGCTGTATTTTCTCAGTCTGTTTTCTGGTTTTTGTCTCACGCTAAGACTTGGATCTCCATGAGACTTATCTTACAGGATCACCCTCACTTAGCACAGTGGCTGATACTCAGTGAACACTCAAGGAGTATTTGTCTGATGAAAAGTTGCTAATGACTTGCTGAAGTAGTGGCGGTACCCGAAGAAATTTTTCCTTGCCTTCAGGGCCAAATTCAAGCCCCCAATCAGTTGGGCTGATAAAATCTGTAATCTGCATGCTGCAGGCTGTATCAAACCTCAGTCAACCATCTCTCAGGTCCAAAGAGAGATCAGGGCAGAGGGTGCAGATGGTGCCTGCCCACCTATCACTGCACCTGGAGCAAACCCTGAGCAGAAGGTCTCTTGGTCACCACCATCCCCTCATCCCCGCCCAGGCCCAAATGTCTATCATGCATCCTAAAATGTAACCTGAAGTCCCAGGAGGGAAGAATCTGCGTCTGTCTTTCTCATGGATATTTCCTGATGCTTGGCATGCAATAAAATCACAATAGCTTTTATATATGATAAAATTGTCAAGTTTGGACACCTGGAATAAGCAAATTGTTAGTGTGTAGCTAAACATATTAAAATCATTTTAATTTTTTAAATGAAGGAATGGTGGGTCCAGGCAGTGGTTGTTTTCCCATCCTAGCCCCCCTGCCACCCCGCCCCCTGCAAATTGTCTTTGACCTTAACTGAGTGGTGGTCTGGCGCTTTGAGGTTAGAAACACAAGAGAGCTGACATCTCTGAGGTGTTAAAGTCTTGATGACCAGGTACATTTTGGAAGGGAGTGGAGAGTGGGACTGGGTTACTGACATTTTGGACATGCTCTGTAGAAAAAAAATTTTTAATAAGCTTCAGGTTTTGTAGAATAGTTTTAGAGTTACAGATCAATTGCAATAGTTCAGAGAGTTCTCATATACTCTACACCCATTTTTCTCTATTATTAATATCTTATATAAGAATGGGACTTTTTTATTTTTTGTATAATTAGTGAACCAATATTAATATTTAAAAATTCAGTTTATTTAGGTTTCTTTACTTTTATTGAATGTCCTTTTCCTGTTCCAGGATGCCATGTAGGATAGCACGTTACACTTAATATTGTGTCTCTTTAGGCTCCTCTTGACTATGAAAGTTTCTAGAATTTTCTTTGTTTTCGACGACCTTTTGAGTTTGACCTTTTAATGAGGTTTGAGGAATAACAGTCTGGTATTTTCTAGACTGTTCCTCAATTGGGATTTGCCTGATGCTTTTCTCATGCTCATTTCTGGAGTTATGGGTTTGGGGGAGGAAGACCATGGAGGTAAGGGGTTGTACTTACTTTTAAGATCTAAATTCGGTTAGTTTAGATGAAAATGTGTTGTGGTTGACACTCTATGCTTGTGAAATTACCATGCTGATAAGAGATAAGGGTGAAATCAAAACAAAACCATTACACAAACGAAAAAATTACACAAACTTTTTTTTGTACCTGCATTCACCGTCCTCTCCACTTCCCGCCCACCCAAAGCAAAAAATTACTGCAATTTCTGAATCTTGATAACTTTTTCTAAATGGACTCAGAATGAACCAGGAAGCCATTGCCTTTCGCACTGGAGATCAGTCTCTTTCTGCTTCAGGGTTTTCTTCCTGAACAAATCTTTGGATCAGAAGGTAGGGAAGTGACTCTGTTCTGAAAGGTCTGCCTGACCAGGGAGCCCCGGACTCTCTCCCTTCCTTCCTCAGGCATTTTAAAGTTCCTGTTATTAAGTTCCAGGAGCTCTTCTTGGGCTGAAAAGACAACCAAGCCCTAAAGCAGGACTGATGCCTGCAGAGAGCTGAATTTGGAAGGAGAGATGCACAACGAATGAAAGTTGTCACGCCACTCATGTCCTGAAAGGGGAGGATGTATCGATACCTGAGACTGAGTGGCCCAACGGAGGCAGGGTGTCATTCTTTCAGGTTTGTATGAAGCTTGCCAATCAAACGTAACCAGGCAGCATAGGAAGCAAATAAAATGAGCATGTTAACAAGCTGGGTAGGCTCTGCTTGTCAGGGCCCAGTGAAAGCAGTATTTAGCAAGGATAGTCTCTCTGCATACACCACCAGCCTTCAAGTGAATGAGAGACACCTTTCCTTTCCAAGTTCTGCCTGCATGACTGCAAATAGTTAGCTTTGTACCTGGGCCCAGGGGAAGTAACATAGTTTGTCTAGAGGCAGTGCTATGTTGTACCAACCCCTAATCCTTAAGTCTTGGGCTTTTCCCCCCACAAAACTAATGTCAAACCGACCCCCAGGAGTGAGCAGCATGGAGCTTTGCAAAATGCTCTGAATCTTAAGCCAGAAAGTTTGGGTTCAATTTTAAACGAATGAAAATTGCCTCTATTTGGGGGCTGTATGAAAAGCCAGCTCCTATACTAAATGCCCTATGTGTATTGCATCATCCAATCCTTCTAACAGTAAGAGATAATGCTATGAACGAGAGTTCCAAATTATCGAGCATTTATTATGTGCCAGGACTGTTTAAAGAGCTTGCTGAGGGTGCCCTCATTTAATTTTCATAACAGCCCTCTAAGTGCATACATCTCAAGTGCTGAGCTCGATCGGTCTTTGCCTCTGCGATAACCCACATTAAGATCAGGACATTTCCCAGCAGGCTCTCTTGTGTCCTTTCCCGGTTTTTACCATCTCCCTACCCCCAAGTGATCTCTCTTTTGACATGCATCACTGAAGATGAGTTTGGTCCATTAAGAAAACTCTTTTTAATTAAGGTGAAATTCACATAACAAAAATCACCACTTAGAATGAGCGATCCAGTGGTGTTTAGTTCATTCACAGGGTTGTGAAACCATCAGCTCTAGCTAGTTCCAAAACATTTTCATCACTCTGCAAGGAAATCCTATGCTCATTAAGCAGTTGGCTCGTTTTTGATCATCAAATATAATGAATCACGCAGCATGGCCCTTTGGGTTTGGCTTCTTTCTCCCCCCATATGCTTGTGAGAGTTACTGTGTTATGTGTGCCGTGGGTACCGATATCATCCCCACTTTTTAGAGGAGACTCAGGCGCAGAGAGGTTAAGTAATCTGCCTACAGTCACACAGCTGGTACATGATGGAGCTGAGCCCCCTGGCAGGGTGGCCTCCAGACTCTGTTCCTGGAGCCTGTGCCTTCTTGCAGGGGAGGAGACCAGCTCCAGGGAGTGAGGGAATAAGCTGAGCGCAGCCAGCCAAGGTTCCAGCGAGATTCCTCTGACTGCAGAGAACAACGTGTTGATAACTAGGCGATTTCCCCCTTGACTAGCTGTGTGACGTGGGGCGCTTCTCTGGGTCCCCGTTTCCCAGTCTTGGTAAAGCCTTCTGAACCTTCCTTGTTGGGCCGTGGGGGGCTTGGTTGAGAGCCCTTGTCAACCTCGGGTTGCCATAAAAACTGTCATTAGGATTTAGTTGACTCTGTTGTGGTTCTTTGGAACTTGGCAGGGGCTGGTGGGCCTCGAGGAGAGCCAGTGCTGCTTGATGGGGAGGGTGTGGGCGGCGGGGCAGGGCCAGTGGGATCCCAGCACTTCCTGTTCTCTCCGAGAGAGCTTGTAGAGCTTTAGTATTTCCTGTGTGGCTCCACCCAGAATTATTATGCCAAACCCCGAAAATCCAGGGTCTCCTCACAAAGGAAAGTTCATCTTCAGAAACATCCTGACAGGCCCTGCTGGAACGCCATAGGATGGCACTGTTATCTTTAAGCAGGTTATTGTCTGTTGGCCCAGAAGTCAGTTTAGGAGCAAAAAAGTAAGTCAACTGACCAGGTGTGGGGCAGTGCTCTCAAAGGGGTAGGTGCTTTGTTGAAATGAGTCCCACCATTTACCCAGGGCCATAAATTGTGCATGTGATACAAAGTGGACTTTTTTATTTTTAATTTCATTTTTTAACACCAGAAACATCTTATATTAGGGTGTAGCCAATTAACAAGGTTGTGATAGTTCCAGATGAACAGTGAAGGTACTCAGCCAAACATATACATGTATCCTTTCTCTCCCGAACCCGGCTCCCATCCAGGCTGGCACATAATATTGAGCAGAGTTCCCTGTGCTATACAATAGGTTTTTTGTTGGTTATCCATGTTAAATACAGCGGTGTGTACATGACTTTCCCAAAGTCCTTGACTGTCCCTTCCCCCGGCAACCATGAGTTAGTTTTCTAAGTCTGTGAGTCTCTTTCTGTCTTGTAAACTCATTTATACCATTTCATTTTAGATTACACATATAAGCGATGTTATATATTTCTCCTCTGTCTGACTTATGCAAAGGGGACTTAATACTTTCAGTCGTATCAATGAATAAAGTAATGTCATATCACGAAACGTCACACTCCGGAATAACAGCTCTCATCTCATCACCCTGCAGTTCCTGTGAAGTTTCCAGTATTCCTCGCAGTCCAGCAGCCGTTCTGTGTGCACATCGGGAAAGATGAGTTCAGGTCGTGGTGGCTTCCTCTGCTCTGTTATCCCTTTGGGCACCACGTCTTCCACTGAAGCCTTGTTTAAATCCCAACACTTCCCTTTCCAAGTGGCTTCTAAGGGGAAACATAAAAAGAACGTTCCAGAAGGCTCTGCTGGCTCAGGGGTGATTTGCCAGAGCAGTTTCCTGGATTACGACCTCTTCCCCCATCAGCAGATCATGTGAAACAAACTCCCGTCAGCTGTAAACCCTGAATGTGGGAAAAAGAGCTGACCCACAGGGCGCATTTTTGTAAAGCTGACATTTCTCATGAATAGCAAATTCCTGAATGTGGGCCGTTGACCAAGCCCAGGAATTCTCATTAGCTGGTGATAATCAGGCATGACTGGCTGCGGAAGGGAGGAGAGGTCATCCGTGTGGGCAGGGAGCGCCTGCTAAGATACTAAACGATCTGTAGGGGCTGCTGCTTCCTTCGCCTCCCCCAAGGCTCTGAGCCTCCCTGGGTACCGCCACCACCCCACCATCCAGCAGCGGAAGGGTGAGTGCTGACCCGGCAAAGGCCTTCCAGACCAGGACCGGCTGGGGTCTGCGCCTCGTTTGGATGGGTCTGTGACCCACTCGTGGGTAAATAGATTACATGCCCCTCCTGGCTGCGGGGTAACAGTTCCTTCCTCAGGCCCCACCCTTCTTCCTGCTTCCTGAGAATGCGACCTCTGATCCCAGCACTTCAGAGTTGAAGGACATCTAGGAAATGAGTTAGGCTGATTGTTTCCCATGCAGAAGTCCTATCCCACCCAGCTCACATCCACACTCCCTGAATAGTCAGCATTAGCTGTTTTTTACCCCCTACCCTCATCTCTGCAGCATTTCCTGGTTTTCCCAAACAGAATTAGTCACTTCCTTCTCTGTGTTCCCGTCATACTCAGAAGCCACAGTATCTCTATAGTCCAACTTTTGTAAAAAAATTTATTTACTTATTTGGCTGTGCCGGGTCTTGACTGTGGCAAGTGGGATCGTCACTGCGGCGTGCCAACTCTTAGCTGCTGCATGTGGGACCTAGTTCCCTGACCGGGGATCAAACCTCGGCCCCCTGCATTGGAAGCTCCAAGTCTTAGCCACTAGACTATCAGCGAAGTCCCCATCTGTGGTCCAATTTTATTTTATGCACACTATGATTTTCTCTTATGAACATATGAAAGCTTGTGAATATTTTTTTTTTCTGCTTTGGCTTCTGGGAAGCTCAAATCCCAATTTGTAGCTGCACCTGGTTAAGGGATTGACATGTATATATTTTGTGAAGTGATTTTCTCCCTGGCTTTATCTGACATTCAGTGTTTCTTTCCTCCATTTCTTTATTTATATGTATTTGGATTATCTCTGTCTATGTGACCTACCACAAATTAAAAAAATGTTGTTTTTCATTATCAACTTTAATGAGGTATAATTTACATACATAAAGTACATCCATTTTAAGTAAAGTTTAATGAGTGTGACAAGTGTATACACCCATGTATCCACCACTACAATAATGATAGGGAATATATTTCTACGATGCCAAAGTTGCCATATACTTGATCCTGGCTACTACTGATCTACTTATAACCACTATATATCAGTCATCTTTTCCTAGAATTTCATATAAATGAAGCCATATAGTATGCAGTCTTCTAGGTCTGGCTTTGTTTACTTGGCATAATGTTTTTGAGATGCTTCCATGATTTTGCATGTACCAACAGTGGTTCCTTTTTATTGCTTAGTAGTATTCCATTGTATGGATATATCACAGTTTGTCCATTGTCCTGTTGATAGACACATGAGCTATTTCCATTTCTGGGTTATTGTGAAAATAACTGCTCTGACTCTCTATATACAAGTGTGTGTAGGAAAAAAAAAAAAGATAGCTGATGTATTATTCAAGGTCCTCCAGAGAAACAGAGCCAATAGGATTTATCTGTCTATCTACCTATTATTTATTTATTGAAATTGGCTCACATAATTATCTAGGCTCTCAAGTTCCTAGATCTGCAGCTGGCAAACTGGAGACCCAGGAGAGCTGATGTTTATGTTTGAGCCTGAAGATTGAAGGCCCACCAGCATTAGGCAGGGCGATCTGTTTCACTCAGTCTACCTATTTAAATGTTAATCCTATCCCAAAACATCTTTACAGAAACAACCAGAATGGTGTTTGACTAAGTATCTGTGATCTAATCAAGGTGGCACATAAAATTGGCCATGGCACCTGGTATCAGTAAACACACATATAAATAGAATAGAATAGAATCCAGTTGGATTATTGGTTTGGGGACTTGCCTCACTGAGTGGGCCATTTTATCAATTATAATACATTCATCTGCAGGCAATAGGCAGTCTAGCACCAATGGCTAGAGTAAATAAAGGTTTTGTGGGGGACACAGGTATTGGTTCAGCTGTTCAACAATGCCATCAGAGGTATGAGTTCTTCTCTTCATCTTCCACATCCTGGTGTTGTGGTCTCATGGTTGCAGGATGCAAGGTTGACATCCTGATCCAGAGGCCTCATGTCAAGAGTGAGGCAGGGGAAAGGGGACTAGGGAAGCAGAAGGAAACTGGGGGATACAGCTGAGCCTGTTCCTTTCTCTCGAGAAAGTAGAGGGGAGTTCCCTGGCTGTCCAGTGCTTAGGACTCACTGCTTTCACTGCTGTGTCCTGAGTTCAGTCCTTGGTCAGAGAACTAAGATGGCCCCCCCAATTTTTTTTTAAAGTAGAGTCTTCCCAAAAACCCCACCTGGGGAATTTCTCCTTATACCTTGTTGGCCAGAAATAGGTCACTTTACACCCTTAAGCTGCAAGGAAACTGAGAAGCAGGGTTGTCGTGCACTGTTTGGTCCAGTCAAAGACATATTGTTACCCCAAATTAAATCAGAGATCAGTAGCAACAAAGCGTGTGGAGTGGATGTTGGGCAAACAACTAACACGTCTGCCACTCATGAAATTCATTGTCAGTGCCTTCATGTGGTGCCTAGCACATGAGAGTGCTTAAGAAATGTATGTTTGGGTGATTTCAGAAGCACCCTGGTAGGGAGAGAGTTGAACCATGAATCAGAAATAGAGGTCTCCATCCCAGCTCTGCCACACCCCACTGTGTGATTTGAATAAGCCAACTGTTTCCCAATTCTGTACAGTGGGACTAATCCTTCCAAAATTAAAATAATACCAGTGAAAGTATTTTGCAAAGGACAAGAGAGACATGAGTCAAAACCACTATTGCTTAGATCCCCAAATGATTGCACTTTCTCCCCAGATCTCAAAATTCTCTGCTCCTCCTCCTGTTCTGCTGTCCTTGATGGCCCATGGACTTCACAGATTCCAGCAGGGAATAGAGATAGTGTCCACCCTTATGATCCAAGTTGGATCATAGAAAAAGTAAGAGAGTTCCAGGAAAAACATCTGCTTCATTGACTACACTAAAGCCTTTGATTGTGTAGATCACAACAAACTGTGGAAAATTCTTAAAGAGTTGAGAATATCAGATCACCCTACCTGCCTCCTGAGAAATCTGTATGCAGGTCATGAAGCAAAAATTAGAACCAGACATGGAACAATGGACTGGTTCCAAACTGGAAAAGGAGTATGTCAAGGCTGTATATTGTCACTCTGCTTATTTAACTTATAAGCAGAGTACATCATGTGAAATTCCAGGCTGGATGAAGCACAAGCTGGAATCAAGATTGCTGGGAGAAATATCAATATGTAAAGGACACCACAAACTGGAATCAAGATTGTTGGGAGAAATATCAATATGTAAAGGACACCACTCTTATGACAGAAAACAAAGAGGAACTAAAGAGCCTCTTGATGAGAATGAAAAAGGAGAGTGAAAAAGCTGGCTTAAAACTCAACATTCAAAAAACAAAGATCATGGCATCTGGTCCCATTACTTCATGGCAAATAGATTGGAAACAATGAAAACGGTGAGAGATTTTATTTTCTTGGGCTACAAAATCATTGCAGATGGTGACTGAAACCACGAAATTAAAAGACACTTGCTCCTTGGAAGAAAAGCTATGACCAACCTAGACAGCATATTTAAAAGCAGAGACATTACTTTGTTGACAACAGACCGTCTAGTCAAGGCTATGGTTTTTCCAGTAGTCATGTATAGATGTGAGAGTTGGATTATAAAGAAAGCTGAGTGCTGAAGGACTGATGCTTTTGAACTGTGATGTTGGAGAAGACTTCTAAGAGTCTCTTGGACTGCAAGGAGATCAAATCAGTCAATCATAAAGGAAATCAGTCCTGAATGTTCATTGATGTTGAAACTGAAGCTGGAATCCTTTGGCCACCAGATGCGACAAACTGACTCATTGGAAAAGACCCTGATGCTGGGAAAGATTGAAGGCAGGAGAAGCAGGGGATGACAGAAGGTGAGATTGTTGAATGGCATCACCGACTCATGGACATGAGTTTGAGCAAGCTCAGGGAGTTGGTGATGGACTAGGAAGTCTGGCGTGCTGCAGTCCACGGGGTCATGAAGAGTCAGACACAACTGAGTGACTGAACTGAACCGAACTCATGACTGGATCATCCTGTCTAGCTTCTGAGCAGCCCATAGACAACTACAGTGAGTCTCCAACTTCTCCCTGCTCTTAGCACCTTCTGGAGGTCGGAGCCTCCGGTGGAGCCCCAGGTGCACACTCCTTCCCTGGGCCAATGCCATGTCACAGCGTCACCAGGGCTGTTGACTGCCCTGACCTTGCTCTCTGTCAGTCAGGAGTCAAAGCTGTGCAAGTCCATCCAGTGGCCCCCATGAAGGGTTTCCCCGAACACTGCGGTGGCCTGGACATTGACTTCCCACACGGACCTGCAAAACTCCTGGCTCCTGACGTCTTTCTGTCCTTATCTTCTCCCTTTCCTTCCTGTGACATTTTAATGCACCAGATCTTCCTTGTCTTGACATTATGACTTAACCCTACTGGCTTTAGTTTTTTTCCCTCTTTAAAAAAGTCTTTAATGAATTTGTTACAATATGGCTTCTGCTTTACATTTTTTTTTTCGGCCATGAGGCATATGAGATCTTAGAATCGAACTAGTACCCCCTGCGTGGGATCAAACTAGTACCCCCTGCATTGAAAGGTGAAGTCTTAACCACTGGGCCAGTCTAGCTTTTTAATTATAGATCCTTTTTTCCCCATCATTTTCAACTTGTACACAACTTGTATCTACCCACCTCATGGTTCCACCACCTTTACCTCCATCTCTTTCCTGAAATAAATAAGCTCCTGAGTGCCAAGTGCCCTGGGGATGTATTAGCTCTTTTCTCCCTAGTGCTCCGTATGGCTTCCGCGTCTCACTGGGCACTTACTGGGCTCGTTCTTGTTTCCTTCACCTTCCACTCTGCCCTCCAGCTGACCCTTGAGGGCTCGTGGAATCCCTGTTCTGACTTCACTCTGCTTCTCTTCTGGGAACACACTTCACTTGAGCAGCTGATCCTGCTTTCACTGTTGATGTTGCCCAGATCAATATTTCCAGCCCAGTCTCTCCTTTCAGAACACTCTTTCAAAATATGAAAGCTGAAACACAGGGAGGTCATGCAATATGTCCATGTTCACAACTATGAAGGGGATGAGATTTAAAAAAATTTTTTTAATTGAAGTCTAGTTGATTTACAGTATTGTATTAGCGGCAGGTCCACAGCAAAGTGATTCAGTTATTTACACATATATACATGTTTTCAGATTATTTTATTACTTTTGTTTTTTTTTTTCAATTTATTTTATTACTACTATTGTAAGATATTGAATATTTTCCCCTGGGTTATATAGTAAATTCCTGTTGTTTACTTATATTTTAAATATAGTAGTTTGTATCAGTTAATTCCCAAACTCCTAATTTATCCCTCTGCCTCCTTCTTTTCCACTTTGGTAACCATAAGTTTGCTTTCTATGTCTGTGAGTCTATTTCTGTTTTGTAAATAAGTTCATTTTTTATCATTTTTTAAGATTCCATATACAATATGTATTTGCCTTTCTCTGTCTGACTTGCTTTACTGAGTATGATAATCTCTAGGTTCATCCATGTTGTTGCAAATGGCAATATTTTCATTCTTTTTATGGCAGAGTAGTAGTCCAATGTGTATACACACCACATCTTAAACCATTCGTCAGTTGGTGGACATTTAGGTTGCTTCCATGTCTTGGCTATTGTCAACAGTACTGCTAGGATGCATGCAGCTTTTGGAATTAGAGTTTTTGTCTTTTCTGGATATATGCCCAGGAGTGGGATTGCTGGATCATATAGTAGCTCTATCTTTAGTTTTTAAAGGAATCTTAATACTGTTTTCCATAGGGCTACTCAAACTTAACATTTGAAGGGGCTGAATATTAACTTTAGCTGTTTATTTCACTGACTTTCTCTCCAACTATCTGTAGAGAAAGAAGAGAGAGGGGCAGCGAGGGGACTCACATTTACTAAGAGCTCACTGTGGGCCAGGGCCTAACTGAGCTGGGCACTTTTGCATCATTACATGTACTCTTTGTGATTTCATCAATTGCTGTTTTATAGGTGAGGAGACTGAGGCTTCCCAGGTGGTTAGTGCTAAAACAATCTGCCTGCAATGCAGGAGACACAGATTTTGATCCCTGGATGAGGAAGATGCCCTGGAGAAGGAAAGGACAACCTACTCCAGTATTCTTGTTTGGGAAATCCCATGAACAAAGGAGGCTTGCAGGCTATAACCTTAGATTTTGCAAAGAGTTGGACACAACTTAATGACCAAACACCAAACTGAGGACCAGGAAGGTAGAATACATTGCCCTTGGTCACACAGCTAGTAAATCTGGCAAGTCGAACTCCAGGCTCCCAACACCAAAGTTCAGGCACTCTCTTTTTTATTACACTGTGTGTCTCTTTAAAAATCCAGGTTTAGACAGACAGCCTTTTACTTTCAATGAGTCCAGACCATGTGACCTTCTGTGCCATTTTTCGGGACAAGCCCTGATGGGAATGGCTATGGAATGAACCTATAACATAGCAGGAGGCACGGATGCCGTCTCAAATTAGCCCGGGTCAGCAGTTGTAGGCTTGGCAGCCACATAATGTCAACCCCGAAATTCCTTGGGCTGGCTCCAATGGGCTTTGCAGCCAGCAGGACACTGCAAGAGCCATGGGAAATCTGTGATCTACTGTTGGCCCCTCCTGCTGCATTGGGACTCAGACTGTTCCAGGATCATCTGACTGGTTGCAGGGGAAAGAAAGAGTGAATCGTCCTGCCTGGGCTGTTTGCAGGAAGCTGTGTGCTTTGCTTGTTAAAGTCTGCCTAGCGTGGAAGAGAATAAATGGGCCTTCCAGGAGGGAGCCTCGCTGAGCAGTAGAAATCATTTTCTTTTGGTCAAGTGCAGATTGCGGGTTGGAGACCTGCTTGCAGGTTTCAGATAGTTTGTGCCAGGCCTGTGGGCCTTGTTTTTGTGTTCTGCTCATTTAGCAAGACTCCATCCTCTTTTACCTCCTTAATCAGGCTTCTGCTAAGAGAATCTAATGCTCACAAAACTTCTAACTTGCCTTTTCACATTACCCTATTATTTTTTCTTTCTCATTTGGTGATTAGTGTCATAAGCACAAATTTTAAAAAGTAACAACACACCAAATGAAAAGTCAGTTGCTCCCTCCTTACTCCCATCCCCCAAGTAAATCTGATGTGTAACTTTAGCCTTCTAAAAACATCCAATTTCATCTTGCAGAGAAAGTCCTCTGGATGAGGCCTAAAGACAATTTAAAACCATATAAAAATACTGACAGCACAGAAAACACAAACCATAAAAGAAAAAAATGATAAATTCTACTTCATCAAGATGAAAATGTAGGCCCTTTGGAAGACACTATTAAGGAAATGAGATGATAAGCCACAGTCTGGGGGGGAGTATTTGTGATGGAAACAATCTAATTAAGAAATGGGCAAAAGATTATTTTTTTATAAACACTTTACCAAAGAATATGTACAAATGGCTAGGAGGTCCATGAAAAGATGCTCTGCACTGTTAGCCATTAGGGAAATGTCAAAACCAAAGTGAAATATTAATACACAGACACTGGGATGACTAAAGTTCAAAAGACCGACAATGCCAACTGCTGGTAAAAATTTGGAGCAACTGGAATTCTTGCACATTGCTGGTGAGAATACAAAATGGAGTAAATGCTTTTTGTTTTTAAGATAGTAAAAAAAAAACAAGCATATTATATTTAGAATTAGCCAACCAGACTCAGATTAGATGATCACAATTTTTTTTTTCTAGTATCCAAAGTACTATAGGCAGGGATTAAATGCACACTGTTTTCTCACTATGAGACCAGGTCAGAGTGTTGGCTGTGGCTGGTCAAGGTCGTAGAGCTTCTCCACAGTGTGTTAGACCTCACACTTATTGACCTTGATATCATCCTTGGTGAACACCAGTGTGACCTTGATCTTCATGGTCAACTTCATGGTCAGACCAACTTGACGGCCCAGTGGTCAAGCTTGTTTCTCCTGGGGATGCTCTTCTTTCATTAGTTGGAAGATAAGTGGCATATGGCTCTTCATTATTTTGATGTCTTTGGACACATTTCAGCCCTGTTTTCCTGGTTATTAAAGCCTTTGCTTTGGTTGAAACAGGGGCTTCATTTTTCACTTTCGGTGCCATGTCCATAAAAATCTGGGAAATCACTTTGGAAAATACTTTGGCAGTTGCTTATGAAGGTAAACATATACTTTCCCTCTGATCAATCAGTCCCCAGAGAAATTAAAATATAAGTCCACACATACACCTGTATGTGAATATTCATAGCAGCTGTACTTGTAACATAGTCCCGACCTGGAAAAAAACCCAGATCTTCATCAGCTGGTAAACAAATAGTGGTACCTCCATGCATTGGAATACAACTCAGTGAAGGAATAAACTCCTGATATGTGAGACAATGTGGGCAAATCTGACCATCATTATGCTTAGTGAAAGAAGCCAGACTTGAAAGGCCACGTATTCTGTGATTCCAAAAGTACAGAGACAGAAATCAGATGAATGGTTGCCAAGGGCTGGGGAAAGAGGGAATAAATAGAAGGGGACTGACTGCCAAAAAGCACAGGAGACCTTTCGGGAATGACAGAAATGTTCTGCATCTTTATTGCGTTAATGGGTACATGACTGCATTTATCAAAAGTCATGAAACAGTATTCTTAAGAAAGATCAGTTTTGTTGCATGTAACTAATACCTCAACAAACCTGGCTAAAAGATAAGGCAAGAGAGTTACCCGGAACACAGGTGGGTCTGGGTTTGAACCCCTGCCTTCTACATTATCTTTGTGACACTGAACAGTTGTCTTGAACTTTCTGTGTGCCCATTGCTACACTTATAAAATGGAGTGTACTGGTTAGGATGGGCCAACTGCAGTAACAAATAGGCCCCAAAAATATATGGTTTAAGAAAGGGTTTTTGGTTCATATTACAGCCTAGAGTGGTTTCAAGTTGGTGCTAGCTCTGTTCTATGTAATCATCTGGGAAAACTGAGGTAGCTCCTAAGGTCACCCTGGAGGTTATTCCAGCCATCCCTTCAACCAGAAGGTAAAGAGTACATGCAGGTCTTACGGGCCAGGCCTGAGTAATGTCTCTATTCACGTTACACTGGAGAGGACGCAGTCCCATGGCCACACCTGGCTGCAGGGGAGGCTGGGAAATGTAGTCTAGCTGTGTGCCCAGGGTGAAGAGAAGAACACTGGTTTTGGTGAGCAGCAAGCAGACTGGGACGAATGGATATGGCACATAACACAGCCCTATTAGTGGCATGATGTGTGGTGGTGTGACTCTCTGTCGTAACATCTTGATAGTATTATCTCAGCCTCAGTAATAAGTATTACAATTGATATTAAAGAACAAGGGCCCAGACTCAAATGCCTACAGGGGCCAAGAATATGAAATAATTGTGAATTTGGCCTGGGTTATAAAAACAGGGAATGGAAGGTCTGTAGCTGAGCTGGAGAGACAGTATCCTGTCTAATGGCTAATCAACTCCCCCAGATTGTAAGCCGCCGTGTTGGGTGAGCAGTGTGCATCTGTGAAGCACCTATGGTGACTTACAACAAAGTCGCATATCCTGCAGATGTTTGATGGTCAGCCAGGGGGTGCAGATTGATGAGGTGGCTTCCAGAATCCATTCTTCCATTTGTCCTGTTGTTAGGATCGTAGCTGGGCTTATAGCCGGTCAGCTAAATCACATTTCCCAACCTTCTCAGCAGTTAGATGTGGCCAACAACCTGAGTGTGGGCTCCCCAGGTGGCACATGGTAAAGAATCCACCTGCCAAAACAGGAGATACAGGTTCGATCCCTGGGTCAGAAAGATCCTCTGGAGAAGGAAGTGACAACCTACTCCAGTGTTCTGGCCTGGGAAATTCCATGGACAGAGAAGCCTGGCAGGTTACAGTCCATGGGTTTGCAAAGAGTCGGCCCCGGCTAAGTGACTGGGCACACACACACAAGAGCCTGAGTGCTTGCCGGTAGCAGTGATGTGTGCCACCTGTGGGTCCGAGACTTGGGTCAGTGGACAAAGCCCTTCTTTGCTCTGACAACTGGAACCTAGCTGTGATGGTGACTCAATTTGGGCCAGGCAGACAGCAACAATATTCTAGTCTAGGGGACGGTGGAGCAACAGGACATGGGCGTCTCTGAATGAATGTGGAGCAGAGCTTCCTTGACGACTTGGACAGCTCACCTCAGGGCTGTTTCATGGAAGAGAATTCTCCATATTGTTTCAGCCATTGCATTTTTGGACCTCTTTGTTAGAGCAGCCCAGGCTTTACCCAACTAACATGACCAGATTCATTTGCTAAATGACTTGCCCTTCTTGCCATCTTTATGCTTCTTTAATTCTAATTCCAGAGTTTAGCTAAATTTAGAGTTGCTACCATGTTAGAGGCCTTCAGAGTTGCTCATGCATGTGTGCATGCTAAGTCGTTTCAGTCGTGTCCAACTCTTTGCAACCCTATGGACTATAGCCTGCCAGGCTCTTCTGTCCACAGGATTCTCCAGGCAAGAATACTGGAGTGGGTTGTCGTGCCCTCCTCCAAGGGATTTTCTTGTCCCCGGGTTTGAACTGATGTCTCTTATGTCTCCTGCATTGGCAAGCAGGTTCTTTATCACTAGTGCCACTTGGGAAGCCCCAGAGCTGCTCACGGATAGTCAAAACTACGATTGTGGAAAATCAGTTTAGTTCAGTTCAGTCGCTCAGTTGTGTCCGACTCTTTGAGATGCCATGAATTGCAGCAGGCCAGGCTTCCCTGCCCATCACCAACTCCTGGTGTTTACTTAAACTCATGTCCATTGAGTTGGTGATGCCATCCAACCATCTCATCCGCTGTCATCTTCTTCTCCCGCCTTCAATCTTTCCCAGCATCAGAGTCTTTTCCAATGGGTCAGTTCTTCACATCAGGTGGCCATAGTATTGGAGTTTCAGCTTCAGCATCAGTCCTTCCAATGAATATTCAGGACTTATTTCCTTTAGGATGGACTGGTTAGATCTCTTTGCTGTCTAAGGGACTCTCAAGAGTCTTCTCCAACACCACAGTGCAAAAGCATCAGTCCTTCGACACTCAGCTTTCTTTATAGTCCAACTCTCACATCCATACATGACTACTGGAAAAACCATAACTTTGACTGGATGGATATTTGTTGTGGAAAATACCAAACATCTAATCAATCAATCACAGAACATGTTTAGAAATTATTTCTTTTCAGCCTGGAACAAGAAGAATGCCTCTCAGAAAGAGAGGGAAGGGAAGCTCCTTTACTGTGCCTGTCTAATGGGCCAGGTGTTGGACTAGGCATTTACAGATGGAATCCCAGGTTCACTCTTATAAGAGTCTAATCATAGAACTGCTGTTGCTTTACACTGTAGATGAAGAAACTGTGGTTCAGAGAGATAAAGTAGCTTTGTTAAACCATAGCATGGAGTTAAAGGAATGGGCTCAAACCGTGCTGATATAAAGGAAATGGGCCCGGCACAGCTGTGAGGTGCCCTTAACTTTCTGCAGACTCCCTCGTGGAGATAGGAGCTCAAAGAAGTTTGGGACATTTTTGAGGGCAGATGAGTAGAGCTTCCAAAATTATAAACCTGATCATGTGCTTTTCTCTTTTATAAACTTTCAACAGGTCCTCATTGCTTTCCGGATAAAATCCCCAATTCTCACCAGCTTGACCATTAAGACTTCAGTCACCTGAGCTCTATATTCTAGCCTCACCTGTCAGCATACCCCTTTTATATATTTCAAGGGCTCTCTTTGTTCCTCTGATCCTGCCTTGACTGTCCATTCTTCTCACATCCCCTCCCCTTTGCTGACTCCTCCATATGTTGCGAGACACAGACATCACCTCCTCCAGGAAGCCTTCTCTCCTGAGATTAAGTAACTTGCTGAAGTCACCCTTTGTAAGTAGCAGGGCTGGAATTCAAACACAGGCTGTGGGACTTGAAGCCCATGCAGGATCCTCTGTGCAATGCTGTCTCAGGTTTTCCAGTCCAAGTCACGTCAATTACTCAGCACTTCTCTCCTGGGCACCTCCTAGCAAAGGCGTTGTGCTGATACAGGGATGCAATGATTCCCAGAGGAGGGAATAAAGAACTATACATGGTTACTGGCCATCTCTGACATCAATGCAGTATTTATTGTATGTTAAGTGCAAGTGCTGTTCTAGAGACTGTACCCATGTTAGACTTATTTTAAGTCTCCCAGGGAACCTTTGTGATAGGTGCTAGATTACTTCCTATTGTACAGGTTGGGAAACTGAGGTTTATAGCTTGCACATAGCTCCTAAAAGGTTGAGCCTGGATTTGCACAGAGTTATTCCCTATGCAGGGTGCAGCCATGATGGAGGTAGCATTTGGATGGGCTTCGAAAGAGAAAGGTCGAGGGGAGATGTATGCTGCTGGATACCAATGAGTAGGTATCCAGCTAACCCTTCCAGACTCAAAGTCAATTCATATGGTAATCCACGACCCACGCCGATACCGTCGCTGGGAAAGGACTTGGAACACCCGTGAGAAGTTGAGCACAATAGTTGAGCAATGCAGCTTCATCTCTTAGGGGATGGAAAATTCTGGAAAGGAAGGTTCTGGGAGTTTGGCAGAGCCACTGGTCTGAGAGTCCCTTCCATGTTCTCACCATAACCTCAGTTTACCTTGCATGTTACTTGCCTTTTCTGTTGTCTATAAAATGTACCCTGCTTCCCCCACTGCCTCCCCTCCAATCCCTGTCTTCTGTTGAAGGTCCCTCATTGCTTGTGACGGTTGTATGCCCTCCCATCTTCCGTCCTCAGTGCAGAGCCAGCCAGCTGTGACACCTTTATCCACATCATTCTTGTTACCCACTAAGCCTGGGTAACATCTGGGCAATGGAGGCAGACCCGCCTGCACTGACACTGGTAGAATAATGAAGCTAGGACTTAGCTCGTCCTGGATTTGCCCAGGATTAAAGGTTCAGAGAGGGAGAGTAAATCTCCTTAGGCCACGTGGAGAATTATTAGAGCATTCCTGTCCTGGTTCTTTTTTTTTTTTTTAAATTTATTTATTTTATTTTTGGCTGTTGCTTTATGGGCTTTTCTCTAATTGCCGCAAGCAGGGGCTACTCTCTAGGTGAAGTGAGTGGGCTTTTCACTTTAGTGGCTTCTCCTGTTGCAGAGCACAGGCTCTAGGGCACACGAAGGCTTCAGTAGTTGTGGCTCCTGGGCTTAACTGCTCTGTGGCATGTGGGATCTTCCCAGACCAGGGATCAAACCCGTGTCTCCTGCATTGACAGGCGGATTCTTTACCACTGAGCCCCTAGGGAAGCCTTTCAAATGGGGGGAGTGATGTCTTTAAGGGTGGTATTTCCCTCTGTGCTCAGTCAGTGTAGAGGCTAGCCCTGCTCACCACCCACCTCATTCATCTTTCAGTTAGATGTGTTTTCTTCTATGAAATGGTAGGACATCGGAGTGGAGGTCAGAGGGTCTTCCTTAGAGCATTGCAGTAGCCTGGAGGTGTCTTGCCCTTACAAAAAGGCTCAAAGGATGTTGCTTAACAAAACAGCCTTTCAAAGAATATCCAGAGCCAGAGGGAGGTCCAGATTCCCTGGGGCTGTTTTGGCATTTCAGCTGCCATGTCAGAAGAGTGCCCTTGTGGTGCATAGGGGTCAGTTTTCCTGAAAAACCTGTTCTGGGGACAGAGTCCAGCCCAGAGGAGTAGGGTGCTAGGCAGCCATCCCAGAGTGAGACCCCTTTAATCTTTGCTCAGCTGGTTGGAAGGGAGCTGAGTAATCATTTATGTGCTCATTGCGACAGGCACCTGGGCCCCAGGTTGAGACAAGTGGCCTCAGGTCGCCTCGATATTAATGTGGCTCATTATGTAGATTGCTTCACTGGGAGATGGGAGATACGCTGGGGCCTTGGGAGTCCCTGCGGGGAAGGCAGGCTTTGTGGGGCCCAGCCCTTCGTGTGCTCATCGATGTTCTGTCTGGGAAAACTGGGGTGTCCGAGCCAGTTCCTGGAGTGGCTGATCCTCACAGCTGCTTTCCCTGTGACAGTCTGCATCTCCAGGATGATCCTGGTGTGGCCGCTCACAGAGAGATGGGCCCTCTGGGAAGGAGAAACTCGGGAGGCAGGTAGAGTGGTGCTGACAGATGGCTCGATAATGATCGAAAGGTACACCTCCCAGGTCTGGAGGGAAATGCCACCCCCTGGAAGTAGGGAAAAGAAAAAAGAAACACTGCTGAGGACAAGTCCTTGCAGGGTATTTGATCCCATAGATGGTGAGTCTGGTTTCACTATTGATCTTGGCTTGACTATTTCTGGCTCTGAAGGGGATAAATGCGTAGGCTCTATTTCCCATTCTCATTGATTATAAGAGGCTATATTGATTTAATAGTGTCTTCTATTTATTTGTGCTCAGTTGCTTCAGTCGTGTCCATCTATGCGACCCCAAGCACTATATAGCCCGCCAGGCTTCTCTGTCCATGGGGTTCTCTGGGCAGGAATAGTGGAGTGGGTTGCCATGACACTGTTAGTAACGTCGAGCATCTTTTCACATCCCTGTGGACCATTTGGATGATTTCCTTGGATAGATGTCTATACAAGTCCTCTGCCCATTTCTTAATCGAATTATTTGTTGTTTGGTTACTGTTTCACTTAAGACACCTTGGAGGCACCTCGAACGAGACATCTCTAAGATTGCCCCTCAGTTTCTTCTCTATTGATTCCCTTTCCTCATTGAGTTTGGCGCTGGTCAAGATGCTTTGGCAGTGTGGCTGGTGCTTAGGCATCTGGCCAGGACGCATCTTCTGGCCTCCTGACTGATAGCTGAGGCTGCTCCTCCCCCCCATCCCTGGGGGACATAGAGAAAGGTCAGGAGGATGGGTTGTCCTCAGGCTGCGGATGCTTACTGGGATGTATACCATCAGGTTGATCGCAAAATGGAAATTGGGAAAGGGTGCCTGGCGGGCAGGGCCCAGGATCTTGGGGCTGGGGGTGGACCCCGGCAGATCCTGCAGCCACAGCCAAGTGCCCTCCCGGCTGCAGTGACAGGTGATGCTTGGGTCCCACTGCTTCTGAGGGCAGCCAACATCTAAGCATCTGTAGAGCCCACAGTCCAGGTGATGCCAGGCTTAACGCTCTTACAGGGACACCTGGCACACAGTATTCAATTCATGTTAGTTGCTGTGATTACTCCCAACATCTTGCTTGGCATTGCTGGTCTCTGGCCCCTTTGGAACACAGCCCTCTGCTCCAATGAACCCTGCCTCCTCCCTTGGTAACTGGTCCTACCATCCACCTACGAGGGTGGAACTGGCCCTCTGGACATCTGAAGAGAGCCAGGAGGGGCTCTCAGTCCTTCACCAAGCTGCCAGGCAAGACTGGACCTGTTCCCTTTAAGACCAAGGGTCCATGGGGCCATTTGCTGAGCCCTACACCAAGAAGGTTAGCATGTGTTTCTATATCCCAGACACAGGTTACTAAAATGGCAACAATACACACAGACCAACAGTGGAATCGGGAGGCAGAAGAGGACATTTTCAGAAGCTAAGAGGCCTGGAATTACATACCAATCATATAATTTTGCACCTTAGTCTTTCCATAATGGTGACCACAATTCCTGCTGAATCCTTCTGAGGGGTCTTGGAAGGAACCAAATGAAGTGAGGGGCAGAACCCGGGGCTCAGATCCCAAGGTCTGCCATTTATTAGCTTTGTGGCTTTGTTGTTGTTTAGTTGCTAAGTCATGTCCGATTCTTTGTGACCCCATGGACTGTAGCCCGCCAGGCTCCTCTGTCCATATGCTTTCCCTGGCAAGAATATTGGAGTAGGTTGCCATTTCCTTCTCCAGGGGATCTTCCTGACCCAGGGATTAAACCCACGTCTCCTGCAGCTCCTGCATTGTCAGGAGGATTCTTTATCACTGCGCCACCAGGGAAGCCCTTGTGGCTTTGAGTGAGCCACATCCTCTCCCAGCTCAATGTTCCTTCCTGTACAATGGGAATTATTACACCAGCCACTGGAGGTGCAGATTCTAATCACAGCAGTACACATGAGAAAAAGGGTGGAGGGTGTGGCCAGGGTCTGCAATGGGCATCCACACATCTAGTTGTGTGTTCTCTGAACCCCTACTCCGGAAATGTGGAGTCCACACTCCGTCTTCATCCAGCAGCTGAGTGTGAGGTCTTGCTCTGCCTTGTTCTTAGAACCTTCCTGGAGAGACTGTCTTAACCTAGAAACTCAGCATGGTATTGTGCAGTAAACCATAGTCAGTTAAGAAGGATATGCAGCTAGGCTGTGTGGATGGGGAGAAAGCAGGTTTTAATCTTCATCACCCTCAAATGATCAAATAAGAAGAAAGGTCGAAATCACCTGTCTGTTTTGGGTTTCGTCTAAAGTGAAAAGTGAGTTCTGTTTTCTGCATCTGCCACTTTGGGGAACATCTGTCTTTTGACAACAGGTGACCTGAAACCAGAAATGATCAAACCAGGGCCCCTGCCCCCCACCCCACCTCCATCCCGACCTCTGGGCCTTTGTCCAGGCAGGCAGAAAACACTTCCACAAAGCGCAGAGCAGGAGGTCCCACACCCAGACTCGAGACTGGCTGCAGGTGGATGGAGCTTGGAACTCAGATCCCGCAGAACTGTTTCTGGATCCAGGTCGGTTTTGGTTCTGGGGCAAAGTCTTGAAAGATCCCTGAGCTGCAGTCTGCAGTTTGGTAGAATAGGGACTGTCCTGAATGCACCTCGGAGACAATAGATGCAAATGTGTGTTGTAAACCGGAAAGCTCGTTGTGTCATGAAACAGTGGGAAAGGGATCATCATTGAGTAAAACTGCCAGTGCGTCTGGCAACTTCCATCAGAAGATTCCTGCACAGCCTGTCCTGGAGGTGGGTGTGTGTGTGTGTGTGTGTGTCCAAACTCAGCTCATGGTGTGGAGACTCAGGAGAATCCCATGGGCTGGTGGAACTTAGCTGTCAGATGACCCGCCATAGGCATCTAGAGGCGTGGCTATGTCCCCGACCTGCAGTCAGGACACCTGAGTTCCTAGCTGGTTTCTGTCACTGTGTGGCTTTGGGCAGGTCACTTTCCTCCTCTGGGCCCTGGTTTCACCTGTGAAATGAGAGGATGGGGACAGGAAGCGACACAGTGTGGCAAAGTATAGACTGACTAGGTAACTTATGTGAAATACTTTTGCAAACTCTATGCATTACAGCATAGAAATAGTGCTGGCTAGGCATTTGAACTCAAGGCTGTCCTCTGGAGCAAGCATGCTGTGTGACCTTGGGCAAGTCACCTCTCTCTGAGCCTTGTTTTCTTCATCGGTTAACTGAGTATCTAGGGCTGGATCAGAAGTTCTAAACCAGCTGCACGTTAGAATCAATTTAGGGGATGGGTATAAAGGTGACCCACCCTGTCCCAGACCAACTCAATCAGAATATCTGGGTGGAGTGTCAGGATCATTTCCAAGCCATCCATTGGTTGCCAGTGCTCCGTCCAGGTTGGGACTATCTGTCTAGTCTATCAGGAGGGCCCCTCTTAGCTTGAGCTTGTCTGATTTCTCAGAAATTGGTGAGATATGGTGGTCACAGGTGTCCCCAACACAGGGGCCACCATCCTCACAGCTGAGATGGGGGATTCTTGCCCAGCTGTGGACCCTCTGTTCTCAGCTCTGGCTGAGTCCAAGAGTTTCCTCAGGGAGTTTTTACGAAACTTCCATGACTGGGTCCCACAGAGAGCAAGTGAATACGATCGCTGGGGGCAAGACATTCCTATTGTATGAGAGTTCTCCAGGGGTTCTAATGTACAACCTGAGCTGAGCTGAGAGCCACTGGTTAAAAAAGTGCCAGCAGGGACTTCCATGATGGTCCTGTGGTTAAGATCTGTCTTCCAGTGCAGGGAAACTAAGTTTCCATGTGGCACATGCCACAGGGCAGCTAAGCCCAAGCCCCACGACTAGAGAGGAGCCCCAGGTGCTGAAACAAAAGATCCTGAGGGACACAGAGAAGATCCTGTGTGCCAAAACTGAGACCTGATGCAGCCAAAAAGCTTAAATAAATAAATATTAAAAAAGCAAAGGGACAGAGAACCAGAGGAAGCAGAGACCCTTACCTCCTGGCCCCTTCCTTTCTTTGCCTGGAGTGCTCATGGCCTCCTAGCTTTGATGGTTAGCTGTGAGTGAGGCAGGTGGTCTAAAGGCTAAGGGCGGGGACTCTGAAGCCAGGTGGCCTGGTGAATTCCAGCTCTACCTCTTTACTGGCTGTGTAACTGGGTTCAAACCACATGATCACTCTTTAGCCTCAGTTTGTCTATTTGTAAACTGGGGCCCATGAGAGTACCCACCTCATGGCATTGTGGAGGTTGAATGAATTAATGCATGAAAGGGCTACAGAATGGGGCTTGGCGCAGAGCATGGCGGCCCTAATTTGGGGGTAGGCACTGAGTCTTGCTCACTCTAGACTCCAGTGTTAGAATCCAGTAGTCCCACCAGTGACCTGTTGCCTGCCTGCCTTCTCAGTCACTTCAGTTGTGTCCAACTCTTTGTGACCCCATGGATTGTAGCCCTCCAGGCTCCTCTGTTGGTGGGGTTTTCCTAGCAAGAATATTGGAGTGTGTTGCCATTTCCTCCTCCAGGGGATATTCCTGACCCAGGGATTGAACCTGTGTCTCCTGCATTGCAGGTGGATTCTTTACTGCTGAGCCACTGCCTGGTGATCTGTTAGGTTGGATTAAAGAGAAGCTTCTCTATAAACAATGGGCTCATTGCCCATATTTCTCAAGTTCCTGCCTTGATCTTTTTGCCCTTAAACTTGTTAACTAATTCAGTGGTTCTTAACCATGATTGTGGATCGAAATTACTGGGAGAATTTTTGAGAATGCAGCTCACTGGGCCTAAACTTCTGCTGCCTCACCCCCAATCATAGTTCCTATTCAGTAGGTCGTGGGGTGGGGGTGGAGGTCCAGGAGTTTGGGATTTGCCTCTCAAGGGACTTTGATATTCAGCCAGGGCTGAGAAAGTCTGCCCTCAGTGTGACTTCATGGGAGTCCGGTGACTTACCTTTGTACACACACTCACGGATCAGAGGGAAGTTGTCTCCAGTCTAGGTGTCTGGAGTTTTGATTCAAGAAAGTACACCTTGGCAAATTATTTTCTAATAGTAAGGAAGTTTTTCCATGGAGCCATTTATATTTTCTCGCCTTGTGGTAGATTTGAAAAACATGTTTTTCAGCATCTGCTATAAAGAGGAAGAATCTGTTTCTTGATTCCTAAAACCTGAACTGATTCTGGGGAGTTGCTTGGACCAGCAGAACGTGGTGGAAGTGAGGTTGTGTGAGTTCTGGAACTGAGGCATCCAGATATTCTGTGGCTTTCACCTTTGCCCCTTGGGATGCTCTCCCGAGACCCCCACATAAGGCAGCCAGTAGTTCACCAACTGAAAGATGAGAGGCCACATGGAGGAGAACTGGGGTGACCCCGACAACAGCCAGCACCATCTACCAGACTCATGAGTGAGGCCATCTTGGACCTTCCACTCCAACTGATCTTCCAATGGACCCAGATAAAACCAGCAAAGGAACTGTTTAGCCCACCAGCAGAACTATGAGAAGTCACAGTCACTGTTTTAAACCATGATGTTTTGGCCTGATTTGTTACATAGTAATAGATGGCTAAGATACATCTTATCCATCTCTTTCAACCCAGGAACTCTATCATCAGTACAAGTCCCCAAAATAAGGGGCAAAAACTTACTCCCCCAAACTCCTGGGGGTTGAACCTGGCCTCCAGGTTTAGCCCAACTGGCTAAACAGCCCCAGAGGAGGCCCATGTGGGGGTTATTGGGGTCAAGGTGATGCAGACACCTGGTGGCCTGCTCGTCTTGGGAAGCTTTCTCCTGTAGGTGGCCTGAGGCTCCAACTGTCCCCATCAACCTCTGTTCACATTGTGGCAATATCCATTCTGTGGCCCCAGAGCCTTGGGAAATCCTGGCGCAATCATGAATGAGTTAAATGCTATCTGATCAGAAGCCAGAGGGCCTGTTTTCATTTTCAAAACTCTGTGTGTCAGTGACTCTAATGCAATGTCCAGCAATGTCTTGAGCAAGTGACCGGCAGGGGACATAGGATGCTATTTACTCAAGATAGCCCCATCACGCAAAAGCGACTTGCCTAACCAGGTTTGTAAGCGATTGTTACGAGACCACCATTGCAACAGGCATGGCCCTGGGTGATGGTCTCAGGAAGGGGCTGATCCCTCCCCACAAGGCCAAATTTGGGGCCATCTCTCTGCTTTTGGAGTTCTCAGGGCCCTGGGTCTCTGGCAAAAGAGCAGAGAAAAAGCACAGTTGGGAAATCTCACTTGAATGTGGAGTGGTCCTTTTAAGGATGGATGCTCTGGGGAAGAAAGCTTCTTGCTACCTGAAAGGATACAGCTGCTGGAACAGAAGAGGCTGGAGGGGTGGCTGAGACTTGTGGTTGGTGAGGATGATGTGGTCTGGCTCATAAGTCAGTTGCTGAACAAGAACGAGGCTGCTTGGGCTTTTGAAAAGATTGGTTTGGGTAATAAATCTACGGGGTTGGGACGGGGCTGGGGCAGAGTGGGTCACTCTCCAGCACCAAAACCATGGTGATAGTGGCCACAATTCTGCCTACCCTCAGGGCTGGCTTTATGGTTGTTTGGGGAAGGTCAAATTATTAAATCCTTCATCATTTCTACCTTTGTTCTCTTGGCTGAAATCTGAGTACTTTCCACACCTTTATCTGAATAGCTCTTATGATTTAAAAGTATTTTCATACATTCTCTCAAATAATCCTCACAACAACCCCAAGAGATAGGCATCATTATACCCATTTTACAGCTGGGAAAGTTGAGGCTTAGAGAAGTTAAATGTCTGGTACACAGATTTCAAGTCATGTGTCCTATGGAAATATAAAGCAAGTCAGAAATGGGGCCTGCACACATAATTTAATTCTGGCAGTTACATTAAAAAATGTAAAAATAAACAGGTAAAATGAATTTTAGTAATATAGTTTTAGCCTGCTATATCCATAATCACTTAAATATGTAATCAGTATAAGCTTTATTGAACAATTTTGTGTTCTGTTTTCATATTATTATTTTTTCATGTCTTCGAAATCTACAATGTACTTTATACTTACAACACATCTCAGCTGGACTTGTCACATTTCTAATGTTCAGGAGGCACTGAAGGCCAGCACTGCTGTGTTGGATGGCACAGTTCTAGAACCTCTGACTCTCTGACTCTCTCTTTCCTCACAGCATCTGTCTTCCTGTACTATGCATCCTGTTTCCCCCGTTTCTAAAGGTGCTTGAACCAAAGTATTTCCAAGGGCTTTTCCAGTTCCAAGGTTTTCTGATTCCAGAGTGGAGCCAGGATTCTGTCCAGGCTTCTCATAGACCCAAGACACAGAGGATCCAGGAAACATGAAGAAAGGGCTCTAGAAACCTGCACACAGGTTGGTATGTTTCTTTCTCTGTGGCCTGCAGGAGTACACAGCAACAGACAGACATAGGGACATACACATACACAGGCCCCAATGACAGTCTCATAGGCAGAGTTCCCCAGACCCCGAGATAATAGATGCAAGACACACAGTTACAAAACCAAACACAGAGACACAGCCCCCATGATGGAGGCTGAGGAAGTGAGGGGAGCTCGGGTGACCCCGAATGCATTCTTGGTGTTCTTGTGAACAAAATGCACTTATCACCAGGGCCATCATGCTCCATAAGATCCAGATAAAATTACTATAAGCACCCCAAACCCCAACCCGTCACTTCCATTTTTTCTCTCTCTATATGTGTGTGTGCGTTTGCATTGTGCACAGGTCACTCTTTGCACATGGATGCTGGGTGACTGTGTAAGAAGTATTTCCAGCCACAGGTGTGGTTAAGCAATGTCGGACGACCACCTTCAGGAGGTCCTTGTGGCCCCAACCAGACATGTCTGAATCCATCTCCCCAGCCCCTTCGGATTGCGCCTCCGTTTCTCCAATACCCAAATGCTGTTTTCTTTCCTTAGTATCAACCATGCATTTCTTGCCTTTTTGGTCTTCCAGTTTACAAATCCTCCGTTCCCTCTGCCTGTGGGAATATAAAGTGCTCCCCCAACTTCTGTTACTTCCAGACAGAGTCTCTGTCTTGCCCCTCATCTTCCCCAGTGCGAGTCTTAGACCATCTCTTTGCTCTGTACACCCCAAGTCTCCAAGCTCTTGAAGTTAGGAGATGCTCCTGAAGATCTTTGGGGGCTCACAAGGAGGACCTCTTTCTTCTCCCCAGTCCCCCAGCCCCATCCCTGCTCGCTCCCAAGTCTTACCATTTCTAAGGTGAAACACCTCCCTGCCACTGGTCATCCCCCCAAATCCCTTCCTAGTCTCATCCTACCTTGTAAATACCCAGCGAAGTATTTGTGATTCCCCCTGCCCCAAACACCTGAAACAAAATCAGCTCTCTCCTTCAGAGGAATCCTGCTGTCAGCTTTCACTTATATACTTCTCCTGTCTTTAATTCATGGATTGAGATTATAACTGGGCAAGACCTTTAACCCGGGGTCTCCAACTCTCCAGCTATTTGCTGATCTCTGCTTTCAGGAGGGTGAAGCAGGTGTCTCCCAGGGACGTGAGGCCTTTCTGCCACTCAATATCTGTCCCCTGTTGCTGCACCTAAATGCTCACACGCCCCGGGGGCTCTTCTCAGTGTTTCATATAATCTCTTTGAATTTTCAAAATAGCCTTAGGAGGTAGGTACTATTACTACCCAGATTTTGCAAACAACACAGCTGAGACAGAGAAGTTAGTGACTCGCCCAAGATCATGCAACTCGGGAGCCACGGCACTGGGAATCCGCCCTGGTGCTGTCCTGGTAGCCAGCCCCCTCTTTGGGACTTTCTGCTCTGGGTTTGTGCGTGCAGGCCCCTTCTCTGTGACTTGGCAGAGCTGTGGGTAGGGTGACAAAATTTCGCTGTAGGTGGGTAAGAAGTTTAGGATCGAAATCCCAAGGGATGGGATATTTACTGATGAGATGCTGTGGTGTCAGGTGGGGCTGCCACCAACCTCCTGCCAGTGTACCCCAAGGGCAGCAGTAAGTTTTGCTGTCATCAGGGCGGTGGCCTTAGAAAGCAGGGTGCTTTCTCTGGGTGTCTGAACTCTTCCGCCTCTTTCTCCCATTCCTCCGTTCCCCATCAAAGTGACTGAGCCACTTAGCTGCTTTGAAGCCCTTTGCAACTCGAGTTGCTCATTCTGATAGAGGGATGTTCCCTGAGACTCTCTGTGGGCCCCTGGAGGCATTGCCCAACACCATGTTTGTCAAATGATCGACATGGTCCGGTGTTTTGAAATAAAGTTCTTAAAGTGAAGGCAAAAGGTTTTTTTTTTGTTTGTTTGTTTTGTTTTTCTCCACACAGAGGAGAATTTCTCTGCACTGTGGAAGGGGTGCGTGATTCTAGATAGATAAAGAAACCTGTCTAAACTCAGGAAGTACAAACAGGACTAGAATCTCCATTGGTTTTTGGGAGAAATCAGTTTTCTTCCCAGAGCAACTGCATGATGGGGGAGGCAGTTGGCAAAGCTTGAGGGGGAGAGGGGATGGTGAAGTAGAGATGATGACTGCAGGGTGAATGGCGGGGAGGTAGATCAGGGAGCAGATCATGGAACGAGCTGGTCAGCCCCCTGTAGGGAAAGGCATGTGGTTTAACAGGCTGCAGCGGCTGGGGTGGATGGGCTGTTTGGCTTAGTGTAAGAAGGAAGGAGAGTGATTATATGGGTCCATAGTATAAAGGGATGCTGCGAAGGTGGTGCTTAGGGATATGTATGTGTTTTGTCTGGAGTGTAGGATTATGACTTGAATAGTGTATTAAGAGTGCATTGGGCAACATGTAACAGAAAACTCAACCCATCGTGGCTTCAATAAGAAGGGGATTATTTTCTTCACAAAACAAGACTTCTGAATGGGTAGGCAAGAGCTGGTGCAGAAACTCAACAATGTCATCCAGGTCCAGGCTTTCTTGATCTTCTCGACCCACCATCTTGGTGTGTTGACTTTTGACCTTCTGGTTGCGAGATGGGCATTGTGCCCATCTGCTAGGCAGGAGGAAGGAGCAAGAGATCACACCAGCTGGGGCTGTTTACTTTTTATTGGGAAAGTCATAAACTTTCCCAGTTGCCTCCCCACTTTCCAGCAAACTTCTGCTTAGATTTCACCGGTTGGCCACAACTGTGCCATATGGTGACCCCTTTAACAGCAAGGGAGATGGGGAAGTGAATTATTTGCTTTTCCCACCTATCTACTAGAGGAAGTCGTGGGAGAAGGAGGTGGGGGTGGGTGTGGATTGGTCAATCTCTAGAGCTGCTCTAAGTGGGAGACTGAAATGATGTGGGGGGTGTTGCAGGGTAGGTAAGTAGGTAGTTGGGAAGGCGGTCCTGCAGAAGGAATATCAGCTTTTTGCTCAGGCATCGTGTAGTCCAACTCTGCTAGCCACAGAGATCTTGGCTAGCTACTTACCTTCTCTAAGTTTTCCTTGTGGGGCACATACCCTGCTGTGTGTGAACGCCTAGCACAGGATACAACACTTAGTTGGTGCCCAGCCAAAGGGAATGTAACTGTGTGAAAGTGTATGGAGGGTGGTGAGTTTTCAGCCAGGAGGGGAGGGATATTCAAAGTCTACTCCTCAATCCCTATCTCGATCAAAATCTTGCTCCAGTACGAGCTCTAAGACTTGGGTCCCTCCCTGTTTGTGTTTCAGTTCGGATGTCTCAAAAGAGCTTGTTGGGTAGGCGATGGAGTTTGGTTCCTTCAGGGCCGAGGCCCCGGGAGAGGGGGCAGCCGGAAGGGGTGGGGTGTGGGAGTCGGGGGCCAGACGCACCCTTCCCTAAGAAGGAATTGGGTGGGGCTTCCCTGGTGGCTCAGTGGTAAAGAACCCAGCTGCCAGTGCAGGACACACGGGTTCGACCCCTGGTCTGGGAAGATCCCACTTGCTGTGGAGCAACTAAGCCTGTGTGCCACGGCTACCGAGACTGAGCTCTAGAGCCCGGGAACCACAGCTTCCGAAGCCCACGTGTCCTGGAGCCTGAGGTCGGCAACAAGGGAAGCCCCTGCAGCGAGCAGCCCGCGCGCTGCAGCAAAGAGCCCCTTCTCAGCAACAGAGACCCAGCATGGCCAGAAGTAAATAAGTCAGTAAAAATGTAAGACAGGAGTGGGTGTGAGGCAGGCTGTCTAGCACTTTCCCCATGGTCTCACTGAGGAACCCTCGAAGGTGGATGTCACTGACCTCGTTCTCAACACAGGGAAGCTGAGGCTCAGAGGGGAAAGTTCATCGTTTGGAATACCCCAGTTTGGAGTATGTGTGGGACCTGGGGGCTTGAGGAAATCCCAGGGCATCCTAGGGGGTGGGTGTGGGTGGAGAATCAGCCGGCCGGGCCTCCTGGCGGGGGTGGGCAAGGCAGCCTGTGAGTGTGAGAAGGCGGGCTCCCAGCTCCGAAGCAGCAGGTCAGGGAGAGGCTGAAGGGTGCTGTGGTGATGAAACCTTTGTGACTCATTTCTACCCGGTGGCTTTTCCACCGAGCGTGCTCTGGAGGCCAAGCTACCCCCCGGGGGGTTCGGGGTGGGGAGTGAGGGGCCCCGAGTATCTTTCCAAGGCCTCCCTGTCGTATGGGGGCTTTTGTCCCTGAGCGTTCACATGTGACATTCTGGCCCTCAGCTGGTCTTTGCCCTTCCTGGCTGAGGGCTGCTCTCACAAATGTGGGCCCAGTCTTAGCTTCTCCAGGAAGTCTTCTCTGATTGCCCCCACCCACCACACACACCTGCATGTAGAGGGCACTCAGCTTCTGTAGGTGAGTCCCACTTTGCTCACTACGGAAGTGCAGATGCTCAGAGTAGGCAAATAAAGGGGACTGTTCTTCACTTTACAAGTGTCCCAGTATCTGCCTTTGTCAAATATCAACACATCAACACATACTAGAAATTGATTTGATGTGCGGAAATTAGATTCAAGCCCAGACTAGTATTAAGACCTACAATAAAGGACACTTGGGTTCAGATTCAATCGTTTACATGTTTTATTTTTTGAAAGCTGGTTGAATTCACTTCCCCTCCCCCGTCTCCTTTTGATGGGAAAGCAACATAAAAATAACACTAAAGATTTCTTTTTTTGGAAGAAAGAGGAAAAAAAAAAATCCTTTCCACCCATCAGCCCTCTTCTTTTTGAACATTCCACTCTCTGTTCACATGCATGTAGACTGAAATAGCCACAGTCGTGGAACTTTGACTTGACTGCTGGGCTGCGAGCTTCCTGGGAGGAAGCAGAGACCTCTGTCATTCACCTGGAAGTCAGCAGAGTGCCAGCCAGCGGCGGCAGACTCTGGCTGTGTGCGTGCTAAGTCCCTTCAGTCGTGTCCAGCGCTTTGTGAGTCTATTGCTGTAACCCACCAGGCTTCTCTGTCCGTGGGATTCTCCAGGCAAGAATACCGGAGTGGGTGGCCATAACCTCCTCCAGGGGATCTTCCTGACCCAGGGATCAAACCCGTGTCTCTTAAGCCTGTATTGGCAGGCAGGTTCTTTCCCACTAGCACCACCTGGGAAGCCCAGACACTGGCTACCGGGGTTATCGTTACTATTGCTGTGGCTTCTAGCATGGTTGAGTCAGGGGTCAAGATCACTGCCCTCATTCGGCAATTTTAGGTAACCCCCTCCTTCATTTGATCCTCACAGCCATCTTGCAGGGTAGGTGTTATTCCCGTCCTTTTACAGAACAGGAAAAAGCTGCTTACCTGCCAGAATTATAGAATTACCAACTGGCCAAGCTAGGATTTGAACCTATTACCTTTGAGCTTATCACCTATAGTTTTTTTTTTTCCTTTGGGGTTCAGTAGTTGCGGCACAGCTGCAGTTAGTTGTCATGAGGCTTGTGGGATCTTCCCAGAGCAGGGATTGAACCTGCATCCCCTGCACTGGCCGGCAGATTCTTTGAACCACGAGGGAAGCCTGAGCCTATAGTTTTTTCATTGCACTAGGGTTTCTCAAAATGCAGCACTATTCATATTTGGGGCTGGATATTCTTGGCTGTGTGGGGGCTGTCCTATGCATTATAAGATGTTTAGCAGTGTCCCTAGACTCCACTCACTAAATACCAGCAGCCCTCTCTGCCCCCTCCACCCCTCGATCGTAACAGCCAAACATGTTTCCAGACATTGGCTAATGTCCTCTAAGGCAGAAAATATCCCAGGGCTAAGAAGCACTGTTGCACAGTAAAGACCAGCAGACCATGTAGCCTGTTTCTTTCATGTCCTTTCCCGGAGTCTAGGGCTTCATGTACAGTAGGTGCCAATCCACGTGGCTGCCTGCCAGGGCCCTTGCTGTCTGCGTTTGTGGTTGGTCCGCAGGCAGGTTCCTGCTGCTTAAGAGGTACAGAAATGAGGATTTGTGTCCAGTCTCTGGCTCAGCCTAGCAGGTCCTGACACCCCATCCAAGAATTTGGGATTTGCTTGTCCCTGGCTACACCCAGCCGTGTTTGGGAGACTTACCTTTGGGGTGAGGCCTTGGCTGCTGCGGGCACACCCCGCAGCATTGTACGAAACAGGAACATGCACCCGTTCCTTCGCCCGGTGCCAGGCTTGGTGAACAGAGCCTGGGCTGTATTCCTGCCTCCACTCACCCTCTCGGATGTTCTTGTAGAATCCACAATTTGAACGACCTTTCATAGCGGCCTCAACGTAGAATATTTTGCTAACTCTCTCTCTCTCTCCTTCCATCCCGTGTTGGCAGGGGAAGCTCATAGATGAAGCCTAAACCTGCCTTGTGATCTGAGACTGAACCTTTTCCTCCCCCAGATGTGCCCTGGACTTGCTCCTTTACTCACTCAACAAATACATGAGATATCTACTTTGTGCAAGGACGTGTCTAGACAACTGGGTTTGGAGCACCAGGAATGAGGTATATGATACGATGTAGCATAGTGATTCTTCAAGTCTGGTTCAGGGACCCTTGCAGGGGGTCTGTGAGATACTAAGATTTTCTTCATTATGCTTTAATCCAAACCATGTATTACACAGTCCTGAATACAGAAGAAGAGATGGAAGCCCAGCTGCTTTCTCTTAAGCTTGGCATGAAGGAGATGTGCCAGATGCAAAACATTGCCACCCTTCTCAGTAATTTTTGTTTTGTTTTGGAAAATAGGGCTATTTTTTGTGAAAAGATATATAATATCTTAAGTATTTCATATTTATGTTAAAGTGAAACAGGTTTCTTGTTATTTCAGTTGAATTAATGAACATTAAAATTTGAAAAATGTTGGGATTTCTTTGAAGGTTCAGTGGTTAAGACTGTGCTTCCAATGCAGGGGTTGTGGGTTCGATCCCTGGTCGGGGAACTAAAATCCCACATGGTGTGGTGTGGTCAAAAATAAATAAATGAAAACACTTTATTTTCTATTGGAGCAAACATCAGTAGATAGAATCCACAAAAATGAAAGCTCACTGGGGGCCTGCATAATTGTTAAGACTGTAATAAGTGCCTGAGGCCAAAGGTCTGGGGACTGCTTATGTGGTGGGGCAGAGCCCTGGGCTTGGAGAACTGAACTTCAACACCAACCCAGTTCTTCATTAGCAGGTTGTGAACTCTGGGCAGGTCCCTTAACTTGTTCGAGCCTCAGGTTTCTCGTTATACAACGGGAACCTGATGGCCTCCTCAGAGGGTGATTGTGAGAATTTGGGTCGCTCGCTGGAGCCTGTGATCTGTGGAAGGTACTACGGGTCCCGGAGGTGAGCTGCGGGTGGTGTCGAGGAGCTTCAGGGGGACGTGTTGAGTGGACAGTGCCATGGGGGGAGGGGATACCAGTTTCCCCCACAAGGTAAATATGTGAGGATTGGGAAAGTTGGTCAAAGGAAAGGAATTCAGTTTGTGAAATAGCTTCAAAGGGGAATTGGAGGCAATGTGTTTTGCCTTTGATTATTTTGATTGTAGCCAGTGTTAAGTTTTGTAAACTTCTGCTCATGGTTCTCCTCTCCCTCTTTTCAACAGACAGAAAGGTCTTCTTAAGGTGCAACTAGCTGTCCCTTGCTGGGGTCCCCTCAGGGGAGGTAGCCGCCATGTCTGCTGGACACAGAGCCCTGGGAAGTGGCTTCAGAGAAGTGCAAAGGCCCATGAGTGTCAAGAGGGGACCAGGCATTAGTCCTGACCAGGCAGCTGAGGAGGGGCTTTGCCACCAGACTTGCCACGCTGGGGGCAGCAAAATGGCCTTTCCGTCACCCTGTCATGGCACTGAATTTCTGCCATGTGAGATTTCTTCTGTTGGCTCTGGTTCATATTTACCAGGACCCTTGTTCTCCATAAGTATGAATAATAGAACAACTTGTCACCAGCCAATGAATGCCTCATGGTGGCCTTATTTGTTTGATAACAGAAAGCAGGGCTTTGGGATCATGACCTGGAGAACAGATAAATGTTGAATGTCACAGGCCCTACTGAGTTTCCAGCTCTGTGTCTTAGCTCTTGGTTCTCCTGAGGCCCCTAGAACCCAGCCGTGGGTTTAGGACCACTCCTGTCCTGGAGAGGTTGGGTCTCAAATCTTTAAATACCAGGGACTTAGCATTCTTCCTCCCTCAGCTCCCTTTTGCCTTATCTGTTCCAATTCTTGTTCAAGTCTTTTATGACCCCCACCTAACAAGGCACTACTTGCTTAAAGACTGAGAAATATCAAATTGGAAATTTGTATGATATTTAGGAGCTTGTGTTGGCCCTGAGATCTCTATCTTCATCTTGATGATGCAACTTAACTACTGTTCTTCTAATGAATTTTTGGTGGCTTCATTAAGGCCTCTCATGGGTGGAGTTAGCAGAATACTGCTTCCTCTCTGAAATGTCCACATTCTGATTCCTGGAATTTGTGAATATGTTGCCTCACCTGGCAAAAGGGACTTTGCACAAGATGTAATTAAGTTAAGGCTCTTGAGATCGGAGATTATCCTGGATTATCCGGAGGGCCTGATGTAATCTCAAGGGTCCTTAGGAGAGGGAGGCAGGAGGGTCAGAGGCAGAAAAGGAAAGGTAATGATGGATGCAGAGGCTGGGTTGATGTGGTTCCTGGCTGTGAAGATGGAGGCAGGGGCCCTGAGCCAAGATTCCAGCCTTAAAAGCTGGAGAAGGCAAGCAAACAGATTTTCTCCTAGAATTTCCAGGAAGGAGCACAATCTTGCCAATATGACCCATTGAAACCCAGTCTGGACTTCTGACTCCCGGGATTATAATATAATAAATTCGTGTTGTTTTAAACTGGTAAGTCTGTGGGGTTCTGTTATAGTAAAAATAGGAAACAAGTACAGTTGGAAATAAGGACAGTCAGAAACTGATGAAGCGGCAGTAGATACCTCAGGATGCGAGAATACGTCCTGGTATAAACAATGCTTGTTGACGTTTGGCAGAAACCAACAAAATTCTGTAAAGCAATTATTCTTCAATCAAAAAATAAATTAAAAAAACAAAAACCATATGGTAGCCATATTAAAAATTAGAAAAAACAAAGTATTACCATTCCTTTATAAAATATAATGCATGGATTCTCCCCTCTAGGAACTGACAGTCTAGCAGTGGGAACCAGACTTAAGGCAAATAAGTCTAGAGTGATGAACACTAGGGTGAAGCTGCAGATCAAGCACAGATGACTGAGACACTGCTTCTGCTCAGTGAGTTCCTCGGAAGATTCCTATCAGAGCTGACATTTGGGTTCGTCCTTAAGGGAAGGTTAAGATTCCCGTGAATGGGCAGAGGGAACAGCACGAGTGACGGCTCAGAAGTGGGAAAGCACAGCATGATCCCAGAACTCAAGGGAGAGTTGGGTTTGAAGCCAGTGATTTTTGACCAGGATGTTTGGCTCTGAACAACAGACAATCTCAAGTCCCTTCATACAGAAGCCCCAAAGTAGGGAGCATCTAAGCTCACCAATATGGTGCCTCCACGACCTCTCCAGGGACCCCTGTTTTTTGCCCCTCTGGTTTTTCCTCCTCTGTTTTGCACCCTCATCTCACAGGGTTTGCCTTGGCCATGTCCCCCCCATCCCCGCCCCAATAACACGAGGGCTGCTGGTAATTCAGGAACCTAGTACAGACAGGACAGTGTCTAGAAGAGGACTAGGAACTCATTCTTCACACAAATGTCTACTGATTGGCAAAGAAACTTTTCCAAGAAGTTTCCATTCCTCTTCTTCTCTGCATGTCTCCAAGGCCAGAATTTTATCTCCTGCTTACTGGCAAGAGGACTGGTTTAGGGAAGCGTGTGTGTAGAATAGACTAGATTATCAAACAGCTTTGGTGTTCTGTTAACTCAGAAGATGGGGAGATGCATTTTGGATAAGCAACCAAAAGTGTGTGCTGACAGGGATGTGGAACTGGGGATGAATGAGGGAGGATGGGGAGGACTTGGATGCCAAGTGGGCATTGTCAGTTCATTTTTCTGGGCTTCTGGAGCCATGGAAGGTTGTAGAGCAAGGGTGTGACCTGACCAGAGCTGAGCTTTACAGAGATCACTCTGGCATTGTCATGGAGTGGAGAAGGGCATTCCTGGAGGTGGAGAGATAAGTTGGGAAACTAATGCAGTCATCCACGTAAGAGGGCAGTGGTGCTGTGCTCAGTTCTGTCCAGCTCTTTGTGACCCCACGGACTATAGTTCACCAGATTCTCCTGTCCATGGGATCTTCCAGGCAAGACTACTGGAGTGGGCTGCCATTTCCTTCTCCAGGGGATCTTCCCAACCTAGGGATTTAACCCTTGTCTCCTGTGTCTCCTGCATTGGCAGGCAGGTTCTTTACCTTTGTGCCACCTGGGAAGCCCTGTAAGAGGGCAGTGAGAGTGAAAGGGTGAATGGAAATGAGAAGCATCATGGGAGCAGAATGGATGGAACTTTAGGCTGATTCTGTTTCTCCCCACGTGTCATCCATTCCCAATCCTGTTGGTGTGGAGCTCCCCATTTTTACAGCTGGTGCCCTACTTTCCATCCCCTGCTTTTCCCACCAGGCTTACCAACATCCCCACTTCCACTTTGCTCCCCTCTAATCTAGAGGGAGCACTTTCTTTTTTGGGGGGCTCCAAAATCACTGCAGATGGTGACTGCAGCCATGAAATTAAAAGATGATTGCTCCTTGGAGGAAAAGCTATGACCAACCTAGACAGCATATTAAAAACCAGAGACATTACTTTGTCAACAAAGGTCTGTCTAGTCAAAGCTATGGTTTTTCCAGTAGTCATGTATAGATGTGAGAGTTGGACTATAAAGAAAGCTGAGCGCCAAAGAATTCATGCTTTTGAACTGTGGTATTGGAGAAGACTCTTGAGAGTCCCTTGGACTGCAAGGAGATTCACCCAGTCCATCCTAAAGGAAATCAGTCCTGAATATTCACTGAAAGGAGTGATGCTGAAGCTGAAACTCCAAACCTTTGGCCAGCTGATGTGAAGAACCAACTCATATGAAAAGACCCTGATGCTGGGAAACATTGAAGGCTCGTGAAGGGGACAACAGAGGATGAGATGGTTAGATGGTATCACCGATGCGATGGACATGAGTCTGAGTGAGCTCCAGGAATTGGTGATGGACAGGGAAGCCTGGCGTACTGCAGTCCATGGAGTCACAAAGAGTCGGACACAACTGAGTGATTAAACTGAACTGAACTGAATCTACGGGATGGTCTCAAGCTGAGCACTAACCAACATTTTGAGTCTGACAATTCTGTTGTGGGAGGGGCCTGTCCTGAACACAGCAGGGAATTTGGTGGCATCTTGGCTTCCACCCAGGATGGGTGATAGATGCCTGTAGCACCCTCACCCCCAGTGTTGACAATCGACCACGTCTGCACATGTGCCATATGTTCCTTGAGGGCAAAGTGCCACAGTTGAGAACCACTGTCTGATGATCTTTAAAATGACAAACCTGATAGAGCTGCTCCCTTGCCTCCCATCTTCAACATTTCTGGAAGTTTCTGGCTACACTCCTTACGCTGTTGGTTTCTGCATACCCTTTGAACTTCACCCCCAGCCACCTGTCCCCTTATCTAAGCCTGCTCTGGATATACTGGTATCCTCTCTACTCCTCAAGCCCTTCCCAAGAGTTGTGTCTTCTGTCTGATATGTTCTCCCACCTCTTTGCCTGGTCGCACTCGAGCATCCCTCAGCTCTTAGAGCCAATGTGACTTCTTCCAGGAAGCCTTCCTGGATTCCCCTCAAACCGGATTGAATCCCCAGTTATGAAATACCCTCTCAAACACTACCCCCTTGATTCAACTGAGGGGCTAAACCAGAAGATGAGTGAGGGGTTGTTTCCTATGAGGGGTTTGAAATCTGGCTGGTCAAGTGAGAGCAGTTTCTGTGATCAGAGGCATCACATGGAATGTGTCAGTCTGAGGGGTCATGCTGCATCTGAAAACTGCACGTTGTCCTTATGCCTTCAAAGAAGACACCACTGGGCATGTGTAGGACTGCTTGGGGTCTGGATACAAGTGGGAAGTTCTTGCTGGTCCAAACAGACCTCTTGGTTGTGAAAGTATGCTAGCTTTCATATGAGCTGGGTGGCTTGGGCACCTCAGTTCACGTTTCTGAGCCTCATTTTTACCATCTATAAAGAGGGTATATATTCACAATCTTTTACCAAGTGAGGTCTGTTTTATAAAGTTGCAATTCAGTTAATGACAACATATATAAAATGCCTGGCACGTCTTAAGTACTCAACAGGTAAATCAACTGTTATTGTACGTTAACTCTCACTTGAGTGGGGAGTCTTAGCTCCTTGCCCTGGGGTTCCCTCAACTGAGCGTGTGCGTATATGTGTGTCTGTCTGTCTGTGTGTGCATCTGTGTGTGTGCTTGTGTCTGTGTGCATGATTGCACATCTCTGTGTGAATGCATGTGTGTGTGTCTCTCTGTGTGCATGTGTGTGTATGTGTGTGCATGCGTGTGTGTCTGTGCATGAGTGTGTCTGTGGCAATCTGGGGAAGGGGCTGCAGGCTCTCACTCCATGGGAAGTTGGGGCACTCCTGACAGCTCAGCACCCTGCCTGCCCTGGTCATGGGCACCTCACCCCAGGTGGTTGGAGGCGGCCGGTTGGCAGTGGTGTGGGTTTTTCACAATGACAGTTTCCTGAAAGTCACCCTGACTCCGGGCTGGGCATTGCTGGGTACCGGCCAATGGGGGAAACATAGAAAGAGGAAGGTGCTTCCTGTTAGAAAGCAGAGGGCTGGGAGGTGAAACAAGGGGAGCAGGGCCCCAGAATCGAGGTGGGACTGTGGAGCGGCCTCAGCCAATGCCCAGGACTCTCAGGGCCTGGGAGGTGAAGGGGCTGGCGGGGCCTCCCGTGGCCGGTTCTGCCTGGGCCTGGCCAGTCCTGGGCCAGGTTGGCTGGCAGACCTCTTCTGGGCCCTGCCCTGGCCCAGCCGGCCTGGGGCCCTGCCTCTCTCTGCCCTGACTGAGCTCGCTGCTTCCCTCAGCGTCCCCTGTCCTGTCTCTCAGGCCCTGAACTGCTTTGCTTTCGAACCTACTTAGAAAAAAAAGGAAGGAAGCTGAGGGCTTCCCTCCCAGAGAGGCCACCACCCAGCAAGGCCATGCTGCACGTGGCGGCTCCTTCTAGCTCCCCTGCAAATCCAGCCATGGGGGGCCTGCTGGCTATGCAAGACCCCTCCTCTGCTCCCATCCCCATCCCCGGAGCCCTCTGCCATCCTGGGCTGCCCCGGGCTCCTCTGTGGGGAAAGTTATACATCCGTCATATCCCCTGCTTACCATGAGCACTGCCCAATCTCAGTGGACGGAAACACCCACAAACCCTACCGAGGTGACTGGGCCAGCCGACTATTCGCCTGCTTTCTCCCTTCTTCTTTCAGGACCTAGATTCCATCCGCTCACCCCATTTTGCAGCTACCTCTTGGCCGGGGGATTCTGAGCAGGTTTTAGTACCCCCTGAGCCTCCGTTTCTGAACCTGTCAGATGGCAGTATAATACTAACAACCCCATCAGGGCTGACATGACGATGCAGCGACCTGGAAATCTCTCACAGCGGCTGGCACGTCACAGGCTCGTGGTTCATGACCCTGTGTCCTTTTTCGCCTGGGACAACCTGGTTTACGCCCATTGTCCCAGTGCCATGATTTAGTTTTTTATATTTTGGCCGCACTGTGCAGCCGGTGGGCGCTTAGTTCCAACCAGGGATTGAACCCCATTTCCCCTGACTTAGCAGCATGGAGTCTTAACCACTGGACTTCCAGGACAGTCCCTAGTGTCATTAATAGACAGCCCCTATAACTCTCAAAAGTGTCCCGATCTGAACACTAAGTGACCCAGCCATCGTCTGCTCCCCTCTCCTAACTGCTGGGGTCCCTCTTCCCTCGGCGGCCCATGGTGGGCTGGGTTCTCGTCCGGCTCTGCCACCAGGCACAGTACAGCCTTGGGCAAGCTGCCGCCCTGAGCTTCGGTGTCGCCAGCTGTGTGGCTGCTGCCACCCGCCGCCCTGGAGGGCCGGGCCGTGTGCTGTTCTGGTCTGCGCCCTCAGGGCCTGGCACACAGTGGGTACTTCGCTGACCTGCTCTGACTGGGGAAGTCACCTCCGCCCCGCTCCACGCTCCCAGCGACGCGGGAGCCCGAATCAGGGCCAGCGGGCGCCTGTGGTCAGTGCCCCAGGCCCGCCGGCTCGCCTCCCCGGTCTCCCCACCCCCAGGCAGGATGTGGGCCGCGGATTGACTCCCGCGGCTCCAAACCTCCTCCCCGATTCCTCAGAGCACCCATTTCCTCAGCTTCGCGCTGGGAGATTGGGCAAGACTGGTGTCAGGCTGCTGCCAGCTCCAGCCGGGCTTCTAGCCTCAGGGGCCACACTCCACAACGGGCTTGCGGGACACCGAGGCCACGGTGTGGACCCCGGCTGTGCCCCTCAGTCATGGTGTGACCGCGGCCCCGCTTACCCTCCCAGGCCGCCGTTTTCTCAAGGGAACCACGGGGAAATCTTTGGCCTCAGTGCAGGGGCCCAGGTAGGCAGCGACACACGTCAGCCCCTCTCGCCAAGCGCTGCTCGCAGAAACGCAGCTTTCCCTCCGCTCCCCCTTCCCCGACGTCTCTCCTGGGCAGCCAAGGCGGGACCAGTGCCGCAGCTGGACGACGGGACCTGGTCACCCTTCACCACACAGGCTCCGAGTCCTCTGAGAGAGGTATGACAAGAAGCTTAATGGCGATGTAACCAAGGGGAGCCTGGGCATCCCTGGCGGCTCAGACGGTAAAGAATCTGCCTGCAATGCAGGAGACCCGGGTTCAATCTCTGGGGTGGGGAAGATCCCTGGAGGAGGAAATGGCCACCCACTCCAATATTCTTGCCTGGAGAATTCCATGGACAGAGGAGCCTGGAGGGCTGTGTGTTGCGAAGAGTCATACATGACTGAGCAACTAACACTTCTTTCAACCGAGGGAAGGTCAAGAAACCACATCCCTGAAAGTGTCCGATGTGGACATGAGTGGGTAGCTCACCCATCACAGGCTGATTCCTTAGGGGGAAGCAGGAAAGTCCCGGGGGCATGTTTCCTAAGCACTTATTAGGTGCTGGCATCTGCACTCAGGTGATGCATTTCATCTCCTGCTGTTCCAGGAAGGAGGCGTTGTTACTCTGACCTCAAGATGGAGATGGCATTGCTCTCCTTGCCTGACTTATTCCCTGGCTAACTTATTCTCAGCAGACTGGCTGGGGAGACTTGAACCCAGGCATGCGTATCACCCAAGCCCAGGTATCTTGCATCACCTTCCCCATCCGGGCCCCCCAGGCCTGTGTTCTATCCCCTCTCTCTGTCACAGTTGTGCTTTTGCCTCTGGGGATGCCTCAGTTTCCTCCCTCTCCATCAGCTGAGCCCTGCCTCCCACCCACTTCTCAGGGCTGCTTTGAAGATGGATCAGAATGTATTTTCCCAAAGCTCCCAGGGCCCTCCAGGGCCTCACCAGGGCAGCGTGTTATTAGCTAAAGCACAATGACAGCAGCAGTGTAGCCATAATGAGTGCCCTCCCAGCATCCTGTCGCTGAGGCAAGTGGCAGGCGTCATTAGCCCCATTTTAGAGATGGGAAAGCAGAGGCCGAGATCATCATTTGTGACCTGCCCACGGTGCCACGATGAGTCAGTGGAGGCTCCTTGCAACCTTCCTTTGTTCTCTTCCCCTCTGGAGAAAAGGAGGGTCAGAAAAGAGAACTGCCACCCTGGGAACATCAGACTCATCTTTGGAGAGGAAAGGGGTATAGCCAGACTTTGTGGCTCCAGCCTGGCCTATGATGGGAATGGAGACAAATGAGGATGAGGGTGTCCAGGATCCCTTCCTCACTGGACACAGGCTCTGGGTGGTAGTGCTGGGACGGTGTCCCCCAAGCTGTTTCTCCAGCTGCTACTTTGAGGCTAAGACCATGGCCAAGGAGGTGGTGGGGGTGATGTCTATGTGTTCTGGTTCTTCTAGCCCAAAGGGAAAGAAACTGATATGGAGGAGGGAGATGGGGAGGGAGGCAAAGAACTCCCATGTGCTCAGCACCTTTCATGTGCCACTCATTTTGCATCTCATCCCCATTTGATAGATGGGGAAACTGAGGTCAGGGGGGGTGAAGCATTTCCTATGGGTTGCACAGCAGGGGAAAAACAAATCTGGGATTCTAGTCCAGGCTTATTTAGCTAGAAAGCTGTTGTTTTGGAAGCAGCTCACCTTGCTGCCTCTTTGGGAGAGGTGGGCTCTACACAGGGTTGGCTTCATGTGTGTGGGACTTGTGTGATCACACAGGCTTCTGCTTTTACAGGGATCCTGCCATGGGTTTAATTTGTCCTGCTGTCACTGTCCTTGAAATTCTTAATAAATTTTGAACAAGGGTCCCTGCAAATGGTGTGGCTAGTCCTGGGTCTAAGCACAAAACTTGCAGAGGGTTTTGGATTGATCACTTTGACTAAGTGTCCTGACCTGCATTGTAGAAAGCTGAGTGACAGGACCAGGCCTTGTGAGCATCACATTCATAGGGCTTGAGGATTTGGCGAGGATCTCTTGTGGGAGGAAGGACCCCGATAGAGAAGCTGGGGTTCAGCCTAGGAAGACCTGGTGCCTGGTGGAGCTTTAGAGTGACAGCTGCTAGAGAACAAAGAAGGGGGACCAGGAGCTCCCTGGGATGCTTTGGGCTGGTTGAGGGTCTTGCTTTGGCTATTAGTCCAGGAAGTCACTGAGAAACTGTTGATATGCTTAATCATGAATCCAACAGTCAGAACCAGAGGGGAGGCATGACCTGCTTTTTTTTTTTAAATAAACACATTTTAATTTGTTTAAATAAACAAACTTATTTAATTTTTTAATTAAATATTTTTTAATTTTTCCAAGTTGTCACCAGGGGAGACTGTGGACTTATTTCAACAACATCACTGGAGTGGCTTTTTGGCCCTGAGCACATTCCAGCCAACTCTCTCTGTTTTAGCTGCACCTGTGGTGGGTTGGGGGGTTCCCTGATGGCTCAGTGGTAAAGAATCTGCCTGCAATAAAGGAGACACAGGAGACACAGGTTTGATCTCTGGCTTGGGAAGATCCCCTGGAGGAGGAAATGGCAACCCACTCCAGTATTCTTGCCTGGAGAATCCCATGGATAGAGGAGCCTGGCAGGCTACAGTCCATGGGGTCACACAGAGTCAGACATGACCAAGTGACCTAGCATGCACTTGCCTGGTGGGTTGGATACCCCACTTAACGACTGGGCAGCAGCAGCAGCATGGTGGGTGGATGGTTCCATGTGAGTTCTGACTCCTGCTCACAGCTTCCTGCCTCAGATGCTGGACACATGACTCTGATTTCTGTCTTGGGCCCAGCTTGGGGAGCCCACTTAGCCCAGTGGAGGAGCAGCCCATAGGTCAGCAGTCTTGGAAGACTCTTGTTCCTATGTGTACAAGGGCAACTTTGAAATCACATCCTTGGATTGACTTTTCTTCTTTTTCTGATTCATCTCCCTCCCTTCTCATTCTGGCATTTTAGGGCTGCCTCCTAAATAAACTACACTTGCCCTTGTCTTTGCCCAAGGCCCTGCATTTGGAAGAACACAAGCTGAAATAGGTGATATCACTGCATTGTCAATCTCTTTCCTGGACTACCTTTCAGAAGCTGAGGCCCAGTCTAGTATGTCCTTGAAGATAGCAGGCCTTTCATCTTCCAGGAGGGGGAGTTTCCTACCAGCAGTCATACATGATCCAGGACAAAGCTTGGTACAAAAGCAGGTGATAAATCACACTTGGTGTGGAGTGGGGGCTGGCTGGAGGCCCTGATAGAAGATTAGCTTTTGCTGAGAGTTGGCTTTAAGTCTGATCTCTGTTGTGGTTCAGATGGTAAAGAATCTACATGAAATGCAGGGGACACTGATTCGATCCTTGGGTCAGGAAGATCTCCTGGAGGAGGAAATGGCAACCCACTCTAGTATTCTTGCTTAGAAACTCCCATGGACAGAGGAGCCTGAGCTATAATCCATGGCGCCACAAAGAGTCGGACATGGATGAAACAACTAACACTTTCCCTTTTTCACTGATCTTCATTGTGCCTTTGCTGTGTGATCTTGGGCAAGTGACTTGACTTCTCTGGGATCCAGGAGCTTCATCCGGAAAAGGAAGGGCTGTGGCACTCAGCTCCCAGGTTTGCTATGAGGATCAAGCATATTTGTGAAGTCATTTTGGGACTAATAAACAGTTGTACATATACAAATTATGATTGGTTGAAGACAAGATGGGGGGGTGCAGTTCAAGAGCTTGGCATCAGTAAATTATGAAGGCCAGTCTTCCATGGGAGTCTGAATGCATTTGATTGGTGGGAGCATCATTAGAAGGGCCTCCCATGAGGCTTCTGAACCAGGACAACTATTTTCTGGCTGTTACACAGCAGCTCTTGGTCCTCTGTGGGAGTGTCTTGGAGATACTGTTTGTACAAGAAATAACGTTGGTTCTGAGCTTGCTTTGTGTGCATTCATAAACCAGTCCTTACAGAAAAACATGTGATCCCGGGGCTTGGCAGATGACGTGCTGGTCTGGTGGGTGTGGGTCAGGGCGTTGGTGTAGGTGTGAACCCCTAACTGGGTTGTCCATTCATTCAGCAAATAGATTTATCGAGCCACTGCTGTGTTCCGGTCACTATGCTGGTGTGTTGGGGGTACAGCAGGGAGCCCTGCCCCTTCTGGGACCACATTCCAATGGAGCATAAGGTGATAAACAAATGTGATGAAGGATGATAAAGCAAAATGAGAAAATGGAGTGGCACTGAGGCATGGATTCTGACTTAGAATCTTGAGGGATCTGGGGTAAAGGCAGGGGTAACAGGCAGTGCAAAGGCCCTGAGGTAGGAGAAAGAGAGAGGAGAGAGAGGAAGAAGGGGAGGAGACTGGGGGAGGAAGAGAGAGGAGGTAAAGTGAGAGAACTCAGAGAGGTGATGAGGACGTGGGAGGCCAGGTCATGGAGGGCTTTGTAGGCCAATGGAAAATTCAAGTCCAGTGACTCCTTATATGCAAAGTGAGGGCTTGGACTAGGCAAGTAGTTTTCAACTCTAAAATGTCTGGCTTTAAAAAGCACCAATGGAAAAAAAAAAAAGTGCCCAGGCCCCACCTAGCATCTCTGGAGACCAAGCCTGAGTTTATTACTTCTCCCCCCTGCCCCCACACCCCCACCTCCACCCCAGGTGACTTTGTAGGCAGCCAAAATCGAAAACCACTGGACCAAAATGGTTTCAGAGCCAGCAGGAAGAGCTTCCGATGGGGACACCTCCCTCCCTTCTGTCCCTCTGGGCATCCTCCTTAGACTGAGACCAGCTCCAGCCTCGGCCGGCAACCTGCCTCCCCATCAAACATCCTGATCTGCAGGAAGAGAAGATGAGCCATGTCTAGGCCTTCTTCCTATCCAGAGACCCGGGGACCAGAGGGCACAAGGCAGCGGCCACCCTTGGCCCCGGGAGATTTTGTTTACTGTGCACATTTCACTTCTACAGGGCCCACAGCTGCGATCTTGCCTCATCGCAGTTGCCAGCAATGGGGGGCGGGCTTCACCCCGCCTGCTAGTCTCCCAAGTTCCTCTTTTGGGCATGTGCCTGCCCCTCCATGTTCCCGTGGCTGCGTGGAAGTGGACCGAGGCCCAGAGGGTGACTAAGAGGGGAAGCCCCTGCACCGAGGCTCCCAGCGGCTCCTGGATTGCGTAAGGGCTATTTCTGAGGCAACTGCAGACCATCTGATGAATCATAGCAAACACACATGGCTCTGGCGGTGGGGACAATCCTTCCCCATGAAGCTGTGGAAAGCGGAGCTTCTCAAAATGAATCAGCAGCAGCTGAACCCCACGTCCGTGGGAGGAGGATAAGGCTGTGCATTACACATTTCCAAAGTATAGGGGTGCGGCCTCTGGGGGCCTGGGAGTGGGGGCTGCAGGAACCCAGGTCTGTGGCTTCCTCTGAACTCCAGGGGCCGCCCTCACCCACTCGAGTCCACCCTGGAGCCCAGGGCTCTCCATCGTGGAACATAGTCCTGGCACTTACCAAGGAGCTGAAGACTAGAAAATCTGAGGAGGTCCTAGTGTAACTGGTTGATGGTGACACCCAGGCTTTGGATCCAGAAACCCCAGAGGCCTCCCCTTGACTGGGTGACTGATGTGAGAAGTTCTTGACCATGAGGAGCAGGCTCAGAACACTCTGGAGTTGGGGAGGCCCTCCTTGCTTCCCCAAAGCTCAGAGGAGTGTGAACTGAGGGGCAGGGCTGTGTGGTGTTGGGGACCTCAGACTCTGAGATTAGATAATACTGGATTTCACGTCTGGTTCCAATATGGTGACTAGGTGCCCATGTCCAGATATAGCTGAGACTCAGCTTTCTCATTTGTAAAATCAGGAAATACTATCTGCCTGGAAAGACTGTCATTAAGAACACATGAAGATTGCATGAGGCAGCACATATAGATGTTAAGAACTCAGACTGTAAAACCTGGAGTTTCAGCCCTTGCTCTGCTACTCATTAGCTGTGTGTCCTTAAACAGGTGACTTAACTCTTCTGTTCCCCAGTTTCCTCATCTTTAAGGAATGGGGGTGATAGGATAATAGCATCTTTCTCATAGAATTGATAAATAAGCTAATACAGGTAAAATTGAAAGAAGGATGCCTGGTATGTAATGAGTTCTAAATAAGTGCTAGCTATTATTATATAAATGATTATCATAGCACATTATCATAGATTTTTTTTTTTTTTTTTTACTGCCAGAGTGCCAGAAAGTATAGCTGTCATTCTTTATCATCATTACTTTTTTTTTTTTTAGAGAGCTGGAGTGGTTTTGGATAAAAGCTGGGGCCTGAAGGGGCACTGGAGAGAGGAAAACCTGAAGTCAGGAACAAACAATCCTAAACTTAGTATTGAACCACAAAAGACCCTGAAGTCAGACCAATCTCGAGAAAGAAGAACAAAACTGAAGGCATCGTGCTCCCTGATTTCAAACTATATTATAAGGCTATAGTGACTAAAGCAGTATAGTAATTAGCACTAAAATAGATACATAGATCCATAGAACAGAATAGAGGGCACAGGAATAAACCTACACATACATGGCCAATAAATTTATGACAGGAACCAAAGATATAAGTGGTTTTGGAAAAAATGATGGCTACATGCAAAAGAATGGAACTGGAACATTCTCTTACACCTATTTTAACCTTACAAAAATTAACTCAAAATGGATTAAAGACTTAAATGTAAGACCCAAAGCCATAAAATTCCTAGAAGAAAACATGGCGTGAGCTCCTTTGAAATAGGTCTTGGTGGTTTGAGTCTGACTCTAAAATCAAATGGAGAAGGAAATGGCAACCCACTCCAGTACTCTTGCCTGGAAAATTCCATGGATGGAAGAGCCTGGTGGGTTATGGTCTGTGGGGTCGCAGAGAAGGACACGACTGAGCGACTTCACTTCACTTCACTTCACTTCTAAAAGCAAAAGCAACAAAAGTAAAAATAAACAAGTGGGACTATATCAACTTAAAAGTTTCTGTACAGCAAAGGAAATCATCAACAAAATGAAAAGGCAACCTATGGAATGAGAGAAATTAATTGCAAATCATATATCTGATAAGGGGCTAGTAAGGAAAATACATAAAGAACTCGTACAACTCAATAGGTAAACCCCAAACAATCCAATTAAAAAATGGTCAGAGGCCCTGAATAGACATTTTCCCAAAGAAGACATATGATGGCCACAGATACACGAAGATGCTGAACTTCACTAATTATCAGGAAAATGCAAAACAAAACCACAGTGAGAAATCACTTCACATCTATCAGAATGGCTATTATCAAGAAGATAAGAAATAAGTGTTGGTGAGGATATAGAGAAAAGGGAACCCTAGTATACCATTGGTGGGAATGTAAGCTGGTGTAAACACTATGGAAAACAATATGGAGGTTCCTCAAAAAATTAAAAATAGAAATACAACATTATCCAGCGATTCCACTTCAAGGTATTTATCTGAAGAAAATAAAAACACTAATTTTAAAAGATACATGCACTCCCATGTTCATTGCAGCATTAGTTACAGTAGCCAAGATTCGAAAACAAACTAAGTGTCCATTGGTGAATAAGTGGATAGAGAATATGTCACACATACACACACACACTGGAATACTATTCAGCCATAAAAAGAATGAAATTTTGTTATTTGCAACACCATGGATGGACCACAAGGGCATTATAAGTGAAATAAGGCAGACAATGGATGACAAATACTAAATGATCTCTCTTATATATCTAAAAAGCAAATAAAACCTAAAACAAACCAAGCTCAAAGACACAGACCAGTAGTTGCAAAAGGTGATTGGTGAGAGAAATGGGTAAACTTTTTTTTAATGTTAGTTTAAATACATTGAATTAAAAAAAATCTAAAGTCAGGAAGACTATGGAAGTCAGATTTTGGGATTCCTTTATAACTCTGTGGGCTTCCCGTGTAGTCCAGTCAGTAAAGCACCTGCCCACAATGTGGGAAACCTGGGTTGAATTGCTGGGTCGGGAAGTTCCACTGGAGAAGGAAATGGCAACCCACTCCAGCATTCTTGTCTGGAGAATCCCATGGACAGAGGAACTTGGCAGGCTACAGTTTATGGGATCGCAAGAGTTGGATATGACTTAGTGCTATCTTCTTCTTCTTATAATTTTGCTTGGTTTTGTTCAAAGCAGAGGGAGATGGCGATTAGCTGGACAGTGTGAGAAAGAAGAGGGGGAGGTCCGCCCTGAATTCAGGGTGGACCCCGTTTATCTTTCTGTAAAGGTGGAACAGCTTCACAGAGTGCCCAATCCATACTGTGCAGAGAAGGGCATAAAGCTACTTCAGCAGTCCTACCAGCACCACCCCCCGGCAGAATTGGCCACTGAGGTTCAGATGAGAGTTTCCACTCATACATTTGTCAGAACAATGTGCAATACTGGGCAATGGCTGAAAATTCAAGAGGTTTTCTGTAGTTGCTGCTGGTGCTCATGTTCCCTTACAGATATGCTGCTTGTAGGGTTCGAGGTTCTGGTTTATAACTCTTGTGCAGAAGCCTGACGGCTGGGTTTGAGGTTAACCTAGTTTCTGTAACTAGAGTGTCCTAATAGAATAGTTCTCACTCTGGGATGCAAATTTGCATCACATGAAAAGCTTTTAAAAATAATGGCGCTTGGGCCCCATGCCAGACCAATCAAATCTGAATGGCCATGAGTAGGTCCAGGCATCGTAAGGTTGAAAAGCTCCCCGGGTGGTTCCAATGTGCATTGAGGGTTGAAAAGTCACTGTTCCAGTCCATCTGCTGCTCTGAATTGATTTTTTTTCCTGCTTCCTTTCATCTTGAATTACCTGCCCCTCCCTACCCCACCCCACCTCATCTCAGTCTGTTCCATTTTTTCCCTTTTATGTTCCACTCCACTCCGCTTTATTTCATTGTGATCCATTCTATTTGAATGCATTCCAATGAGATTGATAGGCTGAATGATTCAATTATACAAAAAATATTTATGGAAGGCCCACTGTATATCTGATGCTTGACTAGGAAGGGCAGGCAACAGCAGGAAGCAGGAAGGGACAAAGTTCCTGCTGCTGTGGAATTAGAAAGAGAAATAAATAAATAAATAGAGGATGTTTCCCTGGTGGCTCAGACGGTAAAGTGTCTGCCTATAATGCAGGAGACCAGGGTTCAATCTCAGGGTCGGGAAGATTTCCTGGAGAAGGAAATGGCAACCCACTCCAGTATTCTTGCCTGGAAAAGCCCATAGACGGAGGAACCTGGTAGGCTATAGTCCATGGGGTCGCAAAGAGTCGGACATGACTGAGCGACTTCACTTTCACTTCACTTTGTTGTTCAGTCACTCATTCGTGTCTGACTCTTTGCAACTCCACGGACCGCAGCAAGCCAGGCTTCCCTGTCCTTCACTATCTCCCGGAGCTTGCTCAAACTCATGTCCATTGAGTCGATGATGCCATCCAACCATCCCATTTGCTGTCACCTACTTCTCCTCCTGCCCTCAGTCTTTCCCAGCATTGGGGTTTTTTCCAATGAGACGGCCCTTCGTATTGGGTGGCCAAAGTATTGGAGCTTTAGCTTCAGCATCAGTCCTTCCAATGAATATTCAGAATTGGTCTCCTTTCAGATTGGCTGATTTGATCTCCTTGCTGTCCAAGGGACTCTCAAGAGTCTCCAGCACCACATTTCAAAGCATCAGTCCTTCAGTGTTCAGGCTTCTTTATGATCCCACTCTCACACCTGTACATGACCACTGGAAAAATCATAATTTTGACTAGATGAAACTTTGTTGGCAAAGTGATGTCTCTGCTTTTTAATACTCTGTCTAGGTTTGTCATAGCTTTTCTTCCAAGGGACAAGCGTCTCTTAATTTCATGGCTTCAGTCACTGTCCTCAGTGCTTTTGTTTACAGAAGGAAATTAGAAAAATAAACTAGGGAAGAAGGTGTGGGAGTGATGGGTGGCCAGAGAAGGTGACATTTGAGCAGGGACCTGAATGAAATGAGGGAGCTGCCATAAGGTTATAGAATGTTCAAGAAAAAGAAAAATGCAGGCCTGAGAGGGGAGCACCTTCCATTCCAGTTCATTCTGTCACGCGAGTGTATGCTCCTCGGTTCTTTGTCTCGTCACAACAAAAATTTGGAGGGTCACAGCTCTCGGAGGACAGACCGTGTTATAGCTCTTAAATAAATCAGTGTTACAGCTCCTCTGTTTATTTAGATAATAGCAGGAAAATCCATCTTTGAGGGGTGAGGGCACGTCGATCCAAAGACGCGAAGAGAAGAGCGCCCCATCGCGCGGGAGAGAGAGGGAGCAAAAGGGGGAGAAGAGGGCTTTGGCTCCTGTTTTTATATGTCTCTGTCCCTGGGCCCATCTTATGTAAACTGGGCCGGCTAGGAGTGTTGTTGGTTTCACCTGAGGTTCTCACTCCGGAACTTGGACCTTCCTTTGTTCTACTTTCGCAGGCTTTCCCTTCCAGGTCTTTTAGCCACCGCCATTTTGGACTCTTTTTCCCTATCTATCTACCTAACAATTCTATCTACACATTACAGTCCATCCTTTTATTTATTGCCACCCTTTTCCATTCTTTTAAATGCTTTCCTAGTTTATTATTTCAGTCCTCACTTGTTTCTTTTGGCTTAGCTTAACCAACTGGGTTACTAGTCTAATATCAGGTAACAGGTGGAGATGCGATGACTGCTAATTTGGAGATCGGCCAGTGGAGATGTCTCACTGGGGGCTCAGCTCATGTCTAGACAGATGTTCTGCCCAACACTAGGTTCAGGTTTAGAAAGCAATTAGAAATTGGTTGCCTCAGATACAGTTGACCAAATATAGCCCTGCTGATCTCATGGATTTTTTGTTTCATGATATATTCCAAATATAGGTCCTTAAGTGGACATTATAAACCTATCTGGATTCAAAATGCATGCCCTTATCTCATTTTCATATGTGCCACAGTGTCTGAAATTGCCTTCTTCGGGTCATTTAGTGAAGGTCCTTCTAGAGATGAGCAAGTTTAACGGGCCTCAGGGGTCCAGTTATTCTGTTAGGGTCCTTTGGGGTCTTGTGGGAATGGGACATTAGTCTTCTCAGGCAATCATAACAGAATACCATAGACTGGATGACTTAAACAACACACTTATTTCTCACAGATCTGGAGGCTGGAATTCCAGGATCAAGGAGCTGGCAGATTTGGTATCTGGTGAGGGCTCTTTTCCTGGCTTTAGATGGTTGCCCGCTCACTGTGTCCTCACATGGTAGGAAGAGAGACAGAGAGCTCCGAACTTTTCAGCTCTTCTTATAAGCACATTAATCCCTTCAAGGAGGCCTGATGACTTCGTGTAAACCTACTTACTTTCCAAAGATCTCACCTCCAAATACCATCACACTGGGGATTAGGATTTCAACATATGAATTTTGAGGGAAACAGACATTTACTCTGTAACAAAAGGCAAGGTTTGATTAGAGAGGAGAAGAAAGAACTAAGACCTGGTAAAGTAGGGGATATATCCCAGGAGAGTGTGGGGGCCCTGAGGCTGTGGACCTGGGGTGGACAGGGAAGGCCAAGGCCACACATGGTACATCAGTGTTCTACTGAGGGCCAGGCTGATGCCTTCTGCAGCAATTTTAAGACAAGTCTGCCAACTCATTGATATACATCCTGTTGAGAGGTGAGGTTGGTGTTTCTCTCTGTGCCATAGCTTAAATCTGAGTTGGTCTTAGTGACTCATTTGTAAGCAGGAGAGGTTTTGCCACATGATTTTCAAAGCTAGGTCCCAAAAGCCCATTGGAGCTTCTGTCTGGTTCTCTTGGGTCTCTTGCTCTGGAGGAAGCCAGTTTGGGCATGTAAAAAATCTGAGACCACAGTGGTGGAGAGGCACATCTGAGCATCTGGACAAAACCCAGCCTCAACTACCAGCTCTCTTGGACTGAGCCTGGATGTGACTAAGCCACCTGGGAAGTCCAACCACACCGAGCCTTCTGATGAATGCAGCCCTAGCAGGCATGACTCCAGTCTCGCTAGGGACCCCAAGCAAGAGCTGCCCGGTCAAGTCACTGCCAGATTCTTAGTCCACAGAAGCACAGAATTTTATCTCGGTCCACAAAATAAAGTGGCAGTTCTTTTACACCACTGAGGGTTGGGGTAATTTATTTCACAGCAGTAGTAACCAGAACATCTCACCAGCTCTTTGTGGCCCACGTTGACGGACCAAAAATCCAGAAAAATGACAACGGCAGCACAGAACAGGCTGCCCCAGGAGGGGAGAGAGGAGAATAACAAGGGGCTTATATAAAAGAGGAGTCTATGGACTGGGAAATGATTTTCGGGATTATCTTGTCTGACATTCTTCGTCTGAGAAACTGAGGGGGAGTGACTTGCTCCAGGCCACCAGGCATGTACGTGAGAGATCTAAGGACTGAAAACCAGGTCCCCACATCCAGACTCTTACTTTCCTTCTTCAGATTTTCTGGGTCAGTACAAGACTTTGAGTATAAGGGAGTGGTAAGGTGGTTGATTCTGGCTTCCCTGGGGTAAGTTTGTACGTGCTCAGATGCTCAGGCATGTCTGACTCTTTGTGACCCCATGGACTGTAGCCCACTAGGCTCCTCTGTCCATGGAATTTTCCAAACAAGACTACTGGGGTGAGTTGCCATTTCCTACTCCAGGGTAACTTCTCTCAGGATTGAACCTGAGTCTCCTGCATCTCCTGAATTGGCAGGCAGATTCTTTCCCATTGAGCCACCTGGGAAGCCCAGTGTGAGTTTGGATGTGAAACTCCATCCTAGATCTCCCTGGAAGTAACTCCTCTTGGAATTCTATTGCCTAGGATGCCCCCCTTCACTCATCCCCACATATCTGGATCTTCCCCAAGTCATCTTTTTGATGTACTCAATGACCTAATAAAAATTATGCATAAGGCACTTATATGCCAAGAGCTGTACTGGGGTCTGGGACTAGCTTGTGGAGCAAGATAAATGTGGCCTCTGTCCTCAGGAGCCACACTGACCTCCCCACTTGGAAAAAAGCAGCTCATATCTGAAACTCCAGGCCCTGTGTCTTCACTCTGCGTAGGACATCACCCCTCTGTGTAAAAACTGGATGTGTGACTCATCTCTGGAATTGAAGCTCCTCCGGGGCAGCATTAGTGCCAATTTGTAGATGTTGCTTCTAAAGCTTGTGGCTCGACACCTGACCCGGATGCCCCTGCTTCTCTGTAAGGTCGTGAGTCCTCTGTCATTGTAAGCGTGTGGGCGGGAGGACTCGGGGGTCAGAGGGTTAGACCGCGGAGCCTCATCCCTCTGGCAGAGAGTCTCAGGTCTTCACGTGACACTGTGGGGACACCTGCCATTTACTGAATGCTCTCACTGTGTCCTGGTGTGGTGCTGTAGGGTTTAGATCCGTTTAATCCTTACATCCAGGAGGTGGTATTATTTTAATGCCCACACCTGCCCCAGCTGGGAGGTTGTTCCATCAGCCGGACCTCTCATTATTTTAGGATATGTTGATTCATTTATTTCCACTCTTGAAGCACAAACACATTGACGTGTTTCCAAAATTGGATGCAGGGCAGGTGGTTGTAACAGGAGCCACAGGATGAGGGAGGAGTTGAGACAACAGTCCTTACTCTGCCTTTTCGGGTTGTGGGACACAGAACATCAAAGCAAGCAGAGTCTCTTTAGATGTCACCTAATCCAGCCCCATAATGTTATAGATGAGGAAGCTGAGGCCCAGAGAGGGGAAGGGAAGCCAGATGGACCCAGACCAGTCCCTCTCCTGGAGCTGGGTTTTGCTGACAAATGAAGGGGCACAGGCTGCTGTTGTTAATAAAGGTGTCTTCACACAAGGTCTCCCTCCACCTCTAGAGGAAGCAAGGTTCAGGGCAAGGCAATTATGCTGCAGTCTGCTAGTCACACGCAAACCACAGCCTCATGCAAGAAGCAACAAGACTAGGCTTTCCAAACCAATTCGAGTTAGCCTCCTGCAGTCAAAGCAGAGAGCAGAGTCATGGAAAAGATCCACAGTTCTCAGTTGGACTAGAAATACGTTGGCAATGCCCCTCATTGGCACGCTCAGCCCATTTGGAGCCAGAACTTCAAGATGAGAGCTGTGGGGAGCTTTTTCCTGGGCTGCTGTTGGCAAGGCACATGGGCAAGTCACAGGAAGAACTGGCCCCCAAATAAATAAGACCATGTTGCCTAGACTTAAACAAGTGCACAGGAAGAAGGATCCATAGAACATCCGAGCAGGAGGGAACCGTGAGAACATCTTACACAGTGGTTCCCCAAATGGGTTCTGTGGCACCTCAGGGGTTCCCATCTCCTTCATCAAGGGCATATCTGCTTCAGGGATATACAGTGTGATTCTCCCACTAAGGTCTGCCATAGATTCCATGCAGCATCTTTTCCCCCTGATATGTGCCCTAAGACTATATGGTCTGCTCAGGTAGCACTAGTGGTTAAAGAGCTCCCCTGCCAATGTCAGGAGACAGATGTGAATTCAATTCCTGGATCAGGACGATCTCCTGGAGAAGGAAATGGCAACCCACTCCAATATTCTTGCCTGGAAAATCCCATGGACAGAGGAGCCTGGCAGGTTATAGTCCTGCCAGGGGTGCAAAGAGTTGGACATGACTGAAGCAGCTTAGCACACCTATGTTTATAAGTGCTGTAACTCTTTGTAGCTTAACCATAATCTGCTTCATGGTACTTCTCTGTTCCAGGCTTCACTCAAAGTTGACAGTCTTCTGTGTCACTTGGAAATTGGTTTGGAGCATTATTCTCATTAAAAATATAACTAAATAAGATCCACTGAAAAGAATGAAAAATGCCGTACAGATACATTAACCAATTGTAGCTGTAGCCGTAACATTTTCCTTGTGAAAAATACAACTCTTAGGGAAATAACATGTACAACTGAAAAATTTTCTAAAGGAAAAGCAATGTAAAAGAAAATACTTCTCTTTGAGACAGGGAAATGAGTATGTTGTCTTTTCATCAAGATATTATCTGACATAAAAAGTAGTCACAAAATTGCACCAATTCCTTATCCACTTTCCTGAACATGTTAAGAGTAAAAGGAGTTTATAAAGCAGAATGCGCTTTCTGAATTTTACATTTGAAATGGATGGCATTCTCCTACAGAATGTCACATTACAACAGATCTGTTTACAGACTGTACAATACTTTTGTTTTGTGGCCAGACATGAATATGAACATACGGTTTCTGCCACCTCTCTCATTCTGGTGTTTGTCAGAGTCAGGAAAAAATAATGAAGTCACTGAAGTGTTATCTCTCTAGCTATAAAGAAAAAAAAAATTCAGTGCATGCTTCATCATTTGTCAAAAAGCAATTCTGAAAAATAAAACTCATTTACTCAGTGGCTTACAAAATAGAAAAATCATTCACTAGGAAATGCTAAATCCTAGTGAATGATTAGTTGAATATGCTCACTCCAGAACCTAAAAAGGTTCTCCAGGTGTCATGCTTTTGTTTCAGTGGTGTAGGGGGTCGGGTACAATAATTTGCCCTTCCTTTTGGAGGGAACATTCTGGCCTTTCTCACAACCCATTAAAACTGATGTGGCAGGACCCTGCCTCCTTTGTGGGCTTTATCTCCCATCCTCTGGAGGGTCTGTGTCTTATCAAGACTTCCAAGGTATCTGCCACTCATCACTTACTGATTAATGTGAAGTCATTAATGTGGTCAACCAATGTGCCATCCTGTGGAATGTCCATATGATCCAAAGTCCACGCTACAACCGAGTGTGGATGAGTCAGTGTAGTCCTAGGGGAAGATGGTACTTGTAGAGTGCTGTCCATTCCACACCAGTGTGAGCTGTTCCCAGTCCTTCCTGGGAGAGATTTGGAAAGATACCTTCATCAGCTCAGCCCAGTGGCCACGCTCCATCCTAGGCTGTTCCCCTGCTCAGCAGAGAACACAGCACAGCAGTTACAATCAGAACGGCTGCTTCAACATCCATATCAACCTCTAGATCCTTCTAGGGCATTTTTGGTGACCAGACTAGCAAATTAAATGGAGCTATGTTGGGAACTGTGTTTGTGTGTGTGTCAGACACTGAGTTGTGTCTGACTCTTTGCAGCCCTGTGGACTGTAGCCCACCAGGCTCCTCTGTCCATGGGATTCTCCAGGCAAGAATACTGGACTGGGTTGCCATTCCCTTCTTCAAGGGATCTTCCCAACTCAGGAATCAAACCCAGGTCTTCTGCATTGCAGGTAGATTCTTAACTGTCTGAGACACTAGGGAAGCCACTATCTCTATAACCTTTAGATCTGTAAGGGTGGACCTTATCTTTCTCTGATGAAATACTGATTTTGATTTACTATCTTATCTACTGTGGGGGAAAGATGGGTGGAGGCCATTTCAGAAGTTTCTACCTGTCCTTCCACACTTTGATAGTTCCGACTTCACAGGCCAAGGAAACAATACGGAAGTTATGCCAACTATCAAGGCAGAACGTGATATACAACTATACAACTATTCTGGTTGTATATTGAGGGACTGGCTGCAGAAATGACCACTGAGGGGTAGGTCTGAACCTGGATTCCATTTCTTACTAGGCCCCCTGGACATTCTCATTCTAACATGAGCAAGGAAATGTATCAACTCAGACCTTATATGCAACAGTACTCAAAATTCCTGGGTATTTTTCTCTTCCAGAATGAAACCCTGGAGGTCACTTTGACATGGTGGTGCTGAGTCCTTCTTCCTGGGGCATTGGTTTTTCCTTCAGTCAATGGAGTCGACGTCTGAAAATGGGCTCAGGTCTGGGAACTTGGCAAGAGATCCTGATTCTTGATTTTTTTTTTTCCAATTGTGTGGATTGAGCAATTGCTCATCTAACTTGTCTTCAGGGATGCTGCGTACAGCTGGTGGTGGGTGGGTCAGGCCCTAGCAACCTGTAACTGCAGCTCCTTACGATGTTCGCTTTCATCTTGCTTCTGACGGCTAAGTGCCATCTGGCATCTATTATGCCAGGATCCCGTCACTCCCATTCCTATCTGGGAAGCCTAGCAAACCCAGTGTTTTCTGACTGAATAAGGTTATAACTTCACCTTAGACATGGGTTTGGCAGTCAGAAGGTGAGGTGGAGGTCTAACTGAGTGGGGGTTGGGGGCATGTGATTTTTTGCAGCACAGAGAAGGGGAGATAATTCCCTGCCTCATTTCAAAGCCAAGCAGGAGTGCTTATATTTGGTAGGAGTCCTGGCCCCCTTCTGCAGGCTTAGAGAGTTCTGGAGGATCTGGGGCCTCAAAGTTCTTGAGCATACCCATGCTCACGTCCCTATTCCAGGTGTCGGGGCCCCTCTTCCTTCTAACTAAAGTTCTGACCTTGGCATGACAGAATTGCTAGGGTTCAGAAGTTTATGGCGCTCTGTTGCCCTTATAATGAAGACGTAGGCCCTATTTTCAGCCTTTTTTATCTTCTGACTGCAGGAGATGAGGGCTTTTTAGACATTCCCAAAGTGGCCCTCTGACCTTGACATGTTGGAGAGCCACCAAGTTTTATTGTCATTATGACTAGTACCTCATCTAAACCTCTCCAAGGGCTTCCCAGGTGGCACTAGTGGTAAAGAACCTAACTGTCCATTTAGGAGATGTAAGAGACATGGGTTCGATCCCTGGGTTGGGAAGATACCTTGGAGGAAAGCAAGGTAACCCACTTTAGTATTCTTGCCTGGAGAATCCCATGGACAGAGAAGCCTGGAAAGCTACCTTCCATGGGGTCGCACAGAGTTGGACTTGACTGAAGTGACTAAGCATGCACGCATGCACAAACCTCTCCAAAGCCTGAGATGTTGCACCCAGCTGTTCATTCCCATCTGCAGGTCACTGATTCCAGTTTGTTGCCAGTGAAAGGCTTCATGTTTCCACTGTTATATCACCCCAAGGGCTGTGCTTACTCTACTTACCCTCAACCCACCCCAGTGCTGGAGCACCTGTCAGCCAACTGGAGAAGGGGGTGAATCAGCTTCAAGATCCACTGCAATCTGCTTCCTTTGAGCACTCACTCTGGGACCAACTCTCTAGAAACCGACTCTGGGATGGAAACTTGAATTCAGGGTGTTTCACGGGGAGTGGTTTGGGGAACACCTGCAGGGCTTAAGCACACAGGAAGGCGGAGGGAGACTTTGAATTCTGATTCAGTTGCCATGGAGGCCTCAGCCCATCCCATGCAGAGCTCTGAAGCTGAGCTGGCCCTACAGAGCTGTTCCAAACAGAGGTCCTGGAGCTTCTCCACTGACCTGCAGTGGGCCGCTCACAGGATGGGGTGATAACTCCGGGTGAGGCAGTACCCTTGAATTAAGAACAATTTCTGTGGAGGGCCAATTCCTGGGCAAGCAAAGGCCTCAATCCTAAAGTGTTATCTGGAACTTTGTGGTAGTATGGTGGATAAGAATCTGCCTACCAATGTAGGGGACCAAGGTTCATCATGTTGTGAAGCAGCTAAGCCCATATGCCACAAAAATTAAGCCTGTTCTTGAAAGCCCAGAAACTGCAACTACTGAAGTCTGCACACCTAGAGTCAATGCTTCACAACAAGAGAAGCCTCTGCAAGAAGAAGCCTGGGCAATGCAAAGAATAGCCTCCGCTCACCGCAAATAGAGAAAGCTCAGCAAAGACCCAGCACAACCAAGAATAAAAAATAAATAAATAGAATTGTTTTTTTAAAAAAGAGTGATCTTGGCAGAGATCATAGCATCCCCTTTAGCAGTGGTTCTTTGTGGTCCCCAAACCAGCAGCACGAGCATCACCTGGGAACTTGTTAGAAAAGCAAGCTCTCTGGCCCCACTCTGGACCTGTTGACTCAGAAGCTTTGGGTGTAAGATGCAGCAGCCTGTGTTTTAATAAACTCTCCCAGATAGTCTGTGCAGTGGAAGTCTGAGCTCCACGGTACCATGGGGAGCCGGACCTAGTGGGTCATTTATGAAGAAAAACCCTTCTGCCCTCAGTCAGTTTCAGTGGACATTCAGAGAGGCACGTTTGATGATGGGGTGTGTATATATAGTGATAACTATTTGTAAGTGGCTTCCCTGATCTACTTTAAAAACTGTGTTCATGTGTTTCTCAATGGACTGATTCATGAAAGCAACTGACTCACTTGTCAGTTGTCACCTCGTTTGTTTCATTCATTTGCTTGGGCTCTGAGGTGTTTCCCAAAGAAAGTTCCGGTAGTTTTTAGGAAATACCTGGGAATACTGACATACGATTTAAAAAAATTATTTATTTGTTAAGCATTTTAAAAATTAATTTTTATTGGAGTGTAGCTGCTTTTTGTGTTGTGTTAGTTTTGGCTGTACAGTGAAGTGAATCAGCCATATGTATACATAATATATATCCCCTTATTTTTGGAATTCCTTCCCATTTAGATCACTGCAAAGCACTGAGGAGAGTTCCTGTGCTACACAGAAGGTTCTCACGAGTTGTCTAGTTTATGTGCTGTGGTGCTAAGTTGCTTCAGTTGTGTTCGACTCTTTGTGACCCCATGGACTGTGCCTGCCAGGCTCCTCTGTCCGTGGAATTTCCCAGGCAAGAATACTGGAGTGGGTTGCCATGCCCTTCTCCAGGGGATCTTACCAACTCAGGAATCGAACCTGTGTCTCTCACACGTGCCTCCTGTGTTGGCAGGCGGGTTCTTCACCACTAGCGCCACCTGGGAAGCCCTTACCTATTTTACATACAATATCAATAGTGTACATATATGTCAATCCCAATCTCCCAATTCCTCTCGCCCTCCCTTCCCCCTCTTGTTGTCCATATATTGTCTCTATTTCTGCTTTGCAGATAAGATCATCCACACCATTTTTCTAGATTTCGCATCTAGGGGTTAATAGAGGATATTTGTTTTTCTCTTTCTGACTAACTTCATTCTGTATGACACTCTCTAGGTCTACCTACATCTCTAGAGATGAACAAATTTCATCCCTTTTTACGACTGAGTGCTATTCCATCATATATATGTACCATGTCTTCTTTATCCATTCCTCTGTTGATGGACACTTAGGTTCAAACAGCCTGGTGGAAAGGGTGTGGGCTTTGGCATCAGAGGACCCTGGGTTCAGAGTCTGGTGGGCTCTTGGTGAGAAGACTGGATGGACATTGCACATGGTAACAGCTGAGCATGTGAGCTCCACTTTCGTTTCCAGTGGCCCATGTTCCAGTTTCTGCTCTGTCCTAGCCCCTCGGTGTGATCTCAGACACATCCCTTCCCATCTCGGGGCTGTCTCCTCCATCAATAGAGCAGAGGGCATTAATCTGTTCAAATGCCTATGAGTGGGAGTCCTGTTGGTCACCTTGTCCTGCAGGCATGCGGGATCAGGAAGGGAAGAGTTCTGCAGGGTGTCGAAACTCTCCCTTGGAATAAAGTCCTAACCTCTACTCTGGTCTGGGTTGTCCTACCTTTGTGACCTGGTGTCTAGAAGCTTCTCAGGCCTGCCCTCTTCCTCATGCTATGTGCTCCAGCCACACTGTCCCTTCCTGTTTTTGAGCAAGCCAACCTTTCTCCTGTCACATGGCCTCTGCGTGTCCAGCTCACTCTTCTGGAACGTTCCACTCCAGCTCCTCATGTGGCTGGCCCCTTCTCATCTTCCCTGTCTCTGCTCATTGTCACCTCCTCAGAGAAACTTCCATTAATTACCCCACTAGCTCAGTACCTTCTCCCCCGCTCAGTTCCTAGCACACCAGCCTATCTGTTTACCGCAAAGCATTTTTCACAGCCTGACGCTCTCCTGCTTTGTCTTGTTGCGAGTTTATTCGGCCACTGTCTCTGCCATCCACAGGAATGGACAGCTCCGTGAGGCTGAAACCTGTGATGCGGCCTGACTCAGTGTCTCTAGCTAGGACCACAGCACATAGTCAGTACTCAAAAATGTCTTTGAATGGGTGAAGGAGTGGAGACATTCCTGAGAGCTCAGGCTGGCTCCCCCCACCTCTCTCTCCTTGACCAGTCCTCTTTGGTTCTCATCGCCGAGAGCTGGGTTTCAACAAGCAGGCCTGTTTCCCCACGCCACCACGTTGGGGCACTTGTGGCTCCTGTCACCCAGCCTCTGGAACCAAACGGGATGTGCCGGGTGGGTTGGACCTGGCATCCTCTGCCGTAAGCGCCCCCTCCCAGCTCCTCCATTCTCAGAAGCCAGGAGGAGAGAGAGAAAGTAAAGAGAAAAAGGGGCCAGACTTGACTTTGTCCTCCAACGAACCAGCACACATACCACACACACACACACACACACACAGCCTCTGGTTTTGAATTTCAGTAAGGATACGTGAGCAAAGCCTGGGTTACGCCAGCCTGGGGAGGGTGGGGAGGGACACGGAGGAGAGTTATGTCACTGGTGAGGTGTGGTGGTGTAACGTGGGGTGACAACATCGTGCAGGCCCGAGTGTGGTGTCAGCAACCACAGCATGAGCGGGGCTGCTGGCTGGGAGGTGGGGCAGAGCTGGGGTCACCCCTTAGGGAAGGGAAGAGAAATGGTACTTTTCTGGGCTGGTCAACCAGATTCCAGGTGTGCTCGTGTGAGAAATTCCACCAGTATTCTTACTCTGGCCAGGCAGGGCTCATACTTCTGATGCATTTACACACATAAGGAAATTGAGTTTATTGATAGAATGTGTTTGAGATCATTTGGCCCAAGTACAGTGGGGGGATCCAAAGATTGTTCTGTTAGACCCCCAACCCAGCTTCGTTGCCCTCTTCTTAGTGACTCTGGGTGGACGCGGTGGCCCACCAATTCCTCAGCTCATAGAGAACACATCCGAATCCCATAGGGCTTCTTTGATCTTCTCTGGGATGAATCCTCAGCTCCTTTCTTCATATTCTCTTTTATTTCCAGCTACTGTAGTCGAAACATGTGAAGTTCCTGGCTTTTCAGGTCATAAGCAGCTGGATTGTTGCAGTTTCACATAGTTTAGCCTCTTTCACCCTTCTGCTTCCTAGCAGAGCTCCTTCTATTTGGATCTGTCCCCTGGAAGACTGAACTCACAGAGGGCAGGGCCTCAAAGGACGTGAAGGTTGGTGGGCTTTGGATGGATAGGGAAAGATGTTCTTGGAAGAGAAAGGAAGGAAGTTTTTATTTACTAAGCTGGATGCTTTCTGGGTGCTTCTACACATATTCTTTAATCTCCAGTGCACTATGAGGGCTTCCCATGTAGTACTTGTGGTAAAGAACCTGCTTGCCGATCCAGGAGATGCAAGAGATGTGGGTTCAATCCTTGAGTCAGAAAGTTCCCCTGGAGGAGGGCATGTTAACCCACTCTGGTATCCTTGTCTGGAGAATCCCGTGGGCAGAGGAACCTGGTGTGCTGCAGTCCATAGGGTTGCAAGGAATTGGACACAACTGAAGTGACTTAGCGCAGCACAAAGCACTATAAGTAGGTCTGATTGTCTTCATGTTATAGAAGATGAGACTGAAATTCCAAGTGTCTTTTTAAAAATTAATTTATTTTTTATTGATGGATAATTGCCTTACAGAATTTTGTTGTTTTCTGTCAAACCTCAACACGAATCAGCCATAGGTATACATATATCCCCTCCCTTTTGAATCTCCCTCCCATCTCCCTCCCCATCCCACCCCTTGGGATGATACAGAGCCCCTGTTTGAGTTTCCTGAGCCATTCAGCAAATTCCCGTTGGCTTCTATTTTGCATATGGTAATGTAAGTTTTCATGTTACTCTTTCCATACATCTCACCCTCTCTCCCCTCTCCCCATGGCCTTAAGCCTATTCTCTATGTCTGTTTCTCCATTGTTTCTCCAAATAAATTCTTCAGTACCATTTTTCTAGATTCTGTATATATGAGTTAGAATATGATATTTATCTTTATCTTTCTGACTTACTTCACTCTGTATAATAGGTTCTAGGATCACCTACATCATTAGAACTGACTCAAATGTGCTCCTTTTTGTGGCCGAGTAATAGTCCATTGAGTATAGGTACCACAACTTCTTTATCCATTCATCTGTTGATGGACATCTAGGTTGTGTCCATGTTCTACCTATTGTAAATAGTGATGCAATAAACAACAGGACATATGTGTCTTTCTAAGTGTCTTTGACACTTAGAAAAATGGCAGAGGTAGACTTAAGGCCCGACTCAGCCAACTCAAGAGTCAAAGTTCTTTTCACATGAAGAACTTTGATATTTAAAGGATTCCATCAAGTGCAGATTTTAGTATCATGTATTGCAAGCAGGAGACTATCTAACTATTCATCTGCTTATTCATTTCACAAACACTTGTAAGAATTCTTCCTATGTGTAGAACACTGTAAGAGGTTCAGTATAGAGGACTAAAACAGCCATGATTATTGGTCTCATTGAGATAGTAATTTAACTCCTTAATTTTCCTCTAAGAAGCTATGAATTTATTCAACATTTACTCACTGATGCATCAATCCATTCATCCATTAATCCATCCATCTATCATTCATATATCCATTCAATTGACTCACACATTTATGCATTCATTTCTTCCACAGGCTCAATCATGTACTCATTTAATCAGTTTTGTTACTTTCCTCTCATTTATTCATTCAAGCACTTAGAATTCCTTTATTGACCTAGGTTCATTCTTCTATTTTCTTCCTCCCTTCGCTGATCCAGTTTTTTTTTTTTTTTTTGGTCCCTTTAGTCACTCAATCCTGTCCAACTCTTTGCAACCCTGTCCATTGGATTTTTAAGGCAAGAATACTGGAGTGGATTGCCATTTCCTCCTCTGGGGAATCTTCCAGACCCAAGGATTGAACCAGCATCTCCTGTGTCTCTTGCATTGCAGGCAGATTCTTTACCCACTGAGCCATCAGGGAAGCCCAGTGGTCCAGTTAATAATAGCTAATTAATTTACTCATTCACTCATTCTCACATTCATTCATTTGTTTCAACTGTTTCCTCATTAACAATTTATTAGTTCTCTTCTGGGGGCCTTGTTATCTCCGAGTTCCACAGAGAGGCTGTTTCTGTCTTTGTCTTCTTTGATAAGCCAGTGAAGAAGAGTCCTCCTTGGCATCTTTCTAGTGGGAGCCTCCAGGAATGTGGAGGTCAAGGGTACGTACTCAGACCATCCAGTACTGTTCCTAACCTGGGGAGCCTCTCAGGACAGGCAACAATCTTCATACAAAGTGTCACCTAAGGAGTGATGAACTGGGAGAAGCCACCAGCTTTCAGCTTTCTGTCTTTCTTCCCTTGCCCACAGAGAAGTTGCCCTTAAAGTGTTTGGTCTTCCCCGACTCTGGGAAGGTGCTGAGGAGTGACTGAAAGGGTGGGGGCAATGCCTTGGGAGATAGGAAGACTGTTCCATGAAGCTTATCTCAGACGTGTGTGGCAACAGAAGACAGAAGCCACAACAAGAGGAGGAGCTTAGTGTTGATCTCATCAGCAACTGTTTGTTTTGTACTTATCTGAAGATGGGGGCGAGGTAGGGAATGGGGCTGAGTTGTGGCAGAAAGAATTTGGAGTAGATACCTGGAAGAATTTCCCAGCATCAGTGCTGTGAGGTCAAAGGGAGATACTGTGGCTGATATTTATCTTGTATCCAGGGTATAAATATTCATGGATAGGTCTTCAAAATGTGCTTAATAAACACACAGGACTGGGAATCTGGAGACCGGTCAAAAGCATCTCTCTGCCATTCATTCCCCCCAGGGGTCATTTCTTCTCTAGCATTCACCTCTGGGATCCTCTGTGTCTGTATCTTGTAGGGTTATTTGTTGTTTGGTCACTAAGTCATGTCCTACTCTTCGCAACTGCTTGGATTGTAGCCCACCAGGCTCCTCTGTCCATGGGATTTCTCAGGCAAAAATACTGTAGTGGGTTGCCATTTCATCCTCCAGGGCATCTTCCTGATCGAACCTGTGTCTCCTCCAAGTCTCCTGCATCGAAAGTGTATTCTTGACCACTGAGCCACTGGGGAAGCCTTGTGGGGTTATGGTGAGGATTAAAGGCCACAGTATGTGAAAGTGACTAGTCTGGCCAATGCCTGGTGCTGAGTATGCACTGAGAAATATCTGAATTCTGAAATTCCTGTGCCTCATTGGTTGTCCAGTAAAAATAGACCCAATAAATCATTGTGTATGTTAGTCGCTCAGTTGTGTCTGACTCTTTGCGACCCCATGGACTGTAGCCCTTCAAGCCCCTCTGTCCATGGGGTTGCCCAGGCAAGAATGCTGGAATGGGTAGTATTCCACTGGAGGGGTACTGGAGGGGTAGTGCCATTCCCCTCTTCAGGGAATCCTCCCAACCCAGAGACTGAACTTGGATATCCTGTATTGCGGGCAGATTCTTTACTGTCTGGGCTACCAGGGAAGCAACACGATTTAATTTATGGGGGCACAGAGTGTTTATTCCTGTTGGCCATCAGCTGGCAGTTTCTGGAGCGAGATAGACCTGGGAAGTACTTAGAGCTGGGTATGGGGTGTGGAGTAGTTTCAGGAAGAAGAAAAAAGAATGGACTAGAAGAGACAATGAAGACGTCAGAAGAACACGTAATCTAAGTTCGGGGCCAGTGAGAGAAGAGGGTTGGGAGGGCGAAAGGTCGCCACTGAAGACTTGGAAGGGCTTTCCTCCGCTTTGTGCACCTCGGCTCCATCACCGTCCTCCTCAGGGGCAGAGGAGTTTCCACACAGTTCCAGGTGGCAATAGCATCTCCCCTCTTGAGGTCACACTTATCGTCACTTGTAGAACATGTTATTATTGCTGCATTGTGAGCTCCTGGGAGCACCTAGCTTAGGGCCTTGCCCATTATGCATGTAATAACATTTTGAAAATAGTGTTACTTGCTACTCTGTGAATAAACAAACAGGTGGATGAGACCTTCTTCAGATCACTACAAGACATTGTTCTACCTGCACCTTTGAAAGAAAGGAAAGCAGGTTTTTTTCTTTTTTATTTCCCCAAAATAATGCCATATGTGATTCTGAATGGCAAGATGAAACCTGAATTCATGTTTTTGACTTTTGCCCTTTTGTCTTTCTGACACAGAATAACAAAATGATGAATAGCATGGGCTTTAAAGTCAGAGACTGTGGGTCTGAATCTTGGTCCTTGCTCTTCTCCCTTGGGCAAAGATTTATCTCTTCTAAGCCTCTGTTTCCTTATCTGTACAATGGGTACAAGAATAGATTCACATATAGTGGAGTAATTAAGTGTAGACTCTAGAACTGGAATTTGGAATTCAAATCCCAGTTTTTACCACTTAGAAGCAGTGTAATCTTGTGCAAGTAACTTATTCTCATCATCTTCATCTTCAAAATAGAGATATATATTCGGTTGGCTAAAAGTTTTGTTCAGATTTTTCTCTAACATCTTATGGAAAAATGAACAAAGTTTTTAGTCAACCCAATACTTAGATTATGGGGCTTCTGGGAGGACTAAATGAGTAGACACATACAAGACATTTATATAAAAATGAGTAAATATATATAAGACATTTATACATATTTACTCTGTTCTGTGTCCAGAACACAGCAAGCACTATAAAAATTTAGCTCATATTATTACCCATCTCAGAGAGAAGATGGAATAAGATAACACATGTAAGGTGCATCCTTAGCACTGCTCCTGGGCTGTCCCAGCTGTTCAGTATCTGTTCACTGCTATTGTTATTTCATGCATTAGCAGTTTAAATGCATATTTTTCTCCCTTTCTATCAACTCTGAAATCAGGATGCATCTATCAGTCACATTGAGACGGAGACATTCATGATTTGATTTCCACCACCTGCACTTCAAATTTGGCAGAACGATGTCAGAGGCTTGGAGGAACACCCCAGAGACGGCGCTGGGGACCCCTGCAGCATCGTTCCCGTGATCGTTCCTGAGCTCCTGAAGGCACAGATGTTGACCTTGCGGGGAAAACTGCGGACGTAGACAATGCTTTTTCATTCTTAGAGGCATCTCTATGGTCACTGGCATCTTGAATGGTGCTGTGTATACTCACCTGCCAATCCCTGTGTCTGAGCAGCCAGCCCGCTGGAGCCAGTGCTGTGGGGTGAGAGTCAGAGGTGGAGGGGAGGGAAATAGAGGCTTGAGGTCACTGTGTGGAACAGACCAGGGATTGTCCCTGTGGACTGGGACTGCCAGGTATTCCCTGTTCTCTGTGCAGCATCCTGCTGCCAAACTGACCTGCTTTGTCTTTCCGCGGGTGGCTCAATCCTGGCTCGCCATCAGCTCTGGGCTAAGTCAGTTTGCGTCCCCTGCACACGTTGCAACCATCTGGCTGAGCCTCTCGGGTGACTGTACGAGGACAGGTCTGGGTCGGGCAGCTAAGTAGGTCTGATAAGGATGATGGGGCAATTTCTGGAGGCACCACCTTGTGAGCAATCTGGGCTTTCCTTCCAGGGCTTAGGGCACGGGCAAGGGAAAGAAGGGTGGGGACCTGAACCCAGTGAAAGTGATGGGGCTCTCTGGATATCAGTGAGAGAGAGCAGGACAGTCTCAAAAGTAGGCATGCCCTCCTGTTTCCAGGTGCCTGGGGCTTGTAAGAAATGAAGCTTTCCATCCGCTAACATGAAATTCTCTAGGCTTTTCCCTTTGGTGTCTGGAGGATCTTGCAGGGAGAGGAAATTTTGTTTGTCAAGAAGAGCAGGTGTTAATCACTCAGTTTGGCGATGCTGGGGTACAGGTGGCAATGTGATGTCAGGGAGGGAGGGACCCAGGATGGAATAAGAGGCTGGACGAGGTGAGTGGTTGTAACCAAGGCTCACACTGTGTGGGGACACATTGTGAGCACCCACCCCTTTCTGAAAAGTATTCCCAGGGTGTGTATACTCCCTGGGAGTGTCTTTACTCCCAAGTCCAGTTCCCTGGCTAATTCATGGTATTTTGAGCACATCATACACCTGTGAATTCACCTCCCATGAAAAGGATAGTTGATTTGGTTTGGCTATTTTTAATCTGAAAACAATAATATAAAGAAAGAAAGAAAAGAAGAGAGAAAGAAAGGAAAAGAGGAAGAAAAAGAAAAATGAAAATCACACGAGACAATTCTTTTCTGTTGTGATACAACTGAGGGATCTTGCTACTTTGTCATAATTGATGTTTTTTTGACTGATATTTTAGTTAATCGATCCACTGACCAAACATTTATTGAATGCCTAAGATGAGTCAGGTGCTAAGAATAAGGGGCAGATTAGTAATGAAACAGAGGGTTCCTGGCTTTGGGAAACTTCCAAAGTAGTAAATAAGGAAACACTTTCGATATGAAACATTTGCTTGAGTCACTTGATCTTTATAACCTCCCTTTGAAGCAGGCGTTGTTATCTCTTTCACAGATAATGAAACTGAGACTCCAGGAGGTGAAGAAACTTGGGGCAGATAGAGGACTGAGTTCAGAGTGATGAGGAGTGGTTTCCACTGGGGAGTAGTCTACAAAAGCTCTGCAGGAGGTGGCCTTTGAGCATTGAGATGAAGGCAGAACTGGCTCATAGCAGGTGGAAGACAGGCGTACCAGCTCCAGGCCTTGAGGCACAGCTCAGGCAATGGAGAGAAGAGCGTTAGCTTCTCAGAGAGCAACCAGTGAGGCTGTTGGCTAAGTGTGGGCCTCTGGGAACTTCCAGTGGGAGAAGTTTCAATTCCATGAAAACAGGTCAACACCCTCATTAGATGAGGAATAGTCATTGCAAAGCTGCAGCGCATGGAGTTGCACAACTCCAATGGGATGAGCAGCTGTGTTGGGAGGATAACTCAGCCCTGGGAAGAGCATAAGCAAGTCTCTGAGCAAATCAGCACAGTCCCAGGGGCCCTGAGTCCATGGAAACCAAGGCGGGCACTAGAGAAAACCAGCTGTGGGCAGAAGGTTCAACAGATGCTGTGGCTGCTATTGTCCATTCGTTCATTTGCTGCAAGTATTTACTGAGTACCTACTCTGTGCCAGAGGTGGTGCTGAGAATTATGACACCATCTTGACAATCAAGAATTCAGTCTAGGGACTTCTCTGGCAGTCCAGTGACTAAGACACCATGTTCCCAATGCAGGGAGCCCAAGTTCAATCCCCAGTCAGGGAAGTAGACTCCACACACCACATCTAAGTGTTCACATGCTACAGAGCATAACCAAAACCAAAAACAAACAAAATTCAGTCTAGTGAAAGGATGGAACAGAAAACAGTAGATTACTATAATGATGCAGCAATGAACACTTGCTATGTGTCAGACATTGTTTTACATGTTTTGCATGTGTTAACTCTTGGGTTCTCCACAACAGGCTGGTTACGTTGTTCGTATTTTGCAGAGGGAGAGATGGGGACACAGAGATTAAGCAACTTGCTCAGGGTCATAGAACTTATACCTAAGAGGCAGAGGCAAGATTTAAACCCAGGCCGACTGGCTCCAGAGCCCAGGCTTTGAACCACCATGCTGGACCACCTTTTGTTTGTACAGTCAAATCAAGGTAGGATGTCTAGAGGCAGCACAGGATGCTACAAGAACCCAGAGATGGGGTTCCCCATGCAGCTGGTGGAGAGGGTGCAGGGAGGACTTCCTGGAAGAATGGGACCACGTGGAGCTCTGAAGGAGGAAGGGTGGTCGCCCAGGTTGAGGAGAGGTTAGGGGAAGATTCTGGGCTGTGGAGTGGAACCAGAAAGAGCTGCTGGGAAAGGGAGCACAGACCAAGAGGAGCCCATTACGGCTGTAGAGGAGGAGGAAAGAGTCCAAGGTGGAGGAGGAGAGAGGCAGGGGTCATGGTGTGAGAGGAGCTGGAAGTGGCCCCTTCTGACCTGGTGATCCCCTGGGTTCCCAAGAACTCCGGGGACTGTGAACGTGTCAGTCACACACCGGCCCACCCAGAGGAAGATTGCCTTTGTGTAAATAAACAGTCCCCTGTACAAATCCATTCACATTGAGTGACAAAGGTCCCTACTGAGGCCATTCCCTAAGGAAACCAGGAATGTGGTGACTTCACTTTTCCCAACAGCAGTTTTATCATCTATAAAATGGGGTTTTGTAATAATCCCAGCCAAGGTGGAACCTGAGAGGGTGTTTGTGGGGAACCCAGATTCCTTACCCTTGTTTTTTAGCAGATTTCTGTATGAGGGGGCTTCCCTCATAGCTCAGTTGGTAAAGAATCCGCCCACAGTGCAGGAGACCCCGGTTTGATTCCTGGGGTTGAAGAGCCACTGGAGAAGGGATAAGCTGCCCACTCCTGTGTTCCTGGGCTTCCCTATGGCTCAGCTGGTAAAGAATCCGCCTGCAACGCAGGAGACCCCGGTTCGATTCCTGGATTGGGAAGATTCCCTGGAGAAGGGATAGGCTACCCACTCCAGTATTCTGGCCTAGAGAATTCCATGGACTATACAGTCCATGGGGTTGCAAAGAGTCAGACTTGACTTACATTTTCACTTTTCTGTATGAAGGGAATTTCATCAAAACAAATGAGGTGCTTTGTAGATCTTAGAGCAACAGCTTTCAAATGAGGTTTCCAAAAATCTTTGAACCTGCGGGAATATGTTAATAAAAACAGCCTGATGATTTTTATTGTGTCACCATCCTTTCTCAGGAACAGTGTCCAGCTGTTACCAGGGTAGTGTGCCGTCAAACTTAGATTTCAGGTTTGGGTGTCAGCCATGACAATCTACCAGGCAGGGAGAGTAATTCTGATAGGTGAGATTGGATCCATCAAACACCATCCGCCTTTCATCTTTCATGGTCAGTTTCTCCAAACAGCACTGATTCCTTCCTTCGAGGTCCATCAGTTTGATCATAGAGTCCACTCTTAATAGCCATCAAGAGCTAGTGCTCTTCACAGTATGATTTAAGGTGCTGTGGAAGAAGAATAAGCATCTTTGCTTGCTCTAGCAGTTGGACCGGAAACAAAATACAATGGTTCGGGACATCTGTAGCATTCTTGTGAAGACCATGTGGAATAACCCATGTTGGTTATGTTGAGGCAGTCATAAGGGAAATTGAATTTTGTATGATCCTTTAGGAAAACAAAGCTGTGGGACTGTATGCACACCATATGTACATCTATATTCTTGAAAAATTTTGCCTGCTGTTTCATTTAATTCTTTATACCATATATGTACATATTCGTGTGTATACAAAATCTCAAAGAGATTGTTGTGTTCAGTGTTCCTTTTTAAAATTATTTATTTATGGCTGCACCGAGTTTTCATTGTGGCACGTGACTTCTCTAGTTGAGCCCACGGCAGGTGGGATCTTAGTCCCCTTACCAAGGATCAAACCTACATGCCCTGCTTTGGAAGGCAGATTCTTAAGCACTGGACCACCAGAGAAGTCCTGTGTTCTTATTCTTTTCTTTTTTTTAATGTTTGCTTATTTTTGTCTGTGCTAGGTCTTCGTTTCGTCTCTGCATGGGCTCTCTCTAGTTTCGGAGAGGATGGGCTACTCTTTAGTTGTAGCATTTGGGCTTCTCACTGCAGTGACTTCTCCTGTTGTAGAGCATGGGGTCTAGGGCGTGTGGGCTTCAGTAGCTGCTGCACGTAGACTTCAATAGTTGCACCTTGCAGGCTCCAGAGTGCAGGCTCAGTAAGATGTGGCATGCAGGCCTAGTCTCCCTGCATCGTGTGGGATCTTCCCGGATCAAGGACAGAACCAGTGTCCTCTGCACTGGCAGAGGACTTAACCACTGGACCACCAGTGAAGCCCTCTTATCCCTAAAATGTATATTTAAATGTAGTAACTGAGACTCAGGTTCTTAGTAAATAAATAACACTAGTACATTGTTTTCTGGAAAAAAAAAAAAAGGACTTAAAGTCCCAAACCTTTTTTCTTCCAGGAGTTTTTGGTATTCATTTGAATGAATGATTTCTATGAATGAATGAATGAATGAATGAAACTATGAAACTTTCTATGATTTTTTTTTTTGGCGTGACTCTTCTAGCCCATCTTAAATAGTTTTGAAATGTGTATCATTTTACTTGGATGATAAACAATGAAGAAAGAAAAAAGAAGTGATTATAGATCAGTTTATTTTGCAGCCCTTTGAAAGAATTCCTGAAATACTTAACATGTGATACGTTACAGACAAAAGATAAATTCAGAGTTGGAAGTTAATCTCAGTACACTGCTCAATTTATCAGACACTTGATTTTTCAAGAATCATTTATACAGTTTCCTAAATTCTATCGTCTCTGAAAGGATGTAAAACCCAAATGAACACAAATTACATTGTTGGAGAGCCCAAGATATTTTCACGGAACAACACAGCTTCCTGTTTGCTGCACCTTCATTCTGTATGCAAATGCTTTGAAAAAATCATCAGCTTTTTCTCAGATGCATGAGTTGATGGTATTGAGAAATTTTCAGAGTTCTTTTACTTCTCACTCACATCAGAACTTATTACTACTGAGACTTCCCCCAATGTTGGCTCAGCAGGTAAAGAACCCACCTGCAATGCAGGCGACATAGGAGATGCGGATTTGATCCTTGGGTCGGGAAAATCCCCTGGAGAAGGAAACGACAACACACTCCAGTATTCTTGCCTGAAAAATCTCATGAACAGAGAAGCCTGGCAGGCTACAGTCCAAAGGCTTGCAAAGAACTGGACACAACTGAGCAACTCAGCACACACGCACGGAGTCTCAAACCTCAGTGTAACCTTGTGTGTATGAAATGCCTGGCTCTCTTTTCACCAGCCTTGCTGCAAAGCCATTCAATTTCCTGCTCTTGTTAGCAATGCTGTGATAGGTCTGGCCAAGAGTTTTGTTCAGATCAATTCAATGCTATAAATCTGTTTTTGCAACCATGTGCAGATTAGTTCATGTTTTCCTTTCAACCTTAATGCATCCTAACAGCCTGTCTTTGTTTACAGTGGGCCTTGAGGTCTTCTTGGCCCAGCTGATGATTCTTCCTTCATTGCACTGTCAGGAGGCTCATCCCATCCTACTGACTAAGCCGAGGAAACGCTGATCTCATCCTTATGCCCTGAAACATTTCATTTTTCATTATTCTTTGAAAGGTTTCATTTACAAAACATGTGCAGTTTTTGCAAGTAGGATCAAATAGGAAACTCCTCAGTTCAGGTAAGTTCTCTGAGGGCAGGGACTTTTATCTGTTCTTTAAAAAATGTTTTAGGGCTTCCCTGGTGGTCTAGTGGTTAGGAATCTGCCTTTCATTGCAGGGCACACAGGTTTGATCCCTGGATCCCCCATGCCACTGAGCAACCGAGCTCATGAGCCACAATTACTGAGTCCACGTGTCACAACTACTGAAGCCCATGTTCGGCAACAAGAGAAGCCACAACAATGAGAAGCCGTCACACTGCAACAAGGAGTAGCCCCGATCACAGTAACTAGAGAAAGCCCACAGGCAGCAGCAAAGACCCAGCCCAGCCAAAACTAAAATAAATTAATAAAAAAAATTTTTTGTGTGCAGTTAGACACAGAATAGGTACTTACTAAATATTTAGGGAATGAACAAATGAATTTTTTTTTCTTTCACTCTGATTTCAAATATACTCCCCAATACTCCCAATTTCCAGAAAACATAGCTTGATGTTTTAAACCAGAGGTTGGCAAAGTTTTTCTGTAAAAGTGCGACAGGGTTAATATTTTATGCTCGGTGGGGCATAAAGTTTCTGTCACAAGTATTCATCTCTGTTATTGTAGCAGAAAATAGCCCAGACACTATGTAAATGAATAAGTGTGGCTGTGTGACAATAAAACTTTATTTATAAGTCTGGCTGATAGAGGGTCAGATTTGACCTTTGGGTCATACTTTGTGGACTCCTGTTTTAAATTCTTAATTAAAAAAAACCTGTTCTCTTTTCTTCTCGTTTTATGCTGAGCAGGTGATAATTTTCTCCAATGGTTTCACCACAAATCAATACTAACCCCAGTACCTGTGGTATTATTTCTCTCATATATTCTGGAAATTTTCAGGTTCCCTCCCCCGCCACCAATAGAAAGTCCCCTTTGCACTGCTAAATGTTCCTGGCTGCACAGTCTGAGAAATAGAATCCTATTGAGCTTCACCCTTCAAAAATCTGTTTTCCAGAATCTTTACACTTTGTAATTCACCCTGATCTTTCTGTACTTTGAAGGCCCATTTTGATTGAAGCAGTACAACTGTTTTTTAGGTTATAAATTTCAAATCATGTTCAGGATCTTCAAGACAGCACTGTATCCTGCTTTTATATTGGTCGCAGATGTCCCCTGATGCTTTATCTGTGGTGATGAAATTTTCTGTCATTCCACATCACCGTTATCCGTCCTTCCACTTGTCGGGCTGTGTAAGCTTTTAGAAAGTTTTGTGAAGAATAATTATATAGCTTTTCAAATAGTTACAGGTATCAAGGAAGAAGCCACAGTTTATCACACCTAAAGCATCAAAGTTCCACAGAGTGTTTTTTTTAAAATAATGGTTTTCTATTTAATTAAGGGCTTCCCCAGTAGCTCAGCAGTAAAGAATCCACCTTCCAGTACAGGAGACACAAGGAGACACAGGTTTGATCACTGGGTCAGGAAGCTCCCCTGGAGGAAGAAATGGCAACCCATTCTAGTATTCTTGTCTGGAAAATCACATGGACAGAGGAACCCGGCAGGCCACCGTGCATAGGATCGCAAAGAGTTGGACACGACTGAGTGACTGAGCACATTTAACTAAAGTGGGTGTTTGCAAGAAGGCTTATTTCCACCTCCCTTTTGAATGCTTTTGAATTGCACCTTTGGTGCAAGTGGGATCTTAGTTCCTAGACCAGAGATTGAACCCATGCCCTCTTCAGAAATAGCACGGAATCTTAATATTTATCTATTTTTTTTTTTTGCACAGTTCTTTTTTTCTTTTAATTGAAGTATGATTGCTTCATGGGTCTCCCTGGTGGCTCAGCAGTAAAGAATCTGCCTGCAATGCAAGAGTCGCAGGAGACTTGGGTTCTGTCACTGGGTTGGGAAGATCCCGTGGAGAAGGAAGTGGCAACCCACTCCAGTATTCTTGCCTGAAGAATTCCATTTCAGAGGAGCCTGGTGGGATACAGTCCATTGGGTCACAAAGAGTCGGACACGACTGAAGCGACTTAGCACAGCACAGCACATAAATGCTTTTACAGTGTTGTATCAGTTTCTTAGAAAGTTTTTAATTAAAAAAAAAATTCTGCTGAGAGAGGCAGAGTGATGGTAGCAATTTTTAAAAAGCATGATGGCACAATAGGAAGGACAACACCTAGGCCTGCTCAAATGTCATCATCTGTTGACCTGTGTCTATATGATCCTAGTTTTTATTGCTTGGTGATGAAAAATTAGGTTAATACTGTCATGGACCAAATAAGACTATAATGTGCAGTTCACAATTTGAAACTGATTTTGTATAACAACAACAACAAAATTGTTACCATTATTGGGTATTTACTTTGAGCCAGGAACTGTTCTAGACTACATGGATTATCTCATTCAATCCATTCAATCCCTGAGACAGCCCTACCAGACAGGCACTTTGTTCCCACTGAGCCGTGCCTTGGAATCATGTACCTTGCTGAAGACCACAGAGTTAGCATCTGTGAAGCTAGTATGTATGTTTCCGATAGGCACAATCTTCTGTTGAAAAATGTCACTGGGGGAGAGAGTAAGGGTTGAAGAATAGGGAAACTTTAGTTCTAGTATTTATTATTTTTTAAAGTTTTAGGTCTTTTAAAAAAATCAGTCTTCCTTTTTTTTCCTATTTATTTATTTTTGGCTGTGCTGTCTTCATTGGTGCCTGTGGACTTTTTCCAGCTGAAGTGAGCAAGGACTCCTCTCTTGTTGAGGAGTGTGGGCTCTAGAGTGCACATTTCTGCAGTTATGGCACATGCCTTTGTGGCCCTGAGACATGTGGGATCTTCTGTACCAGGGAACGAACTTATGTCCCTTGCATTTGCAGGCAGCTTCTTAACCACCAGACCACCAATTTTTATTTTTTTATTTCGACTGCACTGAGTCTCAATTGCAGCACACAAGGATCTAGTTCCCCAACCAGAGATCGAACCCTGGCCCCTTGCATTGAGAGTTTGGAGTCCTAACCACTGGACCATCAGGGAAGTCCCAAACTTCAACTCTAAATAGACTCTTCACTGTATCTTGTAGCCGAATCCCTTGTTATGCTCTGAATTGGCCACTTCTTCAGCAAAGATTAAATAAATCAGAGGAGAAAATTTCAACTGGGTTGTGTGTGTGGGGGTGGTGGTGGTGGTGAAGGATTGGCAGGAGCAGGAATGGAATCAGTTATATCCCAGGGAAGCTGAGGAAAGGGTGGCTGAGAGAGAGGAAGACATTGGAAGTGCTGCTGGGAATGTTGCAGATTGGTCAAGATTTGGGCAAGCCAAGAGATTTAAAAAGTTGGCTTATTTAGACTTATTTAGTAGGGTACTCACCCATGTTTGGGTGTGTATCATGTCTTCAGTGGGAAGAGAACACCCAGGAAAGATGCTCTAAGAGTGTATTAGTCAGGGTTCTGCAGGAAAAAAACCATTAGGACATATATTGATACAGAGTAAGAGAGATTAATTAAAAGGAGTTGGCTTATAGATATGGAAGCTATGAAAGCCCACATCTCCAATCTGCAAGCGAGAGACCCAAGATAGCTGTTGGTTCCAGTCTAAACTCAGGTCTAGGAAGACCTGAGAACCACAGAAGCTAACAGAATAAATCATGGTCTGAGTCTGAAGGCTTGAGAACCAGGCGTGCTGAGGTCGGAGGGCAAAAGAAGATAAAATCTCAGCTCAAGCAAAATCACCCTTCCTTTGCTATTTTGTTCTATTCAGACTCTGCACAGATTGGATGGTGCCCTCCTATATTGATGGGGGTGATCTTCTTAGTCTACTGATTTAAGTGCTGATCTGAGAAACACCTTCCCAGACACACCCCAAATGATGTTTTATCAGCTCTCTGGGCATTCCTTAGCCCAGTCAACCACCACACTGCAATAAAGCCATCTGCATCCACTCTACTTAGAAGACAAGAAACTCAACATTGAGAGAGGCAAAGTGATTTGTCCAAGGTCCCACAGCTAGAAGAGGCAGAATCAGTATTGAAAGACAATGCAGAAGAGATCCTGGTGATTTTTAGGCATGGATCCCATTCAATTCTTTACTGACTAGTGACTGGCCAGGGTGTGGCCAGCCTTGGGTTGACTGAGGTGAAGTGGGTAGGAGGTAATGACCTTTGTTTCCTTAGCACTGGGTTTAACATGCCTTAGTTTCACTACCGGTAATTAAGAGCAGTAACTGCTTAGACCTGGATTGTTAAAAAGCACTTTGGCACCTGTCATTATATTTAATCCAGGCAAATCTGTGATTCAGGTCTATTTATTATTCCCTTTTTACAGATGAAGAGGCTGAGGCAGGAGTTCCTTCCAGGTCCATGTTTCTGTTGAAACAGAAATATCTCAGAGTTGAGATATTTGAGTCAGGCCCAAGCAAAAACGACAAATATATTGTCAAATATGTTTTTTTTTTTTGCCACCCCTTGCATTGAAAGCACAGAGTCTTAACCACTGGCTCACCAATGAAGTCCCTTATATATGTTTGAGAGTTGTAATCTGAGGTCAAATGCCTGGGTTGAAACCCTGGTCTTCCCACTTCCCAACTGTATGGCTGGAGGAGAGATAAGGGGAGAGGACAGGATTTGGGAAGAGGGGAGAGAACTTTCTAGGCAGAGAGAGAGAGAGAGGTCCTGCCTGAAAAAGTCCACTGGTTAAGAAGAAGGGTCTTTGAACCATTTATTTGCACTTGATCTTGCTTCTTAGTAACTTGGGATACATCAAATGTGGCAATTAAACCCATCACCCAGGGTGGTGGTGGTGAGCCTCAAATGAAAGAAAAGAGCTTAGCCTAGTGCTCAGCCTGAGTCTGAGCCCCACGACACGAAGGAGTGGTCAGTGTTGGGGTTGAAATAGGGGAGGGTAGTGGAAACTGGCCTGGGCGATAGTTTGAAGCTGTTGGTGCCTGGAGCCCTGATGTGTCTCAGGGGCTCTTGGACAGGGATGACTGAACTACAGATATCCCTTCAGAAGCCATACCTGGGCTGGAATCACTGAGCCTGAGATCCACCATCTGAATGGTTGCCATGACTAAGGATTCTCTTCTGAAGACCATGGACAAAGCACTCCTGGAGTTCCTTTCCTTTGCTCTCTGCTCCTGCAGGCATCTTCATGGGCTTTATTCACTCCTTGCAGGACAGTTTACATTATTTATGGAGCCCAGGGAAAAACAGAAACAGGAGACCCCATGTTCAAAATTATTAAGAATTTCAAGATGGCATCAGTAGAACCCTGAACCAAGTGGGGAGGACGTTTCTGAGCACAGGACCCTGTGCACACAGCCACTTGTACAGGGCACGCAGCCATGAAGCTGGTTTTGACTTTTGGCCCTGCCTGTGTCCACCTGGACACCTGAATAAACTCTGAAAACCTCAGTCAATTATCAGGCACCCTAGACCACACATCAGGACACGTGGGTGTTGGGAAACATCCATTCTTTAATGTATTTTCTTTTTCAGTCATTTATTAAATGCACAGGGAGGCATTGGCAAGATCAATATTTTCTTCAAGAAATTCAGTGTCTAGTGAGAGATACAAATACACATAAACACATTAATTAACAAATTAATTATTCTATTCATCTAGGCAATACACAATTATTATTACATGCTACATGCTGAGCATCAGAGATACAGAAATGAATCAAATACCATTAAGAGCACAGAATTCAAGGCAACATTATTGAGATTAAAATCCTGATTTTACACCTTTCTAGCTGTACGTCCTTGGGTGAGTTATGGAACCTCTCTGGTCCTTAAGCTCCTCATCTGTAACTTGAAGATAATCATAGTACTTGCCTCAGAGATTTGTTGTGAAGATTCACTGAGTTGATCCTCATGTTAAATGAGCTAATGTGAGATTTTCAGAGCAGTGCCCAGCACACAGGACATGCTATGTAAGTTATTTGCTCAAGAAATTCAAAGTCTAGGGGCAGAGAACCACACACACATATACACATGCAGTACACATCGTGATTAATTAAACAAATAGCTAATCATATCTACCATGTTCCAGGCTTTGTGTGTGGCCCTGGAGCATGGGAGCAGGAGTGGGAGTTAAGGAGCAAAGCAGGATGTGGTCTCTTCCCCACCCTCACCTGAGCCTACAGTCCTTTGGGTGTATGATGGCAGACCAGGACCTTGTTAGCAGAAAATGTGTTACTATTATTTCCTTATTTCATGCTTCATGTATTAGTGCGGGGAGAGCAGATGTGCAGTGGGGGAGTTGACCAGGTGCTCGGAAGGGCGAAGCAAAGTGCCGCCCGCTGGCCAGGGAGGAGGGGAGGGGTCAGTGAGTGTGGAGCAGTTTCCCCTCCTCATCAGGGACCCCGCCGTCATGTGGAACCGACGCAGCCCTCGGCGTCTGCGTGAATGGCAAGACGGAGCAGAGCACAGCCCCATATTTGGCCAGGGAGACGTTCACTTCACTACACGCCCTCTGACTCACACTCCCAGCCCGGCAGCCGGGGGGCTGAGCTCACAGGCCCTCTGACTCAGGCGGCATGGGGTGTCCTCACCGGGGGGCAGGGGAGGAGGCTGTGCTGTGTCCCCTGCCTCCATCCCTCAGCCCCGCCTCCTGCCTTCAGCAGCCTCTGCCCTTTCGGTAGCTTGTACATTAACCGCTCTCCCTGCCCCGGGACCCCTTTCCGCAGAGGGCCGCCACCTACCCCTCTCCAGAAGCAGGTTCTACAAGAGCTGACTTCTCCAGAGTGGATTTCACCCGGGCCTCGCCTTACAAAGTGAGCTGGGAAGTGCAATTTGAATGAATGGGTGAAGTCACCTGTCGTGGGAAGGCAGTGCTGTGGGAAACGGCAGAGAGCTGGGTGCTCCGGCTGCTCTGTGTGACCCGGGGCTGCTCACTGTCCGTCTCTGGGCCTTGTTGCCCACGAGGCTCCAAGGAGACAGGAGCTGTCTGGACGAGCCAGCTCAGTTGGCTCACAGGCTGATGAGGCGCTGTCTTCTGGCCCCTTGCCTCTCACTGTGTGGTCCTTGGGAATGAGTGTCAACATCACCTTGGAGCTCGTTAGCAATGCAGAACCTCGGGCCCCACCCTGACCCTCTGAATCAGAACCTGCCTCATCTCCTGATGATTCACATGAGCATTCAAGTTTGATTCTATTGGGCTGAGGTGTGTCCTGGGCACCTCCAAAGTGCCCCCAGATGAATCAAAGGTGCAGGAGCCATGCTCTTGTGCATCAGGATGATGAAGCTGGGTCCCACACGCCAGTAAATGCACAGCATCCGGTCTCATAGAAATGAGTCCGACAGGCTGGGGTCAGGGCCTGGGACACCTGGTGGGTGTGGTGTGGACTACACAGGATGCAGGTGGGCTGTTGCCAGGGGGACAGGACCCAGCAGCTGTTGTCACCATGCACGAATGCATAAGCAGATCTCTCCCAAATACAGCTCCTAATGTGATATGCCTTCTGATTTTTTAAAACAATGTATTTCTAATTGGAGGATAATTGCTTCACAGTGTTGTGTTGGTTTCTGCCATACATCAACATGAATCAGCCACAGGTATACACAGGTCCTCTCCCTCTCGAACCTCCCTCCCACCTCCCACCCCATCCCACCCTTCTAGGTTGTCAAGAGGACCAGTGTGAGCTCCCTGTGTCATATAGCAAATTTCCACGGGCTGTCTATTTTAGCCTTCTGATTTTTACACGTTGGCTCAACTTTATTTCCAAGCACTGTGTAGTCCAAATAAAATGGCCTGCGGCGTGGCCTGTGGCCTGCTGGTTTTAACCTCTGTCCATGCATCCTGGTTTGCTTGGGACTTGTCTGGCTTTAGTGCTGACAGTTCAGCATCCTTGAAAGCCTCTCAGTCCTAGGCCAACCAGGACGGGAGGTCTTGGTGCAGCTCCTTGGTTTAGGAGTATCAATTTTGGGGCAATTTCCCACAGTGAGATGGGACTGACACTCGTTTGCTGTGTGATCTTGGTCACATCGCTTAATCTCCATATGCCTCAGTTCCTTCATTAGTAAAATGGCGATAATAAGAGAACCTTCCTCAGAGGCTTGCTGTGAGAATGAAATGAATTCATGGGCGCAAAGTGCTCAGAATAGTATCTGGCATTCAGCAAATGCTATGTGACTGTTAGCTATTATTATTTGATGATTGGATGTTCAGTGTAAACCACCTAACTCCACCAAGTTTAAAAGTATCCCAAAGCATGTGAAGTGATAAAAATGAGAGATATGGGGGCAGAAGACCTGGCTTTGAGGCTCAGCTCTGCCCCCATGAGCTGTGTGACCTTGGGCAGGTTGCTTGACTTCTCTGTGCCTTGTTGCCTCAGTTAAGTTGCAATAATCACTGTTCAGGAATGCTGTGAGGAACAGATGAGGTGATATGTGTGAATGTGAGATCCACCTGGCAGAGGTGTGTTCTTGTTAGAGGGGTTGTTGTTGCCTCTTCACGCCTCAGGAATGTTCTAAAGGAAAGATTTAGGGTGATTTTTAAGAAATGAATTCATTGGAAAGATATATAAATATTTCAAGAAATGTAATGAATCATTTAATACTACTTATGGCATCATCTCAAAAGGAAGTCAGACATATAACAGGGTGAGCTTCAGCTGTGTTTGTGGTGAGAAAGCAAGAGCCCTTATTATATTATATAATTATATTATATTATATTATATATATTATTATTATAATATTATGTACACAAGAATATAATATAATATGGTGCTGTGCTGTGCTACGTTGCTCAGTCGTGTCCAACTCTGTGCAACCCTATGGACTATAGCCCGTCAGGCTCCTCTGTCCATGGGATTCTCCAGGCAAGAATACTGGAGTGGGTTTCTGTGCCCTCCTCCAGGGAATCTTCCCAACCCAAGGATTGAACTCGTGTCTCTTACGTCTCCTATATTGGCAGGTGGGTTCTTTACCATTAGCACCACCTGGGAAGCCCCTAATATATTATTATATAATATGTAAAATATAATATTCTTCTGTCTGTTATCCTTTACAAAAGGCAGCCCTCAATTTGATATACTTTCATTTTAAATAAAAAGCTCTTTTTGAATAGTTGGTGGTAATTTTGCTGCAGGGTCTTGACTTTTATTTTTCATCTGGAAAATCACATAGAGTTGGTTGAGTGCTTTGTTTAGGAGTTATGTGACTAAAATAACTTGTATCAGTTATCTGTTGTTGAATGACAAACCATAAGCCACCATAAAACTTCGTGGCCTGAAATAACAGCTGTCTGTTTAGCTCGTGATCCTGCCAGGTGGTTCTCTGGTCTAGGTTGGGCTTGGATGAACTTGGACCACATGCACTGGCTCACGTGTCTGTGGTCGCTCTGGTCTCAGATGGCGTCACACGTGTCTGGCGGTTGGGTGGCTGCTGGCTGGTGGTGGGAGTGGACAGCCTGTCTCTCAACATTCAGCCGGCTAGCCTGGGCTCCTTCATATGGTGTCAGGGGCTCCTCGACCCCCGGTGGGCAAGTGCTTTTCAAGCCTTAATTTTGTCACATTTGCTACTTTTCCACAGACCAAAACCAAGCCACAGGGCCAAGCCCAGAGCTGGCATTACCAAAGAGTACAGGTTTAAGGGATGGGACAATTACTGAAATCAGCCTATCACGTACCTTTAAATTAAGAAAACATCAAGTTATACAACTAGTGACTTGAAGACTGGAGACAAATTCTAAAAACTTTCTTTGAATCAATTATGATGGTACCATAATTAAATAATTAAATGTAATTAAAATGTTTACTGTTTCTTGTTTTACTACATTATTGCTGTCTATTGCTTTCTACCAGGCTCCTTGATTTTAAAAGGGTGAAGCTTTCATAATCCTGTCATTCCAGAGACAACCCACCCCAGTACTCTTGCCTGGAAAATCCCATGGATGGAGGAGACTGGCGGGCTATAGCTCATGGGTTTGCAGAGTCGGACATGACTGAGTGACTGAGCATGCATCTATATATTTTCAGTTTTTTTCCTTCTGTGTATATACCAGCAAATGCTACAAACACTGGTTTTTGTTGTTGTTGTTACAGTAATTAATTCATTCAATAGCTCTTTATTGGATGCCACATATGTATCAAAGGGTACATATTAGTGAACAAAGCAGAGTTCTTACTGAAATAAAATATCATAAAGATAAAGAGAAGTTGTCTCCTCTTAACGTGTCTCAAATATTTATTGATGGGAGTGTAACTATCACTTATTTAATGGTTAGGTTGTGGCAGGCACTGGGATAAGGACTTTGTATACATTATTTCATTCTAATACTCATTAGAACCCAATGAAGAATGTGCTATCATTATTTTTATTTTATGGGGAGGAAATTAAGCAGAGAGAAGTTAAGGAATATGATACAGCTACTAGGTGCTGGAGCCAGAATCTGAACCAGATCGAACATCTGTTTCCAAAGCCCAGACTTGATCCAACTCACATTTGCTTCCAATAGAACTACCTCTTCCTTATAGGGGTTGCATGTGTGTGTGTGTGTGTGTGTGTGTGTGTGTGTGCATGTGCACGCTCAGTCATGTCCAACTCTTTGTGACCCCATGGACTGTAGCCTGTCTGGCTTCTCTGTCTATGGAATTTTCCAGGCAAGAATACTGGAAAGGGTCGCCATTTCCTTCTCCAGGGGATCTTCCTGACCCAGGGATTGAACCCATGTCTCTTGTGTCTCCTGCATTGGCAGGCAGGTTCTTTACCAACTGAGCCCCCAGGGGAGCCATAGGGGTTGCATATGATTCCATTATGAGAACACTTTAAAATTGTAAGTATTCAAAACATGTATTCACTGTGATTCAAACTATTTGTACCCATCCATCCATATTGTTCCATGAACTGGATGTGTTTTGCTCTTTATGCCTGAAAATACCTTCCTTCTTCCTTGGAATTAACTCCTATTCATCCCTCAAAACCCTTCGAAAATAGCACCTGCTCCAGAAAGTCTTCTTCAACCTACCATCTAAGTAGGTTGCCATCCTCCATGGTACCATAATATTTTTCCCTCTTGTCAACATTTATTTGGCTGGTTCCCCCACTTGACAATGAACTCCTAGAAAGCAGGATTTATATGTTACTTTCCTTTGTGAATTTATGTAATCCTAGGATCAAGCACTTGTCTGGGGTACCATAAACCCTTATCAATGTTAATTAAATAAATTCGTAAATTGACTTTGTATTCATGGCAAGGGGCCTTCCTTGGTAAAGAATCTGCCTGCCAATGCAAGAGATATGGGTTTGGTCTCTGGGTCACGGGATGCCCTGGAGAAGGAAATGGCAAACCACTTCAGTATTTTTGTCTGGAAAATCCCATGGACAAAAGAGCTTGGCAGGCTACAGTCCATGATGTTGCAAAAAGTGTCGGACACAACTTAGCGACTAAACAACAAGGGGTAACTAAACTTTTAGTTTCTTTGCTTTGGCTGGCATTGAATCATCCATGCTGGGTGTCAAATGCTTAGACTGGCTGTTGATGACATCTTTGGTATTTCCGGAAAATTATTAGCAGATCAAGACCATGGTAGTCTGGTGCCAAAGTGAGTGTGTCCAGTTGCAGATCTCTCTCTCTCTTTCTCTCTCACACACATACACACCCTCTTGATTAAGAAGAAGTGGGGAAATGTGTTTGTTATTACTCAATAAGTGCAATTTGTTTGTTTGACAAAATCTTTCAAAACATGAAGTCCAAAGGGGAAAATTATGAAAGGGGCACTTGGGAACAAAAAGTGTGGGAATTGCTGATGTAATCCAGTTGTCTGGTGGAAAACTGGATTCTCAATAACTCCATCAATGATAGCCTCTGTTTGTCTTCTTCCAGTGGTAGGGAACTCACTACTGTCTGAGGCCAGGCTGGGCAGATGCTTCACCTGGGTTCAATGCCCTTGGTTTTATCCCTCACCACTCCACACACACTATCTAGTTCTGGTGATGCCCAATTTTCTTCCCAGCTCTGTTGCTAATGGCTGTGTGCTTTGGGAAACTTAGTTACAGGCTTCGATTCTCAAAATTGTCATCTTTATGAAGACAGAATTAGACCATGTTGGGCTTGGGAGAGACTTCTGATGTTCACCAACATCCAGTTCTCCTATCCTCCCTGACCACATGAATAAGACACATTCTCCAACCTCCTTTGCATCTATGAGATGTCATGTAACTTACTTTGCCCAATGGAGTATATGTGGAAGTCATCTCTGACATTTCCAGGCTCGGCTGTTTACGTTATACAATAGCCAAGGCTTTTACCCTCTCTCATGACTGGATGATTCCAGGTTGACTTGGAAGCCTCATAATGGTAGAGACACAATATGAAAGCAAACTGGATTCTTGAGTCACCCTTTTATAGCACAACCGCATGACCAGAAACATCATCATTGGACTTTGTGAGATGAGAACTAAAACATTTATGATGTTGAGACACCGAGATTTGGAAGTTGTTCATAACAGCTGTCAACATTAATTATCCTGAATGGCCGAAATAATTCCTTCTTTTGAATTCAGAACCAAAAGAGAGATGGAGATAAAAGTATCAACTTTTTAGCTGATATAGTTGGGTTGAAGGATGTGGAACAAGTGTGTGATTGCAGTGAAAGGGATTTGTAATGCTGCTCCCTGGAGTCAGACAGACTTATCTGCCCCTTCAATGGAAACTCTGGACATCCCTAGGCTTCTCCCACATGGACATGATCCTACAGGCAGATGCTAATGTGGATTTTAGAGAGAACCCAGACAGGCTTATCTGTTTCTGCTCTCAAACTCAGATCAACTAAGTGGCCCCACTTCTCAGGAGGAGAGAGTTTCATGGAGGAAATGAGATAGAAAGTGTTACTCTGGATTGGCTCCCTCCACATGGAAACTTGAAGCCAAGAAAGCAAGGTTCCCACCAAGGTTCTTTCAAGATATAAGTTCGGGGTTATCAGTAAAATGTAAGCTTCCTGAGGTCAGGAGACACATCTCCTCCTGTGCCTCCTCCCATGGTACCTGACACAATGCTAAACACAGAGACGGATGCTGAGCTGAGGCCTCTGATTGACTGATGGCACTTCATGAGCACATATGACATTTCCCCCACTGGGTGACTCCAGAAGGAGAAGAAATTGTTGTGGTTTCACCCCTCACACTGCCAGTCCTTGCCTAATCCAACAATTTGAGTGTGAAAGGCCAAGTTGATGACCCAATCCTTCCTTGGGGAGATACCAGTGCTCTCCTTCTGCCCACCAAGCCCTTTGCTGGGCACCGCTCTTAACCCTTCTGAGTTCCTCCTGGACAACCCATTGCCCTGGGGGTCAGTGGTATGTCTGAATCTCATTACTGGTTGCCAAGTTGCTAAAGTCAGGGACTGAATCTTACTCAAGGTATCATCAAGAAGTGCCTTTGGTAGGTAGTGTTTGGAAAAGGATAGGTGCTTATTTTTTCTCTCTGATAAAATATATCTGGGTTAAGAAGAAAGTCCTGGAAATGGTAATTGTGACATCATTGATGTTCCATCCTCATATTTTTTTTTTTTTTGCTTCTTTATTTGTTTTTGACCACAATGAGCAGCTTGCAAGATCTTTTCCTTGATGCTGGGAAAGACAGAAGGCAAAAGGAGAAGGACACAGCAGAGGATGAGATGGTTGGATAGCATCACTGACTCAATGGACATGAATTAGAGAAAACTCTGGAAGATGGTGGAGGACAGAGGAGTTGGCGTGCTGCATTCCAGGGGTTGTGGAGAGTCAGATATGAATTAGCGACCAAACAACACCAACAGAGTTCCCCAACCAGGGATCAAACCCGGGCACCCTGCAGTGGAAGCATGGAGTCCTAACCACTGGATCACCAGGGAATTCTCACATCTTCAAGGCTGACTTACAGTTGTAAGGTAGTCATGGCACTCCCTGCCCTATGTTCATATTCCAGGTAGCAAGAAAGAGAAGGGACAAAGAAATACTAGGTCCCCTAGATACATCCACTCATTCTTTTCAGGGGTCTTCTTGGAAGTACTATCCAACAAAGAAAGTCTATAGCATTCCAGCCAGAATATAGCCAAATGGTCACATCTCTCTGAAGGGTACCTGGGAAATACAGCTTTTCAACTTGCTCCATTGTTTCTGGACAAAATTAGGATTGTGTCACTATGGGATAATAGCAGGCAACTGAGAGTCTCCACCTCACCCACCTCTTCCCTGCAGCACTGACCACACAGTGGGTATGTATATGTGTCACTCATCCATTATTTCTATCAAAAACCATCCACTGAGTATCTACTCAAGGCAAGGCATATGTCTATTCACCGAGGAAAAGAACAATAGAAAATAAACAAATAAAAGTATAATATAATATTAGGTAATTATACTTGTGTGTATGTGCATGCGTCTTCTGACTGTTGTATCTGACTCTTTGAGACCCCGTGAACTGTATAGCCTGCAAGGCTCCTCAGTCCATGGAGTTTTCCAGACAAGATTACTGGAGTGGGTTGCCATTTCCTACTCTAGGCAATCTTCCCGACCCAGGGATTGGAAACACGTCTCTTGTGTCTCCTGTATTGGCAGGCAGATCCTTTACCACTGAGCCACCAGGGAAGCTCATGCTAAGAAGCAAAATGAAGCAGGGAAAGTTGGGGGATGGGGGACAACATTAAATGGAGGGGTCAAGAGTGGTCTTTCATCTGAATGAAGCAAGGAAGTAAGGTATGCAGGGCTCTGGGGGAGGAATGGTCTCAGAAGAAGCCTGGTTGGGGAGTATGCTTGGCAAAGTCAAGAAAAGATGGCCAGTGTGAAGTAGTTAGGAGCCAGACCATGTCTGAATTCGACAGGGACTTTGAAATTTCCCCTTGGAGTGAGGGAAGTGATTGGAGACACTGAGCAGGGAATTGACATGTTCTTATTCAACTGCTTCCATATTCCTCTCATATCCTCTTTTGACCACCTAGTAGACATTTGTTAGTCCCTCTCATTCTATCCACCATGTTGTTTTTTTGCTCTCTTTAGTGCAGTGTGGATAATTTTTCAAGATTTCCATTTTCTTTTACTAATTTTCCCTTTTCCACTAATTCCAAAACATTGTGTCAGCAATCCATTGGGTTTCTAATTTTATTAGAATTAAAACATCTAATTTTATTGATTATACTTTCTCACTTCTAAAATTTCTATTTGGCTCTTTTCCAAACACGCCTGATTGGTTTCTTATTCCTTTATCACTGTTTCAACTCTCTCTTTTATTTCATTATCTGCATGATTGTTTTGTATGTTGTATCTATTAATTCCAACATCTGCAATAATGGGGTTGAGCCATCGTTTGTTGATTCTGCTGCCTCTCTCTTGTGAGGATTTGTTTATTTGTGTGCTTTCTATCCTTAATTATGAGCTTATGCTTCTTGGAATAATATCTGCGGCAATTCTTTGAGGCTTAGTTCTAAAGGATACACCTCCAGGGAATACTTCTGGTGTGCTTCTAGTAGGTATCTGAATCTATTCAAGTTGTGTTGGGCCACATAAGAGATATGAATAATGGCCCCAAACTCTATGAATTTGGGCTTGTGGTTAGGAATTCTCAAGGAAATAGTTTTTTCTTTGTCTTTGCATGATTCAGCACCATAGCAAAATTCATGCTGTAGATGAATTTTTATTCCTCATTCACCCATTAAGGTTGTCATTCTTGGAGGTCCCGACTTTTTATGGGAATCTCCAGTCTGACCTCTCACCTTGCTAAGGCCTCAGGTCTTGTCCTGCTTCCTGCCCATGCCCCTTCCTCCCACAATGCACAAGATTCATTGATACCTCATTTCTTTGCCTCTGGGGATCACTCACACCCTAGGCACATGTGAGCTCCACTGTTTGCCTATCCCTGCAGACTCAAGCTTTCTCATTGTTTCTGATATTTAAGGGATTCCTTTTCTGTTTTACTAGCTTAGTCATTCATTAAGGAATAATTTTTTTTTTTTAAAGACCTTTACTCTGCTAACCTGGGTGGGTTTCTGCAGTATTTTAGGAGAATCACATGACTATATTTACATTTTAGAAGAACAGTACGGCTGTCGTGGGAAGAGGGGATTTTAAGTAGAAAGACCCCACATTGGGAGACACTTCTGACCATATTGCCATCATCTAGGCACAAGATATGGTGGCTTAAACTAGAGAGATGGCAGAGCAGTGAAAAGGAGTTAATTTGATGTCTGTTTTGAGTTGCTGACCACAGTACTTGATGATGGTTTGAATATGAGGTGTGAGGAAAAACAGAGGAGTTGAAGGTGATCCCAAAGTTTTTGGCCTGAGTTCCTTTCTATAAAAAAAAATTTTATTTATTTAATTGGCTGTGCTGAGTCTTAGTAGCAGCATGCAAGATATTCAATCTTGGCTATGGCATGAAGGATCTTTCAGTTGCTGCATGAGGGATCTAGTTCCCTGACCTAGGATGGAACCCTGGTCCCCTGTATTGAGAGCACAGAGTCTTAGCCACTGGACCACCAGGGAAATCCCAGCCTGACTTTCTGAGTTAAGGGTACATCACTCTTAATCAGAAAATGAATAAAGAAGTGACTTGACTGTGGATGCAGGTGGTTGAAACTCTTTTTCTCGGGTCTGATCTTCCCTGGATAAGCTGAGCAATGAGCTTCTAGACCCACAGCGATGGGGATCAAATGTTGGAAGTGTTGAAAGGCTGCTGAGGCCTGAAAATCATTCTCCACTCTTCCACTTCAATTTGGTTGGTTCCCCTCTTGTTATCCAGGCTTAAATATAAACCATGTCAATGTATGGCAAAACCACTACAATATTGTAAAGTAATTAACCTCCAACTAATAAAAATAAATGAAAAAAATATATATATAAACCACAAAAAGAAGTCCTGGGTAGGGTGGGGAACAAGTACCCAGTCACTTAAGTATGTGCACAGACTGCAACAGTTGTTCTCAGACCTTTGGATTAGGCTAACTTGCAAATTAAACTGAGTACCAGTGATGAATGAGTGATAAACAAAATGTGATATATACATACAATGGAGCATAACTCAGCCTTACAGAAGAAAGAAGTGCTTCAACATGAATGAACCTTGAGGGAGTTATGCCAAGTGAAATGAATCAGATACAAAGGGACAGAATATTATACGATTCCATTTATAGCGGGCACCTGAAGCAATCAAATTCATAACTACAGAAAGTAGAACTGAGGTTGTTAGGGGCTGAGGGACAGGGATGGGGGGTAAGGGGGAGAATGGGGAACTGTCATTCAATATGTATGGCGTTTCAGTTTGGGATGATGAAAATTTTCTGGAAATGGGTGGTAGTGATGGTAACAGAGCAATGAGAATCTGTCTAATACCACTGAAATGGTACACTTAAAAATGATAAAAAATAATTAAATCAAGCAAACCAATGTCATAATGTTGTCAACTTTTGTGTCTATTGAAGGCATTAAAAACAAACTACAATCTATTATAGCCATCATGTCTTCCATCTTTTTTGGGGGGGGGGTGTTAGTTCTAAAAAGTCTTGTAGGTCTTCATAGAACCATCCAACTTCAGCTTCTTCAGCGTTACTGGTCGGGGCATAGACTTGGATTACCATGATATTGAATGGTTTGCCTTGGAAACAAACAGAGATCATTCTGTCATTTTTGAGATTGCATCCAAGTACTGCATTTCGGACTCTTTTGTTGACCATGATGGCTACTCCATTTCTTCTAAGGGATTCCTGCCCACAGTACTAGATATAATGGTCATCTGAGTTAGATTCACCCATTCCAGTCCATCTTAGTTTGCTGTTCCTAGAATGTTGACTTTCACTCTTGCCATCTCCTGTTTGACCACTTCCAATTTGCCTTGAATCATGGACCTAACATTCTAGGTTCCTATGCAATATTGCTCTTTATAGCATCAGACTTTGCTTCCATCACCAGTCCCATCCACAACTGGGTATTGTTTTTGCTTTGGCTCCATCCCTTCATTCTTTCTGTAGTTTTTTCTTCACTGATCTCCAGTAGCATATTGGGCACCTACCTACCTGGGGAGTTCATCTTTCAGTGTCCTATCTTTTTGCCTTTTCATACTGTTCATGGGGTTCTCAAGGCAAGAATACTGAAGTGGTTTGCCATTCCCTTCTCCAGTGGACCACATTCTGTCAGACCTCTCCACCACGATGTCTTGGGTGGCCCCACACGGCATGGCTTAGTTTCACTGAGTTAGACACGACTGTGGTCCTGTGATCAGATTGGCTAGTTTTCTGTGAAAATGGTTTCAGTGTGTCTGCCCTCTGATGCCCTCTCACAAACCCCAAAAAGATGTCCTTTTCATTATAGGGGACTGGAATGCAAAAGTAGGTAGTCAGAAAACACCTGGAGTCACAGGCAAATTTGGCCTTGGAGTACAGAATGAATCAGGGCAAACACTAATAGAGTTTTACCAAGAGAATACACTGATTATAGCAAACATCCTCTTCCAACAACACAAGAGAAGACTCTACACATGGACATCACCAGATGGCCAACACCGAAATCAGATTGATTATATTCTTTGCAGCCAAAGATAGAGAAATCTATACAGTCAGCAAAAACGCGACCAGGAGCTGACTGTGGCTCAGATCATGAACTCCTTATGGCCAAATTCAGACTTAAATTGAAGAAAGTAAGGAAAACCACTAGACCATTCAGATATGACCTAAATCAAATCACTTATGTTTATACAGTGGAAGTGAGAAATAGATTTAAGGGACTAGATCTGATAGACAGAGAGCCTGATGAACTATGGACAGAGGTTTGTGACATTGTACAGGAGACAGGGATTAAGACCATCCCTGTGGAAAAGAAATGCAAAAAAGCAAAATGGCTGTCTGAGGAGGCCTTACAAATAGCTGTGAAAGAAGAGAAGCGAAAAGCAAAGGAGAAAATGAAAGATATTCCTATCTGAATGCAGAGTTCCAAAGAATAGCAAGGAGAGATAAGAAAGCCTTCCTCAGTGATCAGTGCAAAGAAATAGAGGAAAACAACAGAATGGGAAAGACTAGAGATCTCTTCAAGGAAATAAGAGATACCAAGGGGACATTTCATGCAAAGATGGGCTCGATAATGGACAGAAATGGTATGGACCTAGCAGAAGCAGAAAATATTAAGAAGAGGTGGCAAGAATACACAGAAGAACTGTACAGAAAATATATTCATGACTCAGATAATCATGATGGTGTGATCACTCACCTACAGCCAGACATCCTGGAATGTGAAGTCAAGTGGGCCTTAGAAAGCATCACTACGAACAAAGCTAGTGGAGGTGATGGAATTCCAGTTAAGCTATTTCAAATCCTGAAAGATGATGCTGTGAAAGTGTTGCACTCAATATGCCAGCAAATTTGGAAAACTCAGCAGTGGCCCCAGGACTGGAAAAAGGTCAGTTTTCATTCCAATCCTAAAGAAAGGCAATGCCGAAGAATGCTCAAACTACCACACAGTTGCATTCATCTCACACGCTAGTAAAGTAGTGCTCAAAATTCTCCAAGCCAGGCTTCGGCAATATGTGAACCATGAACTTCCAAATGTTCAAGCTGGTTTTAGAAAAGGCAGAGAAACCAGAGATCAAATTGCCAACATCTGCTGGATCATCGAAAAAGCAAGAGGTTCCAGAAAAACATCTATTTCTGCTGTATTGACTATATCAAAGCCTTTGACTGTGTGGATCACAATAAACTGTGGAAAATTCTGAAAGAGATGGGAATACCAGACCATCTGACCTGACTCTTGAGAAACCTGTATGCAGGTAAAGAAGCAACAGTTAGAACTGGACATGGAACAACAGACTGTTTCCAAATAGGAAAAGGAGTACGTCAAGGCTGTATATTGTCACCCTGCTTATTTAACTTATATGCAGAATACATCATCAGAAACGCTGGGCTGGAAGAAGCACAAGCTTGAATCAAGATTGCCGGGAGAAATATCTATAACCTCAGATATGCAGACGATACCACCCTTATGGCAGAAAGTGAAGAAGAACTAAAAAGCCTCTTGATGAAAGTGAAGGAGTAGAGTGAAAAAGTTGGCTTAAAGCTCAACATTCAGAAAACTAAGATCATGATATCTGTTTCCATCACTTCAAGGGAAATAGATGGGGAAACAGTGTCAGATTTTACTTTTTTTGGGCTCCAAAATCACTGCAGATGGTGATTGCAGCCATGAAATTAAAAGACACTTACTCCGTGGAAGGAAAGTTATGACCAACCTAGATAGCATATTAAAAAGCAGAGACATTACTTTGCCAACAAAAGTCTGTCTAGTCAAGGCTATATGGTTTTTCCAGTGGTCATGTATGGATGTAAGAGTTGGACTGTGAAGAAAGCTGAGCACTGAAGAATTGATGTTTTTGAACTGTGGTGTTGGAGAAGACTCTTGAGAGTCCCTTGGACTGCAAGAATTTCCAACCAGTCCATCCTGAAAGAGATCAGTCCTGGGTGTTCATTGGAGGGACTGATGTTGAAGCTGAAACTCCAATACTTTGGTCACCTCATGCGAAGAGTTGACTTATTGGAAAAGACCCTGATGCTGGGAAGGATTGGGGGCAGGAGGAGAAGGGAACGACAGAGGATGAGATGGCTGGATGGCATCACCGATTCGATGGACATGAGTTTGAGTAAACTCCGGGAGTTGGTGATGGACAGCGAGGCCTGGCGTGCCTCCTTCTTTGTGACTCTTTGCGACCCCTTCACAGGGTCACAAAGAGTCGGACATGACTGAGTGACTGAACTGAACTGATGTCATTCAAAGAAGGTATATTTTTAAACCTTAAGAAATTAAAAAAAATGTGTTCTCAAAACACAGGACAAATAAAAGTGGCAGTGCTTTATAAAAAAGTTGAATAATAAAATCCATTGTGCTCATTTCTTTTACATTCTTTGGTATGTGGTCAGTACCCCTGAAGCCCTGGCATGACTCATGGCCCCTTGTTGGGGAGGATGAAGAAGACTCAAGGATCACGTAGAAGGGCTGGATTTAAGCCTCTTCAAGCTCATTTGCTCAAGGGGATGGATGCATGGTTGGGAGATGGGCTGTAACACATGAGACTGTGTCTCTGTACTTGTTGCTCAGAAGTGTTCTGGTTTGTGTGCTAAATGGTGTGGTCACCTTGACTGTTGCCTCCTGTGTAGGAGGAGTACCTGGCATGGGAGAATCTTTTCGGTGAGTCCATGTGACACTGTTTATAAAGGGCCATCCTAGGATTTGGCAAGAAGAGAGTTCTTGATAAATGGCAGTCATTTTTATCCAGGCCATCAGAAAAATCACTGGCTTCCCAGTTTTCAGATTGTGGATCGAATCCTTGTTTATTAGGGCTTTGACCTTCGGTAAGTTACTTAAATCCTCTGAGCCTGTTTCTTTTCTGGAGCATCAATGAAACCTTTGTGTGGAAGATTGTGTGGAAGCAGAAATTAAATATAACAGTATTTCATAGTAAGTGTAAAGTATCTCATTTGGTGCCAGGCACACAGTAGGTGCTCAAAACATATCCATCTTATGGTCTTTCTGTCCTTCCTTCCTTCTTCCATCTTTCTTACTCCCTGCTCTCCTGCTTTTCTGCCTTCTGTAGATGGAGGGCATATCTATCCTCTGGAAGCCAATCCCTTAGGTTCCTTCCTAGGCCCAGTGGGGGCAACCTTCTAGAACCTTCTAGATTGGCAAAGAGAGATTCATCCTTGTCAAAGTGTCTAGCTTTCCTGTGCAGAAAGTCTTGTCTGAGTACTCTGTTAGTCCATTTGGGCTGCTGTAACAAAGCACCACAGGTTGGGTAGCTAATAAATAAATAACAAGCTATTTCTTACAGTCTGGAGGCTGGGAAGTTCAAGATCATTGTGCTTGTATATTCGGTTCGATGACTGTTGAGGGCTCATTTCCTATTTCAAGTATGGTGCCTTCTCTCTGTGTCCTCAAGGGTGGAAGAGACAAGGGATCTCCCTGGAGCCTCTTTTATAAAAGGACTAATGCCATTCATGAGGGCTCCACCCTTATGACCTAAGTACCTCCTAATGTTATTCAGTTGCTCAGTCATGCCCGACTCTTTCCAACCCCATGGACTTCAGCATGCCAGAATCCCCTGTCCTTCACCATCTCCCAGCCTTTGCTCAGATGCATGTCCATTGAGTCAGTGATGTCATCCAAACATCTCATCCTCTGCTACCTCCTTCTCCTCCTGCCCTCAATCTTTCCCAGCATCAGGGTCTTCTCCAATGAGTCACCTTTTTGTAGCAAATGGCCAAAATGTTGGAGCTTCAGTATCAGTCCTTCCAATGAGTATTTAGGGTTGATTTCCTTTTGGATTGACTGGTTTGATCTCCTTGCTGTCCAAGGGACTCCCAAGAGTTTTCTCCTAATGGCTTATCTCAGCATATGAGTTTGGTGAGGAGACACAAGCATTCAGTCCATAGCAAGTACATTCTGCACTAACACTATGGATGTCCCTGCTAAGAAGTTAAGTGAAAAGATGGAGAAAATGAGGGATGGCTACCCAAACAGAGAAAGCACAAACTTCTTCTATTCTTGGGGGGCTTGCAGCTTCTCTGGGTCCAAACACCAGCTAATGCTTGAAACAGTCCAAGAACAGTTTCAACTGGAGTTCTCAAAGAGGATAAATGCTCTCTTCATCCCTAATTTTATCCCTCATATTCTATGGGCTTCTAAATACCATTATTCAGTTTGGTACCCAATTGAGGACAAGATCATTGGTTCTTGGAGCATAAGTTGAGGAGTCTCTTAGGGTTCTCAGCTACTTTAGGCTACTCTTTGGACCTCTGTAAATGTCTTTTGTTTGGTTCATGAAGAGGCTGCCCCTAAATTCATGGCTTGAGAAGAGATGTTGAGTTAGGCATTGGTTGAAGTCAGAGAAAGATTTCTGCAGGAGAGACACTTTTGAGCTGGTGTTTGAAGGGAAGGCAGATTGGGGTCCATGGGGGAGGGTGGGAATAGAACTATGCTGGAATCCCCCTACATCTACCTCACCCTCCCTGGCCAGCTCTGGCATTCCCCCTGGTACCCAGGAAACACTCCACAAACACTACTTGAACAGAAGTCATCCTATGAGGCCAAGTTCAGTGTCTGCTTCTTCTGAATCCTCCTGGATCACCCAGACAGAACAAGGCACCCCTCCCTTTGGGTTCCTGGAATCCAGAATCCATGCATATTGCGGCACAATTATACTGTAATTTTCCTCGAGGGCAGAGGCTATGTCCTTGCACCGCTGGCCCCAGCTTCTGATATTTGCTGGGTGACTGAGAACCACGGGTCAGCCTGTCCTGCACTGGGAATGGTCAGTGGGGTCTTGAGGAATTAGGGGTTAACTGAATACTGGGGACCTCTGAATATCAGGCTCCAGGGCTACGTTCTGTTTTGCAGTAATGCCGTTCCACATTTCCCAGAGATTGTTCTCGTAATACACAGGCAGCATGCCCAAGCCAGGCTCTGACTAGTTTCTAAAACAAGTTAAATCTTTCCTTTTGGGACAATTCCATCAGCAGGGCCGATGAGCATGCTCCTTTGGCAACCGTGGCTTTCTCAGTCTTGATTGTTGGGTCATTTCCCACTGATTTCCTCACGGCCCCTTGCAGCAGCCCTGTTATCCTTGGCTGGGCTTCTGGCTGGTGAGGAGATGAGCTAGGTCTTCCCAGATCTTGGTGTGAAAGAGAGCTCCTCCACACCCCCACCCACAGCCGCCTGTGCATGGCTGTGATGGAAACTGGATCCTCATGCAACAGATCTCAGTGGAGATTGGAAAGTGCTTGTCGGAGGATGGAGTTGTGTCATTGTTGGTACGTGGATGTAAGCCAGGCTGCAAATGAGACTACAGTCTTCCCAGGGCCCTTGCTTTCCACCCTGATAGAAGGACAAGGCCCGCTTCAGAGAGCCTGGGCTTTATATGCCTGGGCTCGACTGAGTTTCATCAGATGAGGGTCATGGAGGTATACCCTAGGATGGCCAGATGATGGAGGGTGGAAGTCTCTGTGGGGAAATCACAGTTCTAGGCAGTCCCTATCTGCAGGATGGTGCATTTTAACCCTTCAAGTCCTTACCAAAATGCCTGGGGCAGGAGCATGATTTCTGACACATACATTTGTAAATTAGCCTAAACCTGAGTCATCTCAGCCATCTCCACCCTGCACATGATTTGTGGGAAGCTTGAGATCTGAATCTCAGGAGTCCTTTCTGCTGAATTTCTTTGACTTGGGGATGCACAAAGGGTCTCCCTATGATAAATATGTCTGAAAGGGAGTACACAGATGATTTAAATTTCTCACTGAAAATGTAAGCACAAATTTAGTTGAGCAGCAGAATAGAGGGACGTAGCAAGAGCACTGGATCAGGGGTCAGTTTGCCCCAGTTTTGTTCACTTGGGCTAATTGTGTATTTTTTTTTCTAAAATTCATTTCATGTGATTAATAGAGTATTTAAATGTGTCATGAATTATTGTTTGTGCTTTACAAATACTAACTCAATCTTTTTAAAAAATTTATTTTTAATAGGAAGATAATAGCTTTACTCATTTAATCCTTGTAATAATCCATGATGTAGGTATAATTATTAAACTCATTTTATAGATGAGACAAGTGAAGAACAGAAATGCTAAGTAACTTGCCCAAGGTCACACAGCTAGCAAGCAATGGAGGAAGTCTGAGCTCTCCTCAGAAGCCTCATCTGGAATGTGGGAATGAAGCCTGTTGCCCTTCCCGTCTCAGCATTTATTTCCTTTGTGCTTTCACAGAGCTTCACTTGTACTCCTGTGATTATTGGCATGAAATCTCCTTAAAATATAAGGCGGATGAGGGCTTGACTCTGCACTTGGCTCACTGATCACTGGTACAAATGAGGAGGAGTCCCTGATGTGCTTAGGCATTCCGTGTGTTAGTTGCTCAGTTGTGTCTGGCTCTTTTCAACCCCATGGACTGTAGCTGGCCAAGCTCCTCTGGCCGTGGGATTCTCCAGACAAGAATACTGGAGTGGGTTGCCATTTCCTCCTCCAGAGGGTCTTCCCCACGCAGGGATCAAACTCTAGGCTCCTGCATTGCCGGCAGATTCTTTACTCTCTGGGCCACCAGGGAGGCATGCAGTAGATTTTGATAAGCGAACGAATTAACCTCATCACTCTGCTGTGATGAGAGGGATTCGGCTCTTCCCCAAGCATGGTTTTAAGAAGGGTGGACTGTGTCTTATTTATCTGTGGGTCTCTAGACCCCAGCCTATTCTTGGCACAGGCAGATGCTCACACAGAATAAATGAAGCCACATCACTGCCCTTTGCCTTAGGTTGGAAGTTGCCCATTAGTCATGAAGGAATGAGCTCACTTAAATGCCATAAGCCAATGAACATTGACACCTGTGAGGTATGGAGTAATCTTCTGTGGTGAAAAAAGATAAGGTGGAGGAAATGGGGTTCTTTCAATTGCTGTATAATAAATCAATCCAAAGTATAGAGGCTCCAAACAACAGTGATTTATTATTTCTCCTGATAGTTGGGCAGTTTTTTTTTTTTTTTTTTCTCTAAGTGGTGTAGCCAAGGTAGGTTAGTCAAGTAACTCCACCCAGCTGAGGGTTTGCCCTGGGCTGGAACATCCAAGGTGGCCTCTCATCCTCTGGTTTTCTCTCCTCTATGTGGTTTCTCATCATTCATGGTCTAGCTTGAACTTCTCTGCAGCCTAGCAGCTGACTTCTAAGAAGTGGGAGATGCAGCTCTCCAAACTCTGATGACTAGGCTCAGAAGTCCCAGGATGTCTTCTCTACCACATTTGGTTGAGCAAAGTAAATCACAATATCAGACCAGATTCAAGGGGAAGAAAAGAGCCTCCACCTCTTGTTATGTGTACAGACAGGGGAAAAACTACTGCTGGTCATACCGGAGACCACACCACAGGGCTGGACCAGGAGTGGTGACAGGAACCCTGAATTACCCTCAAGCAAATGAGCAGCTGCTCAAGGGTAGAGTGTGATTTGCCTGCCTGAAAAGGTGATATTCCGGGATGTTCAAACTTCCCACCCTGTTCTAGGAGGTCTGAGCTGACCAGGCTCTTGAAAAATAGCAAAGTTTTTCTTCTTCTTTTCTGGGAGGCAGGGAGAGAAGTGACATGTGCATTGCATACCACAAGTCGGTGGCAGGATGCGGGCTGCTGTTGCCATGCAGTTCAGAGGGTGTCATTGGGTTCAGTGTTGATTTTGCCACCAAGATTACTGGACAAGTCATATAATCTTGATGGACCTCTATCTCCTTATTTATTTGATATGAGTAATAATGCCTTCTTTATAGGGCTGAGTGGATAATGGTGAAGAGTATGAGTTCTGGAGCCAGACTTGTGAGTTCAAAAACCTTTTCCTCCATTTACCACCCATACTGTTGTTTGTCAGTAAGTTGTGTCCGACTCTTTTACGACCCCATGGACTGTAGCCCACCAGGCTCTTCCGTCCATGGGATTTTCCAGGCAAGAATACTGGAGTGGGTTGCCATTTCCTTCTCCAGGGAATCTTCCCACCTCAGGGATCAAACCCATGTCTCCTGAATTGTCAGACAGATTCTCCACCCCTGAGCCACCAGGGAAGCCCACCACCCATATTACCTTGGGGTAAACACTTACTTTCTCTATGTCTCGGCTTTCTCTTCTCTAAAGTGGGGATAATAATAATACTTGTTGTATAGAGTTGTAAGGATCCAGTGAGTTTAACCAAATGGAAGCATCTAGAACAATGCCTGGTCCATGCTTCACAATCAGTGGATACTCTCTATAATTATTAGAAATGTTTCTAGGAAAATTAAAAGGAGATAATGCTTGCAGAAGCCTAGTGTATGCATTGACCATAGTAGGTCTAGCTATTAACGGTGGGAAAATGAGCTCCTTTGTCCATTTCCTTTCTTACCACCCTCATGCTCAGGTAACTGGAGCAAGTAATCCCAATCTCTCTCTTTGATCATGCTTCTGTAAGCGACAAGCATCTTGTCTCATTTGTTAGTTTGCTATTCACTGTACTGCTGTTTTTGCAGGCAGGGAGACTGGGCCTTTCAAACAGAAATAGGCTTTACCTCCTCCCCTCCCTGCATGTGCTGACTTTCTGCTTCCCCATAAGAAGTCCACTCCAGAGGAGTCCTCCCACTGGAGGAGATGTACCCCTCTCTTGCTCTCTGTCCCAGCCTCACCTCTGACTGGGAGGATAGGTTCCAGTGACACCCGGGATTCAGTCTCTGTTTTGAGCATTGCAGGTTTGTCATTATGACGATATCTCAGTGGTCCCACCTGTACAACGGGAAGGTGTTCCCTGCAGTGCTTGTAGGTCAGGAGAGAGGGATGTGTGAAGCTTGGAAAGTAGCATCGGTCTTGGTTTTAGCATTCCTGCTATTTTCTGATACCCTGGGAAATAGCTGAGTATGAGGAAGTGAATTAGGAGAATCATACTTCGAGAGCTCTCATGGGACCCCTGTCTGTGGGTTGGGGACTTGGTTTCGACATTTGTATGTATCCAAGAAATTATGTAGGCATGAGTTTCAACAGTGACACTACATGGTGGTAAGAATTCTTGGAAGAGAGGTTCTGTGGCAGTTGTGAACTGAACAGACTTCAGCTCCTTTGTGACCAGTGAAGTCTAGGGCTCAGTATTTTTTTTTAATTAAAAATTTTTTTCCTAAATTTTGGCTGTGCTGGGTCTTTGTTGTGATGCACACGGCCAGTAGTTGTGGTGTGTGGGCTTAGTTGCCCTGAGGCATGTGGGATGTTATTTCCCTGACCAGGGATCGAACCTGCATCCCCTGACTTGGTAGGTGGATTCTTTTTTTTTATTTTTTATTTGTGAGGATTCATTAAAAGCTGAATTTATTGGACTTCAGTTTACAGTTCCGCTTCTCTCCTAGATTTGAAACTAATGCAATAAAATGTACAGATATATAGCGTTAAAGGTCTCTTTCATGCTAGGCTAGCCACGAGTCTTTTAAAATTCAATAGCTTACTTTTTACCATTTATAACAGAGCCAACTTTACCAAAGTAAAAGCCGTTTAGTAGCAACACAGCTAGTCTATCAACTAACTGCTACCTGTCGACAGGGGCACAATCTGGCCACTGTATCCATGACACATCCATCAGGTACAGATACTTTTAAGTAAGTGTACACATTTGGTTTAGTAAACATCAACAAGTCTAAACACCTGTAATAAGCACACTTCATTTTAGGACAAGAGGTTTCTTTTCTTTTTTTTTTTAACTTATACAACGTCCCAGAAATTTAATGTGTGTCAATATCCATGCAGTAAATAAATGTTTTTACAAATAGGTTTTTTTAAATGATAAAAATATTACACTGGGCCCCAGACTCCATACAAACATTAATACATGATTTCTCATCCACTTTGACTACATATAAGATTACTGAAAATGTGCTGGAGAAAGGCCACTCTCCTGTACAGTTGTGCAAAGTCTGCAAAACAATAGTGATTCAATGGTGGTTTCAAAAGCAAAGAAAAAGATCCTCACTGTGGAGTTTTTACTTTCTTCTCTACAACAAAAATAGTCACTGGCAGATATCTGAACTCTTAGAGATGAAAGTACATTCACTGAGCTGTTCAGGCAACAATATAAAGCTGATTAGAAGTATATTTTAGGATATAGAATAGTAAAGGAGGGTCTCTTTCTCCTCCTAAAGAGAAAAACAAAACCCAAACCCAGCAAATTGTGACTTGGATGTTATGCAGCCAGACACTAAAAAGCTGCACAGTCATTATCATGCTGTGGTCACTTTTCAAAAATGAGATGCTTTTAAATGGAATCGTATGAAGAGGATTTTTTCATAGACTTCATCCACTCTACAGAACAAATCGTGAAACTAAGAGAAACCTCTAAAAATTGCTTCTCTTGTATAATTCAATATATGAAAGACTGTCATCCTCTTGCTCCTCAGGAGAGAGGTACATATTGTTTTTCAACTTTGTTTTCTTTATTAGAACACACATCAGTCTGTAACCAAACATATATTACTTCCCTGCCTGAAGTATAATTACATGTTTCAATGAACAATGGGATACATGTGTCTTGTTCAATTTTGGTTTCCTCAGGGTTCATGCCTAGGAGTGGGATGGCTGGGTCATATGGTAGTTTTATTCCTAGATTTTTAAGGAATCTCCATACCGTCTTCCATAGTGGCTGTATCAATTTACATTCCCAAAAAGAGTGCAAGAGTGTTCCTCTTTCTCCACACCCCCTCCAGCATTTATTGTTTGTAGACTTTTTGATGATGGCCATTCTGACCAGTGTGAGGTGATATTTCATTGTAGTTTTGATTTGCATTTCTCTAATAATGAGCAATGTTGAGCCTCCTTTCATGTGTTTGTTAGCCATCTGTATGTCTTCTTTGGAGAAATGTCTGTTTAGGTCTTTTTCCCACTTTTTGATTGGGTTGTTTGGTTTTCTGGCATTGAGTTGTATGCTGCTGCTGCTGCTAAGTTGCTTCAGTCGTGTCCGACTCTATGTGGCCCCACAGACGGCAGCCCACCAGGCTCCCGCATCCCTGGGATTCTCCAGGCAAGAACACTGGGGTGGGTTGAGCCTCTTGTATATTTTGGAAATTAATCCTTTGCAAGTTGTTTCATTGCTATTATTTTCTCCCATTCTGAGGGTTGTCTTTTCACCTTGCTTATAGTTTCCTTTGCTGTGCAAAAGCTTTTAAGTTTAATCAGGTCCTACTTGTTTGCTTTTGTTTTTATTTCCGTTTACTCTAGGAGATGGGTCACAGAGGATCTTGCTTTGATTTATCTCATTGAGTGTTCTGCCTATGTTTTCCTCTAAGAGTTTTATAGTTTCTGGTCTTACATTTAGGTCTTTAATTCATTTTGAGTTAATCTTTGTGTATGGTGTTAGGAAGTGTTCTAATTTCATTCTTTTACATGTAGCTATCCAATTTTCCCAGCACCACTTATTGAAGAGGCTGTCTTTGCCCAATTGTATATACTTGCCTCCTTTGTCAAAAATAAGGTACCCATAGGTTTATTTCTGGGCTTTCTATCTTGTTCCATTGGTCTATATTTCTGTTTTTGTGCCAGTGCCATACTGTCTTGATGACTATGGCTTTGTAGTATAATCTGAAGTCAGGAAGGTTGATCCTTCCAACTCTTTTCTTTTTTCTCAACACTGTTTTGGCTATTTGGGGTCTTTTGTGTTTCCATATGAATTGTGAATTTTTTTGTTCTAGTTCTGTGAAAAATGCCATTGGTAATTTGATAGGGATCACACTGAATCTGTAGACTGCATTGGTAGTATAGTCATTTTCACAGTATTGATTCTTCCTACCAGAAGATGGATTCTTAATTACTGGATCACCAGGGAAGTCCCATAAGACTCAGTTTTTTTTTTCCTTGGTTTGTCCTCAGGGCTTTGGGATGGTTTGTTGGGAAGGAAGAAAATCTCCAGAGGGAGATGCTGGACTTTCTGCTTTTAATGTAGTTGTGTGCTTGAGAGATTAATTTGAAAAATCAGTGGAGTGTGACCATATTTGTGTTCTGAATTTATGGAGCAGTTCATCCCAGTTATACTAATTACCCCAGAGGGTATTGTGACATACCAAGAGAGATTTGGTCTTAATTAACTTTTACTTTTAGGATTATAGAATAAATAGTTTTTTGAGGGCAGGGGATAGTGTGTTTCCTAGGAATGGAGACAGTGGAAGAAAAAGTATGATTGGGATCCAGTCAGAAGTCTTGTTAGTCCAGGTCACAGAGTCTGTCAGAGGCAGTGGTGCGAGAAGTTGTAAGTAAGCTTACCTCTGGGCCCTGGAAGGCCTTGGATGGCTTACTAAGGGATCCAGAGTAGCTCCTGGTACTTGGGAGGAGTGAGGCTTCCTGGCCGTGACTGTGAAGGGCTTGGGGGGTGAAGGAGCCCTGAGTTCTGAGGGCTGACATGTCTCCAAGATGGCCACCCCAGGCCTCCCACCCCGTCAGCTCTCAAGCTCCTTATCCACCGTCTGTTCTCAAAAAACAGCCAACGCGGCAGCTCCGGGTGGCCAGGATTGCGACACCAAATGTGTTTGTTCCCCGTGTTTGTGAAATACCTCAGAGGCACCGTTCCAGTCCCACCTGACTAGTTTTCTGATTGCCACATGGCCCTGGCGCTATCTGCCAATACTCAACCAGGGCTGACTAGTCAGAGATTTTGAGATGTTTGTGGGCTCAGAACTTGAGACCCCAGTTCTGTCTGCCATCCTGAGCGAGGAAATTTTAGCTTCTTGAAAGCTTCTGAATAGCACTGGTGGGGCTTGGAGGCAGCGCTGGCCCCCTGGAGTGAGGTGTGTGACCTTGGGCAATTCACTTGACCGCTCCGAGCTTTCTTCCCTTCAACAGTATGCAAAGGATATTAATTCCTATCTTGCAGGATTGTGACCCCTAAAGCATACCTCCAGATGAAAGGTCAGGGTACTTGCTCACTCACCAGGCGTCCTGCACCCACAGGTCACAGCAAGCAAGGTTGACCTCAAATTTCTAAGTCGTTAAAATTCAATCTTGCATTTAATTCTTGCAAATGAATTACTGTTGATCTTTGACTGAGAGCAGAAAGAAGAGGTCTGGCTAATATCTAACTTAATGGGAACTCAGACTGCCCTGGAAATTGGCTCAAGAATTTGATCAGTGATACTTACCCATCCTGAGGAAGGGGGTTGTAGGAGGCATATGACCTAATGCATCATTTCATCCATCAACCTCCTTCTACCAACGGGAAAAGAACTGAACTGGGGAGAGGAAAGGCTAAGAATTATTGGGCTTCTGTTATGTGCCAAATACTGAGATAGCAAGAGAGTAGTTTTGCATATACTTTCTCATTTTCTCAACTCTTTAACCCTAAGAAGGAGGCAGCATTGTCCCCAGGGAGGAATTAATCCTCGTCATTTAATAAATATTTACTGAGCGGTTATTAGATACTGGCCGTTGCTCTAGGAGCTAGAACACATGAGAAAACTGAGGTTTAGAGTGGTGACTTGATTTGCAGTTACACAGCTTATTTGTGTTCGATCAGGATAATATTTCATCTTTTTTTGAGACAGTTTTTTTCATTCCAGAATGCTGCACAGATAAAAACACACAAATATGCACACACATGTACACAATCGAATGTGTACCCACGTGCACACACCTGCACACACACAAACATACACACTCACACCATGCAATGTATATATACTCACACTGCACTCATGCTCATATACAAACATACACACACACATGCAGACAAATATACCCACAGGTACACACACACACATACATACCATTCACAGATACATATGTACACACATTTATATATACATACACACATATATACTTGCACATATACTCATACACACCATTCTATCCGTTGGAAATGATTCTTTTTTTAAACTGCTGGAATCGATGACTATTTTAGATCGGTAATATTGCCGCTGCCCTAGTCCTCCTGGACCCTCGTTTTCATCCCATCCTTGGTCTCTCTGCCACCATTTACATGCTCAAGTTCAAGTGGAGGTCTTGCAGTTGAGTGTCCCCACCCCAGCACCCACCTCCCCTGCTCTCTTATGCATGTGCCAAGCCCGTGAAGGCCTCTTCCAAGTGTTTCATCACGCCTCGGGGTGGGGATGTGTCCATTTTCATTTCAACATTTTGCTTCCACCTGGCATTTTCTTTGCCAGCGAAGAGGTGAAGTAACTCATTCTGATGCTGGTGGCAGTGAAGGAGGGGAGCTGTGCTCTTGTCCGTAGTGTTGGTGGGGCCACAGCAAGTTTAGCCCATGGTCGTTGTTCATCGCCCCTGGAGGCAGGCTGGGGTGCTGGGTTTTAGCTCAGCTCATCGGAGGAGGCAAATCAAACTCTTCAGAATATTTCATCATCCAGGCAACTCAAGGTGGGAGTGGTGGAATTTGAGAAACTTTGGCAATTCCTGTATCTCAGGCCCTGAATTGTGCCAAGAGGGTCACCTGACCCAGCTCACCCAGTTTCTTCTGCTGTCAGGGATCTCTCTCTACATATATCTAAAGCACCTTTGATTCTCCCATGAAAAGATCTTGAAAGTGTGCCTAGGGACTCCGAGTACTCATGGAAACCTTTGGACTTGGGGTCTACCATTTACCCTCTCTCTGGCCATTTGGCCGTGTTGCCCAATCGGATGCATGTGCTAGAGGCAGGCTATCGAGTTCAAATGCTCATAAAAAATAAGTGCTGGGCATATTCTCTAGACAACGAGGAATGGTTTTAGCCATATGCATTGTATCTGGGACAAGCTCACTGGAGCTTGCATGCACGTAGGCACACCCCCACACCCACTGGAGAAGATAAAATAGTAATATGGGAACAGGAGAGTCAGTGGGGATGGTGCTGTGTAAGAGAACACCGCCCAGTGAGCAAGGGAACCAAACAGCCAGGTGCCTCATGGGCGTGGGGCCAGACTTTGGGATTGTTCAATGATAAAGACATGGAATTCTGGAGGTGGGGTTCTCTTGCACTTTAGCTGATAGTCTTATATGGTAATGACTTATGATTAGGCTGTATGTTGTAACCAGACCATAAACCCTTAGCGCCCAGGGATTGGAGTTGAAGCACACAGTTCCCCTCTCCTGTCCCGCTGAACTCAGACCCCTGTGGCAAGAGAGTGCTCAGCCGGTGCAGGGAAAGAAAGGAGGCTGGGCTGCATTTGTATGAAGCTGTGTCAGTTCACCACCCTTTACAGTGAGTCAACCCTTCTGGTGGCTGAGCTTGCTTCCCGGCAAGAGGACCCCTCACCTCTCTCATCTGGTGCCCTTCTTGTGTAGCTCAGAGTCCAGCCTTGGCGAGCTGACTTCTTAGCAGGGGAGGCCAGAGTGATGGGCACAGAGCGGAAGGCAGGCCCTGAGCTGCAGTGGACTTACCGAAGCCTCGTCATGCTCGATGACATGTCCCAGGCGCAGTGAACGGGAAGGTCCCCTAGTGTTACAGATGCCCCCAGGGAGGCCTTTGAGGAGCACATGGGACCCAGGGGGCTGGTGGGTCAGAAGAGAGGAGACTGGTCCAGGCCAGGGCAAAGGCAGCAGCTGGGCGGCAACACACGGGGCTCACGTGCACTCATTTGCTCCTTCTTTCTCTGGTTGGCTAGCTCATTCACCTGAGAAAGTCTTCACAGAGCCCTTCTCTGGGCCAGGTACTGCTCCATCCTTGGGGAGCCGAGAAGGGAATGCGTCTGGTTCAAAGTTGTGTGGGAGCCAGTGGATGAGCAAATGTAACAGGAGAGGGAAGTGTTATCTGGGGGAGGATGCAGGGTCCCAGGCATGCTGGACAGCCAGGAGAGAGAGGGTAGGGACCAGGAAGGAGGTCAGCAAAGGCAGAACCCAGGAGGATGAGGGAGTCAGCCTGGGAAATGGGAGGAACGGCAAGCCTGACATTTCCAGGGATGGAAAGCGGCCAGCTCTTGCAAGACACCTGAAGCCCTGCATGGCCAGGGTGGAGGAAGTCCTGGGTGGGGATGGGGGAAGTGAAGGAACGAGACAGCAGTGGGAAGGTGAGGAGCAGGGGGTGGGAACAGCCAGGAAGAGGCCACACAGAACTTTCTGGGCCATGATGAGAATCTTGGACGTCTCCTAAAGCATCTAAGCTAGAGATGCTGCCGACCTGAACTAGAGTGTGGGTAGTTGAGAGAAGAGATGGGGAAGCCTCTGAATGGTTTAGGAGGGTGCTCCTCTCCAGAAGATTTTCTGTAGGATAGCTTCCAGCTCTGCCCTTTTATGGTCCCTGGTGTTTGTGGAGGAGGTCAAGATTCTCCTGGAAGCCCTCCTCCTGCAGGCTGTCCGTCCTCCCACAGTGGGCCCTGCCCTCATCCTGCTCCTACCAGATGCCCCATCACTTCACCCCAAGGAGCATGCACTTCCCCTTCCCTCTGCCTAACACCCCTCACCCTCATTCCCTCACCAAACCCCTATTTTCTCAATAAGAGTGGAGGTCTATTGGGAGGATTTCCCAAGTGGCAGCTAAGAGCACCTCCTGGAAGCCCGCCTGGCTCACCCGTGGTCCATAAACTGCCTGTGGTTATCGTCACGGCCTAAGAGGCCCTTCCCAGTCCTGCCTTCAGCCTTCTTTCCGTCCCTCTCCCCACCCCACCTCACCTCCCCAGCCACACCAACTCCTCCCCAGCCTCAGGCACACCGATTTCTTGCTCCCGCTGTTGCCCCTGCTCGGAGCACCCTTCCTTCCTTCCTTGGACACCCCGATGCCCAGCCTGTGTTTGTCTTCTCTGGGGAGCCACCTTCAGGCGTGGACTGCAAGCTCCCGCCAGCCCCACTCAAAGGCCGATTTAATTCTTTCTTCCGTCTTGTCTCCCCGGCACTCGAGGGCATTGCTTGATCACAGTACACAGGGCGACAGATTTCCATGGTTGTTTAGGGGTCAGTCTTCCCCCACCGTGTGTCCCCTGTAGGTGAAGACAAGCGTATCCACCTCGATGCCTGGCACGGGGCCTGGTACAGGGTACAGTGAGCGGGAGCTATGGGCGGATGAGTGAAACGGCCTGGTGCACCCATCTGCTCGGAGGACAGGAAAACTTCCTGCCCTCCAGTCTTTGTTTCTCCATGCCTGGCACCCAGTAGGACTTGACTAAATTCCCCTCACCTTTAGCTGAAGGATAGACAGGACAGGAGTGGGCAGACCGTGAGATGGGAAAGGTATGGAGCGCCAAGGATGGGCAATTTGGACAGTGGAGTTGGGGGCCAAGGGATGACGGCAAACCTCTATTAGAGGCCCCAGGACTGGGGAGCTGGGGGTCCTGGGGGGCTCAGCCTCCCCTTCCTAGCCATGAGAAGGGAAGGAGACACCAGCCAGCCCGGATAGGTGTATGAGCACATCAGAATGACTCTTGGAATGCTTCATGGGTTTATCTGTTAGTAATAAAAATGAAATTATATTAAAATTCCAACCATGTGTGGGTTGCAGGACAAGTTAATGATTCCTCATGTAGGTAGATGGGTGCCCCTTTAATTGAGGCAAGTAATGACTGTGGTGATAATACCTTGGCTCCGTGGATGGTTTCTTCCTCCAGAGGAGCTCAAAGCTGTTTCCCGTCCTATCTCATCTCTCTCCCTGGCTTCCCAGGGAAGCGGGTCATCTTATCTCCCTTTTTCTGGTGCCTGGGTGCCGTGATTCCCTCTGTGGCTCTGGAGCTCACCTCCTACTCCCCTGGCTTGGGTGGAGCCTACAAACCTCTCCTCTTCCTAGCTCTTGGCCTGGAGCACCCCATTTCTTGGGAGACAAAGAAGGCCTGGCTCACTGTGAAGGGCGCTCTGAACAGCAGGGGCAGGGGGAGCTGGAGCACAGGAGGACGCAAAGGGAGGAGGACGGGCGAGGAAGGGGAGGGAGAGGAGAGAGAGGGCCTGCAGAGAAAATGCCAGGTGCTCAGCAGGCCAGATGCTAGGCTCTCAGCATGTGAGAGCTTGCGCTGCATCCTATTTATCTTTCTATCTCCTGAGCCAAATACAGTGCTTGGATTGTTGCATGACAGATGGAAATAACCAAGGAAACAACCAGTTCAAATGCCACCTCTTCCAGGCAGCTTTCCTTGGTTCCTCCCCAGTGTCACCACTAGACTTTCACAGCCCTCTGTTATCCTTCTTCTCAGCAGCTTTGTGTTAGAGATAACTGTAGATGTGCTGGCCACCCGCATTCAGATGTCAGCTCCTAGACCAGGTGTGAGTCTGACTTATCCCACATCCCTAAGGCTCTCACAGAGTAGGGCTACACATAAAGGGATCCAGGTAAGCCTGGGTGTTGAAGTCAGAAAGGCCCAGCATGAAAGCCTGCTTCTGCCTCTTACCAGCTGTGGCTCAGAGAGCTGATTGACCTCTTGGGGCATCCTCCTCCTCACTGCAAGGTGAGGCTGAGGAGGCCTACTTTGCTGGGTTGTAGCAAAGTTAACCACAGCAACACTTCTTGGCACCTAGCAGGTGCTCAGTTCTTATTTCCTCTGATTAATTTTAGATGTGGTGGTTCCCGGCCCTGGTTCCACATCAGAACCACCCTTCTCAGGAATACACATGCTTGGAACTTCCCCGAGAAATCCCAAGCCTGAAGATGAAGACAAGGCATCTGCTTTTGTAAACAGTTCCTCTGGTTCTTCTCATGTCCATCAGATGCGACACACAGTTGAATATTTGTATTGTTGAGTTGCTCAGTCATGTCCGACTCTTTGCCACCCCATGGACTGTAGCCCATCTAACTCCTCTGCCCATGGGATTCTCCAAGCAAGAATACTGAAGTGGGTTGCCATTTCCTTCTCCGGGGGATCTTTTCCTGCTTTGGCATGTGGATTCTTTACTGCTGAGTCACCAGGGGAGCCCAGTACAAAGGTCTTTGACTACCCTGGTTTCTAGAGTCCAGTGAAGGGACAGGAGGAGCTTGTGGGTACAATGGAACCACAGATGGGTTGCCCTTGCAGGCAGATGAAATGGCAAGAGGATGTTCACCCTGATTTGGCCTGCCACTAGCTGTGTGACCCCAGCAAGCTCATCATCTTCCCTGAACCTCATCCTGCTCTTTTTTAGGGGGTGGGGCCCTAAGTGCTGACTTCTTCAGCAAGGATTCTTCATGTTTTTACACTTGAGGACCCCGTCTGGTAGGGGAAGAGCCTTGTGGACTCCATGACCATCAGTCAGTAGGCTCATGAGGTGGTGTTTGTTTTTTGCTAACAGTTCCCCAGTTTAGGAAGAATTAGAGGTAGAAATAAATCATAGCCATGTATATAGCTCCAGCTGGCTCCTGAGAGATCCCCTAAAGGGATTTTGTGCCAACTAGAGTGTCACCTGGTATTCTTTCTGAACAAAGGCTTTTGGAAACTCTCCAAGCTTCAGAGGGGAAGACCCTACAGAGGTTAAGGGTTAGCACTGCAGCAGGAGCCCAGGCAGGGTTCTGCGGTCACTCTGGGTTCTGCGGTCACTCGCTTGTGACCTTGTAAGGGCCAAAGAGCCTCCCCAGGTTCTGCTGACTTTGAGGTGTGAACTGACAATGAGAAATTCTTTTTTCTAAGGCTTATGAGCCCAAACAAGAATTTGATATAGTGGAGAAAAGCATTTGTTCCAGGGATGAGAGCGATAAATGACCAACAGTGGAAGATGGGAAAGACCCAGGCCATGGACAAGGTGGGCGTTATGGAGTCCACCGGGGATGTGGAGCCTGGGTGTTGTTGGGCTCTTGGGAGGCGATAGGATCAAATGCCTGGAAGTGACTGCAGAGAGTGGGGAATGGGACTTGAACAGGGTGCTAGGTATTTTCTTACACACTATTTTCTTCAGGTTTCACACAACCTTTGAGAGATATTATGGCATTATTTTCAACATTTGTGATAACCAACTCCACTTTACAGATGAGAAAACTGAGGCTCAGAGAAATGAGTGTACCCCCAAAGGCAGAGAGTAAGTTGGTGGTGCCAGAATTTGCATCCACATCTGTCTGAATCTGATATCCGTTTGTTTTTCTCCACTATACCTTGCTACCAAGATGACTGTCTCAAAGCATTTGGGTTTATTTAGATTATTTAGATTAAGTGGTTCTCCAGAAGCCTCCCCCAGGGTGGGCAGATATCTCCCCTTTCCTGGAAACAGGCCACTCTCAGTGTTTGGGAAGGTATTTGGGGGAGAACAAGCCCTCAAAGCACTGGCTTTCTGTCATTACAGTGGGCGATGGGGCTTGCTCTCAGGCTCCTGCTTGGGAGCTGGGAGCATCTCTCTGCAGGCAGGACCTGGGGTGACTGTTATTGCTACTAATCAGGGAGAGTGGGCAGGTTTGAAGTCTCCAAAGGCACAGATTTCCAGATCGGGTATCATCCAGGAAATTCAAAGGGCAAGATTGTGCAAGGGCAAGAGCCACTGGGTTCAGAAAATAAGACAGTCTTCTTTTCTGTGAAAGGTGAGTGAATTAGCTTTCTAAGAACCCAAGCCATTCTCCATCGTCCGGCATGAGCTAGGAGGGGTGGCCTTGCCAGGACAGAGGGGAGCGGGGAAGATGAGGCAGTGTCAGTGGCCTTTATGCCCCATCTTCTTTCCTTTCTGGCTGGGGAGCAAGGAACTCAGAGGATTAGCCTGGCAATGGCCCCGTCACAAACCCCAACCTTGGCACTTCCATAGGTCATTCTGCATGGGCAGGGCTGGGTACTGAGGCTGGCATGGTGAAGATCACACTGCCTAAGGCACAGACGTGAGGGGTATAAGAGCCATAGAGGTCACAGCTCAGTCAGGGGTGGGGCAGAGAAAAGTCTTGCATTTCTCAATTCCATCCTGCCTGCCTGGTGTCAATGGGCTTCCAAGTCAGAGATCTGGGTTCAGACCCCAGTTCTCTGTGTTCCCTCTTCTGCTACCCACTGCTCAGCCTGCTCATCTCACAGAAACCTTGGCCAAGTCATTCCAACCTGCCTGAGCCTTTGTTTTCTCATCCATGTGGGGAGGATAACATTACTTGCCTCTCCAAGTTGCGAATTATCAAGCAGATTAAACAAAAGAGGTGGCCTGGGTTTAAATCATAGTTCTGTGCTTCATCACTTCATCACCCATCATGCTGGGCCACTCTTACCCTCTCTAAACCTCAGTCTGATCATCCATAAAATGTTGCCCCTCACGGAGCTGTTGAAAGGGTAAAGATGATGCTCCTGACATATATGAGGTGCCCAGCAATAGTGCTAATTGCCCTCTCCTTCTATGCTCAGTCTGTCTTGATTTTGCCAAGAAAAGGCATTTGGATCTGAAAATGTCAAATTACTCTTGGGATTGGTCTTTTCTAAGTTCTTAGTTCATAAACTGGGATAAGAATCATAGAGTTGTTATGAGATTAATTGACTTGATACCATGCTAGACTGTATCTGACACACGGAAGGGCCCAGTGAAGATCAGCTTTGTGGCTGGCTAGATTCACAGTCCTTTCTGCTGGTGATGGAGGCTTGGTCTGAGTGGCCAGAGCTGACCCTAAGTGACAGGTCTAGGTAGTGACAGTCAGGGTGATTGGGCAGGGGTAGCTGAGTTCCTTACTGAGCCCCCAGGAACAGCTTGGTCATTACCTTGTAACAGGGACATTACCTCATAACAAGACCGCCTATCCTAGGCCTGTCTTGGAAACTGTAGGAAAGAGACATGCCTATGACCATCTGATGCCCCTACATCTTTTTTTCACAGCCAAGGGAAAAATCAGACGAGGGCACAGCGGGCTGTGGTCCTTTACTGGATGCTGATGGGCTAGGAGGCACCTTCCATGGTGTGCGGCCATGGCCGTGTGGCAGGGCCCTGGAGCCCATTCCCAGCCAAGTTAGACAGGATGTGCTCTCTTTGCAGGAACCTGTAAGGGTGGACTGAACAGTTTTTCAAGGTCTGAGCCCAGGTTCCTAAACTTGAAGTCCAAGGCTCTTCCCTGACATCGAGTGTATCCAGTCATGGAATCCTATTCTGGGAGCTCAGGCACTGGTCTGTGGCCAGTGGCGGACTGGATACTCGGGTAACACAGGGGAAGGAGGAAGATTCAGAGAAAGTTTGTGGAGGAGGTGACATTTGAGCCAGGCATTTTAGGTGGAGATGAAGGACAAAGCAGTTGTGCCCACTTCCTCATCTTCCACTCATTTCTCTACCTCCACCCATGGCAATCTGGCCTCTGGCACCACATGGAACTGTTCTTGGCCAGGTCATCAGAGACCGTCTTGTGGCAAATCCAATGGAGGCATCACGGCCTTCCTCTTAACTAATGTGGCGACCACCTTTCACTTCCCCCTTCACTCCTGCTTCTCCCCTGCCTCCCCCGCTCTCCCTTCTCAATTTTCCTGCTACCATCTACCTACTATCCATCCATCTGTCTTCCTTCCTATCATATATTTATTCTTTCTCTTTGTCTATCTAGCTATCTATCTGCACACCCAGCCACCATCTATTTATCTCTCTCTAAGTCTCTGGAATTAAGGAGAGTTCAGTGAAGGCATTGTTTACAAAAGTAAGGGAAGATTAAGAGAATCCAACACGAGATACTACAGCAAGATAGGATGAGTAATCTCAAAGAGCCATTACCAGCCTTAGACTTCAAGGCTGAGTGGTTTCCAAAACCCAGAGTATAGCTGTGAGAGGTGACTTACTGTTTGCAGCTTCGACAGAGGAACACAATCCACCAAGGGTGTAAATATCTCTGACTAGGCTCCCACCTTTGAAGGACTTTATAAAGGTCAGCCTCCCATGTGCCTTGCCTGTTCCTTACATGATCTTGGCCTGCTGCTGCCTCTGATCCCCACCCCTTTCTCCACATTCTCAACCTGAGAACTCTCCTCTGCCCAATGGCTGATGCCTCCAGATTGCTTTATTGGGCTGAGATTTCTCTGCTGACCACCTGACTATGCAACTATCTGCTTACTAAACGTCTCTGGCTGTCCTTCAGGCATCTCAAACTCAGCATGGCCAGCGTGGAACTCATGGCCTCCTCTCAATCTGTTTATCTTACATGTTCCTCGTCTGCATGAATGGCCTTCCTGACGCCTGGCCCTCCTCTCCTGTCCACGTCCCTCACCAAGTCCTGCCAAACCCACACCCAGACACTCGACTCATGAAACCCCCTCTCCACGCCCTGTCCACCTTCTCCCTTTCTTAGGTCCTTGCTGTCTCTCCCTGGATTATGACAATTGCTTCTTAATTAACTTCCGACGTGCATCTCACATCCTTGCGGCAAGGGCTACTAGTAGCCTCTTTGGGTCTATTTGCTCTCTTTCTTAGTTAAGGAACCCCAAGTTTTAGTTAGCTGCAGGCCAGTGATCTAAAAGATAATATCTGGGGGTTCCCTGGTGGTCCAGGGGTTAGGACTCTGTGCTTTCACTGAAGAGGGCATGAGTTCAGTCCCTGGATGGGGAGACACTATCTGCCAGTGTCTCCTGCATTTAGGAATGGTCAGGGGCTGAAGTTTGGTCAAGAAGATAGAAGCAGATGTGTTGAGTAGAAGGGCTGGGAAGTTTCTGTAAATGGAACTGGTGCTTAGTTGCTCAGTTGTGTCCGACTCTTTGCGGCCCCATGGACTGTAGCCCGCCAGGCTCCTCTGTCTGTGGGAATCTCCAGGCAAGAATACTGGAGAGTTGCCATTTCCTCCTCCAGGAGATCTTCTCCACCCAGGGATTGAGCTCGTGTCTCCTGCATTGCAGGTGGATTCTTTGCTGTCTGAGCTACCACGTTGCCCAGAGCAGAGCCAGAGCACTCTTCTTTCTCCTGGCTCTGCACTGAGTCCTGGAACTTGGATCTGACCGCAGGAGCGCTAACAGCTGCCTCAGGATTCATAGAGAATGGCCTTCCACAGCTAGAAGGAAGTCCTTCAGAGGTATGCCAGCCTCAAATCACTATTTCTAGACTTCTTCATTGCATGAATGGAAGAAATGTCTAACCTGGTTAAGCCCCTATTGTTTTCTCTGTTATTTGCAATAAAACATAATTGTCACCCTGCACTTCGTACCCAGTACATTGTTGCAAATGCCTGTTGTTGCTTTTTTTTGCAATGCAATAATTTTTATTGAGTCCTTCTTTTCAAAATGAAGGAGATATATGTATACCTGTGGATGATTCATGCTGAAGTATGGCAGAAACCAGCAGAATATTGGAAAGCAAATATCTTGCAACGAAAAATTAAAAAAAGACTCCTACTTATGAAAGTATCTATTGTATATCAAGTTCAAGTTAAAATAGTAAAATCCATCTGCTTCTATCTTCTTGGCCAAACTGATACTTTGTTGAGAGGTGAATTATACCTTAAAGCTCAAGTTCAAATCTTTCTATAATATATATTTAACTGTGTGTATCTGGGTCTGTATGTTTAAATATATACATAAAATGGTACATTAACTAAGAGCAGATTAGAAATAATAGAAAGGAGAGGACTGAATGACTAAAATGAAGAATGATCTTAGAATATATAATCATTGCAGATGCGTTTGCGTCTCCTGCCCCACACCTCCCTTGAGCCACCCGATTTCAGCATAGCTGTGAGGTCAGCTTCATGCATGCCACGGGTGTCTTGTTTCAAATATGCAGGCCTTGTTCAAAACCACAGAAGGCCCATCAGCCCTGGCCCGGGCACAGTCTGGAAGAGTGAGATGGGTGGGGGAGGCACCCTCAGGTAGTGGGGACTCAGAGTTGGTGATGATATAAAGTTCATTACCAGTGTCTCAGAGGATCCCCAGCAGGACCGGTTCTAGCTTCCCATGGAGATAACCAGCTCAACAACGCACCCCTCACTGTCTTGCCCCCAGATCCCTAGCTCATTCTTCTGACCCTGTCCCTGCAGCTTCCTGGGGTCACCTCACGGGTGAACCACCTCCACTCACATGCTTGTCTCCGGCTCTGGTGCTGGGAGAAGTGACCAACTTCTCTCCAAAATGCAGCTCTGATGGTGCCCCCGTCTCTAAAGTCCACCCATGAGTGACTCCTAGACATGGTACCACTCCTCAGCCTGGTCCACGCGGCCCCCTCAGCTCTGGTCACTTCCTCCCCAGGAGCCCTGTCCCTGGTCTCTTGGCCCCTGTTTGCCCTCTGCTCCAGCCACGCCAAAAGCAATCTCACGCTCTGGTGCCTCCTCACGGACTGGAACATCCCTTACCCTCCCCTCATTGCAAAGGCTCAGCTGCCCTTCTCTATTTTATTCACAAGTCACATCGTCTGGAAAGCAGTCTCTGACCCCCCAAGCTCAGCCGGCGCTGCCCCACATCTGGGGTCTCATTCTCTGTTTATATCATTGCACCCAAATTGGCTAGGCTAATAAAGCTTCTTTGACTTTATTTTCTTTAGAGCAGAGGCAGTTTTATATCCTGGACCAAGCACTGGGTCGGGACACAGTTGAAACTCAGTGTTTGCTGACTGACAGTGTGAGTGGGGACAGGCTGAGGGTGAGCAAGGCCCATGGCGGGGATCATGCATGGTACCCCCTGGACAGATAAGTGGTCCACAGCCTGAGGCCCGTCGCTGTCACACCCCTTATTCTGCAAGATTTGAGCTCCTGACTTTTACTCCTCAACACCTACCACTTCTCCTCCTGCTCAGAGATTGAGCTACACTCACTGTTTGCTCAACACCCACTTGCTTTTATATGTGTATATATATATATATAGGCTGTGCAAAGTCTTAGTTGTGGCATTTGAACTCTTAGTGGCGGCACTGGGGATCTAGTTCCCTCACCAGGGCTCAAACCTGGGTCCCCTGCATTGGGAGCTTGGTGTCTTAGCCCCTGGACCACCAGGGAAGTTCCCCACCACTTTCTCTTAAGCCACCCTGACTCTGGTCATGCTCTTTCCTTCATCTGAATTATTCTACCCCCCATCTTGCCTTGGGGCTTCCCAAGTGGCGCTAGTGGTGAAGAACCTGTCTGCCAACGCAGAAGACGTAAGAGACGGGGGTTTGATCCCAGAGTAGGGAAGATCCCCTCAAGGAAGGCATGGCAACCCACTCCATTATTCTTGCCTGGAGAATTCCATGGACAGAGGAGACTGATGGGCTACAGTCTATAGGGTCACAAAGAATCAGACGCCACTGAAGCGACTTGGCATGCATGCACGCACCATCCTGCTCACCCTTTAAGGCCATCTCAGATACACCTGCATCCATAAGCCCTTTACTGCCCTGAACTGCGCCTTGTACACTGTGGGTTCTTAGGAGAGCTTGTTGTCATTGTGTTAGGTGGGATGAGGGGAATGTATGTATGTGTGAAACAGATATTTACATAGGGTTTAATATATTCTAGGCACGATTCCACGCACTGTACACATATCAGTTAGTTTAATATACACAGCAATTTTATAAAGAAGGCTTTTCTATAGTCCCCGTTCTATAGATTAGAAAACTGAGGCATAGAGAGGTTTTTCTAAGGTTTTTCTCTAGCACTTTCTACACAGCTAGAAAGTGCTAGAGAAAGTTTTTGAACACAAGGAATTTGACCCCAAGGTCCATGCTTTTAATTGGGGGCCAAGGCAAAGGGCTCTGACGGTCTCACTGTGGAAGATGAACTTGTTTGGGAGACACAAAGAACCATGGGAGGGCTTTGAGTTTCCCCAGTGTGGACAGACCGAGGGGGTTGCTCCTGGAGATGCTAGTGCTGCGTAGACAAGAGCAGCCCTGCCCTGAGCTGTGCAGGCTGGAAGAGGCTACGAGACGGGAGCTGCGGGGGCAGCTCCCCAGGCCCCCAGGGAAGTGGGGCGACTCCCAACTCCTGGGAAGCCTTTAACCAACTGAAGCAGAGGCGTGGGGTGGCGAGAAGCTCTTTTTTTTTTACTGACGTTTTGGACTGGAAGTAGAAGGTCAAGTGCTTGGTATTTCGATTCAAGTTCCCCTTCTGGGAGTTCCGAGGTTGAGCCTGGGTGACCAGAGCAGCTTGAGACCCAACACCCCCAACAAGTGACTGAGGCAGCTCTGGGCTCTTGGGCTTCCAGGAAGAAAGGAGAGTTCCTGGCGGGGAATCAGCTCCTGGCTCCCTAATAGCAGCCTCCCCGCTGTTCTGCCTGGGCAGGTGGTAGGTGCTTAAAGTAGCAAAAAATGATGTTTGCAAATGGATGTAGGGGTCACAGGGAACCCCTAGACCAGCAGCCCGGAGCTTTGACTTGGTTTGCAGGGTGATTTGGGTGGCATGTCACTTCTCCTCCATGGGCCTCAGTCCTCCCAGCTTTGAAATGCTAGTGTTGAGCTGGATACACATGGAAGGCTTTCCCAGCTGATCTCTAGTGATTCTAGTGGCCTATGGGTCACTTAGGCGAGTAGGAGGAAAGAGGGGAACTGAGGTGTGCTGTGGGCTAATCTGTATCTTCCCCAAATCCTCATGATGAAGTCTTAACCCCCCAGAACTCAGAATGTGACTGTATTGGGAGACAGGATCCAAAGAGGTATTTAAGGTCATTGGGATAAATTCTAACCCAACTGAGCTAGTGTCCTCATAAGAAAGGGATTCTGGGACCCAGACAAACAGAGGGAGGACCACGTGAAGACTCCAGAAGAAGACAGCCATCTGGGAGCCAAGAAGAGAGGCTTCAGAGGAAACCCACTTGCTGACAAAACCTTAATCTTGGACTTCGAGCTTCCAGAATGGTGAGAAAATATAACTCTGTTGCTTAAGCCACCCAGTCCATAGTCTTTGGTTGTGACAATCCTAGCAAACTGATCCTGGGTGACACCATTGGCTGACTCAACAACTCTGACCCACACCACGGTGTCTGGGTCCCCGTGGGGTCAGGCAAAACCAGACATGACAGGAGTTCAGGCAAGACGGGGGAAAGGCTTGGTGCAGGTCACCTTGGACAGCAAGTGTTGGACCTGCTGTGTTGTCAGGCTTGGATGACTAAGGCTAGCCCTGCCCTCGAGGAGCTCCTGATCCCATGAGGAGACAAACGTACCCTTGTCCAGTGGGAGTCCTTCAGTGATGAAACATCCACACCAGGCAGATGCAGGCCCGAAGAGAGAAGAATCCACTGCCCAGGATGACTTCACAGAAGACATGCTTTGAAGGGTCCACCATGGAGCCCACCAAGTGGAGAATGGAGGGAGGAGCATCTCGGGCAGAGGGATCATGTGTGCAAAGGCAGAAGAACATGTGATTCCATGAGGGGATGACTCATATGATGCTGGCCTGGGCTGGATCAGACAGGCCCACCTGTGGGGGCTGGGTTTCATGCTGACTCAGCCAGGGAGCCTGGAGAAGGGTAGGAGGGGTTGCCTCTGACTTTCCACATCAGAGGGAGTGTGACTTGTAAGCTCAGGGCGCAGGAGCCATACCACCTGGTCTCAGCCATGCTGGCTGGGTGACCCCAGGGTGGTCAACCCCTGGGACCCCCAGTATTCTCCCCTGCAAAAGGATGCTGATCATCATACCTCCCTTGCAGAAGTGCTACAAAGATGAAGTTGATTAAACACCTACAACATCCTTTGAACAGTGTCTGCCATGGGGACGGCTCTTCGTACCCTCTGGCTTCTCAGCTCAGCCTTGGGTTTCACACCTGCTCTCCTACGTTGTGGCTGAAATGGTGATTTCATCAACCTTTTCCGCTCGGCGCAGCAGGGAGTGAGGTCAGCGTAGGAAATCAATCATCACAAACGGGAACCGGGAACTGAGAGGTGCAGAGGCTCCTGGAAATGCAAGGAGAACTTGCCAAGATGCATCGCTGTGGGGTTCCAGGAGGCCTGACCCTCAAAGCAGGACACCCTCCGCGGCCTCATAGGTCTGTGACGTGTGTGGGGGAAGGAACCGAAAAGGGGACCTGAAAGATGCTTCTCAGAAACAGGCAGAGGGAGCAACAGGGGCGGAGGGCAGTGTTTTGGAGGCTCCAAGGAGCAGCTTTGTCTCCCATCAGGACTGAGAAGCCCTGCAACGCTATCTGGCCTGTTAAGGCGAATGTGGCAGCCACCTGCCTAGCCTTGACTTGAAGACCTGCTTGTTTAACTTTACAGTGTTTGAAAAGATTAAAAGATGCAAATTATTACCAGCTTCTTTTAATTTGAGATTCTTTTTGCAAAAACTCGGTTTTGACTCCTTTCAACTATTTCTCCCTCCCTCCTCCCAGCCTCTGGCAACCCCTGATCTCTTCTCTGTATGCAGGAGCATGGTTTTCTGCTCTGTTTTGTTCCAGAGTCCCCCTATAAGTGAGATCCTAGGGTATTTGTCTTTCTGTGTCTGAATTATTTCACTCAGCATAATGCCCACAAGGTTCAGCCATGGGGTGTTAAATGGAAAGTCCAGTTTGGTGAAAATCAGAATGTCTGGGGACAGTAGACCAGCATTCCCACGTGATGACTGTCAGCGAGAATTGAATGGTAGATGCCCCCACGTTAGGTTTCCTTGGTCCATTTTCATTGCCTGTGCTGTCACAGTAGGCGTTTGGATGTCAGATGAGCAAGTCTAAAGCCAATAGCATCATTTTACAGATGGGGAGCCTGAGATTCAGAATGGGGACGTGCCATGCATTTTTATGAAAATGATCAAGCTTGGATGGGACCCCAGTTTTCCTAACCTCAGCTGCACATTCCACACCTCTGGTTTTCTTCCTTCACCTCAGTGCTCTAGGGAAAAGGACCAGGAGAGGAGTAAGGGGACATGGTCTACTCTTAGCTTTAATAATGTGATAACAATTTTAATAACAATAGCCACTGTTCATTAAAAGTCTGTGAAGTTTTAGAGATTTTGCATATATTTAATCTTCGTAAAGGGTTATGGGGCTTCCCTGATGGCTCAGGGGTAAAGAATCTGCCTGCAATGTGGGAGACATGGGTTAGATCCCTGGGTTGGAAAGATCCCCTAGAGAAGGAGATCCACGCCAGTATTCTTGCCTGTGAAATCCCACGGACAGAGGAGCCTGGCAGACTACAGTCCATGGGGTCACAAAGAGTCGGACATGACTGAGCAACTAACGATTCTCATAAAAGCCCTGGAAAGTAAATACTATTATCCCAATTTTTCAGATGAGGACACTGAGGCTGAGAAAGGGGAAAACAAGTTTGCCTAAGGCCACCAGGCCACTGTGTGGTGGGGCTGGACCTTGAACTTGTGGCCTAGTCGACCTTAAAGCTCCACAGCCTTGGTGCAGACCTGTTATGAATTAAGCGCCAGGTTAGGCTCTGGAAGAAGCAGATGTCAGAAAGTTCTGGAAACCACAGTCTGAGTGGATTACCAATGGGCAGTTTGGAGAATTGAGGGCCCGTGAGGGGAGGTTCTGAGTAGTTGCATGTCCCGTGGGCTCCACTGAGCCTCTCTCTGCCCCTGCCCTGCCCTTCCCTCTCAGGTATTCCCCGCTACAGGGAGGAGGGCAGCTACAGGGCAGAGCTGGAGGACCCACCAGGCCTCAGGAAGGAGGAGGAATTGGGGTGTTCCCCCAAAATGGAGTGAAATTGGGCTCCTTGTACAGGTCTCTCCAATATCTCTGTGCTAGGTTAATGGCCCCAGACTGTGAGCTGAGCTTGAACGCGGCAGTTGTGACTTAGTGATGAGGCTTCCTTTAGTTTGTCTGTCTCCTTTTACAGTCATCTGTTGCCTCCGGCCAGGGCCCCTAACACTTTTATGTTTATATCTCTATCACATGGTTCACTTCTTGATTCACAATAGACACTCAATGACTATGCGTGTCTGGAATGAATAAATGAATCAGTGAATAAATGTCACGGGAGCCATTTCTTCCCTCAGGGTTTAGTCTGCTGGGATTGAATCTTGGCTTGACACTTATAATTGAGCAAATTGGACAAATTATCCTCTCTGGTCCTCAGATCTGCATCTGTAAAGTGGAAATGATAATCACACTTATTTCATTGTTGGAATTGATATATTACCATAAAGTACTGACCACAAAGTTGTACTGTGTTGTCTAAGCTAGAGCCACTCGTCACGTGGGGCTATTTAAAAAGTGAAAATGTTAGTCGCTCATTCGTGTTCGACTTTTTGGGATCCCATGGACTGTAGCCCACCAGGCTCCTCTGTTCGTGGGATTTCCCAGACAAGAATACTGGAGTGGGTTGCCATTCCCTTCTCTAGAGGATCTTCCTGACCCAGGACTAGAACCCAGGTCTCCTGCATTGCAGGCAGATTCTTTACCCTCTGAGCCACCAGGGAAGCCACCAAGTACCACCTGATTTAAATAAACTAAAATTAAAAACTCAGTTCATCTACTGCACCAGCCATCTTTCAAGTGCACAGTAACCACACATGGCTAGTGGCTACTGGACATCAGAGATGCAGAGTACTTACAGCATCACAGAAAGTTCTATTGGACAGAGGTAGCCTAGAACACAGTAAGCTACTACAATCTTGTTGTCATGGTTTCTCTCTCTCAGCTCAAGGTGGAGCAACTCACCAGGGCTCTCGCCAGCACTAAAGGAAGAGGTCAGCCCTCCTGGAAGGCCAGTCTGAGGTTTTACCCTGCATGTTGCCTCTTCCTGGGATGCCTTCCCCATGCTCTCCACCTGATGACATTTCACTTGTGCTGATGCCTAGGGACCAGGATTTAAGACACCTCCAAATGGGAGAACGCAACATAAGAGCTCTCCCCTCCTCCATGGGGCCAGACTCTCTGCAAAGGCCTGGCTGTGTTTTATTTATCCCTGGGTCCCCAGTGCCTGGTGCCTGGAAAATACTCAAAATGAATTTGCTGGAGAATGAAGGGGGCTGGAGAATGAAGGAGCCATGCCTACAGGTTTCCAGGACAGCATATTGACTCAGCCTTGTGGACACATCAGAGGCCACATCAGAGTTGCATCAGAAAGCAGCTTAGAAGCAGGCCCAGGTGGGCAGCCAGGAGGCATGCTCTCCAGAAATACCTGCAGGATAACCGGCCTTCGTGAATGATGGTGAACACTAGGGAAGTGACCGGAAACCCAGGTGAGAGGCAAAAAGAAGGTGGATGGACAGGTTTCAGCACACCCCTGGCAAAGTGGGGGGAAGCAAGCCACCAGCATCACTTCATACCTGTTACAGAGTCTCCATTTGTCTGTCCCTCTTTGTCTCCATCTACATTTTTGACCTGTACTGATAGGAACTGGGGAAATGAAAGTTAAAAAGAATCTATTTTATTTTACTTACCTTTTTTTTAACGGCTGCAGTGCATGACATGGGGCTTCCGAGGTGGCGCTAGTGGTAAAGAACCTGCCTATCAATGCAGGAGATGTAAGAGACGGGGGTTTGATCCCTGGGTTGGGAAGATCCCTTGGAGGAAGGCACGGCAACTCTGTTGAAATCCCATGGACAGAGGAGCCTAGCAGGCTACAGTCCACAGGGTTGCAAAGAGATGGACACAACTGAAGCGACTTGGCAAGCATGCACCTCACAAATGCATTAGATTTTAGTTCTCCAACCAGGGATGGAACCCATGCCCCTTGCAGTGAAAGCACAGAGTCCTAACCACTGGACATCCAGGGAAGTCTCTCAAATATCTTTCAAGGTCTATAACCTGAAACATTCTTTGTTTTCTCTCATCACTGGGGAGTCTTTCTTCTATAGGTGTGTGTTCTTTGCCAAGTCTGTATTGTCTCAAGGAGAAATGGGTCCAGACCCCTAAGGCCTAAACTGTTGTATCAACCAAAGGTGATCAGGTTCAGTCCCCTTTAATCAACCCACAAGCCTAGAAGCCCATTTGGGAGAGGGGATGTCTCTTTCGATAACTGTGGTTATTGGAAGTTACCTTTGTTCCAGTTTGCTCCACCTCAAATCTCAACCTGGCCCACCCTGGCTTCAGTGCCTTCCCTGGCTCATTCCCCTGTGACCTCAGCATGAACTGAACTTTGCATCAGGGTCCACATGGCCCGGTGGTGTCTAACCCTGCTGTCTGTCTGTCTGCAGCTCCCACAGCTCACCTTCCTACCCTCCGACAAACAGCCTTACTCAATTTTCCGTTTCCCTAACCGTCCAGCTCTCTGTCACCCCTGGGACTCTTCATGTGCCTTTCTATTTCCTGGCTCATTCTGGCCCAGCCTTGTCATCTGGCCAACTCCTACTTCTTTGTGAGGCCTTGGCTTAGACATCACTTCTCTCCACCTTCCCCCTGCCTCCACCCCAGGACTCCCACAATGAGTTGATCTACTACAACTCTCAGCTGAGACCCCGACTGCTGGCCAGACTGCATGCTCTGGGCAGGCAGTGTCCAGTCTGAGGTGCAGAGGGTGCTTGGTAATACTTGTTGAATGGGTCAAAAAGGTAAATGAATGAATGGATGTTATCATCAAGTTCATAAGCCCATCTTTGATTGCTGGTTCTGAGAATCTTGATAATGTTTTTAAAGTTGAATGTGGAAATGACTTACTCATCTCAAGAGTTTATTCATTTACTTGTCTGAAAAAGATAAAGTTACACTAATGGTTTGGTGCTCTTTCACTTTTGCACCATAGAAGTTAATAGTGTGGACTTTAGAGCCAGATGTGCCTGGATTTGAACTTCCACTCCCTATTTAGAAGCTGTGTGACATCTGGCAAATCGCTTAATTTTTCTGTACCTCTGTTTCCTCATCTGTAAGATGGGAATCCTAGTAATACTTAACTAGTCAGACTAATGTGAAGATTCAATTAGATTCTATTTGTAAAGAGCTTAGAACAACCCCTAACACAGAGTTGATAGATTTACTATATGAAATGTGATAACGTAATTAGAGAATAAATCTCATAAACAGTATGGAAGTCTGTTAGACAATAACCTCCTCTCAGAGGAAAGTTTTGGCATGGTCCAGCACAAGGCAGGTTAATGGCAGAGGTCAAGTTCATCTTCAGCGTGTGACAATCCTGTGCTGACCCCTTTCGAACCTGCTGTATCTAGTCCTGCTTGTAACTCCCATACATCTCATCTTCTTCACCTTCTCCATCTGGCAACTGCTTTCAGATCTGCTAAAAGGCCAGTTCATACCCCAGCGTAAATGACTTCAGGGCTTTAATGTGTCTCCTGTTCAAAATTACTGTCTTAACTTGAAGTGCTCTGATTTCAGGAATCCAGGAGGGCTGGAACTGGATGTTACACAAGGTCTACCCGTCTAAGTGCAGCAGATCTTGGCTAGGCTTATTTGTCATGTCTCCCAGAATAAGGGGTCAAGAGCAGTCAGACCCACGGAGCTTTACACTGAGAGTCCTGGAGATGCATTGAAAGGAGAGAGGAAACACATACCACTGGGCATTGGATAACAGTGATGAGCTTTAAAAAAAAAAAAAGTCAGAATCCTGGCTAGCCCAGACTGCTGCTTGAAGGGTGCGGAGCCCTCAGCTGCCATGTGACTCGACCTCAAAGGAGAGCTGTGGTTTCAGGGTCAGAGTGGCAGCAGCCAATGATTTAGAAAGCAGAGCTCAGCGTGGGACCTGTGCCTGGAGTCTGTAAAGGGCACCATTGTTTGAAGTTACAGGCAATCAAAGAAAAAGAAAAGGGCAGAGGGAAGAAAGAGAAACAAAACCAAACCACTTAAAATTTTTGGGACATTATCTCTTGCCAAACTTTTTTTGTAAAGAAACGAGCCGACCTGAAGCCCATGAAACAAACAGAAAGAGATGGCTGGGCTGCTCAGAGGGCAGATGGAGGCCTCTTAGGTTTCAGCTTCAGCCGATCTTTGCATAAATGAGGTGACTTCCAGGTGGGGGTGGCCTGCTCCATAAGAGCCACCCCCTGACCAAGATTTGGGCCTTTCAGGGTCCACATTCTTCCAGCCCGGAAGTGCTCTCTCTCTTTGCCCCTTCACTCTGGGCCTTGCTGGGTAATTTACTATTTTTTTTTTTTTGGTGTGGACCAATTTTAAAGTACTTGTTGAATTTGTTACAATATTGCCGCTGTCTTATGTTTTGTTTTTTTCAGCTACAAGGCATATGAGATCTTAGCTCCCTAACCAGGGATCGAACCTGCATCGGAAGGCGAAGTGTTAACTACTGGACCACCAGGGAAATAAATCTCAATGGGTAACTTATTTTGTGCTGTCACGTAGGTCTCATGATTCTTGTCAGGGTGTCATGAATTATTAGATCCACATTGTGGAAAGGGTAACACCGAGTTTCAGAAAGGAGTCCTTGCTTGCTCAAGGTCAGGGGGTAAGGAATCAGCAGAGGCAAGTGCAGAACACGGGCCTCTGTTTCGCCATCCTTTCAGCAAAGTGCAGAGGGGAAGGGGAGAGGCAGGCATGCCTGACCTCGGGGAGGGCAGGGAGCTTCAGAAATAATATCAGCTGGAGTTCGTTGAATGTGTCAGTGATATCAGGCTCAGGCTCTGTAACAGAAGAGCAAGAACTCAAATCCCAGATACCCGTCCTTCTAGCAGTGTGACCTTGGACAAGTTACTAAACACCTCTGAGCCTCTGCTTCCTCATCTGTAAAATGGGACAATAATAGGACCTGCCTTATGAGGCTGTGGAGGGGACTGAATAAGCCAAAGCAGGTGAAATGTTTAGAGCTACTCCAAGACACCACGAGTGTTAGGTTTATTATAATATCCTGTAACAGAAGCTCTTTTGTTTTGGGTGCTATGATGAGAGGGAATTCTCTATTTTTATTTCTATCTTACAGATTATAAAATGAGGCACAGAGAAGTTATTTATAAAGAAGCAGAGCTGGGGTTGCTTTTGATGCTAAAGCTGCATTGCTCCTGGCTTGCCCTGTTGGTTCTCTGAACCGAAGTTCTTGAGCTTTCCTGCCTTCACGGATCCCGGGGATCTTGTCAGGAGCCACACCAGGACAAACGCTGAGTGGAATCACAGCCAGGGCACCACCGTCCCTGGACTTTCTGCCCAATTCCTATGTTAGAGGAAGCCTCTGACCTCTCCTCCCAGGGACTTTGTTTTTCTCCACTAGGCTGTTCTCCTGCACCCTTGGATGTGAACGGGTTCCCAATGCAAGTGAATATCAATCACCCTCTCAGCAGTCAGGTGGCTATTGCAGTGGACCAGGCAAGGGCCAACAATACCTTGAACCAGGGTGTAGATGGTGGTTATGGAGATGGATGGTTTGAGGACCTTTGCTTTTAGGAGGTGAAAATAGACTGCTCCAGGCACTGTGATTGGTACTGGAGATACAAATATTAAGCCAGTCTTTAAAGGTCTTACTGTCCAAAAATAGGGAGATGTATATGTAACAAATACAAACACATGAGTGCAGCTGGCTCCTGTGGAATGACTGCAGACATGACCACAGTTCTTTGGCCTGTGCTTCACACTTTTTGAGATGTGACTTCTTAGCTCCTCCTAGCAAGAGGAGGTTAACTGAGGTTAATTCTCTACCCCTTGGATCTGGGCAGGTCTTGTGAGGTGCTTTGTCAATAGGATGTGATGGAGGTGATGATGTACCAGTTTTGAGCCTAGGTCTCAGCTGGCCTTGGGTGCTTCCACCATCTCTAGGAAGCTTGCTGGTTCTCTAGGAGAAGAAACCCGGGTTAGCTTCCTTGATGACGAGAGACACACAACCCAGTTCTCTCTTGTCACCTTCACTCTTAGCAGGTCAACTACCAGGTATGCAAATATACATCTTAGACCAGCTAACGTTTAGGCATCTGGCCAGCTGAGCACAGTTGCACAAGTGAGCTCACCCAGATCAGCAGAGCCTGACCCAGATGAACAGATTGGTTCAGCCAACTCATAGATTCACGAGCAATAATAAATGCCTACTATTCAAAACAATGATTGGCAAAATACCACCTGTGGGCCAGTCAGCTGTCTGTTTTTGTAAACAAAACTTTATTAGAATATAGTCATTCCCATTTATTTATTTTTTAGTTTTTTCTTTCTTTTTTTTTTTTGGTGCTACAAAATCAAACTAAATAATTGCAACAGAGACTGTGTGATCTATGAAGCCTAAAATATTTGCTATCTGTCCCTTTAAAAAACTGTTTTCTAACTACTTGTTTGAAAAGCTTGCAAGTGCTTTGTTACACAGTGATAACTAACTGATACATAGGTGCTGAAACAAAGGGGCTGGTGGGAACACAAAGGAAGAATTGTTAGTTCTCCACTATGACTTGGAGTGGTTGGGAGAGGCTCCGTAAAGGAAGTGATGATACATGTGTCCTGAGTCAAGTGTAACCTTGGACTTAGAGCAAAATGATGAGGAAATCAAAGGTCAGAATGATTGTGACCAGGCCAGTCACGTGACAGGTCTCCTGGTTCCTGTTCAGGGACTTTTCCTGACTTGTTCAAGCTGGCAGTTTAACATTTTGGGTAAGAGGAAGCACCATGAGACCAGACAGAACTGGTCTAGCTTTCCCATTTCTGAGATCTGTGATCTCAGGTACCTTAACTTCTCTGTACCTTAGTTTCCTCATCCATAAAATGGGGAAAACAAGACTAGTCTCGTAGAGCTATTGTGAAATTAAATAAGATGGTGGGCATAAGAGTATCATTTTATGATTAAAAAGAAAGCTGCAGAAATAATGACAGCTTAGAAGTATTGGTCACGAGGCTTTCCATTTTAACCGGGGTGAGAGATTTCAGCTAAAGGTGAGTTGCTCTAGGGCTGGAATTTCTGGGGGAGGGGTGGTTGGTTTGGGACACATGAAACCTACACCACGTGGGACCAGCTGAGGACTCCTACCACCAACAGCTTCTTGAGGCCCCCATGCTGGGGGCCGTCTCTCTGTTTCACAACCCACCACAAATGGAAGAGCCTGTGGGCTCAGGAGATTCAGTCACTTTTTATTTACCTTAAAGTTCCTGTTTGGGCTTCCCAGGTGGTGCGAGTGCTAAAGAACCTGCCTGCCAGTGCAGGAGATGTAAGAGACACAGGTTTGATTCCTGGGTTGGAAAGATTTCCCTGGAGGAGGGCTTGGCAACCACTCCAGTATTCTCTCCTGGAGAATCTCATGGACAGAGGAGCTTGGCAGGCTACTTACAGTCCATAGGGTCATGCAGAGTCAGACACTGATGCATGTGAGTTTCTGTTTCTCTGGGCAGGGGCTGAGCCAATTCACACACCCATTTAGAGGATGAGGGCAAACAAAGGGTTTAGATCTAAATTCCAGAGATCGCTCCTTTCAGCATTCCACTGTATGTCAGGCCCTGTGCTGGGCCCTGGGAAGCAGGCAGGAGCCAGAGAGGGTCTTCCCAGAACTGAGTCCACTGTGAGAGGTGGACCGGAGAGCAGATGTTTCCAGCATGAGGTGCTGAATGTCGAGGCAGAGGGAAGCCCTGGGGCTCCCAGGGGAGCATAGCTTAGCCTGAGGCTCAGGCAGTGATGCTCAGTGTCGACCTGAGCTGGGTCTTTCAGCAAAAGTAGAAGCTTGCTAGGGAGACACTGAGGGAGAAAGGCATCCCAGACAGAAGACAGAGCATGGGCAAGCATAGAGCGACGGAACAGCACGGTCTGAACAGGGCATGGCGCAAGGGTTGCCTGACGTGGAGTTTGAGTAATGTGAGATAAGATGAGGTGAGCAGAGTAAACAGAACTTACATCTCATAGTCATTGAGAAGATGAGGCATGGAGGGACCTGGATGATGCAGGGAGTATGCATGTTAAGGGATCTCACAGACCCTGTCCATGGGCCACCAGAATGGGTGATGGTCTCCCTATTCTTGGCCCCCAGGAAGGGGAGGGAGTAAGGAGGTTTCCAGCATCACCTTGGGTCCATTCAGCCTTGAAGCCCACCACAGTTTCACCATCAGGTTGCATGCTATTTCTTACTAAACCTAAGAGGAGATTTTATCACATTGCTTCATAACGTATGGGGGACATGGAGGGGACTGATAAACGTGCTGAGTGCGTGAGTTGGGGATAGAGGAGAGGAATAGGAGGTGGGGACATCCCATCCTGTGCCATGTGGTTCCCAGAGGTGACGGTCAAGGTCTAGGGACAAGGCCAGTCTTCAGTGCTCAGAGGAGATGTCTGGTAAGCATTTGGAAATCCTTTCTCTTCTTCCAGATGAATGAAGAAGTGAATCCAAACCTGGAAGTGGCAATTAAAAAAAAAGTCCCTTCATCACTCTGGGAGCTGAGACATCCAAGTGTCACAAAAGAGAATTTCTCAATGAGGAACTGGTCAGCAAGGGAGAAAAATACCCTTTAAAAATACTTCCTGCTAGAAGTCAAATGGTAGGCAAACAAGAGTTGCACCATCAACGCAGTGTTCTTCTGGGGTCATTTTTTGAGTTTTGAGTAGGCTGGTTTCTATAAATTGAGCATTCTGCTCCCCTATCACCAATTCCCACCAAATGCTAGCCACAGGAGTTGGAACTTCTAGCTAATCAGCTTGGGCCGGCATTGATGGGGGTAACTGATGATTCATCTGTAGGCAATGAGGAGGGAGGCAAGTGCTTCCCTCGTTACTTTAGTGACCCAGGACATTGGAGGTCCCATGCTCCATTCCTCTGGCTTCATTCCTCCAGGCTTGTGGGGACCACTTCAAATCAGCCAAGAACAGTTCCACTTTGCATCTGTAACCTGAGTTGGAGAAGCCTGTTGTGCAGACTTGGGCTGCAGGAGAAGTTCCTTGGGCCACTATAACCTCCCATCACCCCAGCGGGCCCTCTTCTAGGCTCTGGGATGGAGAACTTGGTGGCTGAAGGCATGGCCCGTTGAGTTAGGCTCATTCGGGGTGGAGCCATGGCTTTGCACTTCACTAGTTGAGTCACCTTAGGAAAATTATGAACCTTTTTAAGCCTCCGTTTCCATATCTGAAAAAAAATAGGGACACCCAAACTTACCTCATAGGGAGAAAATGATACCATGGGCTTAAGACATGCATGGCACATAGTAAGAGGTCAGTAGGAGTGTGTGTGTGTGTGTGTGTGTGTGTGTGTGTGTGAAGGGCAGTGGGAATTGGGACTGCAGGATGCCTGGTATTTATTCATGGCTAGTCTGTGCTGGACTCTGAACTAAGCAGTGGAAAAATTCTGAATGTTTATTCAACAGTCACCTTTGCTGGTTCTTCTCTGCGGGTCACCATATCCATTCTCTGCCCTGCTCTGTTCCCGGGAGGCCAACTCTGCCAACAATGCCCCCCAGTCCCCTCCCCACCTGTCTTCCAGAGGCCCTGGCAGGAGACCAGAGGGAAAAAGGAGAGAGAGGTTCGCGTCTTTCGTGACAGCTGTGTTTCTCCACCATGGAGGTTCCCATCATGTTCTTTGAAGCCTTCTGGACAACCATCCCCACCTCTGCTAGTTCGGGGGTGTCGTGGCTTCACGCTGCTGCTGGTCCAGGAGCCTCAGTTCCGCCCCAATCTGTAAAAGGTCCCTCCATCAAATGTTCTCCATTTGCACCATCTGGGGTAAATTCTGTTTTCTGCTGGGACCCTGATGGGTACACCTACTGGTTTGTTTGTTTTTTTTTTTTCCTATTATTATCAATGCTCTATTAGGCTGGAGTTTCCTTTTCTTAAGATGAACTCTCAGCCCCCATCATTATTTTATCCCTTGGGCATAAAAGAGGCAGCGAATCAACAGGCTGGCGACTCACAGAGGTTTGCTCCACCTCAGCAGATTCTAGGTTTGGCTTTCAGTCCTCCTTCCCCGCTCTGGGGTGGGGCTCAGCTCTGGGTGGTTTCAGGGTGCTCTCCACTTTGGGGAGGAGAAGGGGGAAGATCAGAAACTGAACACAGCTGCGCCCTGCCAGGGGCGCCCGCTGACGACTGACAGCAGCCCGCAGTTCCTTCTTCAGAACCGCCCTTGCCTCCCTCCCCTCCCCACGTTGCTCAGCCCACTGCTTTCTGCATTCTCTCTCCCTCTGCCCACGACACCCAAAGGAGCCTTACAGTTCATCCTCTTATACAATAGATCTGCACAGAGCACCTGCTCTGCCCCTGGACCTGGTCAGAGCGATGAGGACACAGCATGAAAGAGAGAAGGCATGCCCCTGCCCACAGGGAGCTTATATTCTAGTGGGAGAGACAGACAGTAAACAAGGAGATGGAGGGTGGTGTTTAGATGTAAAGTGGGATAAGGAGATTAGGAAGATGATGGAATGGGGTATGGGAGCTATTTTATAAAGAGTGGTCATGGAGGGTGTCACCAAGAAGGAGGGGGAGGGGTCCTTGCAGACGGGCCAGACCGGGAAGAGTGCCCGAGGCAGAGGAGAATAGGGGTGAATGTGTGGAGGAGGGAACGTGCAGCCAGGTATTTCAGGAAGAGTGACCCGGGGGTGGGGGCGTGCAGGGAATGGGCGGGGAGGAGGGGGTGAGGGCTGGGAGGCAGCAGGATGCATCCTGCAAGGCCTCGGAGGCCACTGCGGGTGGCTTTGGATTCTTCGCTGAGGGAAATGGGAAGCCTGGCGAGGAACAGGGAAGGGATGGAGAGTGAAGGATGCCTCTGGCTGTGTGCTTCTTTTAAGTTGGAGGATAATCGCTTTACAGTGTTATGTTACTTTCTGCGGTACAACAACGTGAGTCAGCCGTAAGTATGTATACATAAGTCTTCCTTCTTGAGCCTCTCCCCTCCATCCCTCTTCTGGCTGTTCAGTGGAGAACACAGGAGGCAGAGAGGAGGAACATAGGAACCAGAAAGGGACGGTCACAAAGACAATAAAGCCCACCCCCACGGCCACCCCCCACTGTATCCACTGGAACCCAGTTTCCGTAATCTGCCCAAGGTCCTTTGGAGGTACTGATTGCTATTGTTCTCACAGTCAACAGCATCCTTATCACCCCGCCTGCTGGGTAAACGTATGGGAATTATTTTTTCCATCTGAGATTCAGGTTCCCCATCCCTAAAATGGAGATAATAAAATATACCTTTCAGGGTTGCTATGAGGATTTATATCGCTGGCATATATCATCCTCACAGAAAATGGTGTGATGACTGTTCTTCCCCAAACCTGTAACTGAGGCTGTAACTTGTCTTCATCCTCTGTGACTCTGGAGGTCATCTGACTTGGAGCTTGGTACCTAGTGGGAGCATAGGGACACTGTTATCATTTGAATGATAAGATGTCAAGACTTTCTCCTCTGAAACCAGCCTGTGATGGACAAGTGTCCATCAGAATATAAATGGCAAACCCTGGAGATGTTTGGAGAAGCCAGGATTGGTGGATTGGGCTGGTCAGAGAAGCTTCCTCAGAGATCGTGGGACTGGACACATGAATTGGAGGGACATCACGAGAGAATCATTTTGTGGCTCTAAGAAATTAAAGTCTGTTAAATCCAAGTATTAGGCTTACCATCCCATGCCTGTGGGGCACCTGACTCTAGGTCAGGGGCTCAGTGTCAGGAAATACTGCCTGGATCCTTTCTGAGCTGCTTACCTGCTTGTCATTAACTTCTCTGAATACTGTTAAAGACAGGGGTAATGATGCTTACCACGTGAGCTGGATAGATGGAGAAAATTAAGTGAGCTGTTAGTTGTAAACATTCTTCAAAGTCTTCCTGGGAGTGAAGAAAACTGAATCATAGTTATTCTCTTTATTGCCCACAGGCAAGCACATTGTGTTGCTGTCATGAAAGGGCCCAACAGAACACCATCTGACTTTGGAATAGTTTTCCCAAATGATTTCCCAACAGCTGGCCTCTGCTCTCCTAGAACACATGCCATCCTCACGTCCCTGAAGACTCACTTCCTCCCCTGGAGCCTGCTCACTCAGGGAAAGCGTACCGGTTTTTTCTGTCATGGAAGGAAGATTGCTTCTTCCCCTTACCTCTCACTTGCCATGTGACCTAGGGGAAACGACTTTCCCTTTCTGGGCCCTGTTTCCTTGTCAGAAAAAATAAAGATATTGTGCTAGATGGTCTCTCAGGTACCCCTTAATTCTGAATCTCTGAGCCTATGTATCTTTAAGAAAAAAAAACCTAAATAAAATTTGACAACACCACTTTAAGATGAGAACTCATGAAGACTACCTTTACCGGATATAAGTCACTGTTCGGTGACTACTCGTTTTATTGCTCATTTAATTCTCACAAGCATTCTAAAATGTCTGCGTTGTTCTGATTCTCAGGCACAGAGAGGTTGGGTTTCTTGCCTCAGGTCACACAGCATGCATGTGGTGGGACTGAGTTTATCCTCAGCCACTGTCCACCACAGGCCACACTAGTAATCCAGAGCCTTGGATCACTTCCATTCTCTACTCTATTGTTTGAAAGTCAACATGAAACACCGCCAAGAGCCAGTTGTATCTTTCTCACACTCCATCTAGCCTGGAATTCTATTCTGTTAGTATTATCAAGTTAATTACACTCTATTGTTTCCCAGAAATTTGGGGCTGGGCTGGAAGAATATTCTGTGATGTTTAATACCTGGGTCTTCACATTGTTAGATGACATATGAGTCTTACATTCTAAATAATTGTAATTACGCTCGCGTGCTCAGTCACGTCAGTCATGTCCAACTCTCTGCAATCCTATGAACTGTAGGCCACCAGGCTTCTTTGTCCATGGAATTATCCAGGTAAGAATACTGGAGTCAGTTGCCATAACCTCCTCAAGGGGATCTTCCCAACCCAGGGATTGAATCTGTGCTTCTGGTATCTTCTGCATTGTAGGCATACTCTTTACCAACTGAGCCACCTAGGAAGTCCAGTTATAATCACAGGTGATATTTATTGACCACTGACTATACTAAAGGAAATAAACTCTGAATATTCATTGGAAAGACTGATGCTAAATAAAGCTGAAACTCCAACACTCTGGACACCTGATGCAAAGAGTCGACTCACTGGAAAAGACCCTGATGCTGGGAAAGTTTGAAGGCAAAAGGAGAAAGGAATGGCAGAAGATGAGGTGGTTAGATAGCATCACCGACTCAATGGACATGAGTTTGAGCAAGCTCCAGGAGTTAGTGGAGGATAGAGGAGCCTGGTGTGCTGCAGTCCATGGCATCGCAGAGAATCAGACTTAACGACTGAACAACAACAATGACTATGTGGAATCAATTCCAATAACTGTACATACTCCGTCTGATGAGGTGGGTCCTCTTATTTCATCTTGCAGATGAGGAAGTGAAGCATCAGGCACTGATGCGAACCTCCATTACAGAGAGGGTGCTAGGCATCCCTGGGATATAAACCCAGGCTGTCTGACCGCAGACATGTCTCTCACCCACTTCATTTTACTGTCTTTCTCAAGATAGCCTCCTCTGGAAAGGAATTCTATGGAACATTTAAGAAATTCTATCATACAAATTTCCATGGCCAAATAAATTTATAAAAGTAGGGTTAAATAAAATGAAACAAGTTGCTTTACTTTTGAATTCCTCAGAGTCTTGCATAACCAAGTGGCAGTCAGTTTCTTTAAAAGCAGGACGGAGCAGGCATGATTGTAAAACTCATTTGATCATGGAGACTTTTTACTTCTGGTGGATCAGCTCAAGACACATATTTTGTGAAAATCAACTTTAAAGGCATTGCAGATAGGAAGATTTGTGGGGAGGAGTCAAGTTCCAGATGCTTACTAGCCCTACCCCATTCTAGTTCTCCCTCAAGTATCCCACCATCACTTTACCACCAACTGCATTTATGCTGCAGTGCATCATCTAGCATGTGTCCAGGAAAAAAAAAAAAAAAAAAGCCAAATGTATGTATTGAGTTTCTGAAAATTAAATTTCACTTTCAGTGCACATCAGCAATTTGCCACTTATAGAATCTGTTTTTTTTTTTTTAAATAAATAATTTCTTGCAGAGCAGATCCTTGTTCCTAACTGATTTCCACTCTTGGTAAATCTGGATTTTCATGGCATAGGTTCCTAAAGTGAGGTACCTTTGGATTTTCTTGTGCGGAAGGAAAGAGTTGGATGAGCAGGGAAATGCAGCACAGGGCGTGGAAGTCAAAGGAGTAGAAGCTGTGGTTTTCCCCCAAAGTTGCACAAAATAATAATATGACTTCTGCTTTTCATCTGCTCTGTGTGGCAGCTGGAGAATCTAGCAGCCTGCTTGCGAGGACAGAGTTGATTAAGTTGGAGGGCAGTTGAACTGTTAAATCTTAGAAAATCTTGGTTGTCCAACCTGCTGGCGTTTCTTACTCATGGCATCGGCTGATGCTCTTCCTCATGCTTTAACTCTGGGATGCGAGGGTTTCTCCTTGCATTTTCTCATTTTGTCCATTTCCACATTCAAAGGGTAAATGGTTGCCAACACCTAGGTGGGCTTGCTATGAGCTGTGCATATGGATTTAGTGCCTGTTAACCCATGCATGAATGCCAGACCCTGGAGATACTTCAATTGACTAAACAAGCTCTCTGCTTTGGAAGAAAACTCATTTAATAGACAAATAAGCCAGATACTCAGTTGACTGTAAGTTTTGGAAGAAGGAAAGTGCCAATAGAGTTAGACAAACACAGGGGTGTGAGAGATCATGCCTAAGTGGTACAGTGGGGGCATTCTGGAACACATTCTTGATAGAGGCAGCAATGGACTTGAGCTTTGAAAGGTGAGTAGAGTGTGGCTACATGGAAACAGTGGTGGGGAAGACCTTCTCAGGGGAGAGAGGAGGGAATGGCCTGAGCCCAGAGAACTTCAGAGAGTCCAGAGAGGGCATCATTATTTTACCAACCACAAAGTGCCCTAGATCTATGTTCCTTTGCAGTTTCTATGACAACCAGTGACTGTTATATATTAAAAGCTCCCCGCATTGAGGTCAACAGTTGAAAGCTTTCCAGATAAGAGTTTCTGAAGAGCCCAGATAGGTTATTGAATCTCTGGGGACCTTAATGTTTTCATTGGCAGATGAGGAGAAAGTCCTTATCTCATGAGGTTAAGATAAGAATTAAGAGTGAATGATGCAAGTAAAGTTTTAGAACTATTTTATTTAGCACCTAATAAGTGCTTCATAAATATTAATTACTGTTATTGTTGTTACTGTTATTTTTATTGAATGCTTAAAGATTTCAATAAATAGCTTGACCATGAGATCTCTCTGGGTGGGTACACAATTACTTATGTATCTTCACATTTACCAGTTTCTGAGCTGATAGCTTTCAGTAAGTGTCTGTCAGACAACTTGAATAGCTGAATGAATAAACATGAGAAAATATCCCTTCTTTCTAGGACGCAGTTGCCTTTCATCCTTGAGGCTCTAGACATTAGACTCCAGCCTAGGTGGGAAGACCCCCTCCCCTACATACATATCCTCCCCCATACTCCCCATTACTGGACAGATCCTTTATCATCCTGTGCATCTTCTCTGAGTTACTCTCGGGTAAAGAAGAACATTTGACCCTGGTTTAGAAAGATTGCCTTACACAATCTCCCAGTTCCCTAGATGGGACTTGCTGAGCTGACAGAATGCAGAGAGAAGAGCTAACTATTTTTAGGATGAACTAGAAAGATTAGAACTTTGTTCTCTCCTTAAATATCAAACCTACAATCTGTAGGACTCCAAACAGAAGTTATTAAGGAATTGGATGTAAGGAATTATTCACTGGGCTTCCCCGGTGGCTCAGTGGTAAAGAATCTGCCTGAAGTGCAGGAGCTGCAGGAGATGCGAGTTTGATCCCTGGGTCAGGAAGATCCCCAGGAGGAGGGCATGGCAACCCACTCCAGTATTCTTGCTTGGAGAATCCTGTGGACAGAGGAGTCTGTCGCGCTACAGTCTATAGGGTCACAAAGAGCAGACACGACTGAAACGACTTAGTAGGCACGCAGTTATTCATTGTGCTCCTGTTGCTTAAAATTCCCACATAAAAATAATAATAGACCATTGATTTTGGAGTGACTACTATGTGCTAGGCGCTTGCAAAGTGCTTTACACGTACTGTATTATTTCATTTGTTTAGCAACCTCATGGGATTGGTTTCAATCTCCCTATTTTGCAGATAGGAAAACTGAGGCATAGAGAGTAAAGTATCTTGACCAAAGCCACAGACAGAGGGGTAGTGAAGCTAGAATTCCATTCCTGATCTGTCTGGCTTCAAGATCCATTCATTCCATGAGGATACAAATGACAATGACACAAATCAAAACAAACAGGAGAAAACAAATTCCAGCTCCTGGCTGAAGAATAAAATCATGGACTGGTTGACTGCAGCATTTTGCCGGGTACAGCCACAGATGCGCAGAAGACAAAGTCAGGAATTCTGTTTCTGGGGAGATCGCATCCTAATAAGGGCAACGTAAGGACTTCCTTGTTTCTCATCTGCCTCACTTTCTCATTTTCCTTTTGGGCTCTCCCTTTCCCTCATTGCATGCATGCCACATTGGGCGGCTTGCTCATCGGAGCGCCTGCACTCCTCTAGCCAAGGAGTAGGCATTTGCCTCCAACTGGAAAAATCAGGCTATGGGAAAATAAATCAGGACTCAAGAACGTCAAATGGCTAGAACTGATCTGGTTAGTAACACCCTGAAGAAAACTGTATCTTAGTTTCTGACATCTGGCTATTCAGCTTTTCCTTCTTTCTGAGAGTTTGCTTGTGGCAGATAATGTAGACTGGTTCACTCAGCACATATCCCCAATGCACTTTCTCTACTCTAGAAGGTGGAAAGCTGAACGCTGCCTTGCAGTCTGGGATGATCATGTGACTTAGCCAGTAGATGTAAGTGTGTTATCTGCTGGGGATGTGTCTCCCTTTGCTCCTTCTTCCTACTGGGATGAGGAAGGACATGATGGTTGCAGCTGCAGCCTAGGGAAAAGGCTGGGAGCACTGCACAGACTGTTTGGTGACATCAGGCCCCAACTCCCCTTTGGATCTCTTGCAGAGAACCCCTTGCCATTTTAAACCACTAAGTTTAGGGATTTGATTACTTGTAGCCAAACACACCTCTTAACTGATATGGAATCTGTATATATCATTTGCATTTTTTTTTTACTAGGGAGGGTGCTTGCAGTAGACAGACTTTCTTTACACAACCAAAAAATACCCTAATTGATAACAGAGAAAGGAGAAAAGTACAAGGCAAACTATAACATTAGCTAGAATGAAATATGCTCTCCTGGAGGGAAGCACTATCACAATACAAATTCATGTTGACATAGTCTCTAATATTTTTCTTTTCTTTTTTTTTTTTGACAGTCTGTTTTATTTTTCTAAGAGTTTTCCCACACATGGTTTCCTTTGACCTTCTCAGCCAGCCAGTAAAGTACAAATTATTATTATACCTGTCTTATGAGTGAAAAACAAGATCTCAGAGTTTGAGCACCATGGAAGAGAAGAAAAGGAAGTGACTAATTCTAGCTTGAGAAACTGGCAGCCTCAGGAAAGGCTGGCCTTGAGCTGAGGCTTGAAGGATGAACAGACGTTTAACAAATGAAACAGTGGGAAGGTCATTCCTGAGCTAAAGCAAGAACCACCAAGCTTAGAGGCCTGAGAGGGCTGGGTGAGTCTGGCAAATGTAGCCGGTGCTCAGGGAGAACCTGAGAAACACATAGAGGAGGTAGGCTTCAAAACCCAACAGGGTTCAGATCATAAAGGCTTGGTGTGTTGGCAGCCTCTTTGGGTTGCAGAGACATTCAAATAACTTCAACTCATGGGGTGATTGTGAGGATGTGCGTGTGTGTGCTAACTGACTTCAATTGTGTCCAATTTTTCGTGACCCTATACAACCCACCAGGCTCCTCTGTCCATGGGATTCTCGAGGCAAGAATACTGGAGTGGGTTGCCATGCCCTTCTCCAGGAGATCTTCCCCACCCAGGGATCATGGGTACTCCTGCATTGCAGGCAGATTCTTTACTGCCGAACCACTAGGACAGCCCAGTTCTGAGGATACATATAGGAATAAAGGACCTTCCAAAATTCCGGCCAATGTCCTTGGGGAGTCAGGAATATATCACTACCAGCATCACAGAATGAACAAGACTCTCAGGACTAGGCCTCACAGAGGCTCGAAGGTAGTTGGATACCATATAATTGCTCAGAACTGAACCTATTTCTTATAACTGAGTTATCTCCTCTTCTGCTTTTACTAGCAAAAATGTACTGGTTCCTACTCTAGAGCTTTGACATCAACGGGAAACCTTTTTGTGTCCAATTCTCTGTGTGTACCCTCCATTTAAATTCTGGAGTATGTATTAGTTAGGAAGGAATAGTCTCTGCTATGATAACAGATAAACCCTGAAAATCTTGTGGCTTTACACAATTACGGGCTTCCCTGATAGTTCAGTTGGTCAAGAATCTGCCTGTAATGCAGGAGACCCCTAGTTTGATTCCTGGGTCAGGAAGATCCCCTGGAGAAGGGATAGGCTACCCACTCCAGTACTCTTGGGCTTCCCTTGTGGCTCAGCTGGTAAAGAATCCATCTGCAATGCCAGAGACCTGGGTTCTATCCCTGGGTTGGGAGGATCCCCTGGAGAAGGCAATGGCTACCCACTCCAGTATTCTGGCCTGAAGAATTTCTTGAACTATATGGTCCATGGGGTCACAAAGGGTCGGTCATGACTGAGCAACTTTCACTTTACACAATAACACAAGCATCTCCTGAGACACATGATCACCAAAGTCTCTCGTGGAGAAGAGAATGATAAAGGAGGGACACTAGTTCTTAACATCCTTGATTCTTATCTTGACAATCCATTGATCAGAAGTAGCTACGTGGTCCCACCTAACTGCAAAAGATTCTGGGATAGGCAGGGAGCTGAGAAAATCCTTGATAAGCTGATAAGCATGAACTCTTTTGACATGAAGCTGGGATGGGTTTGGTTGCTCATCTTCATCTCTACTGGCAAAGCACTCATGCCTAGGACATCTTAGTCCTTTTGGACTGCTATAAGAAAAAATATCATACACTCGGTGATTCAGACAGTAAACCACAGTTCTAGAGGGTGGAAGTCTAAGAGGAGGTGCCAGCAGATTTGATGTCTGTGAAGGGTAACCTGATTCCTGGCTATTTTCTGGCTGTGTCCTTGAATAGCAGAGTGGGCAAGAGTAGCAAAGCCCCTACCTCCAAGTCCCATCACACCAGGAGTTAGTTCTACAGTGTATGCTTCAGGCAATGTTTGATCCAGTAGTTAGCTGAAAAATGCCTCTAAAGACCTCTATTTCTTCACTCTGCCTCCTATGATATCAATTTCCTTTATTGCTGGTTCTCCTTCTGTTTGCAAATGGCTTCCAGCACTTCCTTGGTTATGTACTTTGTATCATATTCAGGTAGAGACAGAAAATTATTTTTCTCCTGTTTTCAGTAGGTATCTTGCAATTCACTCTTATCAGGTCAGTTTAGATCATTGCTTACTCTTGGACCAATAACTGTTTGTAGGTAGGTGGACTTCAACAGTTGGCTTAGCCAAGGTTCCACTCCTGGGGTGGGAGGTTGTTGTTGTTGTTTAGTCGCTCAGTCATGTCTGACTCTTTGTGACCCCATGGACTTCAGCATGCCAGGCCTCCCTGTCCATCACCAACTCCCGAAGTCTACTCAAACTTATGTCCATTGAGTCGGTGATGCCATCCAACCATCTCATCCTCTGTCGTCCTCTTCTCCTCCTACCTTCAATCTTTCCCAGCATCCGGGTCTTTTCAAATGAGTCAGTTCTTCACATTGGGTGGCCAAAGTATTGGAATTTCAGCTTCAGTATCAGTCCTTCCAATAAATATTCAGGACTGATTTCCTTTAGGATGCACTGGTTGGATCTTCTTGCAGTCCAAGGAACTCTCATGAGTCCAACGCCACAGTTCAAAGTTTGCTCAAGCTCATATCCATTGAGTCAGTGATATCATCCAACCTCTCATCCTCTATCCCCTCTTCTCCTCCTGCCTTCAATCGTTCCTAGCATCAAGGTCTTTTCAGATGAGCTGGCACTTCACATCAGGTGGCCAAAATATTGGAGATTCAGCATTAGTCCTTCCAATGAATATTCAGGGTTGATTTCCTTTAGGATGGACTGAGTTGACTTCTTTACTGTCAGCTTTTCCAGAGCATCATCAATGAAGATCAGCAGGAATAGAGAACAGGAATGAGGACTGGGAAGGCACCACAGCTCCCCATGTCATGCCTTCCCTCATCTTTTTAATCTCCTCTATTCTCTACACCTCTTTTAATAATGAAGGATCTTAAGTTGAGCTTTGGGATGCAAGTGCAAGAGCTTGGTCTTTGTCGTGCTAAGGAAGAACTCTGAAGAATTGTTCCTCTGGGGGGCCTGTCTCCTCCACCTGAGACTCTGTTTGGCTTTAGGAGACTGAGCTGGATTTATACCTCAGAGAAGCAGAGTGTCAGTGAGAAGGGACTTAAAGGTGGCTTTTCACTGCTGGGGCAACTGAGGCTCAGAAAGGAGAATGCCTGGTTCTGAGTCACAGAGTCCCCCGTTTCCTCTGATAACTTCTAGAAACTTCTCTTCTGTGGGACTCAGTTTCCCTCTCTGTAAGATGAGGTGCCTTCTTTGGCTCTGGGTTTATTGGTGAAGCAAGTAGGAGTTAGCAGGAGAGCTTGTTGAAAATACACCTGCCCAGCTCAACAGAAACTGTGACATACCTGGAGAGATGCACGGTGGGTGCACGTGCTTTGAACAAGCTTCTCGGGTCACACTGGATTGCAGCCTCTACCACTCTGGGCTTCCCGGGTAGCGCTAGTAATAAAGAACCCACCGACCAATGCAGGAGACATAAGAGATGCAGGTTCGATCCTTGAGTTGGGAAGATCCCGTGGAGGAGGGCATGGCAACCTACTCCAGTATTCTTGCTTGGAGAATCTCATGGACAGAGGAGCCTGGCGGGCTACAGTCCATAGAGTCGCAAAGAGTCAGATAGGACTGAAGTGACTTAGCATGCACACACCACTCTGAAACCCTTGTGTGGGGGCGTTTCCACTCTGGCCTTGAGACCTCTGAACCAGTCTGTCCACAGGCTCTGGGACTCGAAGAAAGGGCAAGTCAGTGGATGCCCCAGGGGAACCTGCTTCCCTTGACCCGACCACAGAAGGAAGACAAGAGAGACCTGGAAATGCTGGTGAAGGCTCAGAGCGCCGGGCCAGGAATTTACAAGGATGCTGCTGGCCGAGCCTTGCTGTTCTGATGCCCTGGGTCATGTCGTCATGCAGGGAGGCCCCCATGCCTGCCAGAGACCTTTGGCTGACCAGGCTGCAAGGCAGGGGCACTGGCCCTTCCCTTCTTCGCTTGTGGGTTACTGGAAGTTTCCAGGAGGAACAGCCTTTAGAAAGAGGACTGGAATTGGAGTGAAGATCCCAGGTTCCAGTCCACGTGCATGCTGCCATCTATGTGCTCCGTGACCCACAGCAAGTGGGAGACTTGTTTCCTTATCTCCCAAGAAGGGCTTATGGCCCCTGTCCAGCTTTCTCGTTCCACGAGACACGAGGATTTCCAAGGCAGTGATGCAATGGAGTGAAGATCGGGTTCACAATACACGTGTTAGAGGATTATTATTATTGTTAAAAATAACAAATGGCTATGAACTTGGAATCTAGAGGCTCCTGCAGAAGCTGGCTGCTGCCAGCCAGGGGCCACCTTTCAGATCAAGATGGAGATATGAGAGGCAGAGCGGAAAAACTGCTCCTGGAGGCTTCTTTCCTGAGCCCTCGTTGTCTCCTTCCCTTCGAGACCTGCAGGGGATCTGGGAGGCTTCCAACTTAGACAGCGTTACCTGATGGAATTATGTGTGCTGCAAGGCACCTTTCATCAACTCCGAGAGACAGCCGGCTGGGGGTGAGGAGACAGAAGCCAAGCACACGAAGTGTGGCTCTCCGCCCTGCCCTCTTCTTCAACCTGTGCACTCAGGCTCCCAAGCCCCATCCATTCAGGTGTTCTTGCTCCATGCTGGCCACACCTGTTTCCTGCCTGTAATTCTGCTAACTTGGTATTTGAGATGAGCCAACCCACATTTCATTCATTTACATCCATGTCTTTAGCACAAACATCGCTGCCGTAAACATAAACCCCATGTAAACATAAACTCCATGTAAACATAAACCCCATTCACTTGTAGGATGAGCTGTGACCATTAAAATAAAATCATGGACATCCTAACGAATGTGATCTCAGGTCCTTCCTGGGGATTCACCTTGGAGAGCCCTGCATCAGCAGATCCATCGACACTTCTGGCGCGCATGCAGATGTCAAGATCCTCCCTTAGTGTGTTTACTACACTCATGGGACAACGGATTCTGATTCAGTCCAAGCCTTGGGGTCACTTTGAGGTGAAGTAGCCAAGGCTCCGGGGAAGAGATTGCCTTTTCCAAGGTTCCCAGCCAGGAAACGGTAGGACTGGAGACCGAAGCAGATCCTTGGACCCCAGGGCCAACCTACCTGGGCCTCCCTGGCAGCACTGAGCGCAGAACTTCACAAGGGAGTTTTTGAATGAGGAAGGCAACCTTGGGGGAGCGGCCACCGCAGTTGAAGGAACACAAGATTAGAACTTAAACACAGGTGTTCTAGAACGTCTGTTTGGATCGGTGGCTTTCCAATGTTGTTGCTGAACCCTCTCCCTACTCCTGAGGGCCAGCTCAGGGGCTGAAATGATGAGTGTTCAATTTTTCTACTTTTTTATTATCAAGGGTAGATTCTCCCAACCAAACTATTTGTATTGTGATTCTGAGTAAGATTTCACTGGGGAAAAAAAAAATAAGATTCTTTTGTTAAAACCAGGTTGGATGAGCCCTGTTTTGCATGGCTATCAAGGACCCCCTCCCACCCCAGATCGCATGGTCTGCGGTTTTGTAATTTGTGTGTGGGAGCTGCCCCTCCTGGGCTGTGCAGTGTTGGATGAGTCTGTCAGCATTCTGAGTCTTAGTGCCTTTATCTTTAAAATGGGGACAAGTAGAGATACCCCTAGTTCCCAGGGTTAGCCTGTGGATGTGCCCTCAGAACAGGATTCTGCAGGAGTCTGAAACTGGGGAAGCTGCACCATCATCGAACATTTCTTAAGTGGCAGCTCCTGCTTGCACTCTGGCAAAATGCTGAAGATGTAAGGAGCCACCGGGTATGAAGCGTACTAGGAAATAGATAAATACGGGTGCACAGCCGCCAGGAGAAGAGAGAAATAAGCAGGTAGTTTTAACGCAAAAGTGATGTGTGCCCTGACCTAAACGTGGCAGAGGGTCGCCCCACTCAACCTGGTGATGGGACAGCTTGAGAGAGTGGGGGCCGTGGGAACGAGACATCCACCTTGAGTTCTAATGCGAGGCAGACACAATAGTGATACTGATATCTGATTTTCATTCACACAGGATTTTAGTCACATAGAGTTAAGACTTCTGAGGTTTTACTTCCCCTTTTGTGCAAGGATCTTATAGAAACAAGAGCAAACGCAAAGTGTACTCCTGGATCAGTGTTATGGATTCTGTTTAAGAGCTTTGCTGCGCCCTTTTTGCAAACAACTATTATTCACATTTGTTGGTAACAAATGTGCTAGGCCCTGACTTCTTGAGAAATCTCAATGCCCTTTCAGAAGCATCACTTGTGAGAGCCTGGAGGTCCTCTGAGGTCTCCTGTCCAGTAACATATTTGCTCAGATGAGAAATCTGGGAACTTGGGGAGGTGAGATGTCTTTACCAAGGTCAGGAGGTACAGGGAGCAGGTTTAGATGCAACACTTCCTGGAGACCATAGGCTCCGAGTGCTCTGGAATGGGGGTAGCACTGTGTGTAGGGGACACACCCAGTTCTGCCCTTTGAGGGCCAGAGGTTGAGTCCATCAGGGATTTCATCCAATGGTGAGTACTTGCCTCTGTGTCAAGGCACCGATCCAAGCAAGCTGTGTGCTGAGGGTACAGAGATGAGTGAAGCACTGTCTTTGCTTTGAGGAGTTCACAGGATGGAGGTACACAGAATGAAAATTCAAATCCACAATAAGTGTCAGTGGAATAATGTGCAAAGTGTTTGGAGAGCAGGATTTGCCTCTGAGAGGTTGGAAAAGATACAAGCTTTGAAGTCAGGCACATCTGGGTTTCACTTCCAGCTCTGCCACTTGCTGTGGGACACTGGAAAAGTTACTTAACCTCTTTGAGCCTCAGTTTCTCTATCTAGAAAATGGGAAGAGTAACAACCTATCTGGGCATTGGTCGATACAAGCAATAAAGCTCCTAGCTCACTCAGTGCGTGGAGACTATCACCATCATCAACTGTCAGAACTCAGGCAAGACGTCCACTTTCTCCAAGCTTCTCCAGGAGGTGATGGAGGTGAAATGTGCTTCGTAAAACCATGACACATTAAGCAATGGTTAGTTATCACTCTTGGGATCCTTGTAGTGCGTGTGCGTGCTCAGTTGCTCAGTCATGTCTGACTCTGTGTGACCCCATGGACTGTAGCTGGCCAGGCTCCTCTGTCCATGGGTTTCTCCGGGCAAGAATACTGGAGTGGGTTGCTGATTCCTCCTCCAGAGGATCTTCCCAAACCAGTGATGGAACCCAAGTCTCCTGCGTCTCCTGCGTTGGCAGGTGGATTCTTTCACCACTGGGCCACCTGGGAAGCCCCTTGGGATCCTTATTCAGTCCTAATTAGGGTCGAGAAGGAGATGCAGCAGGGTGGTTTGTCAAAGTCCAGTGAGTAACTGCAGGCTGGAAGCCAGGGCAGCTTCTTTGATCTTATGCACCACCCTCCCCGCCCCACTATCCAGAGCCGCCAAACATTTCCCTCCTAGCATCTGAAATCTACACATATTCTGGACCAGAAAGGGCAGATCCTGGGGCTTGGTTTCTTTGTGTCTCAGTCCTTCTGCTGGGAGCGGGGGACTTGCCATCAAGCCTGAGAAAAAAGTCAGGCGTGTTTGGAATGCAATTGCAAAAGAGGTTACAGAAGCCTGGCGAGAATGCTGAAATCAAGTGATGTCGAGAGGTTTTGTTATTTTTGAAAAAATGACTCATTCTGAGAAACACCAACGGCCTCCCAGAACATTCACCTAGTTGCCTGTATGTATAACCCCGAGCCCACTGTAGAGAAAAACAAATCCTGTTGTCAGAGCTGAGGGAGCGGATGGTGGGGGCAGGGAGGGCTGGGTGGGGATCCGGCTGACAACCTAATGGGGGAAGGGTTTAAAGCTAAGTTTTGCCTTCTGAGTGGACGTTTTTAATTTCTCAAGGCCTTTCCCCTAAATGGTGTCATTCTAGTCATCACCAGAGTATCTACTTGGAGGTAACTTGTGTTCTTTGGGTTGACCTGAATTGGCTAGGGGAGGGGTGGTTGTTCCCATTTGACATGCAAAGGAAGTAGGTGCCCCAGAGAGCTTAAGCTATTTCCCCAAGCTGAAGGATAGAGGGGAAGAGAGGGTGAGAGAGGAAGAAGAGCAGGGGAAAAGAAAAAGGAGGGGGAGGAAGAAGAGGAAGAGGAGATCCATGAGTGAGGACCAAGAAGAAAACCATACTTGTCTGTGGACAAACACTGCCAAGGGTTGGTTTCAGCGAGGGCAGCTGCTGGTCTCCCCGCTGTGGGATGCTCAGGATCAAGAGTTAGAACTGTGGGCTCTTTCTCTACCTCTGCCCTTAACCAAATGTGTGCCTTTGGGGAAACGTGTCTCTTTACCAATCCTCCACTGTAAAGGAAGGGGGTGGAGGGGAGTCAAACAAACCCGGAGCTTCTAGAATCTAGTGGGCACAAGAGTACTCTGGAACATTTGTTACAATATGTTGTTACAATATGGAGAAATTCTGATTCCAAGGGTCTGGGGAGGGGCCAGGGAATCTGCATTGCTGACAGACTTGCCAGTGGGGTTGCTGATTGGTCGTGGTCCCCACTTGGAGCATCCTGAGACTGGATGATCTGGAATGAGCCTGTCATTTCTGCTGTTCAGTGATTCAAAACACTCAGCAGCTCCTGGTCACTGGGAACTGCGCCAGGTATGGGGATGAAAAAATATGAACTAGATGTGGTTTCTGCTCTCTGGGTCTAGAACCCTAGGTGGGGATACAGAGAGGACAATGGATCCTGTTATTGCACAAGGTCTAAGGGGGCCATGGAGAGATGGGAGTGTTCAGCTGCCCGTGTGGGAGTCAGGTGGCTCAAGGGGGGTCTCAAGGGGGAGCTCAAGGAGGAGGGTGCTGGGTGAGCCTTTGGACCAAAGTTGCCACTAACTGGGAGGATGTATTAGGAGACGACTCCTAGGCAGAGTAGAGCAGGCTGTTTTAAACAGTCCACAGAGAAAGCATTGGCTAAGCGTTCTTTGCATGTGAATGCTGCTCAGAACCATGAGAAGCCACCAACCACAACTGCAGCTGTTCCATATCTGCTTGGAGGGCCTGAAACCAGAGGACAGGGTTCCCAATGGGCCAGCATCCCTGGGGACCATACTCGAGTATAATACATACACCACTCATCACTGATGCTCATTATTTGTGAAGTCTGCTTTTGCAAATTTGCGTACTTGCTAATATTTGCTTGTAACCCCCAAACTTACATTCGTGGTTCTTTCACAATCATTTGTGGTCATGTGTAGAAGAGTGAAAACATTTGACTCACCCAGCACTCACATTCCCACCTGAACAGTGCACAGTCTTCTTACTTAAGCTCTTGTATTGTAAACAAGGGTCCTTTCTGTAATCTATTTAGTGACATCTTTTGAGTATTTTTGGGCTTCTTTTGGGTGATTTTGCTGTTTAAAATCGCCCCCAAGCGAAGTGTCTTATATTGTGTAGTGCCCTAAGCATAGATGGTTATGACATATCTTATGGGGAATATAGGTGTATGAGCTAAGCTTCTTTCACACATGGGTTATAGTGTTGTTAACTGTGAGTTCAGTGTTGATGAATCAACAACATAAATTAAATATGGGCTTCCCTGGTGGCTCAGTTGGTAAAGAATCTGCCTGCAATGCACCAGACCCAAGTTTGATCCCTGGATCAGGAAGATCCCCTGAAGAAGGAAATGGCAACCCACTCCAGTATTCTTGCCTTGGAAATCCCATGGACACAGCAGCCTTGTGGGCTACAGTCCATGGGGTTGCAAAGAGCTGGGCATGATTTAGTGACTAAACCAACAGCTTTAAACAGAAAACAAGGTTATGAATTGATGGATTGATGAAAATGTTGTGACCAGAGGCTCACAGGAACCTAATCTTATATTTCCCCTAGGAACAGTGGTACAGCATTAATACAGTGTTCATGGCAACTTTATGAAGCATAACTACCACAAATAATGAGAATTTGTGTGTTTGTGTGTGTGTGTGTGCGTGCACGCACACACTCGTGATGAAGCCATTGCCAGGTATTTTTTTAGCTTAGTATTACAAGTTAGTATATTTAATAAGATAATTCAGAGTTGCAGCAAGAATTTAATAAAATCTGAACATTTCTGTAAATTTTGGAAGCTTTCTTACTAATTTTAACTGGTGGCAGTCCTTATACAATTTAGCCATCTCCTCTTCTGCCTAGATTTGAGCAAAGGCATCTTTCTATTCAGCCTGAACTTATCTTCAGCTTCCATACCCAGCTGAATTCACAACATCTCACTGACTTGGTTTAGATACAAATTTGAATAAAACAGTTGTTGGTGTCACAGTGTAGCTGAATGCAACCTCAATAGAGGTCACAGGACCATATTAAATTGGATATTATCTTGATTTTATCCATATGACTGACACTAATTAGGACATGTGTTTTTTCCCACACCGCCGAGAAATTCGAGACACCATCTGGGTGTCCTACAACTTAACTGACTTCTGTCACTACTGCTATCCGAAGTAGCATCATATCTCACAGCGTAAGGGCTCAGTCCCACAAGGCCACCCCCACTTCAAATGTTTACGCAAGTCAAGATCATTACCTATGCTTCTGACTGACTACCAATAAATTGGAGATTCCCATGTTTCTCTCTTTGGGCTGGATTAATTTGCCCGAGTGACTCAGAGAACTCAGGAAATCAGTTCGCTTACTAGACTACTTGTTTATTACAAAGAATATGAAAGGATATGAATCAACAGCCAGGTAAGAAGATATACTTAGGATGAAGTCCCAAACGTGGGGGCTTCTGCCCCTGTGGAGTTTGAGGACCATCACTCTGGCATGTGGAGGAATTTGGTTCTTCAACCCAGAAGCTCTTGGAAAGCCCATCTCTTGGGATTTTTATGGAGGTTTCAGGAAGTCAGAACAATTGATTAAATCATTGGCCTTAGGCAACTGAACTCAATTACCAGACTTTCTCCCCTCTCCAGAGGTTACAGGGTAGGGCTGAAATTTCCCACCCTGTAATCACTTGGCTGGTCTCCCTGGCAACCCGCCCCCATTCTTAGGTGAAGTTGGGGCTTTCCAAAAGTTACCTCACTTAAATAACAAAAGACACCTTGATCACTCTCTTCACCTCTGAAATTCCAAGAATTTTAGGAATTCTGTGTAAGGAACCAGGAGGAAGAGCAACTATGTATATTTCTTCTTAATAATCACAGTCACACTTGTGCCATTTCAACTTTTGCACTCGGCAGATGCATTAAATATTTTCCACGGGGGACAGGTAGAACACGGGGTTGAGGATCTTAACAGCCCGAGCGCCCGCAGGCTCAGGCAGGAACCCCCCACCCACCCGGCGTTCCCCAGCCGGCTCCTCACTTCCAGGCCCAGCCTAGGCTCCGTCCTCCAGGCTGCCTCAGCCATTTCTGTCTTGTTTTCTGAGAAATGTGCTGAGAACTGGAAAGGCCCCTTTCAGGCCTTCACGGGGTTGGAGTGGACGTGATTTCCCTGGGAACCAGGACCGAGGGCTCCGGGCGTTCCCGGACCGTGAAATCCCTGCCTCCCACGGCACGGCCGGGCTGGACGGAGTCCTCGGGTGCTCCGGAGCCTCCGAGCCTCCCTGCGGGTCCCCGGGGACCTTGTTGGCCAGCGGAGCGAGAGGAAGCACTGAGGCTGAAGGAGCCAGGCGACTGGCGGGCATCCCACATAAACACGCTCCATCACTGTCAATTATTTACGCGCCGTATGGAGGCCGGACGGGCTTCTTGACCCACGCGTTAATGAGAAGCCAGAGGATCCTGGTTTGGCCCAGATTCCGGAGGCGGGGCGGGCCGAGGGGCTAGTGGAGAGCAGCGTGTCCCTGATTGGAAACCTGCAAAAAGTCTCCGTCTTCTGCAGGAACAGTCTGAACCCCATAGCTCCGCACTCAAGGCCTCCCCCACCCCAGCTTCCTTCTGCTACTTGCCTAATGTTCTTACACCCAGACCTCTGCGGCACGTGCTCTGCGACCCCCCCCCCCCCCCCTCAATCCCCCGTCTTTCTCAGCATCAGCATCCTTTAAGGCAGTGCTCAGACATCACCTCCCCTGTGTGGCTTCCCCCCTCACCCACTGGAGGGTGAACTTGCTCCTTCCTCGTGCCCACCACCCACCCCGCACTCCCCAGCTCTGCGCATCCTACTTAGGAGCGTGGCCTCTGCTCTGAACCGAGACACCAGCTGCATCCTTTCCTGAGAAGTCTTGTTTCTTCAAGCAGAACTAGAGACAATGATGGTCTCTCTCTAAACCTCTGTGGGGAGGATCGGATACACAGGCAGCTTTACGCAGAGCTTCACACCCAAGAATCAAACCACAGATGAGAATTCCTCATTATTATTATTATCAATATAGGACTATTCCTCCGTGTCGTAATCACTTCTGTCATAAGCCTCAGTCTTACTAGACTCTACCCTGTTGGAGTACAGTGGCTGCAGTCTTACTCATCTCTGTTAAAAAGCAAAATTCAATGAGTAAATGTGAAGATCTAATTGGCTTTACTCAACAACTCATGAATCAAGCAGCAAACCATGGAGTAAATGGGCTTCCCCCGTGGCTCAGAGGTAAAGAATCCGCCTGCAATGCAGGAGACCCAGGTTTGATCCCTGGGTCAGAAATCCCCTGGAGAAGGAAATGGCTACCCACTCCACTAGTGTTCTTGCCAGGAGAATTCCATGATAGAGGACCGTGGCGGGCTACAGTCCTCGGGGGCCACAAAGAGTTGGACACACGTGAGTGACTCACACATACACACACCAAGTAGATAGGTGCTTGGAGGGGCTGGACCAAATGGAAGGTGTTTATGGGCAGGAGGGGCAGAGGAAAACATCATTTCAGCAAAGGAAAATGTTGCAAAGGAAAACATCATTTCAGGCCAGAAACTCTTCTTTTGGGGAAAGGACCAGCAGACATCTTTGTCATGCGAATTGCCTGTCAAAGGAAGAGAGGGGAGGGGGAGGGACACACCCCTGTGACAGATTACCTCATTGGTGCCAACCAGAGAATTCCAGACTGGGTGATTAAGATTACATTTTGGGGGAAGTTTGAAATTGCAGGTAAGTCAGGTTTTAAATCCAGTTTTGGTATCATGGGATTTAGCACAAGTGATGCCATTTTGGCCCCCTGGTTCTCTCTTTAATATCTCTTAACCTGCTTCTAAGCCAGTGCTTGGCACTTAGTAGGTGTTCAATCAGGACTCAATTTTCAGTGGGAGCACACATGTAAATATCCAGCATCTACTAAATGCTTACCACCTTCCAGGCTGTGTTCTAAGCCCTTTACATAAAAGAACTCATTTAAAACAATGGTCCTGTATGATTGCTGTTTATCAGTATTCTGTTAACACACGAGGAAACACGACACAGACAGGAGAAGCAGTTTGTGCAAGGTGAGTGTTTACCAGAGCTGAGATTCAAACCTGGACAGATTCAAACCTTATTGTTCCACCAGCTCCCATTGTACAACATATACAGCCCAGATTGGGTGCTAATTGGCAAGTGCCTGTCACCTGGTAGGTGTTTAGTGAATGTTGAATAAGTGTTTGGGGCCTTTGTATGTTTTGATTGCCCAGATTAAAGCAGGCAAGTCACACAGATCAGCTCTTCAAAAGGGGTGGTGGGGGCGGTGAGGGAGCTTTCTATTTGTTAGACTTATCTCTAGAGAATGCGTTTCTAGAGTCTTTAGTACTGTGTGCCTTTTCCTGAGATGGCCTGTTCTAGACTCAGCACTTGACCTTCCAGAGGGGAGGAGTAGCTGGCGTCTCCCAGACAGGCTATGTCTCACTGCTGTGTTCCCTGCATACTGTACACCTCTTCTCTCCTTCTAGAATGTTCCTTCCTCTCCCTCTCCAGCACCTTCCCCATTGGCACCGTGATCCATCCGGAAAGCCCTTCCTGACTCTCTGGGAAATCTTTCCCAACTGCCATCGGAGTCCTGAGCTCTGAACACATCACTCTGAGCAAATCACTGAACACGTGATGTGTATACACACACCTGTGTATGTTCATGACACAGTGCTGAGTGGCAAGGCCTTTCATGCCAGACTCCTGGCTTTCAGTCTGGCTCTGCCATCCTGTACAAGTCTCCCCAGCTGGGCCTCACTTTCCCCATCTGTGAAATGGTGCTAATTTCATAGGGTTTGGTGAGCATTAAGAGGGACAGTATGTACAGAGCACTTAGCCGTGGGATATGAGCACAGTGAATGCTGCATATGTGTTCCTGCACTTTTATTCTTCTAAAATGAGCCCTTCCTTGCATATCTTTGCATCCCCAGTGCCTGGCACACAGCAGGTACTCAGTAAATGAATATGCAACTTAATTTCAACAGTGAGAGCATGTATTGAGGACCCACCAGGTATCAAGGGCTAGATACATGTTGGAGGAGGTGCAGCTAAAGGTCAGGATGCCTTTGTATAGAGACATCCAGTGAACGACTGGATGAGGGCACTTCCCTGGCAGTCCAGTGGTTAAGACTTCGCCTTCTAATGCAGGGGTTGTTGATTTAATTCCTGGTCAGGGAGCTATGATTCTATATGCCTGGAGGCCAAAAAAACAAAACATGAAATGGAAGCACTATTGTAACAAATTCAATACAGACTTCAAAAATGGTCCACATTAAAAAAAAAAAAAGCTTAGAGGAAAAGAGAGGGCTTCCCAGGTGGCGCTAGTGGTAAAGAACCTACCTGCAATGCAGGAGACATAATAGACATGAGTTCAATCCCTAGGTCGGGAAGATCCCCTGGAGCAGAAAATGGCAACCCACTCCAGTATTCTTGCCTGGAGAATTCTTTAGACAGAGGAGGCTGGCAGGCTATGGTCCATGGGGTCACAAAGAGTCAGACATGACTGAATCAACTTAGCATGCAGAGAAAAAGAGCCAGGATGATGCCAAGGTGGTACATTCGTCAGCTCATCTATTCATTGAGGCATTTGTTGTGCCAGGCTCCAGGGAGCCAAAGATGAATAAAATGCACTCCTAGTCCTTAAAGAGACATGACTGGATATATATATATAACTCACAACACCGGCAGATAACTGCCTTCTTAGAGGCGTGAACAAGGTGGGCTCCCGGCTCAGGAAACACAGCCTCTGGACTCAGGATCAGTCTGTGATGGGGCTCACAGATCAGACTCTGGATGGGGCAGGGGAGCTGGGTAGGACCGGCTGTCTTTGCACGGGGTGGCCCCTTTGCCCCGGACATCTCTCCTCCTCATCTTTCCAGCCTCAGATGACATGTCCTGTCCTCAGTGAATCCCCTTGGGAAGCCCACCTTCTCATCACTCTGGCACTGCACAGTTCATTTCTTCTCAAGCACTGGCCATAGTCCTTAGTGAGTGAAAGGTGGGGAAGGAAAGTGAAATAAATTTCCTGAATATTTACTATGGGCCAGGCACTGGGCTCTTCAATTGATGAACGCTATTTAACGAAGTTTCCCACCGTTTCCAGGGGTGTCCGTATTGAGACTTCAAGCGGGCAAATGCCTTTGCTCAAGGTCACTGGCCAGGAAGTAGTGGAACTGGACTTGGAATTTCAGGGCCGGCTGCCTCACCACACCCAGAGAGCTTTCATGGCACCAGGAGAGGCCAAGTAGGCAAGAAAGGAAACGGAACGATTCGTTTACTGCCCCAGGGCATTTTCAGCAACAAGTGACTTCCCTAGTTCCCAGTCTGCTGTTCAAGCAGAGACTTGGCAGCTGGAAAACCTGCTGCAGAAAAACAGGTTTTCTTCTTAACTCAGCAGCACCGCCTGCAGGATATGAAGGAACGTTGCAAAAAAGGATCAGGAGAGAGAGGAGGGAAGGGATACTGGAGAAGGGACCTGAGACATCTTTTAATGACCTTTAATCTTAAAAAAGGAGCAGATTGAGACCAAGAAAGGAACTTAAGGTCACAGTGTTAGTGGTGTCAGATTTGAAGCTGTATCTCTCCGGATTCAGTGCCCTCTTTCCTCCCACCCTCCCATTAACAATCTACTTCATCATTACACCCAAGGCATACTGCACATTACTGTGTATCAGACACTAGACTAAGGCGTGATCTCCATAGAGCTTCACAGATGAGGAAACTAAGGCTTAGAGAACTTTGGTTTAGTAGTTGTGGAGCAAGGATTCAAAACCAAATCCTTCTGATCTCAGAGCCAGAGATCTTAATCACTCTGTTATATTTACTCTTTAAAGTATCCAAGGTTATTTGAAGAAGAATCCATACTCTAATTAGGATGCTACTGCTATTTAAAATAACTACTTATTTCCTGTCTAAGTGGGGGTGCTGACTCTCCTCTCAAATTCATTGCTTCTGAAATCCCTTCAAGTTTACATTGAGATTCTCTGTACTGTGTTAGGTGCTAGAGCCCCAGAGATGACTATAATTCAGCCAGAAGCTTGTGGCCTTGTAGATGTCAGTCTTAACACACTGCCATTGGCAAGATATTCTAACAGAAGCATGGCACAACTCCGGGGGGTGCCATTCACACCGCAGCTGACGGAAATAGCATCTCCTGAATTGACCAGTGCTCTACTTGTGGGGCTGTATGGTGCCCTTGAGCCAGTGGGATGGGAAAAGAAACAGGGGCACCGGGGTGAGGGATGGGGACCAGTCAGTTCCACCCTGCAGGATAGGGAAGCTTCATGGCTGAGGCCACTGGAGTCTGAATGCAGCAAAGCTCTACAGACTTGGATTTCCTGTTCTCTGCAGCTGGGAGGTAGGGTCAAGTTTTGAGGAAATACGTCTCTGCGTTTTGACCTGCAGAGCAGAAAGTGTATTTCGGTTTCCATTTCTGCATTAGCACCCAAGTTGCATTTTAAGTTCCTGGGGAATTTGCCCTCATTCTCGTTTTTGGATGGATGGGTAATTTCTTTCTTTTTGGGTGGTTGGTTATTGAAATTGGAGCTCACGAATTGCAGGAGGCATGTCCAAAACCAGAAGATCTAGTGTGGGCACCCTTGCAGCAGTTAAAGAATTCTCTGCCCAAATCGCAGGAGAATGAACCCACTGCAGCCCCAGAGAATGGAGCCTTCATCTCACAGATAACAGGCCCCCACCTCTCAGCATCTCCCCTCACTCTCCTCACCATCTAAGGGCACTTTGTGTGTGTGCATGCAAATGTTTCTGTTTCACTTGCAGTAGAAGAACAAGGCTCCCCCCCCCATTTTCCTCATATAAAATGATTTCATAATAATGCCTATTCTTTGAAGTTGCTATTTCAGACCCCTCTAGGGCAGGCATGCTGGCAGTCACAGGGTTGGGCTGGCTGGTTACTGGAAGGGTGATGAGGGTACAAAGGTGTTAAAAAAAAAAAGAACCTGCTTTCGGCCTTCCAGGTGCCCTTAATCCATTGTGGTCCCTGCAGCCACAGGAATGACCACTGTGGGGAAGAATAGCAGTAAGGGGTGGCAGGGGTCCCCATGCCCATCACACCTTGAATGGCAGAGCAAGGACGTGGGGGAGACTCTCTTCTCTTCTGCCCTGGGAAGAAAGATGCTCATCAGCTTGTGTGTGTGTGTATGTGTGTGTGTGTGTGTGTGTGTGTGTGTGTGTGTTTAGTCGATCAGTCGTGTCTGACTCTCTGTGACCCCATGGACTGCAGCCCACCAGGCTCCTCTGTCTGTGGGATTCTCCAGGCAAGAATACTGGAGCGGGTTGCCATTTCTCACTCCAAGGGCTCTTCTTAACCCTGGGATCAAACCCACGTCTCTTGAGTCTCCTGCATTGTCAGACGGGTTCTTTAGCACTGAGCTACCTGGAAGCCCTCCTTTCTTCTCATGCTGTGGGCTCAATAGCCAGACTCGGACCACAATCGGCCAAGGTAACCTTGTTTCAGGGAAAAGTGAGTTCTCAGGTTCAAATAGCCATCTCAGAAATCAACTATTGGAATACCTCCTGTTGTGAAGCTGAAGTGCTTCTGCTAGTCATTATGGTAAAGTTAATGCTGTGAAGAAAAGCTATGAACTGGGAATTCAGAGGCCCTGGTTCCAGGCTTCCCCTAGCCAGCTGATTTGGGGCAAGTCATGTCTTTTTCCTCTTTGAAGCCTCACCTGGAGAGTGAGGGATTGTGCCAGATGAATTGCCAGGCTCTTTCGGAGTCGGAGTCTTTGGGACTTTGTAGAATGTTACTTCCATTTCCAGTGCATTATCGCATTTCTGGTTGAATAGGCTGCTTCTCTGGCCCAGGGCTCGTTGGCTCCAGATCTGCTTGTCACTCCTGTGTCAGCTGGTTTCTGGCTGGGTCTGGCACATGGGAGGCACTGGACCATTATTGAAGGGCACTGGGAAGGGAGAAATCGGAAGGGGCATTTCCTCTCCCCGCTGCCTTCAGGAGTGCCTGGCAGAGGTTGCATTTCGTTCTCGGCTCTGGCTCTCACCGTGGTTCCAGCTTCTTATAAAGTGACCCCAGGCCTTGGGTTCCTATGATCCTGCCGCCTCCCTCTGTCCCTCCAGCTAAGGGACTTCCTGCTATTATTAATCGTTGGTTGCCCCATTACTTCTTGGTGGGTTTCCAGCCTTTCCATCATCTGCGTAAGCCATTTCCCATGTTATCTTCATCTTGTTTCAAATACTCAGAATGGGTTCTGTTCACTTTGACTGAGCCATTTTAACTTTTGCAGCTTTACTTTGTAACACCCATCAATAAAGATGATTTTGATAATGAGGATGATTATAACCCCTTACTTGGGTTATAATCTCACATATTACAAAGTTTTTGCTTGGGTTCTGTCATCTGAGTCTAATAATGACAGTGTGACGTCAGATGGGTATTTATCATGAATTCCACTTTACAGAAGAGGAAATGATCTCACGGAGCTCACACATCTGGGGAGTCTTGATAGAGTTGGAACCAGAACACGAGACTTTTGATTTCTCATCTAGTTTTCTGTCTCTCTGCTTTTCATCATTATCCCACTCACCCCACTGGAATGGTGACTTAATGTCGGCCCTTTAGAATGGTGTTATCTAAAGTGTGGGGCACAGACCTTCAGTCGAGGGTGTGTTAATTACCTGTTACTGTGTAACAAGAGACCCCCACACTTTGTGGTTTATAACAACATTGTTTATTATTTTGGAAATGGTCCATGCCTGCAAAGATGCTTTCTCCATTCCACGTTTTCTGGGCTGATTGTTCTTAGAGCTGGGAGGGCTTTGAGATTGTACTTTCCAGTTTGAGGTGGGTCTGGCTGTTGTGTGATGATGAGTAGGCCAGTGTGAAGCACTGAATGCACAGGCTTCTGTCCTCAGCAGACCCAGCAAAAAAGCAGCCTCTAACCAAGGGACAAGGGCAAAGGGATAAAGCTTAAGCTTTTTCTATTAAGCTCATTAAACAGGGACTTCCCTGGTGGCTTAGATAGTAAAGAATCTTTCTACAATGTGGGAAACCTGGGTTCGATCTCTGGATCTTGGGAAGATACCCTGGAGAAGGGAAAGGCTACACACTCCAGTGTCTTGCCTCTGTCCAGTGAATTCCAAGGACAGAGGAGGCTGGCGGGCTGCAGTCCGTGGGGTTGCAAAGAGTCAGATGTGACTAAGCGACTAACACTTTAACTTCTTTCATTAAATAGAAAAGAAAATTGTGTCTTTTTCTTAATCTATATTCTTATATAGAATATATAATATATTCTATATTCAGCTTGAGTGTTTAACAACATACTAGAAGGCGAGATGAGTTTCTGTACTATAGGGACTTACAATACCATTAGGAAAAACATGATTTTGTATTCCTAAGTCCCCAGGGATCACATGTTCGGGCAAGAGTCAGGGTCACCATATCCATCACATCCATCACCTTTATCATTATCAATACATACATATATATATATATATATATATATCCATGCTCACCTGATGCTAGTCTCTTCCACCACGGCCTTGGAGTCCTTGCCAAGACTCTCACCTCAGTTATTTCTGGAAGTCACAGGGGATGGCTCGTGTGTACTTGTGAACTCTGTCCTTCTGGCTCCTGTGTAGTGTTTACTTTTCCCTTCTTCAGCTCCAGCTTTCTGCTCCGATGTCTACGCCAAGCTTTGGAGGCTCTTGCCAAGGCTGGTGTGACTGGTGTCTGTCAGGGCTACTGTCTCTGTCTAGTGTCTCACTGTGTTCCCTGATGATCCGGAGAAAAAGCCCATCTCTGTTTGCACCTGGTCTGTAAGATTAAGCCACCTTGCTCTCAATAGACACAGAGATTTAAATGGGCTAATTCTAATTTTTGTTTTCTTTGGTTTTAACCTCTATGCTCTCAGTTTCTGAGTCAAGTTCCAAGATGTAAAGAGGCTACTGAGAAACTTCTGAGCCATCACACTCAAGCTGGTCCTCTTGGTATTGGAGACTCTAATTCTTCTATTCCTGAGAGCTCAGCACTGGCTGGCTACAGATTCGGGAAGCACTCACATCATATTCATGGTTGGGGCTGGCATGACTAGTGAACGAGGCCCTAACCTGGAGTTAACTGGTAGTCAGCACCAAGGAACTGATGCTTTCAAACTGTGGTGCTGGAGAAGACTCTTGACAGTCCCTTGGACAGTAAGGAGATCAAACCAGTCCATCCTAAAGGAAACCAACGCTGAATACTCATTGGAAGGACTGATGCTGAAGCTGAAACTCCAATACTTTGGCCACCTGATGCGAAGAGCCAATTTCATCAGAAAAGACCTTGATGCTGGGAAAGATTGAGGGCAGGAGGAGAAGCGGGCAGAGGATGAGATGGTTGGAGGGCATCACTGATTTAATGGATATGAACTTGAGCAGACTCCAGGATATGGTGAGGGACAGGGAAACCTGGTGTGCTGCAGTCCATGGGGTTGCAAAAAGTCAGAGATGACTGGGCGTCTGAGCAACAAGAACAGTGTTACAGGAGTCTGCTGAGACAGAGACTTTGTAACCAGGGGTTTTATTCATTTTAGACTTGTTCTATATCATACTTCACAGTGCCGTGTCTGCCTAATGTAAAATGGTTTGTGCTCTTTTAGTATAACCACAACTTTCTTTGAAGAACCTGTCTTAGTTTGGGTTCTCCCAAAAGCAGACCCCAGGCAGAGATTTTGAGTACCAGCAGTCAGAATGGAGGTGATCTGAGGAAGCTTCATTTGGGGAGTGAGGAACTGATCCAGGGAAAGGAGGAAGCTAGTGAAGGTGTGCAAATGAGTCAGTTGTCACCGTGTGTACCTGGGACTGAATTGTGCTGTGGGCCTGTTAAGCGGCAGTATTGGCTGATCTCGAAATTGCCCCACTGAGGGATAAGCTAACTGGGGTATTTATCTACTAGTTCTTGTTCTGTATTAGTTGAGGGTCACTCATGGAGGCATTATCTCCCTGGCTTGCCCCCAGAGAGGGCTGAATGCACTACTGTGGCATAGAAAGATCTTAGACCAAGAGATGTAGGGATTTGGGGTAAGAAAGGAGAGGAGTTTATGGGAACTGTCACCAAACCGCTGATGACCTGAGGGATGGGCTGATGGGGTGAGGGTGGGACACTGGCGTGTATGAAGTGCAACCATAATATTGAAGAAGAACAAGAGCCTATAAAATGAGTTGCTTTTTCAAGTGCATTAAATAACCAGGGTTCATATGGAGAGACCGTCTTCCAGGTCAGGAGACACTATAAAATTGACCCGGGTGAAGATGCTCTTGGAGTTAGGGACCACAGCTACCTGTACCATCTTGCATCAGAATCCCAGCCTCTGGCCTCTCCTTGTCAGCTGCCTTGAATTGGTAGGACACTGGACTTGTTGATGACCAGGTGACAAAGACAAAGAAGGACCCCAGAGAGAATTTTGAGGCCCTGACCTGCCAGACACAGCATTCTTGCTCTAACGGGTATCCTCTGAATGAAGAGTAATGAATCACCTGTTGTTTAAAACATGGCAAGTAGCTGAGATTATTAAAGGCAAAAATAAACTTCCTTGTCTGGAAGGGAAGGAGTTGGTCAAATACTAAGATTTGAACTTAACTCTTTAATAGCCAGACTATGAACAGACAGAGAATGGAGAGTTACTTTTCAAACTCAGATTACTCATTTGAGCAAAGCTAGTCATAATTGCTAACATTTATTGAATGGTTACTCCATGCTGGGCTTCCTGCTGTGCTTTTTATGTGCCTGACTTCACTGACTCCTCACAATATCCCAGTTATAGAGCTATTCTAAATATCTCTAGTTCCTAGATGCGGTAAGTGGGGCTTAGGTTCAGTAACTTGCCTAGGTCCTGGTAAGAGTAAGGGCAGAACTGGGATCTGAAATCAGGTATGACTTTATGAACTTGAGAAGTTCTCTAATATGACTGCTAAGATCAAGTGTGTCCTCTTAAATGGCTTGCATATTGGTTGGCCAAGGAGTAATTGGGTTGTTATTGTTAGGTTGGGGGCCTGGGTATACTATCAAGGCATCTCAGCGTTGCAAACAGCAGATGCCAAGTCACTGTGTGTGCATGGAAGTGTCCTCGGGGGCTAGACGGTTGGAAAAGCCCCTGTGGACCACTCCAGGCCCTAACATCCCAAACGTGGTTCCAGACATCCCAAGGAGCAATCCAGCTTCCAAGGAATGGAAGGCTCTGGAGTAATGATGTCCTGGGAATTGGGTGACTGTGATGCTTATTTTGGGTTCCACCCTTTGCTGGTTGTTTGACTTCAGGCAAGGGACTTAGTCACCAGGGAACCTACTTTTCTCATCTGTAAAATGAGGATAATGAGTCCTGACTCCTGCCTTCCTCACAGGGAGGGCAGGAAGCTTCCTGAGATCACCTCACTAGAGTCTTTTGATCTGCTTGAAAGCATCCTCCTTAATTGCCCGGCTGGGCACTCGAGCAGCTGGGCGAAAGTTTTATGACCCGAGATTCCCACAGCCCATAATCCACAGGCTCCCAGAAGCCCTCTGAGGTTTTCAGTGAGAGATTCGGCCGGCAAAGGTTCTGCCAGGCCATCAACAGAGATTTCTCAGGGCCTTAGTCATGTAATAGGCGGTTTCCCAGGGAAGTGCTTGCCAAGGCTTCCACTTATTCATGTAATATTTCTTAAGAGCTCTGATGTACACATGGCGATTTCTCACCCCTCCCCAGCCTTGTCCACAGCAGTCTTGTCTGGTGTCATGGAGTCCTGCCAGCCTTCAAGGGCAGCTCTTGGCCACTTTAGCTGGAGCCGAATGTGCTCTGTGCCCTCTGGTTTCCGTGGTTTTTGTTTTTGTTTTAATTTTTTATTGGAGTACAGTTGTTTTATAATGCTGTTAGTTTCTGCTGTAAGCAAAGTGAATCAGCTGTATTTACACATATATCCCTTCTTCCTAGGATTTTCTTCCTATTTAGGCCACCACAGAGCGCTGGGTAGAGTTCCCTGTGCTATTTAATCTGTTCTTATTAGTACTCTATTTTATGCCTGTGGACGCATATGGGCTAAGTCTCTTCAGTCTTGTCTGACTCTTTGCGACCCTATGGATTGTAACCTGCCAGGCTCCTCTGTCCGTGGGATTCTCCAGGCAAGAACATTGAAGTGGGTTTCATGCCCTCCTCCGGGAGATCTTCCAGACCCAGGGATCGAACCTGTGTCTCCTGCAACTCCTGCATTGCAGGCGGATTCTTTATCACCGAGAACCAGAGAAGCCCTATCAATTGTATACATAATATCCACAGTGCATACAAGCCAGTCCCAATCTCCCAGCTCATCCCACCCCTCTATCCCCCTTGGTATGGTTCCAGTTTTTAAAAGGCTTCTTCAAATGAGTCATATGTCCACCTTCTCATTTCTTGTCTGAGCCATCACCAAAGCTTCCTAAAGATTTACCCTGCCCCCAGCCCTGCTGTCTCTCTGTAGTCATGCTATGCCCCGATGCACAGGATGTATTGCTTCTCGAAAACCCATCAGTCCTTCCCCACTGGCCACATGATAAAAGTGGAACAAATTAACCTCGCATAAAAACCTTGCTCTAACTCAAAATCTGGCCCCCCATTTCCTTTCTCTCCTCATTTCTTGTCTCTTCTCATTGTCGTTTCGTTGGTTCAGCCTGCCATTCTACTTTATTTGCTTATCATCTTCTGTGTGCCAGGAACTGTGTTATAGTCTGGGAAACTAAATAAGAGCCCTGTTCTCATGAGGCGCACCGCCTCACGGGAGATAAAGACAGACTGATGAGTGCCGTGTAGTTGGGTTAGTGCCAGGGGAACGAAGGCTTGACAGGAGCCCGTCGGAAGGGAGACTGATCTGCCTAGGGTGAGGGTACCACGTCCAGCCCTCAAATTGGTTGGGAGGCGGCCTGCCAGAGTAAGAGCTGGATGGTGGTGAGAGTGGAGAGTGAGCCCCAACAAGAGTGAGTGCAGCCTGCAAGAGGGAACAAGACGTCGGGGAGACCGACAGTGAAGTGAAGTGAAGTGCAAGTCACTTTGCGAGTCGGACACTCCGTGGAATTCTCCAGGCCAGAATACTGGAGGGGGTAGCCTTTCTCTTCTCCAGGGGATCTTCCCAACCCAGGGATCAAACCCAGGTCCCCCGCATTGCAGGCAGATTCTTTACCAACCGAGTTACCAGGCGGCCCTGAGAAGACTGTGGCAATCCGTGTTTTGGGGAGGAGCGCAGTTTCTGAAGGCCCTGGTGAGCCTTGCCTGGATCCTACCCTGGAAGGAAAGGAATTGGAAGCAGGAGAGTCATGTGGTGTCTGCCCCTGTGACTTGGGGCAGCCTGGCAGGAGCTCTCAGACCCCAAGCCTTTACTGGGGCTAGTCTTTCTCCTCCCTGCCCCTCTCTTCTTCACCCCCCTCTTCTCCCCCTGCTGTGGTTCTTCCCATGTTTCATGGTCCCCTTCAGATGCCATTTGGATCTGGGGTCAGTATTCATTGTTCCTTCCTCTGGGCCCTTAAAGTCCATTTACTTGTGTGTTACCACTTATTGTATTCCATTTTGTATTTTATGTCAGTTGCACCTGTTTGTCTCCCTCACTGGACTGAAAGTTCCTTAAAGAGCATATTAACCCTGGAATATTTATTTCTCATTTCCCATAGCACTTAGCATACAGCACTTTGAGCCAGGCTTTTCTCAAGCTCCAGTTCCTCTGCTTATTAGCCACGTGATCTTGGACAAGTCACTTTATCTCTACGACCTCGAGTTGTCTCATCTGTAAAATGGGGATAATGATTTTTATTGCAGAGGATAATTGGGAGGATTACCTGGTTAGCACTCAGCAAATATTAGTTGCCCTCCTCCCTCCTCTGCTCTCTGGCTCATAAAGATTGCTGCAACATCTTGGGAGAGTATCCCCGAGGGAGGGGTACCCCGCTTTTCCCGTGCATCCAGAGGAAGCACCTGGTGTAAGTGTCAGATCCTGTCTGTACTGGTTTGCTGAGCACCTGGGCAGAAAGGCGGGCTCTCAACATTGCTGCATGGATCCTTGCTTAACAGTGGCAGTCAACACCACCCATTCTAATCTGATTTTTTTTTTTGACACCTTCCATGGAACACTCATCCTTAATGTAAACCAAGAGAAAATGGTGGAAAGAAATTGCAAAAAAAGATTAAATCACGTGAGTTTCCTTGGATAGGATTATGCACTCAACCAAGGTGGGCTTCCGGGGGAGGAGAAACTGCTGTCTGCCCCCGTCTTTCACTTTTCTACCTGGTCGCTGCTCAGCCCGTGTACAGAGGCTGTACTCAGAGATGACAAGGGTCGTCGTCTTGGCTGTGGTCGTCCATGACTTTAGCACCATCAGCAGCAACAGGACCCTCTCCTCCTCCCCCATCACCGCCCTTTGGGGTTGGGGGCAGGGCAGACCCCCACTTCCTCACTTCCTCTACCATTCTCTGTAGCCTCCATCTGCATGGGTGCAGACAGAGCCTCATAAGTCACCGTCCTGAGTTTGTGCAAACTCGATTCTTACTGCAATCCTGGGAGGAGGGTTGAAAAACTGCCATCAACTTAATTAGAGAGAAATCTTGGTACAGGGAAGTCGAGTGACATGCCCAGGTCATGGCGTGAACTGGGAGAAGAGTGGGGATCAGACAGGGCTGGGGCTGGGTCTCAGGTGGTTTGAAGCCTGAAGACGATTGTTTGAAAGAGAGGACAGCTCTGCTTCCCCTTAATATAATGGTGTCGGAGGAATTCTTTTAAAGCATCATGCATGCGTGCTGAGTCACTTTAGTCGTGTCCGACTCTTTGAGACCCTCTGGACTGCAGCCTGCCCGGCTCCTCTGTCCATGGGATTCTCCAGGCAAGAATACTGGAATGGGTTGCTGGGCCTTGCCCCAGAGGATCTTCCGGACCCAAGGATCGAACCTGCATCTTTTGTCTCCTGCATTGGCAGGCAGGTTCTTTACCACTAGCACCACCTGGGATGCAACAGAGGAAGCCAATTCCTTTTTCTACTTTAGGTACTTGGAACACCCATTGTGTGCCTGGGATACCTAAGTGTTGGCTGCTTAAATAAAGACTGAAGGAGCACGTAAAGAATTAAAAGGATATAAGGGTTTGCTCTGGGATTTATGGGGCTAGTATGATTTCTGGAATATTCCACAGATGCTCCTAACCTTCCTGCTTTGGCTCAAAAACATGTAAAATTCCATCAACATGTTCATCTTCCATGAAAGTGCTGAAGGCAGACCTTCCTTCTCTCTATTGCTTTGCTCCTGTTTCCTCATGGGAAGAGCAGTTCTGTTGTCATGTTGGGAATGCTGGGGAAGACTGATGAATACTGGGTCACATTAGTCTATGGAGCAGAGTTAATACCGAATTTTCACTTCTCTTTTCTCCTGCTGGACCTGACTGGCTTCTGACTCTGCTCCTTGCACTTTGAGTCTTCATGCTTTAAACCGCCTTCCCTCCCCTGCAGCTGTTTTAGGAAAAGTTTTGGCCAAAGAACAGAGATGATTCCTCTATTTATTTGCCAGTCTCTTAATTAATTAAAAAAAAACTACTTCAATCAGGCTGGTGTGCAAGGTTTAGAATTCCAAGAGACATATATCAGCAAATGGATTTTTCAACAAGATTTTCTCCATTTTCTGTGCAAGATAAAGTTGAGATCAGAGCAGGTGTTACCTGTACTGCCTTCTCAGCTGTCTGCTGGAGAGACTTCCTTGCTTGACCCATGAGTGCTCTGTGGGTGAGTGCCCTTTCATGGGACGTAGAAAGCACTGGGGCTATGGTTCCAAAACCCAGTGGTGCATGATAGCTACTCTGACCGCTTGAATCAGAGTTCCCTGGAGGTAGGCCCAAGCATTGGGATTTAAAAAAAGCTCTGTTTAGAATACGGATATGGATGATATATCCATGTTCTAGTATGCCGTGTGAACCACTGCTGCAAGGCAGTCTGCATTGCTAAAGATTGTGACATTTAAATAAAGTGAAAATTTTCATTTCTGCAGACAGTTCCTTCTGTTATCTAGTGGGAATAGGTACCTAGTAGAAGAATCAACTGAAGAAGGCAATGGCACCCCACTCCAGTACTCTTGCCTGGAGAATCCCATGGATGCAGGAGTCTTTTGGGCTGCCATCTAGGGGGTCGCACAGAGTCAGACAGGACTGAAGTAACTTAGCAGCAGCAGGAGAATCAACCTGGTATCTAGAGAGAGAAGTACCTAGTACCAAGAGGGAGAAGCAACTTAGTCCTTAGAGAGAGAAGTACCCAGTACCCAGTGGTGTGCTCAGTTGCTCAGTTGTGTCCAACCCTTTGTTACCCCGTGAACTGTGGTCCGCCAGGCTACTCTGTCCATGGAATTTTTCAGGCAAGAATTCTGGAGTGGGTTGCCATGTCCAACTCCAGGTAATCTTCCCCACCCAGGGATTGAACCTGCATCTCTTGAGTCTCCTGCATTGGCAGATGGGGTCTTTGCCACTGCTCCACCTGGAAAGCCTCCATACTATACCTGATCTTAGCCAAAAGGTCAAGAAGCATCTTAGTACCTGAAGAGAGAAGTACCTAGTACCTAGTGGGAGAAGCACCCTAGTACCTGGTGGGAAGAGAAGGGATGAAAAATGGTTCTTTCAGCTCCAACACCTCTTAAGAAGTTTCTATAAACCTTCACCTTTTAATCCTCATGCCAGTCCTTAAATTCAAATGGAATTCAGTAAAGAGACTGGTTCAGAGAACTTTAGGGACGTGCCTGAGGCTTACGTGGTGGATAAGGGTCGAACCAGGACTTGAATGCAGACCTACTTGGCCCCAGAGGCCAACTCCTTTGCTCTCCACCTGTGGATCATACCCCGTGGCCCCTTCAGCCCTCTTACAGCCCCTATGATGGCAGTTTAGAACTCCCCTTCTCTGACACCTCTGAGTGACAGGATCTATTAGAACTGTACTCTCCAGGTAGCCTGGGCAACCCTTGTGGCCAAGAGTCCTTTCCTCTTAACCAAAGGACCCCCCAATATTCCTAAAATTCCCCAAAGTCAGCCTCCATATTAGTCTCCAAGCCTGTCCCGCACATGAGTGGCATCACATTTTTGATCTGATGTGAATCTTGATTTTCAGCTCAGAAAAAACAGTCCCCATAACTACAGCTCCCACTGGACTCATTTCTCAGAATCCCTCCAGGAACCTGGGACTACTGTGCGTAAGAAACATGGGACTGGGGACTCTCTGCAATACTTCCTCACTCTTCCTCCCAGTTCGTCCTAGTCTCTTCTGCTGGGTGACAGCTGTCGAAAGGCTGGCATGGCAGCTTAGGAGGAAAGGGGCAAAGCCTCTTGGTCTCCATTAAAAGCCAGTTTTACAAAAACTGTACAATAAGATAGGTTTCACAGAGGCATGATGGTATAGACTTCAGTTTAGTTCAGTCGCTCATTCGTGTCTGACTCTTTGCGACCCTGTGGACTGTACCACGCCAGGCCTCCCTGTCCATCACCAACTCCCGGAGTCCACCCAAACCCATGTCCATTGAGTCGGTGATGCCATCCAAGCATCTCATCCTCTGCTGTCCCCTTCTCCTCCCACCATCAATCTTTCCCAGCATCAGGGTCTTTTCAAATGAGTCAGCTCTTCTCATCAGGTGGCCAAAGTATTGGAGTTTCAGCTTCAACATCAGTCCTTCCAATGAACACCCAGGACTGATCTCCTTTAGGATGGACTGGATGGATCTCCTTGCAGTCCAAGAGATTCTCAAGAGTCTTCTCCAACACCAACAGTTCAAAAGCATCAGTTCTTCGGTGCTCAGCTTTCTTTATGGTCCAACTTTCACATCCATACATGACTACTGGAAAAACCACAGCCTCAACTAGACGGAACTTTGTTGACAAAGTGAAGACATATACTTAGGCTTTATAAAAAATATTTATTTTTGTTTATTTTATTTGTTTGGCTGTCCTGGGTCTCAGCTGTGGCACATGGGATCTTTGGTCTTCATTGTGGCCTGTGGGATCTTTTTTTTTTTGTTTTTTTGTTTTTTTTTTTTCATTTATTTTTATTAGTTGGATGGGAACGATAACCCTATATGCAAAACAGAAAAAGAGACTCAGATGTATAGAACAGATTTGTGGACTCTGTGAGTGAAGGCGAGGGTGGGATGTTTCAAGAGAACAGCATCGAAACATGTATATTATCTAGGGTGAAACAGATCACCAGCCCAGGTTGGATGCATGAGACAAGTGCTCGGGGCTGGTGCACTGGGAAGACCCAGAGGGATCGGGTGGAGAGGGAGGTGGGAGGGGGGGACCGGGATGGGGAATACATGTAAATCCATGGCTGATTCATTTCAATGTATGACAAAAACCACTGCAATGTTGTAATCTTAACTGCGACATGTGAGAGCTCGTTCCCTGCCCAGGGGTTGAACCCGGGCCACCTGCGTTGGGAGCATGGTCTTACCACTGGGCCACCAGGCGAGTCCCTGTGCTTAGGGTTTTGGTTCACTGGAAACTCCATATGTATTAGCAATAAGATCTGACCTCCCTCTCGCACACACACCTGATGTGACCTGAGTGCGTATTCCTGTAAGTGGTCCCATTCTACTGAAAGTCAGTCCATGTGGGGGTCATCATCAATCCTGGGTGCTGGCTTAGAGAACAGCATGAAGACTGAAGGTATTCATAGGTGGCCACTGGCATAGCGGAGGGATTTGAGATGGTACAGGAAAATGAAAAGAAATAAAACTAAGGAAGTTTGTATAACTTGGAAGGGAGTTGGGAAAAAGCAATAGATATATTCTTTATGGGGTCAATCTTAAAGGAAATCAGTTCGAATATTCATTGGAAGGACTGATACTGAAGCTGAAACTCTAATACTTTGGCCTCCTGATGCGAAGAACTGACTCACTGGAAAAGACCTTGATGCTGGGAAAGATTGAAGGCAGTAGGAGAAGGGGACAACAGAGGATGAGAAGGTTGGATGGCACCACTGACTCGATGGACTTGAGTTTGAGCAAGCTTTGGGAGTTGGTGATGGGCAGGGAGGCCTGGCGTGCTGTGATCTGTGGGGTTTCAAGGAGTCGGACATGAGTGACCAACTGAACTAAACTTATGGGGTTTCCCTGGTGGCTCAGATGGTAAGGAATCTGCCTGCAGTGTGGAAGACCTGGGTTCAATCCCTGGGCTAGGAAGATCCCTTAGAGAAGAGAATGGCAACCCACTCCGGTATTCTTGCCTGGGAAATCTCATGGACAGGGAAGCCTGTCCTATGGACAGAGGAGGCTACAGTCCCTGGGGTTGCAAAGAGTCAGTGTGGCCTCAAGGGCTTCACACTGTGTGTCGGGCTAGACCAGGGTAGACAACAAAAGAAGCTGCAAAGATCACAGTGGCTTAATACAATCACAGTTCATCTCTCGCTCTGCTAAAGGGCAAAGCAGATGGTGAGTTCTCTTTAGTTTTGTATATGGCATTAACACCATCTGGAATATACAGCCTGTGGGGTAGCTGCTGCTGAGGAAGAGAGAGATGGAAGAGGCATATTAACTTCAAGTTGCTTCAGCCTAGATATGACCCAGTGTATCCCAAAGTACAGAGCATGGTTTCATGGACCCATGCATCCTTCACTCAGTTGAATGATTGTCAACATTTTGCCAATCTCATTTCGTCTATTGGCTCCCAGTGATTTTAGAGTGGGGAGCAGAATTTTTAAAATAAGCCCCAGAATCTTCTTATTTTACACATAAACATCCCAGTGTCCAAATTCATTTTCGTGGTGGATTTTGGGGCGGGGGGAAGTAAGGCCTAGACCAGGTCTCTGTGGGGAAAGGCACTGCCTTTTCTGCCACAGTCAAAGGAAGAGTCACACACATCCATATTCATCCTGTCTTGATTCTGGACTATGGCCTCCCTTCCCTGTGAATAAGACCAGGACCTACCAGACTCAGGCAGCTGCCGTGGAAAGAAGCAGTTCTGTAACCAGGACGAGAAAAAACAATGTCTCCAGTGGATCCCTTAGTGCAATCATCCCCCTTTTCCGAATGAGTCCCCTGCCCGCTTTGGGGCTTCTGAGACCTTCTGGATGGGTGTCCATGTCCGCTGAGTCACCTGTGTCATTCTTTTTATCTTATTTGCCTGTGTTTGTCATTTTTGAGCAGCATGACTCATCGGCAGAGAGGAAAACGAAGAGCCTGGAGAGGTGAGTCTTTTATCAAACCCTCACGGCCACTCCTCTGGAAGCAAAACCCTTTTGCCTTGAACTTCCATCTGAGCACCCTAAAGAAGGGGCCTCGGGGACTTTTGGACCTTTTGGAAGGGCCAACCAGTCCATCCTAAAGGAAATCAGTCCTGAATATTCATTGGAAGGACTGATGCTGAAGCTGAAACTCCAGTACTTTGGCCACCTCCTGCGAAGAGTTGACTCATTGGAAAAGACCCTGATGCTGGGAGGGATTGGGGGCAGGAGGAGAAGGGGATGACAGAGGATGAGATGGCTGGATGGCATCACCGACTCGATGGACATGAGTTTGAGTAGGCTCTGAGAGTTGGTGATGGACAGGGAGACCTGGCGTGCTGCAGTCCATGAGGTCGCAAAGAGTCGGGCACGACTGAGCGACTGAATTGAACTGAACTGGTCAGGGTGCCAGACTTTGGGCTGGGTCCAGGCAGCCTTCTGGAAAATCTCCCTCCCGCTCTCCAGCCTGCCTATTGGGTCTTCCCAGAGGGTGTGTCATTCTGGGACTGGGCCCTTCAGAAACCGAGGCGAGAAAGCTCTTTACCCTGCACCCTAAGAAGCATCTTCCTCTAGAGAGGCAGCCAAGGCGAGAAGCAGGGAGGGCCACTGGTGCGTGTGCACTCTGCCCTTCCCGGGCTCAGTGACACCCACACCCACACACTGGTGGCCTCCTGGGCTAGGCATGGGTGCTGTGCTTGCTTCTTCATCCGTTCCTGCTTGGAAGAGAGTGGAGGAGACTTCTGATGCTGTTCTGGACCACTGCAGACACTGGGCCTCCTGCTTCCATGGCAGCCCACCACCCTCCCATCACCCAGGGCTTTGTTCTTTACACAGCACCCAGAGTGACCCTCCCATGTGGTAGAACAGATCACAACACGCCCCCGTTTAAAAGTCTGCAGGGACTTCCCTGGCACGTAAAATAAAATCCATTTAATCACCGTGACCTACAGTCTTGGGAGACAAAGTGGTTCCCCAGCCTTGGGGTGGAAGGCGGGAGGGGAGGCCTGGGTAGAAATGCAGAATCTCAGGGCCCACTCCAGACTCAATGAACCAGAAGCTACATCCATATCACGTTAAAGTGTGAGAGGCCCCCACGACCTACGTGGGCCCGGCAGGTGGCGCCCAAACTTGACTGCTTCTCAGGAGCTCCTGGGGAGTTTATACATCTACAAGGCACAGCCCCCAGCCCCCCTGGGATCCTGATTCAATAGCTCTTCGCTACCACCTGGTAGGTAGGTTTTATCGGTCCTACGTCTGCAACCCAAGAAGCCAAATCTCAGAGACTCACGGGGTGCCCGTGGACTCCCAGTCCCTCTGCATGGCTGGGACTGCTGGATGGGTTCATCGCTGCCTGCAAAGGCGAGAGGAATCGGGAGGATGGGCTCTGGATTCAGGCTCGTGTGGGTCTGATTGCTGCTGCACCACATCCAAACCGGGCAAATCATTTGTCACCGGAGTTTCATTTTCCTTATGTGTAAAACAAGGATAAGAAAGAACTTATGTCACGGTGATGTTAAGAAGATTAAACGAGGTAATTGTTCAGCACGGCATGCTGAGCACTCAGTAAATGTTACCTGCCACTGTCATCATGGTTATTTATTATTCCTCACCCTCAATTTTTTGTCCCTTTAAGCCACAGAAGCTCTGAATTGTTTGGTTCCAGGCTCTTTCTCTAGGGGTTAGATGGCCGATGCGGCACGATGAAAAAGGCATGAGGTTTAGAGTTCTCTGGTTTGTTGTGTGATTCATCTTACTGTGCATTTACTTGTTTATTTAGGCTATGCTGGGTCTTCACTGAGGCGCCAGGCTTCTCTTGTCTCGGTGCTCAGGCTTAGCTGCCACGCAGAACGTGGGACCCCAGGTCTCCGACCAGGGGTCAAACCAGCAGCATCGCCTGCATTGGAGGGCAGATTCTTAACCACTGGACCAACAACTAGTGTGATTAAATAGGCCACTGGGCCTCTCTAATCCTCTGTGCTCCTTATTTGTGAAATGGGGACATGAACATCCATTTCCAGAGTTAGGGAGATTATAGGATGTGAGGTCAGGTACAAGGCCTGATTATAATGGGCCTTAACCAGTCTGATCTTTTTAGAATGTGAGTCATTCTATCACATTCTATCAAATGTGTTCGCTATCAAATTGTGTCCTTGAAATGTCACCCTATATATAGCAATGTCGTCTAAAAAGCACAATCTAAAAATGGAGAATTGTGTTTTATTCAGTGGATTTTTCTGAGGCTGAAGTCTGATATATAGCCTCTCAGATCACTCTGAGGGACTGCTCCAAAGCGGTAAAGGAGGAGCCAGGGTACAGAAGAGTTTGGCAATAAAAACCAGGTGACCGGAACATCAAAAATTGCTATTAATTAAAGGAAACCAGAGCTCTCAAGTTAATGAATTTAGCATTTTTTCTGTGTACGGGGAAGATGCAAGAGTCTGGGCTTGTTGAAATCATTCCTTTCATAGGCCCCTTGGCCACCTAGGGCAGGCATCCTGCTTTTCTCCATCCTGAATCCCCTCTGGGTGTGCCAGCTGAGAGCCGCTGCAGTGGCTGCTGGCTGGCTGGCTGCAAAATCCTTTATTTGCTGAATGACAGGAGACATTTGTCATCCACAGCAATAACCTTGAGCAGCAGGGCCCTGAGGGTAAGATGGGTTCTTTCCTGGCAGGATTCCAGGGTTGGCATCCTAGGCAGATCCCACTGTCTTTTCTAATGTGGAGGGAATTGAGAACCCAAAGGTGAAATGTGATGGGCCATTGACCAGGGACACCTCAGCCCTGTCTGGGAGGCCAAGAGCACACGTTCTGGAGCCCCCCTGCCTGGATGCACATTGATTCTACCCTTACTAGCTGTGTGACTTTAGGCAAGTGGTTTAACCTCTCTGTTCTTCATTTTCCCTGATGTAACTTGAAGCCAAACCACCTACCCTACTGAGTGGCTGTAAGGGTGGAATGAGTTAATACATGGAAATACTTGGAGGCATGTTTAGCACAGATCAAGGGCTCTGTAATTGTCTTACATTCACTCCCTGGTTGGCTTAAATGTCTCTCCCGTAAGCCCACCTAATGGGACTTGCAATGTTCTATTTGTTAATCTCGTTTCCCCATGAGCTCATCTCTGTGTTCCCAGTGCCTAGCAGCAGAGGGCTGGATACATACTTGGTATTTATTGATACTGTTATTTTCATCAGGAAGAATGAGAGTGCTCAGTGATCAGCTGACATGAGCTAGGTGCTTGCAGACCAGTGTCATAGGTATTAGATCCGAGTCAGCAAGCCCTGTGGTCGGTCCAGGAATGCCTGATCCCAGGCCTGGAGTCACCCAAATTGCATCACTGGGGGAGAATTGCTTACCATTTGTCCTATGCCAGGGGCCAAATGTGTGTATGCTCCTCACTCATGCCCATGGTGTTGGAAAGATGGGCGGATGACAATTCATCATCAGAAAGAACACATTCTCATTGTCAGTCACCAAACCCTCAGACTTTTATGTCTCTCATCAAACTCTCTTTCTGTCCACGCTGAGTCAGGCAGAGAGGAAGCTTCCAGACTGTCAGAGTGGAGCATCTGTCAGAAAAACAAGCTTTCCTCTTGCTAAAACTGGCATTAATGCCCTTTATGCAATCAGAATACTGTCTTTTAACCAAATCCTAAGTCACTGAGGAGTCCCTTCTTGTGAGAAGGTGAGAAACCACCCCTCCTTCCATAGGTACATTTTCATATTAAGTTTTAATTTAAAAAATGCTCATATGGCACTGTTCTGCCAGGCTCTGTTTAAGTACTTAATAGCTATTAGCTTATTCTAACCTACAAAAGATCTATGGAGGCAGGTAGCATGTCCCCATTTTATAGATGAGAAAATCAAGGCACAGAGAGGTAATTAATTGTCCAAAACCCACAGCTGCTATCACAGAGACAAGGGTCTACTAGCTTGGCTCCAGAATCTGCATTATATCCCTAGGCTGTGTCATTTCACTTAATTCTTGCAACCCTCATGTAAGTCTGCAACCATCCTGCAGGTAACTTCCTCAGAGGACCCTGAGGCTCTGAGAAGTTAACTTGGCTCAAGGTCACTCAGATGTAAGTGACAGAGCTACAGTGGGAATTCACTTTTGTGTGACTCCAAAATGAGCGCAGGCTGAATTGACTGCACAATCTATGGAGCAAGAATGTTCAACCCTCATAGGTGCTGATACCATGGATGCTTTCCTTACATCTCCTGTGGATGGCCAGGAACTCCCACTGTTCGAATTCTCCTTTTTCTTTTCCCGTTTTCTTTCTTTGTTTCCCCTTGTCACAGTGGAGCCTACAGTTGAACCTTGGACAGTGGTGCTGATAGTCAAGGGCATCTTTGCCTTGCCATTCACTGTAACGGGAGTGTTGCTGATACCTTCCTCTCCGTTTCCCAAGGACACTGATGTACTGGTGGTTCCTTGAGGAACAGGAAGAGTCCTGCAGAGGTTAGGAAGAAGGTGGTGGTGCTGACCACGAGTCTGCCTCTGATTTGCAGGGCAAGTTGGGCAAGTTACTTAATTTCTTTGATCTTCAGTGTTAGCTTTTAGAATTGGCTAAGATTTAGGCTTGGCTGATTAGATTTTTAAAATTAATTACTACTATTATTATTTTTTGACCAAGTGTGGAGCTTATAGGATCTTAGTTCCCGGACCAGGGATAGAACCCAGGCCCACAGCAGTAAAAGTGCTGAGTCCTAACCACTGAACCACCAAGGAATTCCCTAATTTAGTTTTTTTTTAAGCTGCAGAATATTTAAAGCACAAAGAATACTAAAAGTTGCTCTAAATAGAAAACTGCATCATAGGGGCCATGGAGGGCTTTCCAGAGCTTAAGTGTGGAAATCACTAGATCAAGTAATACCAAGTTTGCAAGATTACATGAAGCCAACAGGACAAGTGTATTCATTTCCTAGGACTGTGGCAACAAATGACCACAAATTTGATGACTTAGAGCAACAAAAATTTATTCTCTGACAATTCTAGACCAGGAGGTCAAGGTCAAAGTGTTGGCAGAGTCATCGTCACTCCATAGGCTCTGGGGAAGAAACCTCCCTTGTCTCTTCCTAAACTTCTGTGGTTCTGACCCTCCTTGACTTGTGGCTGCGTAACTACGGTCCCAGTTTCCATCTTCACGTGGACTCTGCCTCTGTGTCCTGGGTCTTCTGTCTCTTACAAGGACACATCATTGGATATAGTCCAGGATGTTCTTCATTCAAGATGTTTTACTTATATCTGCAAAAACCCTTTGCCCAGATACAGTCATATTCAGGGTTTCCAGGAAATCAGTCCTGAATGTTCATTGGAAGGACTGATGTTGAAGCTGAAACTCCAATACTTTGGCCGCCTGGTGCAAAGAACTGACTTATTGGAAAAGACCCTGATGCTGGGAAAGATTGAAGGCGAGCAGAGAAGGGGACGACAGTGGATGAGATGGTTGGATGGCATCACCGCTCAATGGACATGAGTTTGAGCAAGCTCCGGGAGCTGGTGATGGACAGGGAGGCTTGCCATGCTGCAGTCCATGGGGTCACAAAGAGTTGGACACGACTGAGCTACTGAACTGAATTGAACTGTTTCTTTTTGGGGCCACCATTGAACCCACTGCAATCAGTAATAACTTTTAAGTATCTTCTATGTGCTAAGCTTGCCAAGGATACAGAGATAATTAAGACAGAAATGCTACTCCCCAAGAGCTTCTAGGCTCCTTTGACAATCTCTGCTGAATTTGAGGCCTTAGAAATGATGCTTTCCTCCCTCCCAACCTCCCTCCCTCCCTTCCTTTTTTCCTTTTAAAGATGAGTTCATGAAGATATAATTTACAAATGGTAACCTTTGCCCTGTGTAGGTGAACACTGGGGACATAGGCTCAGAGCAGTAACACAATTTCCTCTGGCGTACACAGAGAAGAGAGGGCAGAGACTGGGGCTGGAACCTATGTTCTCTACCATCAGAGTCTGCATCAGTCTCCATGGACTCTACTTTTCCCCCTTTGTTCTTGTTGTTTAGTTGCTAAGTTGTGTCCAACTCTTTGTGACCCCACAGTCTGTAGCCTGCCAGGCTCCTCTGTCCATGGGATTTCCCAGGCAAGAATACTGGAGTGGGTTGCCATTCCCTTCTCCAGGGGATCTTCCCGACCCAGGGATCGAACCCACATCTCCTGCACTGGCAGGCGGATTCTTGACTGTTGAGCCAGGAGGGAAGCCTACCATAGCCACCAGGTAACTCTTCGGCTGGGTGATTCCAACTCCTTGCATGAGGAGGCTGACAAGATGCTTTCTAGCTACTCTGAGAGCTCTGACCTTGGAAACTCCCATGGTGAAGTGGAGGGTAACACTCCTCATTCAGAGGAGACTTCCTGAAATGGAAATTTCTGTGCCTTCTGTAAGCATCGCCTATCTGTGTCTTGTGCCCTGTTAAGTGGATTTACAGCTTAGGAGATCTCATGTCCATTTAGCTAATCCTCACAAAATGGACAAGTGATTGAAGCAACTCCTGTGGAGAAACTGCAAGCGGACGACCCTGTTAATAATGATGCGCTGGGATCAGCGCGAGAATGGCTGACTTGATTCCTCTGCACCTCCTCGTGCTCACTGTTTCTCAGCTAATTACAGGAGAAAAATAAGGGCTGTTTATCAAGCACAATGGAGAAGGCAATGGCACCCCACTCCAGTACTCTTGCCTGGAAAATCCCATGGACGGAGGAGCCTGGTAGACTGCAGTCCATCGGGTCGCTATGAGTCAGACTCGTGATTTCACTTTCACTTTTCACTTTCACACACTGGAGAAGGAAATGGCAACCCACTCCATTGTTCTTGCCTGGAGAATCCCAGGGATGGGGGAGCCTGGTGGGCTGCCGTCTATGGGGTTGCACAGAGTCGGACACGACTGAAGTGACTTAGCAGTAGCATCAAGCACAAAGTTTGTCAAAAGACTTAAAAAAATTGCAGGCTTCCTTGGCGGCTCAGTTGTAAAAAGTCTGCCTGCCAATGCAGGAGACGAGGGTTTGATCTCTGGTCTAGGAAGATCCCACATGCCACAGAGCAGCTAAGTCCGTGAACCATAGATACTGAGCCCACTCGCTCTGGAGCCCGAGCTCCACAACAAGAGAGACCACCGCAGTGAGAAGCGTGTACCTCAACTAGATAGTAGTCTCCACACTCCACTCTCTGCACGACTAAAGTCTGTGCAGTAATGAAGACCCAGCAGAGCCAAAAATGCACATAAAATAATTGAAGTTATTTTAAAAGTTATTAAGAACAATATTTGAAGTATGGTCTCTCATTCACTATCATTAATGATGATGTCCTTGAGTGAATATTGTGTGTTGACATACCTAATGAAAGTGTGAAGCCATTGCTATTGGCAAAACATTTAAAAACTTTTTTCAGCTGGTTAAAGCCATGATACATGCAACCCAGCTCTTTACAAAATTTGATTAAATGTGATAATTTTAAATTTGTTACTTAATAGTGAACATAAAAGGTCATCATCCATTGGTCAAAGCCTTGGTCATGTTGCTATGGTGAAATGGCTGAAGAAATATCTGAAAACTATAGAGTTACACATTATAATGGATTCTTGGTCATTAAATATTACTGGAAGATGCATAAGACCTGTTGCTGAAGAGTTGAAGAAAACGTAAATAATTCAGTGTGCGAGGTTTGCTATACTCATTGTAATTTGGAAACTACTAATGTTTCCAACATATGTTGTTTCTGAAGTCTTCAATTCAGTAATGAAAGACATTGGAGGACTCTTTTTCATGAGCTCTTAAAGGGAAGAGGTATCAGAGGAAGAAATACAGTCTCAATAGTATGAGTTTCTTAACAAAAGCAGTGTTTTTGGTATTATGTTGACTGGAATGAAAAAAAAAATAGGTAAGTTTCAGCAGCTAGTACTGAATGTGAAGTTTATTGCAGCATTGTCCTTAGCAAGCTATTGAGACCAGGAGGTTAAAGTCACAAAAGCACAGAGAACAGTGGGATTTCACTGGTGTAAATAATCACTGGGCTTCCCTGGTGGCTCAGTGGTAAAGAACCCACCTGCCAAGCAGGAGACGTGAATTCCATCCCTGAGTTGGGAAGATCCCCTGGAGAAGGGAATGGCAACCCACTGCAGTATTCTTGCCTGGAGAATTCTATGGACAGAGAAGCCTGGCAGGCTATAGTCCATGGGGTCACAAAGAGTCCGACCTGACTTAGCAACTAAACAGTGGCAGCAGCAAATCTTTGTACAGAGGCAAGATGTTTAAAGTATGGCAGAATCTCTCAAATACTTTGCAATTAGATGGGAAGTGCACCTGAAAATATTGTGTTCAAGCAGAGATTCTCTTATTGGCAAAGTCATTTCAAACAGTGAGTGAACATAAAATCGAGGGTTCCAAATTATTTGATCTTTTCAAGGTTGACAAGTGACTGTCAGGAGTAAGCTATAACAGTTACATTTGAAGAAACTGAAGCAAGCACATAAGTTGTCCCTGCAGGGTATGTGTATGATTTAATAATGAATGAGACAGTAAATGCCGTTCAAGAAAATCCTTATAAACCACAATGAGATACCATCATACATGCATCAAAATGGCTGAAAGGAAAGAGACAGTACCAGGAGTGGGTGGGAATGTAGAATGCCCAGAACTCCCACAGGGCAGGGAATGCAAATTCATGCAACCTGTTCCAGCAACTGTTTGGCAGTATCTAATATTTGACAGAACAGAATACAGAAGAAAAGTAAGCCCAATGACCCAGCAATTCCACTCTAGGGACATACCCAACAGAAATGCAAACAAGTGTTTACCAAAAGATGGCTCTGAGTGTACACAGCAGCATTTCCCCTGAGAGCTGAACACTGGGATTTACCCCAGGGCCCACCAAAAATGATGTGAATAAATTCATTGTTGTATATTCACACAAGACAGTACTACGTGTGATAAAAATGAATGACCGAGACAACTTCAGTTACACGGATGAATCTCACAAATGAGATTTTGAGCAAAAGGAGCCAGAAACATAGAAGGCTGCCTCCTAGTGGATTCAACTAATAAGAGGTTAAATAAAACACACAAAACTAGCCTGAAAGTTAAGAGTGGTTACCCTTGAAGGTGCGAGGAAATAACTGGAAAAAAGCACAAAGAGGGTTGCAGATAAAGTCCTTTTTCTTGATCTCTGTCTGTAACTGGCTGTGCTCACTTTGTAAAACTACCTTGATCTGGACACTTATGTACATTTTCCTGTATGCATATTATTTTTGAATTAAAAAAAGAAGATAATTTTTATATGAAGACAGTGATTGAGCACTAAAGATATGAATCATTTCCAGTGTTAACCTTGTTGAAAATAACATATATAATCTATGTCTCCATTCTTGAAAAAATTGAAACAGTATTCTAGCCTGTTTTAAGTTTCTAAATGAATTATTATTAACGATTGTCTATTAAGCTAGTTTTTTGTTTGTTTGCTTGTTTTAGCCTCACTGCACTGCATGGCTTGTAGGATTTTACTTCTTGATCAGGGATTTGAACCCAAGCCTTTGGCAGTCAAAGTGCAGAGTCCTAACCACTGGACCACCAGGGAATTCCCTTGAACTAGTTTTTTTGTGTGTGTGAAAGTGAAAGTCGCTCAATCATGTCCAACTCTTTGCAACCCCATGGACTGTTCAGTCCATGGAAGTCTCCAGGCCAGAATACTGGAGTGGGTAGCCTTTCCCTTCTACAGGGGATCTTCCTAATCCAGGGATTGAACCCAGGTCTCCTGCATTGCAGGTGATTCTTTTTTTTAAATTAATTAATTAATTTTAATTGGAGACTAATTACTTTAAAATATTGTAGAGGTTTTTGCCATACATTGACATGAATCAGCCATGGGTGTACATGTGTCCCCATCCTGAACCCCCTTCCCACCTCCCTCCCCATCCCATCCCTCAGGGTCGTCCCAGTGCACCAGCCCTGAGCGCCCTGTCTCACGCATTGAACCTGGACTGGCAATCTATTTCACATATGATAATGTACATGTTTCAATGCTATTCTCTCAAATTCATCCCACCCTCACCTTCTCCCACAGAGTCCAAAAGTCTGTTCTTTACATATGTGTCTCTTTTGCTAGCTCACATATAGGGTCATCGTTACCATCTTTCTAAATTCCGTATATATGCATTAATATACTGTATTGGTGTTTATCTTTCTGGCTTACTTCACTCTGTATAATAGGCTCAAGTTTCATTCACCTCATTAGAACTGATTCAAATGCACTCTTTTTAATAGTTGAGTAATATTCCATTGTGTATATGTACCACAGCTTTCTTATCCATTCATCTGCCTATGAACATTTAGGTTGCTTTCATGTCCTGGCTATTGTAAACAGTGCTGTGATGAACATTGGTGTCTCTTTCAATTCTGGTTTCCTCAGTGTGTATGTCCAGCAGCAGATTGCTGGGTTGTATGGCAGTTCCATTTCCAGTTTTTTAAGGAATTTCCACACTGTTCTCCATAGTGGCTGTAATAGTTTGCATTCCACCAACAGTGTAAGAGGGTTCTCTTTTCTCCGCACCCTCTCCAGCATTTATTGTTTGTAGACTTTTTGACAGCAGCCATTCTGACCGGTGTGAAATGGTACTTCACTGTGGTTTTGATTTGCATTTCTCTGATAATGAGTGATGTTGAGCATCTTTCCATGTGTTTGTTAGCCATCTAGATGTTTTCTTTGGGGAAATGTCTCTTTAGTTCTTGGGCCCAATTTTTGATTGGGTGATTTATTGTTCTGGAATTGAGCATTGAGGGTGATTCTTTACCAGCTGAACTGCAGGGAAGCCCAAGAATACTGGAGTGGGTAGCCTATCCCTTTTCCAGTGGATCTTCCTTATCCAGGAATTGAACCGGGGCCTCCTGCACTGCAGGCAGATTCTTTACCAACTGAACTATCAGGGAAGCTTTTTTTTTTTTTTTTAAATTCCAATCAATTGTGGGAATAATGGATCATCATCAGGGAAGTTGGAAACTTAGTTGCCAAATTCACCAAATACCTTTGCCAAAATTGGTAGATGAAATGAAAACTAAGTATTATGACTGAGTAAGGCTATAATGCTGCATTTCTTGCACTTGGATCTACATATTTTTGTGAAGCTTCCTTTCCAGCAATGACAGTCACTAAAAGCAGGTGTCAGAACAAACTGAATTTAATACCAAACCACCAATCACTATGTCATAAAGATTCACCAAGACTGAAAAAAAAATTGGAATGTAAAATCACATTGATCTCCCTAAAAAACATTTGAATATTATCAGTGACTTTTCAGGAAATCAAAACAGTTCTTCAGTTCAGTTCAGTTCAGTCGCTCAGTTGTGTCCGCCTCTTTGTGATCCCATGAATCATAGCACACCAGGCCTCCCTGTCCATCACCAACTCCCAGAGTCTACCCAAACCCATGTCCATTGAGTGGGTGATGCCATCCAGCCATCTCATCCTCTGTCGTCCCCTTCTCCTCCTGCCTCCAATCCTTCCCAGCATAAGGGTCTTTTCCAATGAGTCAACTCTTTGCATGAGGTGGCCGAAGTATTGGAGTTTCAGCTTCAACATCAGTCCTTCCAATGAACACCCAGGACTGATCTCCTTTAGAATGGGCTGGTTGGATCTTCTTGCAGTCCAAGCGACTCTCAAGAGTCTTCTCCAACACCACAGTTGAAAAGCATCAATTCTTTGGTGCTCAGCTTTCTTCATTGTCCAACTCTCACATCCATACATGACTACTGGAAAAACCATAGCCTTGGTTTTTAGGTGTTGCTAAATAAAATAAGAGCTACTAAAATTGTTTAATTCTCTTGATTCCAATCTTCTGAATGGCTCTATATATTTTATAATATCGATAATAGAATAATAGTATGGACATATAAGGGCTTCCCAAGTGGTGCTAGTGGTAAAGAATCTGCCTGCAATGCAGGAGGTACAGGCAGATGTGGATTCAGTTTCTGGATTGGGAAGATTCCCTGGAGGAGGGCATGGCAACCCACTTCAGTGTTCTTGCCTGGAGAATCTCATGGACACAAGAGCCCGGTGGGCTACAGATGATAGGGTTGCACAGAGTTGGACACAACTGAAGTGACTCAGCATGTACGCATGCATGCACACATAAATTAAAAATACATATATATGTGTTGGAGGCGCAAGTTTGAAATTTTGTTATTGATGTGATAGTAGATCAAAAAAGTTCAGAGACCTCTGGTCTACACCAGCATTTACCCTTTATAAACAAGTTATTTTAGTTGATGTGTGTCAGAAGTCAACAAGATGAAGTTTTGAATCTGCCTCTTAATTACTGTATGATTTTGAGTGATTAGTCCAATGTATTGATATCTGGATCTGGGTTTTCTCAGTAGCAGAATGGGAATTTAACACCTTTGTGGAAAAGTTTGTTGGGATAATTAAAATGAGTCAATATTTGTACATTTCTTAGTCCCTTGGCTGGCTGGTGGAGGTTTAATCAATAGTCACTTCTGCTGTCAAAAAGTTGTTTACTAGCATTTTCCAAACTAGTCTCATAATAAAGATCTCCTGGATGCTTGTTAAAACAATTTAAAAATTGTTGTTAGACATTTTAGCAAAATGTCTAAACCTCAGATGTTCTGAATTAGAATCTTCATGGGTAGGGTCTTGGAAGTTGGCTCTTTAGAAGATGATTCCTATGGTCAAAGAAGTTTGAGCAAGACTGATATCCAAGGTGCTGAAGCTTTCTCTCCTTTAGTGATCATTCTCCATGCCTTATCTCCTAAGAGCTATGAACTCCCATAGGACCATCCCTGTCCTACCCAGGGTCTAACAGAGAGCTCTGTAAGCCACTGGATGTGGAGGTCAACATGAAATTCCACAATGGGATGATAAGCAAAAGATGGGTCCTAGTTGGCAGAGCATAGAAACAGGGAGACTGGGAGAGGCAACAGGCTGAGAACTCAGCAGGAGAAGGGCAGCGTGAAGAAGCAGAAGAAACTTCCCTGCTCGACATGGGGCTCAGAAGTAGGACTAGGTTCCTGGTGGGGGAGGGGGGAGGGGCAGAGTGGGAGACTTTGGAGGCAAAGCATGGCATCCAGGCGCACTGAGTGGCCCTGAGTCATTAAGTCCCAGGTCCAAGGCAGAAGCTGACCACAAGTGAGACAAAGTCAGATCAGTCCAGGAGTAGGAGGGCTCGGTATGTGACCATTTGATCTTGGTGATAATCCATGCACTCCATTTCTGTTGACTTAGTAGAGATTGGTCTCTGAGTTGAGGGCTTGTCAGATGCATGTGGATCAAGCAGGCTAGATGCATAAATGGTTGCTTGTTTATAAAGGATCACCCATGCTAGATGCACGGTGCACACTCAGCATTCAGTTGGGCAATCACACCAAATCTTATCCTTTTGTCTTCTGTCCCTCTTCATCCTTGTTTTCCCCATTTCTCACCCTGCTCTCCAAGGAAGACCATCCTGGTTGAGCAGCATGGAGCAGGCGTTCTTCTCTGGCTCAGATGCTCGACTGGGTCTTGACAGCCCCTAGCTGCCCTCATTCTGAAGGTGTGGATAATTAAGCTAATGAACACTTTTCCACTAGCGGCTGAAAGCCTCATTAATCTACACACACGTCGCCACAGGCAAATTATGGCGTCAAGGGTGGGAGGATCAACAAAAATAACTTCAGAAATTCATTAATAAGACTTAGTCAGGCTTGCTATTCGGAACTGAGAGTGCTTTTGCTCCAGGGGCCAGAGGACTGTATGATTGTGTGTGTGTGTATGTGTGTGTGTTTCAATGACATGAAAGGGGCCTCTTAAGCAATATTTTGGAACATCCAAGTTATTGTGCTGGCATTTATGACTCTTGTGGTTGATACTAATGGACGCTGTCTCAAGACTTCAGTGTGGAGGATTCTAGAACTGTTAACTGTGTTCAAGTGGATGATCAAGGTTTCCTGGCACAGAAGAGGGAAAACATGATCATGGGATCACACAGAGAGACATACCCAGCTGTGGTAGAGCTGGTTCATGCCACCAGACATGGTCTCCCCAACATTTCACAGGTGTCCTAGACTTGAGTTAGAGCCACAGGACTATTTCCTGCTAGCGCATGGTGAGCATTTATTTCCTAAATGTGCTTATTAGCAAATCACCATGAGCCTTAAGAGAGGATTGTTGTTGTTGGTGGTGGTGTTTAGTTGCTAAGTCACGTCTGACTCTTTTACAACTGCGTAGACTGTAACCCGCCTGTCTCCTCTGTCCATGGGATCTCCCAGGCAGGTAAACTGGAGTGGGTTGCCACTTCCTTCTCCAGGGGATCTTCCTGACCCAGGGATCGAACCTGTGTCTCCTGCATTGGCAGGTGGTTTCTTTACCACTAAGCCACCAGGGAAGCCCTCAGAGAGGATACTAAGACCATACTCCTGGCTATGTATCCTTCAAGAGCTTAATCAATGGCCTGGGTAAAGATGGAAAGGAAAAATGTACTGCTGTGAAATGAGACTCGAAGGTGGTTTGGGGTTATAAGGTGACAAGCCCTGACTGCCGTGCCGGAGAGTGTGAATTTTAGGCAATGGGAAGCCATGGTGGGTATTTGAGAGAGGGAGTGGTGTGATTTGATCCAGTGATGTGATTCAGAAGATCCTCCAGGAGCTGATCGTGACTTCAGGGTCACAACTGTGAGCACGAGTTCTTAGAGGGTGGCTGATAGAGGAAGAGGGTGAACCACAGATGGCAGACCTTACCAGGGGTGGCTTCTGAAGTCATTCTTTGGGTCAAGGTCAAGGTTCATTGAGACGACAACACCCATGTGGGCATGCCTTTTGCAAACTATACCACTGTGAAGTTGTCAGAACGGGCACTGTTACTCCCATTTAGATGAGGAATTGGAGAGGAAGTGCTTTGCGCAAGGTCATGGAGTGGGTAAGCAGCCTGTGTGGGACTGCCAGCAGGATCTCATACTCCTTACCCCAGGCTCACTCACAAGCTTGGTGGTGCTTTTCATAAACACAGAGGGCTGCTGTCACTTTGGTCATTTGGATCCCTTTAAGTATCCAGCAACAGACATCGACTTTTTAAAGTTTGTGGATCTGGTTTAGAACCACATAGCTATCTCCCAGTGAAGCAAGTCCCAAACTAAAGCCCCAACAACATTCACAGTAAAATTAAAAAAAAATTAACATCTTAAAAATTACAGTGATACATACTTACTGTTGGAATTTTGGTAAACAAAGAAGCATGCATACAAAATTCAACTTAATTTCGCTACCCAGATTATCCACATACTTTTCCAGTATTTCCTTCTGATTTTTTTTCTTTGGTATAGAATTCTGTTTCCTTTGATAACTTTATGAATATGCTTACTATTTTGTTTCCTGAAATTTCACTTATTTACAAAGATCTTTTTTTCATAGAATTAAATATTCTTAAATATATTTTTAATGGTTGCATAGTGTAAGAGAACCATAAACTCTTTAAAGTGACTCCCAATTTTGGATATTTAGATTATTATTATATTTTTGTTAATATAAGTTAGACTGTTGCACAAAACATCCCTTAGAAATATTTTACAGAAATCTTTAAATAGTTGTCACATTACTTGCTTTGGATAAATTCCTGAAATAAGCATTTTCACAGTATACATTTGTTTTTAAATTTATTTTTATGGAAGTATAGTTGATTTACAAAATTGTATTAATTTCTACCATAAAGTTATTCAGTTATACATATATATATATTCTTTTTCGTATTCTTTCCATTATGGTTTCGGAGAAGGCAATGGCAACCCACTCCAGTACTCTTGCCTGGAAAATCCCGTGGACGGAGGAGCCTGGTGGGCTGCCATCTCTGGGGTTGCACAGAGTCGGACACGACTAAAGCGATTTAGCAGCAGCAGCAGCCATTATGGTTTATGTATGTTGTGACCCTGCTTATTTAGCTTATATGCAGAGCACACCATGTGAAACGCCGGGCTGGATGCAGCACAAGCTGGAAACAGGATTGCCGGGAGAAGTCTATCAATAACCTCAGATATGCAGATAACACCACCCTTATGGCAAAAAGTGAAGAAGAACTAAAGAGCCTTTTGATGAAAGTGAAAGAGGAGAGTGAAAAAATTGGCTTAAAACTCAACTTTCAGAAAACTGAGATTATGGCATCCAGTCCCATGACTTCATGGCAAATAGATGGGGAAACAATGGAAACAGTGACAGACTTTATTTTTTGGGCTCCAAAATCACTGCAGATGGTGACTGCAGCCATGAAATTAAAACACCCTTGCTCCTTGGAAGAAAAGTTATGACCAACCTGGACAATGTAGTAAAAAGCAAAGACATTACTTGGCCAACAAAGATCTCTCTAGTCAAAGCTATGGCTTTTCCAGTAGTCATGTCTGGATGTGAGAGTTGGACTATAAAGAAAGCTGAGCACCAAAGAATTGCTGCTTTTAAACTGTGGTATTGGAGAAGACTCTTGAGAGTCCCTTGGACAGCAAGGAGATCCAACCAGTCCATCCTAAAGGAGATCAGTCCTGGGTGTTCATTGGAAGGACTGATGATGAAGCTGAAACTCCTGATGCAAAGAACTGATTCATTGGAAAAGACCTGATGCTGGGAAAAATTGAAGGCGGGAGAAGAAAGGGATGACAGAGGATGAGATGTTTGGATGGCATCACTGACGTGATGGACATGAGTTTGAGTAAGCTCTGGGAGTTGGTGATGGACAGGGAGGCCTGGTGTGCTGTGGTTCATGGGGTCGCAAAAAGTTGGACAGGACTGAGTGACTGAACTGAATTCAACTGATGTTTTATCACAGGATATTGAATATAGTTCCCACAGGGAACTTATCCATTTTATATGTAATAGTTTGCATCTGCTGGTCTCACACTCCCACTCCATCCGCTCCCCACTCCCTTTTCCCTTGGCATCCACAGGCTGTTCTCTATGCCCATGAGTCCTCAGCATACGTTGTGAACCTCGTTTGCGTCTCCTGTATCCCAGCCCTCATCTTCCTCCGTGGGTCTGATGCCTACATGTCTTGGCATCCATCCTGGTTACTTTGTACACACCTCTTCATCATTCTGATCATAAAACTTTCACCCAATCTGCCCTACCCTCTGTACCCTGGCGAGTTTATCACCCTGCCTCTGTGAGAAACTGGATGAGAAGGAGATCTTGGACTCCTTTTGGGACATCTCCTCTACCCTTTAATCCCCCCACAAAAAGCCTTATGAAATGCCCGCTGCATGGCCAGCTCCTGCGATGCTCTCCAGAGACCCTGTCCCGTCCCCCTCCGCCGCCCTGCCCCCCCACCATCAGGGAACCACAGAAGGAACAGCGTAGCTTTCTGCTGAGTGTGTGTCTCTGTCCCGGATTTGTGGGGTGCACAGCAGTCCTGGATCTTTAAGAGTCATTATTTCCCTTCTTGTCACAGCTCCTTGTTTGCTCCACCACCACTTAATCGCTCAGTCACTCACGAGTGGCGTCACTTAATAGCCCATTCTATCCATCTTCCCATCTGCAGAACGGGAACCACACTTCTGGGCTGACAGGGTGGTGGTGTGAGCTAGGCTAATGAATGTTTTGAGGCGCATTGAGATCTGCAGATAAATGAGCCTCACGAAGCACGGAGCCCTAATGAGCCTGGTGTGGAGCAACCTGCTCTGAGAGACGGCTTTGTTTCCTACTGAGCAGAGATCAGCTCCTAATCCCTGGGACACGGTGTCTTCCAGCTGCTTCTGGAAGAACCAAAGCAGTGGAGTCCCAAGGAGAACTTCCTAGACACATGCAGCTCCCAGGTAAACTGGAAACGCAAAATTATGTCTGAAACAGAACCAGAATAGCCCCAAGTCAGTCTGTCCCATGATGCATTTAACACACCCTGCCCCCACCCCACATGCTCTTTGGCACTTTCTGGAGTAATGCTAGTCTAAACCTGGGGTGTGTACCACTCTACTACACAGATGACTTTAGATAGTTTATGGATGAACTTTTAATAACATTTCATGGTTATGCATGTATTTGTGGCAATTATTTTCTATGTGTAGCAAGGGATACTTTTTTTTTTTTCATTTCTTATTATACAAATAACATTTTATGGGTGCTTACCATTGCTGGGCACGGTTGTAAGAGCCTTATAGTAAAACATTATCACAACAGTGTTGTGATGTAGCCACTCTTTTTTTGCTTGTTTTTGCCCCACTGTGAGGCATGTGGAGCCTTAGTTCCCTGACCGGGGCTCAAACTCATGCTCCCTGCATTGGAAGCCTGGAATCTTAACCACTGGACCACCAAGGAAGCCTCATCATGTATCAACTCTTATTATCCCTTTGAACACATGGCATATTGAGACAGAGACTTCAGGTAGCTTGTCCAAACTGGTGAGCAGAAGAAATGGGATTTCAATCAGGCAGTTTGGCTTTGGGGCCCCTGGTAACCACCTGCTGTCTTTCCTTGCTATATATTTGTGTTTCAGAGATATAAAATATGTTTTGCACCAGAAAAGCAGGTTGATGGGAATGAAACAATGAATAAAAAGTTAAAAGTATTGAGGTGGTTTGAGGATAGGGTGAACCTCTTGATGTTGGAACTGGATGACTGAATGAGTTCCCCCGAAGGCAGTCTGGTGACCACCCGTGTCAGCCAGCCCCATCAATGAGTGAAAAATCCAGATTTATTGAATCAGTCTCTGTAGGTGGAGTCCACAGTTCTTTATTTATAACAAATTCCTCAGGGCATTTCTGCATTTGATGAGGCTCTGACACACCTCTTGCTCACGCCCCGCTTCCTACCCAGGTCTAGGAAACAACAACAATAACAGCGACAGTAACAACTGTTGACTGGCTGGGAGCTCCACCAGGCTGTGAATCTTTTGGCCTAAAGTCTGGGAAAAAGTAAAGCGACAGAGAGCTACCGTTCAGGGAACATGCGTTATGTTCCTTATCCTCAGAGCTTAATGTATGGTGGGAATACATCTATTTTATAGATGAGGAAACTGAAGCTGTAGAGGTGAAGTGGCTTAATCAACAGTGGGGCCAAGAGTCAGACCTGGGCACGTGAAGTGTTTAAACAGCGCCCTGCCCACTGCACCGCGGAGGCCAGATCTTCAGGGCCAGTGCATCCCGCGGACCCCCTGGAAGAAGCCCGAGTCAGGGAAATGAGCTTGCATTCGGATAATGGCACTAACAGGTGCTTCCAGCATTTAGGGTTCAAATTTAAAGTAAGAAGAGGGAACGTCCGAGTCAGAGAGAGGTGTCTGTAGTGCACTCAATGTTGGATGAGAAGCTGAGGATACGGGGTGAGGATACTCGTTAGAACACGTTACGTAAAATCTCTAAACCTTATCACCCTCAGCTGTCCGGGGGCTCATCATGGATTCAGCCTCTGACGGTTAGTTCTGGCATTAAATGGGATGGCGCGTACTGAATGTCTGACGCTCAGGAAATGGTTGCTGGTGTTGCACGAAGATGGAATGCCGGTGGTCCCGTGAAGACTTGCCATCTGGCTGAGGACATCCCAGAATCGACAAATACATAGAATGTCTTCACCGGGCGAAGACGTTGTTTTTCCTTAGAGTCGTGTTAGCTTATTGGGATTGTTGATATTCTCCTTATTTTGAGAGGTAAAACTGCCCTCCCAACTGCTGGCCATGGGGGTTTAAAGAGAAAACTCCAGGGGTATCTGCTGGCCTTGCCCCCACAAACACGCTGATGCTATAGCACCTGATGATGACAGAGAAACTTGAAGTAAATAGACAAACTAGAAATGCTAAATCGAGAAAGTGTAAACACAGTTAACGCTGCATCCAAGCTTAATCTGTTGTGGGATTTACTGTGTGTGGGAGAGAGGAAATAGGTACAAATTCCTTTACTGGACGGCTTGTAAGTAAGGTCAGAATTCCGAGAAGACAGAGCACAGTGCAGGCATGCGTGAAGGCTTTGCGGAAGGACCACATAGGTGGCCAGGATGTGGTTTGCTTCTATAACCAGACTCCGTGGGCTCATATCTGAACTCCGTCCCCCTTAGTAGCTCTGTGTTCTTGGGCAAGGACGTTTTTAAATGTCATCAAGCCTCTGTCTATTCTGCTGTAAAATGGGTATGACAGTAGTTGCACTGGGTAGTTCTGGGAATTACATGAGCTAATTCACAGGAAGAGCTTATCACAGTGCTCTCAGCATTCGTGCCCTGAATCCTACTTCTGCTGAACTGAGTCTTAAAAAATGAATACATAAAACCTCATCCTATGAATAGTTGTAAGGATTCCAGTGAATCCTTACCTGGTACACAGCAAGCGTTCCTTAAGTGCTCTTATGCTCAAGGGTGATGATAACGCCTTAAGTAATTTTTTTTTTTTTTTAAAATCTCCCTTGGCCCCTAGCACAGTGGCTGGCCCGTTGTTCGTTTGCTTATGAAGAATTTGGCTGGGAGGTTGACAACCGGTTGAAGGGTTAAAGAAGGGAGCATTTTAAGAAGGGGAAATAGCAAGAGGGAAAACAAATCAGTGGAAAACAGCCCAGATGATCAAGGAATTTAAGAATAATGTTCACATTTTGTAAGGTTGATTAAGTTCCCTTTGTCTCCCCCTGGTGGCCATCAAAAGCATACACAACAGAGGACCAGACGTCATCTTGGCTGGAAGACCCTGGAGCAGTCTCTGTGATTCAGCCTCACAGACTGATGCATGCCTCGTCTCGACTGCAGTGACTTGCTTTTGGCGACATTTCTGGAGGGATAACAAACAGTGACATCGGATGAGCCCAGGAACTATTCAATCTCTTCCCTCTATCCTTCCAAATCCTTTGGAATGATGCCCTTTGACCTCCTTCTTCAGGCCCCACAGGGTCAAATACCCTCTTCTTTCTTGCATCATTGAGGAGCAGTTTCATCCTGGCACGATGACAGCAGCATATTGGATGGTTACTCGGTGGCGGGCGCTGTTCTCAACTCTCTACACATTGAACTCATCCAGTCCTCCAAACAACCTTCTAGATGTGTTCTATTTTGGCTGCAATTTTTCAGATGAGGAAACCGAGGCACGGGGAGGAATGGGACTTACCCAAGGTGATACAGCTGGGGTTTGGCAGAACCGGGATTCAAACGCAAGCGACCTGGCTCCAGAGACTGTGCTCTGACAGCCGTGTGACAGCAGCCTCCCGTGTCGCAGCCTCCTGCTGACAAGTCATCCCGGCTCACTGTCCCCTCTTGTCCACCTTTGGGGTGTAAGGACCTTGAGTCCCCAGCTCGGGGGCCCCCGGTAGACCACAGTGTTCTCACACGTCACCCATCAGAAAATCATGGAGAGAAATGGTTTTAAAAGCACATGACTGGTGGGAGGGAAGTTCAAGAGTGAGGGGACATATGTATACCTACGGCTGAATCGTGTCAATATATGGTAGAAACCAACACAATGTTGTAAAGCAATTTTTCTTCAATTAAAAAATTTAAAAAAGGTCACATGACTGAGGAGGACTTCCCTGGTGGTCCAGGGGCTAAGAACTCCAAGCTCCCAATGCAGGGGCCTGAGTTCTATCCCTGGTGGGGGAACTAGATCCCACATGCTGCAACTAAAAACCTGGATGCTAAAACTAAAAAAAATAAAAAGGATCCTGGCTGTTGCACTTTGACAATTAAAATAAGGCAACGAAGTTTGCCTTAATAAGGCCCAGAGTGGCCAAATAAATAACATTAAAAAGATACAAACAAACGAACAAAAAAACCATGACTGGGATCCCACCCTCAGATTCTGATTCAACCAGTAGGACCCAGGAATCCGCTTCATTCACAATGGTGATCTCTCTTGGAGTCAAAAGAACATGTAAAGCAGCAGCAGGGTTTGAAAAGATTGACTCCAGTTTTGAAAGAAGATCTGTTGTGGGTAAAATGCTATCAAACAGCTTTGCACACTACAGAGAAAGTAAAGAAAGAGTCAATCAGTGTGGCAAACTTTAAGTAATTGTCACAGCCACTCCAGTCTTCAGAGACTACCACCTTGATCAGTCAGTAGCCATCAACACTGAGGCAAGACCCTCCCACCAGCAAAAATGATGACGACTTGCTGAAGGCTCAGATGTGGTTGGCACTTTTTAGCTATAGATTTTGGGGCCAAATATTCTATTTACTTGTTCTTGGATATTTAACGGATCACTTTCAGCTTCCCAGAGTCTCTGTTTCCTTGTCTGTAGAATAGGTGTGGTGTTTGTCAGACTTCATTCTGGTTGTTCGAAGGGACCATCTGTTCAAGATGGTCCATATTAGGGACCAGCGCAGTGCCTGGTACATGGTGGGCATGGCTTAGATGCCCTACAGTCCATGGGGTTGCAAAGAGTTGGACATGACTGAGCACACACCCATTGCACTTTGTAGAGAGAGTTGCCTCAGTTCTGATGTAGAAGAAAGGGAGACACGGTCTGGGGAGGCCCTGAGAACATTCTCTCTGACCTCTGGTGTTGATGGATCCATGGGATTGAGATTCGGGGGCAGGCAACAAGGCAGCAGGACCGGCTCCTGTCTTGTCTCCAAAAGGGGAATCAATAATGCTCACTTCTTCTTGGCCCTTCCCACACCTCCTTCTTCCTGCTTTGAGCACTTTGGTATTTTCTCACTTTCCATCTATAAAGCCTGTCTGTCTCATTACTCACCAGCGATGACCTCACATGCAGAAGCTGCCCCAGGGAGCCCACAGCCGCTTCACGTCATCCTCTGAGTCACCTTGGAAAGTGAAACCTGGGGGTGTAGCTGGGTTCCGAGGGCTGGTGGGGTTCACCCGGGGTGGCTGCTCCTTCCAGGCATCACTCTGCGGTCCGGGGCAGGTGGACACTGCTGGACGCCTGCTCTGGGTTTCCGCCAGCGTCTCTGGCCTCTGCACTTGGTGTTCTGCCTGGGAGCTTTTCTCCACTCTTCTCTTTCTGGATAACTTCCATTTATCCATTAAGACCGAGCTCCAATGTCTCCTTTAAGAAACCTTGCCTATGTCTGTGAGTCTGTTCTGTTTTGTAACCAAGCTCATTAGTATTAGTTTTAAGATTCCGCATATAAGTGATAGCATATGATATTTGTTTTTCCCTGTTGGACTTCCTTCACTTCACATGATAATGTCTAGGTCTGTCCATGCTGCTGAAAATGGCATTATTTCATTTGTTTTTATGGCTGAGACTCGCAGACAAAGAAAACGAACTTATGGTTACCAAAGGGGAAGGGAGGGAGGAGGGATAAATTAGAAGTTCGAGATTAGCAGATATCAGTTCAGTTCAGTTCAGTCGCTCAGTTGTGTCCGACTCTTTGCGACCCCATGAATCGCAGCATGCCAGGCCTCCCTATCTATCACCAACTCCTGGAGTTCACTCAAACTCATGCCCATCGAGTTGGTGATGCCATACAGCCATCTCATCCTTTGTCATCCCCTTCTCCTCCTGCCCCCAATTCCTCCTAGCATCAGGGTCTTTTCCAATGAGTCAACTCTTCGAATGAGGTGGCCAAAGTGCTGGAGTTTCAGCTTCAGCATCAGTCCTTCCAATGAACACCCAGGACTAATAGCCTTTAGGATGGACTGGTTGGATTTCCTTGCTGTCCAAGGGACTCTCAAGAGTCTTCTCCAACACCACAGTTCAAAAGCATCAATTTTTTGGCGCTCAGCTTTCTTCACAATCCAACTTTCACATCCATACATGACCACTGGAAAAACCATAGCCTTGATCAGACGGACCTTTGTTGGCAAAGTATGTCTCTGCTTTTTAATATGCTATCTAGGTTGGTCATAACTTTCCTTCCAAGAAGTAAGCGTCTTTTAATTTCATGACTGCAATCACCATTTGCAGTGATTTTGGAGCCCCCCCCAAATAAAGTCTGACACTGTTTCCACTGTCTCCCCATCCATTTCCTTATCCATTTGAGGTGATGGGACCAGATGCCATGATCTTAGTTTTCTGAATGTTGAGCTTTAAGCCAACTTTTTCACTCTCCTCTTTCACTTTCATCAGGAGGCTTTTTAGTTCCTCTTCACTCTCTGCCATAAGGGTAGTGTCATCTGCATATCTGAGGTTATTGATATTTCTCCCAGCAATCTTGATTCCAGCTTGTGCTTCTTCATAAACTACTATATATGAAATAGATGATCAACGAAGTCCTACTGGTTGGTCCTACTGGTCCAACGAGGTTCGCATAGTGAGCTATAGTCAGTATCTTATACTTTATATTCAGTAATATATATGCAAAAGGATCTGAAAAAGAATATATATAACCAAAGCACTTTACTATACACTTGAAAACAACACAATATTTTAAATCAATGATTCTTCAATAAATAAGTAACCATTTGAAAGAATGTTTTCCTGATTCTCCCTTTGCTTTCTTACTGGGATGTCCATGTTTCTTCCTTCTTGAGTTCCCACAGTCTCACAAACACCTCTGTAATAGTACAGACTCCAGGCGTTTGTCTGCCCTGAGGCTGAGAGCCACTTGTGGGCAGGGACCATATCTTAGCTTCCTTGCAGCTGGATCATCTGGCATCTGGCCTGGTAGGTGCTTCAAGAACATACTTAACATGAATTTTTCACAAAATGGTTGGTTCCTATTGTGACTCATATTACGCACATGGGTCTCATGCCCGTTGGATTGCTGGTTCTTAGAATACAACTGATGAAAGATTCTGTTCTATAATAACTTTCAAAAAAGTTGGTACAGTATTTCCTTGAGTCTCATTTGTGGTGAGAGGTGACTGTCTTATTTGTCCAACCCATTCTATTGTACTGTTAGGTCCATACCATTTATTTTTGGGGGGCCCCAAAATCACTGAAGATGGTGACTGCAGCCAGGAAATTAAAAGATGCTTGCTCCTTTTTTGGAAGAAAAGTTATGGTCAACCTAGACAGCATATTAAAAATCAGAGACATTGCTTTACCAACAAAGGTCCATCTAGTCAAAGCTATGGTTTTTCCAGTAGTCATGTATGGATGTGAGAGTGGGACTATAATGAAAGCTGAGGGCCGAGGAATTGCTGCTTTTGAACTGTGGTGTTGCAGAAGACTCTTGAGAGTCCCTTGGACTGCAAGGAGATCCAACCTGTCTGTCCTAAAGGAAATCAGTCCTGAATATTCATTGGAAGGACTGATATTGAAGCTGAAATTCCAATCCTTTGGTCACCTGATGCAAAGAACTGACTCATTGGAAAAGACCCTGATGCTGGGAAAGATTGAAGGCGGGAGAAGAAAGGGATGACAGAGGATGAGATGGTTGGATGGCATCACTGACTTGATGGACATGAGTTTGAGCAAGCTTTGGGAGTTGGTGATGGACAGGGAAGCCTGGCGTGCTGCAGTCCATGGGGTCTCAAAGAGTCGGACATGAGTGAGCAACTGAATTGACTGAACTCAACTGATTCTGTTGTACAAAGCCTTTGTTAGAAAGGCCACTGTGGCATGTCAAGTCATGATAGCAAACTATATTCATATTCATTAGAATGAGGTTCAGCTATAAGTGACAGAAAATTCACACCGACAGTGGCTTGAATATATATTTATTTCTCTCATGTGAACATCCACAGTTCCAGCCCAGGACAGTTGGGATGGCTCTCTTTACAAAGTCCTTGAAACCACGACCATCCTTCTACTTAACTCTTCCTAGGATTTAGTCACTATTCTCATGGCCCAATTTGGATTTTCAACAGTCACAACTTCCACATCCCAAATACAGATTGGAGGAAGGTGGGAGGAAGTTACCACATGATATTTTTCTGACACCCCATTGGGCAGAACTTAGTCACATGACCACGCTTAACTGCAAGGACATCTGGGAGATGTAGTTTTGGGGCTGAACAGCCATGTTTCCAGCTAGGGAGGCAAGGGGAAATGATATTGAGGAATAAGAATGGCCTTTGCTACAACATTGACTTGGCACTTTGCTATTTAGATATCATTTAAAAATCTATTATCTGGGCTGGTGCTCGTATGGTAGACAGGATAAGTAGCTTGTCCCAGGACAGACTGCATGCAGGCGGCAGAGCCAGAGGAGCTGAGAGGTGTTTGATGCTGTGCCCATGATGGGCTAGAGCTGGAGCTGCCTTCTGTGCAAACACCCAGTGGTCCTCCTTGTGTCAGAGAGCAGGGGGGATTCCAGTCTTCCCTCCCGAGTAGTCCAGTCTTCCCTGCTGAGTAGTGAGTGCCTTAAGCCCCAGGGCCTAGGGGTATTTTGAATATTGGGAATAACCTCCCCTCCCCCAGCATGGTACCTGGGACTCAGAAGCACTCAGTAAATTATGGAATTGATGACTCATTGTGGAACCTCAACTCTTCCGGTCTAATAATGATAACAGCCTGTATTCTCAAGGCATGTTACAATTTTAGTCTTTCCATCACTGTGGTTTCCAGCTAGCTTCATAGTTTTGGAGTAATCTACAGTTCACAAAGCCATATTCTTCAGGAAGGGCTTTCTTTGGCATATTTGGTTGTTGTTTAGTCACTCAGACTCTTTTGCAACCCCATGGACTGTAGCCCATCAGGCTCCTCTGTCCATGGTATTTCCCAGGCAGGAATGCTAAAGCAGGTTGCCATTTCCTTCTCCAGGGAATCTTCCTGACTCAGGGATTGAACCTGCATCTCCTGCACTGGCAGATGGATTCTTTACCTCTGAGCCACCAGGGAAGCCCTCCTTAGCATACACAAAGGATTCAACACTTGATGAAGCATTTTCGAGTGTCATGTCCCTTTAACCCTCAATGAATTTTGCAGAGCTTGGGATTATTATCCTCATTTTAGAGATGAGAAAACTGAAGTGTAGAGAGGCTTCAAACTTTCTGTAAAGGGCGAAGCTATGCCCCGACCCTGCCTGACTCTGAATGGCCATGGTCTTGCGATTACTCTATTTTTTTTTAACCTATTCATGGGTTTACTTTTGAAGACCTTTTAAAAATGGAAATATAACTGACCTACAGCACTATGTTAGCTCTGGGTGTATGAATAGTGATTTGCTATGTTTATATATTACAAATAATCAGCCAGTCTGGTTACCACCTGTCACTATAAAACATTATTAAGATTTCTCCATCGTGATCACTCCTTAGATATCAAGGAATCACCAACAGTGTGTGTGAAGCACTGTTCGGGAGACACCAATGTGACACCTGTTGTTAGAATCTCAGGAAAAGCTAGCTGCTGAATCAGCCAGCGTTGGGGCGTGTGTGAGTGTGTGCGTGTGTGTGTGAAGAGGGTGGCCCGCCTGTAGGCGGACGATCCGAGCACTTCCTACCCCAGCAGGCGTGGGTGTGGAAGGTACACGAGGTAGGGCGGGGAGGATGGGAGAGGGGCCCTCTCTCTGGAGGAGGCAGGCCGTGTTTTTGGATCTCTTGCCTCGGGGAACCTTCAGAAAGTGAAGACGCGTTCTCCTACTTGCCCTGCTGGACCTGGGGGAGGATGGAATCTGATTAAGATGCCTTCCTTCTCTATCACTTGTGAGGGCTGGATAGTCGTACCGTGGGGTAGGTACAACCTGGAACCCAGAGTCAGCAGACCCAGGTTCCGGGTCTGTTCCCCCTGAGTGTGACGTCTGGGCGGGACTCTTAACCACTCTCATGTGTGACGGGGTGATGATGACACGGCCTCTCTGATGAGGTGGTTGAGCGGAATGACCAAGGCGATGCACTTGCATGCGCTTTGCAAACCGTGACTCATTCTGTGTCCTTAAATGCACCTCTGTCTCCCTCACTAAGCTTATTATAGAACACGGGTGCGGAGGAGAAGGCGGGTGCGTGGGAGCTCAAATCCTGGCTGTGCCATCGACTTCCTGGGCACTTCCCCTCCCTGTGCTTTCATTTCTTAATCTTTAAATGAAGAGAGTAACAGAATCCAATAAACACAGTTGTGAACGTCTTATGAAATCATACACATAATAAGTTCTTACCAAGTGTTAGCTGTGATATTCGTGATGAATATTTTAAAATAACTAATTATGCTCCGAGGATTAAGTCATTTAGCAGAGGAAGGCATTATTTGCCTAAATGTATTTTTATCTATTATTAAATAAAAAAAAACTTGGCCACACTGTGGGGCATGTGGGAATCTTAGTTTCCCCACCAGGGATCGAACCCATGCGGTGGAAGTGCAGAGTTTTAACCACTGGATCGCTAGGGAAGTCCCTTATTTACTATTTTGAAATATGTGATTATTTTATTTTTATTACCATTAGTTTTAAGAGGATTTTCAAAGTTGAAACTGTAGGAATCAAGGCAGCTATTCCTCATTTAAAGCAGCAGATGGCGCTCACGCTGTTTAAATTTTGAAAAAGCTTGAAATACATACATATTCATATTTTCTATTTTTACCAGAAAGAGCAAGAAAAAAAGAAAAACTTAAAAAAGGCCATTGTCTGTGCCACAGGGAGATAATTAGGGTATGTAAAACAGCTGATAGAGTAATTAATAAGAGCAGTGACTTGAGAGTCTTGGAAAGCTCTACTGCAGAACTGCAGGAGAGTAATTGACCTCACCAACATAAGAAAAAAAATCACGAGTTCGCACACAGCAGGAAAAGGCTGTGTTCTTACTTCTGTGGATTTAGAACCAAACCGACATATCCTGCTGCTGCACTTCTGAGCCACACCTGGGAAGCCTTTGAAGCAGTGAGTTCAGAGAGGGCTGTATCTCCACCCCCTGTTCACAGGGACTGTGTTCACAGGGACCGAGACAATGAGGGAGCATAATAAATGCTTGGTAAACATGACGCCACCGCACAAGCAAGAGTCTCGAAATCCAGGCCTCTGTTCCATAAGCTAACCCTGGAGAGACTTGGAAATTCTGAGGTCTTCTCGCCACTGGGTGGTGTGCCCGACCCCCATCCCCATTGCCTGGATGCCGTTTGCCTTCTATGTGAAGTGAGGAGGTAGAAGCAGACACTGTGACCTGTACCGATTCCAGGTAGTCACATCCCCCACGTCAGGAGGAAAGGTAAGCAAGGGTGGGAGCAGTCGAGTTCATGCCCATTGCGTTGGAGAATCTGCATATTCTCCTGGGAAGGTAGCTGCTCAGTGTAGGGATGAGTGTTCTGAATTCTGGTTCTGTCTGGACTTGTTGCATAACTGTAAGTGGGTGGGCTCACCTTATGGTTTCCTCTTCTTCGACAGAGCAGCAGTTCCTTAATATTTGCTTGAATGGGTAATGGAATGACCCAGTGCTCAGTGCTTTATAGAAATAGACATGAATTCTAGGTGCTGAGTCTATGACGGGTGTTAGGGTGGCCAGTATGGGGGACAATCAGTTGGATTTTATCTCTAGTATATTCCTCCTCTGGCCCATTTTCCATCTCTACAGGTCTCCATCAAGTTATGATAGATAAGATAAAACCATCGCGGGTTGAAATTATCCTAAGCCAAAAATGCATTTAATACTGAACATCACAGCCTACTTTACACATGCTCGGAACAGGTCCATTGGCCTGAAGGTTAAAGTGTTAGTTGCTCAGTCGTGTCTGACTCCTTGCTACCCCATCCTTGCTACAGGCTCCTCTGTCTGTGGGATTCTCCAGGCAAGAGTACTGGAGTGGGCAGCTCAAGAGGAACAGTTCATCTCTGTGCTTTATCTTTTGAAGTGAAATTTTCCTGAAAGCTTTTTCCAGGCTATACAGAAGGGCTGGCTGTTTCCTTGGTTACAAAGATTCGCTCCCTGGTACAGAGGGGGTCCACATGGGCTACCTGTTGGTATCCAAAATGGCCAATTGCTAGTGTGTGTGTGTATTAGTATCTTAGCACTGTTTTAACAAAGCGCCACAAGGTAGGTGGTTTAAAACAGCAGAAATCCATTCTCACACAGGTCTGGAGGCTGGAAATTCAAAGTGAAGGGATGAACATGGCCCCGCTCCCTCTGAAGGCTTTAGGGAAGCAGCCTTCCTTGACACTTCCAAGCTCCGATGGCTAAATTTCTCTCTTTTTATAAACCCACCTATCACTGAATTAGATCCACCCTCATCCAGTAGGGCCTCATCGCAACTCGATTACACCTGCAAAGATGCTATTTCTAAATAAGGTCACATCCACAGGTTCCAGGTGGCTGTGAATTTTTGGAGAAGACTCTTAAACACAGCCAGTATGCATGTGGACTAGCTCCCAGACAGGCTTGGCACATTTCCATTATGGTCAGCCTCTCTGTTGCTGCCTCCACTCAGACCCCATGAATTCTCCTGTGCTTTCTGCTCAGTCGCTTCAGTTGTGTCCGACTCTTTGCGACCCCCCTGGACTGTAGCCCACCAGGCTCCTCTCTTCATGGGATTTCCCAGGCAAGAATACTAGAGTGGGTTGCCATGTCCTTCTCCAGCTCACATGCTTCAGGATTTTATAAAATACATTTATATACTTCAATTCATCCAATCATGTCAATAACCCCCAGATGCATTATTTTCACCCCACTGTCAGAAAGAAATGAAGTTTCAGAGAGGTTAAGAGAATTTCTGCAGATCACACAGCTGATGCATGGCAGGAACAAGTTTGTCTGGTTGTGTGCTCATACCATGACTGCCCATAACTTTTCACTAGAAAAAGCAGCATGATTCTTCCATTGCTTCCCTAAACCTCTTTCACTAATGAAGGAAAATGCCTTTTTTTTTTAAGCTTAAATTTGTTTGGCAATGCTCCCTGTCCAGAGATCCATCTATCAGTCAATAGCCCAATCAAACCAATAATATTGATTACCTACTCTGGACTCTGAGGACAGAGTGATGAATGAACTTCTATAATGCAGCAGCAGATAAGACAGATATGCAGACAAGTACACAGGTCAATAATTACTTACACTTTGTGATGGCTATTGGGAAAAGGAGCCAGGTAGAGATCTACTTTAGACTGGCATGGGGTCAGTGAGAAGGAGGGGAAGGTGGCTTGGAAACGGAGATCTGAAGCATGAGCAGGACTCAACCCAGGGAAGAGGAGGTGTGGAAATTTCCAGGCAGGGCAACCTTCCAAGTTTGGAGGGAGCTTGGTGGGCTTGAGGGGGTGAAGGGAAGTGGTGGAGCTGGTGGGGCAAGAAGGGAACCAGGGAGCTGGGTTGAGGAGGTGACTTTAGAAGTATGGCTGAGAGCGAATGGGAGCTGATGTTTTGAAGAGGGAGATGGGGAGAAGCAGAGGGGGTCAGAGAGACTTCGGATGGGAACCAACGGGTGAAAGTGCCTTCTTGGCTCTTTGCACGGACATGTGGGCTTGCACCTGCATTAGCAAACCTCCTTCCCATCCGTGGCTTACTTGCTCACATTTGTGTCCTCCGGGGAGTCACTGCAGATTGCATCAAGAAGGAGGGCCCTGTGCCCCAAGCACAACTTTGGGGCTTCTTCAGGGTCTGCAGCAACTCTGCATTCTGGGGACTGATGTCACTGTCTGTGTTAGCTGTCAGACCTTGTGAGACTGCTGTCAGATGAAACCAACTGGAGCCACAGCCTCCAAACCCCACAGAGTGCATTCACACTTCTACACGTCCATTTCTACACATGAGCAGACTTCAGAGAACTGTTTCCGTTCAGGTGGGAAAGCGACTCAATCCTGATGAGAAAGAAAGAGACTGAAGATGACGCCACTCGCTCCTTATCCAGATTCTTCAGGGCGTGGGGCATGTCCCTCTAAGAGAGCATGTTGATGGCCCTTTGGCTTGCTGCTGGGCTCCAGGCAGCAGAGGAAATCTGGGTGGGAGCAGCTCAGGACTGGGCAGAGACGTGTGTGTGGGATCCCAGACATCTTCAGAAATGAGAGAAAGTGAACACCTTTGACGTTTCATATGTATTTTCCACTGTTGTCCTAATCCAAGAAGCCACAACTGATGGCCTCTGTGCATGTGGTGTTGATGTGTGTCTGAGTGTGTTCGAGAGTGTGAAGGGGGCAAGGAGGCAGAGCGGGAGAAGCTGCTATCTGGGGAGATTTCCAGGCATGTTTGTGCTGAGAATCAAATTCAGAGTCAAGAACCATTTGTGGGGTATCTATTATGCCCCCAGGGACTCTGTGGAACACGTCCATCTATATTACCTTTTGGGTCCTTATGTAACTCATTCAAGTGGAAAAATTATGTTGCCCATTTTACAGATGAGGAAACTGAGGTTCACTGAATTGAATGGGCTGCATTCTATGCTTACCTCCATCATCACTCCCTTACTCTGTTGAAAGTCCTGCCATGCTTCCTCACCTGCCTCTGCACTCAGCTTCCAGTCCTTGAGGGATGGACTATGTTCCGAGTGCCTCTAACCCTGTGTCTGGTACATAGTAGGTGCTCACTGCTGTTTTTCAGTTGACTATTTGTTGAAGTTTAATGTATAGAGAAAATAAAGAAAAGTGTATATATTGTAACGATGCCTTGCATAACTATATATACATACTACAATAACTGATGAATCATCACAAAGGGAACACACCTGTGGCCAGGATTAAGAACCAGAGCTACTGTTACCCCAGAAGCCCCCACTGTGCTCTGTTCTGGTCCCCAGCCCCTCCCCTCATCTCTAGCAATGGTCACCATCATCCTGATTCTAATGCTATCATTCGGCTTTGCTTTTTTCTGAAATTGATGAGGATAAAATCATACATACATCTCATATTATGAATGTTCCTCCATTCTTTTTCGTTGTTGTTCCTCCATTCTTAATACTATGTATGTAGTGTTCCATTCTATGAACATAGCACCATTTACTTGTCCATTCTACTGTGGAAAGACTTTGGGTGGTTTCCAATCTTTGGTGATTACAAATAGGGCTGGTATAAATATTCCAGTATAGGTCTCTAGGTGAAAATGCTTACAGAATATTTGGTGACAAAAATAATTACTAGCTGAATGAGAAATCATGCCGAGTATTTTATAAGTGAAGCCCCTAAGTCCATTAGAGGGAAGTTCGTGGAGTTTGGGGGAGAAGTTGTACATATAAGAGGGCTCCTGGGAGGGAAGTCAAAGGAGGAGGCTCCACAGTGAGTGAGTCCACTGCAAGGTCTCAAAGGGAGGAGTGGGGTCAGGGTGGGAAGATGAGGCTCGAATGCCCAGCGCTGATGCTTGGTCCTCATCTGCTGGGCAGGAGGGAGTCCTGCGTGACTTTGAAGCTTGACAGCATGGTCAGTTTATTTTTTCTCTTTAATTTTTATGAAGGGAAATTGCATTGTCCATGGTTGCCATGGTGAGTTGGGGAAAAAACACAGGAATCAGGGAGCCAGGGTGCGAGGTCGCTGAAGTAGTCGAGCTGTGTGTTAATGAAGTTGTCGTGGATAGAAAGGACCTGCTGGGAGAAACATTGAGAAGAAATACGTAAAATACCAGTTACCAAGAAGAAGGCCAGGGAAAGGCATATTGAAATAGTTGAGCTTGGAAGACAGTAATGCACTTACTATTGCCAGGTGGGTTAGCAAATCCAGGGAAGTGGGCGAAGGGGCTGCATCTAATGGTTTCTGTTTCCTCAGTGACCTTGGAGGTGAGATATTTCTCTGCTCAGAGTGAGGGGGAGCCTCCATGGAGTTGGAGGGAGAGAATCAGGCAGAAAACAATGGATTCTGAATATAAGAAAGAATTATAAATCCCTAGGAAGAAGATTGAGAACTTCTAGAAAAATATCCTGATTGCTTGCAGTCAAGAGTTAAAACAGTAGCTCTCTTTCTAATCTGTCATTTGTAGCATTTTCATGTGAAATTTCTTGATTCCTTTCTATCTAGCCTGTTTGAAGCGTGGGTGTTAACTGGTTTTCCTGCTGTGTCTGTTTTATTGTTCTTTTCAAATAATCAGCTTTTGGCTTTCCTTGTCTTCTGTGGTATGTTTTTGTTTCCAGTTTATTAACTTTTCTTGTTTTATTATATATTTTCCTTTCTTTTCTTCAGATTTGTCCTGTTGTCTTCTGCCCAAATGTTTGCAAGCTTAGCTCCTTAATCTCCCATTTTTCTTCTTTTCTAATATAACATTTAGGGCTACAGTGTCCCTTTAGATGTCATTTCAGGTAAATGCCACAAGTTGGATGGATAGCATTTTTGTTATTATAGGGTCGCAAATATTTACAACTAATGTAAATATTTTCTAGTTTCCATCTTGATTCCTTCTTTGATCTTTGAGTTTTTAAGAAGTATATTTTATAATTTCTGACTATAATTTTCTTTTTGCTATTTTTTTCAATTAGTTGCATTGTGCTTGAAAACATAGTATACTTGCCTCTATGATATTAGGAAATACTGCTGATCACTATCTAGGTCAGGGATCAGCAAACTGTGAGCCAAATCCTGATCATGCCTGTCCTTGTAAATAAAGTTTTATTAGAAGGCAGCCATGCTCATTCATTGACATACTGTTTATGTCTGCTTTTGAGCCAGAACAGCTTAATTAAGTAGTCCTGACAAAGACTGTGTGGTCTGTGAAACCTAAAAAATACTTACTAAGCTGGCCTTCTAAGACAACGTTTGCCAACCTTTGAACTAGATCCATTATTTTAGTAGGATTGCAAAATGTTGGTTCTATATTGCTTTTAAAATAATTCTAGTTCTATAGTGAGAGTGTTAGTCACTCAGTCGTGTCTGACTCCGTGACCCTATAAGCCTGTCAGGTGCCTCTGTCAATGGATTTCTCAAAGCCAGAATACTGGACTGAATTGCCATTCCCTTGTCCAGGGAATCTTGCTGACACAGGGATTGTACCCAGGTCTCCTGCATCGCAGGCGGCGTCTTCACAGTCTGAGCTACCTGGGAGGCCTCTAGTTCTATAAATGCTCTTCATTTGCTAGCTGGGGTCCTTCTATAAGGAGTTTTCTCTACTCAACTATTGGGTTGCCTTGGGGTATTGTTTATATAGGAAAGGCAGGATAAATGCTTGATTTTTTCCCCCCTTTATTTACTAGTCTTCTAGAAGTGAATTTATTTCCTTCATTATGACCGTTTAAAGGTTACCGTTGTGATATACTGGAAGAGTTTCACTCTGTTGCAGTTATTTGCTAATATATTCACTACTGTAGTTTATATGTTTGGATATTGCAAATATATTTTCTGTTCTTGCAGTTATAATAATTCTTACCGTTGCTCAAATGGTTCCGTCTTTGGACAATATGAGGTTCTTGGACTGCGCTCCTGAATCTTTTTATGTGACCCTTGTCATCTTTGGCAACTTCTTTGCTCTCTAATATAACAAGATGCTCCAGGCTTACCTTATATATTTCCTGCCCCAGAAATGATAACTATTTTGACTCTCACTGGTGGGCTTATTCTACATTACCCCTTGAGTAGGCGATGGCATCCCACTCCCATATTCTTGCCTGGAAAATTCCATGGACAGAGGAGCCTGGCCGGCTACAGTCTGTGGGGTCTCGAAGAGTTGGACATGACTGAGCAACTCAGCATGCATTCTACATTTACTTTGGTATATGTTTGTACTTACTAAGAGCTATCACTTTATTCACTTACTTAGATCTATCACTTTATTATTTTTTTCCTTTGTTTGTTTTCTTTTTTTTGGCCATGCAGCATGGCTTGTGGGATCTTAATTACCCAACCAGAGATTGAACCTGGGCCCTCTGCAGTGAAAGCACAGAATCTTTACCACTGGACACCAGGGAATACCCTATTCTGTACTTTCTATTTGACATTTTTTACGCTTCTTTCCTACATTCTTTGCCTGTGTTTTAATTTACTTTAGTTTTCTTTACCCTCCTCTTCCCCTTACTTCCCATTTGGAAGTTATATTTTGTATTTCTAATCTTTTAATGCACACCCTTAATTTTTTAAAAAAGAAATATTTGTTATTTATTTGCTGGCACCAGGTCATTGTTGTGACATGTGGAATGTAGTTCCCTGACCAGGGATTGAACCTGGGCTCCCTTCATTGGGACTGTGGAGTTTTAGCCACTGGACCATCAGGGAAGACCCTGCTTACCCTTAATTTTAACATGCATCTTCATTAAACAGCTCTAGAGTTAAATATATCTCTGAACTCCTGAGAAATGCAAGGCTCTCAGATTACCGTAACCCCGGTCTCCCTCTTTAATCTCACATGTTATTGTCCATTATTTACATTTAGCCTTGTTTTTATATCAATTTAATCACTGGGACTTCACTGAATAATTGATTTATTATGGATTTGTAATTGCTGGTTTAGATTTGCCTGTTTTTTTAAAAGTACCAATTTCCTTGTTTACTATTCTTGCTAGAAAAAACCTCTCCCACTGCAGACTCTGTGTTGTGTCTGCTTCCTGGGGATCTGAATTAACACGGGCCTTCCTTGGCTGCCAGCGCTTTCTTCCTTTTGCTTTTCTTGTTCATCTGTCGAAAAACCCCTTCCCTTTCCTTTCCTGCTCCAGTACTGTTGCCTAGAGAATTCCATGGAGAGAGGAGCCTGGTGGGCTACAGTCCGTGGGTTTGCAAGAGTCGGACACAACTAAGCGACTTTCATTTCACTTTCTTTCATTTTCTTATTCTCTGTTCTTCTACCTCTGAACTACATAAAATGGAATAATTGATCTTGTGAGAACAGAGAGCGGATACTCAAAAATTTCATCCTGGAAGGTGTATTAGTTAGTGTTCTCTAGAGAAACAGTACAAATGGGATTGATATATGTGTGTGTATACACACAAATCCTATATATATACACACACACTATATATATGTATATGTGTGTGTGTATGTGTGTGTGTGTGTGTGTGTATATATATATATACATATACATATATATATGAGAGAGAGGGAGAGAGAGAGATTTTAAGGAATTGCCTGATGCAATTATTGAAGCCGGCAAGTCCAAGATCCGCGGAGCAGGCTGGCAGGCTGGAGCCCCAGGGAAGAGCTAATGTTGTAGCTCGATTTCAAAGGCTGTGAGGAGACAAGTTCCTTCTCCCTCCTGAGGATCTGTCTTTTTTCTTTGCCAACTGAATGGATAAGGCCCGTCTCCACTATGGAGAGTAATTTATGTAAATTCCTCTGATATAAATGTTAATCTCCTCTAACAAAGCTTTCACAGGAACATCTAGACTGTTTGACTGAAAACCTGGGGACCATGTCCAGGGAGCAGTGTGTGTGTGTGTGTGTGTACACACGCGTGTGCGTGGGGAGGGAGGGCACTCCTGGTTTTCAGCCCTGCCATCTCCCATGGGATTTGTGTTTCATCCCTGCAGCGAGTGTGCCTCCCATCCCTGAGTGTGGCTGTGTGGGGCCTCTAGAGTTCAGACTGAAGGAGGGGCCTAGAGATTGGGTGGAGGGGGTCCTGTAGAGATCGGACTGAGGCCCTGGCCTTTCAACCTTGGCAAAGATCCCTGAGACCAGGCTTGTGGTGGGGAGCACATGAGAAGAGCCACATGGGGGAGAGACTAGAGGGTCCTCCTGGGAAGACAGAAACTGCATAAGATTCCTGGGACCCTCATGGGGCTAAGCTGGGGGTGTGGGTGGAAGGTCCCAGTGGGACTGAATTTCCTGCCATCTTGGTAGGATGATGGCTTAAAGCAGATTAAAATTTAATGTAGAAAGCTGACATTTCTTATACCCCATCATCGGAATGTCTGTAATTTGCTTTTAAATACTTCTGTATCTCAGTGTGGTTTCATATATGTGTCAGTTAGTTTAAACCACATCCTGGGTGCAGTCAGTTCCATAAATCAGAAGTTCATCTCTGAGAAGTGGGCATCAAGTAATCTAATCAGAAAGCTCACAGTCCAGAAATGACCGTGAAAATCACTTTTGTTATGTTTTCCCTTTGATCAATACCAGGGACTTTGCTAATTATCTCAATGAGTTTAGAAATAGATTTCACTGGTGACATATGTGGGATAATTAATTAGCTTAATGAATGTAATGAATGTTAGAAAGGGGCAAAATTAGTGCTACTGACATTGTGTGAAGTGAAGTGATGTGTTGTTCAGTTGTGCCTGACTCTTTGAGACCCCATGGACTGCAGCCCACCAGGCTCCTCTGTCCATGGGATTCTCCAGGCAAGAATACTGGAGTGGGTTGCCGTTTCCTTCTCTAGGGGATCTCCCCGACCCAGGGATCAAATCCGGGTCTCCTGCACTGCAGGTAGGTTCCTTTCTGACTGAGCTATGTGGGTTGGTTTAAATATTTTAGAGGAAATTTCAATAATTGCATGGTCTATGAATCTAGTAAGCAAGATGTATATTGGAAAGCTGGATACCCAGGGAAGAGGTGATGTTGTAGCTCAAGTCTGGTGGCCATCTGCAGGCAGAATTCCCCCTTCCTTTGGGGGACCCCAGTCTGCTTTCTCTTAAGGCCTTCACCTAATTAGACGAGGCCCACCTGCTTTTTGGAGGGTAATGTGCTTTCTTTAAAGCCTACAGATTTAAATGATGAAGGTGAAAGTGCTAATTGCTCAGCCATGTCTGACTCTTTGCAACCCCATAGACCGCAGCCAGCCAGGCTCCTCTGTCCATGGGATTCTCCAGGCAAGAACACTGGAGTGGTTGTCATTTCCTTTTCCAGGGAATCGTACCAACCCAGGTCTCTCACATTGCAGGCAGATTCTTTACCATCTGAGCCACCAAGGAAGATTTAAATGTTAATCTCATCTAAAAAATACCTTCATAGCAACAATTAGATTGATATTTGAGCAATTACTTGAGTACTATATGGCCTAGCTAGGTCAACACTTAAAATTAACCATTGCAAGCACTGTCTGATCTGAGTCCTGCTTTCATATGATCTGGTAGTGAGCCTGTAAGGGAGTAGCTTACTCCACCCTGATCTTTAACCTATGGTAGCCTCTGAGCTACTATCACTTCCCCCAAAGAACCTAAAAGTCGTGCACTTCCAAGCTGTCAGATAATAAATGTCTTGGACCTTGTAGTCCTACCATCTCTGACTCAATTACTGAACTCCACCATGATATATGAAAGTAGCTGTAGGTTACATGTAAACAAATTAGCCTGATCTGTTCCAATAAAACCTTACTGATGGAAATGAACATTTGAATTTTATGTAATTTTCACAGGTTCTTCCTGTTCCTCCTCTTTCTGCTCCTCTCAACCATCTAACAATAGCAAAAGCATTAGTAGCTCTCAGGTGATATAAAACAGGGGGTGGGAAAGGGTAGTTTGCCTTCTTTGCTCCATCCCACTGCTGTCTCTGTGAAAATTCACCTACTGTCTCTCATTCTCACATCCTACTTATATCTGGGTGTCACCTAGGTATTTAATAAATCAATCTGGTAGCTCAAGACATAATAGCTTCTTCCGAAAATATGCTTTTTAATTGCGGCTTCTGGGGAGAATTTCTTCCTCAAAGAAGCTACAATGGTAAAATATCCTTTGAGGGTACTGGGGAATTTTTTAATTTAAAAATGTTGTTTATTTATTATTTATTTATTTTAAAATTTATATTGGAACATAGTTGATTAACAATGTTATGTTAGTTTCAGGTATACCACAAAGTGGTTCATTATACATATGTATATATATATTCTTTTTCAAGTTTTTTCCCATTTAGCTTATTACAGAATATTGGCCAGAGATTCCTGTGCTATACAAGAGGTCCTTGTTGGTTATCCATTTTAAATATAGTAGTGAGGCTTCCCTGGTGGCTCAAGTAGTAAACAGTCCACCTGCCGATGCAGAAGATGCAAAAAACGCGGGTTCGATCCTGGGGTTGGGAAGATCCCAGGGAGAAGGAAATGACAACCTGCTGCAGTATTCTTGCCTGAAACATCACGCGGACAGGGGAGCCTGGTGGGCTACAGTCCACTAGGTCGCAGAGAGTCGGGCACGACTGAGCACCTGAACACACACTGCAGTGTGCACTGTCTTTTTGTTTTCTCTCTTTTTTCTGGAAGCGAGCTTTAGTAATGTACCATAGAATGAGAGCCACAGAAGAGTGTTAGAGATAGAAGATTCCTTAGATGATCCCTTTTTGTTAAATCATGGATTTGTTCATCCATTCAACATCTATTGAGTAACCTAGGAGATCTACATCCCTGCTCATAGTAGAGAATTTTTAGCAAATGACAAGTCAAAGCTTCCACCTTGGCGGGTCTTCTCAGTTTCTCTGACCCTCTCCGACCCTCAGAAACTTTAGGTTCAGAACAGGAGTTATTACTAAGGAAATCTCTGAGTTTTCCCTTCTCCCAAGAGAGTGAGCTAGTTCTTCCTCTGAGTTACCCCTGAATCTATCACCTTTCCATTTCTGCCTCTATTTTATTGATTAATAAACTTATTTCCCTCTCATTTGTCTACCCTGCTAGACACTTAGCATCTTGAGAAGCTAACCACATTCATTTCTACATGTCAGAACCTGATACACAGTGGGCTCTCATTTAACACGGGCTGAACTCATGTACTCAGGTAACAAATATTTTTGAGCCCCTACTATGTGCCAGACACTGTTCTGAACAGTGAAAGCAACAAACAGAAATTCTTACCTCCTAGAGATTCTGTTGTCATGGGGTAGGAGGTGGGAGACAGAGAAGCTAAATAAGTGAGCATATAGTAGGTTAGAAGGTGGTAAGTACTATGAAGAAAAGAAGGCAGGCCAAAGGGGGCAGGGGGTGGCTGAGGGGTAGGGGTGGGATTGTCATTATAGATTGGATGATGGGGAAAGACTGAGAGGTGGTGAAGAGAGCCACATTGTTATCTTGAAGAAGTATTTTCCGGGAGAAGGAAAGCAAGTGTAGAAGTTTTGAGATGGGTTGTATGTCTGGAATGCCCTGGAAAAAGCACAGAGACCAGTGTGGCCAGACCTGAGTGAGCAAGGGAAAGGAATGAGCTTTTTGCATTGATTTGAAAGATGAAGGCGACTGGATGACTTCTGGAGACATGGAGACAGAAAGGGAAACTGAGGCTCAGAGAGGTGAGTGACTCTTGCAGGATCAAACAGCATAGCTGGTCAGTGTCGGATCGGAGTCCTTGGGGCCAGACCCCAATCTCTGCCACAGAGGACACTGCCCAGACGCTCCCGAAGTGGGCTCAAGTCTCCAGAGGGCCCAGCACCCTGTTACAGAGACAAAAGGCCTCTGTGTCTTACAAAACCACATTCTTCTGTCCTGACCTGAACAGAAGGGAGAATAAGACTCAGCCAGATACTGTGTCCTGGGAGACAGTGTCAGTCAGAGTCCAGCCACCGGCAGCAGTTCTGCAGTTCCTCATGTTTCTTTCTGCTGGGATGTATTTTTCTCTCTCTGAAACCTTTTAGTGTATGACAAGGCATTGCCCCAGGTGTATCCCAGAACACAAGTCTTTGCTAACGTGGTTAGACAGCCACTTCGCTTCAAAGCCAGGGACTGCTCCAGGGGATGAAACCACTTGGAGAGCATTTTCTATGTGCAAAATATTGCTCCGACATGTTATCATTTACTGGTGCCAACAGATGAGTGAGATTGGAGGTGCTGTACATTCGAGAGGAAGATGAAGGCCAAGAAAGCTGCTGATTCAGTGGTGGTCACTCTTACTGTCCCACCACCACCACTACCACCATCATTTTTGTTTGTGGCAAGGTTTGGACAAGCATAGTCATGGCTCATGTCTGTAAGAAATTTACAATCTGGTTGGGCAGAAAAGTGTTTTTACTCTTTCAGCCACATATTCATTCAATAATGCCTCCATTCTGCAAGACTTTATTGAGCGACTGTTGTATTCCTGATAATTATTGGACATCAAATATGTACTCCCTGTTCTGGAGAGAAGGAGAAGTCTTTAGGAGGAGAGGAACTTTGCTTAGTCTTAAAGAATGGACAGGATTGTATGTGGGAGGCAGAAAAATGGGGGACATTTAGTTCAGGCTGAGGGAGCAGCTAGTAAATAGTGGAGGAGGTAAGAAAGGGAGTGTGTTTCCAGGGAAGGCTGGGGAGACTGGCTTGCCTGGAACACAGGAGATGAGGGCTGGAGTGTGTGGAGGTGAGGGTGTTGGGCAAGATAAGGGTCAGATTTGCATGCCATGAAAGGCTGAAAGGCTCTTTTTCCTCAAGTGACTAGAAGCAGGGGAGTGACACGATTAGACACAGTTTTTAGGAAGATTAACGTTCCTCCTTTATGGAGCACCCTTGCCTCTTTCACTTCTTGATGTAGGAGTCTGATGACGTGACTGGAAGGGAGGCGGCTGCAATAGAAATCTCCCAGGACTCAGTTTGGAGTCTTCCAGGAGGCAGCACAAGGTCACCATCGGAGGACCCAGATGTGGGGGCCGCACACCTGAACTCCCCAGTAACAGGGCCTTGCAAAGTGGGGACAGTAGTGATCGAAGGCAGGTGCTACTCGGCACCGCGGTCGTGGGGGCGTTGTCTCAGCTCCTCTTTCTTTGTAACTGAAGAAACAAATTTGCTTTCTAGAATCTTTATGTGGAACTTCTTCAGTGTCAAGCTTCAACCCTTAAGTTCAATCTTCAAGCCTGCCCAGCAATCTGATTTTGTGCAAGTCACCTCGTCTCTCACGGCCTCAGTTTCTTCCTTTGTGAAATGGGATTTGACCTCGAATATGGCTTCTGAAGTTCCTTTCTTTCTTTTTTTTTTTTAGTATATGTGCTGCCAAAGCGAGCACCTGAAGTTCCTTTTGATTTGACCTGCTTGATGTCTTCTATTCAGTTCAGTTCAGTTGCTCAGTTGTGTCCGACTCTTTGCGACCCCATGGACTGCAGCATGCCAGGCCTCCCTGTCCATCACCAACTCCTGGAGCTTGCTCAAACTCATGTCCATTAAGTCGGTGATGCCATCCAGCCATCTCATCCTCTGTCATTCGCTTCTCCTCCCACCTTCACTCTTTCCCAGCATCAGGGTCTTTTCCAATGAGTCAGCTCTTCGATCAGGTAGCCAAAGTATTGGAACTTCAGCTTCAGCATCAGTCCTTCCAATGAATATTCAGGACTGATTTCCTTTAGGATTGACTGGTTTGATGTCTTTTATTAATGTATGAACTGTGAATTTCCAGATGTTCAAGCTAGATTTAGAAAAGGCAGAGGAACCAGAAATCAGATTGCCAACATCTATTGGATCATCGAGAAAGCAAGAGAGTTCTGGAAAAACATCTACTGCTTTATTGACTACGTATGCCAAAGCCTTCAACTGTGTGGATCACAATAAACTGTGGAAAATTCTTAAAGAGATGGGAATACCAGACCACCTGACCTGCCTCTTGAGAAACCTGTATGCAGGTCAGGAAGCAACAATTAGAACTGTACATGAAACAACAGACTGATTCCATACTCCTTTGAGTGTATCAAGGCTGTATATTATCACCCTGCTTATTTAACTTATATGCAGAGTACTTCATGAGAAACGCTGGGCTGGAGGAAGTACAAGCTGGAGTCAAGATTGCTGGGAGAAATATCAATAACCTCACATATGCAGATGACACCACCCTTATGGCAGAAAGTGAAGAAGAACTAAAGAGCCTCTTGATGAAAGTGAAAGAGGAGAGTGAAAAAGTTGGCTTAAAGCTCAACATTCAGAAAACTAAGATCATGGCATCTGGTCCCATCACTTCATGGGAAATAGATGGGTAAACAATGGAAACAGTGACTGACTTTATTTTTTTGAGCTCCAAAATCATTGCAGATGGTGACTGCAGCCATGAAATTAAAAGACACTTGCTCCTTTTTTGGAAGAAAAGCTATGACCAACCTAGATAGCATATTAAAAAGCAGAGACATTACTTTGTCAACAAAGGTCTGTCTAGTCAAAGCTATGGTTTTTCCAATAGTCATGAATGGATGTGAGAGTTGGACTATAAAGAAAGCTGAGTGCTGAAGAATTGATGCTTTTGAACTGAGGTGTTGGAGAAGTCTCTTGAGAGTCCCTTGCACTGCAAGGAGATCCAACCAGTCAATTCTAAAGGAAATCAGTCCTGAATACTCATTGGAAGGACTGATATTGAAGTTGAAACTCCAGTCCTTTGGCCACCTGATGTGAAGAACTGACTCTTTGGAGAAGACCCTGATGCTGGGAAAGATTGAAGGCAGGAGGAGAAGGGGATGACAGAGGATGAGATGGCTGGATGGCATCACTGATGCGATGGACATGAATTTGAGTAAGCTCTGCGAGTTGGTGATGGCTAGGGAAACCTTGCGCACTGTAGTCCATGGGGTCTCAAAAAGTCAGACACGACTGAGCGACTGAACTGAACTGATTAATGTGGGTCTGTTAACACAGGTTTCAAATTCTGCTGCTTACACGTTCCTACTTGCCAGAAGGTGGCAGTATTGAGTTCTTTAGCAGTACAAACAGCTCTTCGTTTGCTTCAAGTTCTGGGACACCCAAGTTGGAGGCTCAGATACTTTGAATGTAAACTTTTGGTTGCAGGGGGTCTGTTTGTAGGCTTTGGCTACTCTTCACCCTCTTCCCAGCCCTTCAAAGTGACCCAAGCTGACATCTGGTTCATCCCTTTTCAAGCATCAAAGTGCCGATCTGCGTTGTCCCTTGACTCCTGGCCCCCAGCCTGTGTTCTGTGAGCATCCAGGGCATGGGGATGCTGGAGTTCTGAGACCTGGCCTCCACGGTGATGGCTGGTGCAGGTTACACCGGAGATCAGACTGGCAGAGGGCCCTAGCAGTAAGAGTGCTTGGTCTGACCAGGACTCACCAGACCATTCCTCGTCCCTTACCTCAGACTCAAGCCCCACCTCCCTTCCCCCTGCTGCCTGCTATTCCCTTACTGTTGGAACCCTCAGGTCTGGCTCTCCAGGCCCAGCTGACAGCTTCAGGCTTCAGGCTGCGGCCGAGAGTCCCCCGTCACCTGGGTTTTGGTGGGGCGGATGGTTTGTGTGTCCGCTGTGTCTATCAGAAGTGAGGCCTGGGGGCAGCAGGGATGTCCTGTCCACCAATAACTTGAGGTGTGAGGCCTAGATGTGGTAGGCCAGCTGTCACCCATCAACGCTGATCAGTGTCACATCCTCTCAGACACGGACTGTTGATGAGGGTGGACCTGGAGCTGTCTTGCAAAGACCAAGGCTTCCGAATGACCGTGATGAAACCAGGCAGTATCCTCATGTAGGGACAGGGTCCCAGGGGAGTCTGTTCTTCTCGGCTCAGGTCCTGGGACCATCAGCCTCCCTCTCCTTTAGGAGCTGCCCACACCCACCAGATGCCCAACCCTGAGGGTACCATCTTCCCCTGAAGCCCAGCTGAGGAACCTGAATCTGAGGAACCTGGTCACACCAGCCTGCTGTATAATATATAAAATATTTACACATTAAATATTACATTTGTTATATTTTATATAAAATGAATATATTATTATTTAATATATATTCACTTATTTTCATTTACTTTTCTATCTATCTATATGTATACATATATACAAATGTTTGGATGCTTGGCTTTTGACTTCAGGCCATGATGTTTTGTTGTATGTATGTCATTTCATGTCTTGCCATTGGTATATTTTTTTGCACTTTAAGAAATATGGGATAATTATTAATATTCCCCTTGAACGGGAGACTCATGTGGACCTAGGTTCTGGTGATATTTTCCTTTGGTTTAGTTTCCATCACCTTGATTCGATAAATCTCTTTAAAAGACACTTAGTATTTCCACAGTTCTTGGATAATAATTCTCTTTTCTTCCTGGAATCCTATGTCAACCACTTAAGAGCACATTTGGGTGGCAACCTTCTGGCCATGGTGAAACAATAATAAGAGAATATTCTCAGGTCTTAGGGCATCAGGTAATTCTGCAAATCTTTTTTTTTTTTTTTTCACTCCATACAAACTTCATGGAAATAGGTACCTACTGTACGTACTCTACGAAAAGCCAGAGGAGCAATGATCTTACTCAGAAATAGCGAGGTGATTTGAATGATGGAAAATAGAATTATTTTGATTTTGGAGTAATAATAATACCTTTTCTTTGTGTAATATTTTTGGTTTTTCAGAGCAACTTCATATGTATTATCTTATTGTGGCATTACCAAAGTCTAGGAGTATGCATATTGAATGCTATTAATCACCATTTCTTAGTTAAGATAAGAAATCCAGAGCCTTGAGATGTTGCTGCTGCTGCTGCTGCTAAGTCACTTCAGTCGTGTCCGACTCTGTGTGACCCCATAGACGGCAGCCCACCAGGCTCCCCCGTCCCTGGGATTCTCCAGGCAAGAACACTGGGGTGGGTCGTCATTTCCTTCTCCAATGCAGGAAAGTGAAAAGTGAAAGTGAAGTCGCTCAGTCGTGTCCGACTCTTAGCGACCCCATGGACTGCAGCCTACCAGGCTCCTCCGTCCGTGGGGTTTTCCAGGCAAGAGTACTGGAGTGGGGTGCCACTGAGATGTTAGAGAATTGTAAAAGCTTCTACTTATTAAAAAGACAGTCTTCCTCTTCCCCCTATATCCCTCTTCTTCCGTGAAGGAACTGGGAGTGGAGACAGAAGAGATAGGGGAGGATAGGACTGAACACAGCACCTCCTCTCCCTGACCAAGTCCTTCAGACTGATGGTGAGCACTGAGGTGGGGGAGGTGTGAATGCCAAGTTAAACATGATGCTATGTGTTCAACTGCACTGGGCTGTGTTTTTTAACAGTTAAAAAGGCCTGAAAAGCTACGGACTATCCCTGAGGGATGGAAAAGGAGAGAGGATATGGTAGCATTGAAGGTAGGACTCGGAGGGAAAAATAGGCTTCCTGCTCATACTTCACCAGGTTTAGCCTGTTTGAACACTGGCCGTACTTCTTATTTAGCTACTTATCACACATACAACCATACAGATCACAATACTTCTTTTTCTCAGTGGTAGATTCCTCAGTTTAGGTACTGTTATGTATGTGTCCTGCATGTAGTCTTAAGGCTAAAGTGTGTATTATAATGATGGTTTCAAACTTCAGTGCTTGAAGGAGCCAGACAGGGGGCAGAAGTGAAGGAAGCAAGACTAGTTGGGCCTGATGGAACAGAGAGCTGATGCCTTATTTCAATCTGGCCTGTTGTCTTGCAGAAACTGCAGGGGAGGGAGTTTAGATGGATGGGCAATGGGCGTGAGTGGCAGACACTTAGATTGACGGCCACCACAATACCACGCTTCCATCCCCATGGTACCCTGTACTAATGGCCCTAATTCTTTACTCCTCCTTGTATCCAGTCCTTTTCTGTATAATTTACAGTGTCCTCTCATTACAGTTTGGATGCTTTCTTATTCCTGGGCTCATCTCACTGCCATGACTTGTTTGGGCCCAATGGTATATTAGCAGCTGAGACACAAATAGAGGCTTGAGAGAGTTTGTCCTCTTGCACCTCTGCCGTCCCCAGGAGGAGACCCTTCCTGAGCTACCCCCATCCCAGGAGGGGAGTAAGAGAAGAGGGCACAGAACTGGACCACAGCAGGCAAACCCATCCTCGACCAGCTGGCCCTCCACTGACCTGCAGATCATGAAAATGAAAGATGACTGTTGTAAGTCCCTGGGCTTTGGGGTGGGTGGTTATGCAGCGATTTTGCAGCAGTAGTTAAAGGAATATAATTCCCACGACACTGATAACAGGGCACTGTTTCCTGCTGGGCCTCTTAGTGGGCTCAGATTCCTCCACTATTAGTCCTTGGGAATCAGCAGATTGGTCCCCAGACTCCCAGGAGGTGCCGGAGCCTCTGAAGGTGGCCCTGGGTGTTGGCTGTGTTTACGATGCCAGTGGGTGCCCCTTCTTCCTTCCTTTGTTCTGTCTGCGCTGTCCTCAGAGGGCAGGTGGCCTGGCCCCCAGGAGCCCCTTGGCACTCCCAGGATATCCGATTTAGTCTACCGTGTCCCTTTTTTCAGCATTTGTACTGGAGGCTTTTTACAACTTCAAAGAGCTTCTCACCCACATTCACTAATTAATTCATTACTCCTGTGAGTCAAACCAGCAGCAGTGAGGGGAGAATGTTATTAGCAAGCAGACCAGAGGCTCATTATTTAGAATAGGTTGCTCAGAGTCAGGCTTCCTCTGCTGGAGCTGTTAACCCCTTCTTGGCTGACAGGGGCTATGCAGGCAAGTGTGTACCAGGGTCGGAACCTATCAGGAACTCGTTGGTATCAAAGCACCTACTGTGTGCTCAGCTAGCCACCCTGGGTGCCGTGGGGCTAGAAGAAGTTGTGAAACATGTCTTCTGACCACCAGGACCCGCATCTAGTAGAGCACAGGCTCTGGAGTCATGTAATCCTGAGTTTGAATCCTGGCAATTTATAAGCTGCGTGACCTTGGGCTAAGGAGCCCCTGTGAACTGGCTTCCTTGTCTGTAAAATGGGAGACTGTTACCTCTTTAGGGGCAAAGTGAGGATAAGCAATATAATGCACATAAAAGATGCAGGGAAAGGCCTGGCAGCCAGTGATGATGCTCAGTCGTGCCGGGCTCCGTGCGACCCCATGGACTGACAGTCCCAGGCTCCCATGGGATTTCCACTGGAGTGGGTTGCCATTTTCTCCTCCAGGGGATCTTTCCTACCCAGACATTGAACCTGAATCTCTCGTGTCTCCTGCAATGGCAGGTGGATCCGTTACCACCGCGCCACCTGGCACCCAGTGAGTGCTCCACAAACTCCAGTTTTTACTGATGTCACCCAGACCAAGGTCTTCTTGCACATCTCCCATCCCAAGCCTGGTGCAGGTTACAGGACAGCATGGCCGAGGAAAGATACCTGACGGAGAGAGCTGCTTCGGGGTTGTCTTTATTTCAGCAGTGAGACGAGGGAGCAGAGGGGGAACCCGAAGAGCTCGAGGGGTAGGAGGAACACCAGGAGGATGCAAGCATGTAGGGGCCTAGGCAGAGTGGTGAGCGTGGTGAGGGGAGAAGGCGGCAGTGAGCCAGCAGACAAGAGATGGTGTGGGATACAGACTGAGCACACTCACCCATTTAGTCACCCAGTGGTTACTAAGGGCCTGGGGTGGCCATGAGAATGCCCCACTCAGGTCTACGGCCATACCACCCTGAACGCGCCCGATCTCGTCTGATCTCGGAAGCTAAGCAGGGTCGGGCCTGGTTAGTACTTGGATGGGAGAATGCCCCACTCAGATCTCCTCCTGCGGGGCGCCAGACTGACTGCCCAGCCTCTCCCCCACCAGTTCCCCCCTGCCCCCACCCTCAGGTCACCCACACCTCGGTGCTGAGGGTATGTTTCTCCTGGGCTGTTACCTGCCAGTGATTGCTGATGGCAGGCTATCCCCTGGGGGTGCGGGACTCCTCTGCTCATCACCCCTTCAGATGGCTCAGCAGGTAAATAACCCACCTGCAATGCAGGAGGGGCTTGCCTGATAGCTCAGTTGGTAAAGAATCCACCTGCAATGCAGGAGACCCCAGTTCAATTCCTGGGTTAGGAAGATCTGCTGGAGAAGGGATAGGCTTCCCACTCCAGCTTGTGGCTCAGCTGGTAAAGAATCTGCCTGCAATGCAGGAGACCTGAGTTTGGTCCCTGGGCTGGGAAGATCCCCTGGAGAAAGGAAAGGCTACCCACTCCAGTATTCTGAACTAGGGGGTTCCATGGATTGTATAGTTTGTGGGGTCACAAAGAGTCAGACACGACAGAGCGACCTTCACACACAGTGGACTTGTCTCAAATGCAGGAGACACAGGAGACTCAGGTTTGATTCCTGGGTGGGGACGCTCTCCCAGAGGAGGGCACAGCAGCCCGCTCCAGTACTCTGGCCTGGGAAATCCCAGGGACGAGGAGCCTGATGGATCACAGTCCATGGTTTCCAGAGAGTCGGACAAAACTAAGCTTACCTAGAGATATCCCCAGCACACCTCTTACACTTCTAGCTGTTTCTGTTTTGACTTCCCTGAGGATCCAAACTAAGGTAGCACCTAACATGTCATGCACTGTTTTATGCACGGCCTTGGGGGTACTATGGTCTTTAATGTCATGTGGCAGGAATGGTGGAGACTACAGAGGACTAATAAGAAAACAAAGGAATAAATATGCTCATTTTAGACAATGAAACCTGCTACAAAGAAAACAAAATGGGAAACTGCTTTAGTTGCAGGGTAAGAAATTGGCCTTTGAAATGGTGATACCAGAACATTATAAATATGCTCATTTTAGATAATGAAACCTGCTACAAAAAAAAAAAAAAAGGGAAACTGCTTTAGATTACAGGGTAAGGGAATGGCCTTTGAAATGGTGATACCAGAACGTTGAGGCATCAGCTATGCAAGTGATGGAGTCAGGGTGTGTGAGGATTAATTGTATGTCAACCTGGCTGGGCCACAGTGTCCAGATATTTGGTCAAAATTCTGGATGTTTCTATAAGGATGATTTTAGCTGAGATTAACATTTAAATTGGTGGGCTTTTTATTCTTCTTCTATTTTTTGGTCTCCCTATGTAGCATTTGGGACCTTAGTTCCCTGGCCAAGGATGAAGGCCATGCCCCCTGCAGTGGACTGCCAGGGGAGTCCCAAATTGGTGGGCTTAGATCATCAACAGATGAATGGTAAAGATGTGGTCCATACACACAATGGAATACTACTCAGCCATAAAAAAGATCTAAATAATGCCATTTGCAGTAAATGTGGATGGATCAAGAGATTATCATACTAAGTGAAGTTAAGTCAGACAGAGAAAGAAAAAATGGCACAACGGAACTTATTTACAAGATAGAAATTGACTCACAGACATAGAAAATGAACTTATGGTTACCAAAGGGGATAGTGGAGGAGGGGTTTATAAGATACATATTATTATGTATAAATTAGATAACCAAAAAGGACCTACTATATAGCACAGGGAACTATATTCAGTATCTTGTAATAACCTATAACAGAAAAGAATCTGAAAAGGAATATATATATAATGTATTAATGTATGTTATGTATATAACATATTATATATTATATATGTATATATTCCAGAGGCCCCAGAGACAGCACAGCCCTACTGATACTTTGATTTAGTAATTTCAGCCTTCAGAACTGTGACAGAATAAATTTCTGTTGTTTTAGTTCCCTGAGTTTGTGAGAATTTGTAGCCCTAGGAGGTTAAAACAGGCATGATCAACCCAAGGTACATCCGTTTCTCCTAAAAGCCAAGGTTCTCATTTGTCTGGGGAACATGCACTGCCTGGAATACCTGCTTTATTATGGGCTCCATTCCCTTCCCCATTGGTTTTAAATTTTCTATGTTTCCATCTTGGGAGGAGGGAAATGACATGGTCTTGGGAGACAGACATACCAGGATTTGAAACCTGGCTTCTTGGTTCCCTTGCTGTGTGATTGCTGAGTCTCAGTTGATTTCAGGCTTCTTGGGGACTGGAGGTTTTAATTTATGTAGAATAGTGAACACTAGCCTTGGGACCTGGTATGTGCTCCACTAATGCCCTTTACTTGACTTAGTCTAAAGATCAGACTGTGGAGAAGCAGGTGGCAACTCACTCCAGTGTTCTGGCCTGGGAAATCCCATGCATAGGAGCCTGGTGGGCTGCAGTCCATGGGGTCACAAAGAGTTGGGCATGACTTAGCAACTAAACAAAAACAAAAGTTCAGAAATTGGATCAGATTTGTCTTTGCATTCCTTTAAGGGTTTCTTAAGGGGAGCAGTGTAAACTAGTAGTTTGGAATTAAAATATACACACTATTACACATAAAATAGATAACCAACAAAGATCTACTGTATAGCACAGGAGACTATGCTCAATATCTTACCTATAAGGAAAAAGAAACTAAAAAGGAATATATGTATATACACACACACATACATAAAACTGAACCACTTTACTGTATATCCTAAACTAACACAACATTGTAAACCAACTATATTTCAAGAATTTTTTAAAATAATTTTTTAAGAGCTGGAAAAGAAAAGAAAAAAAGAGTTTCTGAAAATAATACATTTGCAATAAACATTTGCTGTTGGTTGTTTGTTGACTGATGGTAGACATATCTATTTATGGAGTAACAGCTGTATGCCATGCATTCATATCCATGCTTAAAGTATTAATTTAATCCTTACGGAAATTCTAAGACACAGACAGTATTATCATTGCTTTCCAGGTTAGAAAAGAAAGGTGATGCTATGATTGGCACCGAGATCTAATCCTGAGTCTACTCTGCTACTTCTAAAGGTAGAGACCCTTTAGGAAGGAAAGATGGATTCCTTCACGCTCTTACCATCAGCTTCCTGACAGCAGGCCTACATCCTTCCTACTGCGATCTGTCTATGTCCCGCTAACCCCTCTCCCCACTCCCTATCCTTGCCCAGTGCCAGTCTCTGGCCTGATTCCACTCCAGTTTTCCCATCCAGCCTTTCTTTCCCTTGTTTTTCCCACGGTGTGTATAGGGTTAAAAGTCTATTGCTAAACCCGTGTCTCTTCATGGATCTTTTCGCATAACGTTTAATCGCTGGTAATGACTGCAACCCGGCGGCGCTCATCTCGTGAACTTCACCCTGGCGTTTCAATTAGTTGTGCTGATTGCTGGGTTTGGGTATTTCATGTATTGGTGAGGAAGCTTAGCCTATGAGCCGTCAGCTAAGGGACTTATTACCATGGAGCTTCTTGCGGGGAATCAATAACCTCATTACAGCTTCTTTTGCTCTGGTTGAGAGAAAGGAAGAAAAGTTGACTCTCTCAGGCAGTTTGTGTGGGTAGGGCTGGTGCCTATGACGACCTGTGAACCCTTCCCACCCACCCCCAACCCCACCTCTCCATCCCTCCTTTCTTCTCCATCTCTTCTCTTCACCCCTCTCTCCGCTCTCCTACCATCTCCTTTCTCCCCTTTCCTAATCTTGCCTCTTCTTTCCCTTCTTTCATTTTGTCTTTCATTCTTCTTTCTGTTCTTGGCTAAAGACTTTGATGGAAATAATAGTAACTTAGTGTTCCCAGGCCTCACATGTTCATGAGTATAAATAAGGTCACATTAACAGTTGAACCTGGAATTTACACACACACACACACACACACACACCCCTGCGAAGTCCAAGTCCTTTCTTTCTCTAGGTAGCCTTGAGTTTTTGAAATGTCTACTTTCCAAATACACGCTGGGCAACAAGCATGAGGAAGGAGCAAGGAGAAAGATGGGCTTTAATTCTAAATATCTGTAGTTTCAAATTCCTACTCCAGGATTTATTAGCTCTGTGATCTTGAGTAAGTACATATACCTTTTAGGCTCTTGGTTTTCTCATCTATAAAATGAGAATAATAAGCCCTGTATCATAGAGTTGTCAGAGGACAAGAGAATAAAAATGTACAGAGAAAAGTTACTGACAGGTATTTTGATTACTCTTACTTTAAATACCACAGGCTTTTTATCATCAGCAATGTCTAGCAATCTGTCCTTTCTTCCTTCTTTCACGTCTTTGTTCTATAAACTTTTACTGATAACGTTATTGCTAATAAGTGATTAAGGAGAAGCACCTCCCTTCTACACTTAGCCTTGAGATTCTGGGACTGCGACTCTGCAAGGCTGGGTGGGGCAGAGAGGAACTGCTTCTGGCTGTGATGTTCCTGGGGTTTCCTGTGGCTTCCGGTTCTGTGAGCAGCTCCTGGACGCGGCAGCGCCCTCAGGTGGCAGCATCTAAAGCCAGTGTGCAGTGGATCCAGCCTCATCCTTGTTGTTCAGTCGCTAAGTCATGTCCAACTCTTTGCCACCCCATGAACTGCAGCAGGCCAGGCTTCCTTGTCTTTCACTGTCTCCCAGAGTTTGCTGAAATTCATGTCCATTGAGTCAGTGATGCCTTCAAATCATCTCATCCTCTTCTGCCCCCTTCTCCTCCTGCCGTCAATCTTCCCCAGCATCGGGGTCTTTTCCGGTGAGTTGGCTCTTCAGCTCATCAGGCGCCACCTCAAAGACAGGGCTCGGGCAGCGCCCCTCCTCTGACCTGAGTCCCAAGCCCACGGGGTCTTCCTCTGAGCTCAGAGGTGCCAGCCTCAGAGCAGCGGTGTTCTCTTCTCAGAGTTTCACGTCCATGGGGCCCCTTCTCTAAGTTTCCAACTTTTAATAATTAATCATTTCAGCCTCTTCCCTTGGTTAATTGAAACCTAGGTGATTACTTTAGAATTATCTTTTTATTCTTTTAGTTATCAAGTTAATAACTTTTTGGCTAGTTAATAATGTTTAATTTTCATTCTGTTTCAATAGCTGCTGTGGTTTCTGATTGGACCCTGATTTATACAAGAGCCAAGCAGGGACCAGGCACTATTTTGGGCTCTGTGTAAACAGCAGTAAACAGAATAGGGAAATACCCCACCTCCACCCCCTCATGGAGCTTACATTCTATTCCCATAAAACAGAAGAAAACATAAACACACATATAAAGAAAAGAAACGAAGACAGAGGTGTGGGAGTTGTGAACGGGGGTGGTTTGCAATTTAAACTGTAGTGTTTATATGGCACCACTCGTTATGTATACGAAAATACTTTGGTGCTCAAATATTGGGAATTGCTTTGTTTCATTCATAGCACAGCTTTCTGTAAGTCTTCGAGATTGTGTAAAACCAGGAAGGATATAGAATTAACAGGCTCTAAATAGATATTATACCTGGAAAAAGAAGCAAAATGTTTTAATTGGTGGCTAATGAGTGTGTGTGTGTGTGTGTGTGTGTGTGTGTGTGTGTTATTCTCTGAATTTACAGCATAATCTTCACATGCAGCAGTCTTCCTTAGAACATGTTCTCAGGCTCATTTTAAACCACAGATAGTATTTTGCAGAAGGGGACTTCAATTTCTAAATAAAAGCTTTGAGAATTTTCCTCCTCGTTTCACAATTCTCAAAGGAATCCAATCATATTCGCTTGTCTGTATTCCTCATTTACTTTTCTGGGCATCAAGCAGACCTCTTATATCAGAGGATCCCACCATTGGGGGTACCCATTTCGATGGTTTTCATAGGATAGCAGCTTTTCCAGGTTTCACAGAACTGAGTCTCAGGGGGAAGACCTAATAAGTCTTTGGGACAGAAGGCCATGGTCATGGTTGTAATTAACTCTCCAGGTCAGGAGAGAGAGAGCTGGGCTTGCATCTCAATGACCAGCTTAACTCCCGGCTGACAGGTGTTGTAATAGCTCTTTTGCAGTGCTTTTACTCCAGCCCAGAAACAATCTGGACTCCAATAGGTTCTCCTTTATATCTTGCAGGGCTGTCTATTGTGTTAGTTGGAACACTTAGGTGGTAAAGCCAGAAAACGAACGCACAGATGTGGGTTACGTAAAGAGACAGACCAGCCTGCACCGTCTGGGACTGGTTTCCCTCGAGTGTTTGCACACCAGCAGGATCCTCATGTCCTGAGCTCAGCAGCAATCACGGGATTTCCTTTTCGACCTTCTGAAAGTGTCCTGATGCAAGGAATGTATTACTGAAAAGAGGAGAAACATATTCATCTTTTCTTTTCTATCAACAGTCCCTCTGACATCGTTCAAATTCAGAGAAAATTCATTTTATTACTGTTGTGTAATCTGTGCCCACGCCTGGGATTCAGAGGTATAAGATAGGCTGGGGTTGGGAGGGGCAGGCAGTGATCCGCAGACAATAAAGATGATATTGACCTTTGTTTTGTACTGGGAACTGCACTAAGGGCTTTATATGCGTTTATCTCATTTAATCTACAGAACCACTCTATGTGATAAATATATTATTATTGCCGTTATTTTACTCAAGAGGAAATAGAGACTTAGAGCTACTAAATAGTTCAAAGTTATTCAGTTAGTAAGGGTTCGAAGTAGAATGCCAACCTAGGTCTATTTGACAATGATTTGCAAGAGGTATTTGCATGAGGTGGGTGGAATGGATGAGCAAGGGTTTCTGAGACAAAACCACTTCATGTCCATGTATTAATACATAACTGAAGGGGGCCTGAGAGAAAGGTCATCTTTGCTCTGTATTCCTAAGACAAATCAGCTCAAATCTAACCTGAACTTATTTACTGAATATTTCTACTAGGCCAGCTACAATCCTAGTGCTTTGGCTTTATCCTTTTCTCTTTCCCTAGTGTCAGCTTCAGTGTCGTTCCACACATGCATTCTGAGCTGTCTATCAGCTCAGCCTCTAGAATACATGAAAACTTCGAGGGTAGCACATGGCGTGTCTGGGGGCCTTGGACCTTACTCTGGCTGTTCTCAGCGGCATCCCCGTCCTGACCTCCCTCTGCTTCCTAATGTGGTCGTTTCCCCCACTCTGGGCAGACCCGCATCCTGAGTTAGCCCAAACCGTCACATGTGGATGCTCTTGGGCCTTTCCCATCCTCTTTACAAGCTCCTTCTTCCCACCCTGCCTTTTCTATCAAACGGAGAAAGGCTGCCCCCGTTCTAATGCCGTGTCATCTCTCCATGCCCAGCCTGCCGCCCCATCCCTTTGAGCTGAGCTTTTTCCTGAGGGCTCTGAGCACATGCCTCCCTTCCTTCTGATACTTTACCAAGTCACGTCATGTCTCCTGTTTATTCACTCAACACGTATTTATTAAGCCCGACCACATGCCAGGCACCGTTCTAGTTGCTGGGGATACAGCATTGAATAAGATGGAAAGAAATCTTGTCTTAACAAAACAAATCCTTGTCTGGAATAACAGATGTTAAACATAAATATGTTATATAATACATTAGGTGATGACAACTATAGTGGAAAATTAACTAAGGAAAGCAGATAGAAAGGAGTTGCAAATTTTGGGGGTAGTTGTTAATTTTTATAAACTGTTAACTATAAGCCATAAAGCTGAGCTTCACCAAAAAAGTCTCACAAACCAGTCTTGTGACTTGAAACTGATCACCTCATCTTACCTGAGAGTCTCATGTCACACAGTCAGAAATAAGCATTCTTTCCTTTTCCTCTTACTTTTTGAGATCTCAAGTATTGCTACGGGCTGAATGTTTGGATCTCCCTGGAATTCATCAGTTCAGTTCAGTTCAGTCGCTCAGTCGTGTCTGACTCTTTGCGACCCCATGAATCGCAGCACACCAGGCCTCCCTGTCCATCACCAATTCCTGGAGTCTACCCAAACCCATGCCCATCGAGTCGGTGATGCCATCCAGCCATCTCATCCTCTGTCGCCCCCTTCTCCTCCTGCCCCCAATGCCTCCCCCAGCATCAGGGTCTTTTCCAATGAGTCAACTCTTCGTATAGGGTAGCCAAAGTATTGGAGTTTCAGGTTCAGCATCAGTCCTTCCAATGAACACCCAAGACTGATCTCCTTTAGGATGGACTGGTTGGATCTCCTTGCAGTCCAAGGGACTCTCAAAAGTCTTTTCCAACACCACAGTTCAAAAGCATCAATTCTTCAGTGCTCAGCTTTCTTCACAGTCCAACTCTCACATCCATAGGGAGTTGCAATTTTAAGTAAGTGGTCAAGGAAGAACTCACGGAGAAGGTGACATTAGAGCAAAAACCTGGAGTAAATGAGGGAAGGACTCATTTAAATATCTGGGGCAAGGGCATTCGATGCAGAAGAAAGAGCAAGTGCAAAGGCCCCGAGGCAGGACTCAGTCATGAGTGTGAAGAATCAGCAACAGAGTCCATCACATGGAACATGTATGTGGATGACTGAGTCCCTTTGCTGTACCCTTGAAACTATTGCAATATTGTTAATCACTTACACTAATATACTGATATCCAACACAAAATGTTTAAAATTAAAAAAATATAAAGAAGAAACCAAAAAGGATACTTCCTAACACCATACACAGAAATAAGCTAAAAAAACGAAAAAAAAACCCACCCATCCTCCCTGTCAGATCCTGGAGGGATAGTAACACGTGTCATATTTCCTGTGTTCCTCTCTATAGCACTTAACTCAGCACTGGGCACTTTGCAGACATGAATAGAACCATAAATTATTAGCACATAGGAGTGACATCTAATGCTCTCATTTTCCAAACGAGGAGCTGAGGTCCTAAGAGTCAGAGTAATTTGTCCAGGTTGTTAATATTTTTCTGTTTCTGCACCCGTGAGCCACGGTTACTATTATCCTCAGTCTATTCCTATTCCCATTACCTGAATCCCGGGGCTGTGTATCATTCCTCTCTGACACACTCACATTCCAAGAGACACACTTCAACAGGAAAAATATTCACAAAGTGCTTACAAACTTCAGCAACAGTCCTGGAAGAACATGAGTGTAACTCCAACTTAAAACACCACCTTCCCTTTCCAAACCTCTCATCTTCTCAGTCCCTACAGGTGACCCACAACATTCTCCTTCTCAAAGCCTTTTCTCTCTCCACCTGGTCAGGTACCGTTTGCCTTTTTTCTCTTTATTCTTTTGGCTTCTATGGCTTCTCTCTTCCCAGTCTTTCTATTCTGCATTAAGAAATTCCCAGAAGCAGGAAAAGACAGAACAGGGAGGGAGGTGAAGGAAGAATGGGCAATATAAAAGTTCTCTTTAGTTTCACGAGTAGAAGAAAGGACTGGGAACTTTCCTTTGTTCTTAATATTTGTCCTTGTCAAACTGCTTTTATTTCTATTTGTACTTGTACCCCATTGACAGTTATTATCACTTGTATTCTATATTTTATTTCATAAAGAACTTTGATAGCCAGGATTTAATTGGAACCCACACCTCACAAAGGCAAACCTTCCATTTTTAACTTTAGACACTGGTTGAATGAATGAGTAAGAAAAGGAATGAAATGGGTATCTTTGCCCAGTTTATTAACACCTCCCTGTCAAAAGCAAAAAGGGAACAACTCGGTTTTCTTCCTCATGTACTCCCAATACTATGACTAAGTTTTTGTTTGCCAGCATAAAAGAAGTTCATATCAAAACACACGTGAGAGGGCAAATGATTTCCACTGTGAAACTGTGATGGTGAATTTCATGTGTAAACCTGACTGGGCCATGGAATGCCCAGACAATTGGTTAAGCTTTATTCTGGGTGTATCTGTGAAGGTGTTTCTGGATGAGATTAATATTTGAATCAGTAGACTGACTAAGGCAGATTGCCCTCCCCAATGTGGGTGGACCTTGTCCAGTCAACGTGGGCCTGAATAAAACAAAAGGGGGGATAAACGAGAATGATCCCTGCCTGACTGTTCTTGAGCTGGGAAACTGTTCTTTTCTGGCACTAGGCCTGGAACTTCCATTATCGGCCCTCCTGCCTCTCAGGTCTTCAGATTTAGGTGTGGTCCACTGCTGTACCATGAGCTTCCCTGGTGCCCCATTGGTAAACAGTTCGCCCACAGTGTGGGAGACCTGGGTTCGATCCCTGGGTTGGGAAGATACCCTGGAGAGGGGCAAGGCTACCCACTCCAGTATTCTGACCTAGAGAATTCCATGGACTGTATAGTCCATTGGGTCATGAAGAGTCGGACACCATTAAGCAACTTTCACTTTCACGGCACCATAATGCTAATGCATGGACTCTAGACAGAGACACAACTGGATTTGAGTCCTAGCCTTGCCACTTACTAGTGATATCAAGCAAGTTCCTTACCCTCTCCAGTCATCAACTTCCTTTTCTGCTAAGTGGATATAATAAATATCTCACTCCTAGCTGGGATTGTTGGTTGCTACCCTATGTCCATCTGTCTTTTGATGCTTTCTAACCAAAATCCAAATTTGTATACATGATTCATCCCTTGAATGATTATGTGTTTCTTCTCTATGCCAGTCACTGGGAGTTGGTTTAGAAATGGGCAGAGGATGGATTTCTGGTCAAGCAGACATGGAGGTATTTCTGTTAGAGACTTAGGTGTGGATGTGAGACCCGGAGCTATGGTGACCATCTGTGGTCACAAAGGATCAATGGCTGCCTGAGGATGATAGAGAGGATGATGGTGCTTCTGGGTGCCTTCTTAATGGCATTACTGAATTTATTGGTTGTGGACTCATCTGCCTCTGGATTTCATATTATTAAACCTTTCCTCATTGTTTAAGCCAGTGAAGCTGGGATTTCTGTTTCTTGGGGTTTGAAGGAATTATAAGATATATTCATTGCTTGTGTTGTGGTGAATGTTAAGTGAATTAGCCTATATAAAACACTTCACACACTGCTTGGCATTTAGTGAAGAAACAATAAATGCTAACTCTAATAAAAAATATGGCTAAATTCATTGTATCTGTCACCAGGAATAGCCTAAAATGTAATTCATGTTTTACTTGATTCTCCAGAAGTTCTTACAAGATAGAAAATGAAGGAGAGGGAGGCCAGCTGCTATGTAGAGAAAAGTTGACAGCTTTTTCTATATTTATGATAATTTCCTGAGGCTAGATTCCCAGAAGTGATATAACTGGGCACAAGCATTTTAAATTCTCTTCACACATGTTATTAAATTGCCGTCCCAAAGGTTGAAACATTTCATACAACAATCAGCAATATCAGGAAATGCTTTTTTTTCTTTAACCTCATCTTGGTCAGTATTTGGAATTATTATATAAAATGATTTTTTTTTCTGGGAGGGAAAATGTGGAATCATCATTTTAATTTCATTTCTTTGACTACTAGTAACTTTTAAAGTTCTTATCTAGGCATCAGAAATCTGGGGCTGGCTGCAGTTCAGGAGTGCTCACCAGGAGGGACTACGGGAGTCTGGAAGGAGAGCTTCCCCAGGTGCCCCGTAATTGACAGTGGTTTTCTGGTTTGAACTAATTAAGTGGTGTGAAATAATTTGCCTGTGTTGTATCTTGCATCATTTAGAATTTCCTGGCTGTGTTTCACTTGAACGTTTTGAGTCTTTTTTCCTGAGTGGGAACAGAAAAATAGTAGCCAGCACTAAGAATAGCATCTTATTACCAGCGTTGGCCCTAAGGTGTATAGAAGCCTCAGAAGATAAAGTTTTACAGGTCTCCTGTTTACATAGACAACTTGAGTCACCTCAAGTCAACGTGACAGCACCATTTGATGGCCAAATTCTGCATGAGTCTGGCAAAGGAAATACCGAACTTGCCAGCAGGAGCAATACTCTTGCCAGATAAACCTTCTAGAACCAGCCATTAGGTTCCTGGAGCATTTAATAGGAACAAGTCCTGGAGCTCCATGGGACATTTGGTCAACTCCATGCATAATAGGAGTGGAAATAGAGAGTTGAAGAGCATCCTATGTAGGAGAAAGGATCAGACCTGAGGATCTATTCATGGTCCAGGCTTAGTACACCTTGACTGATGGCATTGCTTGCCCCAGAGCCACTTTAGGTACAAGAAGCGTCCTTAGAAAATCAGAAGGAGAGCACTTTAGCTCACATGGTTCTTCCTTGCCTGCTTCTAAGGATTATTTATTGATATCACTATGCTAGTAGCTGGGCTTTCCTGGAGGCTCAGACAGTAAAGAATCTGCCTGCAGCACAGGAAACCCAGACTCGATCCCTGAGTAGGGAAGATCCCCTAGAAAAAGGGATGGCAACCCACTACAGTGTTCTTTCCGTGGACAGAGGAGCCTGGCGGTCTATAGTCCATGGGGTCCCAAAGAGTCTGACACGACTGAGCGACTAATGTACACACATTAGTTCAGTTCAGTTCAGCTCAGTCACTCAGTCATGTCCGACTCTTTGTGACCCCATGAATCACAGCACACCAGGCCTCCCTGTCCATCACCAACTCCGGGAGTTTTCTCAAACTCATGCCCATCAAGTCGGTCATGCCATTCAGCCATCTCATCCTCTGTCACCCCCTTCTCCTTCTGCCCCCAATGCCTTCCAGCATCAGGGTCTTTTCCAATGAGTCAACTCTTCGTATAGGGTAGCCAAAGTATTGGAGTTTCAGGTTCAGCATCAGTCCTTCCAATGAACACCCAAGACTGATGTCCTTTAGGATGGACTTGTTGGATCTCCTTGCAGTCCAAGGGACTCTCAAGAGTCTAGCTAATTTCAGCTGTGCTTTCCTCATATACAAGGTCCTATGAGCATGTTTTACATTGAGCTAGATATTGCTATTCTCCCATTTTACAGATTCAGAAGTAGTGCTTAGATGCTAACAGACTGGCTTGCTCAGGCAGTCTGAGGAACCTGTGCTCTGACTAGCTCTGCTCAATGCTTTAGCTTCAGAGTGAAGGCCCTTCCCTCTTCCTTGTGTTTGTGTTTGAATCTCTTTCACTTCCAAGGGTTCTCATACCTGCTTTTTCTTATCAGGTGTGTGACTTGGGCTTGTACCTAACACTTCCTAACTCTTTAATGATTCCTATACCAGCCCCTTTCTTTGATGGTGTTTCATATTATAACTGTCTTAAAAAGATAGTGGTTGTGGAGAAAAACAGAACTCGCTTGCACTGTTGGTGAAAATGTAAATTGATAGAGCCACTATGGAGAACAGTATGGAAGCTCCTTAAAATATTAAAAATAGAAGTACCATGTGACCCAGAAATCCCACTACTGGGTATACACCCAGAAAAACCACAATTCAAAAAGGCATATGCACACTAATAGTCATTGCAGCACTACTTACTATAGCCAGAAGATGGAAACAACCAAAATGTCTATCAACAGAGGAACGGATAAAGCAAATGTGGTACGTATACACAATGGAATGTTGCTCAGTCATAAAAAGGAACAACACTGGGTTATTTGTAGAGACGTGGGTGGGCCTAGAGAGTGTTACAGAATGAAGTAAGTCAGAAAGTGGAAAACAAATATCCTATATTAACCCATATATGTGGAATCTGGAAAAATTGGTACAGATGATCTTATTTACAAAGCAGAAATAGACACACAGATACAGAGAAAAAAAATGAGTGGATACCAAAGGGGAAAGGGGGGAGGTGGGATGTATTGGGGGTTTGAGATTGGCATATACACACTGTTGATACTATGTATAAGATAGAATTAATGAGGACCTGCTAAATAGTACAGGGAACTCTACTCAAAGCTCTGTGAAGGCCTAAATGGGAAGGAAATCTAAAAAGGGGATATATGTATATGTATACGTATGTATATGTATGCTGGACTCCCCTGGTGGCTCAGATAGTAAACTGTCTGCCTGCAATGTGGGAGACCCGGGTTTGATTGGGGAGATCCTCTGGAGAAGGAAATGGCAGCCCACGCCAGAACTCTTTCCTGGAAAATTCCAAGGACAGAGGAGCCTGGTAGGCGACAGTCCATGGCGTTGCAAAGAGTCGGACACGACTGAGTGACTTCACTTCACTTGTGTATCTGTAGAGTATAGCTGATTCATTTTTCTGTGTAGTAGAGATTAACACAACACTGTAAAGCAGTTATACTTCAATAAGGTTTTTTAAAAAGATTAAAAAAGAGTATTTTAAACAACACTTATTTATTGTAGAGTACGTTTCATTTCTATGGGCTGACTCAGAGAATAGTACAAACCAGTAGGGTCACATTCAGCTACAAAGGCTATCTCTCCGTATATGGAGGCTTGCCTAATGTTTTGGTTTTTGAATAGCTGCCCCAAGACTTTTGAAAAATCTCTTCCCCTGTCTGCTATTTTCTAGGGGAAATGGCAAATGAACATATAATTTTGAAAGAAGCATCTTAAAATTAAGGTGCAGTGTAACTTGTAATTTTGTCTCTTCTACGACTCCCAATTTTACTATATGATATTTGTTAACTTTTTCACCTGCTGGGATATACAACAATGGCAGGCAAATAGCAAAATGGAAAATCTTGAAGTTTGCCATTATTTCTAAACTACTGTATTTTAAAAGCAATGTAAAAATAAATTTAAAAAAGAAAAAAAAATGATGTAATTGTGTACTACTTGATTCCCCTTTTCCACAGCCTCACAGAACATATTTGGGAAATATGGACAAAAAGTGAAATTTGACTGTATATTTAATATGGCATGCTATTTTTGCGTGCAGTTTGCAAATGCATTAAAATAATTGTGCTGTTAGTCCACCATTGGGTGGAAGAGTTTGCATTATACAGGGATCAGTAAGAAATTTGTGATTCTCTTATGAAACAGACCTCATCCTCTTTGCTTTGCATTGCTAAAGATGGTGTGTATGAGAACCAAAAGCTTGGCATTCAACCACGGAGCCTGAGGTTGGAATATTTTACATCTGTCAATGGGATTCCTTTTGGCATCTTATAAGAACACAATGAATTTGATTTCGGAGAGGCGGGAGATCTTATACACCATTTCGCTTGTAAAAGAAACATCTATTGTGTGACCCAATGAGCTGGTTTGAATTCTTCCAGCTCACAGTTCCATCTTCAATTGTCAAACAGCTATACTTTCTCCAGCTTTTGACATTTCCATTTTATGTGATTCTATTGAAAGGGAATTGTGGGGCCTGAGATTTAATTTAAAGCCTGTTTATTGTAATAAGCAGATGCTGTGAGAGCCACTAATCTGAATCTCTGAGGGTGAGATGGTTGAATTTGAAAAAACACAGAGATTTAGCAGAAATGCAATAAGTCAGGAGAATTCTCTGTGGTGGGGAGAGGAAGACTCTGGAAAGGGGGCATTGGTATATTAGTATAGTCCAGTCTGAGGTCCTCTTAGACACGGAAGTGAAAAGGCGTCTCTCTTTCTCCCGTGCAGAGCACATATCAAGACCAATGCATACAAAGTGCACAGGAAGCAGACTTCATCTTAATCCAACAATGAGCTTCTTATTGATTCCATTTGTCCCACAACAGAATGGGCTACCTCAAGGAGTAAGTAGTTAAGTAGTAAGTAGTAAGTGGACATCACCACCCCCTACAACCCAGTATGGTAGGTAACATGTTGGGTTTGAAGCCTGGATTTGCTGTCTCCAAAACCTTTGATGTCTCAATCCTGCCCACCTATTCACTTGTAACTCAGTGAGGTCCCCATTGTGGGATCCTCTGGCGAAAGACAGGGTAGTCAAAGAAATTTGGACCCTGGGTAGGCCTGAAACATTATTCAGGTCACTTCTACCTTTCTACTTTCAAGGTTAGTGAATCTATGATCTTGTGACCATAGAAGTCTCCTTGCTAAGACCAGATGAAAAACAAGATGGATGGTTTAAAGCTCATACCAGAGACTCTTGCTTTCCCAGCTCCTCCTCTAAGTTAGTTCTTCCTTCCTCAGGGTTCCTGTACACCATGGCAGGATTGCCTTTAGCATATAACCTACAGGATTCTATTTAATTTGGGCCCAGTCTGCCTCACCTGCCAGACTCTCAAGGCTCTTAGGAGTCATCTCTGGGTATCTCCTCCTTTTCCTGTGGCAACCTCTCTAATCACAGGATGCAGCCCAGTGTCTGATGCTTTGATGTTCTTGTAAGAAATGAATGGATATGGTGATTGGATTTGCTGAAGTGTTTTTTTAGCACCCAGCTGAGGATATTATAAAAAATCCTGAGAAAATATAGCTATGCCTCTCGGACCAAAGACTTCGAATAGTTACATGAGACCTTGGTTGTGGGAGGTGTGTGAAATGATAGTTGACTGTATAAGTGATTCTAAGGCAGCAAGTGAATTAGACAATGCTAAGCATTAATCACGGACAGAGGAGCCTGGAGGGCTATAGCCCATATGACTGAACCAACTTAGTGCACACACACATGCAGGCATTAATATGTCAACATCAGAGAGAGCAAGCTAAGGCTCTAACAGTGCTAATAAAAGTTAAAACATGAATCTAGCTATGTTTAGAGTAGGAAAGATAATCAAGAGCTTGGGTCAAGTGATGTGGTAAGAATATGGCAGAGAAAAACAGATGTATTAAGGCACATTTTGCTGTCATCATTTTTTTTTTGTGGCCAACCCTGAGCTTTTCTATCTAAACCTCTTTTGCAGGAATTTTCTATATCTTTGACCAATTAATTTGCATTGGAGTTATAAGTGTGATAGTTTCTTTATAAGTTGAGTTTAACTCCAAGTTAACATATAACATAGTTGTTGTTGAGCAATAAAGTTTTCAAACTCAAAAAAGAAATGGAAATGTAGAAGTAGGAAGCATCAACCCACATATCCAAAAAACTGGGCAGGGGAAGTTAAAGAGGGCAGCGTGCTTGAATAAATGTGTTCTTCTCGTTTTAAGATAAAGGATATGTGGCTTAAGAATAGTACTAGGCAGAGGGGAAGGGAAATTATTCTTCTTTTAGGGTAGACTGACTTTTTCTCCTTGATTATAAATTCATTCTATTAAACTATGCACATTAACCAGTCACCTAGACATCTTATTTCTAATCAGTTCAGTTCAGTTCAGTCACTCAGTCGTGTCTGACTCTTTGTGACCCCATGAACCATAGTTGTCATTATATCACTTTTCATCTTCAAGTCTTTCAGAACTTTCCAGAAGCTTCTGTGTGGCATTCACAGCTGATGACATGCTGTTCCTTCTTGAGTTGGTTCTTGCTTCCTTTGGTGGCCTTATCTCCATCTGCCTTCCAGGATGCCGTGATCCAGGTACACTGTACCACCTGCAGTTTCTGGAAAGCGCCACATACTTTTACATTAATTATCCGGGCCTTTCAATGTTGTTCTCTATGCCTGAAATATCCTTTCCCACCCCCTTTCTGCTTGGATTAAGTACTCCTCTTATCTCAGGTGATGCCTCCTCCAGAAAACCTTTTCCGTTCCCAGTCATCTTGGTATCTTCAGAGCAATCCATCCTTTCTTCTTTGCTAACAGAGTGATTGTCTGGTAAGCAGCTGTCTAGATTCTGAGCTTTTTTAGCAGAGACATTGTATTTTGCTGCTGTTTTTTAGTCTGCCACCAAATAAGATGGCAGTAATTTTCTATCAGGCTGAATGATGTAAAAGCAAAGAACATTTAGCCATTTGTAGCATGAATTATTTCAAAATTCTGCTGCCCATTTCTATTTTGTGGCTTTAAGAGACAAAGATTTTATTGTTTGTTATTTGTTATGGCTGTTTGATTCTAACTTCCTTTTGCTTACATCACCCTGTGGTCCATTTCAGGTCTGTATAGAGTTCTTGGAAGCAGTTATGGTAACAATGGAGCACAGCACTTTTCCTCTTTCTTCCATCATAGTTGCCACACCTCAGGACCACATCCTGTCTCAGTGTATGCAGTATTTGGGCAGGTTAGTCAGTCTCTCGGGATTAGCTGTTTCTAGTTTCAAGTGATAATATTTAGGGCAGCTATACACATCTCTGCAGAACTCACTTTTTCCCTTTAGAATTAATTCCTTGGGATAAATTTTCCAAATTGACATCGCTGGGTCAGAGCGAAAACATTTTTATGTGTCTTGCCACCACTTGTCAAATTGCTTTCTGCAAAGACTGTCACTTTATAAGGTCTCCACAAAACTGGTTTTTCCTCTGCTTTCCTCATGGTGTTTGGCCATTTGAAGAAAAGAGTGAATGAATGAATTTGTTTTTATGACTTTGGTACATATAAAGTAGATGTTTGGAATTGTTTTCGTGTAATTTCTTTACTAGTAAGGAACATTTTCTTGTGTTTAAATATGTATTTTTCTTGGGTTGATTATGTACAAGTATGGAGAGAAATCACTTGAATGCAGAAGGAAAAGAGTAAATAGTAAAAGTGAAAAAAAGCTTACCAGTTGCTGGTTAGGCCAAAGAGAGAGGCCACCCACAGTGGCTGTCTCCTTCATGGCTCCAGCCCCTCTCACCGTGGTTCCAGACTCACAGGCAGCCCCCTGTGGTTCTAGCTCCTGCCTCTGCAGAGATGCTGTTATCATCCTCATTTGATGTCTGAGCACCAAGGTACAGAGAGAAGTAACTTCCCCAAGATCACCAGCTATTAAGTGATGGTGCTGGAATGCCAAGCACGCAGTCTGACAAGGAAACTGAGGTTTGGAGAGTCGAGGACCCCATCCAAAGTCATATTGCTCGTAGGTGTTGGAGTCAGATGCAGGCTGTCTGAAAGCAGAGGCCTGCAGATGAGGAAGTGAAGCAGTGATTCAGATGCAGAAAGCTTTTTTTTTGGTCCTGATTTTGCTGCCCTTGAAGCATGGAAGCCAGGCCAGTGTGGCCCAGGGAAGGAGGAAGAGAATGAGGAGGAGGGGGAGGAAATGGAAGAGGGGAGGTTCCGGGTTTGACATTGCTGTGACTTTTGTCTGAATGGCCAAATCCACTCAGTGGGCATCAGAAGCTGGGCTTTTATACACGGGCCCTGGTCTTCCCCCTGCAGTCCCTGATTAGCTCCCGGCCTCAGCGCTTCTCCACAGCCTCTGACCACCAGGGGCTGGTTCTCTTGCTCTTTACCCAGGCTTTTGATCAGAGGGTGCCAAGCACTAAAGGCCCGGCCAGGAAGCGCTTCCTTAGGGCTGCCCAGGACTGCCTGGGATGGCTTCAAAGGTCGGGAAGCAATTTGCAGCTTTTGTGTGGAAGGCCGTGGTGTTTGGGAGGGAGTGCTCCAGTCGGTGGGGGAGCTAATTAGGCCCAGTAACTGTTTGGCCACCTCACAAGTCACTTGAAAGCCCTTTGAGACCATGGGGTGGCAAGGATGGAGACCACTTTGTGCTCAGCGGGCAGCTTGCTGCTGCTGCGCCAGTGGAGCGTTTGGGAAATGAGGTGTGGGGACACGGCACTTAACAGTCCTCAGAGAATTCACCAAATGGACTCACCATGAGCGACTACCCTGTATTTATGTCCTGTAGCAGGTTGTAGAAAGTCCACAATCCTATCATGCTATACATTTTTTTCTGTGCCGAGCTGCCAACTATGGGTCACAGATGCGGTTCTATCCTTATGAATAAAAGATCTACATTCTTATCAATGAATTAACTGTTTCCATAGTGACTAATGCACTTTGAAAGAATGAAATTGGGATATTCTAAAAGCAGATCCCCTAAGGAAATGCTGGAAAAGTAAGAAAGATGTTTTGATTATTTGTAAATCACCACTACTGCCCAGTTTTTGGGGAGAAGGAGAGTGGAAAGGTGTGTTATTAGACCACTTTTGGGGAAGAGAGGATGTATATAGAGGTAGAAAAAGTGGCTTCATTTTTAAGATCGAATAGAACCAATTCTCATTTTGAACTCCATACCCACTAACCCTCTTGGTTTCAGTTTCCTCACCTGAAGGTAAGAATAACTGTGGCATCTCGTAAGATGGTGACTAATAAATAAATAACTCAGACAAAGTACATAGCAGGTGTTCAGTGGGCATTAGTTCTCATTAATCCCACATAAATGTTTCTTGGTGCTAGTCTGTAACCGCTGTTGTTCAGCCACCAGCTGTCTGACCCTTCGGTCTTTCCAGGCAGAGGCGCTCAGTTCACCCCTGTTCCATCATCAGCAGCTCATGTACTCATTTCTGTTGCTATCTAAATTAGTGCTCATTTGGTCTTTAACAGCAATGACTGGGTACATGCATACAGATCTGCAACGAGATAGGTGAAATCTTACAACTTGATTATGCCAGAGGCTGTTAACTATTCTCGAGGTCAGTGATTTGTTCCTTTCCTCCTGTCTGTTGTGCTTTGATCTCCTGTCTGTCCTCTTCAATGTTCTTTGTAGCGACCTTGAGGGACCCCTCTGCAATGTTCCAGGGTCCATGTGTTCTACTGGAAGGGTTTTGTCATCCTGGCTGCAAATCCTCATAAGCAGGCATAATTCCTTCTCTCCCTCCCCACCCCCACCCCCCAGGTAGCTTCTTTGTCTTATGTTCCTCAGGTTAATTGAACCTCCAAAACAGCCTGACAGTTTTTCTTCCTTCCCCTTTCCCCCTAAATGCAGTTCTGCATCTCCCTATTTCACTCTGCCATGGAACTCGCCTCTTTACAGGGCTGGAATCTGCAGTAGAGGCATTCTACACACCTTCTTTTGCTTCTCCGCAGTTTTTTTTTTTTTAAAAAAAGACTATCTGGGTCCTTTAGGAAAGCCCCTTTAATTTAAGTGAAAAAAAAAAAAAAACACTGACTTCCTGGTAAAGTATTCCTAGGAAGACTCAGTCCAGGAAGTCTTTTTATAATTTTAGCATTTAGGCCTACTATCCGTTTTTTAAAGTTAATTTTTCTTATGCATGAGATAGGCCTTAGGGTTTTTATTTTTATTTCTTATCGATATCCAATTATTCCAAACACCAGTTTGTTAACTAGACTATCCTTTACCATTGAATTGCCATGGAGACATTGTTAAAATTAGCTGACCTTGAATGTAGGGTTAATTTCTGGACTCTATTCTGCTCCTTACTCTCCAAGTCTATCCTTATAACAATGTCACACTGTCTTGATTATTGCAGCTTTACAGTATATGTTGAAATTGTGTAGTGTGGTAGGCTGAAAAATGGTCCTCCAAATGATATTTATGTTCTAATCCCTGGAGACTGTACAGACCATTTTTACAGTCTTTACTGAATTTGTTACAGTATCATTTTTGTTTTATGTTTTGTTTTTTTGGGGCTGCAAAGCATATGGGATCTTATCTCCCCAACCAGGGATCAAACCTGGATACCCTGAATTGGAAGGCAAACTCTTAACCATGAATGGCCAGGGAGTCCCATGAATATCCTTATAAGCAGGAGGCAGGTGAACACACACACACACACACGCACAGAGCTCAGATTTGCTGAGCTCTTCATAATACTACAGCTGGAAGTGCCCAGACAGTTTTAATTAGAGGAGTGACATAGTGAGAATGTGTTTTAGAAATAATATTTTGGTGGTAGTAGATTAGAGAAGAACCAAGACCAGATGTCAGGCACCCGTCCTGGAGCACAGATGGATGCTGAAGGTTAAGGAGGAAAGTTTTGACAATCCAGGAAAGGCTGAAGCGGGCTGGATGCCTGAAGAGCCAGAGTGAAGTCCAGGAGGGGATTAAGGATCACATCAGCAGCGTAATCAGTAGACATTAGGAATGTCCCTTTTCCGACGACATTCAAACTGCTTTGCACTTGATAATCGTCTTACATTTTCTACCAGCAGTTTGCATTAAAATTTTGTCTTCTCCCAGATTACAACCTGTGTCTAGGATAGAGGTCGACTTTAATATTTTAAAAAATATATATCTCAATGTTTAAACTACCACTAGACCTGTGGCAGCAGTTTAATATAGTTCTGTCAGCTTGATTTAAACAAAATGGTAATTCTGAGGCTTGAAATTCCAAACTTGCTTCTAACTCATGTTAAAAGATAAACTGAGGCACAGTAAAAATTTTAAGAGTTTGAGTGCAAACTTTCAGTTATAAGTAATAGGGAAGTAACATACAGCATGACTGTACTTAAAACTGCTATGTGCTATGTTTGAAAGTTAAGAGAGTAGTTTCTAAGAGTTTTCATAACAAGGAAAAAGTATTTTATTTTGTACCTGTATGAGATGATAGATGTTGACTAAATTTATTGTGGTAACCATGTGATAATAAATATGTCAAATTATTATGCTATATACCTTAAATTTCTGGGAAAGGAAATGGCAACACACTCTAATACTCTTGCTTGAAGAATCCCATGCTCAGAGGATCCTGGCAGGCTACAGTCCATGGGGTTGTAAGAGTTGGACATGACTTAGCAACTACATCACCACATACCTTAAATTTATACAGTGTGGTATGTCAGTTATCTCAGGGGGAGAAACAGGTTATTTGAAAACAACTGATTTGAATAAGGCAGTGGCAACCGGAAGTGGTTAGGAGCCCACTACGACCTGATTCCGGGGAAAGACTTACAGAAAGTGCAGAAACAAAGAAAAGCACTGATTTGTTTGATATGTCTAAAAGCCTGGACTTCACTTTCACTTTTCACTTTCCTGTATTGGGGAAGGAAATGGCAACCCACTCCAGTGTTCTTGCCTGGAGAATCCCAGGGACGGGGGAGCCTGGTGGGCTGCCATCTATGGGGTTGCACAGAGTCGGACACGACTGAAGTGACTTAGCAGCAGCAGCAGTCCTTAGCTGTTGATTTGTAACCTTGAGTCATTTATAGGCTTAGGTTTTGGCTTTGCTTACATAGAACCACCTTGGCACTAGGGCCATTTCAGTCTAATGGCCTTTCATTTCAGTTTTGGTTCAGTTGCTCAGTCGTGTCCAGCTCTTTGTGACCCCATGAACTGCAGCATGCCAGGCCTCCCTGACTATCACCAACTCCCGGAGTTTACCCAAACTCATGTCCGTTGAGTCAGTGATGCCATCCAACCATCTCATCCTCTGTCTTCCCCTTCTCCTCCTGCCCTCAATCTTTCCCAGCATCAGGGTCTTTTCAAATGGGTCAGCTCTTCGCATCAGGTGGCCAAAGTATTGGAGTTTCAGCTTCAACATCAGTTCTTCAAATGGACACCCAGGACTGATCTCCTTTAGGCCTTTATGTTCAATTAATTAAACACTTGCTTTGGAAGTGCAGAAAAATCAAGTGGCTTTTAGGGGCTTCAATTTTGTATCTTTTTTTTTTTTAAAGTTTTTTGTTTATTTTTGGCTATGCTGGGTCTTTGTTGCTGTGAGTGGGCTTTCTCTAGCTGTAGGAACAGCGATACTCTTGGTTGCAGTGCTCAGGCTTCTCTGCAAGCCAATTGGGCTGTCTTCTCTTGTCGAGAATAGGCTCTAGGGCGTGTGAGCTACAGTAGTTGCTGCTCCCAGGCTCCAGAGCACAGGCTCAGTAGTTGTGGCACACGGCCTCAGTTGCTCCAGGGCAGGTGGCATCTTCCTGGATCAGGGATTGAGCCTGTGTCTCCTGCATTGGTAGGTGGATTCTTTAGCCACCAGGGAAGCCCCCACACTTTGTATCTTATCAGTGGGAATTATAATCCTAGTATGGATGGCGTCAGGAAGCAACAGTTAGAACTGGACATGGAACAGACTGGTTCCAAATAGGAATAGGAGTACGTCAAGGCTGTATATTGTCACCCTGCTTATTTAACTTATATGCAGAGTACATCATGAGAAACGCTGGGCTGGAAGAAGCACAAGCTGAAATCAAGATTGCCAGGAGAAATAACAATAACCTCAGATATGCAGATGACACCACCCTTATGGCAGAAAGTGAAGAGGAACTAAAAAGTCTCTTGATGAAAGTGAAAGAGGAGAGTGAAAAAGTTGGCTTAAAACTCAGCATTCAGAAAACTAAGATCATGGCATCTGGTCCCATCACTTCATGGGAAGTAGATGGGGAAACAGTGGAAACAGTGTCAGACTTTATTTTTCGGGGCTCCAAAATCACTGTAGATGGTGACTGCAGCCATGAAATTAAAAGACGCTTACTCCTTGGAAGGAAATTTATGACCAACCTAGATAGCATATTAAAAAACAGAGACATTACTTTGCCAACAAGAGTCCATCTGGTCAAGGCTATGGTTTTTCCAGTGGTCATATATGGATGTGAGAGTTGGACTGTGAGGAAAGCTGAGCTCCGAAAAATTGATGCTTTTGAGCTATGGTGTTGGAAAAGACTCTTGAGAGTCCCTTGGGCTGCAAGGAGATCCAACCAGTCCATCCTAAAGGAGATCAGTCCTGGGTGTTCATTGGAAGGACTGATGCTGAAGCTGAAACTCCAATACTTTGGCCACCTCATGTGAAGAGTTGACTCATTGGAAAAGACCCTAATGCTGGGGGATATTGGGGGCAGGAGGAGAAGGGGACGGCAGAGGATGAGATGGCTGGATGGTATCAGTGACTCGATGGGCATGAGTTTGAGTGAACTCCGGGAGTTGGTGATGGACAGGGAGGCCTGGGGTGCTGTGGTTCATGGGGTGGCAAAGAGTCGGACACAAATGAGTGACTGAACTGAACTGAACTGATAGATGGCATGTGTGCTCAGTCATGTCTGACTCTTTGTGACCCCATGGAATGTAGCCTGCCAGGCTCCTCTGTCCATGGAATTTTCCAGGCAAGGATACCAGAGTGGGTTGCCATTTCCTCCTCCAGGGGATCTTCCCACCCAGGGATTGAACTAGGATCTCTTATGTCTCTTGCATTGGCAGGCAGATTCTTCACCACTGGCACCACCTGGGAAGCCCTAATCCTAGAATAATAATGTTAATAGGAATAATGTCTCATCTTCCCCAAGGGATGTGATGAAGAATAGCTAAGCCTGAAGTGAATGTAACTGGCAAGCCTTAAATATACCCTGAATGATAAAACCATACATTTCTCCCAGAATCGGCTTTCAAAGGGTGTTCAGGGCAGACTCGTCTCCATCTTTTATATCACTAGGATGGCATGAGCAGATGTCTGACCTCACTGTATTTTCAAAACTGTCTAATGGTTTTCAGAAAGTGGTGTGCCCTGTGTTGGAATAGCCATTTCAAAGAGAAGCAATAGAACACAAGCTGGTTTCCAATATCTCAAAAGAAGAACACAGACCTTAAGTTCACACAAAATTAACACCTTCATTCTCTTTCACAGCCAGACATGAGGGAGGTTATTATACTGGTTTGCATTGTAAATGTGCAAGCCTTGAGAAGACCCTCCTTAGGAACAGGAAAACTCTGCTGTGTAATGACATTCAGATTTTCAGGAGTTTTACATTGCCTGAAACTTGTCTCCATAAAATAATCTAGAAGACGTTCTCCAACATTAATGAACTATGAAATTTCCTAGATGTTGAGAGCAAGTTTTTGACAGGCAGAGAGTAGCTCTGGGATGTGGTGGAAAACCTCTGAATAGACCCAGTGTCTGGACTTAATTCTAGGCTGTTCCTGGCCAAGTGTGCCTGTGAGTTCATTTCCTCCTCTCTTGAAAGAGAACACATTTATTAGCCATTAATGCTGACTTAACTAATATATTGCACACCTAATTTTAATAATTGCTTTAAAAAATTGCCCCCTTTCTCCTTCCAGTTTTATTGCAGTATAATTGACTTACAGCACTGGATAAGTTAAGGTGTACAGCACAATGATTTGACTTACACACATAATGAAATGATTGCCACAGTAAGTTTAGGGAATATCTATCATCTCGTATAAATATAAAAGACAAGAAAAAAATTTTTCCTTGTGATGAGAACTCAGGATATACACTCTTAACAACATATATTACATATAGCAGTGTTAGTTATATTGATCATGCTGTATATTACATCCCTGAAATTTGAAAGTGAAGTGAAAGTGTTAGTCACTTGGTCGTGTTTGACTCTTGGGACCACCTAGACTGTAGCCCTCCAGGCTTCTTTGTCCATGAGATTTTCCAGGCAAGGATACTGGAGTGGGTAGCCATTTCCTTCTCCAGGGGATCTTCCCGACCCAGAGATTGAACATGGGTCTCTGCATTGCAGGCAGATTCTTTACTGTCTGAACCAACAGGGGAAGCCCAAAGACATTGCATCCTTAGTACTGATTTATCTTATAACTGGAAGTGTGATGTTTTTACTTCTGTTAGGTAGTTAGAATAGGGAAAAGGAGTCCAGAATGGCACTGGCTAAAAGACCTGGAAGGGAAAAGCCCCCGAAAATAGAACAAAGGAAGGTCCAAGGACCGGAGTGAGAACCTCAGGTAAAACAAACAGCACTCCTGGCTGGCCCAATTTACATAAGACGGGCCCAGGGACAGAGAAACATATAAAAAGAGGAGCCACAGCCCTCTTTTCTCTCTCCCGCGCGATGGGGCACTCTTTTCCTTGCGTCTTTGGATCGACGTGCCCTCAGGCCTCCAGGATGGGTTTTCCTGCTATTATCTAAACAAAATAGAGCTGTAACACTGAGCTGTAACACTGATTTATTTAAGAGCTGTAACACTGATTTATTTAAGAGCTGTAACACGGTCCATTCGAGACCTGAGAGCTATAACATTCTGTCCTCCGAGAGCTGTGACCCGCCGAGGGGGCTTTAATGTCCGTCACTCCAAATTTTTGTTGTGACGAGACAAAGAACTGAGGAGCATACACTTCCTTTATCTGTTTTTTAAATAATTATCTTTTAATATTTTTCAGGACTCAATAAAACAGAATAAAATCAATAATAAAGAAATAAAATAAATTCGCTTCCTTTGGTCAAATTCAAAGAAATACTGAATCATAAGGAGATGAACCATTTCCCCAGAGCTAAAATAGGCCACTTGTGCCTGCCAGCCTCATCCTTGCAGAAATATTTTAAAGCATGGACAACCTCTGCTCACCCAAGCTGTAGTTTGGAACCCAAAAAGGGAAAATAGACCAAGTCATTCCAGTCCTCGGCCATCAGATTGTAACTGCTGCTGCCAAGTATCTTTTAGTCTTGGTGCAAGCTCCAGCTGGAGCTGAGATGTTTCCATCTGTACGACTGCAGGTGGTTATATAATTAACCACGCATGTGTGTAGGCTGTAAAGAAAAGTCTAGTAACAAATCCATCCTTCTTGTACATCTGTTGGAGGTAACAATGGACTGGAAAGGGGTGTGTCCTTAAAATAAATGCGTCACAATCCTTTTGCTTTCTGTCTTCTGGAGTTGCTTATTTAGGCAAAATCACTGCTGAAGGCTGAGTGAATGAAGTGGCAGGAGTAAGCAAGCTTGAAGTGTTAGTACATCCTAATGCTAGATCTGTATCCTCCGCTAACCACTCTACTTGAACTTTTTCAGTCCTTCAGAAGCCTGTGTCATGCGGACTTCCTGGTGGTCCAGTGGCTAAGACTCTGAGCTCCCAATGCAGGGAGCTTGGGTTCAACCCCTGGTTGGGGCACTAGAACCCACATGCTACAACTAAAGATCCTGCATGTTGCAACAAAGACTCAGTGCAACCAAATAAACAAATAAAAATTAAAAATAAAGAAGCCTGTATCAGCCACTAATGCCCTCTGGGGAGGTCACTTTTCACCAGGCCTCCTTGCACTTCCTGTCTTCTGCATTGGGATTTGGTCTTGTCATTGTTGTTGCTGTTTAGTCACTCAGTTGTCTCCAACTCTTTTCGACCCCATGGACTGCAGCACACCAGACTTCCCTGTCCTTCACCATCTCCTGGAGCTTGCTCAAACTCATGTCCACTGAGTCAGTGATGTCATCCAACCATCTCGTCCTCTGTTGTTCCTTCTCCTCCTGCTTTCAATCTTTTCCCAGCATCAATCTTTTCTAATGAGGCAGCTCTTTGCAGCAGGTGGCCAAACTGTTGGAGCTTCAGCTTTAGCATCAGTCCTTCGAGTGAATGTTCAGGACTGATTTCCTTTAGGGTTGACTGGGTGGATCTCCTTGCAGTCCAATGGACTCTCAAGAGTCTTCTCCAACACCACAGGTCAAAAGCATTAATTCTGCAGTGCTCAGCTTCCTTTATGGTCCAACTGTCACATCCAAACATGACTACTTGGAAAAACCATAGCTTTGACTAGATGGACCTTTGTAATGTAATGTCTCTGCTTTTTAATATGCTGTCTATGTGTTGGTCATAGCTTTTCTCCCAAGGACCAAGCATCTTTTCATCTCATGGCTGCAGTTGCCATCTGCAGTGATTTTGGAGCCCAAAAAAATCAAGTCTGTCACTGTTTCCATTGTTTCGTCATCTATCTGCCATGAAGTGATGGGATTGGATGCCATGATCTCAGTTTTTTGAATGTGGAGTTTTAAGCCAACTTTTTCACTCTCCTCTTTCACTTTCATCAAGAAGCTCTTCAATTCCTCTTCACTTTCTGCCATAAGGGTAGTGTCATCTGCATATCTGAGGTTATTGATATTTCTCCCAGCAATCTTGATTCCAGCTTGTGCTTCATCCAGCCCGGCATTTCACATGATGTACTCTGCATATAAGCAGGGTGACAATATACAGCCTTGATGTACTCCTTTCCCAATTTGGAACCAGTCTGTTGTTCCATGTCTTATTCTAACTGTTGCTTCTTGACCTGCATACAGATTTCTCAGGAGGCAGGTAAGATGGTCTGGTATTCCCATCTCTTTAGGAATTTACCACAGTCTGATATATTTCTTGCTCTTCCAGACCACATGGACGCACATCTCCACCTTTCACACTCACCAACGATGGAAACAACAATTCCAGTCACAAGGCTCTATTAAGTCCCTATCTTGTTTCTATGCCACTGCTGATTTCTGTCACCAGGACCTTGACAATGAGGTGACATGTGTGATATGATGGACAAGGTGAGCCAACATCTCACAATCTTACTTTTGAATTTGTTCAGAACCAGTTGTAGAAGAGCAGGTTAAATGCACACTGTAAATTCCCAACAATTTTGATTTAATTTCCCAAACACCAGACACTTCTCCAGTTTCAGCTTAGGTCCCTCCATTTTCCCCTCCATTTTTAGCTAAATTGGAAAATTGCCACTCAATATTTATTTATTTCAGGGGCGGGGGGGGAGTGTGCTTCCCTTGTGGCTCAGATGGTAAAGAATACACCTGCAATGCAGGAGAGTCGGGTTTGATCCCTGGGTCCAAAAGATCCTTTGGAGAAGAGAAAGGCTACCCACTCCAGTATTCTTGCCTGGATCATTCCATGGACAGAGGAGCCTGGCAAGCTACAGTCCACGGGGTCACAAAGAGCCAGACAGAACTGAGCAACTAAGCAAACACACGTGGACATGCTGGGTCTTCGTTGCTGCGAGAGCTTTCTCTAGTTGCAATGAGTGAGGGCTGCTCTCTAGTTGTGGTGCGTGGGCTTCTCCTGTTGCAGAGCATAGGCACTAGTGTGCTCTGGCTTCAGTGCTTGGACACAGGCTCAGTAGTCGCAGCTCCCAGGCTCTAGAGCACAGGCTTAGTAGTTGTGGCCCAAGGGCTTAGTTGTTCCTTGGCATGTGGGATCTTCCTGGATCAGGGATTGAGCCTGTGTCTCCTGCATTGACAGCTGAATTCTTTACCTCTGAGCCACCAGTGAAGTCCCCAAAATGATTCTTAGTCTTTATTTGATAATCACTTTCTCCATGCTTAAATGGTTCTTCCAATCACTAGTTAGCAAAAAGCTTGACTTCCGTCAGTGGTGAAAGAATAATATTGGCTCCTGGCTGTTGCCCCATTGTTTGACATCCAAGTAGATACAGGATTTCAACCTTGAGTTTCATGAAAAGTCTAGAAAGGTTCAGTCTAACAACACAGTTCTGTTCTTTGACGTTGTTGAGTTGTCTTCCTAATGGCCATTAGAACCTGAGAACCAAACCCCTTATTTGGATAAAGGGCAGGGCTGGCATGTCATCAAGGTGTTGACAGATGCAGCAGCCAAGGCCTTTGTTGTGCATGGGTGTGTGTATTAGCAACTGAGTCATGCCTCGTGGGCCACTACACCTGAAAGAGTTTTGAGACTCACCCGGCAAGATGAGATAATGGGTTTCTACATTTAGTATATTGCCTCTCCAGACATCAGAACTTTTAGCTCTGACTTAAGAGCTTATCACTATAGAGATTGGAGAAAAAAAAAAAAAACCACTTTCTGATCATAAGGAGAAAAGACTTCTCAAAAGTCTCTTACAAATCAGAGCAATGAGTGAAAAGTGAGAGAGATGAGACTGGCTAGGGTTTTATATTCCACAAAGCCAGGAGAAGGAATTTTCTGAGTGTCCTTTGCCAGGAGTAAGTCCTTGAAAGCCAGCTCAAGATTTGAGCAAAGCTGGCTTGGCTTATCCTTAATTTAGGATAGAAAAGCAAAAAATGAATCAGTAGAAATTTAAACCCTGGGGACTCAAGGGAAATTTCTAAAAGGTTCCTTATATTCTGTGGTTGCATTCCTAGTTCCATTCCTGTCTTTTCTAATCCATTTGGTTTATGGCTGCCAGATTAATCTTCCTAATAACTTTGTGTGTGATGCTTGCCTGCACAGAAACCCATAAGAGTAGTGTCTTTTTTTTTTTTTGTCTCCAGAAGGAGACCAGAGTCAATGGCCTGGCTTTCAAATGCCATCTTGTGCAGGTGTCTGCCACCTGCGAGACTACTCTGTAGCTACAGTCATAGGAATCATGCTGTTTGTCCTGAGCATCTCATGCACAACCTTTTGATTTTGCTCGTGGGTATTGTCGTCAGAGTCTAGAGTGAATGAGAATTACTTAAGAAGTTCATCAAAAGTACCAGCACCACCTTCATTCTCTTCTTCCATGTGGGATGTCTCTGCACCTTGATCTGCTTATCTAAGTAAGCTCTTGTTTTCTCGAAAGGCTGGCTTTTGATTCACCACCAGCTCAACTTATTAATAGATAAGTGGATATGAAAGGAGAAAGGGATTCTAGGTAGGGGGAAAACAAAGTGAAAACTGGGAATGTTTAGGAACCACCAGTCAAGATTTAGGTCTGCAGATTGCATCTAAGTGACTTAGCACTGCCTGATACGGCCGCATGGCGGAGTTAGCCTATCCTTTATTGGAAAAATGTTAGTTTTGAGGTTGGAGAGGATTGAATCTCCATCTTCTCTAAATTCCTGGGGTTGGGTTGGGCTAGCTTGGGTAAGTCACTTATTCCTCTAACATTGAGTCATTCACTTGGAGAAAGTGGGTTCTGCCTTTATCTAGGGATTAGATGTTATGACGCGCAGAATGTGTATATAATGTAGTGGGTACTTAATACTGGTTCTTTCCCTTTCTGTAAGGAGGACAAGATAAGGGGTGATGGGGACAAGATGAGGAGCCAGTTGTGACATGGTGACATCCACCGATGCCTTGCCACACCCCCCATTTCCAACCACCAACCCCTACATCCCTGTACTTGAGAACTTTCTCTCTGAGGCGTGGTTTTCTTTCCTATGGGTGGATTGAAAGTGCCCAAGAATTGGTGGCTCAGATGGTAAAGAAGCTGCTTGCAATGCAGGAGATCCAGGTTCGATCCCTGGGTCAGGAAGATTCCCCTAGAGAAGGAATGGCAACCCACTCCAGTATTCTTGCCTGAAGAATTCCATGGACAGAGGAGTCTGGCAGGCTACAGCCCATGGGTTGGCAAAGAGTCAACTGAGCGACGAACACTTCCTTACTTAGGAATTGCTAGTAGCAGCCTTCAACCAATGGCTAGTGGGGACAGCTGTATAAACACCCTAGCTTCCTCATCCCTTGGGTGTATTTGACATTGGCCATGGGATTGAACTTCAGACATTCAGATCACGTGCCTCCCATTCGGCTGCCTTCTCTCTCTCGTCTCTCCTACTCCCCTGCCAGGATTTTCTTCACCTCACAGATAAAATACTTGTGTTTGAATTTCTGTCTCAGGGACTGATTCTTCTAGAAGAATCCAAACTAAGACAGAATCAAAATCTACATTTCTGTCTACAGCTCCTCCAGTAGGGCTGTCTTAGCTGTTTCCAATTGTTTTATGGATCTGAGTGGCAGAATAAGTATATCATTTCTGTCTTCATAAGCCAGGCTGTCATCGTGTAACATAAGATATGTGACGGTGGCAGTAACACGTTACATCTTAGTCAGTCTAATGTGTAAACTAATACAACAGCCGGGCGCATTCCACGTCTCTGTTACTAAATGATGGCTGAATTATTGATAACCGGTCCCACATTTCCTTGAATCAAATATTAATATAGCCATATCTTGCATGTGGTAGCTGGATCCCTTCTGAACGATTTCATCACTCAGAAATCTGACCACATCTTTTACCTCACTCAAGATGAATTGGGTGCATTCTGGAAAGACAACTTGAGGAGATGGAATGCTTAAACATTGGCTGTTGTGTTCTATCAGACTTGACACATGGCAGGCTTTCCCTGGGACAAATGTCAAACACCAAAGAGGGATTTCAATAGTCTGAGGCTTTCATTAGGGTCTACGGTAGAATTTGTTCTTGCTGACTTATTTCACTGTAGCTTTGAAATGGGAAATGCAAAACACAGCCACGTCAGAACTGGAATAAACTTTTCATCTGCACAGTTCATGTTTGGTATTTGGTTTCAAGAATTCTGGCTTATTTAATCCCACCCTCCTCTGGATGCTTATAGTGCTTTCTTTCTTTCTTTCTTTTCTTTTGGCCTTACCACTTGACATGCGGTGGGATCTTAGTTCCTTGACCAGGGATCAATCCGAACCTGTGCCCGTTGCATTGAGAGTGCAGATTCTTAATCACTGAACCACCATGGAAGCTCCTGTAGTGCTTTCAATCATACTGCGCTCTGGTCACCTAGATATTCCTTGAATGGATACCTTTATTGGTGTGTGTCTTGCCTCTTCTATTGGATCATGTTCTCCTTGGAGTCATGGTAGTCAGTGCTGTTGACTTTGAGATGTTCTTTCCCAAGGACCTTATATCTCATCCATCCTGGCCTCCTAGAATTTAGTAAAGAACACAGGACATTGAAGGTGCTCCATAGGTGTTTTTTAAGTGACAGACTTTGGTACTGAGCTCATGTGAAAGATGTACCCTCTCGGTAAGATTTGGAGCCTCAGAGATGCTTAGTTCCTACTTCTATCATCTCTTTTCTCAATCAGAATAATCTTATTAACTAAAGATTTAAAAAGGAAGAAAAAATTGCTAACAGATCTGAGAAAATCCTTTTGGAAGTATTTAAAGGATGTGTTAGCATTTATTGATTTTATTAATATTACTGGTACTCACTGCCATACCTTTGCATTCAGCAAACATCTATGGAGCATTTGCTATGATATGGGTTCTGTGCTGTGTCCTTGGGATTTTTAGATTATTAAAAACCTCTACCACTCATAGCTATGTGCTTCTGGGCAATACAAGTTCATTAAGCATGAACAAGGGTTTTAAACAGTCACAAAGCTTTCTTAGTGTGTTTCTAAAACAGAAAGCAGCTGGAGTTATCATTCTTAAACACATGTTATATTTTATGTGAAGAGTAAATTGAAAAGATCTGATAGTGACCAACTTTTAGATGCCAGGCACTGTGTTGTAGGTACATTAACTATGCAAAGAAAGTATTGGCACATATCAACATGATCAGCTTGTATTATTAAACATATATATTACTAATATGTGTTTTATTTTATTTAATTAGCCATCAAAGGTTTCTTCTACTTGGAGATGAGGGAATGAGTTTGCCTAGTTAACTTTCCACTTTAAGAACACAAATCTTATAATTTTGGAATATACTTTAAGCTACCTTTGTATTTATTGTATATCATCTAGGAGTGCTTGTCTCACTCACATTCTTTGTATTCACCTTCTCCACTAACAAAGACAGAAATATTACATATTGAAGCTTTATAAACAGATATTTATTGAATAGAAGAAACAAAATCCTCATGTATATTTATATTCCAAACTTCCTAAAAAAATTAAACATTTCTTATTGTATTCATCATTCTTTTGTTTTACATCTGTAAATATATTTAATGTTTCATTTTCTCTCTGGAGTACTATTTTGAACTAACAGGCTTTCATAGGTATAACTGACTTCAATTAACCATCAGATTATAATAATTATTTCTGATGGTGAAATTTTCACAGCTTGGTGGTGCTAGATATTTTAGTTAGAATCTTTTGCCTTTTAAGTAATGTTCCAAAATGAGTCTTAGCTCCACCCATAATTTCTTCTGTAATATGTAATAAATCTGTAATATGGAGTGAATAAAATTATATTCGGTGTTTTCCTCTGTGAATCATTGAATATAATTTTAAGAGTTGATTACACTCCTATCACCATGACTGTGACTCACTGTAATTACCCTCCATCCCGTCTCATTTCTTAAAATTGTGCTGGTTATTTTCCATTGATGCTTATCTCCTCACTTGGCTAATTCATTTTTCCCCCTTCCCACTCATCTCTGTATATTTCCGGGGATTGATTTGTTTGAACTATATTAAAGGCTCCATTGAAACACACCACTAGGAGACTGGAGAGTTTGGGAGTCTGAGAGACAGTTTGGGGTGTTGGCATCCTCGCCTCTCCCTTTTCTCAGTGTTTCAGTTTGGAGAATGACCGCCTCCTTCTACACTGGAGTTTCTGCAGGTATTTTCTCCTCCGTGTTTTCCAGTCTCACCAGTATCACTATTTCCTCCCACTGTCTCTTCAACCAAAGGGATGGTGGTAACTCATTGCTAGTCTCTGAGTGCCTACACATCATTAGTGGGTTCTCTTAATTCGATCAAAGGTCATACATTTTCTTTACTCAAATCCTTTTGAGTGGAATTTTGTTTGCTTTAGGAACCCTAACTGATACAACAATTTTTTTTTTTTTTTGGCCATAAGTTTTACTCTTTATTTTTTAAAAATTCATTTATTTATTTTAATTGAAGGCTAATTACTTTTGAATATTGTGGTGGTTTTTGCCATACATTGACATGAATCAGCTCGGGTGTACATGTGCTTTGCTGCTGTCAAGGCTTGAGTTCTCAGCTTAAGAGCAGATAGGGTTCCTGTGCTGTCTGATGAGGCGCTGAAAAATGAGGATGCAGGCGCCTCCCTCTACTCCTGGAAACACTGGATGAACTTTAGTATATTGAATAACCAGTTTCTGAGCAACCACCTAATCACTCTGATTCTGAAATGAAAGATTAAAAACACAGCAGGATTCTTTCAATTTCAGACTCTCCTGGTTACTCTATTACTTTACGGCTCAATAGTAGTTTTTAATCTTAACTCTTCAGATAGGAAAGCAAAGCACCATTAAGATCTCACAGGTTGAAGATAAGGGATAACTAGTTTCTAAAATGAGATGATCGGGACAATCCACTAAAATGTTTAATTGCATTTATTTGCAAAACAACATCACCAAGTAATCTTAACTTCTCTCTGCCATCTCCATTTCTATTGCTTTGCTTTGTCAGCCCAAGTTCAAATCCCGCCTATAAAGGTGGTGGTGACTTCTCCCTTCTTTATCCTGTTTTGGTTACTCTCCTTGGAATGTGACAACTGGGAACTATTTGGCCCCTCTGGAGCAGGAAATTTGTGTTCCCTTCCACTTCAGAGTTCTCATTACTGTTTTCTTATTCTTCGTTTTGGATTAAATCAGATCCATCCTTAAATGCATGAAACGAGAAATGATCAAAACAGTGATTTTGATCATTTGTTTCTGAGAATGTTTATCAGAGTGACCAGACATTATCCTTTCCATTTCTCCTGTGGACTGACCATCGGCTCTTTTCCAAGGATGTGCCTGGGAAGAGCTAGCTTAGTCTTCTGAGAGGGCACGTGGGTTAATTTAACTTTTGTAGAATGTTTATGGTAGTACTGATTTGAATGACTGATATATTGGGATTATTTGTGATGGGAGCATCACCTAGCTTATCTTGATTGATCTATTTATTGTTATAAGAGAAAACTCCTGCTACAGACTCCCTAATTGTTCTTTCTTTCACATGTTTGTATTTGTGTTTAAAGGCTCCTTTAATGGAAACATACAGGCTATTTTTCTGGTGTCCACTTTCCCGAATTTGTTCTGCAATACAAAACAGGCCAAAACTCTTAAGCTAACACTAGGGGTTTTCTCAAATTTTTCTCCATTCTTTTTTCCTGTATGCCTCTTCTTGCTTATGTTTAAATACTTTAGCCTCCAATCAAGTTGGGCTTCTCACTGTTTGAAAGGCACATTCTGCCCTTCCTTTCTTCCGTGTGTAACGGAGTGATTCAGAACTGGCTTTTCAGAGTCAGACAAATTGGGTTCGAATTCTAACTTTAGCTCACAGCTCTCTTCAGCTCTGGAAAAACATGAGAAAATCATTCAGTCTTTCAGAGGTGGTTTCTTCTGTGAACAGGAGCTATGGTATCTTCCTTGCAGTATCAAGGTGAGGATTCATGAGAAAATTTGAAAGTTTGAAAAGTGTTTATTTAGCACAACAGTCGGAGAAGGCAATGGCACCCCACTCCAGTACTCTTGCCTGGAAAATCCCATGGACGGAGGAGCCTGGTAGGCTGCAGTCCATGGGGTCACTAAGAGTCGGACATGACTGAGCGACTTTACTTTCATTTTCACTTTGATGCATTGGAGAAGGAAATGGCAACCCACTCCAGTGTTCTTGCCTGGAGAATCCCAGGGACGGGGGAGCTTGGTGGGCTGCCGTCTATGGGGTCGCACAGAGTCAGACACGACTGAAGGGACTTAGCAGCAGCAGCACAGAGTTGGTTCGTGGTATGTTCTCAATACCTGGAAGTTTATCTATGACTTCATGCATTTCTTTTAGATGGAATCTCCTATTAGTGACCCTAACTCAGTCCTTCAAGGATAGGTTAAGTGCTTTGTCTGGCCACCTGTGTGTTTTTGTGTCCCACCTACAATTCATTCTTCATCTGTAGCAACTATATACCACCTCTTACCCTTGGCAATTCCAAAGTAATTATAGGTACCTCTTCTAGGTCTAATCTGACATACTTTACAGGTTATGATCTGACCAGTACCTTAATGTTTTGCATATACATCTTTTATCATGCGTTAGATTTCAAGCTTCTTGAGGGTAGAAATCAAGGCTATTTCTCAATTTTGTACATCCAACAATATCCCACACGGCCTGAAAACCACTCCAAGATGGAACTCAATAAAGCACTTTTGAATGAGTACTGAGTCGAAATTTATCACACTTGCCTTGGTCACATCATAGCCATTTCTCTTTTCTCTGGGTCCTTTGTTTCTGCTGAATGTTTCATTTATCATAAGAAGTTTAAGGAGGAAGAGACAAACTTTGGAGCACCACCGAGCTAGGTAATTACAAACACTGTGTAATTGAATTTTCATTTTAGTCCTTTGGGGCAGGTATTTGTTAGGTCACACATCCAGGCCCACACGTAGTAACTGGCAGAGATGGGTGTGTTGATTTCTAGAAGACATGCTGTTTTCTTTTATATGATATTTGTTTTTGTATCAGGCTTTGTAACAATTTTTACTTTTTCTCTAGCCCTAGGCCAGCTCATTTTCTGTTCTGACTCTATTAAATGGGATGGAGACATTTAAAAATATGGAGTCCTTAAACACATTGGGATTTCTTCTTTCAGACTCTGACAGAACTTTAAGGATTGAGACAGAGACACTCAGAATAAATGCTCATGGAAAATCAATTCTAAATGAGGATGTAGCAGTCCTGAAATGACCTTGAGAATCAGCTGGAAAATAGGTTTTTTTTTTTTTTTTTTTAAAATTTACACAGACTCCTCTCCAGGACCTTACAAAGAAATCTTACAGAGTGCACACAGTCAAAGGAAGATAATTTCTTCTAAGTCCATGGCTGAGGGGAGAAGAAAGGGCTCTTCTGCAGGTATCACCTCCCAGATCAGTATTTCTCTTGACAGCTAAGAGCTTCACTTGGAGTTTGAACAGATGGGGTGAGGAAAGACTGTGGGAGGTTGTAAGAGATGGAACATTGGGTAGGGGCAATGCCAGCTTATTATCCTTGGCCAGGAAGTGCAATTCATTGATTTTAGGACCTGGCCATAATTCAGGCTTGTTTCAGCCAAAATTAGCTCTACCTAGGATGCTAATTGGAGAAGAATGCATTATTTTCTTTGGATCAGATTCAACTTGATCCTCTTAGACAGGGCCTTGTGATTCTCAGGTCAGGATTTGGTTCCAATCTTCCCCCAAGCCTTAAAAACAGCCTTGCTACTCCCCGTTTGTTTCTCTTCCTTGCTTTCTCTGTGGGTGGGCTCTTGTCAATCCAGGTTTGATCTCAGTTCTTGTACAAACTGGCAAACTTTCCTTACCTTTGGAATTTCTGAGCCATACATGAGATAATTTCCAGGCAGAATTTATCTCCTATTCTTTTTTAAAAAAAAGATTTATTTTATTTTTTGGCCGTGCTGGGTCTTCATTGCCATATGCAGGCTTGCATACGTGTGCATATGTATGCAGGCTTGCACATCGTGGTGAGAGGGGGCTACTCTTCATTGCTCGCTTCGGTGGCTTTTCCTGTTATAGAGCGTGGGCTCTAGGCGCACAGGCTTCAGTAGTCGTGGCTCGCGGGCTCTAGAGCGCTGGCTCATTAGTTATGGCACCCAGGTTTAGTTGTTCTGTGGCCTGTGGGATCTTCCCAGACCAAAGATCAAACCTGTGTTCCTTGCATTGCAGAGTGGATTCTTAACCACTGGACCACCAGGGAAACCACTATCTCCTATTCTTATTCTCATAATCTTATGAGTACTTTTAAGGAGCATTTTTCTTTTCTAAAATCAACTTTTTATTTTTAAAAATTTATTTATTTTGGCCATACCACGTGGCATGTCAGATCTTAGTTTCCTGACCAGGGATTGAGCCCACGCTCCCTATATTGGAAGTGCAGAGTCTTAACCACTGGACTGCCAGAGAAGTCTCTACATTTTTCTCTTTAATTCAGCCTCTTGGGTTATATTCTTATACAGTTATCTCCCTCACCAGATTCCCTGATTAATATTCATATTCCATAAGGTCATACTACATAGATAGATACAGAGTATGGGAAAGACTGAGGGCAAGAGGAAAAGGGGGTGACAGAGGATGAGATGGTTGGATGGCATCACTGACTCAATGTACATGAATTTGAACAAACTCTGGGAGACAATGAAGGACAGGGAAGCCTGGTGTTCTGCAGTCCACGGGGTTGCAAAGAGTTGTATATGACTTAGCAACTGAACAACGATACAGATAGATATACACATGAGTATACATCTGTGTGTATATGTATGTGTATATATATTGATCTGTGACATATGTGTATACATATATACATGTATATAGTCTGTGATGTACATACACCAATAAATATTTGTCAACTTACATTATATTTATGGAAATAGCTCGTCTAATTGTAATAACAAATTATTATTTTTTGTAATAAATTCTTATTCAGCACTTACTATGCAGAAACTCTTCCAAGAACCTTTTGTGTGTTAACAATTTTAATCCTCATACCAGCCCTCTAAGGTTAATACTATTATTTTCATCCCTATCCTCAAGATGAAGAATCAGAGGCAGAGAGGTTAAGTAAATTGTCCATGGTCACACTAATGTAACCCAGGAAGTCTGTCTCCAGTGTCCATGCTCTTCACCGCTATTCTAGTTTGCTCCTGTGTATTACATTAATGGAAGGGAAGGGAAGTTAATCACATGTGTGCAAAACATTTCTGCAGAAATTTGTAGTACTGCTAGTTACAGGAACTTACATCTACACAAAAATACACATTTGTTCATTCATTCAATTGTTCATTCATTTGTCAACCAGTGAATATTTGCTGAGTATTATTCTAAGTATATATATGTTGAGTGTATGTTAAGTACATGGGACAGAAGTGTGTGTGTGTGGTGTGGGTGTGTGCATGTGTGTTAAAGGAAGCAGATATATTTTCTCTGTTCTGGAGTCAAGAACTTGTTGTTTATTTGCTGCTGCTGCTAAGTCGCTTCAGTCATGTCTGACTCTGTGTGACCCCATAGACGGCAGCCCACCAGGCTCTCCTGTCCCTGGGATTCTCCAGGCAAGAACATTGGAGTGGCTTGCCATTTCTTTCTCCAATGCATGAAAGTGAAAAGTGAAAGTGAAGTCGCTCAGTCATGTCAGACTCTTAGTGACCCCATGGACTGCAGCCTACCAGGCTCCTCTGTCCATGGGATTTTCCAGGCAAGAGTACTGGAGTGGGGTGCCATTGCCTTCTCCGTACTGTTTATTTAGAGAATCCCAAATTTTGCTTTTGGCTTATCCCTTGATTCTTTCATCCTCAGATATTTTTTTAAAAAGGAAAAGTAGAAGCAAGAAGGGAAGAGGAAACCATGAATAATTGAACTCATAAAATCCACTTACATAGTTGAATGTTGCACTGCAGGTGGCAATCACTTTGACAGGCTAACTTCCCATTCTAGTTTGATATACTCATACTCAGTTCCAAATTGTTTTCCTTGTGTGATTTACAACCTATCCCTAGCCATTGCTGATTGGACCAGAGGGAGACACAGAACCCCAAGTGAATCACTGGACAAGTGAATGAAGAGACACAGAGGTGTTGTATACTGAAGATGCTTACCTGAAAGTGACACGGAGTTGAGCCTCAGGTATTGGGCTGGGTCCCCATCAGACAAGGTAGCCGAGAAAGTAAGGAGTTGGTGCCAGAGAGAAGCAGTTCAGGGACAATACCCAGTCTCAGAGACAGAAAAAGGAGCTGAAATTTCCACGTTTCCCGCTCCACCTTTGTGAGATCTACCTCCGTTTGTTTAAGTCTTGGGTTTTCTTGAGATTCCTTGTTACATCTTCCCAAGAAAAATCTCAGGTGCTTTCAAAATAGTTTCAGTGGGTTTCTTTTCTTCCCAGACACAAAATGACCTTTGGCTTAGATGGGAACTGACTCTTGTTTCCTTCAGTGAGAAAACAAGACTCTTGAACCTGAGAATTAGGAGGTTGGTTCCATGCTGCTGTTGGCTCAGGTGTTCATCAGGTCTCTACTTCTCCTTGTGAAAACATAGATCACCACTATCTTTGCTTTCTTTTTGCTCCTGAGCACTGTGTAGAGATATTTGTCACTGTCTCTGAAGAGTGAGAAAGATGGAAATAACGTTGGGAAGTCCTATCCTTGTGGTTTCAGCTCTGGGGCAGGACCTGCCAATTTTGCTCATTGGTTATGATTTGGATGCATCCCGATTCTGCTCAGGGCTAAGGTATTGACTGTCCTCCAGAACTGACATAAACAAGTGGGAAAATCAATACAGACAATTAAAATAGTTTTAATAGAAGGTTAAATAGAAGCTCTAGAAATATCAGATGGAGTCACTCCTTGCTGGGTGGGTTTTGGGAATTTCTCTACCCCTTTAAAGTACTTGCTGATGCACAGAAAAATGAAAAGATTTTAGGGGCTGCCTGTTTGCTAGGCTGCCCTCAGTTATCTCATCTCTAAAGTAAGTGGGGGAATGGGTAATGGATTAGATGATCTGTAAGGGCCCTTTCAGCATTATGCTTGCCTATGAGTGGTGTCAGGGTCATCATAGCAAAGTCAGCAGTTTAAGTGCCCACAAAGGTGTGATGTAACAGATCTTTCTGCATATGTGGGATCTGCCCAACGGGGCCAGTAAATAATAAAGCACAAGTGGTTGTTATGGAGAAGTTCAGTTTGGGTGAAAAAATTCATTCTGTCATTTCTTGGATGGATTTTCCAACAAAATAAAATTTCCACTGTGGGTGCAGCCAAATGTGGGGACTTGCTCAGTCAGTCAGTTCAGTCACTCGGTTATGTCCAACTCTTTGTGACCCCATGGACTGCAGCGTGCCAGGCTTCCCTGTCCATCACCAACTTCTGAAGCTTACTCAAACCCATGTCCATCATGTTGGTGATGCCATCCAGCCATCTCATCCTCTGTCATCCCCTTCTCCTCCTGCCTTCAATCTTCCCAGCTTGAAGGTCTTTTCCAATGATTCAGTGCTTTGCATCAGGTGATCAAAGTATTGGTTTCAGCTTTAGCCTCAGTCTTTCCAATGAATATTCAGGGCTGATTTCCTTTAGGATTGACTGGGTGGATCTCCTTGCAGTCCAAGGGACTCTCAAGAGTCTTCTCCAACACCATAGTTCAAAAGCATAAATTCTTCAGTGCTCAGTTCTCTTTGTTTTTTTTTTTTTTTTTAGACAACCCTTTCCCCCCTCCCTCCAACTGAAACTAACACAAAACAGAAATCAATGAAAGAGATACAAGTAGAAGAGTTCTGTTGGAAGCAGGACAGGCTAAATATTGGAGTAGTGGTCAGAAGTAGAGACTGGAGTCAGAAGACCCAAGTTCAAATGCCAGCTCCCCCCCTCACCAGTCCACCAGAACCCAGTATGAAAAGCACTATACGGGGTGGTCTCAGAGGCCTCCTCACTTTACATGTTGTGATTTTTAACATTTATCACACAGAAAATAGACACATAACTTCAGGGTAGATTTTAATTTATTGTTTATATGGTGTTACTTTATTTTTTATTTATATAAGTGTTTATTTATTATTGCTTGTTTATTTGGCTGCACTGGGTCTTAGTTGCAGCACACGGAATCTTTCAGTTGCAGCGTTCGGAATCTTTTGTTGTGGCATGTGGGATCTAGTCAGTTCTCTTTGTAGTCCAGCTCTCACATCCATACGTGACTATTGGAAAAACCATAGCTTTGACTACACGGACCTTTGTTGGTAAGGTAATGTCTGTGCTTTTCAATATGCTGTCTAGATTGGTCATAGCTTTTCTTCCAAGGAGCAAGCATCTCTTAATCCCATGGCTGCAGTCACCATCTGCCGTCATTTTGGAGCCCTCCAAAATAAAATCTCTCACTGTTCCCACTGTTTCCCCAACTATTTGCCATGAAGTGATGGGACCGGATGCCATGATCTTAGTTTTCTGAATGTTGAGTTTTAAGCCAACTTTTTCACTCTCCTCTTTCACTTTCATCAAGAGGCTCTTTAGTTCTCCTTTGCTTTCTGCCATAAGGGTGGTGTCATCTGTGTATCTGAGGTTACTGATACTAGAAGAGATTAAAATTTAAGCCTGTGATGGGGAGTGGGGGAGACACTAAATAAAAAGGGCTTTCCCGATGGCTCAGCAGTTAAAGCATCTGCTGGCGATGCAGGAGACACAGGAGACACAGGCTCAATCCCTGGGTGCGAAAGAAACTCTGGAGGAGGAAATGGCAGCCCACTCCAGTGTTCTTGCCTGGAGAGTTCCATGGACAGAGGAGACTGATGGGCTACAGTCCATGGGGTCACAAAGAATCGGACATGACCAAGCACATGACATATAACATGAATCTAAAGCTTTTTGTGTAAAAGGTGCTTGGTACAGCCAAGCTCTTTTCCCCTCCCATTTTCATCCATCTTTAGTTTTCTAAGACTCTTGTCACATGCTGGATGGTTTAAACTGTCTCCCCAAGAAAATAGCAAAACTCATTCCTAGTTTAATTAAACTCATTCCTTTCCAGTGCCAAGAAAACACAATGAAGCAGGATAAAGGGGATTTGGGGTAGAATAATTCAAGCGCTTTCAGAAACAGGATTCCTTATTAGGAAATGCTTGCTTACTGATACAGAAAACAGAATCCACAGGTAGTCTGAGGACACATGAAACACCAGGTTGGGGAAAAGGAAGTGAAAGCCAGTCTAAGCTAAGATGAAATAATGACATTTTTCATTTAATTCAGGGTGATCTTATAGTAGAATCAATCTCATTGTGTTGTGTGTTTAGGAGTGCAGTAAAAGTTTCAACAGTAAAATGTTCTAGGGCAAAATAATTAAAAAACACTTCATGAGAACTATGCCTTAGCATTATCACTCAGAAAATACATAAAGATAATTTCTGCTTTTCAGGAAATAATCTGTGTATTTTGGAGGAAGGGTTGGTGATGGTCCCAATTTTGGAAACCACAGGAGAAAATATAAGGGGGAAACTGAAGAGTGCAGAGATAAAATTTACATGGCTCTTACCTGTTTCCTCTCCTTGGCAGCAATTAGCTTGATATCCAGCTGTCATTCATCTTTTGCAACAAAGTTAAATAGGAAACTGGCCTCTCAGGGCATTGAGGACTCACCTTGTCAAGACCTCATAGTCGTGGATTTGATTTTGACTTTTACAAATAACTGAGGTTGGAGTAGTGGTAATGCATGGATGAGAGCTCATGAAAACATATATCGAACAAAAGACTCATGCTTTTCTATGCATAGAGTTTTACCTTCTTCAAAGTCCCACCCTCTGAATCCTATTTAATGCTTAAAATAACCTTGCAAGGCAGAAATTAATTTCACCATTTTTAGATGAAGAAACAGAGGCCCAGAATGTAAGTGATTTTCTCCAAGTGATCTGGCTAAGTAGGAACTTAAAATTTCCACAGCCAAATTCAGTTTTCTTCTTCCACAACACCTGCCTCTATTGATTAGAACTTCTCCAAGGGCTCTGAGGCTGACACTTACTGGGAAAATCATTATATTGAGAAAACTTTGTCCTGCACCCAGCTGCTCTTCTCATTTTCTGCTACTAGGCCAGTAAACAGTCTTGAAGGATCTGTTTCAGTAGTTTTCTAACTTGAGGAGGCAAAAGAATCACTGAGCATCTTTTAAAAATGCAAATTACTGGGTCTCATCTCCATAAATTCTGAGAGGGTAGGTCTGGAGAAAGGCCAGGGAATCTGCATTTTAATAAGCACTGAAGATGCTTCTTTTCCAGTGAGGGACCACTTACACAGTTCTACTTATTTTTCTCCTTAATGCTGCAGTAATAAGTGGAGATCTAGATAATTTGCTTTTCACTTGTCTTCATCCCTGAATTCGTAATACTTTAAGTTCTCTCAATACCCCCAAAAGGTTCTTCCTGAAATGAAGTCTCTGCCACTGAATTTTGCAGCTTTTTGAAAACAATTGGATGTGATCAAAAGTTTTCTTAGTCTCATTTGCCCTGGACAATCCCATCATGCAGGGTTCAGGTTTCACATATTGTGATGACACAGATCTAAAGAAATCTTTTAACGATCAACTGCTTCTAGTCTGAGCAGTCTGGAGCCTGGGGTATAAGTATTCAAAATTTAGAATTATACAGTATGGTTTTCAACAACTGCTCTACCACTTGAGCTGTGGGAATCTAGTAATCAATTTAATTTGTCTGAGCCTTGGTTTCCTGATCTGTGTCATGAGGATAATGACATCTGTCTCATAGGATTGTTATGGAAATTTAAACAGATGAAGTATATTGAGTTTATACACTACAAACACTGTAGACACGCCTGCTGATTTCCTGGGTATTGGCTCCAAACCAGAGTATTATCTGTCATTGGCTTTTTTCAGAAGGGTAACTTGGCAGTTACTGGAGTTGGGGGGCCGAAACAAAACTGGGTTGCAGAGACTGATTTTGTCCAATGACCTGATCAATATGCCCTCAGTGCGGCCCCCTAACCCCTCCCCTGCTCCGGTCAGGTTTCTATATCCACAAGCCCAGTGAGCGGATGGTTTTAGGACAGATGGGAGACGAGCCACTGAAAAGACTAACATGGTACCTGCCCTAAGCCTGCTGTGTGGACTATGCCCGGTCCTTGGGCAGAGAGCAGGCGGTGTGTTCCAGACAGAGATAGGCACAGTCCAGAGTTTTAGAGGGGACGTCCTCATTTGTGCAGTGAGGTTAGTGTGAATGGATTAACACAGTGAGGGCTGAGCTGGTTACCTCGGAAACTGTAGCTTTGGGAACAAGAAAATACCTTAGGAAGTAAAGCAGGATTTAGTTCTTTTCACCAGCAGCCGTAGAAGCAGAGTTGCTGCCCTTGAAAGACCTGTGGGCAGAGGAAAAGAGTGAAGGGGGAGAAATGTCAACATTTATGAGTCACCTTTAAGGATCCTGAGAAATAGCTGGGGAGACATGGGGAGTGATGCCTAGTCCTCAGTTACTGGTGTTGTGTAGATGAGCTTCTCCAGGTTCAGTTCTAGCTTGGATTTTCTCCCTAATCTAAATTCTCACTCAAGTAGATATCTTCCTATACGCTGGTGAGATTCCAAAATACATAGCTCTGGCTGAGGTCTGTCATCCCAGCTCCAAACAGGTGGGTATATACTTTGCTGCTCAACAGCTCCTCTTGATGTCTCTCTGGGGATCTCAAACTCCTGTCTCCAAAAGCATCATACATCAACAATGCAACTTGATGCTACCCTTGTATTTCTTAGGTCAGTTTATGGTCCTGCCACCACTCCGCTATACCAGTCAGCCCCCTTCTTCTGTCACCATTTTTATCCCATCCATAATCAAGCACTGTCAGTTTTACTCCTAAATATTCATGATTCAGTCTATATTTCTCCATCCCATCCATTACTATAGTTAAAGCTACTACTGTATGTTTCAAATGAATGGTTCATTAGCATATTCCTCGGGTTGCCCATATCTCCTTTTGCCTTCCTCATTCTACCTCTATCTTGAATGGTTGCCAGAAAGATCTTTTAAAAAGGCACATCTTAGGTGTCATTGTGTAGCTTAAACCTCTTCAATGCTCCAGCATTGTTCTGAAGGTGAAGACTATGCTTGTTAACATGGCTGATATAGCCGTGCAGGTGGGGACCGTGTCAACTCTGTTGACATGTTCCCTCTCTGTCTGCTCCAGCCAGCAGGGTCTTTCTTTAGTTGTGCGGAGGTGCCCAGCTCATTCCCAACTCAGGGGTGTTTCATCTGTGTTCTGCTGCTGCCAGAGACTGTTCTTTTTCCTCTTCATCTAGCTAACACCATGGTTTATGTGCCAATCAGAGAATTCTGGCAAGGTATTAAAAACAAACCAAAAACCCTTCTCTAGGCTAAATTCCCTTAGCATCCCACATTTTCCTATCATACCACATTTATCTAAATCTTTCTCTAAAGTGTGACCTCTTTTGTGTGTTTAGGGAAACTGTGTCTATCCCATTCACTTTCATGTGAATGAAAGCACCGGTGGGTGCTTAGCACAGAGGACATAATACCTAACAGATAGTCAGTATTCATTCAATGATTGGATAAAAATGAAATCCTGAGACCATTTCTTTCTAAGTCTGTCATAGAACTCTCATTTTCAGTAGGATTCTACTTAGTGACTTGTCGAACCTCCATGTTAATGGGCCAGACTGACACATATGCCAGGCACCTAGCGTAGTTAACTGAAGAACTGCATTTCTTTCTTTCCTCTAAGAGCAATTACTGACTGCTAAATATTCAAACATACATTGAAAAAGCAGCTCATTACATTATGTTAAGAAATAAATTACTATTTCTAATTGCGTCTAGTAGTTAATTACTTCTAATTATTAGTCTGAGTAATAAATTACTGCCTCTGATTATGTTGTGGCACAGTTGGAGCATTCAAAAATGCAATTTTCACAGTTGTTTACATCAGAATATGTTTATGGAATTGTACAGCCATAATTGCCCCCAAATCATGGTAGCAAAAAATAATAAACATTTGATAAATTCATTTGAAACATGTCACTTCCTTGTCAGCTTATTTAAGAGATCAAGTATTAAAATGAAACAACAATGCTTGACTTTTTCAGTCTCTCCAGGGGATAACACTATGTTAAAATTAGGATTTTTGCTTTGTTTTGGTTGAATAAGAACTAAATTAGAATTTCTTTTGTTACTTAAGACAATAAGAAAAATAACCAGGACTCTAATAGTGTTAAAAATTAGGATTCACAGCCAGCATACAACTCATAAGAAGAAATAAATTATGTCTACTTAAAGGGAAATTGTAACAAAGAATAAAAGCTCCATAAGTATTTTATTGAGTTATAGCGTAGCCAACATACACACTCTGAAATGTAGAACTTTAGGACTTCCAAACCCCTGGCTTGAATCTTTCACTTCACTTACCAGTTTCTCAGGTCAATGACAAAAGTAGATACTTTATGGCAAGCTGTGAGCTGATTAAAAAAAAATGCCTCCTACTGTTTGATACAACCACATAACATCACTCTATTTCTCCCTGTGGGATTCTGTCATCATCCCCTGTGCACTGGACAGACTCTTAAGATGCCCAAGATCTTTATCTCCTGGGGATGCCCTTGTGTGATTCCTTCCCCTTGAATGTGGGTAGGACCTGTGACTTGTTTCTAACCAATCACATATGGCTGAGATGATGCAATTATATGATCAACTATTTAGGATTATAGGGCCCGTCTTGCTGGAGTCTCTGTCTCCCTTACCGACTTTGAAGAAGCAGCCACCATGTTGAAGAACCCTAATAGAGCAAAGAGCTAGGAACAGCCTCGAGGAGCTGAGGGTGATTCCCACCAACAATCAGGAAGAAACTGAAGTTCTCAGTCCTACAAACATAAGGTTTGAATTGTGCCAACAGTCTACACAAGCTAGGAAACAGATCTCTCCCAGTTGAGCCTCAGATAAGATGGCAGCTCTGGCTGATACCCTAATTGCATCCTTGAGAGCCCTAAAATGATCTCCCGGCAACATTTCGTAAGCAAAAATATAAAGTTTTTGATCTGGTTAGGCACCAAACCAGAATGAACATGTTGGACCTTTCTATTGACCACGAGCACCAGAGGCTACCATTTCTTCTCCTCTCTGGTTTGTAGTTAGCTATGACAGCAGAAGTTAAGAAGGGTTATAAGTAGAGGAGTGACATAGTCTGCCTTGAGTTTTAAAATAGCACTTTGCTGTTTGGGTTGAGAATAGACTGTGGGGAGGCAAAGTCGAAAACAGGGAGGCAGAAGGTTACTATGATTGTCCAAGAAAGTGACGGTCTAATGTGGTATAGAAGAGGGAGTGAGAGTTGGAATTTAGACTCAGTTTAATGGTAGAGCCAGTGAGATTTGCTGCCGAATTAGATGGGGATGTGGGTGGGGAAAGGATAAGAAACAGGAAGGAAGAGAGAGAAAGACAGAGAGGTATTTTAGATTTTGGTTGGAGCTGGTGGAAGGACAGAGGTCCTGTTTGCTGAAATGGGGAAAACTCCTGGAAAGCTGAATTGAAGAGGAAGATAAGGAGTTGAAATTTGTCCATGTGAAGTTGAGATGCCTGTTAATGCTCATGTTCAACAGTAAGTGGAAAAAGCGAGTCTGGCTCTCAGGGGCAGATCTGGTGGAGGTGCATTTTTGGAAGTTGTCATGTATAGTTAGACGATGTTTAACTCAGACTTGATAAGATCTCCGAGGGACTGGAGATGAGAGAGAGGTGATGCTGGCTCTGGGTTGGGGAGAAGCAGTGCTAAGAAGAGGTTGAATTACAACCAGAGTTAATGGTGGGGAGAAAAAAAGTGTTGGAGTTGACTCAGGTTTTTCAATGAACGAAGTGGAAGAAAGGAGTTGACAGGTACTGGGATGGGGCTGATGAGAGGAGGAGCAGGTGTGGGAGACAATCAGAAATTTGATTTTCTTTTCATTAGGGTGGGGGTGACAGCTATGTGTAATTCCTTCCCCCTGTGATTCCTCCTTCCTGAGAAGATGCAGAGGGTAGTTGTGAGGGAGCAAAGCTGAATGGCAGGGTGCTAGATAAAGCGCTTCATGACACAGAGTTCACCCTCTTTTCAGTTTGGAGGGAAGTTAAAGGTCACCTCTTTGTCTGCAAGGGCCTCCCAGGGCAATGCAGAGGCCATCATTTCCCTCTTATCTTTCACCCACCAGCAAGCCTACAATCTTCAATTTGAGATGCAAACAAGTGAAGTTCAAAGAAAGACAGGCGAGCCCTTTCCTGCAACAGAGAACATATGGCGTGCAAAAGGCAAACATATTTACTATCTAGTCCTTCCTTTTCAGAAGTTTGCCAACCTCTTACCTAAGCATAACTAGTACATCTGAATTCAAGCTGTTTACCCTAAAAATTTTCCAAGAGATATGTGCGTGTATATAAAAACATATATATATTTGCTTTTATATAATATAAATATAAATATATATATATATACATACGCACACAGAGAATGGTTATTTGATTTCATAGTCAAACTACAAACTCCAGGGCAACAGAAGAGATAAGACACCAGAGTTAGAATTCACTGAGTTCTAAGTATTTTTGAGTGGAGAAAAGTTACAGCATTACTTTATAGAAATGAGATTTATTTGTGCTGGTGCTGTTTTTGAGAATTTGGGCTCTATCTTAATATGTACACCTGTATTCCTACAAAGTCCTTCTCCTCTACAGAGTTTGCTGACAGTTTCAAACATACTTCTTTGAAATATCTGTGTTAGAGACATGGTATGTTTGTGCTAGATTGCTAGGTCTTGAAAATATGAAACCTTAAAAGAATAGAGCTGAAGATGTCATCAATTACAAAATAATACATTGGTCTCAGTATGCATATGTATGTGTGTGTGTGTGTGTGTGTGTGTTTGTGTGTGTGTGTGGCAGGGTACAGAGAAAAACTGGGAACAGTTGGGTAAAGGCAAAACCCAGCTGGCTTAACTATTTTGGGAACTGGAGACATCTAATACATCCAAACTTTGGGAAACACTATATGACAATTTGTTGGAACATGAAAAAGAGAGAAAACTCACAGTGGGGTATTATGTTCAAAATAGAATTACTGTCATCATCATGATGACCTCAGCACTGGTGACCCTTTGAACAAATCTGACCTATGGGTCGTCTTGAGTCCCCTACATTTGTTCTTTAAGGACAGACACACCTTGGTCCTTGTCATTTCTTGGAACTGCTTGACATGTGCATGATGAATAATAATCAGTCCAAGCTGTGCAAATATGGGAGTTGCTTCCTGGGGGCCAGTGAGCACCCTGTCTTGCAGAGTGTTGATGCAGGGGGTGGGCAGTTCCTCATCAAAGATGCTAGAAATGTCACTTGACCTATAGTTGGTGCTAAAAAATGTTCACTGAATGATAAAACCAAAGGAGTTAGATTAGAGAACTTCCAAATTTTATTCAAGCCAACTCTCTGATCCTAAGCTCAGTGAACACTTTTATAGCACATTCGTTTCTTTTCTAGGCATACAGATGGCATTTCTCAGCCTCTCCTGAACCCAAAGAGATCTTTCTCGTTCTCTCTTTTCTCATGAATACCAGAAGGCCAATGCTGAAGATCTTGATGTTACAGATGAAAGGAACCTGGATCCCTGATTTACTTTTAGGAGGAAGTAAGTCCAGCAGTGTTGCCCACTTACTTTGGACTGTGATGTGAACAGAAAATAAAATTTTTATTTTGTTAATGCACTCAGATTGGGTTTTTTTTTTTTTTGTGGTAACAATAGTGTTATTTTCTACTTTGATGCATTTGTATTACATGACTAATTAGATAAAAACAATCAAATTCAGGAAAAGGAACACCTTACGTTGAAAAATTACTTTCTATAGAGTAGTGGAAATGAATGAACTAAAGCCACATGTATACAAACAGAAACATAATGTTGGGTAAAACATTTACATTATGTAAATTATACATGAATACATACCATATGATGCCATTTATATAAAGCACAAATATACACAAGACTAAGCAATGTATTGTTTAGTAATACAAATATGTGGCCAAGTTGAAAAGCAAAGCAAAATGCAGGACGGTATTAAACTAGGAGAGAGTAGGCAGAGGAATTTTAGGAGGAAGGGTAACAAAGGAATTTAAAACTCTAAGCAGTATTCAATTTCTTAAATTTAGTTGGAAGTATTTATTTAATCTCTATAATATATATATCATACATATTATTTTGTACATATGAAAATATTACGGTGGTGTCAAAACATGTTAGATGGTGCACATCTAACTTGTCAATTCAATCACATATGTAAGGACTTCCCTGGTGGTCTACTGGTAAAGAATCCTTCTGTCAATGCAGGGACAGGGGTTGGATCTCTGGTCTGGGAAGATCCCGTATGTTGAGAAGCACCTAAGCCCATGTGCCACGACTACTGAGCCCATGCTCCGGAGTCTGTGCTCCACAACACACACCACAATTTAGAAGCTCACACACTGCAACTAGAGAGTAAACCTAGCCTGCCACAATGAGGGAAAGCCCGTGCTGAGCAATGAAGAATCAGCACAGTCAAAAACAAACAAGCAAGCAAATGCTTAAAAGCTATTATATGTATATTGGATATTATTCAATTATACATAATTATATACCATACATTCAATTATGGTTGGCACAAAAATACTTGATTTTGTGCTGTGTATTACTGCACACACTGCAAATTTATAGACACTTCTTACTGCCAAAGCTATCTGCAGAACCTTGAATCTGGGTGATTTAAAGTATCTTCAAAGATAATTTTGATTAAATGCACAAGTTTACTTAATCTCTCACAGTGGAACCCAAACTTTTGATAAGATGCTACTTTGATGCTACCTTGTTGAATGACACGGATCACACTAAGGAAGTGTTTCCCAAACTGAGATCTCCAGATCTCTACAGGTATACAAGCTAGTTTTGGAACGTTGAAATCTTGGGAGTAATCGTTCATTTGCTCGCAGTCAGGATACCTAAGCCAACAGGTCACTGTCTATTTTAGCCTAGAATTAAACTTAGTCTGGTTACAGAGCTCACATATTTCAAGCTGATTAGAAGTACTGGTTAGCAATTTATCTGTCTTTGATTAAACAGGGGAAAAGCCAATTTGTTACTAGTCTCAACTTGGAAGATGAAATTTATCAAAGCACAAGGCTCATGGGAAGAAATTAATAAAGAGAATCCCTTCTGGTGAAAAGGTTTAGAATCAGTGTCCTATATTAACTCAAGTTCATTTTGTGTTTATTCACTTTTTAACTCACATTCAACCATATTTGTTGTGTGCCAACTCTGTGCCAGATAGTCCTAAGCACTGGGGATAAAATAGTGAACATATCCAATATCCTTGCTGCTATGGACTGAATGTTTGTGTCCACTGAAAATCCATATGTTGGAGCCCTAACATCCAGTATGGCTGTACTCAGAGGTGGGGCATCTAAGGGAAGGTTAAATGAAGTTATACTTGGTGGTGGTGGTGGGGGGCGTGTTGATCTAATTGGACTAGTGTCCATATAAGAAAAGACACCAGTGTATGTGCATTCTTTGTCTCTCCACATGCATACACCAAGCAAAGGCCATGTGAAAACAGAACAAGAGGCTAGCTGTCTGCAAGCCAGGGAAAGAGCTCTCACCAGAAACCAAATGGACTAGAACTTTTATCTTAGACTCATAGTCTTCAGAACTTGAGAGAATAAACTTCTGTTGTATGTCACCCATGGTATTTCCTGCCAGCCTTTTTGTATATGTGGATACAATTATCCATGTATAAGTCACTTATGGTATTTCATGGCAGCCCAAGCAGACTAAGATATTTGTCCTTGTAGAAATAATAGTAGTGTGACGGGTCTTAATAGAAGTAATAGTATTGCTGACAAAGGGAAGGGAACTAACATTCCTGTTGGGAGGCATATATCATAATCGTGCAAAACACTTTTCATGGGGTCTGACAGCTCTGGGTTTAAATCCCTTCTTGGTCATTTAGGGCTTCCCAGGTGGCTTGAGTGGTAAAGAACCTGCCTAGCAATGCAGGAGACATAAGAGACATGGGTTCGATCTCTGGGTTGCAAAGATCCCCTGGAGGCAGGCATGGCAACCCACTCCAGTATTCTTGCCTGGAGAACCCCATGGACAGAGGAGTCTATAGTCCATGGAGTCGCAAAAATTCAGACACGACTGAAGCGACTTAGCACGCATGCATACACTTGGTCATTTAATGACTGGAGAACTTGGGTAAGGAACTTAATTTCCAGGAGCCTCAGTTTCCCCCCAGGTGTTAATAAAATGGGAAAGCAGTATGTACTTCATAGGCTTATTGTGAGCAGTAGGTGAGCTTGTAGAACACTTGACGCAGCCCCTATACATAGAAAAGCCTCACGATATTAGCTGTCTCACATGACAAGTCACATGCCCCTTTAATCATCATAACAAACCAAAAGTGAGTGTTGGACATTTTCTTCATTTTGAAAACATGAAAACTGGGCTCAGAGAGGTTGGAAGACTTTCTTTAGATGATTCGCTTTCTCAAGAGCGGCGATGTTGGGAGTTTAGATCCAGGTCTGTCCACCACCAAAACTTGAGTTGTCTCCCTGCCTTATGGTTCCTCTGTGCATCCAGGTTGAAAAAGCTGAGAGACTTGATAGAATCCTGTCCTTCCAGCTCGGTGATTCTCTGCCATGCAGGGGGAAGATGAAGACAGTCAAGTCTGAAAAAGCATGTAGTTTGATATTATTTTTTGAAAAAACAAAAACATGTAATATATTACCATTGGCTTTATCCACTCTATAATTTAATTCAAGATGTTGGATTAGGAAGGGAAAGAATGATTTATTTTTATACAAAGAGGGCATGGTTTAGAAAATAGATTGAGACTCTGCTCTCCTGGGGTCTCCTCAATGGCAGATTCATATTTTGGGCCTTTCTGCAGCTGTTAGGGGCCCACAGGAAATTTCTATGAAACTGAAGTGAGGCTTAAAGAAGTATGGCTTTCGTATAACTGACAGAAGCCACATGCTAATAAAGATATCAGCTGGCCTTGCATGTGTGTGGCATTGGGCTGGAGTAGCTATCTATAATATTCTAGTTAGGTTGCTCCCAAGTGAGCAGCAGAGAGCTACATTGCTGCTAATTATCATAACCAATTAGTTGAATTCTGAATGAAGAATCTTCAGGGCAAAAATCACTGTTTCCCATTGTTAGCAATGAGTTATTGAATTGTATTACACGTGATGATTGCTCCGTGACACATAGTGAAGACACACACACACATTCCCAAAACGTAACAGAAGTAATCAGTAGGCAGCGGAGGCATATGGAGCTGATAGAAGCACTGAGACGAAACTGGTATCAAGTGGCAGCTCAAGTCTTATTTTGGCACCAAACTTGTGAACCACCATACCAACAATACTTCTGGTTTTTAAAGATTTTTAGATCCTAGAATCGAGGATGAGGAATTAGGAAACACATTTTCACTTGACAAATGTGGAAAATGAAGGCTGGAAGGATTATTTTCCTTGGGCATTTGTAAGAATTACTTGCCTTGGTCCATTTTGAAGTTATACTAAGATTTGAATGTAGACTTAGACACTTTCAAGCAGTGTGACTTAGGCAAGTAGTTCATGCTTTGTGAATCCATTCAATGACAGAACAAGAATAATAATTCCCATCTTGAGAATTATCAAAAGAATTGACTCATATAACATATTTCAGTGTAGGACTATTGACAGATATAATAGTCATTTTGCTGAGCTCTCTTTGCTCAGTATTATTCTTCAAGGCAGAAGTCAATGAAAATTCTCCAAATACACTGGCTGGAATGATGAAGTCAGGTGAGCAGCTAAATGGACTTTTAAACACACATGAATGAGGCTTTTAGTTGCAGGAGCCATGCTTTTTGGAGAGAGCAGTGGTTTTCCTCCAGGTTAAAACCCTGGCTTTGAATATCAAAAATCAAAGAGCCCAGAGGGCTCATGAAGTATAGATCTTTGTACCATAGATTACAGCACGTCATGAATGAAAGTTGGTATAAAAATCATTTTTCTTTCCTGCCATAATACATATCCCAAAGGAAAACAAAAGACCTGGATAGTGGTAGACACTCCTGAGGGAACTTTGAACCCCATCCTTGGGGTAGAACTTGAGTAAGTTTCAGAGGACCCGAGAACAGATGGGACTTGTGTGTGATCCCCTTTGTAGAGGATCTACAAAGTTCCTGAGAATTTTTACCATCATAAACCCTGTCAGCTTTGACTGAAAGAGAGTACTAAATGAAAGAAGGCTGTCAGTCTTCTACAGTCTGCTGGCAAGAAACAAGCTGATGAAACTACTCAGCTGCAAGCAAGTATCACCTTTTATGAAAAAGTAAGGATAACTCAGGGGATGGAGTCATGTCCAGAGGGTAGTCATGAGTCCAGAGGAGGGGTCTTGAGCCCTAACAGAGGATCCTATGCCTCGGAGAACTGTTCACAGGCCTTGAAACCTAATGGAATTTTCCTGGCTGAATTCAGAATTGCTTGACTATTTTTTACCTTTCAATTTCTTCTTTTTTTTGAACCAGAATGCCTATAACTGTCATTTGATGTCTTTCCCAACATTTCATTTGCAAGTAAATAACTTATTTCTTGAGTTTCACAGGCCTACAGATGGAGAAGAATTGTGCCCTAGGATGAATTATACCCTCACCCTTGCCTAATTTTTTTAACTTAGATACTGAGATTTGGGACCTTTGAGGTGATTTGATTTATATGAGGTTTCAAATTTTAAGCTGATCCTGTGATGTGTTGAGGCTTTTGGAGAATTTGGGATGAAGTGAATGTGCTTTGCATGGGGGGACAAACATGACTCTTTTGGGCTAAATGCAGACTGTCATGGGTTGAATAATGACTTCTCAAAGATGTTCACATTCCTAGTCTCAAAGCAGTAAAATGTTACTTTACACATCAGAGGATGTTGCAAATGTGACTAAGTTAAAGATACTGAGATTGAGATATTATCCTGGTAGGCCCAATATAATCATGTAGGTCTTTAAAAACAAAGACTATTTTCTAACTTTAATCAGAAAATAAGATGTGAAGTTTGAAGCAGAGTCAGAGAGATGCTACCTGGCTGACTTTGAAGGTGGAGGAAAGGACCCACAAGCTGAGGAATGCACGCAGCCTCTAGAAGGTGGAAAAGTCAAAGAAACAGGATCTTTCCTAGAGCCTCCAGAAAAAACAGACTGCTGACACCTTGATTTTAATCCAGGGAAACCCATTTTGGGCTTCTGAATCTCCAGGACTATAAGATGATAAATTTGTGTTGGTTTTAAGACACTAAATTTGTAGCAATTTTCAACAGCAACAAAAAGTGAATGTAGGCATATAAAAGTATTTCTCATGTGAATCTTTCTAGAAAACAGGTAAAAGCCATCACTGTGGCAAAGAAGTCTGGAATAGCAAGAGACTCCAACCACAGACTTCACGAAATAAGTAGGATGTGAGCTTGGCACTAGTTATAACTGATGGAGAGGACCCTGTAGCAGAGTCAAAGACACAGTGGCCTCAGTGGATATGCAGAGTGCAATGGGGGGATTAGCAGTCATCTGGGGTGTCATTCATTAAAAGAACCAGACACTTTCTGCCCACTGCTTTGAGATCATTTTAGTTACTGTGCCTCTGGGACTAGAAACCTCAATATACGTTGCAGTAGGAATTCCTAAATCACATTGTTCATAATCAATGCTCTTGGGAGGCTCAGTGATTTTTATACACACAACAGAGACTTGCATGAATTTGGTCTTACTTCTTTTGTCAACTTCCTGAGTGACCTTGGGCAAATCATCAGCCATCTCCTGGGTCTTGCTTTCTTCTTCAAGAGATAACAGTAGACTAGTCTCCTTCTTTTACATTTTTTTGGATCATTCTTATACTTCTGCCATATTTCCAGCTTTCAGGAGAGTGGGAGGATGAATTAGCAACTTTCTTTCAAGGGCTTTGAACTTTTCTACATAGTGATTCTCAAACTTATTTAGGAGATAAAGCATCTGGAAGGCATGGCACTTTTTGAAGAACACCATGAAATATTGATTGATATATTTAACTCTGGGATATGCAATAGGAACAGTTTTACTTCCAGACAATATGACAATCTGTACATGATTTAAAAACTACCACCTTGAGTACACATGTCCATGAAAGGAACAAGCTGTTGGTCTAAACATGATTGGCTGTTTCTGAGTTGTTCTGGTAATATTTGCCTGCTGCTTGTTCACTTATTTTTTCATCTGCCAGTTCTTTAGGTAGCAGATGTCCAACGTTTCAGAAAAATATATATGAGAATAAAACTTGAAATTGAGGAAAATGTGATACTTTTTTTTCCCCTGATGATTGGGAAAAATACCATTATTTGGTTTCATGGCAGAACAGCCCTATTAACATTTCAGAGACCTGACGTTCAGTATGGGCTATGAGAACTCCTATCACTGTCAGCACATAATGAGATTCCTGAAGGGAAAGGTCAACATCTTATCTCCTTTTGTCTACTGGAACATATTTAAATTGTTATTCTCTCTTCACTATTTAATAATAATAGCTAATATTTACTAAACACTTACTGTTTCTCAGATGCTGTGCTAAGCCCTGAGCACACATTAGGATAGGATTATAGGATACTATTATTACTATCCCAGTCTTAGGGATGAGATAGTGAATCTTCCAAAGATGAACTGCCCAAGGTCACACAGCTGATAAACAGAAGAGTCAGCATTCAAACCTATGACCTGACCCCTGAGCCTGATCCCAGAACTTTAAACAACCTCTCTTCTCCCTGAACCTGAATCTCATCTTCTCCCCATGCACACCCTCAGTTCTGGGATGCTCTAAATTCTCCCATCCGGAGATGATTATGGCACTCCCTCTGAGTCTGTGCTTTCTATCCTCAGCCAGTTTAGCACTTCCTGGAGTACCAAGCGTCATATGACCATGTGGGTCCTGCTCTGAGCTGGACAGCAGTGCAGAATAGCAGATAAGAGACATGAGTTTTGCTCTAGGGAGGTCCTTTCACTTTTTGCCTTTGACTTGGTTTCCATTCAAATGTCAACTTTCAGAGAGATACTTCTTGATCATAATATCTTAAAATCTCTCTCTTTTCCCTGATGCCATTCTTGTTTCCTTGTCCCACGGCACATACCCCATACCAGAAAACACTTGTTTACTTACTTGTGTATTGCTTGATCCCTCTTCCCAAGAATAAAACCCCCAGGAGGGCAAGGTCCTTAAATATCTTCCTCACATCAGTATCTTCAGTACCTGGAACAATGATGCTATGTAATGTTTACTCAAGTATTTGTTAAAGAAATAAAAGAATGAATATGCTGACATGCTTGTTTTTGAAATACTTAAATAAATAGTGAGTATTGACTTTGTTAAGAACTGGACATGGAACAACAGACTGGTTCCAAATAGGAAAAGGAGTACGTCAAGGCTGTATATTGTCACCCTACTATTTAACTTATATGCAGAGTACATCATGAGAAACACTGGGTTGGATGAAGCACAAGCTATAATCAAGATTGCTGGGAGAAATATCAATAACCTCAGATATGCAGATGACGCCACCCTTATGGCAGAAAGTGAAGAAGAACTAAAGAGCTTCTTGATGAAATTGAAAGAGGATAGTGAAAAAGTTGGCTTAAAGCTCAACATTCAGAAAACTAAGATCATGGCATCCAGTCCCACCACTTCATGACAAACATATGGGGAAACAGAGGAAATAATGGCAGGATTTATTCTTTGAACTCCAAAATCACTGTAGATGGTGACTGTAGCCATGAAATTAAAAGATGCTTGCTCCTTGGAAGAAAAGTTATGATCAACCTAGACAGCATATTAAAAAGCAGAGATATTACTTTGCCAACAAAGGTCCATCTAGTCAAGGCTATAGTTTTTCCAGTGGTCATGTATGGATGTGAGAGTTGGACTATAAAGAAAGCTGAGTGCCAAAGAATTGACACTTTTGAACTGTGGTGTTGGAGAAGACTCTTGAGAGTCCCTTGGACCACAAGGAGATCCAATCAGCCAATCCTAAAGGAAATCAGTCCTGAATATTCATTGGAAGGACTGATGCTGAAGCTGAAACTCCAATACTTTGGCCACCTGATGTGAAGAACTGACTCATTGGAAAAGACCTGATGCTGGGAAAGATTGAAGGTGGAGGAGAAGGGGACAACAGAGGATGAGATGGTTGGATGGCATCACTGACTCAATAGACATGAGTCTGGGTAAACGCCGGGAGCTGGTGATGGACAGGGAGGCCTGGTGTGCTGCATTCCATGGGGTCGCAAAGAGTCGGACATGACTGAGCAACTGAACTGAATTGAACTGATTGACTTTGTGCTGGACATTGTTCTAAGTATCAAGAATGTCACACATTGTAAAGCAAACTACTTTTAAAACGCTGACTGTGTCTTCAAATTATCAGTAGTCTGACCATTTGGTCAAAATTAGGATGATCATATAGCCTGGTTTGCCTTGGATGATGCTTTTATCCTGACATGAGCATAAACAGTGCCCTTTCACTCTCCAAAGTGTCCTGGTTTGGATGATAAATTATATATTCACCATAATTGAATTTATTGTATCAGTGTAATAAAAACCAGCAGAAAGACAAACAGCAGACAAAGTAAAACCCTGGTATATGTCAGTCAAACAAGGGATCTGGTTCCTGTGCCTAGAATTCATTGTGTTATGTTGCAAGTGATAGTGAAATCATTCCGGCTGACTGAAGCAAAAACATAAAGGAGCATTGACAGGTTTACATCATTGAAAAATCTGCTGTGTTGCTTCCCTTATTCCTGAGCATTTCCTGGCTCACCTTTCCTAGCATCGAATGTCAGTTAGATATTTCAGTTCAAGTGCAGCTGAGGAGAGGTAGAGCCTTACCCAGGAGTACTTATACAAGTCCTAAGGTTGACTCAGACTGGTCCAGTTTGGGTCATACACTCCTCCCCTTCTCCCCAGGGAAAGATGGTGTGCTGATTGGCTAAGGCATGGGTTATATTTTCCATCCTTGTAGCTGAATACACCACATATCCAGAGACTGGAGGAGCAGTGTCCAAAAAAGGAAATCAGGAATTTTCCAGAAGGAAAGAGAATGTATTCAAGACATGGGCAGGAAACCTTAAGTGTCTACAGTGTGTGTGTTTGTGGAGTTCTGAATGTGCCCACATGTATGTTTAATAGGCTGAACAACTATTAATGAACCTGAGCAATAGCTTCAACCATATCTACACTGTGTCTTTCTTAGGTTCTTGTTTTATAGATCCAAATAAAGCTTTATTTTTCCATCCTATTACCACTTCATGTAAGAATTCCTTACTATCACTATTGTATATGGCAAGGTTTCTTTACTCATTCATAGTATTCCTATGTACAGAGGTTCAAGTTGTGCACTGCACATAGACTACAATTGAGTTGTGCTGTATGGAGATCCTATGTAATCCTCACAGACATAGAAAATCAGGTTAATTGATTTACTCAAGGTTGTCCTCTAAATGTTATCCTCTTTCACTTAGAGAATCTTGTCAACTGAAAGGAGTTCTCATGCTGTTTTACATGGAAAAGAAGTAATCATCTTTATCATTACATTCTCTCCGTGACTTTAAAGAAACATTTTTATGAAGCCTTGGAAATTATACGGTATTCTCATTTTTGTTTTACATTTAGATAGATTAAGCAAAAACAGATTTAAAAAATCAATGAACCATCTGTAGTGTTTATTCCCTTAAGAGCAGAAGTCCATAGACATGATTAATTCTACAAAGAGGGTATACAAGGCACAAGAATTTATGTTGTTTGGGTCTCTTTGTTCTATCTTAACCATTTAAATAGCTCCCAACTCAAACATGGAAAAAAACATGGGAACTTAGAGTGTAGTTCTTGAATTTTAGTGTTCACAATAATCACTAGGTGTTGTTAAAAGTACAAATTCCCAGCTTTTTCTCCAAAATATTCTGATTCAATATGTTTCTGGAATCTGCATTTTTAACGAGCACTCTAGTGAATGTGATGTGGTGTTTACACAAATGTTCTTTGAGAAATAGAGATTTTTGAAATATAAAGATAATAAAAATGAAATGAGGCATCATTTTCTGCATCCATTTGCATTCATTGCATACTAGGTGACTATAATGGTCACAGTCCTAGGAATGTATAGTTTTTGGATTTCCAAAACAGTCTGTCATTTTTCTTTTGGTATTCACACTGACAATGGTTTGGAAAAAATTATCTATTTAAAAAGGAGACAAATATCCAAAGACCAGAGAAGTGAAAGGCCCTAGACTCTAGGGAAGGTTTTTGAGTGCAATGTGTCTTTCCTTTTGCAGTCTCCTTTAGGAGGAGAGGCAGGCTGCAGTTCAGGTGCTGGTCTCCCATCTTTAGATGGAAGTGGCAGCGTAAGAGGTACTCAGGCTGATGTTAGCAAAGAAGAAGTGGGAAATACGCAGGTGCTTCAATAACGCTTTCCTCTGCTTCCTTATTTCTCTATCAAACCAAGAGGAAGAACATTCTCCCTTGGAAGATGTTGCATGAGAATGGCAAAACAACTCTAAAATCTCTGCCACAGCCTGGGATAAAAGATGAGAAAGGAATGAACATTCATTTTGTGCCTCTGTGACAGCTGGGGAAACTGAGGCTCAGATTAGGTGGGATTAAGAATATTGCCCCATTTTATACATGAGGAAATTGAGGCATAGAGAAGTAACTTTCTCTAGGAACTGCCATGTGGTGGAACTAAAATTCAAAACAGGTCATCTGACTCTAGGCTTCCGTGGTGGCTCAGACAATAAGGAATCTGCCTGCAATGCAGGAAACCTGGGTTCGATCCCTGTGTCGGGAAGATCCCCTGGAGGAGGGCATGGCAATCCACTCCAGTATTCTTGCTGGGAGAACTCCATGGATAGAGGAGCCTGGGGGCTACAGTCCATAGGTCACAAAGTGATTGAGCAACTAACACACACACACACACACACACACACACACACACACACACAATCAGACTCTACCAGCCATCAGAGTTCATGTCTAAATCCAAAGCTCATGCTCTTCCTCTATTTCACAATGCTTGATCTTCTAGTCTCGGTCCATTTGAACCAATTAAGGTCTTTACAAATAGAACAGCATCCTTTAAGAGTAAAGTTACAGAGGAACAGGAAGAATGAATTTAGTTTGCAGAAAAATACCTGATTCTGAACTGTGACAGGTGATAGTGGGTACAGTAGGTCTAGGGTTCCAACTTTCTCTTTCTCTTTTTCTTCTGTTACAAATTTTCCAGACTGTTTCCTGGGACTGAGTTGAGAACACGTGCCATGTGAATGTGGAAGCCCAGAAATAGCTCACTTGAGCCGGTGGGTGGAACTGTGTTGTGAGCAGGTGTGATTTCAGCAAGACCAAGGGGCAACCAAAGAAGAGAAGATGGAAGAACACATGAGGTGGTTCTACGCTTCAGTGACTTGAAGAGAGTGTGTTCATTCTATCCTCAGAAGTTCCGAAAGTTGCTGAAAGGAATAGCGGGAAGAGCCAGGTGACTGTCAGACTGGTTCGCTTCCTAAAACTTTGCCGCAAGCAAATGCCTTGAATAAATTTTGCTTTTCATTTTAGGAAGAAAAGAGGCTCTTCTGTCCATTGGATTTCCCAGGCAAGAATACTGGAGTGGGTTGCCATTTCCTTCTCCAGGGGATCCTCTCTACCCAGGAATCAAATCTGCATATCTTGCATCTCCTGCATTGGCAGGTGGATTATTTACCACTGTGCCACCTGGGAAGCCCTTAGGACTAGTTAGGGAGCAGGAATTGACCATTGCTATCTTTTATGTAGACATGATATAAATGATTAAATTTTATATACACACATATATATATATATATATGTATTTGGTCAGTTCAATTATGTACACACAGATAAAGAACTTATAAAATTGCTTTATTAAAAATTATAATATTCCATTTTCTAAAAGAGGAATAGTGACACTAGGAGAGTTGGAGGAAAGAAAGAAGGAAGTGAATCATTTGAATATATAAATTATCTGGGAATGGCATGGGCATCCTGTATGTTAGCACATTAAACAGACCTTTAAAATCCCTTGACTTCTTTTATAAATGAAATGAAGAATGTAAATGCATGCAAATAAAGTCACGAACTAAGACTAAATGGGGAAATCTAAGAGATGAGCATGAGATAATATTTTATTTCTCACTCTCAGTCACCAAATAGCATGGCAACCAAGAGACATGTTTGAAGAGACTCAACGTTCCCAGAGCAAAGTAAACCCAAAAATGGCATGGTTCAAAATATGAGGATGGGGAGAGGTGATCAAAAGCAGTACTTTGGCAGCTCTTTCATCCTTGAGACAATTGTGATAGATGTCTTCTCTCCTATGGTGTTAAAATTCACAGCTAGATATTACTCCCTTGTAGACTGGGAATGTCAGGGTAGATCATAATTTCAAAAAAGATAAAAATCAATACGTTTTCTTTTATTTACAGTGATCAAATTGTGTTTACCAAAAGTATAGTAAGTCACTGTACAATCATTCTGTGAATTTGCACTTCATAGGTCAGCTGTTTTAAACTTTACTTTTTAGAAAAGCAGAATAACTACCTAGTTATATAGAGTATTTCTTTCCTGGTAAATCTCACAGAAAGCAGATGAAAGAGGAGCTGCTGCTGTTAAGTCAGGGGTGGAGGCCCTAGGGCCGTGTCTGCCTCTCCTCCATCTCTCACTCCGGGGTGGTTTATGAAGTTGTATCTCTCAGACATACCCTAGGGCTCTATGAAATTCAATTTGGAAACCACCATGGAAGATTAGTAAGCTGGAGAACTAAATCCTCAAGTATTCTCTCTCCTTTTTTATTTTTTTCTAGTAGCATGTATCATCTGGATAATTCTTTATCCCTCCCTTCTATGTAGACAGAATTGATCAGTTGATTCAGGAGACCATTGGAGTATGTATTTTGTGGTCTGTGAACCACAACATTGCCACACTTTTCATTGACTGGATTGTGGAAAAGAAGAGTTGAACCAACTATGCACACACATACCCATCCCAAAATTTCCCCATGGTTTTCTTCCTGTCTGCTCTCCAATGTCTTTCATTGTCTCTCTATAAATTAGAGAAAATTCTTCAGGGCTCAATCCAATGGTCCTTTCTGTGTAGCTTTCCCTCACCATGACTGGAGAAATAACTACTTCCTTTTTATCACTGAATCTTGTTATAAAGATAGTATGTTCCATTGTATGGTGATTGTTTGTATATCTATTCTACCTATTTATTCACTGATTCATTCCATAAATATTAACTAAGCACCTCTTATGTGCTGAATGCTCTTCCAAGTACTGGAGATTCAGTGCTAAACAAAACAGACAGACGTATGAGGTCAAAAGGAGAAATCATGTTATATTCAGCCCCATCACCCATGCTTAGCATCTGGCACATCATACAGCTCAATAAATGTGTCATGAAATATCATAAGATTTGTTACTTCAGCACCACTCATGGTTTATACATGCAGGAGAGATAATGGGTTTGAACCAAGAGAATATTTCTCTATTTGTACTACATTTTGTAAGTCTTCTAGCCCTTGTTGTGGAAGACATGAGAGTTCATCATTCACTTGGCTCAGTTTATTTTTGGTTTCCTTTATATCATAGAAATTGCTTTCGATGAAGATAAGTTCCCTAACTGCCAAGGTTGTACTTTTAGAAGGTATGAGAAAGAAAGCACTCTTGGCATTTTAGTTGGTTTTGTTTGTTTTTATGGAAGAGAAGGTTTCTTACACTGCCTCAAGAAAAGGGGTACTTATTGTAAAGATACACATGAGTGGGACAAGGAACGGAAAAATCACCAGGCCTGGAGGCAGTGCAAGGTACTGACTGTTTTACTAGTTTCTCCATCTTTAACTTTTGGTCTTTCTCTGATGGATTCTAGGCTTTTACCTGCACATCTGCTCCATTCTATTCTCTCTACTGAATAGCTTCCCCTGTTTACTTCTGTTTTTGCTCTAGCTTGCATGCAACCCTATTTTGCTTCAAGGAATTTTCCTCTCTTTTCTGGGGATATTTTTCTTTCTTTACTAATAAGTTGTTTATTAAAGTACATATGCAAATCATTGCACAACTTTTCAGCATGCAGCTCACTGATTTTCCCAAAGTGAACACCCTTGCATTACTGAGTACCTAGATGAAAAAATGAGCCATTACCATCATTCTAGAAAATTCCCTGCCCCCACCCGTCACTAGCCCTTCCCCAAAGGTAATTAGTTACCTGTCTTCTAACACCACAGATTAGTTTTGCCTTTTCTGGCAATTGTAAAAGTGTAATTCTATAGCATCTACTCTTCTGAGTCTACCATCTTAGTACTTATGGCTACATTCATGGTATTTAATCATGTTGCTCTGTATAGCAGTGGTTTATTCATTTAAAATCATGCTATAGTCATCCAGTATATGAGTATAGTACACCATATTTATCCATTCTACTATTGATAAACATTTGGGGCTGTTTTGAATAATGCTGCTATGCAAATGTCTTTTTTTTTTGGTGTATTTATGTACATATTGTTGTGTACATGTATCTGTACTTGAGAGTTGAATTGATGAATTATACATCATATATGTTTTACTTTCATAGATACTCTGAAAGAGTTTTTTAGAGTGATTGCCCCATTCATACTCTCCTAGCAGTGTGAAAGTGAAAAAGTGAAAGTTGCTCAGTTGTGTCTGACTCTTTGCCATCCCATAGGCTATACAGTCCATGGAATTCTCCACGCCAGAATGCTGGAATGGGTAGCTGTTCCCTTCTCCAGGGGATCTTCCCAACCCAGGGATTGAACCCAGGTCTCCCACATTGCAGGCAGATTCTTTACCAGCTGAGCCACCAAGGAAGCCCCCACCCTGGCCCCCACCCTGGCCCCCACCCAGCAGTGTATGAGAGTTCTGTGTGCTCCATATCCTCGTTGACTGTTGGTATTATCATTCTTTTTCTTTTCAGCTATTCTGATAGCTATATGGAAGTATCTCACCGTAGTTTTAATTTGAGTTTCCTGAATGACCAATGAGGTTAAACACCATTTTATATTTTGATGCTATTTGGGTGGAATGACCCATATGTTGTATTTGGCTTGGGTCAGTCCTGGCTTACTCTGTTATCTTGATAAAATTAGGAGTAGGGTCTCTTACATTCTCAAAAGGGGTCCCAGTTTGGATGTTATATTAACTAGATGGCCACCCTACATAGGATAAGTTCTTTTGTGAGGTACTTGTTCAAGTCTTCTGACCATTTTTCTATTATTATATTGTTGTCTGCTATTTTCCTCATGGATATATATGAACTATTAATATAATCCATCTGTAAGTCCTTTGTTGGTTACAAGTATTGTAAGTATATTCTACCCTGTGACCTGGCAGGAAATTTCTTAATTTACTGTTTTTAGTTCTGTATCATACACCTAACTAATTTAGTCTCTCAGTTATTTTCTAATTCAAGTAATAAAAATAGCCTGAATGACTTGGTGGCGGTTTAGTTGCTAAGCTGTGTCTGACTCTTGTGACCTCTTGGACTGTAGCCTGCCAGGCTCCTCTGTCCATGGGGATTCTCCAGGCAAGAATACTGGAGTGGGTAGCCATTTCCTTCTTCAAGGGATCTTCTCGACCCAGGAATTGAACCCCGGGTCTCCTGAACTGCAGGCAGATTCTTTACTGACTGAGCTACGAGGGAATGTTTTCACATAGGACACAGGCAGGCCTCAGATACTGAAATCCTGTTCAATCACTTTTGCCCAAGTGATGGGGAGAGAGTCAGAGTCTATTGGTACAAGACGTAGCTGCCCATCTCTGTCACCTGAGAAAGGGCCTTGACAAGGCACTTCCTTTAAAAGGGGAAGTAAACATGAAGGACAAACCTGGGTTTTGTTCTGTCTCTGCCATTCAACTGGTAACCAATTTGTGTTTCACTTCCCTTATCTTCAGTAGGGAAAAAGGTGCTTATTTTGCAGTATGTGTGACATAAGAGAAATAGAAGGCCTGATCTCTTTGTCTTGGACCTACAAGCTCACTGGTTACACATGATTTAGCATGGATAAAACAATTCTTTCACCACACAAAAGAATATTAAATCAAGTACAAAAGAGGAAGGCATAGGCTCTAAGGCTTATCAAAGCTCAAAGATAGGGAAGATTGAAGATATTCTTCATGAAAATATTCAGGAATAAATTCTTTCAAGCACATTTAAAGAAGAGATAATGTTAATCAAATCTCTACTATAGCTGGCTTGAAGGAAGACCTTTAGTTTTGCTTGAAGTAAGTGCTTTGAAATTTCAGTTGTTCATCCATTAGAAACAGTTATCTGCAATTTAGCAAGTAAAAACAAGTAGCACATTATTACCCTTCATGTCTTTTCTTCTGCCTCTTTGTTATGCACTGGCAAAAGCAGGCCATTCAATGACATGTCACCTTAAATGATTTTAATTAGTGTTGCATTAAAAAAAAACAGATAAAGATCATTTTAAGAACATATATCCAGGTGGAATCTGTGAGCACTGGTGAATTTGAGGTTTCTTCTCTTGCCTGGAGAATCCCAGGGACGGCGGAGCCTGGTGGGCTGCCGTCTATGGGGTCGCACAGAGTCGGACACGACTGACGCGACTTAGCAGCAGCAGGGTATCTCTAACAGAGATGGATTACAACAGCTTTGATGAAAACATAGTCATGTCTTTCGCTTTATCATATGTTCATTAACACTCTTCTAAGTCAGTTGGGATGTGGGTAATTATTATCTATGAACAAATGAAGAATAAGTGGTTTATATTGTTTTTCATCATAATTTTGGAGCAAAACTATAAAGAGGATTTCCTTTCTTTATGTATGCCTCTTCATTTGAAAAATTCTGATTTCTTAAAATTCAGGAAAACTCAGATTTTTACTGAAGGCTTTTGCCCATTTATTTCAGAAAAAATAAGTACTTTGACATCTGCCTTGGTCATTTAACAAATATTATTGTGTTCCAGATCCATGCCTGATGTGGTGGTGGGTGCTGGGTATACAATAGTGAAAAATGCAGTCATGATCCCTGAAGGCATAGAGTTTACCCAGTAAAAATTATCTGTTTATAGAAATCTTTCCCATCTGATGTGGGAACTTTTGAAGATGAAAATTATGTCTAGTCGTGTCAGTTTCCTGTTATCCAGCTTAGTGCTGACACTCAATATTTATTAAATCACTTGATTTGGTTCTAGCCAGACTTCCAGCCAGTTTTGCTTGTTAGTTATCCATTAGAATGCTTCTCTTGCTTTTTCTCTTGTACTTTATCCTGAAAACAATTCTATATTAGGTTTTGATTTAGACTGGGATTATGTAGGGAAAAATGAGCAAAATTCATGCACCTTACATTTACAGGTCATCTTAGACAGACTGGCAGTGATTCTCTAGAATGGTGTGGACAAGGATTTTAAGGTCTCCTTACAATTTAGTGCAAAGAGTGCTTTGTTGATCAGTGATGTCTGCAAAGGACAGAGACCAGGACAAATGTGGCACGCAAGCTGTGTATTTAACATTTCTGCTTAATGCCTTGAGAGTCAAACCTGAGAAAGGAAGAAAGGCGGACTGTAGGTTTGGAGCTAGCACAGATAAGAACAAGCACGAATTGGCCATGTTCACTCTCATAGATCTTAAGTGGAATAATTGGGGATATTCAAGTCAGAAAGTTGGGACTTTATCTGTCTTATTTATCACTGATCATATATACTCAATAACTTGTAGAAATTGGGCATGTGAGTAAACTCAAGTCATGTAATCTCCCTGCCGTGACTCAATACATCCCCTGTCCCAGTAACTCAAATTCTCTGATCTCTTCATCTTTCTTAAGCAATAAGATGAATTTAATGCCCACCCTGATGTAGTAAGTAATGCCATTTCTTAGCATAGCATTCAAGGCCCTTTGTGACAATGTCTGCAACCCCTGCTTCTCGTTTCTAGCTCATTTCTAGCTGTCCCTCTGGGGTCATTTCCTGCCCACCCCAGATCGCTGTAGCCCCCCAAACATGACAGCTTCTGCACGTCTGCATGCTTTTGTTAATGTAGCACCCTGTGCCTACGAGACTTTGGCACAAGTGTCCGGTGAATTTAACAATTTTTTAGGGCCAGTTTAACTTGCACCTTCCATCTTTGAGTTTCCTCAGAGATAAATTGATTGGTTTGTGTTCCTATAATACACTGAACATTCTGTCTGTATTATAGCTACAGTGACATATTTTCTACTGCTAAAATAAATTTCTAACAGCCAAATAGTGGGATAGAGTATTTTTAACAGAACAGAGCATTTTAAAATTATTTTTATGCTTAATTTTTGAATTTTTAAGACAAGTCAAATAATATAGAAGTGAACTTATAATAAAAAACAAAACTTCCCATTCTTTTTTCTCAATTCTGGTCCTAATTTCCTGAGACAGTAGTTTAAGACATCAATTTCTTTGACCAGATAATACAAAATTTAGCAGAATAATACATAATTCAGCAGAATTGGAGAGATGGAGTTAAAAGTATTTTCTCTTTTTTCTTTCTTATTTCTATCTCCCAGACTTCCATTTCTCCTCTCCAAAGATACACACTGTTACTAGTTTATTTTTCTAGTGTATTCCTCCTGGGATAGTTTGTGAGCTTTTAAGTGCATATTCACACATACACACACACACACAAATCATACTGTATTACTGTACACACATTGCACCTTGCTTTTACAACTTAACAATATATCTTGGAGATTTATTTCATATTTGTACATAGAGAAATTTCTCATTCTTTGGTTGGCTACATATTATTTTCTTGCTATTAGCTGTCATGATTTACTTAACAAATTCTCTACTGATGGGAATTTAGGTTGTTGCCTAACTTTTGCTTCTACAAATAATTCTTCAGTCTACATATATCATTTTTTTTAAAGTGCAAGAATACCTGTAGGATAAAGTGTGAAGACTGGAATGCTGGGTGTACATTTTTACATTGAATAAATATTCTCAAGCTCTTTTTCATAGAGTATATATGAAGGTGTACTTTTGCCACAAATGCACTTATCAAATGAAGTGTGATCTTCATTTATGATTATTTTCCCTACTACTTTTCCCCTGAAAAAGCTGATGATTCATCTTTTTGTTATTGTTGTATGGACATAGTATTTTTAAACATTTTTTTTCTACTTTGAACATTTATGTGTGTTTAAATTTTATTTTTATTTCATAACAAGAAATTGACTCTCTTAACAGATTTTTAAAGGTACAACAGGGTAATGTTAACTATAGTATCAATGTCATAAAGCAGATCTCTAAAACTTATTCACCTTGTATTACTGAATCTTTATATCCATTATTTTAAAAAAGAAATTGTTTGGTTAATTTTTATGGTGCTAATTTTGATTACAGTTTTCATCTGCCATTATAATTTTCAGGGTCAGGTTTTCCTGGCAAGTACTTTTGCTATTTAGGTTAATTTCATTCTTTCTTCTTTTTATACAGTAAACCCTGTATTTTAAAGCAGGGTGGCTCTTTTTTTTATACTCAATTTTTAAATGGGGCAAGATTTTATAGAGTTCATTTCAGTTGCTCAGTTGTGTCTGACTCTTTGCAACACCATGAACTGCAGCACGCTAGGCTTCGCTGCCCATCACCAACTCCTGGAGCCTACTCAAACTCATGTCCATCCCATCAGTGATGCCATCCAACCACCTCATCCTTTGTCATCCCTTCTCCTCCCACCTTCAATCTCCCAACATCAGGGTCTTTTCCAATGAGTCAGTTCTTCGCATCAGGTGGCCAAAGTATTGGAGCTTCAGCATCAACATCAGTCCTCCCAATGAATATTCAGGACTAATTTCCTTTAGGATGGACTGGTTGGATCTCCTTGCAGTCCAAGGGACTCTCAAGAGTCTTCTCCAACACCACAGTTCTAAAGCATCAATTCTTCGGCATTCAGCTTTCTTTATAGTCCAACTCTCACATCCATACATGAGTACTGGAAAAACCATACCTTTGACTAGGTGGGCCTTTGTTGGTAAAGTAATGTCTCTGCTTTTTCATATGCTGTCTAGATTGGTCATAGCTTTTCTTCCAAGGAGCAACCGTCTTTTAATTTGATGGCTGCAGTCACCATCTGCAGTGATTTTGGAGCCCAAGAAAATAAAGTCTGTCACTGTTTCCACTGTTTCCCTATGGAGTCCAAGAAAATGAAGTCTGTTACTGTTTCCACTGTTTCCCCATCTATTGCCATGAAGTGATGGGACTGGATGCCATGATTTTAGTTTTCTGAATGTTGAGCTTTAAGCCAACTTTTTCACTATCCTCTTTCACTTTTATCAAGAGGCTTTTTAGTTCTTCTTCACTTTCTGCCATACGGGTGGTGTCATCTGCATATCTGAGGTTATTGATATTTCTCCTGGCAATCTTGATTCCAGCTTGTGCTTCTTCCAGCCAAGCATTTCTCAAGATGTACCCTGCATATAAGATAAATAAGTAAGGTGACAATATACAGCCTTGATGTACTCCTTTTCCTATTTGGAACCAGTCTGTTGTTCCATGTCCAGTTCTAACTGTTGCTTCCTGACCTGCATACAGATTTCTCAAGAGGAAGGTCAGGTGTTCTGGTATTCCCATCTCTTTCAGAATTTTCCACAGTTTATTGTGATCCACACAGTCAAAGGCTTTGGCATAGTCAATAAAGCAAATGTAGATGTTTTTCTGGAACTCTCTTGCTTTTTTAATGATGCAGTGAATGTTGGCAATTTGATCTCTGGTTCCTCTACGTTCTCTAAATCCAGCTTGAACATCTGGAAGATCATGGTTCTAGTACTGTTGAAGCCTGGAGAATTTTTGAAGTTGGAGAATTTTGAGCATTATTTTGCTAGCATGTGAGATGAGCGCAGTTGTGCAGTAGTTTGAACATTCTTTGGCATTGCCTTTCTTTGGGATTGGATATGTCATTCACCTATGGAGGGACCATAGCATTTATCCAAAAGAGCGGGGATTTCTCTGGTTCTGTGACACTAGGTTGTGTCTACAGGTAAATTCTTTCATCCTATGCTCCTCCAAGGGGAATAAATATCAACTTACAAGATAGTGTCCAACTTAGCACCTCCTCCAAACTGCTTCATTATACCTACTTCATATTTATATATACACATGTGTGTGTATGTTTGTGTGTGATTGTAACCCAGAGGATATGCCATCTACTTTTTAAAAATTCATTTAAATTAAAAATTTTAAACTTTTTATATAACATTTAAGGGTTACTTTCCACTTACAGTTACTACAAAATATTGGATATGCCACCTACTTTTGAAATTGTTCTTTACTGTTTCTGCCTGAAAATCGATACCACAAACATCTTTTGTAAACATTTTTCTGAAACCTGAACTTCACAGCATTAGGCAATGATTTCTTACACATATGAGGCCTGGTTATTGTTGTTTTATATTTAGGGAGAAAAAAACTCCCCAAACCCCAAAACACTAAAATGACTTATCAAGGTCACTTAATTAGTAAGTGGTGGAATTATAATTTAAAGCCAACTCCAAATGAAGTTCTGTCTCTTGTGTCATATAGCTTGATCTTTAAATTTAGCATTTCATTTTGTATGTTTGGTTTTTTTCTCTAGTTGATGTTGGAATCTCTTTTACCCATGAAATAAGAAATTCCCTGAATTCACAGAACATCTTTTCTACTTCTGAATTTCTATAAGCACCATATACTTGATAAATACTTGCTTTGCTTGGGTCATGAGCTTAAAAGGGGGAAGGGTATATAACTGATAAAGCCATTCAGACTACGGGGAACAATGGTGTTCTTGTCAAATCCCTTCTTGATTTTATTTTAAGGACATCCCAATTCTGTTTGTAATCAGTCTGTGCAATATGCTCTTACCTCAGAGTTCTATTATCTTATCTTTTATGTTTGGTCATTTCACAATTGGGAAGTTGGTGGTCCATAGGAGATCTTACATTCAGGTTTTCATGTGGCAAGATATTCAACAGATCTTAATGACTTATTTTTGAAATTTTATTTATGCCATTTTAGAGTTAGTAAGGCACCAGTGAAGAATGAGAAGGGGTGATCTAGTGAGCCAAATTATTGGGAGTGGATTGATATTATTACAAGGCTGCTCATTGGTGTGTGGACAGAATGACAGCCACTCAGTCAAGTCTGACTCTTTGCGACCCCATGGACTGAAGCCTGCCAGGCTCCTCTGTGCATGGACTTCTCCAGGGATCTTTCCAACCCAGTAATCGAACCCAGGCCTCCCACATTGCAGGTGTATTCTTTACAAACTGAGCTACCAGGAAAACCCATAGTGTGTGCACAGAAGGCTGCTACTAATAGAAGAAATGTTAATCCTTTCCCAGAGGTGTTTTTTGCTCCATTGAGAAGCAGGGATTACAGAAGGGAAGAAGCATTAGAAGAGTGTACTCTTTGTTCCAAGACATTAAAATGACACATAAGCTTCTAGATTAGAATCCACTCATATTTGTATCTTCCCATCCCTGGTCTGGAGCTCTGCAGAAAGGGTTATGATTCTAAAAAGGAGCAATCCCCTCTGATCCATGTAGCATTATGGTTCAGTTTATTGGGAGTTTATTTTTCTTACTAGAGAGCAATTTGATTTCCTTGGTCTGGAACCACTGTTAAGTGAACACGAAACCTCTCAGAAGCCAAAATCAAAATCAGTAGCCTATAAGATTTATGGAAAACTTTAAAAAAAATTCACCCTCAACATCTTTTAACATTATTTTCCCCTATATTCCTTTGCAAGACATTTTTACATAGACAAATTTTAAGAAAGAGGGTACAAGCTGACATACTTGCTCTACTTGCTTTATATTCTATCATGAGCATTTTCTATGATGAATTGTTTCTTCATAATTTTCATTTTTAGTGGTTGCATAAAAATACACTGAGTTATAGTACCATAATTTTCTTTATCATCTTTTTATAAGCAACTTTTAAGGTTTTTTTTTTTGCTCCCCATCTCCAACCTCTGGGAAATTAATCATAAATGGCCAATGATTTAATCAATTCATTGGCCTATGTAATGAAACTTTCAGGCTTCCCAGGTGGCATTAGTAGTAAAGACCCCACCTGCCAATGCAGGAGACATAAAAGACATGGGTTTGATCCCTGGGTCGCAAAGATCCCCTGGAGGAGGGAATGGCAACCCACTCCAGTATTCTTGTCTGGAGAAGTCCATGGACAGAGGAGCCTGACTGGTTACCGTCCATAAAGTCACAAAGAGCTGGATATGACTGAAGCGACTTAGCACACACAATGAGACTTCCACAAGGACCCCTAAACAAAACAGTTTAGAGATCTTGGAGTTGGTGAACACACTGAGATATTGGGAGGACGGCATGCCTGGAAAAGTCATGGAGATGCCCCATCCCTTCTTTATACCTTGCCCTATGCATCTCCTCCCTCCGGCTGTTCTTGAATTGAATTGAATTGTTCTTTATCAGAAACTGGTATTAAGCAAGTTAGTAACAAGAAAATGCTTCCATAGCCTCAACTTTGAAGGCAAGTTGAACAGAAGTTTGGGTAACTTGGGACTTGATACTTGAATCTGGTGTCTGAAGTGAGAGCAGTCTATGGGATAGAGCCTTTAAAACTGGAGTGTCACATTGAAGATGAAAAGTTAAAATTTTACATAACCTCCTGCTCTTTCTGCCTCTGCAACTCATTTTGCTCCTTGCAAAGTCTGGATCACATAGGTCACGTAGTCTCACAAAGTGGGGACTTACAATACTAAGAACTGGAACTTATCTCACTCACCCTTGTCCTGCTCTTTGCAGTTGCCCAGCCCCTGCAAACCTGCTTAATCATGTCTGTCTGTGTAAAGGTCAGGCATTCCCCTCCCCGTCTTGGCTGCTGTTCCCACGCGGGTGAAACCCCTTAGTTTAAACTAGCCTATTAGCAGATAGTGTTGCACCGTATAGTAGGTCTATAAAATCTCTGTTAACCCCTTTGTTCGGGGCTAGAGCTTGGAGTGTTAACTCCTCTGGGCCTGCCAGCATAATAAACCTGAGCTCTGCAACTCTCTGAGTGTGGTGCTTGGTTTCTCGATTACTGATTTCTGCAACAACATCTTAGTCTGACTCCAGGTATAGTTAGTGTCAGAATTGAATTGTAGAACATGAGGTTGGTGTCAGAATTGGTTGCTGTTAGAAGTTAGGTGAATGGATAAAATCACTCAGCTAATCACTGTGTAGAAAAGAACTTAGGGCTTCCCTGGTGACTCAGAGAGTAAAGAATCTGCCTGCAATGCAGGAGACCTGGGTTTGATTCCTGGGTCGGGCAGATCCCCTGGAGAAGGGAATGGCCACTCACTGTGGTATTCTGGCCTGGAGAATTCCATGGACAGAGGAACCTGGTGGGCTACTATACGTTATTAAAGGATATATCCTTATAAAATCACTAGGAAGTTCAGAAAATAGTGACTGGAGGCTACATAGTCAGAAAAAGATCTGGATGACTCTCCCTGGCTGTTCGAACTGAGATCCCGTTGCTGTTGCCAATGGATACAGACATCACAGCTTTCATGGGCGATGCTGGGCAGGGGGAAAGCGTCTGGGATGTCCTGCTGCCTCCTTGGAATGCTGCATGTCACTCATGGTAGATTTGGTGTGCTGTTGTCTCCCCTCATCTCCTTTTAACCACAGGGTCATCCAGATGTACCTGATTGATGGACTTGATGTTACTTTGAGCCTTGCCGTAGGGAAGGCGTGACATGTGAGCATGTGCCCTCTTCTTTGAGGACAGAGGAACTCAAAAGGTGAGAAGGCCTCCATTCACTGAAGCAAAGAACATAAAAAAATGTCCATTATTAACTCTAGCTTTGCCTCATGGAATGTAGAATGTTTCAATAGCAGAGGGTTAGGCTAAAGTGTGAGGATACTGATGACTATATATATATTATAAATGGATAAATATGTAAATGGGGGAAAGTCTGTGTCAGCTGTACTAAGCCAGGCTTGAGGGGCATGGTCAGGGGAATTCTGTCATCCATAACATTCCCTGAGACCACTCTGGCCTCTGTGTTCTGTTATTTGACACCAGAGGGGTCACGGCTATCAAGAGGATGGGGATTAAGATGCTCATAGCAACACATTGATCCCTTCAAATTATTGGGAATTGAGAAGATTTTCAGCAGCTAAAAAGATTTGGTAGTAAACATGTTCAAAAATACTTTGTAGAGAAGCAAACAGCGAAGGATCTGACGGAAGCAAGATCAGTTCACGTATGCTCTGGCAAGAAGGGCATAAATTTCAGTGCTTGGAATTGTCAAACTGAATGAAATTAGCTAAAATTAATTGGAATATTTTGATGAAATGTCTTGGTGTTTAATTTGATTCATGTGGTTTAGAACTGATGGAGTTCAGAATGAAATTGAATCGCAAAGGGATGTGTTAATAGGTGCAGAACTGCATGAAGCTGATGGAAATAGATTGCCAAAAATCACTTCAGAAACACACTGGCAACTTTCCTGCAGCTTACTTTGATAGCCTTGTAAAAACACATGTCGTGCAACAAATAATAAAATGGGCAAATGCCTGAGTTCAATGTTAATGACCATCAACTTACTGATTCATAGTGCAGTTCTCCTCAGTGTCAGGACTCTTATTTCTTAGAGAGAATAGAAGGGAGGTGACCAAGGTACATTTATAAGCTAGAGACATGGCTCCTGTGAAGAGGTTAAATTAGTCTTTTTATATTACTCATTATTGTGCAGAAGAAGGGAAATTTAGGCACATCAATAGGTGTAGATGCATTAATCAAATCTTGTGTTGAGTATGGCTTAAAATTCACTGATTTCACCTACAAATATTTATTGAATCTTTACTAGAGGTAAGTACTGCTAATGACCAGGCAAGAAATGGTGATTATCACCTGGCAAGCCCCTTAGCCCCACCCCAGTGACTGAAGTCAAACATCAATCAAACAGGCATACAAGTGAACTGAAAATCAGGAGAGGCACATTGGCATGGGAAAGCTGATGGCCATGTCATTTAACCTTGTCAATAGGTCAAGAAAGCCTTTCTTGAAGAGGAGGTGCTTCAGCTGAGATCTAAAAAGTGCTTCAGCTGAGATCTAAAAAGTGAGGGGGTAACCAGATGGAAAAGGAAGGAAGAACATTTCCAAGGAAAAGGCTATATTGCTGGACAGATAGCATATAAGGAGAATGAGGAACCAAAAGAGGTCCATGTGGTTGAAGAGAGAGAGGAAACAGGGGGTGGGGCAAGAGAGAGAGAGACAGAAGGAGAGAGAAAGCGGTGGGCATGTATAGGATGAAGTAGGAGCAATATAGTGGCACAGGTGTGGAATATGAGGGGACTAGAGAGGCAGCAATCTGGACAAAAAGCTCCAGGGCAAACTGGAACTTGTGTCTTTTTCTCACCCTCTCTCAAGATACTTGGCGATCTGCAGAGGAAGCTAGTCTCCTGCCCTTGGTAGATGCACACACACCTGGCTCAGGACCTGGAGGTAATAAAGGAAGAGATCCAGAAGAGATCTGGCTGATCTGGCTCCTGCTCCATACCAACAACCTGAGCCAGCAGATGGCTGGCAGACATTCAGTCCTCTCCAAAATGACCATAAGACATTTGGCCTATGCCGAATGGTCTTTGAAATGTGGTCCTGTCCAAATGTCCATGAGCATATTCAGTCCACACCAAATGGTTTTGGGCAGGATCGAATATCAAGGACTTTGTCTCATGGACTGAATGTCTCCACAGGTATTTTGGATAGAAACCAATGGTCTTGCAAATATCAAGGACCTTTTGGGATTGAAGAAATGTCTTACAGACATTTTGGAGAGGGCCACATGTCCTACAAGGCTAGCAGATTAGCAACAAGATGCCTAAGATGCACCAACACCTATCTTTCATCAACTCTCAGGGCACAATGACTGCTGATTTCCTTCTGTCTTCTAAATATTGCTTATTTTCCTGGTGGTCAACCCTAACCCAGAAAAAGGCAGAGAAAGGAAACTGGAGAAATACAATTTGTCCTTAGATAGATTAGCACAGTACAAAAGAATTATAGAGGTTATTGTCATCATTTAGGACAGATGACGGTGATTTGGATAGATACTTTTAAAGAGTTCAGGCTAATTGTTTGGCAGAATGTCCTTCGATTTGAAGATGTCTGATGGTTCTTCATGATTAGACTTGGGCTATTTACACTGGGGTGGAATAACAGAGAAGCAATGCTGTGTCCTTGGTGACTCTACCAGGAACCATATGGTATCAGTTTTTCTCAGTATTGGTGATGTTCACTTTGATCACTGGACCATGGTGATGTTTGCAAGGTTTCTACACTGTAAAGCTCTCGAATAGAATAAAGAATAGAATAAAGCTCTCTTGTCATGTGGAAAAGTAAGAAAGTGCTCAAAAATTGACAGGGACAATTAAAAAAGTCACAGGAGTCAAATTAACAGGGCTACCTATGGCCAAATTTGGGACAATTTGAGGATCATATACACACTGATGGAATGGACTGTAATCCATAGTATGAAGTTCCATATATGAAGTTATAGTCCATAGTGATATAAATATTAATATTATGTCTTTCTCAGTTAATTGAATCTGGAGGCAAATAATGTCAATATGTTTCCAAAATGTTAACTTTGATCCCTTTGTTATGGTAAGAGTGAAAGGTGCTCAGTTGTGTCCAACTCTTTGTGACCCCATGGACTATACAGTCCATGGAATTCTCTAGGCCAAAATACTGGAGTGGGCAGCCTTTCCCTTCTGCAGGGGATCTTCCCAACCCAGGAATTGAACCAGGATCTCCTGCATTGCAAGCAGATTCTTTACTAACTGAGCTTTCAGGGAAGCCCCTTATTATGGTGGTGACTGCCGAATTTCTTCACTGCATAGTTGCTATTTTCTCTTTGTAATTGATAAGTATCTTTCTAAGAAATAATTTAAGACTGTATTGCTATCTTGTTTCTCATCATGTGTTTCAGTTCAGTTCAGTCATTCAGTCATGTCGGACTCTTTGTGACCCCATGTACTGCAGCATGACAGGCTTCCCTGTTCATCACCAACTCCTGGAGCCTACTCAAACTCATGTCCATCGCATCAGTGATGCCATCCAACCCTCTCTTCCTCTGTTGTCCCCTTCTCCTCCTGCCTTCAATCTTTCCTAGCATCAGGGTCTTTTCCAATGAGTCAGTTCTTTGCATAAGGAGGCCAAAGGATTGGCGTTTCTGCTTTAGCATCAGTCCTTCCAATGACTATTCAGGACTGATCTCCTTTAGGATGGACTGGTTGGATCTCCTTGCAGTCCAGGGGACTCTCAAGAGCCTTCGCTAACATCACGGTTCAAAAGCATCAATTCTTCGGTGCTCAGTTTTATTCATAGTCCAACTCTCACATCCATATATGACTACTGGAAAAACCATAGCTTTGACTAGATGGACCTTTGTTGGTAATGTAATGTCTCTGCTTTTTAATGTGTTGTCTAGGTTTCCTTCCAAGGAGCAGGTGACTTTTAATTTCATGGCTGCAGTCCCCATTTTTGGGGCCCCCCAAAAATAAAGTCTGTGCACAGAACTTTTTCCATCATGTGTTTGCCCACTAATTATTAACATTCATGGGTGATCCTGGTCTAAAATAATCATTACTGTGATATTGGCCATGTGGTGACTTTCTATTTCCTTTATTTCTTCTATGTTTATTAGTTGGAGTGGTACTGTAAGGAAGACCTTTTCCTCCTCTATTTATCCTATTACTTACATATATTACTACGTACTCACAAACTCTTACTTCATGCTGTGGATTACAATCCACCCCATCACTTTGTATGTGACCTTCAAATTGTCCCAGATTTGGCCAGGGGAGCCTCATCAATTTGACTTCTATGAAATTTTAAAATTGTCCTTGTCAGTTTTTGAGCACTTTCTTACTTTTTCATACTGTAAGTTATTCAAGTCACATCTTGTACTTTTCTTCTCCAGTCCCTTGATTCAACGGATTCTCTAAAGCTAGGGAGTGACATCTAGAAATCAAGAGCCTCTCATTGCTATTAATGTTTAATTGCTTCTGACCCTCTCAGCAGACACAGTTTTATCTATTCTATATCTATCTGTATATATGTATTTATAAACCATGAGTTTATATTGATATATCCAGCCTGACACCACAGGATTCATGCTAGCCTTTTCCCTTTCCTTATTTATAGCTCCTTTCTCTAGCAGTAAGCCTGGTTCTTATTATCTATGATATATTAACTTATTTGCTCAATCCCAGAATACACATAAGTAGTTTCAAAATTGCCAACCAAACCCCTGTGAAAAATGAGCCTGCTAGCTAGAGTATAATATTTGTGCATAGTTCTTTTTTGTATTTAGCCTTGGAATACATAGTTCAATTATTATTTTGTCAAAACTATAATCAAGTCAACCCATATTCCTATTAAAAAAACTCTACTAACGAGAGTATCATATTTCTGTACAGTTCTTTTTATTGTTACCCTTAAAATACATTGTCAATACTTATTTTCTCGGAACCATGCTAAGGCTAAATTCAAGCTTCTGTCTGGGAGGTGGACATGTATTTTGGGGGACACAAGTCAGCTCTTTTCATTTGCTTTGACATTGTACAGGAAGACAGGAGGGGGTGCAACAGATGGGGACTGCAGTTTGCACACCTGTAGGCTCTCCGTCCATAAACTCTGAAGTTCTAGAGCTTTGTGTTAGCCCTCCATGCAGAGGACAATATAAGGAAACCCTTTCATGAAACAAGAGGGAAAGCAGGGCTAATTAATGATACTGATCAACCCAGGCCTTTACTGACAAGGTGAAGAGACAATACAGGGTCACTAAAGATTTGAGGAAAACCAATAGCACAAGGCGAATGGGCCAAGAGAGACAATCAACACATAGCACAGGAAAGGGAAAAATGAAGGAATAGGAGGTGCTGTGGACTGAAATGTGTCTCCCCCAAACTCAGGTTCAAGCCTTAACCCTTGTTGGGACTCTATTTGGATATAGGGCCGCTAGTGAGGTCCAGTCAAATGAGATCGAAAGGGTGGGGTCCTAATCTGGTAGGACTGACACCTTACAGGAAAGGGAAGAGACACCAGAGAACGCTCTTTCCACACATATGCCCAGAGAAGAGGCACAGAGATGGCAGCCTTCTACATGACCGAAAGAGAGGTCTTCCCAGAAGCTGCTCCCAAGGGCACCTTAACCTTGAACGTTAAGCCTCCAGAACTGTGAGAAAATCGATTTTAATTGTACAAACCCCCTCATCTGTGGTATTTTGTTATGGCAGATTAATACAGGAGGGAACCACACAACAGAAGATATCCCAAATGCTATTTGCAGAGAGGATGTTGGATGTATCACTTTCATTAAAAAAAAAATTTGGTCCTGGGAAAATGGAACTTTCAGGGACCAAAAACACGTTTAGAAATTTAAATCTTGTTTTCAAACTACAATATTCAATGGACGAATTGGATATAATATTGGGAAAATCTCCCAAGGCAAAGAACAAAAGGATAAAGGGAGAAAACATTAAGAATAAGGTTAGAGATATATAGAGTCAACTAGACATCTAACACTTGATTAGTAAAATTTTAAAATAGATTAAGAAAAATGGAAATCAGAAAATTATTTTTTAAAATAGATATGTTAATTTTAGAATTAAAGAAATACACATGTCCAAGTATGGAGAATTAAGAGAGACCCAGACCTTGATAAATGCTCATAAAACTTCATAGATCCTAAGAGAAAGATAATTCTATAGCTTCCAAAGTAAATAAATCATTTACAAAAGAACAAAAATTTTCCTGGAATCAGAACAGCAATACTAAATAGACACTGGAAGACAATGAAGAAGAGGCCTCAAAGTTCTGAGAAGAAATGAAATATAACACTAAGAATCCATATCTATTGAATGCTAGGAGCTAGGCTAAATGCTCTACATAAATTATCTTATTTAATCCTCTCAACAATCCTTTGAAGTTGGATAATTTTTAGATGATGAAACTGAGGTATAAAAGTTAAAAGTTACATCCTCCAAGTAAAACTGTTGAGAATTCTATGCCCAGATAAACTATCATTCAGGTCAGAGAGAAAAGGAAAATTAATTCAGATATTCATGATCTTAAACATGTGATCTTTCTTTAAAAATTGTATGAGGATTTATTCTCAAAGCACATAAAATAAAAGGCATCCTAAAAGGAACAAGACATAGAATCTGAAAAATAGCTGAGTTCACTAAGCTAATGAAAAGACATCCCAGGATGACAGCTCTATAGGAGGCTTAGAAAATAGTTCAATTTAGTCCAAACAGCATGACTTCAGTGACATGGTGAGTAAGGCTTGTATTCTCTTTGTCAGTAAGAAAAAGAAACACCATTAGACATTGCAAGGACAACAAAACTTTGTATAAGAAAGTCATGGTCCAAATGTGAAATATACTATCATATGGTAAGATTTGAATCACATTTGTGAAGTAAAAGAAATGAAAATCTACGTGCTTACATTGGCTTATACTGTTTACTTTAAAAGTCAACCATATCACAGTTTCAAAAATATGTATTATTACTAATCACAATACTGCAATGCTGTTTATTGATTTTTGAACATATATGCACACACACATATACACATCACCATGGATGCAATAGATAATGTCTAAGCTTTTTGAAATACAAATTTAAGTCTATTTTAAAGTAATGCAGTTAACCAATTATAAAACAAACAAAAATAATATTATTAACAAAAGTGGTTGCCTGAGATTTGAGAAGATATTACACCCATCCAGTTTGCTGAACTAAAGTCCTAAATGTGTACAGGTGAAGAAGTGTCAATAAATACCAAGCAAGGTTTTTGAATCAAGAAATGGATGCAGAAATGTGTTATTAAGAATTATAATATAAATCTCAAAATGACCTTAAGACACATTCAGTTACTTTCGGAAAATGAGATTGAGGGAGCAAGGTTCTCTGTGGTAGAAGATACTTATTTTTCAATTTAATACATTTCGACACAGTTTGCCTCCATTTTCTCTTTATGTATATGCATTTTTAAATTCAGAAATAAAACTCCTAATTAATTAGTATGCTTAACTTTGCCTCCTGAAACCTCAGTAGAATCAGAATAAAGGAACAAAAAGGTATAAGCTCTCAACAATGAAGAGAACAGAAAATAGGGCATTAGAAGGCACAATATTTTTTTTGAAGATGAGAATCAATAGAAAAGTAATGCAGTTAGGCAAAAGATCCATGCCTAGATTAAGGACAGGGTAAGCACCAGCCAAGAATGGAGCCGATCTGCTGAACTCTAGAGACTCTGGAAATGTTACAGGGGACAGAAAGAACCAAGCATGTGGCTGAAGGCTGGGAGGTTCTGTGAAAGTCTGTGTAGAACAGTTGACATAGCTACATTATCTTTTCCACAAGTGGAAGACTCCGAGGTTGTGCACTTACTCCTAAGGAAAAACAAACAAACCTCTAAATGCATTGGCATCGCAGAGCAAAACCTCCATATTCTGGTATTCAGGAGTGCACTAATGTGGTAACCAACTGCCTACCAGCTCCTCCTGAAGAGAGGGCTGCCTGTCTTGTCTCCTGTAAGCATCCCTGGTGTACTCTCTCTATGTATATATGATGCAGGGATTAAAAGATAACCTTATACGTGCAAAATAACCACAGAACCCTAAGTTGTGTTAGGATTAGAGATTTAACAAGCTATCCTATCCATAAAGAAACAGACCATCAGAAAAAGGAAACAATATTTGTGAAAAATATGGAGGACTTGTAAATTAAGGATAAGATGGCTAAAATAAAAAGAGAAAGGAAGTGAGTGAGTGTGTGTGTGTGTTTGTGTGAGAGAGAGAGAGAGAGAGAATATGAGAGAAAGGCATGGGCATGGAAGACCAATTTGGAAGATGCAATATCAAGATAGTTATGAATCACAGAGAGAGAAATAAAGGAACAATACAAGTTAAAGTTAAAAATAGACTCTTGGATAAGAAGCACAAGCTAGTGGTTACCAGTGGGGAGTGGGAGGGGAAGGGGCAAGATAAAGAAAGGAGATTAAGAGATACAAACTACTAGGTATAAATTAAAAGTACAGGGATATAGTGTACAGCCATTACACTGTATAGAATGCAGCCATTATTTGCATTATTTGTATATTTGTATTATAATAATGCAAATAATAATAATACAAATTATAGTAATACAAATAATATTTGTATTATTGGTATAGAATACAGTCATTATTTTCTAATAACTTTGAATGGAGTATAACCTATAAAAATATTGAATCACTCTATTGTATACCTGAAACTAATAAAATATTGTAAATCAATTATATTTCAATAAAATTACTAAATAGTGAAATTTTTTTTTTGGTTTGCTTTATTTCTGAAAGTTTATTGCAGCTCTCAGACAAATGAAAGCGTGTATGCATTTCATAAACATGCTGAATTTTCACAAGCCTTGCTTTTATTTATTATTTTTTAATATAAATTTATTTATTTTAATTGGAGGCTAATTAATTTACAATATTGCAGTGGTTTTGTCACACATTGACATGAATCAGCCATGGGTGTACATGTGTTCCCATCCTGAACGCCCCTCCCACCTCCCTCCCCATCCCATCTCTCTGGGTCATCCCAGTGCACCAGCCCCAAGCATCCTATATCATGCAAAGAACTTGGACTGGCAATTCATTTCACATATGATAATATACATGTTTCAATGCTGTTCTCCCAAATCATCCCACCCTTGCCCTCTCCCACAGAGTCTAAAAGACTGTTCTATACATCTCTTTTGCTGTCTTGCAGACAGGGTTATCATTACCATCTTTCTAAATTCCATATATATACGTTATACTGTATTGGTGTTTTTCTTTCTGGCTTACTTCACTCTGTATAATGGGCTCCAGTTTCAATCACCTCATTAGAACTGATTCAAATGTATTATTTTTAATGACTGAGTAATATTCCATTGTGTATATGTACCATAGCTTTCTTATCCATTCATCTGCTGACGGACATCTAGGTTGCTTCCATGGCCTGGCTATTATAAAGAGTGCTGTGATGAACATTGGGGTACACGTGTCTCTTTCAATTCTGCCTTCCTCAGTGTGTATGCCCAGCAGTGGGATTGCCGGGTCATATGGAAGTTCTATTACTAAATAGTGAAATTTAAAATCGTAAGAATATACTGAGGAGGAAGGTTAAGTGATGAGTCTGAGGCATGTTACCAAAGAATGTAATGTGGGAATAGCCATCATAAATAACTCAGTGAAACAGGAAGACAAGTTGCTGATGTTTTGTGGTGACAACAACAAACAGGAACCAAAGAAAAGTGAGTGCAACATCGCACTGGGCAAAAACATCAAGATTTTGATTCTGTACTAGTTAGATTTGAAAACAAAGTTAGCTCTATTCCAGTGACTGGGTTATTCACCACAAAACCAGTCAGACTACTCCAGGACAAAGTGGACATTGAAAGTGAGTATGAACATCCAGAAAGTTGGAGGCAGAAATCAAAGTGTCATGGTGTAAAATATTTGAAAATCTGTGGTGAAACAGCTGTCATGAAGCAGCTGAGAATTACATGGATAAATTTGTTAAGATCATGTCTGATGAAAACCTTAATCCTTAACAAATTTGCAAAAGCTGGTGAAACAAGCTCTATACTCATGCTGTTCCTAGAAAAGCCTTAGCAATGGCTGATAAGAGAACCCCAAAATGTTTGAAGGACTAAGTGTCCAGGGTGACTGTTTTCAGATGCACCAGTTCTACAGGAAAGATTAGACAGTGATTGGAAGCAGCCATCTTCCAAGATGCTTAACCAATGTATGTCATCATTATGTAAATAGGAACATGTTGGGTAAGCAGATAAATGCCTTCTGACTGCCTCAATACCCACTCTGCACTCATGACGAGTTCATTGCAGGCAATCTGGACTGGGAAAAAAATAGTTTATTTGTTCCTGGACACTACCTCACATATCCTCCTCCTAAATTTCTTGGGAAAAATAATGTTTTTGTTGCTTAATTTTCCCTTTAGTGTTACATCTATAACACAGCTTTTTTTTTGGGGGGGGTCAAGAAATTTTATACTCCCTGGATGGCAAGCATAAATCTCACCCCCACTTTTGTTTTATCCTTTGATCATATGCTTAAAAGCTAACAGATACCTAGGAACTCCAAACTTAAGTCTTAAGGATTTCATTTCTGGAGTAGCTAATGCTTGGAACAGTGTTAATACAAAACATAAATGCTATCAATCTTAAAAATGTAAACTATAAAATTTATGAGTAGAAGATGGGCTGGGGGGGAAAGGAGAATAAAAACAAGGAAAAATTTGCCAATATATTCATTTTAACAGTTGCTTAAGAGATAATGCCAATATTTGATGAATAAAAAAATAAAGGGTTGAATACAGTGTCTAAATTTAAAGGTTAGTCAACAGCTAAACAAAATTAACAATATCTTGGAAAATTGGAGTGGTATGAATTGATACTTATGTATCTGGTTTACTTGGTATTAAATGTGCATTGTAAAATGAATCAAAGGTACCAGAGCAGTAGTGAAATACAGCAGTCCCAGCCCACTTTTCTCACTTCAAGCTTCCTTCCCAGAAGGACCTGCTCTTAACCTCTAGCAACTATATGCATATTTGGTTCCTCTGATGGTTTCTCTATAATTCTAACTAAAATACATTAAAATTTAACCAAAAATTGGCAAAGGGTTCAATCTTAAGGGAGATATTAACAGCATTTTATATATGAACCATATTATTTTAGAGCTTATCTTTACATCTTTTATTTCATTTGATCTTCATGGAGATTTTGTGAGTTTGGCCGTCTTGGAATACCTAAGGCCATTAGGTCATTTAAGAGTAGGGAAGTCAAGTACAGAAAAGACGACCAATTTGCTCAATATCACATGGACATGGAAGTGTAAATGCCATGGCCTAAATCATGTGTCTTTTAATCTTGTCCTAATTTCTGTATATCGGTGGTTCTCAAACCACTTGGTCTTTGGAATATGCTGGTCTGAGCTTTTCTTTGGCTAAATTCCTGAGTATCGTCCTGTGACCATGAGCCTCCTGAGCTGTGTAGCTAGAAAAACAAGTAGATCAGGAGAGAACTCTTGCCCCTTTCTTGAAGATCTTGTGGTCTGCTTTATTTTTACCCTCTTGGGTCTTACAGATATCCAGGATGGAGAGATGAAATTTGACCTTCACTTCTCCAAGTATCACTCTGTCATTTTCAGGGCAGATTTTTAGAACTGACTTTTGAAAAATATGGATGTCCCTGTGACATTCAGATTTCTGTCTCCAGGCACTTATATCCTCTGGTATTTGTGCTGTGACGATTGTTCTCAAAAGGACGTGTCAGTTTCTGCAGATTTGTTGAGATGGCATTTCAGCTCTTTCACATGTTTTTGGAATTGAACTCTGATTGACAATTTGTTCTTTGACATTAAATATACATTGAGTATTTCCTGATTTGATAGGCAAACTCTTTACCACTGAGCCACCAGGGAAGCCCATTTAGAACGCTCTGCTTCTTGTCCACTAAAATCCCACAACAAGTCCATTTTACATTCCTTACGGTTTCACTTCAATGAAATCATGTTAGCTTTCTTTAATGAAAGTCGTAGGTGAGAATTTTGATTGGGAAGTCCTATTTTATATTCTTCCTTAAGAACTCTCTGCCTTTGCTGATAGGGGGCTGAGGATTGCCCTGGTCGTTCAGTGGTAAAGAATCCGCTTGCAAGGCAAGAGACACAGGTTCAATCCTCTGAAGAAGGAACTGGCTACCCACTCCAGTATTCTTGCCTCAGAAATCCCATGGGCAGAGGGGCCTGGCAGGTTATAGTCCCTAGGATTGCACAAGATGGAGACGACTAAGGAACTAAACCATCACCATAAAACCACCTCAAAATCTCAGTAGCTGATAGTGGGTTGATAAATAGGGAGGTAAAAATTGCCGTGTGGTCAAATGGTTGGGGTTTACATGTCACTCTGATGCTTAGTATCTTTCCAATGTCAAGTAAATTACTTATACAACCCAGATCTCAATTTCTTTATAAGTAAAATGGAAATAATGTTCTCTATTTTAGAGTTTGTGAAGCTTGAAAAGAAAAAAAAAAAACAGAGCACAGAATCTAGCATATAAATTGCACTCAGTAAATAATAACTACTATTTTTATAAGGCTTTTCCATCTGCAGTATTATGATAAGGTATCTAGCAACCTTAATGGGAGACAAAGTGAAGTGAAGTCGATCAGTCGTGTCCAATTCTTTGCAACCCCATGGACTGTAGCCTACCACACTCCTCTGCCCATGGGATTTTCCAGGCAAGAGTACTGGAGTGGGTTGCCATTTCCTTCTCTAGAGGATCTTCCCAACCCAGGGATCGAACCTGGGTCTCCTGCATTGTAGGCAGACGCTTTACCATCTGAGCCACCAGGGAAGTCAATGGGAGACAAGAGATGATCAAAACTATCTGAGGATGAAGGAATTAATTAATGAATTATTCAATCTCATATGAGAGCATACCGAACTATCATGGACTTCCATTTTACTGGTAGAATAGATTTCTTAGATTCATAGCCCATGCTATATCACACCCTTTATAGAAAAATGGGCACTATAGAGTTGAGAGATAATGCTATGTTACCCTACTGAGATTTCAGTACTTAAAGTGAAGAGTGGGTGACCATCTGATTTTTCACCCTTTGTTCTTCCTCACTTCTATGTAACTGGACCTGGCAACTCTGGTAGGGGATCAGGAAGACCTTACTGCCGTGAGCTTAACTCAGGAGTCATCCTTTACCCACGTCGTGCTCCGTTTGCACGCTTTGCTGAGCCTGGGGTCTTGGCTTTACTCCACTTACACTACTGGGATTGAAGCCTCTTCTTTACACTTTGTGTGCATGGCACTATTCTTGACATGTTGCCTACAAATTTTCTTCAGGTCCCTTCCTAAGAGCCCCCTTATTTCTCCACTGCTGGCTTGGGTCCTGTTCTGAAGCTGACATACTGTCCAGGGGTAATAGAAAACCATGACCTAGAATAGTCTCCATGGTCATCTGCTTCCTTTTTGCATTCATTGGACAGGTCCTTATGAAGCATGTGTTCCAGTATTAATACTTGATTCATGACTAGCTTCCCTTGTGGTCCAGTTGGTAGAGAATCTGCCTGCAATGCAGGAGATTTGATCCCTAGGTCAGGAAGATCCCCTGGAGAAGGGAATGACAAGCTACTCCAGTGCTCTTGTTTAGAGAATCCCATGGATAGAAGAGCCTGGCGGTGTGGACTCTGGGAGAAGGCAAGGGTGGGATGTTTCAAGAGAACAGCATTGAAACATGTATATTATCTAGGGTGAAACAGATCACCAGCCAGGTTGGGTGCATGAGACAATTGCTCGGGCCTGGTGCACTGGGAAGACCCAGAGGGATCGGGTGGAGAGGGAGGTGGGAGGGGGGACCGGGATGGGGAATACATGTAAATCCATGGCTAATTCATTTAATGTATGACAAAAACTACTGTAATGATGTAAAGTAATTAGCCTCCAACTAATAAAAATAAATGGAAAAAAAAATATAATAATAAAAAAAAAGGAAATTAAAAAAAAAAAAAAAAGAAGAGCCTGGCGGGCTACAGTCCATCAGGTTGCAAAGAGTCAGACACAACTGAGCGACTAAACACACGCACATAGTGACCAGCTGAAAGTCTGCATCCTTCTCCCACTCATTGGACAGGTCCTTGTGAAACATGTATTCCAATAATTACATGGTCCACAGCTATGTTCAGGACATTTCTATACCTATATTGACCAGCTGACGCTCTGTCCCCACCAGCAGCTGATAAATTCCTCCACAGAATTCCTCTCCAGAGCCAGCTGCCTCCTGTTCTCTGGTTCCCTGGACATTATCCAGCAAGTCTTGACACAGAAGCTTTTGGATTACTGACATATTGTTTTGATTTTGCAGAGGGCTATAAGCTGAATGCCAGGCAAAAATCCCAAATGAACGAAAACCTTCACAGATCCACTTTAAGGTCTGAACTATTTCTCCGTAATATGGCTATAACTGCTGCTCAGTACTATTTCTCCTCCACTTCTGGTTTCTCATTACCCCACACTCTGCGCGTCTAAGACCCTTCCTCGGGGAGTCAGCAACATAGGTTTCCAGGGCTGGGGTACGACTGCCATGTGCTGCCTGATACGTGGACTCTGTCTCACCAAGAGGGCTTTCATTTTGCTATCTGAGTGAAACACGGCACGTGCTGGCAGAGATAGGTTTTCCCTCCAGTGTCTAATATACAGTTGTCCCTTGGTTGGACAATAAATAACATAGTTCTTGCTTTTACACCTGTGGTTATTGTTTCAATTAATCATTGTCTTAGAGACTCCTTTACTTGTCCAGCAGAACTCGTAGGGGCCAGTTTGTCGTAGAGACTTTTAAGATCAGATGATTTAACCCAAATTCATTTCAGTGAGGAAGCTGAAGACATAAGTGGTTAAGGGCCTGTTTGAGACGCCAAAGCTCATTCATGAAAGAACCAGGATAACATCTCACACTTGCTGTCTCTTGGATTTTGTGTGGATATTAATATGAGCCTGAATCAATCGCAGCTTGTTTCACCTGTTGGGTATAGCATACTGGGCTGTTCTCAAGACTGAGAATTCAAGATTTATTTGGTTAGTGGGAAAATGCATGCCTCTAATTCCAGAGTCATTTTGCAATAGACATTGCCCAGCCCTGATCTCTGCTCAGTCCACAAGGAAACTGCACAGGCTCTTGGAGTCAATGTCCAACCCTGGGGATTTCCAGAGCTGAGATCTGAACCCCCAACCCCCCAACCTACCTTTGCTTAATTAAGAATGTACTTTAGGCAGAGACTAACAGTATGGCTCGGCAATCCAGCAAAAGAGCATCAGGTCATCTGATAACACTGCTCCCCATGTTCATCTGCAAACCTCTTCCTTGTAGTGCCCAGAGATTCCTCAGGGTCGGGGCCAGAAGGAGGGGAGATAGTGCCCTTCCCGGCAATAGAGCACCTTCCTGTTTTAGGGGCATCTCGTCCACTTCTGTCTGTTCCCTCCCACATCTGTGTAGGACCATTTGCTGACACTCCTGCCTCTCCATCTCATATTCATCTCTTCCCTGAACACCTTCAGGACAAAGCCAAGTCAGCTTCCCAGGGTCTACAGGCTGGTTGATTGAAGAAACCTCTGAAATAGTCTCTGGCCTGCAATGTCCTTCCCTCTAATCCACCCTACAGGCCACCCTGAATAACCATGAGTCTTGCTGTGGTCCCACTGACCAGGAATGTTGTGTGATGCAGTAGAAAGGGATGTGATTTATAATTAAACAAGACTGCATTTGGCCACCCCCACCCCCAGCTCTGCCATCTCCTAACTAGTGTTTTGGGCCAAGCTATTTAATTTCTCTTAACCTTAGTGCCCTACTTTACAAAATAAGGATAATCACAATACTTGCCTTGACAGGTTATTGTGAAGATTAAATGGGGATAATATCTATGAAGTCCGTTGCTATTGCAAGCATTCAATCACATTAAGTTTTATTTATATTCTCATTCATGCCTGACATGGTGTCTCAGCTTGTGTTTCTGCTAAAATCAGCCCTTGACACAATAATTGAAGTGCAGGTAGGTTTTGGGGGGAGGTAATCCTAGAAAGCACTGTTTGGGATGCAGAATGAGATAGGGAAGCGTGTGAGAGCAATGAATGAATGAACCCCTCTCGAGACTCTTTGACTAACTCTATAGAATCTACTTCTTACCGATCTCACTGAGGATCTAGGAAGCTGGAGTATTTGTCCAGTATTTTGAACCCTCTCGCTGGTTAAGGATGGCCCCTGGGAGTTACTCCCCTGTATGCTTAGCCTGTGCCAGGAGCTGACCAAGTACACCCCCGTGCTGGATAATATCCTCAGGCAGAGCTGATGTAGGGGAACCATACATTCCCAGGAAGATCTAGGGATTTGTCTGGATCTCTTATCTGAATAATATTTTTTAATAAATAATACAAAATAAAATATAAAAGTAAAATTTTTATTAGACTGTCTAAGCTATGGTGCCCAACAGGTAGTAGGTTCTTGCTGAACCTAATAGAAATGGGACATCAATTCTAGGTTAGGATGAGACCCTTCAGTAAAGAAAAAGAATACTGGTCCCTCAGACCCTTAATTTCTGGGGATGTTGTCAGGCTGGCTGGGTCAGACACAACACATAAATGGGAGCTTGGGAGAACGTCATGCTTGTAGGAAGACCCTCTCTCAGCCTATGGTTGGGGATGTTTCAGGTTGCCCTGAAGTCAGGATTCAGTTCAGACCTCATTTCACTAGAGTGTGTAACAGAGACCTCCTTCTTTCCTCCCAGCTCCAGTTAACAAATTCTCATCCCATTCACAGCATTAGAAATCCCAAGAGCACCAAAGCCAGCTGAGGCCCAAGACAGTTCATGTTGACTACGTTTCTCTGCATCATCTCTGTCTCCTCTCTCTTAATCTATAAAAACAGAGACCTTCTTTGCCCTCCCTCAGTGCAAACAGCCTCTCCGAGGACCTGGCTTATTGCTATGTGAATTTGTTCCTCTTGCCTCTCCTTTCATTCTGCAATTTCAAATATAATCTTTGTGTAATCTCTTTGCTACAGATTTCCTATTTGTTTTCCCTGTTGTTCTAGGCATACAACTCCTTCTCACACATGTCTAATCTCCCTTGATCCTCTTAATTTCCAACTTGCTTGCCTCCTGTACCAAGGCAAAGGTCCTGATTTATTTATTCTTGACATGTCTGGTTGGTCAGCTGCCAGAATTCCACTTATTTTTTTCCCCAGGTGACTCTCTCATATACATCCAGACCTTTCATTTTCTTGAAGCAAGTATATACACTGGCCACCTGATATGAAGAACTGACTCATTGCAAAAGACCCTGATGCTGGGAAAGATCGAAGGCAGGAGAAGGGGATGACAGGCAATGAGGTGGTTCAACGGCATCACCGACTCGATGGACATGAGTGTGAGCAAGCTCCGGGAGTTGGTGATGGACAGGGAAGCCTGTTATGCTGCAGTCCACGGGGTCGCAAAGAGTTGGACACCACTGAGCAACTGAATTGAACTGAATACACTGAGCATATACTGTCCAGCCCTGGTTGCATGGGATTTATGTAAGTATAAGACAGAAGCAAGTCCTTGCTGAATTAAGAGTCTGATTGATAAACAAAGTACCCAGTCATGAAACAGTTAAAGAACTGAACATTGATTTAAATTCACATGTGATGGTCACCTGATCTTCGACAAAGGAGGCAAGGATATACAATGGAAAAAAGACAATCTCTTTAACAAGTGGTGTTGGGAAAACTGGTCAACCACTTGTAAAAGAATGAAACTAGACCACTTTCTAACACCATACACAAAAATAAACTCAAAATGGATTAAAGATCTAAATGTAAGACCAGAAACTATAAAACTCCTAGAGGAGAACATAGGCAAAACACTCTCCGACATAAATCACAGCAAGATCCTTTATGACCCACATCCCAGAATATTAGAAACAAAAGCGAAAATAAACAAATGGGACCTAATGAAACTTAAAAGCTTTTGCACAACAAAGGAAACTATAAGCAAGGTGAAAAGACAGCCCTCAGATTGGGAGAAAATAATAGCAAACGAAGCAACAGACAAAGGATTAATCTCAAAAATATACAAGCAACTCCTCTAGCTCAACTCCAGAAAAATAAATGACCCAATCAAAAAATGGCCAAAGAACTAAACAGACATTTCTCCAAGGAAGACATACAGATGGCAAAAAAACACATGAAAAGATGCTCAACATCACTCATTATCAGAGAACTGCAAATCAAAACCACAATGAGGTACCATTACACGCCAGTCAGGATGGCTGCTATCCAAAAGTCTACAAGCAATAAATGCTGGAGAGGGTGTGGAGAAAAGGGAACCCTCTTACACTGTTGGTGGAAATGCAAACTAGTACAGCCGCTATGGAAAACAGTGTGGAGATTTCTTAAAAAGCTGGAAATAGAACTGCCATATGACCCAGCAATCCCACTTCTGGGCATACACACCAAGGAAACCAGATCTGAAAGAGACACGTGTACCCCAATGTTCATCGCAGCACTGTTAATGATAGCCAGGACATGGAAGCAACCTAGATGCCCATCAGCAGACGAATGGAAAAGGAAGCTGTGGTACATATACACCATGGAATATTACTCAGCCATTAAAAAGAATTCATTTGAATCAGTTCTAATGAGATGGATGAAACTGGAGCCCATTATACAGAGTGAAGTAAGCCAGAAAGATAAAGACCATTACAGTATACTAACACATACATATGGAATTTAGAAAGATGGTAACGATAACCCTATATGCAAAACATAAAAAGAGACTCAGATGTATAGAACAGAATTTTGGACTCTGTGGGAGAAGGTGAGGGTGGGATGTTTCAAGAGAACAGCATCAAAACATGTATATTATCTAGGGTGAAACAGATCGCCAGCCCAGGTTGGATGCATGAGACAAGTGCTCGGACCTGGTGCACTGGGAAGACCCGGAGGGATCGGGTGGAGAGGGAGGTGGGAGGGGGGATCGGGATGGGGAATACATGTAAATCCATGGCTGATTCATGTCAATGTATGACAAAAACCACTACAATATTGTAAAGTAATTAGCCTCCAACTAATAAAAAATTAAAATAAATAAATAAATAAAAGCAAAAAAAAATAAATTCTGCAACATGTGTGTTGCAGACTGTGCTATAAGTTCTAGAGTAGCTTGCAAGCAGATAACAACTTGGACTGAAGAATTTTTGTGAAAGAGCTATTCACTTGTGTTGGGGCTCCCCAAGACTACACTCAGGTTTTATGATTCCCTAGAATGACTCACAGAACTAAGAAAAGCTGTTAAACTCATGCATTAGCGTTACAGTGAGGGATATGGATTTAAATGAACCAAGGAAAAAGGCACATATGGTAGAGTCCAGGAAAGACCAGGTGCAAGATTCTAGATGTCCTCTCTTGGTGGAGTCATGTGGATAGCACTTAACTCTCCTGGAAAAGATAGGTCACAACATGTATGAAATATTGTCAGTCAACATTTGGTGTCTCTGTGTCATGTTTTGGTAATTCTAATAATGTTTCCAATTCTAAAATTAGTTAAATAATATTTATTAATTCAAACATTGTTTATATATAAAGTAAGCAATATGTGAACCGTGAACTTCCAGATGTTCAAGCTGGATTTAGAGAAGGCAGAAGAATCAGAGATCAAATTGCCAACATCCGCTGGATCATCAAAAAAGCAAGAGAGTTCCAGAAAAACATCTATTTCTGCTTTATTGATTATGCCAAAGCCTTTGACTGTGTGGATCACAATAAACTTTGGAAAATTCTGAAAGAGATGGGAATACCAGAACACCTGACCTGCCTCTTGAGAAACCTGTATGCAGGTCAGGAAGCAACAGTTAGAACTGGACATGGAACAACAGACTGGTTCCAAATAGGAAAAGGAGTATGTCAAGGTTGTGTATTGTCACCCTGCTTATTTAACTTATATGCAGAGTACATCATGAAAAACGCTGAGCTGGATGAAGCACAAGCTGGAATCAAGATTGCTGGGAGAAATATCAATAACCTCAGATATGCAGATGACACCACCCTTATGGCAGAAAGTGAAGAACTAAAGAGCCTCTTGATGAAAGTGAAAGAGGAGAGTGAAAAAGTTGGCTTAAAGCTTAACATTCAGAAAATGAAGATTATGGCATCTGGTCCCATCACTTCATGGCAAATAGAAGAGGAAACAGTGGACACAGTGGCTGACTTTATTTTTCTGGGCTCCAAAATGACTGCAGATAGTGATTGCAGCCATGAAACTAAAAGATGCTTACACCTTGGAAGAAAAGTTATGACCAATCTAGACAGCATATTAAAAAGCAGAGTCATTACTTTGCCAACAAAGGTTCGTCTAGTCAAGGCTATGATTTTTCCAGTGGTCATGTATGGATGTGAGAGGTGGATTATAAAAAGAATTGAGCACTGAAGAATTGACAATTTTGAATTGTGGTGTTGGAGAAGACTCTTGAGAGTCCCTTGGACTGCAAGGAGATCCAACCAGTCCATCCTAAAGGAGATCAGTACTGGGTGTTCTTTGGAAGGACTGACGCTGAAGCTGAAACTCCAATATTTTGGCCACCTGATGCAAAGAGCTGACTCATTTGAAAAGACCCTGATGCTGGGAAAGATTGAGGGCAGGAGGAGAAGGGGATGACAGAAGATGAGATGGTTGGATGGCATCACCAACTCAATGGACATGGGTTTGGGTGGACTCCAGAAGTTGGTGATGGACAGGGAGGCCTGGTGTGCTGCGGTTCATGGGGTCACAGAGTTGGACACGACTGAGCTACTGAACTGAACTGAAGTATATTATTATATTTACTTTAGCTCCTTGAAGCTAGACTGTGACTTATTCATCTTGGTCCAATTTGCTTGAATGTCCCCAGCTCCTAGTACTGTGCTCAAAGCTTGGTAGATGGCGCTACTGCTTGCTGAACACACTGCTAAATTAGTGAACGAATGAATAAGAGTGCTTTTCCAAAAATATTACTTCTTTCATAAATAATTTTTTTTCCTTCTTTCCAAGGACTTGTCTTGAACAGACCACATCATTTGCCATTCTCTTGCTCAGGCTATTTCTGTGATTCCCTTTTTGATGGTTACCTTCTTGGCTAGGTTCTAAGTAACTCAGTCCATAAAACTGAACTCAGATAGGAGTTGTATCACACTTTGGTCACCCAACTTTTTGTTCAAGCTCAGTTCTGAGTGAATGATTCTGACAGTTTCAGATCGACAGAAAAACTTTCAAAAAAGAAATCCACTTTTTGAGCATAAAGATCTAGTTACTACCTCAGAAGCTATTTTAAAAAATGTGTTTCATGCTCCCAAAAAGAATTCCAGAAGAGGGGAACCCAAAATGTCCTTAGTAATGTCAACTTTGTGGGATTAAGCTTCTCAAACAGACCGCTTTAACTTGACCAGTTGTTGTTTAGTCACTAAGTCCTGTTGGCTCTTTGCAAACCCATGGACTGTAGCCCACCAGGCTCCTCTGTCCATGAGATTTCCCAGGCAAGAATACTGGAGTGGGTTGTCATTTCCTTCTCCAGGGGATCTTCCCAACCCAGGGATCAAGCTCATGTCTCCTGCATTGCAGGCAGACTCTTTACTGCTGAGACACCAGGGAAGCCCCAAGTTGACCATTTCTAATGGGCTGATTAAACAATGATGTTCTGGCTCTCAGCTTCTACCTTGCAGCAGTCTTGGAGAAGATTCAACTGTTACCTCCATTTTAACAGATAACTCCTAAGTTGTATTTAGGACCAGCATCCAAAACTTCCCCCAATACCCTGCAGTTATTTATTGCAATTTCTCCTTCTTGAAATGTAAATGTTGAGTGTCTAGTACTTGGAGTGAAGTAGTCTACATAGCATTTCGCTGTTGTTCGGCACATATCCAAACCCCTCGATATGGAATCAGAGATTTACATAATCATGAACTCCCCAAAGGGTGAGTGCCACCCAGGCTCATATTAAAGATTCTCTTCACTAATCAGTATTCTTCTATCACATACTTGACTGAATTAGATGCCTCTATGGAGAATTATGAGAATCTGGAATGATGCTCTTCCATTAATAATACCTTCTTTTACATTCCTCCAGTGCTCCAGGAACAAAAGCCATTGACAAATCCTTCTTGTAACACTGCTTTTCATTTCATCTGCAGAGGAAGCAGACAATGCAAACACCAACAAGAAATAAAGACCTCATGAATGTTAACCATAAGAATTTCCTTAGTTCTTTGCTGACCCTTGATAGACAACTTATAAAGAGCTATCCATTGGAGATTATTAGAGATAAATAAATATTGTAAAAGCTTCTCTTTGTGAGCCTTCTAGGTTTAAAAAAAACAACATTGATTTATTTCATTTCCAATCCAACAAGTTGTGTGTTAATCATCTTTCACAGCAGATACTTCAAAGAAGGAAAAAGATATTATAAGGAAGAAAGGCATTAAGATAATTCAAGGTGTTTCAAAATCTCATTGTATATATCAACTCCTGGGTTGTGTATGTATTCATTTGGATTTCTAAATTCATATATTGAGTTGACAAGCTGATAGGTCCTGGGAGGGGAGTACCAGAATCTAAGCCTCTTAAATATCTAACATAATTGTGACAAGATATATCGGTCTATCTGTGTGTTTTCCTCTGTCCCACACCAGCTAAAAGATGCATTTACACACTGGGTGGGAAATATTATTGTTATATTAAAAATGAATAATGTTTAGATACTTTTTATTTAACTAAAAATAACTTTCAAGGGGTTTAGGTGTTCCTATGTTTTTAATGTTCAATTCAGTGACTCAGTAGTTACATACTAACTATGTGCTCTCTATCACTCTACATGTAGAGGATACAGTTTGAGAATTGTTTGGGTTTCTCCTCCTGTGTAGATCACTGTGAAAAGAGATTAAGTATGTTATAATGGATTAAGTGCTATAACTGAGGTGTAAAATATTCTACACAGATATGGAGGAAAGAGATATAAATCTGCTTTGTTTTGCTAATTATATTCTTCTTTCCTATATTATCAGCTTCTCCCTCGGTACTTGCTTCTCTTATGATAGACAAATGAAGGCAATTCTCTAGCACTTCTTGCTTTCACTGCTGAGGGTGTGAGTTCAGCACCTGCCTGGGGAACTAAAATCCAGCAAAGACATGCTGTGCGGTGCTTAGTCACTCAGTTGTGTCCAACTCTTTGCTACGCCATGGACTGCAGCCCACCTCCTCTGTCCATGGGGATTCTCCAGGCAAGAATACTGGAGTGGGTTGCCATGCCCTCCTCCAGGGGGTCTTCCTAACCCAGGATCAAACTCAGGTCTCTCGCATTGCAGGTGGATTCTTTCCTATCTGAGTCACCAGGGAAGCCCAGCAAAGACATGGGGCGCAGCCAAAAAAGAAGAAAAAAATACAGCAATACTACAAGAAGGAACCCCTCTTCAAGCCTGCATCTTCTAGTCACTGCCCTTTCTCCTTCCCTGCCCAATCAACCTTGCAAATGCATTGTCCACACACACTGTCCTTTCACCCCAATCTTTGATGGACTCTAATGCCCAGGGCCCATTTCAAGGAAGGGCATGTTTTTCTAATTATTGGGAGTGCTGTGGGCAGATAGCTTCCTGCTATTGGCCTTTCAGGATTGTGTCAGCTGGAGAGAGAGCCGACTCACCTAAGTTCACATCCCTTCTGGTCTGTCCACGTTCGATGAATGATTGAAGGTGAGTTTATAGGCTTGGCCCCCTCTTTCCAACATGGGGCTGCACAGAAGCTCTACGGCTTCCCACAGTGTACACTGAGTCTGTTGTAGGATCAACATTATATCTTGATTCCTCCCTCTCACCATTCCTGCTTCCTTCTTTCTCCAGAGGACTTGATTGCAAGGGTGATCCTTAACACACAGCCTGTGTACCAAACTCCCTCACATTGTCTGCATCCCAGGGAACCCATCCATGACAACTGTAGCCCTAATACCCTGTACCTCTCGCAGAGAACCTGTACTATGAAACTACTAATGTGGTCAGTTGGAGCAATTTATTATTTTCCCTGCTGGATTATTTGTTGCTCAAAAGAAGGAGCTATTTGTGAAAGACTTTTAATACTCCTGGTGCCTGGAGTGGTAGAATGGATAAATTTTAAATAGTAGTTGAATGAACACAAGGTAGAAATTCTTTTGCTATATGTATGTTTGGATAATTACAGGAAACCAATATTGCTGACTCAGTTCAGTTCAGTCGCTCAGTATGTGTCTGACTCTTTGTGACCCCATGAACCACAGCACATCAGGCCTCCCTGTCCATCACCAACTTCTGGAGTCCGCCCAAACCCATGTTCATCGAGTCGGTGATGCCATCCAACCATTTCATCCTCTGTCGTCCCCTTCTCCTCCTGCCCTCAATCTTTCCCAGTATCAGGGTCTTCTCAAATGAGTCAGCTCTTCTCATCAGGTGGCCAAAGTATTGGAGTTTCAGCTTCAACATCAGTCCTTCCAATGAACACCCAGGACTGATCTCCTTTAGGATGGACTGGTTGGATCTCCTTGCAGTCCAAGGGACTCTCAAGAGTCTTCTCCAACACCACAGTTCAAAAGCATCAATTCTTCAGTGCTCGGTTTTCTTTATAGTCCAACTCTCACATCCATACATGACCACTGGAAAAGCCATAGCCTTGACTAGATGGACCTTTTTTGACAAAGTAATATTTCTGCTTTTCAATATGCTATCTAGGTTGGTCATAACTTTCCTTCCAAGGAGTAAGCGTCTTTTAATTTCATGGCTGCAATCACCATTTGCAGTCATTTTGGAGCCCAGAAAAATAAAGTCATTTTTGACTCAGAGGAATGCAAAAGAAAGTTTTTTATATATTAGTTACTTTGTCCAATGTATTAACAGTTTAATGTGTACACATTTTCTAAAAAATATTTAGGCTAATTTTCCATATTCTTTTGCAAACCTGTGTCTCCTTGGCTTCGAATACCTTATTTCTATTTTGCCATACCCCCTTTTCATATTATATAACTCCTCAATCAAGGGTATTCAATATAGACACAAAGAAAGACTAACTCACAGAAAAGAGCAGTACAATATTCTAGAGTTAGGTGATAAGTTGGGTCCTGTCTGCTCAAGTTTTTCCAAGGAGTGAAGAAGTTAATGGTGGTGGAATGATCAGAGAAGGTTTCATGGCTGCAGCAGTTATAAGCTCATTGTCAACTAACGGTTTCAATTTGGATGCTCAGAGAATGGATGGCACAGCATGGTACAACCTTGATGGTGCAAGAAAGGAGACTAGTCTCATTGGTAAAGGGAAATCACATGGACATTTTCTCTCACCCTCCTCCTTTTTACCTTTACGATGTGTTCATTTATAAAAGTGAACTTGAAAATCCTTTCTTATTCTTTGGCAAAGAGTTTGAGAAGCCATTGAATCATAACTGGTAAAGGTCCTTAAATAGGGGCAGGTGAAAGAGAGTCATCAAATGTCATTTGGCAACCCAAAGCCCTTCTGATGTAGGACGGGCAGGGTCAGGCGGTATTCTCATTGATTTCTCAAGTGCACTTGATAAGGCTCCCCCATCCTTACATGAGATGCCACACTGCTGTCAGGAAGACCCTCCGGCAGTGCTGACATCCAGACCCGGGTTTTGCCAAGCACTGTGAGTGAGTGCCAGCATGTTAGGCTACCTGGAGGGCTTTTGAAATGGTGAAATGGTTTTCTAAAATTTATCTGGTGTCCGATTCAGAGTGGAAAAGATTTGGTGTCCATTAGAGTCTCACCTGGCTTCATCACTTTCCCTTCATAAACATAAATTTCTTCTGAAGGTGCACCTAGAGACACAGGGAATGGTGTTTAGCTCCTTCTCCATCACCTACATCATTTTTTCTCTGTATATAGGAACTAGTATCACTCTCCTTAGATGACCTTGTCTGAAATATCTAATAAATATCTAATAAGTTTTCAAACTGTATGCATACGTTAGATGTGGAAATATTTAGAGACTATTTGAAAACAAAAATATATTGTCCTCCACTTTTTGCATAGCCAAAAAGCTCAGCCACAAGTAATCTCCTGGACAGTGTTTAGAACTATTTTCCTGTGTTAAATTTTGTCTTGATATGAGTATTACTTGGGGTCTCCCTAAATTACTTTTATTTATTGGTACTTCCATCTGTTAAAAAATAGCAGAGTAAGATTTCTATTTTTAGAAATAGATTTCTATTTTCTGAATAAGTTCTATTGACTCTTGAAATTAAAGCAAGATTAGAAAACTCTGGGGCTAGGCTTGCATTAGAGAATAAGGAATGTTTGGGAGAAAACCAAGGGAAGAGCCCGAGGGAAGAAACAGGTAGATACATTTGAATGTCTTTGCATATAGGAAGGGAAGAGGAGTCTAAAACATGACATGACATCCATATTCTGCATTTGTTTCTAAGCCCAATGTTTATGAACTCAGGTTTGACTCATGTGAGGGCAAGAGATACTGAAATTCTTATTATTTTAGTACAAAGGAGAGTTTCATCCAAGACCTGTGTTTCTGCTCTACTATAAAGTCCACCATGAAACTTTTGTACCTTCATATCTGAGGCTCAGAGCAACAGTATCTGTGGATTCCAGGGGACAAAATAACACAAATATGAGAGGGCCATACAGCTCATATTAACGATACCCCCTTAACGGAAGTGGGTAGCAGTTGTTGGAACACTAGATATTAATTTGGTATCATTTGTACACATAAGCAGTGGAAGTCTGGAGAGATATAATGCACTCAGGCAAAATGCTGCTGAGAATGCAATGGCATGAATCAAAACCTCCTATCTGCAGCATCTTAGATATTCTACTTCTCTCTAGCTTCCCCAGAATGGGCCAGGCTAGACAGAGAGTACTTTACTACCCATTGTCTTTGTTCTTACCTATACTTCTTCAGGTGCCAATGCAGGAGAGGCAAGCGATTTGAGTTTGATCCCTGGGTTGGGAAGATCCTCTAGAATTGCATCTCATAAGAAGACTAAATCACCAACACTAATTTATTCACTTTGCTGACAAAAGTCCTTAAAGTCAAAGTTCAGTTCAGTCACTCAGTCATGTCCGACTCTTTGCAACCCCATGGACTGCAGCATGCCAGGCCTCCCTGTCCATCACCAACTCCTGCAGTTTACCCAAACTCATGTCCATTGAGTCAGTGATGCCATCCAACCATCTCATCCTGTCGTCCCTTTCTCCCACCTTCAGTGTTTCCCGGCATCAGGGTCTTTTCAATGAGTCAGTTCTCATCAGGTGGCCAAAGTTATTCCAGTTACTCCAGTAGTCATGTACAAATGTGAGTCTTGGACCATAAAGAAGGCTGAGCACCAAAGAATTGATGCTTTCTAATTGTGGTGCTGGAGATGACTCTTGAGAGTCCCTTGGACTGCAAGGGGATCAATCCTAAGTGAAATCAACCCTGAATATTCATTGGAAGGACTGATGCTGAAGCTAAAGCTCCAATACTTTGGCCACCTGATGCAAAGAACTGACTCACTGGAAAAGACCCTGATGCTGGGAAAAATTGAATTGAAGGCAGGAGGAGAAGAAGGCAACAGAGGATGAGACGGTTGGATGGCTTCAATGACTCAGTGAACATGAGTTTGAGCAAACTCCAGGAGGTCGTGAAGGACAAGGAAGCCTGGCATGCTGCAAGCAGTCCATGGGGTTGCAGAGCTGGGCACAACTGAGTGACTGAAGAACAACAAGAACAATTTACTCATGGGCTTTTCCATTGCAGGGTCAGGTTCTGAGCAAAAAACCTTTTCCTTTTCACATAAGATTGGTTTTCTTAGCAAAATTTTAAGTATATGATGCAGAATTGTTCATGATAGGCACTAAGCTGCACAGTGGTCTCTAGAACTCATTCATCTTGCACAAATGAAACTTTGTATCCTTTGACCAACACATCTCTGTTCCTCCCTCCCCCACACCTTGCTAACTACCATTCTACTCTGCTTCTGTGTGTTTAAATATTTTAGATTCCTCATATTAGTGGGGTCACATAGTATTTGTTCTTCTGTGTCAGTTTTATTTCATTTGGCATGAGGTCCTCAAGCTACATTCATGTTGTCACAAGTGGTAGCCTTTTGTTCCTTTTTAAAGGCTCAACAATACTACATTGTATGTATGCATGCATTTTTCTTAGCTTTTCATCCACTGATGGACATTCAGGTTGCTTCCATGACTTGGCTATTATGAATACTGCTGCAGTAAACATGGGTATGAAGGCAACTCTTTAAGATCCTGATTTCAATTCCTTTATATATACACTCAAAAGTGAGGTTGCTGTAAAGCAACTATACTCCAATATAAAATAAAAATCTAATGAAAAAAAGAAAAAGTGAAATTGCTGTTTTATATAATAGTTTGGTTTGTTGGGGAAACTCCATACCATTTTCTAGTGACTTCAGCAAATTACCTTCCCACCAACAATGTATGAAAGTTCTCTTTTTTCCACATCCTGACCAGCACTTATCTTTTGTTTTGATAACTGTATTTTAACAAGTGAGAAGTGATATCTCATTGTGGTTTTCATCTAATTATCTTCCCAAACTTAGTATTTCAGATATTTTCATCTCCAGTGTATAAATGAAATGGTGCAGTGATGCTAAAGATGTTGTTAATTGGTAAACAGCTGTTTTAGTAGAGGAGCTGGGCTTCAGATTTGGGTCTTCATGGCACCATCATGTTCTTTCCCAGAATCACCACAATGACCTGACTATATGATCAAAGTATTTACTAAACCTGAAATCATAACATCTATTTTACTATAATCTTTACATGTATTAGCCAATTGAATGCTCATAACAATCTAGAAGTGACATACTATATCTGATTTGCTGATTAAGAACCTCAGGAATGAATGCTAATTCATTAGACAAAAGTCCCACTGCTAGTAACTGGCAGACTGGTTTTCATATTCATGTGATCTGATTCCAACGCCCATGCTCTTAACTCCTACATCTTCATACATGGCTTAATATTTAGGAGTGAGCCTAATGGTACCTTGAATGAGGACACAAAAATTTTAAGAATATCCTGGAGAAACACACAGGACAGATATGGATGAAAGGACAAGACAGGGAGGTCAATTAACCTTGTCTGCAAGCTTCATGAAAAACTGCATCAAATGATTGAAAGATAGGTCACAAAAGATCATCCATTCCATGAAAGGTGACCTTTCTGAAAAGTTCTAATCATGGAAGAACATGAATTACTTTAGCATTTTTGAAAGTTGTTTCTGTCATAAGAAGAGGAGGTTATAAACTAGGTTTTTGCAGTAGTTCAGGGTAGAACTTACTGGGATACTGTCCTTCAAACAGCCCAGCCCTGCCCCTCCCTGTTTTCCAGTCTATACTTTATTAAGCATACACTAGTGAGAAGTCACTGTCATTTCATCAATTGGCCAGGGAAAAAGAAAATCATTGCTAGTCTTAAATCTTAGTCACTGTTTTGACAGCTGTTACACAGAAAGCTGACATCTCTATTGAGTTATCTGCTTTGACATCTCACTCACTAGTTTCAGAGACATTTTAATTATCTCAAGGATGCCATTAGAATGCATGAACAGAATGATAATTTCTTCAAAATCCAGAATGCTCATGTCACGTTATTCTTGACACTGTGAGTGACCTTAGTACTCATTTCTGCACCATTTAATGTCTTAGCTTCCTTAGTCCTTCTTGTAGCCATCCTTCATCCTAATTAACCTGAGCAATACAGTAATCTGCAAATCAGTCATCTAAGTCACTGGCACTTTCTTCCTGATTATTAACCAATGAGTTGAACAGTCATGTCTCCCTTTTCAAGGTTAGTGAGTGTACATTTATTTCTAGCTTTTAATCTTGTTTGTATGGAGGTCAAGAAGCAACAATTAGAATTGGACATGAAATAATGGACTGGCTCAAAATTGGGAAATGAGTACATCAAGACTGTATATTGTCATCTTGCTTATCTAACTTTTATGCAGAGTACATCATGGGAAATGCCAGGTTGGATGAATCACAAAATGGAATCAAGATTTCTGGGAGAAATATCAATAACCTCAGATATGCAGATGTTACTACCCTAATGTCAGAAAGCAAAGAAGACCTAAAGGGCCTCTTGATGAAGGTGAAGAGGAGAGTGAAAAGGCTGGGTTAAAAACTCAACATTCAGAAAACTAAGATCATGGCATCCTGGTCCCATCATTTCATGGCAAATAGATGAAGAAAAAGTGACAGATTTTATTTTCTTGTGCTCCAACATCAGTAAGGACAGTGACTGCAGCCATGAAATTAAAAGATGTTTGCTCCTTGAAAGAAAAGCTATGATAAACCTAGACAACATATTAAAAAGCAGACATCACTTTGCTGACAAAGTCCGTGGAGTCAAAGCTATGGTTATTCCAGTAGTCATGTATGGATATGAGAGTTGCATCATGAAGAAGGCTGAAAGCTGAAGAATTTATGCTTTCAAACTGTGGTGCTGAAGAAGACTCTCAAGAATCCCTTGGACAGTAAGGAGATCAAACCAGTCAATCCTAAAGGAAATCAACCTTGAGTATTCATTGGAAGGATTGATGATGAAGCTGAAACTCCAATACCTTGGCCACCTGATGCGAAGAGCCGAAGGCCTTATCTCATTGGAAAAGACCCTGATGCTGGGAAAGATTGGAGGCAGGAGGAGAAGGGGATGACAGAGGATGAGATGGTTGGATGGCATCACTGACTCGATGGACATGAGTTTGAGCAAGCTCTGGGAGGTAATAAAAGACAGGGAAGCCTGGTTGGCTGTAATGCAAAGAGTCAGACATGACTTAGTGACTGAGCAACAACCTTGCTTAAATTTAAGACAGGATCTTTTCTTCTGAACAAATTTCCAAATACTGTCACCCCTCAGTATCCTCTGCCTGGGATAGGTTCAGGGACACCCTAATCCCCATGCCCCACCCCTGCATTCATACCCAAACCCCTGATGTTTAAGTTCCTTAGTACACCATCTATTTCATGGGTTCTGCAGATTCAGCCAACCACAGATCATGTACTATGTTTAAGATGTGGTTGGTTGAATCTGCAGATGCAGAACCTGTGGATATCAACATCTGACTGAACAGAGTTTCCTCAGGAGCTCTAGTTGAAAGACCTGATCAGAAGTCACCTAGATTAGTTATCATAAACTATCTCAGAAGGGCAGGATTTTAGATATAGTATTTTGTCTCCATATAGCATGGAGACATTATGAGTTCAGAATGAAGTTGTTTGAGAGCATTAATAAGGAACACAACTCAGAGATAACAATAAATAATAGCATGAATAAACAAGTCAGTACCCGCCACATATTGAGTAATGAATGTGTGTGGAGACACTTTGATGGGCTTTTTGACATTTGGTTCCCTATAAAGACAAGTCTCAATTCCATGTTTTAAATGAGAACAATAAAGACAAGAAAGATTATTTAATGTGCCCGAAGTTAGTAACTAAAAGAGCTGGAATTTGAAGGCAGAATCTTAAGTAGTGAAGTCTGTTTGATAAAAAAGAAATGTTGACTGAAGGAAGTAAGTGAGAAGAGTGTTCTTGAATAAATAGGCTAGTTACAGATTTCCTCCCTGTGGGAGTCTATTGCATTTAGGAGACAGGTCATGCCTTATAAATGGGAAAAGTATGTAATTTATAGACTGTGATGTTGATATTTTATTTGGAGGACAATGTTACCCAACAAATTCTCAAGATTTACTGATTATTATTTTTATATATTGACAATGCTTAAAATACTACGATGTACTTATTTTGACTACCTTTTACTCTTCTCGTTGTTTTAAGAAATATGAAATGGTTCAGGTGGGTTAGATGGGAATTGTCAGTATTTCCTTCAGTGCAGTAGTGATTCGAGAGATCATCTGATTCCATCTAGTTCTGAGAACGGGCATCCAAAATATTACTTTTTTGGTGATGGTTCAAAGTAAGGTTTTTAATCTGTGTTTTTTTATGTCCTCAAACCTTACATGTTAGAGTAGATATAGTCACTTCTCATAGTATTAGACTCTTCACATACATTGTTTCATTTAATCACACAAAAAGATATTTTTTAAGGGTTTTTTTTTTTCTTTTTTAGGTAAAGAAACTGATACTTGAAGAGGTTAAGTAATTTGTCAGTGGTCATATAGAGTTCTTGAGATGGAAGGAAGACTTGATCTTAGCTGACCCTAAGTCTATGATATTACATTTCTTGATACTTTGCTTATTTCATATTTTTTAGCTTCTGGGAAGGATATTGTTTTACTCCTTTCTTTATTTTTTCTATTTTTTCCCTCCTTCCCTCCCTCTCTTCTTTTTTTCCTTCCCTTCTTTCTCTCTCTTTTTCTTTCTCTTTCCCTCACTCCTTCTCTCCTTTTTCTTTTCCACCTATTTGTTAAGTGAAAACCAGACTGAGTACTTTTGACAGAAGTTTCTTAGTTCCTCTCACTTAATTATATTTTAAAGCACCCTTTCAAATGAATACATATTAAAATAGAAACCTGCACAACTGTCAGCTAATGTCATCTCTTTGTCATAATTTTTTCTAAGGAAAACTAAATTTGATTTGTTTTTGCTTTATTGTCTTGGACAGAATTTTATAGACATCACCTCAAAGGATTTTACCTGGTCTTCAAGATGGCCTTGTCTCAAACAGGGGGCTGGTGAGTCTGACCTTGGAGGTATCTTGTCTGCTATTGAATCAGTAGCTGCTAGAGCTGTCAGGGACTCTTAGAAATTGTTTTTAGAAAATGAGTCAGAGACTCTGAAAATGAAGTCATCTCTTTTATTTTTAAAATGGGGTTATTAATAACACCTACCTAAGTGGTTATGAGTATTAAATCAATTGATATTTGTAAAGAATTTTGAATTGTGGCAAGGACATGATAAGAAGCATAGAGTATTTGAAAAACATATAATAGTAACGGGAGTTTGTGATGGACAGGGAGGCCTGGTGTGCTGCGATTCATGGGGTCGCAAAGAGTAGGACATGATTGGGCGACTGAACTGACTGGACTGGTAGATGTCTGTAGCTGTAGAGTGAAAAAGGCACTGTGGTTTTCTGCACCAATAAGCCCAGGTTCCAGCTCACCTGTATGACTTTGGGCAAACTGTCTAGCCTCTTGGAAGTACAGTTTTGCTCAATCTCGAGAACATGTGTGTTATTTTGACTTCATAGTGTTATTGTGAGGACTGAATGAGGTAACACAGGCAAAGTGGAGGGTGCCTGTTAGGAGTGCAGTGTGTGAGCCAGCATTAGAGATTTTATTTTTATAATATAACTATTTCTGCTACAGCTTGAGGGTTGAATGCTTAATGAACTTTAGGCCAATTCACAAAATCTGTATAACTTGAAAAAGAAATGTTCCAGGTTACTACTTTACTACCCAGCATGAGGAAGGAAGAATTTCTTCTTGCCTGGCAACAAGCTAGCTGAGAAGAGATGTCATAACTCAGCCAATGAAAATCCACCTCAGTGCAAATTCCCGTTTTCTCCAACAGACTCTGTCCACACCAGCTCCTTCCAACTTTCCCTTCTCCTCTGTAACAGAACTGCCCTCTTCTTTGTATTCCCGACTTGCCCGTGGTTTGCCAGAGATTGTGTGTCCTGAATTGCAATTTTGTTGTACACAAACTCACTTTGATGATAAAATAATTGGCTGTTTTATTGTTTTAAGTCAATACTTAGGATTTTTTCTATAAAAACAATGTCACCTGTGAATAAAGATAAGCCCAAGAGGATGACAGGGAGCAAAGAAGAAATTATGGTAGAAAAGATAAGATGAAGCCGGAAGTGAGGTGGCTTCTTTTATCACCACACACTTACTGCAGTGATAAAGCTGTCTACTTTTTTTCTTACTTTAAAGAATTTTTAAGATTTCTGGTACATCAGTATAATAAATTACAGTTTGCAAAGTATATTGCTATACCTTATTTTGTAGTGTATAGAGAATAACCATAATATCAATGTTTCAATTTTTTGGGGGGAGGGCATGTAAAGCCTCGACTCAGAATGCACAAATATAGTCATAGCTGAACAAAAAAAGGAATTCAAGGTGTAAAAGTTCAGGGTCACTCCATATATACTCCATTTCACAACAGGATGATAAAGTCTCTGTGGGGAAGGGGCCACAGTTTGTTTTGTTTCCCGTATTTTTCTCACTCAGCGTCAGGCATCTGTTATGATCAAGCACACACATTGATTTGAATGTCATCTTATTTTGCGCTGAAGTCTGTAAATGGCTCTGCAAGGTGGGTTAATGATAATTTAAGGTAGCAGAATAGGAAGACTCAAACTTCTGTTTTGTTTCCCGTCCCTTTGAAGACGTAGCTGTTCATCCTTGGGGACAGAAATCTCATTTTTATGCATTTTCAGACTAATCTTATTCCCATAAAAGAAAAAAGTGCTATCTGTTGTCTGGGGCCTAGAATATTTTATGCATCCTAGTTAATCATTAAATTTCCTTGTTAAAGAAAAAAGATGTAGAGAAAGACAAGTGGACAGTGGCCCTAGGGTTGAGAGTAAAGGGCTACTTTGCTTGGTAGCTTAGGAAAAGATGAGAGGAGCTCTTCTGAGATCAGGAAGGATGATTGCACTTCCGGTTTTCTTGTTTTTTCATGAGCTAGTGACACCTACCCCCAGTAGCATAGTGATAGGTTGAAAGGACACAATTTGATTTGCAAATATAGAGACATAGGATCACTCATGCACCTTGGGTGTCAAGGAGAAATTTATACTCATGATACTAGCTAAGTGCTGAGTGTGCTTAGTACCACTGATCTAAGAAACATCTTTGTCTCTTGAGGAGGCAAAATGGTATGGGCTTTTCAAACCTTGCTGTCGCTTATAATTACCCAGAACATTTGCTAAGGACAGAGAACTAGGCTGTACATCACAGATGTACTGAGTCAGAATATTGTTCTAGAATGGAACATGAAAATCTGTATTTTTCCTTTCCTGTCAGCCCTGCTCTGAGATGTGAAATGCCGGTTGAGAACTCCTAGTCAGATGATAAAACAAGGGTTTTAGATTCAGACCAGTGAGGGCTTAAGTTGAAGCTTGGCCACTAATTTTGGACATGCTACCTGAATTCTATGGGCTACAGATTCTTATTTATACAGTGGGGATAAAAATGTCTACTTTTCAGATATATGGGGAGATTAAATGGGATACTGTATTTAGAGGTTTCACTTTGGTGCTTACCCTAACATGTAATAGATGGTTAATAAACATTAATACATCCCTCCATCTCTTTATTTTTCTGTTGGATTTCAGGACGTCATTCTATTTAGGGACCCAAGTGCCTTGGAATTTCTGAGTTGGTCCCCCTCTTTGTTGTCTAATCTCAAAGCTCTCCTTTATCATAAACCTGTCCACGGCTTCATCTGAAATTGTTCTGGGTTCTGACTGGCAGGTGAGAACACTGAGAATGACATGTGAAATGACTCTGTGTCCTAATCTCTGCTCCACGAGAGCCATCTTGGAGATAGTACAACTGAAGGTAATTAAAAGATTGCTTCTTCTGAGCCTGAATCTTTTCTGACAGCCTTATATGAAAAATCTCCTTTGTGTTTTTCAGAAATGGTACCATAGATAGATTAAGCCGTTAATCAGGTTTAGCCAGGAAGGAAATGTCTATTTTGATTATGTTAACACTTGGTCCAGTGATTACAGATGGGTTGCTTCAGCATTCATGGATATATGGGATGGTGGTTTTCTAAAATGGAAAGAATTTAAAGTTAGAGGAACCTGTCCTTGAGCCCCTTCTCCCTTCCTTACTTCCTTATTTTTCTTCTTTTAACTATATAGATTTGTTAATTAAATTAAAATTACTGCCCTTAACCTTCCTTTCTTTTTCTATAAAATGGAAGTGGCAACCCTTCTTAAACCGTCACTCAAGAACTTTTACAAAGACTAAATAATTCTCATTTTATAAACTGTAAATTTCTTTGTAAAATAAATACAGTATTTGTGTTTCATGCTTACATCCCAGTTGAGTCTGAAATGAGGATGTGCAAGAAAAGGGGAAAAACTTTTTCCACAATTTTTCCATGTATTGATTGGCCATTCATGCAATCATTTCTCATTAAGCAAATATTACTTGATAAACTATGCTAGAACATAGACTCTACTAAACAGTTGCACTTGTACTTTGCATTTAGTTTTTACATCAAGTCTGAATGGTAGTTATTATTATCTTCATTGAGAAATTTGAGATCCAAAAAAGATAAGTAATTAGACCATGGTCACACAGCTAGTGGTAAAACTGAGATGCTAGCTTCGGTCTGTCTGGTGACAGTAAGACTGGGCAGTGTGCAGGCTTAAAAAAAAGTGATTTTTAAAAGGTGTTAAAACCTGGTGTGTTTTGGATGTCTCAGCAAGATCCTGTGTTGAATAATAAGAATTTTTTGACTCTCATCACTTCTGCAAATTTGCATCTGATAAAATCAGACATTTATTCACCCTTGCCCTAAACCAACGAAGTCACACAGACCTACTTTAAACTTGTGTTAGATAAGAGGGCAATTTAGATTTTCTGTCAGTTACAGCTCACCCCCCCAGTCATGAAGAGGAACAAAATGTGGAGTGATATGGTGAAGAGGGTGACAGAGACACCTGTGGGACTGGGGCAAATACTAATGATTCAGTCAGTTTCTATCATTCTCAGAATTGCAGGGGCAGAAGCGCCTAGATTTTTAAGGGACGCATCAGAAAATGATTGTGGCTTCATAAATAATTGCTGCACTAAATTCCTGGGAGGATGAAATTCAGAATGACAACTTGGGCCCCAACCATGGCCTGCAGAGTTGCAAAGCCCAGGATACTGTCTTTCTTTTCTTCTTGTCTGGTCCCCTGCAGGTCTCACAGACGTGGAATGCAGGAGGAGGTGCTCCTGGGAACTCATGTTCATTTGCCCTGCGTCTGCCTTGAATTTCCACTCTCATTACTGCCTTTGGGTCATTATACCTATTGTAATTTCTTCTCTTCAAAGCTCTTGACTTTAGCACCCTCTGGGCTTTTAACTGTGACCCTGTTACAGCTCCTGTATGTGGGGTCTACATGGTTCCTCCTTTCAAGGTTCTCCCTCCTTTTCATCATCTCTTAATGAATTGCTGGATGAATCCATTTATCCAAGATCCCATTTGGTCTAAGGTAACCATGCTGGGGATCTTGGAATTATTATAAAGTGGAGGAAAAGAAAGTGAAACAATGGATTTTATCATTTATTTTTATCCACTAGGTTGCACCTACTGAAAAGGGATCTCTGACATTGGTTTGAGTCCCAAGATTTTACACTTTGGCTTATATGTACACAGCCACAGAGGCTTGCTTGTGACTGCTTTAAGAAATATTTTCCATACTGCACCCAGAAGCATTGTTTCCTATTCTAACTTTCAGATTTCATAAAGTCACTTGGCCCTCCTATAAGATGAAATAGAAAGGTGATATAGGTTTTGGAATGAGTTCCGACACAAGCAGGGGTGGCTTCATGGGCATACAATTCTTGCAGTAGCTCACAACTTACACTCAGGTCCTGGGCTTGGTTTAATGCGCTGCAGTATTTGTCTTGGAATTCTTAATAAACTTGACAAAAGAGGCCTTGCACCTTCATTTTGAACTGGCCCCTCCAAATAAGGAAGCTGACTCCTCTTTCAAGCTTATAATTAGTTATGTTTCTTCTCTGGACTTCAGTTTTCTTATCTGTAAATTGGAAACAGCGTAGTTATATATATCTCACAGTGTTTTTGAGCAGAATAAATCAGATATAATCAGATACAGCAAATTGGCTAACAAAGCTTTTGCACATGTATCAGTTCATTTCAGTCATTCAGTGATGTCTGACATTTTGAGACCCCCATGGACTGCAGCACGCCAGGCCTCCCTGTCCCTCACCAACTTCTAGAACCTACTCAAACTCATGTCCATTGTGTTGGTGATGCCATCCAATCATCTCATCCTCAGTTGTCCCCGTCTCCTCCCGCCTTTGATCTTTCCCAGCATCAGGGTCTTTTCTAATGAGTCGGTTCCTTGCATCAGGTGGCCAAAGTATTGGAGTTTCAGCTTCAGCATCAGTCCTTCCAATGACTATTCAGGACTGATTTCCATTAGGATGTACAGGTTGGATCTCCTTGCAGTCCAAGGGACTCTCAAGACTCTTCTCCAACACCACAGTTCAAAAGCACTCAGTTCAAAAGCACTCAGCTTTCTTTATAGTCCAACTCTCACATCCATACATGACTGCTGGAAAAACCATAGCCTTGACTAGATGGACCTTTGTTGGTAAAGTAAGAGGCTTTTTAGTTCTTCTTCACTTTTGGCCATAAGGATGGTGTCATCTGTGTATCTGAGGTTACTGATATTTCTCCTGGCAATCTTGATTCCAGCTTGTGCTTCATCCAGCCTGGCATTTTGCATGATGTACTCTGCATATAAGTTAAATAAGCAGGGTGACAATATACAGCCTTTATGTACTCCTTTCTTGATTTGGAACCAGTCTGTTTTTCCATGTCCAGTTCTAACTGTTGCTTTCTGACCTACATACAGATTTCTCAGGAGGCTGGTAAGGTGTTCTGGTATTCCCACCTTTTTAAGGATTTTCCAGTTTGTTGTGATCCACACAGTCAAAGGCTTTGGCATAATCAGTAAAGCAGAAGTGGATGTTTTTATGGAAATCTCTTGCTTTTTCGACAATCCAGCAGATGTTGGCAATTTGATCTCTTGTTCCTCTGCCTTTTCTAAATCCAACTTGAACATCTGAAAGTTCATGATTCACAGACTGTTGAAGCCTGGCTTGGAGAATTTTGAGCATTACTTTACTAGTGTGTGAGATGAGTGCAATTGTGCGGTAGTTTGAGCATTCTTTGGCATTGCCTTTCTTTGGGATTGGAATGAAAACTGACCTTTTCCAGTCCTGTGGCCACTGCTGAGTTTTCCAGATTTGCTGGCCTATTGAGCGCAGCACTTTCACAGCCTCATCTTTCAGAATTTGAACTAGCTCAACTGGAATTCCATCACCTCCACTGGCTTTGCTCGTAGTGATGCTTCCTAAGGCCCGCTTGACTTCACATTCCAGGATGTCTGGCTCTAGGTGAGTGATCACACCATCATGGTTATCTGGGTCATGATCTTTTTTGAACAGTTCTTCTGTGTATTCTTGCCACCTCTTCTTGATATCTTCTGCTTCTGTTAGGTCCATAACATTTCTGTCCTTTATTTTCACATCTTTGCATGAAATGTTCCCTTGGTATCTCTCATTTTCTTGAAGAGATTTCTAGTCTTTCTCATTCGATTGTTTTCCTCTATTTCTTTGCATTGGTCACACATGCATGGTCCTTAATAAATCTTACCTTCCTTGCATCTAATCCAAGAGGGAAACAGTCTCATTAACATCATACTAAGTCAGCACTAGAACATTGGTTATATGTGTGCCTAGTTTATTTTTGTACTGGCTGCTGCTGCTGCTAAGTTCTTCAGTCATGTCCAATTCTGTGCAACCCCATGGATGGCAGCCTACCACACTCCTCTGTCCCTGGGATTCTCCAGGCAAGAATGCTGGAGTGGGCTGCCATTTCCTTCTCCAATGTATGAAAGTGAAAAGTGAAAGTGAAGTCGCTCAGTCATGTCCGACTCTTAGTGATCCCATGGACTGCAGCCTACCAGGCTCCTCCATCCATGGGAGTTTCTAGGCAAGAGTACTGGAGTGGGGTGCCATTGCCTTTTCCATTTTTGTGCTAGAGAATATTATTATTTAGGTTTTGCTTTTGTGAAATTAGTTTAAATAGGAACTAAGAATGCTCCCTTTTCACCCAAAGGCTACTCATTTGAATCAATGTGCAGGCTTGGTAAGCATAGTGGAGAGGATAATACTGCAACAGATGCAAAGGCTAAGAAATCAGTCAGTTCTCATTATGGCCAATACCACTTACACTTCTCAGGGAAACACTGAGCTTGGCCAGCTATACTTGCCAGCCAATGGTAAAGTGAGCAGTCAGAAAAAAATGTAAACAAGAGTTGTGTACCCGTGGCTGATTCATGCTGATGTATAGAAAAACCACCACAATATTGTAATATAATTATCCTCCAATTAAAATAAATAAATTAATCAAAAAAAGACACAACTAAGGAAAAAAAAAGAACTAAGATTTAATGAGCTTTTAATAACTTTGTGTCTAGTGCTGATCCAGCTGATTTAAATGCATTATTTCATTTATCTTCCTAAGAACCCCATGAGGTAGATGACACCAGTGGCATCTTATAGATGAGAAAACTAAGCTCACAGAATATTAACAGTTCTAGAGGACAGCCTAGAATTGATAGTATATGGAGCCCATACTATTTAAGGACAGAGATAAACAGGGCAATGATGATTTGTTGTTGTTCAGTCACTAAATTGTGGACTGTACGTAGCACACCAGGCTCCTCTACTATCCACTGTCTCCAGGAGTTTGCTCAAATTCATGTCCTTCAAGTCGGTGATGCCATCCAACCAACTCATCTTCTGTCATCCCCTTCTTCTCCTGCCTTCAATCTTTCCCAGCATCAGGGTCTTTTCCAATGAGTTGGCTCTTTACATCAGGTGGCCAAAGAATTGGAGCTTAAACTTCAGCATCAGTCCTTCCAATGAATATTCAGGGTTAATTTCTTTTAGGATTGACTGGTTTGATCTCCTCCAAGGGACTCTCAAGAGTCTTCTCCAGCACCATAGTTTGAAAGCATCAGTTCTTCAGCTCTCAGCCTTGTTTATGGTCCAACTCTGACATCTTCCAGTGAGCAAGCATCTTTTAATTTCATGGCTGCAGTCACTGTCTGCAGTGATTCTAGAGTCCAAGGAAATAAAATCTGTCACTGCTCCCATTTTTTCCTCTTCTATTTCCCATGAAGTGATGAGACCAGATGACATGATCTTAGCTTTTCTTAAATGCTGAGTTTCAAGTCAGCTTTTTCACTTTCCTCTTTCACCCTCATTAAGGGGCTCATCAAGATAATCTCATTAAGATTATCTGGTAGCAAATGGATTTCATTTCAGGATATAACTAATTTTTGGTAGGGCTATGTCAAGGAGGATTCTGAGACTGTCTGAATGGGAGGTATAGAGTGTCTTGATCAATTAGCTATGTCTGCCTTGGGTTTTGGAAAAGTGGCATGTAAGGCAGAGATCTGCCAACCTTGACCTAGTCTTCTCATTTTACAGACTTAGTCATTTTACATCATGACTGAGAAGTTACTGTAGTTACGAATTAGAGAGTGAAATACTGCCTAAGTCTGCTTTTATCGTGAAGTCACTGATGCTTACAGCAAGGCTGTTTCACCAACCAGGCAACCAAACAACTAACAGAAAGCAAAACAAAACAAAAAGGAATAAATGTATTGGCATTTCAAGCATTAATAGCAAAAGTATTAGTGCTTAGAATGTTCTTTCTAAGATCCATAAAATCAAAATGTAGAGAGTGTTTCCAACTTTAGTATGCACTAATAGCCTCTACGAAGTTTCTAAAATACGGATTGCTGGACCCAATTTGCAGAATTTTTTGCTTCAGGAAGTTTCTGGGGGTTGGGGCTAAGAATCTGCATTTTTAGCAAGTTCCTGGCTGATGCTCTAATATGGGACTATACTTTGAGGACTCCCTGTTAGTAACTTTTCTTTGACATTGATCTGATTCCTCTTAAAATAAAATTAATTATTCAACCATGCATTTTTAAAAATAAATCTGGGAGACTCAGCCTGCCATCTATTTGGGGTTTGTTAATAAGCTCTGAATATTATCTCAAACCTTTTTTATTTGGTGTTTGCTTCAGCAGCCTGTATACTAAAATTGAAACAATACAGAGGAGATCAGCATGCCCCCTGCATAAGTATGACATGCAAATTCATGAAGTTTTCCATATTTTTGAGATCTCTTGTGTGCTGTTGGTAGGAATGAAAAGTGATACAGCCACTATGGAAAACAGAATGGAGATTCCTCAAAAATTAAAATACCATATGATCCAGTAATCCCATTTCTGGGTGTATAGCCAAGAGAATACAACACAGGGTCTCAAAGAGTTATTTGCATACTCAAGTTCATTGCAGCATTATTCACAATATATAAGAGGTAGATGCAACCCAATATCCATGGACAGACGAATTCATAAAGAAAGCATGGTATATTCATGCAATTAAATATTATTCAGCTTGGAAAAAATAGAAATCCTGTTACATGTTACAACATGGATGAAACTTGAGGTCTTTATGCTAAGTGAAATAAACCAGTTTCCCAAAGATAAATGCTATATGATTCTACTTATACAAGGAATCTAAAGTAGTTCAATTCACAGGAGTAGAAAGTAAAGTGGTGGTTGTCAGGGTCTGGAAACAGTAGGGAATAGGGAATTGGGTATAGAGCTTCAGTTTTGCAAAATGAAAAAGTTTTAGAGCACTGCGAATGTACCTAACACTACTGAACTGTACCTTTAAGATAGTGAAGATGGTAAATGTTATATGTGTTTTGTACTATGATTAAAGAAAAATTGCTAAAGATAACATTTTCCCTGGAGGGCAATTCTTAGTTGGGAAGGAGTCTGGAGAGAAGTGAAGTAGCTCTTTGTAGCTACTCAAATGTGAGCTGGGGACTTACCCTTGTTCCAGTGTTAGCACGCTTCCCCCTACCTCTGGGCCTATGGATTCCTAACTTCTCATATATGATCCTTTAAAGCATTCATGCTTGGGTCCAATCCAGAATTTCTAATTTGGTCTGTAAGTGACCTGGATAGTAGGATTTCTAAAAGATTCCCAGATGATTTGAATTATAGCCAGATCTATAAAGCATCGTTTGGATCAGTGATTGTTAAATTATAAAAGGTTAAAAAGATTCTCTTTGGAGGTTTGTCAAACTATAATATGGGCTTCCCAGGTGGCGCTAGTGGTAAAGAATTCAACTGCCAATGCAGGAGACACAGGAGATGAAGGTTCCATCCCTGGGTCAGGATTTCCATTTCTCCTGGAAGAGGAAATGGTAACCCACTCCCGTATTCTTGCCTGGAAAAATTCCAAAGACAGAGGAGCCTGGTGGGTTACAGTCCACGTGGCTGCAAAGAGGTGGACATGACTGAGCAACTGAGGGCACAAGCTACATATGCTTGGTGCTCCTCTGTTCCTCCTCACAGCCCCGGCCCCGGGTCATCCTGACTATCACCCGCCTCCTCCACCAACTGGAGAATTTCCAGTGCCTCTTTCAGGTAAGATATACCCATGATTACCCTTTGCTACTGTAGAATTCTTCCCATCAGTGGATTGGGCTGAACTTTATATGAAGACATTCCTCACACCCCCCGCCCAGTTGTTTTTTTTATCAAAACCTCAGTTATAGGGAGTTGAGTTCATCATCAAATGGTTTCTATTGACATTTGTGGAAAAGTTTTTGTCTTGGCTGTGTATGTACACAAAGCCCACCCATCCTTTTAAATCCTCCTCGGTCAAGCCTCACTGTTGAAACATAGCATTTATGTTTAAAAATAAACCATTAAACTATAACAAAATTCCATTTTTTTCACTTTTGCATTGCTTGACAGGCTATGAATGATTTAGGAGATGATCTGAAGAACAAAGGGATGAGATTTCATTGGGTTAACATTTTTGCAGAGGGATTAGGTCCTGCCAAGCGTGATCTTCTTTGTCTCCCGAAACATCAATGGCATAAAATCAGAGGGTATGCAGACAATCCTAAGGAGTTGTAACTGTATTATTAGGCTGTGCTCATTATCAAAGAATTCCAAATGGAAACAACTCTTCACATATTCAGCCATTTGGAGGCTAGTTTAGATACCCATGAAATCAGAAGTTTGGCAGCATAGGAAATGAGATTTGCCAACCTAATGCTGTCTAATATTAATTAAACTTAATATAACTCAGTTGTCTGTTTTTCAGATATTCCCAAGCAGAATACCAGAAAAAAAGAAGTAACACTGAATTTGTAGTGTATGTATAATTTAAATTATATAATCATACATGTATTTATAATTATGTATTCATATTTAATAATGTAAATTGTCATATATTCTAGATTTCTGAATATTTCTAGAATAACTGAGTAGGAGGAATGGATATATCAAATTAATAATTTCTATGAAATTGGTTACCTTGGAAAGTTAACATGAGAATATACTGACATAAGTGTTACTCTTATAAATACACATTTTTCTACACTGTGAAGAAGGCCAGAATATTGTTATGTACCCTGCCTGATAAGCATTCAGGAATGGGAGCAATTAAAGCTGCCTAGAATTTTATGAGATGACATCATGAGGAAATGACTGCCCAGCTGTGTTCGAAAATGTGTCTAAGAGTGACCATTACCGTTACTGTGGAGGTGTTACCTTGGAAATGTGTCCAGTAACACATGAAGGACAAAAGATGATAGCTATCTTGGTGAATATTCACTGCATCCAAATTCTGATGGATTTCTCTTTGTGAAGGTGATTATATATATAATGGAACTATCACTGTCTCTTCCTTAACTGGTATAAGCATGTAATATTTAACACAGTAACACAGGGCAAGAAACATCCAATTTCTACTAGCAACCCAATTTATATTACAGTTAGTCTTGGGGATATTTAGATGTTAATGTTTAGGCATTACTGAAATACATAAAATCCAATCAGCATTCCCAGCATTAGCGCTAATATAGCAGACACTGACACTGGTTGTACATACAAGGAAAAGTTAGAAGTCAAGGCCAAAGGGGCAGAGAACCTGGGTTCAAGGTCCTAGCCATGCTGTGAAGCTTACCTCACAGAGCTCAGGTTTCATTGGATATAAAATAAAGATAAATTTGTACATCATAAACCAGGATGTTGATAAATTTAGTGACGGGCTTTGAAAATATACAGATTCTGAAGACCTAGCCTGTAATTTATGTATAGAGTGAGGTCTAAGAAAGTGAAAGTGTGAAAACTCACCAGAAAGATCGCTGCTTTCAACTAAGGTGGAATAACAGGGACTGTGCTAACTCTCCTGAATGAACTCTAAAAAACTGGACATGTGTGCTACGTCGCTTCAGTTATATCCAGCTGTTTGCGACACTATGGACTCTAGCCCGCCAAGGTCCTCTGTCCATGGGATTCTCCAGGCAAGAATACTGGAGTGGGTTGCCATTACCTAAAAAACTGGGTACAACATATGAAAAATGATTTTTAAGACACTGGACATCGGACAACAAAGTTTAATAATCCCTATGGGATAGGAAACAGATGAGGTGAGTCTTGATATTACCCCAGACTATTGCCTGGAAAGAGTTTCCAGGTTATGTTTCTGGCAGGAGGGGCCCAGTGTTGGTCTCCCTGTGTTGGAGAAATGAACTTGGAAATCCAAGGAAGCCAAAGTGGCTACAGTTTGCAGAGTAAAGTGCTACAGAGAAAAAAACATACAGAAAGATCTCTGAAAAACTGCAGAGGGGATGCCCGTTAGTCTTCAACTGAGTTCTGACCAGTGCATGCATGTGAAAAAACCATACAAGGGCAGGGAGAAAAGGCAACATTAAATCCTGATAAAAATCCCTCAGCAAACTAGGGGAAAGGGGAACTTAACCTGATAAAGAACATGTATGAAAAAAAAATCTTGCACTTAACATTATAATCAATGGTGAAAGAATTATTTCCCCTTAAGATCAGAGCCAAGACAGGGATATTTGCTGCTATTTGTATTCTACATTGTAATAGTGGTTCTAGCTGATGCAATTAGTCTAAAAAATAAAAATAATTACATCCAGATTGGAAAGAGTGAAATAACTTTTCTTTATTTGTAGGTGGTCATATTGTCTATGTAGAAAACTTGATGGAAGTTACAAAAAAAAAAAAAAAAGAACCGATAAATGAGCTTAGAAAAGTTACAGGATATAAGATTAACATAAAAAACTAAACTGATTTAGATATATTAGCACTGAATATTTGGAAGCTGCAGTAAATGACATTTACAGTAGCATAAAAATAGAAAGAACTTAGGCATAGATCTAACAAAAGGTGGATAAATTTGTACATTGAACTATGAAATATTGCTGAGATAATTTTTAAAAAGACCTAAGTAAATGGAGAGATATACTGTCTATACCTTGTCTATGGGTTGGGAGATTCAATACTATTAGATGCCAGTCATCCCCAACTTGATCTAAAGATTTAACAGAATTCCAACCAAAATTCCAGTGGGCTTTTTTTTTTTTCATTTATTTTTATTAGTTGGAGGCTAGTTACTTTACAATATTGTAGTGGTTTTTGTCATACACTGACATGAATCAGCCATGGATTTACATGTATTCCCCATCCCGATCCCCCCTCCCACCTCCCTGTCCACCCGATTCCTCTGGGTCTTCCCAGTGCACCAGGCCCGAGCACTTGTCTCATGCATCCAGCCTGGGCTAGTGATCTGTTTCACCCTAGAAAATATACATGTCTCGATGCTGTTCTCTCTAAACATCCCACCCTCGCCTTCTTCCTCCAGTGGGCTTTTTGATTGAAACTAGCAAGCTGATTTTTTTTGTTTTTGCAATGAGAATTTTTATTCAGTACAGAATACTGATTAAATCCTACAGTTTTCAGATTTCTATTGTTTTTCCTTTTTGAAAATTTTATTTATTTAACTGGAGGATAATTACTTTACAATATGTGTTTTGTTTTGCCAAAAATCAACATGAATCAGCAATGGGTGTACATATGTTCTCCCATCCTGAAACGCCTTCCCACCTCCTTCCCCAGCCTATCCTTCTGGGTTTTCCCAGAGCACTGGCATTGGGTTCCCTGCTTCATGCATTAAATTTCTAAAAAGCTGATTTTAAAGTTCTTATGGAAATGCAAAATTATCTAATTCTAGTGAACAACAGCAACAGACTTTGGAAATGAAGAACAAAGTCAGAGAGCTAACTCCACCTGATGGGTAGATGAAAACTTGGCTAGCTCGAAATTGTATTCTGAGGCAGACAGCTAGGAATATTCTGAAACTGTATTAAATCACTGTTTTCCTATTTAGCAAATGACTAGTTCTATGATTGCAGCCATGAAATTAAAAGATGCTTACTCCTTGGAAGGAAAGTTATGACCAATGTAGACAGCATATTGAAAAGCAGAGACATTATTTTGTCAACAAAGGTTCATCTAGTCAAGGCTATGGTTTTTCCAGTGGTCATGTATGGATGTGAGAGTTGGACTATAAAGAAAGCTGAGCGCTGAAGAATTGATGCTTTTGAACTGTGGTGTTGGATAAGACTCTTGAGAGTCCCTTGGACTGCAAGGAGATCCAACCAGTCCATCCTAAACTAGATCAGTCCTGGGTGTTCATTGGTAAGACTGATGTTGAAGCTGAAACTCCAACACTTTGGCCACCTGATGCGAAAAACTGACTCATTGGAAAAGATGCTGATGCTGGGAAAGATTGAGGGCAGGAGGAGAAGGGGATGACAGAAGATGAGATGGTTGGATGGCATCACTGACTTGATGGACATAGGTTTGGGTGGACTCTGGGAGTTGGTGATGGACAGGGAGGCCTGGCCATGCTGCGGTTCATGGGGTTGTAAAGAGTTGGACACGACTGAGCAACTGAACTGATAACTGAGTTCGATGAACAAAACAAGGTGCTGGAAGTGTATGAGTTATGGCTAAGTTGCCAGATCATATGAAGTATGAGGCTGAGTGTCGGGATCAAAAAACTCTTGTTCTAGCAGAGCCCATATATCTTAAAGTACTCATATGGAGAAACCATATTTACCTGCTTTCCCTTATTCATTGTAAGGAGTAAAGCCCCTAAATATGTTTAAAAAGCACAAAATACCAAGCAGCTCTAGAATTGTTAGCATGCCAATGCAGATCTTTCATAATGGGTATTTGGGAAGGAGACAATACTAAAATTATTGTCCATTCTGGGGAAAAAAATGCCCAAAGTCTGGAACACCAGTAGGGTGCACAAGCTTGGTGCTCAACTCCATATCTCCTTGGGTTGAACATTAATTCAGAGGAGCAGCAGGGGGGAAAATGAAAGTATAAATAGGTTCAGTTCAGTTCAGTTCAGTTGCTCAGTCATGTCCAACTCTTTGTGACCCCATGAATCACAGCACGCCAGGCCTCCCTGTCCATCACCAACTCCTGGAGTTCACTCAAACTCATGCCCATCGAGTCAGTGATGCCATCCAGCCATCTCCTCTGTCATCCCCTTCTCCTCCTGCCCCCAATCCCTCCCAGCATCAGGGTCTTTTCCAATGAGTCAACTCTTCGCATGAGGTGGCCAGAGTACTGGAGTTTCAGCTTCAGCATCAGTATAATATAGGTACATACTAATTAATACAATTAAACAAGAGTTTTTATAGTACTTTCTACTAGCTCAGCAGATATTGGGCTTTACTGGTGACTGGTGAGGGTTAAATGAGACAAAAGCACACGCAGAGCATGACATACAAACTATGGCACTTAATTTAGGAATATAATTTCAGAAATATATGTGGTTTTCAAATAACACCCCCTATCAAAAAAAAATTAGAATTTAAGAGAGTAAAAGCATTTCTTTCTGTGAGGAATATTGAAAGGCAAGCACTTTGTTCCACTTCCATTATTGCCATGGTTACCTGGAAACTCAGAACTAATTATGAAACATAGTTCTCACAATTCTGAGAGTCCTATTAATTTTTTTTTATCAGATTTATCTTTCTTGTGGTACTAGTTTTCTGCTTCAATTAACTTTCTCTAAAATGCCTACTCTTTTTTGGAAAGAGGGAGAAAGAAGGAAAATGAACGAATGAATAAAGAAACATATCTATTCACATTCATTCAATAAACATGTATAAAGTATTGCAGCAGATCCTATTTAAACCCTGCTTGAAAACTAGCCTCTTTATATTATAATTAAATCCCACGGTCTGTGAACATGTGTGCGTGTCTATCTTGTATGTCTGTGTCTACCCTGATTCTATTGAAACTCATTCTTTAGGGACGTTGAGTCAAAGGAAAATCCATCCTTTTTTGGCCAAGGAGGATGAGGCATTAGTTAATTAAATTCCCTGTAGGCGTCTTTCGTGATGCAGTAATACTAAATCCAGAGATAAGTTGTCTTGGCAACTGCTTTGGCGACTGTTACCAGCCTGCTTTTTAGGCTTGTGAATAAAGATGTTGGAGAATGTAAATCACCAGCTGAGGTCTAACAGATTTTATTCTCACTCTTCCAAAGGAGCTGGACACTAATTGATAATACAGTACACTTTCATTTATGTTTGAATACTAAAGAAAGGTTCATAGCTCAGTCTTTGGATGATGATATATATTATTCATGCTTTCAAAATGTAATAAAGATACATACTTAATATCAGCTTTCCAATTACAGTTTATGACCAAGCTCAGTGATGGTTATAGTTTCTGGCAGAGATTTTTAATTTTCTTCAAATGCTTTCTTGGGATTCACAAAGCAGCTTCAAGCATAAACGTGTTTAGCTTGGGGGAAAGGGAGGGGTAGAAATCAACACACATGCACATGAAGACATCTTTATGCAAAATTTTTTCCAGTGATGAATCGTGAAGAAACTGACAATAGTCCTATTTTTCAAAATAATTTCTTCTTAATTAAAAAGTCCTTTTAAGATTCCACAGGTACTGGAGAAACTGGCTACCAAGTGAATTTGTGAACTATCAATTTTTTGGCTAGCTAATGTGTGGTGATGTCCTTTCTTAGCACCAACACAATATATGCCCATAAAGCCATTTTTACTAGATAATAAAGTAATCCTTATCCTACACTGAATACTTTTTTAGGAATCTTGGATATTAAGCAATTATGTAGAACTGAAAGGGGTCTAATATCATTTGGCCCAACCTCCTTCCCTTTATAGAAGAGGATACTAAAATTCACAGAAACCATAAAAGTGCTGAGCCTTTGTAACTACCATCAGGTCATGGGTTCCCCAATATCACCAAAGCAATATAAAGGGTCTTGTTACTGTGGTTTTCTCTGCATTTATTTCTGCCTAAAACAACCTTTCATGATATTTTTTCCATCTCATAGAGATAGTATGGTATGATTTAAAAGTTTGGACTGCTGAGTCATATAGCTCAGGGTTCAAATTCAGATTACTTACCTTTTTAAAAACAACTCTAGCCTCCATAATCTTGATTCTTATATAATTGTTGTGGTTAGGCAGCAGTTGCCCCAGCAATAGAATACATGGAGGGGTTCTATAACCTGGAAAGTATGAAGATGACAAAGGAAATTTGTGAGAGGCTGATCCCACTCAGCCACAAGAACTTCACATATGTATAACACATGGTTAGAGTCAACTAACTATAGAACAAACCATGTTTCAGTATCAGTTTCCATTTAGTGCCCAGTGGTAAACTATTCTTATCTGGAGTTGCTAAGGAAGAGGCCTGTCATGTCTGAATCTTTTTTCTGTGACCCATCCTGTCCTCTGGATTTCCCAGGTGGTGCTAGGGGTAAAGAACCTGCTTCCCAGTGCAGGAGATGTAAGAGATGTGGGTTCGATCCCTGACTTGGGAAGATCGCCTGGAGAAGGAAATGCAACCTACTCCAGTATTCTTGTCTGGAGAATCCCATGGACGGAGGAGCCTGGCGGGCTACGGTCCAGAGGGTCGCAAAGAGTCAGACACGACGGAAGTGACCTAGCACGCACCCTCACACCCTGACCTTTTCCCATGTAAGTTCTGGTTGTTCAGTCACTAAGTTGTATCCAACTCTGAAAACCCATGAACTGCAGCATGCAAGGCTCCCCTGTCTTTCACTATTTCCCAGAGTTTGCTCAAACTTATGTCCATTGAGTTGGTCCATATAGGTCAGTCTGCAACAAAATATCTGCTTCTTAGTTCTTTATATGTCAAAGCCAAGAAGGACTGCAAGACACTATAGCTCTCTCTCTGGCACAGTGTGCTCAGCTTAAAGAAAAATAGTCTAATACTTTTGAAGTAGGTGATAAAGTCTCTCTGTACGTAACTCATTAGGGCAGTGCTGACCTATGGAAATTTCTGCAGTGATGAAAATGTTTCCTGTCTACACTACCAATGTGGTAACCACTAACCTCATGGGCCTACTGAGCACGAAACAAGACTAGCATGATGGAATAGCTGAATATTTTATTTTACTTAATATAGTTAATGTAAACTTTAAATTGAAATGGCCGTATGTAAGTGGAGGCTACCATGTTGGACAGGTTGGTCTAGAGGCTGGATGAATAGACGTTGGGAGACTGCTTCTCTGCTTCCTTCTCTCCTTCCTTCTCTTTCCTTCCTTTCTTCCCACTTTCTTCAACTCTTTTTTCCAGTTTATATAATTATATTTTATATAAATTTATATATTTATATTAAATATATATATATATATATTTATACACACATACACACATGATAAAGTAACCCAGGCCAAACAGGGCTTCTCCCAAGGAAATGTATTTGCTTTTTAATAGAATCCTCTTGGGGACAACATTTAAACTGGAAAAAAAAAAGTATGTCGGACTTTGTGGAATTCTGGTAGGGAATCCTTTGAGGTTAAGGAGGTTTGTGGTTACTCTGTGCTACTCAAACTACCTCTTACAGGTAATATCCACTCTGCCAGTTTAGAGCAGAAGGCATAGCTGAGCACCTTTTGCATTGCTGACACTGATGTTTTCTGATATGCTGGGCATGTGTGCTAAGTCTCTTTGGTCATAGCCGACTCTGTGTGACCCCATGGACTGCAGCCCGCCAAACTCCTCTGTCCATGGGATTCTCCAGGCAAGAATACTGGAGTGGGTTGCCATGCCTTCCTCCGGGGATCTTCCTGACCCAGGGATCAAACCCATGTCTCATGTCTCCTGCACTGGCAAGCAAGTTAACACCACCTGGGAAGCCCCCAGGTAGACTGCAGCAATGTTTTATAACCTTTAAAATAACCTGATACAGAATTGATTACCAATAGTTTTTTTATTAATTGATTTACTTTAATTGGAGGATAATTTCTTTACAATATTATGGTGATTTTTGCCATACATCGACACAAATCACCCACACGTATGTCTCTCCATCCTGGACCGCCCCCCCCCATCTCCCTCTCCACTGCATCCCCCCAGGTTGTCCCAGAGCACAGCTTTGAGTGTCCTGCTTCATGCCTCAAACTTGCTCTGTGTTCTATTTTACAGGTTAGAATTGGTTTCCAATAGTTTTTACTATTCTATGTCATTGAGTCTAGACTCCGTTCTTAAAACAGATAATGACTTCATTTTTAAAGACTTTGCTCATCTATCTCTAGTCCTCCCATTCCCAGGCATTGTGTAAGCAGAGATACTACTCAGGGTACAGTGGTTTCTTTAAACCTTATTCATTGCATGAACACAATGCTTCCTTCATTCTACTAGGTGCTGGAGGGAAAAAAAAGGAATGGGATGAACCAAGCATTTATATTCAAAGATGGAAGACAGACAAAATATTTCATAGGTAGTTTCAGTAGAAATTTTCCTCTTCAGTATCTCATGTCTAGTGTTTGGAGGGGAGATGTTTTGGGAAGACTTTGTCTCTTAGCTTTTGAAATCAACAGTGATTTCTGAGTGCATGTCCTGTGGTCACTGAAGCCCAGTTTCTTCTTTCTAGGTACAAGCTGACTTGTGACCCAGTCAGGTGGAAATAAAAAAACAGAGCCTTCTTGGTGGCCAAGAACTGGCCTGCTCTCTAAAGCTGTTGTTCCAATAAATTACTTCCTGAGTCCAAATGTGAAATTTAATCCACTATGATGACTACACTGATTCATTTAGCAAACTTTCCAACTCCTCTTAGCTGCAAAATATCCCTTTATATTTTTTTCTGATGATGCAAATGGTTTGTTTTTGGAATCCTTGTAAAATCATGGACATCGAGAGTGGTGCAATATCAAAGTAATTTGTACCCCCACTCATTGGCAAAGTGATCAATTAGCCAAACAGTCAGAAAAATCATAGAATAAGGGAAACTCTTCTTCATTCATTCATTTAATATTTTGGTGCTTCCTATTTTAGGACCCCAGTCTGTACACATTCTTTCATTCAACAGCAATAAGAATTACTAGTAAGTTGTCATTCTCATTCTTATTTGCAGATGAGGAAACTGAAACTTAGAGTGTTAGAGAAAATTCTGCAAGATTTCACAATTCACAGTGGAAGAGTTGACATACAAACTCAGGTCTGTATGTTCCCAGGGACAGCTTTTTCACTTCTCATACATTTAATCTGCTTGAAACATCAGGCTAGTGTGCAGTATATAACTCATACTTCATATTCAAATTTCACATGCCTTTACCAGGGAGTCTTGTCTGTTCATTTAGCAGATTTGACAGGATTTGAAAAAATAGATGTTTATCTGAATTAGTTTGCATCTTTGAAGAAAATGCATTTCTTTAATAGTATGACAAAGTACAATTTTTCATGAAGCAAAACTTTCTATCATCCAACTAGTCCTTTTTATGAGGTTTTAGAAAATGTGGGGGTGTGTGTTTCATTTCCCACAAACACACACTTTAGTCCAATCTTGAAATTTGACTTTTGTCCTTGAATTTTTCCTTTTAGAATAAAAAGTAATCTCATTATCAAGAGATATTGGCTTATAAAATCAGTTCCCAGTTTACATTCATCTAGTTGTTGGCCATGCAACTTTGACAAAGACAGCTCCTGAAGCCTTTGTCTTTTTACCTGTGAAATGGAAATTATGGTCATGTTACTGATTTACCTTTCTTCCTTCATGGAAATAAGATTTATAACGGGTTTGACAGAGCCAATACTTCCCCCCTTGATATGAATCTTGGTTTCTTATTGAGTACATTGTCCTCTCTCGATGTCTGTCACTTGCTATTCAATAGTGACAGATAAATTACTTGCTTATGTAACATCTATATTATGCCTGTTGTTAATATTATATCTATAGCATTCTCTTCACTAAGGAGCATCCATATTCCTCTCCTCCTTAATTTTCTAGAAATACCAGAATATATACCACTAGTATTTTGCATGTAATTTGAGCAAGAGAAAAACACCTATGGATGTCTGAGATGAGTGTGCTTTCTGGAAGCTTCTGTAATGGTCACTGAAGAGTGACCTTAAGGTGACAGCCTCCTAGGACACTGGGGCCAAGCAGCAGTCCCAAGCAACAGCCTTGATGGCTGATCTTGCATTCATAGCTCTGTTATAGTAAGGTCAACATCTGCCAAGGTGATAGCCGCCAAGAGGTCCACCAGCCAATAGTCGAGAAAACTGCTTCTTGACAGTATTTTCTAAAAAGCAGTAACGGCACGGTGCTTCCATTTTAGAGTGCCATAGGCTTTCAAAATGCTTTATTCCACTTAAGAATCTAAATCCTACAGTGGTTTAAAAGGGAAGGTGATGTCTTCCTTATATTTTCTTATTGTTTAAAGTCATTGTTTCTCAACCTTGACTGTACATTAGAATATCCTGGGGAACTTTTAAATCAATTTGTGGGGCAGAGTCCCAGAGACTGATTTTTAAAAGCACCCCAGGTAATTCTAAAGTGCACTCAGATTTGAAAACCATCTTTCCAGATCTTCTCAATTTATTCATTCATTCACTCACCATTTATTGCACACTTTTTCATGTCAGCTTTCAGCAAGGCGATGGTGATGATGTAAAGTGAGATTCTACAATTGCCCTCAAAGATGATGCAACTTAGTAATTCAGTTCCATGGAATTCAATTCAGCAAACATTTATCAAGTTCCTACTACATGTCAGATACTATGCTGGATACAGAGGAGGCTGAAATGACAGCAATTCCTGCTGTTTAGCATTTACCTTCAAGTGGGTAGTGTGTACAAATAATTGTATGAGGAAGAGTTTGATGTTGTTAATGTCTCACCTTTCTATAACATCTCACAGCCTCTTCATCCACCCATAAAACTTGGAGCTCATTCAATAACTCTTGAGACTGGTAAGCAGCTAGCTAACATTATCTGACATTCGAAGAGGAGACTGACATGCTTTGCAAATGAGAGGCAGAGTAAGACCAGACACCTACATCTATGGATTCTGGGGTCAGGGCTCACTGCATCATTCCATGCTGTGTTGTAGGGCTCAGAAAAGAGTGTTGGTTTTAACTGACTGCAGGAGTAAAGGTATTTACTCAAGGATGTATTTGTGCATTTGTTTGGGGGAATTTTATTTCCTGCAGAGTAAATAGAGGACCATTTCTGTCCACTATTTTTTCTGGGCTTCTTCCTCTACCCAGTCAGGGGCCTCTTCTGATGTTGTCTTCACATTCATATCCTTTTTAAAATGATGTCCTACTTTCACCAAATTTCTGATCTCTAAAATTGTTCTGGATATCTAATATCTTGAAGAGAAAACTGAAAATATTTAGTTCCAGCAGCAGATCTTCTTGTCACCAGCTTCTGTCAATCACAGAAGCATTTAATTAGGCTACTGAAAATTAGTCAAATATATATAAAAGAGAAGCCAGACAAGTCTCATTTTCAGGGATCTCCATCCTGTCAGCTAATAAAGTATTAAGCCAAATGCCATCTGGATTGGGACTGGCACATGAGGTAGTTGATGAAGAATATGTTACAAGAATTAACCTTCTGGCAGATTTGGGGAGTTGACTCTTCAGGGAATGAGGTGTGGGTGAATATCCTTTCCATGTACAGAATCAAAATGATACTAGCATCCTTTAGCATCAATAAACATAGCAACACATTCACAGGGCCATTGTTTCATTTTTCCACAATAGCAAAGAATCCACTAAGTGGATTCCCAGAGGACCCATGGCACAGAAGACTTTGCAACTGAAAATTCCACTGCAAGACTGTGGAGTTATCTACCCTTTCTTTAAAAGCTTAGCACTGTTAGGATTGGGGCTTCCCAGGTGGCGCTAGTGATAAAAAACCCACCTGCCAATGCAGAGACATAAGAGATGCAGGTTCGGTCTCTGGGTCGGGAAGATCCCCTGGAGGAGGGCATGGCAACCCACTCCAGTATTCTTGCCCGGAGAATCCCATGGACAGAGGAAGCTGGTGGGCTACAGTCCATGGGATCCAAAGAGTTGCACATGACTAAAGTGACTTAGCATGCCCACATGCACTGTTAGGTTTGTCCAGATTTAGATGCCATAGCCCAAGAGAAACACTAAAAAACTGTGAGTACATTCAGGAGAAGACATTCATGTGATCAAGAATCTGAATTTTTTTAGAGAGGAACAGCTGATGAACTATAAAGTTTTAGGCCGAAGAAACAAAGAACCAGAAATGCAAATGGAGGCATGAGAAATCTTCAAGTATGCAGAAATCTTTTTGTGGAAGTGGGATTGTGTTCAGTCTCTCTAGCTTGAGAGAGAAAGACAATTATCAGGGGTAGAAGGGACAGAGGGGCAAATTTCAAATTACCCTGATATGGAAGAATACTAAAATTTTTAAGCAGTAGGAACAGTTGCTTCATAAACCCCCTTTTTTCAGAGATGTTCAAGAATATTGTGTTAGGAATATGGAATTAGGGATTTTTCAGTTGGGTAAGAAGTTGGTTTTAATGAACTTTTCTGGGAATGTTAAAAGTTCTGAAAATCCACCTGAATACTCATGTCTCTAATTATGATTATCATATTATCTACATCATTGAACTTGGCTCTATCAGGAGAGGGAGAACAGTTCACTGGTATCAAAAATTAGTCATGCATGTGAACTGGACAGGTAATCCACTACCCACACCTCTAGCTGTGGAGGAAACTCTGAGCCACTGTTAAATGAATATATGAGCACAAGGTAGCCCACCAGAAAGGACTAAGGCATGGCGACTCTGGTAGACGTGCCCCAGTTCACAGTCCTGGTCATGACTCCTAGCCATCTGGGAGCCCCTGCACCCCCACTGAGATGCTCATATCTCTTGGCATTTCATCGCAGTACATCTGTAAGTTTCACTTTAGGAAGCAGAGACTCGAAGTTGCAGAGGACTGTGGGAAAGACCTATTGGTTGGAAAGGGGTTACACTTACTCTGCCCAGATTCAGAAAAAGACAGTGACCAGGGGTGGGCATTTCCAAAGGACCAGGTTTCAGTATAATCACTTGGTGGAAGAACTTTAAAGCTATTGGACAGTGGAAGCAGCTGCTTCACAAAGTTATCTGTTTGTGGATATATTTAAAAATAGGTTGTCGCTTCATAGAAGAGGGTTCATTAAAATTTGTCTAATATGACATAAAGTGAAAATGAAAGTGAAGTGAAAGTCACTCAGTCATGTCTGACTCTTCATGACCCCATGGACTTCTTCCAGGCCAGAATACTGGAATGGGTAGCCTTTCCGTTCTCCAGGGGATCTTCGAGTTTCCTAGTCCACACATAGCTAAGGATCCTTATTCTATTGTCGATATCCAAAGACATTGTCTATACTATTACTTCAGTTGAGAGCAGTGTTTTATTTATGCCTGAATCTGCAGCGCAGAAGACAATGCCTTCTACAGAGTAGATTTGCAATAAATGTTTGTTGAGAATATCAAATGAATTTTGTTGGTTTTAGGAACTGAACATGACTGAATTCTTTTGTGTACTAAATATGCCTACCTAGAATGAGTATCACTAGTTAATATTTCTTGTTATTGTCCAGGTTCTAGGCTTAATGCCTTACATGTATTGTGTCATCCAAACTCTACAAACAAACCTTTTAAAAAAAATCATGCAGGTAATTCCCTAGTGGTCTAGTGGTTAAAATGCTAAGCTTTTATTGCTGAGGTCCTTGGTTGAACCCCACGTCAGGAAGCAACAGGCTGCTGTTGCTTCTCTCCCCCATTCTTCATTCTCCCACAAACAGCGTGGTGTGGCCAAAAAAAAAAAAAAGATTGAAAAGTTAAAAAAAAAATCATGCACATAAGATCATCAGACTGTTTTTACTAATGAGGAAACTGAGGCACATAGAGGCTAAGTAGTTCCCCTTTGGTTCCACAGAGATTAATTAGATGATGCAGGATTGAAATTTAGGTCGTGGACTTAGCCAGCACAGTTCAGCAGAGCACTGTACCTCCTCGAGTGAAGGAGTGATCATCATCAGTCATTAACAGGGCAGCATGTGTTTTAAACAAGTGTGTGTGTGTGTGTGTGTGTGTGTGTGTGTTTAGTTGTTTGGTTGTGTCCGACTCTTTGAGACTCCATGAACTATCGTCCGCCAGGCTCCTCTGTCCGTGGGATTTCCCAGGCAAGAATACTGCAGTGGGTTGCCATTCCCTTCTCCAGGGGATCTTCCTGACCCAGGGATCGAACCCAGGTCTCTTGCATTGCAGGTGGATTCTTTACTGTCTGGGCCACAAGAGAAGCCCATTTAAAACATAGCTAACAATTACTGAATGCTTTCTACATGCGAGGTACTAAGTATCTGCTCATTTAACCCTCATAGAAGTCTCATAATGTAGATACTATTATGTGCTCACTTTATAGATAAGGCACAGAATTTTTGCATCTAGATTTATCAAACCCTAAAACTTTTCTTCTCAATATTGTGTGGTTTTATTTTCTCTTTTGTGATTCTGAAGGGACAAATAATGAATCCTTCTATGAAGTATACATGTTGCTCTAAGAAAATTGTATTTGATTTTACCTAGAACTGGATCTCAACTCATTAAATGCTTTGTTAGGATAGTAATGTTCCAAAATGCCCTTTATGCTTGTCCACTGGGCCACTCTTTTACCTGAGGGTTTATAGGCAGGTTAGAAGATGGTGGTGAAACTCCTCATAAAGGCAGTAGTTGTGGGAAAAATGTAGTCCAAGTAGAGATGATCTCAGGGCCTTGGTCACCATTTTACCAGGAACGGGATCTTGGAGGACACTTAACCTCCCCATGCCTTAGTTTCATCATCTATAACATGAGGATGATAATAATCCCAACTTCACAGTGCTGGTTAAAAGCTAATATCCACAGTGCCCTGAATTTTAGGCCTGACTCAGGCCTCCATTCCTCATTCCTTCAGCTCCCTTCTTCTCTCCTTTATTCTCCTTCTTTCTGTTCCTCTTCATCATCCCCTCTCTTCTTCCCCACCATCTTTTTGTTATTCACAAAACTTTAATGGAGATTAAATTAGTCCATACAAGATATAATTCACTCCTTTTTTCATATTTTCACCAAGCCAAAATCAGTCCAGAAATAATTCTAGACCTCATAGTTGGGTTGAAACCAAAAGCTGTAACTCTGTTCTAATAAAACACATGACTTTAGGGAAGGAGGCATAGCTCTCCTTCCTCCCCTATTGGTTTAGTATGTTTGCGATCAAAAGTCTTCTTACAGAGAAAAAGGAACTGTACTGACTTATGCAAGCGTGTATGTCCACCAGAGACAGTGGTTCAGGGTGGGATGTTCTCAGGAAAAGCCGGGTTGTGAGATGTGGCAGATTAGGAGGAAGCCAAGAATCCACCACAGTAACCTACACATCACCTGGGCAAGTCATTCACTAATCAAAAACACTTCTCCCCTTGCCTAGAAATCCCTTCCAGGTTGAGATCTTCATATTGTACTTTAAAGACGCTAAGCAGGAGGAGGATTTGCCATTTCAGTTCTTGGCCTTCGTTTCTCTCTCTCTCAATGAGGACTGTGCCGCCTCCTCCTGGGGTGTTGTGGGGGAGATGAATTAGCTAATATGGATAAAGAGCCTTTGATGATGACTGCTAAATGTGTGTACCGTGTAATTGCCATTTTCTCCCAAGAAAATGTTCGTATTGTTACTAATTAGGCATTGTTGACGCACCTCATGCCCCATTATTTTACAGTTGTCGTGCAATTAACTGGCAGCGGGACCATTTCAAATGACATTTATTGCCAATTTCCCTGGTTTAATTTTTGGAAATTTTATGGGAAGCCTGGGCATTGTTTCTTCTTCACTGCGACTTAAATAATTAACAACGTAAATATGGCTTTGGGTGATGAGATTGTCAACACCCAGAGTTCTTTAGAGATTTTAATTAAGAACACTACGGCACCTGAACTTCAGGGGAAAGCTCATTATAGCAACTAAGCACGCCGAGCGCGTCTTCTCGGTGGGTCTGTGGCTCCTTGTGCCTGAGGGCCTGTGCACGTGTGTGTATGTGTTTACATGTGTGTGCGCTAGTATGGCTTTGTGACCAATAGTGTAATATGAGATATGAGGACAAAAACAAAATCCTCCTTTGGCTCAGCCTTCTCTAAGGCGTACACTAGAAAAGCTGATTAATGAATTTTTCTCCATTTTCTTATTATAATGTAGAGATTTGAGCCGGCTCAAATCAAGCATCGTTTATTAGATGTCTACTATGTTATTACATGGAACTTCCCAGGTGGTGCTAGTGGTAAAGAATCTGCCAGGCAATGCAGGAGATGCAAGTTTGATTCCTAGGTGGATAAGATCCTCTGGAGAAGGAGATGGCAACCCACTTCAGTATTCTTGCCCGGAAAATTCCATGGACAGAGGAGCCTGGTGGGCTACAGTCCATGGGGCTGCAAAGAGTCAGACACGACTGAGTGATGGAGCGTGTGTTATTACTTATTGGACTCGATGAGTTTCATGCTTTTTTTAAGCTTCACAAGTCAATGAAGTCTCACACACTGACAAAGTGAAGGTTCAGAGAGGATAAGTAAAGTGTCCGGCGTCACACAACGAGTCAAGATGAAGACAGGACTTAAACCCGAGTCTGTCAGATTCTGAAGCCTGGACCCCTCCATTCTCTCTCCTGAACAAAATTGCTGAGCTTTCAGTCTGGCAGTGAGTCTGAGCATTTCAAAGGCCAACCTGTGCCTTCTCCAGAAGCCTTGCAGGATCTGCTGTCTAAATGCATCTTCTCTCCTCTATCTGGTGCCACTTTCTGTCACTTCTCATAGTCTGACTTTTATTTTAGCTGCATGCCAGCTGGGACGACTGTATAATAGGATAGTTATGAAAGCATGGCTTTGGAGACCCCTGGATTATATTTCTCACTCTGCCTCTTCGCATCTGGGTCATCTTAGACAAATGTCATCTCCTTAGCTTCATTTTGTTGGTGTGAAGATGAAAATGAAAGTAAATATGGAAAGTGCTTAGGAGGTTTCATGGCACATAGAAAGCACGCAGTACACAATTGGATGCATGGATATGTTGGGGCTCCAGTTGGGCTATCCCAAATTAGGCCACAATGGCAAATTGACTACTTTGAGTTGAAATTGCTTGAGAAACAGCCACGTGTGCCGCAAAAGGGAAGGGAAAGAGGGAGCGGCTTTAGGAAACCAACGACACACTTTTCCCAACCTAAAGATGTCCTACAACCTGAGAAGCTGTGTGAATGTGCAAGTGGCTGTGCCTCTGCTCTGCATAGTCAGCCCCCGCAGGGATGACCAGCATGATTGGCAGCCCATGTGCCTACAGGATGCCAGCTTCATGGTGTATGAGCTCGTATAGGCCCAGCTGCTCCATGAGGCATCTCTCCATGGCAGGGCTGGTCCAGGCATCACCCTGTCTCCCTCACTGACCCTGCCTGCTGGAAAAAGCAGGGCTGCACGCTAACCATCTCCTGTTTTTGTGGGGTTTTTGTTTTGTTTTACTGTTTGCTTTTACCTGCCTGGGTGTCTTCAGGATCTGTGTGTCTCCAGCAGGCACAGACGATTCTCAGAGCTTCTCTTAACTGAAAGTGAGAGCAGGGTCACTTGGTTTGAAAGCAGAATGAAGTGGGCTTGAGGCATACTTCCATCACTTGCTGGCAACTGGCAGGCTATTGAGCTAGTAGTCTGAGTTTTGGTTGTTTTATCACCTGCCAGATGGAGTAGGGGGAATAATAACTATTCCACATTGTGAGGATCAAAGGGGAGAAAGATATCACTCAAATGAGTGAGTTCAGATAAAATTGTCACTTACTGGGTATATACCATGGACTGGATGATGCTGGAAACATTACCTTAATAGTCAGTTGACACTACCATCCCCTTTGGTACAGGTGAGGAAACAGAGGCTCATAGAGGTGGTTTAACTTGCTGGAGATTTCCCAGCTTTTACTCCTAGGCTGAGTCCAGATATCCAGTATTAGCCAGGTTAGAGGCTGCCTGGGTCTCAGAGAGGACAAATTAGCTACCTAGTAAGTGGTCTGACTGGATGTCTAAGCCTCTGCCAGCAGAGAGGCTCCTTATTTGAGAAGGGCTTGATGAGGAACTCTCCTGGCTGAATTCTGTGTGCTGCTAGGAATGCAGTGAGGTTGGGGGTTGGGAGGAAGAAGGATCTGAGTTTCATTATTTGTTTAGTCACTCACTGAGTGCATCGAGTGTGCCTTGTTCATGTCCTCCTGTGGCTTCCCTGGACCTCTGCACAAAGATCCTGATTCTGTTAGATGCCACACGGCCCACCTCCACCACCTGCTGTGGCCTCCCATCACCCCGCCCTGCTTCTCCCCTTGGGACTGGCACACCCAGCAGTTTCAGAGTCTGCTCCCTCTTGTCCTTGCAAATGCTGCTTCTTCTGCCTGGAACTTTCCCCTTATTGCTTTTGTGTCACCAACTACACCTTCTTCAACCTTGGGGGCTCTCAGGCCAAGCCTCTGTTTCTCAAGGCAGGCTGCTCTGGGGCCAGTTTCCAGTGTGAATCACTATCTTTTCTATTATCCATAGCTTGTACTTGCCTTTCTTTCCTTCAGAGTGCCCCAGTCTGCATCTGTACCTTGTCTAATGGATCAGTTGGTTAATATTTGTCTCTCCATTTTAGATTCAAGATCCATAAGAGTGGGGACATAGCATGGCTGGCACAGAACCCAGACATCTTCTAATAAGAGATACCTACTATGTACATATTCTCTAAATCCCTTTCTAAATCCTAGTCAGTCTTCAATTTGTGAAACTAGCATGTTCAGTTCAGTTCAGTCACTCAGTCGTGTCTGACTCTTTGTGACCCCATGAATCACAGCACGCCAGGACTCCCTGTCTATCACCAACTCCCGGGTTTACCCAAATTCATGCCCATCAAGTCAGTGACGCCATCCAACCATCTCATCCTCTGTCGTCCCCTTCTCCTCCTGCCCCCAATCCCTCCCAGCATCAGGGTCTTTTCCAATGAGCCAACTCTTCACATGAGGTGGCTAAAGGATTGGAGTTTCAGCTTCAGCATCAGTCCTTCCAATGTACACCCAGGACTGATCTCCTTTAGGATGGACTGGTTGGATCTCCTTGCAGTCCAAGGGACTCTCAAGAGTCTTCTCCAACACCATAGTTCAAAAGCATCAATTTTTAGGTGCTCAGCTTTCCTCACAGTCCAACTCTCATGCTAAATAAATATTTATAATGCACTCCTCCCAAGCATCTTCTATTCCTTCCCATCACTAACTTAGTTCATATCTACATATTCCTTAATGGGTCAAATGGACAATAACAAATAAATACAGGAAGGAAGGAATGGATATAATTTGACTTATTACACCCTTAACTGTTAGCAAAGCTTGAGCTTCAAAAAGTGTTTGTCATTATTTTGTAGGGTTTCAACGTCGGGTAGAGAATCCAAGAGCTGGTCTGCCTATCTAACTGGCAGCTCCAGTCCGTACCCCTAAAGTGATTCTTTGTATGTGTGTAAGGGTGGTGTTAAGCATGGACTTTGGAACCAGACTCAGTTCAATTCAGTTCAGTAGCTCAGTCATGTCCAACTCTTTGCGACCCCATGGACTGTAGCATGCCAGGCTTTCCTACCCATCACCAACTCCTGGAGCCTACTCAAACTCATGTCTGTTGGGTCCGTGATGCCGTTCAACCATCTCATCCTCTATCATCCCCTTCTCCTCCCGCCTTCAATCCCTCCCAGCATCAGGGTCTTTTCAAAAGAGTCAGTTCTTTACATCAGGTGGCCAAAGTATTGGAACCAGACTATCTGCATTTAAAACCTGACTGTACCACTTATTAGTCCTGGAATTTAAACTAGTTTTTTGACTCAGTTTTATAATCTGTAAATGTAATAATAGTCTGTAAGGTAATAATAATAATAATCTGTAAGGTAATAGTAGTCCTTACATGGGAGTGTTGTAATGAAGATTAAATAACATTTATTTATTTCACAAAGTATTTAGAACAGTTCCTGATATACAGTTCATGCTACATAAGCACTGACTTTCATTTTGTTTAGGAGGTAAATCATGTTATGCTTTTTCATGTGCCAGCTTCATAAAACCCACTTCCTTCTTAAGTCTCCAACCATTTCTCTCATAGTTCTGGCTTCTGCCTCCCTCTGACCTGAGTGCTAAAACCCATTTGCTGACTCTACTTAAATTATGACAGTATTTTTTTTTTCTTCTGTGATTGCTTTGAAAAGGGAATTTCCTTTAATTTCAAAACAAATTTTAATTTCAAATATGATTTCAATTTCAATGTGATTTCCATTGTAATTTCTCTACTGGTGGAAAATTGTCTTATAGTCTCAGTTGTACCTGAACTTTGTCTCGGGAAAATTTGGTTCAACAGAATCAATCAGCCAGAAGAAGCAGTGCTGGGGAAGGAGGGAGCTTGAGAAAGGCGGCTGTCAGTCTGAGTGAACACAGCTCAGCTCTTTTGAACTGATGGGAGCTGGAAGTTCTGATGTTAGCTTTTGTGCCCATTAACTCTTCTCTTCCTCACCTCTCAATGAACTTCCTGGTTAGCAAGCTGATATATCTTTTTTTTTTTTTAAAGGAATGTTAATGAAATGTCTTTGTAAGATGGGCTGCCAGGGCAATTTAAAAACAAAACTGGCTATTAGGGCTATTAGGATTCACTAAAGGCTTAGAGATTTGAAACTAAAGTATAATCTGGTTAAAGCAGAAAATATTGTCTGGTATGGAGGACAAAATCCAGAATCTAGAGGAGTCTTAATTGCAGGCTCTCTAATTAGGACTTTGGTGACCTTGAGGGAAGTCCCTTCCTTTCTCTGGACCTCCTCATCTGTTAAAGGAAATAGTCAATTATTTACTCAACAAATATTGGCTGAGCTCCTATTATGTTTTAGGCACTACTGGACTAGATAAGCTTTTAACTAGTTTTACAGTTGAACAATGCTGTGAAAAACAATCCTGAAACTTCATATATGATGAACTTGAGGGTAGGGACAGAGTGAACTGCCTTGTTTTAATCTGAGCAATTAAGATAGTGTAAGGAGTGGCACATAATATGCCATATTTGGATATATTTGGTGTTTTTTTTTTAAAAAATCCAGTTTTTGCCTTTCTTGTTTCTGTAATGTTTATGTACTATTTTATTGATTTCATATTTATTAGTTCCTTCCTCCTATTTATTTTGGGTTTACTGTGCTCTTCTTTTTCTGAATTTTACTATGGAAACACAAATCATTGATTCTTAGTTGTTGTTTTTTTTTTTTCCTGCCAGTTATGAAAGATGCCAGGAATCAGAAATATCACCACTACCCAGCTAGAAGAGTTATCAGGGTGTATAATTAACCAGGATCAAACTGAGGCTTTAACAGATAATACTTCAGTATGATCTTATATTAAACCTGGGCATATTTGGGCTTTTCAGACTTTTTTAAAGTCTCTTGAACATTTAAAAATAGAAATAAATTCTATAAAAGAAAACCAAAACAATCAGAGAATCTGGTTTCAAAAATTGATGTGGGAAAGGTGTCCAACTAGAAGCTATAAATGTGTAGTGATTATTTCTGGTATTTAATTTTTCATTTGTCATTTATGATTTGGGTTTTTTTTTTTTGAGTCTACATATAAGTACTTAAATTTGTAAAGTTTCCACTGCTTTAGCCACTTCCTAAAATTTTACCTTTTCATTACCTTTCTTTATGGCTTTTCATCATTATGATATGCTGCCTTTTCATTATGATTGAAATATTTTAATGTCCTTTGTGATTTCCTCTGTGATCTATGTGATATTTAGAAGTGTGTTGTTTAATTTCCATTTATTTGCATACTTTTATTTTAGTTTTAGTTATTGGATTCTAGTTTGCCTCCTTTGTACTCAGAAACACAATCTGGATGCCTTGTGGTATTTCCTTTCAGCTCAGGAAGAGACTCTCTTTACACGTGTACAGTCCAGTCCTGGGCCAGGGCTCCATAGAGATTTCCCCATGTGGCTTTCCGGGGACTCCTATCTGCACAGCGCCCCTCTCTTTTACTTGCTGCCCTGTGAATTCCAGTGGCTTTAACAGCCTTCAACACTAATCTCTGCCTCCTTAGCCCAGTAAGACTGCTGTTCTCTCCTTGGGCTTTATTTCCAGTGACATGTGGCAGCCTTGAAAGTTCCTCAAGGCAGAAGGGTGGGAAAACATTGAGTTCACTACATGTTTTTTCTTTTCTTTCCAGCTAGCATTACAGCTCCACATTGACACCCACCCCTCACCCGTCCCCACCTCTCCCAATTCTCTGAAAATGCTTCACGTAAATATTTTGTCCAATTTTGTGTTTTTTACGGGCTTCCCTGGTAGCTCAGATGGTATCTACCTGCAATGCGGGAGACCTGGGTTTGATCCCTGGGTTGGGAAGATCCCCTGGAGAAGTGAAAGGCTGCCCACTTCAGTATTCTTGCCTGGAGAATCCCCATGGACAGAGGAGCCTGGCGGGCTACTATCCATGGGGTCGCAAAGAGTCAGACACGACTGAGCGACTAGGCACAGCACAGCATGGCTGTTTACAGAAGGAGGTAGAGGGAGCAGTCTAGAACCCACACTCTGCATGGTCAAACTCAAAGCATTACTTTTGAATTTAATCCTGTTTAAGTTACTAACATTAACATAAGAAAGGGGTTTTGGAAATTAAGGTTTTAAAATGCATGTTTAAAAATTTAATAAAATGAACTTATTTTTATCAGGGCTTTTAACTTTATTTCTCTTCGCATTTCTAATAGCAATTTCAATTTGTTTATAAACTTCAGCGGAAAAATTATTGAGTCATTTCTATCTCAATTTGGGAGCTTCAATCACTTTGAGCAACTTAATTGGGTCTAAATTGCTATAGAAAACGTCTTTCCAGCAATACATGAACAGTACTTTTTACTTGATCCTTTTAAAAGATAACACAAAGAACTAGTTAAGAATAGCTAATTTAAAATGTAGGATCAACTATGAATGGCTTTCTCTTATAATTGGTTTACTTAAGCACAAGAATAATACCATCTGAGCACCAGTGATATCTGGATGTAGCTATAATGTAACTGGTTGATACCTCTTATACCCTTTACTTAGGTGAAGTTGAGGCCTTAGTAATGTATGGATGTGAGAGTTGGACTGTGAAGAAAGCTGAGCACCTAAAAATTGATGCTTTTGAACTGTGGGGTTAGAGAAGACTCTTGAGAGTCCCTTGGACTGTAAGGAGATCCAACCAGTCAATCCTAAAGGAGATCAGTCCTGGGTGTTCATTGGAAGGACTGATGCTGAAGCTGAAACTCTAGTACTTTGGCCACCTTATGCGAAGAGTTGACTCATTGGAAAAGACCTTGATGCTGGGAGGGATTGGGGGCAGGAGGAGAAGGGGACGACAGAGGATGAGATGGCTGGATGGCATCACCGACTCGATGGACATGGTTTTGAGTAAACTCTGGGAGTTGGTGATGGATAGGGAGGGCTGGCGTGCTGTGGTTCATGGGGTCGCAAAGAGTCGGACACGACTGAACGACTGAACTGAACTGAACTGAACTGAAAGTCACTATCGCTCTCCGGCTCTCATCTGAATGTTCTTACTGATGCATGTCTGAGGCTACCTGTTTTTGCTGAATCTCTTCTGTGCTTCATATTTGTCTATGACAGATATGTCAGATATTTTTGTTTCCTAACAGTCATTACCTTATGTTTGTATTGAAGATCTAACTCCAAAGAATTTTCACTCTTTCTCTATAATTCCTTCTATACTAGTTACGAGCAGAGTCTTCATTTATTAAAGCATTTCTTTTAGTCATTCTTGTTCTACTGCTTATTGCATATCCATGAAAATGCTGAAAATTGAAAATGAAAAAATCCTGGCTTTTCTAGGAGGGAGTAGGGAATTATATTCGCAAAAATATAATTTCTGCAAAATTATATTGGAAAAGCTCCTTGCTATCTGGGAATAGTGTCTTTTCTCTGCAGCAAGGAGAGGGGTTTAGGCTGTTTGACAAAAAAAAAAAAAAAAAAAAATCTGACTCTTTGCAACCCCATGGACTGTAGCCTGCCAGTCTCCTCTGTCTGTGGGATTTTCCAGGCAAGAACACTGGCGCTGGCTGCCATTTCCTTCTCTGGCAGGTATTCCCAACCCAGGGATTGAACCCCTGTCTCCTGCATTGGCAGGTGGATTCTTTACCACTGAACCACCAGCAAAGCCCCGCAATGGAATACTACTCAGCCATAAAAAAGAATGAAACAGTGCCATTTGTGGCACCATGGATGGACATAGAGATGATCATACGAAGTGAAGTGAGTCGTAAAGAGAAAGGCAAATCTCAATGACATCAGTTGCATGTGATATAAGTATGATACAACCTAAAATTGATACAAATGAACTTATTCGCAAAGCAGAAATGGACTCACAGACCTAGAAAACAAATGTATGGTTACCAGGTTAAAAAGAGGTGGGGAGGGGTAAATTAGGAGTTTGGGATTAGCAGATACAAATTATTATATGTAAAACAGATAAACAACAAGGACCTGCTCTATAGCAGAGGGAATTATGTTTGATATCCTGTGCATATGTGTTAAGTCGCTTCAGTCGTGTCCGACTCTGTGCGACCTTATAGATTGTAGCCCATCAGGCTCCTCTGTCCATGGGATTCTCCAGGCAGGAATACTGGAGTGGGTTGCCACGACCTCCTCCAGGGGATCTTCCCAACACAGGGATCAAACCTGTGTCACTTATGCCTCCTGTATTGACAGGCAGGTTCTTTACCACTAGCACCACCTGAGAAGCCCTGATATTATGTAATAAACCATAAAAAAAAAATCCAAATTTCAAGCTATCTGAAATAAATCTGCTTCACTGGGTCAAAGGTTATTTAACCTACACAATTCCTATGTCTTTGTTTGATGTTAGTTCTGGAAGGTCTTGTAGGTCTTCATAGAGCCATTCAACTTCAGCTCCTTCTTCAGCATTATTGGTTGGGACATAGACCTGGATTACCTTGATATTGAATGGTTTGCCTTGGAAACGAACAGAGATCATTCTGTCACTTTTGAGACTGCACCCAAGTACTGCATTTCAAACTCTTTTGTTGATTATGAGGGCTACTCCATTTCTTCTAAGGGATACTTGCCCACAGTAGTAGATATAATGATCATCTGAATTAAATTCACCCATTCCAGTCCATTTTAGATTACTGATTCCTAAAATGTCAATGTCCACTCTTGCCATCTCCTATTTGACCACTTCCAATTTACCTTGATTCATGGACCTAACATTCCAGGTTCTAGGCAATATTGTTCTTTACAGCATTGGGCTTTACTTCCATCACCAGTCACATCCACAACTGGGCATTGTTTTCTCTTTGGCTCTGTCTCTTCATCTTTCTGGAGCTATTTCTCCACTCTTCTTCAGCAGCATATTGGGCACCTACTGACCTGAGGAGTTTATATTTCAGTGTCATATCTTTTTGTCTTTCAATACTGTTCATGAAAGTTCCTTTTCATACTATTCTTTCTATAAAGAAAACTGAGCACTGAAGAATTGATGCTTTTGAACGGTGGTGTTGGAGAAGACTCTTGAGAGTCCCTTGGAGTGCAAGGAGATCCAACCTGTCAATCCTATAGGAAATCAGTCCTAAATATTCATTGGAAGGACTGATCCTGAAGCTGAAAAGCCAATACTTTGGCGATCCGGTGCGAAGAACTGACTCATTAGAAAAGACCCTGGATCTGGGAAAAAGTGAAGGCAGGAGGAGAAGGGGAAAACAGAGGATGAGATGGTTGGATGGCATCACCAACTCGATAGACATGAGTTTGAGCAAGCTCCAGGAGTTGGTGATGGACAGGGAAGCCTGGCGTGCTACAGTCCTTGGGGTCACAAAGAGTCAGACACAACTGAGCGCCTGAACTGAACTGGATTCCTGTGTCACATTGTTAAAATAATTCCTAGCTGTAACCATCTGAATTTTTCCCTTTAGTTATTTCATGCTCATTTAATATGGTATAAATGAACTTAATAATATCCATTTTGGATGTTTTAACCTTTTTTTTTCTAACAGTTCTTTCATATGTTTCAAAAAGGTAATACTATTGGAACAACACATTCTGGGTAGATGAGATATTATTCTATCTTCCACTCACTTGTATGGATCGGCTATAATTTAAAATCACAAATGCCACTATTTTGGGGGAAATAATTATACTTCATACTCTGAAGGACACAAAATAAACAAACTCCCCACCCTCAAGTTGCTCAGAGCAAACATGAAAAGCCCAGGCATGCATGCTAAGTTAATTCAGTTGTGTCTGACTCTTTGTGACCCTATGCACTGTAGCCCACCAGGCTCCTCTGACTCTGGGATTCTCCAGGCCAGAATACTGGAGTGGGTTGACAGGCCCTCCACGGGATCTTCTGTACCCAGGGATAAAATCCATGTCTCATTACGTCTCCTGCATCTTAACCCCTAGAGCCACCTGGGAAGCCCTATCCCAAGCATAGTTACATGCATAGTTACATGCATCCCATACATAGTTAAATGACAAAATTCCTTTTAACATGCCCAAAACAGGAAATTTTGTGAAAAAAATTATTGAGCAGGTAATATGAATAATTCAGAGAAGGAACTCAGGATCAGAGTGGGCTGAGAAATCTTTTTACAGAAAGATAGTGTTGTCAAAGAAAGTTTGTCCAACATCCAACGTCTGTAGTCCTAAAATATGTTGATGCTTAAACCTCACCATAGTGTTTATATGTAAAGGTTTAGAAGGCTCGTTGTTCTTTGAAACACAGTAGGCTGTGCTGTCTAATTTGATAATCTATCTCCTTATTTAGTATATAAGCCACTATCCCTATGCTTGGCTTTCAGGGAAACCCCTCTGCTTCTATTAGTGCCTCTTGTGATGCAGTCAGTAATGGGACTGGCTCTGCATTCTATTTCTTGAAAAATGTCACAGACCAATGTGGATGGATCTCTTAGGCCCAAGTTATAAATGAATGAGCAACAATAGACTAGGAAAAACATCTCTAAACACAACCAGAACTATGACTGAATTGTACACAGCTCCTGGTAAATATAGTTCTGTACGTTATTGCTTTGAGGACAGACCTGAGCATCTTTCCTCCAGGTTTGCACACAGGGAATGATATAAATGAATTTAAAGAAGAAATACCAAACAAAAAGGAAGACTGGCAGCCATATTAAAGACAAGCTCTCCTCGTTTTTAGCGGTAGGGATCCGTTTCTAATTGTATCCTTTTACTATCTCATATATAATATAATCGTCCTTCTCTTGGAGAATGATGACACCAAAGCAGTTGATCTTATTTTTATCAATTAAAGTGACCCAATCCATATGATTTTCAAGGGGTATAACAATACTTCTATAACAATAAATCATGTGCAAAGACTAAAATGTGGTTCTGCAATCATGTGTAGAGGAGGAAATGTGTGCACTTCTGGATGCTTGTGTTCTCTGGACAGAAACTAATCACTGGAGCTAGGAATTAATGCTTCAGCATCCATATCTCTTTGGGAGCACTCTTTATCCTTGTTTGAAAGCAGAGACTGAGAAATGAAACTTAAGCTCCTTTTACAAAGCCCTATTTAATCAGGCCTCTTACTTATCTGCAGGCATAAACCAGACTCCCCAGAGCTGAAACTTACTTCATTTGCTGGGCAATAAAAATATTTACCCTCCCACTTCCCACTTCACAGGGAGGTAGTCCAGGAACTGAAACACACTGGATCTTAAATGATGGGTAGAATTAATATTATTTCTAAAAATAGCTTCTCCATCCCAAGTTTAAATAAATGGTTACTTTACACTTTTCTTTAGCTACTTTTATAAAATACGTTGAACTTTTATTTAATGAAATAAGGTTGTAACTCTATTCTTTGCAATCTATTAGTCAGTTGACCAACCAACATTTACTGAGTAGTTTATCTAACTGGTGGCACGTTTTTATCAGATATAACACTTTTGTGTATACTTGAGACTGTACTTGGACTTTGCAGCCTGCCCCAGTATCTATTAGTCCCCATACCTGCACCCCAGTTTTAATCCTTTAAGTTCAGTTTCTTAACTTCCAGCATATTGGGCTGGATCATCCTTTGTTGTAGAGAGAAGTCTTGTGCATTATGGGGTACTGAGCAGCATCCTTGGCCTTTGCCCACCGGATATCAGCAGCACATCCCCTATCCTCATCCCAGCTCAGTGGTGACAAGCAAAAATGTCTGAAAGGCATTGCCAAATGTCTGGGCAACAAAATTGCCCCCAGTTGAGAAGTACTGTTTTGGCTTAATAATCAGTCAGTCAGTTCAGTTGCTCAGTCGTGTCCAACTCTTTGCGACCCCATGGACTGCAACACGCCAGGCTTCCCTGTCCATCACCAACCCCTGGAGTTTGCTCAGACTCATGTCCATTGAGTCGGTGATGCCATATAACCATATCATCCTCTGTCATCCCCTTCTTCTCCTGCCTTCAATCTTTCCCAGCTCCAGGGTCTTTTCCAATGAGTCAGTTCTTTGCATCAGGTGGCCAAAGGATTGGAGCTTCAACTTCAGCATCAGTCCTTCCAATGAATATTCAGGATTGATTTATTTTAGGATTGATTGGTTTGATCTCCTTGAAGTCCAAGGGACTCTCCAAAGTATTCTCCAACACCACAGTTCAAAAGCATCAATTCTTTGGTGCTCAGCTTTCTTTATGGCCAAGCTCTTACATCCATACATAACTACTGGAAAAACCATAGCTTTGACTAGATGGATCTTTGTTGGTAAAGTGATGTCTCTGCTTTTTAACATGCTGTCTATGTTGGACATAGCTTTTCTTTCAAGGAGCAAGTATCTTTTAACTTCATGGTTGCAGTCATCATCTGCAGTGATTTTAGAGCCCTCAAAATTAAGCCAACAGTATGAAAAGGCTTAATAATACTTTTTATATTAGATAGGATAAACCAGTTTTTATTTTCCTTTATCTCCCTCAACATATCTCAGGTAGTCTCATACATTTATTATTCTGGTTAAATTTTAAATTCTTTTGCAAATATATTTAATTTATATATTATTTGATTGGAAATGGTGTTTATAAATGTTAATTATCTAATACAAATATATTTCTATTTATACCATTTTTTTTGCATTCTAAATTGCAATTGGAAAAAAAAAATAAATTGCAATTGGTTGTATCTAGTATTAAAAATATTTTCAACCTGCCCTCTTGTTTAATCACATTATTAACCATGAAGCATGTACATAAATTATTACCTACATTTCATAGATGGGATTTGGATGTTGAAAGGAAGAAGGAAGAAGGTAGCACCCAAGGCTGTCAACTTGGATTCTAGGGCCTCCTCTTTTAGTCTCTGCCTTGTTTGAAGATCTAAAATTGGGAAACAAGATGGGGAAGATATAATAGAGAGTATGAGATGTTTCCTATGTTTAAAACAAGGATTGAAAACAAAACCTCCATTTTTCAATGTGAGGGAAAATTTTCCTCATGGGTTGGAAGATTCCAGCTTTTGTGCTTTTCCTTCTGGGTCAAATTTGAGTCAGTTGTAGTAAGATGGCTGAACCTAGAATCTCTTATACAGAGTGAAATAAGTCACAAAGAGAAAAACAGGTATCATATAGTAACACATATATATGGAATCTAGAAAAATGGTACTGATGAACCTGGTAGAGAACAGACTTGTGGATACAGTGAGGGGAAGGTGAAGGTGGGACAAATTGAGAAAGTAACACTAATGTAAATTTTTAAAAATTAATTTCCAGTTCAGTTTTACAAACTCATGTGTGTGGTTTGAATAAATTTGAAGATTGCCACTTTATTAGAAATGCTTGGGGGAAACCCTGAGGCATTGGTATCCCATTCATTTGAGTAGAGGTCTGGTAATTTCTGTTTAAAGGCACAACAGTGGGTAATTATGTGGTCAAAATTTGAAAGTCATTATAAGACTTTTAACCTTCCTCCTCTCTTTCTCTCCCTGCCTAGATCCTAGGAATGGAAGAATAACTTGGAACACAAAATCACTGTGCCATTAGACCTTTGTTTTTGACACAAATTCACTTCATAAACTTTATCAATGCATGATCATGAAGAAGCGATGAGTTTCTTTCCCTTCTGCCTCAGTATGTCTACTGCTGCTGATGTCGCTTCAGTCATGTCCGACTCCTTGCAATCCCATGGTCCATAGACCGCCAGACTCCTCTGTCCATGGAATTCTCCAGAAAAGAATACTGGAGTGTGTTGCCGTACTCTCTTTCAGGGAATCTTCCTGACCCAAGGATCGAACCTGTGTCTCTTATGTCTCCTGCACTGGCAGGCAGGTAGCCTGCGCTACTTTACTTTACCACCACCACTAGCGCTACCTGGGAAACCCCAGTATGTGTCTATAAGGGATTTATTTATAATAGTTCACTAAAGCAATATGTGGAAGGTTAGGAGGTATTACAAACAGTAGTATTTGTGGTGCCCACTGAAACAGGGCAAGTTTGTGTGGACAGATCAATTGGAAAGGAAGAAAGATGGCCAAGGCCATATGCCAATATAGCATTTGAGATCATGTAACAGACTACAGGGAAGGTCTAGACTAACGACTGGGATTCAGTTCAGTTCAGTCACTCAGTCGTGTCCGACTCTTTGCGACCCCATGAATCTCAGCACGCCAGGCCTCCCTGTCCTTCACCAACTCCCGGAGTTTACTCAAACTTATGTCCATTGAGTCGGTGATGCCATCCAACCATCTCATCCTCTGTTGTCCCTTTCTCCTGCCCTCAATCTTTCCCGGCATCAGGGTCTTTTCAAATGAGTCAGCTCTTGGCATCAGGTGGCCAAAGTATTGGAGTTTCACCTTCAACATCAGTCCTTCCAATGAACACCCAGGACTGATCTCCATGTTGAATTTATACCCTATCTAATGACTGGGATTAGATAGGGTATAAATTCAACATAAGTTAACAAGGGTGTGCCAAGCGAAGATGAATGAAAATCCAGTGCTCTAGCAGCATCAGGGGAAACTGTTCACAAATAACCAGCTTCCAGTCTCTCAGCTAAGTTCAAGAGCAAACAGGGAAAGAAATTAGGAAGGACTAAGAATAATATGACAGAACACTAATTAGAGTTTTATAGGAACCACATGACTGAAATGAGAAGCTGCCTCAAGGAACATGTCAAAGACTCAATTATGTGCAGTGGAGAATGAAATCCCAGAAGATCAGTAGCAGATATTTCTTTATTCTGTATCATTATGTGCTGAATGGGCTTGCTCTCATTATACCACAGGAGAAGGTTTATGCATTAAGTTGACAAACACCTTTTGAGGACAGGGTGATGGGAATTTAGTAGATGAAATAGAAAAACATCCTACTGTCATGCACTTTATATTCTAATAAAGGGTGAGAGATAAGAAACATGATAAATAGACAAAACACACAGTATATTCAAAAGTATAAGTGATATAGAAAAATTGTGTAGGGTAAAAAGGATTAGGAATGCTGTCAAAATAAATATGGATTTAGATAGAGAGAGACTGTATTTAAAATGATTATTCTGATAGGGAGAATGTTTTGATCCCAGAAATCTGCAAGTATCTCAAAATTAAACCAAAAAAGACTTTTCTTTTATGGAGGGTGGAGAACTGGTGGGAAATTTGTAGGGGTGCAGGTAGGACAAGTGAGTGAATAGGGTAGGTGAACAGGTGGCATCATTGGGGTGTTTTAATGCAGACATGTTTTTCTCTGTGGTCAGCAGGTTCTCAGAATGCATTGTAAAGAAGGAGATATTTTGCACCTTTAGTGATTTAGTGCTTGCTGAAACTTGAGAACAGCCAGAGTTCAGGGGCCTCTGGGGAGCAGAGCAGCCTAACTGAAGTCTGGTCAAGCCAAAGTTCAGTAGGCACGTCATGGGTCATTGCGAGCACTGGGTCATAAGGGAGAGTGTTTATGTATAATGTTAAGTAAGGTGGTCACAGATAGGCTTGTTGAAAAAGTGACATATTGACAGAACTGAAGAAAGTGAGAAAATAGGACGGGACAAAACCTGCTGACGCTGGGAGAAAAGCAGTCCTGGTGGAAGAAAAGGCTAGTGTGACGCCCTGAGGCGAGAGTGTGTGCAGCTGTCGTGTTTGAAAAAGGGCACCGCAGGTTATATTTCCCAGCCTGCATGCGCCTCTGCAGTGAGCGCTTGCACAGTCTCATGAACAGGTGGACTTTATTTCCCCATGTCCTTAAATCCTGCCAGACTCTGGGGCTGCTTAAACCAAAAGGATATGTCTCAAGTGTCACTGTGCCAGGTGTGGCTCTTAGCTGGCCTGGAAACTTCGAGTTCCTTTCTCCTTAACACTTGCCCTTGTGGCACTGACTCTCAGAACGCTGACTCCCCTAGCTGCCACGTTTTAAGAAGTCCAAGGCACAAGGAGAGACCACATGGAAACCATGTCGTTTCCATGGCCCACATGGACCATTTCTGGTCCATAATCCCTAGCATCAATTGTCAGTCATGGAGTGAGGTATCTTGGACCCCTAGCTCATTAAGCTTTCAGATGACTTCAGAACAAGCTGACAATGGGCTTCAACCATACATGAAACCTTGAGCAAGAATGTCCAGCTGAAGTCAACCTACAGAACCACAGAGATGACAACAGAACTTAATTTGAGGATTGTTTGTCTTGGAGAAACAGAGAACTGAAATAAATAGGAAGGAGGGCATTGTAGCTAGAGGAGAATAAGTAAGAAGGAAATCAGTAGGAGATGAGACTAGAGAGGGGCACTGGAAATCCAATTGTATATTTCATCATAAATATGTTGGTTTTTGCTCTGAGTGAAATGGAGGGCTGTTGCAGGGTTGTGAAAGAGAAATGACATGATCTGACTTTCACTCTCAAAGGATATCTTGGGCTGCTCTGTGGGCAATCAATTGCAGGGACTATTGCAATAATCCAGAGGAGCAATGATGATGGCTCAGATCAGTTTGGCAGAAGGGTGGGAGGTGAGAAGTTGGCATCTGTACCTATTTTGGAGATAGAGCACCAAGGTATTTCCGGATGAATGAAGATGTGAGAGGATGAGACAGTCAAGAGTACCTGGGATTCATGAAGAACGGTGTTTCCACTCTCAGCTGAGATGAGGACTGTGGCCGGGGGTTCAGGCTTAAGGAGGGAAATCCAGAGTTCATCTTGGGATATTAAACTTAAAACATTTATTGGACATCCCAGGGGAAATATCAAGTAGGCACTGAACACTATGGACTTGAATTAATGAATACGTCAGGATTGGAGATGTATGTATATGTGGGAATTATCAGCGCATGATTATTTTTTCCCGTGAACTAATGGAATCACCTAGGGAGGAGTGTTAGGAGAGAACAGAGAAGAAAAGAAGAGGACCAGGGGCAGATCACAGGCATTCCAAGGTGATGAGGTTGGAAGAAGACAAAGGGACAGCAAAGCAGACTGAGAAGAAACAGTCAGTGACACAGAAGCAAAACCGGGAAGGAATGTCCTAGAAGTCTAGTGAAGAAGTGCTTCCAGTAGGAAAGAGTCAACAGCTGGGTCAAATACTGGTGATATGTCAAATAAAAGGGAGGAAACACATGTAGGCATGTAGCTGATTCACTTTGTTGTACAGTAGGAATGAATTCAACATTGTAAAGCAATTATACTTCTATAATAAAAATTTTAAAAAGAGAACTAATAATTGATCTGTGCCCGCAGCAATGTTTTCTCAGCCAAATCATTGCATTCTCCTTTCTCTCTGCTTCTTCCCATACACAGCTCAGCATTTGTTGAGCACATCCTATGTCAGACAGTTTCTAGGGCTTGGGGCTACTAAGGTAAATGAAATGTTCCCTTAAGGAGTTTACAACCAACCAATTGGTTAAACAGTATTTGCTGCATAATTACCATAAGACACTCTGCTAAATACATTGAGGGATATAGATACTGAATAGGATACATGCCTTAATTGAAAACATTAGGCAGAAACACAGACTGTTCAATTGCAGTACAAGTAAAACCTACAAGAAATGTCATGTGGAGTGTAAGGTTTTAGTAAATGGTACTATAAGACTAAAAACTGTATGATAAAGAGATAGGTTGCCTCAGTTGGAAAAACCTGGAAAAGCATCACAAAAGGCACAAAAATAGAAAAACGCAAGAGTAGGGAGCATGTGGCTTAGGCATTAAAAAATAGGTAAATTTGGAAAAATCAGAAAATAAACATAAAAAGTGAGTGTGACAAAATGTATGAAACTGGAAGACATTATTGTAGGTGAACTAAGCCAGTCACAGAAGGACAAATATTGTATGATTTCACATATGTGAGAAATTTAACACAGTCATTGTGCCTGCAGTTGACAATAGCACATTGTATGCAAAAACGTGTGGAGAGGGTAGATCTCAGGTTAAATGTTCTTACTGCAACAAATAAATAAATACAACAAATAAAAAACAGTAAGCATGCATGAGAAATGTCACCGGGCTTCCCTGGTGGCTTAGTGGTAAAGAATCTGCCTGTCAATGCAGGAGACCTTGGTCTGGGAAGATCCCACTTGCTGCAGAGAAACCAAGCCAGGGCGCCCCAAACACTGAGCCTGCGCTCTAGAGCCTGGGAGCCGCAACTGCTGAGTCCACACGCGGCAACTACTGAAGCCTGAGTGCCTAGAGCCTGTGCTTTGCAACAAGAGAAGCTACCCTGCTTATTTAACTTATATGCAGAGTACATCATGAGAAATGCTGGGCTGGAAGAAGCACAAGCTAGAATCAAGATTGCTGGGAGAAATATCAATAACCTCAGATATGCAGATGACACCACCCTCATGGCAGAAAGTGAAGAGGAACTAAAAAGCCTTGTGATGAAAGTGAAAGAGGAGAGTGAAAAAGTTGGCTTAAAGCTCAACATTCAGAAAACTAAGATCATGGCATCTGGTCCCATCACCTCATGGGAAATAGATGGGGAGACAGTGGAAACAGTGTCAGACTTCATTTTTTGGGGCTCCAAAATCACTGCAGATGGTGACTGCAGCTATGAAATTAAAAGATGCTTACTCCTTGGAAGGAAAGTTATGACCAAGATAGCATATTAAAAAGCAGAGACATTACTTTGCCAACAAATGTCTGTCTGGTCAAGGCTATGGTCTTTCCAGTGGTCATGTATAGATGTGAGATTTGGACTGTGAAGAAAGCCGAGCACCGAAGAATTGATGCTTTTGAACTTGGTGTTGGAGAAGACTCTTGAGAGTCCCTTGGACTGCAAGGAGATCCAACCAGTCCATCCTAAAGGAGATCAGTCCTGGGTATTCATTGGAAGGACTGATGCTGAAGCTGAAACTCCAATATTTTGGCCACCTCATGTGAAGAGTTGACTCATTGGAAAAGACCTTGATGCTGGGAGGGATTGGGGGCAGGAGGAGAAGGGGACGACAGAGGATGAGATGGCTGGATGGCATTACCAACTTGATGGGCATGAGTTTGAGTAAACTCCGGGAGTTGGTGATGGACAGGGAGGCCTGGCGTGCTGTGATTCATGGGGTTGCAAAGAGTCGGACATGACTGAGCAACTGAATTGAACTGAACTGAACTGAACTGCAGTGAGAAGTCCAAGGAAGAGACGCCCCTGTTCGCTGAAACTAGAGAGAAGGCCATGCAGCAACGTAGACCCAGCACAGCCAAATATACATATACAAATGAAAGTATTAAGGAAAAAATGTCTATTTTAGGGTAATCAATCTGGTGGTAGAAGGTAGGGTGAAGTCTGGTAAGGGGATGACAGGGCTCAGAAATAGCATCACTGAGATGTGTTGCCACATAGGATAATACAAGTGCCTTAAAATCTTTTCAACCTTGTGGAGACTTTCCCTCTTCATTGATGTATGGATTCTTGCACATTTACTTAAGGTAGTGCTTTTGTGTGTGTTTTGATGAATACCTATTTCTCAATGTATTAATTCATAAGTACTCAGTTTTTGCTGTCAGGAATGGACTCCATTCATTCCACATTCCAGTTATTACCAGTTTTTAAGAATTGTAATTCTTGGGGTTTTCTGATATCCCACAACAAAAGGAGCTTAATTTTTTTAGGATTTTTCACTTATTTTCTGGTTATAAAATCATATCATCCACATTGATATTTCAGTGTCTTCTGAGTAGGCTGCCTGACACATGTTATCTTTCAAAAAATGAATATTTATTCTTTTTTTCTTTTTCCCTTCTTTTAAATACTTGGAAAAATTGTCCAGTAAATGTATCAGATTTAAGTGCTTTAATTTTTTAGGTCACTATTAATCTTTTATATTGTTTTCAATCTCTTGATTTTGTCCTGTAATTTAAAAATCTCTTTTTCTTCACGTTCTCATCTGCTTAAAAACACTTACTGAGTACTCATTGTATAAGTAACAAAAACCTGGAAGTAACCCACCCACCATCCCCACTAAGGTCTCAGTCTAATGGGGAGTCAGATGCTGATTTACACAGTAGACACAATAAAATAATAGATCCAGGTACAAGGAAGTTGCTAGGTTTCTCATTCCAAGTTTTATTAATTGCCATATTTTTAGCTTTTGATAAATTGGTTAAATCCAATATATACATTTTATGAATTTTTCCAAAGCATTAGTAATATTGCTATGGTATTAGCAGAAATCAATTTTACCTTTTTGTTCTTTTATTCATGATATATGTTGTCATCTTTTCTCGCTTGATGGATTTTAAGTATTTATTTATTTAATACATTATTGAAAGTAATTTATTGTGTTAGTATTCCTTAGTAATAGCATTAATTACTACATTTTTGCTGATTAATTACTCTTTTGGCCCTATTGCCTGTTCTCTGAATGCATGTTTTCACTTAGTTATATTAAACATATCTTTGTATGCTGCACTTTGCTGTACTTTATTTTGAAATTTAGAGGAGACCTTTTTTCCCTGGTAGCTCAGCTGGTAAAGAATTTGCCTGTAATGCAGGAGACCCCTGTTTGATTCCTGGGTCAGGAAGATCTGCTGGAGAAGGGATAGGCTACTCACTCCAGTATTCTTTGGTTTCCCTTGTGGCTCAGCTGGTAAAGAATCCACCTGCAATGCAGGAGACATGGGTTTGATCCCTGCATTGGGAAGATACCTTGGAGAAGGGAAAAACTACCCACTCCAGTATTCTGGCCTGGAAAATTCCATGGACTATGAGGTGTGAAAGACTCGGACGTTACTGAGCGACTTTCACTTTTAATAGAAACCATGAAGATGTTCACAGTAAATAGTAAGTTGGACATATTTTGGATTTTTTTGTTTATCCTACAAGTTTACTGTTGATATTCCCAGAGTTTTCTTTTCAGGCAACCATTATGTGTAATAGATGCTTTTAAATTCTTTATTTCTCCTTTAAGCTCATTTGAAGGTTAACTAACTCATCTAATTTTACTTATATTATAAAATATTAATGGATTTTTATATTTTTGAGATTAATCCTTTGTCTGTTGCTTCATTTGCTATTATTTTCTCCCAATCTGAGGGCTGTCTTTTCACCTTGCTTATAGTTTCCTTTGTTGTGCAAAAGCTTTTAAGTTTCATTAGGTCCCATTTGTTTATTTTTGCTTTTGTTTCTAAAATTCTAGGATGTGGGTCATAGAGGATCCTGCTGTGATTTATGTCAGAGAGTGTTTTGCCTATGTTCTCCTCTAGGAGTTTTATAGTTTCTGGTCTTACATTTAGATCTTTAATCCATTTTGAGTTTATTTTTGTGTATGGTGTTAGAAAGTGTTCTAGTTTCATTCTTTTACAGGTGGTTGACCAGTTTTCCCAGCACCACTTGTTAAAGAGGTTATCTTTTTTCCATTGTATATCCTTGCCTCCTTTGTTGAAGATAAGGTGACCATAGATTCGTGGATTTATCTCTGGGCTTTCTATTCTGTTCCATTGATCTATATTCCTGTCTTTGTGCCAGTACCATACTCTCTTGATGACTGTGGCTTTGTAGTATAGTCTGAAGTCAGGCAGGTTGATTCCTCCAGTTCCATTCTTCTTTCTCAAGGTTACTTTGGCTATTCGAGGTTTTTTGTATTTCCATACAAATTGTGAAATTATTTGTTCTAGTTCTGTGAAAAATACCGTTGGTAGTTTGATAGGGAGTGCATTGAATCTATAGATTGCTTTGGGTAGTATAGCCATTTTGACAATGTTGATTCTTCCAATCCATGAACACGGTATATTTCTCCATCTGTTTGTGTCCTCTTTGATTTCTTTCATCAGTGTTTTATAGTTTTCTATGTATAGGTCTTTTGTTTTAAAGAACTCTTTCTATTGTTTTGTTTGTTTTGTTTTCAAGTTGGCTGATGACTTCTACTCTCTGACAGACAGCAATATAAGCAGCCATCTGGCCAAAACTTCTGTTAGAAGATGATGTTAGTTTTAAAACTGGCTATAAGTATCCTTATGATCTTCCAGTTGTTCTGATGGACATGTGGGCTACAGATCAGTGTATTATTTAATTATTATATTATTAATATTAATTAATATTAATATATTTCTATATTATATAATATATTAATATATAATAATAAATGTATTAATATTTAATAATCAGTCACTGATTATTTAAACTCTCTTCCAGCTGTTTTATCTAACATCTGGAGGACACATTAATATCCCTTCCAGTCTGAGTTCCTTTGCAACATGTGTAACCTATAGCATTAAACTGGACATCAGCACATATATTCCAGCTCATAGAGCGTACATAAATAAATTCTGGAGGAAGAAAACTCCTGGCAGCAAGATGGACAGTATTCTGACAAAAATTTGTTGAAGGATATAGAGGGGAGGAAAAAAAGAAAACGCCTTTATTTGCTCCTAGTAGAAGGGTCAGTCTAAAAGTCTAAAAAGCAATGGCCCTGACATCTGGCAATTAGCAGTGGTTTTCTATCTGATAGGTCCTCTGAGTCCTGGGGCTGTTCACGAGACAAGCAGACCAAGACACCAGAAGGTGGTATTGGGGCCAGGCAGATGCTCTCTAAGGTCAATTAACTGTTTGCACTTTTCTGAGAAGTGAATTTGGAAATTAGCCCTTTTTCTCTTTTCGGAAAACGTGACAGAAATGTAAATAAATCTGGGAAAGTACCTTTTGTACAGTTGTGGTTTGGAGCTAAGCAAGATAAATGGGTGGTGTAATCTCGAAACTTACAGCTGTCTTTGCAAGAAAACCTTTAGCTCTGTACACTCTTGAGCACCTACAGTATACACATACTCCACTGGGAGCCATCTCAGCCCTACATGGACAACATGTGACAACAGATCACATCCATGTAATAAGTGCCATCAAAGCAAGGGCGGGTGCTGGTGCAAATCTCAGATGGCACTTTAGCTCCCCACAGCCTCAAAGGGTCCCCACATTTTCACTGCCCTTGAGCCTCAAAGTTAAAGGGAGAGGCTGCTTTGTGGAGTCTGTGAGTGACAGCATGCAGTCCAGAACAAAGTTTGGAAGAACGGTGTGGCTGGTGATGTAAGAAAAATAACCCTGGGACAGTAGGTGTGAAAGGGGAAACTATTTTCCTAGCTTCTACTGAAGTAGAATTTCTAAATTTAAATTTTGTTTACAGATCTGGCTTGCAGCTGCTAAGTAGGAAGGTAGTCTTTCCCTTTCTCTCAGTTTACCCACCTCCTCTGATGTTTCTTACAGTGAAGGTAAACAATTACAATTCTTGAAAAGGTAAAATGATAGCTTAATGAAATGTGTAGATTTGTATAACCACAGAGAGGGGAAGAATACACAGCATCTTCTTGACCAAATATAATTTTATGACATGCTTCTCACACTACCTGTGGAAAAGGGACAGTTTTGCTTTTGAAATTTCTAACCCATCAGAGCCCAATTCTTTTATATTGGGCTTTCTGTAAATACAATAAAAATGAGTTACTAGGAAAATTATAACATGAAACTCTAAACTGGTGTTGCTGCTGTTGTTAAACATAACAAAAGTCATGAAATTTCTCTGTCAGACTGTTATAAAAGTTTCTAAAGATTTACTGTCATTTGCTCATCTTGTCATAGGTGAATAAGAAAAAAGTTCACAGACTTGCTTCTGTTTGTGGACAGCCTTGGAGTATCATTCTTCCAAACTTAAGCATTCTGAGGGAATGCTGTGATTAACATTTTTAAAGGTTCGTTTATTGAAATCTCTCTCTGTAGCTATCTATTATCTGCCACCTATCACCTATCTTTATCTTTTATATTATTGCTCTAGTTTCAAACTATGCACGTGAGTTGTGTTGTATTCTATTCTATTCTATTTGCTTAGCTTGTGGTTACATGAGCAGATCTCACTAGTGGATCTCAAAACTGTTGGAAATCTGGAAAGAATGGTATCACTTATATGTGGATTATAAAAGAAAGGTACAAATGAACTTATTTATAAAATAAGAATGTTGTATAAATGTATAGAGGCAGAGATGTAGAAAACAAATGTATGGTTACCAAGGAGGAAGGTGGGGAGGGATATACTGAGAGACTGGGATTGACATACAAACACTACTAATACATAAAATAAATAAGTAATAGGAACCTATTGTATAGCACAGGGAGTTTTACTCAATGCTCTGTAACGATCAACATGAGAAAAGAATCTGAGTGCATATATGTACATGTATAACTGATTCACTTTGCTGTACAGTAGAAATTAACACAGCATTGCAGAATAACAGTAATAAAATTTAATTAAAAAAATAGAACATGGATTCTGGGGCCAGAATACTTAAGTTTAGATTCAACCTGACATTATTAACATAACTGTGATTGGGGTCTTGTAACCTCCTTAAGTGTGAAATAAATGGGGATAAAAATAAAACGTTCTTTATGGTACTGTGAGGACTAAGTAAGTTAGTGCATTTAAAGCATATAGAACAGTGGGAGCAATGGATTTGAAGACAGATATGACATACTTTCTGCTCTTTGAGTGCTATCTCTAACCCATAAACAGAGCATAAAACTGTGCGAGTTAAATGCTCTAAAATGGATAGATGAAAGTGTAGATAGGAAAACGCAGTGTGAGCATTGACGATTTTATTCAATAAGTGAAGAAACTGAGGCTTAAAGAGTGTGTGATTTTCTTTTGATCTCTTGGCTTGCAAGACCAGGGCTGATAATACAACTTAAGTGGCCATCTCCAAGTAAAGAACCAGGACTCTTTCCTCTGAGCAGGATAATCCCGGCTTCTTTCCTTACTGGCTGTATAATCTCTGGGAAGTGACTCAGCCTCTCTGAGCTTTAATTTCTGTGTCTATAAAACAGAGATAATTATAATACCTATCTCTGGGAATTAAATGAGTGTTGAATGAGATGATGCATATAGCGTGTTTTACAGAGTGTCTGGCTCATATCGAGCATTCAGTATATCTTAACCTTTATCAACAGTGATATAAATATTTTATTTCATTTCAGTATTGTTTGTGAAGAGTAGATTACATACTTGGAGTCACACAGTCAAGATTAGTTCTATTTTTATATTCAATTTCTGCTTCTGAATAGAGTACATAAGACAGAAACAATCAGAAACAATAAACATACAGATTAATACTATAATTACAAGGCAAAACCTTCCCAGAAGAAGTAATTACTTGTAAAATAAATTGACTTGACTGGTCCCCCTTTCTCTTTAAGCTTCCTTGAGAGGCTATGATATGCCTCAAAATATCCCAACACTTGAGCTTCAGGGAAAAGGAGAAGAAAAAAATCTCTGGACAACCAAGTCTGAATAGAGTTTCTAGTACAATTCCTGGTACCAAAAATATATTCACTATACATCGAATTGCATCTTAATTTGATGACAGGAGTTACTTTCCATGCCCTCTCCCCAAACACCCACCATCCCCAAGCAAAGCATGTTTGTGAACTTTTAAATTCTAAAGAGTGCCCCCAAAAAGGAAAAATTTTCTCTGAATGGAGGATATTTATGGCCCTTATCTACAAATAATTTGTAATAAAATACCTAAAAATATATACTTTTATGGATTTGAGCTGGTTTCAAAATGCAAAAGGTTAAATTTCTCGAAGCTATCTTTTTGTGTTGTTTAAAAGATAATTGGGGACTGAATGCTAGTGAGTAGTATTGAGAATCAAATAAATTTGGGAACTCTGGGAAGCAAGACTTGATGAGATAATCATGATCCAGTCCTATGGTGCAAATGTGTTGTTCTGTATGCTGTTTACTGGCTGATCCAACAGGTTCACTAAGTCCTTGGGAGGCGTAGCAGTCTGTGCTAGGCACTGGAGGTAGTCTGTGAACCCTATTCAGGTCTCTGATAGAAAGAGAAGATGTACGCTCACAAGTCAACCAAATGACATTGTCCAAATACAATAAAAAAAAAAATCCCATAATGAGGAATCACTATGCAGACTGTGGTTCAGACAAGATGAGAGTCATAAACAGTTAAGTTCTGTGAGCTGCAGGAAGAAGAAAGTTCTGAGGTCTATAAGCATCTGGACGGCTTCATGAAACAGGTGAGATCTTGAGTTGAAGGTCAACAAAAGTACAGCATCAGGAGTGGTGAGACAGAGGTGGCTTACCTGGGGTATAGGCAGAGGTTGCTGCTACATAATGGGAGCAGGCAGGGCTATGCTTGGCACTCAGGAAACCCACTGGGGCATCTCCTAGTACTTCCATGATATGGCACAGTGAAACTTGGTAACCAGGTACCCAGACACCTCAGACATGAAGGCAAATTTTGCACGTTGGTGGGAGCACTAACCATAGCTCACTGGGGGGACCTAGATGAGTGATAGCGAAAGAAGATTAGGGGGAATCACTCAAGTCTCAGGACCAAATGCAGTAGCACATTAGCTTATTTCAACTTTCTTCTTGTAAGTTTTCCACCAGAAATTGTGACCACCCAGAAAAATCTGTGACAGATGAAGTGAACTTAATGTGCCCCACCCAGACCACTTCAGATTCCTTTTTACCAGCTCAGTGGTAAAGAGGATTGTGCCTGGCACTGGGGCCCTTTGCCTGTCTAGAGGGCCAGGTGCATGCGAGTGTGATAAGTTGCTTCAGTGGTGTCTGACTCTGTGTGACCCCATGGACTGTAGCCTGCCAGGCTCCTCTGTCCACGGGATTCTCCCCGTAGGAATACTAGAATGGGTTGCCATGCCCTCCTGCGGGGACCTGCCCCGCCCGGGGGTCAAACCTGCATCCCTTGTGTCTCCTGCATTGGCAGGCAGGGTCTGTACTGCTGAGCCAGCTGGGAAGACCCTGGAAGGCCAGGAGAGGCTTCTGGTTCCCTCAGGGAAGCCTGGTGCCAGTGCTTGGTTGACCACAGGGATGCCCCATCTCCTTTGTCTTAAGACTACCTCCAGAGTGTAATGAGTATTTAAGAGGTCTGCAGGATCTGGCTGTGGCTTAGTCTTCATGGAAATGACACCCTTGCTTGACTTCTTCCTCTTCCCCCCTCCCTTTCTGGCTTCTAGGAACACTTCCTCAGTCCATCCTCTGCATTAAGATCCTTGCCTCAGGGTCTGCTTCTCAGAGAACTGGGCTTAAAATCAAAGGGCTCTTAAGAAGAGTGGAATAAAGATTTAAAGGAGAGAATAAGTATATTTAATTTGCTTGAAGTAACTAGTCTCATTTAGGTACAAAAGGAGTGAATGAAAATTCTGAAGAAGAGTTTAGAAATCCAGTTATTGGATGGCACTTTGCAGAAATGTCATGAAGCTAAGAAATCCCTAATTCTTTTTTGCTGGTGTGTCAGCTGAGAGAGCTTATTATAGGTGCAACTGCCTAGGTTCCACTGAAGTATAGTGAATTCTGTGTTTCATGAACGCATCTTGCAATTTAGAACAGGACTATTCATGTTTCCTGAGGACTCAGTGGTTCAGGACACTACTTCATTCTATAAGGGCTTCCTCTGGCAAGGTAACATGCTTGACCTGATGTCAGGTAGGCTGTAAATGCCAGAGAATTAATATCCTCAGAGTAGTTCTCATCTAATGGAACTTAGTACTGATTTCTCACTCTCTCTCTCAGAGTTAGCTCTGATGGTGGATGAATGTTGTACACCATCTCCTGGAGGTTGAGACCCAGTCTCCCACAACGGCATTCTCTTTTGGCTTATTTTTATTGCTTGTCCCCATTCCCCAACCCCCTACTGATGTTTCCTGGGATTTCATTCCAAATCTACTTGCCAAAAAATTCTTGTGTCACGATCTGCTTCTGGGGAACCTGAATTAAGACAGTTTCAGCCTCAGAACTTTTGTATTAATTTCTTTTCCTGAGAGGTAGTATCTTTAAAAGGCAATTTACCTGTGGCTCTGCTTTGCAGGTTTGGAGCACACTGCTTTGGAAAATGTTTCAGACTCTGTAACTCATGTTTATGAATATGGTTGATAACGATAAAGTGGTTTTTTTTTCAGGTTGACTATGGTCTGAATAATCATGAGTGCTATTGCAAGCAAAATGCATTTAGGGAGAATAAAACTGACTTATATTCAAGAAATCACAGTCATCCCCCAAATGAGAAACTATTCTGCAAGTCACTGATTCAGCAAGTATTTATCAAATCTTGTTTATGCATAAAGCATGGTGCAGAGCCCAGATAGCTGCAAATGTAGATTTGATTTTGGGGAATGCATCCCACAGTCAGGAAAGCCAGGAGGACATTCACGTTAGCTAGCTAAAGAGGAATGAAACTGATTTCAGTATGCAGCTTGCTCAGATTGTGTCTTAGGAATCAGGTTCTAGGAGGAATCCCTTCCTGGTTTTGAGTAAAGAAAGGCAATACTGAAATAAGTGCATATCCAGACTCTCAAGGTGTCTGGTTAGTTGGTTCCAAAATTCACTAGGTGTCAGGAGATGAGACACATTTGTTTGAAAATAAATCACTCTATTTCATAATCTAGCTCATGGTGGCTAGCTTTCTCTCATCAGTCCTTAGCAGACTCTACTTTCCAGTGATACTGAACTACTTGCAATTCCCCAACATCCCAAGCTCTTCTCCATGTCCAGATGCTTGCTTCTGTTTCTTCTTCTGCTTCCAATGCCCTTTCTCCACCTAGCTAAGTCCCTAATGTATGTACAGACATACCTCAGAGATAACACGAGGTCAATTCCACTACAATAAAGCAAGTCATAGGGTTTGTTGACTTCTGGGTGCATATACAATCTATGTTTACACTATACTGCAGTCTGTTTAGCAGTGGACACAGAACTGGAAAAGGTCAGTTTTCATTCCAATCCCAAAGAAGGGTCAATGCCAAAGAATATTCAAACTGCTGCACAACTGTGTTCATGTCACAGACTAGCAAAGGGAATGTTTAACATCCTTCAAGCTATGCTTCAACAGTGTACGAACTGAGAACTTCCAGATGCACAAGCTGCATTTGGAAAAGGCAGAGGAACCAGAGATCAAATTGCCAACTTCTGCTGGATCATAGAAAAAGCAAGGGAATTCCAGAAAAACACCTTCTGCTTCATCAACTAGGCTGAAGTCTTTGACTGTGTGGATCACAGCAAACTGAAAAAATTCTTAAAGAGATGGGAATACCAGACCACCTTACCAGCTTCCCGAGAAACCTGCATGCAGATCAAGAAGCAATAGTTAGAACTGTACATGGAACAATGGATTGGGTTCAAAATTGGGAAACGTGTATGTCAAGGCTGTATGTTGTCACCTTGCTTATTTAACTTATATGCAGAGTGTTGCTGTGCTGTGCTTAGTCACTCAGTTGTGTCTGATTGCAAAAAATTTTCAGCAAAGCAAATATAAGAACTATATGGTAAATTGTCATTCTTGCTGCATCTATGTAAATAACCAGGCCACACTAATGAAACTGGCTTTGTTCTGTGATGAAGAATAATCTCTCATTGAGATTGTTTTTGATCGACAGGAGGAAAGAGACAGTAGAGAGAAATTCTGTGTTTCCATGGGACACCATGCACAGCCTTCTGAGTTACCAGATTCTGATGCTGTTCTTTGAGGTATTTTTTGCACCACTTTGCAAATTGCAGGTGACTGATGGACATGCAAAGGCTCTATCTTGTCTGGTGGAGGCTTAATTGGTTCCTCCCACAGTGTGGATAAATCAGTTGTGATGTCTACTTGTAAAGTGGATTTGGATCTGTTACCTTGCACAGATTGTCAATCCTTACCAATTTTCAGTTCTTCCACTTTCCTTGAGTATCTGGCTGCAAACTAACCTTAGCCTCCAAACTAAGCTTTTAACTCTATTCCCTCCTCCTTGACTTGGAGTCACTAAGAATTAAAATCTGACTACCAGCTCGTTATTGGACTCTGAGTTTTCCTTGTGCCTGGTGTTAGTTCCTAGGATCTGAGGAGCCCCTGCAAGCTCAAGTGTGAGGACTTGTTACAAGCTCAGAAGGGTTCATTACTTCTGCAGACCATGCATGGCTTGATTTCTCCCTTGACAAGCTGCTGTCTGAGTCAGTAAGGAAGTCTGGTGGAACATTTAGGTCGTCTATGCCCTTACTGGAGAAGTAGTAAACACGCTGCGGACAACATCGCCAATTTAATCTTATCTTCAAAAAAAAACAGCCATGGCCAGACCACATAAAAAAACAGAACTCTGACAGAGAACCTTTATCATAACCAGTCTAACACACCAACCACAATTTCAACATTAGTTCCAAATTAGGACCTGGGGAATAATTTTCAGCTTGCCTAAATTTTGTCCCCTCTTCTAACTTAGGATCAACCATAAAAGCCAAATACGTATTCCTAAGAAATCATATAGCCTGACCCACTTCTAGTTAACCTGCTTCCAACTTCTGCATGCCAACAGCCTCCAATTAGGGAACAGCTGAAGCCTTCCTTTTTTCCCACTCCAGAGGTTTCCCCTTACTGTGCATGCATCCCGAGTTTCCACCAAACTCAAATTATAAACTCTGAATAAATATCATTTGCTTGTTTTCATTTGATCAATCTTCACTTGTTTCCATAGATTTCTTAGAGGTTCCACCAAGATACAGTTTGCATGGACCATCACCATGGACTCCAGTCTTCAACTCAGTGTGGGCCCTCTGTGCCGTGCCCCTCCCCACTTGTCAAGCCCACAATGTCATGGTAAGTCAGCACCAGTCCGAACCCCATTCCCTTTATGCTGAGTTCCTTCGTTATTTATTCTCAGTTTGGTACCCAGGTTTTGTTGCATTTCTCATTTGTTTGGTATCCTTGATGAAATCAAGTCATACTCTTCTTTGCTTTTCACTACATTTGTGTTACTCTTTTATTGTACATTGTCTAAAAGTGGTATTTTTCATAAGGAGACCTATGGTCTCTAATTCAAAGAAACTGGGGTGGGAAATAGCCTCTTTATCTGAATTAAAACATCTGGCATAACACTGTGAAAGGGCTTTAGAATAAAAATGAGACAAAACTTGAAATAAATGTGTGGCTCTAATGATAAAAAAGCTAAATAGCCCACACCCCAAACAGCTACCTGTTGCTATGGGCACTTGCAGGTATTGTAAAAAGAAGGGATTTTGGAAAAAATTATCCCATATTACAGAACAAAAACAGAAACAAACAAAAAATCTTTCAATTCCAGATCAGTCAGGGTCCTCTGAGGAAGAAATATGCATCCAATATTCTGTCTTACTTTTAAATACACAAGGTAAATTATAAATATAATTGGTCAGCCTCATTAATTCCTGGAAGATGTAGGTACTACTTTCTCTCTGTAAATCCTGTCACCACTGTTTAACCTCTTCTTTGGAGTAAGCATACCACACAGGTAGTAGGTATTTTAAATAATCTACAGATATTTTACTCTCATCCCTCAACTTAACTCTTGTGTCCCTGACTAAAAAACTAAATTCCTGCTCTGTGATGCCACACTTGCGAATTTAATATGGGGATATTTACTTTGCAAATGGGTTTATAATATTAAATGCACATCAGAAGAACTAATTCTTGAGATTTCAGAGGACTTTATTCATAATCAAGTTGTATCTGTTCAGGATATACCATTGCTTTCTCCATATTATTTTTTTAAATTATTTTTTCATTAGAGAAAAATTGCTTTATGATGCTGTGTTGGTCTCTGCCGTACAACAATGCAGATCAGCCGTAATTATATATATATCCCCTCACTCTTGAGCCTTCCTCCCTTTGTCCACATCCTGCCCCTCTAGGTCATCACAGAGCACCTGGCTGGGCTCCCTGTGTTGTGTGACAATTTCTCATCAGCTATCTATTTTACACATTGTAGTGTATACATGTTTATGCTACTTTCTCTGTTTGTCTCACTGTTTCCTTCCCCTCCTGTGTCCTCCATGATATTTAATATACATTCCTGATAAAGATCTTGACACCATTCCTGACACTTTCTGGGATAATATTTCCAACATTGGAATTTAAACAGAATAATTGGAGCCGAACCTATTTAAGATCAGCTAGATTCTACCAAATCATTACTCAAACTTTCCCAATATTATTTGCTGCTTGACATGTAATAAGGGCTCAGATCTATCTTTGAAAGCCTTTATCTAAAAGTCTCCTCAAACTTTGCAGGAACCCTTGTAACACTTTCATTCTGCCAGTAAAGAAATCAAATAGATGAAGATACCAATTTGTTCAACAATTCAGGATCATTAACAAAACCATTATAATTTCTTCCTCTGTAGTACCTAACTTAAATATCATCCTATGAACTATTCTGCCTAAAGCCACTTGGGACAGTTTCCTTGCATTTTCCAGTGTTCCTCTAGATCAAGAGAGTCGATATCTTTTTGTCTTCATCTGAGGAGGACAACAATATACTTGGGCAGTCGTGTCTTGAGCACTGAAACCCCTTCGAATTTTTCAGTCTTCATTCAAGATTTATAAGGTCTAAATTTTCCCTGTGATTCAGTTTTGATATAACATGTAGATAATTTTCTACTTTGTTCTGAGAACAAGGACGTTCATTAAAAAAGATTTAATTTAGCACTTACTCTCAGTCTTATCAGAAAAGGGATATGTTGTTTCAAAAGATAAATCATGAATGTTCCACAACATGGTTCATTAGATAACACATGCTCTATCTGAGAAGGGAAAACACTCTCTCCTGTGAGAGTAAAGGCTCTGCAAACTTAGCCTAGACCTCTTTCAAGATGACAACTGAGAGGATGTCTAGGTTTAACTGGATACTGCAGACAATGATGCCACATTTTTCTGCGACTGTAACACTTCATTATTAATTAACTAAGTCTTCAGCTAAGAGACCCTGTGATTTGGACACCCAAACATGATCAGACCTCCTGTAACCTAAAGACACCTCTTCAGGCTTCTTCCTTAGGCACCCCTAAGTACAAAAAAGCCATCCCATCTAGTTGTGCATGAGTAATCTGGACAAGCCCTTAGAGTTTATCTCAGTTTCACGCAAATCATTAAAAATCGTTTCTTTTTTCTTTTTTTAAACCATAGCGTTATCTTTGCCTGGTTGTTCAACATTTCCTTGTTGAAAAGCTATAGCCCTTAGCGCCAGGAAAAATCTGCTTGATCTTGTGTTTAACCTGGGACATCTAGCTTTTATATCAACTAATTCAGGGCACACACTTAACAGAAAACATTATAAAATAATTCTGTAAGACATTTCCTTTTACTTGAAAATGATACTGTTTTACTTATTATCTACAGTCTTCTGAAAAGGTTAAAAAGGTCAATGCCAACCCTTAAAGTAAAATTAGCAAAACTTTTAGAAAACTTAAAACTCCCTTGGCCAAAGGTACTCCTACTAGCTCTTACGGCCACTCCTTCAGGGACACATCAGTTATTTTCCTATAAATTGGTAATGTGAAGGTCCATGCATTTGGGGATTTTACATCCAATATTAGACTCCACCTTATTGCACTGTGATATGGCAAAATATTGCAATGGACTCTTATAAACAGTCCTTTCACCAGTGGATTACGGTTACCTTTCCAAGATGTTTTCCTAAACCACCTCTTTATGATCTTTACCAGGATATTTCATCTCCCACAAGAGACATCAGAGGCAAACTACTGTTCTTGACCTCATTGAAAGAGACCTTATCAGGTACTTGGGTTCATGTTTAACAATTAAAGAAATAATTCAGAATTCCACACAATTGGAAGGCTATTCCAATAGAGGACTTCAAACTGAGGATCCTAACAGGATCTTTTTTTTCAATTTATTTTTTTATTTTTAATTTTTACAATGCTGTGTTGGTTTCTGCCATACAACAATGCGAATCAGCCTTGATTATACATATAGCCCCTCCCTCCCTAGTCTCCCTTGCTAGAACTGATTCAAATTTGTTCTTTTTTTACGGTTGAGTAACACTCCATTGTATATATGTACCACAACTTTATCCATTCATCTGTTGATGAACATCTAGGTTGACTCCACGTCCTGGCTATTGTAAAGAATGCTGCTATGAACGTTGGGGTACATGTGTCTTTTTCAGTTACGGTTTTCTCAGGGTATGTGCCTAATAGAAGGGTTGCTGGGTCATATGGTAGATTTATTGCTGGTTTTTTAAGGAATCTCCATATTGTTCTCCATAATGGCTCTATCAGTTTACATTCCCACCAACAGTGCAAGAGGGCTCCCTTTCCTCCACATCCTCTCCAGCATTTATTGCTTGTAGAGTTTTTGATGGTGGCCATTCTGACTGGTGTGAGCTGATACCTCATTGTAGTTTTGATAGGCAATTCTCTAAAAATTAGTAATGTTGAGCATTTTTTCATGTGTTTATTTGCCATCTGCATGTCTTCTTTGGAGAAATGTCTGTTTAGGTCTTCTGCCAATTTTTTTGATTGGGCTGTTTTCCTAATATTGAGCTGTATGAGCTGCTTATATATTATGGAGAATAATACTTTTTTTTTTTTGTGCAATATTTTCTCCCATTCTGAGGGTTGTCTTTTAACCTTGTTTATTGTTTCCTTTGCTGTGCAAAGGCTTCTAATTAGGTCCCATTTGTTTATTTTTGGTTTTATTTCCATTGTTCTAGGAGATGGGTCAAAGAGGATCTTTCTGGTGACATACACTCTTTCACCTACTGCCTATGTTTTCCTCCAGGAGTTTTATAGTTTCCAGCCTTACATTTAGGTCCTTAATCTATTTTGAGTTTTATTTTTGTGTATGGTGTTAGGAAGTGTTCTAGTTTCATTCTTTTGCATGTAGCTGTGTGGTGTTCTCAGCACCATTTACCTAATAGGATTTTATGGATAGCTAATCTTTGGAAGAAGAAACTTGACCTAATATCTTCAGAACCAGTGGATGACTTCAGACAGTAGACAGCTTCTGCCCAAGATGTTGGATTAAGATCTCTATCTGATTCCTGTTTTGTTTTTTATCTTTCTGCTTATAATAATTCTCTTCATTTTCTATAGATCCTTGGTTGTCATATACACATAATCTTTTTTCCCTCCTTATATAACTATTAGGTCAGAACATACTTATTCCAATGCTGTTCTTAGATTATCTCAAACAGGAGCCATTGCCTTCAGTCTTATTGACTGCTAAATATAACATTCATTACTGCATCTCATTATAAACACCTCTGGACAATTTCAGTTTGATCATATAAGAGCATAAGAAACTACAGCTGATAGTGTGTCTAATTGAATCTATATGGGGAAATGATACTTAAAAAATCAACTGGTAAATGACTTTACCAGCATCCATCTCTCTAAGCAAAAGAAACAATTATTACAATCTACTGATCAGATATTATGTAATACTAAATTTCATTGCCATAATATTATTCTCTATTATGAGAGAATAATAGATATATAAATATATAATCCAACTGATATAAGACTTGGTTTTGACCTCATATCTGATTAGTTCTTTTTTCCTAGATCTCCATGTGTCCATACTGAGTACTACTTCCTTTGTAGCCCAAATGCCTGCTTCTGTTTGCTTCAGATACTGCGAATGTAAGTAATGGTAACTGACTCCCTTGTTAAAGCAACCTCTGAATAAATAGTCTTTGCTGATTCTCATTTAGGAGGTTTTCATTTATTTCCACAGCAATCCTGCTTAGTCAAAAGATAATCTTCCACCAGCCTCTTGGAATCCACTAGTCTTATGACCCACAAGTGTTATTACTGTTGTTTTTTTTTTTAATTTAATTCAACTTCTTATATTAATATTTCTCTTTTTCATTTCAGGCATTCCTGCTTAAGGTGCATGAACTTCTGGATTGTAAAATAACTGATCTGTGCGATAACCTCTCAAAAGATGGTTCAATTTACTTTATAGTAACAACACCAAGAGCCCTAGAAAGACTATTTATTAGATCTTGCTTCATCTCACTCATGAGTTTTATGATTGTCTCTTAGTTGCTTAGGGACCTATTATAATCATTCATAGTAAACAAAAAAGAGGGATTTACAATGCTAAATTTTATCTGGTCTCTGAGTTCCTAAAAAGAGTGATGGTTAAGAAATCCCCCAGCCTTTGTGTTCCTGGAAAGCACTTACTGGAAAGAACAGCTCTTTCCCATAATTTAGATAAAACTGCCAGTCTCCTCTTCTCATGACTGCAATGTGTCTATGAGCAATCGACTTTTGACAAGAATGACAAGATCGTTCAGTGGGTAAAGAATGGTCTTTTGAACAAATGGTTCTGAGACACCTGGATATAGTCACATGCAAGAGAATAAAGTTGGATCTTTATCTCACATTATATAAAAATTAACTCAAAATTAATCTAAAGCCTAAATGTAAAAGCTAAAATTATGAAGTTCTTAGAAGAAACGTAAGGGTAAAACTTTATGACTTCAGATATGGCAATGGATTTTTAAATATGACCAAAAGCACAATTAACAAAAGAAAAGTAGATACTTTGATTTGCATCAAAATTAAAACTTTTGTGCTTCAAAAAATATCATAAAGTTAAAAGGCAACCCAAAGACTGTAGGTGAGTTAGGCAAAATACATTTAGAAGAATGATAAAACAGCTTCTTTGGAGATGATAAAGATTTGACCAGGGATTGAATGAGGAGATATGGAGTTTTGAATCTGACTCAATGTCTAGCAAGTTTCAAGATTTTGTGTGACATGATTACTGACTCTACCATGACCATGTGTGCGTGTATAATGAATTATATATCACATTCTTAACAACATATATATTTGGTACAAAATTACATCAAGTGGAAGCAATGGAATAACAAGCCTAAAATTTGGAATGATGATTATCTTAGATGAAGAATGTAAGCTATTGGGTTGGCCAAATGTTCATTTGGGTTTTTCTGTAATATATTAGTATACTAAATGATTGTCTATTAGGCTTATGCTTCCATATTTACATTGCTGAAAAGGAGAATCAAAAAAGAAGATAGATAATTATAAACCAAAGATGGGGTTACAGTCTGAAATAAGGAACGTTTTATACATCTGATCCATGAACAAAAACATTAATACAATGCTAACCTGCCTTGTGAATCTCCAGGAAGGTGAATTAGCATGCAGCATTTTCTAAACTGGTTGCTTGAGAATCATTCTCCAAAGATATAATGTGCGAGGTGCCAAGGCAGTTATTACTTCTTTTCACAAATGAGAAAGGCAAGTTTATGAGATGTATTGATAAAACAAACTTGCTTTTCTTTTTTATACTGAATTTTATCTCTTTTTTTTCTTTGGTGTTTTAGTGATTCGCTATAATTTTATTAGCTAATAAGCAGTCAATAGCATGTAATGAGGACTGGATACTTTTTATGATCCTGTAAATACTATAGAAAGAGTGACACCCATATCCTAATCCCTAGAGATGTGTTTTCTAACATGAAGATGTGTTATCTAGCATGTTGTCTAACATGTTGGCTAACATGAAGTCACTCATGGCTTTAAGCAAATGAAATGTGGATAGTATAACCAATGAACTAAATTTGTAATTTTACTTAATTTTAATTACTTTTAGTTAAAACTTATACAATTTTTCCATTAAATATAACTGAAGTTTTGGTAGGACTACATTTCACTTAAACTGTTTAAAATTTAGCATCCAAACTGAGAGGCACTATAAGCATGAGCTAGATACTGGGTTTTGAAGAGCATGAAGACAGACTGTAAAGTATTTCACTAATAATATTTTATATTTATTATAAATGAAAATGATAATTTTTGATATATTAGGGAAAATATGTGATTAAAACTCATCTCGTATTTTTACTATTTTTAATGTGGTTGCTAGAAAATTTAAGATTTCCTATGTTGCTCATATTTACTTCTATTTGAAAGAGGCTCTAGCATCTTTTTTTATTTCTCATAAAAAAATACAAAACCCAAACTTGGAAATAGTGTACCTGCCATGTGGCCTCATGATTATCAGAAAAAACCCCTCTTCAGGCTTTCTGACTTTTCAGTTGTAGCTGCTGTGGACTCTTTTGAATGTGAATGGTTACAATCTAGGGTCTGTCAGGTCTCTTTGAGAGGGAAGCTGTGGGCTGGGAAGTCAGAAGAGTGCTGTGTCTTTGTGGCAGCATTATCCAGAGAGAGAGCACTCATGACTGATTACAGGCCTCTGCCTGACTTGCTGTTTAATCAGTCTCGGCAGTCATTTATTGCTTGCTTGACTAAAACGTGGTGAGATTATTGCTTTAAAGCACCTTTCTCTGTCAGCTCTTTTCCCAGAGTCGAGAATCCTCCTCAGGGCCACACAGATTACTTGTGCATATGCCAATGATGAGGAAAGTAAGAGAGATAGGTGGGAAGAATAAAGGTACAAGATAGGAGAGCTCAAAAGCAGTTCAACTTGTGCCTAAAAGAAGGGAAGGAAGGCGGCACAAACTGAGAGAGTAGCACTGACATGTATACACTACCATGAATTAAATAGATGGCTGGTGAGGAGCTGCTGTGTGACCCAGGGTGCTCAGCTTGGTGCTCTGATGACCTAGGTGGATGGAAGCAGGGAGGTGGGAGAGAGGCTCCAGGGGGAGGGGATATTTGTATTCTTATAGCTGATTCACGCTGTTGTGCTGCAGAAATGAACACAACACTGTAAAACGATTATCCTCCAATTAAAAAAACAAGGTGGTCTAAGCCTTCTTGTAGTGGTGCAAGGATGTCAGAGTTGCGGGACTCTCTTTAGAGAGTCTGGAATTTGACTCTCTCAGAAGGGAGCCCTGTGCCTCAAAGCCATGTAGGAATGACAGGAGGAGCCATCCAGAAAGATGAGTGTATGTGTACACACACACACAAATGTTTATCATTTTAACATTTGTATCCTTACAAATGGGATTATCTTCCCTGGTGGCTCAGAGGGGTAAAGCATCTGCCTGCAGTGTAGGAGACCTGGGTTTGATCCCTGGGTTGGGAAGATCCCCTGGAGAAGGAAATGGCAACCTACTCCAGTACTCTTGCCTGGAAAATTCCATGGACTGACCCACACTGGACCTCTCACAATAATAGTCTGCATGTTTTCATTACAAAACAAAAACAAAACCATTTACCCAACATCTGACACAAACTGATAGAGAGGGTGTAGATGAAAGTGAGCGAGAGGAATTGAGGATAAAGGCTAAATTTCTGATCTGAGCAACCTGGTGGTACCATTCCCTGAGATGCAAAAATCCAAGATCTGAGCAGAGTTTGTTTAGGTTACTTTTGGTCAGGGAGATGGAAATGAAAGAGCTTTTGTGCACATAAAAATCTTGAGAACCCTGTAATACATTCAAACAGAGGCAGTATGAAGTCCTGGTATCATTCCAGAGCAAAATATATAAAAATTTCTTGAGTGATAATCTGATTTTGGCATTTAAAAAACAGATGTCCCCACATGACTGCAGTGCAGCCAGAGTTGAGATTCCTGGAGCAGATTATGGTGTTGCTCATGTGATCTGGAATATGGTTGGTCTTAAGGCAAAGAAGGTCCGTTCCATTTTGAACATGTGAGAAGGAAGAAATGACACTGAGCTGAGATCCAGGAAACTGGACTTCTAGCTTCAGCTCGCTAACTCTGCAGAAGGCCCTTCCCTAGTTTTTTTTTTTCTTTTATTATTTTTTTTTCTTTTTAAAATTGATTTATTTATTATAGCTGGAGCCTAATTACTTTACAATATTGTGATGGTTTTTGCCATACATTGACATGATTCAGCCACGGGTGTACTTGTGTTCTCCCCTTCCCAAAACCCCCTCCCACCTCCTTCCCCTTTCCATCCCTCTGGGTTGTCCCAGTACACTACATTTCCTCACCTGTGAAATGAAACAATTGGGCTAGATAAGCAATCTCTTGGTCAGCTGCTGTCTAGATGACTAGGGACTCTTAGTCTTTGACCATATGCTCTGAATGGTACAAAGCATGGCACAGTGCTTAAAAACATGGACTTAAACCCCAGCACTGTCATTCTCTGACTCTGTGACCCTGGATAACTCATTTAGCCTCTCTGATGATTGATTTCCTTAGCTGGAAAAAGTGGATTGCAATACCTACTCCCCCAGTCATTATAAAGATTAAATAAATTAGTATCTGTGAAAGATTTAGCAATAATGACTGTCATCTGAAAGCTGGTCAACAAACATAACTATTATTATCAGTCTTCTTTTTATTTATCTTATAAACCCCAAGTTCCAGGGAAATCAAGAGAAGAACACAGAGAAGGCATATTTAGTTGATTTTACATGTTTGTCTAATTCCTTATAGGCTCACATGGACACATCTTCCCTGCCCCGCCACGCTTGAACTGAGAGATTACAAAAACCTTCACAATCAATGGTTCATTCCTGGGTTGGGAAGATCCACTGGAGAAGGGATAGGCTACCCACTCCAGTATTTTTGGGCTTCCCTGTGGCTCAGCTGGTAAAGAATCCACCTGCAATGTGGGAGACATGGGTTCGATCCCTGCATTGAGAAGAGCCCCTGGAGAAGGGAAAGGCTACCCACTGCAGTATTCTGGGCTGGAGAATTCCATGGACTGTATAGTCCATGGGGTGGCAAAGAGTCGGACACGACTGAGTGACTTGGACTTGCACTTTCACTTTCATAATCTGCATAGTTAATTATCATTCATTCTCTGCCCTTAGAATCTGTAATGAAAGTGAAAGTGAAGTCGCTCAGTCATGTCCGACTCTTTGCGACCCCATGGATAGTAGCCTGCACCAGGCTCCTCCGTCCATGGGATTTTCTAGGCAAGAGTACTGGAGTGGGTTGCCATTTCCTTCTCCAGGGAATCTTCCCGACCTAGGGATCGAACCCAGGTCTCCTGCATTGCAGACAGACGCTTTACTATCTGAGCCACCAGGGAAGTCCAGAATCTGTTAGTATTGTACTTGAATAATGAAATAATCTCTGGGAGTTTTCTGAAACATTTTTAGTGCAAAATCTTTACTTAAAAAGGGGGAAATAAGTCTCCCTTAAGAATACATTACTTTTATTTGGAAAATACGGCAGCAGTAATTGTTTTATTCACTTGTAACAATATCACCATCCTAAAACTTACATACAAATGCATCTTTCTGTCCGGAAGTCCCACTGCCAGGGAGCTTGTTTACACATTTTGCAAGGAAGAGAACAGAAGGAAGTGGATATTTATTATGTTAAGCCCTGTGCAGTACTTTTTAAATTAAATTTTAAACAGCTAGGTAGCATTTTGAATGCATTAGACTCTTTGACCCCTTTAAAAATCCATTTTAGGTATAAGCAGTAATTATCTGGGCTTCCCAGTGGCTCAATGTTAAAGAAATCCCATGGACAGAAGAGCCTGGTGAACTACACGCCATGGTGTCACAAAAGAGTTGTATATGACTTAGCAACTAAACAACAATGGTAATTATTATGTCTTAACCTAATATCTAGATGCATAGATATTTAGTCTTATTTTGTGCTTTTTCATAGAGGAAAATACTTTATAATGTCTTATTTTGGCAGTGGTATCTGCGGAATGTCTTAATTCTTGTAAATATATACATATATACACATATATATTTATATTTGGAGATATATGTTGTGTTGCAATTTTTGGTAAATTTCTCCATTATTCCTTTCTCCCTCTAAAGCAATCCCTCAATTGCTAGAATAAGAGAAGGAAAGAAAGAAAGTTTTGTCAAAAATAATTTTCAAATAATGTAATATCTCTTATTAATATAAGAAACATAAAATATATTTTATATTCTATATATACATAAGTATAAAATATATAAACATTTTTAAAGTCATAATAAATTTTAGAACAGTAAACTATGTGAGGCTTCCTGATATTATGAGAGAAGGAAGAAGGAGAAGGAACACCCTTGACTTTTTTCCTCTAAGGAGGTTTTACCCTCTTGCATTCTTTGCTCCCTTGCAACAGAATACTTCGCCTCTCTTTTCAATTCCAGCTTCCAGACCTAATTCCTTTATGCTCCCTCCAACCTTTGAGAATTGACCTCAGTGGGATATTCTAACATTCAATACTGTGAACTGGAGGATTATAATCAATCTATAGATGGTAAGAACTGAAAATTCTCTTAGAGATTAGCTATAGGATGGTTCTCAAACTTGATTGGGCTTCTGCATTGTCCAGAGATCCTATTAAACATAGATTATTGGGCCCATGTTCAGTGTTTCTGATTCAGTTGATCTAGGGTGAGATTGGATCATTTGTATTTCTAACCAGGTTCCAGGTGAGGGAGGTGGTACTTGTGGACCACACTTTGAGAACCAGTTGAGCTATTTCAAATCCAGAAAGATGATGCTGTGGAAGTGCTACACTCAATATGCCAGCAAATTTGGAAAACTCAGCAGTGGCCACAGGACTGGAAAAGGTCAGTTTTCATTCCAATCCCAAGAAAGGCAATGCCAAAAAATGCTCAAATTGCACTCATCTCACACGCTAGTAAAGTAATGCTCAAAATTCTCCAAGCCAGGCTTCAGCAATATGTGAACTGAGAATTTACAGATGTTCAAGTTGGTTTTGGAAAAGGCAGAAGAACCAGAGATCAAATTGCCAATATCCAATGGATCATTGAAAAAGGAATAGAGTTCCAGAAAAACATCTATTTCTGCTTTATTGACTACGCCAAAGCCTTCAGCTGTGTGGATCACAATAAACTGTGGAAAATTCTGAAGGAGACGGGAATACCAGACCACCTGACCTGTCTCTTGAGAAACCTGTATGCAGGTCAGGAAGCAACAGTTAGAACTGGACATGGAACAACAGACTGGTTCCAAATAGGAAAAGGAGTATGTCAAGGCTGTATATTGTCACCCTGCTTATTTAACTTATATGCAGAGTACATCATGAGAAACGCTGGGCTGGAGGAAGCACAAGCTGGAATCAAGATTGCCAGGAGAAATATCAATAACCTCAGGTATGCAGATGACACCACCCTTATGGCAGAAAGTGAAGAGGAACTAAAAAGCCTCTTGATGAAAGTGAAAGAGGAGAGTGAAAAAGTTGGCTTAAAACTCAACATTCAGAAAACTAAGATCATGGCATCTGGTCCCATCACCTCATGGGAAATAGATGGGGAGACAGTGGAAACAGGGTCAGACTTTATTTTTTGAGGCTCCAAAATCACTGCAGATGGTGACTGCAGCCATGAAATTAAAAGACACTTACTCCTTGGAAGGAAAGTTATGACCAACCTAGATAGCATATTAAAAAGCAGAGACATTACTTTGCCAACAAATGTCTGTCTGGTCAAGGCTATGGTTTTTCCAGTGGTCATGTATGGATGTGAGAGTTGGACTGTGAGGAAAGCTGAGAGCTGAAAAATTGATGCTTTTAACTGTGGTATTGGAGAAGACTCTTGAGAGTCCCTTGGACTGCAAGGAGATCCAACCAGTCCATCCTGAAGGAGATCAGTCCTGGGTGTTCATTGGAAGGACTGATGCTGAAGCTGAAACTCCAATACTTTGGCCACCTCGTGCGAAGAGTTGACTCATTGGAAAAGACCCTGATGCTGGGAGGGATTGGGGGCAGGAGGAGAAGGGGATGACAGAGGATGAGATGGCTGGATGGCATCACCAACTTGATGGGCATGAGTTTGAGTAAACTCCGGGAGTTGGTGATGGACAGGGAGGCCTGGCGTGCTGCAATTCATGGGGTTGCAAAGAGTCGGACACGACTGAGCTGACTGAACTGAACTAAACTGAACCAGTGATTTAAGATTTCACTGCTCTTCCACTGCCTCACTTGCTATTTTTTTGAAGAAATGCTTACAGAACACTTTCACTGTATCAGACAATTAAGTCATTTAAAATTGTCACAGCATTCCTACAATTTTATACTGTTCTTATTCCCATTTTACAGATGAGGAAACTGAGAAAGACAGATAAAATAATTTATCCAAGTTTATCAGGCCAGTAAGTGGCAATCTGGTCTCCAAATTAGCAGGCAGTCTCCAGATTTGGGCTTTTCACCCAGATGGTTTCCTGGCTAAGTGTTAATAGAATAAACAGAGTGTAATGCAAGAATGCAGGAGGGAGTAATTCATTTAATCAAGAAAGATGATGTAGAAAAGAATTTGAGAATATTGAAAGCATTTTCACTGGGTCATAAATAAATAGTAGAATTCTGGCAAGCCAAAATGGTAGGAAGACTGCTCCAGGGTCAGGAAGAATCAGGCAATGTGACACAATAAAGGAAAGTGCATAAAGTTCTCTGGCAATGAGGAGTCTGGCTTGATTGGACTTGAGTTTGCCTAGAGATGCTGAGTAAGAAATAGGATAATAAATAATTGAGGGACCAGATTAAAAAGGACCTTGAATGAATAGTGAAGATTTTAGATTTAATTTTTTCTGTTTTAAGAGGGACAAAGGGGAGTTCTTGAAGTGCTGTAAGCAGCATGATTCAATTTCCTTTGGTATCAATGTGGAGAATGGATGGAGGAAGAGAATATTAATTAGAAAGTTGTCCAAGACTTCAGTCTAGGGAGGATGGTGGCCTGGACCCTGGTAACAAGAAGGAAAATGGGGCTGAGAGGGGCTGGATTTGAGAGTTATTAAAAAGGTGAAATTACGGAATTTCCAACATTGATTAAATAGTAATAGATCACTTGGAAAGAAGGGAAGAAATTGAGGCTAAAGCAGAGGAATGTTTACTGGACAGTTACATGGGTTCCACACACTGTAACAAGTACTGGAAACACATGGATAAATAAAACACAGGCCTATGCCTGCTCAGTTGAAAGTCCCTGTGGCAACATCAATAATCCCTCCTTCAGTTAAAAACACATTGGGATGTTTCATGTTGCAGGGTGCAGTTCTCCATGCTGAAGCTTGGTTGGCCTAAACATAGTTTTGGATTCAGGAGGCCAGTTTCCCATCAGGAAGAATGGAATTAACCAGCCACAGTAAGCACATCCTGCAGAAGACAAATGCCTCACCAGCAACAGCACTTTCGGCGGGTAAATAGATCTGGCATTTAGGCACCTAGTGCTCCTTGCGCACTAATAAGTCTAACTTGCGGCCCAGAAATCATTAGAGGAGTGAGAGCTTTTAATGAGCTCTAGGAGAAAGAATAGAGTTAAAGAAAAAAAAAAAAAAAGCATTACTTGCAGTTAAGCTGCACTGAGGATGCTAATGTTAAAATTTATAAGAGAAGTGCTTGAGGAAGGCCTGAATTGTTATAAAAGCTTGGCATAATTTCTCTTTCAGAAAAAAAAATTCATCACTCTTTCAAAAAAATCTACCCTGGAGTTTACTAAAACCTCATACTAGGTTTTATCCTGTACTTCTTTTCTTGCCCTTTCCCCCCAACAATGGTTAAGGATTAGGTTGAAGAAAAGGTAATGGGACCATGTGGTGAGTTGATAAACGTATCCACTGGCTTATTTTTCTGCAAAAGTGTGTCATAGAGGAACTTGGAGGATGGTCTCCCCAACCGTCTTACCAGCTAGCTAAGGGAAGTTGATTGTCATTCAACCTTTCACCTATTCATTTACTTAATTACTCCCTTAATAAACATTTTTTCATTCAACACTTTCAAGATGTCTGGTAATCTGGAGTGTGACGAGATTAATAAAACATCTTATGTTCCCAGGAAATTTACACCCCTACCTCACTTCCTTTCTTAGGTAGTGAAACTAGCGTTAGCTGGGTTTGAGTTCTGGGTGTACCAGTTATTTGTACTTCCCATATGTAGGTTAACCATACAATACATTGTCCACAGTGAGCAAAGGAGTTACCACTAACTTGCTTTTATTATCCACTGCTATGGAATATATCACCCTAAAATTTAGAGATTTAAAACAGAAATTAAGTAGCTGTCATGATTCTCTGTGTTATCCAGGATTGCCTGGACAATTCTCACTTGTGATATTTTGTGTGGTTGTTGTCTGGGGTTGTGTCATCTGAAGATTCATCTGGGCTGAATGTCCAAGATGATACTCCCATACGTCTGGTAACTGGTGCTCGGTGTTGACAGGAGTTCCACTGAATTGTCAACCCAAGCACATACACGTGGCCTCCGTATGGCATGGCTGTTTTACTGCATGGTGGCTCGGTTCTGAGACAGGACTTCTGCACAAATGAGTATTTTACAACACATAGGTGATAACTGCAAGTCAACCCAAAAGTGATGCCTACAGTGGCAGAGGGTCACACCCACCACATTCTGTTGGCCAAAGAGGAAGTATGAATAGATTCTACCTCCACATGGAGGAACGGCACGTCCCGGAGGAAATGAATTGATGGGTGGCCCTCTGGGAGAGTAGCTACCTCAAAATTACACTAGGGAAGTGGTGTCACCCAGGACTGTCCCAAGGATTGTCATTCAACCTTAGTTACAGTCTCTTTATCTGTAAAGTAGGGTAATAATAATAATATAACTCATTGTCTTATGATAAGTGTTTAATAAAGCAATCTGGATAAAACTTGAAGCTATGTGTTCAGCACTGAGCAAACACTTGTAATATTGTCTTGGGTGGCCATTGCCCTAGTTTAGGCCCTTGTAATTTCTCACCCGATAGTTAATAATCATTCTTGCTGTTTCCATTTTCAATTCTTGTCTTTTAGATAGTTGGTAGTACATTTCACACAGCATCATTTCTATTACATTCCTCCTCTGCTCTGATACCTTCAGCAGGTCCTAACACTGTCCAGCAAAGTCCAAACTTCTTTGTCTCACATTTGAAGCTCTATATTTGCCCCAGACAAACTGACCAAGCCATGGTTGCTATGAACGGGTACCTCCTGCTCTCTCACTAGTTCCAGGCTGCTCTTTCTGCCAAGAATGTATTTTTCAAAGTCCTGCATGTTCAAATTCCCATCCTTCAAGGTGTATCTAAAAATGGAAAATGCTCCCACTGTCATCTGCCTCCCCATCTCCCCTGTACATGCCTTGAGGCACCTGGAACTTTCTATCTTGCATTATGATCTTTGGACTATATAGATGCTTCAATGGGCTGGAGGGAGGAAAAGAGGAAAGAGAGAGAGATTGAAGCGGATATTTCTGATCATGATTTTTATTTCCAGTTCTATCAACACTTGTTTCTATTTAAGCTAGGCTGTTTATTAAGTGTCTTGGATAAAGGAAATGACAGAAGAACAATGGTTTTCAGCCTAAATACTGGTAGTCAATAGAAATAATTCACGGCATTTACAATAGTGCTAGAATATATGAAGATAGGGAGGGTTTCCATCTATGAAATGAGAAAATAATTTCTCTAGGCTTTGTTGAGTGGAAAGGAGAACAGAAAATGTACAAAGGTGGAAGGAACTGTGTGACCCTAAATGAGGTACCAGAACTGGAAAGACTGTATAGCATGAGTGGAATCAATATTCCAGGAAGACTCAACTTCTTCCGAGTGAGCACTGTTCTTGTCCCATCTTGAGGGGCTTGGTCACGATACTTTCATTACTGTCCAAAGCACAGCCAGGATTTGCCTGTGGACTCTTCAGCTGGGTGAATAGCCATGTTTCCCTTAAACCTTTGCTTGGCCCCTGCACAATTTACCCTGTGAAACAACCACACTCACTGTCCTTGATTTCTTCTTTATCCATAAGAGAGAGGGTGGGCCCTGGTCACGGATGCATGGAGGAAGTATGGAGAGAAATGGCTCTGCCAGTGTGCTTTGGTGGAGCAGACAGATTCAACATGAGAACTGGGCTGAGCTGGGCCAATCTCAGGGCTGCATCATGGTTACTGTCATGAATAATAATAATAATAATATGTATATATATATATATATATATACACTTATGGAATGAAAACCTATCTCTGAAAACATAAGTGGCATTATTTGGGATTCTGCCTAAGAGAATTGTCTCTTTTCTCCCATTTGTTTGTATTGTGAAGGCTTTATTAATATTCATATAGGTCTATGGACATTTATCTGATGCTTTGGGTTAGAGTCCAATTCTACTTTGTTTCCTTTTTTCTCCAATTGTTTTCGCTTTGGCTATTGGAGTGAGCTCCTTCAGTCAGTTCCTATGTCCCTTTGACACACTCCCCCCAACCCTGACTTGCTGTTGTTTTGAGAGCTTCCTTACTTTCTGGCACAAGATGCTCCCAGCTTTTCTTGTGTATCCCTGTGTCAGTCCTAGAATAAGCCCTTTATCTAAGGAGCTCTGGCCTCTTACTGGATACTGGCTTTAAAAACCAAGATCTGGACTTTAAGAGGGCTTATTCTTTTGCTTTTTTATTTAGAAAACGAAGATCTTCCTAGAAGTCTTCTATTTCAATTTCATCAACTGGCAGGGAAAATAAAAATTTAGTTCCTTTACCTCCTATGGTGGAGGAGAGTATAACTGAAAATCAGTGCTAAATGAACTAAGCTACAAGGCTTGCCACCAAGAAAGAAAACCACCACATACGCAAAATTTTCAAGTCAGACTGCAGTGAGCACCTCCCTGGCTTACATGTAAATTTGAGGCATTTTATCATTGCAAAATTTTATGTTCCCATTTAACCTTTATAAGTGCAGACTTGTAACTGGCATAATAAAAATAAATATGGATTTTAGTCACTTATTATAATGATGACGATGATAGCCAATGTTTGTGAAATGCTTAGATAAGCCAGGGACTACATTAAATACTTGACATGCATTATCAGACTTGATTCTGAAAATAATCCCTAGGAGGTAGGTACAATTATCATGTTCAGATGAGGCAACTGAGGCTTAGAAATACTAGTGATTTGTCTAGAGCTAGCTGTTAGCAAGGGGTAGAGCTAAAACTTGTAACCAAGTAGTCGTTAACAAAAGTCTCAATTTCTCTTTTCCTGCCTTGGTCATCCTAAGGGAAGATGTTGTTTATAAGTGTATTGCATTACAGAATCTGTTAAAAAAAAAACCACATTGCCAAATATTCATGTGAAACACACAAAAGCTGTTAGATGGTCTACAGAGCACACGAGATCCGTATGTTTTCTGCCTCTCAAACCACAAGTGACTTGATCAATCAGAATTCAGTCAGTCTCTGCTCACACAGCAGAGTGGTTTGTTTGTGAAACTTGTAGGAAAACTCAGGCCTCAACTCCAGTGGAAGATAATATGGCAATTCAGAAACAGCATAAAGTGATTTGTAAACATGAAGGATGAATTAGTGACTATCAGTTAGTGACTAAAATGAGGTTACACCCATCACAAAATTGTTCACAAACAGCACAGCATATGATAAAAGTAAAACATTTAAAGAAGTTGTGCAGAGAATATAAGCAGGTGGAAGAGGAAAACAACTTATTTCACACGTGACTTTCACTGAGTACTTCTCTAACTTTGGGAGAGCTGCTCCAGATTTTGTACATTTGGTTTCAGGCTTAACTGAAACCAGCACCTGTGGGGCACCCACATCACTTGTCCTGGTGGTCCAGCATCACGTGGTAAAACAATTGTGTAAATGAGCATGCTCCTGATTTAGCAATCTGAGTTTGAATCCTGGCCTGACCTCTGGGATCAGTTACTCACTCAGTGAAATAAGATATTTAAGCCAAGATCTCAAGTTTGACATGATTTTAAGACTCATACAGGTCATTTTCTACCCAATTAATGCTTGTCTCTTTCACACTTGACTCTCCCTGAAGTTCTAATTAAATCTTATTTACTATAATCTGTTATTACTTAGATTCATAAACAGGACCCTAAGTCTAATGCCTCCTCATTCTATCACTAGGATAACCATATACCATCTCTGATATGGTAATATGGAATATGGAGTGAATATTGGAAGTAGGAGATGGGATATGTTGACAGAAGCTGAGTGAATGGAGATGGTGAAGCAAGTAAGATGGGGTCTACGATAGTCCAAAAGATATTGTCTTCTTAATTACATTTCTGTTTAATATCTTTAAAGATGTTCCATTAGAAGGGAAAATGAGGGAAGCAGAAAGAGAACAAGGAATGGAATTGCTATCATTTATTGAAATCCTTAGATTTGTATGATTCATGCTGGATGTTTCCAAACATCTTAGTATTTTCTTATCTTATTGACAAAACAAGTCTATAATCTGACACCTTTGTCTGCTACACTTTTTAACAAGGGCATTAAGAGTAAAGATAGTTAAATGCCTTTTGACACCTCCCCCAGTGATTCTCAAACCAAAGTTTAAATGACTACAAGGTCCGTTTTTTCTTCTACCAAACCATAATTCTACATTAGATAGAAAAAAATAATCAAATTTCTTAGTATTACACTTAAGACTCCCTACACTGCTGAAGAACTGGGATTAAAATGAGGAACCAAACATCATCATCCTCAAATAACTTTATTTTTTTAAATATAAAAGTGTACCAGCTCCTCATTCCTTCCTTAATTCATTCCTTAATTTCACTATGAGTTTCACTTTAACTTATAGTGAAATAAATGTCACCTTTCCTTTGTTTTTCCTAACATTACAAAAGCCTTGACACTTGAGCAATGCAAATTTGAACTTCATGGGTCCACTTACGCCTAGATTTTTTTCAGTAGGAAATACCATGACTACTACACGATCTGAGGTTGGTTGCATCTACAAATATGGAACCATAGGTATAGAGGAATCATGTGTAGAGAGGGCCGACTATAAATTACATGAAAATTCTCAGCTGCACAGTGTCAATGTTCCAAACTATGTGTTATTCAAGGCCCCACTGTGTATATAAAAATTGCGATATAACTGACATATAACATTATATTAGTTTTAGGTGTACTATATAATAATTTGATATTTGTATATATTGAGAAATTAACACCACAATAAATTTTGTTAACAGTTGTTGTCACACATTGCAGGTTTTAAAGAACAAATTTATAGTTTAAAGTTTTGAAGTACGGCAGCCATGTATTAGGAGTTTCATATCATCATTGCCAAGGAAAGAAACTCGCAATTTGCAGTAGAATTACATGGAACTGACTCTTTCCCAGGAGCCCAGCTGCATCCTTTTCAGTCCTCCCGATTCACAACTGTCATCCTCCCTGGAAATGTCCAGAACTAGGAGAGTCTGAAATTTTCAGGGATTCATGCATATTGAATCTCAGCCAACACCACAGCAGGAATGACCAGGTTATTCTTTTTTTTTTTTTTTCCATTTATTTTTATTAGTTGGAGGCTAATTACTTTACAATATTGTAGTGGTTTTTGCCATACATTAACATGAATCAGCCATGGATTTACATGTGTTCCCCATCCCGATCCCCCCTCCCACCTCCCTCCCCACCCCATCCCTCTGGGTCTTCCCAGTGCACCAGCCCCGAGCACTTCTTGAGACGACAATCCCAGTTTCTTCTTAACCTCAAGGCTTCTGACTCAGTCACGGAGTCAGTCTTTTAATTTCCTCCTCTGCCTGCATCATCTTTCTCCAAAGAGGCTGAGCACCTCTTTGGAGAATACAGGAGCTAATTCGTTCTTTCCATGGATCAAAATTATCTGGGCAAGTTCAGTTGACAATGTAGGAATGGCAGTGAAAGATAATAACCAAGGGTACTGGGTTGTAATAAAATAGGAAAATTGAGTGAAAAGAGCACCTAATAAGTAGAAATGTGGAATAACCCTCTAAATGAGGTTGACAGCACCTTTTTTTCTGGAGTCAAAACAGAAGAGAACAAATCACGGAAGACTCTCTGTGTCAGGCAGTCCCTGAATGCCATGCTGATAAAGGTGCTGACCTCTGGTTTCCCTGATTTCTGTGCTTCCAACCTCTACTGCTTCACAGAAAAGAGAGAGGTGTCACTTAATGATAATACTGAATGCCGACCTTTCCCAGAAAAAGAATCTCAGACGCTTATTAATTTTAAAACATGGGGTAACTGCAGTGCGTCAGCTGAAATTTGAACCTGAAGATCAAACATCAAATTTTAGTGCTGTGACAGGAAGTCCCTTTAGATGTGTGCAAGTTCAATGTATGTTTAATAAGAGAACAACACGCTCTCACATCAGTGCTCAGATTTTCAAGTTTCACTGGCAGAAATATTTGTTAAAATCTCAATCGCATAATTTGCTTTGGCTGTCATTTTCATGACACTACTACACTAAAAACAGTATTAGGCAATGAATTTTGAATTTAAAAGGTAACATGCATGTCTATATTGTGTATTAAGCTTTCTAAATGGTGTATGTACCTATTAGATACACCATTTTAGATTAGAAAGTTTAATTTATCTATTAAACTTTATAAATGGGGTAAATGGAGCCATATTTGTTTTTACCGGGGGAGGACTAAAGTATATAAAGAGTATTGGGTATGCTATGTGAAGATTATTTTGGTCTGAGAGATAGGAGTATTTTATTCTAATCCATGCTGGGAGAAAGTTCTCCCAATTTGTAAAATTGGGCTCTGTCATCTAATAGCATGCTGTAGGCAGAAGAACAGTCCTCCAAAGATGTCCATGTCATAATTTAAGGATCTGTGAATATGTTGGTGCTTGGTGCATGCTAAGTCGCTTCATAGGTTACATGAACATGGAATTAAAGTTGCAGACAGAATTAAGATTGCTGATCAACTGATTTTCAGATGGGCAGATTATCCTGGATTATCCAGGTGTGTCCATGTAAGAGTTCTTATAGGTAAAAGAGAGAGACAGAAGAGAGAGAGAACCAAAGAGGGGGCAACATGAGAATGACTCTGCCCCAGCTTGGCTGGCTTTGAAAATGGAGAAAAGAGCCATGTATCAAGGAATGTACACAGCCTGGAGAAGCTGGAGAGGGCGAGGACAGAGGTTCTCCTCCCAGAGCCACCAGAAGGCACACAGACTGTCTAACGCGTTGATGTCAGCCCATGCTTCTCATTTCATGCTTCCTCCCTCCAGAACAGTAAGACAGTGTATTTGGGTTGTTTTAAGCCATTAAGTTTGTGGTGATTTGTTACAGCAGCAACATAGAGCCCTTTGAACACCAATTGTGCTGCATCTGATATTAAGTTTTCTGAAGGAAGATCTGGAAATCTTACCTTTCACCATTTGAGTTATATATATATATATGTGTGTGTGTGTGTGTGTGTGTGTGTGTGTGTGTGTGTGTGTGTATATATGTATTGACTGGCAGATATATACTCACAAAAGTTAAATGTCAAACTGTGCAATCAAGGAAATGCACATAGCCTTCAATCTAGGGGAAGCAAATTTAACTTCAGGTAGGCAGGCAGTTAGGGCTTAGCAGCAAAGTGGCATCTCTTTGATGGTCTTCTCTAAAGAAGCAAGCCTTGTGTGGGTATCCTGACAGCACTGGATAGGAGCAACAGAGTACAAAGGAGAAGGGAGGATTTCCCCAATTTATTACATATCATTAGTAAATAACCACTGATTTACATATTGCTTTCCAGATCTTATGTTCCTAATTACTTCCTTTGGTTTCATTGTATTGGCTAATAATGCCTTCAATGTCATGTTAAATAATACAGGAGATCTTGGGCATCCTTGTCTTTTTTCTAACTTCAGTGGGAAAAATGACAGTGGAAAAAAAAAAGCAAAACGTGTATTGTTTTCCATTGTGTAGAGTGTTGATTTGGGGCCTAAGGTAAGTAATACTATGTTAAGGGTATATCCATCAATTGTATTTTATGTAATGTTTTAATATGAGTGGGTTGTAAATTTTGTCAAATACATTTCTGATCAAAGGGGATAATGCATAACTTTTCTGTATAGCACAATATGGTGGGCTACACTAATTGATTTCTAATGGGCTTTATATTTTAGGAATATGATAGAGGACAAATAAACAAGTAAAAAGCATGGTGGACCAAATAGTGACTGATTCTGGGAATGGAGGTGGACTATGGCTTGCAGGTGGGGAAAAGTAGGGATGCAAATACTATATGTGAAATAAATGTAAAATGTATTTATTCCTTTTTTATTCAGGAAATTTTTGAGCATCCACATTTTTGGCAGGAGAGAGTTACAAACCATCCTTCCATGCAGGAATATTCTCGATAATCAAAATTTGCCATCCTTTTCTATTGTACTTGAAGATACGTTCAGGATAGCTGGAGGCAAGATTAACTGATCAGGTAAGTCACATGCCTTTAAAGATGGGGAAGACTAACTATGGAGGACAGTATTGGATGTTACTTGAAAAGTTAGAAACAGAGTTGACATAAGATCCAGCAATCCTACTTCTGGGCAAATATCTGGAAAAGATGAAAACTCTAATTCAAAAAGATGCATACATCCCAATGTAAATAAACAAATAGCAGCATTATTTATAATAGCCAAGACATGGAAGCAGCCTAAGTGTCCATAGACAGATAAATGGATAAAGAAAATGTGGTGTATATATATATACATATAATGGGATGTTACTCAGTCATGAAAAATAATGAAATAATGCCATTTGCAGCAGCATAGACAGACCTAGAGATCATCATACTAAGTGAAGTAAGTCAGATACAGAAAGATAGATATCATATGGTACTACTTACATGTGAAATCTAAATATTGACACAAAAGGAAAATAAATAATTTTGTAAATAATTACGAAACAGAAATAGGCTCATAGACAGAAAACAAATGTATGGTTACCAAAGGGGAGAGCTGGGATAAGGGATAAATTAGGAGTTTGGGATTAAAAGATACACACTACTATATATTACAATACACGTAAACAACAAGGGCCTACTGTATAGCACAGGGAACTATTTTCAACACCAAAATGGAAAAAAATCTGAAAAAAAATTCATGTAACTGAATTAGTTTGCTGATTGTAAATCAACTATATGTTCAGTCACTCAATGGTGTCTGAGTCTTTGTAATGAATGGACTGTAGCCCACCAGTCTCCTCTAGCACACAATGAGAAAAAAACATACCAAAAACTATACTTCACTAAAATGTTGTTTGTTAAAAAATAAAAGACAGTGTAGGCTACATTCATTGTTGTTGCTTAATAAAAACAAATTAGTTACATTTTACTCTTTCCTTCTTCACATCTCTTAGTGTCTGTTCTGGGGCTGTGAAAGACATTTGCTTCGATCACTGTACTCTTCTGTTGTATGCATTTTTTAGGGGGAGAAGGAAAGAATCATTATCAGTCTCCTAAATCTACTGAGCACTTTTCCACAAATCCAGCTTCCACAGAAGGTTCATAGGCACCTATCTTCAGTGATTTGTGAGCTGCTGACACTAGACTGCAGGCTGAAAGTGGACGGCAATAACTTGGTTCTATTTGCCTTAAAGGAGAACAACACAAAAGCTCTTCCTGGTCAGTTGGCCATGGTCATGGTTGTCCCTTTCTAAAAAGATAAAGCCAACCTGTACCTTCACTTAATGCCATCCCCAAAGATAAGCAAGTCATTTTTCTCACATTTTTCAGTAAGTAGCACCAAAATAATTTATTTTCTGTATTGGATTCAGAAAACCTTGGCATTCAGGAACAGTGGAGCAGTGGTATTCCCAAGCTAAACCTGACATCTGGCTTCATCATTTTGAATTATCTTGCCTTATTATTGGTTAAATTGCTCTCCAACTCTTTCTTCAGCAAAAAGGACTGAAAGTATGACCTCGACTCCTGCCCATCTTTATTATCCCTCTCACATCTAAGACCCAGAACAGAAGAGTATGGCAGCTCAGTTAAATTTTTTTCTTTTCAATTTCTACATTAAAATTGCAAATGGCTAGCAGCACCTCATAAATCAGGTCCCAACTTTCCACTATAAAGGTCATGAAAAAAGAGGGGGGAAAAACATTAGATAAACTGGACAGAAGAAACTATACCGTTCTAGCTTACTCTGCCTCATGCATCTTCCACTGTGTACCTCTTATAAAAGACAACCTGGTCAAAAATGTGGGCAACTCTTTGTTTCAAGATTTGTGCCAACTAGAATTGTGACCAGCTACCTCTCTGATATATTTATTAGTCCTCATTGTTTATGAAGTATCAACTGTGTGCCATGTATTCTAGGTCATGCAGATAAAGTCATTAATAAGACAAAAATCAATCATGACTTTATGGAGGTTGCATTCTAATTGTGGGATAAGACAACAAATAAACAAGATAGTATCAATACTGGGGGAACAAAGATGGTAAGGAGAAGAGGAAATGCCAGGTATTAGTCTTTTTATGTAGTGATATAATCGGATCCCTTAGGGTGTGATTCCCAGGGAATTCTCGTAATAAAGATGTTTCTGGAAGATGGTTCAGACTATCAATGATCCTTGAGGTGGGAGGTTGGTTGGCATGTTCAGGAAGAGCAATGAGGAGGCCAGTGTGGCTAGAGCAATGATCAAGGGCAAGGTTGGTAGGACTGAGATCTAAGAAGTACAGGCAGCTGAATAGTAGCATGGGATAGAGCTCACTGTAAGGACTTGACTTTGAATGAGATGAGAAGTCCCTGGGTAATGTTGAGTAGGATGCTACAATTCCACGTATATTTGAAAACAGTTACTCCCAGCTGCTGAGTTATGAAGAAACAGTAGAGAGCTGGCAAGAGCGGGCCAGCCAGGGAGTTGTTCTCAGGGAAAGAATTACGGTAGCTAGAGTAGTAGGCATGGTAGTGAGAAGGTTGCAAGCTCCGGGAATATACTAAGGGTTAGGCAGGCAGGCTTTGCTGATAAGTTGCATGTAGATTGTGAAAGAAAGAAAAAAGAAGTCAAGGACATTTAAGGAATTTTGCTTGAGCAACCAGAAAGAATGAAAATGTCATTGTCACAGACTGAATTGTGTCTTCTTGAAATTAATGTTTGAAAGCCTTAACTTAACCCATAAGTGACTGCATTGGAACTAGTGCCTTTAATCAGGTTAAACATATGAGATCATAAGGGTGGAGCCCTGATCCCATAAAACTGGTATCCTTTCAAAAAAGGCAAAGACTCTGGAGCTCCTTATTTTTCTGTCATGTGTGGATGCCGCAAGGATGTGGCTGTTTGCAAGCCAGGAAGAATATCCTCACCAGAAATGAATCAGCTGGCACTTTGATCTTGGACTTCCCACCCTCTAGAACTGTGAGGAATAGACTTCTGTTAAGTCATCCAATCTATGGTATTTTGTTATGGCAACCTGAGCAGACTTCTTACGTCATTAACCAAGAAGCAGAAAAGTTTTAGGGTCAGAGATGAGGGAGAAAATAGTCATTCCTGTTATGGAAATAGTCATTCCTGTTATGGATGCAGATAGTTTGTTATGCTTGTTGGCTATCAAAATAAAGATATTGTACAGGCAGTTGGATTAATGAATCTGCCATTCAGGGGAGCACTCAGGGTAGATATAAATGTGTATATGTGTATAAATTATATTTAAATCCTGTGCTGTGCTCAGTCATCCAGTCATGTTCAACTTGTGTCCCCATGGACTGTAGCCCATCAGGCTCCTCTGTTCATGGGGATTCTCCAGGCAAGAATACTAGTGTGGGTTGCCATGCCCTCCTCCAGGGATCTTTCCAATCCAGGGATCAAACCCAGGTCTCTTGCATTGCAGGTGGATTTCTTTACCCACTGAGCCACCAGGGAAGCCCTTAACCTCGAGACTGGTGATACTAGAGATGAGTGTACATGGAGAAGAGTAAAAGTCTATGCCCTGAGCCCAGACTACTCCAGTACTGAGAAGTCAGGGATATGACGGCAAATGTGACGGGGATTGAGAGGGATGGACAACCTGAGAAGAGAACTGAGCAGGTGGAGTTTTCTCAAAGGCAATTAAGAAGCATTTCAAAAGGGAGACCCAGACCAGTTGTGTCAGATGCTCCGTGTGTCAGGCGAGATGAGGCTAAGAATTGATTAGTGGATTGACCATTGTGGAGGAAGGTCATGGGTAAGTTGTCATGAATTGTTTTAGAACAGTGATGGGCATGGCAGTCTGATTGAAGTGCATGAAGAGCATGGAATAGGGGTTGAAGATAGACCACATAGATTGCTAGTTTAAGGTCAGTGTGTAGATGTCAAAGTCTATTAGAGGTGGCCCCTAGCCATCCTGGAGCTAGATGTCTAGTGAGTTAGAGTATGCTGAAAATGACAGACTTTAATAAAATCCGTTCATTTAAAGTACAAAAGCAAAAAGAAGAAACAGGTAATAGAACCAGGAGGAAGCCACCGTGCCCTCCTCCTATGTGTAGATGGGTTCCATTAGGTGAATACCTGCTATACTTGGGAAACTGCGCTGAGGTTAGCGAAGTTCCAGTGCGCTAACATCCCACACACAGTGTGGATGCAGTGTCAGTGCGCTGGCAAAACACACACCCTTCTCGTAGGCAAAGGGTGATACTTGATGGCTCTCGAAACCTCATCTCATTTGAGTACAGAGGGCAGCTTATACATGGAGTCTATGAAAAAATAATAGTGAATATGAATGAGGAGAATATTCTGAACTTTAAGAGAAAAATATCAGAGAATTATCCACTGCAGAAATAGAATAAAATTTTTGGACTCTGTTGGAATCCTCAATATAGAATGCAGAGAGAAAGCTCTGAGGCAGGTGCAGAATGCCATTAGGTGGAAATGGGCTTACTGGGAACTCTAAGAGAATAAATTGCAAAGGGAAGATTAGAGGATGTAAAGGACCACAGGAAATGAGGATGGAATGAAGTTAAAATCTATTGTGGAGAAAATGAAAGCCAAATTTAAAATATAGAATATCAGAGCAAATATGTGGAAGATAACGATTGATAAGCTTTCAAGAACTCTTGAAGAAAAAGACAAATGAATAAAAGAAAGGGCACTTGGCACTGAGGACTAAGATTAAACATTCAGCATGGTTAAGACTCTGAAACACTAACTACCAAAATCTTAACTTAAGAATATCTTCCTGAGCTGAATGCTTTCCCCCAGTATTTGGACTGAGAAAGGTTTGATCAAAATTGACACAAAGGAATCATTCTAAATTTTTGAATTACAAAGTTATATAAGATTATTATGATAGACATTAATTAAGCAAGAATAATATTGTCCCAGAAATTGATACATAGACTTAGAGCAATGGAATATAAAAAATCACCCAGAAAAGATACATAATTGTTCAGAAAAGAGATGTATGAAAGAGGAGGCATTAAAACAAATGGAAAAATAGTACACTATTCAATAAATATGTAATATGATATTCTACCTCATGTGATACACTCACAAAAAAAAAAAATTCTAGGTGAATTAAAGGCTTAATATACAAAGTAAACCTTTAAAAACTTCCAAAAAATATTATGATGTTACAAAGGAAATATCTTAAATGAGACTCCACAGAACCCAAATCATTAAAGGAAAAAGATGCATTGATTATTTTCAAATTTTATACACTTTGCCAACAAAGACATAAAAATGACAAGCAGTGGACTTGGAGAAGATTTTAGTAACTGATAAAGATTTTGTATCTGGAATAAAAAGTAGAATAACTCCTCCTAACCATAAGAAAAAAGCAATCAAAAAGAAAAATTTACATAGGTGAGAAGGTAATAAACAGGTAAAACACACCCTAAAGGCTAAGAAAGAAACTGGAAAAAAGGCCAACCTTGTTGGTAAACAAGGAAGGGAAAATAAAGCCTACAATGAGATACATGTTCATGCAACATGTTGGCAAAAATGAAACTTTCTGGCCAAATCAAGCTTTAGCAGGGATGGGAACGAAGTTGGAAATTCCAGTTGCTGGTGAGAATGTAAATTGAGGCTGTCGTTTGGGGAAGAATTAGGCACTATCTAGTGAAACAAAAGTCTATGGAAAGGTCTATCTAGAGCTCAGTAATTCCATTCCAAGATTCTGACTCTGGATAGATACCCTTTTACAAATGTGTACAAGAATCTTTACATGAGTGCCGTAAAAGCATGTTATATGTAATAGCAAAAAGTTGGAAAGAACCTAATTGTCCATTTATAGGAAATCGGATTGCAGTCTACGCAATACCACTTTTAAATTATTCAAGTGAAGATGCATATATCATTATAGGCAATCTCAGAACATAACATTGAGTGAAACAAGTAAATTTCAAAATAGTCTATGGAATATATCACTTTCATAAGGCTTAAAAACATGCAAAATACCACTATATGTAGTTTGTGGATATGTATAAACATATATGCATGCACACACATATACACCTATATGTGCAGTAAAGTGTATATGTAGCAACAATTCTTAAATGTAGGCAAAGATCAACACTAAATTCAGGATAGCAGTCGACTTGGGTGGTCACGGAGCTTTATTTGTCTTCATAAAGGTTTATTTCATAAACTAGGGGAAGAGTATATTGGTGGTTTTATGATGGATTATACTACAGTCCATGGGGTCACAAGAGTGGGACATGACTTAGTGACTAATACTACCACTACCATACCATTTGCAAGCACAAGATATTTAATATAAAAATACATGACTAGAATAATAATACTAATTTAGAATTCCAGATTACTTTTACAAACATTGTGAAATATGTATTGTAGGGGATGTGATAATGGTGAAAGTGAATGAAATGTACTGAGCTCTATATTTTATTTTTTAGAAATAAATTATAACATTTCATTTGCCACCAATAACTAAAGAAATAGAGTTTAAGAGGGTTTTTTTTTAAAGAAAAAAAACTTAGTAATTTCCATATGTAGAATTACAAAAACATGACATACAAACTTTCCAAAACACTGTGAAAATGAAAGCAAAAGAAACTTTGTTCTTATAGAAAATGACATAAAAGAACAGAGAAGTAGAAAAAAACTCCAAAAAGCACAACAAGTAATAGCAGAAATATCAATCACAGTGGCTGACTAGAAAATCATTTAACTGGAATACCCAGTGCTTCACTTGTTTGGATTAAAATTTTTGGGAGAGAGGGGATTTAGAAATCTTAACCTCAAAACATGCTTTATAAAACAGAAGTAGAAATATAATATTTTACACATGAAACTTTTAATTATATAAACCAAATTGCCTGAATATAAAGAAAATTTTAATTTGTTTTAATTTTAATTCTTTAAATTTCTTTAAGTTTTGAAATAGTTTTATATGTTCTAGTGCATATGGCATAGTATAAATTTAAGATTTCAAAAGAAAAACAAATTTAAGAAAAAATATTTGTCTTAGAAAAACTTGTATTTCACCTTAATATAACTTGCCAATCATTGAAGAATGTGTGAAGTATCTGTCATTGCTTTGTTGCTGGGTTGATCCAAATATAGGTGAAAAAATAAATTTTAGTAATAAAAAACATAAATGCAGCTTGCACTTGTCAATATTTAATGACAAAATAACAGAACTTCTAATTCTCTTTAAAAAAGGTAATTTAGCATAATGCAATAATATTAAAATAATATGTTTAATAAAAAGCAATGAAAAGTAAGCAGTGAAAAAATAGCTTATCAGAATGATAGTTTGACAGGCAGTAAAACAATAGTTAAGATCATAAACACAAGAGCTGGTATGTTGTGTTTGAGTCTCAGCTCTGGTATTTACTAGTTTATAACTTAAGCAACCCCATGAACCTTGAGAACACCATGAACAGTACGAAAAGGCAAAATGATAGGACACTGAAAGATGAAGTCCCCAGGTCAGTAGGTGCCCAATATGCTACTGTAGATCAGTGGAGAAATATCTCCAGAAAGAATGAAGAGATGGCGCCAAAGAAAAAACAATGCCCAGTTGTGGATGTGACTAGTGATGGAAGTAAAGTCTGATGCTGTAAAGAGCAATATTGCATAGGAACCTGGAATGTTAGGTCCATGAATCAAGGCAAATTGGAAGTGGTCAAACAGGAGATGGCAAGAGTGAACACTGACATTTTAGGAATCAGCGAACTAAAATGGACTGGAATGAGTGAATTTAACTCAGATGACCATTACATCTACTCCTACGGGTAAGAGTCCCTTAGAAGAAATGGAGTAGCCATCACGGTCAACAAAAGAGTCTGAAATGCAGTACTTGGATGCAATCTTAAAATTGAGAATTATCTCTGTTCATTTCCAAGGCAAACCATTCAATACTATGGTAATCCAAGGCTATGCCCTGGTCGATAATGCTGAAGAAATTCAAGCTGAATGGATCTATGAAGACCTACAAGACCTTCTAGAACTAACACCCCCCAAAAAGATGTCCTTTTCATTATAGGGGACTGGAATGCAAAACTAGGAAGTCAAGAAATACCCAGAGTAACAGACAAATTTGGCCCTGGAGTACAGAATGAAGCAGGACAAAGGCTAATAGAGTTTTGCCAAGACAATGCATGTGTCATAGCAAACACCTTCTTCCAACAATACAAGAGAAGACTCTACACAAGGACATCACCAGATAGTCAATACCAAAATCAAATTGATTATATTCTTTGGGCCAAAGATGGAGAAGCTCTATACAGTCAGCAAAAACAAGACCAGGAACTGACTGTGGTTCAGATCATGAGCTCCTTATTTCCAAATTCAGACTTAAATTGAAGAAAGTGGGAAATACCACTAGACCATTCAGGTATGACCTAAATCAAATCCCTTATGATTATACAGTGGAAGTGATAAATAGATTCAAAGGATTAAGTCTGATAGAGAGAGTGCCTGAAAAACAATGGATGGAGGTTCGTGACATTGTACAGGAGGCAGGAATCACGACCATTCCCATGAAAAAGAAATGTGAAAAGTCCAAATGGTTGTCTAAGGAAGTCTTACAAATAGCTGTGAAAAGAAGTGAAAGGCAAAGGAGAAAAGGAAAGATATACTCATTTGAATGCCGAGTTCCAAAGAATAGCCAGGAGAGATAAGAAAGACTTCTCAGCAATCAATGCTAAGAAACAGGAAAACAATAGAATGGGAAAGTCTAGAGATCTTTTTGAGAAAATTAGAGATACCAAGGGAATATTCCATGCAAAGATGGGCACAAAAAAGCACAGAAATGGCATGGTCCTAACAGAAGCAGAAGATATTAAGAAGAGGTGGCAAGAATACACAGAAGAACTGTACAAAAAAGATCTTCATGTCTCAGATAATCACAAAGGTGTGATCACTCCTACAGAGCCAGACGTCCTGGAGTGCAAAGTCAAGTGGGCCTTAGGAAGCATCACTGTGAACAAAGCTAGTGGAGGTGATGGAATTCCAGTTGACCTATTTCAAATCCTAAGAGATGATGCTGTGAAAGTGTGGCACTCAATATTCCAGTGAATTTAGAAAACTCAGCAGTGGCCACAGGATGGGAAAAGGTCAGTTTTCATTCCGATCCCAAAGAAAGGCAATGACAAAGAAGGCTCAAGCTACCGCACAGTTGCACTCATCTCACACTCTAGCAAAGTAATGCTCAAAATTCTCCAATCCAAGCTTCAACAGTATGTGAACTGTGAACTTCCAGGTGTTCAAGTTGGATTTAGAAAAGGCAGAGAAACAAGAGATCAAATTACCAGCATCTGCTGGGTCATTGAAAAAGCAAGAGTTCCAGAAAAACATGTACTTCTGCTTTATTGACTATGCCAAAGTCTTTGACAGCATCGACCACCAAAAACTGCAAAATTCTTGAAGAGATGGGAATACCAGACCACCTCAGCTGCCTCCTGAGAAGTCTGTATGCAGGTCAAGAAGTAACAGTTAGAACAACAGACTGCTTCCAAATTGGGAAAGGAGTACATCAAGGCTGTATTTTGTCACCTGCTTATTTAACTTATATGCAGAGTACATTATGAGAAATGCTGGGCTGGATGAAGCACAAGCTGGAATCAAGATTTCTGGAAGAAATATCATATGCAGATGATACCACCCTTATGGCAGAAAGTGAAGAAGAACTCTTTAGTTCTTCTTTTGATGAGAGTGAAAGAGGAGAGTGACAAAGTTGGCTTAAAACTCAACATTCAGAAAACCAAGATCATGGCATCTGGTCCCATCACCTCATGGGAAATAGATGGGGAAACAGTGGAAACGGTGACAGACAATGTTGTTTTGGGGGCTCCAAAACCACTGCAGATGGTGACTGTAGCCATGAAATTAAAAGACACTTGTTCCTTGGAAGAAAAGTTATGACCAACCTAGACAGCATGTTAAAAAGCAGAGACATTACTTTGCCACCAAAGGTCCATCTAGTCAAAGCTATGGTTTTTCCAGTAGTCATTGATGGATGTGAGAGTTGGACTATAATGAAAGCTGAAGGATTGATGCTTTTGAACCGTGGTGTTGGAGAAGACTCTTGAGAGTCCCTTGGACTGCAAGGAGATCCAACCAGTCCATCTTAAAGGAGATTAATCCTGAGTATTCATTGGCAGGACTGATGCTAAAGCTGAAACTCCAGTACTTTGGACACCTCATGTGAAGAACTGACTCATTTGAAAAGACCCTGATGCTGGGAAAGATTGAAAGCTGGAGAAGAGGTTGACAGAGGATGAGATGGTTGGGTGGCATCACCAACTCAATGGACATGAGTCTGACTAAGCTTCGGGAGTTAGTGATGGACAGGGAACTCTGGCATGCTGCAGTCCATGGGTTTGCAAAGAGTCAGACATGACTGAACAACTGAACTGAACTTAACTTAGGCAAGCTGCTTAACTATTCTATGCCTGTAAAGCAGAGAATAAAAATTGAGGCCAGATGTAATATTTAAAATATTCATCCACTAGTTCAGTTCAGTTCAGTCACTCAGTTGTGTCTGACATTTTGTGATCCCATGAACCACAGCACGCCAGGCCTCCCTGTCCATCACCAACTCCCAGAGTCCACCCAAACCCCTGTCCATAGAGTCAGTGATGCCACCCAACCATCTCATCCTCTGTCATCCCTTTCTCCTCCTGCCCTCAATCTTTCTCAGCATCAGGGTCTTTTCCAATGAGTCAGCTCTTTCTGTGAGATGGCCAAAGTACTGGAGTTACAGCTTCAGCATCAGTCCTTCCAGTGAACACTCAGGACTGATCTACTTTAGGATGGACTGGTTGGATCTTCTTGCAGTCCAAGGGACCCTCTAGAGTCTTCTCCAACACCACAGTTCAAAAGCATCAATTCTTTGTCATTCAGCTTTCTTTATAATCCAACTCTCACATCACACACATATATGGAAAAACCATAGCCTTGACTAGATGGACCTTTGGTGGCAAAGTAATGTCTCTGCTTTTTAATATGCTGTCTAGGTTGGTCATAACTTTACTTCCAAGGAGTAAGCGTCTTTTAATTTCATGGCTGCAATCACCATCTGCAGTGATTTTGGAGCCCAGAAAAAGAAAATCAGCCACTGTTTCCACTGTTTCCCCATCTATTTGCCATGAAGTGATGGGACCGGATGCCATGATCTTAGTTTTATGAATGTTGAGCTTTAAGCCAACTTTTTCACTCTGCTCTTTCACTTTCATCAAGAGGCTCTTTAGTTCTTCTTCACTTTCTGCCATAAGGGTGGTGTCATCTGAATATCTTAGGTTGTTGATATTTCTCCCAGCAATCTTGATTCCAGCTTGTTCTTCCTCCAGCCCAGCGCGTCTCATGATGTAGTCTTCATGTAAGTTAAATAAGCAGGGTGACAATATACAGCCTTGATGTACTCCCTTCCCAATTTGGAAGCAGTCTGTTGTTCCATGTCCAGTTCTAACTGTTGCTTCCTGACCTGCATACAGGTTTCTCAAGAGGCAGGTCAGGTGGTCTGGTATTCCCATCTCTTCAAGAATTTTCCACCATTTATAGTGATCCACACAGTCAAAGTCTTTGGCATAGTCAATAAAGCAGAAATAAATGTTTTTCTGGAACTCTTGCTTTTTCAACAATCCCACAGATGTTGGCAATTTGATCTCTTGTTCCTTTGCCTTTTCTAAATCCCCAGCTTGAACATCTGGAAGTCCATGATTCACAGACTGTTGAAGCCTGGCTTAGAGAATTTTGAGCATTTCTTCGCTAGAGTGTGAGATGAGTGAAATTGTGCAGTAGTTTGAGCATTCTTTGGTATTTCCTTTTTTTGGGATTGAAATGAAAACTGACCTTTTCCCGTCCTGTGGCCACTGCTGAGTTTTCCAAATTTGCTGGCATATTTAGTGCAGTACTGTGACACAGCATCATCTTTCATGATTTGAAATAGCTCAACTGGAATTCCATCACCTCTACTAGCTTTGTTCTTACTGATTTTTCCTAAGGCCCACTTGACTTTGCATTCCAGGATGTCTGGCTCTAGGTGAGTGATCACACCATCATGATTATTTGGGTCGTGAATATCTTTTTTGTACAGTTCTTCTGTGTATTCTTGCCACTTCTTCTTAATATCTTCTGCTTCTTTAGGTCCCTACCATTTCTGTCCTTTATTGAGCCCATCTTTGCATGAAATGTTCCCTGGCATCTCTACTTTTCTTGAAGAGATCTCTAGCCTTTCCCATTCTATTGTTTTCCTCTGTTTCTTAGCATTGATTGCTGAGGAAGTCTTTCTTATCTCTCCTTGCTATTCTTTGGAACTCTGCGAATGGGTATATCTTTCCTTTTTTCCTTTGCTTTTTGCTTCCCTTCTTTTCACAGCTATTTGTAAGGCCTCCTCAGACAGCCATTTTTGCTTTTTTGCATTTCTTTTTCTTGGGGATGGCCTTGATTCCTGTCTCCTGTACAATGTCATGAACCTCCATCCACAGTTCATCAGGCACTCTATCAGATATAGTCCCTTAAATCTATTTCTCACTTCCACTGTATAGTCTTAAAAGATTTGATTTAGGTCATACCTGAATGGTCTAGTGGTTTTCTCCACTTTCTTCAATTTCAGTCTGAATCTGGCAATAAGGAGTTCATGATCTGAGCCACAGTCAGCTCCTGGTCTTGTTTTTGCTAGTAATATAACTTAAATCATCTTTCAATAAATGCATGCATTAAAATATATTTTCTTTTATTTTCTAAATTCACAGAATATAGCACTTACTAAATAATATGTCATAGATCCAATTCTTTATAAAATCATTTTGTTAATTTACCAAGCATTTGTTAATTTTTAGAAATTGTTTTTGTGGTGTTTTTGCTTAACTGAGATGTCACTAATTAAAAGAGATTCTAAGTCATAATTTGACACAGAATTTGCCTCAAAGTTTCCCAGCAGCCCCATTAAATTGATTATCTTATGGTCTTTGGTGCCCAGGGCTTTGCTGTAGCCAGAAGGTGGCTTGTAGTCATTTATGTGCCAGTATGTGAGCTGGGCTTCCCATGTAACGCTGCTGCTGCTGCTAAGTGATTTCAGTCATGTCCGACTCTGTGCAGCCCTATAGACAGCAGCCCACCAGCTAGTGGTGTAGAAACTGCCTACCAATGCAGAAGACATAAGAGATGTGGGTTCAATCCCTGGGTTTGGAAGATCCCCTGGAGGAGGGCATGGCAACTCACTCCAGTGTTCTTGCCTGGAGAATGCCATGAACAGGGGACATAGTCCGTAAAGTCACAAAGAGTTGGACATGACTGAAGTGACTTAGCAAGCACCCATCACCTGCATTTAGTAATGGAGGCCAGTATCTAAGAACTGGATTATAGCTGGGTATATTAACTATTTTATTTCAAAGGAAGAAAGCGAAAAGAGGGATTTCTGTAAGATTTTCTCCCTCAGGTGTACATGACTCAGTGCTCTGTCAACCTTGGTAAGGCAAACAAATCTGTTATATTAAACACCTCTATCAAACTGCTTGATGCATAATGTGCCTGTGCGTATTCAGTCTCTCAGGCATGCCCGAGTCTTTGACTTCAGCCTGCCAGATTTCTCTATCCATGGGATTTCTCAGGCCAGAAAACTGGAGTGGGTTACCATTTCCTTCTCCAGGGGATCTTCCAGACCCAGGGATTGAACCCGCATCTTCGGCGTCTTCTGCACTGGCAGATGGATTCTTTACCACTGAGTCACCCAGGAAGCCGGTTTGATATATTAATTTCTTGAAAACTCAGAATTACTATTGTGAACCCCTCTGATTATATTATGTGATATTACTGCTCATAGAACAGAATCTTGTGGCTAGAAGAGATCTTAGTAGCTGTCTAGAGCAATCCCTTCATTTTAAATATGGAGAAACAAGATTTGCCTTTACCAAGACATAAGCGTTTGATAGACTCTTTGTGGGTTTGCTGAGCTAATTCTGGATATCCTGTGCTATGACTTCTTTTAACGTGAAACAAATAAATTTCTCTGTGTTTATCAACCCATTCTTAACATTCTTCCCCCTTGTAGCCAGAAGTATTTCCATCTAATACAAAACTCTTTACATGTGATCTACTACAGCCTTGTCCTTTTACAAATGCAGCATTTTAAAGCCAAGAGAAATGAATTTTCTGAATGATACCTGACCTTCAACATCAATGCTTTAGCAATAGTTAGTAGTGTAACATCTTCAGAGTATTGTGAGAAAAATTGGGACTTTGAATTTTACATTTGACTAAGTAACCATTTAAAAATGAGGATGCAATGATAACACTCTTATGCATACAAAGGTTCTGAGAAATTTTACCCCATTCAGTCTCTTTGAAAGAGCCATTGAAGGTTATACCCTAGCAAGATAAAGTATAAATCTGGGAGTTAATAATAAAGTATATGAAATAGAAATAAACACACATTTTTATAAGATATGTTATAGCCCAACTTACTTATAAAAATATTTTTAAAACTCAAAAATTTAAAAGTGATGGTGGGAGATTAGAGCTGCTCAGGGAGAAATATATATATTGCTAAACTTTGAGCATGGTGAGGGAGAAGTGTGTGTGTGTAAGTCACTTCAGTCATGTCCAATTCTGTGTGACCCTATGGACTGTAGCCCGCCAGGTTCCTCTGTCCATGGGATTCTTTAGGTAAGAATACTGGAGTGGGTTGCCATGACCCTCTCCAGGGGATCTTCCACACTCAGGGATCAAACCCACCTCTCTTATGTCTCCTAAATTGTCAGGCAGGTTCTTTACCTCTAGCGCCACCTGGGAAGCCCAAATTTAAACATAGACATTGCTAAACCAGAGTTCAATCTCTCTAATTCAAGGTAGAAAGAAGTAAAACTATACACAGAAAGAATTTGGTAATTAGAAAGCATAAAATAAGGGAGAAAATTAAATCATAATACTTACATACACACATATTTATTATATACTATACTTAATATAAAATAAATTTTAATAAATTAAAATTGGTTAAACTCATTGGTCAAAAAGAATATTTAGATTGTTTTATGTTGTAATAAAAACAATAACAACAAATATATAACAGATTCATTTTCATCACTGATTTCTATAAGAGACATTCTTAATGGACAAACAAAACTGAAAAATGATGTTAATGTAAAAAAAATGAGGCAAATGTAAACCAGAAGAAATATAGAGTAGCAATTTTAGTAGAGTACAAGATAATATTTTATGACAGAAGCATAATCAGTGACAAAGAGGAATGCTGCTTACTGTGAAAAAACAGTAATCAATGTAGAAGATAGAATAATAGCAAATATAGACATATAACTATATGTAAGTTCAAAGTGTAGTAAAGCAAGAAGTGACAGATTAAGGTAGGGATTAGTCTTCTTATTAGAGATTTTAACATGTAACTCTTAGAAAGTGGTAAAAAGGAGCAGACAAAGCAAAGAAGACCATAGATTTGTCTGAACTGATGAATGAGGATAATCCAGAGAATTTTCTGTAACATTTGGAAGGGTCACAAAAATATCACTTACTAGACCACAAATGTATCTTTAAACTAGTCTACACAATTAACATTGTACCTTACAGTTTCTCTTATATATACATAAAACATACTGACTTAGAAATGAATGTCCAAAATGATTGAAGTTTAAATCACTGAAGTCTTTTTTCTTTAACTGGATAATAATTGCTTTCCAGCGTTGTGTTGTTTTCTGCTATACAACAATGTGAATCAGCCATAAGCATATCTCGCTGGAGCTCCCCCCTCCCCACACCATCCCAGCCCCTAGGTTGTCACCGAGCCCCGGGCCGGGCTCCCTGTGTCAGGTGGCAGCTTCTCATTTCCTGTGTGTTACCCATGATAGTGTGTATACATCAGTGTTATCCTCTCAGCTGTCCCACCCTTTCCTTCCCCCACTGTGTCCACAAGTCCATTCTCTACGTCCACACTTCTATTCCTGCCCTGCAAATAAGTTCATCAGTACCATTTTTCTAGATTCCATGTATATGCATTAACATGTGATATTTGGTTTTCTCTTTCTGACTTACTTCACTTTGTATAAAAGGCTCTGGGTCCATCTACCTCAATTCAACTGACTCAAATTTGTTCCTTTTAATGGCTGAGCAATATCCCATTGTATATATGTACCACATCTTGTTTATCTATTCATCTGTTGTTGGACATATAGGTTGCTTCTGTGTCCTGGGTATTGTAAACAGTGTCGCAATGAACACTGGGACACTTGAGTCATTTTGATTTACAGTTTTCTCAGGGTATAGGCCTAGTAGTCACTCATGTCTTTAAACCAATAAAACACCTATGGAAAGCTTCTGTATTAAAAAAGATAAGCAGTAAATGACAAAATACTTAGAGTTAAAAGACAATGGAACAATGCATAACAAGATGTGTGAGATGTATTTATTGTTCAAATCCATAGACAAGAAAAATCAAAAGATCAAAAACATAAGCTAAGCATTCAATATAACACTTAGAAATAAAGGACAAAATGTCTTATACTTGCAGCACTATGGCAGTCCAGGTAGCTAGTTTAGCTGCCTTAAAATACACAGATTCTAGATAATTCATAGCAAATTTATTTTAAATATGTTTCTGAGTACACAAGATATTTTAAATATATTTCTGAGTATGCAAGATAGAATCCTCCAGGGCCAGAAATAATAAAAAGGTCTGAAACTATAGAGACAGTACATAATTTGCAAACCCATGTTTTATGAGGATCTAAGCCAGTATTTTGGAGAAGGCAATGGCAACCCACTCCAGTACTCTTGCCTGGAAAATCCCATGGATGGAGGAGCCTGGTAGGCTGCAGTCCATGGGGTCGCTAAAAGTCAGACACAACTGAGCAACTTCACTTTCACATTTTACTTTTATGCATTGGAAAATGAAATGGCAACCCACTCCAGTGTTCTTGCCTGGAGAATCCCAGGGAGGGGGAAGCCTGGTGGGCTGCCGTCTATGGGGTTGCACAGAGTCGGACACGACTGAAGTGACTTACTAGCAGCAGCAGCAGCAAGCCAGCGTTTGGAACTCAGAATTTGAGGTATTATTCCATCTTGAAAGAATGAAAGACTAGTCTTTAGGGCAATGCCAAGTCAGTGAGTTTTCTAGAAGCCTACCCCCAAATAAGGATTCTTGTGTAGGAAATTAAGGAAGTACTGCTAGATGAAGCCAGTAAAGAGTGCAGAAAATAAAAGAGGAAAGAGGAGGAAGTCAAAACAAAGGTGTAATCTGAAGCAAAGTCCTATGAAGGTAGCTTCAACCTGATCTCACAGAGGAATTCTAATGTTACTATTTAGTTATTATATATTATTATTTGTATAAGTTAATATAATATATAAAAGATTTGTCTTAATATATTAATATTATAATATTCAGCTAAGTTATTATCATAAAATAATTTTAATAAATAACTTATCCTGACCCAAGGACAAGAAAACTGAGTTTTCAAAGTCCTGCACCTATCTATAATTAGCTAAGGATATGTAGGGGGAAGTTGAGGGGATTAAATCCTAGGAACTTCTAGTTCTGTGAGCAGACTGAATACAGTGGCTCTAGTAGTTCAAAGGAAGTCCTCTGAAGAAAGTCTTTAGGTTCAAATGGATCAGAGGGAATCTGAGCACATCACTAACCTGTTTGCATAAAGTGAGGGAAGGCAATAGAAATTGGAAATAGAATAGTTATATCAAAAGAGATCAGATTCTAGAATTATCATATCTAGAGTAAAAGCCTGAGGGGACATACATAAGAAAGCAGCAATAGCAGATTTTTTTTGTTTTAGCCCCAAATATTGGATGAGACATACTTACACTAAATATGTATACTAAAAATTGTTTTTATCTGAAATTTAAATGTAATTGAGCATTCTATATTTTATCTGTCAAGCCTAATATGGAAAGAAGCAGTAACATATTATAAGGAAAAAAAAAGTCTTGCACAGACATACAATAATGTGTTATGTCCAACAGCTATTGTCAACTCAATTCTGATATAGAATTTTAAAAAAAATCGATAAAAAAGAAACCAAACCATGTAATTTTACATAAATTATTTTGGGAATATAAATTATAGGTTTAAGTGGTGTCATAAAATCTTGGGAGAATGATGATGTCAAGTACTTTAAAAAGTGGAGGAAATTAGTCTTTTGTTTTATTTACTTGGAAGGAACAAGCATCTTCCTGAGGCGGTCATATTCCACCTGAAGCTATTCAGCACAAAATTCTTCTCGAGTACATCCGCTAAATATTAAGCATAAGGTTTATTTTAGTCTACCAGAAATATAGTCTTATTTAATAAGTACATTTCTTATTCTATATAATGTGTGTGTTTATTATAATTTGCTCATTTAAGCTTTAAACAACTGTGATAACATTCTGATTGCTATTAATCATCTCAGCTTTCCTTTTATTCAGGAAAAAGGAAACTTGATGATCTACCTTATTTCTTTGCTCGAGATTGCAAATAAAATTAAAATGTTGCTGTACCTCGTTCAAATCTAACAAGATGCACAGTATTGTTTCTTCAATACAATGATAAATCAATTGAAATCTTTTCCTCCACATCTTATGTAACCTGTAGAATGCCAAAGTGTCGTAGCCACTCTGTATATTGAGGGAGGACCCTGATCCAAAATTTGGTTTTAACATTGAAAATGATGACACCACATATGATCCTTGTGGGTGGGAAAAGGGTTGTGACTCACATAATGAGACTTTCTGGGCAGAGCAGGGCAGACTCCCCAAGTTCACCCCCAAGTGGCTTGACATAGTATGCACAGGCAGCTGACTTGGGTGTTCATGATGTTTGACGTGAGTAGTTAGGGGCAGAAGTTTTCCCTGCAGAGGACAGCACTTCTGTGGTATGAATTTTACATTTACACCCAAAGGAGGGAGAATGGGGCTTTCTTATCAGTTTGACTGAATGTGTGGCAGAAGGAAAAAAGGAAAACAAGGAGAAATAGATTTTGAAAGTCATCAAGCAGTCAAACATTGAAATGGAATCAGACCCTTCACTACAAGTGCTAATGAAAGAAATGGAATCCTACTGACTGAGGAATTCTATTGACTAGAATTTTGTATTATCACATTGCATTATAATGCAATTGAAATATATGAAGTAACCTAATCACAAATTAAATGACTAAATAATAGAAGAGCAGGATAAACATGGCATATGCACAAAAGGCCTAATGGAACTAGAATAATATGACTATAAGAAATATGAGTGTTAATGGCAATACCAGTTAAGTTAAAAACACTGTTAATTTTTAATAACATTGCTTTCTGTAGTATTTAGCAGATGCAGTGGCCATCTCTCAGATTAGAGAAATATTTTATTATAATTCAAACTCAAAATGCCACTTGGAAAACCTGACATGATCAATGACCTTTATTGTTGCTGTTGCCATTTCGAATTAAACTGAGCAAGGATTTCACAGAGAAAGGAAATTATGAACAAAATCAAGTCTAGATTTGTTTTCACTTTTTGACATTTCTAGAATGATGTCATTCATTTTACGGAGTTTAATCAAACTGTGAAGCAGCAGCAGCCTCAGAATTTGGATGGTGTTTTGAGATATTCTAAACACCGATTTTGAGAATTAGCCATAAAGCATAATTCAATCCTAGCTGAAAAGTATTGTGAAGTTGACATCTTTCTTTTCTCTTCTTTCCAGACAGCAGTGACCTTCCATTGCTGTTCAAATCATTGGTTGTAATGAATACTCAATTGTGTAGCCGAAAAAAATGTGGTGGAGCATCAAGTCACACCTCCCTCCCAAGACATTGTTTTGCATTTACTGAATAAAACTTGTAAGGCTTCCTCTCTTCTACCGCTAAGAATTTTACTCTGTAAAATATAAGGTTGCCTGCCCCAATACATATTAACTAGGGCTTCTTCCATTTCTGAAATTATAAGTTTCTTTTCCTTGCCTAAGTTTTTCTAATTCAGTAAGAGGTAATTACAGGCCCGTGTGTCTTATTTTTCCTGCTAATTCTGTCTCCTTTGCAAATGAGCTTCAGAGTAGGTAGACTGGATCTCTAAATTATGTTGACTTCTTAAAGCTTATCTTTATTTTTTTATACTAATACAAAAGAAAATCTATGTACTATAAATACTTCATTACAAAAATCTGAAAAAATAGAAAAATCAATAGTGATGCTGCAGTGGAGATAAAAAAAGAGCAGGCTAAGGAGATAAAGATAACAAGGAGAGGCGTTTCAAAGATGCTAGCAGGGAAGGATTCTCCAAAGTGATGATTTTTGAGAAGCTCCTGAAAAGAGTGAGGATGTGAACTGTGACGTTGGAGAAGTAGCATTCCAGACAGAAGGAATAGAATGTGTAAAATCCCCAGATGAGAGAAGACTTGGTGTGTTCAAACAATGACCAGGTGAACCAGGGGGCACTTGAGGGTGGAGGGCAGTGAACAGTTGGCAGTGGTGAAGGAGCTTAAGCTTACTTCAGGGATTTTAGATTTTGTCCTAAGTCTGATAGAAAATTATTTGAAGGATGCTAAAGAACACCATACTTTGATCTGGCTCACTTATTTAAAAGGTTAATCTGTCCATTGAGTGAAATATATTCTGGGGGTTGAGTAAGAGCATAAACCAGTAAAGTAGCTCCTGAAGTAGTCAAGGAAAGAGATAATAGAGGAGATGAACAATTAGACAAAATTTACGTGGCTGGATTAAATGTAGAATGTGGGAGAAAAATAAAAATCAAAGATGATTCCAGACTTTTGGGCCTTAGCTATTGGGTACTTGATGCTTTTTGCAGAAGTGAGAAAAAATATGGTAGTGACAGACGGGTTGAGAGTTTGTTGTTGAGTTTCAGAGGTCTATTGGATACATAACTGGAAAAGTTGGTAAAACAGGTAGAAATAAGAGTCTAGATTTCAGGGCAAGGTAAAAGAACCTAAATTTGGAAGTAATAGGTCTGGATGATAGCACATAGAGTGTGAAGATATATATATATCTCCCATAGATTGGATCTGGGGACACGCTGATATTTAGAGTTTCAGAAGGAAGGGAAATCTGACCAAAGAATTTCAAGATTAAAAAAAAATGCTATTAATAGAAAATAACACCAATGTCTGCTCTGAGAACAGGACTGTTCTGAAAGGCAATTTTCCTAAAGAAGGAACAGAGACCCTAGGACTCCTAATAAAAAGCAGATTTCAAGACACCACAAGAACTAAAGGAGGATTTCCAGTTTCCATGAAAGGTTCTTGCCTCTGAGAACTTTTACTCTCAGAAATAGAAGCTGTTCCTCATTGGCTGATTACCAGTCATAATAACATGTATTTTCATTATTCAAAACCTCTTCATATATCATCCCATTTTATTTTCACAGCAACTCTTACTTAGGAGACATGGCAAATTTCTAATAGCCATTTTATAGATGAGAAAGTTGAGGGTCAGCAGGTGGTTTTCCCAAAGTCACACCGCTAGTTAAGGACGACACACTAGCTCAGCAACTAATGACTTTTGACTCCCACTTCCTTCTACTTTTGTTGTTGTTCAGTTGCTAAGCTTTGGCCAACTCTGTGTGACTCCATGGACTGAAGCACTCCAGGCTCCCCTGTCCTCCACCATCTCCTGAAGTTTGCTCAGATTCATGACCATGGAGTCAGTGATGCCATCTAACCATCTCATCCTCTGTTGCCCCCCTTTCCTTTTACCTTCAATCTTGCCCAGCACGTTTCTACTTTGCATACCACTTATTCAAGCATTTTAAAACTTACATGATATTTCTCTTTTTCTCACAGTAAATTACACATACATAAGACCAATAAATAGCAAAGAAATATCTTCAATATCCATGCATTCCATTTAACAAGCTGAAGACTTATTAATCCATTGATCATCTCCATAAAATAATTTTTGAACACCTACTATATAAATCAGATATCATTTTGCATGGATACACAAAGATTAGGAAGGAGCAGAATTTCCTTTCAAGATGACCATAATCTAAGGGATTTTTTTTACACTTTTACTTGTTATGCAATAATGGTAATTCACATTGCTTTTTTGTGATTGTTTAGTGTCTACATTAAAAAAAATATTTTCAGATTTCATCATGGGCTTTACTTCTCTGAAATAACAAGTTCTACCTTACGGGGTAAAAGTCTATATTTTATTTTCTCATTTGAAACTACAGGTTGCACATTAATAAGCTGTTAAAACAGAATTTAGATATCATTAATCCAACACTTTCATCTTATGGCAAGGAAATTAAAGCCCAGAGAAGTGAAAAGTGATTTGACCAAGCGATGAAGCTAATTCATGGCATTGACTTTGAAAGTTACACTGTTTGTTAAAGCAGTTCTCAGATCTCTGAATTCTAGCCAAGGATACTTCCTAGTTGCCAAAAGTTTCCAAGACGTTTATCTTGGAAATTCTATGAGTTTCTTATGTAAGAATTAATTTTACCAAGACAGATGGCTTTGTTGGCAAGAATGGGGTGTCACAATCCCAAAATCTGACTTCAAAATTTGAAGTCAGAGAGGGAGCTTGCATTTCATTACGGAATTCAGATGATCGATGTTCACTATTTGAGATCTTAGTCAGGTATTTCCAAGTGTGGGAGAGAAATGTATTAGCATTTCCAGATAATACCCAGAAATTTTGTTTTTATTTTGCTTGAGCATGAAGTCCCTTAACAATACTACATTAATCTTTTAATCTCATCTGAAAACATTACCAATGTGTAGCTCCCAGTAACATTTTTTGAGGTTTATTATGGTAATCTCAGTGACTTAATTAAAACAGTGAAGATTTATTTTTTAATTGTGCAATGTGTATTACAGCTTTTCTCTCCAGGTAAGCAGCTTTTCATGGTATGGTTCAGCAATGACTCTCTGTATCAAGCCACGCTTTCACAATCACTTCAGCTTAAAGGGGTAGGCTGGAGGTTCAAATATCAGAAATTGAATGTCTCCACATCGAAGTGTCACAAGTCACTCTGACTCACACAATCATACCCAAACATTTAGGGTAACAATAGTTACATTTATTGTAGCTATCCTTGTTTAGCTGAATGGATAGTTGATATTTGCAACAGCCAAGACAGGGAAGCAACCTTAGTGTTCACTGGCAGATGAATGGATAAAGAAGATATGGTGTATATACACAATAGAATGCTGCATGCAAGCTCAGTCATTAAGTCCTATCTGACTTTTTGTGACCCCAGGGACTGTAGACTGCCAGGCTCCTCTGTCCATAGGATTTCCCAGGCAAGAATACTGGAGTGGGTTGCCATTTCTTTCTCCAGGGGATCTTTCCCACTCAGAGATCCAACTCACGTCTCCTACATTGGCAGGTGGATTCTTTACCACTGGGCCACCAGGGAAGCCCACAATAGAATACTACTCATTAAAAAAAAAAAAAAAGAAATAATGTCATTTGTAGTAACTTGACTGGACCTAGAGATTATCATATTAAATGAAGTAAGCCAGACAGAGAGAGACAAATAACATATGATATCACTTACATGTGGAACCTAAAAAATATGACATAAATCAACTTATTTACAAAACAGAAATAGACTCACAGACATAGAAAACAAACCTATGGTTACCAAAGGGAATAGCAGGGGGTGGGGGAGAGATAAATTAGGAGTTTGGAATTAACAGATAGAAGAAAGCTGGTCTCCGAAAAATTGGTGCTTTTGAACTGTGGTGTTGGAGAAGACTCTTGAGAGTCCCTTGGACTGCAAGGAGATCCAACCAGTCCATCGTAAAGGAGATCAGTCCTGGGTGTTCACTGGAAGGACTGATGCTGAAGCTGAAACCCCAATACTCTGGCCACCTCATGCGAAGAGTTGACTCATTGGAAAAGACCTGATGCTGGGAGGGATTGGGGGCAGGAGGAGAAGGGGACGACAGAGGACGAGATAGCTGGATGGCATCACCGCCTCGATGGACATGAGTATGAGTAAACTCCGGGAGTTGGTGATGGACAGGGAGGCCTGGCATGCTGCGCTGCGATTCATGGGATCGCAAAGAGTCAGACACGACTGAGAGAATGAACTGAACTATATGTAAAATAGATAAACAACAAGGACCTACTGCATAACACAGGGAACTATACTCAGTATCTTGTAATAACCTGTAATGGAAAAGAATGTATATATATATATATGTATATATATATATATATCTCTCTCTCTCTCTCTCTATATATATATATATATATGAATCACTTAGATGTGTATCTGAAGTTAATACAATATTGTAAATTAACTACACTTCAATTTTTTTAAATGTTAAAAAAACAGTAAAAGAATAGTTGATTAAAATTATTCACATTTTTTGATCCTTTTAAGAAAAGCTTGGTAATTAAGACTGTAAGTGAAAAAAAGAGTCAACCTAGAGGCAGCTGAGTATTTACACTGTGTCAATCACTGTGCAAAGAGCTTTACAGATATTATTTGATTTAAAGTAGTTTCACAACAAGCTTAAAACATTGGTATTATTTTTGTCTCTTTATAAATAAACAACTTGAGGTTTGATGATTTTTTCCAAGATTACATACTAGCTTAACAATGGGGCAAGACTTTTAAAGTAAAAAAACAAAAATAAAACTCCCAATTAACAATAATTTGTATAATAAATTCTTTTTAGCCTAAGCCTGTTAAATAAAAAATCATAATAGTCACAAAGGAAATAAGTCTTGCCTTTGTTTGCTAAGAAAAAGTTCACCTTCTTTTCAAACAGCCCTCCCAAACAACCATGAATTGTTAGAACCACTCAGTTCTTAGACTTTTTATGGTATTTATTGTTGTGCTTTCATTTATAATAACTCCTATATTGCTTGGCAAGTGTTTCCATTGTTATCTTAAACTGTTATTTACACTATATTGAGGGTAGGATTCATACATGCTTTTACCTTATGTTCCCAATAACACTGAACAAAGTACCTTTCACATGGAAGCTGTTTCATGAATTTATTTTCTAAGGAATTGTCACTGTTTCTTTGAAGGGAACAACGGTACCAAAAAAGAGCACCGTGAGAGTATTACAATGACTGATACGACACATTCGATGTTTCTCCCTTTGTTTTTGCATTATGTATGCCATTACCTAGAATTTCAAATGTTGTTTCCCAGCAGAATGATTGTTAAATCATGGAAAACACAGAAAGGAAGAAGGGGAGTTGGGGAAGACTTAGCCTTGGTAATCCTCATCTCAAGCCTAATAATTTTCACCTTGGTGAATGTGAGGGTATTCAGATTGGGATACTATTTGAATTGCTTGTCACGTCTGTTAGACAAGCTGGCATAAATCTCATTTCACATTGACAGTCTTCGACTAAGATTTAACGGCCTAAAAATTCAGGTAGATGCTGCCAATAACGTCACAAAACCTTAAGGCTTGGAATATCTTCACTAAAGGAGGAAAAGGAGTGACAATTAATTCTTGAAGGTCATCGTTTAAGAATGATGCATTGTCTTTAGAAGTTTGACAACTTGCCTGCCCCATAGAGGCTCCCAAAATATTCCTAGCAAATACTTAATTATGCTTCTCAGAATAGGTTTAGAAAATGCAATAGAATGAATTTTTGGCTTAAAATAGTTTGCTTCCCACCCCCACCCTCCTTTCTGGTTGATCTAGATAATGCAGAGTCTTTTAAAGAGCTGTCAGAAGGCAAATCCTGACACAAAAGATTGTAAATAAAAGTCATTAAGTACGAAATAAATCTCTCCTAATTTTCCTCATTTCTATTTTCTGTTCTTTGACTTGTTCCTAGGCATGATTTTTTTTTTTTTAATTTTTCACTTTGTCTTCTCTTGCCCCAGGTGTCTACCTCTTATTCTATGTCAACTAGTTTGTCCTCCTCAGCTCCCATTTATCAGTGAAATTTTATTCTCATCCTTGATCCCAGTAATACTCTTGATATTAAAGGAAAGGCTAATTGACATGAGTATGGTTTCTATTTATCCTTGAGGCATGAAGGACTGACAAGGCATTATACAGTGTCCTCACAAATGGGTTTTCTTGTAAGAGATGATTCATACTGAGGACCAAATATTTGTAAGTTGTTTTCTATATACTCATCTAAAATAAGTCTCGGAATAATACTGTGAAGTAAATTCTGTCACTCTCTCACAGCTATTACAGTTAATAAAACTGAAACTCAACTAATCATAGGTCTGAGAAAGTCCAAATCCCAGGCATGAGGGGAGATTTCTTTTAGCCAGAAGAAGGCAAATTGCTTCTAGTTTTAGGGATGGTGGGTTAAACTTAGTTCCCACTGCAGGAGAGGGCTTTGGAATGAAAAAAAAAAAGTTCAAGTAATGAGTCCAAATATATCTTTTGTCTCTGTTCATCTTTGCTCATGCTGCTGAACCCCTGGTTTCAAACAAAGCATCAATCCTGTGAACTAGAAATGTTAGGAACTTAAAAACTATGGTCTAGTTGAAAAAAATTGCTCTACATTTGTTCAGTGCTCTAGACTATAAAATGGATTTCAGATTCAAGTTAATACAAATGCTGGAAGCCCTGATCTGCTGATGGAGGCCTTGATAAGTTAGGGGTGTGTGGGCCATGCAGAGTGCTAGAATCTGGGTGAAGTTACACTGAAGGTGTCATCTACCTGTTTTTCCTATAATTCTTGGTATATTTCTAGTGACAGTCAGTTATTACACAAAAACCCTTTCAGATATATTTCCAAATTCTGCCTTCACCAAAAAAGGTCTGGCTTAAGCAAAGCAGGAATTGTAGTCCCCATTTCACTGATGAAAGAAATAATTATGTCCAGAGAATTTTAACAGCTTCATAAACAAATCAAAATGTGGAACTGTAACCCAGATGGAGAAGTCCTAGCCACAAACATATTGTGCTGTATTTACTACTGAAAAGGAAATGCTTTTATTACATCTTTGATAAAGATAAAATTAGAAAACAATCCCATAGCATCAAAAAGAATAAAATATTTAGGATTATAATTAACAAAAACAATAAAATATTTAGGACTAAAATTTATTAAAGAAACATAAAGTTTTATACAGAAAATTCTGACATAACTGAAAAAAAAGATTTAGACAATGAAAAGTTATCCCATATTCACAGGCCAGAATACTTAATATTTTTAAGATGGCAATACTCTTCAAATTAACCTACAAATTCAATGCAATCCATACCATCATTGCAGCTGACTTTTTTTTGCAAAAATGAATAACATTTATATGGAAATGCAAGAGACCCACCATAGCCAAAACAATCTTAAAAAAGAACAAAGTGACAGAACTCACACTTTCCATCTCAAAAGATACTAAAAAGCTACAGTAATCAAGATTATTTGATACTGGCATATAGAAAGATAAACAGATCCAGGTAATAAAACTGAGTCAAATAACAAATGCTTCAATTTATGGTCAATTTATTTTTGACAAGAGTGCCAAGATAATTCATGTTGGAAAAAATGGTCTGACTAACAAATGATGCTGACAACTGGATAATTATACCCAAAAGAATCAAGGTGGACTCCTATTTCACATAATATACAAAAATCAACTCAAAATAGACCATGAAACTATATGTAAGAGTTAAAACTATAAATTCTTAGAAAACAACAGAAGTAAATCTTCATGATCTTGGGTTAGGTAATGGCTTTTTAGACACAATACCGAAAGCACAAGCAATGAAAGAAAAAGTAGATAAATTGGATTGTATTAAGTTAAAATTTTTGAGTATCAAAGTACACCATCAAAAAGTGAAAAAAACAACCCAGAGAATGAGGAAAGTATTACAAATCATATGTCTGATGACAGACTTGTATCATGAATATATAAAGAACTCAACAAAAAGAAAACACAAATAAAATACAGGCAAACAATTTGAATAGACATTCCTCCAAAGTAGATATACAAATGGCTAACAAACATTATAAGGTGCCTAACATAGCCAGTCCTTAGTGGAAAGGAAATCACAACCACAGTGAGTCACCACTCAACTCCCACTAAGACTGCTATAATCAACGTGACATATAAAAGCAAGTGTTAGCAAGGATGTAAAGAAATTGGAACCCAAAAAGATTGCTGATGAGAATGTAAAGTGGTGCATCTCCTTTTCTATTTTCTCAAAATGTTAAACATTGAGTTATCATATCATCCAGAAATTCTACTCCTAAAAAATGGGAAAATATGTACAAACAAAAACATGTACAAGGATGTTTATAGCAGTGTTATTCACAATAGCTTTGAAGCAAAACAACCCATATGTCCATCAACTGATAAATAAATAAATTAATTAATAAAATATGGTATATCTATACAAGGAATACTATTTAGTAATAAAGAAGGATAAGACTCTGACACATGCCACAACATGGACAATTCTTAAAAACATTGTGCTTAACAAAAGAACTTAGTCACAAAAGACTACATATATTATGATTCTATTACATGTAATGGTAAGAAGAGGAAACTTTAAAGACACAGAAAGTAGATGGGCAGTTGCTTTGGGCAGGGTGAGGATGGGAGGAGTCAGGGGTGACTGCTAGTGGGTCCAGCGTTTCCTTTAAGGGGGACAAAATTGTTTTAAGGTTAGACTGTATGATCATTATACAACTCTGTGGCTGTACTAAAAGCCATTGAATTGCACATTTGCAATTCATATACTAAATAGGTGACCTGATTAATATATGAATTGTATTTCAGTAGAGTTTGACTCTTAACTATTCATTCATCTTCCTTTCAGTGAGTAAATATTAAGTATCCATTATCTCCCAGAAATAACAAAGGAAAAACATTGCAGTTCATGCCATTATGGAACATGGAGTCTAGTTGGGGAGATCATTCTATCATCTTCAAAAATCACAGAAATAAATGTAAATTGACTACTGTGATAAATACTGAGAAAGATAACTAGTGCTATGAAAACATATAAGCAGCACTATTGAATAGGACACTGTGAGATGGAAATATTCTGTATTTTTTTCTGTCCATTGCAGTAGTGACTAATGTGGCTAGTATGACTGAGGAACTTGTTTTTGTTCAGTCTCTGCGACCCCATGGACTGCAGCATGCCAGGCTTCCCTGTCCTTCACCATCTCCCGGAGCTTGCTCAAACTCATGTTCATTGAGTTGGTGATGTCATCCAACCATCTTGTCCTCTGTTGTTCCCTTCTCCTCCTGCCTACAATCTTTCCCAGCATCAGGGTCTTTTCCAGTGAATCAGCTCTTCACATCAGGTGGCCAAAGTATTGGAGTTTCAGCTTGGGTCAGATGCCATGATCTTAATTTTTTGAATGTCAAATTTCAAGTCAGCTTTTAACTTTCTTCTTTCATTCTCATCAAGAGGCTCTTTAGTTCCTCTTTACTTTCTGCCTTTAGAGTGGTATCATCTGCATATCTGAGATTGTTGATATTTCTCTTGGCAATCTTGATTCCAGCTTGTGATTCATCCAGCTGGATATTTTGCATGATGTACTCTGCATATAAGTTAAATAAGCAGGGTGACAATATACAACCTTGACATACTCCTTTCCCAATTTTGAACCAGTCCATTGTTCCATATCTGGTTCTACCTGTTGCTTCTTGACCCATATATAGGTTTCTCAGGAAACAGGTAAGGTGGTCTCATAGTCCCACTATTTTAAGAATTTTCTACAGTTTGTTGTGACGCACACAGTCAAAGGCTTTAGTGTAATCAATAAAGCAGAAGTAGATTTTTTCTGCAACTCCCTTGCTTTCTCCATGATCCAACCAATGTTACCAATGTGATTTCTAGTTTCTCTGTCTCTTCAAAACTCAGCTTGTACCTCTGGAAGTTCTTGGTTCATGAACTGTTGAAGCCTAGCTTGAGGGATTTTGAGCATAAACTTGCTAGTATGAGAAATTAGCACAGCTGTATAGTACTTTGAACATTTTTGGCATTGCCCTTCTTTGGAATTGGAATGAAAATTGACCTTTTCCAGTCCTGTGGCCACTGCTGAAGTTTTCCAAATTGCTGACATTTTGAGTGCAGCACTTTAACAGCATCATTTTTAAGGATTTGAAATAGCTCAGCTGGAATTCCATCACCTCCACTAGTTTTATTCACAGTAATGCTTCCTAAGGCCTACTTGGCTACACACTCCAGGATCTCTGGCTCTAGGTGAGTGACCACACCATCATATTTATCTGGGGCCTTAAGATCTTTTTCTGCATAGTTCTTTCATGTATTCTTGCCACTTCTTCTTAATCTCTTCTGCTTCTGTTAACTCCTTACCGTTTCTGTTCTTTATTGTGTCCAGCCTTGCATGAAACGTTCCCTTGATATCTTCAATTTTCTTGACGAGATCTCTAGGCTTTCCCATTCTATTGTTCTCCTCTATTTAATTCTTTGTTGTGAGAGCCGTACCTTACATTGTAGGGTGTTTAGGAACATTCCCCACCTCTACCCACTAGATGTCAGTAACATCAGCCTAGTTGTGACAATTAAAAATGTCTGCAGACATTTTCAAATGTTCCCAGGGCGGGGGGCGGGGGCGGGCAAAATTGCCCTAGCTGATAACCATTGCTATAGATACAGTCTTTTTCTCAAAGAGAACTGGGAACAAATAATTATAACCTCATAGAGGTTCCCAGGCCAGCGTGAGACAACAGTTATTTTGACTGAAGGCGGGTGGGGCAGGGGAAACAAATCAAAACATCCAGGGTTTGGAAGAGCAAAGGAATAGAAATGCAAGCAACTAATTAGAAAACAATGTGAAAGTTGTTGAAACAGCAGGAACAAGCCACAGTAGAATCGTAGCACCAGGAGTGATTGATTCTGCCTTGGGGGAGAGGTAGCTATAGGAACAGCTTAGCTGGGGATGTGAAACTTGATTTGGACCAAAATAGCTCAGTAGGTAAGGAGGGAAAGGCATTTCAGGCTAGAGGGGAAAAGTAAAGATGTGGCGTTGTGTGGATTGCAGGCAGAAGGGTGCACGGGAATGGGATAAGGAAAGCAGTGGCAAGTAATGAAGCTGAGAAGGCCTATTATTTGCAGTTTTTATTTTAAGTCTCCTGTATGCATAGCTTAAAGTTTGTGTCAGACCTTACTTATGCAATTTACCCTGGCTTGGAAAATAAAAAGTCAAACTAGAGAACTAGAGGGGACCTTTAAGTCCATTTTATAAAACCAAGAAAATCCAGAGAAGGAGATCAACATAAGAAGATTTTTTTTTTTTTTTCCTCTTTGAATTTCTGCCTGAGAGCAGAAAGGATTTTTTTTTTTCCCCTACTTTCTTTCTCTTTTCCTGATCCCCTGAGAAATGTAAAATCCTCTTGAGCAGAATGCTTGCTAGGGCATAGAAGAAAGTAATCTTAATTGACTCTTTCCAATCTGTATTTGTAGGAACAGGTATGAATGTTTCTCAACTATTTAAATCTGATGGTATTTTTAATTTGGATAATTCTGTAAGTGAATGATAATAGATGCATGTGAATTTCTCTCCCTCTTATTAGCAGTCACACCTGAAGCTGTTTGAAGGTAGAAACAAATAATGATGGGCTCTGAAAATTGTCATTTTGGATGTAGGCAAAACCTCATTTCAAATAGTAACATAGATCTTGACCCTTTAGTGAGAACAATAGTTGTTACCAGGTATTGAAAGTTTATAAGACAGTACTCCTTTAAAGGCTTTACATGTCTTATATGGTTGATTCCAACAACAGTCCCTCCAGATAGATAATATAAAATTCTTACATTGTAAATGTGGATATTGAGGTTTGGCAAGGTTAAGCAACAAGTCCCAGGTGACATAGTAGTAAGTGGAAACTGGGACTGAATCTGATGTCTGTTGATTTCAATGTCTGTGATTTTAACCCTGCTAACCCTGTGAATACTGCTTTTTCCCTGCTCCATAAATTTATCTGAATATATTCTGACAAGTTTTCTACTAGGAAATTTGTACAATTATGTAATGTACAACATTACTATCCAAGGAGCAAACACTACACTTTTCTAAAAGGCAAAGGCCACATCTGGTTTTTTAATCTTTGTACTCCACAATGATACCCTATAGTCAGGTATTTAGTTTGTGTTCACCAAATGAGACTATAGACAAAAAATTCAAATATTAAAAACATCAGTGTGTAGAGCTGAGAAAATTCTTTGGAATACATTTGACTCTTTATCATATCACCACCATTCAAAAATAAAGTGAATCATCTGCTACACCATTGGAGTCTTATCACGTGCTCTCATAAAACTCACCTCTTTTTTTTTTCTCCTCTAAATGGTATGAGATAATCATTTTACAGTTGAGAAAACTGAGAGCATAGGAAGTGCATAGCTGGACATAGTCCACTTTTAGATCCTAAGTATGTTTGGGACCCCAAGATTTTAGGTTGCAGCTTTTTTGTTGGGAGAGGGGTCACTAGGAGATGTATTTTAAAAAGAAGTAAGATGGAGTTAGCAAACAAGTGAAGCACTTTGAAGACAAATGTTAACTTTTTATGTCAAAACAAAGATTCACGGTAACTTGAAGACTGAAAAGAATTTAGTAATCAATGCAACATTTTAAGGAATGACTTTTGGTACAAGACGGTGAATACCATAACTGGCTGAGAGCTGTAAGAGGCAGGGCAGCAAATCAGTAAGTCATAGAAGTGAAGCTTTTTTATTATTATTTTAAAATTGAAGTATAGTTGATTTAAAATATTATATTATTTTCCACTGTAAAACATAGTGATTCAGTATTTTTTTTTAAAGGTTATACTCCATTTAAAGTAGCTGTAAAATACTGGCTACATTCCCTGTGCTGTAGCATATATCCTTGCAGTTTATTTATTTTATACATTGTAGTCTGTGTCTCTTAGCCCCCGACTCCTATTTTGCCCTTTCTCTCTTTCATCTCCCCACCAATAATCACTAGTTTGTTCTCTACATCTGTAAGTCTGTTTCTGTTTTGTTATATTTACTTATTTGTTTTATTTAGATTTAATTTCCATAATCACATGAGGTAGATTGTATTATCCTATAGTCCACAGTCTCAGCCTGGCTAATTCACTTGCCTGAGTTCACAGAGCTAGTCATTGTTGGGGCCACAAGTTAGTCAGACCCCAGAGCTCTGCTTTTCACAACTGTGCAATATTTTCGTTAAGGGAGGGAAGGAAAGAAGTGTTAGGTAGTTAGAACAGGAAACAGGAGTATAGATGGCGGTGGCTAAAAGACAAGAAAGAGAAAAGCCTATGAAAATAGAACAAAGGAAGGTCCGAGGACCGGAGTGAGGACCTCAGGTAGAACAAACAACACTCCTTGCTAGCCCAGTTTACATAGGGCAGGCCCAGAAGGAGAAAAACCATCTTAAAATAGGATCTAAAGGGCTGGGGTTCTCCCTCTCTCTCCCACGCACTGGGGCGCTCTTCTCTTTGCGTCTTTGGGTCCACATGCCCTCACGCCTCTAGGATGGATTTTCCTGCTATTTTCTAAATAAAACAGAGCGGTAACACGGAGCTGTAACACTGATTTGTCTAAGAGCTATAACACGGTCTGTCCAAGACCCGAGAGCTGTGACATGCCAAAGGCTTTAATGTCCATCACTCTAAATTTTTGTCGTGACGAGACAGAACCGAGGAACATACACTCGCCTGACACCTACGGTGCCGTGACTCGGGTTTAACCTGGCTGAAACAAGCTCGGCGTGGCCCCCGCAAGGAGGAGGCCAAGCACAGCAGGAGCCCAACTCAGCGAAGCTCCCCTGGTAGAAGCGGAACACGAAGAAAACCCCGCGCAGGGGAAGTGACAAGAGGCCCATTGTGCTGGAAACTGCACAGCGAACTCAGCAGAAAGCTCACGCGGCTCAGTCTCGGATTCCAGAAGACCTCCGGTTAAGGTAGGAGGTCCTCGCTCCAATGACCGGAGGGACAAACGCTTAACAAAATCTTAATCCCTTTATAATCTCTCGTTTCCTCGAACCCCCGTGAACAGGCGGGCGGCAGTGCGCACAATTGAGGGACTCTGGAGAGGCTACTCTTTGGTGTGTCCCAAAAGCACTATCCGCTGAGCCCCAGTAGCGGTTACCCAAGCCGGTGGGGGTTCTTCTGTCCTTACTCTTCTTTGTGCCAAGGATCAGGCCAATGAAAACTGTGATCACTGGTCAGATAGTTAGCAGGTTTTCTGGGAGGCTATGAAGGGGATTCCTTGGCACATTTTTCCCACTGCTTTTTCCTCTTGTCCTTCAGGTCTCTCTCCTGGGACTTGAGCCTGGCCCAAAACCCAGGATGCCCAGCTTCATGACCTAATGAATCTCAGGCTCTGATGTCTCATTGCGAAAATTCAGTGAGAGACAAAGCTACAGGTAAGAGGTAGATTTGTTAAAATTCAGAAAAAGCAGGACACAGCCATAAAATGAGGCCTGGCTAGGTTTTGCAAGTGGGGTGAATTCATATGCTAATGAGTGGGAGGATCATCCCAACCATTGGGAAACCACCCACTCCTCTGTCTTTTGACAGTGCCTTAGAGCTGTCCTGCCACCTCTGGGTGTGTCTTTTGGCTTAAAAGATGGGGGATTAAGGTTTACTTAAATTTGACTTGTCATCTTGGACCCAATTGACCCAATCAGTTTGCTTTATACCCTTGTACTATGTCATTCTTTCAAAGGTCATGCTCTGCCCCTTCCCTCGTGTTTCATGCTCCTTTCCTGAGCCCTGTCCAGGCCCACAATGTTGCCTCTACAATCTTCTGGAGAGACAACTAAAAAAATAGCTGGCCCTTGGGAGGAAAATACTGTATAATGTCCACCCCCTCTAGAAAATCAGTCCTTTATCTTCCATGTTTCCTACAACATGGGCAACATCAGCATCTCTCAGTGAACCCACTAGGGCGGGTGACGGGCACACAATGCCTGCTAGAAGCCCATCAGTTGGCATCCCTTCAAGGGCAACTGGGCCCCCAGGGATAGTGTTTGCCACTTTGGGAGTTAGCCCTGCAGGCCATTCAGGTCCAAACCCTTACCACCCTTCTCCTAAAGTTACAAACACCCTTGGGTCAAATCTCCACTCTACTTTTTTGGAACATTTGGTCTGTTGCCCCTAAACAAACTTGTTCTTAAGCCAATTAGTAACTCCTACAATCAGGATCCTGCCCTTTGTAGGCAACATTGCTCCACTCAGCCTATTATTAAAATACCTTAATGTCCCTAAAGGGGCCAGATAACCCACTCCTTTGTCACTACTTCTGTTATTACCTAAAGTGGGTCTATGAGAATGTTTACCATTGGAAACACCATAAGCTGCTCTTATGAAGGCCTAGGGAAGGAAATCAGTGATTTACATCCCTTAGAGTAGTAAGAGGATAAGGCTTATAACTGTTACACTGTTTCCCAGTCTCAGGGCACAGGCTTGGATTGCTTTACATCATGATATCTATTCCCATCCATGGTGGACAAACCAGCAATGAGTTAAGATTACAGCCCCTAAATCCTACCCAACACTGGTCATGCTGGAGACCTTGGGGATGTCCAATTCCAGTCTGGGTGTCCCAGGAGGTCGTCATGCCTCAACCTGCCCAGGGACCCAATTCTTGGGAGGCTGTCACACCTCAGCCTGCCTGGGGATCTGCACCCTGACCCGGGGATGCCTGGCTCTCAGGTTGCAACAGTACTGGGTAGGATAAGCTTCAGAAAGACTCACCCCTAAGGAAGTCCACCCATGGAAATAGAAGGAAGCCTATTACTTGTGGGACTGTGCCTGGTCTCAGCAATAACTCAGGAGCCCAATGAGAACCCCATTGCCTTCCTGGAAAGGCTAAAAGAGGCCCTCCAAAAGTTTATCAATCTAGACTTAGACTCTTATGAGGGACAGGTGATTTTAAAGGACAAATTCCTGTCCCAGTGTGCATCAGATATCAGAATTAAGTTACAACAGCTACAGCAGCAGGACCCTGATGCCTCTTTAGATGAGATGGTCCACACAGCCACCAATACGTTTTATAACAGAGAACAGGAGAAGGAGGCCAAGGCCCAGGAGAGGGAGAGAAGGAAAGAGACAAAGCATGCCCAGATGATGGCCACCCTCCAGGAAAGCCCTATGGCACACCCCGAGTCCTTGAAGGACAAGGCAAATGCCTAATCTGTAGACAGGCGGGGCATTGGGCCAAAGAGTGTCCAAACCATGACAAGTCTCCTAAAATGGCTTGCTACAAATGCCATCAACTAGGACATTGGGCAGCACTCTGCCCTCGGGACCCAAGAGCCTCAAGGTCAAGGCCAAGCCTTCCCTCATGATGGTTCAACAGGATTGAAGTGGCCCGCTCCAGCCAGCCCGCCTGTCACAGATAACCATCATGGGGCTGGAGCCAAGGGTGCAACTGGATGTGCAGGTAGGTCTGAGAATTTCTTGGTTGACACGGGGGCTACCTACTCTGTCTTGATCTCCTACTCCGGAGCCTTCTCCTCCCAAACCTGTACCATTTTGGGTGCTACAGGAAAAGCAACTACTAAAAGATTCACCCAAGCACTTCTTTGTTGCTGGGATGGACAGATATTTTCCCACCAGTTCCTGGTGGTCCCTGAGTGTCCTACTCCCTTATTGGGAAGAGACACACTCACTAAACTGGGGACCACCCTTGTGATGGGAAGCTTTTCAGCCCCTAGAGCCCTACAGCTTCTGGTTACTACTGAAGAACCCATTACACCTTCTCCAATAGAGAGGGACCAAAAACTATGGGAAGACAAAATTAACCCCAGGTGTGGGACCAGGGGATTCCTGGATGAGCCCACCAAGCTGAACCAGTCATCATTGTCTTCTGAGATCCCACTCGGTTTCCTAACTGGAAACAATAACCCCTCAAAAGAGAGGCTCAGGAGGGATTATAGCCTTTAATAAATAAAATCCTTGTTTGTGGGCTATTGGTCCCCACCAATTTGCCATGTAACACCCCAATCCTCTCAGTAAAGAAAAAGGATGGAACCTGGTGAATGGTTCAAGATCTCTGGATCATAAATGAAGCTGTGGTCCCTCTCCATCTCACAGTACCCAATCCCTATGTAATCTTGGGAGAAATCCAACCCAGTGCCAAGTGGTTTACAGTCTTGGATCTCAAAGATGCATTTTTTTTTTTTGCATACCACTGGCTAAAGAATCCCAATATCTTTTTGCCTTTGAGTGGGAGGCCCCAGGAGAAAAACACCAACAGATGACTTGGACAGTATTACCTCAGGGGTTCAGAGAGAGCCCCTACTTGTTTGGACAGGCCCTTAGCCGGGATCTCCTAGATCTGGATCTGGGACCTAATGGGAAAATACTACAATATGTAGATGACCTACTAATCTGCTCTCCAGATGAGAAACATGCCCAACAACATGCAATTCAGGTTCTGAATTGCAGAAAGGGGATATAAAGTCTCCCGTGCTAAGGCACAGATGGTCGAGACAAAGGTCACTTACCTGGGAGTTCAGATTACACACAGGTCCAGGAGGCTGTCCTCGGATCGGGTACAAGGAATCCTCCAGTTGCCCTCCCCACGACTTTCGTAAACAATTGTGAGCTTTCCTGGGGCTAACTGGGTACTGTAGAATCTGGATACCCAACTATGGTCTAATTGCCCAGCCCTTTTATGAAAGCTTAAAGGGACGGGATGATTCAACCCCACTGATGTGGGGAACTCCTCAAAAGAAGGCAGAGGCTATACTAAAACAGGCCTTAACTCGGGCACCTGCCTTGAGGTTGCCAGACCCAGAAAAAGCATTCCAACTTTATGTCCATGAAAGAGAGGGAATAGTCTTGGGAGTGTTAACTCAATGCTTAGGATCTGGGCTCCAGCCTGTAGCTTACTTATCCAAGAGGCTCAATCCAACCGCCTGAGGCTGGCCCCCCTGCCTTAGAAATCTTGCAGCTATTGCAATCATGATAGAAGATGTTTTAAAACTCTCCTTTGGGGGCAAACTAACTATTTTTATCAGCCACTAAGTAAAACAACTCCTAAATGGGAAAGGCCATTTATGGATATCTGATCAAAGAATCCTCAGATATCAAGTAATGCTGATGGAAAATCCAGGACTCACTATATCCCCTTGTGAGGTTCTTAACCCAGACATTCTCCTGCCTACCCCTGAGGGCTCTCCCTGCTTTCACTCTTGTCTAGAAACCTTGGACCACTGGACAAAACCACTGGACAAGATCCTCTGACCAATCCTGAGGAAATCTGGTACACTGATGTAAGCAGCTTTGTCTTGGATGGAAAAAGAAGAGCTGGATATGCAATAGTCTCCAATTTTGGGATCATAGAGGCTAAGCCTCTGCTGCCAGGTACTTCAGCCTAATTAGCTGAGCTCATAGTCCTGACTCGAGCTTTAGAGCAGGGAAAAGGAAAAAAATAGCCATTTACACTGACTCCAAGTATGTCTTTCTGGTGCTACATGCACATGCTGCTATTTAGAAAGAAAGGGGCCACTTGACCACCCGAGGGTCCCCAATCAAATATGGTGATCAAATCCTTAGACTCTTGGAGGCAGTCCATCTGCCCGCTGAGGTTTCAGTCTCCCACTGTAAAGGACACCAAAAACGGAGCATGGAAGTGGCACGAGGGAACCAAGCAGCTGATCAGGCAGCTAAGAGAGCAGCGTTACAGAACCATGACCTAATAGGGGTTGCCACCTTAGTTCCACAGACTACCTTGCCAGAAACTCCTTCATATACTGAAGGTGAGGCTCTTAAAGCTAAGAGTGAGGGCTTTCAAGAAGATCATATGGGATGGTTCCAAAAGGAGGGGCTCCTTTTTCTGCCTGGGAATGTCCAATGGAAGTTGGTTAACTCCTTACATGCCACGACTCATTTAGGAGAAAAGGCCCTCCAAAGATTACTAAAAGTGTCCTTCAGAGGAACAGGCTTCCAAAGAACTGTAAGGCAAGTGGTCTCCTCTTGTCCCACTTGCCAATTAAACAACCCCCAAGGAGCTCGAAGACCCCAGCTGGCCCAGCCCGTCCATACACTTGCCTGACAAAAGAAGAGAAAGAAGGGAGAAAGGGGGGAGGGAGAAAGAAAGGGAAGAAGGGAGGAAAGCAGCAAAGAGAAAGACAGAGATGGAGCTGATATTTTCTGCATGAAGGTGAGGACAATGAGCTAAAAAGAGGAATTGAGTGTAATGCCACCCCAGGTCTCACCTAGAATAAGTGCCTAATCCTTATTTCTCACAACAGCAAGACAGAGGTAGTATCAGCTAAGCAATTTAAAACTGCTTAAACAAATAAAAGGATTCAAAGAAATCTCAGTAGAAAACCCCCGGAATTAGTTAATTAAGCAAGTCAGTGGACCAGATTCTTTCTCCCTTCCAACTCGAGGGCTAGCTCTCCTGTGTTCCTGAGGTGACTCAAAGATTCCAGGTGCCACAACCTCACAAACATCCAGCAGGGATTATTTCTTTGATAAGTCTTTTTTTTTTTTTGGGGGGGGGGGGGTGGTTTCTTTTCCTTTTTTTAAATTTTTATTGGTTGGAGGCTAATTACTTTACAATATTGTAGTGGTTTTTGCCATACGTTGACAGGAATCAGCCATGGATTTACATGTGTTCCCCATCCTGAACTCTCCTCCCACGTCCCTCCCCATCCCATCCCTCTGGGTCTTCCCAGTGCACCAGCCCTGAGCACTTGTCTCATGCATCCAACTTAGGCTGGTGATCTGTTTCACACTTGATAATATACATGTTTCAATGTTATTCTCTCAGATCATCCCACCCTCGCCTTCTCCCACAGAGTCCAAAAATCTGTTCTATACATCTGTGTCTCTTTTTCTGTCTTGCATATAGGGTTATCATTACCATCATTTTAAATTCCATATATATGCATTAGTATACTGTATTGGTGTTTATCTTTCTGGCTTACTTCACTCTGTATAATGGGCTCCAGTTTCATCCATCTCATTAGAACTGATTCAAATGAATTCTTTTTAATGGCTGAATGATATTCCATTGTGTATATGTACCAGAGCTTTCTTATCCATTCGTCTGTTGATGGGCATCTAGGTTGCTTCTATGTCCTGGCTATTATAAACAGTGCTGCGATGAACACTGGGGTACACGTGTCTTTCAGATCTGGTTTCCTTGGTGTATATGCCCAGGAGTGGGATTGCTGGGTCATATTTCTTTGATAAGTCTTTTAAAAAGAATGTTTCTCAGAGTCTCCCCACAGCTAAAGTGCTTTCAAATTTTCTTGCCCTTAATGGGCCACAATCCCCCTTCTATGCCAGTAGTTAATGTGTGAATAGAATTTCCATTGTTGGCCTAAACCACAGATTGCAAAATAAGGCCTGGTGGCCAAATCTTGCTGGCTGCCTATTTCCACCTTGTTTGTTCCTGCTTTCTGCTTTCGGGCTTCCTTCGTGGCTCAGATGGCAAAGAATCTGCCTGCAATGCAAGAAATCTGGGTTTGATCCCTGGGATCTTCCCTTGGAGGAGGCCATGGCAACCCACTCCAGTATTCTTATCTGGAGAGTCCCATGGACAGAGGAGCCTGGTGGGCTATAGTCCATGGGGTTGCAGAGTTGGACATGGCTAAGAGACTAACAATTTCACTTTCTGTTACTGTTTTCACACTGCAAGGGCAGAACTGAGAAGCTACAACAGAGACCATGTAGCTCTACATACCCCCAACTATTTCCTCTCAGGCATTTTACAGAAAAATGTTTGCTAATCCCTGCCCGAAATTAATAAAAATCCTCTATCTTCAGAATATATTGAGTATATATATACATATAGAAACAGAATATATTGTTTTACTTATGTCATGACCACTTTTTTTTGGTGTTCTGAGATTGATTTTCAATGCATGTGTTGGGGGAATATTCCCCACACATTCAACAAGAAATACTTTGACATCAGCTGGTTGTCCTAAAATTCAACTCAATTTTGAAATTATGTACCTGGAAATAATATCAGGTTCCATAGATTAAGGGTTAGGTCCTCTAAGACTGTACCCTGGCCCACCCACTACAGATGCCAGTCACAAATCCAGGTTGTTTCCTGTACTTCTGACCAACTGATTATAGAGTTTCCACAACTTCCTTCCTGGGTTCAACTAATCTGCTAAAGCAGCTCACAGAACTCAGAAGAACACTTTGCTTACTAGAATACTGATTTGTTATCAAAAGGTGTAACTCAGAACAGCCAGGGGAAGAGATACACAGAGCAAGGTAAACTGGAAGCAGTGAGGAGCCTCCGTGCCCTGGCCAAGTGTACCATTCTTCTCTCATCTCCACATGTTCACCAACCTGGATGCTCTCTGAATCGCATCTTTTGGGTTGGGTTTTTATGGAGGCTTTATTACATAGACATGATTATTAAATCACTGTTTAATCGCTCAGTCATGTCCGACTCTGTGTGACCCCATAGACTGTAGTCCGTCAAGCTCCTCTGTCCATGGGATTCTCCAGGCCACAACACTGGAGTGGATTGCCATTTTCTTCTCCAATTGATTCAAACTCCATTCTGTCTCCCCTCCCAGGAAGTTGAGTGGTAGAACTGAAAATCCCAACCCTCCAATCACAAGGCTGGTTCCCTGGTAACCAGTCCCCCTATCCTTAGGTGGTGTAGGGCTTCCCAAAAGTTTCCTCATTATTATAACAAAAGATACATTTGTTTCTGTTACCACTTAGGAAATCCCAAGTGTTTTAGAAGCTCTCTGCTAGAACTGGGGATGGAGACAAAGACCAAATATGTATTTCTTATTATAAATTACAATATCAAAACCACACAGAGGATATATATCAAAGAAATTCATAGCTCTGGAGCCAGAAGAAAGTGAGATGAAAAATAGATGTAGATAAGTAACTGGATGCTCATCAGTCTAAAAGTACAAGGAACACATCTATAGATAAACAAAGTTATGTTTATTGTGCTTGCCAACACCCGAGATCAAACATTCTGTGGAACTGTGTGAGTCCAGTCTCATAGTTGACGTTGATAATTCTCTGCTGTTGTTAATATTCCGTATAGGAGCACCAGGTCTAACTGGTAGTGACTAGATCAGCTATCAGGGTGGGTGTCTTACTTCCTCACAATCCAGTATCTGTTACAGAATAGTACTCCCTTGAAAGGCCATTGTGGATATTAACAGAAATAACATGTTGTTGAAATTACTAGAAAGCCCAAAATACCATACTAATATGGATTTAAAAGAAGACTTCATCCCGTTAAAAGATGGATACCATGAGTGAACACTTTGTAATTTTTCCATGAAGTTTCAGGAAAGGTATTTCTCAAGTACAAAGAAATCAAGTTAAGAATAAGTTTATAACTTATTTATTACATTTGCATATATGGAGCCAATACTTTTATTGCTCAGACAGTAACTTATTCTGAAGTTGAGATTTCTAAGAAGCTAGAGAGAGTTAATTCTATGTGCCAAGGTTGGTAGATGAGTGTGAGCATGAGTCCATGTAGGGCATTAGGGGAAGCAGGGCAGTGATACTGGACAGCTTGTCTGATCCTGAAAGTTCACCATGAACTATATCATCTTTGCTTCGACTGTCCCACTGTTTTCTAGTCCACTGTGAAGGCTTCAGTTACTTGGATCCCATGTTAAAGTGCAAATACCTAAGTGTGTACTAAGTATTCTATTCTGTGCCAGGTACTGGTGAATAGGGAAAGTTCATTTTTACTAAGAAGGTTATTCTACAGTTTAAACTGGTTCAGTTACATATACATATACATATACATTACATGTATAATAGGATAGTTTATTTATGTATATATGTAACACTTTATTTATAAATATAGTTACATGATAAATCCACCCCTAAGCTTATTTGCTGATTTGTCTAACATATCCAGTAAGCACCTAAAGTACTATTCACTGTGCTATGAATTGCTGTTGTTGTTTAGTTGTTAAGTAGTGTTGGTATCTTTGTGACCCCACGGACTATAGCCCGCCAGGCTTCCCATTCATGGGATTTCCCAGGCAAGAATAGTGGAGTGGGTTGCCATTTCCTTCTCCAGGGTATCTTCCTGACCCAGAGATCAAATCCAGGTCTCCTTCATTGGCAGGTGAATTCTTTACCACTGAGCCACCAGGGAAGATCTCATGCTATGGATATGTACAAGTAAAAACACATGACATTTAAGAAGTACTCATGACCTAAACATATAGCAGATTAATTAAAGGTCTGGAATAAGGGTCTGAAGAGAGTACTATGAGAATGGAAGCCTGTGTCAGATGTCAGAGGGGGAATATGAATTGAACATGACATGGTTCAAGAAATAAAGATAAATTTCAAGAAATAAAATAAACTTCTTAATACATAGACAATGACAACACATTCTACCTCAAATAGTGTCCCATGGCCTGCTTAAAGTAACTTTACATAACTATGGGATCTCTACTAGGTACCAGTTATTTAATATTCCTAGAGAACTACTACCCGGATTTTATTCTCAAGAAGCTCACTATAGAGTTCCCCATGGCCTGCTTAAAGTAACTTTACATAACTATGAGATCTCTACTAGGTTATTTCAATCGCTCAGTCATGTCCAACTCTTTGCAGCCCCATGAACCACAGCACTCCAGGCTTCCCTGTCCATCACCAACTCCCGGAGTCTACCCAAACCCACGTCTGTTGAGTCGGTGATGCCATCCAACCATCTCATCCTCTGTCATTCCCTTCTCCTCCTGCCCTCAATCTTTCCCAGCATCAGAGTCTTTTCAAATGAGTCAGCTCTTCGCATCAGGAGGTCAAAGTATTGGAGTTTCAGCTTCAACATCAGTCCTTCCAATGAACACCCAGGACTGATCTCCTTTAGGATGGACTGGTTGGATCTCCTTTCAATCCAAGGGACTCTCAAGAGTCTTCTCCAACACCACAGTTCAAAAGCATCAATTTTTCGGTGCTCAGCTTTCTTTATAGTCCAACTCTCACATCCATATATGACTACTGGAAAAACCATAGCCTTGACTAGACAGACCTTTGTTGACAAAGTAATGTCTGCTTTTTACTATACTGTTTAGGTTGGTCATAACTTTCCTTCCAAGGAGTATACATCTTTTAATTTCATGGCTGCAATCTCCATCTGCTGTGATTTTGGAGCCCAAAAAATAAAGTCTGACACTGTTCCCACTGTTTCCCCATCTATTTCCCAGGAAGTGATGGGACCAGATGCCATGATCTTAGTTTTCTGAATGTTGAGCTTTAAGCCAACTTTTTCACTCTCCTTTTTCACTTTCATCTAGAGGCTCTTTAGTTCTTCACTTTCTGCCATAAGGGTGATGTCATCTGCATATCTGAGGTTATTGATATTTCTCCTGACAATCTTGATTCCAGCCTGTGCTTCCTCCAGCCCAGCGTTTCTCATGATGTACTCTGCATATAAGTTATATAAGCAGGGTGACAATATACAGCCTTGACGGACTCCTTTTCCTATTTGGAACCAGCCTGTTGTTCCATGTCCAGTTCTAACTGTTGCTTCCTGACCTGCATACAGATTTCTCAAGAGGCAGGTCAGGTAGTCTGGTATTCCTACCTCCTTCAGAATTTTCCACAGTTTATTGTGGGCTCAATAAAGGGCAGAAATGTTATGGACCTAACAGAAGCAGAAGATATTAAGAAGAGGTGGCAAGAATACACAGAAGAACTATACAGAAAAGATCTTCATGACCCAGATCATCACAATGGTGTGATCACTCACACTGATCTAGAACCAGACATACTGGAATGTGAAGTCAAGTGGGCCTTAGGAAGCATCAATACAAACAAAGCTAGTGGAGGTGATGGAATCCCAGTTGAGCTATTTCAAATCCTAGAAGATGATGCTGTGAAAGTGCTGCACTCAATATGCCAGCAAATTGGAAAACTCAGCAGTGCCCACAGGGCTGGAAAACATCAGTTTTCATTCCAATCCCAAAGAAAGGCAATGCCAAAGAATGCTCAAACTACCTCACCATTGCACTCATCTCACACTCTAGTGAAGTAATGCTCAAAATTCTCCAAGCCAGGCTTCAGCAATATGTGAACCATGAACTTCCAGATGTTCAAGCTGGTTTTAGAAAAGGCAGAAGAACCAGAGATCAAATTGCCAACAACTGCTGGATCATCGAAAAAGCAAGAAAGTTTCCGAAAAACATCTATTTCTGCTTTATTGACTATGCCAAAGCCTTTGACTGTGTGGATCTCTACTAGGTACCAGCTATTTAATATTCCCAGAGAACTAATACCCAGATCTTATTCACTAGAAACTCACCATAGAGTTGTAAATAGGGACTTTCAGTGCTGACATCCAAGACTCTTTTTTCATTTTTCTTAAATGATTCTTATTAGAGTCACTGAAAGCCCACTTAAAACCTGAAAAGCTAGAGTGATCTTGGACAAGTTATTCAGTCTCTCCATGAATCCAGATCTGAACAATAGAAAAAAATGACACATCTTAAAAGGTTGCTAGTGTTAAAAAGAAACAATAGGCCCCAAATGGAGTCCTTTGTGCTAAGTCTTACTGAGATTTACAGCCTAAGCTAAGTGCAGTTTCAACCTTTCTCAGGAGGGAAATTTTAAACCACTCTGGAATTTCCTGGTCAGCACTAATGAGGTAGTCTGCCTAAGGCCCTTTATTTTCACCCAAAGGAAGCTGACCTTGGGTGAACTACATCCACTCTTTCAACACTCTTTCAACATCTTTGTCTTACTCTCTTTTGCCTACAAAAACCTTATGTCTTGTACATTTTGGCATTGATGATGGTGATGATGATGATGATGATGATAATTTTATCTCAAAGAATTCAGAGATTGAGAAAGGTCAGTTTGTTTAATCTGGGAATTGCCTCTGCTGTCTGTTGGTTTTGCATTCAGGATCCTTTTCTTTGTTATAGAAAATGACTCCAAACATCATCATATTCCCATATAATGCACACTGGAATCGCTATAAGTAGATGGAGGGGAGACAGGGAATTAATAAAGCTCAATACAAGGCCAGACTGATTTATTGTGGTGATTGGTGACACGGTGCCTTGCTTTCTAAATCCCCGGTTCCATGTCTTGAATGGATTTTCTTAAACTGTATCAGATCTTGTTTTAATGGCAACCATAAATGATAGAAGCTACCTCTATAAGAAGTTTAAGCACCAAGTTTCATATTTGTATTCTCTCTCTTAGTGGCAAATTACTGACAGAAACTGTACTCAGATAGCACAGAAAGAAGAGAGTGCTTGGCAAATATTCGGTACATTTTATCAGAAAGTATAACTAATAGTAGTAATCATAAGAAGAAGAAAATGATAAAATTCAGATCAGTGAATCTGAATAACTACAAAGTTCACTTTACTATAGCTCCTATAGTATAAATGAGAATTAATCATACAGACTACTAAGGCAACACAAAATTAGGGGGCAAGAACTAACATTTGCTGAGCACTGATAATATGCTGGACACTTTACCCATGCTATTCAGTCTTTTAAGTCAAAGTTATGAAACACCCATTAGGTGACAGGCAGTGTACTCTTTGATGTGACTGTCAAGAGAAATAAGACATAGTGTTCATCTTAAAGAAATTATAGTGAAGAGGAGAAAGTGGACAAGTAGGTCAGCCTTCATGTTGTGATGTGATAAATAGTTCTATTACTCAGAGAAGGGCATCAAAACCAGACAGAAAGGCCAAAAATGTTTCCTAAGTTTTGAATTATTTGAACTACATTTTGCGGAAGGAAAAGGGGGTTAATTTAGTTGAAAAGGAAAAACTGGATGTTGCTGGTATCAAGACAAGCATGTGTGTAGACACAGGGTTAGGGAACACTGTTATAGCTGCTGAATCACGTGAAGGTTGGAGAGTTTACAAACTATATGAAGGAGCAGCTGGAGAGGAGGCTCCAAAGCTGGGTGTGGTCCAAGTCATAGAACATGGAAGCCTTAGAAGCCATGAGTATATTCGTCATCTTGAGAATTACAGGCAGCAACAGATCAATATTAATTCTGGAAATACAATCATTTTTTTCACTGAAAACAATCACCTAAGAAGCAGTGTGGATAATGCAAGAGGAAAACAGAAAGCCCAGCTACTTCACAACCCCTTGGAGAATTAATGATTAAGGCATTGACACTAGAAGGGAACAGTTTGATTCAAGACAATGAAGTAGAATGGATGTGGATGGTACATGAGAAATGAAGGGAAGTTACATGGCTCAAAATAGCCTGGAGTTAAAACTCCCCTTCAGGTCCTCCCCACCATTCTATGCAAAACAAAGAACTCTCTCACCCGGAAAAAAAAAAAAGGACGTTAATGGTGATTATGACCAGCTCTCGGCTGGTCTAGCCTGTGGCCCATCTCCAAAATTCCTTGCCCCAGCCGTTTAAGAGACAACTACTCTGAACAACCTTGGAGAAGAACAGGCCCCCTTAAGACAGTCTTTCCACATACATGCCTATATATACTTACTCTTTTCTTGGGTAAGTGCTAAGTGCAGCAGCTTGCAAATCTGACTGCTGCCCCTTCTCGCCTCATTAAAGGTGATCTGTTCCTGTAAAGTGCCAGTCTCCTTCTTTTTCTGAACCTCACCTTCTCTAACTCCCTTACCTTACAAGAGAGAAGTCTAGAAAGTTTCTTACATTTGAGGCTGGGATTGCAGATGTAAATAGTCTCCAAGATGATAAGTTTAGTAAAAGGAATAAATTTTGTGGTAAAAGATTATAATTTTAATTGGGCATATTGATATAACCAGGTACCAGCTGAAGCATGAACTTGGTTGTTTGGTCCGAGACTGTCAGCATGTTCATGTAGGTAGAGAAGAAAGTCATCTTTTTTCTGCTACAGAAAGGGATACTGAGAATCCCTTCTTAGTTTTGCATATGTAAGGAGCACAAGCTGGAATCAAGATTGCTGGGAGAAATATCTATAACCTCAGATATTCAGATGACCCTTATGGCCACCCTTATGGCAGAAAGTGAAGAGGAACTAAAAAGCCTCGTGATGAAAGTGAAAGAGGAGAGTGAAAAAGTTGGCTTAAAGCTCAACATTCAGAAAACTAAGATCATGGCATCTTGTCCCATCACTTCATGGGAAATAGATGGGGAAACAGTGGGAACAGTGTCAGACTTTATTTTTTTTGGGCTCCAAAATCACAGCAGATGGTGATTGCAGCCATGAAATTAAAAGACACATACTCCTTGGAAGTAAAGTTATGACCAACCTAGATAGCGTATTAAAAAGCAGAGACATTACTTTGTCAACAAAGGTCTGTCTAGTCAAGGCTATGGTTTTTCAAGTGGTCATGTATGGATGTGAGAGTTGACTGTGAAGAAAGCTGAGCGCCAAAGAATTGATGCTTTTGAACTGTGGTGTTGGAGAAGACTCTTGAGAATCCCTTGGACTGCAAGGAGATCCAACTAGTCCATCCTAAAGGAGATCAGTCCTGGGTGTTCATTGAAAGGACTGATGCTGAAGCTGAAACTCCAGTACTTTGGCCACCTGACGTGAAGAACTGACTTATTGGAAAAGACCCTGATGCTGCAAAGGATTGGGGGCAGGAGGAGAAGGAGACAACAGAGGATGAGATGGCTGGATGGCATCACCGACTCGATGGACGTGGATTTGAGTAAACTCTGGGAGTTGGTGATGGACAGGGAGGCCTGGAGTGCTGTGGTTCATGGAGTCGCAAAGAGTTGGACACGACTGAGCGACTGAACTGAACTGAACTGAACTGAAGGAGAGTAGTCATCCATTATATTAGGGATTGGGTGTAACTGTGCCCTTTGATACTCTAAGCAGAACACCAAAAAGGCGAGAGTCCATATTCCCAACTTCTGCTCTCCGAAATTCCAATTTTGAAAAAACAAAACAAAACCAAACCCATTGTCTAAGACTGATAAGGCACTGACCGAAACCAAACCAAAACGAACAAAACACTAAGAGGAAAACACCAGGGCTCCAAAGGGGACTTGATAGGAGGGAAAGGAGACTGGTCTGGTGGCTGACTCATTATTAACAAAATGGTCTGAATTCATGGGGAAGGGCTGGTTTGGGTGTAGCCAGTCTACCTGAAAAACAATTTCTAGTATGTGACTATTTGTCAAATAGCAGCAAACCTGAAGTTTGCGAATTGGCCCATATTTAAACTCGTCAAGGCATGAAGTTGTGGTGAACAAGTATCCAGAATAAAGAGTAAGACCAGTGTTTAAAAGTGATCCATGTGGCCAGAATGAAACAATGGTGCTAGTAGTAGGGTAGGGCGACTTTGTAACTATTCTTTTCCATTTGGATTCTGAGAGGAAGGACTGATTTATTTGGGCTGGTAAATGTTTGAGGAGTTGTTGTTGTTGTTGTTTTTTCTTCTGACAATGTGTAACTATCTGTTAACAGAAGCATGTGATATTTGAACAATTAGTTGAAAGTATGAAAGAAATGTGGTTTCATCTGTATCTTAAAGTGGAAGAGTGGGTCAGATGGACCACCCTGAGTGGCAGTACTTGTAGAGCAGTTATATAAAGATATTGAGGAGAAAAAATGGGTGCACAGTGAGAAGATTGTAGAGGGAGTTTAGGCTTGAAGATGTAGATTTAAGAGTCATTAGTGCAAAGAGATTAGTTGAGCATGTGTTTTCAGATGAGGCTATAAAGGTAAAACAAGTTAGGATTTGAACATGGTCCCAGGCCTACAGACCACTAACATTTGGGTGGTTATAAGAAAAGGGGGTGGGCCCACAAATGAGTAGTCAAAAAGGTTTAAGAAAGAATAAGAACAATGAACTCACAGAGGTCAAGCAAAGAGAGATTTCTCAAGAAAAGTTATGGTCAAAATTCAAATACCATAGAAAATCTAACTGAGCCCAAAACAAAAAAGGATACTGGCTTTTCTTACATGTACTTTATCCCTGAATCTTTCAGGGATGTTTTCTGCTGCTTACAACAGTCTGAGTTGGGATTTTTGTTCATTTGAACCCACAAGAGCTCTAAATGATTTTGGTAGGATTGTCGCATAGACTTTGACTTCTCCCAAGATGATGACATACTTAGGTATCCTGGGTCTAGGAAGTTGGATGCCTGCTGCAAAACAGAAGTGGTGAGCTGCACATGTAGGTGTTGTGTATCGTTTACTAATATGCACTGCTTTCATACAGGACAAACAAGTCTCAGAAGTCAAGATTCCTTAATCACGACAGTAGAAAATTTTAAAACAGAACACTTGTTAGTGAATGTCATAGATGGTCTTTCTCCATGTATAGATTGATCCACATAAGACTAAAACGCAGACCAGATTAGATGAAACTGAAACTGTTCTTTCTTTCAACGCTCTGTGAGTCCCCTATAGAGGAATACCTTTTCGCAGCTGTACACTGGATGAAATCTTATTCAAGCTTCAAATGGTTCTGAGAGTTCTCTACTTTCTTACAAAACTTTAAAATAATAGCAATCTTCAAAATGCTAATGTAAACCTCTAGACTCCTTCTGATCCTTTGGGAGCTGTGTGCAAATGTTATGCTAACATGCTCTGATACAGCTGAGAAAACACATCAAATTTGCTAGTGAGCCACATTATTGACAGAGCTCTGGGAATCCGACCCCATGAGCTTCAGAAGTTAGAAATCACAGCAAAGCTTATGCTGAAAAATAAAGTTCTTTGACTACGGCCCTCACTTTTAATTATAATGCCCTAAAAGTTACAATTCTATTCCGTTTTCTCACCAGGCATTTAGAAAATGGGATTGCAGCATCTTGCTTTTAAAGAGCATGTCTGCATCAAAACATAATGTGTCTCTACCTCCTGTGGAACTACCCAGTAATTCAAAAGCACATTTCATCTAAGTTGTCTAGGCTGTCACTGTCACTGGAAAATTAAAAATAAAAATGTTCAGTTCTTAGTGTGCTATGTAACAAAGGGATAGGAATCTTCTGAAAAACCATAGTTTTAAAAGTGCAGGCTACCATCCCTCTCTGCAAACAAAACAAACCTAAGAGCGCTTGCTATGACTTTGCCCAGGAGCTTTTAAAGATTTAGAGTTAAAATAATACACCTCTTTCAGAAATGGAGATGTGGGACCCATATCCAGAGCATGTACCATCTGTCTTGTCTTCCACAGAGATCTGTTGGATTTTCCTATGGCACATAAAATCCTATTGGAATAAACCTCTTGGTTTGTCCAAACTGTCTGATTTCAATGGGATTTGGGGACAATTACTGCACAACTAGAAATCACATTTGAACACTATTAAGGTCAGAAATAGTATTTATATTAGCTTCTCTGTAGTTGAATCACTGAGAAAAGAATTTGGGGCTTAGTTCATTTGGAAGAAGCTATGCCCAGTCAACCTGGGACTGACTCCAACTTTGGAAGAAAAAGAGCAGAGTTCATATCTTAGCTCTATCAATTTCTAATAAGTTTTTAAATTCTTTGGGCCATAGTTTCTCTATCTGTATAATAGTGGTACCTATCATAGAAGATACTCCTAGAAGTTAGTGATGAAGATTAAATTGAATCATATATTCAAAGCTAGAAGTTGGGTATCAAACACATAACAAATACACATAAATGGGAGCTAGGGAATACTGGTGTATGACAGCAAGTATAGTACTTCTAGATATTTAACATTAAGCTTCTGATTATTTGGGCGACACTATTTTGTTTAACCTTGAATTTAGTATTTGGGTAAGATTTTGCTTAGCAGGTACAGAGGGGGAAGAAAATTTGGAAGGTAATTGCTTCCAGCTTCTGCCCTGATTTTAAAATCAGGACACTAGTTCCATTCAACTAGATTGAAAAGATATTTATTACCTGGCTTCCTATTTTCTAGGCTGTAGGAATATATTAGGTTGGTGCAAACTTAACTGTGGTTTCAGACTGTGAAATTTAAATCATTATAACTAGGCTCAGACATATCTTTATTAATCAAAATAGGAACCATTACAATCAACTGTGAGAACTGCACATTAAAATGATGTATAACATAACCACATTTATTTAAGAATGTATTCCAATATTAAACAGCAAATTTCAACAATGCAAAGCTGCAATTACTTTTGCACCAACCTAATAGTTCTGGGAATATAGAAATTAGCAAGCTAGATATCATCTTTGGCCCTATAGAACTTGATATCTATCATGGGACATGGCTATTAACCAAGTAATTAGACAAATAATTATGCACAGCTATAATAAAATGCTATCAAGGGAAAATGCAGCATGCTTAGAGAGTACAGAACAGAAGAAATCTAACCAAAATCATGGCTTCTTACTCCCTAAAGAAAGATTTATCCCCACTGGAAATGTGAAGTTTGAAAAGTTTTTGCTCAATATGCTTTCCAAAATGTTGCTGTTCTCTACCTACTTGGGGAACTAGTTGCTTGCAGTGTTTTGATGACCCTGTATTGCTTGTCTTTGTATTCCCAGCACTTAATAAAAGGGCCTTTATACTGCATTGTTTCAATTCTGCCTTGTGCAACTTTCCCACTGGGTACTGTCCTCTACCCCAAAACCATAAGTTCCATCCTCTCACTTAAGGAAGAGAAGTTCAACTCAACTATCTTTGGTCTACACCCTTGGACCCATTTGATTATCCCTAGTCCTCTTATTAGGGCACTGAAAGAGCTAAAATCTTTTCAAAATTTGCCAAACTGAATATCCCATGGCTGATTCAGAGGACTCTGTCCCCTCTAGGGATGGTAAACCAAAATAAGAATAAGGGATGGTAGTAGGATAAAAGGGAAGGGAGAGATAGACTCCAGGTTATTGACAGTTTTGATCTCCATAATTCTCATTTAATATTTCATTTCCTTCACACCAAAATTATTGCTGGTAAGTTTCTTGAGCAATATAAAATGGGTCATAGAAAAATAGGGTTAGAAGAAACCTTAAAGTTTATCAACTAGGACTTGGGCATGTGAGAAAAAAATAAACAAACAAATGAAATTGGTTTGAGCCCAATAAAATAATATATTGATTGACTTAAATGAGCAAAAAGTAAAAGGGCCTGCTTAATTATATGCAGCCTAATCAAAAGTTTATAATCTGGCTAATTTCTATCTCTTATCTATACAGCGAAACTGTGGAAGATATATAAACTGACTGCTCAGTCAATCCTAAAGGAAATCAGTCATGAATATTCATTGGAAAGACTGATGCTGAAGCTGAAGCTCCAATACTTTGGCCACCTGATGTGAAGAACTGACTTATTGGAAAAGACCCTGATGCTGGGAAAGATTGAAGGCAGGAGGAGAAGGGGATGACAGAGGGTGAGATGATTGGATGATATCACCGACTTTATGGACATGAGTTTGAGCAAGCTCTGGGAGTTGGTGATGGACAGGGAAGCCTGGCATGCTGCAGTCCATGGAGTTGCAAAGAGTTGGATGTGACTAAGTGACTGAATTGAACTGAATACATAGTGTTTGCATTCAGTCTAAATTTGGAACTATTTAAGAAGTAGATAAGCTTAGGCATCCATTTTTTTCTGGCGTGGACCATGGCTGGGGCAACACATACCTTGAGTTAGTGACTATCTCTAGTGGAGGTGGCAGCTATCCTGAACATGACACGTGCAACCTGGTTCTGGACTGAGCAATTATCCAATTTAGCAGTTCTCCACCTTGTTAATTGCCGTTCTCACAACTAGAGCAGAGGCATTGTGATTCTAAAGCCTAGAAAATTCTTTTGGAAGTTCAGTCTAGAGCCTGCTTCTCTGGACTTTTACTGATTTTCTAAACTACTTTACACTTGGTAAATATAAATAAAGACCAAATCAAAGCTCTAGAGATATAAAAAAATAAAATGTGGAGATTTCTTAAAAAAACTGGAAATAGAACTGCCATATGATCCAGCAATCCCACTTCTGGGCATACACACCGAGGAAACCAGATCTGAAAGAGACACGTGCACCCCAATGTTCGTTGCAGCACTGTTTATAATAGCCAGGACATGGAAGCAACATAGATGCCCATCAGCAGACTAATGGATGAGGCAGCTGTGGTACATATACACCATGGAATATTACTCCGCCATTAAAAAGAATTCATTTGAATCAGTTCTAATGAGATGGATGAAACTGGAGCCCATTATACAGAGTGAAGTAAGCCAGAAAGATAAAGACCATTACAGTATACTAACACATATATATGGACTTTAGAAAGATGGTAACGATAACCCTATATGCAAAACAGAAAAAGAGACTCAGATGTATAGAACAGACTTTTGGACTCTGTGGGAGAAGGCGAGGGTGAGATGTTTCGAGAGAACAGCATCGAAACATGTATATTATCTAGGGTGAAACAGATCACCAGTCCAGGTTGGATGCGTGAGACAAGTGCTCGGACCTGGTGTACTGGGAAGACCCAGAGGGATCGGGCGGAGAGGGAGGTGGGAGGGGGGATTGGGATGGGGAATACATGTAAATCCATGGCTGATTCATGTCAATGTATGACAAGGACCACTGCAATGTTGTAAAGTGATTAGCCTCCAACTAATAAAAAAAAATAAATAAGTAAAGCACAAGTTATAAGATTAAAAAAAACACACACACACACACAGAAAGGGATTAATGGGGTATTGAACATTGTGCCTGGCTTTGTTTCAGTTAGCACATTTCTGAGGTTTATCCACATGTAGCATATATTAATACTTCATTTCTTTTTATGACTGAATAATATTCTATTGCATGGATATAGTACATATTGTCTACCCATTTATCCACTGATGGACATTTGCATTATTTCTACCATTTTGCTATTGTGAATAGTGCTTTTATGAGCCCCTGTATACAAGTATCTGCTTGAATACTTGTTTACAATTCTGTGGGATATATACCTTGGAGTGGGATTGCGGGGTTATATGGTAATTCTATGTTAAAACTGTTTAGGAAGCACTGAACTATTTGTCACAGCAAATGATTCATTTTACATTCCACCAGCAGCATATACAGGGTTTCACTTTCTCCACATTCATGCCAACTCTTACTATTTTCTGCTTTTCTGATTATAGTCATCCTAAAAGGTGTAAAGTATACCTCACTGTGGTCTCTTCAAGGGCAGTTTCTATTGTCTGATTTTTTTTCATATATATGGGTCATATTTTCTTTCTTTTTTTTCTTTTTTGCATACCTTTTAATTTTTGGTTGAACACTTTACATTTTAGATAATATATTGTAACAACTCTGGATACTAACCACCATTCCTTGTTCTTTTATTTGATTATTTGTTTATATGCTTAAGAACTTGGCTGAACTAATTTTGCCAAGTTTATTCCCCCTGTAGTTTCCTGCCTCTAACATCTATATTTGTGCTTTTTCCCCTTGATGTTATCTTTTAGCTTGGCTACTTGGGATTCATCTCTGGTCAGCATAAGCTACTCCTTGGTCAAAGATTGCTTAAGATCTGTTAGCCAGTTATATCTTTGTCCTTTACCGCAGGATTCATGTGTGGGTTGAAGGTAGCTATCCAAGTTCAGGGCATTTATGGGTTTTTCTGCATATTCAGCCAACAACTAGGAAATTGGAGATTCCTTCTCTGATAGCTCCCAAGAAGACGCAACCTTGGGTATGCACATAATCTTCAAGACGTTCAGGGAATATTGTGATTTCAGTTTGAAGTCTTGCTTCTAGGAGTCTCCCCTGGGTCAGAGAAGCTTTTTGTTCAATGTTTGGTCAGTGGGATTCTTTGTGTCAGAGTTTAAGACAGTGAGGTTTCTACCCTGTGTTGATGGGCTTGTGTATGGTTTGAGGAATGCTTAGAAGTCCATCTCACATCCTGTTCAGACTGCTTCTGTGTTATAGCAGCCGAGTTCACTGACACAGCCTTCTGGAACTCATGATTGACTGTGATCCCGGGAAGACTCTTCCTGGTTCTCTCTATTAAACTTCACACTGCTCTGCCATTCTACCTGTGGCATAGAGCTATGAACTTCCTTTAGTTGCTTTCCACCAAGATCTCCAATGTTTTTGACAAATCCCTTAAGCCTGTGGTTTCCCAGGCTCTGTTTCAAACAAACAAACAAACAAACACCAGCAGGAACTTCCTGTGGGGTATAGCGTTTGTGCAAGGTCCTCGGCCTGAGTTTGAGCTGCTCCTGGCCTTGCAGATGGGCAGAGGGTCCCATTCTCAGGAAGGCAATCACTATGTTTAGGCAGAGAGCACGAGGACCATGAACTGCTCAAATTCTCAAAGGTCCCATTTCCAGTGAATGTTGATGTGTTCCAGTCATTTCACTCATATTTCAAATATTCAGGGAAAACTTCCTCATTACCTTGTGGAAAACCTTAATGTGAAGACCACTGTTTGATTCACAATAGATTCAGGGAACCAGCAAACTGATTTAGTGCTAATTTCATTAGAACATGAAGAAGAGAGGATTAACAGCAGGATGCACTGCACCATTAAATGTCAAATTGCTATCCAATTAGGTGTTATGAACAGTGTGTTATTTCCAGATATCAGATACCAAGTATCAAGTAGTCACAGCATCTTTCTAAATCTAAAGTGTATGATTACCCTTGATTGTACTCTTGTTCATAATTGTAATTCTGCACTAGGCTTGGAAAAATCCATTCTGGACTTGAAACTGTCTTTTGGTAACCTGGTGGGTTTTGCAGGCACACCCATGAAGACACATGCTTTGGTCAACAGCTCATGAATGTCTCTGTAAAGTAGTTTTACTAGCCTCACTGAGCTAGAATAGGTGGCAAAATACAAAACAGGCAATGTTGTTTACCAGTTATTTCTGCAGAGATCATCTGGTCAAACGAGACATACTTTCTTTTGAAAATGCTTGCCATTCATTCATTCATGCATTCTATATATTCATTCATTCTACAGGTCAAGATTATTTACAAGCAGCATTAATAAGTGAATGATGAGTGAAGAGGACTGGGAGAGATGTGCTCCAGGGAGCAGAGGCAGTAATTCAGAGGATTGGGGTGGAAGAGAACATGGTTGATTCAGTAAACTATAGGTAAGGCTTGTTTCATTAAAAAAGTGGCAGAATGTAATCTATAGAATATGAGATAAAACTGTTAAACATAGAAACTGTGAGTAAAAGTAGACAACTATTCAGTAATGTTTTCTGTACATACATAGTTGGTTACCTCACAAAATGGCAGAAACATTTTCTCGCTTAACTCAACCCACCTCCAACACAAACGAAACAAAGAAAACTAAATAAAACAATGCATTTTTCAACAAAAGTCAGAGGGGCCCAGAGTAGAAAGTTCTCAGAAGTCAAGACACTGAGCTGCTATTAGGAGGAGCTGGCACAGACCTGAGAGCCATGGTGCTCAAAACACAGGTGGGCCCATTGCCAGGCAAAAGCAGCATTAGCCAAGGATACAGGCTTTTCTAAAACCAAACAAATAATCAAACAAAAATATGCTATACACTATAGTGAATTTTATGATGGTGGGATTAGAGTTGGCAGATTAGTCGATATAACAGTAAAATAAAATAATGTCAAAGTGAGCCCTGACGTGGACAATGGTAACGACACTCCATGAACTTAACAATTAATTCAATTCTGTGTACTTGGATCCAAACATATTAATATAAAACATGAGAGACAATAATGATTATAAAATGAGCTTTGTTACCCAGAAAAGACAAAGAGAGGAAGATTTTCTTGTAGCTATACCTGGCTGAATAATTCATCTTGTTATTAATATGGTAGAACTAAAAGTTAACACCCATAAGAGCAACTTCCCATAGTACTAATAATTTGTCTATGATGTGTTTTTATTTAATATTAGCTCATTTATAAAATACAGAATGTTACAATCCTGGTCATTTTAATCATTCCCAATTAATCATTTCATTCTCTAAAGGACTGAAATTAAAACTCTCCAGGTAATTATGTCAGTTTTAAAAATCTGACTTTTCATTTCAACTAAGTCAATCTGACTGAATTTAAATATTGGTGCCAGTTGTTACATAAGATCTTGTCCAAGTTATTTATGATCTTTATTTCTTGGTTTCCTCATTTGCAAAGTGGGGATAATGAATAGGAAATAGCCCTTACATCATCAAGTTGTTATGTAGAATAAACAAGAAATCATATGGAAGCCATTTAAAGTAATGTCCAGCACACTGAAAACATTTAAACTCAGATAATAATGTTATTATTTACTATTATTTTGCTTTCTATCTTCTTGAAATGGTATCAAGACTAGAGTGGACTGATGAAATAATGAGGACTTATGACTGCTGCCTTGAGTAATTTATCCGTCTGTGCATTATAGATTGCCTTTATCTTTTTTTTGTTCTATTCTTATTAATTTATTTTTAAAAATTTTAATTGGAGGATAATTCCTCCACAAAATTGCATTAGTTTCTGCCATACAACAACACGAATCAGTCATAACTGAGAGTATATACATCTATATATTTATATATGGGTATATATTCTCTCCTTCTTGAGCCTCCCTCCCAGGCTCCCCTCCACATTTCCTCAATCTCTGCGTCATCACAGAGTGACAGGCTGGGCTCTACAAGTTGTCTCTGAAATGGATTACATTGAACATCAATCTCCAAATATTCTCTAGAACATAAAAAACCATTGAGTCAATAATTTTGGAAAGTGCTTAGCATTGCCTAAACTAGCATTTACCAAATGTTTTTGACCACAAGCCATTTTGTTTGTGTGTGTGTGTATGCAGGGGAAGGTGTACCTGCTAACCTTTAGCTAGATGGCTATACTAAGGTGACCTCATTTCTAGAAAAATCTACCTTAGTAGATAAGAACACAGTCTCTGTTGAGTTCATATCCTGCCTCTGTCAATTACTAATTTTCTGAGCTGTGCCTATGCCTCAGTTTCCTCATATGCACTATGGAAATTATAACAGTGTCATCTCCATTGGAGATGGAGATGTATTAAAGAAGTAAGTTTTAAAAGAAGTAATATATTTTGTTTTCATAAGTATTAAAAAAAGTAATATAGCTAAAAGGGATAAAGCAAAACCCATCAAACAGATTATACTTAACACGTATTTAGTATTATTACTGTAATCTATGAAATATATATAAAATTTAAGGTCCATAAGATGAAAAATGTCAAGAGGGAGGGGATATATATAAACACGAATCAGCTAGAAGTATAGCTGATTCACATTGTTATAAAGGAATTATACTCTAAAAAAAAAAGTAAGAAAAAAGAGATGAAAAGTGAGTCATTTTTATGCTTCAGGATATGCTTCTGTCATTTAATCAGAATATTATCATGTAGAAGTTTCCATTTCTGGTAGTGTGTCAAAGCCTGCCCACTTATGGACCTTTATCATTGTTCAAAAATCTTAGTTTCAAATTCTGTGAATCACTTCTCCACATTTGTCCGTTTTCCAGAAATGGATTTGCCAAATTTTCAATCTCTCTCTCTTTCTATATTTTCCTTCTCTCTAGCATGTAGGACCCTGAAAATGAAAGACTCCCTTCTCTTCATCTGTGCCAGGGTCAAGTTCATGGTAGGTGATACCAGATGGCAGCAGAAAGAGATGAGTTTCTAGGGACTAGGGTTGTCATTTTAAAAAAATCGATTGGTTCTTGTACTTGGCCATTGCTCTTACTAAAAATATTGCACTCGCTCAGTGTTCTGAGTTTAGTGGGGCTGAACTTTGTCCATTGGGGGCCATGCTTGATTGGGGTCAGTAGCTGTGACAGGATGAAAACAAAAAAAATTCTCTCTATCTCTTGTCACTCTTCTTCATTCTCATCCCCAGTGTTGTCAAGAAATGAATCAAATAGATGTCAGATGCTATTGTTTCAGGCCTCCCTCCAAACTCTTGCCCTCTGACTTCTCAGGAGTGGGAATGACTCCCTGTGTCTCCAGGGATTTCAGGAGCTTACCTGAATTGGAAAAAAGGGGACAGGAAGCTGAGTTTTCAGATCTATTTCTAACCATATAATAAACATGGCTTTTTCCTACCAACTGTCATATACTCCTTTCTCCATTTTTAAAACTCTGATTTAAAAGCCATGTTTATGAAACATGGCATAACTGCTAGAAACAAATCATACTTTTCACAGTGTTTCATTTCATTTTGTCAGATACTTGGTTTTCCAGTTGCTTTTGAAGTGAAAGGTGGACATGTAATAGAAGGCAATAGCTTGAGAGAATTTATAAGAATTATTTTTATGAAATACAAGGGTGACATCTACAAAGATACCCTTCCTTTTTTTTTTTTTTGCTCCCTTTCATCTCCTCTTGACCTTAGAAGTCATAATATCATCCTGCAATCATGAGGAGAGACTTACCAACAAGCTCAGAATGCAAAAGCAGATAGATGAGGGAGATTCTCAACTTCTAATGAGATTGTCAGGCTGTTGACCCGGCCTTGAATCTGCTGACCTCCAGTTCTCTTATGTTGTAATACTTGTCAATATTATTCAGGTCACTATTAGTTGGATCCTACCCTTGCCTTCTCAATGAAATAGTGTACAAGAGTCAGAATTTTTTAAAAAGTTGATGCTTCTCTATTAGCTTCAGGTTTGCAGGTTGTTGGAAGTAGGCTGATTGATGCAGGGGACTGATAACTAGCTTTGCATCCAAACACACACGATTTCAAACTCCAGATCTTCTGCTTGTAAGCCATGTGCCTTTGGATTATTTACCTAACAGATCTGTGATTCAATTTTGTCATCTTTACTCTGGGGATAGTGGGAGATAAGAAGATTATGAAGAGGATTAAATGGCAATGTGTAGAAAATTTCTGGTGTATAATAGAAACTCAACAAACTTGTCCCATCTTTCTCACCAGTCTGCACCTAAATTTAAATTCAAGAGAAGATTTGGGTGGTGTTAAGGGATAGGTTTCAGGCGAAATGTTTTAAGACAGCAGGCTATCGAATCTTCAGGGCTTCCCTGGTGGCTCAGTGGTAAAGAATCCGCCTGCAATGCAAGAGATGCGGGTTCAATCCCTGAGTTAAGAAGATTCCCCTGGAGAAGGAAATGGTGACCCACTCCAGTGTTCTTGCCTGGGAAACCCTATGGAGACGGGAGCCTGGTGGGCTACATTTGATGGGGTCGTAAAAGAGTCAGACGTGACTTAGTGACTAAACCACAACAGCAACATGGAATCTTTTATCTCTAAAAAGACTTGGGAATAGCAAATTTATAGTACAAAGTATTCTGAGTTGGGGAGTTAGGCTGGTACATGCTTGCAGAGGCTTTCAGCTCTTTGGGCATCTATCGCTCCTGCTCACAGGGGCCCCCAACAGTGCCCTCTGGACGGACAATGCTGTTCTTTGTCTTCGGTCCAGCAGAGGATATCCCTTAAAGATCACATGGAAGTTTTAACAGATAATGAGTTATCCACCTGCTAAGGATAACATGGCCTGCTCTGCCAGAGCCCAGGAGTCTGTCTGGTTAGCCTCTTCCTCTCCCAAGCTGAGTCAGATATTCTTATCTACCATCTATGAGGTATGTTCTCATCTGTTCTTAGGCTGCATTCACTAGAAGCAGAGCCTGAGATATGGACTCATGTATAAGTTGTATATTAAAGAGGTGTTCTCGGGAGAAACTGGTAAGGGATAGAGGAAGAAGGACCCCAGAAAGGGTGTAATTCCTGGCAAAGTACCAGCCTCAGCCTGATGCTGCAGAGTGTTCTGTAGCATACTTTATACACTGAGGTTTCTCCAGCCTCGAGGCAAGGAAGCTGAACTTTTCTCTTCCCACCAAAGTCAGCCATTGGCTTATCCCAAATAAATGCAGAATTCTCTTTATGTATAACTATTCTATTGACTGCCAGGGGAATTAAAAAAAATCTCAGCATTTATATCCCTCTCTCTTTGTCAGTCTCACTGTCATTAATATGTATGCTTCTTGAAGTTAAGGGCTCTTCCCTGGGAGCATTAGAGTTGAGTACCCAAGTCCACTTGAGACAGGTCCATCATTACTCAGTACCCTTGAACATAATGAAATTATTTAGTCATAGCAGTCATGATAAAAAGTTTTCTAGCATATTTCAGTTTGAAAAATGCTTTGTAAAATATGATCTCATTTTAACTCATATGTCAATATTGTGAGCTAGCATAAAGCACCTTTTTTATTTCCTATTTTGCATTTGAAAAACATGAAGTTGAATGGAGTTAATTTTGCTTAAGTTCACATAACTGGTAAGTGACAGTGTGTGGATTTTAACTCATCTTTTTATTATTATTATTATGCCAACAATGAAGCTCCTTGATGTGAAGAGCTGACTCATGAGAAAAGATCCTGATGCTGGGAAAGGTTGAAGGAAAGAGGAGAAGGGGGCAGCAGAGGATGAGATGGTTAGATAGCATCACTGACTCAGTGGACGTAAATTTGAGCAAACTCCAGGTGATAGTGGAGGACAGAGGAGCCTGGCATGCTGCACTCCACAGGGACTCTAAGAGTCAGGCGTGACTTAGGGACTGAACAACAGCAATGAAAACAGCACTGGTTAATTCTGCCAGTTGCTATGATAATCAGTTTCTGTGTTTTGACCCTTATGAATTTGATGGTCTGTTTTTGTTCAAGTAGAAAGAGATTTGTAATATATATATACCTAATATACTGACATCATAATTTGTTTTCTAAAACATAATTATCTAACTTGGCATATACAGCTGACACTTGAACAGCATTTACAGGAAAATTATTTTCAACAAATATACACCAAAGTATAACATGATCTGCAGGTGGTTAAATCCATCGATGTGGAATGGCAGATACAAAAGGCCAACTGCAAAATTATACGCTGATTTTCAACTGTGCAGGGGTTGGTGTCCTTAACTCCCACATTGTTCAAGGGTCAATTATATATTATGTATTCAATTTTATGCAGATTCTATTTCCCACTACCTTTCTGATACAATTTTTAGACTTTTCTCTACTTTTTGGCTTTGTTCAGTTCAGTTCAGTTCAGTCACTCAGTAGTGTCTGATTCTTTGCAACCCCATGAACCCCAGCATGCCAGGCTTCCCTGTCCATCACTAACTCCTGGAGTTTACCCAAACTCATAGCAGTTTCTAAAAATTGCCCTTTCTTTATCTTATGATCCCATATGGATCTCCATATCATCCACATGTTGCTCTTTTCTCCCAGGAAGAAAAGCAATTTGCTAAATAAATTCTTATTAGAAACAAAGAATCAGCTAGTAGAAGTGATTTAATTCAGGTGGCTAGCAATGTTTGAACTCCAAAGCCATAGCCTATCTCACAACATGATGCTTTCAATAATTTCCCAAATGACATGGTTTTAGCATTCTTAGTAACTTATTATCATTATCTCACAAAATATGTATTAATACAAGGTATATATGAGGAAAACTACAGAATTATGATGAATAAAATGAAGAGCTTAACAAGTAGATACTTCATTATCATCCATAAGAAGAAAATATTGTCTAGTTGTCAGTTCTTCCCAACTTAATCTATTAGATTCAACACAAACTCAGTTGAAATTCCAGCAAGTTACTTTGTGGATATTGTCATACACATTCTAAAGTTTATATGGATTAGCAAAAGACCCAAAATAGCCAAAGTAATGTTGAGGAGGAAAAATTGGAGGACTGACAATACTCAGCTTCAAGAATTATAAAGCTTCAATAATCAAGACAGTGTGTAACTGATAAAAGAATAGAGAACAGAATAGAGAGCCCAGAAATAGACCCACATAAATATAGTCAACTGATCTTTGGCAAAGAAACAAAGGCAATACAATGGGTTAAAAAAAAGTCATTTCAACAAATAGTGCTGGAATAACTGGACATCCATATACAAAAAAAAAAAAAAAAAACCTAGACACAAAAACTTGCATCCTTCTCAAATATGAATTCAAAATGAAGTACAGACCTAAATGTAAATTGCAAAACTGTAAAACTCATAGAAGATAACATATGAGAAAACCTAGAAGACTTTGAGTAAGGCAATCACTTTTTGTTATATAATACCAAAGGCATGATCTATGAAAAAAATATTGATAAGCTGGAATTTTAATTCAAAATTTCTGCTCTATAAAAGACAATGTTAAGAGAATGAGAAGAAAAAAACACAGACTAAGAGAAATACTTGTGAAAGACACTTCTGATAATGGACTATTGTCCAATATGTAATACAACTCTTAAAACTCAACAATAAAAAAAACAACTGCCTAATTCAAGATGGGCCCAAAACCTTAAAAGACATTTCACCAAAAAGACATTCAGATAGCAAATATACACATAAAAAGATGTTCCACATCATATGTCATTAGGGAAATGGAAATTAATACAGCAATAACATATCCACTACACACCTACCTGAATGGCCAAAATCCAAAACACTGAAACACCAAATGCTGATGGGAATGCAAAGCAACAGAAATTATCTGTCGTTGCTGTTGGGAATGCAAAATGACACAGCTACTTTGGAAGACAAGTTGTCTGTTTCTTACAAAACTAAGCATACTCTTATATGATGCAGGAATAGTGCTGTTTGGGACTTACTCAAAGGAGTTGGAAACTTAGGTGGACACAAAAACTTGCACACAAATGTTTTTGGCGGCCTTGTTTACAAACTCCAAACTGGAAATAACCAAGATGTCTTTCTTTAGGTGAACAGATAAATAAATGGTGGTACATCAAGACAATGGTATATTATTCAGTACTGAAGAAACATGAACTATCAAATCCTGAAAAGATACGGAGGAAACTTGAATGCATATTACTATGTGAAAGAAGTGAATCTGAAAAGGCTCAGTTCAGTTCAGTCGCTCAGTCATGTCCGACTCTTTGCGACCCCATGGACTGCAGCATGCCAGGCCTCCCTGTCCATCACCAACTCCCGAAGATTACTCAAACTCATGTCCATTGAGTCGGTGATGCCATCTAGCCATCCCATCACCATCCAACCATCCAATGACCATCCAACCATCTCATCTACTGTTGTCCCCTTCTCCTCCCACCTTCAGTCTTTCCCAGCATCAGGGTCTTTTCAAATGAGTCAGCTCTTCTCATCAGGTGGCCAAAGTATTGAAGTTTCAGCTTCAGCATCAGTCCTTCCAATGAATATTCAGGACTGATCTCCTTTAGGATGTACTGGTTGGATCTCCTTGCAGTCCAAGGGACTGTCAAGAGTCTTCTCCAATACCACAGTTCAAAAACATCAATTCTTTGGCACTCAGTTTTCTTTATAGTCCAACTCTCACATCCATACATGACTACTGGAAAAACCAAAGCCTTGACTAGATGGACCTTTGTTAGCCAAGTAATGTCTCTGCTTTTTAATATGCTGTCTAGGTTGGGCTACATACTATATAATTTCAACTGTATGATTCTAGAAAAGGCAAAACGATGGACAGTAAAATGATCAGAAGTTAAGGGCTGGTGGAGGAATGCAGTATTTTTAAGAGTAAAAATACTTTGTATGATACTATAATGTTTGATACATGTCATTATACATTTATTCAAACCCATAGAATATAGCCAGTGGAATAACCCAATGAAACAGTGACCGACTTTTTAATTTTTTGGGCTCCAAAATCACTGCAGATGGTGACTGCAGCCATGAAATTAAAAGACGCTTGTTCCTTGGAAGAAAAACTATGACCAACCTAGACAGCATATTAAAAAGCAGAGATGTTACTTTGCCGATAAAGGTCTGTCTAGTCAAAGCTATGGTTTTTCCAGCAGTCATGTATGGATGTAAGAGTTGGATTATAAAATATCTTCTCAATATTACTGTGAACCTGAAACTTCTTTAAAAACTTAGCTCAATTAAACAGAGAAGTATTATCCTGAACTACTTCCCTATTCCAGAAATATTGTTGTTCTTGGTTAATCACTAAGTCGTGTCTGACCCCTTGAGACCCCCTGGACTGTAGTCTGCCAGGCTCCTCTGTTCATGAGATTTCCTAGGCAAGAATACTGGAGTGTGTTTCCATTTCTTTCTCCAACCTGAACCTGCACATCCTGCATTGCAGGCAGATTCTTTACCACTGAGCCACCAGAGAAGCCACAGGGAGAGATTAACCTGAGCCAAATATGGCTCAGAGGTAATTACCTTACAATGAACTAGGCATGAGTCTTCTGTGACTCCTGCTTAATACTTTACAGCCTTATAATAAGTGGTGATGAGGCTTCCCAGATGGCACTAGTGGTAAAGAAACCCACCTGCCAATGTAGGAGACATAAGAGACATGGGTTTGATCCCTGGGTCGGGAAGATCCGCTGGAGAAGGACATGGCAGCCCACTCCAGTATTCTTGCCTGGAGAATCCCATGGGCAGAGGAGCTTGACAGCTACAGTCCACAGGGTCACAAAGTGTCAGACACAACTGAAATGACCGAGCACACACACACACAGTCAGTGACACATTTTGACTTAAATAGTAAACTAATAATTAATCAAATTCCTTGGATCTTTTTTTCCATTCCAGTTCTAGTTAATTGAAGCCTTCTTCTCTATTTGTGTGACTAGTTACTTGAAGGACATGACATATATGACTAGGAAAATGAAGGGCATGACATAGGATTCAGCTAACTTTCAGCTTTTTTGAAGTCATCCCATCATTCTGATCTATGAGGAACTTAGAAAATTGTTATTCTGTTTTTTTTATAAAAACCATAATTTCTATTTTCTCACCCTCATCCATTCTGTGTCAACAGCAAATATGAGGCCCAACCAGATATCTATTTCTTTATTCAAATAATAGAAAATGAGATGTAAGAGATTGATGACAGTTTAATATGTTACTTTACTTATTTCTGTCCAGAACCATTTTCATTCCAATAAAATAAATTTGTTAAAACAATACTTTAAAGATGAAGGAATGGATCTTGTTAGAGCACTACTGTCAACATATAATGAGCCTATTTAGAACTGCAATTTTTTTTTCCAGAAGGGATTTAAGGTAACTTGCATAATATAGAGCAAGATGGAATAGGTTAAACTTAGGAGTGAAATAATAAAGAGAAGCAAGGCAGGAGAGCTAAGAATAGCAATGATGAAACTTAATGTGCATATTATAAATACTCATGCTCCAAAAATTATTTTATAAAAGTTGGCAACTAAAAGGAAAATTTTAAAACACTGCCTTTTACATAGTTCACAGGACTGATAAGCTATAAATGGATTAGTTCTATTCTTATTGCTGAGAGCAGACGGGTCTTTCTCCCCAGGATCCTCAAGAAGAGTAAAATATGTGATGTAAAGACTGATGTGTTCAACAACACCTCTCAGTAGACTCAGCGATGAGTACCATGAGCAGTTTCTTGCAGTAACCCTCAATCCAGTTTAATGCTCTCTCTTAAAGACACAATTCAGTAAAAGGGCAAGGCAGTGAAAACAGTGCCCTCAGGTACTGATTGGGTACAGTCGGGTTGTGCTTAAATTGATTGAGCCTAATCTGGGGGTATATTTCAGCCTGTTTAGTGGAATGGTGGGGATGGAATATCCATCAGGCTATTCTTGGCTATGTCCCTCGTCAGATAAAGCTCTGAGGCTGTATTCCATCAGGCAGCAATGCATCCCATGTTACACTGTCTGACAAACATTTGAAAGTCAGTTTAATTCCGTGTAGCTAGCTAAAAACAGACACACATGCCTAGTCAGTAACTGAGCTCAGGGCTGGGCTGACATGAACCTTACTGGTCAATTTCTAGGCAGACAAAATGGTTGAGCAGAGTGGAGTTGAATACCTTTGCTTAAAAAACTCATTTGCAGGAAAATCTGTCTGCTATCAGCCCCAGAGTTGTCCCCTCTGAACAGAGGGGCACAGGCCTTCACAGCACAGATGACAGCATTAGGAGGTCTTGGTAGTGACGGGGCAAATGGCACGCTTCCAACGTAAAAAGATCCCTGTTCTGTGTTGGACCATTTTATTAGCACAAGCCCTTTGATAGCATCAACTTCTTAGCATCCTGGGCATTTGATCTTCTAGTTTTCTGGTGCCAAACAGTCTGCAGCTTTAATTTTCTTGCTCAGAGCTTCTTATCTTGTGAGGCTAAGGAAACTGCCCTCTCTGGCTCTCCGTGAGTGACCTTATCTTATCTCACAAGGTTTTAGACACACACAGTGATAACCCTTTTCTGGGCAGAGCAGTGGGAGGCCTGCGGAGGAAGCCTTAGGCAGGAAAGTGTGCTCCTCCCTTGCTCTGCAGTAATATGTCCCTAGGGATCTTGCTGACAAACCTAAACAGCATATTAAAAAGCAGAGACATTACTTTGGTGACAAAGGTCCATCTAGTCAAAGCTATGGTTTTTCCAGTGGTCATGTATGGATGTGAGAATTGGACTATAAAGAAAACTGAGTGCCAAAGAATTGATGCTTTTGAACTGTGGTGTTGGAGAAGACTCTTGAGAGTCCCTTGGACTGCAAGGAGATCCAACCAGTCCATCCTAAAGGAAATCAGTCCTGAATATTCATTGGAAGGACTGATGCTGAAGCTGAAGCTTCAATCCTTTGGCCACATGATGTGAAGAACTGACTCACTGGAAAAGACCCTGATGCTTGGCAAGACTGAAGGCCAGAGGAGAAGGGGACGACAGAGGGTGAGATGGTTGGATGGCATCATCAACTGGATGGACATGAGTTTGAGCAAGCTCCAGGAGGTGGTGATGGACAAGGAAGCCTGGTGTGCCGCAGTCCATGGGGTCACAAAGAATCGGACATGACTGAGCAACTGAACTGAACCGAACTGAGGGATCTTGCACTATCAAGTTGTGCAGTCAGTACACTCAATCACAGGATCCAAGGAAATGAGAAGGTGTTTTTAAGAGACTGGCTAACAGGTTTGAAATCTCAAACCACTCCCCACAAATAGTCACCAACTCTGCCCAACACCGGAGAAGGCAATGCCAACCCACTCCAGTAATCTTGCCTGGAAAATCCCATGGGCAGAGGAGCCTGGTAGGCTGCAGTCCATGGGGTCGCAAAGAGTCGGACATGACTGAGCGACTTCACTTTTCACTTTCATGCATTGGAGAAGGAAATGGCAGCCCACTCCAGTATTCTTGCCTGGAGAATGGAGCCTGGTGGGCTGCTATCTAAGGGGTCACACAGAGTCAGACACGACTGAAGTGATTTAGCAGCAGCAGCAGCTGCCCAACACATAAAGACAAGATAGCGTTGACAAGTCAGGTGGATTGCCTCTCACTAGTTGTGGGACTTGGGAAAGTAACTCAGTTATTCTGTTTTCTCAGTTCTAAATGAAGACAATGATACTTTTTCTCAGGATTGTTTTGGGGATTTGTTATTAATATACAAGTAAAATACCCTCATGGTATTGTGGCTGTCATTGTCTCTATTTTTATCGAGGTATTTCATAAATTTTAACCTATCTCCTTTTTCCATTTCATCTTGAATTTCTAAAACCAAGGTGAAACAAAATCTATATTTACTTTCAATGTTAGTATTTTCTTTTCAAAAACTGTATTGATAGTATATCTTTCATTCAATAGCTTCACAGAAATGAAGACTATTATAAAGATAGGTAGATAAATATATAAATAAAGATATCACTTTTCTTATTGCTTCAAACTATATTTGTTCCTATAAAATTCATAATTAATTCATAAGTCTGTAATTAAATCAACAAAGGAAGTAGTGTGCTTTAGGGGATAGCAAGGACAAACTTTGGAATTAGGCTAGATTTGAATATTGTTTCTTACCATTTGAGCAGAAAAAGTACTCTGTTGCTTAATCTCTGAGTCTCAATATTCTCATCTATAAAATGGAAAAATAATACATATTTAATAAGAGTTAAAATAGCATCTAGTTAGGGTTGGCACATAGTAGGTATTCAGTGCATGACTATACCTTTTCAGATAGCAATGTGCTAAACTTTATGGGGGTCATAAAGATGAACAGAAGAAAAGAAAACTGTAATTTTTGATTTTCTATTTTGGCTTAGGCTCTGTGGTTGATATTTTATGTGTGTGTATCTTAATTCTCCTGAAAATATGTTGGGAAGTTTTGAATATTCCCGTTTAACAGATTAAGCCATTGTGTCTCAGAGAATTTAAACACCTTATTCAGTGTCAGTTCTTGACCTGAAGGAGCTTATATTTTTGAAGACAAGAGTCATATGTGTCTGAAGAGCAAAACAGGTGTACAAAATAAAAGAAGAATTAAAAAGGCATATATAGTACCTACAATTGAATAAATACAGACAATAAGCACCAGGAACTTAGAAGGAGAAATCTTCCTAGGTTAAAGTGTTTATCAATCAGGAAAGCTGTCTTATGCTGCAGTAACAAACAAGTCACAAATCTAGTAGTTAAAGCAGCAAAGATTTAGCCTTAGCTCATGGCCCTCACAGGTCGGACACATCATAGTTACCTAGAAAAACAGGTTGATGTAGATACCGTTGCCTTTGATCTTGTTGGCAACTGTGCCAAAGTGGTAAAATAGCTCCAGAGTCTTATTATTAATTAAGACTAATTAAATGCTTGGCCATTGAATGCTGTGGTCCAGATCACTTCCACTTTCAAGTCATTGGACAGAACTAGTCATGTCACCTTTGCAAACACAAGAGGACCAGAAAGCATAATTCCATTCTATGCCTGAGAAGAGGGGGATCTGGAAGTATTTGGTAAGTAGCAGTATTTCTTGAGCTTCAGAATCACTGAGGACAGTGACCACAGCAATGAAATTAAAAGATGCTTGCTCCTTGAAAGGAACCTATGATGAATCTAGACAGCATATTAAAAAGCAGAGACATTGCTTTACCAACAAAGGTCCATATAGTCAAAGTTATGGTATTTCCAGTAGTCATGTATGGATGTGAGAGTTGTACCATAAAGAAAGCTGAGTGCCGAGGAACTGATGCCTTCAAATTGTGGTGCTGGAGAAGACTCTTGAGAGTTCCCTGGACTACATGGAGATCAAGCCAGTCAATTCTAAAGGAAATCAACCCTGAATATTCATTGGAAGGACTGATTCTGACGCTGAAGCTCCAACCAAAGTGGTCACCTGATGGGAAGAACTGCTTCATTGGAAAAGACTCTGATGCTGGGAAAGATTGAAGGCAATAGGAGAAGGGGGTGGCAGAGGTTGAGATGGTTAGACAGCATCACTGACTCAATGGACTTGAGTTTGAGCAAACTCTGAGAAATACTGGAAGACAGAGAAGCCTGGCATGCTGCAGTCCATGGGGTTGCAAAGAGTCGGACACAACTTAGAGATTGAACAGCAACAACAAAAGTAGTAATTAACACCATGAGATTCTTACAAGAGTCTAATGTAATCTATTTTTCAGTGATTATTACAAATCAACAATTTTAAATACTATATTTTCTAAACACTAGTTTTGGTTAAAAATTGCTGATAAGGATTGTGTGTGAATTTTCACATGTATATGAGCCTATTACTTAAGTCCACTACCTGCACACTGGAGGTTATTTGTTTACAGTCATCAGTGCTGATTTCTTTCAAACAGTTATTAAGCACCTGCTGGTGGAAGCTGTACTTGTTGGTAGAAACTATACTATTCAAAACTCTGCTTCTTAATCTTCTCCTCTGAGAAGCCATTACATCCCAGGTACTTGTTCATCCAAAAAAAAAAAAAAAAAATTATTGAGTAGTTGCTATTTACATATCACATTTACAGGGCACCCTTTGAAAGATAAAGCAATACACAATCATTCTAGGGCAACTTTTTCAGCATCTACCAACCATGTGGTTGCCTAGACCAGAAGCTAGAAAATCACTCTCTACATCCCCCATTTCCTTACTATATATACCATTAATCATCAAGCTGCTGTCTGTGGGGTCGCAAAGACTCAGACATAACTTGGCGACTGAACAGCAAAGACAACTGCACATTGAAATCACCTGGATACTTTAAAAAATACTGACATTTAGGTTCCACCCCTTTTGTAATTGGTTTTGAAAAATGCTTGATCACTGGGGAACGGGGTAGTGATGTTTGTAAGCTTCCAGCTGACTCATACGCTATCAAATTTGACTTCTAAGAGGTCTCAGTTCTTTCTACTAATCTTCATTCCTACTGGCCAATTTTGGTGGAAACCCTTCTAATCTCTAAAGTGGATTAATTCAGCAATCTTCTATCTGGTCTCCCTGCTTCGGCCTGGATTAGGGGCCCCAGTATTGTGTTCTCATTATGCTCAGGGCATGTATACAGTCTGCATTATTATTGCCTCTTTACCATCCCTTTCCTCTATTAGACTGTGAACATCTTGAGGGCAGCAGCTAAGATTTATTATATGCTTGACTTGTAGTTCAGGATATGGCATATAAAATGTGCTAAATAAATGTTTGTTGAATGAATACAAATGAGTGAATGTTCAGTGAATCCTGGGCATTTAACTAGTACAAAGATTAATAAGAGCATCTCCATAAAAGTGTTCATAGGCTGGTGGGAGAAATTGACATAAAAACACAATGCCATATGAGAAAGGCCTATAACAGATGGATAAGTTGTTTCTCAAGTATGGGAAATAAATAGGATAGCAAGAAATATTGCCAAAATAATCCTAATTGCTATACTGGTACTCCAGGATTTGCTCCCAACAATAAGTTTATTTAAAAAAAAAGAAAGGTGGAGAAGAATTAATAATAGACTATGGGGATGGTTTCATACTTCTAGTCTTTTTACACAGTCTTTCATGACTTGCTGATTCCGAGATCATTTTACTGACCATTTCTTTTGTATCTATATGTCCAGAGGGCCCTAGAAGACCCACACACTTCCACAACCATCTGAGAAACCATACAGGCCAGTGGAAAAATGCCTATTTCTTCCATTCTTCTCTGTACAAATGATTGTATCTCAGCTCTGAACCACCTTTCCAGGGTCTATTCTGTGATGCTGAGTTGAAACTACAAACTCAGTGTTCCCTTTGCCAGCAGACTTCCTTTAAGATTCTGACAGTAGGGGGCACTAGTGGTGGAAAAGCAGAAGTTTGGAGACAAGGAATTTGATCCTCCTTGCCCAGCTTGCCTTGCGCTTTACTGTTACCATGGCGAAAGTACTCTTAACTCCTGAAGCATTAGTGGGCTTGATTTCTTTTTTTCACACTCTGAACCAGATTCCTCAGTGGCTCTTCCTAGATATCTGTCCCAGGGAAGGATTCTGATTGGCTACTGGGGTCGTATGCCCATCCCTTGGGCCAATCAATTTTTGTAGGGAGAATCATATAACATTTCCCACTGTAGTGAGGAATAAGGTTTGCCTGTTACTGGAAGAAGAGTCATGGGAAAGGGTACTGGAGCAGCAAAAATATAAGCGAGTACAGTTGACAGTAGGGTCAAAGAGGGAAATAATTATCAACTTTTGAGGAGTCTTAGGTATTGAGTAAGCTACTAGTCTCAAAGAAGCCATGCGTCCGCTTTCCCACAGAGCAGCAGGCTCCTCTTGCCAACACTCCATTTTATTACCATACCATATCTCTAGCAGCTCCCAGACATACTTGAATTGACACAGGTTTCAGACCCTACGGTCCTGTTGGGGCCTGATACATGGAGGCATGTTTCACATGCTAAGAGAGTAAAGAGCCATGAATAAACAACTGTTTGCTGGAGTTCAGAAAGGCTTTAAAGATGTCATTTGACTAAATCCTAAAAAATCAGTAAGGGTTTAGCAGGCGAGGAACAAGAAACAGAAGTACAGACAATATTCTGGGTTATGAAAATAGCAAGTGCAGAGAAGAGTGGAGGCATGAAAAGGCATAATGGGTTTTGGAGGATCATTTCGTGTGGCTGAGCATGTACGGGGGTGGGGGGGTAATACGTCTGGAAAGACAGATTGTGGACAGATTGTGATGAGCCTGGGATGCTATCGATTCTCTTGGAAAACATCTGCTTTCCATGTGCTGGCCAAAGCGACAACCATTTTCACACATGCTGTAGGATGCAGCTCCCTGATACATATGCCTGGAATCAGTTTGCTTCAAAGGGTAAAGTCCAGGGAGATGATACCTGGGAGTTGAAGAGGGTAGGAATTCAAATGATGTTTTCAAATTTGTTAACCTGAGCACATTTCAGATTTCAGTAAAATACCTTCAAGCTGTTACAAGGTACGGAGAGTTTTTCATCCTTTGTGTTTCTGCACCTGCATGCTTTCTCACCCACCACTGAGTCAAACTCCAGGTAGCCCCAGAAATGGAAGCAGAAATTCAGGCTGGGAGATCAGGTAGGAGAACAAACCTGCCAGAGGCTGACTCACCTCAAAATTGAAATATGTAAACAGAGTCTAGTTGCAATGGAATCACTAAAGTACAAATAGCTGGAGGCGTTGGAACAATATAACAAGGGTAAAAGTGATGCTGAGGCATATATATTATTCCCCACTAAAAAATAGAGGACAAGGCAGAGAAAAAAAAATCAGGGATTTAAAAATGTGTTTGGGGAATTTTATCACAACCTCCACACTAGTCCATATCTTTCTGAACCTACTGACAGCTGATTGCTGCAGGCTGGATTTACAACTGTTTATGATTATCTTCACCCAACTTTTGTGATTAATTAATTGTATGTTTGCCTGGTAGTGCCATGGGTATGGGAAGCAGAGACGGGGGAAGCGTTAATGATTAAAAGCTATTTGCAAACTCAAAATTGCCAGAGATAAATGTTGCAGAGACAGCAAAGGTGACTTGAAAACAGTCATGACCTCAGGACTTGACAGGCTTGGCTACTTGCAAATTGCAGGATTGACAGGAGATTGACCAATTCATCCTGGTTTTCCCTGAACTTTTCTGGTTTTAAAATGGAAAGTCCTGCTTTCATAGCGCTCCTAGTTCCAAGCAAACGGAAGAGTTGGTCACCCTAGGGAAGGCTGGTGATCTAACTGGCCATAATGTGATAAGCCCTGTGAGGCAGGCCAATGGTGTGGGAAGAGTTTGGGCAGCCCCAGGGAATGCTGTAGAGATGTAGAGGGTCAGCTAAATTGGAGGGCACAGAGGCTGGACTACAGACCATCCGTCACCTCCAATCAAACCCATAATTTGAAGATTTACCAAATCATTTACCCTTCATTCAGATATTGAGAAATTTCAAGCCAATGAGGGTTAAAAAGTTTTACCCCTTTTATAAATTTGATATATTTATAGAAAGTATGTGTCTTGGGAGTAAAAATCTGTAATAAGGTTAATGAGAAGAGAAGCAACACAAATCTGTTTTCATCACTGTTAACATAGCTTAAATCACAACACAGGAGGGAACAGCTGCTCTGGAAGGCAGCCTAGGAGCAGATCAGCACAAGCTGATTATCTATTAATGAGAAGGTTTTAGCGATGAGCCCTGGTGGAAAACCCACCAGACTCAATTCTGAAAGCCATCCACTGAAGAGGAGGTGTATATGAATCATTTGATTGATGTGAAAAAAATTCAAAACAGATTCTTCCCAGCACTCTAGAGGCTGCCATGCACCACTGCTCTCTTATCTGTTTATGTTCAGGAAATAGGATACTTCAGTAAGTAAATGTGCGGAGTAATTAATTAAACTCATGGCTGGGCTCTGTGTGTGAGGCTGGTCCTCATTCAGGGATTACCAGACTGTTGCATCCTGCCTTCTCTCTTATTTCCCTTCATCCTGGTGCTTCTATCTTCAGCTCAATATCAGCAGGAGCTATGGAGCATCAGGGTAAGTACTTTAGCATTAACTAGTTGAACTTACTTTTTAGATAAAGAAACTGAGGCTCAGAGAGCTTAAGTCACTTTTCTAAGGACTTCTAGCTTGGAGAACTATGATTTAGACCCAGGTCCTGGGTGACTCCTTAGTGGATGTTTATAATCACTTATGTAATAGAACATAAATGTATTTAGCAAAAACTAACTATGGTATACAACAATGGTTCTCAAAATTTGTCTTCAGACCAGCGTTATTAGCAAAACCTGAGAACTTGTCAGAAATGCACATTTTCAGGCCCTACCACAGACTCAGCTGAATCAGAATCTTTGAGAATGAGGTCCAGGAAGCCCTCTGAGTGATTCAGATGGACACTAAGGTTTATGAACCACTAGTGTATAGGTTGTAGCCTGGGCACTAGGATTTAAAAGGAAAAAAAATAGGTTCCCTGACATTTGGGAGGTCAATGTCTAGCAAAGGAGATAAGCATACAAAGGGAAACATACTTTCCAGTGCGCTGTAAGGACAGGGAGAAAATATGCATAGAAAATCAGGAAAAGAAAGATGACTACTAACCCAGATGGGGCAGGGAAAGTCTGGGCAAGTGGTGCTTGGACAGGCTCTGAACACACAAAAAGGCTTTGGTCATAGTGAAAAGCAGGGGAGAGTATTCTGGGCAAGGGAACAGCGTAAAAGAAGAAAGAAATGATGGGCATCTGTGAAAAAGTAGTTACTCTGGGGATGCTGGAGTGTGAGGTGTGATGAAGGAGGCAGTGATGAGTTCACACAGTGGGCAGTGGGCGGCCCTCTGTCATTTTGCTACCTGCCCTACCACTTGCTGAAGCTCAGGAGGTTGGCTTCTTGAAGGCTTGGCTTGGAGATTTTATAGTCATTTGTCACTCTGGCATTTATGACTGCCCTATGGTCCCAGATGAGGGGCACCGTATATCACAAAGGTTCATTCTTCATGAGCTATTGAGCTCCCAGTAATTCGTGCATATTATTTATACCCCACATTCTTTTCTCCTCTCTTCTTATGAAGTCCCCCATGCCACAGCCATCACCTAGTAGATGTCAAGCTGTCCAGTGGATAAAGTGTTGTTTGACAAAGACTCAGCAGCTGGGGATGTCACTTACAGTTTATGTCATGAATTCTTACTCAATTCTTTGTTCTTCACATCATCTATCAGTGAATAATATACCCATCATAGGGCTTTGGTCTATATTTCCAGATCAGTATTTCAGCATGGACATAGCTATATTTGAGCACTTAAAATAAAATAATGGTGCTACATTCATTCTGGCATAGTGCAAAGAATGTGAGGTTGGAAATGAGGCTGGGGTTCTAGCCCCGACTCTGTGCTTTCCAGTTATGTCCATTAAATCACATTCGAGGGTCCACTTAATTAATTTTGTGAAACCTTGATTTTTATTATCTGTGATGCTGAGTTGCTGTAGAATTAAATGATATAATATTGGTACCTGCAATTCAGTAGATGGTATTCCTTTCCTTATCATTATGTATGTCCGGTTGGCAGTATTGGAGAGATTGCCTCTTCAAAACGTCTAACATCAAGACTGGGCAGAGACTTCCTTTCTCTTTTTCTAGATATTCTGTCTGTGGATTTTCTGTGTTCTCTCCTACCCAAACCTTGGGGTACAGCCAGGGCTAAGCTGTTAAGCCTGCATGGCTTAAGTCTTCTCTCTAGTAAAATAGAGAAGTGGCTGATCTTTGTAAGTGGTTTTCCAGACTAGTTTTCATCCAGGAAACCCTTTGTTCAAGTAAAATCTGAGCAGTTTTGAGAAGATGGAAGCAACATCCTTACTAGTAACCCAACCTCTGCTCATCACCCCCCAAGTATTAGTCACATGCAGGGACCTGGAGAAAACAAGCACTCCACTGGGATGATGATACCTTATCTTGTCCCCAGACAAGCTCTGCCTCTGCCTTCTCCATCTTAATTGATGACAAACCAAATTTTATGTTACCCAAGTCAAAAAACTTGATGCTATCTTTCACTTGCTTTTTTCACGTCCCAAATCTATTTTCTTCCAGGAAGTACTGTTTATTTTACTTAAAAGCTATAACCAGAATATGTTTACTTCATACCATTTCTATTGTTATCACCTAGGCTGAGCCTGCATCATCTCTTGTCCAGGTAACTAACAGTGGTATCAAAGTGCTCGCCACTTCTAGGGACAACTCCCTTTGCAGTCACAGTTACATTATTGAAATGAGCCAAATCGGGTCACTCCTCTGCTTGGGGCTCTGCACTGGCCCCTGTTTCACTCAAATAGAATTCAGAGCCCCCAGCCAGCTAGTTCCTCACACACTAGTGCGCTTTGCCTCTCTGACTTCATGTTCTCCCACACCTCCATCACCTGCAGCCACATTAGGCTCTTTGTTGGCCTCAACTCACCAGGCTGACTCTTGTCTTTGTGCCTTTGCCATGGCTGTTCCCTCTGCTTGAAGGCACTTCCCCAGATGCTACAGATTGAATCATATTCCCTCCAAAATCCTATGTTAAAGCCCTAAAAAAAAAAAAATCCCTTAGTTTGACTGTATTAGGAGATAGGTCTTTAGGAGGTAATTAAGGTGAAATGAAGTTGAAAGGGCAGGACCCTAATGGGATAGAACTATGGCCTTATAACAAGAGGAAGAACCTCTCTCTCTCTGTCTGCCTTGAGAGGGCACAATTAGCAGGCAGCCATATGCAAACCAGGAAGACAGTCTTCCACAGAAACTGAATCAGCTGATACCTTGATCTTGGACTTCCCAGTCTCCAAAACTGAGAAATAAATTCTTGTTTAAACAACCCACAACACACACTATGGTATTTGGTTATGGTAGCCTGAGCAAACTAAGGCACCAGGTTGCCACAAGTCTAACTTCCCCACACCTTCACTGAGTTCTCAAATGCCATCTCTTCAAAGAATCTCACCACAGTATCCCATTATCATTGAGATGCTAGAATTTCCAGTTTCCTGTACTCTGCTGTTATTCCTTGTTCAAAGAATGTATCATTTTCTAGCCCATGATGTAATTCATATATTATGTCTATAGTTTATTGTTGGACTAACCTACTAGGATGTATATTCTTTGAGAAATCTTCTTTGCTTCCAGCTATGTCTGAAGAACCTAGAACAGTGTCCAGCACAGAGTAGGTGCATAATAAATAAGTGTAAAGCAAGTGAATAGATGGAAAAATAACTATATTTCCTAGCTGTATGAGCTTGGCAAGCTGTTGATCTATCTAAGCTTCATCTCTAACATCAGTTGATTGTTATGAGAATTAAATAAGTAAAATTTGAGTTAAGACAGAGCAACTGCTTGTCTTTTTCATCATCATATGGCAGTGTCTGAGACATAATAGTTCTCAAAACAAGAATTAGGTGCTTAATGCAGTGCTTGACAAATGGTAAGTGCTCATCAAGTAATGGTTGTGATTTTGGCTGAACAAAATGTCTGCTGTTAATCGTTGTCTTTATCTCACTCTGGAGAGCTGGCCTGGATCAGGAGGAAAAATCCTAGAAGCATTTCTATTCTCTTTGCCCGCAGGCTTGTAGCAGCAGCCACACTTGTCTTTTCTGAGGACCAAATGTATTTTTCTGACCCTGTGTTAGCGCCTTCTACAATGTTGTACTCGTGACTGGGAATGTTCTTCATCTTTTTTTCACCCTCCACCTGATAAAAACTTCGTTTGTGTATATCAAGGTGATTCCTATTCAACTTCCAGAGTCTCGTTCAAACATCACTTCACAGGAAACTTTCCCCAAGACTCCAGAGTGGGCCAAGGCTTTTCATAATCTGATTTGTAGCACCCTTCACTTTTTAGGAGAATTTATATCCAAATTGCTTGGCACAATGTCTAGGATTTAGTAGTTTTTCAACAAATATGCATCCAGGTATAAACGATATTATTTATCACCAAGTACTTGATACTAATTTAATTTGCTATTTTACGGTAAGCGTTGAAGTTGTTTCTAACATAAATATAGTGCTACTCATGTCTGACTCTTGGCAACCCCATGGACTCTAGCCTACCAAGCCCCCTCTGTCCGTGGAATTCTCCAGGCAAGAATCCTGAAGTGGGTTGCCATTTCCTACTCTAGCGGATCTTCTCAACCCAGGGACTGAACCTGCATCTCTTGCATTTCCTGCATTGGCAGGCAGATTCTTTACCACTATGTCACCTGGCCAGGTGAATATACAGATAAAGCAGGCTCAAACAGGCTAGACAGCTCCCTCAAAGTTACACATAGCTAATAAGTTTTAGTCAAGGTTGAACTCAGTTCTCTTCGACTCAAGAAAAAATGGTCTTCCTGCTACAAGGGACTTGCTCCTGAGATTCCTCAAGCCAACTTATCAATTCTTTTCCTTTAGTGAACATAAAAAAGTAAAACTGTATCTTCTCCTGACTGATCTTCACCCACAAATCTCCCTACATCCCTAATGATGCTAGAGCCATAATGCCTTCTAGAAAGTTCTTGGTCCTGGCCAGCTATTTTGCTCTTCAAGGTTTTTTTTAGGATATATGTCTATATAATCTGTTCAATACTAAACTTCCTCATCTCATTAAGTGGCACCCTAATCAAGCTAATAATATAGAAGAAATCCTCCATTCCTTCTTTACTTCTTTGTCCCAAACAATCCATATGTAATATTTTTTGTGCTTCTACCATGTATGTCTCAAGTCCATCATTTTTCTCCAGTACTCTGTAGAATCCTAATTGTGCCCTCTCATAGCTCTAATACTTTGCAATATATATATATATTTTTCTATCAGTTGGTAAACAGAAGCTGTGCATTCCAGAAACAAAGAGTTTAACATAGTGTAGGGGCTTATGGGGTTGTTGAAAGAGCTGGGGAGTGGGGGCAGATGCCAGAGAAATAGAAGCTGAAGGTCAGAGAAGACAACACTGAAGACCTCAGCCTGCAGGACAAAATCTGGTGGGTTTTCTAAGCTTGTCTGAAAGTTGTCATCATTCTGGGAAAGTCTGAGAAGCTCCCCAAGAGTCTTAACCAATAGCCATGAAATGAGTAGTTTTCAGGACTTGGCTGGGAGTTCTGTGATGCCCACATGTGCACATTCATCTGCTGCCTTCACCTCTAGAGAACAAAGCTTCTAATTCACCTCCACGCTACAGATATCACATATTTTGCATTCCTTGGCAAAATGTAGCCCAGGATCAAACATGGGAGGTGATGCTGAGAAACAGAATCAGCAGCCCTAGAAGGACATGGTGGTGGCACTCAGTTGACAACAGATAGCCTGTCCCGCTATTTGCTACACAGCAGCTAGATTATCTTTAAACTCTAAATACAGAATATTTTATAACCATGCTTAAAATAATTCAATGGCTTCCTCTGATGATAAAACCGTAACTTGCCCCCATGACCTACAAAGCTTACTTGACCTTTTTCCTGCTACCTCTTCAATTTCATCTCATTCCAGCCTTCAAATTGAACCATTATATTCACTGGTTTGCATTCTGGTTCTTCAACATGCCAAATAGTTTCTTACCTTAGATTTCTTATATTCTTGTATCTACTCTCCCTTCTGCCCAGAACGTCTTTCTCCTTGATTTTCACATTCCTTTTATCTCAACACTTTGAAGAGTCCCTTCCGAGTTCTCCCCAGTGCCCCTTCTTTTTCAGTGCATTTGTTGCCATCTGCTTTTATCTTTTCTGTTTGTTTAGTTAGTGTCTGCTACACTCATTGGCATGCAAGCTCAGTGAAAGCAAGTACCATGTTATCAGGGGGCTAGTTCTCAGTCCCAATTCAGTCAGTTATCCTTTTAAAACACAGCTCATCATGGGTAAGTTCACTGCCTCAAAAAATCAGAGAAATCAGTTTCTTTGGTGCCCAAGAGCCTGCGTTGTACCAGCCTCACCAGAAGTGCAAGAGAGATAAGGACAAGGTCTCTCAGTGCAATGCTTACCAGTTTCAGTACATGTTTTAATACAACCTGAACTATGCATCTTTCTGCTGTGGATGTTCTAAAACCCTCTCTCCTCTCATCTCTTGGAAGAGCCAGAAATCTCATATTAATTTCAGTTCAGTTCAGTTGCTCAGTTGTGTCTGACTCTTTGTGACCCCATGGACTACAGCAAGCCAGGGTTCCCTGTCCATCACCAACTCTCAGAGCAAGCTCAAACTAATGTCCATCGAGTCAGTGATGCCATCCAACATTCTCATCTTCTGTCATCCCCTTCTCCTCCTGCTTTCCATCTTTCCCAGCATCAGGGTCTTTTCTAATGAGTCAGTTCTTTGCACTAGGTGGCCAAAGTATTGGAGTTTCAGCTTCAACTAGATAAATGAATATTCCAATGAATATTCAGGGCTGATTTCCTTTAGGGTGGACTGGTTTGATATTAATTTGATTAATTATAACTTTACCTCCTTTCCAAATCTGTCAAAATCTTCTTCATTAATCAACACTCAACTTAAATACACTCACATTCATTTATATTTTCTCTGTGCTTCCACAGCTCTTGGTTATTATTCTCATAATACTTACCACCAATTAATTGATTACTTTGTATATGTGATTGATGCCTCCACTAGATTATGTGTTACTTGAGAGCAGAGATTCTCTCTGGCTCCAATGGTGGGTGTAGGGAACACACTCAGGAAACATTTACTGAATTGCACTGAATTCCTTCCGAAGGCAAAGTGCTGGGTAAACCCCACTTAATTACAGAATCCTGGAGGCGACTTAGCTAAACTGCTAATAGATTCATAATGCAGAATGCCAACTTTCTCTTCTGATTAATGGTATTTTCCAACCATTCATCTCATCTTTCTGTTTACCCCTGTACAGTGTTCTCCTGACCTCCACATTATGCAAGCATGCATGCTACCTCATGTTCCCAGTGAATTCTCATAAATATGACACATTTCATCAGTTTCTGACTTTTCGGCACTCTTTTCTGTAAATCTGATGGGCTGTATCACATTCAAATATTTGTATGAAAACATCATTCACCTGTCCCTTCAAAGTCTAATTGGTGCTAATTAGTGAATAAATCAAACTGAATTTCCCATTAAACATGCTTTCATTAGGGTCAGTATTTACTTGTTTGCATTTAGTAGAGGAAAACGTCAACAAGAAGTATTAGCAACTATTTTTCCTCTTAAGATGAAAATAAATAAGCATTTGTTAACATGGAGGGAGAAGTATTTTTTAAAGTTTTAAAATAATAACACATCCTGATGTTGTATAAATGGAAGAACCCAAGACTGAAAGTAGGAAGTAATGCTACCAATAGCAACTATTAAATATTATGTGCCAAACAATAAAATAAATTCTGAGCTCACAGTATTGCATGGCAAGTGATTTTCTCCATTTTCCAGATTAAGAAAATGATTTTTTATAAGAATTCTATAACTCGACCAAAGTCACAGAGATCACTTGTAAACTAGGTAATCTAGGCCTTAAATCTTGGTCAGTCTGATTCCAAAGTTCAAGCTTTATATCTGTCTCTCTGCAGCATTCTAGATCTCACTTGGTCTTACAATGGATTGTGTTTTGGATAGCAATTCTTTATCTCATCCTGTTTCATACTTTAGTCTCTTGACTTTGGCTTAAGCTGTGAAACTGACTTTGGCCAAAAGCATTAGGTAGGAGCTCTGGCTTTGAGCCTGGACCCTAAGAAGTTCACATCCTTCTGCTTACTCTCTTATTTCTCTGCTGTAGCCATGAGAACAATGTGCCTGGATGAGTTCCTTGGTCTCAGGAGACAATGAGAGACATAGAACAGAACCACCCTGAGCTGGGCCTAGTCATAATCATCAAACCTCCAGAAAGCTAAATGCATGTGAGTGAACCCATCCAAGAAAAGCAGAACAGGCTAGCTGAGGCCAGTCAAGATCAACTAAACGCCAGTAGGCCACACACAGGTAGAGCAGCCCAGCCAAGGGTAGCAGAACTGACTACCTGAGCTCAGTCTAGATCACTCAACTTCTACCTAATCCACACACTCAGGGCAAATGAGGAACTACTGTCATTTAACCAGTGAATTATGAGATTTTCTGTCACAGTAATGTTTTGTTAGTACAGCCAGTAATTAGCTCTACAAACTCGCTCAATAATAATGCTTACCACCATTTATTAAGAGCTTACTGCATAAGACACAGTGCTAAACATTTTACATCATCACTCCCTTAAACCTTTCTCAAAATTCTCTAAGGTTTTCACAGATGAGAAGAATGAGATAAATGGAGATGAAATAACTTAAGTTCACATGCTTGTATGTGGCAGAGGTGAGATGCAAACATAAGTTTATCTGTGTCCAAAGTTGTGCTCTTTCTGTTATATTGATATGGTCTCATTCATAATCTGGAACTTCCTTGGAAAATAGTCAGCTGTGTGAATGTCACTTCCACTTAATTTGTCTGGGTTCATTTTCTTCAACAGCAAACTGGAAAGACCTAACTAGATAATATCTGTTTTCCCTCTTACCTTCTACAGTTCCATATCCCTACAGTTATTTGAGGCAAGTTTGATTTAAAACACATATGGAATTTGATGGTGATGAGAATGGTGATGAGGACTGTGATGATTCAATACCACATAGATGAAGCTGGGAAATAGTTTTGCCACGAACTAGAACTGAAATGATTACTACAAGTAAGCATGAAATTTAGCTCTGAAAACCTGTAGGTTAGATGGCAGAGTAAATCTGGGTCACGCATCTTAGTTCCAATTACCTAACACAACCACTAGCAACAAAATAAAAAGTGTCAGCAAAAAAAAAAAAAAAAAAAAATCCACCAGCAGCAAGTAAGCAAGAAACTAAATATATTATTAGGCTCACAAAGAGTAGAAGTGATTGCGAAAGAAGGCACTGAGTATTTTTGACAGCCCCTGCTCTCAATCCTGGTGCTTAAAAGTATGATACGAGAATATAGGCAAAGTCAGTAAAATTCTGAGATGTCTTATCAATATTCCTTAATCTGAGATTATTAATAGGCACACCAAGGAAATACATTTCTTTTCAAATCTGTAGGATTAAAAAAAAATATATATATATATATACATATACATGTACATTTTTCTTAGAGTTCCATTCTGGGATAATGATTGAAACTTAAGAATATCCATACATGGAAATGAGATATATAGTTCCTACTATGGGATATGAATGATATAAGGAATTTTAAAATATATCAGAAAACAAAGCAACACTCCCAACAAAGATGGAACTAAAGCCTCACAGAGATTGCCTCCTCCCTTACACTAGACTGATCTAACTGCAGACTATTTCTATGAGAAGACAAATAGATCCCCAATAACTTAGGAGTTCAGTGGAAAGCCAGGATGATTATGGCAGATTTGAGAAAACTGATCCTCAAAATGACATGACTTTTAAAGCAAAATGACTATAGCTAAACACATATTCAAATATACACCCAAGAAATGAACATGACATGAAAAAGACAGATGAATTCAGTCTGAGAAAAATATGCCAAACAAAAATATGTCTTCAAATATATATATTCAATATGTATTCTACATATTTACAGATTTAATATTTTAGTTGAAAATGCCTAAATAAGAGAATTATATGAAAAAGATGGACAATAAAACAATATCATTATGAAACATAGATAAATTAGAAACAAAAAGAAAACAGATAAGTATTAGATAATTGACATTTGTGACACAAGAAAGCTTTGTGATATCAGGGTGATTATTTATGAAAGGAGAGAAATTATCTTAGAGACTCAGACTAGGTGGCATTAAATCATAGGATAATTTGTAAAACAGAGAACTTTAAAGAAAAGAGGAACTGAATATTCAGAACAAAATAATACTGCATGTTCCCAGAAATAACGACTTATACAAGATAGACCTGCTAGGCATCCAGGCATAATGACAAAATTGCAAATAAGGAGGAAAATCAGATTTACCCCTGAAATTCTCTGTGCCACCAATTAGTGTCAGAGGACAATGAAACTAAGTCTATACAATTCTAAAAGAAAATTAAACACAGCCAAATAATACACCAAATGCAAAGCAACAAGCAAATATTCTCAAACATGAGCCTTACTGAGTAAAAACAACTGATGAAATCTTGTCAACCAAAAGGTGTTTAAAGAGTCTACCTGCAATACAGGAGACCTGAGTGCAATCCCTGGGTTGGGAATATTCCCCTGGAGAAGGGAAAGGCCACCCACTCCAGCATTCCAGTATTCTGGCCTGGAGAATTTGATGGACAGAGGAGCCTGGCAGTCTACAGTCCGTGGGTCGCAAAGAGCTGGACACAACTGAATGACTTTCATATATATATATATATGTATACATATATATATATATATATATATGGTAATAAATAGAGCTTTGTCTGAAGTTGAGAAATATCTTTCAGTGTCAAAGCAGTTTCCTTCTCTTTTGCTAAGTTAAAAGAAAAGTGAGAATAATAATTTATTTTAATTAGTATGCAAAATAATCCATAATGGGAATATTTAAAAACATGAAGAATATAAAATAATAATAATCTTTATTCTCATTGCTATATCTGTATGTAGAGATAAACTGAATACTTGTTGTTTAGTCACTAAGTTGTGCCTGACTCTTTTGTGACCCCATGGACTGTACCCCCAGTCTCCTCTATCCACAGAATTTCCTAGGCAAGAATTCTGGAGTGTGTTGCCATTTCCTTCTCTAGGGAATCATTCCAACCCAGGGATCAAATCCATCCCTCCTGCATTGGCAGTCAGATTCTTTATCACAGAGCCACCAGGGAAGCCCCCATTTTTTTTCCATTTATTTTTATTAGTTGGAGGCTAATTACTTTACAACATTGCAGTGGTTTCTGTCATACATTGAAATGAATCAGCCATGGATTTACATATATTCCCCGTCCCGGTCCCCCCTCCCACCTCCCTCTCCACCCAATCCCTCTGGGTCTTCCCAGTGTGCCAGACCCGAGCACTTGTCTCATGCATCCAACCTGGGCTGGTGATCTGTTTCACCCTAGATAATATACATGTTTCAGTGCTGTTCTCTTGAAACATCCCACCCTCGCCTTCTCCCACGGAGTCCACAAGTCTGTTCTATACATCTGAGTCTCTTTTTCTGTTCTGCATATAGGTTATCGTTACCATCTTTCTAAATTCCATATACATGTGTTAGTATACTGTAATGGTCTTTATCTTTCTGGCTTACTTCACTCTGTATAATGGGCTCCAGTTTCATCCATCTCATTAGAACTGATTCAAATGAATTCTTTTTAATGGCTGAGTAATATTCCATGGTGTGTATGTACCACAGCTTCCTGATCCATTCGTCTGCTGATGGGCATCTAGGTTCCTTCCATGCCCTGGCTATTATAAACAGTGCTGCGATGAACATTGGGGTGCACGTGTCTCTTTCAGATCTGGTTTCCTTGGTGTGTATGCCCAGAAGTGGGATTGCTGGGTCATATGGCAGTTCTATTTCCAGCTTTTTAAGAAATCTCCACACTGTTTTCCATAGCGGCTGTACTAATTTGCATTCCCACCAACAGTTTAAGAGGGTTCCCTTTTCTCCACACCCTCTCCAGCATTTATTGGGGAAGCCCAAATTGAATACTACTTAATGTTAGTTATTAGTAGTATTTCTAGGTGGTGTTTTAAAAAGATGTGCATTTTTTTTTATTAGTTGGTATTCCTTGATTTGGAAAATAAGAAATGTAAATTTAGTGTGAAGCCAAGTCTTGATTGTTGCATTTGAAGAACAGGACAAAAAATTTAAGTCTTAGCTTACTGTAAGCCAACGCAGGTAGAGACAAAGAGATAGAAGGTAGAAAGAGGAAGGAAATATTCTATCAGCTTGACATGGTAGAAGAAGCATTGTTTCTGGAAACAGAAATCTAAACTTGGAGCTCCTTCTCTGTAACCTCATAGACATTACAGCTCAGTTCAGTTGCTCAGTAGTGTCCAACTCTTTGCGACCCCATGGCCTGCAGCATGAGAGGGTTCCCTCCCCATCACCAATTCCCGGAGCTTGCTCTAACTTATATCCATCCAGCTGGTGATGCCATCCAACCATTTCATCCTCTGTTGTTCTGTTCTCCTCCAGCCTTCAGTCTTGCCCAGCATCAGGGTCTTTTCTACTGAGTCAGTTCTTCACATCAGGCGGCCAAATGATTGGAGTTTCAGCTTCAGCATCAGTCCTTCCAATGAATATTCAGGACTGATTTCCTTTAGGACTGACTAGTTGGATCTTCTTGCAGTCCAAGGGACTCTCAAGAGTCTTCTCCAACACCACAGTTCAAAAGCATCCATTCTTTGGTGCTCAGCTTTCTTTATAGTCCAACTCTCACATCCATATATGCCTACTGGAAAAACCATAGCTTTTACTAGATGGACATTTGCCAGCAAAATAATGTCTCTTTTTAATATGCTGTCTAGGTTGGTCAGAGCTTTTCTTCCAAGGAGCAAGTGTCTTTTAATTTCATGGCTGCTGTCACCATCTGTGGTGATTTTGCAGCCCAAGAAAATAAAGTCTCTCACTGTTTCCACTGATGCTCCATCTATTCGCATGAAGTGATGGGACCAGATGCCGTAATCTTAGTTTTCTGAATGTTGAATTTTAAGCCAACTTTTTCACTCTCCTCTTTCACTTTCACCAAGAGGCTCTTGAGTTCCTCTTCACTTTCTACCATAAGGGAGGTGTCATCTGCATATCTGAGGTTATTGATGTTTCTCCCGGCAATCATGACTACAGCTTGTGCTTCATTCAGCCTGGCATTTCACATGATGTACTCAGCACATAAGTTAAATAAGCAGGGTGACATTATACAGCCTTGACATACTCCTTTTCCAATTTGGAACCAGTCTATAGTTCCATGTCCAGTTCTAACTGTTGCTTCTTGACCTGCATACAGATTTCTTAGGGAAAGTCAGGTGGTCTGGTATTCCCATCTCTTAAAGAATTTTCCACAGTTTGCTGTGATCCACACAAAGGCTTTGGCATAATCAATAAAGCAGAAGTAGATATTTCTCTGGAACTCTCTTGCTTTTTATATGCTCCAACAGATGTTGGCAGTTTGATCTCTGGTTCCTCTGCCTTTTCTAAATCCAGCTTGAGCATTTGGAAGTTCACGGTTCACATATTGTTGAAGCCTGGCTTGGAGAATTTTGAGCATTAATTTACTAGCTTGTGAGATGAGTGCAATCACGCTGTAGTTTGAACATTCTTTGGCATTGCCCTTCTTTGGGATTGGAATGAAAACTGACCTTTTCCTGTCCTGTGGCCACTGCTGAGTTTTCCAGATTTGCTGGCATACTGAGTGCAACACTTTAACAGCACTTTAACTTCAAATCTTTTAGGATTTGAAATAGCTTGACTGGAATTCCATCACCTCCACTAGCTTTGTTCATGGTGATGCTTCATAAAGCCCATTTGACTTCGCATTCCAGGATGTCTGGCTCTAGGTGAATGATCACCCCATCGTGGTTATCTAGGTCATTAAGATCATTTTTGTATAGGTCTTCTGTGTATTCTTGCCACCTCTTCTTAATGTCTTCTGCTTCTGTTAGGTCCATACCATTTCTGTCCTTTGTTGTGCCCATCTTTGCATGAAATATTCTCTTGGTATCTCTAATTTTCTTGAAGAGATCTCTGGTCTTTCACATTCTATTGTTTTTCTCTTTTTTTGCATTGATCACTGAAAAAAGGCTTTCTTATCTCTCCTTGCTATTCTTTGGAACTCTGCATTCAAATGGGAAAATGTATGTTTCCTTTTCTCCTTTGTCTTTAGCTTCTCTTCTTTCCTCAACCATTTGTAAGGCCTCCTCAGACAAACATTTTGCCTTTTTGCATTTATTTTGCTTGGGGATGGTCTTGATCACTGTCTCCTGTACAATATCAAGAATCTCCATCCATAGTTCTTCAGGCACTCTGTCTATCAGATCTAATCCCTTGAATCTATTTGTCACTTCCACTGTATAATTGTAAGGGATTTGATTTAGGTCATACCTGAATGGTCTAGTGGTTTTCCCTACTTTCTTCAATTTAAGTCTGAATTTGGCAATAAGGAGTTCATGATCTGAGCCACAGTCAGCTCCCAGTCTTGTTTTTGCTGACTATATAGAGCTTTTCCATCTTTGGCTGCAAAGAATATAATTAATATGATTTTGTTATTGACCATCTGATGATGTCCATGTGTAGACTCTTGTGTTGTTGGAAGAGGGTGTTTGCTATCACCAGTGTGTTCTCTTGGCAAAACTCTATTAGCCTTTGCCCTGCTTCATTCTGTACTCCAAGGCCAAATTTGCCTGTTATTCCAGGTATTTCTTGACTTCTGACTTTTGCATTCCAGTCCTCTATAATGAAAAGGACATCTTTTTTGGGTGTTAGTTCTAGAAGGTCTTGTAGATCTTCTTCAATTTCAGCTTCTTCAGCATTACTGGTTGGGGCATAGACATAGAGGCCTCTTGATTTATTTCTTAAAATTATTTGTCTCATCAACAATACTTGGGAAACAGTGCTATGCCAGAGTGTGGCTGCAATAATGGAATGAAATAGTGTATTTGATAAGATCAAAGCTATCATAGGACTGAGTCCACATCTGCATCCCTCCCACCAAAAGTGTCTGCTTTTCCAAGCTAAATTTGAGATTTAATAATGGTTAATTGGGAATTAAGTGAGGAGAAAATAAATAACAACTGGCTGTAGAGTTTGACTATTGTGGTGAAATTGATAGTACACCTCCCACTTCTTCAGAAAAATATGTCCAAACTTTCTTGCAGGTGAATCAGCCCTGGTTCCCATTTTATGTGGTTCAGGTAGAGTTGAAATCCTTACTTGGAAAGTAAGCTTATCTGCTTATTCAGAGATAAACACAGGACTTGAGTCAGATGGTTGAGAAATCCCAGCTCTCTGAACAGCTTAAGGAAAATGGTTTCTGTCTTTTAGATTCAAATTGGGGGGCTGAAGCCTAGAACCACCACTCCATCTCACCATTCTAAGGTAAGAGGGCACCTAGGAATGGAACCAACACAAAGAGAAGGTCAGGAGGATAGCATTCAACCTGTTTAATTCATCTGGGTCCCAGTATATCAGTTGTGAGAGTGAACATTGCTCAGTCGAGTCTGACTCTTTGCAACCCCATGGACTATACAGTCCATGGAATTCTCCAGGTCAGAATACTGGAGTGGGTAGCCATTCCCTTCTCCAGGGGTCTTCCCAACCTAGGGATCGAACCCAGTTCACCTGCATTGTGGGTGGATTCTTTACCAGCTGAGCCACCAGGGAATATGAGCTAATTAATTTCCTTTCATTTGAGGGAGGAGGAGTTGGTTTGGGCCATCTGTAATGGAAAGTATCCTACTTTAAGTATTAAGATGGGACGATTTTTCCTTTCTTTATTTTTGTTTGTTTAGGACGGGTTTTGGAAAACCTGCGGTGTGAGAGTCTTAAAGATGAGAGAAAAAAACACATATTGTGAAATATTCTGGAAACTATTGAGTTCTAGCATGGGGCTTCCCCATGGTGTTCAAGAAATATAAGCAGATAACTTGCATTATTTTAAAATTGGCTTTGATGTCATGGATTTCATGTTTGTCAGATCTCACCACTGTAAGACTAAGACCCATGGTCTGTGATTTTATTGATAAAACACCAAAAAGACCGTCTGAGGCCTTGGCTCGTAGCATTCATTCTCTCAGTGGGGCAAACTGTGCCTCCATCCCTGTTGCACCAGCTCCCTTTGCCTGATGAGCTCCTCTAAGGCTCAGATGTAGCATTTCACGGCATTCCGCCGTTCCTTAGTGCCAATGCCTAACCTCTGTTCTGCCTAGTGGGTGCCTCTGTGTTTCCATGACAACCACTTCTTACAGCTCTCATTACACATTCCACGGGATGATATAATTCTCTCTCACTAGACTGTAAGCTCCTTGAAGACAAGGCTGCCTTGCTCATCTGTGTGTTTTTAGTACATATCACAGATCTGGTATGTGGTAGATCTGCTGAATATTTTTTGTTTACATTATCCCCCAATCCTCTCTCTGTATGTCTTAACTCTGCATCATGGAAGCCAGCCTGTATCTATAGTGTCAATGGGATTCCTTGTCCTGTGGTTTGCACTCAGGTTTCCCAGGAGACAGAAAAGGCATGAGCAGGAGATAAAGTGTTGAGCAAGAGAGGTCAGAGGCACAAGTGGCCAAGGTCAAAGCAGTTGAAGAAAATGCAGGAAGTGCTTAGATTTAGAAACAGAGGGAAGTAGAAGGTGAGAGTTTACATATATAGTGAATTTGCCCCAGAAGGAGTCAGGAACATTTACGGATTCAAGGAGTCAGTCTTTCACGTATGACTTTGTGATATGTATTTGTAAATATGAATGAATGTGTTCAAGTAAGTTTAACTTACTTATTTAACTTACTTTCACATCTTCCATCACCACTACCACCAAACTACATACATATACACACATAGGTACATACATACCACACACCATACAAATAGTACTAAATACACACACACACACACACACACACACACACACACCACAATTCTACTCCAGAATAATTGGCACAAGTATCTTAGAGTGGCTGCAGAGATGCCATCTGTGGTTTCCAGGGACTGCTTCTCTAGGAATTCCAGTTTTTGTGTTTCTTTCAATTTAAACAATAATTAAAAAAGTGTATCTTCTCTCTGTTTATCCAGTGTCTCCATCATGATGCTCTGTGTTTTGCTTTCTGAAACTGAATCAATCTATTTTGCCTCAGGGAACAGCCTACTGTGTTAATTTCTGGTTCCACCATTGTGAAAGAGCCCGTGTGCTATGGAATTGACAAGGTTATGGTATTTCAAGTCATTTTATTATTGAAGGTTTCTTTGTCACTCAAGCCACCCTCACTCTTTTGCAGACCTCAGGGTCACTTTCTCCCCAAATCTGGATTCAAATGTCACTCTTGATTGAACTATTTAAATAAACTCAATTTTTAGCTTGCTTTTACCAAAATCACTCTTAATAGTTACTATTACCTTGTATAATTACAAAAATCACTTTGGCTCAGAGTGACTTACAACATTAGCCTTCAGTCCAATAAACCTTGGCAGTTGTATTTGGTGAAAGGTCTGGCTGTTTTTAGAAAGAAAATAACTTTGATGGATGTATCTGGTGGATCAGAGCTATATTGAGAGATCAGGAAGGCTTAAGGCTTCCTGGGGTAATAAAATTAAAGGTTTAAAGCAACCTTAGCTAGATCTTGAGATTTGGGGATAGTATCAAACAAACAACAACAACAAAAAGCAACCTTTAATTTTATAGTTTGGGAAGTCAATCTATTTAAACCTATCTCTGCCACCTACAGGCCATGAGTTCTTAGGCCAACTAAAGTTTCTACGTCTCAATACCCCATCTGTAAAGTGGGTATATAAAAATATAACAATCTATCCTGATAGCTGTTTCAATTGTATCCATTCTGATTGATTTTTAACCTATCACTTCTCAAATACTTTTTTATCCATTTGTTAAATGATTTGGTATTAGCCATAAAATAACCACATCCTATGGGTTCTGTGTGAAGATTAAATGATTAAATAGGTAACCAATACAAAGCTCTTGGTACTGCATAAGGCATGCAGAAAGCATTTGGAAATACTGGATTCTGTTATAAATATTATTTTTAATTTTTACCATTACTTCTCAAGGGATAGAAAGCTTTCATCTGGGTCACAGATGTCATCTCATAAAATCCTAGGCTAACTATTAGAATCATGATTAGTATGGCATCTTACAGTTGGAAAAAACCATGATTCAGAATGGGTGAATGAATTGCCAGTGTTACAGAGCCAATTGTTACAATTGCCAATGTTACAAGGGATAAAGGTGGGGCTGGAACCCTGGTCTGGTTCTTACACCTTTTCTCTATACTGTATTACTTTGGACCAGAGACAGCATTTAAAACCCATGTAAAACCCAGGAGAAAACATTTGGGGTCAAACATACACAGTAGTAATAGTAATTATGGGTGCCAGAAAATGAGATTGAAGAAGTCTTGGGCATAAATCACATCAACATCTGCAATGGACTTTCATAGTTCTTTGTTTTAATTAAAGAGTAGGATCTTAAATTCCATAGGGTGAGGGCTAGACTAGGAGCACAGGCTGCAGAAGACAGAGCAAGCAGCGTCAACTTCATAGACATGAGTGAAACGCAAGGAAGAGTGAAGCAATGAAAACTTGCAGCTTTCTCTTTTTTAAGATATGTAGTGGATGCTGCAATATGTCACCACCTCCCTCCCTTCAGGACCAAAATAAATTATCCTCCAGATGCCAGGAATGTTGACTGCTGACAACTCTCCCTTCACCCCTCTCTGAGCACTGCCACCAGCTGAAGAGAGCCCACTCATCCAAGCTCAGTGGACATCCAATGACAGGTCAATGCAGAAGTATAAAGGACTGCCCTCCTTGCAGGTGGGACACTCTGCAGGGCCACCCAGCTCCAGAACCCCTCAACTGCCTCCTTATGAATCAGCTAAGGTTCCAGCTACTTCTCTTTCCACTTGCCTGTTTGCCTTCGCTTGGCCACAGGTATTCACCCTAACAGCACCACCCAGTGAATTTCCTGCACACAAATCAATGCTTCAGAGTCGATTTCCCAGGAAACCTGAGTTGCAATATAGGTAAAGCAGGCTTTGTTGTGGCGGCCAACTCCAGGTACTCCCTGTATTTCTAAGTTCTAATGATCTGTCAAATATTTATTGTAGCATCAAGTGAATACATCAGAACATAGTAAATATCAGGTGCATTTTTACAAGCATCGGAATGGAAATATTTATTGATTTCCAAGGAGGAGTGATTTAGCTGTTGTCAGACGCTAAGTCAGTGGTCCCAACAGAACTCCAGGTTGTGTGAGCATGTTCATTAACATTACTTAATCTCTGGGCTCTTGAACGTGCAGGACAGCGTGGACAAATCTTAATCACTACTAAACAAATGGCGCAGCGTTACTCTTCTGCTCAGTGTTTCAGAAGCTTCGTCCTCTCAATTTGTTTCTGTCTCTACAGGCCCCCGAGGGTTCCCTTTGAAGTTGAGTCACTATGGCCACAGGGTTGCCCTCCAGGTGCTATGGCAGCAAGAGAATATTTCTGAACCTCTTCTGAGTGTGGAAATCGCATGGTACACAACTGCATTTCTTAGGGGTGTGGTATGTGAAGGGCAGAGCAGGACCATCTCAGGGGTGGGGAACTTGGACAATATGTCATCATGAGGTCTACATCTCTGATCAAATTCCCTCACCTCCAGTTATTACCAACACCTTTCTTCAAATGTGGCTTCCATTCTTCTACATCTTCTCCCATTTTCTGCCCTGAAAATCCTGCAGACTCTTTGAGGCTTGAAGAAATGTGACCTGTAGTGCCATCCAGTTACAACTGGTTACTTCTATAAAGAATTCTAATGTGTTTAAACTTTATCCATGTTCATAATTTTAGATACAAGAATTTAACCTCCGAAATTCTATCCTAAGGAAATAATTCAAAATATACATACGAATTTTCAGTACAAAGCTATATAAAATTCCGAGGCATGACCATCAAAAACAACTCTCTCTTTGCTTTCCTTTTATGCTCTGTTTCCTTTCGGTAGGATTTAAGCTTCATCAGGGTAAGGATCATGTCTAGTCTCTTCAATTTCATATCTTCAGTTTCTAAAACAGTGCTTAGCATGTGGCAAATGTTCAATCAATATTTAATGAATGAATAAACGCATTCTCAAATGTGAAGAAAGTAACTAAAAGGCAATTGTGTAGAGATATAATGAAGATCTGATAAAAGGAGAGCACTAACGTGTTTCTGGTTGGAAAGTGGTCACTGTAAAGATGTCCAATTCCCTAATAATAGATGAATTTACAGCATTTCCACTCGAAAATTGACATCTTGTTTTGAAACTTGAAAAGTTCTTGTAAAATTCAGCTGAAAGAAGAAAATTGCCTTTTTCTTTTCAAGAAGAGAAACAGGAGAGGTTTTATCTTGTCAAATGTTCACACACACACATACACACAGCAAACACAATGGTATATGGGAAGAATATTTCGCCTGGTGACAGGGCAACTTCAATTCTGCAAGGTGTGAAAACATGAAATGTCTTCTTCTCATAGTTACTGTTAACTGCTCTGTTGAATCTTCCTTCCCCGCTGGTTAGCAGCCACTTTAAGCATTATGATTATAAAAACAATCTATATTCTGTCCAGGTTGTTCTTAAGCTTTAATCACAAAAGTCCACCATCCACCTTCCCTTTAGAATAGATTTAACTTGTGGCTCAAGGGTCCCTAAGAGACAGGGAAGTGAGTAAAATTTTCTCTCACATGCCGTTCACCTCCCAGTACACTACTGAAGTCCATACTGGGAGATCTTATTTGCTCAGATTTTCTGTGAAAACCAGCTGCTACTGAAGACGTTAGTAAGCTCCCAGTGAATCTATTGTACATCCAAGCCTAACAGCTATCTTCTAGGTGACTCAGAACAGCAATTTCTTATGTGAGTAAAAAAGCAGGATGGGCCTTTTAGCACCTTTCTGAAGGTGTGGGATGCAATATTAACTCAATTTTTAAAAGTCTGTGTGTGAAGGGGATAAAAGGAATGACATTAAAGTATAAGCATTTGTCATCTTCTTTCTCCCCCTTCAGAGATGTATTAACAAATAATGTGTCATTTGTTAGGTCAGTTCTGGATTCTTCTTTACTTATGTACGAATCAGGACAAAAGACAAAGGATAACACAAAAGAAAAGAAAAGGAAAAAAAAAGAAAAGACCTGAGCCAGACAGGCAAGCCTGAGGAGGATGGAAGTTTCTGAGGTGTGTGTAGTGTGGGAAACAAGAGACTGGGACGACTAAGGGGTGAAAGAGAAACTGAAAGGAATTGATGTGGGAGAAGGGGATCTTTAAAGGAGATTTGCTGGCTTCAAAGAATGCATTTACCCCTTTAAAACTTCTGCTTCTACTGCCTTTTTTGAGACATACTTCACTAAATATTGCTTTTGAATTATTCTTAGTTGCTGGACTTTTTTTTTCTGTGACTCTGTGTAGCACTAGCCGCAAAGTAGTTGGGTTACACAGGCTACCTGAATTCTTGCATCTATCAAAGCATGCCATCTATGCGATCTGGTCAAGAAGAATCATTCCAAACCCTCTGATGATGCCCTGATGTTGATATGAGCTCAGAATGGATGTTCTGGGGGCTCCCCCAAATTTCCCTAAGACAAATATTTCATTGAAATTATTTTCATTCTAAACAGCCCTAAATTTATCCTCAGAAATCCTAGGTTCATGTCTCAGCTTTACTTCACTAACTGTGCAACCAAACTGCGACCCTTTAGAAGACAGGAAAGATGCATTATCATCTTCTTACATTACTGGAGTTTAACTGTCTTCCAGGGCACATAGAAAGCATTTGGTGTAAAGTGGATAAGTGTGTAAGGCTTCAGCCATTTCCAAGAAATCTTTTGGTTGTTTCATAAAGTCTGGGATTAAAGAGACCTCCCAGTATCACTACGAATCAGTTCTTGAAGAACTGAACTACCTGTAACTTTGGCAGCCATGATTCTTCCTTAAAGTGGTGTCTCAGGTGAAGAACTGCATGCCTCACACATGTAGAATGCTGCCTTAAATAAGGATAAATGTTTTGAGTTTGCTTAAATGCATGACAAAATGACAGAGGGAACAGAAAGAAAGATACAGAAAGAAAGGAAATAGGAGAATTTCAGGCAGTTCTTTAGGGAAAAATCTGTGACAATAACAATTTGATTGAAATAACCAATCAACAGATTCGATATGATTTCAATACCTTTAGACTACGAAAATTTTGCAGTTTGTTTTATGTCTTTGGATATGCTTCAGTGTCTCCTAGTTTATAGTCTATGGGAACTTGAATAGAATTTGTATCCTACTGCTGTGTGAAAATTGTAAATCTTGATTATGCTGAATTGGTTCACAGTGATTTTCAGGTCTACTAAATCCTACTTCTCTGTATTTTCATTCTACTAATATTTGAGAGTTTGATGTTGAAACTCCAATTAAAAAGTCTTAATTTATCTACTTAAAAAATAATTAATATATAGTGAAACTATATGTGACCTTGTTCTGTATTTTCCAAGTCTCCTGGAAATGTGTTATCATACTTTCATAACTTAAAAAGTAAAATTAAAAAAATAAATAACCAATCAATATGTCTAAGAAGCCTGAAAATATTATTTTTCCATGTTGAAACATCTATAGATGTTGGGTAAACTGCTTAAATATAGGAGATAGGTAATACACAGACTTCCCCATACTTACACATCTCTCCTTTTATCACCATGGTTAGTCTTATTTAAATTTATCAGCATTGATGGACACTTAGTAATGCATTTATATTGAAGAGGCTAGGTGTGTTTGCATGGTATAATGACTGCTAAATTATTTTTTTTCCAGCTGATCAAAGTGTTACCTCCTTTTCCCTTCTACCCTTTTCTTATAAAGGGAAACACATCAAGTACCTTCTGAAGGCTTCCTCTTCATCCCAGAGGAGCTTCACAGTAATGTTCTTTCATCATTGATTTCTGGATATTCTGAAATGTTTTCTCCCCTAGAGTCTTAAGTCACAAGTTTCTGATGTTTTGTCTAATCTCTCTCTCTCTCTCTTAGTATTCTGGTTCTCTGGAGACAAGTGACATGGAAATATTTCTGGACGGAGAAAAATGCATTCATTCCTCAGTCTCCACTGACCCTGTTTTTCAAAGAGTCAATATTTGTGAGGATGGCAGGTGAGTTATCCCAAATTAGAATTTTTCTTCTCCAGGTATGGTAATTATTGATGCTTTGGACTTTTCCTTCTCTGTCCATCAGCTTAAGGTTATCCTTGATAAAGTATTGCCTGAGTCTAGAGCTCTTAAGTCAACATCAATGATAATAGAAAGCACTTATTAAAGACCATTGAGCACTTACTCTTCTAAAAGCTTTTTATGGTAAAAACTTTTACAGTCCTCAGTGGCATACCTTAGACACCTACTGATTTTAAAATGCCACTACCAAAGTCTAAATATGGAAGTTAGGTTACAATTTGGGAATGGCCCTGTGCCATGAGTGTGGCCTTTCTTCCTGTCTAACTCTAGCATATTGGAAAAGACATGCTACAAGAGAAAATAACAGTTTGTGAACTTAGAACAAAATGAGCAAGATTTAGCAATAAGAATCCAGAAGTTTTTGTTGTATGCTGAGAAGCAGCTAGAAGATTGGAACACTGAGAAAAGAAAATCAGACCTCCCTGATAACCTGGAAACACACAAAGAGAAGAAGGATCAATCATAAGAATGACAGAAGCTAGACATTCAGGCTATCGCTTTGGCGCTAATGTCACAGTCAGAATAAACCTGAGTAGATTGTGCCATATCCTTCACAGAAACTCTGTGCTGGTCCCAAGATGCAGACAAAGTATATTGCCAAATCTGATCCAATTGCCCAGTAGTGAGGACTTGACATTCAGACCTCCAAGACTATCTATGTTTTCTATCATGCAGTTTGGGGACAGACTATGAAGGTCCTTGAATGCTACACTGAAAACATTTTTTTGACATTTTAGGCAACAGGGAACCACTGACATTTTTTGAGCAATGGAAGTAAAAGTGAAAGAGGCTCAGTCGTGTCCGACTCTTTGCAACCTCATGGACAATACAGCCCATGGAATTCTCCAGGCCAGAATACTGGAGTGGGTAGCCTTTCCCTTCTCTATGGGATCTTCCCAACCAAGGGATCAAACCCAGGTCTCCCACATTGCAGGCAGATTCTTTACTAGCTGAGCCACAGGGGAAGCCCAAGAATACTAGAGTGGGTAGCTTATCCCTTTTCCAGTGAATCTTTCCAACCTTGGAATTGAATCTGGTTCTCCTGCATTGCAGGCAGATTCTTTACCAACTGAGCTATCAGGGAGGCCTTTTTGAGCAATAGACTGACATATTATCGCCTATGGGTAACCTCTTTTCAACTAATAAGTGAGGTTTGTTTTTGTCTGGTGAGAAGTATACTGTGGTGAACCAAAAATAAAGAATACAATTAACAAAAGCAAAACAAAACAAAACAAAAACCAAAGAAAGAGAAAGAGGAAGCATGAGTCATGTAAGTCATAACCAATCAGAGTTCCAAGTAATTTTTTCCTTACTCAAGTTCTCAATACATGGCTAGTAAATGTTAAGTGGGATATTATTTTGCAGTTAAGTTCCCTTATCCTCCAGTTTTGCTCTCCTAAGCAATTTCGCCAACCAATTTACAATTGTAGCATGCAAGAATGTATACATAATAATTTTTTCTTATGGCAGGAGAATGGCATACAAAGGTCTTGTTTCAGACAGCTAAGTGATTTACAGTAAGACCTAATAGACAATTCTGAACACATAATTCAGATCTCCTGAGGTTTCTGCTTTTTTAAAGCTAACAGTTACTGGTGGAAAGGAACATTAGATTTGATTGAAAAATAACACACACAGTATAAAAAAGTCATAGTCAATTGACTCTGCTAGGTACCAAAATTTACATTTGTTTCTTTCTGCAATGCTAATAATTCAGCATTCCATTAACAACACATTTCTTTAAAAAAAAATTATTTTTTTCTTTCTTGGTTTTATCTTTCCTGCCTTTGCTGAAAACTCCCTTTCAGTCTGCTGATTTCTGACAACCTGTTGGAAGGTAATGATAACACAGATTCTCCTCTGAATCACATTACAGCACTGCTTCCTGACAACCCTGTCTCAGGCTGAACAAATTATTTGCACCCTGCCTGATTGGTTTCCGTGTTTGTAATTCAACTACAATTTGTTCCTTCCCATGGCTAAATGAAAATGTGGTCATCAGATGCAATCTTTTCTGATTGCGCATCATAAATAATACGTTTCTGGAGTGCAATGCATAAATATTTTACTAACCACAATATAGGTTTTAGGAAATGCAAAATGAAAGTGGTAGAGAAATATTTCCTATAGATTTGTTTTTACAGTATTTAGAGGTCATTTTATGGCTTGGTACATTCATTAGGCTCTTTAACAAAGTGTTTTTCATCCAACGAAACATAGTAATCTAAAAACATGTGCTTCTCAATTCCTTGACATATCAGATTTAAATTTTCTTCCTGTTTGAGCTGGGATGTAATATATCATCAAATATTCTCAGGCCTGATTTTAATTCATTCACTGCCTTTTTTGTTTGTTTATGCTTTTTTTTTTCTTCTTCTTCCCTACACAGCATCCTTACCTCCTGGGCAAATGAAGAGACACTGTAGAATAATGAAGTTTATACTGAAGATAAATTCTCCTCACTCCTGCTGGGTGCATCACCTGAAACTATAAAAGAGAGAGAAAAAAAAATAGAGATTTAGGGGAGAGGGGTTGGCAATGAAGAGCAATACTATAAAACATAATTCTTCTCTTCTCCAAGTTAAAAGAATTTTTGCTTAAAAATATATTCCCTCTGGCCTGAAAACCTATTTCCCATGTCCTGTAGTTTCTGTTCTGTAGGGGTCCTGAAAATAATTGGGTATTTAAAGAACCTCAAAAAATTGCCGATCACTAGCCGCCTCTTGGTACTCTCCCTCTGAGACTTTTATTAATTTTTAATCTGCTTGCTGCTGTTTCAGGTCTTTAGGACTCCTGTAAGTAAAGGAAAATGCAATGTGGGCGGCAGAAGAGGAGACAGTAAATAAACGCAGAGGGAGAAGGGCTCTCCAGAACTCAGACAAAGGCAGGTGCGGCTTCAACAGACATGCAGTTAAAGCAGTTTCAGAGGAGAAAACACTCCCTTCCGCTGGACCAAATGTGGAAATTCAAACCCCATTCCCTCTAGCTGCTCAACTGGTACAGATGATATGCACTCTTTGACCTTTATTTCCATAGATGAATGCTATTTCTGGTCTTTTGCTCTAAGGAGGGCGTAATGACTTGATTCTCCAGGAATTTTTCTTCTGCTTTTTCTAATAGATGCCTAAAACCTCCCCTTGTCCCCAGTCTTTCTCTCTCTTTCTCTCTCATTCTCTTTACTTTCTCTTTCTCCTTCCCCATCCCCTCTGACCCATTCTCCCTCTAGTACTTTCAGGCTGATTTCTCACATGATTTTCTGTTTGAATCATCCAGTCTGTGAGAAACAATTTGTTACAATTTATATCATATATAGTGGTTCTGATAGAGTAATAACTAAATATTTCTTCCTACCACCCATTTCCATAGTTGTGAATCTGTTTCTGTTTTGTTAAATTCATTTGTCTATTTTTTAGATTCTACATATGAGTGATAACATACAGTATCATTCTCTGACATATTTCACTAAGCACAGTCTAGCCATTTGTTATTCATAGACTTTTTGATGATAGCCATTTGCACAGGTGTGAAGTGATATCTTACTGTGGGCTTGATTTGCATTTCTCTGATGGTTAGTGATGTTGAGCATCTTTTCATGTGCCTCTTCACCATCTGTATAGCTTCCTTGGAAAAATATCTGCTCATCTGGGTTTTCATTTTTTTTTTTTTTATATTGAGTTGTTTGAACTGTTTATGTATTTTGGATATTAACCTCTTATCAGTCGTATCATTTGCTAATATTTTCTCCCATTCAGGCTTCTTGTTTTGTCAATGGTTTTCTTTGCTGTGCAAGAGTTTTAAGTATACTCTTGTTTCTTTTGCTTTAGGAGACAGATCCAAAAAACTATTGCTAGCATTTATGTCAAAGAGTGTTTTGCCTGTGTTCTCTTCTAGGATTTTTATGGCATCAGGTCTTACATTTAGGTCTTTAATAATCTTGAGTTTATTTCTGTACAATGAAAATGTTACATTTCATTCTTTTATATGTACCTACCTGTCTAGTTTTCCTAGTACCACTGATTGAAGAGACTGTTTTTTCTCCTTTGTATCTTTTTTCCTCCTTTGTTTTAAATTAACTGACCTAAGTGTGTGGGTTTATTTCTAGGGTCTCTATTATATTCCACTGATTTATGTGTCTGTTTTTGTGCCAGTATCAGGCTGTTTTGATTACTATGGGTTTGTAGTATAGACTGAAGTCAGGGAGAATGATGCTTCCAGCTTTGTTCTTTTTTTCTCAAAAATGCTCTGGCTATTGTGGGTCTTTCATGGTTTCATATGAATTTTAGCATAATTCGTTCTAGGTCCGTGAAAAATACTATGGATAATTTGATAGAGATTGCAGTAAATCTGCAGATAGCTTTGAATAATATGGTCACTTTAGCAATATTAAGTCTTCCAGTCCATAAACACAAAATATCTTTCCATTTCTTTGTACCATCTTCAATTTCATTCATCAGTGTTTTATACTTTTCAAAATATAGTTCTTTCATCTCCTTGGTTAAGTTTACTCCTAAGTATTTTTTCTTTCTGATATGATTTTTCATGAAGTTCATTGCTTTATCTGATAATTCATTATTAGTGTACAGAAAAGCAACAGATTTCTGTATATTTATGTTTTACCCAGCAACTTTACTAAATTCATTTATTAATTCTAATAGTTTCTGGTGGAGACTTTTAGGGTTTTGTATATAACGTATCATATCATCTGCAAATAGGGAACAGTTTACTTCTTCTCTTCCAATTTGAATGCCTTTTATATTTCTTTTTTAACTGATTGCATGGTTCGGACATCCAAAACTGTGCTAAATAGAAGTGGTGAGAGTGGTCATCCTTGTCTTATTCTTAAATTTAGAGGAAAGGTTTTACATTTTCACCACTGAGTGTGGTGTTAGCTGTGAATTTGCCATAAATGACTTTCATTATGTTGAGATATGTTTTCTCTATACCAACTTTGTTGGAGAGTTTTTATCATGAAGGATTTTGAATTTTGTGAAATGTTTTTTCTGCATCTATTGAGATAATCATATGACTTTTATCCTTTCTTTTGTTAATGCAGTATAATACATTGGTTGATTTGAGGATATTGAACCATCTTTGTGTCCCTGGAATAAGTACCACTCCACCATCTTGAGCTTATCCCTCTTATAGCACATAAAAGTGCATACACATTTATAATAATCCTATAAAATTATGCATTTGCATTATTAAAATATCCTTTTGCTGTGAATAACACTTAAGCTGTTTTGGAAGAACATTTTTTCCCTTAGACAAAATTATATTATAGCAATAATTAACCCAAAAGTCTGTATCACTTTCAATAACAAAGGCTAATTTCTTTTTAGGAAACCTGTCTACTGCCAAGTTGTTTGAAGCTCTGTTCCATATTGTTTCCATTTTCAGACCTGAACTCAAGGAACAGCCTCTATTTGAGACAGTACAAATCTTACAACAGAGGAAAGAAGAGAGATGTTACATCTACTCTTGGTTCTTAAATTTTTGCTGAGAAGTCTCATATCACATCCACTCACATTTCACTGGCTACAGTCAGACACATCGACAAACCTGATGTCAGTGAAATAGAAAGTAAAATTTTCCCAGAGAGAAGATATCATAAGAAAGGTTTATAATTATTTTTAACAGAATAATATTTATCACAGGTCCTAAATAGCACTTTAAATTACCTCTTATAGAATGGTACATTAATATGAAAACACATTAACTTAATGTACAATAAAGTTTTCATGGAAACGTTAAGGTAGCCCACTCATTTTGCTTGACTCGGCTGTGCCCTTATCCCTCTGCAACTTCATGCCTCTTAATTCCAGTCAAGAACACTTTGAGCTACTTTTACTTTATAGTTAGTATCACATCACATATTTCTGGGAAAAGTGAAAGCATTATTTACTATATCATTGTTTTGCCCATACTCACTCCTCCTTTTCTTCTATTATTTAATATTTGCTTAGATATATGTACAGGAAATTTATAAACATACGTAATTTAGTAACTAACCAATTCTCTCTAAATAGATTTAAACCTAAGTGAGAAAAGAGAAGTTGACTGTCTGGAATCCAATAAGATAATTATCATAAAAGCCATCATTAACTGAGTGTTCAGTGTGTGCCAGTCGTGATTCTAAATGACTTACTTGCATTTTCTCATTTAATGCTTTGGGAATGCTACTAAATACATACTACTGTTATAATATGAATAGTAATGAGGAAATAGGTGCATAGAGATGTTAAATAACTTATATAAGAAGTCTCAAGTACTGGGTTTTGTTTTAAATCTAAGCCTGTCTGATTCTAGAACCTAAGTCTATAACACTATAATTCATGAAGATAACTTTCAAAAAATCTCAAATTTCTTAATTGACAATCCCTAGGATATTTAAATTGTCAAGACTGTAATTTTAATATCAAAGGCATTTTGATATTAAATTCATTTTCTCTGAAATCATCTGTGTTTGGGCAAGGCAGACTAGATTTCAGACTAATTTTGGAGAAATTTCAGTGTGGATGACTAGATATTCTAAACTATAGTATATTTCAAAGCAATACAGAGGTAATTACCTTAAAGTTTAGATAGAAACAAATTTTCTACCCAAAAATTAGGATTAGGATTTTCTAGCTGATACAAAGTCACTCAACAAATATTAGTTGTATCACAATGTAATTATAACTTTATTCCATTTAAAAAGGAAAGATCTTAGGGTCTTTCCTTGTAGTCCAGTTGCTAAGACTCCATGCTTCCAATATAGGGGGCCTAGGTTCAATCCCTGGTCAGGGAACTAGATTCCACATGCTGCAACTAAGAGTTCACATGCTGCAATTAAAGATCACATGTGCTGCAATGAAGACAAAAGGGCCTGCAAACTGCAGCTAAGACCTGGTATAGCCAGATAGATAAATGGCTTTTAAAAAGGGAAAGACCTTAAAAGCCTCAACAAAATACTAGCAAAATGAATCCAGTCCCAGATTATGAGAATTATATATAACTAAGTGGGATTTATTTCAGAAATGTAAGAGTTGCAATAAGAAATAATTCAATATAATACAGCATATTAATATGTAATATTAACATTACATATTACAAAGAAAAAAAACAGAATTATCTCTAATCATGAAGAAAAAGCTTTTGACAAAATACAGCAGTTTTTCATAATGAAAACATAGAAAAAACTAAAAATAGAATGTAACTCACTCAACATGACAAAGGGTATTTATTAAAAACCCACAAGGAACACTGTACTGAATGGTTAAGGACTGAAAGCTTTCCTTCCCCTTAAAATCAGGAAAAAGACAAGTGTGGGTGCCTTTGTGATGCCTATTCAGCACTACATGGAGGTTCTAGCTAGAGAAACTAGGCAAGACAAAAAGAACATGCAATCAAATTGGAAAGAAAGAGGTAAAATTATATTTATTCCCATAAAATCCTTTAAAACCCACAAAACTCTATTAGCTGTGATAAATTAATTCAGCAAAGTGTAGGATACAAGGTCAACAAACAGAAATCAGTTTTAGATGTATATAAAAACAATAGACAATCCCCAAATAAAAGTGAACATTTACATTTGTAATTGCATCAAAAACTGTGATACTGGCTTCAAGGTAAACATTGATCAATGGACTGTAAGTAGAAATGTAAGTGTTAGTCACTCAGTCATTCCCTACTCTTTGCAACCCCATGGACTGCAGCCCACCAGGCTCCTCTGTCCATGAGATTTTCCAGGCAAGGATACTGGAGGGGTTGCCATTTTCTTCTCCAGGGGATCTTCCAAACCCAGGGATTGAATCCAGGTCTCCTGCAGTGCAGGCAGATTCTTTACCAACTGAGCTACAAGGGAAACCAGATCAATGGACTAGAGTTCATAAATAGTTTCTTTATTACTAAGGGCCAATGCCAGTTGAACACTTACGTGAACCTGAGAATTTCTTCAGTACCAAAAATGCAATATCAAAATCTTTAATCAAAATTTTAGCAATGGATGAAACTATAATATCTAAAATGTCTTTTTATCCTATGGTATTCAAGATGCACTAAATTGTACTCCAAAGTTTTTGAAGAATTGCCTTGAAAGCTGCCTAGAAAGATAAGGGCGGTGGAGACAAGTCATGATAACTCTATCCCACACAACTACTCCACCAAGAATAGCTCTACTTTCATCTATTTTATTTATTGTGTCTCCCTATAAGGCTATGGTGTGCATATCATGTCCGACTCTTTGCAACCCTATGGACTGTGCCTGCCAGGCTCCTCTCTCCATGGAATTCTCCAGGCAAGAATACTGGAGTGGGTTGCCATGTCTTTCTACAGGGGATATGCTCGACCCAGGGATCGAACCCATGTCTTTTATGTCTCCTGCTTTGGCAGGCAGGTTCTTTACTACTAGCACCACCTGGGAAGCCCAAGTTATGGTAGAAACATCAAAATTTACACTAAAATATATTTTTTTATTTCAATATTTTGCAGAGTTTGAAACAGTCTGGACAGATGCATCTCTCTTGGATACTTGTAATCCTAATTATATTATCTTTGAAAGTAATGAGTGATGACTGCTTTCCATAAAACCAGTAAAACCTATAATTCTGTATCACACAGAATTTTCAGTGCACTTAACTCTTTGCAAGATGTAAATGTACTGGTGATATAGGCAGTACAACGAATAAGAGATCTGTTTTTCTTATGAAAAACTGAGAGAAAGAAGTGATACTCCAACCAAGTGGTAAAGTGCAAGGCACTTACTCTCTCCTGGCCGTTTTCTTGTCCTATACAAAAGGAATAATTTCTCTGGACTTACTACTTTTCAAAGGAATAGGGACTGACAGCAAAATGTGAAATATTTTGAGAAGTCTAGAACTATTCAATCCTTTATCATAGATGATTATGGAAATATAAACTAATCTAATCACTTACATTTTTAATTTTGTGAACTAGATTCTTCACATATGCGATGAGGAAATCAAATAGCTCTTTCATTTCCAAAGTTTAAATTTGTATACTTTTCTTAACCTAACTGCAGAGCCTATAATGGAAAAATTCCATTTCAATTTTCCTATTAACCTAGCTGGTTAAAGATTCTGCCACTTCAGGAAAAGAACAACAGTCAAAAGGAAACAAAACAGGGCTCTTATGACCTTCAACTGCAGGGAATAAAAATTACCCTTCAGTCTAGCCTCAAGTGGAAGAACTAGCTGTTTTGAATACAATTAAGTCAAGTGAACAGTCATTTGCTTACGTGCTCTCAGATCCACTTCCTGCACTTTCCCTATCAGGAAAGGAAAGAGCAGATCTCTGAAAACAATAGAGGCCTTAGAAGAGCCAGTAGGAATCCCTGGAGACTGACTGAAAAGACAGTGAAGAGGGGGGCTGGGGAGCTCGCTGCTTTCTCTCTCTGCGGTGGGCAGAGTCTTTAGAAGGGACTATGTTTCCTCTGTGCTTCAGCACCTTCCCTCCCAACATACAATCCCTCCCTCCCTGGGTTCAGGCCCTGTTGACCAGAATCACTGTGATTCTAGATTCTAGCTTCTGATGTTTTGTCCTGATCTGGTTACCCAGCCCCGACCTATTGTACATCCAGCCCTCAAGATAAGGTTTGGTTCCTAGAGTTTTTAATTTCATTTTTTTAAACCTTTCCCATTTTTTTTTTTTTTTATTTCTTCTAGCATTAAAGTATTAGTTGCTCAGTGGTGTCCAACTCTTTGTAACCTCTTGGATTGTAACCTGCCAGGCTCCTCTGTCCATGGGATTTCCCAGGCAAGAATACGGGAGTGGGTTGCCATTCCCTTCTCCAGGGGATTTTCCTGGCGCAGGGATAGACCTTGGGTCTCTGCATTGCTGGCAGGTTCTTACTGCCTGAGCCACCAGGGATATACCTTCTTCTAGCATCTTTGTTACTAATTCCCTATATTTATGTTTCTCTAATTTATTTGGCATAACTTTTATTTTTCTGGATGAACCTTTATTGAATCACTCAGTGAAATTATTTTGTCTCTGCATGGAAGAAGGCCTAAATGTTTTCAAATTTTTCTGAATTTCTAGCCTCAGAGAAGATTGATTGCCCTTAATATACAGCATAGCATTGAAAAACTATAGCCCCACAATTATCTACCCTGCTATAAATGCGTGTAACACTAGGAGCACATGATTGATTCTTTACTTTTCTCTCCGATGTATTTGGGGACAATTGTGAAAACAAACTTTTCAGAGGTGACAGGGAAGGGTGATTGGTAGGTCATAGAAGAGAAAGGATGAACAGAATGTTCAGTTTTGCCTGGACTGTTTCTATGTATAGTCAGAGTGCACCCTCAGGCCTTCTAACTAGTGAACTCTTTCTTGTCCTACAAAATTCAGCTCAGATATTACTGCCTGGGACAGATACTGCTAGCTGTTTACAAAAATTCATGCTCTCCTCTTCTTCATGGTCTACACAGCTATTTTAAATTTCTCAACCTCCTGTGTTGGTAGGGTAGCCATGTGTCTTATATCTAGTCATGGAACATAAATATAGTGACATTACCATTCCTGGACATGATTTATAAAAGCCTCTTGAATTGGTGTATCCATGTTTTTTCCCCTTCTGCCTACTGACTAGGAGAAATACATGAAGATCTGGGGAGATTTGCATTGAAGATGGCGGAACCTCTGTCAATCTGGCTTTCTGAAATACTCCATGGTGGAGACTTGATTTACTGACCCATTCACCCACTGATAACTGTTACACAAGCCCAAATAAATTTGTTTTGAGCTATTATACAGCTGGGATTAATTAATTATAGCACCTAGCACATTGCTAACCAATATATCACTCCAAAGTCTTTCATAACTTCCATAGAAGCTGGAGTTTCCTATTTTATGCATCTTGTTTATACCTCTTTGGCAACACTTTTCAAAATGAATTGGAGTTAATTGTTTGTAAATATTCCTCTGTTTCTCTCTAATCTCTCTTTCTTCAGAACATGAGCTTCACAAAGACAGGGAAAAGATCTCATTTACCTTTGTATTCCCATTGCCAAGCATTGGGATGGAGCATACACGGTCACAAGGATTACATATTGAATTGAATGGACTGGAATTACAGTCTGCCTTCTCTTCCCTCATCATTCTTAAGAGGAAAATCTAATCCTTGAACTCTGAATCTTTTTAACTAATATCCACTATTTTCTGCCAAACCTATCAGCCTAACCATCTACTCATCTACTTGAAGTTTTACTTGAGACTTCTATATGTCAACCATTCCTCTTCTCCCCACTTTGCTACAGAATTGTCTGACCTCAGAGCCCTATCTATCTTCATTATGCCCCACAGACTTCAGTTTGAACATGGAAGTCATGCTTGCATAATATCCTGGGTGATTAAAAAAAATAAGTACCATGTTTTTATGATCTTATGATAGGAATACACTGTAATGGTCCATATCTGCCCTTCTACATTCCTGCTTATGTGTTATTCACCATGTGTGTGTGCACGTACACACACATACAAACACACACACACACACACACACACACACACACAGAGTATCAGATGAAACTCGTAATAAGAGGCTATCATTTCTTCAGTCAAAATAGCCCCTCATTGGGTACAGTGCCTGGAAACTCTTATTTTTTGAGTTAATGGAAAAATTTAGTGTTCACAATTGCTTCTTTTAACTGGAAAATAGTAGTTTCGTAACAGTTGACTTGCTCTACTCATTAGTTTTTGACTCTAAACAGCAAAAAAAAAGAGGCGAGTGTATGGCTTTGGACAAAAAATGATATGCTAGGAAGTCACAGATTCAAAGAACACCCAGAGGCTTATTCCTGGGGAGCAATACTGAATAAGTTTTGTATATTTTGCTAAACATTTGGCTTACTAAGAAAACAGCAAAACAAGTCTTGGTGCATGATATTTAAATTTTGTGATTATTAAAAAAAAAATAATCCAAGTTCACATTATCCTGGTTAGGGCTTCAACTGTCCCATAATATTAAGCAACCACTCTGGTCTCAGCATTTTGTACATAAATAAAGATCTTAAAATAGTTAAAGAGAAGCTAGTTTATTAGCTGTGATATTCTTCTTCTTTTAGTGCTGCCTTTTCTTACACATTAATCTTTGGCATGGTGCTGATGTCTTTTCTGCAGTGAAGTCAGGGGGTCTGGCTGATGCAAGGGCAGTGAACTGTGAAATGCCTGGGTGGGTAATATACTTGCTCCAGTGGCCAGACTCTTCAGAAGGAAAAATAAATAGACTTCTTTCTTGCTTGTTAGGAGCATTAAATGAATGGATGTAGGTACAGCACATAGACTTGATGCATACTAAATATTAAACAAACACCAGCTGTTATTATTGTCATATTAATGTTTTTATGTATGGTCAGGTGTCAAGTAAAAGATGGTGCTCTCAATATTCTGCTTCCAGGACAGATGTAGGACGTTGATTTGTAGTCTCAGGGCTGAATTAGCCAATGCCAGGAAAGGAAGCAGTATGGCTTATGGACCAGATTTTGAAACCACATACTTGGACTTGAATCCCATTTTATCTACTTATTAGCTATGTGACCAGGGCAATTTATGTGTCTTCTCTGGCCTTCTCTGACCAACCTTAGTGTCTGGATTAAGTAAGATTGTACATGGAGTTAACCTAACACAGTGTCTAGAGCATAGTAAGTGCCTATATTTCCATATTTTAAAAAGGTTAATAATCCCTGTCATTTTTGTACATTTATTTTGATTTGGGTTTCTTTCCTTTTAATCAGCTCTCCACACTGTACCCTGAGCTCTACTTCTAAGTGGTCAGTCTCACTACATCTCTCCTCTTCTTAAGCTGGCTTATTGGTTCTTCTTTATACGCAGGATATTCATAACTGCAGGAAATACTAATGGTCCTGTGTTAGCATCGCGTGCTATTCTCTCTAATCCTTTTAGATGAAGCTTTCTCTGGCATCCGGAATTTAGCCTCACAGGCATTCACCGGTCAGTATTCCACTGGATATTCAACAGGGATTCTCTTCAAGTGTGTGAAGTCCTCTCTGTGCAGCTTTCTCTTTTCCAACACTTGAAAATACAATCACCTTGGTCTTCCCAGACTTCACTTCTTCAACTCAAGGTTTACTCCTTGTAACCACAGCCTGAAAATTCTCCCACTAGGGCAATTGTAGGGTTCACTGGATCATTTGTCTCCCAGACTCTAGAGATTCAGCCCTTCATTTCCCATCTCCACTGTTTTGAAATCATTGTTTTAGCTATTTTAGTTTAATTTTGTATTTGTTTTAGGTAGAGGGGTAAATCTGATTGATGTCACTCCATCTTGGTTGAAAGCAAAAATCTGGTGATTTTTTCATTCCGGTGATTCACCCATCACAGTATTTTCAGCTTAGACATTTGTAGCCTTGGTTCATCAGGGAGAAGATTCAAGACTTAGTCAACACTGTCTCAAAGTGTTGTCATCCTACCAGATGGAAACTTTCTTAACCACTTTGCCCTCTCTGCCACTGTTTTGCCCTGTTTGTCTGTATTTCTGTCTTAGTTTTCCTCTTTTCAGCTCTACTTTCCTAGTACAACCCTCCTCTGAAGCCACTGAGACTGGTTTCTACTTTTTCTAGCCAGATGACTCACACTTTATACATGTTGCCTGTGATTAGTATTCATACTGAGTAATTACTGAATGCTCAGTTGTTTTACTGTTACCTCAGCACTCTCTGAAATACATTAATTACTTCTACATTAAGTATTCCTGGATACTTATATATTTTGTTTTTGTTGTTCAGTAATTAAGTTGTTAAGTAGTTACTTTGGCCACATGATGCAGAGAGCTGACTCATTTGAAAAGACCCTGATACTGGGAAAGATTGAGGGCAGGAGGAGAAGGGGATGACAGAGGATGAGATGGTTGGATGGCATCACTGACACAATGGGAATGGGTTTGGGTGGACTCCAGGAGTTGGTGACGGACAGGGAGGCCTAGCATGCTGTGGTTCATGGGGTCACAAAGAGTTGGACACGAGTGAGCGACTGAACTGAACTGAGCTAAGTTGTGTTTGACTCATTGTGACCCCGTGCCTCAGTGAATTAGACTTCCCTGTCCTTCAATATCTCCTTATGTTTGCTCAAACTCATATCCACTGAGTTGGTGATGCTATCCAACTATCATCCTCTGTCACCCCCTTCCCTTCCTGCCCTCAATCTTTCCCAGCATCAGAACTTTTCCAATGAGTTGGCTCTTCGCATGAGGTGGCTAAAGTATTGGAGCTTCAGTTTCAGCATCAGTCCTTCCAATGAATATTCACAGTTGATTTCCTTTAGGATTGACTGATCTCCTTGAAGTCCAAGGGACTCTCAAGAGACTTCTCCAGCAGCACAGTTCAAAAGCATAAATTCTTGAGTGCTCAGCCTTCTTTAGGGTCCAACTCTCACATCTGTACATGAACACTGGAAAAACCATAGCTTTGACTACATGGACCTTTGTCAGCAAAGTACTTTTTAATATGCTGTCTAGGTTGGTTGTAGTTTTCCTTCCAAGGAGCAAGCATCTTTTAATATCATGGCTGCAGTCACTGTCCGTAGTGATTATGGAGCCCAAGGAAATAAAGTTTTCCACTTTTTTGCCTTCTATTTGCCATGAAATGATGGGACCAGATGTCATGGTCTTAGTTTTCCCTGTTGTTGTTTCTATGATCTTAGTTCTGAATGTTGAGTTTTAAGCCAGCTTTTTCATTCCCCACTTTCACACTCATCAGGAGGGTCTTTAGGTCCTCTTCATTTTCTGCCATTAGAGTCGTATCATCTACATATCCAAGGTTGTTTATATTTCTCTCAGAAATCTTGATTCCATCTTGGACATTAATGGGCATCAATTCTTACCAAACTAAGACAGAATTTATTGCAATGTTCTAGACTCTTGAGCCAAATCTATATCCCTGGTACTCTGCCTGACATCCATTCTTACCATGTGCTGAGGATCCAGGGTACTTTGAACCCCCCAGCTAAGGACACTGAGAAGATAGTGACAATGGGTCTTGTTCTTGAAGGGAGATATTCATGTGCAGAGAAATTATTGTCAAAATTTAGTAAGTTGTCGAGTTAAAATTCTTCCACTATCTCAATTCTCAAGTGACTAAAAGTGGAGGCAAACAAGCAGAAAACAAAGCCAGCAAAGTTTAATAGAATTTCCCAATATCACAGAACTTATTAATGTTAATGGTAGTACTCAAACTCAGGTCTTCTGCATTCTGATTTACATTCTTTTCTTCTGGGTCAGCAACTCTTTTAGGTAGTTCTTTTGCCAACTATTTATTATTAATATTGTTCCTAAATGATATTTAATATTATATTGTTCCTTAATGATATTTAATAATAATATTGCTCCCAACCAAACCAATTATGTGGTTTTATAAATTTCTCTAAACCTGACTTAAAGAATATTTTCCTAAAGATATTGTATGCTACCTTAGTAAGCTTCCCTCTAATTTCACTCCTTTCTATATCATGGCGATCTAAGGGAGACCAGAGAGAAACTCTTGGTTCTCTTCTTTTCCTTAACTCTTTTCTGATTTATGAAGTACCACAGCACTGACTGCTTCAAACTTTCAGGCATCACATACTGGCACTACAACTTTTAGGATTTAAAGTTACTTAATTTGTACATATCAGAGAAGCAGAGCACCTTATTCTGTAAACCAGTACAGTGCAGAACAATGTTTTCCAAATTTTAGAAAATGGACCTATTGGGGATCCTTGATTTTATTTTTTCTCTCCATAGTAGTATGGTTTTATATCCATGTAATAATAGCTATGGTGTTCAGAGTTGTTGTGATCAGCATTGGGCGAGGAATCCCAGGCCAGGGTCACTATTTCACTGAGATTACTAAAGAAGGAGCCTCTAAGTTGAAGGGACAGCAAATAGGAGCTGGACAGTGGTACTTAGCGAATCCCTGCCATGGGGATTCTAAATCCAGGTAGAATTGAAAGCAGAGAAAACAGTATATTTCTCCTATCCTTTCTTGCTAACTCCCACCTCATTTCCTGGAGTGCTCCTGATTTGGAAAAAGTGGCAAGATAATCCCCAACATCTAAATGAAATGGGGATGGATTTGGGTCTAAGTGTCTCTTCCTACATCATTTTATAGCTCAGTTACTATACTCAATCTCTTCAAGGCTGAGTTGCTCAGATGCTTCACAGAAGTTCTTAGGTTCTCAACCTTGACAAACACTGAAATAAACATTAAAGATGGGAGTGAGTGTGTGAATGGGAGTCGACAGCAGAGATTTATTAAAGAAAGTAGTTGGGCTATTAGAAGAAAAAGAAAACATTATGAAAGAAAGGACTATTTAAAGTTATATAATCTTGAGTAAATAATAGCATAGTCCTCTCTTAGACACACACACACACACACACACACATACTTAAAAATGATTCAAAAGATTTCTTGTCTGTCAACTTGGCTCAGTCCTACACTTTTGTAATTTTTATTTAATTAGGATCAGTGTTTGCTTTTGTAGCATTAAGCCTTGGAAATCTCATTTATTAATATTCTTGGAAGTATTGGAATGGCAACAATACTTCTAATTGTACAAGTACCAGTAATGTGCCAGTCCTTTAAAATATCTCTAACTTGACAATAGCCAGGTATGTATAATTAGTTAATGTTTCAGCTGAGGGAATAGAATCTCAGAGAGGGTAAGTAACTGGCCTAAGATTAGAGCTGGCAGGTGGTAAAGTGTCAGGACTGTGTTTGATACCGAAGTCCTTGCTCTTATAGTTACTGGAATTATAGCTTGGGCTAAATTATTCCTCCCTACTCACTCTGTTCTCTCAACTCCAAGGGTGATCATCATGATTATAATCTTGGAGAGTCTTCAAAGACACGGTGGTTTTGCAGATTCAACTACAGGATGAGAAAAGCAAACAAAGTGAGTGTTCATTTTCAGCCTTTATGTGGGTCTTTTCATCTTCAAAGTCCTTTGTGAATATTAAACAATTAATCCCCCTGGAAGTTCTCAGCATTGGGGGAAGTGAATGTTTCCGTTAACATTGACAAATAGCTATTGCTATTGGTGAAGTTTCGCCTTTCAGGCTGTGTTTCTAAAGCCTGGAACCCTTTCCATATAAATGAAGCACATTTTGTTTCACATGTCTCTCCCCAGTGTATGAAGGAGTTGCTGAGATGTCTAACCACAGTGCTTTTTTAAGTACCTTTGAGGAGTTGAAAAGCTTTGCAGGTTCTTTGTTTTGAACACATATACATACACAAGCACAGTTTTTATGATGAATCAGAAAAGTTGATGGTGTGTGTGTGTATTACCGAGTCCTTGTGGGTTATTCCAGACAGAACGGCACACAGAGGAGACCATCTGTTAGGGCCGGACGCGGAGCTGAGCTGCACGGCTGTCTCCATGGTACACCTGATGAGCACATTTGGTTGCTAACTGAAAGGGTTGGTGGTTCAAACTCACCCAGGGATAACTCAGTCTTCTTTTCAGGATGATGTGAGCAGTCCAGTTTCAGGAATTTATTACTCTCTAGTGACTCACTGTTGCAGTGTTCTCTAACCTGGTCTGCTAAATGCCACTCCAGGTACTTGTTAAAGCCACAAGTTCCAGGACCTTGAGACTTTGATCCTGTTGTTCTGGAAAGGATTCTGAGAGTTTAAGACATATCTCTGCCCTCCTCCACCTCTAGCCCCAGGAAATTATTATTATCATTCAAGTCTGTACAGAATTTGTTTAGAAGATTAATTCATTCCAGAGCCACACTGACTGTGTTGGCATCTCTGCTTTTCCACTTACCAACCCTGAAAAGTTTCCTGACGCCCAGGTAAAGTCGCCACCAGTGACCCTGTAGCACAGCATCACCCTGTAATCGTCAGCTACATGTTGGCATCTGACATTTTAATTCTAGCTTTTAAAAACCGTTCACTGTCTCTCTTAACTCACCACCTTCCAAACCTCCCCCTGCTCTCTGTGGTGCTCTTGTGTTGTCCGTTTGGCTAGGCTGGAACTGGATCTCTCAGGATTCCCTTCCTTTATGGAGCCATCAGAACATTTTGCATGAGGTTTGGTAGATGCGAGTGAAGCAGTACTTACTGTCTTAGGTCATCATTGGTGAGAGGGGCTGCGGGACAGATGGAAAGGTGCTGGCAGGTTCCAATGTGTCCTCACTTTTCCTTGCCCCATGTCCAGGTCTTCCTGACTTCTGGCCCTACTGCCCAACACTGACCACAAGCCCACTACAGAGACTGTGCTGCAGACTCACAGAGGTAGAGCCATGAAGAGCTCACAGCATTCCATAGGCTTCTACATCACTCTCGAAGCTGGACTTGCCCTAGAGTGGGGAATGAACCAGAGCTGGGCAAACTCCTAATAGCGTCAGTTTCAGGGAATATAAATTCTGTGAGGGCTGACCTACCCTGTCTTGTTCATCCCTATTTTCTCAGTACCTAGAATACGATCTGGCATGTAGTAAGCATTCAATTAATGTTAGCTGAGTGACTGATATTAGCTTCCTTATCTATAAAATGGGGGTAATGATGCTTTTCTCATTGAGTTGAGTGAGGACAAATGAGATAACATATGAAGAGCTAAGTACTGAGGCTGGCAGATAATAAGCTCTGATACACGGTTGCTGTTATTTTAATTTTGTTCTTAGGGCTCTGAAAATATAAAATCTGCCACAATAAGCCAAAAACATAAGTGTGTGATTCAGTCTATTTCAAGAGTTATCTGTCTCTCAGTTCACTTGGGATTAGACCTGCCTTTGCCCTAGAATCATAATGTCATTCCAGAGAACTGTAGAGTAGGAAGGAATGCTAAAGATTTCTAGGTTCAAAAGATGAGGAAACAGAAGACATGAGAAGTGATTTCTTAGAAGAAAAGATAAAACTAATGACATGTTTTATTAAAGCAGTCCAGAGTTCTTTCTGTGAACTTATGTAAAATAAAAATCTTAAAACACGTGATAATTATACACATACAGATATGTATGTATATATTCACCTGGTAATACATGTATATGGCAATGGTATCTTGCTTTACCTATGGGTAGGGGGATCCTGGTGTTGTCAGAGTAAACCTAATGTGGCACTTCCAGATGAGAAGAGGGCTCTCTCCTCTCCTGGACTGGCCAATAGTAGGTTGCTGTATACTTGGAACTGCCTTGGGCTTCTGCAGGGAGTTTGGGCATAAAACCAACATGAAAGAAAATGCAACCAAGAGACGGGAGAAACTGAATTCTAATCTTTTACCATGAGTCCATGATTAAGGGCTCTTTAAAACTAAAGTAACTCTGGATATTTTTGCTTAATTTAGATAAGATGAATTTTCTGATACTTGTGATTAAAAGCATCATAAATAAAGTATTGACTGCAAATAAAATAAAATAAAATAAATTAAAAGCAGTAGTCGCTTTGTGCCAATGTCCTAGTCCCCAGCCAACATTGTTTCTGGGTCACACTTATTCTCCAAGTTAGAGGGGAAGGTATGTCTCCGCATTGCCTCACCTCCCCATCCTACTGCATACATATAATTCAGTTTACACTGGACTTTGCAATCCTGACCAGGCCACTCATTCATTCAATGCACATAAACTGAGCACATTATACCTCAAAAATTTATATTCTATTTTTGTGGGCTTCCTTGTTGGCTTAGATGGTAAAGAATCTGCCTGCAATGCAGGAGAGCCAGGTTCAATCCCTGGGTCAGGAAGATTCCCTGGAGTAGGGCATGGCAAGCCACTCCAAGTATTCTTGCCTGGAGAATTCCATATGAATTGATAACTGCTAAACATAGACTGGAGTGCCAGACTTCATGACAATTGATTGTGGGGGCTATCCCTGACAAAGAGTTAGTGTAAAGGTGAGCAGGAAAGGCATCATAGGGGAAAAGAGATCTAAATTAACTTTTAGAGGATTGGTGGGAATTTACTATCTAGTCAAAAAATTATATAGAATCTTAAGAAGAGAGAAGACAGGTAAAATTATAGAGATGATAGATATTTGGAGAAATGCAAATACTTGCCAGAGTGCAAAGTACACAGTAGGAGTTTGGAAGAACAGTCTAGAGAGAAAACTGGCAGTTCTGGTATATCACACTGAAATTCTTGGACTTCTATACCACGGGCAAGGAAGACCACAGGAAGGAATTCAGGTGGATGAGGTTGCTCTTGTCTCTGTTGGGCAGTTGTGATAAGACTGCTTTTCCTTCACTTGTCTAGCATTTCACAAAACTGCACACAGACTGGCATCTTCTTCTTTACTGACATTCCCCTGTAAAACCTGTATCATTCCTAGGAGAAGGTATTGCCCAGGAGAGCTGCAGTCTGGCTGTGTATATTGTACAGGATTCCGAACTGTTCTGTCTGAACCTTTTGGTACTTTACAGTTTCCACTGCTGTTATTTTATTCTCCTTCTTCCTCCTGCTCCTGATCAATTTTCTTTTGCTTTGGATTAATCCTTCCTAAGCTCTTCTGTCACATCACTCCCTTTTTGTTTCACAGATCCAATAATCAGATTTGCATTTTAGAAAGAGTGGGCAGTGGACAATAGTTTTGAACAGGGTAAAACCAAAGGCAGTGAAAGGAGATGGGAAGTTGTTGCAAAAATGCAGGGGAGAGATGGGAGTATGGGGGTGATGAAGAGGAGAGGAGAATTCAGAGTGATTGCCACCATGCATGTAGAATGGTGGCTGCAGTTGGAATCTGTGTACCAAAAAGCAGTCAGCATATGTTCTGAAAGAAACGTCAGCATGTGGAGGCTTAAACTACATTCGGAATTGAATTTCCAGGCTCTGTAAATTTACAATATGCTTCCTCAATCCATGCCCACTCCCTTGCTCCACAGTTCAATAAAACAGCTAAATAATTAAATCCTAAAATGCTTCCAGGATATGCTTTGTTATTGAAACACATCTGCTACATGTTGGAGGAGCCCTTCCCAGCAGATGTTCCTTTCCTTCGGCTTGTTTGTTTATCTATGGAAATGAGTATCTTAAACCTCTTCCCCTGCTAAGCTTAATAAAAAGGAATCCTTTCCACACTCATCTTCTTCATGATGCCCCTTGTGGTCCTATATCAAACCATTAAGGACATATGCTGTGCAGCTAATTATTTTTTTCCTCCTACTGCAGTGCATTAATCCAAGGGAAGACCATCTTCAGCTCACAATGTCATACGGGGGAAGGAATCTGAAAACCATATTCTCTCCCAAAGAAAACAGTCTAGTTGGATGAAACCACACTGAAAACCAGGACTCTAAAGACAGTGACTCTCTCATTAACCCTGGTATAGTGCAAGCTATTCACTGAGTCTGTTAATGGAGTTTAGTTAAAGTGTTGCCCACCGATAAACTAGGAGATGGAGAAAGCAAACCATAAATTGAGCCAGTATAGTTTGATGATGAGCCAAAAAAGTCACCTGATTTGGGGAAAAGTAGGAGCTGTGAAGAGTAAGTAGACAAGATTCAACACACTCTCTTTAAGGGTCATGAACATAAGAAAAAACAATAAACATCTTGGAGATATTCATGGTCTCCAAATTTATTGAGATCATTTACTGAAACTCAGTGAAAGAGTCCCTAGGGAACTCTTAAGAGAGACCTTTGCTTTCTGTTTGTGAGAGGAGATGGTCAAGATTATTTGGGCTCAGTAAAAAGATGTAACAAAGTCATCTTTGAAACACTGATGAGGGAGGAAGACAAATGAGATTTTAATTAAAGTTAAGTATGGTACAGCTTAGTAGCATGAGGGCCCCTAGGGTGTATTCTAAAATTATTTGCGTGTGTCATAATATCAAAACAGGAATACATACATATTTCCTTTAGGAATATATATTGCTTTAGGGTGAAATAAGCATTTGACTCATGAATCCCCTTTTGTATAGCATTTAATTTCACTAACTCTAGAACCTGGACTTTTAATCATGATCAAATTTTCTTAGTAGCATATGGCTTATATTTTATAGATCAGTGTCCTATTACAAGAGAAATATTGTGTTGTTAAAAAGAAGCTATTCTCTCTCTGTTCTTGTGGGAAGAAACTTTTCTCTCTGTCTAGATGTTTGTAGAATGTTTTTCTTTAAACTTGAAATTCATGTTTCTGCCAGGATGTGTCTATACATATGACTCTCTGATTTTGCTTAGCATACACTGAACTCTTTCCATTTGCATCCTCAGGTCATTGGCTCAGAGAAGGTCTCTTCTCTTAAATACGCCATCGTTGATTTAGTTGCATTTTTCAACTTCCTTTTCAGGTATAGCAATTATCCAGACACTGGCAGGTGATTCTCTTTCCTAGTCTCATGTGGCCATCTTGCCCTTTCTACTTTCATGTCTTTGTTTTCTCAGGTTTTCCTCCACCATTTTAATTTTATTTTCCACATTCTCATCTTTTCTGCCTCCATCTGCCTTCAATATGGTCTGTAATTCTGCTACTATAATTTTGGTATTTTTGCTTTTTTTATAGCTTACCTAACTTCATTTTTATCCCATTCTGCTACTCTTTTATTGCAGCCTAGTTTTCCTGTGTGACTTTTTGCTTTTTTTCCTCAGTGTATTTTATTGAATATTTAGTTTTCAGATTTTCTTTTTAGTTACAATATGTCATCTTAAAAAGCGTATTTTTGTACTTCTTATAGTTTCTTTTCTTTTTCTGTAGTTTGTATATGAACAATATTTTCTTAATTCACTTGAATCAGCTTTCGATGAAGTAAGGTGTCTCCAGACTTGGTGTTTGCCGATTATGTGAGAATTTCTCTTAACTCTGCTACTTATTTGTCTAAGGCTGGACTCCCGTTTGGTGATTGCAGCCATGAAATTAAGAGGCTTACTCCTTGGAAGGAAAGTTATGACCAGCCTAGACAGCATATTAAAAAGCAGAGACATTACTTTGCCAACAAAGGTCTATCTAGTCAAGGCTATGGATTTTCCAGTGGTCATGTATGGATGTGAGAGTTGGACTGTGAAGAAAGCTGAGCGCTGAAAAATTGATGCTTTTGAACTGTGGTGTTGGAGAAGACTCTTGAGAGTCCCTTGGACTGCAAGGAGATCCAACCAGTCCATCCTGAAGGAGATCAGTCCTGGGTGTTCATTGGAAGGACTGACGCTGAAGCTGAAACTCCAGTACTTTGGCCACCTCATGCGAAGAGTTGACTCATTGGAAAAGACCCCAATGCTGGGAGGGATTGGGGGCAGGAGGAGAAGGGGATGACAGAGGATGAGATGGCTGGATGGCATCACTGACTCGATGGACATGAGTTTGAGTAAGCTCTGGGAGTTGGTGACGGACAGAGAGGCCTGGCATCGTGTGGTTCATGGGGTCACAAAGAGTCGGACACAACTGAGCAACTGAACTGAACTGAACTGGACTCCTGTTTGCAGTCTAAAATGGAGTGATGGGCAAGGCTCCCAACCCATTTCCTAGTTTCTATAAGATATCCAGGTAAAAGGAATCTATTTTATTGAGCTGGAAACTTTCTATCTCTATAGCATACATGACATGTTCTGTCTAATCTCCAAAAATGCAATGCTTCTACATATATCTTTTTTTTTGTATATGCTTTCACTGCTTACTATTGAGGATCATACCTCACAAGTTCTCTCCCTCAAATCCTGACATTTTCTGCCTTACTGTATTCTTCACTGGTAGAAGACATAGATGGAGGAGAAGGAATGATTATTTGAAGGAAAAAATCAGTACCTGTGAATTGCCTAGTTTTAATTTGATGGAGATCCAAGTGTCTTCATGAGGAGGACAGTCTGAGATGGAAGAATTCTCTTCCAGTTTCTTTGAAACAATACTTTGAACATGAATAAAACTATTTGCTAAAGAATAAGTATAAGGATTAGTTGGTTTTGTTTTTTTTTTTTTTTCAATTTTTTGCAATATATTTCACTGGGTAGAAAATTATTAAGAATCCTTATAAAACCCACATTTTAATTTCAGTGGAGGTGAGCCTTTGCTTTACTCACTGTCTTCAGGGGCAGCAGGAGAATGGACAAAGTTGCATGAGGAGCTGCTAAAATGCCAGATGCCATTTAGAACCGGAAGGCACCCAGCAATTAGCATCTGTTCAGTGCCTGTAATGTGGTAGATGACTTACATACAAATGAACCTTTGGAATAAAATTCATTCATAATGCTGGGACTCAGTGTACTATAAATCACCCAATTTCCTTCACATCAGTTTGTATTTTGGTTCTAAACTAAAAGTTTCAGAAGAACTAGTTGTTAAAAGAAAAAAGAGCTAACACTTGAGGTGAAATCATTTTTGTCATCACATATATGAAGATAAGGAAAAAAGAAAGAAAACATTCTACCCCACAGACACAATCGTCACAATCATCTGTGACCCGTGACTATGAGCCCACTTCTTATGAGGACAAGATGGAGGAGGAGTAACATGCACTCAAGACACAGCTGTAAAGCGATAACCAGGAGCTTTAATTCAGACCCAAGTCTGGGTGAATTCAGAGGCTCAATTTTCTACTCTTGTGTATATCACCTACCCACAAATTCAAGAAGTGCTTGAAGGGGTTTCTCTCAAATCAGTTTCTGGTGACCACAGGCATACAGTACAAAGAAGTCCCATCTCAGGGTCTGTAGTGTCTTATGAAAACACTTATTTTTGCTTTTTAGTCTCTTCTTCCCTTGGAACCTGGCATACATCCTTAAAGAAAAGGAGGCTGGAGGCCAAACAAGGAAAACTCTCTACTGTACTTCATCGCTCCTCTTTCCTCTAATGAACAATCCTTATCTTAGCACCATGCGTGTGCCATCAGACATCTAAAAAGAATGACTATTCTATATCCATAAGAATAAGTTCACCTAAATTTCATGAATACTGTGGATTTTCTTGCAGTAGATACAATGTTTTCTTCACTGACTCTTCCATTCCATTCCAGGACTTTAATTGAGGGGATTGGCATTGTCTATGTGGGAATGGATAAAGTATAGATATAGCCAGGACTAGGGATACAATCTTTTGTTAAGGAGAAGAGCAAATGTAACTGGCTCATAACTCTAACAGAAAGCAAAGTAAGTGGCTCTTAGAAGGCAATGATGAGAATTCTCCTTCAGCACCTCGCCCCTGGATTAAAGGTGATCTTCTATCTTTAAAATGGATTAGAGGTAAATCTCATATAATATATTGTACATTGACCTGAAAGTGTTTGCCACTAGATATTATAGAGGCTATTTCCTAAAATTTAAAAAGAGATGTGTTGTTTCCATGAATATCTTTCATGATCAGTCCAGTATCAATCTTACCACCAATGGATTTTAAAGATCATCTATCATCTGAGAGAACAGCATCAAAACATGTATATTATCAAGCGTGAAACACATCGCCAGCCCAGGTTGGATGCATGAGACAAGTGCCCGGGGCTGGTGCACTGGGATGACCCAGAGGGATGGGATGGGGAGGGAGGTGGGAGGGGGGTTCAGGATGGGTAGCACATGTAAATCCATGGCTGATTCATGTCAATGTATGGCAAAAAACCACTACAATATTGTAAAGTAATTAGCCTCCAACTAATAAAAATAAATGGAAAAAAAATAAAGATTATCTATCATCGTGGTATGTGGGTGATAAAACATGGGATATTTCTTGTAAAATTAATATAAAAAATAAAATTTATCTTCTTTCCCCCCTTTGTTCTCTCTTCTTCCCATCTGACTGTGCTTATATATATATATATATATATATATATATATATATATCCTCTGTGAGTTCTGTCCTAGAGAAAATGCTTCCAGGAATTATACCTTTACTAGCTGTCTACATAGCATCAAGGAACTAGGTGGAGTCAACAAATAACAAATCAAATAACAAGAACAAAAATCAATTGTCTAGATACTGGTTCCATATATACCAAGTAAGTGGATGTTTGATTTTTTTATTTTTTAATGTAGGTATTAGACTCCCATGTCTAACTGATTGTTTCATACCCCAAAGCACCTAGCACTCGGTCTTGCACCTGGCATATGTGGCTGATAAATATTTATTGAATGAATAAATGCATGAAAAAAGATAAAGCATGGATGGGGGTAAGTGATGACATTATATAAAAGGAATTCAAGATATAAAGACTTGAGACTCTTTTTCATTGACCGTGATAGGATTTAAAGAAAATGACATTTTTCTTCTGTTTTTGTGTATTAGGATTTTATGAATTCTCTAATACAATATTCTCAATCACTGCATGCTAGACAAAGGTAGCAGAGGAAGGACAGTCCTTTAGCTCAGGTGACATTCAAGCTAGAATTTCTAGGGTTAGAACACTATAGCCTTTGTGAACTTCATCCATATATTCAGACCTACAACTGGTTAATATAAAACAAGGAGTAAAAGAGAGAGCACACCCAGGGTTTTTCTGTGTAGTGAGTTGCAGGACAAAGATCAAGAGGGTAAAAAGAACAAAGAAGCAAATTTTAGCTAAATATGAGAAATGATAGTCCAACAGCATGAGTTCCCACCCAATAATGAAAGAATAATTTCACATAGAACCATGTTCCTCCAACATTGGGGATATCCTTATGTATAAAGTATAGGGTGTTATATAAGCTTTTCTGCAATAAAGCCACATTTGATAAGATGGCCAAGTCATTGTTCCTCCTGAAGGGAGAAAAGTACCTAAAATATACGAAAAATACTATGGAGGAAGTAAAGGGAGATAGTTTAATACCTGCCATTTTTTAATACTCAGAACACCTTGACATTGGCCCTACTACCCTGTGCAGAAGAGAAACACTTAGACTTTCAAAGATAATCACACATTTCAAGCAAACCGGGACAAAACAAATGAAAACCAACAACATAGCCCTTCTTTTCCTTTTCCATCCAGGGCATAGCTTTTTCAAAGACTGTTTTCTTCTCACCATACAAATACTATCCATTTGCAAACAGAGAAAACAACACTGAACTGTGATACCCTACTCCCCTCTACACTAGCCAATCTTTTTGACATTCAGAACATACATTCTTCCAGTACTGCTTCTATTATAATATATATGCATTTTTATAGAAATGGATTTTAATAAAGTTTTTAACCTTAAAATGCTTTTGAAAATAAAGAGGGTATGGGTACTTTGAGTGGGCAAGCTTTGGATACTCCATGGATCATAAAACTACTTAGAACAGATATTACACTTGATCTTGGCCAAAAGGCTGAGAAGTAAAGTAGAAAACTCCTTAGAACATAGAGATCTTTCAGGCTATAAAGTAATTTCTTCATTTCCCCCTACATTTAGTGACCCTTGTTTAATTTTTTTTTTTTTTTAATTTCAATGTCAAGTGTTCCAGTTTCATCAGGGTCATTAAAATATTTAATTCACATGAGTGTTGACAAAATGATGTGCATTATTAAAAGGGCTTTGCAGTTCATGCAACAGAAGAACTATTCTTTTCTGCCCTGGTACTAATGAGATGGGGGCTGGTGGAGCTGTCTTGATCATATCACCTGTTAGAATGATCACTCCATCTGCAGTGTCCTGGGGAGACCCACAGAGAAAAGCCTCTGTAGTAACCAGTTAAGAGTCTATTGCAACAATTGCTTTAACCTCCTTCAGAAACCCCTCTTCCTAGAGAACACACCCCTGAATAGCTGTAATGGGAACTTTCATGGCATGGGACTTCCAAGGATAATCATTATTATTACCATCGTCCTCATTTTAGTAACTGTAAAATCTTGAACAACGTCACCAAAACTAGTAGCTTTATGTATGTTCTATCAAAAGAATTCCCAGTGGTTGCTTTTAAAACTATATTCTTTGGTACCAACATTCTGGACAATTGCTTCAGTCATGAGAGGGGAGTCTGAGTATGTCAGGCTCAGTTCCTGCTCCCCACCCGCAGATTTAAAGTTCCACATTTATTTCATGTTATCACAAAATAAGGAGTTTCTCCAGTCCCACCTACCTGTTTTCCAAAACCACCCCACTTCTTTAGTTAGCCAGTGTGTATGTGCTCAGTCGCTTGGTTGTGACCAGCTCATTGGGACCCATGGACATTAGCCTGCCAGGCTCCTCTGCCCATGGAATTTTCCAGGCAAGAATACTGAAGTGGGTTGCATACTCCATTAATACTCCATACTACCCCATTACCTGGATTTCCTACTCCAGGTGATCTTCCCAACCCAAGGATCTAACCTACGTCTCTTGCATCTCCTGCATTGGTAGGCAGATTCTTTACCACAAGCCCAGCATACAGTAAATTAGAAAAAAAGGAGGTCTTTTGTACTACAATTCAAACTATAGAAGAGAAATGAAAACTCTTTTAACTTAATAATATTAATATCAAATAGCATGGATGGAAATCCTGTAAGTGTTCTTTTGCCTATGGATGTTTGACTCTGCAAAGGAATTCTCTTCACTTTTCTTCTCTACCTACATATAACTCAAACCCTCTCAGCTATACTCAAGTGGGAAAAAAACCCTAATGAAATGGAAAGACTTGTGAGACCAGAAGAATAAGTAATGTGGCAGAGCACCCAGGAGTAGGGGAAGATGGAGAAAGGAATTTGGGAGTCAGGGGCATAGCTGAGGAGGAAGGAGGAGTTGAAGGGAGGAGGGACTCAGAGAAGCTAAAATTTGGGTCATGCCAGTTATAGCTAAAGGCTCTTGGTGCTCTCAGGAGCTGGCAGTCTGGGTATTAATAGAACAGAATAGAGAATCATTTCCAACTCTTCACTAATTCCTAGGCTCTGTGAGTTATAATAGTCAAAATAAGCCTGAAAAAAAGGTAAGACTACCTGGGTGCTAGATTCAGACTCTCAGAGATTGAATCTCTTGTGAGATTTTAGGCCAATTAACTTCCCCATTTCTCAGTTTTCTCATCGCCAAGATGAAGATAAATATACTACATACATTAGTAATCCCCATGCATGGGGTTATATCCCAAGATCCCCAGGGTATGCCTGAAACCTCAGATAGTACCAAGTCCTACACATACACCATGTTTTTCCTATACATACATACCTATGATAAAGACTAATTTATAAATGAGGCAAGTAATGGAATATCCAAATTGCCAGCATGACTACTCTTGCATTTGGAAGCCATTATTAAGCAAAATAAGGGTTCCCTGAACATAAGCACTGCAATGCTGAGACAGTTGGTCTGATAACCAAAACAGCTGCTAAGTGATGAACAGGCAGGTAGTGAATGCAGTGTGGATATGTTGGACCAAGAGATAATTCACATCCCAGGTGGGACAGTGAGACAGCTTGAGATTTCATTGCATTACTCAGGAAGGCATGTGATTTAAAACTTACAAATTGTTTATTTATGAACTTTTTTATTTGATATTTTTGGACCATGGTTGATCTCAGGTATGTGAAACCATGGCAAGTGAAACTGCAGCTTAGGCGGACAGGGTATGCGTGGTGCTACTGTACTTTAGGTGAGGAAAGGCGCAAACAAGATAAAATATGCGAGGTGCTTAGATTGGTACTTAGAGGTCAGCACATTTTCTCTGTAAAGGGCCAGATAGTAACTATTCTTGGTTTTGCAGGACACTGACTCTGTCACAATTACTCAACCCTACTCTTATTGTGGGGAAAGCAATCACAGACAATAGGTAAACAAATGTTTGTGGCTGTGTTACCATAAAATTTTCTTTACAAAAACAGGTGCAAAGCTAGATTTGGCTTGCAGCTGTAGTTTAGGGACTCATAGCTTAGAACATTACTAGACATACAGTAAATGATTCACAAGTATTATCTTTTATTATTATTATTATTAACTGATCACCAAGTATTTCCATATTTTTTTGTTTGATGATTAGTCAATTGCAAAATTATAATTATACTATTATATATATACATATATATATATGTATATAGTCAGGCATATATATATATATATATACATATATATGTATATATATAAGCTTACAAGGTGGTTTAGTGGTAAAGAATCTGCCTGCAATGAAGGAGACACAGGTTAGATCCCTGGGTTGGGAAGATCCCTTGGAGAAGGAAATGGCAACCCACTCCAATATTCTTGCCTGGGAAATCCCATGGACAGATGAGCCTGGCCAGCTATGGTCCATGCAGTCACAAAAGAGTCAGACAAAACTTAGTGACTAAACAACAATAGCAACAATAAACAAAGTCAAAATAAAGAGATTACATTATATTGAGCTTCCCCATAACATATATTTTTATAAACAAGTCCTATTTTAAAATATTTTAAAAATGAATAAACTAGACTTGGCAAAGCTTCCTTCTACAGCCACAAATGCTTATAATATCAAATGCTTACAACTCTTTTCCATGAAGGTTCAAGACTGTGTTGTAGGATGCAGGCTTTTGCACAGTTTTACATGGGTGAGAGCCAACTTTTAACAAGACTGGTTCCCCTCAACACTATCCCTACTGCCATCACTGTTACTACCATCCAGAAAATTCTCATTTCTCAAAGAAAGCACCCAAGTTTTAGGAGCTGGTTCTGCCAGCATCTCGGCCTCTTTCCAGTGGGCCCATCTGTCTGCATTGCTCAATCAAGACCTAACAGCTCAGAACATATGGCTGGGACTTCTTGTCTTGGAGAGTTGAAGCTGACAAATACTTGAGAATACACAGTTGGTGTGGGACGTATACTGGCTCAAAGAAACTTGGTCTATTTGCAATCCTGAGGCTCATGGGAAAATTACCTGAAGTCCTTGTAAGAGAAGAAGAACTTTCCCATTTTCACAAGAGTAGATGGAAATGATGACATATTAGTATTATGCTATTCTAGCTATACACACGCAGAGGCTCAGAAAGTTTGAAGGACACATCCCAATTGAAATTGGGATAACATGACAGAAATTGAACTAGCCCCAACCATGCTCTTTACATTTACTTGATCAGAATGTTTCATCTTCCAACTATTCCAAGTAAGTAGAATTTTTCTATCTGTTGGAATATTAAGTGTTCTGTGAAAAGAAGGTGTTGCAAGAACAAATCTGGGCAAAAACACAGCTGGACAAAATATATTGGAAAACCCCTGGGGATGGGAGCAAGGTAGGCAAATAGTTGATATCTCGATATGGGAATTTAAACAATAGGACCTATTTTTATCAGGTTGTCAGGCTGTATACAATCACAGTCCTTTTAAGAACTAGTTATCCTTGAGAATAAATCAATAAACAAGACAATCATTGTCCCTGTTTTCATGCAGCTTATGGTCTAATGTGAGATTATGGAATTAGTTAGGGCCCCAGAATGAAAGCAATAGCAACATCAAAGGGCTGATGGAGAAGTTTAATGATGAGTTTACTGAGTTATGAGCAAGGGCAAAGGGAAGGAATAGAGAAGCACCTTAGGGCTGACAATGCTACGGAGCTGATATGTCCTCTAGGGTAGAAGAGGCAAGAGAAGGTCAGAGATGGAAAAATCACTACAAAACAAAGAGGGAGTAGGTATGGGAAATGAATTTTCCTGTTGTTGGAATGGTTGCCTATGGCCCCCAATGGCAGGACACCATTCGTAACCAGAGAGTAAAGGAATGTGGGTGATACAACCTGTAAAGTTTAGCTTCCTCAAACACAGAGTATGGCTGACAAGAGTAGAGAACATTTTTTGGTTTTTTTTTGGAGGGCATGACGAGGTGGGATGTTGAAAATAAAGAAAAATCAACTTACTTATGGTATGTTCCTAAAGTCCAGTACTCATGAAGGAGACGTAGCAAACTCTCGATTCATGTTTATTTAATGGAAAATGGTAACATGGAAATAAATGGGCTTGGGAGCCAAAGCGTGATCTAGAATCCCATCCCTGTCATTTTGTAGCTGTGAGATATTGGACAATTTCTTTAAACTCTTTGTTTCAATTTCTGTAAGATGTAAATAATAATGCCTTCTTCACAGGGTCTTCATAAAAAATAAAGTATTTTTAAAACATTTGGTGCATAGGAAACTTTGAAATAGCACTGTGTTTTTCCCTCCCTTCTTCTATACTATTGCATCCTTATTACTGTAATAATTCCAGGAATTTATAGCCCAGCAAGCATAAAATTTGATGTTGGACATAACTGGCAAATATTTTAACAAACTTAAAAGTGTTGAAAACAATCCCTCAAAACAATAGCAAAAGTAAAATAATGCTGGTCTTAAAAGAGATAAGAAAAGTAACCTAAAGATTACAGTCATCTAAAATTCCACTCCTTAAAATAGCTTTTTGATTTTTACATCAGAGCATTTTGGACAGTCGTTTAAGAGCGCTGTGAAAGTTACCATCCCTAGGGTGATGACTGTGCTTCTGATCTCTCCCTACCCTGCTCTTCTGCAGAGTTATTTGTCCAAAGCCAGAATTGATTATACCACATTTCTCTCTTAAACATAGCTCCCATGTGTATATAGTACAAAGTTTAAACTCCTTGGTGAGACATCCAAAGGTTTTCCCAATCAACCTCCAAAATACAACTCTAATCCAATCTCCCAGCACTCCGTATGCTATAGATCAGCTTCTCTGAATGACTCATGCTTTGCAATACATTTTCATATCTGTGTTCCTTCCTGATTGTTTTCTCTGTCCTTACTGCTGGTCTTGGCAGGTGAAATCCTGTTAATCCTTCAGATTTTAGCCTCAGTGTTGCTTCTTTGGAAAATAGGTCATTCCTACTCCTTTGTTCCCATTGTGCTTTTGTTATAACACTTAATGCTTCCTGTGTTATAATTAGTTGTATGTCTGTCTCCCTAACCAATTCAATGTCCGGAGCCTATATGTACCAGGTATAGTGAACAGCTTTTAACTGTAGAAATACAGTTAAAGTAAGGAGGAATTCATTAAGGTGGGCTTCCTGAGGAAGGTCAATGTGAAGTGAATGTTAGATTTGTAAGGTGGGGAGTATATGTACTTTAATAAAGGAGATACTGGCACACCAAGGCCAGTGCTTTGAGAACGACAGAGAGCAAAGATGTTTTCATGGAAGAGCAAGTGAATAGGGTAGAACTGAGGGAGAGGCCAGAGAAGTCAATGGAAGGAGGAGTGACTGATCCTCATTCCTTCACCTTCTCCACTGCAGGCTTCCTTGGCCACTTCTGCCCTAGGCACTGGCCCTACTTTGGCTCAGTTCTATAGCTCAATCTTCAGCATTTGTTTGGCCTATCTAGACCGATTGTTAAGAACTTTGCCTTTCTTCCTCACTAAATTATAGACATCCTGTATCCTGAAGCGACATCTCATTATCTTCAACCTGCGTGTACACGTCAGTGAGTTGTTGTTGAATGAAATTATGAAAGACCTTAATTTCCAAATCCATGGATTGGACAATAGAGAGGCTCTGCCCAGCTGGTCTTCCTTTTCTTCCTCCTCTCCCACACATACACAAAAAAGAGTTAAAAAGAACTTTTTAACTTATATTCATCAAGTGCCTGTTGTATGCCAGTCACTTTTGAGTTACTAGGGCTATAACAGAGATTAAGAAAGACAAAGTTCTTGACTTGATAAAGCTTATCCTGCCCTGAAGGAGACACAAACAATGAGTAAACAGGCATAAAATAATATGTTTCAAGACTTAATAAGTGCTGTGAAGAAAACTTAAGTTGGATAATGATGGAGTAACAATGTGGGGATAGAATGGGAGCTATGATCTGAGATGCACATACTATGAGAAATGAAGTTACATTAAGATGGTACAGTTAAAATATGCCAAAACCTTCTCAACCAATTTTTGAACCTGTTTATAAGCACACTTAACAAGTCCTTCTAAAGAGCGTAATTAATGGAATATAATTTTTCAGATTCACGGGGCATAATTTTTTCTTCATAGTCTTGCAATATCCATTACCAATTATTTCATGAGTTTCTGGACTTTTTCTTCCATAGTTTATTAAATTACCCACTGACATCTGAAATGAGATTTGATTAGTGTTAACTTCCACCTTATTTTCTCCATAGACACACTGAGAATTAAAATTTTCTTTGCTCACTCGTATCTGTTCTTCCTTCCTTTATAAAATCTCAATGTAATATTTTTGGCTATCTACAAATTTGATGAATGTTGTTGAGAAGCAGGAGAATAGGAACTGTCACATGTTAGCTCCAGGATATA